>NC_090932.1:1242023838-1244523838 GCF_040938575.1 Ambystoma mexicanum | reverse complement strand
GCTGTGACGGTAATCTCGCAAGTTTCTGCCATTATTCCCCTGATAAGTCAAAAATCTTCTACCAGTAATTGGCTCCCCAGACCACCCCAACTCCCCAACTTTACATGTGTCCTCCTCCCCTCTCCTAACTCCCCACATCTCGCCTGAGGCAAATACATTATTTTCCACCTCCAAATAGCTTCGTGCGCGCTTTTCATTTTCGGCTAACCCCAGTATCATTACGGGAATCGCTCGCATTGAGCCAAAAACAAAATGGCGGCTTTTCATTTCTAAAAAGGCTCCCTGCTGCAAAGCACCATGTGAGAAATATATATGTCATTGGGAGCAGGGGCACCCCCGTCTCCATCGAATATAAAAAATACTGGACGGATTTACCCCAAACCAGTAAAAGACATTCAGTCAATGCTTTGTGCCCAGGTTGGTCCTTATTTGGGCCAAATCCGCCCAATGGTTTTTGTGCTACGGCTGTTCAGAAATTGCAACTTTTCTCTACGTGAAAATGAATAGGAGTAGGCCAAAAACTGCATTTTTTGTTTTCTTAATAACTTTTCGATTTTTTTAACACATCTTTCCTAAACGTTTTGGGTAAAGCCTCTATCAAATCCGTTATTCCAGTCAAAAGTTATAAGCAATGGAGTTATAGAAAAAAACCTTGGCGCTGGCTGTTGCCCTATAATTTATGTAGAATAAGCCCTTTCAACCAAGTAACATGTGCCACAATTCCAACCAGTAGCCATCATTAGAGGTTTGCAGCTAATTTAGAGCCACACGAGCAAAGCATTGCGGGCGTAAAAATTAGCCCAAATGCAAAGCTTTAGCTCCAGAAAATTGTCGTTGTTTTACAGGGAAGTTTATTTTACACATAGCATTACAAAACCCAAGACAGTTTTCACAGCTGCAGGCTACTGCATACCGGTTTCAACCTTATTAGGGGTCACCAGTGTAGTCTGACAACCTTGTGGTTGGAGCATTTGGGAATGGGTAGCCAGCACCAGCAACGTTATGTTAGGTTTACAAAGGCTTGGAAAAAGACCCCACGGTGTTGATGCCAAGCTTTCAAGCTGTATAGGTCAGGAAAATCCGGATTAACTTTGGCTTCATGAGATTGGTGCATGTAGCAATTTACTGCAGTATTGCTGCCTGGTTGCAAGCTAATGATCCTATCCAAGGGCCAGTGGGTCAAATGTGGCCATTCAGGGCATTTGTTATGGGGCCCCAAGTGACACGAGTATAATGAGGAAGTGTTGCCTGGCCTAGTGTCAGCTGATCAGTCGTGTCAGGTGTGTGAAGCCCCTGCGGTCCAGTTTTTTTCTTTGTATGCTGATCCATGCATGTTACTTCTATTTAAACATAATACAAAAAAAAATGAAAGTGGTAATGACATGAGCAAGGCAATGCATCGCATGTTAGAGTAAAAAGGTAATCCATCAATATGACACCTTTAAAGCCATGTTTTTTTAACCTCCAATTCGCACACCCATGCCCCTATCACCGGGTCATTCCCGCGGATAGTTCGGCCCACTGTATGGATTCTACCCTGCAGCTAAACCAGCTGTGCACCTCTGCACTAGATGTTGATAATGATTTATTTCTGTACCGCTTATGCCGAAGCGCTGTACATAGACCATAATTACATACCTGAATCATCTCAACTGAAGTTGGTACTCAATGGTCATCCTCGGAAGGATGAAAGGCTTAGTTGGCCTTGCCAGGATTTAAACCTGCTACCTGAAAATCGCACATAGATCGCAGCAGCGATTGCTCAACCTGCTGAGCTATCTTGCCAGCATATGATCTCCCTTCGTTCCTAAAATCAAGGAAGGTCAGAATAATATCAGGTGCCTATGTCGACCAACCATCTCTGCAGGAGGCAGGTGTGTCCATGTGGAGCTCCTTCCCAACGTTTTTGAGACTTGCTTGAGTTTCTACCCTTTTTAGCAGGACTGGAACTGCTTTGAAGGACCTCTTGCTACAAACCACCTCAACCACGAAGGATCTCCCAACTGGGGCAATGCTTCCAGGATTTGTTTCATTTGACCTGTTGTGCGTTTGTTTGGATTGTTTGTTTACCTCCTGGATGCTGCCCCTGTTGTGACGCTGGGCGCACTTTACGTATAGTAATAAACAAGCCAGGCAGGGGAGTTGCTAGGTCTGGAAAAGACCCGGGGCTAAGCTGATGTCGGAACTGTTGGGACTGGGGGCTAGCTAGTCTTTTGGCTGTAGCTCCTGGGATTCTATCCGGGGCTACAACCAAAAGATCAGGGGCTATAGCCCCCTTAGCCCCCCCTAGCAACACCCCTGAAGCCAGGTCATGTCAATCGAATCCTGCTGCTCGGTTTCCTGAATCCCAACCAGTGCTATTTACGCAAGGCAATCGCCTGAATGGGAGAAAAACAACCAAGGTCTCATCACACAAATCCAATGCCCATATTGCACCCACTAGTATGGAGCAGTATTCCTTCCCTGAAAACAGGTGGTATGTGGGCTTGTTGAAGAATTGCAAACAGGGAAAGGGAATCCATAAGATTCTGAAAGCATCTCCTGATTCAGTGCCCAGTCTCAGAGTTCATTAAAGATCATACCGTTCATAAAGGCCCACGTTTTAACCCATTGCATTTCCAGTGCCAGGGATAAAGCGGTAGGGCAATGAGCAGCAAAATCCCAGAGTAGTGGACTCCCTTCATCCATTATTTGTCCAGGTCTAATAGGCCCCTCTCCTCTGGCACACAGAGAAGTTCTTTATATTGCAAAATAATCCCTTCCTAGGAGCATATTACAGTTCTGCATTTGCACAGGCTTGTTTGTTTGTTTTAAATTGTGACTCACATGAGTCACTTTAGCGACATATAATAGGGCAAAAACTATTGTTATAAAAAGTGGCAGATGACAAATGTTTATAACTATCCATCGGTTTTAGTAATGTGGTATTAGCCCCTCCTTTTCTGTGCGTTTGATATTTTCATTGGCTCAAGGGGGAACATTCTGCGTGCATGTGGTTGCCTCTGCTGTCAATTTACGAAAGAGTCCCAGATGTCCAGGCTTGACAGACCAGTATTATTTTTTGCTCTACTTTGTTTGAAGTATAGCCCGTTTTCTATTAAGTACTTTAAAGATTGTTACCACTTGTACAATGTGAGCTTTATTTCTGTTCTAGAGTCATTAAATGAAATCTTTCGGGGTATTTCAGGCAGAGCTTGTCACATTACAGCCAAAACGTATTGGTTGTGCCAATGTTTGTTACTTCCGTGACGGTTTTCCTGCTTTATGTCTTCTCTCTTTCAAAATTGTTGGATTTTTCTACTTTCACCATCACAAGTACAATGTCTCCAGAAAATGTCTACATGGGATGGATGATGAAATGGAGGGTCTTTTGCAAGCCAAGGCACTACTAAGCAGCTCCGGATGCTGCCACCAGCAAGAAGTTCTCAGATATTGACTAATTTAGGATAACCATCGGCATCAGGGAAGCTTGGACCCCTGCCCACTACCTACCATACACCAGGCCATTGTGTCCACAGGAGGATGCAACAGGCCCTCAAACTCTCAGTCCAGCGTCAGACCGCAGAATTTTGGACCCTCAGGAACATTATTGCTGGCCTGCTGTGACTGAACGTGTTCCCACTCCACCCTTGCTGCCCCACTCCTCTACCCGTGTACCCTCCCCTGATTGTCCTCGGCCTACAGCCATCTGAAGCTGCTCCTCATGCGGGCAGTGCTGTAAACCACACCATAAACAAATGAGTACCCAAAGGAAGACACTGGAAAACCTGCAGTTCTCGGAGGAAGGCTGACCTCGCTGTTCCCAGCTCTGAGTAGTGCTGTAAACCACACCATAAACAAATGAGTACCCAAAGGAAGACACTGGAAAACCTGCAGTTCTCGGAGGAAGGCTGACCACGCTGTTCCCAGCTCTGAGTAGTCCTGGCCACACTCTTCCCATGCAGCAGGTTTTCAGAAATATGAAATTGTAAAACACAATGGGACCTCTTTTTGTTGAGAAAGCGGTGTATAAAACACATTTTACGTGTTACTATTAAAGGTTTACGGAGCAGGAACATATGGGTCCACTTTTAGATGCTGTATTTTACCCTGGGCACATTCGGAAACCAAAGAGAAAAGTTTCACGCACACCCCAGTGCAAACTCTGCGGCCTTAAGCTAAAAAAACACAGCAGCGGCTGCTTCCGAAATCTTAAGTGGATTTCACAGTAATATCACAGCTATTGCGGTAGAGTTGGACTTGCATAAGTCCCAATAACATTTTTACAAGGATTGGCTAGGCAGCAAAGAGGGAGTGAGGGGAGAAACAGCTGCCAATTTCGGAAGTCCACTTTTCATATTTTGCTGTCTTTCTTCTGGCGAGGGCAAAAGGGAAACTTTGGGTGCCAAGAAAGCCTATTCGGGATGTGTGTTGGCAGAACTAGTCCTGAGAATATATATATTCATTTATTGTCATTTATTCGTGGCGGCTCCCAAATAAACCATTCACTTTCGGGTGGGTCCCAGGTAGACTAAGGGGGAAACAATGCACAAGAGGGGAGATTTGAGGAGGAAAACAAATGGGACAGATATGAAACACCTGTGTACGAGCGCGATATAAATAAAATATCATATTATATTATATTTGACAATGGTTAGAAAACCACCTTCCTGGGCGTTATTGAAGTGCTGACTTCTCATTGGTTGTTGCGGTCCTATAACTCATGCTGGAAAGCCTCTTTGATGCGTTCTCTTCTCCCATTGCCTCCACGCGCCGGCGTGCCCCTCTTCCTCGCCGCAGTTCTTACTCTATAAAGGTGCTCTCTTCTTGGCACAGATCTGGGTGGGATCGAGTTCCATCGAGCCCGGTCTTAAAATGTGAGCTCCCCGGAGCCAGTTCTTGTGTTTTTTTGTTTTGGTCTTTTGCAAATTCTTTTCTGAACGTGACCTTGGTGACCAGGGCCAGTCCTCATCTCTCTGAGGTGGACAAGTACCTGATTTGACAATCACACAACGCCATAGTTTCTATCAGATGCATTGTTTCTCTTAATTATCCACCATCGTCGAATCATAGGCCAGCTCCCCACTCTTATGGTATGGCTGTGGTCTTTCAGTACATACAGGGCTTTAAGTGGGGTATTAAATCGAGGGCGAGCGGGGGGCATTGCCTTAACAATGTACATAAACCATAGTAAGGTACGCAAACATTTTATATATTTGTTTTTTTTAATTCTTTTTTTTTTACTTATGTGTATCAAGTTTACTTGATTTTACAAGGATTCGTTTTTTCCTGTATTCTGAGTTCTTTTCTTTTGTTTCACTATTGTTGGTTTCAGGTTATTCTGTCAAGATGGCGTTGTCAAGATTTGCCTTACTGCACTGATTTAGGGCGGCTTGCAGGATCTTCACTGTGGCAATTGACCAGGATGTTTTTTGTCCGCTCATCAATCGTTGCCACCATTCCTCTTCTTCTCTCACGATGTAGGTTTCTAGGAGCGGGTGTAGGTATGTTTGTCGCATCTGTAGGGTAGCTGGGCAACCGAGTAGCAAATGTCGCACTGTCTCCGTCTGATCAGTTTTTTGACATAACCGACATGTCTTGGTGCTCGATTGGCCTCTTACGTGTAGGATCTCGTTTGTGAGCAGCAGATTAAGGTGAGCTCTTAAGAAGGTATGTCTCATCGGTTTACTTGGAAATCTTTGCAGCACCTGCATGGTGTCATTTAATTTCATTGACAAGGGTGGGAGGTGGAACAGAAGCTTGTTTGCGTTGGCTTTTTCTTAGGTGACAATCCAGTCTGCTTCAGCCAATTTTTTTTGTTGTACTTTTGTTGGATTCTGAATCAGATCCTCTTCCGTGCATGCAATGTGTTCCGGCTGGGTTCTTTTCTGTGATGCCCAGTTGGATATCATCTTGCATCTTCCTTCTTTGATTTCAGCGTCTATCAATTTGTAAAGAAGAAGTGCGTCTGGGAGAATTGTTTTCCTGAACAGAGAGATGCTGCAAAATTCCACGGTCGCTTTTAAAGAGGTGAGGCCTAGTTCTCTTCTGATGGCTTCTGTCTGGGTAATTTTTGGGAGGTTCAGGATTGCTTTCCAGAAGAAACCCTTCAGTTTTTGCCAGATGTTAACTGGAATGGATGGCATTGCGTCAGCGCCGTATGTTATTGCAGGGACCACTTTGGCTTTGTAAAACGTAAGTATTGGTATCAGAGAGAAACGGCCATATCTTTTGTCCAGGACTCTGGCAAATGTTTTCTCCAGAGTTCCTTTTGCATACTCTTTTCTGAGATTGTACTATCAATCATTGCTCCCAGATATCTGATGTTTGTGACGGTTTCGACATTGACTTTTTCTAGATTCCAGTGGAAGGTTGTGGATTTTCTCGGGTTTCGTTCCAGGATGAGGACCTTTGTTTTTGCTTTGCTTGTAAGAAGGTTTGCCTTCTCGATGTACTCTGACAGGTTGTTCAACTGCCTTTGCAGTCCAATCTCCATTCTGTCCAGCAGGGTGATGTCGTCGGCGTATAGCAATCGTTGCACTGAATCGCCACCTATTTTTGGGGGAAAGCTCTGACTGCTTGGCCAGAGTCTTTCAGGTCACCAATGAATGCTGTAAATAGTGCCAGCGCCAGCGGACAGCCTTGTTTCACTCCTCGGTTCGTTGGTATTTCTGCCGACAGTAAACCATTTTTATTCAGTTTTGTATGCGTACCTTACTATGGTTTGTGTAGTATGCAAGCCGTCTTTTATAAACATAGAAATATGTAACATATGTCTATGTTTATAAAAGATGGCTTGCATACTACACAAACCATAGTAAGGAACGCACATAAATATATAAATGCTTACATTTATATATATGTTTGCATGCCTTACTATGGTTTGTGTACTTCAAGGTGGCTTGAAAAGTGCATAAACCATAGTAAGGTACCACACAAATATATAGCATTTATATATTTGTGTGCGTAGCTCATGGTTTTTGTACTTCCCAAGCCATTGTTGATAAACATTTCTATGTTTATAAAAGATGGCTTGAAAAGTGCACAATTAAATCCATCTTTTATAAAGCTTTCCCGACGGACAAAGACCGAGGGTTAAAGACGCCTCAGCGACCTGGGGAAACAAAGGCACAGTAACTTCCTCTGGTGACCCCTCCTGCAAGGGGTCACAGGAGGATGCTAAAGGGACTGACAGAAATGCCAGCCAGCTACAGCGATTTTCTGGCTGGCTGACACTTATGTCAGCTTGCCTGACCTAATGGCGGGTGCATCTCTCGTTGCGGCCGCAATGTGATACTGCGTCCCACCAATGTTGTTGTGGGACCGAGGAGGCCCCGGCAGGCCCTGGCCCACATAAAGCACTGAGTACATATTTACTTACCGTTGTGTCAGGTAATATGGCAAGAGCTCCGACCACTCCCATCATTCTTTTACAACGCATCATCACCTGCAAAGTTCTCCATCTCTGTTCTGTGTCCTTTGCAATGCGCATTTGTGTATTTTTTCACGATATTTTGAATAACGCATGCATGCCCATTTCGGTGAGACTCAAATATAAAATGGCGGATAATGAGGATGCCCTGAGTCAGCCAGGGGCAAAAAAAAACCTGCCACCCCAAAAAAGCAGCTAGTATCTTCAAGCTTTTGCAACAGTCGGAATGGTGAATGAAGCGTGATGTAGGTGGGAGCAGAGGCGTTGCTAGGGGGGACTAAGGGCGCTATAGCCCCGAGCCCTTTGGCTGTAGCCCGGATAGAAGCTCAGTGTCTACAACCAAAAGGCTAGCTAGCACCGAGTCCCGGCAGTTCCGACATTAGCCTAGCCATGGATGTTTTCCAGACCTAGAAACACCCCTGCGTGGGAGAGTGTTTGGGGACAGGATCTGTGGACAGGGCTCTTAGAACTAGCTTGGTGTGGCTGGTATTGTGGCCAGGGCATGAAGGCCTCTTGGAATAGGGCACAAGGTGGCAGGTCTTTGACCGGAGCAGGCGGAAGGCAGTGATAGATATTGGTGGTGGGGTGAGAGGGACCCTCTTTGAGTGGGTCAGGAGGCAGACACGTGAGTTGGTGTTGCTGGGACAGGACCAGGAGATGGACTGGAACATGAATGATAAATAGGTTTCACTACTTTGCTTATATTTGGGATAATCAGTTGTGGGCTCACAGTCCTCCCCCCTTTAGAGTGCAAGGTGACAAAAGAGGGGGAGATTTGGAGGGGTGTGGTCACATGCCATATATCCTCCAAGCACTTTTCTTTTATCATGGTGAATGGTGATTCATTTAAATACTCTTATCTGTGTACACTACCTGTGGTAAATTAATGTTTGATAAAAACATTTCTGAAGAAATTAACTCTAGGAAATCCTCATAAAATGCTTGGCATATGGCTTCCCCCATCCCGAACCTATCAGCACCAGAGGACACCCGTTGATCCAGAATTGCCTGGTCTCCTAATATGGCAGTTAGCAGCGGTGATAGGGAAGCAGGACCTGCATATGTTATGCAACACACTCTTCTCCAAAGTGCAGAGTGTGAAGATCCGACCACCTAGTTCCAAGCCGTCAAGGTGAGCAGAAGCATTATGTTCTCCCCACTCCTTCACTTTCTCTTGCTATAAACTTTCTGTGCACTGGCAGGGGCAGCTTTTGGTACCGCAGGCGGTTCCTGAGGGGGCACTGGCATTTGAAAACGATTTAACGTCAGTGGTAGCACATGCGTTCATTTTCTCCGTGGAGGGGCTACAAACAAGCATAGCATGAGAGCCCTAAATAACTTAGAGGTTTTTTGGGGGGGGTTCTCCCCTCTGAGAATCTTTTCAAAATAAGGTGTTCAAAAGGTGCATTTTACAGCACAATTCTTTTTAGAAAAATGAAGAAGAGCAGGAAAGATGTACCATTTTCAATCGGTTATCTGGAGTAGCACATGGAAAAATCCAGTTAATGCCATTTCACCAACGATACACAGGAGCATTTTATAACATTTGTATGATGCTCGTGTCCACAACATATGTCAGCATTGCATTGGAGGTCACTTTCATGAAGCTGCAGCCACAATCCACATCTGCCAGTGATGGTCTTGGTAAATCAATGTCATGATGCTGCTGAAGTGGGAGAATGGAACAAAAGGCTCCCACCAATCCCCTCACACCACTGGCCCAGAGGATCACGGCCTAGGCACCCTCCACGAGAGGCGTTTTCCCATCTACCAGACAACCAAATACCCTGGTACAGGAACATACGGATGTGCCCACCCGCCTGCCCTGCCCATGCCGACACCTGTGGCATGGGTGGACTCGACTGAACCATCCAACACTAAATCAACACATCGTTAGAGATGCCATGACGACCCAGCCTAGGGTCAGCACACCCGTGCAAACATGCACACTGGACACTCCCACACCAATCCACACGAAGAACATATTCAGTGCTATGACGTAGGTGACGGACACACTCACCAATGCGCATCTTTATTATTTTTCACATAGGCTTTTCAAAATGCAGAAATGCAAGACGCACAATGAACTCATCCAAAACGCTTGCTCACGCTTCTCCTAAACCCATGTATTACAATGAGAAATATAACGAAGACCTGATACTGGGGATAAAGCAATATGATACCATAACCCAAAGCGCTGTGTATCAAATGGTTCCACCCGTGCACCAGGCCCAAGTAGGCCGCAAGCAAGAACTTCCATGAACATTGAATGAGCAAGAGTACAGTTGCTGACCCTGCAGAATGAGCCTGGCGAGAGCAGACAGTCAAGGGCACAATGTTGCAAACTCGCATGCCGCGAGCCGACGCCAAGGTCACACCTACAAATTAAGCCAGGCTCAGGAGAAGGGAAGCGCCTGGATCCCCCGTTTCAGGACACAGGCAGATACAATTAAGTGACTCAATGGACATCTGCGGCGGTGGGAGTAGTTGGCCTTCCAGCATATGAATAAATCTTCACATTGTCTGCACATACCCACAGTGAAACATTGTTGCAAATGACAGGTGCACCGCGAGCTGGGAACAGCGATGGTCCCAGACTGGGGGGCTCGCGAATGGACCAATCAGAACATGGGGCTCTTATCACTGGCGCCATTAACATTAGCCAATCCTCAGGGGTCTTCATGTAAAATTTCATTGTATCGAATTGAAGGGACAACCCATGTATACCACCTGACTAACCCTTAACCACTAATATCGCTCTCTATACGTATGCTATACTAACCCTACCACTCGAGGAACCAATCCAGAGTGGCGATAGGTTTTTTGCTAACTTTCCAAGGTGACGCAAGTAGCGCGTCATACTAAGGTAAAAAGGGCCTGCGAGCCCCACAATGAGAGAGAGTGTCAGGACGGACGCGTACGATCCTTGACCCATCCCTGCCGTTTTGTTTAATAAACAGCAGAATCACCTTGCTTCTTGCGTGTGTCTCATACTCAATTTTTTGGGATATACGGGAGGGGTTGGGGCCTCCCTGCCCGGAGGTCCTCGGACGGCCCAGCCGACCCCGGCAGAACTTCCCCCCGACAAGTTGGAGGCACTGCTGAGATCTGTTTAAGATCTGATTTTATTTTCATTTTTACGAGTGCTCCCGTTGCGAGGAGCCCCGGCGGCGTGGCCCCCTCTGCTGCTGCCCCCTTTTGAGGACTACAGGACCATCGCAGAACTGCGAGAAGACCGGACAGCGCAATCCGGATATTGGCCTTCGTGAGCCGGTTGAGAAGTATCCCGCCCGCGGTTGGCGAGTGTCCAGACGTGGTCCAGACGAGGGGAGGCGGCGAGCCGCTTGGAGGGGTGCACGCAGTCGAGCGGCCCCGCATCAAGAGAACTTGGTGAGTATGCCACGCACAACAAGCAATGTGAAATTGTGAGGGAGGGGGGAGAACTGAATACGGGAGGCGGGAGGTGTCGCACAGGCGCACGGCGAAGGTTTGATAAATTAGTGTTGACGGTGCAATGAATGGTAGCTGGACAAGTGCGAGAGCAGTCCGCTATGTTACGGGAGAAAAGGGGGCGAAGCACGAAAACATCACGTGCGACCGCTCGTAGACACTGATTGGCCTAGATCGCGGCCACGTGTAAGGGCGTGTGTGTGTACGGTTTCCTACGATTTGGTAATTATTGATCAATGAGTAGATGAGGATCCCCATTGATCGAGCAGGAAACTCGATAGATAGATGACGTTTCCCTGTAGGCGGTAGCTAGCTGGTTGCCCAATAGGGAAGATAATTGACTGGTTAAGCCCTCCTGTCGAGGGGCGTATCACACGCGAGGCGACGCAGTGTGCGCAGTCCGATTATATTGTTGATTACCTTATTCCAGGCGTGACAGGAGGACAGCTGTGGGGTTAACGGGGGTAGATTGCAGGCATATTTTGAACTTTAAAAAAAAAAAAACATATGAAGAACTTACCAGTAGTTTTAAGAGATAGGTGACGTCACCAGTAGGGCTTTCATAGGACATCTCGAACACGAGGCATTTTTACTTTTGGAGAGTGGTGGGGAAGAGAATTATGGTAAGGGAGTGGAAACGGAGATAAACGGTAACGAGTAGATTGGGGGAGGGTAAAAGGGGGACGTGGATGCGCACGGAGAACGCCGACCACAGCAAGTGAAGAAAGAGGAGGAGGGGTATAAGAAAGTGGGACGGCTGTTTAAGAATGCCACAAGGGGCACGCAGCAGCAGGGGGCTACGTGCGCCTCGGCCGCAGGGGGCCGTAAAGGTGTTCGGTAAAGGAAGAAAAGAAAGAAAAGAATATACAAATGTAAATGCTATATTTTACTAATTTCCCTTAGCGGACTATCGTAAGTCCCCAAACTTACGGGGCCAGGTAAAGATCTAAGGCTGTATAGTGTAAACTGTTAGTAAGATAACCGCTACCAAATAGGGGAAGGATAACAAGTGAATCGCTACTATGTCACACGGGACAGGATCGGGAGGGTGGGGGAACACCCTCACTACCCCACTACAGCACATATGTAAAACACTGTCACCCCATAGGGAGAAACTGATCAAGTATAGCATAAAATGGACACAGGGGACGGACAACAAAATGACGACACCTAATGGCAGTTTCGATCCATATACCCAACATTCACTATTAAACCATCTGCATAACACATACAAGGGGAAGAAGTTGATGCACCACGTAGAGGTGTTTAACTTATGGAGGATGTTCCAAGGGTCCCGACCAGGACCAAACGGAATGTTTATTATGGGGGAACCAACGGAAGAGAAGATTAAGAAGGAAGGAGAGAACGGGGACAAAGAGAGTGAAGGCACACAGAACACGGGGAACGGAGAAGAGGGAGGAGAAAAGAGTAACAACATAAAAGAGAAGGAAATAAAAAAGGAACAGAGCGACGATATACCCCTAGCGAAGGTAGTGAAAAAGGAGGAAGGGGGTTATATCCTTTAACGGAACTACGAGACATGGTTCAATTAAGGGCAGCTGAGGGGTACTCGAACCCGGCATACAGCCCGCCACCATATACAGCCACAGGTAGCCACACAGAAAGGGAGCAGTGTAGCATGACAGGATCAGCTCGCGCAAAAATACCCGCAGGTGAAGGGGGGATTGACAAAGAGCAAATCGCAGGAATAGGACAGGATGACTGGGTAGCTGCGCAGGTATTATTAAAAGTACGAGGTTCATTAACAGAAGAAGAGGAGGAGGTAGTAAGGAAAATGGACGAGGACAACACCAGAAAGAGCGAAAGCAAAAGGGAAGAGGGGAAAAGAAAGGGGGAGGAGCTGTTACGACAAAAGGAAGAGATTTTGGAAGAACGATTAGCAGAATTAAGGGATGAGCAGAATACACTGATCAAGCAGCTCGAGAGAGAGGAAAGAGAGAGAGCACGGGAAAGGAATGAAAGCAAGGATGAGTTGGACAGAATGAGGGAACGAACTGAGGAGAAAAAGAGAGAAGCAGAAAGGGTGAAGGCAGTAGCAGAAAGGGTATCGCGAGCAGTACTGCGTGACAAGAAAAGGGAAGAAGAAGAGAAAGAAAAGGAAATGGAAATATGGAGAAGGAGATTACTATCAGAAACGACAAGGAAATACGAAGAAGGAAGGATGATAGAGGGTATATTAGAGCAGGAAAGAGCGAGATGGGAAAAGAAGAAAGAAGAAGAGAGGATAATGGAAAAGATGAGTATTGAAGTAATGGAAGAACTGAAAAGGAAAAGAGAGGAAATTGGTAGAGAAATAGCGGAGAAAAATGAAGGGGAAAGAGAAGAACGGAGAGGGGGGAGTGAAGTAAGGAGGTATGTACACAGAGACACAGAAGTAGCAACAACCTCACCACAAAGGGGAGCAATTGGCAATGAAGACAAGGGAGGAACGGATCTAATAGACTTAAGAACAGTAACGATTAAGGGGAAAAAGACAGATTTGGGGTTGCCATTAATGGAGGACTTTTGCAGTGAGGAAGGAGAAGGGATAGAGAAGGAAGGGAGAGACAGTGAAAGGGAAAGCTTAGATAAATTATACATCACCCGGACAAACGGGGAATCACCATGGATCTGCGGGAGAAAGGAAGAACTGGAGGGAAGTGAGGAGGAAGAGCAAGGAATAGCGGAAAGGCAGACACGTGCAGCCACACCGTCACCATCCCGTCCCACATGCTCCACTACCTCACGTTCATTACGTGCAACATGCCCATCTAAACTCGCGCCCTTCCCACACGAACTAACACCCTATGCAGGCAGGCTTAGAGACCTCCCTGGACGCAGGCAGGGAGAACGAATACACACGCCCACATTAAATAAAGGAAATGATAAAAGAAAGGGAAGAGATGGAGGAGAAACAGTTACGAGCAGGGGAAATATGGACTCCATTGACGATGTAGAAGACAGGGAAGAAGAGGAGGGGTGTACGGATTCGATTGTGTGGGACCCAAAGGGCCAACCAGGACACAACCTAATGCCACTTCTGGAGAAGGGAGGAGTTAGACCACAATACGTCCCCTGGAAGCATGCAGACAAGGAAAATATAAAGTGCAGGCTCCCATCATTAAGTGGAGGTGCGGGAAAATGGATATATGAAATGGAAAAACACACTGCAGGACAGAAATTGGCAGTGGGGGATGTAAAGGGCCTTCTAATATCAATATTAGGGGATGCAGCAGATGACATCTGGAAGAGAGCAGGCTTCCCCGGGGTCACAATAACAAACACATCACACGATGGGGCACCGTTCGCAAACTGCAGACATGCATTATGGCAGGCACTGAGGGTACAGTACCCGGACACATCAGACATAGGAGCAATTACCTCACGCAAGATGCGTGAGAACGAAGATCCTGTTGATTATATCCAGGAAATCCAAGAGAAGTGGCGCATGGAAACTAGAGAACAATGGGACAAGACACCAGCAATATTCTATCATATACTAGTACAAGGGCTCCCAGAAGCAGTCCAGAAACAACTGAAGAAAGTAGTGGGGATGGAAGCAAAAGCATGGCCAGAAATACAACTGACAATAGTGCATCATTGTAGGACATGGCAAGAAAAAATGAAACAAAAGGAAGACGATAGGAAAACGGAAGAGGCTAAATTAGTACAGAAAAAACTCACTAAATACACAATGGAAGGTGCACTAATAACTACACCTGCAACACTGACTCAAAACCCCACACAAGTAGTAGCTGCACAAGATCCCTCCCAAATACAATCATCACAGACTGTAACACAACAGCTGCCGCCACTCCAACCATACACGACTAACATGGGAGGAGGATACTCAACGCCAGGAGCTGGGTATTATAATTACAACAGGGGAAGGGGAGGAATAATGAGGGGGAGAGGATACGGATATAGCACACAACAGCAGGGGGGAGGATTTCAAAATTTCTACCCCACCGTGCAACCAGTATACCAGGACAACCCAGGAAGCTTTCCATGGCAGAACAGGGAATCACCGGTGTGTTGGATTTGTGGACTAGTAGGGCACATGTCACGTACGTGTAGAGTGAAACCAGGCACACCATCATGGAGTGAACAGGGACAACAAGGGCCCACACAGGAACAGCAGGGCATCCAGCAACAGCAGATATTGCAACGGGGAAATGGGCAGCAACAACCAGTAACACAACAACAGCCACAGACATATTCGCTGCCACAACAACGGGTAGCGATAACACAACAACCCCAAGTACAGCAAGCACAGCAACCTGCCCAAATCCAAGACCATAACATAACCTCTACCAATACACAACTACAGCATACACAACTGGGAAGGGTGACGGTCCTGGGACACAACCCTTACACAGGAAGTGGTCAATCATTATACCCTCAATAGGACAGCCCACAGACGGCCTTGGTGTGTCCCATCCTGTCGGTAACACCTAATAGTGCGGGGGAACCACGCATAGAGGTAACGATAGGTGACAAAAGATTATCATTCCTTGTTGACACCGGAGCGACCCGGTCTTGCATAAGGAAAGGTAAATTTAAGATGTCAGGTGAAGCCATGAACACCCAAGGATTTTCTGGGGCTTAGGGATTGGTTCCCTTTACTGATAACATTCCCTTATCAATTGGGGATTCTGACATGTCAGTCCCGCTATTATATTCTAGGGCCTCACCAGTAAACATACTGGGGAGAGACATAATGAGCAGGTTGAATATGACGATCTCCTTTACGGAGGACGGCATAATTTGCTCCACTCCAGGAATCAACATGCTCACTGCACGACAAATTATGCAAGCATACTGTGGACAGACAGTGATTAGGGCTGAGCCAGTAGATGGTGAACTGTTCCAGTACGGGACAGACATGGCATTTGCATGGATGCCAGGAATAGAAGGAAAGATCTGGAGGAGGCCAGCAACCTATTTGTTTAGACCAGAAACACCAGCCAATGAACCAGAAGGAAAGGTGATTGCAGTGAACATAGAGAGCATTATAGCAACTGCTGATTACATTGCAGTACATGCCCATGACGAGAAGGGAGAGCATGGAGGGCAGTGATAGCACTAGCAGAGGGATGTAGACTCACCCAGGTGTCAGATGAGGAGCTCTTCTCAGAAGAAAAGGAAGAAGGTGAAATGGTGTTTATGATGAGTGTAAAAATATGGCTTAGAGTGACGTACAAACAAGTGGCACAGAAAATTGCAATGGCACTTGAAGCACCCACATCCACCCCAGCTCCCTTCTTTGAGGAGGATATGGCAAAGGTACCAACATCATTATGGACTACTAGTCCCTAAGACGTGGGGTGTATAAAAAGTATAGGGGGAGTAAGAATAAAATTGAAAAAAGGTGCAATACTCCCCAGATTAAAACAGTACCCACTATCAAAAGAAGCAGATGAGGGCATATATGAAACAATAACGGCCCTTATAAATAATGGCATATTAGTACCATCAGAATCACCATGTAACACAGCTGTATACCCAGTGCGCAAAGCTAAAGGGGGGTCTTGGCGCTTCATACAGGACCTCAGGCCCTTGAACAACATAGTGGAAGCAGAATACCCCATAGCAGCGAACCCGGCCACAATATTGTGCGGCATTCCAGCAGAGGCATCACGATTTACAGTGATAGACCTCAAAAATGCCTTTTTCTCAATACCCCTGCACCCAGACTCACAAGATCTGACAAGCTTCACGTACAGGAACACAAAGTGGAAACACACCAGATTGTCACAAGGCTACTGCGAGTCACCCTCAATCTTCAACAGGGTAATACAGATGGATTTGGGTAACATTGAAGTGGAAAGCACAGTGTTGCAGTATGTTGATGACATAATAATTTGCAGCACAAGCGAAAGAAGATGTAGAGAGGACTCATTGAAGATGCTGACGGTATTGGCTGAAAAGGGTTACAAGGTAGACAAGGAGAAGTTACAGTACTATCAGGAAGAGGTACTTTACATTGGTCAGCTCATATCTCAATACAGAAGAAAGATTGCACCACAAAGAGCACAGGCTATTTCAAAAACGCCGCCGCCCCACACAGTGAGGGAACTGTTCCTGGGATTGTGCAACTACTGTAGAGCCTGGGTATTTGATTACAGCTCATACATAAGACCCCTACTTGAGGCATTAAAAGAAGCTAACAAAGGGGAGAAAAAGTTGGGGTGGACAATGGAAATGAAAGAGGCTTTTGATGAACTGAAAGATGCAATATCACCTGCTCCGGTGCTGGCCACCCCAGATTATGAACGACAATTTTTTATATTTTCACATTGCGACTCAGCAGTAATAAAAGCAGTGTTGGCTCAAAAAACAAGCATGGGCTACAAACCAGTAGCGTTGTACAGTGGTCACTTGGATCCTGTGATGTTAGGACATTTCCCTTGCGAACAAGGTCTCGCCGCAGCTGCCTTTGCGGTAGAGAAAGCATCAGCAATCACAATGAGGTGCTCAACCACACTATTTGTGGAACATGCACTATTTGCAATATTGAACAAGCCTAAGTCCACACTAACCACGCAGAGGGCGTCAGGTTATCTAGACCAGAACTATCAATTGTTAGATGCAGCACGGTTAACCCTGCAAGGTTTATAGCAGAAGTAATTGAGGAAGGAGATTATGCACACGATTGTACGCAGACTACCAAAATGTACTCATGTACTAGAAAGGTTGAAGAGAACGCAGTAGATGGAGGTGAGCTCTTGTTCATTGATGGGTCCTCAACAATAGACCAAAGTGATGGGATAAGGAGAACTGGGGCAGCAGTGGTAAAAATGACAGAGGAACCGGTGTGTGTGGCGATGAAATGCGTACAATTACCACAGCATTACTCTGCTCAAGCAGCCGAATTGGTTGCACTGATCTTGGCGTTGAAGGAAAGCTTCGACAAACGAGTGACTATATATTGTGACAGCGCATATGTCACGTCTACTGTCCACTCCGGATTGTCCAAATGGAGGAGAAGAGGGTTTAGGAGAGCTGACGGCACCCCAGTGCAACATGCTCTCTTGTTGGCTGAACTAATTGAAGTAATAAATGACCCCCAAGAATTAGCTTTAGTAAAATGTACCGCACACACCAATGGAGAAGATCATATCTCAAAAGGGAATGCAGCAGGTGACGCACATGCGAAGTATGCTGCATATTTTGGTGAGATATGGAACCCCCCAGATTCAGAGAGAGGGAGAGGGAGGGGAATAGCTAAGGAGATGTTGATAAGAGAAGGGTACACCCATCTCCCAGCCACACAGATAATGGAGCTACAAGCAGCTGCACCAATGGCAGAAAAAGAAATATGGGTAAAAAGAGGATGTACAATGTCACCAACGGACGCACTATGGCGCCAGGATAACACTGGAAAGATGGTAATGCCATTGGCACTATTGAACACCGCCCTGAGCCAACTCCACCACCCAGCCCACACAGGCAAGGAAGTTATCGCAGCACGAATTAGGGAAGATTGGTTCTGTCCCGAGTTAGATTCCCATGTGACGAATTTTATCAGCAATTGTCTCACATGTCAACAGTTCACGGCCGGTCACACGCTGAAGGTGATAAAAGGTACTATACCCCGGCCCGAGGGACCCTTCCTGCACATCCATATTGACTATGTTGATATGATCAACGTATGTCAAGGAAATAGGTATATGATTGTAGTAGTATGCCCATTCTCCAGGTGGATTGAGGCAGGACCCTGCTCACACCCAGATGCATTTAGAGCAGCTAAATTTCTATTGAGGGAGGTTTTCCCCAGGTGGGGAGTGTGCGAGGTACTGCGGTCAGATAATGGTCCGCATTTCACTATTGAAATGTTCCAGCACATCACATCCTTACTGAACATCAAGCATAAATTTGCATGTGCATATCACCCGCAGGCCAACGGTGTATGCGAACGCCTGAATGGCCTACTGGAGGAGGCAATTGCAAAGATACATCAGACAACAAAGAAGAGTTGGCTGTATTGCCTTCCGCTAGCCCTATTTGAGCTAAGGAATAGACCAGGCTCCGACCACCACCTCACCCCTCACGAGGTGGTGACCGGACGACAAATGCGCCTCCCTCTAACGCCTACATCAAGAGCATTCACAGACTATGAAAATACAGCAATTGTTCTTGGTGATGAAATGTACCAATACGTGTCTTCCTTGATTACTAGTGTGGTGTTTGTGTCTCAACAGCTCGAGCGCACGCGGGGCGGGTCTAAGAGTGATCAACAAGAAGACGCGGATAAAGAATTGGAAAAGGGAAAACTGTGCAAAATTGCTAAAGGTGACCACGTACTACTCCGCAATTTCAACAGAAAGTGGAACAGCTCACGCTTCACTGGCCCCCACCTGGTAGAGGAAGTATCAACGAGAGCCGTAAAGTTACAAAACAAACGTGCCTGGAATCACCTACACGACGTAAAGATCTACAAACTCCAGACCCGCCCTAGTGCCACCGACAGGGCCATTGGAAGAACAGCAACAACGTCACCCACGGAGGAAGAGACTTCTACCACAGCCAACGACCAAAGTGTCTCCCTACCCCACCACCCCCCAGGTTCCCCAGAGTCAACTACTGAAATAGAGAAGGGTAATTCCCATACCGCCCATCTCATGGTCACACGATCAAAGAGTAAAGAGACTTCCGCCAGTTGAGCTCTAAATCCTCTGCCTATCAACGTCCTACCCACTGCAGTAATAACCCGACTGAAGGACATTATCTTGCACATATACACATGTAAACACTTGAATGTTCTTTTTTTTCTCTCGCACGTCCAGGTACCATGTATTATTGTACTGCTAAGAAAACAGATAACTAACAAGGTTCACTGCCCAGGAGTAGATGCTACCCTCAGACGATAACTACCCTGAAGAGCTATCACACCAATTTGTCTATCATGTAAAAAGGCCAAAGTACCTGAAAAGAAGGAGGGTACGTGTATACTACACAGCATTTCTCTTGGCCATAGAACAATCAATGCCCCATCTGCACCAATACTTGCCTGTCCTAAGAGATAGATCACTTAGAGTGGCGTGGGAATAGCTCTTCGCCTGGGCACTGAACGACTACTTGATAGGGAGAGCTTGAAAACAACAACTAACACTAATAACAAGCATATTGAGAATTTTCAGGCGGGCAACTCTAACGTCGCAAGAATTAGCTGCCGGACTGCAGCAAGGTAAGAGCAAAATGCTGGTGAGACTAGCCTCTGTAATAAAGATGATAGGGATTTTGATGATCACCGGGTTCTTGGCTGCCTCTGTATGGCAGAACAGTTATGCTATCAGTATTTTGGCTGTACCCAAACCTAATATACCCCCACCCACTGCTGCAACAGGCGCTACATCAGATGGTACTCGCAAAATTCCACACAAGGGAAATAGAGTTAAACGCAGCACATACTCAGATAATAAAGGTATTGACAACTACATACAACATTCAGCACACGTCTCGAACAACATGTGGTACCAACACATGACTCAAATAGGTAAGCAGACAACAGAAGACAGCTGCTACGTCTGCTCATTGATCCTATACGCCATGAGCGCTTCTCGGACATTCGTTGCCACGGAAATAGATGAGAAGACAGCACGATGTATAATATACCTGGCACTGTTCCAAACGAAAGGGAGATTTCAAGGGACGGTGGTGAAACTGGTGTGGAAAACACGAGACATATATCCATACGAAAACAACTTCTTCAAGACTTATTTGAGTTACCACAAGAGCAGTTTGCATGCTAAGGCCTTCAGATACATGAAAAGTGGTCCTGAAAAGGGAGAAACAAAGGAAGTAACACTACAATACCTACCATGTGACTGGTACGCCACTGAAGTTCCTGGTAAACAAGGATGTTGGGAAAGACCACTGGTAACAATAACAGGGAAGGTGTACATGGACAACAAATGGGACATAGGAGTGATTGGCAGCAACATGGTAACAAGAGAAAATATTACAACTATTAATGAACACAACGACAGATGCTGAACGATTTGGGTCAAGTATGTACCCATGCTAACGTGGATAAAGAAGGATGAAGACCCAATAACCATACTGCCGCTGCCTGCACCTAAGGTATGCTACCAACATAGAGGAGAAGTGGACGTGGGATACAACACCAACTGTGCAAGCGTGACGGAGTTACCTGAGGGGGGAGCAGGAACAGCAGTATTAATGGACCATTACTGGGCCTGCGGAGACAAGGCATACCACACACTGCCCCCTCTGTGGAATGGTATATGCACAATGGTACACGTTAATGTACCATCACTAGTGGTGCCCCAGAAACATATGAATGTGGCAAACTTCCCCAAAATGGATGAAGGAAACAAGAGGAAGAAGAGATCTGTACAACCTCAGACGGGGCCAGAAAGCCAAAACAACGGCAACAACACTGTCCTGAATAGAAAGAAAAGACAAGGAGAACCTCTGACAGGAAATTACCTATGGGGAAGGTCGGAAACAGCACTCACTTCAATCCCGCCAGAACACAGACTATTCAGCAGAGCAGCAATGTTCTTCTCCTCAATAATACATCCGGGACTGCAGGCTTACGCAAACGCGAAATGGCTCCAGATAACTCGATGGGAACTAATGATGACAATTAACTCTACAGTAAATGGATTGAACGCAATAAAAGAGGAACTGCGAGCAGTGAGGATGGTAGCACTACAGAACTGATATGTACTGGACCTCCTCACAGCAATGGAAGGAGGAGTTTGCGCAAAGATAGGACGATCATGCTGCACATTCATTCCTGCTAACGATGCTGACAATGGTACTCTGACAGTAGCAGTATCACAATTGGCCCAGAGGTACTCCAAAATGGTGGATGAAAGTAAAGGTGTGAAAAAGGATGACAGCTGGTTTTCGCTATTATGGTCATGGATGCCATCTTGGCTGTCGGATGGACTGAAGATTATAGTTGGCTGTATTATTTTGGCTGGAGCTGCACTGATCATAATAAGGTTTTGGAAGGCCCGGAAGGCTCGCACCACAGAAGAAATTATCGAAATGGTTGGTATGCACCCCTTGTTGCCGGCAGATGATGGCCAACACACAGGCGCAATAATAAAAGAAAGAGAGAAATTGCGCAACCAGATCATCACCAATCACCTGGACCCACCATCTGTAAAGCTCGAAAACCCAAGAAACCCAAGGAGCTACAGGGAAATGGGTATACTGCACACCTGGAGGAACCTGTGTATATATGTATTGGTCATTTGAAGACCATGTCAACCACTATGGACATTTGGGAGGAGTAACTAAAATATGGAGAGTGAGAGGAGATAAGGAAAAGGATATGTTTGTGGTCGACAAGTCGACCAGAGGGGGAACTGAAGTGGGAGAATGGAACAAAAGGCTCCCACCAATCCCCTCACACCACTGGCCCAGAGGATCACGGCCTAGGCACCCGCCACGAGAGGAGTTTGCCCATCTACCAGAGGACCAAATACCCTGGTACAGGAACATACGATGTGCCCACCGCCTGCCCTGCCCATGCCGACACCTGCGGCATGGATGGACTCGACTGAACCATCCAACACTAAATCAACACATCGTTAGAGATGCCATGACGACCCAGCCTACGGTCAGCACACCCGTGCAAACATGCACACTGGACACTCCCACACCAATCCACACGAATAACATATTCAGTGCTATGACGTAGGTGACGGACACACTCACCGACGCGCATCTTTATTATTTTTCACATAGGCTTTTCAAAATGCAGAAACGCAAGACGCACAATGAACTCATCCAAAACGCTTGCTCACGCTTCTCCTAAACCCATGTATTACAATGAGAAATATAACGAAGACCTGATACTGGGGATAAAGCAATATGATACCATAACCCAAAGCGCTGTGTATCAAATGGTTCCACCCGTGCACCAGGCCCAAGTAGGCCGCAAGCAAGAACTTCCATGAACATTGAATGAGCAAGAGTACAGTTGCTGACCCTGCAGAATGAGCCCGGTGAGAGCAGACAGTCAAGGGCACAATGTTGCAAACTCGCATGCCGCGAGCCGACGCCAAGGTCACACCTACAAATTAAGCCAGGCTCAGGAGAAGGGAGGCGCCTGGATCCCCCATTTCAGGACACAGGCAGATACAATTAAGCGACTCAATGGACATCTGCGGCGGTGGGAGTAGTCGGCCTTCCAGCATATGAATAAATCTTCACATTGTCTGCACATACCCACAGTGAAACATTGTTGCAAATGACAGGTGCACCGCGAGCTGGGAACAGCGATGGTCCCAGACTGGGGGGCTCGCGAATGGACCAATCAGAACATGGGGCTCTTATCACTGGCGCCATTAACATTAGCCAATCCTCAGGGGTCTTCATGTAACAATTTTCATGTATCGAATTGAAGGGACAACCCATGTATACCACCTGACTAACCCTTAACCACTAATATCGCTCTCTATACGTATGAGATACTAACCATACCACTCGAGGAACCAATCCAGAGTGGCGATAGGTTTTTTGCTAACTTTGCAAGGTGACGCAAGTAGCGCGTCATACTAAGGTAAAAAGGGCCTGCGAGCCCCACAATGAGAGAGAGTGTCAGGACGGACGCGTACGATCCTTGACCCATCCCTGCCGTTTTGTTTAATAAACAGCAGAATCACCTTGCTTCTTGCGTGTGTCTCATACTCAATTTTTTGGGATATACGGGAGGGGTTGGGGCCTCCCTGCCCGGAGGTCTGCGGACGGCCCAGCCGACCCCGGCAGAACTTCCCCCCGACTCTGCAAAAAGGGGTCCGTGGGAGGTACGTGCAAGTGCTTCCCCTCAGGTGTTCGTGGGAGCTGCACAGGCCAGTGAGCTGGCCTGGGTTAGTGCCCCCTTTCCTTGGGGCTTGAAAGCGGCAGGGAAGGTTCAGGAGCAAGCAATGGTTGATGGTGTTTTGCGCGTCCAGTACCTGCTCCCAAGCCTTTGCTGGCGTGCTGGGTCTGGTTGGTGTCAGCGGTTGGAGTCTCGGTGGACCATAGCTGGTAGGGGGCTGAAGGGGATGAGGAACGGGCAATATATAAAAAAATAAAAATAAAATAAAATAATAAGAATAATAGAGCAAAATATTATTTACATATATTTTAAGTGGTTTTGTAAATAAATTACCACTTCCCAGTTTCCTGGGTTGTTGGGGTGGGTCCTTCCATAAGGTGGTGTGGTCAGTCGGGCCAGGAGCTCCTCCCCACTCCCATGGGTCCATCCAGGGGTGGGCAGTCCTCCTTGCATGCGTGCCAGGGGTTTTGGGCGATTGAGGCATGCCCCCGGGTGGAGGCCACGGAGAGCGCGGCTGGTGCATTGGGTGCCAGCGATATTGCCGGCTGCTCCGGTTCTGGTGGAGAGTGCAGTGCATCTCAGGGGCCACCAGAGGGCAGTGTATTGCATGCCTCGCCTAGCGTGCACGCAGGCTGCCGTGATAAGGGAGCAGCGGAGACCAGGGTGGGGCCTCAGATATTAAAAAAAAAAGACATGCAGCATATACAGGATTATAAAGAAATGAACGGGAGAGTGTGGGAGCTGGGCAAAGGTCTAAGGAAAAAGTGGGGGGCCTTGCTGTGTAGGGTGCCAGGCCCTTAGTGGTTCTTTGAGCAGGGGGTTGGTGTGCTGCCTTGGGGAGCAGCTTTGGGGGGACAAAATATATATATATACATATATATATACATATATATATATATATATATATATATATATATATATATATATATATGTATATATATATATATATATATTCAGTTATGGTTAAGTTGCGCTACTAAAAACCTATGAAATTCAGTGAAAAAACTTTGTTAAAGGGACGTTATGGTTAAGTTGCGCTACTAAAAACCTATGAAATTCAGTGAAGAACTTTGTCAAAGGGACGTTATGGTTCCAAGTAAAACCGGAAAACCCTTGAAATTCGCCAGTTATGGTAAGCTAAGCAACCATAACTCGCGCCACCACCGTGCACTGCTAAGACTAACACCCAGGGCAACAAAGATGACATCACAAATTTCATTGATGACATCACTGATGACATCACATGTCTGGCTCACTCTTTTTTCTTTCGCTAACATATCTAGGCCACATGGTTTTCTTCAGTAACAGTCAGAATCTAAAAATTTTATTTTATTTGTAGACATATCCTTCAAGTAGGTTCTTACAGTAATTCCCTTAGAGTCCAGTCACATCATATGAAACATATACATAGGGGAAGAAACAAACTTGAAAGACAGCAATCCTTTTTGTGCATAAAGATAATCAATAGACTTATCAGCACTTTCTTATAGTTCTGTCGTTTTTTTATGGCTGTACTTTCCCTGTGTATGGTGATATTTGTATACATTGACTAACACTACTTTCCTTAGGGTCCAATCACATCAAGTGATACATATACATAGGGTAAATAGCAGCTTTGAAACAGCAATCATTTATTTGCATACAAATAATCAGTTAGGTTATGAATTGTTTCTGCTACTACTTGTGCATTTTTGCTAACTTCACTTTCCCTGCATATACCCATATTGGTATGTGTTCTTGTCTCTTTGTGTTTTGTCTATAGTAATGCAATTATGTAATACATGGGTTTTATTAGCTACTTATTACATATTTCACAGTACACAAAAATCTATTAAGAAAACAATTATCATTTCATTATTCAACATATTAACATTACCAATATTATACCTTCATCTTGTACGCTGCACACAATGCTATGTTTCTGCATGAGTAGCTTAGTATACTAGATAGAACCCCTTAATAGAAAGCTATTTATATCAGTGCATCGTTGAATGCACTAATTAGGGTATGATATTTATTGCAATGATCCTTGACACTTTTTTCGCAACATTATAATAAGAATCCCTTGTACACATATTTCATGAAAAGTACATACACATATGATGTCATCAGTGATGTCATCAATGACATTTGTGATGTCATCTTTGATGTCCTGGGTGTTAGTCTTAGTAGTGCACGGTGGTGGCACGAGTTATGGTTGCTTAGCTTACCATAACTGGTAAATTTGAAGGGTTTTTCGGTTTTACTTGGAACCATAACGTCCCTTTGACAAAGTTTTTTCACTGAATTTCATAGGTTTTTAGTAGCGCAACTTAACCATAACGTCCCTTTAACAAAGTTTTTTCACTGAATTTCATAGGTTTTTAGTAGCGCAACTTAACCATAACGTCCCTTTAACAATGTTTTTTCACTGAATTTCATAGGTTTTTAGTAGCGCAACTTAACCATAACGTCCCTTTAACAAAGATTTTTCATTGAATTTCGTAGGTTTTTAGTAGTGCAACTTAACAGTAATGACTTTCACTTTATATACATATCATATGGAACTGACTGAATGTCTTCTACTGTACTTGATGTCCGCGAACTCATTTAATGTTCGCGGACATGTTCGAAGAACAGTACCACTACCTAAAAAACTCTGGGAGGGGGTATGTTTGATTGTTATATCATAACATAGGAACATTTAACAAATTTAAAAAAAAGCACACAAACACATTATGTGTACTAATACATAAGAAATGTAACCCATATATACAACACACTAACCATTCATTTAAATGCACTATGTTCTAAAATGGAATATACCACAAGTAAATAAATTGGCTTCCAACATAATTACCTCAACAACACAACAGAACTGAGAACAAGAGCAGACCCACTGAGTACATAGGACATATCTTACCTGAAATAGTAAGTGTACTTCATTTTATTCATATATTTATAAACTTTCTGTATTAGATAAAAAAATATATTATATTTTTTCTTTTCTCTCACAGAAATGTCTAGTACTCTGGAATGGCTAGAGGAACATTTCCCACATGAAGAAATGTCACAAGATAGTGAAACTAATGATAAACACTTTATAATATAAACCATTTAATTATTATTATTTTGTATAATTTAACATATATATATATATATATATATTTTGTGTACAGAGCATAACAAAATAGAAACTACCTCAGAAGAAGCTGTTATGGAAAACACGTTTGACAGCATAAAAGAAAAAATTGATTTATTGTTGACCAATTTTAATAATTTGAAAACTTTTGTTGAAGATCATTTTAAAATAAAAACGTCATACCATTGCCCCACATGTACTTGTCCCCCTCACCATATCCCAGTCAATTATCCCCAAACCCTCTCCATAACCCAAAATGTTTTGATGAGACTTCCATCCCTTCTTCACCTAATAACAATCATGATGAAACCCCTAATTCTCCTGTTTTTGTTTCTGTTTCTGCCTCACCTTCTCTGTTATAAATTATTAATATATGTTAAATAAAGTTTAATTTTTATATTGTGTTGTAAATAGTTTTATCTTTTTTTAAAAAAAACAATGTGGGTGTCCGCGGACAGTGCAGGTGTTCTAAAATGTTCGTAAATAAATGATAATGGAGGTGTCCTGAAGAACACTATATCTGTCCGTACAGTGCGCTACCAAGTTGAAACTGTTCTAAGAACACACGCGGTGTACTGAAATGTTCATAAAAAAAAAAAAAAATTAAAGTGTCCTAAAGAACACTATATCTGTCCGTAGTGTTCGCTAGCAAGCTCAAACTGTTCTAAGAACACACGCGGTGTCCTGAATTGTTCGTAATTAAACGAAAATGGAGGTGTCTTAAAGAACACTATACCTGTCCGTACTGTTCGCTAGCAACTTGAAAATGTTCTAAGAACACAATTGGTGTCCTGAAATGTTCGTACATAAATGAAATTGAACGTGTCCTGAAGAACAGTATTTCTGTCCTTACTGTTTGCCAGCAAATTTAAACTGTTCTAAGAACACACGCAGTGTCCTGAAATGTTCGTTTCACGTGTGACACAATTTTAATTAGTTCAGGACCCGAACAGTGTCCGTAGAACATCAACGCGCATGCGCTAGCCAATCTACGTGCATTTGGTGTCCTGCGGACATGTGCTTTCCTTCGCGGACTTGTTCGCGAATGGATCATATGACCGCGCCAACAATGATCGCGTGTTCTGAATGAGGACACTGTTCGGGTCCCCGAACAAATTAAAAGTACATTTTCAATTAATCCGTAATATTTTTCAATAAAATCTCACCATGGCACAAGTCCCACATAGTAATCCTGAGTTTCTACATACCTTTTGAAACTTTTCAAACTTTCTTTTGTGTTCGATCTGTCCACGGACAGCGCGCATGTCCACAAACCGCGCACAAGCACCCCTATAAAAGACCACACCCTAGAGCTTATTCTCACTGTGTTTCTGGCTATTCTTCAGAGCACAGCTATTTCTCCAGCAACTTGCTGATGACACCATCGGGATGGCATCCCTGGCTGCAGAACTGCCACCTGGTGCTGCACCTGCTTCAGCACCACCCCCACCCCCTCCACCACCACCACCTCCCCAAGGGCCTGAATAGGGGAACAGGAGTGAGGATGCAGAGGAGGAAGAAGAGGATGATGAGAATGAGGTAAAGGAAAACCCTACTACCCGCACTAGGCGTGAGTCTTGGGTGTGGCGGTTATTTACCATTCATGGTAATGTTCCTAAGGGTTGTGCGAACCGTGTTACCTGCAATGAGTGCAAAATGATACTCAGTCGTGGGAAGCACGGTAAGTACAGCTTTGGGACCACTACTATGAAGCGACACCTGAGGTCTTTCACTCTGGGGCTATTCGCAGGGTTGTACCTTGCGAAGAACGTAGCAGGTTGATTTCCTCTACGTCATCCTCTGTTTCTGATCATGTCACCACAAGGACCACCTCTGTGGGACAGCGTCTTCCTCAAGCTGCCTCACAGGCCATACATAATGCTGATGACCCTTACCTTTCGAGGGTCACAGTTGTATGTATGTACTGTGACACAGTACTCTGCAGGGGAGAGCGACTTTGTAGTGCTTTTGAGACTATCGTCTCAGAGCACGAGAAGATCTGCTCACTACCCAAATGAAACCCACTCTACACCTTTCTCTCTCAGCTCGCCCTTTCTTATCCCTGTGGTTGGTGTCCCCCCCTTTACCTTCCTTACCCCTCCTTTCCTAGTGTGTTGTGTATAAAAAACCAAAAAAAATACACAATATCAAAAATAAAAAAAAATAAGGCTCTTTTCAGAGCCGCCTTTCACAGTTAAAAAATAGAAGTGAAAATAAATGAAGCAGGGCCCTTTGTATTTTTTAGAAGTCTGCGGACAGTTCGCGAACATTTAAAAAATTGGGTTGCTACCCCATCACAAACATTGCAATTTTCTCTGGGAAGAAGTGGTGGCTCTGAAAAGAGCCTTTGGGTGGTGTTTGTAAGTGAAAAATTATAAATACTTAACACCTACTTCAAAATGGTTGTTGTAATTCCAAAAAAGGTTGCAATGCATTTTGTACATTTCTCAGAAAAATATGATTGCCAGCATAAGTAAGATGGACTCCATCTCTGCGAAAAATGTATGTACTACGAAACATAATATTTTCATTGTGAAAAGGACACATGCCAAAATCTCTTACAAAGGCACAAACAGCCTTATTAACATTGCGCCTTGCTTTTTCCATTTGTGGACCAAATAAAGAAAACGAAGCGACATTTGTCTCTGGGCAATCCGTGAAAATATCACTTGAGAATTAGGAAACATGTCCATAACCTTCCCAAGTCCTTCTTTCATAGCAAATTGCAAAAAAATTCCAGTCACATGTCCTAAATTGTTCCCTCCACAATGAATTACAATTATGTCTGGATGTTGCTCTGTCTCCAAAGTAGCACAGAGAGGTAGCAGGTCCAACCACTTCATTCCATGTACTCCATGCCACTGTACTTCCACATGTGGGAATCCAAGATCTACAGCTACTCCACAGCTTTCTGCATGCACCTTCAACCAATGTATCCACAAATCTCCCAAAATCCAAACAATCTGTTTTCTGAAACACACAGCCATAGCTATCTTTTGTTCTCTCAGCAAAAAGAGTATCTGAAAAACTCTCTCCTGGCACAGCACACCCACTAAACTTTCCTGACCAATCCCTTTCAGTGCTTATTCTCATCTGCATGACTTCTGAACCCAAAAATCCCCGGATGTAACTCCCGATGTCCGCGAACTACCGCCATGTCTGCGGACATATCGTAATATGAAGAGCCCTTCTACCATTTCCACTTCACTTTCTGCCATTCCCTCATTGGATGTAGCTAAAAAATCACATGACCATGCACCAATCACATTCAAGACCTCTAGATCTAACTGCATCATCATAGATCAGCACTGCAAATGTACTGTGAATCTCTCTGAGTACAAGTGTCATATCATTGGCAAGCACCATCTACCAGAAATACTGTACAAGTCTCCAAGATTTCTACTTGCAGCTCCATGCATATGCATATGCATGAACACAAACTTCAGGTATGCATATTTTCTGTACAGTAGATGAACACATTTTCAAACATACTTTTAGCTTGTGTAATCTGTAAAATTAATTTACTGTATTTTTTTCAATATCCTAAAATCAACTATCACTTATAAACCTTTATACTATTTACTTTCTTTATGCACACATACTCAAATCATGTTAAACTAACATTTTTTAAATGAAATATATAGACTACATATATTCAAACAAAATTGCATGCAAGCACAATCTATGTTTAAATCTTTAAAAAAATACTTATACAATTTCATATTTTTTGTTTTTATTTATTTATTTACTTAATTACTTTAATTTAGACATGACATTGAGGCGCTATTACCTAGAACAGCTTACTTACAGAAATAGTAGTATTCACTGGTATATTATAAATTTCACAAGACATAGTAAAGATATTTTTTTTTGCTACAGTTAGTCATTCAATACAATTTTTCATTAAGAACATATCATATATACTGAACTGATGAAATGTATCTTATGTAAATAAATTAGTTTAATGGTTTTAAAGAAGGCACTGAGGATTTCAATTAAAAAAATCAATATCTAAATTAAAAACAGCGCTATATACAAACAAAGTTACTAATTTAAGCTTTCACAATTGCAGTGAAGACCAGTCTACTGAAAAGAAGCAGCCGAATTCAAAGAACAAAGAAGAACTAAGAAGTTACCTGTTAATTTAAGAAAAAAAAAAGTAGAATATCACCATAATATTTGTATTATTAATCAAACATACTATAACATTTATACAAGCTATGTTGGTGCCTAAAAATAGAGATTGTGTACCATTTTGTCCAAAAATCTTCATGTCTTAAACAGCGATTAAGAATGGCCCACAAATTTCTATTTTTGGACACACAAATTACCGAACTGAACCGCTACAATTTTCATATTATAGAACAAACAACTGTTTTAATTGTATACATTAGATTTACTATTTGTACTTTTCCACACCACTAGCTTAATTTTTTTGTCATCTGAACCCCAGTTTAGTAACACATAAATTCAAGAATACCTATCCCTACTGGTTGTAGTTCCCAATGCACAATCACACACCATTACATACATCTTTATCATCTTACTCAAACACTCATGCACACAGCACACATACATTCCAGAACACCCCAACCCATATCTTCCTAATTTTTTTCAACAGACCCTAAAGAATGCCTACCAAAGGTCAAGTCCGTAGAAAGCAACACAAAAGTAGAGAAAATGAAAATAAAAGTGTCCAACATAAGCATCCATCTCTAGCAGAATTTGTAAAAAAAAGTTGAAACAAAACAGCTAATACAGTCATTTAGTGAAACACAAGAAGTTTCAAGTATAAAAACTTTGCCTGCACTATCAAAATGTAAAACAAACCAAAAAACAATTAACAGAAAATCAGCTATCACTACAGATAAAACTACTTCTTCAAATTTTAATATAGTGCAAAGTAAGCATACCAAGAAAAGTATTTTAGCCAAAATGTACCATCACAAAGTCCTTCAAAATCTTATAAAAACAGGAGTGAAATCAGGTTCAATGCTTAAAACCTATTGTAGGAAATTAATCTTAGAAGCGTTGATGGACTTTCTTCTGAAAAGAAAGTTATTTATTTTACTGTTAATCAAAATGAAACCACTAACAAAACTAATAACTGAATTACAAAAAAGTATTCTCAATAAGCGAAATGTCAACAGAAAGAACTTCTTAAGTATCTGCAGAGGTGAATGGAATCACACTACGAGCACAGAACCATATTTTAATGAAGAAGCGTACAAACAAAAGCAAACAAATACAACAGCAGTGGTCGAGGTTATGAAAAAGTGAATAATACCATAATGGAACAAGAAGTACTCCTTACAAAAATATGCCCTGAAAACTTAGAGTTACCCCTCCATTCAACTGAATCAGAACGTCTAGTGTATAAATGGCTATGCACGTCAATGTGTAACATTCCCAAACAATGTTTCAAATCTTTACGCCAATTCCTCAATAAATATGTAAACAGCAAAGACAAAATCAAAATTAAATTACTGCAAAATTTGGATACCTGTCCAGTGCGCAAGAACACAGGACTACAAGGACATTCATTGGCCTGCATTACAGGACCTACTTGTAAAACGACTTTCAATGATACCAAAAGGATATCAACACATCATTCAACTATAAGAAATCTAGTCTATAAACTGTACTATGCTAAAAGTTCTTCTTTAGCACTAGCAAAGTTAAATAACACCCTTCTACATGGTACAGCAAAAGACCTACTTGAAGAAATTCACTATATCCAGAAAAAATATTTTGGAAGTGAAAGCCATTTACAGAATGAAATAGCTTTAAACCAATTAAGCAACGATTCTACACATGGCAACTTTTTGCTAAACACATACAAAAAAGAAATGCTAAAATTTAAAAGTACATCAGCTGAAGTGCCAAACCATGTATGTGTATGTTGCCATAGAACATTTTATAAAAGTAACACAAAAACTGTAGACCTATCATACAAAATAGAAGACAATGAATATTCTAAATGGTTTGAATTAGCTCTCTACCTTGTAGCAGAAAACAAATACAGAATAACTGAGCCCTTAATACTTTGCAGTTACTACACTACAAAACTTGACAACAACCAAACTCCTTCACATGCTTTCACAAATAATTTGGAATTATACCCAGTACCAAAACCCCTACAACAACTTAATTTATATGAGAGCATCATAATTCAAACAGTACACCCATTTCAAGCAATAATACGCCTTCAACCAAAAACAGCAAAATTACCTCCTTCTGAATTGGTAAAAGGCATTCGTGGAAAAGCAGTTTATTTACCATTAGATCTAAAAGAAAATGTGCATACTCTAGGAGTGCAATGTCCAATGCAGCAATCTTTAATTATCTTAGTAAATGGAGTACCTACAAAAGACAAGAAAACATGGCAACAGCTGGTAGATTTATATAAAGTTAGACAAGCCTTCCAATATCTTAAAGAGAATAATGAATATTACAAAGAAATTAATATTGAAGAAAACTTGAAAGATACAACTGAAATAATTCAAGAAACACAAGAAGCCGGTCAATTTGAGCTACTAGATCCTGCTACAATATCAAATACTTTAGACCATTATACAATTCATCCTTTGCACTGTAATGACACTGTAGAAGATGCACTGGAAACTTACCAAATGCGTCAAACAAAAGGATCGCCAATTAGCATATGGGAAAAAAGTATAAAAGCACATGCTTTTTCTCTACTCTTTCCTAATGGCAAAGGAGGAAGGTACGATGATAGACCTATTCAAATATCAGCATCAGAATACCGCTCATTACGGATGTATTCTGAAGATCCCAGATTTAGACAAAATGTGGAATACATATTCCACCTACTCTTTGAAAGTGAACTAGCAACTTTATGTTACAGAGTTGCACACATATTAAAATCAGGATCACACTTTCAAAATATGACAGCTAAACAATCATTACAAAAAGTGCAACAAAAAGATGAGGTTTTACAATCAAATATTACAAATCTATTAGCAAATATGCGTGGTACTAAAGAGTACTGGTTTCGACGTCACGGAGATGTATGTTGTATGATCAGAAACCTTGGCCCACCCACTTGGTTTGTTACATTAAGTTGTGCAGAATATGCATGGGAAGATTTACATGATTTCCTACGCATATCAAATAAAAACAAAACAAACATAGATATACTAACACCTGGAGAACTTTGTTCTTTGGATCCTGTTAATGTTTCAAGATATTTTCACCATCGCTTCATTGCTATGCTACATTTTATTTGTAATAAAACTGTTCCTCCCCTTGGAGAAGTGCAACACTTCCTTTGGAGAAAAGAATATCAAGCCAGTGGAGCACCACATATCCACATGCTTTTATGGATTAAAGATGCTCCTAAATTTGGTCAAGACAGTGATGCCACTGTTTTACAGTTTATTGAAAAATATGTCACTTGTGAAATTCCATCAGAAGCCACAAATAGTGATCTTCATGCACACATTTTACAATTTCAAAGACACAAATGTGGAAAATATTGTCGTCGCAAATACAAAAACAAAGGGAAATACTACACCAAATGCCGATTTGGTTTCCCTAGACCAGTTACAAATGCAGGTCAAGTGAACAACCTCATGTCTTCAGTTAGACATAGTGTTAAAGGTAAGTCACCTAAAAATACATATTACATAAAAAGAAAAGAAGAAGAAAAATATATCAATGATTATAATGCAATCATTGCCCACTTATGGAATGCAAACATAGATGTGCAGTACATTGCAGACAATTCTACTGCAGTTGCACGATATGTCACAGCATACTTAACTAAAGCAGAAAAGACAGAGCTCCAAGACCTCTGGAATGACCTGTCATCAGATAAAACAGCATCTCAGAAATTATACAGCTAGCGCATAAAAATGCTCACCCCTAGAGAATGTGGATCATATGAAGCAGCTGATCGTTTAACAAGTACTGCATTGTATGGTAAATCTTAAAACTTAGTATGGCTAAGTCTTGGTCCAGCTAAATCTAGAAAAAGAGTTCTAAAACCATATGAAGATATAGAAACAATAGCCAAACATGATCCCAACAGCCAAGAAATTTTAAAAAGCTATTTATTGAACACATACTACCCAAACAGAAGTAATACTTTGGAAAAAATGTGTCTATACCACATAGCCCAAAACTACACATACAAAAATAATATGAAACCTGATGAAAAAAAAAGGTAAATATAGAGTAACAAACTGTGAAGGCAGCTTAGTTAAACTCACTAAACCAAATTTAATTAATAATATCAAATTGTCCTTAAAGACTCCTCAACATAAAGAAGTATATTACATGTCTCTGCTACAACTCTTCAAACCATTTAGAAAAGAAGAACAATTACTAGATAACTATGACTCATATCAGGATGCTTTCAAAGCAAATGAAAGCACTATAACTGATGTAAACTTTACACAGTACAATGTTGCACAGTGAACAGCAACACGAAGAAGAACTCAAAGCCCAACTAGATAAGGACACTCCTGACAGTAGTCAACCTTCTGTAACAGGAAGCCAAGAACCACTGGGAGAACCACTAATAATAAATGAGGCAGAATTAGCTATGATAGAAGTAGATAACACCATGTGTCAGTATGAAGATAAGGAAGACTTAACTATATTACAATCAAAACTAAACAATGAGCAAAGTAGCATTTTTCAAGAAGTAACAAAACAAATTGCACATGGTGTAAAACATGAAAATAAAGAATGTTCCTGCCATAATTATAAACCTATACTACTGTACGTCAGTGGTGAAGCTGGTTCTGGCAAAACATTCCTAATCAAAATCATTAGTAAGTTCCTTCAACAATTGACAAACAACAAACTGTCAGCTGTTGTCACTGCCCCCACAGGTTTAGCTGCCTACAACATAGGTGGTGTTACATTACACCGATTACTACTATTACCAGTAGAACACCAAAACAAATTAGACTATTACAAACTATCTGCAGAAGCTGCAATGGAATTACGCAGAGTATTGAAACAAATGAAAATGCTACTAATAGATGAAGTGAGCATGGTCTCCAACCTGATGTTAGCTTTGATTCACTTCAGATTACAAGAAGTACTCAAAACAGACTATGAAGAGCTCTTTGCAGGAAAACACATTATTGTTTTTGGAGATCTGCTTCAATTAACACCAGTAAAAGGTGAGCCTATTTTTAAAACATTAGGACACAAACTCTGCCGTAAAACTGTTGGCAGCATTGGAAATGTCAACCTTTGGCAACATTTCCAATACAGAGAATTAACAGAAAACATGCGGCAATCTGCAGATCTCACTTATGCCAACATTTTAAAAAGTATCAGAGTTGGTATACTTTCTAAAGAAGCAGAAGCAATATTGAAAACCCGGCACATTAATGCACTTTATGGTGATAATGCATGTGCTACAGATGTTATGGAACAATTAGCCCACAGAAATGTCAATTGTATGGCCTTAATGCCAACTCTTGCAAGCTGTTTCAAATTCAATGAAGTTATGCTAAGTAAAGAAATGCAACCAATCATGGAAATTAGCGCCACAGACAAACTAGATGTACATGGTATGACACTACCCATGTGTGACCAAGCCACAACAAGACTAAATAGTTTAGAAAAATCAATCCCAAACACAGCAGGCTTAGAAAAGATATTAAAATTATCCTTAAATTGCAGAGTAATGCTTAAACGTAACCTTGACGTGGACCAAGGACTAGTTAATGGAGCACTGGGTACAGTTGTTGGCTTTCAAACATAGCCACGCGACAACAAAATTCAGTTTGTCAATATACTCTTTGACAAACTTTCAGAAGTAAAAAGGATAGGACGCTCAACAGCTAGATTCCTTCTCTTCAAAGATATGTATGTACGCAGAGAACAATTTTCTCTAACTCTTGCATACGCAGTCACGATTCATAAATCACAAGGTCTTACCCTAGACAAAGCAATGATAGATATTGGTAACACAGTCTTTAAAGAAGGCATGAGCTATGTAGCACTATCACGCTAACGTACACTTGACGGTCTATTTCTAATCAACTTTGATGCAAGTAAAATAAATGCTGATATTCCTTGCATTTTAGAATACAATAGACTTCGCTCACTATACACCCCCCACCTAAACACATATTCTGTTCCACAAAAAGTAAAACGTTATAAAAGAAAAATAAATCAAACAGAAATGCAACAAGATGTCACTGCAAATCCTCCAAAGAGAGTAAAAGAAACTAATACTTCATCAAGTACCACAAGCAAAAAAGAATCAATTAGAGAAAGTAAACCAAATACTTCTTTAAAGAAGGAAGACAAACTCCAAAAAAAGCAGTTGGATACAGAACTACCTGGACCATTTAAATTCTCAAATATAGTTGGTGTAAATTGCTACGCAAATGTAGCAATGAATATTCTATTTCAATTACCACCAATTGTTGACAACATTTACTTACACAGTACAGACCCACTGTGTTTGCAAATGTTAGTACTTCACAGAAATCCAGCAAACAATCCTGACAACACGTATAGTGTTTTTGGAATAAGACAACAATTGGACTACTGTTCTGGAATGGTGAAATTCACTATAAATTCACAGGAAGATCCACAAGAATTTCTAATGTACTTACTACAAGTACTGGAAAACAAAAACATACCTATAAATGAAATCTTTAGGATTTCATACATGTGGAAACATACATGCACTCTCTGCAACAATGTGACACAAGAAGAAATCCCCAATGGATGCTTCATATATATATATCAATACCAAATTGTGAATCCATTCCATTTCAGCGACTTGTACAAAATGCAAACCATGGTAGATTATGCTCTACCTGCAATTCAGATATAGCTCAAGTTCTGAAACTGTACAGTCCACACCAGAAAACAATTGTGCATATCTTGGGCACAAGGAAAGGAATATTAATAGTGCTATAGGAGTAGCTACTTTGTCGCTGATCAAGCTTCTACAAACTTTGCTTTCCTTTCCCCCTGGACCAAATCATTTTCCAAATGTGATACGGATAATTGACAGTACTTGCATATGTCTACTTCCACCCTGCATGTACAAAATGACAAATACTTAGTAGCAGAACATACACTACTCAATCAATGTACATAGGATTTGCATGGCTGCACTCATAATAACACCATGCTACAGAAACACTCCCAGATCTGTCTGTGGTTCTTACATTAAGGCATACAGCAGCATTACAACCTGTACTGTGCTGTACTCCATAGCGTACAGTAATTGGTAACTTTGTGTTTCCAATTGACAATAGGTGTCACTCACGTGCAGAGGTATTTTCTCTCTTAACCAAAACAAGGGCGTGTCATGTGTGTGCAACTAGAGAGTTTCGCACCTACTGCTTACTATTTTGACATTTATTTTGGTGACTGTGCATATCACTTGGACGCCTTGGCTGCACGCCAGAGTCCAGTGCAGGAGACATTTTATATTGCTCATGTTCACACAATGATTACTACTGAGTGTTCGTTTAGACCAGGGTTCTGCAGCATTTGACTATCCATATGTTTTGAACTGCAACTTCCATCAGCCACCTGATTTAGCCAATTAGAACCCAGATTCAGATATCCACCTATGAATTGGGGGCATCCCCTCTACTCTTCAGAGAAAAGATTCTTGCACTTTTGTATGTTGTAAAAAAAAACTCCCCGGGAGACACAATGCTTTAGCTTTGTTGTGCTCTTTTGAGGCAAGGGCTTCATGCCAGTAGAAGGTCCTTGTTGATGCCAGCATTAATTGTTCAAGACCATCAACCTCCCACCTGATCCACCATGACAGAGTCAGGCAATCCAGCAACTTTACCATCACCTGCCATAATTGCATCAGTTGTCATCAGCAACTGTAGCCCAAGACCCCGTAACACGCTCCAAGCGTTACACTTCCCTGCTGCTGGTAAGATTTGGGGAAAAGGAAGCCATTGCTTTACCTGTCAGCCAGCCTCTCTCTGGAGCTAGTCCAAAGATCTATTTCAGACAACCACCCAGCACCCTGAATCAAGGGGTTCCACTTGACTCCAAATAGGATCGGGTCTTTCCCAGCACTGATCCGCAGACACCGATCTGGAAGGAAGGAATTTGCAAAGCCTACCGTGCAGTGTCGCAATAACAGTTTGGTGAACACTTGGTCTGCTCTGAAGTCGAAGAACACAAAAACTCTCATAAAATAGTTAAGAATTCAGCAATATTCGCTTATCTACTGGAAAGAACTGTTACAAAATAAATAACAATTTTAGAAGTAAAACACTAAACACTGAATCACTTATCTGTCAGAGGTGGAAAAGGTGAAAGAGCCATCACACCTCTGAGTGGACAAAGAAACAAGCAAGACGTGCTAGAAGGGGAATGGAGGGTTATAGGCAGGGTTCAGGTCGAGGGCACACGCGGGTGGATTGAGTCCACACACTTTTTTCAGAGGGTGGACTCAATCCCCAACCCCAGCTAAAATGAGAAATATTTGAATTTATGAATTAAAGCAGACATCGAGATCGAACCACAGTCCTAGGGTTTGCAGGCCAGACACGTCACCACCGAACTACATAACCTGAAAAGAAAATAGCAAACAACTAAGGATGAAATGTCCCATTTCGGGTACTGCAAGTTCCAGGTAAAACATTGGTTCTTGGAGTTTAAGACATGCACACCTTTTAACCTTTTCAAAAACACTATTAGAAGAAAACATCCTCTCTTGGTTTTGTGTGTGCGGATTTTATGAAAGGCAAATGCCATTCGTCCTGTGCAATTTGGGTGGTTATGCAAAGCCAATTTAATGAAATGTGCAAATTTCAACTTGATATGGTAATTTCTGGCAAAGTCACATCCCATTGCATTTCTTGATGAATCCCCCCACTTTTATTTTTAGGACTTGACCCCTGGTTACAGGTCATCATCACGTAGCCATGAAAAATAATCAAATGTTAAAGAAGCTCTGGCGGTTCCTTTAGTTCTACCTCTAATGGTTTAGCAAAGGGTAGTGGGTAGAATACATCTCAAGGAGCTTTGACCTCATATAAGTAAAGACTATAATGACAAAGACGGATGAGGAGTTAGTGGATGTTTACTTCTTTTCCTCTCTTCCTCACGATCTCTCAATATTTACTCCTAATCCTCACCCTTTGCTCACCTGTCTTTTTTTTAGCTGTTTTACAACCAGCGTTGTCTCTCTCATAGACATACTGCTTATGCATATCACATGGTCCAGCCACCACTCTGTTCCGTGAAGCAAAGAGTGCTTCTGATTGGTTGGTCTCTTGGATCTTTCTGTTCGAATGGCAGTTGTGTCACAAAATGGCACTTCACCAAAATAGTTCTGCCATTTAGGAGGCCTCTTTGGGGTCAGGCACATGAACCAAAATGAATGCAGCTATCTGTAGCCCTGCTTATAAATTTGGGTCGTGTACAAACCGAGAATAGAGGGTTAGGTGTAATCTGTAAACTGAAGAAAATGAAAATGAAAAAAGGAAATAAAACCGTTCTACATGTTATTTTGCTATGTTCATAATGCATGTGGTCTGCAGGTGTGTTTGTCGTTTTGTTTGGGATGGGGCACTTTGTGTCTGGGGTTTAGGTATGGGAGTTTTTCATTCATATTGGCAGGTAAATCTGTCCAAATTCATTGCTGTGTTATTTTAATAAAGCATTTTGTCATCCATTTTGCCTCAGTAGCGGTTCAGCGAGGGCTTGCAAAATGGATGGTGTTGATACCTCCTCTTCACAGGGGAGTCCAGTCCTCACCTGAGGAGAAGATGGGGTTTTCTGACAGTGACCCTGAAGGTGACGACGAGAGCGCCACCAAAATGGAGGGTGCACCCCTGATAACCCAGGCAGTGTCTCCCACACGTCCTCCCCCCTCTCTGGAGAAGGGGGAGGCGCTGGGCACAGCGCGGCAAACGGAGGAAAAGCCTGCAAATCTGGCAAGCGCGGAAAAGCGCTAGCAAAGCCCGCAAAAGGGCAGAAAAAGGAAAGTGGGAGGGGTCTCCCCCTTTATAACAAGTGGGATCTGCAAAGGAAGCAGCATCCAGACTCGTTGCAGAGGACTCGCACCCGGAAGATTCGCGAAGGAGTTTTTCGTTCCCACCGACCAACCCTATGAACAAGACAAGCAGACATGCCTGGTCGTCGACGTCGCAGGACGACAAGGCGATATGGCGGTGTTTGGCAGTGTTTGGCCCGACAAACACATGAGACAGACTCCGGAAGAGCCAGGAGAAAGCAAGAAGGGTCTTTGCTCTTTTTTAGACCCAGCACCCCTTGGGATCCTAAGCGGCAGGGGCGTTGGGGAGGAACAACTAAGGCTCAGCTTCCCCCAAGGAAACGGCACTCTCCCCGCCCAGGAGCACCTGCAGGGGCAGGAGAGGCTTGGACGCAAAGGTGGGGAGAGTTGGGCCTACTCGGAACACTTGGGGAAGGAAAGGGGGAAGCAGTCATTTCTTGGACACAGAGCAGTCGCCACATCTTATGAGTCATTTTCCACATATGTGTGCAGTGTGATTTTTGTTTGGTGTTCTTGTGGAATAAATCTGCGGCTCTTTATGCCAAAAAACAAACAGGTCTCATTTTACACTTTTCTGGGGGGAAAAGGAAATGAGCTTTGGGTATGTTGGTTACCAATGGACAGATGCCAGGGTTATCCCCCACCCCCCAACCTGGGAGCGGGACTCTAGTATGGTCCTGGGAGAAAAAGGAAAGCGCACACTTGAAGTAGGAGAGAGAGAAGCTGGAGAAGAGGGACGCAGGCTGTTATCTGAGGCAGACCGTGAGGCCTCTCCGGTGCTAAAGTCAGGCCTGTTCAGTCTGATTTCGCCCATACTCCTACTCCGGGAGCCACTGCGATTTACAAGCCCGAGCGGGGTAGGACTTGGTTCTCTGCCTGCTTGCACTAGGCGCTCCTGACGTGGCTCTTCTCGTTGTGCGCACATAAGGTAGGAAAAGGGAAAGGTTTCAGGCAGGGTTGCCTGATGAGCACTTTGTATATCTACACCAACTCCCAGCTGTTCTGTTCGAGTGATGGTTGGTATAAACAGTGAAAAGGAGTGTAAGAGAGATGAAGAAAAAACACATCACGTGCGGGTAGTGTTCTGCCGCCTAGAAACTGTTTGCAAGCCTTATATTAATCCTGCGTCCCCCCCCCCACCCTGAAGGCGATGAGAGAACTCGGTTGATTGATAATGACACATAGCGAGCAGCCGATTGTGAGCCAGATCGAGTTCCTTTGAACTGGCTTGCAGTTTCTTCAGAACCTCAAAACAGTTATTTATTAATATGTAAATTGTGTCCTTCCGATTTGGTCTGTATGAGGAAAGGGGCGTTTCTCAATTTGTATTTCTTTTTGGGGTTCCTCGCTGCTTATATCACGGGGCAGTTGTTTTCGGGGTTGTGATAGACCTAAGCTCTGGTTTACTCCAACCCTTATTCCAGGCTCGGGTGTGGGTAGAAGCATTCTCGCGCTCTATGTGCATGCATTTAGGGCAGGTTGACGTTGTCTGGTTTGGGCCTCCCTATACGTGAGAGTGGGCTGAGGAAAACTCTCGAATTGTTATCAACATGGTTTCTTTGGTTTCACTGCCCCACTTGGCTACATTTTACACTCACGGGAGACAGGAGGATCCGTGAGTGTTTAAGTGGAAATGCATAACCAGTTCCCAGGAGGACTCACAGTGTGGGCACATTGATACCTCACTAGTGGTTTGACCAACAGCACCCAGCTGAAACCTCCCTCGTTATCTCTCTCTAATGCTGAGCGCATGATACGGCCAATGCTTAACGTTCAGTGCCGTGCTGGGAGTGCAGTACCCGTTGTTAAATGTTAATTGTTGTTATGGTGTGTCCTGTGGCATATGTGAAGTTGTCTGTTAGTTTAGTCAGTGGCCTTGTTGGTAGATTGCAGCTACCCTATTTGTCTGGGTTTCATATTAATGTGCTAAGTAATTTATAAAGTGATCACAAGGAATGTAAGGCCAGGAACCAAAATCCATGCAGAAATACAGTCTATTGCTATTCTAATGTATTGCTAGAACATTCTAAGACTGAAAACCTATCTTTGTGTTTAGTATAATTTAATCAGCGCATATCGTGAGCACAAGGAATGTGAGTCCTGAAACCTAGGCTACTCAGGATTTTAATGAGAAAAAATTCTAGTGTAATAGCTTTCTGTTGTGTATATATATATATACATATATAATGAATCCTCAAGGTATCAGGTAACTGTACCATCTCTTTATGTATTTAGGCACTATTAGTGTTTAGGGTAGTAGCATAGTTCCTCGTACACAGGTCTTGGAGTGGTGTTTAAAATGAGAAGTTGTTGAGGTAATGCTGCTGTATATATTTATTTATTTAATATAAAATTGCCCACCTGGGTCTTTCCATTTCTTTGGTGTGCTTCATTCTTTTCAACGCAGACAGGAAATCTGCCACCTAGCTTTCCTGCAAAGCCATCAAGACACTAGTATTTGCCTAAATACTGGACTATATGCACACATCATTTATATTATGTCTGCCCATACTACTTGTATGCAATTGTTAGATAAATATGCTTGTCCAGGCTAATTGCATGCAATGTTTCTACAAATGCCTGATTTATGCCTCATGTAACTAAGTTCACTACCTGTAACAGCGCCTTGATGCCTCTGGGTTGTTTGCACGCTTTATACATTTAAATAAATACTTTCAGACATAGCTTTGATTTTGTTTTGGCCGCCCCTTGATGACCACTGTGTGCTAGTTCAATTGCTCTCTCTACTAGTGTCTGTGGAATAACCAGTTTGCTTCCTCGTAAGAGGAGTCCTTCGGTTGACGACAGTTTGTGTCGCACCCGCCACAGCCGTTCCAGGTCCTGTTGTGCTCCTTGGCTTCTTTGGTGTGGGTTGGACAGAATTGTTTTTCAGTCCTCTTTGGCCATGGCCACCTTCACAACCTCAAAATATCTGTCACAGTTTGACGCATCTGTTACCTCTTTGATGGATAGTGCCACTGGTTTGCAGGCTGCCACAACTATTTGCACATGTTCCTCAACTGCAAATTATTCGTTATACTCCTCATCCACCTTGCCCCTTAGATGGCGCGAGAGGTAGTCTGCTGGATTGTGAGACCCAGGCCTGTATGTCAGATGCACACCATACTCCATCAGTGCGAGCATCCAACGCTCAATCCTTGGGGGTGGCTTGGATGAGGATCTCGCCATGATTGGCAATAGCGGCTTGTGGTCGGTCACCACGGTATGGGCTTACCTAGAATGCAGATGCAAAAGTGCTGACATCCCCATAAAACTGCAAGTGCTTCTCTTTCGATTTGGGAGTAGCGTTGTTCTGTATTTGTCAATGCTTTGCTTGCAAATGCTATCAGTCTCATATGTCCTTGCGCATCTTGCTGTGATAGGACCAGCCGCAGCCCACCGGGGCTAGCGTCTACTATGATCTCGGACTTCTTCGGTGGGTCAAAAAAGGCCACGGTTTCCTCCCCAGTAAGTATCTGTTTGATGGCTTCAAAGGCGTCTTGCTCTTTTGCAGTCCATTCCCACAACTTGTCCTTCCTCGTGAGACCCCTGAGGGGTTCAGAGATGGTCACTAAATTTGGGATGAAGCGCCTACAGTAGGTCACCATCCCCAGGAAGCTCCTGATCTCTGACACACTCCCTGGTGGGCTTGCTTCATGAATGTCTTGAACCATCCGCGGGTCGGATGATATGCCGGTTTCATGAAACATGCTATTTTGTAGGCTAAGACATTTTGCTTGTTCAGTGTATTAGAAGTCTAGGCCAGGGTCCCCTTGTTTTCTATATGGGGAGGAATATGAAGATTCGCGCAGCTTGAAATCAAAAATAAATAGACCGAAAATAACAATGAAACATATAATATATTTTGTATAAATATTTCAAATTTTTTAACGATGTAAAAAATAAAATATTTGAAAGATTAAAAAAAAATGTACAGAATGACAATAATTTGACTGTTTTAGTTGTGTGCAAATTGTTGATATTGCAGGAGGACAAGGGCACTATCCACGATGGCGCTAATTAGATAATTTGCACAGAAGATGGCAGGTTATAATGAAATGGGGGTAATTCAGGCATATGAGCAGAAGCTGGCTGCTATTATGGTGCATGCCTTGAAACCTCTTTGGATAGTCATGAAAATTGGCTAAATAAATTAGAAGAAGATGTGGGGTGCAGAATCATCAGACTTTCTCAGGGTTCTTCCGTTTGAGGCAATTAGAGTAGAATTAGGCCTCACCTCCTTGACCTCTATAGTAAAACATAATAGAGGTAGCCTATTTATTAGAACATGACATCTGAGCGGACATCAATTTTATCAATATTGACGAAGACAGTCGGGGATGGTGCCTGCAAAGCATTGCTTGAGTTTATGTTCCTGAATGAAGCTTTCTTTACCTTAATAGTGTGCACTCCTCATTGGGAGGAAGGCCTTGGAGTATTGGTAAAGGGGTTTAAGATACATGTTAAGAAATGGAATTGGTGCATGAACCATGAGCATGTATGGATGTTAAAGAGAATAAAAACCTTTGCGAAGATGCCTTTTGTGCATTTAAAACAAGAAGGATAGTGTGAGATACCTGAAGGTACTCTCACATCTACTCCCCAGAGATCTTCTGTTCAGGTGGCCAGGGAAGGGCCATCGCTTTTGGATTCTGACCCTGGGTGTGGACAAGCGAGGGAGGATCACCTGGGTGGAGGGTCCTTGGGGATTGGAGAGAGGGTGCCTAAAGGTGAGACATGGTATCCCCCCTTCACTAACACTGACCTACCTGATCCTCCCTCAGTCTTCATGGGATATTGTCAGTCCTTTGCAGTTTTTCCCTGTAATCTTCCATCAATTACTGAGACCAGAAAGAGGCAACTAAGAGTAATGCACACTTCCTATTGTAAACACCACTCTGGTACTGGGACGAAGACGAGGGACCTGCCAGCACATAGTAATGAAGGTCAGGCATGTCACACTAACAGACTTACACAAGGTCAGGCAATTGAATCTAACCCTTTTCACCTGCAGCATCTTAATAATGTATTTATTTATTTATTTATTTATTGTTTTATTTTAGTCCATAAAGAACTTTTACAACACTACACACAAAAATAGATTTACAATCATTAACAACAGAAGAAAAAAAAATGATAAAATTCATCATATATAAATATACATATCAGTACTAATATACAAAACTTATATTAATATAAGCTGAAAATTCCTATGATTTTCATGTTAAGACATTTGGTTGTTTTTCAATTAATCACTTCATTGTAGTTAGAATAAATTATTCGAAACATTATCACCGATTTGCCATTTGTTTACATATCATTTGCCACTAAAGGACTCAAACAAATGCTGTACCACAGTCCAAACATTGTATAATGCGATAATCAAAACTTCAGAAGAAGAATTAAGACACATGTTTCATAAGTGGGTAGTCGATACCCATTCAAGGTGGTGATAATAACGACAGTAACGAGCCCTGTAAAGGGCCTCCAATTTTGTACATAATGAAAGCACCTGTTGCATTGTCTCTGATGTGCCTGCCACTTCACAGATATGACACATCCGATGGTCATGTGCAAGTTTCCATTGTGAACCATGAGTGGCTCTTACAGGTAAAATTGGTTAGTACGCATCAAAAGTCGAAATCTCTGCACATCAGGACTAGGACACTTTAACAAATACAGCTGCGGGGTACAGTAGATATACACAATACCTTCAAGGAAATAATAATTTTTAAGGCCACTTAGGTGATTGATAGTGGCTTCCCAGTCTTTCATACAGGATTTCTTCTTAAATGACTTTTTTATTCTCTTGTATCTGCCACAGATTGATCGCTCAATTGACCAGTTCTTACTTAAATAAGACTTTCTGCACATGGCATTATAAGAATTTATAGAGACAGTTCCCGGTCTTACAGTTATAACATTTTGGCCAATATCACAGAGCAACTCACTGGAGGGATGACACAAAGCCCAGTGGGGCAAGAGATCTCTCTGAAGAATCACCAAGGCTTTGAGAGAAACTCAGCTCTTATATATTGCAGAGGGCATGACGAGGGAAGACCCGATATGGAATGCCAAAAATAACTTTCTATTTGGTCCAACCATAAAGGTTTTCAATTGTAAGAGCCTCTAAGCCGTATGTCACTACAGGAACAAACCATTGTCGAAATAACATTAGGATACCCTTAAGAGAAAAGCCAGCATATTGCGTTACATGTTTGCGAGTAACAAGTGTAATTAGTCTGGCTCTCTTAATCCTAGACTTTATTAAGGAGAGGTATCCTTGTTTACAGTCCATTTCCACTCCAAGATATTTGTAGACCTTGGTGTAATCAATCACACCCCAGCTGATATTCATAATTGTTCTACTCACTTTCTTGGACGAAATGCACATGGTTTTGGTTTTTTTCAAATTGATTGTCATGTTGTGTTCAATTGCAAACACACCAAGCTCCTCTAATATGGCTTTCATGCCGGCTATTGTGTGATCAACCACCACAAGGTTGTCTGCATACAATAATGCAGTAATCTTAATCTTGGGGAACCTCGCAGGACAATGAGCCCGACTTTCAAGTCGTCTTATTAATACTGCAGTGTAAATGTTTAAGAGCAGAGCCGCTAACAAACAACCCTGTTTAACCCCTCTATTTATTTTAATGGGTTTAGTTAGTCTGCCCTCGTTAATAATGTTAAAGAGTATAAAAACTGGAGCCCGAAAGGAGAGAAAGGTGAGAGAGGGAAGAGAATCTGCTGCGTTGGGACCGAGCCAAGAAGCAGAGACGCCAGCAACGATTCGCAGGCACCTGCCAGAGGAGCTTTGCAGGACCGGGATCCCTCTACTGTGAAGCCAGGCAGCAGGCGCTGTCAGGTAGCAGAGGAGAAAGAAATGCCATCCCCGCCCAAGCCTGGTAACATCTGGAGCTGCAAAAGATGCCAGGGATGCGGTCCACATGTGGAGCAGAGCATAGGTGCCAGGCCGCATCTGGGGATGTGCCCGGCGAACAAACTGAAGGTTTTCCCATTCGGAGAGAGTCTACCTGGGAGGAGCCGTGAAAACCGGTAAGTGTCAGAGGACACTGAGGAGACCGCAGCGCTCCGGAGAAACTTTAAACAAGTAAAAGTTCCTGCATTTAAGTAAACACTACTCATATTGAATACCGAACTGAAAGAACACTGCTAATTGAGTAAACCCCTGTGGATGCTACCCGTATTAAATACCGAACTGAAAGGAAAGCTCTAATTGCATAAACACAAGTAAATGCTACCCATATTGAATACCGAAATGAAAGAAAGTTGGTATTCAAATGAACACAAGTAAATGCTACCTGTAATGAATGCCAGACTGAAAGAAAGCTATGAAATGAGTAAACTATAATAGCTGAATGGTGAATGAACACTTCAATAGATATGTCAACCAGCATTATCAACTAAGAGCAGTATGCAGAGATTTAAAGGCATATGAAGGATTGAAGAGTTGTGGTAAGCATTATGTGTGCAAAGATCAGAAAGACTGTCAATTATAGTTGAAAACGTGAGAAAGAGTCACCAATATATTACAACCCAAGGATTGGCATTAAAGAGGGTTAGAAAGAATACAAGTGTGGAAAGAAAAAGCTCAAGACAGAAGAGTCTACAAGTGAACCAACTGCTTTGGGGAGACTTATGGTTGCATGACTTGCGATGGGTGGACCGTGTGGTCCGACAATTGCACCTAGACCAGAAAACCCTAAACGATGAACAAGCTGTGAAGAACTGTGAAATAATTGGGGAATCAAACCTGAAGGAGGGTCAATCAGATAGATTAACTATTGAACAGATGAAACCCAAAGTGAATGTTATGTTGAATTCTTTGGCAAGAGAGCTCTGAGATTCAAACAACTGAATAACTTTGTCTTGAGGAAGGAAGTCCAGTACCTCTGTTTTGTATGAACTGCGCTACTGGAGAATGCTGTCATGGGGGAAGGGAAATCCAGGCTTTTTGTTTTGGTGCGAACTGTGCTATATTAGAACTTAGGTAAAGAGAAGTCTCTGACCTTCGTTTTGTGTAAATAGTGGTACATTTGAACTTGGAGAAGGTAAGTTCAGAACTTGATCAAACACATTTTAACTGAGTCTTTATTGGAACTGTGTTGAACTTGAAACAGGGAACCCAAGAAGGACACAAGCTGAAAGAAGTTCAGTCTTTACTTTTGAACAATTGTTAACCTCTGTCGGTTTCCGGTAGGTTTCGGTGATGTGGTTCTTGTTGGATACCTGAAAAGTGGGGTCCAGGAATTCTATTTTGTAGCACTGCTTGACTCGTGAGTGGTCAGGTTGTTTTGCACATGCACGTCCCACTAACACTAGTCTGCCAGGACCCAATCAGACATGCCCATCACGCATCCATCGAATAGTGTCAATACACTTTCAAGACACAAACCAACATGCGCGGCTAGCGATTAGCATCTTGCAATAATGGAGTCATCATGACTTGCACTGAACCTTGCGTGCATGCGCAGAACACCAGTGCCTGACTACATTGTTAGAATGGGTGCATATATAGCCCTGCGTTATCAGCACACCACATTGCATCTCCAGACAACCGATCAGGTGCAGACCAGGCCAACAGGTCAGGTAAGTCAAACAGCAGAAAAGCTCCACCACTTGTGGAGAAATTGCTCTAATCCCTCAAAACCCGTTTCCTAGTCTCTAACTTAATCAAGTTTTACTTGGATGCAACTGTCAGCCTTGTGTACAATTGTATGCATTGCCCCACGTAACTAATGCTTAACAATTGATGCCATAGTCAAACATTGGATCACTTTCCAAAGGACTTTAGACACACATCTACAAATTGCACCATACAATATAGTGTGCACGGATGCACTGCTTAAATGCATCCACTCCGGACTAGACATATTGCCTCCACCACACAAGGGGAGGCTGAACCCAAGCCCTCAATACACCAAATAGGTAATGTTTAACAAGCACTCCCCATAGCTCTACAAAGGGGTCCCTGCTCATGTAATAGACTACTCCACAATGCTAATTCATAACCATGGACTTGCAGCCAACCTACTAGCTGTATGACAAGATACTATGCTGCAAAACCCTGCATAACACCACTGTACATTTGTGTCTGCTGCCACCACAGCAGTTGACTCATTTAGAATCTTTTAGACAATCACTCAATCAGATTGACACCGAATGCCTGCTCATGTTTTAAATTGCCTAAAAGTATTAGTCCCCGACCATGGACATGCTTCCAATTTTGTAGCTGTATGCCAAAACAGTATGGCGCATGGCCCTGCACAAAACCACAGTTGTTCTGGGTCTGCTGCCACCACACCAGTTGACTCCAATCACCTTCTAAATTGAAGATAGTTGCACAACCGGGTTGATATCCAAAAAGACCAAACAGAAAAGCAGTGAAAGCTGACTACCAACACATAACTGACAACGAGAATCCACGTACTATGTAAGGCCTTCTGTGTCAGGTCAAACAACTCACAAGCCCTATTAGAAGGCTTCGCAAATGTGAAAACACTAAAATGAACAGTATAAGAATAACTGTACATTCTTGCCTCCTTACTTCCCTCCCTTCTTTCCCCCTCCACTGTTCACAATGAATACTTTAAATACTATGTGATTGTAAATAATTTGCAATGATCCCGTTTTTTTTTCCTATGCTTCAAACTATATCTCACACCGGACGCTAAAAACTACTGTAACAATGTATCACAATATGTTGCACAATTGAAAGAGAATGTATTACTTCAGCCTTGATAAAGGCCCTGCGAGGTCGAAACACGTGTCGTCTGACCAATTAAAACCATGCAAATAAAATGCACGCAGCCCATTGCAAACAAGAATGTGAAAAGTCATTCTTTAAGTGCAGGGTATCTGGACCCAACTACATTCAAGTCCTAGCATGAGGTGTGGGCAACACCTCCCCTCTCCCTGACTTTGCAGCAAACAAACGTATTAACTCACCAGAAATATACAAGTGCAGTGCAAAATTGAGTCAAAACCTAGTGCCCTAACGTCTGTACTTACCCTTTATATTGACTCTGACGGTGGATGATATTGTTTTATGATAATATGAATTAGTTTCATTGGATGTATTTTAAACACAGAAAATAATGGGTTGATGGGTAAAATCATATTTAATTGTGTATGTTATATGTGTATATGTATGTGTGAAGTTGTATAAACTAAAACACACTAATAAAAGTATTACTATTCTGTTATCATTTATTACACTTTTTATATTGATTATGAGTTCTGACTATTATTGATTGTATTTAGTACACATATTTTCTTTTTTTATCTTGGTTGTTCATTTTATTATTATTCATGTTATTCTGAATACATAATACATTGCACATTAAATATCACTGTTGTGTTGTATTTTAAGTAATCATGTTTGTTTATTTGCATTTTTATTGAATTTATTTTATAGACATTTTATTTTCATGAATTAGTCATAGTTCTTTTGAATTGTATTAATCTTGATAAGTAAATTCGATTAAAGGTAATTTTATTTTGTATGGGACAATAATGAGAGATTGTGATGATGGATGGGATGAGGAAGTGGAACTGATGAAAAAGAAGACAACAGACTTGGATGAGAAAGACAAAGGATGAGGAAAACGGGCTGGGATGAGGATAAGGATAAGTGAATGGGATGTGGATGCAGTACTTTGATGAAGAAGAAGAACACAAAGAAGAAGGATGATGAAGAGTGGCAAGGACTAGGGACTGGAATGAGGAAGAGGGAATGGGAAGATGTACTAGGAAGAGGATAAGGTATTGGGATGAGTTATATGACAAGGGAATAGAATTAATGATTTGCAACAGCACTGGGAAGAGGATATGGAACTGGAATGAGAAGGACTAGAAGGGACTGAGGTGATGAAGAGGGACTTTGTCAAGAAACAGGGACTGCGATAAGAAAAGGGAACTGGGATAAGGAGGAGAACAAAGGACTGGGACAATGAAAAGGATGAGGTACTGGGATACAGAAGAGGAGGAGGGACGGCGATAAAGATAAGGAAGATGGCTTGAGCAAAACAGAGTGACTGCAGTGAGGAATTGGGGTTTCGAGATGATGAAGAGGGATGGTGACTGGGGCTAGGAATAGGGGCTTGTACGAGGAAGAGGATAAGGGACTGGGACTGGAATGAGGAAGAGGGAATGGCACAAGGAACAGAAAGAGGGACTGGAATGTGGATTTTTAGAAGGGACTGAGATGAGGAAGTGGGACTGAGAAAAATAAGGACCCGGGGCAGGGAAGAAGGACAGGGAAAAGGGACTAAGATGAGGAATTAGACACAGGATAGAGTTGAGAATGAGGCAATGGGTTGGGGAAGAGGATTTGTCATGAAGAAGGAGGACTGGAATGTCTGGAGATGATGAGCGACTGGGAAGATGAAAATGTATATCGTGAGCGACTTGGACAAAGAGAAAGAAGAGAAAAAAGAAAGGAGACAGGGTTTGGAACAATGAATGGCAACTGGGACAAGGATGCAGGTCTGTGATGAGGGATTTGGAGGAGGACTAGGGGCTGGGTTAATTGACTGGGAAGAGGATGAGGGAATGGGATGAGAGAAAGAGGGACTGAGACAAGGAAGAGAAAGGGGGACTGAGAAATAGGGAAGGGATTGTGAAAAAGAATAAGAACTAGGAGGATCAAGATGATGAGGGACTGGTACAGTGAAGAGAATGAGAGGTTGGGATGAAGATGGGTTTAATTGCCTTGGTAAAAGAGGAGTACTGGGACGACGCGGAGGCAGAAGGGCTGGAACCAGGAATAGGGACTAGGATGATGAGGGAGTGTGATGAGGGCGGGGATAAAGGTATGGGACTGGCCAAGGCACTTGGCGGATGGAGATGATGGAATGTGAAAATGGAATGGAACAAATAAAAGGATGAGGGGTTTGGAAGAGGGGGTAGACAAGGGACTGGAATTAGTAAGACGAGGGACTGGCACAAGAAAGAGGAACAGGATAAGGATGTGGGTTAAGGAATGGGGGAGCAAGAGGGATATGGAATCGTTTGAGGGATTGGGACAAAGAAGAAGGGTTAAAAAGAGGGACTAGCACAAGGAAGAGGCACTGAGATGTGGCACTGGATTTGCAAGAGGGATTGGAAAGAATAATACAAGGAACTGGCACAAGGAAGATGAATGAGGAAGATGAACTAGGTAAAGAAAAAGGGACTGTGACAGGGACAATGAAGATGGTTTGGTATGAGTAACTGCAATGAAGAAGTTAATGAGGGGCTGGAATGAAGATGAGGACAGGGAATTGGGATGAGGAGAGGAAGATGGAATGGGATGAGGAACAAGGAGTGAGACAAGAAATAGGGCCCAAGACTTATATGAGGAAAAGGGATGGGAACAAGAAAGAAGCACCATGACTGGGAATAGGAAAAGGGACTGGGACAAGGAGGAGGGATAAGGATGAAGGACTGGAATGAAGAAGAGCGAATGTGAGGAGGAAAACGGAACTGAAAAAGAGACTTCAAGACATTAAGGGGCTGGTAAGACTGGACTGGAGTAAGGAAAAAGAAGACAAGGGACTCAGACAAGTAAAAGAGGGACTGAGACTGTAAGAGGCACTTAGATGAGGAATGGGGGCAAGGAAGAGGCCGGGGGTTTGGGATGAGAAAGAGGGACTATGACTGGGACTAAGAGAGACTTAGACTGAGTGGCGGAAGAGGCACTGGGATAGGAAATAGAGAGAGGAGTGGTACAAGGAAGAGAATGAGACGTTGAGGGATGGAAGTGGGAATGGAATGAGTAAGGAGAAGGGGCTAGGATGGGGGATTATGACAGGGAAGAGGGAATGGGATAAGGAGGTGAGACTGGGACGAGGAAGAAGAAAAGGGCTAGGACATGGAAGAGGATGAGGGATGAAGACAAGACACTTGAATGAAAAGGAGGGACTGGGATTAAAACGTTAGGAAAGTACTGACACAAGTAAGAGATACTGGGATGAGGAAGTAAAAGAGGGACTTGGAAGAGGGGATGGGAAGAGGAAGAGGGACTGAAATGACGAATAGGGACTGAAATGAGAAAGAATAATAGGCACTGGGACTAGAAAAAGAGTGATGGAGTGGGAAAGGGCAACGGACTGGGATGAGGATGAGGAACTGGGAGGAGGACGATGGACTAGGAAAGGAGGAGAGATTTGGATAGCTTGGATGAGAAAGAGGGACTGCGACTAGAACGAGGGACTGGGACCAGAAAGAAGATGATGGGCTAGGGTGAAGTATAGGACGAGGGACTGGCATGGGGAAGAGGAAGATGGACTGGATTAAACGAGTATGATTAGTTTGCCCCAACACTAACAATCTCATCTTCCCATCCAAACAAACTCAAACCAACTATGCAATTCACCCAGCGTCAAACATGTGACTTCTACACCTCTACAGCCAACTTAAACACTGCCACCTCGGCCATTGCACTATAGCACCATAGGTACACAAGTCTCCCATCTGGACACACATGCCTCTATGACCTCAACACAGGCACCTAGAAATCATCCCTGGTACTTTGAACTTTATGCACCGACAGAGCAGCAAATCTATCTAGCATGTTTCTTATGTCCTCACTAACCTAATCTGCCTCTCCTCTCTTTCAGATCCGCCAGATGGCCTGAAAACCCTGAAGATGGCAGTGGTTTATTTGTCATTATTACTATTTGTCCTTTTTTTTAAATGAATCCTGATTATTTATTTTGATTATATTAATTTTATTTTGTGTACTTATTTTATTGTTCACTAATTATTACTATATGTTTGTTTTATATTCATGATTAACCTACATAATTAGTAATTAACATTAATTTGATTATGTATTATTTTATTTTGTATTAATTATAACTATTTTGTATTTACTTTTATTATTAATCATTACATTTTGTGGACTGGGGAGGACATTGTAAACAGAATCACAAAGAAGGATGGCAGAGGAGACTGACAATAGACTATGGAATGAGCGGTAAATCAAAATAGTGAAGGAAAAACACTGACTGTGACAGTTTTGCAAACTTTAAAGTAGTGCATACTTTTATGAAATAGGTTCAATCTTTATTATGTCTGCTTTTGGATTTTATCCAACTTTTGATCCACCCATGTCAAGAAGCTCTGTCAAATTTGCATGCAGGCATATATATTCAAAATGTACTGTAGCACGATTGCATTGTGTCAGTCTGTAAAATTTTCATTGCATCAATATAGGGAACTAGTGATTGATTTTACAGGTAAGAAATTATTCTCTAAGACTCAAAATGTCATCATCCAATTTTGCGTTCAATAACCAAGCATTAGATTAACATTGTCACAGCCAACACGTGTTTCGACTGCTAGGGTCTTCATCAATGCTGGTTTTATAAAGAATGTGAGATTAAAAACACAGAAAGAATTAGGGGAAGAGAGAACAGACATATTCAGAATGTGATGAGTTTACAGAGTATCATGTAAATGTTTAGAATTCATACCATGTACAATACCATAAGTGATATAATTATCTGAATAAATTGTGTAGAGCATGTAAAATGAAAAGGTTCAATTGCTATCAAAACCAAGGAGTAGGAACAAAATTGACAGAGAAAGAGAACACAAAAAGTATGGTTAATTGGTTCTGCTGTTTCCACTGAAATCTCTACTTAAATAAACTAGATCATGACCCCACAGAAGCTCTACAAGAGGAAATAGGCAATCTGATGAAACATGGGATGGATCAGTGAAGAAGAAGAACTATTCCTATGCAAGGCCCATCCGAGAAAAGGGGCATTTTATGTACTCCTGAAAGTACACAAAAATGCAGAACATCCTCACGGGAGACCGATAGTCTTGGCAATTGATTCATTGTTAGAGACTTTATCTGTATACACGGAGTTCTTTTCGAATCCATTTGTTGAACAAATGCCTGCATATATAAAGGACACGACTCATATCCTCCTCATTTTAGAAAATGTCACTGTGGAACCAGGGGACATTTTAGTGACAATGGACGTCAAATCATTATATACGTCCATCCCACAGATGCAGAGTCTGGAGGTGATAAGAACTATTCTCAACACAACGGAAATACCATTAACTCCACCAACAGGCTTTAAATTGGAATGTGCATGGTTGGCATTGTGTGAAAATGTCTTCCTTTTTAAGAAAAGTCTATACAAAAAACTGAGAGGGGTAAGTATGGGTGCCACCTTTGCACCGGATGTGGAACATTTTTACATGTCAGATTTCGAGTACAAATTTGTACTGGGACCTACAAACGCTTTAAAACAACAATGGTTTGGTGAGAACCTGGTAGTGTGGAAACGATTCATAGACGATGTATTTTTTGTGTGGAGATGCCAGGAAGACTCTTTGGTAGCCTTCCATCTGTGTATAAACTCATGCGACCCTCATATCAGTTTCACAATGGAATGGAATAAAGTCAAGGTAAGTTTTTTGGATCTAGTGATCCAAAAGAAAGAAGATCATTTGGAAACAACTCTTTTTAGAAAGAACACAGATAAGAACACACTCCTGCATTATTCCATTTTCCACCCGGTGGGTTTAAAATTAAATCTACCATATGGTCAATTCCTTTGTATTAGAAGGAATTGTACAGAAAAGACTGAGACTGAGTTCATTAATCATTCGGTGAAACTCAAGGATAGATTAATCGACAGAGGGTATCCGAAAAAGCTGGTTAAACAGCATTACAAACAAGCCTTGAACACACATCGTGAGGTCTGTTTGTCACCAAAGATCAGAGAAATAAACAATAGACGAGGAGTGTGAACAAGAACTAGCACCTGGTGAAATGTCCTGGGAGTCTGGCACAGAAACCGATGTTTGCGTTCAAACGCAATATGAACCTGAAACAAAAACTAGCACACACATACAAGGAACATGAAGAGCGTAAAACAGTGATGAACCAATTGGGTTTGCAACCGGTCATAGGACATCACAAATGTGGCCATTGTGTGGCGTGCCTATTTACTTCAAAGAGAAAATCCTTTGAATATGGCAATATTAAGGAGTTGATCCTAAAGAACCACACAAACTGTCTGAGTAAAAATGTCATATATGTTATCCAATGCCCATGTGATCTAATAAACATGGGCAAACGATGAGAGAGGTACGCCAAAGAATATCGGAGCATCGTTCCTGTATAAGGAACAAGGTGCAAGATAAACCGCTGGTGGAGCATTTCTCCAAAATGGGACATACAGACAAGGATATCAGGTGGTTTGTACTACAACCCATCAAGACCCCTATGAGAGGGGGTGACATTTCTACCATGTTACACAGACAGGAACAAAGATGGATCCATTCTTTGGACTCAGTGAAGAATGGTTTAAACATCTCCATTGAATGTAACAAACTGGTTACGGGATAAGAGCCATGATATGGAAGTATGGATTGTCTCTTGCAAAACCAACCTTTTTCCAACATCGGTAAAGACCACCATTTCTCTTGCTAACAGCACGTGTTTACCCACCCCATACACCAATAGAAGGTTGAGGTAGCACATGGGGAATGGATCGGGTGTGAATTACACAGCCTGTGTTCATAGGTATTGTGCCTATTTCTCCTGGGTATTGGTAAAGATCACACATTTTGTGTGCTAACAATACATATGTCCCATTACCATTCTACTTGTAAACACGGAATATTGGGTCTCTGACCCCCCTCTTTTTTTGTAAAGCATTGTGCAACAATTATTTGTGAAACAATTATGTAAAAAAGAAAGCGGTTGAAAAATCTTTTTTTGATTTTTTCATAAAGTTGTGTTCTATTCTCCTTAGTTTATTGGGGAGCATATGGTGGTGATGTAAGGGTCCACCCTTATAGGGGAACGTAGGGAGACAGCGTCTCCTGTGTGCAAAATGCAATCATAATGCACGTTGGTATTGTAAAGCAGCAACTTCCATTATCTGATTTGGGATAATCACTACATGTCCCAGGAACCTTTGAGGCACAGGGCGAGTAGTCCTTCTGCCATGTTCATGGCCTACATAAGGTAGCCACGCCCATGATCATTCGTGTGTGTTGGGGCGGGCAGAAGACAGTACAACACATGGAGCGTGTGAAAGAAGAAAAAGAAAAACAACGGTAAATTAAGATGTGTGTTTCTTGCGCTCTGGTGTGATGATAAATAACAACGCCAATCCTTGCTGGTGCTTGTAGAAAACAGAGAAGCAGCGAGGGGTGGGCTGTTTCATTTAATCCTTCGGGATAAATGGCATGCGTGGGTCAGGATTTAAGTGTGAATACATCACACGCATGGGTATTTACCGCCAACATGACTAAATTATGAAAATACATGATAATGTTAAACATTATATAATAGTGTGAATACATTAGGAATTAATGTCCTATACAAGACCGCGAGAAAATGTATAGAACACGTGGTTGGATATTAGGAAGAGGAAGGCTGTATTTTATATATACGCCAACCAGAGAACTTCCTGGATATCAGGGTACTATTCTGCGAGTGAAGCAGATAGTGATCCTATTTTTACATGAAAAGAATAGGCATTTGTCTGCACTTAACCAAATGTGAATTTCCCAGCGACACCATAATGATGTTGCGAGGGAGCAAGACATTAAAAAAATAAATATGGTCCTCTGATGGCCTGACAATAGTGTAAATTCATTTGGTTGGGCACATGCAGTAGTGTGACATTGTCCTGTATATCTTTGCAGGAATATGGACATGAGCCAGTGAAGAGTGTATAAAGCATCTGAGGAAACAGAATAAATTATTCCCGGACTTTAATACATGAGGTGAGGTGACTAGATGGGGAGTGATCCACCAGAACTTGTGATTGTCTGTAATAGATAGGCTCACATACACATTCTCTGTGTTGCATCCTAGGGACGATCAAGGACGTTCTTTCCTGGGTTTTACAAATTTGATAGGTGTGATTCATGTACAAGACACCACCAAACATGAATTATTCATCAGGTTAGATAGTGTGTCTAAAGAGCACCCATTAAGAAACATAATGTTGATATGCCTTGATTATGTTCATGAGGGAGGCTGATTGAAATGCCTTGTCCCTCTTTTCTGTTGCAGTCCAGGTGCAGAGAAATCTATCACCACTGTAGGATAAATTCCATCATTGAAACGCGACTCCTTTATTGTATGTGGAGGTGAGTATCAATCTGTATATACATTAATTGAGATATACACACAAGTTGTATCTGTGTTTTCAAAAATAAGAGATCGGATGTTTGATGACATCCCCCACCTTATTGACATTTCGGAGTGGTTGCAATTGAACCATCCGTCTCATGAAGAAGGTCGCCTATATCGACTGGCACAAATTAGGAGCCCATTCCATGACGACCAAAACATATGTTCGAGTTATATCAAACAAGTAGGATGCTATTTGATTTTGTGTATTAACACTTGCTGAAACTACAAAGAAGTGTTGTGATTTATGTAAATATATATGTTTCTAGGTGGATATAATACCCTAGGTGTGAGAATTTATATATACAGTGAGAGTGTGAATGAAGGATGGAATGAATGGCGGTTTATAAATGTGGATGTTGCGAGCAATGAAAAGTTTTGAAGGTTACATATAAATAAATATATATTTTTGACAAAAGTTGGTATTGTCATTTGTAACAAATGTTCTGATCTCATTTCGCCAAGGTCCATTTTTTGTGTTTCCATTATATTTGGCCTTAATGACCTGTTGTAAGTTAAGGCATTCCTTATTTTGAAACTGTAAAATAACTCAGTCATAATCATAAACCTCTCTTGTATCGCTCTTACCCAAAGAGTGGGTAATTCTTCTGAAGATTCAACCATGGGAGTTGCAGAAAACCATGGATTGTATGCCTTGCCTAGTGGTTCTCTAAGGTCAGAATGGTGACATGCGGTTCCTCTTGGACAACATAACAGTCATTTAAGAAATAATGTGTATCACTAAACTAAGAACTACTTCAGCATTACCTCTTAGACCATAGGATTCTCTCCTTTATTGCAAGGTGTGCTATGGTAAGGCCAAGAACTGGATGTTTGGTTATAGCGAATTAAATTTTTGGATATGATCTATCTCCTGTTGTTTCAATGATAAATATTACTTCAAATTGATTACTTCGAATTACTTTGAATCATATATATATATATATATATATGTATATATATATTCAGTGAAAAAACTTTGTTAAAGGGACGTTATGGTTAAGTTGCGCTACTAAAAACCTATGAAATTCAGTGAAAAAACTTTGTTAAAGGGACGTTATGGTTCCAAGTAAAACCGAAAAACCCCTGAAATTCGCCAGTTATGGTAAGCTAAGCAACCATAACTCGTGCCACCACCGTGCACTGCTAAGACTAACACCCACGACATCAAAGATGACAACTGTTTTAATTGTATAGCATTAGATATACTATTTATACTTCTCCACACCACTAGCTTACTTTTTTCTGTCATCTGAACCCCAGTTTAGTAACACATTAATTCAAGAATACCCATTCCTACTAGTTGTAGTTCCCAATGCACAATCACACACCATTACATACATCTTTATCATCTTACTCAAAAACTCATGCACACAGCATACATACATTGCAGAACACCCCAACCCATACCTTCTTTATTTTTTTCAACAGACTCTAAAGAATGCTTACCAAAAATCAAGTCCGTAGAAAGCAACACAGAAGTAGAGCAAATGAAAATAAAAGTGTCCAACATAAGCATCCATTGCTAGCACAATTTGTAAAAAAAAAGTTGAAACAAAACAGCTAATACAGTCATTTAGTGAATCAAAAGAAGTTTCAAGTACAAAAACTTTGCCTCCTCTAGCAAAATGTAAACCAAACCAAAAAACAATGAATAGAAAATCAGCTATCACTACAGATAAAACTGCTTCTTTAAATCTTGATATAGTTCAAAGTAAGCATACCAGGAAAAGTATTTTAGCCAAAATGTTCCGTGACAAAGTCCTTCAAAATCTTATAAAAACAGCAGAGAAACCAGGTTCAACGCTTAGAACCTATCGTAGGAAATTAATCCTAGAAGCGTTGATAGACAGTGCAATTCTTCTCAAAAGAAAGTTATTTATTTTAGTGTTAACCAAAATGGAACCACTAACAAAACTAATAACTAAATTACAAAAAAGACTTCTCAATAAACAAAATGTCAACAGAAAGAACTTCTTAAGCATCTGCGGAGGTGAATGGAGTCACACTACGAGCACAGAACCATACTTTAACAAAAGCAAAAAAATACAATTGCCATACATAGCAGTGGTCAAGGTTATGAAAAGGTTAATAATAACATAATGGAACAAGAAGTACTCCTTACAAAAATATGTCCTGAAAACTTAGAATTACCCCTCCATTCAACTGAATCAGAACGTCTAGTGTACAAATGGCCATGCACGTCAATGTGTAACATTCCCAAACAATTTTTCAAGTCTTTACGCCAATTCCTCAATCAATATGTGAAAAGCAAAGACAAAATCAAAATTAAACTACTGCATAATATGGATACCTGTCCAGTACGCAAGTACACAGGACTATTCATTGGCCTGCATTACAAGACCTACTTGCAAAACCACCTTCCATGATATCAAAAGGATATCAACACATCATTCAACTATAAAACAATCTAGTTTATAAACTGTACTATGCTAAAATTCCTGCTTTAGCACTAGCCAATTTAAATAGCATTCTTCTACATGGTACAGCAAAATACCTACTAGAAGAAATCGACTATATCCAGAAAAAATATTTTGGAAGTGAAACCCACTTACAGAATGAAATAGCTGTAAACCAAATTAGTAACAGTTCTACACATGGCAACCTTTTACTACACACATACAAAAAAAGAAATACTAAAATTTAAAAGTACATCAGCTGAAGTACCAAACCATGTGTGTGTATGTCGCTGTAAAACTTTTTATAAAAGTAACACAAAAAATGTAGACCTATCATACAAAATAGAAGACAATGAAGATTCTAAATGGTTTGAATTAGCTTTCTACCTTATAGCAGAAAACAAATACGAAATAACTGACCCCGTAATACTTTGTAGTTACTGCACTACAAAACTTGACAACAACCAAACTCCTTCACGTGCTATCACAAACAATTTGGAATTATATCCACTACCAAAACCCCTTCAACAATTTAATTTATACGAGAGCATCATAATTCAAACCGTGCACCCATCACAAGCAATAATACGCCTTCAACCAAAAACTGCAAAATTACCTCCCTCTGAATTAGTGAAAGGTATTCGTGGAAAAGTAGTGTATTTACCATTAGATCTAAAAGAAAATGTGCACACTCTAGGAGTGCAACGAATGCAACAATCTTTAATTATCTTGGTAAATGAAGTACCTACAAAAGATAAAAAAAAATTGGCAACAGCTGGTAGATTTACATAAAGTTAGATAATCCTTGCAATATCTTAAAAAGAATAATGAATATTACATAGAAATTAACATTGAAGAATACTTGAAGGATACAACTGAAATAATTCAAGAGACATGAGAAGCTGGTCAATTTGAGCTCCTAGATCTGCTACAATATCAAACACTTTAGACCATTATACAATTCATCCATTGCACTCTAATGACACCATAGAAGATGCACTTGAAACGTACCAAATGCGTCAAACAAAAGGATCACCAATCAGCATATGGGAAAAAAGTATAGAAGCATGTGCTTTTCCTCTACACTTTCCTAATGGCAAAGGAGGAAGGTACGATGATAGACCTATTCAAATATCAGCATCAGAATACCGCTCATTAAGGATGTATTCTGAAGATCCCAGATTTAGACAAAATGTGGAATACATATTCCACCTACTCTTTGAAAGTGAACTAGCAACTTTATGTTGCAGAGTTGCACACATATTAAAATCAGGATCACACTTTCAAAATATGACAGCTAAACAATTATTACAAAAAGTGCAACAAAAAGATGAGGTTTTACAATCAAATATTGCAAATCTATCAGCAAATATGCGTGGTACTAAAGAGTACTGGTTTCGACGTCACGTAGATGTATGTTGTATGATCAGAAACCTTGGCCCACCCACTTGGTTTGTTACATTACGTTGTGCAGAATATGCATGGGAAGATTTACATGATTTCCTACGCATATCAAACAAAAACAAAACAAAGATAGATATACTAACACCTGGAGAACTTTGTTCTCTGGATCCTGTTAATGTTTCAAGATATTTTCACATCGCTTCATTGCTATGCTACATTTTATTTGTAATAAAACTGTTCCTCCCCTTGGAGAAGTGCAACACTTCTTTTGGAGAAAAGAATACCAAGCCAGAGGAGCACCACATATCCACATGCTTTTATGGATTAAAGATGCTCCTAAATTTGGTCAAGACAGTGATGCCACTGTTTTACAGTTTATTGAAAAATATGTCACTTGTGAAATTCCATCGGAATCCAAAAATAGTGATCTTCATGCACACATTTTACAATTTCAAAAACACAAATGTGGCAAATATTGTCGTCGCAAATACAAAAACAAAGGGAACTACTACACCAAATGCCGATTTGGTTTCCCTAGACCAGTTACAAATACAGGTCAAGTGAACAACCTCATGTCTTCAGTTAGACATAGGGCCTCATTACGACCCAGGCGGTAAGTTACCGCCTGGGTCGTACCTTTACCACCATGGCGTAAACTATGTTTACGCCATGGTGGTTGGCGGACTTACCGCCCCATTCCGAGGTGAGTGGGGCGGTAAGTCCCCATTAACCCATTTACCCTTCCCATTCCCATTTTTGCCCCATAGGGCATAATGGGAGTGGGGAAGGCGTTAATTACGCCACCGTAAATTACGGTGGCGTAATTAACAACAAGGTCCCTTAGCGCCATGGATTTTAACACCTGCTAAAAGCAGGTGTTAAAATCTCCATGGCGCTAAGGGACCTCGGAATCAGGCGGTAAGGGTCTGCGCTGGTTACGCCGCCGTAAACCCCTTACCGCCTGGGTCCTAATGAGGCCCATAGTGTTAAAGGTAAATCACCTAAAAATACATATTACATAAAAAGAAAAGAAGAAGGAAAATATATCAATGATTACAATGCAATCATTGCCCACTTATGGAACATAGATGTGCAGTACATTGCAGACAATTTGACTGCAGTTGCACGATATGTCACAGCATACTTAACCAAAGCAGAAAAGGCAGCTGATCGTTTAACTGGTACTGCACTGTATGGTAAATCTGAAAATATAGTATGGCTAAGTCTTGGTCCAGCTAAATCTAGAAAAAGAGTTCTAAAATCATACGAAGATATAGAAACAATAGCCAAACATGATCCCAACAGCCAAGACATTTTAAAAAACAATTTATTAGACACATACTACCAAAACAGGAGTACCACTTTGGAAACCATGTGTCTATACCACATAGCCCAAAACGACACATACAAAATTAATATAAAACCTGATGAAAAAAACTGTAAATACAGAGTGACAAACTGTGAAGGCAGCTTAGTAAAACTCACCAAACCAAATTTAATTAATCATATCAAATTGTCATTAAAGACTCCTCAACATAAAGAAATATATTACATGTCCCTGCTACAACTCTTTAAACCATGGAGAAAAGAAGAAGAAATACTGGATAGCTATGACTCATATGAAGACGCTTTCAAAGCAAATGAAAGCACTATAACTGATGTAAACTTTACACAGTACAAAACAATGTTGCACAATGAACAGCAACACGAAGAAGAACTCCAGGCCCAACTAGATAAGGACACTCCTGACAGTAGTCAACCTTCTGTAACAGGAAGCCAAGAACCACTGGGAGAGCCACTAATAACAAATGAGGCAGAATTAGCTATGATACAAGTAGAAAACACAATGGCCCTCATTACGACCCTGGCGGAAAGCGACTGACCGGAGCGCCACAGCGTAAATAGCGTTTCCGCCATTGCACGAAGGAGCAAAGTGCGGCCCATTCCGACCCATCGGGCACGAGCACCACGGCATGGCGGAAGTGCACAGTCCGCGATGGCGGAAAAGACCCCAAAACGGCCCACACCGCCGCCGTACGGCGCCCTAGGTGCAATACCGCCACCCCTCTTAGCGGTCACCGCAGTGTGCGCCTACCGGAAAGTACGGTGGCCGGAAATATACGGAAACGGAAGTTAAAACATGGGCCCGGAACGGGAAACATCCCGGCGTACACCTATAAATACACCAAAACCACACAACCACTAAAATCACTACCCTGAAACACACCCCAACCCGTCAACCACCCTAGCGAAACCAAGAAAAATGGGAAAAGTAGCGAAGAAAGCGTGCGACCGCAAGCGGCAGGTCCACTTCTCCCGTGAGGAACTCACCGTGCTAACAGAGACCCTCCAGGAGAATGCTGCCGTCGTCTTCTCCACGCAAATGACCAGAACGGCACTTGCAAACAAGAAGGCCATATGGGCTCTGGTGGCACAGCGGGTAAGTGCGGTGGGGACCGCACCCCGCACCCCACAGCAATGCCGCAAGCGATGGGACGACCTGCGGATACGCGTCCGCAGCATACTCTCTGCCAACCGCAACATTGCCACAGCCACCGGGGGAGGTCCTGAATCACCCATCAAGTTGACCCCCTGGGAAGAAATCTGTGCCTCCACCATCGGAATGGAGAGCATAGAGGGAGTCGGAGGGATGGAGAAAGGAGTGCAGACATCCGAAGATTCAGGTAGGTGGGCCAAATAAAACAATGCCAAATCCACAAAGTCCATCCATGTGAAGTACCATGCGTCCACATAGTGCAACAGAAACACATGTCCAGGAGAACGTCCACACACATCGGCCTGCAAGCGCACGTTAAAACCCACAATAAATACATAAATAATTAAAAACCCCTAATACACGCACTACACGTGCAGCAGGCACACCCTAACTGCAGGCTGCCAGACAACTGCACCCTCACTCCACACACAAATCAAAGCACCTCCAAGGCCCCGACCCAAATCACCCTCAGGTACCACCCCAATGCATGTGATACAATGCCATTCCAATTCCCACAGACCCATCAATAACCCTCGCCCTCCTTTACTCCACCACAGGGTCCGATCCAAACGACGAGCTACAGGACACCCCTACCAGCACACCTGCAAAGAGGGCCAAGACCAACGGCCAGAGACCCTCCACCTCAGCTGCACGCATCAAGACACGGCAGCAGCACAAATCAGGTGGCAGCACAGAGGAGGGAACATCAACAGGCACCCCAGCAGCCAGCATGCCCACAACACCACCACCACAGGTCCCCCCAATGGATGCCACAGAAGGCACTGCCTCTGGTGGCAGCAGCACCATAGGTGACACCCCATTGATGGCAGCATGCTCGGACACAGAAAACGGGGATGCCGAAGTCAGATCCATCCATGACCTGTCCCAATCCCCCTGTCTGTTCCATCCCGTACAACATGAGGATACCACGCAGGGGCACCCACCAGACGACGACTGGCCATCCCCCACAAGCCCTGTGGCAAGGCAACATGAGGACAACAGCCCCTCTGTGACACCCCCGCAAATGGCCATGGCCCAGCAGAGGCAACAGTCCCTCGACCAGTTGATCGAACAACAGCAGCAACTGGCCACACTCCTCAAGGACCATGCTGATGAATGTGGGGGCACTAAGGCAGACATAGAAACATCAACTGAGACACTTAGGGCAGAAATGGAGAGAGGTACAGAGACGCTAAGGGCACAAATTGAGAGAAGCACCGAGAGCCTGAGGGGGGAACTGCATGCGACGTCCAAAGACGTATGTGCCGAACTTGCCGCAGTGCGCCGTGTGCTCACTGAGCTCTCGCAAACCCTTAGGGACATGCATGGACGTGAGCAGGCAGACACATCATCCGTTGCAAGTTCCGTCCAGGGCAGCCCCCAACGTAGATCTGGGAGGAACCTGCGCTCCACAGGCAGGGGTGCCCCTGATACCCGCAGAGGGGGCATGCAATAGCGACAGCCCACTTACAATGAGCATCTTTGGACACTGGTGTTCGGGGGGGAGGTAGGAGGGTGGAGGGGGTGTGTTGGGCTCACTTGGGTGGCGGGTCGATAGGGTGTTCAACATGATATCACATATGCCATAAAAAGTGCACGATCAACCAATGAGAAGTGTGGACATTGATCTTTGTGTACTAGGCCATCATAGGCGTACAGTCCATATTGTGCATGTCCCAGACACACGCAGTGCCACGAGTCCCGTGTCCATGTATCAGCCACCAGGCGTGAGTGCTAGAAGCATACATCAATGAGATGCTGACGAATGTCACGGGCCTCCGGTGCCTCGCAGACTCCATGAGGTGCTGCCACATCCCCACCCTCATCATGACCATCATCAGGTGCTTGCAGTTCTGCGTCAGGGGGCATGGGCACATTTCTACGTACGCACATGTTGTGGAGCATGACACATGCCATCACCATCTTTGCAACCTTCTCATGGCGGTACAGGAGTGCCCCGCCAGACCTGCTGAGGCAGCGGAAACGGGTCTTCAGTAGGCCGAATGCCTGTTCAATGACTACACGGGTACGTGAGTGGGCATGGTTGTAGTCCTCCTCATGCTGGTCCCGTGGGTTCCGGACTGGTGTGAGGAGCCATCTCTTCAGTGGATATCCAGCATCACCTGTATGTGGACGAGAAACGTATGATGTGGAATGCCATTGATACGTACGCACACCCCCCCCCCCCTTCCTGGCAGGTCAATGCCAATTCACATACCCCACATCATCATGCATGTAATGAGACTCACCGAGTAGCCAGGATCTGTTCCCTGCGTGTCGCTCCATGTAGCGTGGTATTGTAGAGTTCCTCAAGACCATCGAATCATGGGTTGATCCAGGGAATCGGGCACAACAATGTGTAATGATCCTGTTGGAGTCACACACCATCTGTACATTCAGGGAATTAAATTGTTTTCGGTTGCGGTACTGGGCCTCCATGGCATGTGGGACGACCAATTCAAAATGGGTGCAGTCGATGGCACCAATGCAACCCGGTATGCCGGCAAGTGCATGGAATCCCACTTTTGTGTTGGTTATTTCCTGCTCCGAGCGTGGTAGAGAGATGTAGTCGTCTGCGTGCTTCAGGAGGGCATCGAGCACTTGCAATAGTGTCCGTGAGAACAGTGGCTGAGATATGCCATGCAACTGTCCGACTGTGTGCTGGTAGGTGCCTGTGGCCAGGAAGTGGAGTACAGACACCACCTTCAGTAGGGGTGGGATGGCGGTTGGGCTATCTATCATGCTGACAAGGTCAGCCTGTGTCATGTCGGTTATGGTGTCCCGGTCCAGACGGTAGAGGGTGTGGATCTGCTCATCAGTGAGGTTGAACGGATGTGCTCGGAGGCGTGGGATTGCGGGCTGCCTGCGTGGTGGTAGTGGCTGTGCTGGCAGCCCTTGCTGGCCCTGCCTTGGCCTCCTCCTCCTCCTGCGTCTCCTCCGTGCGGCTGGTTGTAGTTGGTGTTCGTCTTCTTCTTGGAGTCGGAGCGCTTGCAGTGCTATCAGGTCCCCCAGGGCCAACATCGCGAGTCCTGCCGGTAGCATTTCGGTGTGGTTGTGGGAGGAGACTGGCTGTGCAATTTATGTGTTTTCAGGCTGTATGGCCTCCACCTGTGGTGATTGATTCCACCTGTGCAAACTGCTCTCCCCTTTGGCCGAGCACGTCCCGCGCACAACGCTGCAATTCGGGGAATTGTATCTTGCTATTGCAATCATGTATTTGTACCCGATGGCCGTGTAAGATTGGTTGATATGTTCATTCTGCTGTGGTCCCATTGTTTCACATACTATCTGTGCAGTCGCGAACTGACTTGTGAGGGGTCAGTGGAACGTAGTACTCGAGTAACGGTGGACCCTCATGCATCACTGCACCGAGGTTCAACGACGGGCGGGGCGTCCCATTCGTGGGTGAAGGCAGTTGCCATTTTCACACACAGCCGCACTCGATGGAATAATTAGTGATTTCAAACGGCCACAGATGCCTTTTCGACGTGATGTTGCAAATGAGGAATTCGAGGGGCGGCGCTTTCGGTTTCCAGCTAGCGGCGAGGAGATGCCCACAGGTCTGACTGCAAATGTAACGTTCTATTGTTCTATGTCCTTGAGACAGGGCCCATGGCGAGGGAGCAATGATTGATATGAATAGTTTGGGATGCGCTACGTGGGCGATGAGGCCGTCCGTTCCCAAAAACATGTTACTTCACAACACTGGAATTACGGGCTGGGGCACTGTGGATTTAGCAGGCTGCATAACGCACGGACTCAATGGATGTTTCTAATGTTATGTGAGTAATTATTCAGGCATTTTGATCCCGGGATGAGGGAATGATGGATGGATGCATGGGCAGGTGATTTGATACAGAGTTTGCCATGTACACGGCTTCTTGGGATCTATCCGCCTCCCCTACGCTATGTGAGGCAGGGCTGCCATTGTGGGACCATCGTCCATCTGGCCTTGTTGAGCCCTCCCTGTCTCGAGGCGCCCTCAGACACTTGTGTCCATGCACGTTAACATTCCCATCTGATGGAATCTGTTTTGACAGACGCATGCACAGGTACACTCGTTTGTGATGGTGTTTGCACCTCGATATAGATGGTTATGAGTCGCAAGTGGTTTTGGGGTGGTGATGATCCTTTTGGTTGGGCTAGCATGCATATGGCTGTGGATTTCGTGTGATCATTGAAGTGAGTAGTTGGAATGTAGTTCTGATGGCCATTCTGTTCTTTTTCTTTTCTTTTGGTTGACAGGTATCTCCTCCCCTTTTGCCACTGCCATCTGTATGCCACTCCTGCAGATGGATTTTACTCCCGACACCTGCTGCTTCGTGTTAATCAGTGGAGCAGCATTATGATCTTATGGGACGATCGCCAATGGGCCACATGCCCTTACGCAGTACTGGTGGCTCGGAGCAACATTTCGGCCTTTCAGCTGGACTAGTGCCTCCCCATTGGGACGGGCCTGCGGTTCTGTGCGCTTCCATGTTGCCTTTTCGTACGTGATTGTGGCTCTGTGTACCATGGGGGAACAGGGCGACACACAGGTAGTGGCTGGTCATTTCTTGCGGAAGCAGCCCACAATGGTGATTGGTGTTTTGGAGTTCATGGCCTGATGGCTGTATGGGCTTGGTGATTTTGATGTGCATTAAATTTCTATTCGGATTTGGCCCGTGTACCGTTTTTCTTTGCAAGTGATGTGGCATATGCCAATTTGGGGGGCGATGTATTGTGAGGAGATCTGCATCGGGTTCCGGCTTCGGGGTTTAGTTGCGTGGTACTGTACTGGCCGCGTTTGCCTACGAAGCCCAGTGAGGTCAGGGATGGGGGCTGCCAATATGACAGTTTGAATGTTGTCATGCTCAGGGGCGGGGGATTGGGTTTTGTGTAACAGATGCCGGTCAGCCAGGTGGACTGGTGGAATGATGTGATTTTCGGAATATTGCTGGTCACAGGTGCCTGTGTTTGCGTGCGTTTCTTGGTGGGGGACTGTGGTCATGTCCATTGGGATGGCTTCTGTATTCGTGCCATCTGTGCCCTGCAGCTCCCATTGGCCCCTGTTGTGTTTCTTTTGTTCGTTGGCATGCATGGGTGACTTGTACATTTCAATGGTTGCATTGTGGCTTCATTGCACCTACGGGGAGTTGTACTTTGTGGGCAGGGAGCGGTGTACAGGCACTCAGTGGGGCCGTTTACGGTTGATTCGCGATGCCGTACTTCTCACCATGGCGGAATGGTACATTACGCCATGCCTGATGGCGTTAGGTGCATGTCCGCTAGGGTCGGAATTGGCGTACCGTTGCACCATGGTGGTGTTTGCGGTTTGGCATGGCACGCGCGCGCGTGCTTGGTGCAGTTAGCGTTGGCGTTCACTACGGTGTCGCTAATGGCTTCGTACTTTGCGGTGACAGGTCATAGTCGCACCGAGCGCTATTCGATGGCGGTATTGCATTTCCGCCATCGTTTTTCGATTTCCGCCAGGGTCGTAATGAGGGCCAATGTGTCAGAATGAAGATAAAGAAGACTTAACTATACTACAATCAAAACTAAACAATGAGCAACGTAGCATTTTTCAAGAAGTAACAAAAGAAATTGCACATGGTGTACAACATGAAAACAAAGAATGCACCTGCCATAATTACAAACCTATACTATTGTACGTCAGTGGTGAAGCTGGTTCTGGCAAAACATTCCTAATCAAAATCATCAGTAAGTTCCTTCAACAATTGACAAACAACAAACTGTCAGCTGTTGTCACAGGTTTAGCTGCCTACAACATAGGTGGTGTCACTTTACACCGATTACTACTCCTGCCAGTAGAATACCAAAACAAATTAGACTATTACAAACTTTCTACAGAAGCTGCAATGGAACTACACAGAGTATTGAAACAAATGAAAATGCTTCTAATAGATGAAGTGAGCATGGTGTCCAACCTAATGTTGGCTTTGATTCACCTCAGATTACAGGAAGTACTCAAAACAAACTATGAAGAGCTCTTTGCAGGAAAACACATTATTGTTTTCGGAGATCTTCTTCAATTGACACCAGTAACAGGTGAGCCTATTTAACATTAGGACACAAACTCTGCCGTTAAACTGTTGGCAGCATTGGAAATGTCAACCTTTGGCAACATTTCCAATACAGAGAATTAACAGAAAACATGTGGCAGTCTGCAGATCTCACTTATGCCAACATCTTAAAAAGTATCAGAGTTGGTATACTTTCTAAAGAAGCAGAAGCAATATTGAAAACCCAGCACATTCATGCACTTTATGGTGATAATGCATGTGCTACAGATGTTATGGAACAATTAGCCCACAAAAATGTCAATTGTATGGCCTTAATGCCAACTCTTGCAAGCTGTTTCAAATTCAATGAAATAATGCTAAGTAAAGAAATCCAACCAATAATGGAAATTAGCGCCACAGACAAACTAGATGTACATGGTATGACACTACCCATGTGTGACCAAGCCACAACAAGACTAAATAGTTTAGAAAAATCAATCTCAAACACAGCAGGATTGGAAAAGATATTAAAATTATTCTTAAATTGCAGAGTAATGCTTAAACCTAACCTTGACGTGGACCAAGGACCAGTTAATGGAGCACTGGGTACAGTTGTTGGCTTTAAAACATACCCACGTGACAACAAAATTCAGTTTGTCAATATTCTTTTTGACAAACCTTCATAAGTAAAAAGGATAGGACGCTCAACAGCTCGATTTCGTCTCTTCAAAGACATGTATGTACGCAGAGAACAATTTTCTCTAACTCTTGCATACGCAGTCACCATTCATAAATCACAAGGTCTTACCCTAGACAAAGCAATGATAGACATTGGTAACACAGTCTTTAAAGAAGGCATGAGCTATGTAGCAATATCACGCTTACGAACACTTGACTGTCTATTTCTAATCAACTTTGATGCAAGTAAAGTAAACGCTGATATTCCTTGCATTTTAGAATACAATAGACTTCGCTCACTATACACCCCCCATCTAAACACATATTCTGTATCACAAAAAGTAAAACGTTGTAAAAGAAAACTAAATCAAACAGAAATGCAACAGGATGTAACTGCAAATCCTCCAAAGAGAGTAAAAGAAACTAAAACTTCATCAAGTACCACAAACATAAAAGAACCCATTAGGGAAAGTAAACCAGGTACTTCAAAGAAGGAAGACAAACTAAAAAAAAAATCAATCAGATACAGAACTACCTGGTCCATTTAAACTCTCAAATATAGTTGGAGTAAGTTGCTACGCAAATGTAGCAATGAATATTCTATTTCAATTGCCACCAATTGTTTACAACATTTACTTACACAGTACAGACCAATTGTGTTTGCAAATGTTAGTACTTCACAGAAATGCAACAAACAATCCTGATAACACGTATACAGGCCGATTCATAGAATAATTAGCGCGGCGCAAGTGGCCAAAAACGTGCGATTTGCAGTGGAATAGCGAAAATCGCAGTGCAAGTGTGAAAATCGCACGAAAAGCAGCGCACATCGATTCATGGAAGGCCGTGCGCGAGAAAACCATCGGATGTGCGCTAAAAAAGTGCGCGGTGCATGTTGGCGCACAGGCCATCTAACGGCGTGCGCCAGGTCACAGCGAAAATCGCACAGGCCACAGCGAAAATCGCACATAGCGCAGCGCACACAACAAAAGTAGGCGGAACACGGGGCGTAACACTCGGAATGGGGAACAACTTGCCAAAATGTGGGCGTCACGGGGGAAGTACAGGGTGCAAGTGCGCGGAACGCCCACACGCTCACCTACAACCCGTATTCATGGAATCGAATAGGGCAAAAAAGCGCACGGTCAAACCAGTGCACAGGCACAAACACGACCGCCACAAGAAAGCATGCGATAGCGTCTCTGCGCCTGTAATAAATGTGCGCCAAAAGGTGCGCCAACAAATAGCACCTATATACAGCCATGATGAATGTCCTATACGGTGGCCCTCCAGGACAAATGACGTGCAAAGGGGTACCCACAAACACGGACACCCGCTGACTGAAAAATAACGCGTGCGTGTATTCCGGGGTGCGCGGGAAGTCTCACACGCGATTTGGCAGGGTACATGAATTTCAGGGGTGTGCGGGAAGTACCACACGCGATTTGGCCGGGTACGTGCGCGGGAATTTCCACACGCGACTTGGCTGGGTACGTGGATCTCAGGGGTGCGTGGGAAGTCTCACACGCGATTTGTCTGGGTACGTGGATCTCAGGGGTGCACGGGAAGTCTCACACGCGATTTGGCAGGGTATGTGGATTTCAGGGTTGCACGGGAAGTTCCACACGCGATTTGGCCGGGTACGTGCGCGGGAATTTCCACACGCGATTTGTCTGGGTACATGGATCTCAGGGGTGCGCGGGAAGTCTCTCACGCGATTTGGCAGGGTATGTGGATTTCAGGGGTGCGCGGGAAGTTCCACACGCGATTTGGCCGGGTACGTGCGCGGGAATTTCCACACACGATTTGTCTGGGTACGTGGATCTCAGGGGTGCGCGGGAAGTCTCACACGCGATTTGGCAGGGTACGTGGATTTCAGGGGTGCGCGGGAAGTTCCACACGCGATTTGGCCAGGTACGTGCGCAGGAATTTCCACACGCGATTTGTCTGGGTACGTGGATCTCAGGAGTGCGCGGGAAGTCTCACACGCGACTTGGCTGGGTATGTGGATTTCAGGGGTGCGCGGGAAGTCCCGCACGCGATTTGGCAGGGTACGTACGCATTAATTTCCACATGCGATTTGGCTGGGTACGTGTATGACAGGGGTACGCAGGAAATTGTACACGCGATTTGGCTGTGTGCTCCCAGGTATTCCCTGTACACCCTCCACGGCCCCTGCAGGCAGCCGACACCACAGGGGACTACCCTGCACACCTGCTCATGTCACCCAGCACCCCCACCCCCCAGCAGTGCAGGGGCAGCCTCCACCAGGCCCCCACTCATGTCTCCCACCACCCCCACCCCCAGCAGTGCAGGGGCAGCCTCCACCAGGCCCCCACTCATGTCTCCCACCACCCCCACCCCCAGCAGTGTGGGGCAGCCTCCACCAGGCCCCCACTCATGTCCCCCTGCACCCCCACCCCCCAGCAGTGCAGGGGCACCCTCCACCAGGCCCCCACTCATGTCTCCCACCACCTCCACCCCCCAGCCACCAGGGGCAGCCTCCACCAGGCCCCCACTCATGTCTCCCACCACCCCCACCCCCCAGAAGTGCAGGGGCAGCCTCCACCATGGCCCCCACTCATGTCTCCCACCACCACCACCCCCCAGCCACCAGGGGCAGCCTCCACCAGGCCCCCACTCATGTCTCCCACCACCCCCACCCCCCAGCCACCAGGGGCAGCCTCCACCAGGCCCCCATTCATGTCCCCCTGCACCCCCACCCCCCAGCAGTGCAGGGGCACCCTCCACCAGGCCCCCACTCATGTCTCCCACCACCCCCACACCCCAGCCACCAGGGGCAGCCTCCACCAGGCCCCCACTCATGTCTCCCACCACCCCCACCCCCCAGCCACCAGGGGCAGCCTCCACCAGGCCCCACTCATGTTCCCCTGCACCCTCACCCCCCAGCAGTGCAGGGGCAGCCTCCACCAGGCCCCCACTCATGTCTCCCACCACCCCCACCCCCCAGCCACTAGGGGCAGCCTCCACCAGGCCCCCACTCATGTCCCCCTGCACCCCCACCCCCCAGCAGTGCAGGGGCACCCTCCACCAGGCCCCCACTCATGTCTCCCACCACCCCCACCCCCACCCCCCAGCCACCAGGGGCAGCCTCCACCAGGCCCCCACTCATGTCTCCCACCACCCCCACCCCCCAGCAGTGCAGGGGCACCCTCCACCAGGCCCCCACTCATGTCTCCCACCACCCCCACCCCCCAGCCACCAGGGGCAGCCTCCACCAGGCCCCCACTCATGTTCCCCTGCACCCCCACCCCCCAGCAGTGCAGGGGCACCCTCCACCAGGCCCCCACTCATGTCTCCCACCACCCCCACCCCCCAGCCACCAGGGGCAGCCTCCACCAGGCCCCCACTCATGTCTCCCACCACCCCCACCCCCCAGCAGTGCAGGGGCACCCTCCACCAGGCCCCCACTCATGTCTCCCACCACCCCCACCCACCAGCCACCAGTGGCACCCTCCACCAGGCCCCCACTCATGTCTCCCACCACCCCCACCCCCCAGCCACCAGGGGCAGCCTCCACCAGGCCCCCACTCATGTCTCCCACCACCCCCACCCCCCCCAGCAGTGCAGGGGCAGCCTCCACCAGGCCCCCACTCATGTCTCCCACCACCCCCCAGCATCCAGGGGCACCCTCCACCAGGCCCCCACTCATGTCTCCCACCATCCCACCCCCCAGCAGTGTGGGGCACCCTCCACCAGGCTCCCACCCATGTCTACCACCACCCCCACCCCCCAGCCACCATGGGCAGCCCCCACCAGGCCCCCACTCATGTCCAACTCATGTCTCCCACCACCCCCACACCCCAGCAGTGCAGGGGCACCCTCCACCAGGCCCCCACTCATGTCCCCCTGCACCCCCACCCCCCAGCATCCAGGGGCAGCCTCCACCAGGCCCCCACTCATGTCTCCCACCACCCCCACCCCCCAGCAGTGCAGGGGCAGCCTCCACCAGGCCCCCACTCATGTCTCCCACCACCCCCACCCCCCAGCCACCAGGGGCAGCCTCCACCAGGCCCCCACTCATGTCCCCCTGCATCCCCACCCCCAGCAGTGCAGGGCACCCTCCACCAGGCCCCCACTCATGTCTCCCACCACCCCCACCCCCCAGCCACCAGGGGCAGCCTCCACCAGGCCCCCAGTCATGTCTCCCACCACCCCCACCCCCCAGCAGTGCAGGGGCACCCTCCACCAGGCCCCCACTCATGTCTCCCACCACCCCCACCCCCCAGCATCCAGGGGCACCCTCCACCAGGCCCCCACTCATGTCTCCCACCACCCCCACCCCCCAGCATCCAGGGGCACCCTCCACCAGGCCCCCACTCATGTCTCCCACCACCCCCACCCCCAGCATCCAGGGGCACCCTCCACCAGGCCCCCACTCATGTCCCCCTGCACCCAGGTCCTCACAATCCCCAATCATGTGCGTTATGGTCAGCCTCCACAGCCAAAAGGCCCTACCAAGTAACCCATTCACCCACATGGAAATGGAAATTACATGTTACACCCCCAATGTTCATAAAGCAAATGAACCCATGTCCTTCACACACAATGGTTGCAAATGAATGGGAAAACACCCAACATGACATGCATGAAACAAATCAGATGATACCACACAGTGAAGTATGAAAACAAAATTGTATTAAAAAAATTGAATGCAAATGAAATGAAACAAACTACAATGGCAATGAAAAAAAGATAAGCTGCATGTCCGTCCAAAAAAATCATAACTACAAATCCAAATCCAAAAAAATGTTGTTCAAAGTCACATTAAAAATAAAATCAATCCGAGAGATAAAAATAAATGCAAAGACCATTGCTCCATGGAGAATACATGAAAAATAAAAAAAAAACAATCCAATGAAGAACTATGTACAAAACATCCAAGGGTCCATGAGCCCAACTGAACAAAGGAAACCTACAAAAAACCCTAACTAAAATGCAACTATATACAAAAAGTGGAGCAGTGTCCGACGACTCCAAATCATAAGAAGAAACAAATGAAACCTAAAACTAAAGGACTATATACAAAGGCGGCGGGCAAGTCCAGCGGCTCACTCTGTGGTGTTCCGGGCCAGGGCATCATCAAACTCCTCGTCTATGTCCCGGAGGTGGTCCTCTTCCATGGCCCCGAGGGTCCGCAGGGACGACGCCATCTGCTCCTCCAACCCCCTGCGGATTGCCTCGAGGCACTCGGCCCGCCTCAGGGCCCTCCGCATGGAGTTCTCCGCCCTGACCATCGTGAGCCGTGCCTCTTCCGCCCGCCGCCGCTCCGCACCTATCTGCTGGCCCAACCGCAGCCACACGGAAGACACTTCCTGTCCTGGGTCCTCCTGCCCTCCGGCCGATGCCTGCCCCTCCGATGTTGATGGCCCCAAGCCATGATGCCTCCCACGTTGACTCTGCTGCTGCCTCCGACGCAACTGCCTCTGCCAGCACAACGGCATCCAGGCTGATGGAATCCACCGACGCCGTCGTGCACGTGCCCTGCCTGATGATGCCGGCACATCCTCCATCTGCTGGGGTACAGTTGCTGTGGTGTCCACCCCTGCTGGACCTCCGACTCCCGACTGTGGCAGGGATGGGATCCCCACCGAGCTGGCTGCATTGGTCAGGGCAGGTCCACAGGGGGCCCTGGTGGCATCTGGGCCGGAAGACGGCAAGGAGAACGACCGGCGTATAGCCTCCACAGAGGAGGAGAGGGCCGCCAGATTGGCCGACACATGCAGGAAACCCCCGAACATGGAAGATCCCAATTGGGCCATGTCGGCACGGTGCTCTTCGTGATGATGTGCGTGCTCCTCCCGGGAAGCACGCACATCATCACGAATTGCACCCGCACGCATCGCAACCCCAATTAGGACCTTCTCCATACGGACACGGGTCCCCTCGTCCGCAGGTGGAGGGGAGTCAGATGACATGGACATCCCCTCTACCTGCGGACGGGCCTGGGACGGGGCATCCCTGCTGGTGCATGGTGGTGCACTCACAGGGTCAGGGACAGCGACATGCACAGGCCCCTCCACAGTGACCTGTGCTGCCTCCTGCCCCTGGACTGCACCACTTGCACCAGCAGGGATGCCCCCACCAGGCCCCATGTGTGCCTCAGTGGCGGCCTCCTCCTCCTCTGTGGAAACCACCAACCTGGATGGCTCCTCACCGTCTTCCGCCGTAGCAGGCACCTGTGGGGGCTCACCCACCCCTTCCGCTGCAGCCGTGGGGGCATCCCCGCCGCCTTGCTCCACAGCGCCGTCTCCGCCCTCTTCTTCACTAGCCGCGGCGTAGAGGGAGAAATAGAACACAAGCATCAGGGTACTGTTCAATGGTCCCCTAGACAGGAAGCATTAGCAGATGAGTACCACTGTCAAAGTACACTTCCATCATGTCCCTCCACAACACATGGAGTCCAGGCAAAACACACACAGTAACAGGCATGGTGCATGCCATGGACATTTCCATACATGTCCATGGACTCTTGAAGCATACAATGATATGGAACTCACATGCATCATGGGTCATGCCTATCACATGCACACACTTCACCTCAGTCACATCCATCTGGCCTCATACACCCCAAACACAGCGGATACAAGGGTAACTAGGCTGCATCAGTGAATCTGTGCATTGTCACACACATGTGTCATGCATCCATGGCATTCACAAGTCACAGACACGCAGGTCAGGCACACAGACATGGCTACCATATATGTACCTGGCATCAGCACCCATCCCTCACCCCCACCCATGCCCAGGAACAGAGACTGGCATGCTCTCATGTGTAAAATCTGCATAGGGCTCCCCATGTGGCATTTAAACACATGCAACAACCATGCGGTTCACACATCACTGGTCGCACATGCATTACCATGATGTCCCTGCACACATACATGCATACATGGCCTATGTCACACATACAGGCAAGTATCAGACAACCAGCACACCGCAACATGCCCTGTCTCACACAGCAATGCTTGGACACTTACCGCTCAACTCCAGACGGGTCTCCCTCTCAAGGATCTGGGCGTGGAGCGCTGGGCATACGTGTTCCAGGACCCTCATCTGGATGGAACTCATGCGGCCCCGGCCCCCCTCCACGAGGCGCCGGGCCTTCACGAGGGTCCTGGACCTCAAGTCCTCCCAGCGCTTCTTGATCTTCTGGACGTCGCGGGTTGCCACCCCCTCCGCGTTGATGGCAACCACACAGTCGGCCCAGATCCTCTCCCGTCCTTCCTTGCTGGCGCGGGACGATCCAAAGAGGGCATCATACTGCCCCAGGACATGCTCCACCAGGACACCAACTTCGGTGGCAGTGAAGCTGGTGCCCCTCTGCCCCTCTGGCCTGGGGTTGCCACTGGTGCCAGATGTGGAAGTGCCCGACATGGCAACCCCAGAGGCAGGAGTGGGTGGGCAACTGGGTCCTGGGGCTGGGCTGTGGAGCGATGTTATCCCAGTCGGGAGTCTTCAGTTCCAGCAGGGGTGGACACAGCAACTGGACCCCTGCAGATGGCTGATGTGCAGGCACCAAATGGCAGGGCACGGTGGCAGCAGGCAGGCATGCAGGCAGCAGCAGCAGATGGCACGTGGGAGGCTGCTCGGGGCACTGGGGGGCAGTAATTCGGCCTTCTGGGCAGGAGCGTGGTCTTCCGTGTGTTTTCGCGTGGCCAGCTTGATACGGAGTGATTTGGCACGTGAAAATCCTGCACGTCAGCGTGAAATTCGAGGAAAGGCCCTTAGCGCGTAAGCGCGTCAGCACGCATACGCGATTCAATTGGACCAAAGGCCCTCAGCGCGTAAGCACGTCTGTGACGTGTCCCGCACGGGTGTTTCCCTCGTAGCATGTGATGACGGAGCACACGTGGAAAGACTGCACATCAGAGTGTCATCGCGTGTAATTGGACAAAAGTGCGCGTACACTCGATTGGCCTATGTACGTGTATTTCAGGGGTGCGCGGGCACTTACACACGCGAGTACATCAGCGCACATGTATACCGGGGTGCGTGGGAATTTCCACACGCTATTGGCCTGGGTACTGGATTTCAGGGGTGCGCGGGAAGTTTCACACGCGAGTACATCAGCGCACGTGTATACCGGGGTGCGCAGGAATTTCCACAGGCTATTGGCCTGGGTACTGGATTTCAGGGGTGCGCGGTAAGTTTCACACGCTCGCCTACAACACGCGCAAAGAAACACGTACGCCAGTAGGAAGCAGGCATACGTCAACCCACGACGCATAAATTTGCGCGCAAACAAAATAACAAGCTCAGACGCCAGGATGAATATACCGTTCCTAGCAGCAGTGGCCGTGGGCTACCAAAGGAGGAGGAGGAGGATAGTCAGGGCCAGAATATTCACACCCAGAACCAGCCTTTCCAGGATGCCTGATGACCAGGTGTATGGGAGGTACAGGTTTCCACCACACATAATACTGGACCTGGTGAGTGAGTGGGAGGATGACCTCACATCACCCACCCTGTGCTCCCAAGCACTCAGCCCCCCGGAGAAGGTCATCAATGTACTGCACTTCTTAGCCACTGGATCATTTCAGCGGACAAGTGCCATAGTGGGTGGGGTGTCACAGGCCACGCAGTCATGCTGCCTACACCAGGTCTTGAACATCATCACTGCACGCCCATCAGTCCGCAGGCACATATACCTGCCCAGAACACCTGCAGAAAGGCATGCTGCCGCCCTGGATTTTTACGGTGTGGCACGATTCCCCAAAGTGCTAGGTGCCATCGACTGCACCCATGTGGCTCTACGTCCCCCCAGGGCATCTGAGCACATCTATAGGAACCGCAAGCACTGGCATTCCATCAACGTGCAGGTAGTATGTAATGCCAAGGGAATCATCACCTCAGTATATGCCAACTATCCCGGGTCCACCCACGACAGCTTCATTTACCGAATGTCCACCCTAAGCCGGGACCTAGAAGCTGGGCGGCATGGGGATACATGGCTGATTGGTGAGTATGAATGCCACTGCACATGCATGCATGTCAGATACTGAGCAAGGTCACAACCCCACCAATGATACCAATCACCACCTCCACAGGGGACAGTGCCTACCCTCTCAGCCCCCACATGATGACGCCAATTCGGAACCCCACCACGCCACCCGAGGTAAGATATAACACAGCCCACATTGCAACCCGGGGCATAGTGGAGCGCACATTCGGAGTGCTTAAGTCACGCTTTTGCTCCCTTGACCGTTCTGGCGGGCAGCTGTTATACGCTCCCCCAGTAGTGTGCAGGATCATAGTGGCAGCATGTGTCCTGCACAACGTTGCAACACGCCGGGGCCTGGCCGTGGACATGGTGGTGGCCCCACATCCCCAACCACATGCACGGCCGCTGCGCATGGGAGGGGAAAGGGCGAGGCAGCCCGTACACAGCTAGTGGCTAATTACTTCACCTAGAAATCACACCCCTGTGGAGTGCACACTGCCCTGGCACATACCATCTGACAATCAATGATGACTCAACCTGACACTGATCCTGAATGTCTGGAGAATCAACCGTCAAAACCATATCAGCCTGAGATTGTTCACCTGGAAGTGTTACAATGTGTGCATCCCTACCTACACAGACACCACCAATGCAGTTTTGTGAAAAAACACATTCAAGCAGCTAAAATGAATACCCACTTGCAAAATGCAACATGAGGACAGTGCCATGTCACCCAACCCATCCCCAGCACCGCCACACGACACACCGTGCCATGTCATGCTATGTGCAGGTAAACAAAGTAATCCCCACAACATGACACAAGTGTCACAATGTACAGTGTCCCTAATCAAAACTCGTGACACCTGAAATGCTCACAGTAATGCAGGACCAACAACACACTTGAGCAGGTATTTAGCAATAACACTTATCAGCCACTGTCCCTCAAAACTACCATTAACATGACATTACGAATGTAAGGAATTAGTAGTCTCACCACCTGGAAATGTCTGCACTCCCACCACTTCCAACTGTACAGTGTTGCCGCCATGTAGAGTTGTGGGTGCACTGCTGCCAACATGGACCCCATCTCCAAAGTAGAGGGCCTTGTGTAGACATGAGGAAAGGACCTGCAAATTAGGAGGTAGACACGGATGATGAGTTACACATCAATGCAACATGCAGTGTACAACACAACAGCAATATGCACTAGGAATGTATACACAGTATTGACTAGACTACCCACACATGTAGTGGGAGTCCAATGTCACCATGTACGTCAATGTCACTTGGGCACACCCTTTGCAAGCCCATGGAAACGGGAAGCAGGAGGGGTGTGTGTGACAAAAACCCAAGCATCTGAACCAAATACATGACAAGCCTGCATGTGCCCAGCCACAATGCAGTGTATGCCCACAGGAGCCACGGAAGGCAACACATTGTCCCAAAAAAAAACAAAATAAAGAAAAAAAAAAAATCAAAAATGGCCATTAATGGGCCCGGGGGGGGGGGGGGGGTTGGGGAGGCCACCCAGGAGGTCCGAGGACAGGGTGCACACCAAAACCCACCTGTGTGGATCTTTGGAAAAAAAAAACACCTCCATGGGCTCATGGCCCACACGGCTACCCTATTGTGGGAGTATCACTGCTGTCGCTATTATCACCCTGTGCAGCTGCATCCGGAGGTGGTTGCACTATGGGAGGCAGCCCACGCAAGGCCCTAGTCTGTTCCTCCATGGCTGCAAGCATGCAGGTGTGGTAGGTCTCATTCTGGAGGATGAGTGTGCGGAGGTCCCCATGCAACAACTCACGGGATGCCCGGACCTCCGCCCTAGTTGCCTGCATCTCAGCTGAGAGCATACAGGTGAGACGCTCCAGCTGCTGTTCTGTCCTTCGGTTTGTTGAAGCCTCAAGCATAACAAGAGTCGTCCTGAGGTGAAGGAGCTCCTGCCTCAGGGCTTCCCTGTGGCCCTGGGACTCTATGGAGATGGCTTCCTGCAGAGTCGCCAGTGCCGCCCGCCTGTCCCTGTTGGACGCCAACATGTCCTCCCTGTGTGACTGGCAGATGGAGTCAGTTGCCTGCTGTAGTCGCTCCATCAGCCTTTCGGGGGGGACAATGGAAGTGGCCACCCTATCCATGGCCTGAGCCATCATCTCTGATGATGCTGCCTGTTGGGTTGCCATACCGTAAATGGATTGCTCCCATGGGGTATTGCCAGGTGGCGTACGCCCACCACGTCGGCGGGCACCACACCTGTCTGGGGCAAGGCGAACTGCGCCTTGCTGTGCCGGCACTGCCTGAGGCTGCAGGACTGCATTCCCCCTCTGATCTGCTGGCCCAGGAACAGGATCAGATGTCACGGAGTGTGACCCTGCATCCGTAACCACCAAAGGCGTAGCTGCCAACACTGACATCCCCATTGAGGGTTCTGACCCTGGTGCACGTGGGTGGGACAGAACAGAATCCCTCCCAGGAACACTCACCTGCGACGGCACGTAGGTCTCATAATCCCGAATCAACACCTGAGTACAGCTCGGGGGAGGTGCAGCCAGAGACACCCCTTGAGAACACGACCTTCAGCAGTTGTGGGTTCTCACCCACCACCACACCACGTCCCTCACTGGTGGTCGGTCGGCCCTCGGACCCCTCCTGGGTCTGCACCATCTCCACAACCCCAGCAGTATCAGGTGCGTCTTCCCCTGCAAAGACATAAAAGAAAACAAATGGAAACAGGCATTAGCACCATGGCACACAATGAGGGCTGAGAAGCAAGAGAACCAGTACTTGATTGACACATGTCCCACATGACTAAAACCCTCCCATGCATCCACCCTCACTGCGTATGAAGGGCAGGCAAATGGCACACACTGATGACACCAAGATGGGAGATGAACACATTTTCTGCATGCTGCCTGGCAGTGGCATCACACATTGGCCTGTGATTGCCAGGTGAAATACACATGCCATCACACAGATGGCATGTACCATTGCTATTGAGTGAAGATGGAGAGGAGGGCAGCACTTATTCATTCAGTCCAGTTCCCGCATGTAATAGCTTTTTTAATTCAAACAGGTCTGATTTTTCACCTGGAGCTGCCAGTCCAAAATGGTCCGATTGCACAGGGACATGTGTGAACAAATGATATCCAGGTAACAAAGTCACTCCACTTTACCATAGCCATGTCAGACATGTGACTACAGGACTGAGAAATGCCTAGTAAAAGTGGTGGAATGCAAACAATCTGCCTGAATGAACAGAGAAAAATAAGCAACAATGTTGTGGCAAGGTGACACTTCAAGGGCAACTGGCGTGCTGTTGGCCTAGATGTCTACTGTTGGCAGAAGGGATACTGCTATGGCCAAATGCTTCTGCACAGAATGTATTGCATGAAGCACATGGGTGACCCAAACGACTCAGGCGCACACACCCTCACCTGGCACACAAACAGAAGCCCTCACACACACACCATGCACATGGATGACACACACATGCATGTGCACTTACCGGACAATGCCTCATAATCAGGCAGATTTCCCACGCCTTGGATCTGTTCCACCGTGACGTAGGTCCCAGCGACTGACTCATGTGGAGTGAGTTCCATGTCTTCTACTGGAGACCCACCTCCAGTCACTAGAGTTGCGGCATGACTTGAGGCCAGCTTATTCTTTGCCCTGCGCTTTAGGTCATTCCAGCGCCTATAGCAATCATTGGCTGTGCGCCTCACGATTCCAAGGGCACTTACGATGTCCGCAACGGTCTGCCAGTGTGCCTGGCGTTATGCAGGTGTGGTCTTGGATCCTGCAACAATGACCATCTCATTATCATGTGCGGACACATACTCGACAAGTGCATTCAGTTCGGCATCCGTGAAGCTGGGCTTCCTCGACGGGCCGGACTGTGTAGCCGTGTCTGGGGCATCAGCCTGTGCCGGACGAGCACTCTCCCTCTTCCGCTTGGAAGGTGGTGGTGATCCTGAGTGTCCTGCGCCGCTCTGGACACTAGGGGCAGGAGCCCTGGTGGACTCTGTATCAGGAGTGTGGGATTGCACACTCAGCATGGGAGTTGGTGCAGGCATTGGCTCAAGTGTAATGGTGTCAGGGGGAATGTCAGCAGGATGGACTAGGACCGACACTGTCCTGGCTGGGTGTGTGAGAGCTGGGGTGGATGGAGCCGCAGCTGCCCCTGCAGCCTCTCCACCCTGCCTACTTGGGGCAGCAGATGACCTTGCTGCCCCTGATCCACGTGGCCTGATGATATCAACGTGCACCAGCGCACGTGTCATAGGCCTGCTGACCTGGAAGTCAGCCATGAAGTCAGCCAGGTCTGGTGCCACAATGGGCTGGTCCAACAAGGGCTGAGCATGGATGGTGTCAGCCACATCAGCCTCAACTGGGGGGGGGGATTATGGGTGCCCTTGACTGGTCCTCCACACATGGGGGGACAGGGTCACCCTGCAAGTAACGACCACGTCCCCTACCGGATCCACCACGGCCACCACTTGTGGCTCGTCCACCTTTGCCACCCTTACGGAATCCTCACCTCCCAACCATGGCACTGATGTTAATGTGCGTATGGGACTGGCTGTAAACTATTGTCCTGGGCAATTGGGGGTCAAAGGGGTTGGGTACCAGATGGTAATTGTACCCTAGTGCTCTAGCAAGGCTGAATGTGACCCCTGGGGAAAGATGACGGGTCACGCAACGCACAGGAAGCCCAAAAAAGGGAGATGACGTGCACGCAACCCCTCCTAGACCACGTGTGCGGAAAAAAAACCTGCACTACGCTGTGGCTCCCAGTAACACAAGAATGAACGTATGCGTGTCACACACAGCCTAGAATGACCTCTGAAGGGGTAGGCTACACACGGGGCAAGCACAGATGTTAGATACGTGCGTGACTCACCATCTGCCAGGAAAAAGAGCGTGAAAAAGAAGCGCGTTTGGTTGGCAACACACCCGCCAAAAAAAGAGAAAAAGCTGTCAGAGGTAACAGGGAGTACGAACTTGAAACGCCGTGAAGTAAATCGCGTGTGAAACGACAAGAAGTACAGAATTCACCCACTTGCTCTCCACGAAAAGCACGTACAAGGAAATGGTGTTCTACACGTACCTTTTATGCAGGCGTCACTTACGCAGCGTGTACGCGCTAGGGCCATTTCCACCAATTACACGCTTTGTCACTTCTGCGTGTAGGGCCATTTCCACCAATTACACGCTTTGTCACTTCCGCGTGTACGCGCTAAGGCCATTTCCACCAATTACACGCTTTGTCACTTCTGCGTGTAGGGCCATTTCCACCAATTACACGCTTTGTCACTTCCGCGTGTATGCGCTAAGGCCATTTCCACCAATCACACGCTTTGACACTCGGACGTGTCTTTAATTTTTTTAACACGCAACATTTCCAACGTGTGCCCTATTCAACGTGCACGTGACTTCATAGACGCGCATACGCTGGTGGCCTTTGGGCCAATGAATGTACAGTGTGCTGACGCGTTTACGCGCTAAGGGCCTTTCCTCGAATTACATGCAGACGTGTTGGATTTTCACGTGCAAAATCACTCCGTATCAAGCTGGCCACGCGTTCACACACGGAAGACCACGCTCCTGCCCAGAAGGCCGAATTACTGCCCCCCAGAGCCCTGAGCACGCTCCCACCTGCCATCTGCTGCTGCCTGACTGCCTGCTGCCCACGTGCCCTGCCATTTGCTGCCTGCACATCAGCCAGGGGTGCTGTTGCTGTGACCACCCCTGTTGGAACCGAAGACTCCCGACTGCTTTTCCATCGCCCCAAAGCCCAGCCCCAGGACCTAGTTGCCCATCCACTCCTGCCTCTGGGGTTGCCATGTCGGGCACTGCAACATCTGGCACCAGTGGCAACCCCCGGCCAAGGAGGCAGAGGGGCACCAGCTTCACTGCCACCGAAGTTGGTGTCCTGGTGGAGCATGTCCTGGGGCAGTATGATGCCCTCCTCGGAAGGTTGCGCGCCGACAAGGAAGGACGGACTCGGATCTGGATGGACATCGTGACTGCCATCAACGCGGAGGAGGTGGCAGACCGCGACTACGAACGTGTCAGGAAGCGCTGGGAGGACTTCAGGTCCAGGACCCTCAACAAGGCCCGGCGCCTCCTGAAGGCAGCGGATGCTAAGGGGCGCTGGGGCCACTTGTCGGAAGATCAGATGAGGGTCCTGGAACGCATATCCCCAGCGCTCCACATCCAGGTCCTTGAGAAGCAGACCCGTCTGGAGTCGAGCGGTAAGTGTACATGCATACTGATTGTAAGCTGTGCGTGTGGTGGTGTGCCAGGAGTGTGCAGGTTGAACATGTATTTTTATGTGGCCAAGTAGGGGGGGTGTACAGGGCCATGAGGGTGACACATGCGAGGGGTCTCATGTGTGACACATGGATGGTGCTTGTGTGTGTGGGCTTGCATGGCACAGGATGTGGAGGAATGATTGTCAGGTGTGACATGGATGTCGATCAAAACACTGCGACAGTTGGCGGAGGAGTACACATGCATGCAGGTTTGGTGTTGTGTGTGCATGTGTAGTGTACTCCCTATGTTGCATGTGATGTGTGGATGACCTTTGGCTGCTCATGCTGTTGTATGTGAATGGATGGTGCTGGCTGTTGCAATATGGCTCATGTGTGCAAGTTGAAAAGACATGTGTGTTGGGGATTGTGATGCCATGTCTGAGGTTTACCAATGCCACTCATGTATAACTGTCATGTGTGTATGAGTACATTTTACAGAGCCCTGATGCCTGTGTTTTCTTTCTCCCTGTCTGCAGCTTCAACTGATGAAGAGGGCGGAGAAGGTGCTGTGGAGCACAGCGGCAGGGGTCGGACCACCAGCCGGAGACGCAAGGCCCGGATCCCCTCCCAGGTTGTGATCTCGTCGGGGAGTGAGGAGTCTGGTGCCGCGTCCCAGGCCGCAGCTGCCGAGGGGAGGTCCAAGAGGCGGAGGTTGGAGTTGGACTCCTCGGCAGCAGAAGGGGCAGCTGGGACCCCACAGGGCCCAACGGAGGAAGATGGCACGGAGTCATCCAGGTTGGTGGGGGGTTTGGTGGAGGAGGAGGCCGTGCAAGCGACAGTGGCGGGGTCTGGAGGTGGGGATTCCACTGGTGCTAGTGGTGCAGTGCAGGATCAGGGACAGGAGGCAGCACAGGCCGCCGCGGAGGTGCCTGTGTGCAATCCTGTCCCTGCTCCTGTCACTGCATCATCTTGCACCAGCGGGGATGCCTACCTCCAGACCCGTTCTCAGGGAGAGGATTGGCTTACAACATCTGGCCTTCCTCTCCCTGCGGATGTGGCTATCCTGCACCAGGTTGAGCCTGTCCAGGGTGGGGTGGCGTTGCGTCAACGGGCCATGCGAGCTGACCTGCAGTCTTTTCATGATGAGTCTGCACGTCTTCTCGCATGGCTCGTTGACCGCGTTGACCCACTGGGACAGCTCACCAGGGCTGGATTCCTCCGTTTCCTGGACCTTGTTCCGACTCCCTTCTCCACAGAACCCCCTATGCCCCAGTCGTCCTCCATGCCATCTTCCCACCCATGTGTCACCTGGGTGCCCTGTGGAGCTGCCTCCGACTGTGCGGCCAGGCTGGTGGACAACAGATCCCTGCCACAGTCGGGAGTCGGACGTCCAGCAGGGGTGGCCACATCAACGACTGCACCCCAGCTGGAGGAGGATGTGCAGGCACCATCGGACAGGGCACATGGACAGCAGCAGCTGCAGCAGCAGGAGGCTGTAGGTGGGCGCCACGATAGCTCAGGGCCTTCAACATCGGAGGGGCAGGCATCGGCCAGAGGGCAGGAGGACCCTGGACGGGAAGTGTCTTCCGTGTGGCAGCGGTTGGGCCACGCCATAGATGCGGAGCGGCGGCGGGCGGAAGAGGCGCGGCTCACGATGGTCAGGGCGGAGAACTCCATGCGGAGGGCCCTGAGGCGGGCAGAGTGCCTCGAGGCAATCCGCAGGGAGTTGGAGGTGAACATGTCGGCGTCCCTGCGGACCCTCAGGCCATGGAACAGGACCGCCTCCGGGACATAGACGAGGAGTTCGATGATGCCCTGGCCCGGAACACCACTAAGTGAGCCGCTGGACTGGCCCGCCGCCATTGTATATAGTTATTTAGTGATAGGTTTCCTTTATAGTTTATTTTTATTTGGAGTCGACGGACACTGCTCCACCTTTTGTATATAGTTCCATTTTAGATAGGTTTTTTGGTAGGTTTCATTTCTTCTCTTGGGATGATGGACCCTGAATACTTTGTACATAGTTGGACTTTGGATTTGGATATTTTTTTTACTATGAATATTTTTTCCCATGGAGCAATGGTTTTCCATTTCTTTTTTCCCTTCATTTCCTTTTCATGGACTTGAACTTTGGAAGATATTTTTTTGGATTATCATTTATTGATTTTAATTTGAAAAGGGACAGCCAGCTTAATTTTGTTATTTTTTTACTTGTGTATTTTGGTTAATTTTGATTGCCATTGCTGTTGTTTTTAATACATTATTTGGATTTTTTCATTCTTCAATGTGTGGTTTCATCTCATTGCTTTCATGCATGTCATGATATGGGTTTTCAGGTTCACTTGCAACCATTGTGTGTGTGTGAGACACATGTGTTGATTTACATTGTTTCCATTGGAGTAGTATCATGGGCACATGTAATACTTGGTTGTGTCTTTGGGCTGTGGTGGCTGGCCATGAGGCACATGCTTGAGGATTGTCAGGGCCTGTGGGCAGGGGGACATGAGTGGGGGCCTGGCGGAGGGTGCCCCTGCACTGCTGGGGGGTGGGGGTGGGTGGGAGACATGACTGGGGGCCTGGTGGAGGGTGCCCCACACTGCTGGGGGGGTTGGGGGTGGTGGGAGACATGAGTGGGGGCCTGGCGGGGGCTGCACATGGTGGCTGGGGGGTGGGGGTGGTGGTAGACATGGGTGGGAGCCTGGTGGAGGGTGCCCCACACTGCTAGGGGGTGGGGGTGGGTGGGAGACATGAGTGGAGGCCTGGCGGAGGGTGCCCCACACTGCTGGGGGGTGGGGGTAGTGGGAGACATGAGTGGGGGCCTGGCGGTGGCTGCCCATAGTGGGTGGGGGTGGTGGGAGAGACGGGTGGAGGCCTGGTGGAGGGTGCCCCACACTGCTGGGGGGGTGGGGGTGGTGGGAGACATGAGTGGGGGCCTGGCGGGGGCTGCCCATGGTGGCTGGGGGGTGGGGGTGGTGGTAGATATGGGTGGGAGCCAGGTGGAGGGTGCCCCACACTGCTGGGGGGTGGGGGTGGGTGGGAGACATGAGTGGGGGCCTGGCGGAGGGTGCCCCTGGATGTTGGGGGGTGGGGGTGGTGGTAGACATGGGTGGGAGCCTGGTGGAGGGTGCCCCACACTGCTGGGGAGGTGGGGGTGGGTGGGAGACATGAGTGGGGGCCTGGCGGAGGCTGCCCATGGTGGCTGGGGGGTGGGGGTGGTGGTAGACATGGGTGGGGGCCTGGTAGAGGGTGCCCCACACTGCTGGGGGGGGCAGGTGTAGTGGGAGACATGAGTGGGGGCCTGGCGGGGGCTGCCCATGGTGGCTGGGGGGTGGGGGTGGTGGTAGACATGGGTGGGAGCCTGGTGGAGGGTGCCCCACACTGCTGGGGGGGTGGGGGTGGGTGGGAGGCATGGGTGGGGGCCTGGCGGAGGGTGCCCCTGGATGCTGGGGGGTGGGGGTGGTGGTAGACATGGGTGGGAGCCTGGTGGAGGGTGCCCCACACTGCTGGGGGGGTGGGGGGGGTGGGAGACATGGGTGGGGGCCTGGTGGAGGGTGCCCCACACTGCTGGGAGGGTGGGGGTGGTGGGAGACATGAGTGGGGGCCTGATGGGGGCTGCCCATGGTGGCTGGGGGCTGGGCAGGTGGTAGACACGGGTGGGAGCCTGGTGGAGGGTGCCCCTGCACTGCTGGGGGGTGGGGGTGGGTGGGTGGGAGACATGAGTGGGGGCCTGGTGGGGGCTGCCCATGGTGGCTGGGGGGTGGGGGTGGTGGGAGACATGAGTGGGGGCCTGGTGGAGGCTGCCCCACAGTGCTGGGGGGTGGGGTGGGTGGGAGACATGAGTGGGGGCCTGGCGGAGGCTGCCCATAGTGGCTGGGGGGGTGGGGGTGGTGGGAGACATGGGTGGGGGCCTGGTGGAGGGTGCCCCACACTGCTGGGGGGGTGGGGGTCTAGGGAGACATGAGTGGGGCCTGGCAGAGGGTGCCCCTGGATGCTGGGGGGTGGGGGTGGTGGTAGACATGGGTGGGAGCCTGGTGGAGGGTGCCCCACACTGCTGGGGGGGTGGGGGTGGGTGGTCGACATGAGTGGGGGCCTCGCGGAGGCTGCCCATGGTGGCTGGGGGGTGGGGGTGGTGGGAGACATGGGTGGGGGCATGGTGGAGGATGTCCCACACCTCTGGGGGGGTGGGGGTGGTGGGAGACATGAGTGGGGGCCTGGTGGGGGCTGCCTATCGTGGCTGGGGGGTGGGGGTGGTGGGAGACATGAGTCGGGGCCTGGTGGAGGCTGCCCCACACTGCTGGGGGTGTGGGGGTGGTGGGAGACATGAGTGGGGGCCTGGCGGGGGCTGCCCATGGTGGCTGGGGGGTGGGGATGGTGATAGACATGGGTGGGAGCCTGGCGGAGGGTGCCCCTGGATGCTGGGGGGTGGGGGTCTTGGGAGAAATGAGTGAGGGCCTGGCAGGGGCTGCCCATGGTGGCTGGGGGGTGGTAGACACGGGTGGGAGCCTGGTGGAGGGTGCCCCTGCACTGCTGTGGGGTGGGGGTGGGTGGGAGACATGAGTGGGGGCCTGGTGGAGGGTGCCCCACACTGCTGGGGGGGTGGGGGTGGTGGGAGACATGAGTGGGGGCCTGGCGGAGGCTGTCCATGGTGGGTGGGGGGTGGGGGTGGTGGGAGACATGGGTGGGGGCCTGGCGGAGGGTGCCCCACACTGCTGGGGGGGTGGGGGTGGTGGGAGACATGAGTGGGGGCCTGGCGGAGGCTGCCCATGGTGCCTGGGTAGACATGGGTGGGGGCCTGGTGGAGGCTGCCCCACAGTGCTGGGGGGTGGGGGTGGTGGTAGACATGGGTGAGAGCCAGGTGGAGGGTGCCCCACAGTGCTGGGGGTGGTGGTAGACATGGGTGGGGGCCTGGTGGAGGGTGCCCCTGGATGCTGGGGGGTGGGGGTGGTGGGAGACATGAGTGGGGGCCTGGTGGAGGGTGCCCCTGGATGCTGGGGGGTGGGGGTGGTGGGAGACATGAGTGGGGGCCTGGCGGGGGCTGCCCATGGTGGCTGGGGGGTGGGGGCGGTAGACACGGGTGGGAACCTGGTGGAGGGTGCCCCTGGATGCTGGGGGGTGGGGGTGGTGGGAGACATGAGTGGGGGCCTGGTGGAGGGTGCCCCACACTGCTGGGGGGGTGGGGGTGGTAGGAGACATGAGTTGGGGCCTGGCGGGGGCTGCCCATGGTGGGTGGGGGGTGGGGGTGGTGGTAGACATGGGTGGGAGCCTGGTGGAGGGTGCCCCACACTGCTGGGGGGGTGGGGGTGGGTGGGAGACATGAGTGGGGGCCTGGCGGAGGGTGCCCCACACTGCTGGGGGGGTGGGGGTAGTGGGAGACATGAGTGGGGGCCTGGCGGGGGCTGCCAATGTGGGTGGGGGGTGGGGGTGGTGGGAGACACAGGTGGGGGCCTGGTGGAGGGTGCCCCACACTCCTGGGGGGTGGGGGTGGTGGGAGACATGAGTGGGGGCCTGGTGGGGGCTGCCCATGGTGGCTGGGGGTGGGGGGGTGGTAGACACGGGTGGGAGCCTGGTGGAGGGTGCCCCTGCACTGCTGGGGGGTGGGGGTGGGTGGAAGACATGAGTGGGGGCCTGGTGGGGGCTGCCCATGGTGGCTGGGGGGTGGGGGGTGGTGGGAGACATGAGTGGGGGCCTGGTGGAGGCTGCCCCACAGTGCTGGGGGGTGGGGGTGGGTGGGAGACATGAGTGGGGGCCTGGCGGAGGCTGCCATTGGTGGGTGGGGGGTGGGGGTGGTGGGAGACATGGGTGGGGGCCTGGTGGAGGGTGCCCCACAGTGCTGGGAGGTGGGGGTGGATGGGAGACATGAGTGGGGGCCTGGCGGAGGCTGCCCATGGTGGGTGGGGGGTGGGGGTGGTGGGAGACATGGGTGGGGGCCTGGTGGAGGGTGCCCCAAACTGCTGGGGGGGTGGGGGGGTGGGAGACATGAGTGGGGGCCTGGCAGAGGCTGCCCATGGTGGCTGGGGGGTGGGGGTGGTGGGAGACATGGGTGGGGGCCTGGTGGAGGCTGCCCCACAGTGCTGGGGGGTGGGGGTGGTGGGAGACATGGGTGGGGGCCTGGTGGAGGGTGCCCCACACTGCTGGGGGGTGGGGGCGGTGGTAGTCATGGGTGGGAGCCTGGTGGAGGGTGCCCCTGCACTGCTGGGGGGTGGGGGTGGGTGGGAGACATGAGTGGGGGCCTGGTGGGGGCTGCCCATGGTGGCTGGGGGGTGGGGGTGGTGGGAGACATGAGTGGGGGCCTGGTTGAGGCTGCCCCACAGTGCTGGGGGGTGGGGGTGGGTGGGAGACATGAGTGGGGGCCTCGCGGAGGCTGCCCATGGTGGGTGGGGTGTGGGGGTGGTGGGAGACATGGGTGGGGGCCTGGTGGAGGGTGCCCCACAGTGCTGGGGGGTGGGGGTGGGTGGGAGACATGAGTGGGGGCCTGGCGGAGGCTGCCATTGGTGGGTGGGGGGTGGGGGTGGTGGGAGACATGGGTGGGGGCCTGGTGGAGGGTGCCCCACAGTGCTGGGAGGTGGGGGTGGATGGGAGACATGAGTGGGGGCCTGGCGGAGGCTGCCCATGGTGGGTGGGGGGTGGGGGTGGTGGGAGACATGGGTGGGGGCCTGGTGGAGGGTGCCCCAAACTGCTGGGGGGGTGGGGGGGTGGGAGACATGAGTGGGGGCCTGGCAGAGGCTGCCCATGGTGGCTGGGGGGTGGGGGTGGTGGGAGACATGGGTGGGGGCCTGGTGGAGGCTGCCCCACAGTGCTGGGGGGTGGGGGTGGTGGGAGACATGGGTGGGGGCCTGGTGGAGGGTGCCCCACACTGCTGGGGGGTGGGGGCGGTGGTAGTCATGGGTGGGAGCCTGGTGGAGGGTGCCCCTGCACTGCTGGGGGGTGGGGGTGGGTGGGAGACATGAGTGGGGGCCTGGTGGGGGCTGCCCATGGTGGCTGGGGGGTGGGGGTGGTGGGAGACATGAGTGGGGGCCTGGTTGAGGCTGCCCCACAGTGCTGGGGGGTGGGGGTGGGTGGGAGACATGAGTGGGGGCCTCGCGGAGGCTGCCCATGGTGGGTGGGGTGTGGGGGTGGTGGGAGACATGGGTGGGGGCCTGGTGGAGGGTGCCCCACACTGCTGGGGGGTAGGGGTGGTGGGAGACATGAGTGAGGGCCTGGCAGAGGCAGCCCATGGTGGCTGGGGGGTGGGGGTGGTGGGAGACATGGATGGGGGCCTGGTGGAGGGTGCCCCACACTGCTGGGGGGTGGGGGTGGTGGTAGACATGGGTGGGAGCCTGGTGGAGGGTGCCCCACACTGCTGGGGGGGTGGGGGTGGGTGGGAGACATGAGTGGGGGCCTGGCGGAGGCTGCCCATGGTGGGTGGGGGGTGGGGGTGGGTGGGAGACATGTGTGGGGGCCTGGTGGGGGCTGCCCATGGTGGCTGGGGGTGGGGGTGGTGGGAGACATGAGTGGGGGCCTGGTGGAGGCCGCCCCACAGTGCTGGGGGGTGGGGGTGGGTGGGAGACATGAGTGGGGGCCTGGCGGAGGCTGCCCATGGTGGCTGGGGGGTGGGGGGCGGTAGACATGGGTGGGAGCCTGGTGGAGGGTGCCCCTGCACTGCTGGGGGATGGGGGTGGGTGGGAGACATGAGTGGGGGCCTGGTGGAGGGTGCCCCACACTGCTGGGGGTGTGGGGGTGGTGGGAGACATGAGTGGGGGCCTGGCGGGGGCTGCCCATGGTGGCTGGGGGGTGGGGGTGGTGGTAGACATGGGTGGGAGCCTGGTGGAGGGTGCCCCACACTGCTGGGGGGGTGGGGGTGGGTGGGAGACATGAGTGGGGGTCTGGCGGAGGGTGCCCCACACTGCTGGGGGGGTGGGGGTAGTGGGAGATATGAGTGGGGGCCTGGCGGGGGCTGCCAATGTGGGTGGGGGGTGGGGGTGGTGGGAGACACGGGTGGGGGCCTGGTGGAGGGTGCCCCACACTGCTGGGGGGGTGTGGGTGGTGGGAGACATGAGTGGGGGCCTGGTGGGGGCTGCCCATGGTGGCTGGGGGTGGGGGGGTGGTAGAAACGGGTGGGAGCCTGGTGGAGGGTGCCCCTGCACTGCTGGGGGGTGGGAGACATGAGTGGGGGCCTGGTGGGGGCTGCCCATGGTGGCTGGGGGGTGGGGGTGGTGGGAGACATGAGTGGGGCCCTGGTGGAGGCTGCCCCACAGTGCTGGGGGGTGGGGGTGGGTGGGAGACATGAGTGGGGTCCTGGCGGAGGCTACCCATGGTGGGTGGGGTGTGGGGGTGGTGGGAGACATGGGTGGGGGCCTGGTGGAGGGTGCCCCACACTGCTGGGGGGGTGGGGGTGGTGGGAGACATGAGTGGGGGCCTGGCAGAGGCTGCCCATGGTGGCTGGGGGGTGGGGGTGGTGGGAGACATGGGTGGGGGCCTGGTGGAGGCTGCCCCACAGTGCTGGGGGGTGGGGGTGGTGGGAGACATGGATGGGGGCCTGGTGGAGGGTGCCCCACACTGCTGGGGGGTGGGGGTGGTGGTAGACATGGGTGGGAGCCTGGTGGAGGGTGCCCCACACTGCTGGAGGGGTGGGGGTGGGTGGGAGACATGAGTGGGGGCCTGGCGGAGGCTGCCCATGGTGGGTGGTGGGTGGGGGTGGGTGGGAGACATGTGTGGGGGCCTGGTGGGGGCTGCCCATGGTGGCTGGGGGTGGGGGTGGTGAGAGACATGAGTGGGGGCCTGGTGGAGGCTGCACCACAGTGCTGGGGGGATGGGGGTGGGTGGGAGACATGAGTGGGGGCCTGGCGGAGGCTGCCCATGGTGGGTGGGGGTGGTGGGAGACATGGGTGGGGGCCTGGTGGAGGGTGCCCCACACTGCTGGGGTGGTGGGGGTGGTGGGAGACATGAGTGGGGGCCTGGCGGAGGCTGCCCATGGTGGGTGGGGGGTGGGGGGTGGGTGGGAGACATGTGTGGGGGCCTGGTGGGGGCTGCCCATGGTGGCTGGGGGGTGGGGGTGGTGGGAGACATGAGTGGGGGCCTGGTGGAGGCTGCCCCACAGTGCTGGTGGGTGGGGGTGGGTGGGAGACATGAGTGGGGGCCTGGCGGAGGCTGCCCATGGTGGGTGGGGGGTGGGGGTGGTGGGAGACATGGGTGGGGGCCTGGTGGCGGGTGCCCCACACTGCTGGGGGGGTGGGGGGTGGCAGACATGAGCAGGTTTGCAGGGTAGTCCCCTGTTTTGTGGGCTGCCTGCAGGGGCCGTGGAGGGTGTACAGGAAACACCTGTGAGGACCCACACAGCCTAATCGCCTATGATTATTCCCGCGCACCCCTGTAATACACGTACCCAGCCAAATCGCGTGTGATAATTCCCGCGCACCCCTGTAATACACGTACCCAGCCAAATCGCGTGTGATTATTCCCGCGCACCCCTGTAATACACGTACCCAGCCAAATCGCGTGTGACAATTCCCGCGTACCCCTGTAATACACGTACCCTGGCTAATCACATGTAAAACTTCACGCGTACCCCTGTCATACACGTACCCAGCCAAATCCAGTGTGATGATTCCCGCGTACCCCTGTAATACACGTACCCTGGCTAATCGCGTGTAAAACTTCACGCGTACCCCTGTCATACACGTACCCTGGCTAATCGCATGTAATACTTCCCGCGTACCCCTGATATGAACGTTACCCGCTTTGCGTTCCTTGTTTGGCAGCCCTGTAAACTGGTCCAGGGTTGGCGCAGCCCTTTGCGATGATTTAGCGATTTTGATGGCTTTTCCTTGCGCGAGGGCGTTCTTGGAGCGTTACTGGCGCTGCTGCAGGGTCGCTGCGATACTCTGCGCCACGGCTGGTTTGGGAGCCTGAAATCCATGAATACGCTGTGCGCGGAAATCGGTTTTGCCGCACGCGCCTGGCGCAGACAATCGCACGCGGACACTCTGCGCCAGCCGCTTGCGACACTTTTCTGCGAAATTCTATGAATTACCCTGATAGTGTTTATGGAATAAGACAACAATTGGACTACTGTGCTGGAATGGTTAAATTCACTATAAACTCACAGGAAGATCCACAAGCATTTCTAATGTACTTACTACAAGTACTGGAAAATAAAAACATACCTATAAATGATATCTTCCAGATTTCATACATGTGGAAACATACATGCACTCTGTGCAACAATGTGACACAAGAAGAAATCCCCAATGTACGCTTCATATATATATATCAATACCTAATTGTGAATCCATTCCATTTCAGCAACTTGTACAAAATGCAAACCATGGTAGATTATGTACTACCTGCAATTCGGATAATCGCTCCACGTTAGTAATACAAACACATAGTAAATATGTAATACTAATGCTTCTACGTTACAATGCAGATGGTACCAAAAACAACTGCAAGCTGACTGGATTCACACATGGTCAAATATCACTTGGTAAGAAAACCTTCACAACAATAGGTATAATCTACCACGCAGGAGCCACAACCAATTCAGGGCACTACACTGCATATATAAAAAAGAAATGTGGATGATTAGAATGCAATGATAGTACCATTACTCTAAAGCAGAGATTTCCAGCACATCATACAAACGCTTATTTAATGTTCTTAAAACCAAAATTTGATATCTAAACTGTACTTAAACCTTAAGTAAACTTATAGTAAAAAAATATAAACTGTTAGAATATTCCAAAAGCTATCTAACTGCCCAAAGATTCTACAACAACTAATCAGATAAATGAATACCACTAAATTAGAGCAAAAAATAGACAGTTGGTATCTAACTGTTCCAAAATTTTACAATATCCAAACAAATAAATAATATGTTACTGCTCTACAAAACTGCAACAAGCCAATTTATAAAGCATTAGCCAGAAACAAGTGAACACTGAAAACAAACAAACAAATAAACTGTAGCATAACAGAAAAAGATTTTTTTTTTTAATCCAACATGGATTTTTTTTTCCCCCCAAAGACCCAATGATTTTAGCAACAAACACAGAAACTGAGTAAATTGCACAGTACTCTGGTTTGTAATCTACTAAATATGAGGGTCCAAAACAAAAAAACATTGTTGATTATACAATGTAATAAGTCATTACAAAATACTAATACTAACATGCTATTTTCTTTTATCGCAGAAATGAACAAGAAATACATGTACTCCAGTTACTAAACCAAACAGTAAGTATATTATAATAAGTACAACCATCGCAGCATATCACACCCATAGTGGCTTATAACTTTGTTCCTTATAAATTTGTTTTTGACTCAAAGTTATAAGCAACTATGAGTGTGATATGCTGCGGTGGTTGTGGCCAGGGCATAGAGTCTTGGGTGCATCTTACAAATGCTTATTTAATGGCCATGCACCCAACACTCTATGCCCTGGCCACAACCACCGCAGCATATCACACCCATAGAGTCAAACATTTCAACTATAGCCTATGGAAACTTTCAATGTCCGCGGACATTATGAGTGTTCTTAGAGCACTTTCAACTTGCCAGCGAACAATACGGACAGCGTCCTCAGAACACCCCCATTTTTTATTTGCGAACAATTCAGGACACCGCGAGTGTTCTTAGAACACATTCAACTTGCCAGCGAACAATACGGACAGTGTCTTCAGGACACCACCTACGAAAATTTCAGTACACCACGACAGTTCTTAGAACACTTTCAACTTGACAATGAACAATACGGACAGCGTCCTCAGAACACCCCCATTTTGTTTATTTGCGAACATTTCAGGACACCGCAAGTGCTCTTAGAACACATTCAACTTGCAAGAGAACAATACGGACAGCGTCCTCAGAACACCCCCATTTTTTTATTTGCGAACATTTCAGGACACCGCAAGTGTTCTTAGAACACATTCAACTTGCCAGCGAACAATACAGACAGCGTCTTCAGGACACCCCCTATGAACATTTCAGGACACCGTGAAGGTTCTTAGAACACTTTTAACTTGACAATGAACAATACGGACAGCGTCCTCAGGACACCCCCATTTTGTTCATTTGCGAACATTTCAGGACACTGCGAGTGTTCTTAGAACACATTCAACTTGCCAGAGAACAATACGGACAGCGTCTTCAGGATACCCCCTACGAACATTTCAGGACACCGCAAGTGTTCTTAAACCACTTTAAATTTGACAATGAACAATACGGACAGCGTCCTCAGGGCACACCCACTTTGTTTATTTACGAACATTTCAGGACACCGCAAGTGTTCTTAGAACACATTCAACTTCCCATCGAACAATACGGACAGTGTCCTCAGGACACCCCCATTTTGTTTATTTACGAACATTTCAGGACACCAAGAGTGTTCTTAGAACACATTCAACTTGCCAGAGAACAATACGGACAGCGTCTTCAGGACACCCCCTACGAACATTTCAGGACACCGCGAGGGTTCTTTGAACACTTTAAACTTGACAACGAACAAAACGGACAGCGTCCTCAGAACACCCCCATTTTGTTTATTTACGAATATTTCAGGACACCACAAGTGTTCTTAGAACACATTCAACTCGCAAGAGAACAATACGGACAGCGTCCTCAGAACACCCCCATTTTTTTATTTGCGAACATTTCAGGGCACCGCGAGTGTTCTTAGAACACATTCAACTTGCCAGCGAACAATACGGACAGCGTCTTCAGGACACCCCCAATGAACATTTCAGGACCCTGCGAGTGTTCTTAGAACACTTTCAATTTGTCAACGAACAATACGGACAGCGTCCTCAGGACACACCCATTTTGTTTATTTACAAACACCGTGTGTGTTCTTAGAACACTTTCAATGTGACAACGAACAATACGGACAGCGTCCTCAGGACACCCCCATTTTGTTTATTTGCGAACATTTCAGGACACCATGAGTGTTCTTAGAACACATTCAACTTGCCGTCGAACAAAATGGACAGCGTCCTCAGGACACCCCCATTTTGTTTATTTACGAACATTTCAGGACACCACGAGTGTTCTTAGAACACATTCAACTTGCCAGAGAACAATACAGAAAGCATCCTCAGGACAACCCCATTTTGTGTATTTGCGAATATTTCAGGACACCGCGAGTGTTCTTAGAACACATTCAACTTGCCATCGAACAATACGGACAGCGTCCTCAGGACACCCCCATTTTGTTTATTTACGAACATTTGAGGACACCACGAGTGTTCTTAGAACACATTCAACTTGCCAGAGACAAAATACGGACAGCGTCCTCAGGACACCCCCATTTTGTTTATTTACGAACATTTCAGAACACCGCGAGTGTTCTTAGAACACATTCAACTTCCCATCGAACAATACTGACAGCGTCCTCAGGACACCACCATTTTGTTTATTTACGAACATTTCAGGACACCACGAGTGTTCTTAGAACACATTCAACTTCCCAACGAACAATACAGACAGCGTCCTCAGGACACCCCCATTTTGTTTATTTATGAACATTTCAGGACAACACGAGTGTTCTTAGAACACATTCAACTTACCACAGAACAATACGGACAGCGTCTTCAGGACACCCCCTACGAACATTTCAGGACACCGCAAGTGTTCTTAGAACACTTTAAACTTCACAACGAACAATGCAGACAGCGTCCTCAGAACACCCCTATTTTGTTTTTTACGAACATTTCAGGATACCACAAGTGTTCTTAGAACACATTCAACTTACCAGAGAACAATACGGACAGCATCTTCAGGACACCCCCTACGAACATTTCAGGACACCGCGAGTGTTCTTAGAACACTTTAAACTTCACAACGAACAATACAGACAGCGTCCTCAGAACACCCCCATTTTGTTTTTTACGAACATTTCAGGACACCACAAGTATTCTTAGAACACATTCAACTTACCAGAGAACAATACGGACAGCGTCCTCAGGACACCCCCATCTTGTTTATTTACGAACATTTCAGGACACTGCGAGTGTTCTTAGAACAGTTTCAGCTTGCTTGCCGACAAAACGGACACATATTGCGTCCTCAGAACACCCCCCATTTAGTTTATTTAGAACATTTCAGAACAGCTGTGTTGTCCGCAGACAAATCGAACACAACAAGAGTGTCCACCACTTAAAAAAACACAACATTTAACCTATCTCATACTCTCCCACTCACCCCAAACACTCTTACACACCAACACCCTCTAATAAATACACATTTTAAACCAAGTTTCCCCGCGCTATCCACGGACGTCCGCGAATCCAAGATGGCGGGCGCTACCGAAAATCTGACGCGCTTTATGCTCCACACCATCCAATCAGCGAACATGTGCGCAGACATCACGCAAGCCGATTGACCAATCAGGACACTGTCCGTGGAGCGAACAGGGAAGTGTGTCCGCGGACCGAACACAGATATCACTAATTTTTTATGACCTACTTTTTGGCCATTTAAAAAAGACTACTGGACGGATTTTCACCAAATCTGCAAAAGCACGCTTTCGGGACCAACCCGCTACTCCTGGTTCAAATTTGGTGAAAATATGTCTAGCAGTTTGGGCTGCAGGTGCGAGCAAAGTTTTTTCCCATTCAGTCTATGGGAAAAAAAGTTTTGGGACCGCCCCTATAAATTTGTCCCCCCTGGACGAATCCTCACCAAACTTTGCAAAAAAGTTCTGAGCGGGCCATATACATTTTATGCAAAGTTTGGTGAGGATTCGTTCAGGGGGAGCGAAGTTATAAGCCGCCCAAAAAGTGCTCTTCCTATGGAAACAGCAATTTAACCATAACTACATGGCCACTAGCGTATATATATAGTTGTGGGTTAAGGAAGTGGGGAGTGGTTTGGGTTGGGGTGGTAGTGAAGGGGAAAGAGGGAATGGGGGACACCCCAAATAAAATAAAATGTGAATTAACATTTATAAGTACTCACTTCCAAGTAAATGACCACAAAGTAATTTTCTTCTGCGAATTAACATGGAACCACATGATCAATTGTTAATTTCATAGATATATGTCACAGGAGACCTTCCCAACCATATATTTACTGAGCTCAGTCAAGATCTCCCATGGAGTCCGCCCACTCTATTACCTGAAGAGTATTTTTCAAGGCATCCGTGTCCAATATTTAAATCTATGGAAGGTCATAGATTACAAAACGTTTAGTTGAGTTATCAGAGGAGTTAGTGCTGGCTTTTCAAACAATATTACTTATCATGCCCCTGCTTTTTAGGACACTTACCAAGACTAATAGATGGATGTTATAGTCCTAGCCGTGCTTGGCATAAAGTAGCGTTTCAGGTGCAAATTGCAGATGCCATGTGTGACCCTGTTTATACTAACATAATAACGTCACGCGTGCAATGCATAAAATCATTGTTTTGGGCCCAGTGGATAATATAATTGTGATTTATGTTTCATAAAGGGGGAGTCTAAACGCAATATATACATGCCAGATACAAATTACTACCATGTGCTCTTTTCTGCTCACTGCCAGAATTTTATAGAACAGGACTACCTAAAAATACCACAAGTGTTGACAACGTAATGGCCATAACCGCTTGACTTTTGCCCATTTCTGCCATTGTATAAAAGCCAAAGATACTGAGTAGAATGCAAACCACGAATTCCCTTTCCGAGCCTAGCTTCGTGCTGGATATGTTCAGCCGTTGAAATGTGACCACATATTTTCTCCAAATCTATACTTCTCTTAATAGCAACTACGTCAATATAACTATAAGTTCTATACCAGCAAATCAAAAACGAGAGTAGAAGTTTTTGTTATTATAATATAGCCATGATTTCAGCTATGATAATTTCTTTTAAATTATGTATTAATTTTTCAAAAAGATGAACAACAATAGTTGACACATAACTGGTAATTAAATCAAACTATATCTAAAGCACACAGTCAACAGGCCTATCAGCATGCAAACGAAAAAAGAAAAAGAGGGCAAGGGAGGGCTAAGCGTACAAATCATTAAAGGCATTCCAACTTGTGTACATATCAAGTTGTTGCGCACACTGGAAGGACACTCTCTCCCTGCTGGAGAGGAACGACAGGCGGTAAAGCCAGCCATCAACAGTGACAATTTCTTCATTTAAAAACTTGCTGTTCCTCACGCCATTTTGAGATTGTCTTTTGTACGCTTTTCGAGCGGTTGCTTTTACTGGGAAAAAATCTGTGTTTTCTTGTGCACTTGGATTTACTCTGTTATTGAGATTTTCCTTCTTAATGGTATATTAGGGCCTATCTTAACACTATGGGCCTCATTACGAGGAAGGCGGTAGGGTGTTAACGGGGCCTGTAGAGCTGCCAGCCCCGTTAACCCACTACCGCCTCATTACGAGGTCTCCTCGCTTGACCCGCTAAGGATCCCTGGTAAAACCAGGGATCCTTAGCGGGTCCTGCGAGCAGACCCGATGCAAACAACAGGCCCGTCATTAACGGCCCGTTGTTTGCATCCTCCCCATTCCCATTGAGCCCTATAGGGGCTCAATGGGAATGGGGATGTACCGGGTCTGGGTTCCCTGAATGGGGAAATACCGGGCCCTCCAAGGTCGGAATGGCCCGGTATTTCCCCATTCAGGGAACCCGGTACCCGGAATGGGGGTAGCCATGCCGCAAAAAGCGGGTTGGGCATCACAAGTTGTGCGGTAGCCCTTCAATGCAGCGGTAATGCTATTATCGCCACATTTAAGGGTCCTCCCAATCTCATGTGACCACACGGCGGTACAGACATTTTTCGGCACCATCACTGCCGGTGCTATTACAACCAGCAGTAATAGTGCCCCCATCCCCATTGGGTCCAATGGACCTAAGGGAAATGGGGATTTACTGTTACCATGCTACTTGTGATCTGGCGCTAATAGTGCCGGACTGGATAGCAGTAACATCATTTGCCCAGACGGTATTACCGCCAGAATACCGCCCAACCCGTGATGAGGCCACATGTAACCTGTTCACTGAGGGAACAACTTAAAATAGTATTTAATAGCGATGTACAACATGTCATTGTGAAATGCAACCTGAAAGAAGGATGCGAAATCCGGGCACCCAGCCTGTGTGCCAGCTTCCTGTTGGTCGATGTCATTAATGAGCACCTTGACAGAAAAACAAGAGCCTAGTGTCACTTGCCACCACTACTCTGACATTGTAAATGCCCCCTTTCACCCTGGGTCTATCATGCATCTTTGGGTAGGGGTTGTTGAACTTGACACGGGTGTAGGTACAGTCTTACATTGATGTGCTATCCACCAGATGAGCACAGTCATACGTCTCGCAGCACCTGCACTTTGACCATGACATCAGCCTTGACTTGTATCTAACCTACGAGGAAGGCATAAGCCATTCTCAGGCTTTGATGGGTGCACCCTACAACCATTATTCACCCATCAAAAGATATATAGGGCAGCACATGTCATTATATGGTCATGTGGCCCTTTGGGGCAGGGGTAAGAGTGTGGGGTAGTGTTACTGGAGCAGAGGGAAGCAGGGACGTCATTTAGGGGTCACCAGGGGTCGCAACTGCGACCCCGGAGGTCTCCCTTGCTACCCCTAAAAAAAGTGCCTTTTTTTTAAAAGCCTGCTCCTGGGCTGTGGAAAGCGCCATGTGGCTCTTTGCTTCTGGAGTGGCTGGCTCTGTTGATCAGGCCTCTTAATTTTTTTTTTTTAAAACAGGTGTTCCACACGTTTAACACTTTCAACAGTGACCCTAAAGAATAGGAATACCAAATAATGTGTCTTTCTGGAATTCTACACAATAATTGCTAGACTCATTAAAGGTTTATTTCCGGCACACTTCAAGGAGTGAGTCACTAAATTAGTCTGTTCTTAAACAACTCAACTCAGCCTTTCATCCTTCTGTGGTCGATAAATGAGTAAAAACACAGGTTGGGTGATAGTGCATGTATATTTTTTCTATATAAAGCACTTAAGCGTAAATTCTATATAATAACAAAACATTATCGTTTGATTATGGACGTCTGCTTGCATTCACAGTGATTTGGTGATATGGGCCTATACACACTGATCTTAACGATACATATTATTGTATGAGATGTATATCACATTATAGTGTTATCATAACCATATTTTTCGTAGTGTACTTAGGAACAATGCTATGTGATGCCACTTCATGTTTTGTCAAGGAGTGAAAGGTCGTGTTCCATCTCTCCCGCAATAAGACTGTGGGGTGGGGTGAAATAACATCACTTCCTGTCAGAGGTCAAGGGTCGTGTGATGTCACTTCCGCTACCCCTGACATTTTGGTGAAATTACATCCCTGGAGGGAATGCAGCTGTGACCTGGGTAGTTGAGGGTGTGCTGTGTATATCCAAAACAGTAGTCATGTACCTCATTCTTTGAGAGTTTTACGCAAACTGCTTGCAGGCACCAAACAGGGTTGTTTGCTTGCAAATCCCTTCGGAAATCAGGCCTATAAACTGCATTCCCGCCTAAAATATAATTGCATATCCTGCAACATAAAACACTAGAAAAGTCAAACATTTTCGGTCAGGAAGCAAGCCATGCCCCATCTCCCTATTTGTATGAAGGCATGGAATTAAAATGGTCGCGTCCAGACCGCGAAACCAGGACTGACTCACTCAGGGTGTATGTTTTTGTACCAAATCGCCATTCTGTGCAGGAAACAAAACAACCAAAAAATAATAATGACAAGAGGGAGTTTCGGCCATGAGGAGCCAGAAACTCAGCTGTTGAACTAACCTCTTTCCAAGGACATACCTGTGTTGTGCCTCATTGTAAAAAGCGCAATTCTAAATGTTAGGTGGGGCTTCGGAGAGCCGCCTAAGGCAGCTAAAGCTATCCCAGTGCTTTCAGTGGGCAAAGGACGCACGTTTTTGAGATCCATACATTTCACATTTGCATAGGATATGTAATGGAGCAGTGCTGTATTAAGCTACAAAAACAGATGTCTCCGCGATTTCCTGCATCTATTACGGAGTGATGTGAGTTAACTAACGCAGCAACACACGAGCAAAGAGGCATTTCTGCTCCAAACACATGGTGTAAACGGCTCAAGGCTTCAGGGGCATTTTTATAAGTGCGATTAATCGTGCTCATATTTCTTTCACCGTTTATAATGGGGGCTGTTTCCAGCAGACTGGGAATTTCCAAACCATAAATACCACAGACCTTGGCGTGCTTTCAAAAACTAATTTTTTTTACAACAGGACATTAATCATCACGTTTTATCTCGTGGGTGATAAACTTTCTTCTACCAAAGGGCGCATCTTAGCACCTTACCTGAGACATGTGTTTGAAGCCAAAAACCCGCATAGAGGGAGAAAACAACACGTGAGTGTGCGTGTAAGCAGTGGCATCGTAGTCAATCAAATTTAGGGGGGGCACAGTGGGGGCCAAAGACAAAAGTATAGGGGCCACAGACAAAAGTAGGGGGGCCGCCTATGAAAGGGAATGTGTGATGTCACAAGCACTACTGCAGAGAAGCTTTTGTGCACATCTACCATCAAATCCCACTGCACCTCCCCTCCCATCAGAATGTAGGCACAAAACCATTAAGTCACTAATGACCCATCATTCACAGTTTTGTGCGCTACATTCTGATTGGAGGGGCTGGTCTTGACAGCAGAAGGAACAGCTCTTTATTGTTGATTGCGGCCCTGTGTGTGTGCCGTGCAGTGCAGGTGAACACAGCACTGCAGACAGTGCAGAGTGAGTAGCCCAGCTGACCTAGGGGAGTCAAAAGGAGGGGCCCAGGAGATCAGAGGAGGGGCCCAGGCCACCCCCCCAGCAATGCGACTGAGTGTGAGAGGTGTGTGTGCGAGTGTTATGTTTGTATATGTGTGTGTGGGGTGTATGTATGTGTGTGTGTGCCACATTTGGAATGATACATGCAGACTCATCTATGTATTGGGGTGGGGCGTTTTTGCCCCAGAAAAAGTTGTTCCCTCCTAGTGCAGGTGCTGGCAACCTTTGGCTCTCTAGATGTTTTGGACTACTTTACTTTTACTTTATTTTATCTCGATTGGATTTGGAGGTGGAGCAGTCATCGCTCTGGAAAGCAAGGCTCTTTGACCTAGCCAGAGCCTTATGACGACCAACCTTCAAGCGATGAGAGCCCTGCACCAAGATCATTCCTGCTCAAGACATAATTCGAAATCTACTATGGACAAGCTTGATTCGGACAGAACGATACCAGAAAAAGGCGGGCAACACAATCAAGGCCAGATGAATGTGGATTCTGTCCACCCCCAATAGACTGCCATACAAGTAAAAGATGGATCAAAGGTGTCAATTACTACCTGCTCGATGGCTTCTGTCTCTAACAACTGTAAGATCAGAATTCAAGTTCCTGAGACTGAAGAGACGTTGACTGATGGGGCGACAGGAATTTCAATTCAACTAACAGCAAGACCCACGAAGAAGAAGGGGAAAATACCACCTCCACAAGCCACAATCGGATGGAATGACTCTGCTCTTGAACAGTTGAAAGAGACGGGCGGATAGTCTCTAATGAAGAAACAAATACAACATCTGCTAGCGCTTCCTCACAAGAATCGAGTCGAACAACTGACAACAGAGTGAAAGAGCGGTTCGCGATATTCCAAAACCATCAGGTGATAAATCCTACAATGGGTACTGCCCTGAAAAAGCAACGCAACAAGAAAACAAAGAATTTACCAAATAAGACCAAACTGAGATCCAATGGATCAAGGTCTTTTCTTAGAAACCTCAAATTGCCAACGTTACAAACATCTCTGCCACCCCCGCAATGCTAGAGCATCTCCCGAAGTGGCAATCAGTGCTCAGGCAGACCTAGATTGTGCCATTGTGAAGCCCACTCTGGGAGATGAGACAAACACAATGGAGGATTTAATGGAATTATCCGTCTACATGATCGATAAGGCATCGATAGACTCCCTCGAATTATACCACAGGGACGAACTGTCATGTGACCACATCTCAGATATAGACCATCCCAGATCTTTTCATGAGACGCTTATTTTAGAATCACGACATCCTAGCTGCATCACAAGGTGACCAATTTCTGACCGTGGATCAGAAACGAGGCCGTACATTAATTGCTAAAGATAGCAAAGCGAAGCCCATCGACAAAAACATCTTGGAACCCAGATCGCAGTTGAAAGACTCACCACAGTTGCAGATAGATTGATCCTAAACCAAACAAACGTCATGAAACTTCTTTTTAATGCAGTCCCGAAGCTGCGATCAATCACTTCGAAGGACATTAAGGGAGTGCAGTTCATTGAAGAAGAAAGAACGGACTGCGTTAAACTTCATTTAACATCTGAAGAAACCCTTGCCAAAATTTTGGATCAGCGTGAGGCATTGATACCCTTCGGATTCGACATAACCATATGTACTCCAATTAAGAACAGAATAGTGGCAACTCAGGGAAATTGTATAAACATGACTATCAACTTTGATACAAGAGACCGAGTGGGCAATAGAAAAGTGCTGAACCAACGTGCTGTGGAACGACCCAATCACCAAACTATAACCAGTCCCCTGTTTTCTCGCTCACAAGCACAGTGGCATGATTAGCAACCACTAACAACAAAGTTCAATCCATTGAAACTGTGCTTGTGGAATACGAGAGGATTTACACACCTTTTCGATGAAGACTCCTCAGTTTTAGGGGTACATGACATAATCTGCCTACAGGAGACATGGTTGTGTCATCCACCGCTCTGTGATGGCTATATAGTCCATTTAAATCCTGCCATTGTTCGTGGAACAGGTCGTCCTTCGGCAGGGCTCTTGACCTTAATAAAAAGCGGAAGTAATATTGAAATCAAAGAAAACTTTATCCATATTACCGTGCTTAAAACACAGCGGACTCAAGATACAGCAGCAGAATATATTGATATTTGTGATATGTACTGGTATCCAGCAGCAGTGAATGACAGTACTTTCACCGACACAATCATTCAAGCGATTGATGACCAATGAACCACTATTGTCCACTCAAATGTATTCTGTGTGGAGATTTGAATCTACACCTGTTCCAACTGCCAGGAGCTTTGGTAGCGGAAAGAGACCTTCCCTTGAAGGTGATCGTATGGCTAAAAGAGCTGAAAGCATGTGCTATCATTCTAATCAATGGACAGCTGAAGGGCGATATCCCTTCTGCCCCGACCTGGCACAAAGGAACGTCTCAAGCGTTCCTGGACTACATATTTAATTCGGATTCGCTACTACCTGACTTAGAAACACTTCAAATTGCCAACAGTATAAAAAGAGACCATAACATCCTAATATTGTCCTGGAACACTCCTCAATTTACCAGCCTTAAGTATAGATAATGGCTCCACCACATTGCAGATTTATGTACAAGATGCTCAGGCCATTTCAACAACATTTCTCAAGAGCTCAGGAAGTAGCTCAACTCTACTGGATTATGATTGACTCTGATTCCTTTTAGACACGCAATGAGGTTCCTGCCAACGACGGACGCCAATTTCAACCATGCATATCAGCATGACCTCGTTATAAAGAGAAAACAGAAGCGCAAAGAACTAAAAGAAATGCTCCTCGTACTCATAGACCAACATGCGAATAAACAAAAAACATCAAACAAAAATATATAAACTGGTTATTGATGTCCAAAGCAGCCCGTTATCAACACAAGTGCACTGAGTTCTTGTGAATAGCACATCCTCGGCTCTATGGTCTTTGTTAAACGGGAAGTCGAACCAGGCAACGATGCTAATTTCAGAGGTTTCTGAATCAGCGTGAGAATTGTATTTCCAGACTCTTTTTGCAAAACCACCCAGCAGGAAACCAAGTCAACCAACTATTGCCCACAAACAGAGTCCAACTGAACCTTCTGAGGCAGCTTGCAAATCACAAAGATTGAATCTAACAGGGGATAGAGATCCGATTGTTAACCAGATCAAGTAGCTGAGCGGTTCTCATGCTCCTGGACCTGATGGCTTATCCAACCAACATCTTAAAGCGAACCCAGAAGCATGGGCTGAATTCTCCCAGGCCATTTTCCAGATGATCTGTGACTCAAAACAAGTGCCTGACACGTGGAAAATGCCAATCCTAATTCCAATATACAAACAAGGTGAGAGATCATTGCCATCAAATTGCAGACCCATCACTTTATTAGATTCTCTAGGGAAGCTTTTCATAGCAATGCTACTCAGGAATTTAACCATCTGGATGAAATTGTTGCAGAGAGGGGACCCCCGACAAATAGGTTTTGTCAAGGAGGTGGGCACGAATGTCAGCTTGTTGATCCTCAATCTCCTCGAGCTTGAGGCCCTTAACACAAAGACCAACCTTCATGTGATCTTTATAGATCTAAAACAGGCCTTAGGCCGATACGTCCTATGGGGTAAACTAAAGCAATTGGAATGTCCTGCAGATACATTGGCAGCGATTAGAGCTCTCTACTCCAAGATGTCAGTGAGAGTGCGTCATCGGCTGGGGGAGTGGTAACAAGGAGGATTGAAACAGCGAGAGGTTTGAAACAGGGCTGCCCTCTCACTGCGACATTATTTACTCTATCCATATCGGACATCACAGACTCACAAAAAGAAGTGTGTGCCTTCCCTTCCTTGTTGAACGGCACCCCAGTACAATGGCTGAGCTATGCAGGCGATCTTGTCCTATTGGATAAAACCCAGATAGGGATCTAGAGATGGCTAGACAGATTTGCTGCATATGTCAAAATTAACAACTTGACCATCAACACAGAAAAGTCTCAGGTCATGATGTTTTCAGCGATTCAGGGACATAAACGTAAACCGCTTGCAGTGTTTCTGCATGCTAGCCGACTTACCCAGGTCAAATTCTATAAATATTTGGGAATACGTCTTAACTCCAGCATCTTTGAACAAGACTGAGAGGATACTCTGTGAGCGAAAACCCTATTGTTAGTCCGCCAAGGATTGATATTACATAAAAATAAATTGGTAGATTCTCCATGCCTCAGATAAAAACCTTTTATTGACATACAGTGATCCCCATTCTTAGCTATGGAGCAGAGTCCATCCTAAATTTACTCTATCACATCTGGGACAGATTGGAAGGTCTCTTTTGGCGGAAAGTGCTAGCTCTGCCTAAATCTTTCCTGATACACAGAATATGATTCGGAATAGGTCTACAATCCATTTATTCACTAATTCCATGGAAATCCCTAGACCTTTATCGTAAAACCATAGCTGATGACGACATTGCTGCCTTTAAAATCTTGATAGTAAATCCATCCATCTCAAACAACTCCATGTTAAATAAATGGTAGACTAGATGTGCAGAATGGATCAATGTATTGGAGACTTCATTGGATACATGCATACAAAACCATTTGGCAATAACAAGAAAAATCCAAAATGAAGATCGGATCCAGACTCACATCTTGAAATCCTCCTATCAGATGTCTATCAATTGCCCATTTGAAGTGCAAAAATTAAATCAATTGCCTACATATCTTCAACTTTTTCCCTCCCCAAAACTCTGCAATCTAATCTCGCCTTGCGATTCAGGCTGAACTTACTTCCTACACGTGAACTGTTAGGCCAAATGAAACAATTGCTGTTTCTGCCATGATACTCAACAGGTAGAAACTATACATCATAAAGTATTGGAATGTTAAGCCCTAGCAGAACCAAGAGGCAAATACACTGTCCGTCTTTCTTGAGCTACTTTTATGCTCACCCCAGAAGAACTTTGGAACTCTATATTGTTGGGTGAAGAAAAGACGGTGATCCTGTGAGTTTTGCAGTCCTTCAGTTCTGGCTTGAACTTTTGAATTCTATGGCCTTTTAGTGATCAACAGGAAATGATAGCCGCCCTCTTTACTTTCTTGTCTACTTATCCACTGATAACTCACATCTAATTCTCTGCTCTTTTTCTTTACTCTTCTTTCCTCTTTTCTTTCTTCTGTTGTTGCTTGTGTCTTCTTGGATCTTCTTTTTGATTTCTTGTGTTTTTTCCTCATATATTTCTGATGATGATATTCTTAATAATGAAACAAAGTTTGTAATAAACTAAATTCATTAAATAAAAAAATACAAAAAATAAAACCTTTATTTTATTTATAAAGCATCAAAGACAAGGCCCACAGGCATAGGTGCGTTAACATAATAGACAACAAAAAACGAAGAAACCAGGGTCAAACTCCAATTCCCATGATATCTGGCTATAGACTATGCTGGGGTTGTGGGGGTTGCTACACTAAGCAGCGCAATATTTCTTTTAAGTCATCAGACTATGGCAAATGTTTAGGACTGGGAACCTGCAAATATGATGCTTTAGGTTAAACGCACTGGCATAATGGGGGCCTTCATAAATAACTATTTCTGTTACAGCTTCTTTATGAAGGCATAGTGACTACAAAAAGAAACTATTTATTTTTGAAGTCCAAGGGCTCACCCCATCCCAGCCTCTAGGCTGGAGGCCTCCATGTCATGGGGTCGGGGGAGCTCTATGACTTAGGAAGTAAATTGTTTCTTTTTGAAGTTACTCTGCCTTCATAAAGAAATTGTTCCCATTATGGTTTGGTCCTTAACGGAAATAAATTCTTTATGAAGTCGAAGTGACTTAAAAAAAACATTTCTTTTTCAAGTAATAGTGCTACCCTCAACCCTATGATGTGTGCGTGTGTGGTTGTATGGTGAAAGGGTGCACACTTAAATGTATAGGTAAAGGATGTGGAGTCTACTCAAAATGCACAAATAGACGTAAATCGCAGTAAACAATACTTGAAAATCTAATTCAGAATCCATCACAACCTCAAAAATCATATTAATAGATAAAGCCATTGGATATGTGAAAAAGAGATTTGAATCCAAGCATTGGGGAGCCAGCCATTGATAATACCTGGCTCCCCAATGCTTCCATTGAGAGGCAACAGTGGACGAGTAACCAGAAGGATGGCGGAACTTCCTCTGGTGTCATTGCAGGGTCCTGCAGTAAACAGAACTGCACAAACCAAAAAGGATCTGGCTTGCTGGCTCTGAAGCAATGATGCATAGAGGCCAGGGCATCACATCATCACAAGGGCCACGTCATTGCAGTGAAAAACCCTAAAGATGTTTGGATGCAATTTTGATGAATAGGAAGCACAATTATCACAGAGGTGTGTGAAGTTAGCTGAAAAGCGTTCTAACATTTCCCAAATGGATTGCTGGATTGTCACCAACGGCTATTATTCCAGTTTTGCATGGGCCACAACATTAATATTTGCTAGTTTCGCATTGCCATCAGAGAATTGTTCACTGACACTTTCACGTGTAATGCCGGTTTCCCGTTGAAGAAAGCCCTAATTAAACACATTGTCATACCATACACCATATAATTACCACAATAAGATTGCAATGCCAATTTCACGTTGCCGCATATGTTACTATGGCACTTTCAACTTTCTCCTCAGATAAAGTCCATGTGAGTATCCCAGTATTCCCAAACAATTCGCTCATGCCAGTTTCACATTGCAGATAGCAAAGCTTCTTGGCAGTGTAAAGATTGGTATGCCAGTTTCACAATGACCTAGTAAAGCACATAGGCATGACCTGTGATGGTACACTTCAGATGATAAATGGATTATGATAAAATCAGATTGAGTAAAGCCTGGTGGCTATTCCAACACACTGCACCGAATACAATGCCTGCAGGTTTTAGTGCTCCAATCACCAAACACCTCCTTCATCACTAATTCACACGCAATAACAAAATAGATTATCTCACAAGAAAACACATGGTGGGACACCAACATGACCCATTCCAATCTGTAGTTGATTATCCAGTCCTGGTTTTTTGAGTTTTTTAATGGAAAAAGTGGAACTCCAAATCTCAGAATGCAAAGAAAAAAAACAGGACTGGATAAACACCAACAGATTGGAATGGGCCATGTTGGCAAGTATGAAAACCTGACAAATACAAAATGGGATGCTTCACCTGATTTTCATAGGGAGCTTGCAGAATAAAACTACAAAGGGCTTGTCCTTAAAGGATCTTGGTAATGGAACAGGGGGGCATATATACAGCTTCCTTAGGAAATTAGCTGATTAATTCCATTGAAACTGTTTAGCAATCTCACAGGGCTACTGCAAACAGTTTTGAACAAACTATACGAATGTGAAAACCATGAAAACACATTTTCTATTGAGCATTAGATTCCCAGGGGCAGACATGTCAGCATCAAAATCTAAACTTCGGCTCTATTTTATGATAAAGCCTGTAGTTTCAACCAAGCCACAATTTTCTGCAGGGCCTTCTTCTTCTGCCTCTGATGCCCCTGGTTCTGGCCGCATTCCTCATAACTGTGCTCACACCATTCTTCCTGGCTCTGCTGTCTATTACTGCACGGAGCACAGCTTCCAGGTCTGCTGCAGAAGAGGCTTCCTGTCACACATTGCTGGCTCTTCTTCTCAGGCTGGTCATGTTCTTCCTAGCCCTGCCTCCCACTCACGCACTACCCCCATGCCTCGTTCTGATGCACATTCAGCATGGCTGAGAGGTTTTAATAGCTGTATTGCTCATCACCTTTGTGCCACACTAGGCGCCAACGTAAGACCGCATTAGTGTCCTTGCTTTGTTTGGGAGCTAACTTAAGCTTGCAGGCCATTACCACCCAGTGTAACCTGCAGGGAAGGGCTGTAAAGCGCAATTAGATCATCAAAATGGGGCAGTACCATTGCACAAAATGGCTTCCACAAAATGGCTTGAATACATTTTCTGCCCCAACATTCCAATGTTTCCCCTTTGTGTCTCCATGTTGAGTGGAATGTTCTAATAGCATTGTAGACTTTCTTCCTTGAGCTATGAAGCCATTAATGTCCTCACTATTGCTAACACCCTGACGTGCTGCCTATAACTTGTGGGGAAAGTATCAATGGCTGATATTGCGCGTGGCAGTGGTCTATGATGCTACAATAGAGGACCCCTTAAAGGAAAGTATGAAAGTCAAAGCATTCAACACTGTTTTTTTTTTTATCACACTGATTTGCTGATGTGTCTCTCCAAACCTCCAATTCCTTAGAATATCTGGTGCATTGCATATCCCAAATGACGATTCATGATGATTCCTAAATCAGTTCAGAAAAGCTGCGCTGAGTTCATCGCCAGACCTAATTAACAGGGGGAAATGAGCAGCCTGCTAATCCATTCCAGTAAAATGAATTCATTCGAGTATCAGGAAGAGTTTCGCTGATGAATTCTGAACTCAAATATAGACTCATATGTAGATGGTTTGGCAGGTAGTCCAGGAGACAGTCAAATCTCTAGAGCACTATTCATTTGGCTGTCAGGGTTCTCTCATGGAGCATCAATTATGGAATGATGCGCCTAAAGTATCTTAGAGGAAAGAAGCACGGTTTGACTATTGCTTTAACTGGTTGTTAGCAGGTGAGGGAATTATCCTTCAGAAAAGTAAAGTTTTTGACAGTTGATGTTGAATGAGGGCTTGATTCCATTTCCACTGGCCGAGAAATAGTTCTGGGAGAAATGTGCTACAGATCTTGAGTTCAATTTTAATTGGGTTGAGTTTCAGTTGATTTGTTGCCATCACACGTCTATTTGTGAAAGGCAATTGCCATTATCTGGTGGACTTTCTGTAGTCAATGTGTGTATCAGAATCATCATTGTAGCAGGCAAGTCATAAGGTTCAGATGTTTTTCAAGAAAGGGGCCATGCTGCTGTTAATGTTGAGGAGTAGTAGCAACTGACTGGAACATTGAAGGACCTGCAGGTGGTGCTTAGGGCAGGATTTGAAAGGATATATGGTGTCTCTGTCCTGTTGGCATCATCCATCACAGTCTAATTCCCTCCACTGCTATATCTGCAAGTCTTTTTAGAAAGCTTCAAAGCTTCTGATGTCAAATTAAGTCGAAATATCCAGAAAGATGAGGGCATTTGTTGTGTCAGGATCTGTGTTGCGATTTAGCTTGTCACATATTGATAGGACCATTGATTCTGTTCCCCTCATTGGTCTGAATCCATGCTGGGTCTTGTGTATAACGCTACTGGTCTCCACATAATCCCAAAGTTGCTAATTAATTAATTTCTCTAGGGGGTTTTGCTGTGTAGGAAACGTTTCTGCTAGTGCAGTAGCTTGCCAAGTCGTCTTAAATAACTCTCAGCTTTTTCAATAAAGGCTTATGAATGCTGATTTGAAGTTCTGAAGAATGGTTTACTTGTTCCATGGATGGGCTGATTGGCAATCAGGGGAGGTAGGCAAGACCCAGTTGTTGTGTTATGGCTTTGTAGATGTTAGGTGAGCCTAGGTCATCTCTTTATCCTGTTGGGTTGCTAGAGTGGACTATGGTTGCAAATCCCTGCACGATGAAGTAGGAGAAAGCTCTCAGGGTCCCAAGATGTGTGGTAGTCAGTGCTGGTTCCTTTTCATAGTTGAGCATTGAGATGATGCCCTTTTGGTCCATGAGCTGTTGAAGCTGAACAATGTTTGGTAGAACTAAGCAGATAATGAATTGCAAAGTTGTGGCGGGTCGGTGTGGTGTTGCAAGCTGGTGGATTCTGTTTCAAATAGATTTTTATTGAATGTTCTGATAATACCAAAGAGCGCACTTGACAAAGGTAACATTGTATCAGCTGTATCACTGCAATTTTAATTTAATTCCATCATAGCATTCTCAGTAGGATTTATCAAGGAGGTATGTAAGATGTTTAATCGGGCAACATCTAATTAAGAGGAACTTTCCACCCACGGCAAACCAGGCATGCACAATATTCCTTTATTTAATACAATTCTTTTCATGAATCTGGGACCCCCAATTTCATCTTTAAAGTTTATTTCCGAAAAAAAGATAATTCCATAAAAAACAACAGATTATATACAGAACTATACAAAATACAAGCAGTAACTTTTAAACATGTTATTATGCTTATCGACAATGCAGAGGAGATATAAATAATAATATTCAAAACATTTTAAAATGACAAATACACATATCAGCAATGCAAGCAAATATTAATTAACCATATTCAATAAAAGTTTAAACCTCCCTTTAAAGAGGAAATGAATGGAAAACATTGTTGACAAAAAGAGAGTCTAAGACATCTTCTAATAATTATGTTAAAAAGTGTAAGGAGCCCCCATTTAATTCAACAGGTGTTTCCTTTTGTGCCGTTCCATTTGGAGGTACGTTATCAAGGACCAGGCAGTCCTGGGGGTGTCTGCCCACATGAAGTATAGTAGCACTGGGCGACATTGAATCAAACCCGATTCTCCTAAGATTATTGTCAGTGCAAATTCTAATGCTTGCATAGGCGGGGCAAAATAAAAGAAAATGCATAAGATCTTCATTAGGTGCTTGACAAAGAGTACATTATTTGTCAGTTACATTATTCATCCATGTTGATTGGATCTCTCTCAGGTGCAGACAGTTATATCTTGCCCCTGTCATCACTGACCTTGGTTGGTGGCCCATAACAAGTATTTTTGTGACGCAACCATGGAAATAAGTACGTGCTACGATTAAAGGGTTTTAAGAGCTCCCTCTCTTCTCTTCTGTCCTGAATACAAGCAAGTGTATTCTTATTTAATTGCTTTGCCACAGCACGCGATAATGAGTCAGGTGCATTAAAGTAATTTTATGCATTAGTTTCTGCGAGTATATAAGTTATGTGTCTCAGCCATGGTATCGCCATTCCCTTGTCCTTGCCCAGAAGGTTTTTTATTAAATGTTGTGCAAGAGTCGCTTTTTTGTTACTCCATAAGCAGTTCCAGTGGAGTGCCGGTAGGGCCGCTAAGTTATCTTCAAAGTAAGGGAGGCCAAGTTCTAAGTGTACCCCATAGTTCACTGATGATTTTGGTAACCCAAGGATTTCCTTAAAAAAAATATCACTTAAACATTGATCATCTTCCCCAAACCCCATAGTTACATGCCATGCGGTGCAACTGAGGAGGTTTTGCTCAAGTATACTTTAAAAATTAAGTCTAGGGGTTTAACACTAGACATACACATCCATCTGCGAATCCCCAAAAGCCTGTTTGAAGCGATTAGACTGTTTGTTGATGTGGGAGACCACTGAGAATGTTGATGAAAAGCGAACTCGTAAGTAATCGAATTAAGTCACCAAGGGATTTTTACTGCTATTGGTCAGCACTTCCGGGAATCTAGGAGGTCGCCTGGCCCTATGGCACACCATTACTTATGATTTCTTGGCATTAACATGTAAATCAAGATGCTTCATAAAATGTGTATATTCTATAATCAGACTCTGGAGGGAGAGAGAAGTGAGGGCCACAAACACTGTATTATCTCCATACACCAAAGTCGGAAGTGCCATGGACCCTAGTTTAGGTATGTCGGCTCCCGCTGCAGTCAGGGTAGACTGAATACCATTAATATGAAGGCTAAATAATAAGGAGGACAGCACACATCCCTACCTGAGCCCCGTTTCTACCATAAAAAAGTTAGTACAATAGCCATATGGGCCACTTCTAATGCATGCTTTCGTATTCTCATGTATGATTTCCAATAGATACAGTAATTCAGCTGGGCAGTTTAACGACCTGAGCACATGCAAAGGTTTATTGAGATTAACCTTGTGAAAGACAGTGCTCAGGTCCATGAAGGCCAAATAAATGGGCTCTTTTTTATGTACAGCTATAACCAGATAGCGTTTCAGGAATTGCTCACTTACTCCCAGACCTTCACAAAAACGCAGCTGTATCAGCGCTAGTACGATGTTCTGCTCTACTCAATACTCCATCTTACCCAATAACGCATGACCTAATATTTTAAAAGAGTCTAAAAGCGAGATTGGTTGATAGGACGTTGGGGACTCTGTTGGGCCTTTTTTTTATAAACCAGGCAGAATGATCGCTGAGCCCCACTGCTTTGGAATACGCGAGCAGATGTTATGGCGTTGAATGCGGTTAGTAATGCGGGAACCCATAGATCTATTTCAGTTTTTAAAAGATCAGCCGGAATACTGTCTCGTCCTGGACATGGGTTTGCATTTTACTTTCTGATTGCTTCCTGCACCTCTTTAATGGAGAAAACCACAGGAATATAACCATTTTGGGGATGCTAATATTTCGAAGACAGGGTTCAAAGGGAGGAGACAAGATTCAACAGCCCAATATTAGTGTTGTCCCCATATAGGCTGTAGAAATGGTCGACCCAGAACTGATCTGGGATCATTGTTTTGTTGGGCAACTCTCGAACAACCAGACCAAGAAAAAACAACCTGCTAGGGAAAAAGACTAGGTGCACCCTTTTTCGAGAAGAACAAGAGTTTCATTTTGTATACAAAATGAAATGGGTGACAGAGTAACACAGATCCACTGCCACAGAGCTCTCTCTCTGCCTCAAAATGGTGTGTTTCTTATAAACGTACAACCCATCATTCATGACGTATTCGATATACATTATTCATCCCCCACCCACACTGGCTGCTGTCTACTTACTTGCTAATAATCACGTGTAGCGGCTTTTCCAATTGGTCACAGTGTCTTCTCCATCTTGAAACGCTGTAAAGCAATTGGTGAGACTCAAATGGCACCACCCTATCTTTACTCCTAACCATGTGATGTGTACCTGGTCATCTACATGAACTCGGCACGATAACTTCGAGGCCAGCCTGGTCCTTGCAAACAAAGCAACTCTTTTCTCATCCAAGACACGCATGCGCCCCCATCATGCCTCCCACTGTGTGGGAATCACCCTTGGCTCTCTCTGGTACAAATCACAGATCGTGTTGTTCTCTGCCCGCCCCCGTATCAGTTCCCCCTCGCAAGAGGTAGGCCTAGTGTCCCACTAATCAAGCCAATCCATGAAGGATTTAAGATTCATATTCCTGCACATCTGGTAGTTCAAATAGAGTGACGATCATTATGGGGGGCTTTAGTGTCCTAAATCTTAGTTCATGTTTTGGCAAACCAAGACCTTTGCCCTGGCTCCCATGAGAATGGCCTTTGTGACTGGATCACAGCCCTTTGCCTATTTGGCTGCACACATTCCTGCCTAATTGTTCAAATGCTTACCTAGATACATTTATATGTGGGTGTACATGTGTGTTCCTTGCTGCACCTGGGAATCAGAATGTGATAATCAAGCACAAGATGAGGCCTCATTGTTCTGTGTCTCCAACACGGCCTGTGAGGATTTAGACCTACTCTTAAATGCAGCATTAGCTCATGTTATAACTATCGTGCACATGCAATGTATTCTACATAACACTACTGCAAAACAAATGGTTAGTTCCCCCCTATATAACTGCCCACTCCCACCAGTTTCTTCTACCCGTAAAGCTCTCCCGCTACATCATCCTTTATGCATTCTCCATGTTTTAATATATTTATCGCAATCTAAATCATTTGGAAGGGGCGGTAAGTTGAACATGCATCCCAAAGGTTTCCAAACCAGTCTGGCTGCATTGATGTTGTGGGCCCATGGTCACTAATTCCCAACATTTTTTTAATTCATTCCTGTCAGCTGCTTCTACAGATCCTGCCACAAATGTTGGTCAAGTTCTATTTCCCTCCTGTCTAGTTATTTATTATAATTAGCTCTGGCCATAATTATCGCTGTTTTCGCAAAGAGGGGAATTTTTAGCAAAGAAAGTAAATTAGATTTTGCTCTGGTTGCAATTTAATAACATTGATTCCATATAGCTTCTCCCCCCCATCGGGATAAGAAAAACATAGGGTTGCACAGAAGGTATATTTATTAACCAAACAGAAAACATTAAATCAGATTACAGATAAACACATTTTTCTTCATAAAAGGCCAGTCATAATAAATAATCAAGACACTAGTCACTTCAATTTTCAGTGCCATAAAAATGGAAGTAGATAATTCTGTAACACACACTTCACCAAAGGTGTCTATGCATTTATTTCACCCTCAGCATGAAGGCACCATGAATTGAGTGCATGAGAGTCCAGGGAGAATCTTGCATTTGTTGCAAAACAACAGATTAGTTTAGAATATCCCTGCTTACCCAATCTTGCTACTTTCCCTTTGTTTAGAATTCCACCCCTCTTACTCAATAGACAGGTCAGAATTTCAACAACAGTTTGAACTCAATTGCACCAAACTATTAGACCTTCATGTATGTAGGTTATATTCCCTTCCCTGATGTTTCTATTTAATTATTGTGTAAAAGCGTACCTTTCGCACCTTCAATGGGGAACTTTGAACAGCAAGAAAATGGGTAGCAAATAATCACCCTCTTCCTTTGGTCTAAAACAATTTAGCTATAACAACATAATTCTACTCGATGGCATACCCAGGAGTTACTTCAGTTATATTCTTTTCCAGGTAGGCACACAAAGAGATGTCCATTTAACTCCCCAATAACGTGATAGACATAATTATACAGAGATAGAGGGAGGGGATTTTACTGTAGAAACACCATGGGATCTAATCTATAAAATATATCTTTTTCCATAAATGCATAAACCTCGGAAATATTCACTAACTTCTCGGGATGCACAATCAATGTATGTATTGCCACCCCTCAATACTAACAAAGATCAAGGCCAGGATTTCATCTAATTCCCTTTTTATTATCTCTCACCCTCAGGATTATCCCTACTTTGATAATACTCACATTACTCACATCCGGATTTATTTTGGATAAATCACAGACAGGAGCCCCCCAACCCCCCACTTAAGGACTGCTTCAATTCACTCCCTCAAGGAACAGGTGGGCATCAACCAGTAAGATAGAATCAGCTTTTCTCCACATCCTGCCTGATTTCCTTTTCACTGAAGAAGTCCTGGGACTTTAAGTCCTGCTATGCCTCACTTACAGCCTCTGCTGATAATCCATTAATGGGTCCAAAAAGAGAGCAATCTATTCCATCTCCTTCTGGTTGCTATAAAACCTCCTTTCTCTCCTTCTTCCACATCAGTCAGTGAGTGAGTGAGTGAGTTTCTTCAGTGAGTGTCCCTGCGTGAGTGTCTGATTCCCAATCTCAGTGTGTGTTGGAACTTTTATAGATCAGAAACCGCACCTTTTTGAGGTGTGTATACTTTCCCCAATCTAATTAGTCAATGTATATCCTTGGACAATGTTCCCAAAGTAACATCACAGTAGACCTTCCCCTCAGTAGTAATTGGGCATATTAATGAAGGGGCAGTTAATGGGTCTAACTTCTACACCTAGTGTCCCTCCCATTCAATATGTTGTCATCTCAGAGGCTTCTTGCATTAAAATGTATCACCTTCTGAAACATTAAATTCCACTTATGTGACCACTTTAATAATTTGCTGGCCAGATTCCTCTCTCTGGCATGAATCAATTGATGCACTTACACGATCTGAATAACACCTGGCCTAGTAGGATCGTTTGTCTGTCTTCCTCCTGTTCCCCCTACCTTGCCTCGTCATGCCTTGAAACACCTGTGTATAGGCGCGTTATAAATGCCATATCATATCATATCATACACTTTTAATCTTTATAGTTATAGTTTTTTCCCTTTAACTCCCTTCTATATTAATATTAACATTTATCCATCTAAACATAACGGGCTCATCACTGCAAACGCTAGGATAGATGGGTCACAGGGGTGCGCTGTTTCGATGCAAAAATGTACAATCACCGAATTTGCATATTCAAACTACCTTTTTTTTCCATCTAATAGCTTGATGTTTCAACATCTAAATGAGTTCTCTAAGAGGTTGGTTCCAGGGACACAGGTAATATAAACAATTCAATGCACATTTTAAAGGGTATTTTCCTTTATACAAAAATAATTGCATTACAATTACAGTTCTTCTGCCTAGATACAAAGACTATGAACATGGTAATTTTCTATTGAGTCATGGCTGGAAATCTGCTATCATTTACTCAGACCTGGCTCATATGGTCTTTATGGCTCAGGGGTTGGCTGATGAAAGAGCCTTTGTAATTTGAATATCTGTGGTTTAAGGGTGTTAGTTCTGTCTCCTCTTGAGACATTTCCAGACCTGTAGTCCTGTCAAGTGTTACATTCTTTCATTCAGGAAGGCCTGCAAAATGGTTTGAATAGATTTGAACTGAGCAGAACCATCGGTTATCTGAATGTAGATGTCTTTTTTTAAATGTTCACCCCTAACATATACACAAGGCAGTTAGTAAAACCCAACACTTAAACTTTATAGCACAGTCTAGTTTTACTTTGCCTGCTCGAAGGAGCATCTTTATTTGCAGTGGGCAGATGTCAATGAGTTTATTAGCTTAGGAAGGGAATGCATCTATCCTCCCATCCTGTATGCTGGGGTTGGGGTCTTTGGATTTTGAAATGATTGCCATATATCAGAATTCATTGCTGGCTCCATTTAAAGCTGGTTTCAGTCACACATGCAGCTTTTAATGTGCCAAGTTTCATAAAACACCACGGTTTGTATTGCATTGGCTTATCAAACTCCGATCAATAGTTCATATTCTGAGCATCTGTAGGTTGCCGGGGGGGGGGTGGGTGTGGCAAAGGAGCCGTGAGATAGGACGTGTCTCACGGTGTCTCCCGTAGATCCTTCAACATCCTGAGGCACTACAGTGCTGAAACTGCTGCAAATGATACTGAAATGATATTTATGCTGTGCGAACATGCGAGGAAGAAGATGATGGTACTTTGGTGAAGATCCGAGGCGGAATACAATAGCTACGGCGTGAAGAGCTGCAAGGGAACCTCGGGAAAGAATACTCAAAATGGCACCTGCAGGAGAACAAAGGACAATCCCATGATCCGCAAGAACTACTGAGCAGGGTCGCTACACACAAATGCAACCGGCGCACCATTATAAGGGACGACGGCCGTGCATGCCGGGATGGACCCGAAATCCATGCAGGACACAACTCTAGTGAACAGCGTGAGGAGACATGCACCCTAACCACGTAGCACACGGGGCATGAAAGCAGACTGCGCTTTCGGGACACGGAGGGCTGTTCGGAATCCCGGGGCCATCTGAAACGAACACACGGGCTGGGGGCAGCAGTACGGCAAGGGAAGCACGAAACCAATAACATATCGCACCCTAGTGCACCCGAGAGATGGCAGAAGGAACAAAGAGGCACTGTGGGTGGTTCTGCCGTGTGGAGCCACCCGGGACCGGGACCGTCATGCTGGCATATGCGGGACAGTGGACGCAACGAAGAACTCGGGCGACCAGGACTAAACCTGCAGTTAATGCGCACGGAATGGCTGCGGAATATCCCGCAGACCAATAAACAATCAGAACGAAGCAGAGCCTCCCCGGGCACTGACGGACGGTTTTCACATACTCATACGCTGTAATGCACTAGTGACTCTGAAGGTGTTGGGGAAACATTGTGGCACGTCAATGATCAAAGCTGATTGAATCAAGGCCCAGCCCGCTGCATAGAGCACAGCTGCTGGTGAAGCTCCCATACGAGGTGGGTGAAATCAGGCGCAGCCCGACCCGCTCGGAGGGCTCTGACCACGATCACAACCGCAAGCATGGCACTGGAGCGCATAGTGGCTGTGAGCTCCTCCTCATTGGAGAATGGCCCAATATGTTGTTCGAATACAAACGGGACCGCGCACAGGAGCAAGCACAGCAGCTGGCGGTGGAGAATAGGAGACCTATGTTGGAAGACAGCTGGATACAAGGAATTACAATTGCAACAGAACCTAGCCTGGTTGGAGCGGGGGAAAAGGCCCACTTAACTGTAACTGCAATATGAGAGACACTGCACAGGTCGCACCCCGAATGAAGTGCCATCAAGTCACCAGCACACACATAAAGACTGGAGGTGCCACAAAGAACCTGCAGTAATAAGGCGCAGAGCAGTGCCCAGAGCCTCTGGTAATGGAGTGAGAGCCCTGAAATGTGCACGCACTGAGAGCACACAATGTGAGGTGCTGCAAGAGAAAGGACCTCATAGAAACCACCAACGGAACGCCTAGGAGTGGTGCAGTGAAAGGTGGATGACTATAATACCATAAACGAACCTGAGTCACAAACAGAAGACTCTGTTGCAAAGTGAGCACAGGCATCAAACGCAACACGCATCATCATGGACTATGGAGTGAGCAATTGAGGTGGGCTAAAGGCAAGGCTAGCAGAGTGACCGCCTGCTACAGGAATACCGGCAGACACATAGAAGAGAGATCAATCCGCATACCCCTGGGACCTTGTTGCATGCTGAGAGCCAAGATAACAGTAAAAACAAACTGGGGACAATAAAGGCAATAAGGTCTGCCCACAAGGCTGGAACCGGCAGTGGGAAAAGCTGCGGCAACATAGTGAGACAAGCACAAGATACCACTGTGAGGGTGAGGAGCTACCCTGAGGGTGGACCAAAGGAGACAAGTGATCCCCTGTTCCCCGGGAAGGAGCCCAGAAGTGCCACAGGTCAAGAAGAGCTGAGACTTTGCTACTTTATTTCAACAGAGCGCCCACAACTCGGAGAAGCATACACTAACCCTCCCGACCAAAGCCTACAGTACATAAGAGCGTCAGGGCTCCCCTATGCACGGAGCGAAAAGTGGACTCCAACTATCTAGAACCGGAACAGACTACGGCAACGGGATGGCGTCTAAAGTTCCGAAGACCAAAGGGAAGCAGCCCACACTGGAGCAATTTCCAAAAACCCTGCAGCCAACAGAGGGAACCAGGAGCAAAGACAGAAACCCACCAGTGGACATAACAACCCCGACGCGTAACGATCAGTAGATCCTGGACGCAATCGCGGACCTGAAGGGGACATGGGAAACTAAACTGAAGGCAGCCACAGCTGAACTCAAGGCAGCGCTGGAGCTTAAAGTGCATGCAGTGCAGGAAGAAGTCAACCTACTCAGGCAAGACGTAGGAACAAAAGCAGAGCACACAGATGAGCTGGAGAAAGAAGTGACCACAAACACGACAGCTCACGCATCCCACGCCTTGGAGATCCACATACTGAAACAGCAAGTAAACAAGCTAGAAAACAGAGTGGAGGAAGCCGAAGGACGCGCCCGGAGGAACAACATACGCATAGTGGGCCTCCTGGAGGGCGAAGAAGGCCCTAACCCAACGGACTATGTCGAGACCATGTTGCTTCAGGAAATAGGAGGAAGAGCGCTCACCCAAGGATTCACGGTGGAGAGAGCACACAGAGCGCTCACGAGGAGACCCCCTCAGGTACCCCCCGAGACCAATAATTGCCAAGATACTGAACTACCGAGACAGAGAGAAGATCCTGGAACACTTTCGGAAAGGAGGCACAATACAAAGAGCATCCGCTACTATCACAGCATATCCAGACTACACACTCCTAGTGCAGGGACGGCGATTGAACTATGGGACCATGAAGAAGAGACTGCGTGAAGCAGGTCACAGATATATGCTGATGTACCCGGTGAAACTAAAAGTGTTTCATAAAAACAAGGCTCTGTTCTTTGAGACCCCGGAAGACGCACCGGAGTGGTTGGATGCGCAAAACTGCCTGTTGGGAGCAGACAGTCAGAAAGAAGACGGGGCAGATAAGTTAGGCGTGATCCCGAAGCCAAGGTGCTGTACACACTATGACATTGGGACTTGTATGTAAGATAGGGCAGGATAGATCTGGCAGTAATGGGCTACAAGCCGAGCATGTAGCATTGCATGTGCATAACATAATGTGGCATAAAACAGGAGACACAGTGAACTCACTCTTATAGCCCTATAGATAGGATAGTTGGGTTGCCAATAGTGTGGTAACCCCCAGCAGTGTCCCTAGTATCAGCACCGCCGAATAGGTACTAAATGCAGGTAGGCCTGAGATCTAGGGATGGAGCTGGGCAACAGTTGGGAATGGGAAGGGTGGGGGGTGGTCAGGGAGTTGGAGGATGTGTTGTGGTTTTAATAAAAGAACGGGCTTAAATCCATGCACCGAAGTGCAAGATACAGAGGGTGAAAAGGGAGAAGAGTGCAACTGGGTATGGATAAGGATGGGGAACCTCAAGATAGTTAGCTGGAATGTCAGGGGACTAAATAGTTATCTCAAAAGAAACAAAATTATGATGTATTTGTGGAGGCAGAAGATAGACATTGCTTTAATACAAGAAACTCATCTTGCAAAATTAAAGCAAGAAGCGATTTTCAAAAAAGTGGAAAGGAATCACAGTGGGAGCAGCATACTCTGCATACGCTAGAGGGGTAATCACCTAGGTGGCACTGCATGTCCCTTTTCAGCTGCTACAATCAGCAGCAGAGCCATATGGGAGGATGGTGACGATACAGTGACTAATAGAAAACAGGGAGGTATGCATTATTAACACATATCCCCCGAACCAAGATACAATGGCCTATTTTAAGACCTTATACAACAATACCTAGGGGGCGCGGTTATATGGGGAGGCGACTTTAACTGTACGTTAAATCCCAGGATAGACAGGTCAGATGGGAAATTGGACAAACCCACCCCGGCAGCCAGGACCTTGCAGACCTTGCTGAAAGACTTTAAGCTAGAAGACGTGTGGAGGTCACACTATCCAGATGACAGACACTACTCACACTACTCAGCCCCACATGATTTGTTTACACTGTTAGATTACATGTTTGCCTCCCCGGATATGATAGGAGAGATAACACAGACAGAATACAGAGCGAGAATCCTCTCAGACCACGCACCACTGTCTTAACATGGCAACATCAACCCCCCAGAGCTAGAGTCCCTACATGGAGGCTGATTGCCGAAGCATTAAAAGACACAGGGTTTAGAGAAGACCTGAGAAAGGAGATTGTGGAATATTTTGTAAACAATACTGGAAGCGTAAAATCGGAGGGCACTCTATGGGAGGCTTTTAAAGTGGTGGTAAGGGGAGCAGCGATAGCTAAATCCAAAGGACTGCAAGGGGGAATACTGCACAAACTGCAGGAGGCAGAGGAGAAACTCGAGGCAGCCATGCGCAGTGGGGTTGACTACTTAGAGAAGGCGGATACAAGAAACCTTTTACAGCAATCTTGCGAGAGACACTGGGAAAGGTTATGTAACCTAAACTACAAGAAATACATAGAGAGGCAACACGCCGGCGGAGACAAACCGGGGCGGTTGTTAGTAAAAGTGAAACACAGAGACCGACGATTAGAGCAATACAAGGAAAGGAGGGACGGGCTCTTGATACCCAGGAAGGAGTGAATGAAGGGTTTCTCGAGTTTTATAGATTATTGTATGAAGATACAGATGAAGGAAAAGGGAGCGAGATAGTGAAACGTTTGGAGGATATTGGCCTACCAAAACTGGGTGCTGAAGAAAGAGAGAACTTAGACACCCCTGTCACATTAGTGGAACTAGAAGCAGTGGTCAAGGAATTACCCACTTGCAAAGCCCCAGGCTCGGATGGACTTCCTAGTGAGTTTTATAAAAACATATAAGACTGAAGTGCTTCCCCCGCTGCTCGTCATGCTAAACAAAGCTCTTGAAGTTGGAACGCTGCCGGAATCCCTAAGGGAAGCAATAATCATTCCGATTCTTAAACCTGGCAAGCCGAGCTTGGAGCACGGATCATATAGACCGCTATCCATGCTGAACCAGGACAGTAAAATAGTCACGCTGTCCTGGCCGTGAGACTGAGACGGGTTATAAGCAAACTTATACATCCTGATCAAACTGGATATGTCCCACGTAGGAACATATCAGACAATCTTAGGAGGCGCCACTGGGTCATAGAACAAACAGAAGGGGAGGCACAAGAGGTTGCTATAGTCTCACTGGACGCGGTGAAGGCCTTCAATTCTGTGAAATGGCCATGGTTAATAGCAGCCTTGCGGAAATATGGTATAGGGCCTGAGTATCTAAAATGGGTTAAACTACTATATAGCTCGCCACTAGCTAGGGTAAAGACTGGAGCGGTCATCTCGGAAAGATGGCAACTAAGCAGGGGCACCAGACAGGGGTGTCCTTCGTCCCGGATGTTATATATCCTTGCATTAGAGCCCCTAGCGATATACCTCAGACAACAGTACGAAGAGGTGGGGATCCATACGAATGGAGGTCCACATCTAATATCACTATATGCAGATGATATGCTGTTGTATTTAAGATACCCGGAGGAAAACTTGCAATGCATCCTGGAAGTGATGGAGCGATTTGCATCGCTCTCAGGCATTACAGTCAACCCTAATAAATTGTGCATATTCCCCCTGGGAAGATATAAAGGGATCACGGAAGCAGTTACCCATTCTACAAATACCCTGGGAGACCACAACCTTCCGGTACCTGGGGATAGATATCTATCACACAGTAGAGGACGAACATAAACACAACACAGAAAAGGCTATAGCAAATATTGAAAACAGTATAAGATTTTGGTCTAAACTGCCTCTGGCCATGATGGGAAGGGAAGCCCTGTTGAAAATGGTTGTATTACCAAGGTTGATACACTTTTTTGGAAACATACCATATATGATACCGAAACTTTTTTCGCCAAACTCCAGAGCATATACAGAGGCTTCATCTGGCACAACACTAGAAACAGGATAGCCCTGTGGAAATTACAAAACACATATGACAAAGGAGGCATTAAACTCCCCAATTTTGAGGTTTATTACTGGGCCAGTCAGCTACAATATGTGGCCAAATGCTATCAGAAGGTCCAACAGCGGAGTCCAGACTACTGAGGTCAGAGTGTTCCCCATTCTTCTTGAAAGAATGGATATGGTTACCCAAATTGGAGATAAAGGGGGGCCCGAAAATGTTGGAGCTAGGACGGCAGATGTGGAGGAAAGCTTGCCGGGCCATGGAGAACCCGACCCCATGCTCCCTGCAAACACCATTAGTAGCACTGACATAATACGCAAGCACTGGAAATCGGTGGGTATTGCAACAATGGGAGACATATGGCAAGATGGAAAAATACTGGAGTTTGACGCATTGGTAGAAGAAACAGGCCTGCACCAAGGGCAATACATCACATATACTAGACTGGTGCGACGAGTCAAAGACCAGCCGGATGCAACCATTGAAAATATCTATGACATTACAGAGGGAGGTCACAAGGTCTCCCGAATTTATGAACTATTGATGAGCAGGGTTGGGAAAGAGGTAACACAGTTAAAACAGGAGTGGGAAGAGGAAGTGGGAGAAGGTATGAATGACGGGTTGTGGGAGAGGGCTCAACAATATCATAAAAAGGTGTCCAGAAATGCAAGGCTGCAACAAATCCAACTACACGTGACCCACAGAGCATATATGACCCCCCAGAGGATAGCCCGATTTAAAAACGCAGGAATACAATCATGCCCCAAATGCGGAGAAGTGAATGCGGAAATGACCCATATGTTCTGGGCATGCCTGGAAATAAGTAAATTCTGGAGAGAAGTAGCCCACCGCTTGATGGAAAAGGGGATCACGCTAGATGTGAACTCGGTGTGGGAATGTATGTTGGGGGGTTCCCCAGACCACGCAAACTAAAGCATGTGAGCAAACCCAAAGACCTGGCTTACATACTAGCCAAGTGAAGGATTGCTATGAGTTGGAAAGCATGTGGTAGGCCAAAGTTAGAGGTGTGGTGGAACGACCTCAAGAAATGGGCTGAAACCGAAACGGTGGTATGGACCGAAGCAGTCAGTAAAGGGGGGGAAGAGGAGGCAGATACATTGTCGGCTTGGAAGCACTAAGTGGCTATATTGGTTGGGTCCACCCAAGTATGCTCAAGCGAAGACGATACCTCCCAGGGGACGGAAGAGGGAACTTCCCAAAAGGAGATAATGGCGGAAGGCGATATGGAGTAAGCTTGAGTTAAGTGGGGGGAGGGAAAGGGTTGGTAGCGGCTATAACGTAACGAGAAGCATAACATTCAATAATGTATGACATGCACCGCTAAGTTTTGTTCTTTCAATGTTGTTTGGTTGTTAAAAAAAGCAATAAAATTGTTTTAAAAAAAAAATCTGTAGGTTGCCCCATCCTGCCTTTATTTCTGTAAAAAGAAAATAAACACACAGAGAAGTAAAAATGGAAATCCGCTTTTATATCTATACTTTGGAGTTACTGCTTTTTCCACCTCAGATTAAGCAGTTCCCCATTTTAATAAAAGTTGCAGTGCCCACTCTTGTATTTGGACATCATGATCCCGGGCTTGTCTAGATATTCTGGATTTAGGGGACTTGAAAATATTTCCCATTTTGCTTGCATGTGTGTCCGCAGCCCACATCTGGTCTTTTCATATTAGCACTATTATTCAGTGGAGACTTCATTACAGCACTACCCCCCTTGCTCTTACTACTTGCGAGCATCAAAATGGGGAGGTCAAAGGATCTTCAGAATACTTTTTCAGATGGATCTTCGTTCCCTCCCAGTTCCTTTCCTTCATAAGATTTCCTTGCAAGCACCCGTTCCCGTTCCACAGGATTTTGTAAATAATTATTTATTTAAGGAAATAAAGAGAGGGTTAGAAAGGCTGATTTATTAACACATAGGGAAACCCATTTTTCTAAAAACAATGCATCCTATCACAACATTTTTACATGCTACTTTTTCATTCACTCATTTTCTAACACTCTAACGTGATTACTTACCTGTTAACTTTCCTGTTGATTCTTTTCCTTTTCTTGTTTAATTTGTTTCAGGTTTCATTCTACACCGTTTTCTTCAGCTCTTGCTTCAGACGACACCTCAATCATTCTCAAAGCTGACTGAGTGTGACAGCTTTTCAATTGATTGATATGCACCAAGTTTTCCTCAACCATATCTTCTTTTGAGATTCAGATCTTATGGGCGACAGGAGAGATCTTTTCTGATCCAGACTTCTCCAATTTGCACTAGAGATATGCAAAAGCATGCTGTAGGTGCTTCATCAAGATCTCAATGTATTAACGGGTAGTTGAGGCACTTACCAACGTCTGTTCCTGAGTTTTGTAAAGCAGATGTTGAGGCAATAACATTTTTCGTCCTGTCATTAATTCAAATGGAGACATCTTGTGGGCAGAAGAAGGGGTAGATTGAATGGCCATCATGACAACTGGCAATTGGATAACCCAACTTGGTCTAGAATCAACCAAACATATCTTCAAGATACTCACAATTGTTTTATTGTATCTCTGCACACCCCTGCTTGAGAATGGGTGGTATGCAATGTGGAGTTTTCTTTTCACTACTAAAATTTCCCACATCTTAGTCATCACCTCACTGGTGAAATCACTACCTCTGTCATACTCAACCCTTTGAGGAAAACCAAAATGAGAGTCTTCTTCTTGACACGTAAGTCGCATCAGCACCGGTGCATCTAAGCCGGTTTGTGCCAGAAGAAGAAGTAGATAAACGGTTGCGTTTCATCTCACCAGCAAAATTGTAAGTAGTCACTTTGTACGCTGTGTTTGCACTACGTTTCTTTATGTTGAGTTGATCATGTGAGATTCGAATTCTGAACAGCCTAGATCAGCTGGTTGTTAAATTCTCATTTGTCTGCTTATTGTGACAGTGAAAAAGGGTACTCTAGATAAGCTTTTCCTTACTTCATAGGCTTGATTTGCCCTAGACCTTACCACATACCTCGAGCATTGCTGCAGAATTCATTGCTTGTGTGCCTCATTTTTGTAATTGTAGTCAGTGGGACTACATTTCCCATCCTACCTTCTTCTTGACACGTCAGGTGCGTCAGCACTGGCACGTCTAGACAGGTTTGTGTCTGTTCATGCAGAGTGGGCAGAAAGGCGTTATCACTATACCCTTAGACACTTCACTGTGGGTTGAGTAAGCACACTTCTTGGATTGATATAAATTATTTTAGCATCATCTACCATGCGTGGCCCTTTAAGGCTAGAGATTTTATTAGTTGCTTAGAAAGTCAAATGAGATCTGATTGTAGCAAAATATGCTTCAATGTCCCTTCAAACTCATGAAGTTGCGCCAACCGTAATCCTGCCTGCAGAGTGAAAGCAGCCCTACCCCTTTTACTCAGTTCAGTTATCCAGAGATTTGGCCTTTGTCCAGAAAGATCCTATGCCTTCTGTATTTATAAACAACAATGGTACGACCCTGAATATAGATGAACAAAGAAATATGAGTTTGCTAAAGCGTTCAGTTCAGGCTATACAATCCAAAGATTTGACGGCCAATGTGCTATCCACGTTATGTTACACACTTGACAATGGAAATGGGGCAGTGCCAATAAAGCCATCTCCTCTCTGTCAGGCAGACACTCTGACTATTCAAAGCTTACGCAATGCTCTTCCTACTTCCTCACCTGGTCTGGGTAGTGGGGATATGGAGCGCTCAGGGTTGGGCAACGTGAAATTCACTTAGAAAAAGATTGCTAAAAAGCCAACTGTGCCAGTAACTGATAATACATCCATGCCCCCCAAACACTCTGGTGTCCCAGCCAATTCTCTGCAACATAACATCCAAGTAATGACACTGGAAGGACATAGTAAAAATCTTAAATGTATGCTACTGAACACAGGGTCCGTTATTAAGCACTCCTCAGAGGTAGTTAACTACATAAACACCCATCAAATCAAACCATGTGCCATCACTGAGTCTTGGCTTTATGAGGCCGCAGGGCCAGCTCTCTCTTTATCCGTTACTGCAGGTTTCTGTATTTTAAGAGCAGACCGCAAGAGCATCAAAGGGGTGGTGGGGGTGCTGATCTATGACAATTCCTTACAAATTTGCAAAAATGCGAACATTTCTGTTTTAGAGTGCAAAGTGCTTCGAGGTTAATGCCAATTCCACAATCAGCATCTTTCTTATCTAAAGGGCACTGTGTAGTATGCCAGAGTTTAACACATTTTTGTGATTTACTAACCCCAAGCTTGAAAACAAGAAACAGAATTCTCATTTTGGGAGATTGAAATTTTGGTTTTGCAGATGTCTCAGATGGCATTTCTATGACAGTCAGGAACACACTGCTTGATTTAGGTTTCACGCTGTATATTGCCTCACCCACCCACGAAAAAAGAAAAAAAAAAGAGAATATTAGACTGGATTCTTACCCAGAACCTTACCATCAGGAATATAGTACATACGCAATGCCCCAGGTTCGATCATCATCTGTTGGAATGGAACATGTCTATGCCAACCCCTCTTAAAATGAGACATGAAAAATGCTGGGTTTCTTATAGTAACCATCACAAGATTACGGCATCTGCTCTGGAACCATTTATTTCCCCGGTGATGGAGAATCTGCCAAACTTATACTCTGCAGAAGATCTGGTAGTTGCTTTTCGAATCACACTGGAAAAGGCTCTTAGCAACATGGCTTCTGTTAAGTTACACCTGCAAACAAAACATCCAGATAAGAAATTGTTTTCAGCTAATATTAAAAACCTGAAGAAAATCAAGAACAAGGCGATGAAGCAATGGGAGAAATCTAAATTCAGTGAGGACAAAATCATCTATACCCAAGCTGCGAAGATGTATAAGCTAGCCATACTGGAAGTTAAAAGAATGTGCTATGACTAAAGAATTCAGGGAGATGCTTTGCGCACTAAGGAGCTTTTTAGAATTCTCAAAGAGCTGGAGGATCCTTGCCACCTTCATCCACAGATTGTTAAAGATGCTGAGTGGTGGACAACCATTCAGGATGCACTAACGGATACAATCTAAAACATTCAGGAAAGGATGGGGATGTGAGGCAGCACAGGAGACAGTGGACAGGTTAATAGAGTATTCTTAACAAGTAATATAACCTATCCTGAATTCAACTTCCATTCCATGTAGGAACATGACCTCACTGAGATTCTAACGAAGCTTAAGCCTACTAACTGTAAGGGGGACATTTTCCCCGCTAGTGCAGTCAAGTCATATGCTCTACTGCTAGTCCCCCTGATCACTAGAATTGGTAAACGCCTCTTTGTGTCCTGAAAGACATGGCGTTGATCAACCCTCTGATTAAACAACCCTCCTTGGATTCAAGCCTATTTTGCAACTAGCAGAGGGTTGGAGAAGATCATTTACCCAGGTGTTCCTAATGCCAACAACCAATTCATTTTCACTGCCATTTGTAATATGGTAGAAACACCCATACACAAACTGTGGGTATCCCCTGATACATGTTTTCTTAATATACCTTGTGCGGGGACACCGGGTATGCTGCCATAGTATTATTGATGATTAGACTTTAGTCATCAAGATAGTTTTCTTCAGCACAAACATGCAAGTCTGCCAATCCTGAAGCTAGAGGACTCTTCTTATTTTGACCGTACCTGACATCCACAGAAAAGCCCTTCATTGGCAGAATCCAATTGGAGACATTCGCAGACCGTATTCCAGTGGTCGAAGTGCATGAAAAGAAGTAGTGGAAATATGTTCCCGGTTGGCCTGTCCCCACTCCCCAGAAACCCCATCGCCACAGCCCCTCCCATGTGCCATACAAACCTCAAAACAAATGCGCCTGCTGTTTAAGGTAACATTCTGTGCAGTGCACTGAAGTGCAAGTTTCAACTTCTTCCTACACTTTTGTTTTAAAAGAAAACCATTCCAGAATAGTTTATTTTTTAAATAAAAGAATAGGAACAGTGAAACGCAATAAAAAAAAGTAGAGGAGCGCAGCTCCCAACGGATTCTGCCCACTTCAACCACTGCTGTATTCTATCCCTTTGTAGATATTGCAACGGTTGGTGGGAGGTCTCTACTATCATTTGCTCCCCCTGGATAAACAGGCAATCATTTTTCAATTCCCGCACTGTTGCAAGAAGTGCTTTTTTCGCAATCATTGAATTTTTCTTCTACGGATGGCAATGACTTCCTCGTGTAGGAGATTACCTTGTTTTTGTAGGGTATAACAAGTTTAAAAATGCTTCATTATTTTTTAGGGTTTTTAAGGTTTGTCTTCTTTTTATTTTGATTGGTACAGTGAATTGTCACACCTGTCCTGGGATAGTAACCTCTCCTTTTGCTTGGACTTCAACAGCATAAGGCAACAATTGAGCTGACCAAAATGTGTTCTCATCATTGTCAAAGCCATTGGGTTACTCCCTAGTCTTGACCCAAGTTTATCATGAATAATATCCAAATTAATTGCAAATCGATGGAGACTGTCCTTACGTAGATACAATTCAGAAATGACATCTCAAATGATACAACAATTCTGGTCAATAGTTTTATCGCAAATGGACATTTTTAACATACACCTGCTAGGTAGTACATGTTTTGAATTTTGAGTTTCCAGATCCTCTTCACATTTATTTGTCATATTAGAAGATGCAATGGCCTGATCCTTTTGGAGTTGCCATAACAATGCTTTGCTTATGAAGCTTTTTCCATTGTTTAGACAGACTTGGCAAGCACAGAATCCTTCCCTCCATTTATCTGGATGGGGAAGAATACGTGTTTGCCTTTCTTATGGATGTCGGTCAAATTATGAATATGTTTTCCAGCACTTCTTTGGAGACCTCCTGAATATAGAACTTTGAGTAATCCCCGTCCAATGTGGATAACCCCTTGTTGTTGGGAGGGAGGGAGATTCATTCTTAGGAGTTGGCATGAAGTCACCTCACTACTCTGGCCTCCTATTGAGATGATGGTGATATCAGGAACCTGATTATTTTGAAAATCAAATTCAATTTGATTGGGTTGTCATTCAATCACGTGACAAGTACTATTCAAGCTGACATAACTTCAGCTTGATGGGGCAGTTTAATTGGGTTAAGAGAACCTGGTTCACCCAGTCAATCAGAGGGGACAGCTTCCAAAGATAATTGTTCCCCAGTAAACAGGGTGTACCCTCTGGAGCCACGACGATCACTGTAAGTTTCAGATGGTGTCGCTCAATTTCGATTTCCAGATCTGCAATCCAATTGACAGAAATAACCTTTCCATCAAAATTTCTAGTTCTCCTAGAAGAGGTTTGAGAGGAATTGTATGACTCTCCCCCCTTCCGAGGTCGAGTTTATAAAAGGTTTGTTTTGAAATAAAGGTGGCCTGTGACCCTGTGTCTACTAGAGCTGATAAATCACATTGACCTTGTATCTGGAGAGGAGCATAGAATCTACATTCTATAGACTCTAGTTTACAAAGAAAGTGTGAGTTCTTAGACAGTTTGGCATACATTTTCTTGCAGTCACTAATGTTTCGCACTTGACCTTAGGTGGCACCATGTATGTCTTTCCATCCTTGAGGACAAGTTCTCACGAGTTGCCTTGGAAAACTGTTGGAATGAACATGCATTTGGATGTTAGATATAGAGTGGGTGTATTCCTACTATCCACAGACTATTTCCTATCTTAACTTTTCCGAGGACAACCTTCATAATCCTTTAGGAAGGAGGGTATTGCTACTTTTTCTGGGTTTTCTTGGCTTATCATATTTGTTTTTATCACATTGACATTCGTATCTAGGGGTTTCTTTGCACTTTTTGATCTCTTGTCTACATTCTCGGATTTAGGGTTTGCTATTCTGCCCACTTTTCTTTAGGAGGTGTCACTCTATTTCTAAAAAAAGAAGACATCCTCTTCTGAGTTTTCTGGGTTCTCCTCTGTCTCAATGGTGAATGTTCTATTTTTCTTTTCTTTGTTCTTTTGGTGCTAGTTCCCAGTGGAAAGAGTTGTCACTACTATTTTCTACCATTTCTTTATTTAATTCAGGGGTCATGGTATGGGTCAGAAAGGATGCTTCTTCTAAATCTTGGCATATGTTTTTCAACCCTATCCCCATCTCTATGCCCTTTTTCTTCGTCCACTAGGATATGATTTCTTGGATTGTTTGCCTGACGCAGATGTTGGGGCACTTTGGGGAACTCTAGCAGTCTGAGGGTTCTGTTGGACCCTCAACATGTTTCCAATGTTCTCAGTAAATTGTTTGATCTCCCAAGTTGAGATATCTTTTCCCCTCCCTCTGAGCTATAGGGAGGTATTCGGTCATACCTTTGTTGCTCTCTGGAAGTTGACTATTCCTCCTAGCAAAGTAACTAAGGTTGGTCTCTACTCCCCTTGATTTTGATTTGGCAGGGGTGTTGGATTTCTTTTCTGTGAGAAATTCTGAGTAAGATTTCCTGGGGGAATTCCCCCTTGATTTGGATTCCTCCCTTGTTTTGCGGGAATTTATCTGTAGCCCACTATGAGCCGAGAGCCCATAAAACATGAACTTACATAGGTATGAGTGTCAGAACGTCGGTATTTTGTTACACTGATTGAGCGTCACTCTATTGGGATTGGACAGAGGGCCTCCTCTGTCGGTCATTCTGTTTGGTGATAGGAGGCACATTCTTTGAACTCCCTGACTCCAGATCCAAAAGAGGGGCACTCTTAACCTCCGCCACTTTCACAGTGGTAGGCGTTGAATTTGATTTGGAAGGTTTTGGATTATTTTTGTTTTCTGCAGGTTTTTGGACCTCATAAATCATAGTATCCTATGAAATTACCCATTCAAAAGTTTGTGAAACGTCAAAGTCCTGCACTAATTGGGTGATTATGGGCCTCATTACGAGTAGCCCAGTAAAAGCGGGTTCATTACCGGCATGCCGGAATGAGCGTATCCGTGCTCGTATGAACCCGCTAATAGCGGGTGATTACGAGTGCGCTAGCACGCGCGTTCCCCCATGCCGGTAATGGCAATACCGCCATGCCGCTAAAGGGCCTCCGACTCCCCTATACCGCATCGCAGGACTCGCCCATAGTGGTACCGCCTCATACTAACCCCTAAATACCGGCACAGTAATACCACCATGGTAATACCATGTTTGCAAAAAACGGACCCAGAAATTACGTCATCGCGCAGGAACGCGAAATGGGCCAGCGGCCATCTTTAAAAACACAATCCATTGCCATCCTCCCCAACCACCAGTCCATTTGTGTTGTGCTGTGGCAGAAAATAACCAGGATGTCCAAGACAACCAGGAAGATGACCCCCAGGAAGCGCAAACAGCGATTTTCAGACGCTGAGCTTAGTATGCTCGCTGACACCCTGGCCCAGCATGCAGACACCATCAGGAGTACCGACATGAAGCGTGCGGCCCAGACCAAAAAGAAGGAAGTCTGGCAGGTGGTCGGACAGAGGGTGTCGGCAGTGGGAACCACCCCAAGGAGTGTGCGCGACTGTCGCAAGCGGTGGGATGACCCCCGGTTCAGGGTGAGGAAGATCCTGGCAGACAACAGGAGGGCCGCCATGGCGACAGGCAGGGTGCCACACTCACCAGTGAAGTTGACTCCATGGGAGGAGACAGCCAGTACCTTTATAGATCCCAAGTCCATAGAGGGAATTGGAGAGCAGGAGGTGGGCGCCGCATCATCCCCAGAAGAAGGTGAGTGACCTATCACATCCCTGTAGGGTAAACCATGATGTGGCACAAGAGACGTGGAAGTGAGACTAGGCAAGGCAATGCATGTGCCAGGCCCACATCAACATATCCAGTCAAGAATGTGTGCCACACCCTGCCACACACAAATGCATTCTGAGTGCCAATCCCAATCCCAACCCATGTGCAACATGACTCGACCGTGCCCATGTAACTCACCACACAGACACCATACCAATGCCATGCCACCATCCATGCATTGATTGCCCACATGCCCCCTCAGAACACCAAATGCCACACCCCTGTAAGAATTGGATGCATGAATGTATGAACATATCACAGCGCAATAGATTATTGTTGCCATGTGACACCATCACTGATGACCTGCATCTCTTCTATCCCCCAGGCACTGATGAGGAAAATGGCAGGCAGGACAGGGGTGCAAGTGCATCTACTTCACGGCAAGGGACCAGGGCCACCGCCACCGCCACCCCCCAGCCCCACAAACTGCCCAGACCAACAGGCAGTGTGCCACACCGGGCAGAAACCCAGCAGGAAACACCTGCAGCCAGAGTCCAGCAGCAGCCACCCACAAGAGTGGGAGGCGTTTCCATTCCCGCTCCGCCAACCACCGCGGATATTGCGGATGCTGATGTGGAGAACGAGGGTGACACAGTCATATCCACCACACCCACCCCAAGCCCCATTACCAGCCCCCCCCCTACAGAGGCCGAGAGCAGCGACGATCCATGCCTCCACGACTCGGACCTTGGAGAGTCTGACATATGCCTCTTTGAGGAGGACTGTGCCCTGGAGGTGGGCCCCATGCAAGTGCCATCCACCACCCTGGCTACCACCACCCTGCCTACGACCACCCTGCCTACCACCACCCTGCCTACCACCACCCTGCCTACCACCACCCCAGCCACCAGCATTCCTGCTGCCAACGACTCCTTCGAGGCTCGCGTGTCAATGGTTGAGGCACGACAGGAGTCGATGCTTGAACTAATGCGGCAACAAATTGCTGATGGTAATGACTCCATGAGGGCCATTGCTACAGCCATCGCTGCTAACACTGCTGCTGTTGAGGCATCCACAACTGCCATGAGGGAGTGTCTGGGGGCACTTACGCAAGCCCTGATGTCAAACCTGCCTCAAATGCAGCGCCCACACCTTGGGGCAGGCATGGGACCGGCCACTGACACCTCCACTGCCACAACCCCTTCGACCTCAGCCCAATCAAGCCCCGTGCGGATGATGCGGAGGAGTGCATGGCGCTTGGGCATGGCACCCCCGGATCCCAAAATAGCAAAGAAGTAGAGTGGGCAGACAATGCCATTGGACAAATGGACATTGGTAAAGGGAACAGTGTTTGGTGTACATTTGGGGACATTTGGGGTTTGTAGGGTGGGTGAGGGAGTTCACTGGGATATTTTTGGGGTTTGTAAGGTGGGTGAGGGAGTTCACTGGGGTATTTTTGGGGTTTGTAGGGTGGGTGAGAGAGTTCACTGGGGTATTTTTGGGGTTTGTAGGGTGGGTGAGGGAGTTCACTGGGAGTTGTGAGGGGAATATGTTTACATTATCACGTGTCTGAAAAATACACCCATTGTTTGCAAGAAAATCAATGGCTGGACATACTTCATTTTGTGCATGTACATTTAATGTGTGATGGTGTACAGTGGCGAACTTCTAACAAAACAAGTGTGCATGTCCACATGCAGCCAGTGTGTCACTGGCACATTACTTTCATGGTCTCTGCATTTCAAAAGTATTAGTCGATTAGTGTTTGGCGTACAGCATGGCCATCCCGTGCATCACGTTCTGGCAGGGGAGCTCCTTCTCCTCCGTCTCTATCCCCTTCATCCTCACCCGGCCCATGCATGTCAATGTCAGGTGGCAGTGGTACATTCCTCCGGACCCACATGTTGTGCAGCATGACACAGGCCATGGTGATCTTTGCCACCTCCTCAGGCCTATATCGCAGTGCCCCACCAGACCTGCTTAGGCAGCGGATCCGCGCCTTCAACAGGCCAAAGGTCTGCTCAATCACAACACGGGTACGAGTGTGCACACGATTGTACTCCTCTTCATGGCTGTTCTGCGGGTTCCGCACAGGGGTAAGTAACCACGGCCTCAAGGGATATCCTCCATCACCTGCAAGCAGATACAAATAGGTGTGTGTCACTCTGAACTGCCACCTTCAGGGAGCACAGACATGGCAGCAGCTATTTGGTGTGGGCATGCACATGTCCCTGTACATATACAAAATAGTCACCTAAATGCAATGTATACTGTAATGAGGTGTGGTACACTGGATGGGGTTAAATAGATGATGCAGGGTGTAATCATGCATGCTGAGGCAGATGTGCTGTGGTAGTGCGACAATATTTAGCCTCCAATTCATGCTGTATATTCTTCACTATGCATGGTCACACTAGCCACATTATCACAGTTGCCATCCTGTTCAGTCATGCATTGCTTGCCATCACCATGGTGGCCTGGTTGCGCCTCATACTTGTTCTCATCCATATGCATTATTTGTGATATGTGGCCCAGTGATGTGTCATGTTCCGTTTGGCTGGTACAGGTGACGAGTGTTTAGCTCTGCATGCATTCTCCACTCACTGGCTATTGTAACCCAGGTGCACTACCCCCCCCTTTCCCACCCTGGTGCACTATTCCCCCCCTTTCCCACCCTGGTGCACTATTCCCCCCCTTTTCCCACCCAGGTGCAGTAGCCCCCCCCTTCTGCATCCGCACACATCAGTACCCCACAGCACAGCCATGGGACAGTTGTGCAACTCACCAAGCAGCCAGGCACGTGGTCCAGCATGTCGGTTCATGTGACGGGGTAGCGTGGAGTTGCGCAGTACCATGGCATCAAGTGTGGATCCAGGAAATCGGGCGCAGTAATGGGTGATGATCTTGCTGGAGTCACATACCATTTGCACATTGATGGAGTGGTATTGCTTGCGATTGCGGTACACTGCCTCTATGGCATGGGGGACTACCAATTCCACATGGGTGCAGTCGATGGCACCAACGCAATTGGGCATGCCTGCCAGTGCATGGAAGCCTACTTTGGTTTCGGCTATCTCCTGGGCAGTCCGTGGTAGGGATTTGTGGGTGCTTGCGTGCTTCAGGAGGGCATTCAGCACTTGGTTCAGCATGCGTGAAAATAGTGGTTGTGAAATGCCATGCAGCTGGCCCACTGTGTGTTGGTAGGTGCCTGTGGCCAGGAAGTGTAGCACAGACACCACCTTTAGTAGTGGGGGGATGGCAGTGCGTATTTCTATGTGGCTGGCAATGTCGTTCTGTATCATGTCCACTATGGTGGTGATGGTGTCACGGTCCAACCGGTACAGGGTGTGGATCTGCTCAGGGGTTAGGTTAAATGGGCTGGGTCTGGTGCGAGGGATTGGTGGCTGCCTACGAGGCACTGGTGGCTGCGCTGGTGGTAATTGCTGGACCTGTCTCACCCTCCTTCTCCTCCTGCGTCTCCTCTGTGCTGCCTGTTGTTGCTGCTGTAGTTGTTGTTGTTGTTGTTGTTGCTGTTGTTGCTGTAGTTGTAGCAGTATAGGCATGTCCTCCAGCGCCATGATTGCAACAGCTAGTGGTAGCATTTTGGTGTAGGAAGGAGTGTGGTGTATAGGTGTGCCCCTTTTGTACTGGGCCAGTCTACATTGCCTCCGCCTGTAGGGGGTGGGGGGTGTGGTGTGTGGGTGTGCTCAGTTTATACTGGCCCAGCCTCCATTGACTCCACCTGTGGGGATTGTGTGCACCTGTGGCAGCTGCCTTGTATCTTGATTGCTGTTTGCGGGTGGTCCGCGATGTCTGTATGGCCGGCATCGTGCAGCCCATGATTACCGGCTTCGCGATGCCGGTATTTGCATGTCGGCGTAGGTTAGGATTTCCCCCTATTACCGGCATGCCAGTATTTGCTCCCTGAAGGGGCGCGTGTACGCGCCTATGCCGCTATTAGCGGCACTGTTTTTTAGGGTGCCGCTAATACCGGGTTTGCGGGTTGGAATGCAACGGGACGGTAAAAGATGCCGGTATTACCATACTGGCATCGTTTTTGCCTTACCGGGCAACCTCGGTAATGAGGCCCTATGTATTTTGTAAGTGCATGGTAAAATGTGCTAATAAACTCCCTGCTGTTAGTATTAACCCACGAGAAGTCTGTGCAAATGCACGCTTTACCTCTTGGGACAACTCTCTTGGAGATTGGTCCTCGCCACACACCATATTGTATGCAGCTATCTGGGCCTCTTGTGGATTTCTATGGGTAGAAAGAATGTTTTTAAATGGCTGCTTATAGGTAGACCATGCATGGTGATTTGGGTCCTCCATCCCGGCAAAGAAGCTGGAAACCTCGGAGAAAACTTCCATTTGACATACTCCATGTTGTTAAAATCATTCCTTATTCCAAATGTGGACATCATTTGCTCATACAGCTCTAGAAGTTGCCAAACTGAATATTTGGGGGTTTTATCAAAGGGATCATAAACCATTTGATGGCTTTTATTTGTCTTGTAGGGCATTTGATTAAACCATTTTGAGATCTGACCTTGTTGCGTCTGTGAACCCGAGTCCACTCTTCCTCTGAGTCAGAACTATTGCTGAAACCCCATTCCCTATTGTCATCTGGGCCCTCCCTACTGTTCTGATTTCGGTAATGCCTTCTAGATGCATGGGAGGCAGACCCCTCTCTTTGTTCTTTCCTCTGGGATTTCTCAGGGTTATTTTTCCAGGATCACTTTTTAGAGGTTGGTTAATATGGAGTTTCTTCATCTGAGGGCTGAAAAGAAACACTGTCTCTTCCACTAGATGGTCTAGAAGAATTCTCATAGTCTCTTTGATGAGAAGCGACTTTTAAAAACCCCTTCCTTGGTTGAAGCTTTTGTCTTTCCATTTCAGCTAAGTGGGCTAAGTGATTTCTCGGCAGGTTCATTTTCTGCAGTTCCAGATCTCCATCATCCTTCCTTATATTTTTCCTCAGGAGGTTACAGGGGTGGAAATGAAGATACCTCTGGGCCTGACATGCTGAATGGGGCACCTTCTCCCCTTCTTGCTGGTAAAGGCGATAAGTCATCTATATCAGATAAGGAAGGCTTGCCTTTCTAATCAGAACTATTTGATAGAGGGGTTGTTAGACACCTCTCAGCCTGCCTATAGGAAGTTGTAGGTGGTTGGAATGAAACCTTTGGCAAGAAGGAATTATCCCCTTTGTCGAAAGTACTTGTCTTTGGTAGTTGTCTGCTGTATAATTGTAGGGCCATTTTATAATCCCTTAGTTCCTGGGGTAAATGTTCATTTTTTTCCATTTCCATAATCATTTTCTGTTCACACTGGACTAACTGCTCTAATAAATCACAGATATTGGCCTGATTAGCTCCCAGCATTTTTCTGTGAGAATTTAACAAGTCCTTCTATTTTGTAATTCCTGCTGTAAACATTAATTCTCATGCTGGCCATAGTAGATCTTTCGGGACATTTCTCTTGTCAGTGCAACATTTCTTTTTCAAAGTACACTTTTAATTGAACTGTCTGTTTCAGGTCAGTTTCTAATTGTTCCAATTTGTCCTGCAGATGAAATGTGCATCTTTCACATTGGCTACATCTTGGGAAGAGACTTGACTCAGGGCTTCATTTTCATCTGCCTGTTCGGATTTTTGGATCAGTTTCTGCTTCTCATGAGCATCACACTCTTCCTGGGCTGCACCCCTTTTTATTGGTTTTGTGTGTTTTAACAGTGTTGAAATGGTTTTTGGATTGTGAGGGCATGTCTATTATGGATGGTCCCGTTCAGCGCTTGATGTGCCTTTTTAGAGATGGGGGCTCACACATTGCCTTGTATGTTTCTCTTTCTCTTTAGTGTAATTGAATTTTCCTGACAAAGACGTTCTAAGTGATCTTCATACATCGAAACCAGTCGAGAAATTGAATATGTGATCATGTTATACATCTAATTGATCCACTCCAGGAGTAGACCACATAGGATATAATTTTAGTGGTCCTGTACAATGAATGCACTTTATAAAATTAAAATTGTCAACAATGTTGTTTACTAGGTTCTACCACATATGCATTATTTGTTTGGGTAGTACTTTGATGGATTGTTGTATGTATGGTGGCTGTCTATGGACGAATGAGCGTATGCTGTATTGTCAATTGTATGAAATGTTCTTAATAGTCAACTCCCTCGCAATGTGAATAATCTGTTCGGTGTTGATTAAATCATGATTAATTTGTTTGTTCAAATGATGTATCAGGCTCAATAATTCCTTTTGATACTTTGTTTATAAATCAGATTCCTCTGGACACATTTTTCTGAGCTAAACAAATGTTGCCTATCAAGCCATTAATACTTACAGATTAGTTATCATATCGTCTCGGGGGAGTAGCTCAGGGGCAACGCGCTCGTCTTGGAAACACGATGATGCGCAGCAACACAAGTTCGATCCCTGGGTCCACGCTTAGAACCTCTGGGTATCTCGGCTGAACTCTTTAAAATCTGCAAGGAACTGGCCAATCCTGCTGCGGTCTCTACCTCTCCTGTCCCTTCCCAGGCCCTCTGCACAGCACTGGCTTCTCATTTCATCTCTAAAACTCAGGACATCCTTATCTCTCTCTCCTCCTCTCCCCTTCCTCCCTCTACTCCCTGCTCTTCTTTGGCCACCTCTCTTGCTTCCTTTTCTTCCTTTCCCCTGTTCCCTCCAGACGAGGTGTCTAGATAGTCCGATATATGAAAGTTTCATCAAAACAGGTTCATCCCTGTTCTTCCAAAACCATCAAGGAGCACATTGACTCCCTGGTTCTTGCCCTGGCTGACTTCTGCAATCGCTCCTTCACCACTGGAGTTTTCCCTTCCCCATGAAGCACTCCCTTGTGCACCCTCTTCTTAAGAAACTCTCTGCCGACCAGTCCTGCTAACTATCGCCCAATCTCCATCACTCCTTTCCTGGGCAAACTCCTTGAAAAGCAGGCCATCTCTCAGCTCAATCTTCACACAGAGCCTGTTGGTTGTCTCCATGACCATCAGTCTGGCTTCAGAGCTGCCAGAAGCACAGAAACTGCTCTCCTGAACATCCGTGAAGACCTGCTCTCCAACCTTGATTCCAACACCCCCATGTCCTCATCTTACTTGATCTCTCTTCTGCCTTTGACACGGTCAACCATGCCATCCTGTGTCATGATCTCTGCTTCCAAAAGATCAGGACTTGCTCGACTCCCTTGGAAGCAGACCCATAACCCCGGTTCCGAGTGCCAGCCAGTCCCAATTGGGACCTTTTGGACCCTGTCCTGGTGCCAGTGGCACCAGGCTCATAAAGATGCCCAGTCCCAGCGCTGGAAGCGCCGGGCTCATAATGCTTGGGTGGACTTACCTGCAGCAGACCATGCTGCTTACTTACCTGCCAGTTGAACCCCTGATCCTCTTCTGTTTGGGACTACTTTTCCTGTTGGGTGGGGCAGGAGCCACTCCCTAGGTTCAGAACACTGGAACTCTTCTGGAAAGCAGGAACTCTTTTCTTAGGCGTGGCTGTGGAAGGAGACACCTAAGCACTACAGGAGGCTATTTAAACCACACCCGATGGATGAATCTTGCTTTGCGTTATTCTGCATTCTCTGCAGCAGAACGCTCATCGTGTCTTCTGCTTCTGATCCTGGGCCTAAGGGAACAAAGGCTTACCATCCTGGAATCCAGTCTTCACCAGCACCTGTAAAGACAAAGAAAGAACAGGTTAGCACTACGGTCTTCAGTGGCAGCGCATCTCTTACCTGGTCCATCGGCTGTCACCAACGCCTCGCGCTGCATTCCGGCATCTGAAAGACAAAGGCTTACCTACTCTTCGCATGCTCCGGAGGTCTTCGCACTGCATTCCGGCATCTGAAAGACAAAAGCTTACCAGCTCTTCGCACGCTCCGGAGGCCTTCGGCGCTGCATCCCGCATCTGAAAGACAAAAGAAGGTGCGTTTAAAGACATTGGGCAACTTTATTACTCACGTGCCATTACTCCTTCCTACGCCGAATCCAGTGGGTATTCCAGCACCCTTCAGCTTCTCTAAAGCTCTGAACTTGTACCTGCAAGATAAAAGGGACAGTTAGTGCGCATCGTGAAGCAGGCTACAAGCGCTTACTTACGTGCTTCCAGGCGCTTATATTCCTCACGCGGGTTCGATCCTCAACTCTCATCAGCCCGCCATCCGCCATCGCCGGAACCCTGCAAAACAAGAGATATCATTACAAAAGACTTTTAAGACATTTGAAGTGCCCAGAACTTACCGTTCGTGCAGTTAACGACGGACAGCAGTCCTCTGAGGTCAAGAGGCCTGCACCCTTATCCAGTGAAGAAACTGGTTATGGCACCCTGCCCCGAGGCAGATGGAGAGCTCGGCGTTCACTTACCTAAGGTGAGGGTGTTAACCTTTGGGGTTCTACAGGAGAAGAGAAAGGGAAGAGGAGAGAGGCACCCAATAACCCCAGTTCATTAATCCCATATTTTCTATCTGCAGACATCTTACTCTTCGAGTCAGACATACAGTGCACAGAGGTCCAGCCCAAAGAGCCAACCGTGTGTTACACATCACCTTTGAAGATACGGCATTCACCCAGTCAAGACCGGCGCCTCTGCGGGAATCAGGTGAGCGTTACAGAACGCAAAGCCTATCGCAAAACTCCCACCCAGGCGCTATGGAAACCTCGGATACCGACCAGCTAGCCCAGTTACTTGGGGAACTAAGAGCAGAAGTGCATGCAGGGCGTCAGGAAACGAATGCTCTAAGAAGGGAACTGATTATTTCCAAGGAGCGAACAGACGATCTCGCTAGACAATTGCTACAGTCACAAGCCGGACAAACTCCGTTACCCGCATCAGGGGCAAATCTTCCTTCAACATCCTCTACGAACCCAGTGCAGATCAACCTACCTGGGAATGTACCTCTGGCTCCGCCCGAACGAATTTCTGGTGACCCAAAGAGGTTTGCAGTATTTATTAATCAGTGCCGGTTGCACTTCTTATGCCGGCCAGCAGCCTTTCCAACTGATCAAGCTAAGGTAGCTTTCGTGCTTTCGTACCTTAGTGGCAATGCGGCAGACTGGTCGATCCCTCTAGTTAATCAAGATGATCCGGTTCTCCATGATTTTCGAGCTTTTCAGCTCAGTATGGAAAAACTGTTTGCAAGACATTCACAGGGGCAGGCCTTGGACAATGAGCTCCTTTCATTGCGACAGGGTAATCAAGACCTTTTGGCTTATATTGCGTCTTTCAAACGACTGATAGTGGAAACTCGATGGCCTGAGGACAAAATGATTATGCTTTTTTATAGAGGTCTACGTGGAGAGCTCAAAGATGTGTTAGCCCAAGTAGTGAATCCCCCGCAAGACTGTTCGGACTATATTGACTTAGTCGTTCAAATTGACCACAGACTGCAGAACAGGAAGGCCGATCGTTCCAAGTTTGATGCGCGAGTATTTTCCAAACCACCAACTCCTACCAAAGGAGTAGACTCCGGGGAACCCATGCAAATAGGGGGCATGTAAGGACCACTAACACAAAAGGAGCGGGAAAGGAGAAAACAGCTGCAATTATGCCTCTATTGCGGAAACTCGGGGCACTTTCTTCGAGACTGTCCGGTGAAACCAGCCAAGAAGGCAGAAGGAGCTGCAGTTACCAGGGTCACAAACTCTGAGCAGGGAAACCACCTCGCCCGACAAGAATAGAGGCCCTCTTGCCAAGCGTTAAAACCAGTTCCATGACCTCGCATTTCGTGATACCTATGGTCCTCATTAGCCCTGAACATCCGGATCGATAACATGCGATTGAAGCTTACGTCGACAGCGGTGCCATCGGCAATTATGTGGATCATGAAATGGTTTTGAGGATGAATCTGACTCTTTGTCCAAAGTCTGTAAAGGACGTCATTACTACGGTGGATGGTACGGAGATAGCCTCCGGACCAGTAACGCATACCACCCAAGAAGTGACGCTAGTAAGTCAAGATGGACACCATGAGAAGATCGTGTTCGATGTGATCAAGGCCCCCCAGTTCCAGATTATTCTAGGAATTCCTTGGTTAGAGAAGCACAATCCTCAGATCGATTGGCGAGCAAGAACGGTTCAGTTTCCAGAATGTGTCTCCACTTGTCACCCTCGACCTGGTGTTGCACTGGCAGCAATTTCCTCGGAGGCTCCTCAGTTACCTCCTGAATACCTAGAATTCCAAGATGTTTTCCGGAAGGATCAGGCTAACTCTCTACCTCCTCATAGGTCTTATGACTGCCAGATAGACCTGATACCTGGATCTACTCCTCCTTGTAGTAGAATTTATGCCCTCACCGAGCCTGAGAATCTTCACCTCCGACAATACCTGGATCAATACCTAGCGAATGGGTTTATTCGTCCTTCCAAGTCCCCTGCTTCCTCAGCTTTGTTCTTCGTTCCAAAAAAAGAAGGGGACCTTAGAACTTGTATAGATTATCGCGCCCTGAACCAGATCACCGTTAAGAATAGATATCCGTTACCTTTGATCCCTGAACTCCTGGACCAAGTCAGAAAAGCATGCATATATACAAAGCTGGATCTTAGAGGAGCCTACCACTTGGTACAAGTAAAAGAGGGCGATGAATGGAAGATGGCCTTCCGCACCAAGTATGGGCTATTTGAATATCAGGTCATGCCCTTCGGACTTTGCAATGCCCCAGCCGCCTTTCAATATTTTATGAACGATGTCCTCAGAGAGCTCATAGATGTGTGTGTTGTTGTTTACATTGACGACATCCTCGTTTATTCTTCATCGGAAACTGAACATCGGAAACACGTGAAAATGGTCCTCGAGAGATTGCGTCAACACAAACTTTTCGCTAAATTGGAAAAATGTGTTTTCAACGTGACTGAAGATGAATTCTTGGGATTCATATTATCACCTAGCGGAGTACATATGGATTCAAAGAAGGTCGATGCAATTCTCAAATGGCCATCGCCATCCTCCGTAAAAGGTGTTCAAAGCATGTTAGGCTTCGCTAACTTTTACCGCAGGTTTATCCCCGAATTCTCTCGAATAGTCCAGCCCATCACCGCCTTGTTTTATTTTTTTTTTCAACTTAGTTTTATTGGCATTTTCATAATATAACAAAAGGGCGCAGAACATTTTCACAAATTGTGCGAGTAACAGGCCCAAACCCCCCCCCCACCCACCCCAAACACCACCACCCCCCCCCAAAAAAGGGAAAAACCAAAAAAACTTAGTCCTCATAGAACCGTTCTGCTGGGGAGCCACTATGTAAGCTCCGAGAGTCTGGAGCTCCAGGAAGAGCGAGAGCATTAACTATTAGAAATGGCTTATGAACTACCATCGTCCCCCGGGCCGAGGGCCCTGTCCGCTCCCTGTCCCCCTTGAGGATCAGTGCACATCCCAACCCCATGTCTGCTGTGCCTCGTACCAGTTTGCGTGGAAAGAGCCCAAATTATTGTTCATCATTGCCGTCAGTTTATCCATCAGGTACATGTTTTTTACCTTTTTTAGCCAGATCTCCTTCGATGGGGTCTCCAGGCTCTTCCATTTCCGGGCCAGTGCTACCCTTCCCGCCCTTAGCATTGTCTCCCACATCCTAGGGTATCAGGGAATGTCCGAGTCCTCCGGGGGGAGGCCCAGCAGCATTGTCAGGGGGTTCTGGGGGAGAAGCTCATCAGAAACTTCGGCGATCCAGCCCCTCACCTTCTCCCAGTATGCTTGGGCTTTCGGGCAGTGCCACCACATGTGCCCTCTCGTACCGACCTGGCCACATCCCCTTGGGCATGCGGGGGACACTCCCGTGTACATTTTAGCCAACTTCATTGGATCTCTGTGCCACCCCTGTAAAATCTTGAAGTTGTGTTCCATATCCGCTGTGAATAAGTTCCCATGGAAGGCTATTTTAAATATTCTCGCCCAGGCGTCCTCCGAGATCTCATCCCCCCGCTAAGTCATTCCAGAACGAGCGGAACCCCCTTCTCTCCCCTAGGTTGACCGTGTTCAGTAGCTTGTACATCCCTGATACTGCACCCTTCCTGGAGGTTGCTGAGTCCAGGAGCTTCTCGAAGGAGGTCAGCTGTCTTTTCAGGTTCTGGCCCCAGGCCTGGTCACATAGAATACCCTTCAGGCGGATGTATTCAAATATGGAGAGGGACCCCGGACCGAGGGCGTCCCTTAGTTCCTCATATGGCCGGAATTCTCCCTCCCTGAACATCTGCCCCGCCCACTCCATTCCCTTGTCTGACCACGACTGGGCGTTGCGGAACCCCCTGCTTCCCAGTTTGAGGGGGTGACCCCAAAGAGAGGACATCGGTGATGGCCATGATGTTAGGTGTGCCGTCTGGGGACCCTCCCTCCAGATCGTCCAGAGGACTCCCAGGGTTGGGTGGGATTTGAGTCTGTTTGGAATAAACTTGCTAGGGGCCCAAAGGAGGTCCCGAATCTTCAGTGGGTGGGCGTCCATGTCCTCCAGGTATGACCAGTAAGTGCCCAACCCCTCTTTCATATGTTCTAGGAGGACGCGTAGTTGGGCTGCCCGGAAATAGAGTTGAAAGTCTGGTAACCCAAACCCTCCCTCCTCCCTCGGTAAGGTCAGGACCAAATTGGCAGTTCTCGGGGTCTTACCCTGCCATATGAATTCCCGCACTGCATTCTGAAGGGCTCTGAAGGACCGGTCAGGGACTACAGATGGGAGGGCGGTGAAAAGATATAGAAGTCGCGGGAGAATGTTCATTTTCACAGCCGTCATGCGGCCGTACCAAGACAGAATCATAGACCTCCACCTCCTCAAATCTGCAGTGATTCCTGCCACAACGGGGTCATAGTTAGCAGGGGCTAGATTGGTTAGGTCCCGAGTAAGGAGGACTCCCAGGTATCGAATGGAGGCCTTTCCCACCAATATTCCCTCCAGGCTGGCGAGGGCGTCCAAGCCCGGGTCCCGGGTTCTCATAGGGAGCAGGACTGATTTGGACGCGTTGATCTTGAGACCAGAGAAACGCCCGTAGGTAGCCATCAAGGAGAGGAGCGGGGGGAGCGAGGATTTCGGGTCTACTAAGTAAGCCAGGATGTCATCTGCAAACAGGGATAGCTTAAATTCCACCTCCCCCCTCTTAATCCCCTTAATCTCTGAGTGGGCTCTGACTGCTATGGCTAGCGGTTCCATGGAGAGGATATAGATTAGAGGGGAGAGTGGGCATCCCTGTCTTGTCCCCCGCGACAGGGGGAAGGGCTCCGACAACCCACCATTGACTTGGACCCTGGCCCTCGGGGCCCTATATAAAGCCGCCACCCATTCCCTGATGTGTGGACCAAAGCCCATTTTTTGGAGGGTAAGTTCCATGAATCTCCACTCCACCCTGTCGAACGCCTTTTCCGAGTCTAGGGACAGGACGCTCGCGTCCAGGTCTGACCTCTGGGCATAGTGCATCAGGTCTATGGTCTTCCGGATGTTGTCTGAGCCCTGTCTCCCCCTAATGAATCCTACCTGGTCGCCATGGACCAACTTCGGCAAGACCCCCTCCAACCGCACCTTGGCCAAAATCTTCACGTCAACATTCAACAGGGAGATGGGTCGGTAGGAGGAGCATTCCCTAGGGTCCCTGCCGTCCTTGGGGAACACCACAATAATTGCCTCCATCATGGAGTCCGGAAGAGACCCCCCCTCCAGCGCCGCGTTGAACACTTTTACCAAATGGGGGGAGAGGGCCGAGCGGAACCTTTTGTAAAAGTAGACAGAGTACCCGTCCTCGCCCGGGGAAGTGCCCACCTTCATTCCTCCAATCGCACGCTCTACCTCGTCCTCGGTCACCGGGCCCTCCAGCCCCTCCGCTATCTCCCTGGTCAGGGCCGGGATCTGGATTGAATTCAGGAACCCCACCATCTCCGCCTCCTCCCCATTGTACTCGGACGAATATAATTTCTCATAATATCGGCGGAAGGCTTCGCCAATGTGGGGTGTGTCGTGGCCTACCTTTCCCACCTCGTCCTCAACCTCTTTCACTAATCGGCTTTTCTGCACCTCCCTCAGTTTCCAAGCCAGAATCCTGTCCGCCCTGTCCCCTTTTTCATAGTACTTTTGTTTGACCAGTTGGAGACTCCTCTCCGTCTTGTGGAGGAGGAGATCCTTCAATTGGAGACTGTAGTCGTCCAATGCGGTCACCTGCTCGCTATCTAGGGGAACCGTGGGGAGACCCCCAGGTTGGAGTAGTGCGATTTTCTCCCTGAGGTACCTTTCCTGGCCCTCCCTTTGCCTTTTTTTCTGGGCTCCTATTTTAATCAGGATTCCCCGTAAGGTTGCCTTAAAGGCGTCCCAGAGGGTATGTGGACCCACCTCCCCATTGTCATTAAGGTCAAAGAATTCCGTGATGGCCTCGAGGACCTCCTGGGATAGGACTTCGTCCTTTAACAGGGAGTCGTTGCACTTCCATCTCCCTCTGCGTTCGTGTAGACCTCCCCTTGCTATTGTAGCTCGGACCAAGTCGTGATCAGACCAGGGGACGGGGTCTACCCTGTGGCCCGAGACAAATGGACGTAGGGTCTCGTCTACCAGGATGTAGTCTATCCTGGAGAACGACGTGTGGATGGCCGAGTAATATGTAAAGGAGGGGGAGTCTGTTCTAGGGATGGGGATTGTGTCCAACAGGCCCAATTCTAGGTTAACTTTTTGGAAGGTGCGCGCCATGATCTCATCCGCAGCTCTAGAGGACTGCGGGCCTGCTCGTTTCCTGTCCAGGGTGGGGTCCAGAACCATGTTGAAGTCCCCCCCCACCACCACCGTGCCATGGATGAAATATTTGAGTTTGTCCCCCACCTCCTCCCAGAACTGGGCTTGGCCTTCGTTTGGGGCATAGATGGCCGCTATGGTCAGTGGGGCCCCCTGCAGGGACCCCCGCACCAGCAGGTAACGGCCCCCCGGGTCTTTCAGCGTGGCTTCTTTCTCGAAGCCCACGTGTTTCGCTACCAGGATGGCGACCCCTCTTTTTTGCACTTGTGGGATGCACTGTGGACCTCGCCAATTCCCCCTCCCCGCATTTTGGGCTCCTTCCCCTGTGGCCAGTGAGTCTCTTGAACGAAGAGAAAATCCAGGTGTGCCCTTCTAAATTCCCTGCAGAGCAAGGACCTCTTGGTGGGGGTGTTTAACCCACGGACATTAAGTGAGCCCACTCCCAGGGCGGGCAGCCCGTCAGCCATAGTCTCTATTTTTCTCTCTCTCGGTCAACTCCTCCCCTACGCTCTTCCCCATGTGCTCCGTTATTTCGACTCTGTGTTCCCCTTTTCCTCCCGCGCCCTCCCCCCCGGGTGGGCTTAAAACGAAACCCCAACTGCCCCCCCTCCCCAAACCGTAACTGAACTTCCCCAACTCCCGTGGTCCCCCCCACCCCCCGCCCCGGCGTCCAGCCAAGTAGTTCTGCCATTGCTGGCTTTTGGCCGAACCACCAGCCTGCCCACCTCGGCCAGGCAATCTGCATTAGAAGCTCATCTCCTTGAGCCCCCCTAAGATCTCCCGCGTCTGTGACCCCTCTGCGGACCCCACCTACTTGCAGGTCGTAGGGACGTTGATAGTGGTGAATCCTCTGAGTCTGCGTCCCTCCGACCAGGGCACACCGGGGTGCCCCCGTGCTCAGTCCTCGGAGTCGTTACGTTCTCCGTCCTTTGAAGGGGAGGGGGTGTTCATTTTCCTGAATTTCCTCGCGCCGGTGCGCTTTCTCCTCTCGCCGGGCGGGCCAGGGCCGCCGGGTCTCCCGTGCTCCGGCCCCGATGGGCCCCTCCGGGGGTTCGTGTCCACTGCGTATTCTTGTATGGCTCCCCTTATGTCCTCTTCCGTGATCAGGGTTGATCTTTGGCCCATGTATTCGAAAGTCAGGGAGAAGGGGTAGCCCCATCTGTAGCGCACTCCCTTTTCCTTAAGCACCTGTGTGAGAGGGCGGCACATCCTGCGCCTGGCCAGCGTGTAGGCGGAGAGGTCTTGGTATATCGAGACTTGTGCGTTGTTATAAGTGATTTCCCTAGCCTTTCTGGCCTCCTCCAACACCTTCGTCTTCTCTGAGTAGTAGTGAAACCGGACCAGAATCGACCGGGGGGCCCCGGCCCTGCCCCCCGCCCTGTGCACCCTGTCAAAAGTTGGCTCAGTTGTCATTTCCTCCGTGAACAGGAGAGTAATGATGTCTCGTACTGCTCGGGTGACGTCCCTCTCCGTTTCCCCCTCTATTTCGGGCACCCCAAAGATTCTGAGGTTGTTCCTCCTCTCCCTGTTTTCGAAATCGTCCATCTGCCGGGCTCTCTCCTCGTCCCTCCTCTCCAGGGCCTCCAACCTCATGCTATATTGTATGTCTTGGACTGCTATGGAGGATTGGTTGGACTCGACCTGTAGGAGCCTGTCCTCAATCTTGTCCACCCTCTGGTCCATTTTTTCAAATTTTTGGGCAATGTCAGAGCGCATGTCCCTTATTTCTTGTAGGATCGAGGCAAAGCCCCTTTCCATTGCCGCCGAGGAGGGGGAAGCTTCCCCCGATTGGGCCATGGTTCCTTCGCGGGTTAAGCCTTTGTCACCTCTTTCAACCCCCCGGAACCGGTATCTCTGCAAGGCTTCCCTCCAGCTCATGTGGTTCTTCCCTGTGTCCTGTCGTCTAAGTCCCCGCGGCCCCGGCGGGGGGTCCCCTACTGGCCCGTCCTTCCTTGCTTGGGTGTGCGCTCCACAGGTGACCCAAGTGGGGGGGCAAAGTCTGTGGGGCGGGCACACGCCCCACCTGTTCTCAGGCGGGGGCCTCACACCCTTTTCAAGTGCCTTGTGGTCTTCTGGGGCCTCCTCCGCTCTCCTTGGGTGGGGGGGATGGTGGATCAAGGGGGCCCAACCTTCCAATCCAAATAAGGGGGGGAAACGTTGTGGCTCGCTCCGTGGGTCCTGGGGGGGCACCTCCGGGCGGGCACACGCCCCACCAACTGCTGGCGGGGGCCTCTCACCCTGGTCACCCCCACTTCGGGCCTTGTTGTCTCTGGGGGGGGGCCCTGGTCCACAGACCCCGCCTTTGGTCTTCTTGCTTTTGGGGTTCCGCCCCGCTCGGGATGCTCGCCTGTGGGGGGGCGAGTCCCCTTGCTCTGCTGTGCTGTGTTGGGCTCCGGCGCTGGTAACCCCCGAGGGGGGGAGGGGCCTCCCCACTCCTTTCTTTCACTCCCGGAGGGGGGAGGGCTCCGAGTCCCCGGGGGCGCCGCTCCAGGCCCCAGGGTGCCGCCTCCTCCGCTGACCTGGTCTACGCTGTCGTCCCGGGGGGGGGCCGCCCCGCTCCTTCTCTTCACTTTCGGGGGGGGGTGCCGACTCCCAGGAGCCCTGCTCCGATCCCCCTGATGCCGCCTCCTCGCTGCGTGGGCCGCGCGGGCCGCCCCGGCGCTCTTCGCTCTGGACTGGGCCGCGGGGGGAGGGAGGGGCGGAGAGGGCCGCCCCACTGCCACGTCCCCGAAGTCCCGGGGGCTCGGACCTCGGCCGGGTCTTTCTCCGCACCCTGGGGGGAGGGTGGTGCTGATGGGGGGAGCGAAGGTCCGTCGGGCTGGGGTGCCGTGTGCGCCCGGGGTGAGACCGCCTCGCTCGCGGTCCCAAGGCCGCTCCTTTCCTGCTGCGTCTCCCGCTCCGGCGCCACGGGCTTCGTGCTCCGGCTCCCCGGGGAGCTCGCGCTCCGTTCTTTCTCTCGTTGGGGGGGCGGGGGGGCGCCGAGTCGGTCGCCCCAGTTGTGCTCGCGGGGGGGGATATCGGGGGGGGCCAATCCCGTGGGATACCCAGGCCTCAGCGGGAGCTATGCACTCAGGCAGCCATTGCCTGTGCGCCCCCTGGTGGCCTCTACCCACCACCTTGTTAAAGAAAAACAAACGTTTTGAATGGTCTACAGAGGCGGAACAAGCTTTCCAGAATTTGAAGACTAGATTTATCTCTGCACCGATCTTAAAACATCCTCGCCCAGAACTCCCCTACATCGTTGAAACTGATGCTTCGAGCCTTGCCATGGGGGCAGTTCTATCACAAAAGGACCCAGTAACCAATCAGTTGCATCCCGTGGCATTTTGGTCCCGCAAATTCTCGCCTCCTGAAATCAATTACACTATTACTGATAAGGAACTTCTAGCTATCAAGTCCGCCTTTAAGGCTTGGCGGCATTATCTTCTGGGGGCCCGACACACCGTTACTGTGATTACAGATCACCGAAACCTGCAATATTTGAAAAACGCAAAAGCTCAATCCTCTAGGCAACTCCGTTGGGCACTATTCTTTGCCGAGTTTGACTTCATAATTACCTATCGACCTGGTACAAAAAACGGTAAAGCTGATGCCCTTTCTCGGATGGGAGTGGAAGAACATTTGATCAATCCTAAACCTGTACCTATCATTCCCGAACAAAGAATTCTAGGTGTAATCGCCACACAATCCATAGAGGAAGTTAAGGATAAAGCCAGGCTACTGGTAACTCCAGCAGACATACAGAATTGGCATCTGCAGGGAAAGGACTTTACGGTGAAGGACAACCTATTATATTTCCAAGAACGGTTATACCTGCCCAGCACAGATTTACAGAAAAAGGTAATCTCTTGTTATCACGATTCTTTAATGGAAGGACATCCCGGTATGACCAAGACCTCGGAAAAGATCAAGCGCTACTTCTGGTGGCCGTCTTGGAAAAAAGATATCAGAGACTTTATAATGTCCTGTGGAGTATGCGCCCAAAACAAGAGTCAAAAGGAAAAACCAGCCGGCCTCTTACGCCCTATTGACATCCCGCCTCGCCCTTGGCATACGCTTTCTATGGACTTCATCACCGATCTACCTCCATGCTCCGGATACAATACGATCCTAGTAATCGTGGACCTATTCTCCAAGATGGCGCATTTCATTCCACTCAAAGGCTTACCAACAGCAGCAACTCTGGCCCGAGAATTTCTCGAAAACATCGTCCGACTGCACGGTTTTCCTTCAGTTCTAATTTCGGATCGAGGTAGTCAATTTATTTCTCATTTTTGGCGAAGTTGCTGTCGGTCGGCTCAAATTGATGTGAGACTTTCGACCAGCCACCACCCTCAAACCGACGGACAAACCGAGAGGACCAATCAAACTCTGGAACAGTATTTGCGCTGCATGCTACAACAAACTGAAAAAACTTGGAAAGATATCCTTTGGATAGCCGAATATGCCTACAATAACTCTGTCCACTCGGGAACTGGGAAGACCCCGTTTTTTCTTTTATACGGTAGTCACCCTCAAACCTCGGAGTTGGATCCACTCCAAGATCTTGGAACACCAGCAGTAGACCACCTGCATTCTACAATCACCCAAGCCTTTAAGGAAGCCGTTTCTCACCTTCAAAGGGCTAAAGAACAATACAAGAAAGGAGCAGACCAACATCGGAAGGAAGCCCCCCAATATCAAGTAGGAGATCAAGTCTGGTTATCCACCAAATATCTACCTCTAAAAGGACCACGCACATTCAACCCAAGATACCTTGGTCCCTATTCCATCACTACCATAGTAAATCCTGTAGCGGTCAAGTTGGACTTGCCCCCTCACATGAAGATACATCCGGTCTTCCACGTCTCTCTATTAAAACCCGTGCAACCTCAAACCCGACTAACTACATCTCCAAAACCTATTCTAGTTGATGGAGAACTCGAGTTTGAAGTCAAAAGCATCCTGGATTCCAAGATCTCCAAATCTAAACTATTTTACCTGATTGACTGGAAAGGCTACGGTCCCCAAGAAAGATCCTGGGAACCTGCAGAATATGTCCACGCACCTCGTCTAATCAAAAGATTTCATCGAACATTTCCTAACAAGCCCAAACCCCCGGAGAAGCCCGGTTTGGGAGGGGCCTTGAGGGGGGGTGCTGTCATGATCTCTGCTTCCAAAAGATCAGGACTTGCCCGACTCCCTTGGAAGCAGACCCATAACCCCGGTTCCGAGTGCCAGCCAGTCCCAATTTGGACCTTTTGGACCCTGTCCTGGTGCCAGTGGCACCAGGCTCAAAAAGATGCCCAGTCCCAGCGCTGGAAGCGCCGGGCTCATAATGCTTGGGTGGACTTACCTGCAGCAGACCATGCTGCTTACTTACCTGCCAGTTGAACCCCTGATCCTCTTCTGTTTGGGACTACTTTTCCTGTTGGGTGGGGCAGGAGCCACTCCCTAGGTTCAGAACACTGGAACTCTTCTGGAAAGCAGGAACTCTTTTCTTAGGCGTGGCTGTGGAAGGAGACACCTAAGCACTACAGGAGGCTATTTAAACCACACCCGATGGATGAATCTTGCTTTGCGTTATTCTGCATTCTCTGCAGCAGAAGGTTCATCGTGTCTTCTGCTTCTGATCCTGGGCCTAAGGGAACAAAGGCTTACCATCCTGGAATCCAGTCTTCAGCAGCACCTGTAAAGACAAAGAAAGAACAGGTTAGCACTACGGTCTTCAGTGGCAGCGCATCTCTTACCTGGTCCATCGGCTGTCACCAACGCCTCGCGCTGCATTCCGGCATCTGAAAGACAAAGGCTTACCTACTCTTCGCATGCTCCGGAGGTCTTCGCACTGCATTCCGGCATCTGAAAGACAAAAGCTTACCAGGTCTTCGCACGCTCCGGAGGCCTTCGGCGCTGCATCCCGCATCTGAAAGACAAAAGAAGGTGCGTTTAAAGACATTGGGCAACTTTATTACTCACGTGCCATTACTCCTTCCCACGCCGAATCCAGTGGGTATTCCAGCACCCTTCAGCTTCTCTAAAGCTCTGAACTTGTACCTGCAAGATAAAAGGGACAGTTAGTGTGCATCGTGAAGCAGGCTACAAGCGCTTACTTACGTGCTTCCAGGCGCTTATATTCCTCACGCGGGTTCGATCCTCAACTCTCATCAGCCCACCATCCGCCATCGCCGGAACCCTGCAAAACAAGAGATATCATTACAAAAGACTTTTAAGACATTTGAAGTGCCAAGAACTTACCGTTCGTGCAGTTAACGACGGACAGCAGTCCTCTGAGGTCAAGAGGCCTGCACCCTTATCCAGTGAAGAAACTGGTTACGGCACCCTGCCCCGAGGCAGATGGAGAGCTCGGCGTTCACTTACCTAAGGTGAGGGTGTTAACCTTTGGGGTTCTACAGGAGAAGAGAAAGGGAAGAGAAGAGAGGCACCCAATAACCCCAGTTCATTAATCCCATATTTTCTATCTGCAGACATCTTACTCTTCGAGTCAGACATACAGTGCACAGAGGTCCAGCCCAAAGAGCCAACCGTGTGTTACACATCACCTTTGCAGATACGGCATTCACCCAGTCAAGACCGGCGCCTCTGCTGGAATCAGGTGAGCGTTACATCCTGCTCAGTCGTCTCCATGATAACCTGGGGATCACCGGTCAGACCCTGGTGTGGCTGACTTCTTTCCTCTCTGATCGACCCTCCCAGGTTCAACTTGGGTCCTTCCTCTCCTCTCTCTCTATCTCTACCTGTGGTGTTGCCCAGGGGTCTAACCTCTCTCCCTGGCTGTTCAACCAATACCTGGCAGTTCTTGCCCACTGCCTTGCTGCATTCTGCCCCAACTTCCAGAGTTGTCTCTCTGCCATCCAGGAGTGGTGTGCCGCCAATGATCTCTGCCTTAAGGCCAGTAAGACTGAGATTCTCCTCATCGGCACACCCACTCCCACCTTTCCTGTCACTCTCTGGCTGGCCTCTCCTGGCCCTCTTCCTGCTCCCACCTGTGAGGCTAAAAACCTCAGAGTCATCTTCGACTCCACACTCTCCTTCTCTCCTCATATCTCTGACGTCTCTAAGAAGTCACACTACCAGCTGCACTTTCTCAGAGGTATTCTTCCTTTCCTCTCCTTCCCCCTAGAAGCTCACTGTCTCCAGAGCTCTGGTTCTCTCTAGGCTGGACTATTGCAACAGCCTCTTTCGAAATCTGCCTGCTTCTACCCTCGGCCCTCTGCAACTCATCCAGAACAGGACTGCAAGACTTGTTCTTGGCCTCAAGCCCAGGGATTGTATCTCTCGGGGGACTGAAAACTCTGCACTGGCTCCCAGTGGCTGCGAGGATTAAGTTCAAACCTCTCTGCATTGCCCACAAGGCCTTCTGGGGCCTGCGGCCTCAATCCCTTCAACTCTCTCTGCCTACATATCTACCTTCTCGAGTGCTTCGCTCATCCGCCTCCAACTCCCTCACGGTTAGTCGCTTATCTAAGCAACGAGTTGGTTGTAGATCTCTTTCTTCGGCTGGAGCCTCCCTCTGGAACAGCCTCCCTGTCTCCCTGAAACTTGAGGAGAACCATCTCCGGTTTCGGAAGCACCTAAAAACCTTTCTCTTTGATTTTGCTTTTTCTCCTCCTCTCCCCTGCTGACTTCCTGGTGAAACTGATTCTGCACTGGTTACCTGGCCATCCTCTGATCTCAGGCCCAGGTACTCCCCCCACCCCGCCAGTCGCATATCTGCACTCCCTTCCTGGCAACCCCCACACTTGGGACAGTTTGCTGCATCCCTAACAGTCCCACCACCACCTGATGTCTGCACTTATCCTTGCACTTGCCACCAACGGTCCGTTTTCTACTTGTTGTTATTTATTCTTTTTCCCATGTACTGCACTTTCCACTCCCCCCTCCCCATGCACTTGCGCAATCTGAATGACACCTGTCCTAGTAGGATCGCTGTCTCTGTCTCCCCTCTGTTCCCCCTCTCTTGCCTCGTCGCGTCTTGAAACACTTGTGTATAGGCGCATTATGAATGACATATCATATAAAGCGCGTTATAAATAACCCATTATAATTGCAATTCCCTTGTAGCTTATTTTTTGCCTTCATACACTGATCATAAGTGTCCTGGAGACTCATATATTGTATCATCTGATGTTGCAGTTCATCACAAGATGTCTTAATTGCAGCTTGCATTTGATCCATGACAGTGTGTTGTTGCAATATGGAAACCTGGCTTTCTTTCAGTGATTGTCGGAGCAGCACAATGTCTTACAGTTGCTTGCTACACAATAGCATGTCATTCAGCAGTTCTTCCGAATTTTTCAAGGCCACTTCTTGGCACTGTTTAATCTGAACCTCCAAGTGTGCTAGCCTGCCCTCCACCAGTTGGAGGTGAAAATACAAGTCCGCAGAGTGGTAGATCACCTTACAGTTCTCTTTTTTGACAGTGGACGTCATATATAGCCTCTATAGGAACTGATTTAATGGGCCACATTCATCATAATTGTCCACGTCCACAGAAGTGATTCTGTCTAAGATCTCTGTCTTCCAAAGATCAATAGCTGTAGCTGCCCAATCCCTTTTTAAATATAACTTTGAAAGTTCATGGGTTCATGAGCCTTGGCCATAGGGACTGCTATATCAGACATCTCTTAGTTTAAATGTAACAACCTTCCTTGAACAACTCTCGCTGAACAAAAAGGCAAACTTTTATTACACCTATTTTAGTATTGTCGCTCAATCACTTACAACACCATATTCAAACCTTGATAATTCTGCATGTAACACTCTCTACTTCTGTGCAAAACTTAGTATTTCCTTAGGAAACAGCGGTAGCAATACCATATAACTCACTGCAACATAAATCTTCCATGCACATTTTTGGGCTCTGCACAATTTATGTTAAAAAGTCGAGTCAGCTACAGGGTGCTTTGCAGGCTTCTGTGATAGAGTTCGAGATGAAAGACAGTTGCGGGTATCAGGCGGCAAGTCAGTTTGGCGAGCAAAGCTGGGTGAACGGCTGCAGGCTGGCCTACACTGCGACTCGGGGTCAGGAATTGTTGTCTCATTGCTGATCTGCGGTTCTGAAGTGCTGGAATCGAGATGTCTCGGATGTCTTTAAGCAACTGTGGCTTGACAATGGCAGCGTTGCAGTCTGTTGCGGTTCGAGGAACCTAACATGGCATGCTGTGTGCTGGCTGGGTACTGGTTCTGGAGTGGCTGGAAGGTCCTCTGAGTTCTGTTTCTCCCTCTGTTCCCTGGGAGAGTTTTAGGGGAGAGATCTTAATTCCCTCTTTGGATATCCTGGCCTTCCTTAGCTGGCGGAAGATGTAGGGCAGACTGTACCTTCAGCCAGGATCCAAGGTTGAGGTCTTCTTTCTTACTTCTTGTGAAGTCTTCAGATGATCTGCTAAAAGAGGGGCTCAGCCCTCTTTTAAAGCCAAGTGGGCCACAGTGATTGGTGTAGGCTAAGTCTACCTTCATGAACCAATCCTGTATGCGTGAGGGAATAACCACAGTGCTTTGCAACAGGAAAGGTAAAAGGCTGAATGAGGGGAACAAGGTGTGCCCCAGAACTAATATGGCGGAACCCTTCTCTCAACAGAAAGAGCTCTGGGCTCACTCCCTTGTGCTACAAAGTGCCACCCATCTTCCTGGCGGTCGTGTTCAAAGAATCTCTCTGGCTAATGGTCCTCCTTGTGTGGTTCCTGTTAAAGTGGTAGGTCTCCCTTGAAGCTGCTGAGAGACCAGATTCTCTGGCTCCTGCAAACCACATTCTTGTACCTTATGAATGGCATCCCCCACGCGAGGTGGCCTACTGAAACAACAGACCCAGACATGACAGTTCACTGCCATCAATACTGAGAGTCATGAGCTGGCTACAGGTTGACACAGTAACATATGAAAGGTTGTCGAGTTTCCTGTTTCCTTTGTTAACCTCTGCAACCAGGCCCTGTGTGAGCCTGTTTGAAATACCCCCTTTCAGAATGATTATCGCTGCCACCAGCTGCAGGGCCCAACAAAAGAGCAGTGTGTTTCCTTGAAGCCTGTGCCAGTTAATCAGGCTGAACATGGCAAGGGGAAGGTTGGTCCTCCCCCTTCCTCGGATTACATCATGCCCTCCTTGACTGTCACATTCCAACTAAATATGACATGGGTGGACCATGCCTGTAGGTGGTGTCCAGCCCGGAGTACACAGGTCTATGCTTTTATTGTATTGTGAGCATATGGAAATGTGTATGGATTAGCCCCATACATTTTCCTGAGGTCGATCTACCATCAGTGCATTTCATTCAAAACGTCAAAAAAACATGGGCGAGGGCACACCCACGATGTGGATGGTCAAATTCCTCACAATCTGGGACCCTCAATTTAATAACATTGATTCCTTACGGCTTCCCTCTCCTTTCGGTACAAGAAACACACGGTTGCACAGTAGGTACATATTTAACAAAATAGAAATAATTGAATCAGAAATTGTTTCTTCATAAAAAGCCAATGATAACAAATGACCAACACGCTACCCACTTCAGTTTTGAGTGCCACAATTATGGAAATAGAGAATTTTGTTACAGATACTTCACCATAGTATCAATGCATTTAATTAACCCTGAGCACACAGGGAGCATGGATTGAGTGCATGAGAGTCCAGGAGGAATCCTTCATGTATGCAAAACAACACATTCGTTTAAAATATCCCTACTTATCCAATTTCCACTACTTCCCTTTTATTCTAAATACCACCCCCTTATAATATAGACAGGTCAGAATTTCAACAGCAATTTGAACTTAATTGCAACAAACTATAAGACCTTCGTGTATGTAATCTAGATTCCCTTCCTTGATGTTTCTATTTAAATATTGAGTAAAAGCGTACCTTTCTAACTTTCAATAGGAAACTTGAAGCAGCGAGAGAATGAGTGGCGAATAATCATCCTCTCCTTTTGGTCTGGAACAATTTAGCTTTAACAACAGTATTCTACTTGATGGTATAGCCAGGAATTCCTTCAATTATATTCTTTTCTAGTTAGGCACACAGTGAGATGTCCATTTAATTGATAATTCATCTGTGCTAGACGCCATTACACAGAGAAAGAGTGAGGGGATCTCACTGTAGAAACACCATGGGACATAATCTATAAAATATATATTTTTCCAGAAGCAGAAAAACCTCCGAATTGTTCCCTTGAAGTTGTTGCTTTTTCCTCCTCAGATTAAGCAGTTCCCAATTTTAATAAATGTGGCAGGGCGTGCTCTTGTATTTGGACATTTTTATATTCTGTGGCTGTATATTCTGTATATTCAGGTTTTAAGGGACTGGAAAATATTACACATTGTTCTTGCATGTGTGTTATTTCTCACACTGTTGTGCATAGGCCACTGCCCACATCTTGTCTTTTACATTATCACTTTTACTCAGTGTAGATTTCCTTACAGGTGTTTTCACATTTGCATACAATCACAGCAACATATTTCGGGTTAGAGGATTATGAAATCCAATACACACACCAAATATAAACAAATATGCTAAATCACGGTGCAATGACCCTTTCTGTCCACTCTGGGGTAAAATGAAGGGCAAAGAAGAGAAAAGGAAGAGGAGGTAAGTTACGCACTATAAATGCATTGGTAAATTGCACATGTGATCTGGCCAGTCTGTGGATGGAAAACCGGAGGTTTGTAAATATGTGTTATTTATGGCAAACAAACATTCTCAAGGCACAGTGTAACCCATGTCTTACCAGCCCTACACCTCCTCACCCAGGGGAGGATGGGGAGTCACACTATAGACGTATTTATTTACTCCTTGCTCTTGTTTGGATCTAGGGTATCAACCTATTTTGGGGGGGGGGGCTGACTGAAAGAATATACCAGAAGAAAGAAGAGTTCAAACCAATAATGCGAAACATCACGTTCCAAATGCAAAGCATATAGCTCTGTAGAGGCTCACAGGAAAATAGCATGTGTTTATGGGAGCCAGTGCCTTTGTTGCAAAACCATAATTTGTCCTCCTTGGCTAATTTTCATTTGAATAACTTGAGTGGTGTCCATATTATCCTGGTTTGTCCTAGAACAGAGACTGCAAAAGGGATGCTTACTTGCTTGAGATAAACCAACATCTGATATCTTTAACCATCTAGAGGGGTGGATTATGGCTCCCCATTCCTCCTCTCATGAGATGTCTGCCCATTACCCGGGGGATTTCCTAGGGCAGTTCAGAATCTGGTACCAGTGAGAAGAACACCATTTCCACAAGAGAGAGTACTCCAGTGGCAGCTGTGAAGCGTTGTGTGAAGCAACAGAGAAAAGCTTGAATCCCCTCCCACCCCAGCCCCCCGTGTACGGCATCACTTAAGGCACGTTTGAGTTGAACATATTGTATAAACATTCCATCATGAAGGGCAAAATTCCGACTTCAGACCTTCAAAATACTTAAATTAAAAGCCATGGAGACATTCGTTTACATTTTGTAGCCCTCTGTCTAAGCAAGTATGCCAATATATTGATCTACCCTCCACCTGTACATTCCTGTTGTTGCAGCAATGTTCTGCTCAGAGTCAGTGCTTTGAAAAAGGTGATTGTGACTATGATATTGCTATTTTCTGCTGCAGGTTTTGGTGTGTGTGAGAATAAACAACATCTAATAGGGAGGGATCCGGACATGGTCCTCACCAACATCAGCAAGGAGGGATTGTACGAGGATAGGGTGTTGTATATCCACTTAGATCCCTGACATATGACAAAGGCCATATGGTAGTCTGTCAATTCTGGAAATCAAACCCGTGTATTTATCATTTTGTAATTGAATCAGGTTAACATGTGGCTTTTACCCCAATAAATGGAAATTGGAGAAGATTTTGTGATGGACTTGGAGCAAGAACTAGCAAGAGAAATCCAGAGCATAACTAAGACACAAATACTTGGTTTACCATCCTCCAATGATAGATTGCAGTTATTCTTCTCAATTAGGGGGAAAGCTACCGTGTTCTCCCATTTTGCTTTGTACCCAGACACGGAACTACACTCGAGAATGAGGGACATCAAGGGCATGGCTGACATGACAGGATCTTTGACATAAACCAGCAAATCATCCTCATATCACGAAACTTTAATTTGGTGTTCTTGTATATCAATTTCATGTGTCTGTACGGTTGTTTGAATCCACATAAGCAATGGCTCCAGAGGCAGTATGAAAAGAATGGGCGGGAGGGGACAACCTTCCCCAGATTAAGTGAATATAGGACAATGAGGACCCAGAATCCCCAATGAAAACACTTTGATTGGTATTGAAGGCCACCACCATCCCCTGATGGATTGGGCAGAAGCCGATCCACTCCAAATCCTTCCTGAGACGCCTCCATTCACCCCAGCTAATCAGATTTCAAAACATTCTGGTGTTGTCAGAGTCGAGTCGACCATGTTCAAATCTGACCTGATCTGTTAGGACCAACAATGGTAGGACAGTTGCAATTCAAATGGCTAGGATCTTGGCAAACACTTCACATTCAAAATCATGTGTCAAGTTGGGCTATACTTTTTTACTAGGGTTGGGCTCTTCTGGATTTACTAAATACAATCATTAATGCTTCAAGAAATAACCCATTGGTCTTTTTGTTGATAATTCCACAGTTAAAAAGATATTGGAAGCAACCGCTAACAAGTATGAGCCTCATTGGGTGTCATTAGCAAGGTGTAGCTTGGATATCTAGGCCCAAGAGGCATGGGACACAGCTCAGGGGCATCCTTATTCTACTTAGGATGTTCATGAACTTTGGAGCAAAGAATAAGGCCCTAAATTAGACTGATGGCAGAAAGCTTCCATGTAGAGTGAAAGAGGCTGACTCTATTTTTAACACTAATAGGCAAATGGGCATGGCCTTTGGACATTCCCACTTTATATTTTACAACACTACCAGACCTTCTCCACACACATCTCTGATGTCTCCAAAAAAATCCAACTTTTTACTCCACCTCCTTAGAGGTACTCTACCTTTCCTCTCTTTCCCTCAAAAGCTCACTGTCTCCCAAGCTCTGGTTCTTTCCCGACTGGATTACTGTAACAGCCTCTTCCTAAATCTACCTGCCTCCACTCTCCGCCCTCTACAACTAATCCAGAGCAGGACTGCGAGACTTGTCCTTGGCCTCAAGCCTGGGATCGTATCTCTCCAGCCTTGAAATCCCTCCATTGGCTCCCAGTGGATGCAAGGATTAAATTTAAAACCCTCTGCATTGTCCACAAGGCTTTCTGGGGCCTAGGTCCAAAACACCTTCAACTATCCCTCCGTAAATACCTCCCCTCTCGAGCCCTTCGCTCCTCTACTTCAAACTCCCTCAGGGTTAGTCGTTTTGCAAAAAAACAAGCTGGGGTAGATCTCTATCTTCGGCTTCTGCCTCCCTTTGGAACAGCCTCCCGGCCACCTTGAAACTTGAGGAAAAACATCTTCGGTTCCGGAAACTTCTCAAGACCTTCCTCTTTGCCTATGCCTTTGCCCCCCTTCTCCCCTGCTGATCTGTTTCTTCTCATGGCATTGTGCACCTGGCCACCCTCTGTTCTTTCGGGCCCAGGTATCTGCTCACCCTGCCACCCTCCTGCACTGCCTCCAGGCCACCATCTGCACTAGAGTTCTGTATCTGTACCCATACAGTCCCCCTCCCACGTTTCTTCTGCACTTATCAGATATACCTTTCTGACTAACTTTCACCTGCCACTTGCTGGCTGCACTACCATGGTTTAAAGCCCTTATTTATTATTTATTCTATTTAATATTTATTTATGTTTCCTCTCCTCTGCTTCGCACTTTCCACTTCCCCCCACCCCCTGCACTTCTCCCCCATTTTCCTTTCCCTTGCACGTGCGCTTTCTTAAATGTCACTGGGCCTAGTAAGATCGCTGTTTTCTGTTTTTTCTTTGTTCCCCTCCCTTTCTGCCTGGTCGCGCTCTAAAACACTTGTGTACGAGCGCGATATAAATAAAATATCATTTCATTTCTTCAGCTGTTTAAAACGCTACCAAACCACAAGTGATTTTCCACCCCAGACGTCACTGTATCTGTACAAATATTTATTTTATTATTATCTTTTTTTTTCTATAGCCTCGTTTATACCCTTGGATATGTGTATTCATTATACCCACGGTTAGGAGGAAAAACGGCGAGCAAAAATGCTACTCTGCCCTCCCAGTGCCCCCTCATCTTTGCCTGCTCCCCCACCCCCCTGATGGCCAGCTCACCTCCCCTGCCCTCTCCCATTCTCCCCACATCACTCATTTTTTCTGTGATGCAGTTTCAATTGAACTGTCAGGTAGCCTCAGTTATACCCCAGGTTATACCAGAGGGTATGTGAAAAATGTTTGAGCCTCATTTTGCAAACTTGGTCCCTAGCCCCACTCCAACTCCCAAATTTCACTTGGTGTCCTTTTGCCTCCCCCACTATAGCTTGATGGCATTTGCATGTTTTTTGACCTGCAAACTGATTTTTTCAGCATTTTATTTTCTGATACCCTGGGTATAACATGGGGTATAACTGCGGCTATCATTCGCACCGAGAAAAGAAAGATGGTGTCTGTTTCATTTATGAACACCCTAAACACCCGGATACTCAATGCATCCGGGCAGATGTCGCTATTTATTTTGAGAAGGGAGCACCTCTTTCTCCGTCAAATAATGTAAAAAGTACTGGACGGAATAACCCAAGCCACAAAAGGATTGTGAGTCAATGCCCTGGACAGGGCCTCCCAGTATCCCAGAAGCCAAGGAACAGCTCTGGGCCCTGATTCCTGCATCACTTGTGAGCTACACCAACAAGGACATTGCCTGCTGTCCCAAGCTCCTTCGTACTGCATTCAGTTGCTGCTTCTGAAATGCACCATGTGTTGGACCAAGTAAAGACATCTTCATTCAGTCATTGCTGCTGAACTAATTACCTGTCTAACCAAGACCCAGAGTGCCCTTTCACTACAAAAGTCTGTTGTTTTCTCTGTACTCTCTCCAGCCGGGGCAACATTTTTTGTTTAAGAATCATTTTTTAAAGAACTTTGATTGGAGATTCTTTGTATTTTGGATTCTTTGTACTAATGTCTTTGAGTTGCTACTGTTACCAGGTCGCATCCCCTTCTTAAAACGAAAGCCTACGATTAGCCTATGTTTTTATCTAATTGCTTAAGATTAAAGTGCACTACTGCCTACGTGTATTTGTATTCCTAAACTCATGCAAAAGATATTCAGGAATATGGCTAACATGATGTTCTCCTTATGTTCAACAGATCCGGATTGTTGAGCAACCGGCTGCTGGGGAAAGGAACTGGCTGCTGGGGAGAAATTTGCAGGAATCCAGAAGCAGCCGGGTTTCACTTAGGCATGCTGCTGTTGCTTCTGGAGAAAAATGTCGAGCAGTGATGTCAATAGGGCATAACTTTGTATATCATGTTTCCAAAATGGCAGCTGAATCACATGACCTGCTAGGTATGCTGGGATTTGTTTTAGCCATGTTTTTCCTCTCCATTGAGAGATGTGCCGTCTTCAATGGCGTGGGTTTCTTGGGGTGTGCCCTAACAGTCTTTCTTATCTCAAGCCAAGGCTAGCTGTAACAGTGGTACTGCTGCCGTCAGTGACGAGATCAGAGGCCTGGGTAAACTGACAGTTCTAGGAGGCCAGTGGGTTGCTGTTGCTAATGCCTCTGGTGCCAGACATGAGGCCAGCGGGACTAGGGCTGCTAATGTCAGCAATAGGGACGACCAGGCTGAGAATACCAACTAATTATTTCCTCATCAACACTTGCTCCATATCCAAACACAGCACAGAAATACAGCACCTGCTCCAGGAAGAAAACATATATTTACATTGTATCACCGAGACCTGTTTAACAGACTACTATATGGCAGTCTTGCACTAGGCCTCCCATAAGCTTAAAAGATCAAGTTCATCAACCACTCCTGCAAATGAGGCAATTGCAGTCAGAAACAGGAACTTTCACCCGGAAACCGAATTGGACAGTAATCCCTCCTATTACAAAGTTGAATGTCTGACACATCAATGGGCATCTTTCTTCGAATTTACAGACCATTATGCTAAAACCCTTCGCTAGCCAACAAATTTGCTGGTTCGGTAGCTTATCTCATGATCGACTGCCAATATCTCACCATCTCGAAAGATTTTGATTTGTAGCCTCTGAGAAAAGGAAAGACGCTGCAACAAGGACAAACTCAGCAAACCTCGATGTTCTCCATCGCAAGCAGTCAGTGAGGGGTCCCACTCCAGACACACAGTGCGTGGAATATTTTACAATGAGAATCTCAAAACAATGACAGCGCCCTCCTCTACCCTGGCATGACATGTTTGCTAGTCTCTTCACCTTGCTCAGACTTGGAAAGTGCAGCAAGGCTCTACCTACCACAATTAGATCATGCAAAACTTCAAGATCAAGGACATTTTTGCAGCATCCAAAGCCTCGAAACCCCACTCCACTTTTCCATGGAACTCTATGAACGGCAGATGAGGGACTCTGCTTCATGAAATAGAGAGCCCAAACTCTCGACAAGCGCACCTGATGAAGCCATTCTCATGTACCCAACAAAGCATGCTATTAGAATGCCACCTCAGGCCAGTGGATGTTGGGACTGGGGGCGGTATAGGGACGCCCCCCTGGTCACCCTCCTTTGGTCCCCATCACGGGGAAGTGAACAATCACATGGCTCCATTAGCAGGAGAGTCCTGATAGCCTTCACCTTCTGCAGACACCTAGAAAGACAATGCAAGGCAGTGGCAGTGAGCCCCTCCCCACCCCGGGTCAGATCTGGTGGGATTAAGGCCACCCGCCTGCAGAACTCGTAGTGTGCCGGTCCGGAAACAACGATGGCGGCAGGTTTCCCGCCACCGTTGTTTCCGGACCAGCAGGCTCATAATGAGGCCCATTGTCTCAGTGCTGGTTGGCAGGTCTGAAGCACGGGTCGAGGCATCCAGACAGTGTGTGAGCGACTGCGGCCTAACAACAGTCAGCAGTGCATTTGGTTGCAACTTGAGGGGCTCAAATGGCTCATAAATGTCCTTTAAGGCAGACGCTGGTTGATGCTTGTTGATGCACTCCTCCTAGCTTCTTCACTGGGCTTGTGTCATCCTTTAAGTCAGACTGGCCAATGCTGAGGAGAGTTTTGTAGGCAATGGCCTTGTCCTTGGTTTGGTTCAGAGAGTCACACTGTGTGCTGGCTGGGTACGGGTTCTAGAGCTGCTGGAGGATCCTATGGATTCAATATCTCACTCTGTTCTCTGGCCAATGTTTAGGGGAGGGATCTTGCTTTTCTCTTGTATGTCCTGGCCTTCCTTCACTGGCAGAAGATGTAAGGCAGACTGTACATTCAGCAAGGGTCCAATGCTGGATTCTTCTTGTTACTCCTTGCAAAGTCTTCACATGATCTGTCCAAAAGAGGGGCTCAGCCCACTTTTAAAGCCAAATAGGCCACAGTGATTGGCGTAGGCTAAGCCTACCTTAAGGAACCAATCCTGGGTCCCCACTAACAATCTCCTGTATGCATGAGGTCCTAATCAGAGTGTTTTTCAACAGAAAAGGTAAGGGGGTGAAAACATGTAATACTAAGTCCCACCCATCTTCCTGTCTGTTGTGGATCAAAGGGTATCGCTGGTTAATTGAGCTCATTGTGGTTCCTGATTAAAGCAACATGTCTCCCTTGAAGCTATGGCGAGAACAGACTTTCTGCCTCCTGCAAACCACATTCTCATACCTTCTGAATGGGGTCCCCCTGCCTGGGTTGTCTACTGTTAACACCTAGGCCCAGACATGACAGCTCACTGTCATTTATACTTTAGGGTGGAAGCTGGCTTCAGGTTGACACAGTGCATATGAAAGCGGTGTTGGGGTTTCACGTCTCCTTCATTTAGCCTCTGCAGCCAGGCCCCATGTGGGCCTGTTTGAATTAAACTTTGATTAGTATGCGAAGCTGCCACCAGCAGCAGAGCTTAGACAAAGGGAAAAGGCAGATCCATGGAGCCTCCATGGCAGGGGGAAGGTTTTGCCCTCCACTTTCTGGGATGCCTTGATGTACTCTTGGTTGTCATTTCCCAACTATATATGACAGGAAGGATGGCGCCCATAGGCTGTTTCCACCCATAGTACATGGTTCTATGTTTATGTCATGCGGTGAGCATAGGAAAATGTATGCGGATTAGCCCCACACATTTTCCAGAGGTTAATCTGCCATCATTCAATTTCATTTAAAATTACAATAAAGCCCAGGCGAGCATACACCCACCGTAAGGATGGTCGAATTCCTCAGATTATGAGCCCCCTGAAAGCCTGCAATTAGAGCCTCTGAAGAAGGATCTGAGAAACACTAGATCCTGCAGTGTTGAGGAACTGAGACAGTGCCAGATACCCCTTTCTTCTTTGCATTGTGAGGTAAAGAAGGAACATTTTAGGGTATTGCAAGGCTAGAGAGAACTGCATGACCAGGACAGACCTTGAGGGGCCTCTCATGGATGGAGAGGCCAATTTACACTAAGGAGAAGCCATTCTAACACATATTGCTTTTGAGAAGATTCCATTTATAATTACCTTGGCCACTTTCTATTTCCCAAATATGTTGAACTCGATAAATGGTCTTGCTGAACTTCTTTGTCAATTACTAACCATGACAGGTGGTGTCAGAGGTGGGATAAAGAAGGCTTAGACCAGTAATTTGACCTATTATGCCAACACTCAGTACAGACCTTTCTGGGCAGAGCCCTTGCTCTATCACCCTGAGGATTTCGTTCCCTTAAGGGAGCAATCCAATTTGAGACGCTTGCATCCACCTTTGATGGTTGTGGTGTACAAACACATTCGCCCCCCACACCGCCCAGTGTTGATACTTCCTTCAGATCCAAGGTTTGGCACCCCTATTCTGGACAAACCACCAATGACACAGTCACCAATCCTGGACTAGGACAATGTTGGCAACAACTTGGAGTGGTTGCTGTTGGGAACCGGAACCTGCACCAGACTGGATCATTCATTCGGAAGGCTAATTCAAAGAAGAACCTGCTGCAATATTGGTCTCCACTACTCCATCTCAGTGTTCTGTGCAATCCCTAGCTAGAGGGGGCACAGAAGGAACAAGGGGAGCTTGTGTATATCCAGGTCACTAATATATTTTAAAAGGGCCAGCTGACTCCTGCCAAAATGCAAAATGGTGGAAGAGTCTCAGATTCCTGGACAAACTGGTGACAGGAAAAGTGTCCCTTTTCAGACTACAACACCAGCACTACCAGTATCTCTGCAACAAAATTATATGGAAGGAGAGAAACCTGAAAAATTCTTTAATAATTTTAAGTACGTAGTGTAAGTTGCATTTTAGGAGAGGGACCGCTGGCCCATTATGTCATGGCACTCATTATGTGGGATCCCCAAGTGGCATGCCTGGTGCTGAAGGCTGATGTGTGAGCCTACTAAGATTTTCACAGGGGTACAGAAGGTGCAACAGTGGTCACCCACCAGACCAAACATGTCTGGTACCACCCGAAGGAATGCAGGATTTGTTGGGGGACCCCGGTCATAGTTTGATCTGATATTTGATATGACATTTGTAATGCACCTATACACAAGTGTTTCAAGGCGCGACGAGACAAGGAAGGGGAAATAGAGGGAGGACAGAGACAATGATCTTACTAGGCCAAGTGACATTGAGATCGCGCAAGTGCAGGGGAGGTGGAGGGGAAAAAAAGTGCCTGGGGAAGAGGGAGGGGGCAGTGCTGTACATGGGATCAAAACAATAACAAAATGTGAGGCCAGCAGGTGGCAGGTGCAAGGATAAATGCAGACAGCAGGTGTCCAAAAGTGCAGGTAGGGGGACTGTAGGGTTACAGATGCAGACCCAAGTGAAAGGGTTGCCGGGAGGCAGTGCAGGTGTGTGACTGTGCGAGCAGAGACCTGGGCCCAAAATCAGAGGGTAGCCAGGTGACCAGTGCAGTTTCAGACAGGAAATCAGCAGGGCAGAGGAAGAGAGAAGACAGAAGCAAAGAGGAAGGTCTTGAGGTGCTTTGAGAACCGGAGATGGTTCTCCACAAGTTTCAGAGAGGCAGGGAGGCTGTTCCAGTGGGAGGCCCCAGCCAAACAAAGAGATCTACAACCAACTAGTTGCTTGGAGAAGCAATTGACCCTGAGGGAGTTGGAGGTGGAGGAGCAAAGAGCTTGAGTAGGAAGGTACTTACGAAGAGACAGTTGGAGGTATTGAAGACCCAGTGCTTAGAAGGCCTTGTGGACAATGCAAAAGGTCTTGAACTAAATCCTTGGAGCCACTGGGAGACAATGCATAGACTTCAGTGCTGGAGAGATACGATCCCTGGGCTTGAGGCCAAGGACAAGTCTCTCAGTCCTGTTGTAGACGAGTTGCAGAGGGCAAAGAGTAGAAGCAGGCAGATTTAGAAAGAGCCTTTTGCAGTAGTCCATCCTAGTGTCATGCGATGGAGTAATAGTTGCTTGACAAATACCCTCGTTGGTTCCCTCCTCCTCCTCCTCACCTGTATTGAGTTCTTCTGAGGAACTGTCTGTGTCTATGGCTCTCCTTTCTCTCCAGAGGTCCAGTCCTTTCCTGTTGAGTTTGGAACGAGCTCCACTGGAAGCCACCCTGCCCGCTGTCAAACAGCAAGGCAGAAGGGACCCTCAGGGAGTCCGTCCCCAATTCCAGGGAAAAGCGTGGCTGAAAAACCCTGGTGTGCGTGAATGTAGTAGCACTACGAATATCAAGGCTGAAGGCTTTCCGTTGAAGTAGATGAGATGAGAGGACTTCAATTCCCAGAAGACACTGCTGGAGTCGAGCTGGCGTATGTTTCTTGAGCGCTGTTTTGAATGGAGACCGTAGCCGAAGAGGAAGAGGTCTGCAGAAGGCTGCGGTGGGAAGGGGCGTACCATAGACGAAGTACCACAAGTTAGGGAAAAGGCACAAGAGCGGGAGAAGGAACAAGGACTAAAAAGCGGGATGAACAAAGGAGTGGAAGAAGAAGCACCATGAGAGATCAAAGGCTAGGAACTGAGCGGGCAATCACTGAGGACTGAGAAGGGAAAAACAAGCGGGAATTCACAAGGGGAGTCAGAGAGGAGCACTAGCGTACGAACCTGGCGAGAAATGCAAGGTTGCAACGCATCGATTACCGTGTGTGACGCCTATATATATGCGTCATGACGGTAACGTGCAGTGCGTGGGAGACTAGACCGCTGGTGGAGGAACGGAATCAGCCCTTCCATCGGCTCCATAGCTTCCATGGAGCGCGCGTCATGACAGTATAACCCCTTCGCCAAGGCCGTCCTCCAGGCTTGCCTGGATGGAGTCTGTGGAATATGCGTAGGAGTCTGGTGGCATGTAGATTTTTGGCTGGTTCCCAAGATCTTTCCGTCCAAGGGTATCCTTTCCACAGTACGAGGTATTGTAGGACTCCGTGTTTGTAACGTGAGTCTAAGATGCGTGAAACCTCATACTCTTTGGCGTCTTCATCCACACTGGGTATCTTTCTTCTGGAGGTTCTCAAAAAAGGATCAGGTTTATACTCCTTAAGAAGAGAGGTATGGAATACTGGATGAATTCTTCGGAGAGAGTGCGGGAGGTTTAGCCGAAAGGCCACAGGATTGATCCGTTGTTTTATGGAAAACGGTCCAATATATCTCGGAGAGAATTTACCTGGGTGGACTCTCCGGGGAAGGTGTTTAGTGGATAACCATACCTTGCTTCCTTTCTTCCAATCAGGATTAGGTCTTCTGTCTTTGTCAGCCCATCTCTTGTAAGTCTGACGACTGGCTAACAGAGATTCTTGAGCAGACCTATGAGTTTGTTTCAGAGTGTCCAGTAGTAGGTCTATAGTAGGGACATTAGTGGGTTGAACTGTAGGAAATGGGATGTGTTTGGGTTCATACCCATAAGTACATTTGAAAGGACTCATTCCGATTGCAGTATGTTTGGTGTTGTTATACGAGAATTCTGCAACCGACAAGAGATGATACCAGTTATCCTGAGTTTGGTTACAGTAACATCTTAGAAATTGTTCAAGGGTAGCGTTGAGGCGTTCGGTCTGTCCGTTTGTTTCTGGGTGAAAGCCAGAAGACATCGCTCTCTGAATCTGTAACTGTTTGCACAATGTGGTCCAAAACTTGGAGGTGAACTGGGTTCCTCTATCAGACACTATTGAGGAAGGTAGACCATGAAGACGGACTATCTCCTTTAAGAACACGTCTGCTGTGGTAGTGGCAGAAGGAGTGCCTTTAAGAGGAATGAAATGAGCTAGTTTACTGAAGGAGTCGACCACTACCATGATAGCAGAACATCCTCCCGATCTGGGTAACTCAACAATAAAATCCATAGATATATGTTGCCAAGGTCCGGCAGGTGGTTCATCCTGTTGTAGCAGCCCCAATGGTTTAGCTGAACTGTGTTTGCTTTGAGCACAGACTGGACAGGAAGAGACGTATTCCACAACATCCTTATTCATCTTTGGCCACCAGAAATTCCTCTTCAGTAATTCCAGTGTAGCAGCCCGGCCCTTGTGACCAGCCATGGGCAGATCATGGCACCATGAAAGAGCTTGGTTCTGGAGAACTTGTGTGGGTAGGTAAAGCAAGCTATCCTTAAACAGGTATTCTCCTTTGTAGATCAGAGAGGGGTCTCTTGGAATAGAGGTGGTCTTTTGGGCTTCCAGAACCTGTTGTAAATATCTGTTTATAGTTCCTATGAATCTCTTCCCATTGAGCAGACATTCCTGTTCGGGGTGATTCCCTAATCCTTCTTGGTGGCTGCGGGAGAGTGCATCAGCTAAGTGATTGTCTTTACCCGGTATGTATGTGAGGATGAAATCAAATTGGGAGAAGTAATAAGCCCAACGGGCATGACGAGAGTTCCTGCATTCCATCTGTTGGAGAATACTTAGGTTCCTGTGGTCTGTTCGTACCTGAAATGGGTATTTCGCTCCTTGCAACAAATGGCGCCATTCCTCACAAGCCTGTTTAATTGCTAACAGTTCTTTTTCAATCACTGAATAGTTTCTTTCACTGGAGGTGAGTGTTCGGGAATAATAGGCAATGGGATGTTCAAGTTGATCCTCCTTCCTTTGTAGTAGAGCTGCTCCAATAGCCCCTTGTGAGGCGTCAGCTTCAACGATAAAGGGTTGAGACTGATCAGGCTGCCTGAGGATAGGTGCGGAGGTAAATGCTTGTTTGAGCTGATGAAAAGCGAAATCTGCTTCTGGCGTCCAACTGAACTTCATTCCTTTCTTTAGCAAAGCTGTGATAGGTAGGACAATGTTGGAGAAACCTGTGATGAATTTCCGATAGAAATTTGTCAGCCCCAGGAACCTCTGGATGTCCTTGACTGAGCCGGGAACCGGCCAATTGTTGATAGAGGTAGTCTTGTTAGGGTCCATCTCAATGCGGTTTTCTGACAGAATAAAGCCCAGATATGAAACTGTAGAAACCTCAAAAAGACATTTCTCTGGCTTGACTAATAGATGGTGGTCTCGGAGTCTCTTGAGCACTTCTCTTACGTGTAGACGATGTTGTTCGAAGGTGCGAGAGTAAACCAAGATATCATCCAAGTATACTACAGTGGACTTAAACAGAAGATCACTGAAGACCTTATCCATAAATCTTTGGAACTGGGCTGGCGCATTAACCAACCCAAAGGGCATTACCTTGTACTCGAAATGACCTAATGGAGTACGAAAGGCGGTCTTCCACTCGTCCCCTCGTTTGATTCGTAGGAGATGATAAGCCCCTCTGAGGTCTAGTTTGGTAAACCATTTTGCCCCTTGCACTGCTTCCATGATCTCCTTTATCAGAGGCATCGGGTATCGATCCCGAATGGTTTGACTATTTAGGCCCCTGAAGTCGATACAAGGTCTGAGTTCCTTGGTTCCCTTTTTTGGTATAAAAAACAGAGAGGCTCCAGCCGAGGAAGTAGATTCTTGGATCAAGCCATTCTGTAAATTGCTGGCTAGGTAGTCTCTTAACGCTTCCTTCTCCGGGAGGGATAAGGGATACATTCTCCCGAATGGAACCACCGCATTAGGTATAAGGTCGATCTTACAATCCTCGGCTCGATGTGGAGGAAGAGGTCTGGGAAGTGTGTCCGCAAAGATGTCGGTAAATTCTTGATAGGCAACAGGAATGGAGTTAATACTCCTCGCTGGCACTGTGTCACCCTGATGTGAATGTTGCCCTTCCTCCTTCAAACAGGACTGCATACAAAGGTCTGACCTGAACTCTATAATGTTAGTTACCCAGTCGATTCCCGGATTGTGTTTTCTTAACCAGGGCATTCCGAGTATCACTGGAAAGTGGGCAGCCTTTATCAGATCGAATATCATGGTTTCATGGTGAGTCTTCATCTTAACCAAGACTTCTGTGGTTTCTTGTCGGATAAGACCGGAAGACAAGGGGGTACCATCCACTCCTTCTACAGGTATGGGTTGAGGCTTTTCTCTCCTAGGAATGGCGTATCTACTGGCCCATTGGTCATCCATAAAGTTCCCAGCGGCACCACAGTCAAGCATTGCCAAACATTCAACTGCTTGGGTAGAAGTCCATTCTAGGACTATCTTTAGAACCATAAGTTGGTTTGAGGGGGTACATGGTATAGGAGGACTTGTAACACAGGGATTAGCAAGAGAAGCCCCTTCCGTGTCCCTGCTCAGGGTCGGGGTCTGTCGTTTCCCGATCTTCGGGGAGGTACTTCCGGACAGTCTCTCAGAAGGTGCTTCTCAGAACCGCAATACATGCACAAGTGCAGGTCTTTTCGTCTCTTTCTTTCTGCTGCGCTGAGGGGACCCCTTGCTGCACCTATTTGCATGGGCTCTTCAGTCTGGGGAAGAGATCTGCCTGGAGCAGCTGACGTGTAGGAGGATGGTGTAGAAGGCGGATTGGGTCTGGTCTTCCTTCTTTCTGCTCGTCTCTCGGAAATTCGGTATTCCATCTGGAGAGTCAGAGCGACCAGTTCTTGGAAGGAGGAGGGTCTTGCTACTCGAGAGAGTTCATCCTTCAAGTCTTCATGTAGCCCTCTCCGGAAGAGAGTCTGCTTAACTGAGTCAGGCCATCCCGTTTCCAAAGCTATCCTCTGGAAGTTCGAGGCATAGGTTTGTACATCCACAAGACCTTGTTTGAGATCTAGTATGTTTTCATAGGATGCGTACAAAGTCTCGGTCCTTTCGAAACGTTCTCTAAATTGTAGTACAAAGGCATTGTAATCATTCAACACAGGATCCGTTTCTGTAACCAACGGGGTGGCCCAAGCTAGAGCATTACCTCCAAGGTTTGAGACGAGGAAGCCAACCTTTGCTTTGTCGGATTCGTACATCTTTGGACGAAAAGTGAAGTATACTCTACAGGCATCAAGGAATTCCTTAATCTTCCTGGGGTTCCCTTCATACTTCCCACACGGTAAGGGCATAGGTGGGAGATCTCCCCGAACTTCTTCTCTCAGAATCATTTGTTGTCTCAGAGCGGCATTGTCAGCCTTAAGGGCGGTGTTTTCTACCCTCATGGTTTGGAGCTCAGCAGTTATCCCCTGTATGGCATTGACTAGTTCTTGATACTGCTCTAAGCTAGCCATCCTTTGGCGTTGCAAACTGTCATGCGATGGAGTAATAGTTGCTTGACAAATACCCTCCTTGGTTCCCTCCTCCTCCTCCTCACCTGTATTGAGTTCTTCTGAGGAACTGTCTGTGTCTATGGCTCTCCTTTCTCTCCAGAGGTCCAGTCCTTTCCTGTTGAGTTTGGAACGAGCTCCACTGGAAGCCACCCTGCCCGCTGTCAAACAGCAAGGCAGAAGGGACCCTCAGGGAGTCCGTCCCCAATTCCAGGGAAAAGCGTGGCTGAAAAACCCTGGTGTGCGTGAATGTAGTAGCACTACGAATATCAAGGCTGAAGGCTTTCCGTTGAAGTAGATGAGATGAGAGGACTTCAATTCCCAGAAGACACTGCTGGAGTCGAGCTGGCGTATGTTTCTTGAGCGCTGTTTTGAATGGAGACCGTAGCCGAAGAGGAAGAGGTCTGCAGAAGGCTGCGGTGGGAAGGGGCGTACCATAGACGAAGTACCACAAGTTAGGGAAAAGGCACAAGAGCGGGAGAAGGAACAAGGACTAAAAAGCGGGATGAACAAAGGAGTGGAAGAAGAAGCACCATGAGAGATCAAAGGCTAGGAACTGAGCGGGCAATCACTGAGGACTGAGAAGGGAAAAACAAGCGGGAATTCACAAGGGGAGTCAGAGAGGAGCACTAGCGTACGAACCTGGCGAGAAATGCAAGGTTGCAACGCATCGATTACAGTGTGTGATGCCTATATATATGCGTCATGACGGTAACGTGCAGTGCGTGGGAGACTAGACCGCTGGTGGAGGAACGGAATCAGCCCTTCCATCGGCTCCATAGCTTCCATGGAGCGCGCGTCATGACACCTAGAGAGAACCAGAGCTATAGAGACAGTGAGCTTCTGGGGGAAGGCGAGGAAAGGAAGAATACCTCTGAGGAGGTGCAGTTGATAGTTTGACTTCTTAGAGACGTCAGAGATGTGAGGAGAAAAGGAGAGTGTGGAGTCGAAGATGACCCCGAGGTTCTCAGCCTCACATGTGGGAGCAGGAAGAGGGCCAAGGGAGGCCGGGCAGAGAGTGACAGGAAAGGGGGGGTGCAGGTGTGCCGATGAGGAGAATCTCCTAGATAGCAGACAGACACTCAGAGATGAGAGAAGAAGAAGCTATTAGCCTGTCCCTGATTTACATCAGGGACAGGCTAATAGCCTCCCCAAGTACACCAGAAAAACTTGGGAATGGTAGTGACATTCATAAGCCGATTCCACCAAGTGTACCTTTAAAACTTGGGGCTAGCTATGATGTCCATAAATTATCCCCAGCAATGCCAGAGCTCCCCAGTGTCTGGTCTTATACTTGTTACCAAATGCCTTGTGCCTTTCCAACCAGAACAGCGCCTGAACCGATGGACAGCTATTGTGTCTCAGAAGGCACTGAGGGAGTAAATGATATCTGTAGGTAGCTAGAGCTAGAATGCCAGACTATGGAGCTATCTGAAGAGGAGGAAACCATTGAGCATGGAAGACCACTGCATAATTATTATATCACCATCATCCTCAAGCGACAGCCAACATCGGCAACTCTGGACTCAGGAAGCCGGTGAGATAGCTGACGAGACATGTCACCTGCTCACCAAACAGGTCAACCCTCTGTGGCTGGTGCCAGTCACCTGTGTCCAAGGGGACCACAACATGTACCCAGAGGCCCATTTAAAATTCAATGTAGGGCAAGAACACTAAGCAAGAGACAGCAGCATTTCCCTGTCTCCAAGAGGAAGGGATTCTAGGCACAGATATGCTGCATTTGGATAGATGATTCAAGATGACCCATGTAGAGGAGTCAACCAGCTTAGAGAAAGATCTGGTTGGCTGGGGGAACCACCAAAGATTATAGAGTGACCCAGTATTTTCTTGAAGGATACAAAAAAACACATCTAAGGCCTGCCATTCCCTAAAAATCTAAATATGTAGGAGGCAGTGAGAACAGGGGGATATATGTAATGAAGTCTCCTGCCTTGTTCTAAGGTTTTCCAAGGGGGTTATTCCGTGGGTCAAATGACAGTGGATGTTGGGGGGATCTCCTAATCACCCTCCTTTGGTCCCTGTTAGGGGGCGTGGGATAATCACAGAGCCCCTTTGCACGCCAGTTCTGCTCTTGAATCTCCCCATTCCACAAGCCCGCTAGGGCTGGACACGTCTGAAAGCCCTGACCCTCCCTGAATCTTAGAAAGAACAGGTAGGGCAATGGTAATGAGCTGCTTCTCCAACTGAGAGAGCCTGAAGCTCTCTCGAGGCGACCCAAAGCTTCAGCAAAGGAAAACAAAGTATTTACTTTAACCCTAGTCAATATCATTCATGCATCGTTAGTAACATTTGCCCTGAGAGTGCTACAAATTCACCAGGACTATCAAATAAGACATTTAAAAGCCTCGAGGAGATGCTTTGTGAACTCTGAAGAACCACACATAATACTGTGCAGATTTTCCTTCGAAGGTGGCAAATGTTGCCATTTCCCCATAAATCAGCACTGTCCATACATGCAAAAATAAAGATTCTCAAGTGTTTCTCCTACAAATACTTCACACATTCAGGGAATAGATGAGCAGGGTCATGCACAAACAACACAGGAGTGGAGCTACAACAGCAAAGTGAAATCCAATAAGGCTGAGAGGCCAGATAAAGAATTGCTGTTGCCCCTATGTCCAAAGTGAGACCGGGGCACCAAGCATCAGCAAATTTCAACCCTGAGACAGAGAGGCAGAAGTGATAACATCAAGTGGTAAATGTGGTATAATGGAGGTGTGGGTGAAAAAACCCACAAAGGAGGTACAGAAGGAAATGCTGGTAACCCAAAGGTAGTATCATCATGAGGAGAAGGCAGTGGTTTGTAGATAGAAATATTGGGAATTGAGGGCAACGCAAAAGCGTTAGTAACATTGAGATAAAAGACAGTTGGGATAACTTCAGAAGTGAAGTGGTCTCAGGTGAAGAGGATGTAGGAATATGAAACTCTGAAGGTGGTATTGAGAGGAAGAATGAGAATAGCTTACATTCAAATGAGAACGGATGGTTCCAGCTGACCAGGCCAGCCCAAAGCGGGGCCAGAAGGTCAGAGTGGCATGTGAGTGGGTGCAGGAGGTGACAAGAGGTTCAGAAAGGCGAGGAGGGAAGCAGCATTAAGAATCTTGGTTAAAGCAGAACTCAAAAGACACCTCTCCAGCTCTACCTGGTAGCTCTTTCCACTGACCCATCTGTTGACAAGACTACAGGGCCAAATTAGTACTGGGGCATGGGACCCTGGAAAGCCTGTGTGCAGTAACACCTGGAGCATTCAAAGTGCCAAATGGAATTACCAATAAACCATCTCAGACCTAAAAATCGGACAGACTCAAAGAATATGGCAAAATGCTACTTTATTATCAGCCCAAATAAAGTAGGGAAAACTGGTGAACCAACAGATTGCAGCTCATTCAATCTCAACTACATTTCAATCACCCAAAGGCTTTATACCTCAATGTATGTCAGCTATGATGTCATCCTATGTGGCAAAGAGTAAAACCCATTGAAAGGAGGGATTGTTTAAGGGAACATATATACGTATACTTCATTTAGGTGTTAGTAACATAATTGGCTGCCCTCTATCTAATAGGCATGCCTTGAACTACCTCTAACCACGTATAATACAGATTAATAGCAAAATAACAGCAGCAGATTGGACCCTGCAACAATCTATGGTACACTGCTACATAGGCCCTCATGAATTGTTGACATTCTCTCCCAACCTTGGACATTCAGCTTGTTAGCAGCAAATAAGCAAAATCAGACCCAGGTGCGAGAAATAACATCAGACCACTGCCCACTGGGCCAATTAGCCTACAATCTCTCATCGGTTAGGCCCTAAACCAAGGCTTCTTCTTTGTAGTTGACCTTGCTGACTGTTCTCTTTTTTGGGACTTTTAAGGGAGTGTAGGTACATCGCTACCTTCGCCTGGAGCTTAATGAATAGGCCTTGTTTTCTAGTCTTGCCCCACGTGTGAGGAGACCACATTTTTTCCATATTTACCTTTTATTTAGTGCTTCTTAATTAAATTATACTTTGTGCTAGTACTCCTCTGGGCCTCTGTAGACCTGGTTGCTCCATCTTGCATATGCTTACTGCATCTTTGATTGTTCAATACTTGGCATCTGCAATAGTTCAATCCTTTACTTAATCTAAGAGAAATATGTTGTGTGTATGTAGCTTATCATCTTTGCCTCCCCTTGTTCCCTGCAGTTACCACTTGATGTGGCATCCTTGATCCCAAGCCAAACAGATATTCTTTGTTCCTAGCACAAAGCTGTTTTCCAGTGCCTGTCAGCAGCCATGGTATCTATCTTCAAGGCTTCTTGCTTACAGAGTTGACGTCCATCTTTTCCTCATGGCCACTTTACTTGCGTTATATTTTCTACTGCAGCAAGGTCTTGTATGTCTCATCCGCCTTGCGCTTCTGCGTATAGACATTTACTAATTCTCTTCTCATTTATCTTGTTAGTGTATTTAAAAAAAATACAATTGGTAATTTATGACGTGCTTTATACTCAGAGGTTTCTCAGCGTGGACTGGGGATCGAACCTGTGTTGCTCCATGTTGTCTTGTTTCCAAGACGAGTGGGTTGCCCCTGATCTATCCTCCTGAGACTATATGATTTCTATTGTAGACAGAAGACCAAGTATGACCCACATGACCACCAAACGACTCTCAGCCCGAAGACAGAGAAATGACAGATGACATCATCGATGTATCGTAGATGTGCGAAACATTACTCTCTCAGACAGCTATTCAAACCATACCTAATTGACGACATGGAGGAGGCGGAGTTGTCATCGATTGAACAAGTCGATTGACTGTGAATAGAGAAGTCAATGACATCATGACATAGGTGCACTTTGACATGAAGTACATAGGCATCCATTCACAAAGTTACACGAACATACACTAGTTTATTGCATGTAGAAACAAAGCACATGCTTATGACTCATGCAGGTGAATGACGGGTACAGTTACCTATCTCCATACATATCTCTATATCCTTTGCTAAAGCAAAACCGCAAGACTCTAAGAATACGTATACCTAGCTTGCCCATGCTTGATTGCCACTAACATGGGAAGCCATGAGAACAAACATGGAAGCTATATGTGTACTAAAGTGAATGAGGAAGGGGAGACAGACTTCAAGTTCATGGGGGGGCTGACAGATTGCTGCAGCCAGAGGCAGACAGACAGTAGCTTCCAGCGCAGGCACAGTGCACCCTCAGCTAAGGACGAATGGAGACAGAAAGTTCCCGATACCAAGACAATAAGCCACCTGCAAGAAATCCAGGCTAAAATCCTCATAATTACAATCCGGGGAGCTCCATTTCGTGGTCTCGGCACACGTGACCTAGAAGAACAGGACCATGCCTATTCACTCAAGGTAGATGGAGAAAAGCAATTCCCAACGAACCAGAGGTGGAAAGATACAAGTGTTGCTCAAGGATTAACAACTGAATGCACTCTCTCAGGCTTAGGTGATCAGAGATGAAAACATCAGGGAACACACAGCACCTTCATGCTCATTCCCATTGCCTTGAAAAGGTGCACTCAGCCTGGTAACCATCCAGAGTCCCAAGGCTGGGAGGACACATTCCCATTATGCCCATTCTGCTCAAATCAAAGTTACCTTTCTTGTGATATATAATGTTGGAGGAGCCAAATGTTTCCCCACATACCTGAAACTTTGTATTTGTTACATCTAGAGGTGGTCCCAGGATAAGCCACCAGATTTGGCTACCCAATAGTAGAACAAACCCCTATGCATTGACTATCTGTTTTACCTAAACTGACCAATCCGCACACCCAGTAGGTTTCGATCAAGGAGCGGTCATTGTGGTACTTTCCACCCTTTGATAGATATCAAATATTTTTGATGCAACAATCAAGTCGTAATTTTTGGGATGCAGCAATCTACCTATGATATGCAGTAACCAATGTGAAGTGTGCGGGATGGAGCTATTGATATATACAATTCAACAGTCATATTATAGGGTACAACATTTCATCTGCGGTACATTGGATGCAACAGTCAATCTATGGACTGTAAATCACAGAGTAGCAATGGTTCAAGAACTTCAGTCCAAGAAACTCAGGATAAAATAACGTTTTTATTGGGCATGTATTAATAGAGGATAGACCAAAATAAAAAGAAACATGAGAAAACAATGTGCAACTCAAAGTGTCAAGGTGCTTAGGTGGTACTTGAACGGAAGTGTGGAGGACACTCAAAGTTCCTTACTTGGGGTTTCCTGATCGTCGAGTTCCCTTCCCAGTAGTGAAAGTGATGTATGCCACGGGAAAGCAAAGTCTCTCTCAATGTCCTCTAGAGGCTTTCCATTGTGAGGAATTTGACCATTCACACGGTGGATATGCGCTCACCTAGGTTTTTTGAAATTTTAAAAGAAATTGAATGATGGTAGACGTACCTCCTGAAAATGTGTGGGGTTAATCCTCACACATTTTCTATGCTCACCCCATGACATATACATATACCTGTGTACTCTGGGTGGACACAGCCTACATGTGCCAACCTCCATGTCATATTTGGTTGGAATATGACAACGAAGAGTACATTAAGGCATCTCAGAAGGGGGAAAGCTAAACTTTCCACCTGCCAGAGCCAGCCTAATTAACTAGGAAAGGCTCCATGGATCCGCCTTGTCCTTTTGTGTAAGCACTGCAGATGGTGGCAGCAATTAACATAATGAACAAACTAATAGAGTATACTTCAAACACGCCCACCTGGGGTCTAGCTGCAGAGTTTTTAAGGAAAAAGACAGGAAAACCCCAACAACCTTTGATATCCACTGTGTCAACCTGAAGTCAGCTCCGCCTATCAGTATCAAGGGCAGTGATGCGTCATGTCTTGGACTATGAGCTTCATTACGAGGAAGGTGGTAGGGGGTTAACGGGCTGAAAGAGCTGCCTCATTATGAGGTCTCCTCGTGGGACCCGCTAAGGGCACCTGGTTATTAACAGCCCGTTGTTTGCATCCTCCCCATTCCCATTGAGCCCTATGGGGTCTCAAATGGGAATGGGGATGTACCGGGTCCGGGTTCCCTGAATGGGGAAATACCAGGCCCTCCAAGGTTGGAATGGGCTGGTATTTCCACATTCAGGGAACCTGGTACCCGGAATGGGGTAGCCATGCCACAAAAAGCGGCATGGTTACCTCCAGGGTAGTAATGAGGCCCTATGTGTTTACAGTAGGACACCCCGGCAGGGAGACACCATTCAGAAGGTGCAGCTTCAAGGAAGACCTGCTGACTTTATCATGAACCACAGAGAGCTCAAGTAACCAGAGAGACCCCTTTATCCACAACAGACAAGAAGATGGGTGGGACTTAGTATTACATGTTTTCACCCCTTTACCTTTTCTGTGGCAAAGCACTCTGGTTATGACCTTATGAATATAGGAGATTGTTGGTGGGGACCAGGATTGGTTCATTAAGGAAGGCCTACCCTACACCAATCACTGTGGCCAATTTGGCTTTAAAAGAGGGTCAAGCCCCTCTTTTGGGCAGATCGTCTGAAGCCTTTGCAAGGAATAACATTAGCCTTTGCAAGGAGTAACATTAGTAACTCATTTGGACACTGGCAGAAGGTACAGTCTGTCTTACATCTTCTGCCAGTGAAGGAAGGCTAGGATTTCCAGAGAGGGAAGCAAGATCCCTCCCCTAAACATTTTCCAAGGAACAGAGAGGGATCCTGAATCAAGATGGCACTCCAGCAGCTCCAGAACTGGTACCTAGCGAGCACACACTGTGCCCTGCTAGGCTCTCAAAGCAAGTTTCCTAGTTGGGAGTGAAAGAGAGTCTCTGAACCAAACCCAGGACAAGGCCAGTGCCTGCAACACTCTCCTCAGCTATAGGCCATCTGCCTTAAAGTGCATTGACAAGCATCAACCTGCGCCCTGCCTTAAAGGGCATGTTTGCGCAAAATTTGCACCATTTTTGCACCAGTCGAGCCCCTCGAGCTGCAACCGACTGCAAACTGACTGTTGTTATGCTGCAGTCGTTCACTCTGTCCGAGACGCCTCGACCAGTGCTTCAGACCCGCCAACCGGCACTGAGACAGTGATTCCTGACCCTGAGATGCCACGCTCATCATTTACTGCCTGATACCCACAGCTCTCTCCTGTCTTGAATTCTGTCGCAAAAGCGACAAAGCGCCCTGAAACCGACTCAATGCTGTCAAGCACCAAGAACTTCTACAAGCACAAGAAGCATTGTGGTTCTGTCCCCCTGACCCTTCTCCGAAGGCCTCTAGTAAAATTGTACGACCCATTGCTCCCTTTGTGCTGAAACCAAGTATCCTTCAACTGTTAAGGATTTTAAAGAGGTGTCACACTCCAGACCAGGACTCTTGATACTGGCCAAGGATGCGGCGCACAATTAAAACACTTTTAAATTCATGAATTTGGATTCAGCTTTGAGAAGGCAGCCAATCAGTCTCACGCCCCCCTTAACGTACACCTCTTGTCACAATGGACCATGAACCAGGCCGGTGTGTGATAATTCAATATTTATTTATTTTATTTTGGAATAAAAATCAAACACATTCAATAGAGGGCAGCAATCACCAATGTGGTGATAATTACACTGTAAAATTATGGAACACACTTAGTTTGACCTTTTAACATCATATACACAATGCATAATTGAATAAAAGCAAGATCACTTTTCGGGTATTATTTTCAGATAGCACCACAGTTAGTAGTTAACCAAATTTGCTAGAGAGGAGTAGCAAGGAGTCAGGTATACTATGCAACAAACAGAATGAAAATCTGACCTTCCACCCCCTGAATGGGAGGCAAAATCGGATTGAAAGCCCTTGAAATTGAGCAAAATAGCACTCGAAATTACTAAATAGTTATTTTACATGTGCGGTTGAATGAATGAGGTAGAAATGAGTATGGCCGTATCAAAGAAGTAAGAACACTAGCAAACTACAAGGCGATGTACTAACAACAGGCATACCGTTCAGAAAATCGATTTGTTAGGAAAAATAGTGCAGCAATTCACACATGGAGAAATTGCTTAGTTTCACAGGTTAAAAATAGCAAAACGGCTTGGAAAATGGGGTAAACAGACAAAATCGGAATGTGGTTTTGATGCTAAGGTACAAAGGCAAATCACAAGTATAATATGAAAGTGAAATGGTAACCCTGGATGGATGACAGTATGAGATTCTTAAAGGGAAAGGAAACAGTTTTTAAATGGGAACAATTTCACAGGACAACTCGGTTTTGTTAGTAAAGTGATTTCTTTTACAGAAACTATATTTTAGTGACTAGATTGTTAAAGAAAGACACGGTATGTGAGGAGGTTACTTGCAATGGCAACCTATCCACGCCACAGCTCTATATGGGAATTTAATAAATTATTCAAAATAGTACTAAGGACTTACACAAGGACTGAAATTAGTTGGAATGAATGGCGCTAACACTTGGAAATGAACTCAGATTTTCATATGGACAGGATACACAGAGGATTCTGGCAATTGGATTTACTGGGATATGTATAGAATTTCTATGGGATTGGACCTAATACAAGGTAGCAAAGCAAGGGATGCATCTTTTTGGTTACAGGGGAAGATAGTACTTACACCAAGCACTTTAATGGGGTAGTTATGACAGCAAACCAGGTTTCTGGACATCGAGGCAAGATCTGGTCTCTGCGCAGCAGCGGGCTCTCCTAGAAGGGGACAGCTGGGCCTGGTCTGGTCACTGGAGACAGCAAGGTGCATCAGCTGGGCAAGCAAGTAGCGGGGCAAGGCCGGTCTGGTCACAGGATACTCCCAAAAAGGGTACCACAGCCTTTCCCACTTCCTCCCTGAATTATAGGGATTTTAGTAGGGTTTTAATTCTGGATCAGTGGTTCTGCCTTGATAGGGTCAGCTAGCTCTGACATGGCTTCTGGAATAGGGAAACTTGCAGGGAGAATGTGGAATGCCTGGATCTCTGGATGTTGCTTTATGAATGCTGGATTTTCTTGAATGTCTGTCCTTCTGGAATCTGTGTGTCCTGAGCTTTGAATGTCTCCCCTTTATAGGCCGGATGACATCAGAGTATTTTTTACTATGTGGGCTGAAATAAGCTAGACATACCTCTAAATTGGAAAGGTCAAGCTGTAATGTCGCCTCCTCCCTGGAAGCAGATTGGACTGAAGAAGGTGACTCCGTTTTTTAGGGTGGGTATTTTATGATGTACTTTTGTTTCACCAAGTTACTTTTGCCAAAATAAGTAATGTAGCAAAACACTGATTTTTACACATGTCATCATCATGAAAAACAGATAGGCAGACTCCATAATTTACAAGAAGCATGCTGATCCAACCCCCAAGATGGTGCAATGCTGTTGAGTCATTCTGGCAATATTTCGCCATTTACAGTTGTATTCACTGTGCACTCCTTTTCATGATATTTCTTTCAATTTAGTTGTCGTATTCTTTGTAACAGAAATGTTTTTAGTAAATTTAAGGTGCAGGTGAGATAACAGTCAACCCTGGCATATGGGTTGTGAAATATATACAGACAGGTTAAGTTCCTAATGGAGGAACTCCTGTCACCTGCACACTTTTGCAAGCTCAGATATAGTCCCAAACAATCTCGAAGAAGAGATGTTATCTCCAAACGCGTTACGCCTTTTTGAAAAATTGAAAAATTAAACTACGTGTGAAGTATTCAAAGAATTATGATTTGTTGTGATCATTGAAGTGAAAAACTGCTTGCTGACAAATTGAAATGATTGAAGAACTTAATATATAAAACACATGTCGTGTCAACAAAATTTAACCTTGATTGCTTAGCTCTATATCTGAGCTTGTGAAAGTGTGCAGGGGATGGGAGTTCCTCCATTAGGAACTGAATCTGTCTCTAAATCTTTTGCCATTTCCCTGGAAAACATCCCACCTAAAATTCTATAATTTTGTACATAGATACATATTATCACTGGGCATATTATCATTAATTTACAAAACTGTACCATGCACGCTTTCCCAGAAATGGCATTTTCCTGGCGTTTGCCTCCCCAATGTGCTAGAAAAACCTACAATGTCTTATTTTAATGGCGCAAAAATAATATTTAAACGGTCATGATTTCACATTACTGCTTCTTTTGATTACTGAAATAAATGTTATGATCTGAACAGTCTCTGAAATTAACTGTGCTGGCTTTGTTTCCAAATATGGGCAGTCTTTCCCACCCCCAGCGACATGTCAGGCTCTGGTCAGTTTAGCCGAGGGTTGCAATGCATTCGCCTTTGATCTTAGTCAGTTGAAGCTGAGGGGAGGTGGCACCAGGAATGTACACCTCTGTGCCAGGGCAGCCCATTGTGTCAGGCAGCAGCAATGCCGCTTCGTCTGACGAGGTTGTGAGATTCTCCACCTTGGCCCATTCATAGTTTGTGGGGGAGATTCCTGAGCCAGGAAGGTTTAGTGCCTTTGAATTTCCAGGCTAGGCCCCTTTATTCTGCTGTTCTCAAACACACATTTTTTTCTTTTTTTTCTTACTTTCTTTCGCAAAACCCAAGTCTTTTTGGAAATAAATGTCATGTATATTATTAAAGCAAACCCCCATCTCCCATCATATTTCTATGCTAGCACAGGACCTCATTTTAACATTTCACTTTAAAAAGACATTTTCTTTCTTGGCAAAAGCACCATTTCACACGTGGGTTAATTTTTCATGGATGTCACTTTTGCAGATGCAATTTTTACTTGCACCCATATTCTGAACCCTTCCATAGCCGTAGTCAATTTCTAATACACAGGAATCTGTTCAAGTAAAGGGTTCTTTGAAACTGGCATCAAGCAAAATGAGAAGGAGCTTTTGTGAAGAGTTTGGACTGTGCTAGATTGTTGCAAAAGTAAAACGTTTGCTGTATGGCCTGAAGTGAGTTTCTCTGATAGTTCACTGATTTCCTTGGACATTAAGAGGGTAATTCATAGAATTCAGCGCACAAGTGGCGCACGCGGCTGGCGCACAGTGTGCGCGTGCGAATCCCTGCGCCAGCCGCGTGCGCTAAAATCCATTTCCGCGCACAGCGTATTCATGGATTCCAGCCACCAAAACCAGCCGTGGCGCACAGTGGCGCAGCGACCCTGCAGCAGCGCCAGTTACGCCCCCACGAACGCCTCTCGCGCAAGGAAAAGCCATCAATATACCCAATCCAGCGCAAAGGGCTGCGCTAACCCTGTACCAGCACAGCAAGCGGGCTACGTGTATCACTGGGGTGCGCGTGAAGTACCTCACGCGATTGGCCCCGTGCGAGCAGGGTACGCATATTTCAGGGGTGCGCAGGAAGTTCCACACGCGATTTCATCATGGTACGTGTATTTCAGGGGTGCGCGGGAATTACCACACGCGAATGGGCCCGTGCGAGCAGCGTATGTGTATCTCAGGGGTGCGCGGGAAGTTCCACACGCGATTCCATCCCGGTACGTGTATGTCGGGGTGCGCGTGAAGTTCCACACGCGATATCAGCAAGGTACGTGCATTTCAGGGTGCAGGGGAAGTTACACACGCGATTTCCGCAGGGTACGTGTATATCAGGGGTGCGCGTGAAGTTCCACACGCGATATCAGCAGGGCATGTGTATTTCAGGGTGCAGGGGAAGTTACACACGCGATTTCTGCAGGGTACGTGTATTTCAGGGGTGCGCGGGAATTTCCACACGCGATTGGGCCCGTGTGAGCAGGGTACGCGTATCTCAGGGGAGCGCGGGAAGTTCCACACGCAATTCCATCAGGGTACGTGTATTTCAGGGTGCGGGGGAAGTTCCACATGCAAAATCAGCAGGGTACGTGTATTCCAGGGGTGCGCGGGAAGTCCCACACGCGATTCCATCAGGGTACGTGTATTACAGGGGTGCGCGGGAATTTCCACACGCGACTGGGCCCGTGCGAGCAGGGTACGCGTATCTCAGGGGTGCGCGGGAAGTTCCACACGCGATATCAGCAGGGTACGTGTATTTCAGGGTGCAGGGGAAGTTACACACGTGATTTCCGCAGGGTACGTGTATTTCAGGGGTGCGTGTGAAGTTCCACACGCGATATCAGCAGGGTACGTGTATTTCAGGGTGCAGGGGAAGTTACACACGCAATTACAGCAGGGTACGTGTATTTCAGGGGTGCGTGGGAATTTACACACGCGATTGGGCCCGTGCGAGCAGGGTACGCGTATCTCAGGGGTGCGCGGGAAGTTCCACACGCGATTCCATCAGGGTACGTGTATTACAGGGTGCGGGGGAAGTTTCACATGCAAAATCAGCAGGGTACGTGTATTCCAGGGGTGCGCGGGAAGTCCCACACGCGATTCCATCAGGGTACGTGTATTCCAGGGGTGCGCGGGAAGTGCCACACGCGATTTCAGCAGGGTACGTGTATTCCAGGGGTGCGCAGGAAGTTCCACACGCGATTCCATCAGGGTACATGTATTACAGGGGTGCGCGGGGAGCACCACACGTGAATTGCACGTGTGGGTCCTCCCAGGTGTTCCCTCTACACCCTCCACGGCCCCTGCAGGTGGCTCACACCACAGGGGCCTACCCTGCACATGTCCTGCAGGCACACCATCCACTATGGCCATGACCCCCAGCCAACCCACATGTCAACTTGCACTACTGCCCACCAACGCATGTCCCCCTGCACCCCCAGTCACCAGGGGCACCCTCCACCAGGCCCCACCCATGTCTCCCACCACCCCCACCCCCCAGCAGTGCAGGGGCACCCACCACCAGGCCCCCACCCATGTCTCCCACCACCCCCACCCCCCAGCCACCAGGGGCAGCCTCCACCAGGCCCCCACCCATGTCTCCCAGCACCCCCACCCCCCAGCACTGTGGGGCACCTGCCAGCAGGCCCCCACCCATGTCCAACTCATGTTCCCCACCACCCGCACCCCCCAGCACCGTGGGGCACCTGCCAGCAGGCCCCCACCCATGTCCAACTCATGTTCCCCACCACCCCCACCCCCAGCACCGTGGGGCACCTGCCAGCAGGCCCCCACCCATGTCCAACTCATGTTCCCCACCACCCCACCCCCCAGCACTGTGGGGCACCTGCCAGCAGGCCCCCACCCATGTCCAACTCATGTTCCCCACCACCCCCACCCCCCAGCCACCAGGGGCAGCCTCCACCAGGCCCCCACCCATGTCTCCCACCACCCCCACCCCCCCAGCAGTGCAGGGGCAGCCACCACCAGGCCCCCACCCATGTCTCCCACCACCCCCAACCCCCAGCAGTGCAGGGGCAGTCTCCACCAGGCCCCCACCCATGTCTCCCAGCACCCCCACCCCCCAGCAGTGCAGGGGCAGCCTCCACCAGGCCCCCACCCATGTCTCACACCACCCCCAGCCACCAGCACTGTGGGTCACCTGCCAGCAGGCCCCCACCCATGTCCAACCATGTTCCCCACCACCCCCACCCCCCAGCACTGTGGGGCACCTGCCAGCAGGCCCCACCCATGTCTCCCACCACCCCCACCCCCCAGCAGTGCAGGGGCAGCCTCCACCAGGCCCCCACCCATGTCTCCCAGCACCCCCACCCTCCAGCAGTGCAGGGGCCCCCACCACCAGGCCCCCACCCATGTCTCCCACCACCCCCACCCCCCAGCAGTGCAGGGGCAGCCTCCACCAGGCCCCCACCCATGTCTCCCACCACCCCCATCCCCCAGTCACCAGGGGCACCTGCCAGCAGGCCCCCACCCATGTCCAACTCATGTTCCCCACCACCCCCACCCCCCAGCACTGTGGGGCACCTGCCAGCAGGCCCCACCCATGTCTCCCACCACCCCCACCCCCCAGCCACCAGGGGCAGCCTCCACCAGGCCCCCACCCATGTCTCCCACCACCCCCACCCGCCAGCAGTGCAGGGGCAGCCTCCACCAGGCCCCCACCCATGTCTCACACCACCCCCACCCCCCAGCCACCAGGGGCAGCCTCCAACAGGCCCCCACCCATGTCTCCCACCCCCCCACCCCCCAGCACTGTGGGTCACCTGCCAGCAGGCCCCCACCCATGTCCAACCATGTTCCCCACCACCCACACCCCCCAGCACTGTGGGGCACCTGCCAGCAGGCCCCCACCCATGTCCAACTCATGTTCCCCACCACCCCCACCCCCCATCACTGTGGGGCACCTGCCAGCAGGCCCCACCCATGTCTCCCACCGCCCCCACCCCCCAGCAGTGCAGGGGCTGCCTCCACCAGGCCCCCACCCATGTCTCCCAGCACCCCCACCCCTCAGCAGTGCAGGGGCACCCACCACCAGGCCCCCACCCATGGCTCCCACCACCCCCACCCCCCAGCAGTGCAGGGGCAGCCTCCACCAGGCCCCCACCCATGTCTCCCACCACCCCCACACCCAGTCACCAGGGGCACCTGCCAGCAGGCCCCCACCCATGTCCAACTCATGTTCCCCACCACCCCCACCCCCAGCACTGTGGGGCACCTGCCAGCAGGCCCCACCCATGTCTCCCACCACCCCCACCCCCCAGCCACCAGGGGCTGCCTCCACCAGGCCCCCACCCATATCTCCCACCACCCCCACCCCGCAGCAGTGCAGGGGCTGCCTCCACCAGGCCCCCACCCATGTCTCCCACCACCCCCACCCCTCAGCAGTGCAGGGGCAGCCTCCACCAGGCCCCCACCCATGTCTCACACCACCCCCATCCCCCAGCCACCAGGGGCAGCCTCCACCAGGCCCCCACCCATGTCCCCCACCACCCCCACCCCCCAGTCACCAGGGGCACCTGCCAGCAGGCCCCCACCCATGTCCAACTCATGTTCCCCACCACCCCCACCCCCCAGCACTGTGGGGCACCTGCCAGCAGGCCCCACCCATGTCTCCCACCACCCCCACCACCCAGCCACCAGGGGCAGCCTCCACCAGGCCCCCACCCATGTCTCCCACCACCCCCACCCCCCAGCAGTGCAGGGGCTGCCTCCACCAGACCCCAACACATGTCTCCCACCACCCCACCCCCCAGCAGTGCAGGGGCAGCCTCCACCAGGCCCCCACCCATGTCTCACACCACCCCCACCCCCCAGCCACCAGGGGCAGCCTCCACCAGGCCCCCACCCATGTCTCCCACCACCGCCACCCCCCACTCCCCAGGGGCAGCCTCCACCAGGCCCCCACCCATGTCTCCCACCCCCCAGCAGTGCAGGGGCAGCCTCCACCAGGCCCCCACCCATGTCTCCCAGCACCCCCACCCCCCAGCAGTGCAGGGGCACCCACCTCCAGGCCCCCACCCATGTCTCCCACCACCCCCATCCCCCAGCCACCAGGGGCAGCCTCCACCAGGCCCCCACTCATGTCTCCCACCACCCCCACCCCCCAGTCACCAGGGGCACCTGCCAGCAGGCCCCCACCCAGGTCCAACTCATGTTCCCCACCACCCCCACCCCCCAGCACTGTGGGGCACCTGCCAGCAGGCCCCCACCCATGTCCAACTCATGTTCCCCACCACCCCCACCCCCCAGCCACCAGGGGCAGCCTCCACCAGGCCCCCACCCATGTCTCCCACCACCCCCACCCCCCCAGCAGTGCAGGGGCAGCCACCACCAGGCCTCCACCCATGTCTCCCAGCACCCCAACCCCCAGCAGTGCAGGGGCAGCCTCCACCAGGCCCCCACCCATGTCTCCCACCACCCCCACCCCCCAGTCACCAGGGGCACCTGCCAGCAGGCCCCCACCCATGTCCAACTCGTGTCCCCCACCACCCCCACCCCCAGCACTGTGGGGCACCTGCCAGCAGGCCCCCACCCATGTCTCCCACCACTCCCACCCCCCAGCCACCAGGGGCAGCCTCCACCAGGCCCCCACCCATGTCTCCCACCACCCCCACCCCCCAGCAGTGCAGGGGCAGCCTCCACCAGGCCCCCACCCATGTCTCCCACCACCCCCACCCCCCAGCAGTGCAGGGGCAGCCTCCACCAGGCCCCCACCCATGTCTCACACCACCCCCACCCCCCAGCCACCAGGGGCAGCCTCCATCAGGCCCCCACCCATGTCTCCCACCACCCCCACCCCCCAGCACTGTGGGTCACCTGCCAGCAGGCCCCCACCCATGTCCAACCATGTTCCCCACCACCCCCACCCCCCAGCACTGTGGGGCACCTGCCAGCAGGCCCCCACCCATGTCCAACTCATGTTCCCCACCACCCCCACCCCCCAGCACTGTGGGGCACCTGCCAGCAGGCCCCACCCATGTCTCCCACCACCCCCACCCCCCAGCAGTGCAGGGGCAGCCTCCACCAGGCCCCCACCCATATCTCCCAGCACCCCCACCCCTCAGCAGTGCAGGGGCACCCACCACCAGGCCCCCACCCATGTCTCCCACCACCCCCACCCCCCAGCAGTGCAGGGGCAGCCTCCACCAGGCTCCCACCCATGTCTCCCACCACCCCCACCCCCCAGTCACCAGGGGCACCTGCCAGCAGGCCCCCACCCATGTCCAACTCATGTTCCCCACCACCCCCACCCCCAGCACTGTGGGGCACCTGCCAGCAGGCCCCACCCATGTCTCCCACCACCCCCACCCCCCAGCCACCAGGGGCAGCCTCCACCAGGCCCCCACCCATATCTCCCACCACCCCCACCCCCCAGCAGTGCAGGGGCTGCCTCCACCAGGCCCCCACCCATGTCTCCCACCACCCCCACCCCCCAGCAGTGCAGGGGCAGCCTCCACCAGGCCCCCACCCATGTCTCACACCACCCCCACCCCCCAGCCACCAGGGGCAGCCTCCACCAGGCCCCCACCCATGTCTCCCACCACCCCCACCCCCCACTCCCCAGGGGCAGCCTCCACCAGGCCCCCACCCATGTCCAACTCATGTTCCCCACCACCCCCACTCCCCAGCACTGTGGGGCACCTGCCAGCAGGCCCCACCCATGTCAAACCACCACCCCCACCCCCCAGCCACCAGGGGCAGCCTCCACCAGGCCCCCACCCATGTCTCCCACCACCCCCACCCCCCAGCAGTGCAGGGGCTGCCTCCACCAGGCCCCCACCCATGTCTCCCACCACCCCACCCCCCAGCAGTGCAGGGGCACCCACCACCAGGCCCCCACCCATGTCTCCCACCACCCCCATCCCCCAGCCACCAGCCACCAGGGGCAGCCTCCACCAGGCCCCCACTCATGTCTCCCACCACCCCCACCCCCCAGTCACCAGGGGCACCTGCCAGCAGGCCCCCACCCATGTCCAACTCATGTTCCCCACCACCCCCACCCCCCAGCACTTTGGGGCACCTGCCAGCAGGCCCCACCATGTCTCCCACCACCCCCACCCCCCAGCCACCAGGGGCAGCCTCCACCAGGCCCCCACCCATGTCTCCCACCACCCCCACCCCCCAGCAGTGCAGGGGCTGCCTCCACCAGGCCCCCACATATGTCTCCCACCACCCCACCCCCCAGCAGTGCAGGGGCAGCCTCCACCAGGCCCCCACCCATGTCTCACACCACCCCCACCCCCCAGCCACCAGGGGCAGCCTCCACCAGGCCCCCACCCATGTCTCCCACCACCGCCATCCCCCACTCCCCAGGGGCAGCCTCCACCAGGCCCCCACCCATGTTTCCCACGCCCCCCCACCCCCAGCAGTGCAGGGGCAGCCTCCACCAGGCCCTCACCCATGTCTCCCAGCACCCCCACCCCCCAGCAGTGCAGGGGCACCCACCACCAGGCCCCCACCCATGTCTCCCACCACCCCCATCCCCCAGCCACCAGGGGCAGCCTCCACCAGGCCCCCACTCATGTCTCCCACCACCCCCACCCCCCAGTCACCAGGGGCACCTGCCAGCAGGCCCCCACCCAGGTCCAACTCATGTTCCCCACCACCCCCATCCCCCAGCACTGTGGGGCACCTGCCAGCAGGCCCCCACCCATGTCCAACTGATGTTCCCCACCACCCCCACCCCCCAGCCACCAGGGGCAGCCTCCACCAAGACCCACCCATGTCTCCCACCACCCCCACCCCCCAGTAGTGCAGGGGCAGCCACCACCAGGCCTCCACCCATGTCTCCCAGCACCCCCACCCCCCAGCAGTGCAGGGGCAGCCTCCACCAGGCCCCCACCCATGTCTCACACCACCCCCACCCCCCAGCCACCAGGGGCAGCCTCCACCAGGCCCCCACCCATGTCTCCCACCACCCCCACACCCCAGCACTGTGGGTCACCTGCCAGCAGGCCCCCACCCATGTCCAACCATGTTCCCCACCACCCCCACCCCCCAGCATTGTGGGGCACCTGCCAGCAGGCCCCCACCCATGTCCAACTCATGTTCCCCACCACCCCCACCACCCAGCACTGTGGGGCACCTGCCAGCAGGCCCCACCCATGTCTCCCACCACCCCCACCCCCCAGCAGTGCAGGGGCAGCCTCCACCAGGCCCCCACCCATGTCTCCCAGCACCCCCACCCCCCAGCAGTGCAGGGGCACCCACCACCAGGCCCCCACCCATGTCTCCCACCACCGCCACCCCCCAGCAGTGCAGGGGCAGCCTCCACCAGGCCCCCACCCATGTCTCCCACCACCCCCACCCCCCAGTCACCAGGGGCACCTGCCAGCAGGCCCCCACCCATTTCCAACTCATGTTCCCCCCAACCCCCACCCCCAGCACTGTGGGGCACCTGCCAGCAGGCCCCACCCATGTCTCCCACCACCCCCACCCCCCAGCCACCAGGGGCCGCCTCCACCAGGCCCCCACCCATGTCTCCCACCACCCCCACCCCCCAGCAGCGCAGGGGCAGCCTCCACCAGGCCCCCACCCATGTCTCACACCACCCCCACCCCCCAGCCACCAGGGGCAGCCTCCACCAGGCCCCCACCCATGTCTCCCACCACCCCACCCCCCACTCCCCAGGGGCAGCCTCCACCAGGCCCCCACCCATGTCTCCCACCCCCCCACCCCCCAGCAGTGCAGGGGCAGCCTCCACCAGGCCCCACCCATGTCTCCCAGCACTCCCACCCCCCAGCAGTGCAGGGGCACCCACACCAGGCCCCCGCCCATGTCTCCCACCACCCCCATCCCCCAGCCACCAGGGGCAGCCTCCACCAGGCCCCCACTCGTGTCTCCCACCACCCCCAGTCACCAGGGGCACCTGCCAGCAGGCCCCCACCCATGTCCAACTCATGTTCCCCACCACCCCCACCCCCCAGCACTGTGGGGCACCTGCCAGCAGGCCCCCACCCATGTCCAACTCATGTTCCCCACCACCCCCAGCCACCAGGGGCAGCCTCCACCAGGCCCCCACCCATGTCTCCCACCACCCCCACCCCGCCAGCAGTGCAGGGGCAGCCACCACCAGGCCCCCACCCATGTCTCCCAGCACCCCCACCCCCCAGCAGTGCAGGGCCAGCCTCCACCAGGCCCCCACCCATGTCTCACACCACCCCCACCCCCCAGCCACGAGGGGCAGCCTCCACCAGGCCCCCACCCATGTCTCCCACCACCCCAACCCCCGGGCACTGTGGGTCACCTGCCAGCGGGCACCCACCCATGTCCAACCATGTTCCCCACCACCCCCACCCCCCAGCACTGTGGGGCACCTGCCAGCAGGCCCCCACCCATGTCCAACTCATGTTCCCCACCACCCCCACCCCCCAGCACTGTGGGGCACCTGCCAGCAGGCCCCACCCATGTCTCCCACCACCCCCACCCCCAGCAGTGCAGGGGCAGCCTCCACCAGGCCCCCACCCATGTCTCCCAGCACCCCCACCCCCCAGCACTGTGGGGCACCTGCCAGCAGGCCCTACCCATGTCCAACTCATGTTCCCCACCACCCCCACCCCCCAGCAGTGCAGGGGCAGCCTCCACCAGGCCCCCACCCATGTCTCCCACCACCCCCACCCCCCAGCACTGTGGGGCACCTGCCAGCAGGCCCCCACACATGTGCAACTCATGTTCCCCAGCCAACATGTCATCACAATCTAGATCCCTGGTCCCTATGGTCAGCCTCCAAATGCAAAACACCCACCCGAGTATTGCATCCACCCACTCATAATTTGCAATTACATCACAGAACACCAATTGCAAGTTCCGAAACAAACACATTTCCCTCACATACACCCAATGGGTGTCAGTGAATCTCAAAACACATATCATGAAATGCATGAAACCAATGAGATACCACACATTGAAGTTCACCAAAAATAATATGCATTAAAGGAAACATCAATAGAATAAAAAATGAAGAAACAGAAACGTGAATGTACAAAAATGAAAAGAAGCATGTCCGTCAAAAAAAGCAAAACCAATTATAAAAATCCAAAGTAATGTCCAAAGTCAATGTCCACAAAACAAAATCCAATGGGAAATAAAAAAGAAAGCCATTGCTCCATGGTTAAAAATAGAAGAAAAATACAATCCAACTGTCAACTATGTACATGGGAACAATCCAGGGTCCATTATCCCAACAAAATAAAGGAAACCTATCTAACTACACTAACTAATAAAATAAACTATATACAAAAATGTGGCCAATGTCCGAAAGGTCCAAATAAAATAAAAACAAAAATGAAACCTAACACTACCTAGAAACTATGTACAAGGGCAGCGGGCTAGTTTCACGGCTCACTTGTGGATGTTCCGGGCCAGGGCATCATCGAACTCCTCCTCAATGTCCCGGAGGTGGTCCTCCTCCATGGCCCCGAGGGTCTGCAGGGCCGTCGACGTCTCCACCTCCAAACCCCTGCGGATTGCCTCGAGGCACTCGGCCCGCCTCAGGGCCCTCCGCATGGAGTTCTCCGCCCTGACCATTGTGAGCCGTGCCTCTTCCGCCCGCTGCCGCTCCGCATCTATGGCGTGGCCCAACCGCTGCCACACGGAAGACACTCTCTGTCCTGGGTCCTCCTGCCCTCCGGCCGATGCCTGCCCCTCCGATGTCGAAGTCCCCGAGCCTTCATGGCTCCCACCACGTTGCTGCTGCTGCTGTGCCTCTGCCCGTGCACTGCCTCCTGCTGCCTGCACATCCTCCGCCGGCTGGGGTGCAGTCGTAGATGTGGCCACCCCTGCTGGACGTCCGACTCCCGACTGTGGCAGGGATGCCTCCTCCACCAGCCTGGCTGCATCGTCAGAGGCAGCTCCACAAGGCACCCAGGTGACTGATGGGTGGGAAGATGGCACAGAGGACGACTGGCGCGTAGGGGGTCCAGTTGAGGAGGGGTCGGAGCAAGCCCCATCAGACGGAGGAATCCGGCCTGGGTGACCTGTCCCAGCAGGCTGACGTGGTCAACGAGCCATTCGAGATGACGTGCAGTCTCTCCATGAAAAGACTGCAGGTCACCTCGCATGGCCCGTTGACGCAACGCCACACCAACCAGGACAGGCTCAACCCAGACCTGGATAGCCACGTCTGCAGGCAGAGGAAGGCCAGTTGACGTGAGCTCATCCCCTGCCTGAAAACGGGTCTGGACGTAGGCATCCCTGCTGGTGCAAGATGATGCAGGGACAGGATCGGGGACAGGATTGCACACAGGCACCTCCGCTTCGGCCTGTGGTGCCTCCTGTCCCTGGTCCTGCACTGCACCACTAGCACCAGTGGGATCCCCACCTCCAGACCCCGTCTCTGGTGCTTGCACGGCCTCCTCCTCCACCAAACCCCCCACCAACCTGGATGACTCCGTGCCATCTTCCCATGTTGGGCCCTGTGGGGTCCCAGCTGCCCCTTCTGCTGCCGAGGAGTCCAACTCCAACCTCCGCCTCTTGGACCTCCCCCCGGCAGCCGCGGCCTGGGACGCGGCAACGGACTCCTCACTCCCCGACGAGATCACAACATGGGAGGGGAGCCGGGCCTTGCATCTCCGGCTGGCGGTCGGATCCCCGCCGCTGTGCTCCACAGCACCTTCTCCGCCCTCTTCATCAGTTGACGCTGCAGACAGGGAGAAACAAAACACAGGTATCAGGGCACTGTACAATGGACACATACACACATGACAGTTGTACATGAGTGGCATTGGCAAACCTCAGACATGTCATCACAATCCCCAACACACATGTCATTACAACTCGCACACATGAGCCATACCACAGCCATATCGCAACTGCCACCACCATCCATACACATACAACAGCATGAGCAGCCAAAGGTGAGCCAGACATCACATGCAACACAGGAAGTGCACCACACATGTACACACACCACCACACTTGCATGCATGTGTACACCTCTGCCAAGTGTCGCACTGTTCAGACGGGCATCCATGTCACATCTGCCAATCAGGCTTCCACATACCGCTGTCACATGCATCCATGTTGCATCACTGTTGCACCCTTGTCATATACACACACATGCACATGTACACAGTGCTGATACATGCAGCCGAAAACAACATACATGCGTGACATCACGGACATGTCTACTTACATACACATTCATCCAAACATGTGTGCCCACACAACTGCATTTGGCATGCAAGCCTACACACACAAGCACCATCCATGTCTCACACATTACAGCCCTCGCATGTGTCAGCCCCACGGCCCTGTACACCCCCACCCATACTCGACCCCATACAAACAGATGTGCAACCTGCACACTACTGAATAATCACCACACGCACTGCTCACAATCACGATGCATGTACACTCACCGCTCGACTCCAGACGGGTCTGCTTCTCTAGGACCTGGACGTGGAGCGCTGGGGATATGCGTTCCAGGACCCTCATCTGTTCTTCCGACAAGTGGCCCCGGCGCCCCTTGGCATCCGCTGCCTTCAAGAGGCGCCGGGCCTTGTTCAGGGTCCTGGACCTGAAGTCCTCCCAGCGCTTCTTGACATGTTGTAAGTCGCGGACTTCCACACCCTCCGCGTTGATGGCAGTCACGATGTCAGTCCAGATCCGAGTCCGTCCTTCCTTGTCGGCGCGGGAACTTCCGAAGAGGGCATCATACTGCCCCAGGACTTGCTCCACCAGGACACCAACTTCGGTGGCACTGAAGCTGGTGCCCCTCTGCCTCTCTGGCCGGGGGTTGTCAGTGGTCACAGATGGTGTTTGCCCCGACATGACAACCCCAGAGGCAGGAGTGGGTGGGCAACTGGGTCCTGGGGCTGGGCTGTGGAGCGATGGAATCCCAGTCGGGAGTCTTCGGTTCCAGCAGGGGTGGTCACAGCAACAGCACCCCTGGCTGATGTGCAGGCAGCAAATGGCAGTGCACGTGGGCAGCAGGCAGTCAGGCAGCAGCAGATGGCAGGTGGGAGCGTGCTCGGGGCTCTGGGGAGCAGTAGTTCGGCCTTCTGGGCAGGAGCGTGGTCTTCCGTGTGCTTACGCGTGGCCAGCTTGATACGGAGTGATTTGGCACGTGAAAAATCTGCACGTCAGCGTGTAATTCGAGGAAAGGCCCTTAGCGCGTAAGCACGTCTGCACGCATATGCATTTTCATTGGACAGAAGGCCCCTCAAGCGCAAGCGCCCCTGTGACGTGACGCGTACAGACGTGCATGGGCATTTCAGCGCGCGTGAAAAACTGCACGTCCGCGTGTAATACGAGGAAAGGGCCCATGCGCGTAAGCACGCGTGGAAAACTGCACGTCCGCGTGTAATACGAGGAAAGGCCCTTATCGCGTATGCACGACAGCACGCATATGCGATTTCATTGGACCAAAGGCCCTTAGCGCGTGAGCGCGTCTGTGACGTGACGCGCGCAGGTGTTTCCCTCATTGCACGTGATGGCAGAACACACGTGGATTTCCACCAATCGCGTGTGAAAGTTCCCGGCACCCCGGAACACACGTACCCAGGCTAATCGCGTGTGGAACTTCCCGCGCACCCCGAAACACACGTACCCAGGCCAGTTGCGTGTACGCTCACTCCCCTCCGATCACACGCGATGACACTCGGACCGTATCCGAATACGGGAAACCCGCGCACGGCAAAAGACGTGCACAGGCGTCAACGCGTCTGCCACACGAAGGCAGGCGGAAGCGTCCCCGCGCACAGCATAAAAGTGCGCGCAAACAACAAACGCGTATATACAGCTACGATGAATGCCCCATTTGTCGCTGCACTGATCGTGGGACACCGCAGGAGGAGGAGAATAGCCAGGGCACGCATTTTCGCACCACGGACAAGCCTTTTTGGGATGCCTGATGACCAGGTCTATGGCAGGTATAGGTTTCCACCCCATATCATCCTAGACCTGGTCAGGGAATGGGAAGATGACCTCACATCCCCCACCCTTTGCTCCCAAGCATTGAGCCCCTTGGAGAAGCTGCTCAATGTCCTGCATTTTTTGGCCACTGGGTCATTTCAGCGGACCACTGCCATAGTGGGGGGGGTCTCATAGGCCACGCAGTCACGCTGCCTACACCAGGTACTGGCAATCATGACAGCGCGCCCCTCAGTCCGCAGGCACATATACATGCCCAGAACACCCGCAGAAAGGCAGGCCGTTGTCCTGTATTTTTTCAGGGTGGCACACTTCCCCAAAGTGCTCGGTGCCATAGATTGCACCCATGTGGCCCTACGTCCACCTAGGGCCATTGAGCACATCTACCGAAACCGCAAGCACTGGCATTCCATCAATGTACAGGTGGTATGTGATGCAAAGGGAATCATCACCTCTGTCTATGCAAACTACCCTGGCTCCACCCATGACAGTTTCATGTACAGAATGTCTGCCCTGAGCCGGGCCCTGGAAGCTGGGCAGCATGGCGACACATGGCTCCTAGGTCAGTACAAATGCCCTTGCACATGCATGCAAGTCACACACAGACAAATATCCAAACCCTATTATCACCTCCCCAGGGGACAGTGCCTACCCTCTGAGCAACCACATGATGACGCCAATCCGGAACCCCACAACACCACCCCAGGTAAGATACAACGCCGCCCATATTGCAACCAGGGGCATAGTGGAGCGCACATTCGGAGTGCTCAAGTCACGTTTCTGCTCCCTTGACCGCTCTGGTGGACAACTACTCTATGCACCACCAGTAGTGTGCAGGATCATTGTGGCAGCATGTGTCCTGCACAATGTTGCAACACGGCAGGGCGTCCCGGTGGACATGTTGGCGCCCCCACATCCCCAACCACAGGCGCTGCCCATGGGAGGGGACAGGGCACGTGGCGAGGAAGCCCGGACCCAGCTTGTGGCCACATTTTTCACCTAAACTCCCACCCCTGCGGAGTGCACACAGGCCTGGCACATACCAGGTGACAATCGATGATGACAAAGAGACAGTTAACTGTCACAACCCTACCACCCTGAGAAAGTTGCCATGGAAGTGCCACATCGTCTGCATCCCTAGCTACTTAAACACAAGCTATCCTGTGTGACCAAAAGGCACACATATGACATATGACATGATATGGGCCATACACAAGTATTCCAAGGCGCAATGAGGCAGGGAGGGGGGAACAAAGGAACACAGAGAACAGTACTACTAGGCAAGGTGTCATTGGGATCGTGCAAGTGCAGGGGTAGGGGGAATGGGAAAAGTGCAAGTGGAAGGGTGGGGGGGAGTCCAGTACAGGGGAAGAAGCCCAAAAAAATAATACATAGGTCGCCTGGTGGCAACTACAAAGGCAAGTGCTGACAAGTGCTGGCAAGGGAGGGCTGTAGGGATAGAGAGAAAGTACTGCAGTGCAGGGGTTGCCAGGGAGGCAGTGCAAGTGGAGAGTGGCTGGGCCAGGGACTGAGGTCGGTGAGAGTGGGCCAGTTGCAGCTCCTGTGCAGTTCCAGTGGATAATTCTGCAAGGGAGAGGCTTACAGTAAGCAGAAGCAAAGAGGAAGGTCTTGAGGTGCTTCCAGAACTGGAGATGATTCCCCTCAAGTTCAAGTCAGGCTGGAAGTCTGTTCCAGGGGGAGGGCCCTGCTGCGGAGAGAAATCTACCCCCAGCTAGTTGCTCTGAGAAGCGGATGACACGGACATGCAAGGTGTGCATCACACACACCTGCAAACCAGGCCATGGCCATCACTGTCATGTCACTCAAACCCTCCCAAACATCAACATGACATGGCACGCAATACCCATACACCAATGCAGTAACGATAAGGTACACATTGCCATGTCCTAAATGCACAGTGGCATCGGACACTGCTGCCTGACCCGGAATCAGATGAAATGACAGACCAACAACCTCCCACCCAAAATAAGTCATTTCCAAATGCATTACAACAGCCGTAGACGTAACATCACAATGAATGCCTGTCTACATGCACATTATGCATTACAAAATCAACACTGCAGCTCATGTGTGCAGTGTCCTACTCCTGCATCACACTGCTCAGCGCACAGCACAGTGAACAGCCATTGTGTGTGATGCACACCCTGAGCATCACATCTAAGTGACAGACCACGTCAAACTTCAAATTAGGCATGTACTGGATCCATGATCGGTCACAGAACATGTGCTGCCGGGACACAGTGGGCACCAGAAGGCAAACAGTGTACACGTGGATATGCAAGGGTGGGAGTACATGTAGTGCATCAGAGTGCAAGTGTGTGGTTCTGCAAGGACATGCACTCCACATATGCATGTGCACTCAAGTGACCATCAGTGTTCCCTACACATCACATGTGAACATCCACCATGTGTACACCCCAGCATGTCAAACCACAACTATCCCCTCGCACCTGAAAGGAAAACACAACACATGAACAGGCATTGATCAGCAGAACACAACATGTACATAGGATACCAACATTACTACGTCAGAGTTCCCATCACACTGCAGGGCAAGGCAACTATCAACAACAACCCCCCCCCCTCCCTCACAAATGACCATGACCCACTGAACAACTGCACCTGGGTCATGGAGCCTCCAAACCTCAATTCCACCTGGCCACAGGATCACCTTTACCCTTCGTAACCATCTCCCACCTTGTGTGTAAAAAGATGCCTGAACCCTCAGAATCCACACTCATTTCCAAAATCACAAAGTCGAAGGCATAAAAACGAACCCGAACACCCTCCAGTAGATGACTTGACGTAGCAGTACCTCACAAAGGCCAAGTACTACCACAATGATGCAACAACCAAGGTAGCACAGCAAAACAATGTCACAACAGGATGTGAGACATGTGTGGTACATGACATAGGATGATGCACCATGAATGGATGTGTACTGTCACAGGTCCCCTGTACAGGCGCGGGAGTGTCACGAAACAACCACCCCCACCATGTCCCGGGTGCCTGCAAGGTCAAACTCACACAGGCCCCTGAGACCCTGGTGGGGAATGAGGTTCAGGGATATGCAGTCGGGACAGGTGTTGACACACTGGATGACTGGAATGAGCGGCAGGAGAGGGGAGGAGGAATGACACATGAAACTAGGGAATGCACGAAAATGTACAACCTGCATGAACACATACACAATCCAAACAAACTTGGACATCATTGTCATGGCCTTCTGTAGTCCAGGCTCAGGAGTGGTATGAACCAACCACCCCCTCTAGAGTTTTTGCGCCTGCAAGTTTGGGGCTTACACAGGCATCCGCAACCCCAGTGGGGAAAGAGAGTCAGGGAACGTTGCTTGGATAGGCACGGGAAGCAGGAACACCGGGTAGAGGGTACAGGTTTCAAAATTGCATAGGATCACGGGTGATTAGGGAGAAAAAAACATACCAAATTGAACCACACATACATCCATGCATCAGTACACTCCCCAGCAAGCCTATGCAGAGCAGTTCGTAAGAAAAACAACAAGACACTTAGCTCTGGTTTTGAGTGCTGGCCTCCTGCCTGCGCACTCTCAGGTCTGGTTACAGGAGCACTGCAATGCTGCAAAGAGAGACACAGTCAACAACCTGTACAGTGCCAATTGCACAAAAACACAACACCAAACATGCCCCATAGCAACAGACTACTCTACAAACAGACAATCTGTGGTTGATGCTTCGTACCCATATATAACATCACCCCTGTGACGGGTCATACACAGTCAATGCAGTAAGGCAGCCGCTGCTGGGTGCGTGGCAAATGGAACACCAATGTGTCACAATTCACACAACATGCAATGTTCCCTGGGTAAGCAGACAGACCCATATAGCAAGCCATGACTACAGAGCAAGTTGCGTACCACCATGACCGAAACAAAGTTGGCAGTGCATTTATCATGAAGTACGTGGAAAAGACATGCACTGCACCCGAGTATTTCCCTTGCTGTATGTCCCTGTGAGCTGCCCCTTTCCATGTCTCGGAAGGCTACATGGTTGATACAAGTGGCTCAATGGACTTTGGTGTACCGGAGGGTATGTGCCACTGCCCCTGCATGTGTCCCAGACAACCCTACTATCAGCAGCCATCAGTCCACAAACACATCTGAGCTGCATTGTGTGCTTCAACACCTATATTCGTCTAAGCTCACCCTCAGTGCTGTGACTAAGCCTGCATGTGCAACTCACCTGGTGCAAGCTTTGCTGTGTCGTGGCCCCCCTGTGATGCTCACCTTGCCTGGAGTTCCTTGGAACATGTCAGCAGTTCTAGGATGTGGGTCTGCAATCACTGTGCCTCTGCTTCTGCACACATGTGCATGTGGGCACCAACAAACGGGTCCAGAATTCCGTCGTCCAATGGGCCAGGTCTCCTGGCAAAGGTGCTCTGGAGGCTCATCCCCCTGCAGAAAGGGCATGAAACACATGATTAATGCTTCAAAATCATCTGTGTGTGTCTCATCAGGCATCTCAGTACTTGACCATGTCAGAGAGTCACATCACAAATCACACCATCAGTCCGTCTTTCACCTCCAAAGTGTGGAACACTATCTACAGCATGAATTGCAACAAGCACATGTACAGGAAAGATATGAAACATACTACACAATGCATAACAATCAATGTCCACATTAATCATGACACACCCCATCTAGCAAAAGCTGAACAGTGGACAATGACACCTAAATCATCCCCACTAGGGGTGTCAACACAAGTCACACAGCACCAGACATGCCACAGATATGACAGTCCAAAGCCCTTGTGTAAAATGCTGTAACACCGAACCATCCTTGCGAGCCCATGGATAAGGGAGGCAGGAGTGGCATATGTGAGTCAAGGAACCCAAGCAGCAAACACATACACAAGACAACCATGAAGGGCCCAGCTGGAACAGACAGTGGATGCCTTCAAAAGCCACAAAGCACCGCACCGTCACATGAAAGCACAATAGACTAGCAATTTTAAACTAAATCAACTATTAACTAATTACACTAACTATGGAAAACCTACATTACCTATTTAAACTAACTATCAAACAGAAACTTAACTAACTAAACTAAAAGAAAAATCAAAAATGGCCACATACGACCTGGGGGGGAGGGGAGGCACCCAGGAGGGGGGAGGTACAGGGTGCTGCTCAACATCCACATGCGATGATGCTGAGCCAAAAAAAAATCCTCCATGGGCTCAACGCCTGCACAGCACGACCTATGTGGGAGATAGATGGTCGTCCGAGTCTGGCTCATCCTGGAAGGAAAGGAGGACGTGGCACAGTAGCCTGGCCACGCCTAGCCGCAGCTTGCCCCTCGTCGGCAGCAAGTCTGCCGGACGGGTGAGCCTGGTTCTGTGTGGCGATGTGACGTAGGTCTGCATGCAGAACCTGCCGTGATACACGTGCTTCCTCTTGCAAGGTAGCACATGTAACACAGAGTTCCTCCTGCAAGGCCTGGCTGGACAACCGCTGCACTTCCCGGCAAGCCTGTAGCTCAGCCGAGATGGTACGCTCAAGCTGTGCAAACCTCTCCTCTGCCTGCTGCCTCTGGGACATCATAAGGACACCCAGAGTGGATCTGAGGGAAGCATACTCCTCCCTCAGGGCATCCATGTGCGCCTCTGCGTGAGCAGCAATTGCTTGACGCAGAGATGACATTTCAGCCTGGTGTGCCCTGTCTGAGGCCGCCATGCCCAGCCTGAGCGAGCGGGCCGTGGACCGTGCCGCCTGCTGCTGGAGAAACACCTGCCTAGCAGTGGGAGCACAGATCGGGCCACACACTCCATGCTCTCAGCGATGTTCTCCATTGCTGACCCCTGCCTTTCGGAATTGGCAGTCATGTCTTGCTCCCACTCAGTATACAGCGGTTGCGCGCGGCGACCGTGTTGCCGGGCTTGACCCCTGCGGGACCCAAGGACCGGGGGTCCTCGCTGTGTTGGCACCGCCTGCGGCTGCACGACTACATGCCCCCGTCGACGTGATGTCCCAGGCACATCAGTGACTGGTGTGGAGGGTGACCCTGCGTCCCGATCCACCACGGGCGGAGGAACCAAGACTGTCTGATCCCTCAGTGCAGGTGTCGCAGACAGAGGAGTGTCCACATCAGAATCACTCACCCCTGACACATGGACTTGATGCTCATCCAACTCAACATGGACGTCAGAGTCGTCATCAAGGCTGGACTCATAGGCAGCCAGAGACAAGATGGACTGCAGCACTTGGGGGTTTTCGTGGCCTACCACCCCACGACCCCCACTAGTGCCGGGTTGATGTGGCGTTACCAACCCTGTGTCTGGCATGACAACACCATCCTCTGCCTCCATTGCGTCATCACCTGAAAAATAGAGAGAAAAAGGTCAATACACATGTCAGAAGCACACGACACACACACACCGACAGCAAAGGCATCCGGCAGACATGTGACACACAACATATGGCCTGGCATGCATGCTGGATATACTTTGAATAGCTTCTGTGATCAGACCTGTTGAAAGGTGGCAGTTTCCATGGAAGTGGGTCTATGCAGTGCAGAAAATGTGTACGCCACTCACTACCTACATGTACAAGCACTACATGGTGTGTGCCAGGAAATGTGAAGGCAGTGCAATGTCAAATTCAGACATCACGTGCATTGTGCATTCAATGTGTACCATGTCTAGAAGCCAAGCACCCCTCCACCCCAGTACCAAAGCAGGGATGTCTAGCATGGTATCAAAAGGCTGACCATACACCTGTGTATTGACAGGCAGTGTTGACTGGCATCAACAGCTTAATGTGATTCAAATTACAACACTGCAAATGATGCTGGGACAGTGGGCAGGACACATGATGGAAACTCCGGAGGCCGCCCACGTGTGAAGAAGACACAACAAGAGTTGGACAGAGTCATTGGCCATTGAACAGGCTGAGGCCTGTGAGCCACACAGATTGTCAGAGCCTAAACATGTGTGCAACGCAGGACTGAGCCACAGTTGACATGGGAAGGCTGATGAGATGGCAGGCAATGTATGTAACCAAGGACTTATATTACAGTGATCATCCAGTCAAGGACACATAGGGGCATGCGTGCAATGCACATGGAGCATCAATGGGCACTCATGTCCCTGCGGGACATCTGACCCATGCACAGTACAAGTGAGATACCCTGCATCGAGTACTAAGGCTGTACCACACGGCATATGTCTGGCAGATTCTACGCTGGAAGTTAGCATCTACACAGGACACATGAACAAGAAAGTACACATTGGCAAGATTGAAGCAGACCAGTGCAAAGGTGGAACTGGGGTGCAGAGTGGCGGAGGAGGGCCAAGGGAGCATGCCTACATGGAGTCCCGCATGCAGGCAGAGGAGACATGCATGACGGTAGCATTGCATTACTTACACATCAGAACCATGTACACGTCACATGTAGCAGCAATCATGCACAACACATCCCACAAATGAAACACACACGTCCTCAACAAACACGCATCAACACTCACTGGACTGGGCATCAAAGTCCAGCTTCTCTCCCACTACTTCGACCAATTCAGGTGGTATAAACTCAGCAACGAGAGCCTCATGCGGAGTGAGTTCTTCCTCCTCTGGTGCAGGTCCACCGGCAGTCACCAGAGTCAAGTTGTAATTTGAGGCACGCTTGGCATTAGTGCTGCGCTTGATGTCATTCCAACGCTTTTTGCACTCCTGTGCCGTGCGCACCTCATGGCCGAATGAACTGACATGTTCCGCAACATGCTTCCAGTGGGTGTCACGTTGGGCAGCCGTGGTCTGACTATTGGCACCCACTAGCATGTCACGGCTGTGGCCCCGCACGTAGTCCACGAGGAAGCCCAGTTCCTGCTTACAGAAAGGCTTCTTCCTCGATGTGCAGGAGGTCGTGGCTGTGTGTGGGGTCCCAGCCTGTGCTGCAGGTGCAACCTTAGTCCTCTTGGACTGTGGCGCAGACCCTGGCTGGCTAATGCCGCCCTGACCAGTATGGCCAGTGGGTTCAGTGGATTGAGCCAAGGGAGTGGCAGGTGGAGGGATGACCAAAGGCCTGACTTGTGTCAGTGGCAGCTGGGTGCCCACTAATGGACCCTGCGCAGCAACATCAACTGTGGCAGGGTCGTTGGCCGCAACGGTCCTGGCTGGCAGACTCACAACCGGGGTGCTGTTGGGTGCATCTGCCCCTGCACTTGCCAACACCCGGCTGTTCGGGGCAGCAGATGACAAGACTGCCCCAGGGACACGTTTCTTGGTCTGAGCAGCCCGGCCTGCCCCTATGGTTTCCCCCCTGGCCTGTTGGAGATCTACTAAGGGCTCTTCAAGTGCCAACGCAGCCTGCGCTGGCAGTCCCTGAGCCTGGGTGGCAGTGTCCACAGCTGCACCTGCAGCTACCACTACCCTTGGGCCCGTGGCAGTCGATGGAACGGACTGCCGGGTCATATGGGTGCCAGTGCCAGATGCAGGAGCTGCATCCCCCGGAACCACAGGGGGTGGTGGCATGGCTGCACCGACACATGGCACAACATTGTGCTCAAGTGGCGCACCCCTGCCTCTTCCCCCTCTGGGGCTGCCCTGGACACCCTGGAGTCCCCCTACTCCCTGGTCACCACGGCCACGTCCCCGACCACGCCCGCCACGAGGAGTACGCCCAGCTGAGGCGCCCCTCACCTTTGGTGGCCTCCCAACCATGGCACAGATGTAGTAGTGCTGGCACAGATGGAGTGGTGCCAATGGGAGGTGTACACCACAATTGACCTGGGCAATTGGGGTGAAGGGGGTGGGAAGCAAGATGTTAACAGCCCCCCTGCACCTGCAAGGCTGTATGTGACCCCGGTGATGTGGTGACGGGTCACGCAACGCTCAGGCACCCCAAAACTGCAGTAAAACCGTGCACACAACCCTGCAGCCTACGTGCGTGGATTCAACCTGGAGACATGGGTGGGGGCCTGGTGGAGGCTGCCCCTGCACTGCTGGGGGGTGGGGGTGGTGGGAGACATGGGTGGGGGCCTGGTGGTGGGTGCCCCTGCACTGCTGGGGGGTGGGGGTGCTGGGAGACATGGGTGGGGGCCTGGTGGAGGCTGCCCCTGCACTGCTGGGGGTGGGGGTGGTGGGAGACATGGTTGGGGCCTGCTGGCAGGTGCCCCAAAGTGCTGGGGGGTGGGAGTGGTGGGGAACATGAGTTGGACATGGGTGGGGGCCTGCTGGCAGGTGACCCACAGTGCTGGGGGGTGGGGGTGGTGGGAGACATGGGTGGGGGCCTGGTGGAGGCTGCCCCTGGTGGCTGGGGGGTGGGGGTGGTGGGAGACATGGGTGGGGGCCTGGTGGTGGGTGCCCCTGCACTGCTGGGGGGTGGGGGTGCTGGGAGACATGGGTGGGGCCTGGTGGAGGCTGCCCCTGCACTGCTGGGGGGTGGGGGTGCTGGGTGACATGGGTGGGGCCTGCTGGCAGGTGCCCCACAGTGCTGGGGGGTGGGGGTGGTGGGAGACATGGGTGGGGGCCTGGTGGAGGCTGCCCCTGGTGGCTGGGGGGTGGGGGTGGTGTGAGACATGGGTGGGGGCCTGGTGGAGGCTGCCCTTGCACTGCTGGGGGGTGGGGGTGCTGGGAGACATGGGTGGGGGCCTGGTGGAGGCTGCCCCTGCACTGCTGGGGGGTGGGGGTGGTGGGAGACATGGGTGGGGGCCTGGTGGTGGCTGCCCCTGCACTGCTGGGGGGGTGGGGGTGGTGGGAGACATGGGTGGGGCCTGGTGGGGGCTGCCCTTGGTGGCTGGGGGGTGGGGGTGGTGGGGAACATGAGTTGGACATGGGTGGGGGCCTGCTGGCAGGTGCCCCACAGTGCTGCGGGGTGGGGGTGGTGGGGAACATGAGTTGGACATGGGTGGGGGCCTGCTGCCAGGTGCCCCTGGTGACTGGGGGGTGGGGGTGGTGGGAGACATGACTGGGGGCCTGGTGGAGGCTGCCCCTGGTGGCTGGGGGATGGGGGTGGTGGTAGACATGGGTGGGGGCCTGGTGGAGGCTGCCCCTGCACTGCTGGGGGATGGGGGTGGTGGGAGACATGGGTGGGGGCCTGGTGGAGGCTGCCCCTGCACTGCTGGGGGGTGGGGGTGGTGGGAGACATGGGTGGGGGCCTGGTGGTGGGTGCCCCTGCACTGCTGGGGGGTGGGGGTGGTGGGAGACATGGGTGGGGGCCTGGTGGAGGCTGCCCCTGGTGACTGGCGGGGTGGGGGTGGTGGGAGACATGGGTGGGGGCCTGGTGGAGGCTTCCCCTGGTGACTGGGGGGGTGGGGGTGGTGGGAGACATGGGTGGGGGCCTGGTGGAGGCTGCCCCTGCACTGCTGGGGGGTGGGGGGTGGTTGGAGACATGGGTGGGGGCCTGGTGGAGGCTGCCCCTGCACTGCTGGGGGGTGGGGTTGGTGTTAGACATGGGTGGGGGCCTGGTGGAGGCTGCCCCTGCACTGCTGGGGGGTGGGGGTGGTGGGAGACATGGGTGGGGGCCTGGTCGAGGCTGCCTCTGCACTGCTGGGGGGTGGGGGTGGTGGGAGACATGGGTGGGGGCCTGGTGGAGGCTGCCCCTGGTGACTGGGGGCGTGGGGGTGGTGGGAGACATGGGTGGGGGCCTGGAGGAGGGTGCCCCTGGTGGCTGGGGGTGCAGGGGGACATGCGTTGGTGGGCAGTAGTGCAAGTTGACATGTGGGTTGGCTGGTGGGCATGGCCATGGTGGATGGGGTGCCTGCATGACATGTGCTGGGTACGCCCCTGTGGTGTGAGCCACCTGCAGGGGCCGTGGAGGGTGTAGAGGGAACCCCTGGGAGGACCCACATGTGCAATTCACGTGTGCTGCTCCCCGCGCACCCCTGTAATACACGTACCCTGATGATATCGGGTGTGGAACTTCCCACGCACCCCTGTAATACACGTACCCTGATGGAATTGCGTGTGGAACTTCCCGCGCACCCCTGGAATACACGTACCCTGCTGATGTTGCGTGGGATACTTCCCCCGCACCCCGAAATACACGTACCCTGATGAGATCGCGTGTGTGACTTCCCGCGCACCCCCGAAATACTCGTACCCCGCTCAATCGCGTGTGTAACTTCACGCGAACCCCTGATATACACGTAGCCCGCTCCCCCAGGCCCGATCGCTTGAAAAAGTTCACGCGAACCCCTGATATACACGTAGCCCGCTCCCCCAGGCCCGATCGCGTGAAAAACTTCACGCGAACCCCTGATATACACGTAGCCCGCTCCCCCAGGCCCGAAAGCGTGAAAAACTTCACGCGAACCCCTGAAATACACGTAGCCCGCTCCCCCAGGCCCGATCGCATGAAAAAGTTCACGCGCACCCCTGAAATACACGTACCCTGCTCAATCGCGTGTGTAACTTCCCGCGCACCCCCGAAATACACGTACCCCGCTCAATCGCGTGTGTAACTTCCCGTGCACCCCCGATATACACGTGCCCCGCTCAATCGCGTGTGTAACTTCCCGCACACCCCCGATATACACGTGCCCCGCTCGCACAGGCCCAATTGCTGTATGTTACCACTTTTGTAATGCGCAGGGACGCTACCGCCTGCCTTCGTGTGGCGGACGTGTTTCGGCTTGTGCGTGCCTTTGGCTGTGCGTGGCTTTGCCCTATTCGATTCCATGAATACGTGTGGTTCGAGTGCGTGTGGGCATTCCGTCTGCTTCGCTGCAGTACATCCCCAGTTACGCCCTTATTTTCGCGCGTTGTTCCCCATTCCGCGCGTTACGCCCCGTGTTCCGCCCACTTTCTGGTGTATGCGCCGAGGTTGTGCGCTTTCACTGTGCGCGTCGCGCACGCCTTTCGGGATGTTGGAGTGACTTGTGCGCCATGCACAGGTTTGGCGCACATCCCGAGGTAAACACGCGCAGGGACTTCCATGAATCGCACACGTGCGCGTGCGCCTGTTTTTTTGCGCTTGCGCCTGCTTGCGCCTGCTTGCGCCAAGATTTTCGGCGCACGTTTGTTCCATGAACCGGCCCCAAAATGCATTTCCGAAAGGAATGCCCTCCTTTCCTGATGTGTAGCCTGAAGATAGATGGGCATGAATGTGCCTTATCTGGAGCCAAACTTTGTAATGTTGAAGGATGAAAAATGACACCAGTGCAAATCCATTTTAAACGCAGAACATTTCCCCCTTTTTTTTGTTGGAAGTTTTAAGCTGGCAGCATAGCAGCGCTGCCTTTGAATTCTTTTCTTTGGTGCACCTGAAGAAAATAACTTGCAGCAATTCTCTGGGTGTTCTGTTTCATTTTGCCCCATATGTGCCCGGCAAAGACACCGCAGCCATCATTTGTGTAGCTGCAAAACAAAGTTTTGATGCAAGGGACTAGTGCTCAGCAGAGCCAGTGCTGCCTACTTGGAACTGCTGAAAATGCAGTTTGGTGATGTTGGGGAGTTCTGCTGGGCTGGTAAATATACCCTACAGAACTATTGCCATTAATTACTTTACCGACTACCACCCTGTCGGTATCCAGAGTGCATATCCTTTCCTTCTTGCAACTGTCTGTCCTCTGCATTCCTTTCCAGGGTGGATTGTATTTTGTAGTGTGCTTGAACTTTCTGTTTTGAAAATAATAAAGTAGATATTTGTATACAACCTTGACTGGACCGTCCTTTTTATCATTGGGTAATAATTGTATTTTCACTGTGTTGCAACTAACCAACGATCCACGACCTTGCGGAGATAAGCCTGCTGTTCCATTCACGTTACCAAAATTGGACAAGGATGTTTATAATTTGCTTGAGTTTCCAATCTCTTTGGATCCCTTCTTGTGTACTATAGGTGTGGGGCTGATTGATGGTTTAGAAACCAATATTCATCCCCGTACCACTGGTGCCCCAGAAGGTGATTTGTCACAACCATATCTTGGAAATATACGTTGTGCACAAGAAAATGTTCCCAAAAACGAAGTCTCAGTCTTGAGTTTCAAGGTTCCTTTTACACTCTCAGTAGCTCCAAGCAGGTCTTGGCTGTAGGCCCCATTGGGTCTCCACATGGTGGGAGGGGTATAGTCGGAACTTCTCCAACAGGCCAGTGTACAGTCCCCAGTTACAGCATACTCAGGGGGAGTTATATGTGGTCTCCGGCTGGATGCGTGTATGCCCTGTAGGGATATTCGGTTCTGGGCAGCTGGAGTTTTGTGTGCTCTCGCTCTGGAACGGAACGTGCCATACGGATATATGTGAGAGCGCACTGCAGTGTCAAAGGTACAATCAATATATGCAGCAATACACGGGATGGAAGTATAATCTATGTGATGAAAAAAGGTGCAGTATAAAGAATGCAACCATCAATCTATGGGATGCAACCATCAATGAGCAGTCCATGAGTGCAACATTCTATGTGCAGTCTGAGGGATGCACCAATGGAATTCAATGAATTGGGTTAAGAAAAGTAAATGGAAACATAGAAGGGGATGGCGAGAGCAATCCCCGTGTTCTCAACAAGCAACAAACTCAGAAATCACTTGCAGTCCAAGCACAGTTTACTGAGCGGATAACGAAGTAATCACTGTGGGCCAAGAAACCAGTTGGGAGTGTTTCGTAAAAAGGTCTAAACACACATAATTGAAATCAGGTGGGGTATTTCAGGAGGCAATTCTAAACAAACAGCAGTGAAGCCAGTTCAAGAAATGTTTGGGAAGCAATTGGAGCTTACAGGAGTGCACCCAGCTGTACATAGTTCAATTGAAGAGTTTAAATGCACAGCAATGAAGTCAGTTCAAGGAAAGTTAAGAAGTTTAGCTGAAGAAAGTAGTTCTATAAAAAGGTTTTGAATCATTGGGAAAATAGTCCGGTGCTCCCAGCTGTAGATAATTGAAGTGAGGAATTTAAATTCACAGCCATTCAGCCGTCCAGGAGAACGTAGCAAGCTCGGGTTTGGAAAGCAGTCAAGCTCGAGTATGGAAAGCAGTCAAGCTCGGGTATGGAAAGCAGTCAAACTCGGAAAGCAGTCAAGCTCGGGTATGGAAAGCAGTCAAGCTCGGATATGGAAAGCAGTCAAGCTCGGGTATGGAAAGCAGTCAAACTCGGAAAGCAGTCAAGCTCGGGTATGGAAAGCAGTCAAGCTCGGATATGGAAAGCAGTCAAGCTCGGATATGGAAAGCAGTCAAACTCGGAAAGCAGTCAAGCTCGGGTATGGAAAGCAGTCAAGCTCGGATATGGAAAGCAGTCAAACTCGGAAAGCAGTCAAGCTCGGGTATGGAAAGCAGTCAAGCTCGGATATGGAAAGCAGTCAAGCTCGGATATGGAAAGCAGTCAAATATGAAGGGTTTTACAGGGTTCTATGAGTTTGCACCAACGCGCAACACATCACAACATGTGCTTTGGCAACTGGCTCGTAGGATCTCACCCACCAACGTCCCCTCTTCACTGAATAGATTCAGCTACTTTCCCTATTCCCTTTTTAGGGGGCTCCATTCCCCATTCCCTCCTCCCTCACCCATCTCATCTCTCAACGTGGGTCTCTGCCAAACATCTAACCTCTCAATGGGGCCTCCATTCCCCATGCCCCATCCCCCTCACCTCTCAATGGGGAGGCTCCATCCACTATTCCCCTCAACCCCTACCTCATCCCACCAACCCCACGCTCGTGCCTAACTCCTCCCCAGCCCAACCCCTTCCTCTCTTTACCTCCTCTTCCACGCCAGCCTAATCTGCTTCCTCCTCCTCTGCAAGTTGCACACATAGTCATAGAAAGCAGAACACAATTTCTATGATCATGCATCCGTTGTTTAGATGTGTCGGCGATCGGGCCTTCCGGCTACTCATTTTCGGCGCAGACAGGTTTGATAAATCGGTCTTCGCCAAAAACGAGTAGAACCTTTGAGAGCAATGGGAAGAAACACCAGCAGATGATCATAAGTGCCCTTCATTTGAATTCTGTGACAAGAGAGACATACCCATAATATTGGTCTCGTGAAAGTTAATAAAACACAATACAATGGTCAGAACATAAACGAAAATCAGACTTCTTATTACGTGCCAGGGTACTGCCACTACATATGTTACTTCCAAAGTCTGTCAGAATGCTGTTCAAATAACACAGGGTGCTGTCAGTAATAGTGTGATGTTGCTCAAATATGTCAATGTGCTGCTAATAACATGATGCTCAATGTGCCATCGTGCAGTAATACTGATGTGTTGTACTGATACCACCAACCTCATCTTGAGTTTCATTGTCATGTCACATGAGTACCCCCCAAAATGTCCGTGCTAGTTCCACATTGCCCACCAAAATTAACATACCAGTGTCACAATAACAACAGTCTAAAAATGCCCCAGTTAAGCACTTTGTCACTCCATGCCATTGCTCAAGAAAATAGCAATGCCAATTTCACATTGCCCCAGAAAATTGTAATGTTGCTTTTAAACATGACAGACTATGCAGTTAAATGCATTTTCATGGCAGTTTCTATATTGTGCCCAGACAATGATCATGCCATTTTTACATTGTCCCCTGAGTAATTTCGATGGCAGTATTACATTGCTGGAATAATTATCATGCCACCTTCTCAGTGTTATACCATTCTACCACCAGTGTTGATGCGTATTAGCATGTCAATGCCTTGATAAAATTACCATGCCCATGTAGTATTGCCCTAGACAAATTTCAATGCTTGTTTCAACTGTGACGTGCTATTGCCCCAGTTCAATGCATGTTTAAACAAGATTCATGCTTTCGCAACATTTTCATATTATAGGCAGGCATGTGGCATCCCAGTTTCACAATGCCCCGATGTATGTATCCCATTCCAGTTGCTGCAGAAAAATACCAGGCACATTGACACCTCAAAATAGCCCTTGTAGTCTCGTTTTCGCCTAGAAACTTCCTATGCAATTCACACATCCCCGTAAAATGACGATGTCCATTCTACATTACCTCCAGAAAACTGTCATGTCATGCCAGTTTCAACACTACCATGCCTGTTTCCACATGGCCATGTCAGTTTTGCACCATTATCGTGGAAGCCTCTACATTGCCATGAGACAATGTCCATGGCAGTTTCACATTGCCCCAGAAAATTAGAACACTGGTTTTACATTACATCCAGAAAACTGATGTGACAGCTTCAACTGTACATTGCTGTGTTACATTGTCCCAGTTCTGCACATTGGTATGCTTTATTTATTATTATTATTATTATTATTATTATTATTATTATTATTATTATTATTATTATTATTATTTTTATTGTATTTGGTTTAATTAAACATTTACACATTCATGAATGAAAGCATACATCAATAATACAAATATAATACAAACACTCAGGAAAGAAAATCAACCACTGATAAAAAACAATTAATGCCTACCACTTAGGAAAGAGAAGAAAAAAACTAAAATTACATTCACATCACATATTTCATTGTACCCGCGCCCAAAGGGAGACTATCCCCAGTTCAAAAAGTATAGCTGGAAGAGGTACCACGTTGGGGATTCCTAGGATCCTCCTCCGGATTCTGCCCTCAATTCCATTGAGGGTTTTACCCACTTTATCCCCTTTTAATCCCAGAACATAGATCAATTTTTGAACTATTTTGCCTTCACAAAACATCGCAGCAGGTTTAAGGGAAAATCTTCCAAACTTTTGATCTATCTTAACGATCTGGGCTTCAAGAAGTTTGGCCTTGTGTAACAAGGCCTCATTGACAATTTTTAAGCCTTTATAGGCAGAGAAATTGAAACCCAGATATCTAACAGACTCTGAAAGCTTCAGGGGCATACCTTCTAGGAAGACAACAGGCCAGGTAGTCTTCTTTGCCCTCGCTTTTCTAAAGGAGAGGATCCTAGTTTTTTTAGGGTTGATAATCAAACCATTATCTTTGGCATAGCTCTCAAAGTTATTTATAGACCTTTGCAGCCAGACCTTAGTGAGATCAGATATCAAAAGGTCGTCTGCTTAGGCAAGCCAAATAATGGCTCCTTTCCTACCCTAGGGGTGACCATCCCTTCGTTCTCGAATGAGACTGCAACATCGGACAGATATTGATTAAAGAGCCAGGGGGCCAGAACACAACCTTGTCTAACCCCCCTATAGGTTCGAATTCTCCTCGAGATATCAACTTTTTGACTAAGACAAACCTGGATCCAACAATCTTCATAGACCCCACTGATCAGTCTCAATATCCCCACTGGCATTCCCCACTTTGCTAATTTAGCCCATAATCTGCCCCAATGAACGCAGTCAAATGCGGCAGTTAGGTCTATCAAGGCCATGTAGGTGCATCCCTTAGTTGACAGCCAGCCCTCCTCTTGTATGCATTTGAGTATGAGGCCATTAATGTTAGTAGAGTGGCCCCTCCTAAATCCAGTCTGGAATTGATCCAGGGAATGAACAGTTGTAGCCCAATCATCCAAATGTGGGATCAGGAATGCCGAAAAGATCTTACAATCGGCGTCAATGAGCGAGATAGGATGATAGTTAGTTGGGTCCATCCTGCTCCCACGTTTGAAGATAGGGACCACATGGGCTGTATTCCAGGAGACGGGTGTAATACCTGTAGATATAATATCCTTGAATTCCAGATGCAGGAGATTCGCCCATATATTTTGTTCATCTTTAAAGGTGTTGTTCGTAAATTAGGCCCGGGAGCTCGAGATCGCTTACATTTGCTGATCAGGTGATGGATGGTTTAAATATCTAGCTTGGGATCCCAATCATCAGCTCCAATCAGGTCAGCGCCCATCAGGCTGACAGTCTGTGGCAACCCAAACCTATCCTCATAGAACTGCACCCATTCCTGCTTTGGGATTGAATTGAGCTCGGAGATGACATAGTTAGGATCTTGCCCATTCACTAAATACCAGAAGACACTGACCTCAGCATTGATTAGAATCCACAGCATAATTTCTGCATCGTGTTGTAGCAGACCATGTTTCCGAAGTTTACAGAAGTTCTTATAGGACTGCTTAGCCTTTCTAATAAACTCCGTGCAGATAACCTGGTCTGAGTTAGTGCGTTGGATAAATCTCACCTCCCTCCTCAAAGATTTTTTTGCTTTAGCCAACTCTGCATTGTAGCAGTGAATATGTCTAATGGGCCTCATCCCCCTGTTACTAGTCCCTGCATCAAGCCCAGAGACTAGTGATTTGACGAATATCTGAAGTTCATTGAAGTTACAAAGTTATTAAGTTTCCAGTCAAAGGTGGATAGATTGAGTGCTTCTTTTACTTTCAAGTTCAAATGCCCGATATTGATAGCCGTCCATCTCACTGCATTACCTGCCGTAATGGCAGTAACGCGAGGCTGCAGCAACAATTGTCTGGAGCACAGCATCTAATCAAAGGAAGCTGTTAAGATGGAATGGTCGCTCCAGTCATTTCTCAGTACATTAAATGACAGGCAAATATTCATTAAGAACGGGTCAACACAGATGTAATCAAGCAGGAAGTAACTGCTACCAGAGTACCACGTATGCCAATCTCTATCAGAGTGGCCGTTAACCTTCCTAACGGTCCCACTAATGGTTGAAGTCCCCATTCCCCTAAACCAGTATGCCATTTCTGGTCAAACTGTCGCTTCCCTGAGTGACCAACAGACAGCCCATCAAGATTCCATGGGGAACACTGTACATCAAATTCTGCATTCAAATCTCCCACCACAATAATTCTCCCTTTCAAGAATCTCCCAGACCACTCCTTGATGGTATGACACACCTGTTCCACAAATGCATCCACTTGAGTGATGCCCTTGTGCCAGTAAATGTTAATAATCAAAAGGATAATCATTCCATCAACAGAGCGGATATCCACCCCCAGGGCACCAAATGGCAGATTTTCAATTGTCGACTCACTGAGGCCAACAGAGTTTTCAATAGCAAACATGAGTCCCCCTGCGGGCCAACCCCACCGTCCCCCCACTGTCTTTGGCTAATTTCTCAAAGACACAATAACCATCCAAAATAAGTGTAGAGGTAAACCAGGTCTCCTTGCAAGCATATACAGTTTGCAAGTCTCAGGTTGTTCAAACAGGGCAAATTAGAAAAAAGATGGAAATGTCCACGAGTGTTCCAGGATTTAAGGCTTCACAACACCCCCTCCCTTATGGTCCCCACATCGATACTCTTTTCACTGGACCAATTTTTGCCACAGAGAGGAGATTACGGTAGCCCAATCCATATCTTTCACAGCACCTTTAACATTTCTCTTGTCCGTTTTTGTGGTATCAAACAATTTTGGCACAATGTTTTGCTCTTCACCATTGGAAGTAGTGCCCCCCCGCTTTACCCCTTCCAGCAATTGAACTTCAAAGCCCAGGTTAAAGAGGGCCTCCCTTTGAGTGAGAATAAGCTCCTTTACCAAAGGGGAGGCCAAATGGATTACACTCGTGCCCACTGATTCCCTCTCAGGAAAAGAGACTCTCCCAATGTCTGCCAAAGTCACCAAGGCGAGGGAGGGAATCACAGAGAAAATGGATAAGATATTGGGTCAATTAAGGCAGATCTGACAATCTGGGCCCAAGTTACTACTGATTTTAATTTGGTGGACCCCATTATTGTCGCCTCTAGCCAACCGCCCCTGGACCAATGGTCCTCTAATAGTGCCAGCATTTTGGCCAATTCCATAGCTATCAACTGGGGATCTTAATGTCTGTACCTTGGGCCCATCCCTCAGAACGTATCTAGTGGGATAATGTAATCGCTGAAGCAAATCTTTGATCCCTGCAGAGACTTGGGGATATTTGTGAACGGGAGGTATATCCACCATGTCCTCCAGATACCTTGATTTACCATTTCCACATCCAGCCCCGACATTAGCCAGGCCTGCACCAGGGTTTAAAGTTAGCAAAGGTTTCTCAGTGGTACTCTCCCCAGTTCCTTGGGTAGATCATGCTGGCTCAGACGAGTCTACTGGTCTTTCCCGAATAGAGTTCAAGGGAGAATAGTTCAACCCCTCTATCCCCGTGGCATAGACACTTGCCTGTTCCATGCTTTTGTAGCACTGGTGCCGAGGTAGACGCCCCCTCACATGGGCCCCAGAAAGAATCAATTTGGTTTAGAATTAGAGCAGATGGATGGATATACACCCTCAGTTCCCCCCCCTCTAGGTCTCAAGAGCAGGGGCAACACAGGCATTTCCCCAGGGCCTCAGGCACTTCCCTTGTCTCCAGAGCATGCCCCCTGTCCTTATGAGCAATGCCCTCCAGAAATGCCTCTTTATTCGCCCAGTTACAGGCAACTTTGGGCAAGGAAACAGGGTCTACCTGAACTTTATCAGGATCCGCTCCCCCAATCCGACCCAATAGATTGGGGTCCGTTTGAACCATAGAATCCACCACCCTGATTGTCATGCTTTATCATTGTCCCCAGAGAGTTTACCAGCAAATTAAAAATTCCCCCAGAAGGTTCATGTACCAAATTCAATGAACCAGAAAGCATCACTGCTCATCAGTTTAATGTTGCCACAGAAAAGGACCAACCAAATCTCACATTTCTTCTCAAAACTGCCATGAGATAGTGTCACATTGTTTCAGGTTTGCCTTGTCTTTAGAATATTGCAGCAATCCAATGTGACATTACCTCCATAACATTCCACTCAAAAAAGTGCCCACGATGAATCCATAATGCCCACCGTAAATCAAAATCCACATTGCCCTCGAACAATTTCACAATTACAAGATAACCCCCGCCCAACCTCACCACATACCAGATTGTGTCATCAGGCCTCACCCCACGCCCACTACCTGGAAAGTCTTGGTGGAGGTATCTGCCAGAGGATTAACTCTTCAACTCAATAGCCAAGTAGAGTATTAATTCGATGTATTCACACGTATGCAGACACCCACAGACACTGTACCACAGAAACATAATCATTCACTGCAAAGATTTACAACCTACACACCTGTCCTATACCTCGCTGCCACTGGTCACCGCAGCTCGTCCTCTGAGTCTTTGCACTCCCAACCTCACCTTCCTGGGTGAGGGAATTCATTCAATATTGAAAGATTCCAGTACTGAACAGGGGTGGGCTGGCACATTTTCCCAGTAGTGGTGTCACTTAATGAATTCCTTCACCCGACAGCCAGTACCTGCTGGTGGCAGACTTGGCCTTCATGCTGAAGGTGGAGTTCATTAGTACCAATCAACTAATCTCACCCACTTACTCTGGCAGACAAGGCCAGGGTAGGGTAGAGGAGTCCCTTCCACTGTCCGGTTTTAATTTAAGCCACCCAAGGCAGGGAAAGTCCATTATTGTCCATTGACATTGTTGTCCTCTGTTTCCTGGCACTGTGCTACATGCCGACATTGTATCTGCACGTAGCAGCATTGCCGGGGTGACGGGGCTGGTTGAGGAGAGAGGTGGGGGCTATGGGCCACAGTGCGTGTCAGCATGTGCATTCGCTAATGTATACATGTATACCCAGAGCCAATGCACACCCTAATCCCTTCTCGGTGCTATCAATACTGCATCGTGGTGGTGCTCTACCTCCTGGGTTGAAGCATGTTTTTTATTTGGGGTGAAGAAGAGCTTTTCAGCCCCAAAGCATCTATTGCAACTGGTTATCTCCAGTAAATTAGCAAAGAGATGGCCATCCTCTCTCACTAGTCCTTCCAGTATAAATCTTCGTTCCTTCCAGTATAAATCTTCGTTCCTTCCAGTATAAATCTTCGTTCCTGGTATGCAAACGTGAAATGTCTCCAATAAGCAGCCATTGCCAGTCCTGATAGAGTGACTTGTGGGTTTGTCCGATGTGCGGCAATGTACACCAAAGGAAGGCTACCAGCAGGGAAGCTAGGCTTGAAGTTTCATAAAAAGAAATCAGGCAGTGGAGGAGGCAACCAGGGGGTATAGGCTGTAGATGGTGGCACAGGTCAGAAGACACAATTCAGGAGTGACTTCCACAGGTAGCGGAGCAGTTCAAGCAGAGGAAAGGGGAAAGCCAACAACAATCTTAACAGGCACGATCCGGGCAGCGGGCTGAGCGACAGGCGTGGGGCAGGTGTAGCAACACAGAAGAAAAGTGAACATGTGGCCAAGCTAGGGGCTTTTGGGAGGCCTCCGGCACAAACTCCAACTAAAGGAGTCTAAAGCAGGTGCACCTGTAGGACTCCGAATGGTGATTCCTGTCTCTCGGTGGCCCCCCCAACAGCCAAGCAAGTGTTACCATTGGGACAGGTGGCACAGGGTTCCCGCTAGCAACGTTGCCTGACAAAGTAGTCGCTAAACACTGCACTTGTTGAGCCATTGCTATGCTCGAGTGTACCATGTTCTTCTGGGTTTCGTTCATGTTTCCACAGTAAATGCATGACCATGGTGCTTTAATGACATAGTGTTGGGATGTATGTGATTTCACCGAATTTACTTCACCTAAAGGTGAAATCTTCGAATTTTCTTTTCTTCAAACCTTTTTTTACCGTGGGGAACACCCCCACGCTCCCCCCACTTTCCCCTACCTTATCCTATCCCCTTACCCCACCCCATCTATGTTTTAAAATGTACCCACTTACCCCGCCAAATTCAAAGACTTTTTTTTTTACGATTTCACATTAGGTGAAAACGGGTTCGGTGAAATGCACTGATACGATATTGTTGCACTAATATGAACAGAAATTCATAAACCGTGAGTGTTCTTTTCACTATTTGCGCTTGTGAATAGTTATCGACCTAGTACTTGAATAAGGTAAACATTTATAATTTCCTTCGACTATGATTCAATTGCTGTGCCGTCCACGGCCCATTATATGATTCCAACAATTTCTATTTAAGTCAGTAATTCACGGATCATGGGCAGGGTCGGACTGGGACAAGAAATAGGCCCGGACACCGAAAAAAAAGTGGCCCACCCCTCGCCTCAAAAAAGTGTCCCACCCCTCGCCTCAAAAAGTGTCCCACCCCTCGCCTCATGAACCCTTGACCTCTGATGACATCACCGGAAGTGATGTAATTTGATCCCACCCCAAAGTGACATCCCGGGAAGCGATGAAACATGACCTTTCACCCGTTGACAAAACAGGAAGTGGCATCAAATAGCATTGTTCGTAAGTACACTACGTAAAATATGGTTATGATTTCACTAATGTGATATACATTTCATACAAGAATGGATCACCATATGTATCATTAATATCTGTGTGTATAGAGAGATCCATATTGTCAAATTACTGTGAATGCAAGCAGACGTGCAAGGCCAAATGATAATATGGTATTGCATTGCACTTACGCTTAAGCTCTTTTTTATAGAACAAATATGCATACAATATCACCCAAGCTGTGCTGGTACTCATTTATCGACATAAGAAGGATGAAAGGCTGAGATGGCCTTGCTGGGATTCAAACCTGCAGATCACACATACACATCACAGCAGTGAGCGCTCAACCCACTGAGCTTTCATATCGGCTATAGTAAAATGAGCAATTATTCTGTAGTGGATACCATTAAACTGGTAACTGAGATGTAACAGCAGACCAGTTAAGTTCATCTACAGGTCTGGTGCAAAGTTGCCCGCATGTCAAGCCTGCATGAATCTACTTTCAGGATTCAGAGGTTGGTAAAATAGGGAAAGCAGCGCACTCACAGGACATCACATACCGAGAGCACTCGTTACCTCATACATGCAAACAAACTTCCTGAACAGCATGCCAAGGAGATGGGAAAGATAGACACATTGGCCCTCATTACAAGTTTGGCGGTAGCCTTGAGGGTAAAACCGCTAGGCTGCCACCGAACTTGCGAATTTTTCTGGCGCCGGAAAATATTCTTCCCCATTGCCATTTGAGCCCCATAGGGGTCAACAGGAATGGGGAGGCCGGATGCACCGCCACCATTTGTAAATGGTGTCGTTGCATCCAAAATCCTCTGCTCGCGGGTGCCGGTTCGCCTGCCAGGTCAGACCTGGTCGGCAAAAAGGCACCAGCGAGCAGAACTAGTAGTTTGCTGGTACGGTAATAATGGTACCGGCAAGTTTACAGGTACCGTTGTTACTGTACCGGCAAACTTGTAATGAGGCCCATTACAACAAAGCATTCATTGTGGCACAATAATAATAATAATAATAATAATAATGACAATGAAGTCAATGGCCACTTGATGTGCTATGGTCAAATATGTCTACACTGTACAGAAGCTTTTAGGCACAAGGATTTTGTCAAGTGACCGAGGACACCGAGATGGAATGTCTTGTGATCATCGTAACAGAGACAACGGCAGGAAAAAAAACATGCTATTACTGCAACTTGCAAAACGCAAAATAGTTAGTCCGAAATGGATGCTTATTCTACTCTAAAATTGTTAGTTTATCACTAATATCACTAATACATATTTATCACTAATACAACAGCACAGCAACTCCAGTGGGCACCGTGACCCCTGGAGTAGCAGCACAGTGACAGCCGCCAGCCGGCGGCGGCGCCGGCCCCTCAACTTTCCATGCTGCAGCAGCATGTGAATGATGCATGCATCATAATTTAAGATGCACACAACATGCATGCAAATAAATCATCAAAGCAAGGTAATATGTGTTAACTTGCTTTGATGAATTATGTTGTTGCAGGTGTTCTTTTTTTCCAAAAGAAAATCTTTTTTTTTTCAAACAATTTTTTTTTCAAAATTTCTTTTTTTTTTCAGAACTGGCCCAGGCATGGCCAGAAACCGGCCCCCACTTCCCAGGGTCGATTTCGCCCATGCCACGGGCAGAAAGGCTGAGGGTCCAATCCAACCCCAATCGTGGGGCTGCACCATGTGGTAACAGCCCAGGGCCTGAGTCAATAGGCCTGTGAGAAGTATAACTTACGCCAAGGCACTAGGAGTCACTTTGACTCAACTGTTGTGATGAATATGCCAGCTAATGCCTTTGTCATCTCCTCTAATTGCAATCTTATGTTACATAGATGCTTAATAGCAGAAGAAACTGTGCTTCCATTGTTGAAAAGATTGACAATTGGAACATGTTCTTTCTTTACAAATTACAAGTGCTTCCTTGTCGTCCAGTTCTTCAAAGATTCATCTGCTTGAGTAGTTACAAAACATCTTCTAAAATATTTACATTGCCTTCCTTCATCCACAAGGTCCTCTATGGTATCGTCCCTACATCACAGCTAAGTTCATTCAACCAACATAGACACTCATGTTTCATCTATCACAAGCCAGAGTCATGGCAAGATCCTTTTTAGTTTAGGAAATTAGGTGGGGATTAAGCACCACCTATAAGTCGAGGCAATTGAATTGGACTACGGCTAGGTGGAGGGTGGAATGTGAGGAGGGCACATAACCCATGAGTGTTGTTTGGCTCTTCACCCCCTAATTGCCTGTCCAAGGCCATACTAAGAACTCCATTCCCACCCACTCCTCCTCACCCAAAAGACATCCTCCTAAGATCTCTTCAACACATCATCATTAACAACCTCCCACAGACCTACCAATCTGGCTTCAGACCTAAATGCAACATGGAAACGACTACCATCAAGGTGATCGACAAAGCCATGAAGCTCCTTGATGATGGCCATCCTTACCTCCTGTTTCTCCTTAAACTCTCAGCCGCATTTGACACAATAGATCACCAAACATTCACTGCCATCCTACATAAAAATATGGGAATCAGCAAGGCCATTCTCAATTGGTTCTAATACTACCCCTCTAACTGCCACCAACTTATCCAAATGGATTCCTCCAGTTGACCAACTCTACCATCACCAGTGGAGTTTTGCAAGGATCCATCCTCTCCCCCTTAATGTTTAACCTTAACATGGAACCGCTCTGAACCCTCTTAGCTCCACATAACATCCACATCCACAATACGCGATTGCCACACAGGTCTACGTCAAGATATCCTCCATTAAAAACATCCAAAGTATAAAGCCTGGCTCACATTGATCCAGTCCTGGAGGTCCAATGCTTACCTGAAGCCCAACTCCTCCAAGACCGAATTACTACTGCTGACCAACAACACTGAACAGCCTGACATCCAGATCTGGCTCTCTGCTATGAACCTCAAGGGTTTCACACCTCAGCAGACCACCTTTGACAAGTCCCTTGGGTTCTACTTCGACAGACAGTTCTCGTTCAAGGAACAAATATCAAGGCAGACACAAACGTCTTGTTATCCACTTTCTCTCCCACCGAAAATCAAATTCCTCATTTTAGCAAGCAACTTCAGTTCAGCCGTCCAACTCTTGATCCTCTTCTACCTAGTTAGTGGCAATGCCCTCTTGAAAGCCCTTTTGTGACCACACTCGTACCCCTGAGATGCATGCTGGAGCACAATCTCGCTTATACATTTTAGGAAATACCTCAATAGCATCCTCTTCTATGAATGGTTTCTCCTTCCCACCTAGGTCCACACCACTCCACCTAACCTGAGGATGGGATGATCTCATCCCCCTTGTTTCCTCCCCTAGTTACTTATAGATCCGTTCCTGTAAAAAATTGCCTGCCCTCCCCTTCCTCCATTGTTAGCTCCCTGCTGCCTTATATTGAAATTGTGTGATCTGCTTTCCTCACTGTACTTCCTCCATGCTTTGCAAAGTGATCCATTGCTTCCAAAAGCTAGGTCTATGTTCAATAAATACCTAAATAAAAATGTAATAATATCTCTTTGGGCTACCTCTAACAAGCAGTATGATCACATGTTGTGCTGAATGGGGCCTAGCTGTGTTATTTTTAAGCAACATACTGACAGTTAATGGCCCACTTGCAGTTAAAAATGAGTTCTTGTGGTAACAAAAGTGTCTTAAGGAAGTATGCCCAAACAAAAGGAGATGGCTGGAAGGTTTGAAGCAATCATAACCACTAGTATATCTCTGGGCAGCCCCTCCAGACCACCATCTTTCAGCCTGCCAAACCATTACAGAAGGGGAAAGGACTGAATGCAAATATGGCTTGTTGTTACCCCAAAAGGTGCAGTAGAGCCTAAACTGCTGCTAGTCCACATCCTGTCTGCAGGAGACTGCAAACATCCCCAGACATGTTTCAGCCTCATAGGGCGTCATCAGTGTGGTGTAGCTTGAGTCTCTAAGTCACTTGATTTAAGTCATTGCGGTATGTTATAAGTCTTTTGGACAGCAGACATTACCACTGCAGTGGTCTTAATTCGCCAAGCCTTGCCCGTCGAGAGGCTAAATTTGACACTACCGTGGGTGGTTTCCAGATCGTGGTGAAAAGGAAAGTTAGTCAAGGAAAGTGGGAAAAGGAAAAGTAGGAAAAGTCTGGGAGACAAAAACATACCAACTTAACTCACAACTTTTAGGGAAATTAAAATATACGGGCGAGTGATAATGATTGTGGGCATGAATGTATAGTTTTTAGCATTTTGACGAGAAGCACATGTAAACCAACTAAGGGACCGGAGCTTTCCTTATTGGACAGCAGAACCTTCATGGAGGCGGTTACTAGGGTGATAGTGATAGTACATGAAGACATGTAGTAGATGCATGTTGACCTCGAAATGTGGCCCGTAAAATAGCTCAGTGGCTTGCACGCTCACTGCTATGTGATCTACATGTCACAGGTTTATATCCCTGGAAGGCCAACTCAGCTTTTCATCCTTCCGAGGTCAATCAATGAGTACCGACTTCGGTTGGGTGAGAATTGTGTGTAAAATGTTCTATGTACAGCATTTTGGCGAGAGTGCTATATCAATAAATTATTATGTGCTCAAGATGACCTTGGAGTTGTGAGGGCTATTAACTAAATAATTATATTGGATTTCCTCCTGTCGAGTGTCGGATGAGGTTCCTTTAAAGCCGAGCCAAGCAGAATGGGATTCCTTGTATCTGATCTCTGCACTGAAGTGCTGCGAAAACAAGCATTGACAAAGCCAACAGTTCTAGCTTGTGTCTTTAGGCATTAGGTATTTGCCTAGGGTGACCAGACGTCCAGGTTTTCCCAGGACAGTCTGGGGAAATCACCTGACGTCCCGGGGTCTCGGGAGTTTTTTTATTTTATAAACCCTGTCCGGGGTTTCGCCTACGGTCACTTTTTTTGCCGGGACCTGATTTCAAAATCCCAAAATGAGGTCTCAGTGCAACTCTTCCTGTGCGAATGGGGGCGTGAAATGCTTTTCATGCCCACATTTCCACCCCCTTCCCCTCCCTGGCGCTCTCCTCCAATGGGAGGAGTGTGCCTGTTAGCACACCTCCTCCCCTCCCCTGCAACGGGCCAGCGACATACAAGTAGGACTAAAGTTGTATGTGTATTTACTTTAGTACTACTTCAATTTCTATGGCCCGTCCCGGGTTTTTTTTTTTATCTGTACACCCTATATTTGCCAGGAACTGCTATTACATGTGCAAGCATTCACACCGTTTCCAGCCATTGCCATCTAATGGCAAGGTGCGTCCATTATGCCAGCGCCTTGCAAATGCCTATCCATGCCTTCACCACCGCCAACCTAGTTGCTTTCCCAATGCTTGTTTTCACGTGCAGCTAAATGATGGCACAGCCTGACAGAAGATATCTGCCAAAAGGGTCATCTATGGACTTTCACAAGGAAGGTCAAAACGTTGCTCTTCTTAACGTGCTCAGCTTACGTTCCCCCGGTTACCGGTGCTTAGTTGACCATTTGGACAGTTAGCGCCTCATAAATGACGATGGATTCATACAATGTACATGTCGTTTATCCTGTATGTATTACCTGACTGTCACTTCTTCCTCTGCGTACTTCTAAATGATTTGTGTAAGAGGCAAAAAGTAAAATCCTCCCTTGTACCAGTGGGTAAATCTTTTCACGGACACTGGCGCATTACTGGACCTGCTTTATGTAATTTTCTGTTGTAAATTGCAATCTCAACAGATTTCTTTTGTCATGCAATGTTTGCCAGAGAACCGCAAGGGAGCACTGCGGAACCTTCCTGCTGGAGTGACACGTTGGATTAAGTTAAAAAGTTACCTGATTAGCCCATTGAATTGAAAAAAATACAAGGCTTGGACAAATCAGCTTATGCGGGGCATGTGTGCGGAACAAAATAGACCTGTTTCGAGGCCCAAACGCGTTCATTAGTAGAAAGGCAGCGAGAACCAATCATGGTATGAGAACATTTCAATTACTCTGTCCCAAGCAGCCAATCCATCAGGCCGGCTCTCGGAGGAGCGCGCGATGCACGTGCATTGGCCCAGTCCCCTCGCCAAGCGCCTGCGGTGACATCATCAATTTACGAGTTTGTCCGCTCCTAACCGTTTCCACATGTCGCCGGTTGGCCAGCTCAGCGGAGGCGCCTCCGTCATGTTGCATCTCCGCGCTCCACCACTGGCAAGAGAAAAATGATTTGTACAGTGCGTTGTGCTTGTGCCTCACTTAACACTGCAGCGTCCTCTATCGGGCATGGCTGGATTTCTCCTGCTCTGTGCCAAGTTACCGTTTGTGTACGACTCCTGCAGAAATGAGGTCAACTTTGTTGCTTGTTGGGTAAGTTTGAACTCCTTCTGTGGCTGCCTCACTGGAGTGGAGCCAGCCTAAACAATTTGTGGGGAGGGAGGGAGAGCCTGGAGTGACGTTTTAAAAAGCGGTTCATAAGTGATCAGCCAATAATACCTAATGCCCCCCTTCAAGTGCCTGTATGCCAGCCCTCAATTGTGCCCTTTTCCTCAGAAACTGAGTATAGGGGTCAGTGCGGAAAAGTTACTTGTGCTGGACACACAGGAGTTCTGTTCATTTTGCTACAGTTCGTAATTTGATGGCGGGGACCCGGTGCGTTTGCACTCAGGCATAATCAGGTCCCTGATGCCACACTTTTGTCATTTGCATGGTGGTATGTGCAGATGTGCAAGGCAAAGGTGGAGTACCGGCCAGGCAGTGTTTAATTTTAATTGTGAAAGCTTCTTGCCATGCGCGCATGACAGGCAGCGCTCACAATTACAAGTGAACTCTGCCTGGGATGCAATCATGTTGGGCAGTGTTTACTTGTAATTGTGCAAAATGGATCCCTATGGGGTCCCTTGGCTTTATGCCGTTGCATAAAGCCGAAAACCGCCTAAAGCCGGCATACAAAATAGGGATGTCCATCATTTGTGCTTGCATGAAAATACATGTCGGTGCAAATGCTGGAGTATTTGTATGTTGGATAGAATGGACATGGTGGAAATGCAAGTTACATTCCGACACTCCCCTCCACCATGCAAATTATTGAAAATGTGGTGTGATGTTAAAGCAAGGCATTAATGCCTTACTCAAGGCTTTTATGCCGTTCATTAACGTCACACCCCTATAGAACATGAGCTCCACAGAGTTCTTATATAGAACCAAAAATCCACCAAAAACTGTTTCATTCCTGGATGCCATGCTGGTGGATAAAATACCTCACATTCCTTGCAGCCAGCAGCGTTTGCAGACAAAAGGGATCTTCCTCCCTGCTGGCATGAATCTTAAGAGAAAGGTGGGGGCCTGATACAAATTATATTTAATTTCATATGTCATTTGTGCACAGTTAAATTGTTTTTTTTTCCCTTCAGAATTCAGATTAGAAGTGATATTGAACAGGACACAGGGCATGTATTAGAGGTGGCTTTCAACATTATTGGAAGAGGCAGGCATGCTTTTTGTGTAAAACAACCAAAGATGTACCTGCAATCAGTGCTGTACAATGAAGTAAAACATTCTACCAGAGCATTAGGTAAAATACATTTTAAAGTGTTACAGTCTATTCATATCTCTCAAACATACCATCCAACATTTAGGAATAGTTAAGGGGGGAGATTTTGCACCCAGCAGAGGAAGGTTTATTTTTTCTCCATTGAATCGCATTGGTAGAAAGGACATCTGGCAGCACAAAGCTGTATTTTTTGCAGTGTAAGCGGATTCAATTCAACACTACAGCTAAGTCAATGCCTAGTCTGGGATGCTGAGGGAAACCCTTATTGATATATTTTTATGTTCAGTTCGTTTACTCTGGATGACAACCCTTATATAACACCCCTCTCTTAGAATCCCCCTGACCCCACTGAGCCAAGAAGTAGGTTTGTTTTGCAAATTAAAAGGTTTAATTGAAAATTAAACTATATATATATATATATATATATATATATATATATATATATATATATATATATATATATATATATATCAATCACACTTTTATAATAAATTAATTTTTGATAGCACACTTGTGAAGATGATAGTGATCACAATGGATAATGTTACAGTGGTACACTCTTTTTGATGGCTTAGAAGTGATATAGAGAGGATAAAGTAGCTGAGAATGCTTTTATGGCTTCAAGGACAATGCAATGATGAATGAAAATGCAGTACAGAAAATAAACCTGATATGACTTCAACAAAAGACAATGTAATCACTTTTCTTTGACAATTCACCCCTCCCCCCTCTAGGCAAGGTAAAGAGATGGGAGGAAAGCACACAGTTCTCAGGAATGCAATCAAATATAATTCAGTTCCCCCCTAGCAAGCTTAGAGGAAAATAGATAGGAGTTTTAAACACAGGCAAGATACTTTGATGTGGTTGCAATTAAGTGAAAAATATGCTAAAAAGGCTTTTAATTCCCTATAGGAGGTTCAGGGTAGGTGATAGCTACTTTGTATTAGTTCAGGATCACTTTAGCAATGCTCTATGAATGATTGTCAGGTTGCACACGAATTTCAGCAAGGAAAGCAAGGACAAATATTTTTACACGTGGCTGAAATTAAGCAAAATGTCAAATCGCAGCAAATTTTGCCGTGTGCGTCGAGCGCAATTACGGAGGCACTATAAGGGGTTTTAGGTTCGTTGGAAAGATTAGAATCTTAGCTTTAAGATGACAGTTAAGACTCGCTCCTAGCACAAACGGTTCCGGAGATACGGCCGATTTAGTAAAGGTAGTTTTTCAGATTTTAAATTTTAAAGCTCAGAATGACAGATGACAGTTTTCAGTTTTAAAGATGACAGAATGCCACAATTCTACGAGGCAGTTCTAATAGGCTAAAATAGTTTGGATTAGATTAGTTTAAACTAAGAGATTGGTTTTGGCACAGTGCTAGCTGGGTACTCATACTAGATTTTGGACAGGAATGCGACTTCGTCACTGATCGGGTCAGGATTGGCTGGACTTCTGCTAGCGGTTCTTCACAGCGATCTGGTCTCTGGGTCTGCTCTCAGCACTGCACAGTTCTGGTCTCTCTGGATCTCTGCTATCTCTGGATCTCTGGTCTCTCTGGATCTCTGGTCTCTGGAGATTGATGGATTTGAAGTCTGGAGTCTCCCGGCAAAGCGTCCCGCAAGAAAATAGAAAGTGAATATCTCTACCTGGGTTTCAATGTTCCTTTTATGTGTTTTGAAAATGGGTGTGTGCCTGGGCCTAGCTAAGCCTGCCCCTTTCACTTATCATTGGCCAAGCTTTCCTCTCTCCCTTGATTGGGGGAAAGAAATGGAGTGTCAGAGTGATGCTGTAGGTTTTAAGGTCAGAGGAACCTCCCCTTGTCAAATTGCATACAAATCTATTTCTGACCCAAATACATATTTATCTCTATACCATTTTCCTGATATTATAGGTCCAGTTAACATATTTTCTGTAGCACCAAACCATCCGATCCCTGTCTTTGTAAGATGTTGTGTCCACTTATGACAGAATTCTCCCCTTTTCATCCAGATAACGACCTCTAAACCTTTCTAGATTTTACACAAATGTGCACCAGGGATATGGGTTTCAGATGATAAAGTGTCAGATTTTTAACATGCATACATTTGGAGTAACAACCTTTTTTTCCGCTACTATCCCCAAGAACATACCACAGGGTCCTAACACCTCTTAAAGTGTGCACAGAAAAATCACAAGAATGATGATGTTATTTATATAATTTTTACAAGTCCGCACTCTGAATTATCCATCTTTTTTAAATCATGCTCTGGCCCCAAAGGGGTGTGGTTTTCCAAAGCACATGGTGGAATTTCTGGTTTATCCACTTCCCCCAAGCTCAGCTTGCTCTCACAGGCACTGCCCCTCCCAGTTTCTCCCAAGAGGAAGCCATTTTACGACCCCCTAATATAACATTTGCCTGAGCCAGGGACAGTGCTTTGTTTAGTTTCCTATAGTCCCCAGGTGCCACTCCCCTAATTCAATCAGAGAGGTGTCATCTCCTTTTGGCAGGGGCAGCAGGATGCAGCCAGGCCTGGGAACACAGCTGCTGAATTCCCTCTCCTGTCGGGGGTAGTTGTCAGGCAGAATCCACTCTCTTCCAGCCAGGCTTCAGCTAAATGTCACTTTAGTTCCCAGTTTTCTACATTCAAATCACACTGACAATTTTTATACATGCAGCTAGAACGCTGATTCTAAGTTCAAAACTATGACATTTCAACAGTTGCAAACTATGTTACACTCAAAAGTAGGTCACTCATTTATTTTAAACATTTCGATTTTAGTGGCTTTCTGTCCATTTAACTTAAGCTGCTGACATCCACAGCTCAGCCAGTTTTGTTATAAACATTGTTTTGGGCTCTTCATCTTTCCAGATTTAGTATGCACACAAGAATACATTCTGCCAAATGTCTGCTGGTGTTCATTGAGATTTTTGAATATCTTGTGATGTTTAAAATAGGCATTTTGAGCTTGCATTCAGGGAAACAAAGGTGATTTTAAAGTGCTTTTTTTTAGCCAACCGGCACTGCTGTTTTTCCTTTGGCACACATTTCACTCATGGCACTCCTGGCCCATCATGCTTGCACTGGTGGGTGGCAGGTTAGGCAACCATTTTGGTGTGCGCACAAACTGCGTGGTTTTCCCGGATTCTGGCGCAACTGTGGGGTTTTCCGCCATCTTGGATTTTCTAAGCCCACAGCACCAAATGTTGCAGCTTAATAGTCCAAACGTGGGTCAGGACACCCAACAAGCCCCTCTGCCCGACTGCACTTTGATTTCTAGTCGAGGGGGAGTCGGTTGCAAAGGATGTTTTGATCCACGCGCTGGGATGTCCGCATCATCTTCTTCCAATTCCGTAGATGGCACAGTTCAGCATCTTTTCCTCCATCCAGTTGAATCGATCGGTTCTCCTCGCCTGTCCTGATGGGAATATTGGGCGGTACCCCGGGCCCCTTGGATCTTCGGTCCCGGTACCCAGGTCGCCTTCCGTGGTCAGTCTCCGGGTTTTCTTTCTCCTAGGACGACAAAGCAAAGCGGCAATACACATTCCTAGACCTTTTTCCACCACTATTAATGGTGTGGTGACCATATACATTTTATACATCCGAATACATTTTGCAGTCTGATTTTAAAAACAAGATATAACAGGAAACATTTTCCTACCAGGATCATGATATTTTAGAGACTATCTGTGGGATATTTTAGGGTTGGAACTGAATTACTCTGGGGCGGCCCCCTCTGGGATTCCAGAGGATTCCTCCAGTTGTTGCAGAGTGTGCCTGGGATGGCAACACTTTAGCTGATTAATATGGACCCACTTGTCTTCCCCTTCTGCCAGACTACCTTTGGGGATGTGGATCTTATACGCTACTGGGGAGACCTTGTCTATAATTTCAAACTGTCCCTTCCATGTAGGCAAAAGTTTTCGCTGTTTGGCCTGGTTCCTTTGGAAATTGTATAGATAGGCCCGGTCTCCCACAGTATATTCCTTCCTGGTGGTCTTCAGGTCGTAGTGGGTTTTCATGCTATCAGCTGATCTTTCTAGATTCCGCTGAGCATAGGCAAAAGCATGCTGAAGGTGTTTCCTTAAATTCTCCACATACTCATGAGTTGTGGAGGCATTTATCAACGTCTGCTCTTGGGTCCTGTAGAGCAAATGCTGGGGAAGCACCATCTTGCGTCCGGTCATCAACTCAAATGGTGACATTTTAGTTGCAGATGAAGGGGTAGATCTGATGGCCATTAGGACCAGAGGTAATCGGATATCCCAACTTGGCCCAGAATCTGCCACAAAATGTTTTAAGGTGCTCACAATGGTTCGGTTGTAGCGTTCTACTGCTCCTGAAGAAGCTGGCCTGTAAGCAATATGTAGCTTCCTTTTGACCCCCAGTATCTCCCACATCTTTGTCATTACCTCGCTGGTGAAATGGCTACCTCTGTCTGACTCAATCCTTTGAGGTAGACCAAAATGGGAAAAGATGTGGTTAATCATCAGGGCGGCTGCTGTTTCTGCCTTGCAGTTTGGGGCCGGGAGACATTCCACCCACTTGGTAAACAAGCATGTGACGGTCAACATGTACTTGTTTCCTCTAGACGAGCGAATCACAGGGCCTACGAAGTCGATTTGCAAATCTGACCATGGCAGTGTCATCCCCCTCTTTTGGAGAGGCGCCCGGTGTGTGAGGGATGTTGGCTGAAATTATGCACACACCAGACACCCCTTCAAGTATTGGTCGAGGTCCTGCCCCATGTGTGGCCAGTATGCAACCTCTCTTAAGATCTCAAGTGTTGTGTGAAAACCCCTATGACTGGCGGTGGCCGCATCATGGGCGTGACTTAACATCAGGCTTCGGAATGAGGTAGGAACCACCCACTGATCATGGCCAGCTTGGGATTTCCTTACCAACAAACCGTCTTGGATTCGGAACCTTTTTGGACATTTCATCAACACTCTTAGGTCCTCTTTCCCAATGTAATCGGTATCCGTCAGGGGAAAGTTCTCAGTGTCCTCAATGTGTTGGTAAAACTTACCAATTATTGGGTCCCCCTTCTGAGCTGTAATCAAATCAGCATCAGCGGGTCTTCTTACTCCATTGTGCAGTTGAAAGATCATTGTGAGCATTTGTCTGGGACCTAGTGATAGCAGTGACCTGGATTTCCCCCAACAGGGACTCTATTTCTATTAGATCACCTTGGATGGCCCTGGTTTTGGCCAGCTGATCAGCTAAGTCATTTCCAGTTTTGTCTGGTCCCTCTACTTTGGAATAACCCTTGATCTTTTTCCAGTAAATGGTCATCCCCTTCGATGTGACCAGATCATCAATATTTTGGATTAACTTCCCATGTTTCAGGGGTTTGTTATTAGCACATAACATGCCTCTGGTTTTCCAATTAACCAGGTGCTCCACGAACCCGTTCGGTACATAATCCGAATCTGTGATTATGACCAGTTTGTGGAGTTGATGTTGGACAGCAGTGAGGATGGCTTGATGCACAGCCATCAATTCTGCCACCTGACTACTTCGGGGACCAATTTTGTATCCAGCGGAGGGTTCTGGAAACTCCTTCACCCATGCATTCCCTACGCCGGCCACCAGTTCTTTCTCCCCGTTGTTGTCAACATGGTAAGAGCATCCATCCACATAGACAGTGGGCATTCCCTCACACTTATCTTCTTCAAAGACTTTGTGTGGGGAATTAAGGTATGCCTCCATGTTTTCCTTGATTTTTAGACTTTCGTCCTCAAGACAGTTTTCTCTGGCACAGTCATGCAAGTCAGCCAGACCTTGCGCAAGCGGACTCTTCTTGTTTTCGCCATATCTGACCTCCACAGGAAAGCCTTGCATTGACAGAATCCAGGAAGTAATTCGGTAATTACTCACATTTCCGGCCCGGATTCTGTCACTTGGGAGATATTGCAGAGGCTGGTGTGGAGTCTCCACTATGATGTGTTCCCCCTGGATAAACGGGTGGTAATTCTTCAATGCCCACACCGTTGCCAGGAGTGCCTTCTCACAATCGTTGAATTTTTCCTCCACAGAGGATAAAGTTTTGCTCACATAGGAGATTACTTTATTGACCTTGTCATGCTTTTGGTATAATACTGCCATCAAGCACGTATTAGAGAACCCTGTCTCCAGGAAGAACTCCTTGTTTCTGACAGGGTAAGCTAGGCAAGGCGCTTGTGAGAGGCTTCTTTGAGTTGTCTTACTGCCTCAGCTTGTTCTGGACCCCATTCCCACTTGACCCCCCCTTCAGGAGATGAATCAGGGATCTAGTGATCTCTGCGTAGCCCTCAATGAACTTTCTGCTGTAATTAGTCAGTCCAAGGAGGCTCCTTAGTTCCCGCAGAGTTGTGGGGTCTTTCAGTTTCTGAAGTGCTTCCACTTTCTTTTCCTGGGGACAGAGACCCTGAGGAGTAATCTCATGCCCCAAGAAATTAAAACGGGTTCTACACCACTGTGCTTTCTGAAAGGAAAGTTTTGCTCCGGCGGCCCTCAACTGTGTCAGAACATAACGGATCTCCGCTATGTGTTCCTCCACAGATCAGCTTTTGATGAGGACATCATCTACATAAGCCAGGTTACCCCTCGCACCGAGGTCGGGCATGGCCTTATGTAGGAAAATGTTGAATTCATTGTCGGAGTTGAGGTATCCGAAGGGAGTCCGGGTCCATGTGTACTGCTGGCCCCCAAAGGTAAAAGCCAGTTTGTATTGGTCCTCCCTACTGACAGGCGCGGTCCAGTATCCATTGGTCAGGTCTATTGCAGTGAATACCTGTGACCCCTGGATCTGGGCCAGCCCTTGGTCAATGTAGGGCAGAGGCCATCGGGAAGTATGGACCCGTTTGTTGAGCTCCCTAAGGTCGGCGCAGAGTCTCCACTGGCCATTTGGCTTCAATATTCCCAGCACTGGATTATCGAAAGTGCTGTGGACTGGACGGATTATTCCCCGGGACTCAAGGTTCTTAATTATTTCAGTAAGGGACTCCATGGATGCGAGAGGCAAACGATATTGCTTCACAAACACGAGTCATTCCAGGGTCCATGGGAATTGTTGTTGTGTGGATGTCGGTGCGACCACAGTCATATGAGTCTACCGCAAAGAGATCTTGGAAATCCAAGAAAACTTGTTTCAACTTTTGCTTCTGTTCCAGAGTCACACAGGCATCAGCTAGGTTGACTCTCTCTTCCACCATCTGCCTGAAGCCTGGAAAGACTTCTGGTTTGGCTATCTCAGCGGCCTTCTCCAGCTGGGTGGAGAAGTCCCTGGTCAGAGTGCTGATTTGGACTGGAGGCTTCAGGTGGGAAAGGCAGCCCTCATGGACCTGGAAAATCACCTCATCCCCTCTGAACTCACAAGTCACATCTTACTTACCATAAGGGCAAGAAGTGTACACCAGGAAGTTCCCCCCATGCCGGGTGAAAATCCTGTCTGGTGTTGTATTGTCCTCACTGTCACTGTCAAAACAGTCCTTTGGGATCGGTCCTAACAGTTAATTTCCTAAATCAATGGAGAAATGTTGGCCATCAACCGCCATTTCAATAATGGTGCCTGCGGCTAGAGTAATACTCTTTAAGTCGCTGTTATCCACCTCTATTGGAATGGTGTCATGTTCTATGTTGACTAATGGTATTGGGTTTACCCCCAACCCTTGCTGTTGGAGAGAAGCGTTTAGATGAATATAAGCATCAGGGTTTTTCAATTTTTGTCCTCTTTTAACTTTCACTTCCAGGGAGAATTGTCGGGTCCTTTCTGGGATGGTGACTTCCTCTTTAATCTGAATTTCAACTGCATAAGGTAGCGATTGAGCTGACCTAAATGCTTTTTCTTGATCATCAAAGCCCATGGGATTATCCGCTAATCGGGACCAAGCTTTGAAGTTCATTAGGTCCAAACTAATGGCGAAGCGATTGAGAATGTCACTGCCTAAGTAAAAGGCGGCAGTGACGTCTTGCACGACCCAACAATTATGGAATATGCTCTTGTTGCCAATGGAGATTTTGAGCATACACCTGCTTGGCAGGAGATGTTTGGAATTTGGTGTTTCCAGATCCATTTCCCATTTGTCTATCAGTTTGAATGTGGGAATGGCTGGATCTTTTGGGAGTTGGCGGAACATGGCTTCGCTGATGAAGCTCTTACCGTTGTTCACACACACTCGAGCGAGAACAGTGTCCTTCCTGTCATTTAATTGAACAGGGATGAACAACTGCTCTCCAAATTGCTGAATATCGGCCAGGCTCTGAGGTGATTTCACATCTTTCTGGACTATAGGAGTGGGAGTGTCTGATTGTGGATTGGTAAAGAATTTCAGAGTATTTCCTTCCAGTGTGGAATACCACCTTAAACTGGAAGGAAGGTTGATTTTCAGAAATAGAGAGGACCCCCCATCACCAGTCTGTTGTCCTACTGCTATTACTGTCACATCTGGAATTTGGTTGTTCTGGAAGTGAAATTCTACTTGGTCAGATTTTTGTTCAACCATGTGGCAGGTGCCATTTAAACGAACATGGTTGACACTCTGTTTTAATTTTATTGGTCGGCTAGTCTGGGTCCAGAGGACCTTGTTTACGCAATCTATTAGGGGTGACAACCTTCTCAGGAGGTCATTCCCTAGTAAACAAGGGGTGCCCTCTAGAGTCACTACTATGACCGGGTGTTTCACCTTGTGTCGCCCAATTTTGATGTCCAAATCTGCAATCCCCTCGACGGGAATTTCGTCCCCGTCAAAGTTCTGCAGTTGTCCAGGAAGAGAGGTGAGAGGAATACGGTAATTCTCCCCCCTTCCTGCATTTAGTTCATCAAAGGCCCTTTTGGACAGAAGGGTAGCTTGGGATCCAGTGTCCACCAGCGCCAAGATTGTACCCTGCCCCTGTACTTGTACTGGGGCATAGTATCTTCCCTCCTTCTCCTCAAGGGGGCACAGATAATGCACATTTTGGACAACTGGTGGGCTAACTTTCTGGTTTTTGACATGGCGAGAGAAGAGATTTGGGCAGAATTCTGTGGAGAGCCTGGGGAATCTGAAAGAAAAAGTTGGCAACTGGAAATGGTTTCGGGTTCTGGGCCGCCCCCTCCTTTTTGGAGGCAGTCATCAGGATGGGTTTGACCCATGGGATTTTGGTATTGTTGGTTCTGGGATAGAATGATGGGTGGCGACAGCTCAATCCCCACATCTACCCAGTCTGTTGATTCGGTTTTAGGTTCCCCTGGTTCTGGTTCTGGGCCTCCCCTGCCTTTTGGGAGGCAGTCACCAGGATGGGTTTGAACCAGGGTTTTTGGTTTTGTTGGTTCTGGGATAGGATGATGGGCGGCGACAGCTCAATCCCCACATCTACCCAGTCTGGATTGGAATCTCTTGGGACCCATTTTTCCTTGGGAGGAGTTCCCCCATCTCTGAAGGAGAAGATCCTTTTCCCAGGATCCTCTGAGGATCCCTCTCCCTCAAATTGGAAGACCTGTACCTCCTCCACAAAGTGGGTCTGTTTGGGTCCTTTGTTTCTCCTACCTCCTCTCTGCTCCTTGGGTGGCAGACTTTCAGGGGTAGGAGATTTTGTTTCCGGTTCCTGGTTTTCCAGGGGCTGTTTACAAGTTGGGAAGGAAGCTTCCTCCAAGGCTTTACACCCCCCTTCCCCTTGTGCCTCCTCCCTGGGAACCGGTGGGTTATCGGGGTGCTGCCCCCGTCATTGTTCTGGAGCACCAGGCCCAGAGTTTGGGGCATTCTGCGGTGGCATGCTCATCTGAGGGTTCTGTTGAGCCCTCAGTATGTGACCCAGATCCCGTGCCATATTTTGGACCTGGCGCTCAAGTTGTGAAACCCGCTCAGGCTGATACGGGGCTCTATTTTCTCCCCTGGGCTGATCCCGGGAAGGGTAGCTATCCTTTCTCTGGTAATACCCCAGATTGGGAAGATTTGGGTACCCCTCCACCCTTGGCCCCCCTCTCCCGGATTAGGTTGTCTGGGCTCAGGGCATTGGGGAAAGAAGGATGGTTGATTTTGGGGCTGGAAATTGGGTGGATACCTGGGAAAAAAGTTCTGCCCAGGATTTGGTGACTTTCTGCCCTCCTGGGGGAAGTTAGGAGGGAAGTTCCCTGGGTCAGGTGCTTGTCTGGATCCCCCCCCTTGGGCTGGAGGAGTCCACACATAACCCAGGATGGGTCGGTTTCCCTTGTAGCGGGGACTTACATAATCAGGGGAGCGGGGGACCCCATTTGTGGGACTACCTCCTCGACTCCCTGTCTGTGACTGGCCCGAGGGCCTTCTGGGCAGTGAATTATTTGGTGCAGGCAGGTTTTTAGGCCCCCCATCTCCAAATCTAAAACTGGGGCAACCTTTACCTCTGCCACCTTGGCAGCAGCAGGGGTGCTGTTGGTTTTGGGGTTTTTCTGCGCATTACTTTTATTTTCTATGGGCTTCTGCACCTCATAGATCCGGGTGGCTTGCTCAATGACCCAGTCTAAAGATCTTTTCTCGTGAAAATCTCTCACGAGCTGGGTCATTATGTACTTGGGAACAGCATGGAAAAATGTGTTGATGAATTCTCTGCTGTCCGTGCGCACCCTTCCGGTGGTCTGCACAAAGGCGCGCTTCAATTCTTGCACGAATTCTTGTGGGGCCTGATCCTCCCCACATTGCAAATTGTAGGCTGCCTTGCAAGCCTCTTGGGGATTTCTATGTACAGAAAAATGTTTCAAGATGGCCGCCTTATATGTGGACCATCTTGAATGGTTTTGGTCCTCCAGCCCCGCAAAGAAACTGGAGTATTCAGGGGAGAATGTCCATTTGACGTACTGGATGCAGCTACTGCTGTCCTTCAAATGGAAAGTCTCCATCATTTGCTCATAGAGCTCCAAGTGTTCCCAAACAGAATACTTGGCGTTCTTATGATAAGGCGTGATGACACTCCTGATTGCCTTAATCTGTTTTAAGGGGTCCTTAAGCAAGGCCCTTTTCACCTTATTGGCTTTTTTGGTTCGGGTAACCCTGGTCCATTCATCCTCTGATTCAGAAGCACTGCTCCCAGAGGTGCCCGTCTGATCTTCCAGGTTTTCCCGGATTCTGCGAGCCTGGGAATAGCTGGCAGAATGTGGGGACCTGGTCTCCTGTGTCCTGTGACGCTCAGAGGAGTCTTCAGATCCCTCCTTGCTACCAGGATTTGATGGGTACCCCCCCATTGACCTAACTGGGCAGAGGTTTTCAGGATGCCCTTAGTGGGTCTACTCTCCTGGGGTTCCCCGCTAAATTGCACTGTACTTAGGTGCCCATACCCGGATGCCCGCCCATCCATTCCTGGGTGGTTCTGCCCTATGAGCCCCATCCTTTTGGCTGTATAGTAATCTGCCATCCCTGTGGCCCTGTGCTCATGTGCGCCAGGGGACATGGGGGTGGCAGAGTCCAGAGACTAAGAGAGATGAAGGCCTCTTGTACTAGGTCTTCTGAGGTTATGCTCAGGTGTTTCCCTTTCCCAGCGAACTTCATCTCTTTCAGCCCCTGCTCCCTGTTGCAATGCAAGAGCCTGCGCTTTCAGTTCCTCAGTTAAGGCCTTACTAGACTCTATCAGTCTCTCCTGTATGGCTACCTGTTGCTGGAGCCTATCATTGTGCTGACAGAGAGCCTCATTTTCTCTCTGTGCCTCCTGATTGGTCCTGGAGTACTGGGCCAGTCTCTGCTGCAGGAGGGTTACCTCCTGAGTCCCATCCCTACTGGCCTGCTCCTTTCTTGCCAGAGCATCTTCCACCCTCCTGGTGTGCTCTAGCAAGTCGTGATGCTCTTTTTGGAGGTCACCCAGCCCCTGGAGGGCCAGGTGATTTTCTTCAATTTTTTCTTTTAATTGGCAGACTTCCTGGCCTAAGGTGTCCCTTTCCTGACTAAGAGCCTGCATCTGTGCCGCCAGGTCGTCCCTCTGCCTTTGAAAGGAACCAGCTTTCTGGCGCTCTTCCTGAAATTCTGTCTGGGTGTCCAGGTCTTTCAAAATCAATGTATTGCTCTCCTCTTTTTCTCTATCCAATTGGCTTTGCAGGGTGGCTACCTGCTTTGTGCATGCCCTGTTGAAATCTATCTGTTGCTCCAGCTTTTTATGGCTCTGCAGAAAGGAGTCCAAACTGTCTTGGTGCTCCTTCTGCAAAGCCAGAATTCTGGTATCCTGGTCAGCCTTTTCCTGTTGCAGGATATCCATATCCTCCTTCATTTTAATGATGTATTGTCTACTCTTGTTTTCTGACTCCTGGCTTCTGTGCATCCTCTGCTCAGAAGAGACCAGGTCAAATTGGGCCTTTTCTAATGCCATCTGTTGCCTATTTGCCAGATCTTGGCCTTCAGCACATTTGTCCTGCATGGCTCCCAAATATAGATACAAATATGCCGCTATCCTGGCAATCTTATTGTGTTCATCTTTGGCCTTAGGAGCCATATATAGTTCACTCAGGGCCACATGTAAGGGACCCTGATCTCTCCACATATCTGACCCAGTTGTAGTGACCTGTTGTGTGATTGCCTGCACCCATACATTTTGGTCCTGTTCAGACCATTCACCTCTCACAAACAGTTTATGTAAGAGGTGCTCCATAGCTATCTTCATATCTACCAAGGTCGTCATTCTGGAGATTGATTTCCTTCCTGACTTACAGAAGTTTGTATTTTATTTTGCAAAACAGACCGTTTCCTTAGAGCGTTCTTTTGAGGAGTGCTTTATAGCGTAACACAGCGGAAATGTATCCTGTCAACTGGCACACTGTATTAATCTGCACAAGTGATAGCTCTAATCCAGAATCCCAGGCTACGAGCCCCCACTTTGTAAGCGGATTCAATTCAACACTACAGCTAAGTCAATGCCTAGTCTGGGATGCTGAGGGAAACCCTTATTGATATATTTTTATGTCCAGTTCGTTTACTCTGGATGACAACCCTTATATAACACCCCTCTCTTAGAATCCCCCTGACCCCACTGAGCCAAGAAGTAGTAGGTTTGTTTGGCAAATTAAAAGGTTTATTTGAAAATTAAACAATATATATATATATATCACACTTTTATAAAAAATAATGTTTGATAGCACACTTGTGAAGATGATAGTGATCAACAATGGATAATGTTACAGTGGTACACTCTTTTTGATGGCTTAGAAGTGATATAGAGAGGATAAAGTAGCTGAGAATGCTTTTATGGCTTCAAGGACAATGCAATGATGAATGAAAATGCAGTACAGAAAATAAACTTGATATGACTTCAACAAAAGACAATGTAATCACTTTTCTTTGACAATTCACCCCCCCCCCCTCTAGGCAAGGTAAAGAGATGGGAGGAAAGCACACAGTTCTCAGGAATGTAATCAAATATAATTCAGTTCCCCCCTAGCAAGCTTAGAGGAAAACAGGTAGGAGATTTAAACACAGGCAAGATACTTTGATGTGGTTGCAATTAAGTGAAAAATATGCTAAAAAGGCTTTTAATTCCCTATAGGAGGTTCAGGGTAGGTGATAGCTACTTTGTATTAGTTCAGGATCACTTTAGCAATGCTCTATGAATGATTGTCAGGTTGCACACGAATTTCAGCAAGGAAAGCAAGGACAAATATTTTTACACGTGGCTGAAATTAAGCAAAATTTCAAATCGTGGCAAATTTAGTCGCGTGCGTCGAGCGCAATTACAGAGGCACTATAAGGGGTAGCAAGGTTCGGTGGAAAGCATAGAATCTTAGCTTTAAAATGACAGTCAAAACTCGCTCCCAGCACAAACGGTTCCGAAGATACGGCCAATTTAGTAAAGGTAGTTTTTCAGATTTGACATTTTAAAGCTCAGAATGACAGATGACAGTTTTCAGTTTTAAAGATGACAGAATGCCACAATTCTAGGAGGCAGTTCTAATAGGCTAAAATAGTTTGGATTAGATTATTTTAAACTAAGAGATTGGTTTTGGCACAGTGCTGCGTCTTCGTCACCGATCGGGTCAGGATTGGCTGGACTTCTGCTAGCGGTTCTTCACAGCGATCTGGTCTCTGGGTCTGCTCTCAGCACTGCACAGTTCTGGTCTCTCTGGATCTCTGGTCTCTCTGGATCTCTGGTCTCTCTGGATCTCTGGTCTCTGGAGATTGATGGATTTGAAGTCTGGAGTCTCCCGGCAAAGCGTCCCACAAGAAAGTGGAAAGTGGAAAGTGAATGTCTCTACCTGGGTTTCAATGTTCCTTTTATGTGTTTTGAAAATGGGTGTGTGCCTGGGCCTAGCTAAGCCTGCCCCTCTCACTTATCATTGGCCAAGCTTTCCTCTCTCCCTTGATTGGGGAAAAGAAATGGAGTTTCAGAGTGATGCTGTAGGTTTTATGGTCAGAGGAACCTCCCCTTGTCAAATTGCACACAAATCTATTTCTGACCCAAATACATATTTATCTATGTACCATTTTTCTGATATTATAGGTCCAATTAACATATTTTCTGTAGCACCAAACCATCCGATCCCTGTCTTTGTAAGATGTTGTGTCCACTTATGACAGAATTTTCCCCTTTTCATCCAGATAACGACCTCTAAACCTTTCCAGATTTTACACAAATGTGCACCAGGGATATGGGTTTCAGATGATAAAGTGTCAGATTTTTAACATGCATACATTTGGAGTAACAACCTTTTTTCCGCTACTTTCCCCAAGAACATACCACAGGGTCCTAACACCTCTTAAAATGTGCACAGAAAAATCACAAGAATGATGATGTTATTTATATATTTTTTACAAGTCCGCACTCTGAATTATCCATCTTTTTAAAATCATGCTCTGGCCCCAAAGGGGTGTGGTTTTCCAAAGCACATGGTGGAATTTCTGGTTTATCCACTTCCCCCAAGCTCAGCTTGCTCTCACAGGCACTACCCCTCCCAGTTTCTCCCAAGAGGAAGCCATTTTACGACCCCCCTAATATAACATTTGCCTGAGCCACGGACAGTGCTTTGTTTAGTTTCCTGTAGTCCCCAGGTGCCACTCCCCTAATTCAATCAGAGAGGTGTCATCTCCTTTTGGCAGGGGCAGCAGGATGCAGCCAGGCCTGGGAACACAGCTGCTGAATTCCCTCTCCTGTCTGGGGTAGTTGTCAGGCAGAATCCACTCTCTTCCAGCCAGGCTTTAGCTAAATGTCACTTTAGTTCCCAGTTTTCTACATTCAAATCACACTGACAATTTTTACACATGCAGCTAGAACGCTGATTCTAAGTTCAAACGATGACATTTCAACAGTTGCAAACTATGTTACACTCAAAAGTAGGTCACTCATTTATTTTAAGCATTTCGATTTTAGTGGCTTTCTGTCCATTTAACTTAAGCTGCTGACATCCACAGCTCAGCCAGTTTTGTTATTAACATTGTTTTGGGCTCTTCATCTTTCCAGATTTAGTATGCACGCAAGAATACATTCTGCCAAATGTCTGCTGGTGTTCATTGAGATTTTTGAATATCTTGTGATGTTTAAAATAGGCATTTTGAGCTTGCATTAAGGGAAACAAAGGTGATTTTAAAGCGCTTTTTTTAGCCAACCAGCACTGCCGTTTTTCCTTTGGCACACATTTCACTCATGGCACTCCTGGCCCATCATGCTTGCACTGGTGCGTGGCAGGTTAGGCAACCATTTTGGTGTGCGCACAAACTGCGCGGTTTTCCCGGGTTAAGGCGCAACTCATGGCTTTTCCGCCATCTTGGATTTTCTAAGCCCACAGCACCAAATGTTGCAGCTTAATAGTCCAAACGTGGGTCAGGACACCCAACAGCAGTACAATTTTTTAGTTAGTTGAGGGTGCAAAGGAGTGCTTGGCTGCAGGTGAGAGAGGGCCACGGTGCAAGAGGAACAACTGAAATGAAACCAAAAGCCTCTGACTGAGCCACATCATAGGAAACAACACATCAATTTTTGGGGTGAAATGGATGATCACTATTACATATAATTACATATAAAGCAACACTAATCCAGTAAAGTGAGGCTTTTTTGGAAAAGCATACACTGATAACTGAATCACTTCTATGGCCTTTCAATGTTGTCAGATAAAGCACAGTGAGATTAAATTAGTTGCCCAAGCTCACACACTTTGGTGAAGTGTTGAAGCCTGGATTTGAGCCTATTCTGAAATGTAGGCATTTCAACACATATCTTCTTAGCTCAAGTTGGTACAAATACAAATATTAATGTTTGCGTTTGAGGATCCCAAATAACACTTTGTTTTTAAGAGAGGACTTTAAAAGTGCACAAGCCACACAATAAATCAACCTGACAATATTTACATCATTTTAGAAACATGCAGAGCACAAAGTGTATGATAGTAGCTTTATGCTCCCCATCCTGAATGGAAGCCTACAAGTTTCAGAATACACGCAAAGTAACGTGAACCTACACTGAAAATCCTACAGACAAAAAGTGAAATAAAATGGGTAGCAAGGTCATTGTTTCACACAGCCTGCAGATTGTGTTATGCACCTCCATCATTTCTAATCACCCACCAAGTGCCACAAGCAAGATGCATGTGGTCCATGCCACCCACAGAAAGGCTTCAGAGTCCACTGCACTTACTGGGAACAACCACACACCACTCAGGACTCCATGCCCAAATAAGGATGAAAGAGTAGAGGCAGCAAGAGAGGGCAAGAACAGGAAAATAAGGCACGGGAAGCCATCCGGTGCAGGAGGAAGGTCAGATAAGCGGGGGGCAGGGTTGAGGACCAAATAAGCAAGCTGAGAGGGGGCAGCTCCTCTTTGTTTCATTTATCGGTAAAGGCTTGCCCCACCCACTCACACCAGAAACAATATATTTGATGAGCAAATTCTAATTAAATGAAGCTGTGCCGTATTAATACTTTTCGATTTTACAGGGGTGTCGCAGCAGAGTTGCACGAAGTCTCCAAGAAATAAAGCACTGGCAGGGCCAAAAGGGTCCAGCAGTCACAGGGTGACATTAGTGCATGTCACCCCCGGATTTTACAAACTTGTGAAACCTGACCAGTATAGGAAAATGGATGGGAAGACTTGCCATTGCAAGAAAGATGATGGGAAAACTTGGCTGAAATATCTTCTTACACAGATTGGATGATTTAATTGTTTTATTTATGTATAAAGATTACATCCCTCCGGTCATCATAACTTACAGAACATAACTGAACTTTTCCTGTGCATCATCCCTCCAGCAATTCCATTTTATCATTCTAGCATCCTCCCTTCCTACAACATTCTATATTCCATTACTATAGTCCAGCTGCATATTTGAATGCACAAACAAAGTAAACCATAACACAGAAACATACATAACAACCACTAAGAATGAGACACTACACACCTCCCTTCTTTACAGTGACACAAATAAATAACCCAAAGGAATATATGGAGAATCAATGCATAAACATCATATACCAGCTAAACATACTAACCCATTGAATGCTACAGAACCCATACACACGCTTCCTCCCTTTACAGTGACCATTAAAAAAACTAGTTTGAACATATATAAAGCAAAATATGTACAACTTAATTCTGGTGTTTACACATTACATAACAAAATTGCAAAATATTAAAATTCGTTGAAAAACCGTTACATAAATTTACACAGATTATACAGAATTAGCAGAAAATATGATATACAATTTCAATTTACATAATCTTTCAGATAAAATGGTCTTGTAGACACTCATTTACTACTACCATTATTACAAACTTGCATCTCTCTGTTAGGTTCCACTTCCTTCCTGACCTTAACCTGTCTTTCCCCAGCAAACTCTTGTTTTGTACATTTACATACTCTGCTAAGATTCAATCTCGGAGTTGTATCCTCTCCCAATCACCTAATTCCGATTTGGGACTCCCTATCCTTATTCCTCACATCAAATCGCTGTTTATTATACTCCTGCTTTTGCAACACCTTTCTGCTCACATCTTCACAATCAACATTCTTAACACATGCTCTGCCGAATCATGCTGGGCACAATCTCGTATTGGGTTTCCTACCCTTTAGTATTTCAAATGGAGAAATCTCCATAGTAGAATGTGGTGTAAATCTGTGGGCTACAATGGGATCTTCCACCGCTTATCTCCAATCAGTATTGTTAGCCAATGCACACCTAATACTATTCTTAATAACCTTGTTGAACCTGTCTACAATTCCATTGGTCTGGGGATGATAAATAGAGCTTGTCCTATGCTGAACTCCATTTTCCATTAAAAACAAACTCATCTCTTGTGACACCAATTGCACCCCGTTGTCCGCGCTAATCGTGGTTGGATATCCCTCATGCTTGAACATTTTATCCAAAAACGCAATCACATCTTTCGAACAAATGTTTTGCACCCACTCAACTTCTTCCCACCTGGACAACATGTCTATAAGTACCATACAGTATTTCAAATTACTTTGACTTCTTACAGGACCCACAATATCTAAACCAACACAATCCCAAGGTATAGTGGGAATAGAGGTTATAGTCATCGGCATCTGCCTAGCTACATAACCCTTAGCTGAGTCTTCGTAACTATAACAATCGCGGATAAGTCTTTCCACTTCCAAATCCACGGCAGGCCACCAAAAATCCGGGCTAACTCTCTGCTTAGTTTTGGTAATCCCTTGATGTCCCTCATGAGCTATTTATAATATGTTTTTCTCACTCCTACAGGCGGATACAGTTTTCCATTTCTTAGAACTAAAGCATCATGTAAATGTAACTCGTCAAATATGTGTCTCACTGCATCCGGCAAGACACCTTTCCTGATTTCGGTACCCTTCACCCCACTTTTCAGTAATTCCCTCACCTTTGTGAGAATTTCATCTACAGCCATCGCAGCCAACCACTCATCCTCAGAAACTAATATTCTGACATGTACTCAAAATTTGTTCCTCATCATTACTCTGCTCATCATCCACACTTTCAACCACGTTGGTTAATCTCGAAAGACAATCAGCTGATTTGTTTTTGACCCCTTGTACAAATTCAACATCAAAATTATATTCTTGTAGACTCGCTACCCACTTCCTAATCCTAGATGAGGTCTTATCAAGTCCCTTAGTAGTGAGAATTTCCTTAAGGGGTTTGTGATCAGACCTCACAACAAACTTTGTTCCCCATATAAATTCCCTAAATTTTTCAACAGCCCATTTCACAGCCAGCAACTCTTTTTCAATAGTTGAATAGTTAGTCTCAGCTTGCTTTAATACCCTTGAAGCAAACTCAATTGGGCACTCACTTCCACATTCCAGTTGCGATAAAACAGCACCCAGACCATGATTGCTAGCATCAGTGGTAATAATACTGGTATTGTTTGGATTAAAAGCTTTAAGAGTGGGTGCATCATTCAAATCTAATTTAATATTGTTGAACTCATCTTCACATAGCTCATTCCAAACAAATCTTGCATTTTATTTTACCAACTTCCTCATATGAAATGTCTTACTGGCTAGTTCGGGAATAAACTTTGCATAAAACTGAAATCAGATTCTCTTTGTTATCTGGGCTAGGAAAATGCAAAATGTTGTTAACCAATTCTTCTTTAGGTCTGATTCCTTTCTCTGATATCTCATGACCCAAATAGGATATGGTAGACCTATTGAACTTACATTTATCTTTACTCAAAGTAAGCCCAGCATTTTTAAAAGTATTTAGAACCTTATATAATCTATCACCATGCTCCAATTGATCTTTACCATATAATCTTGAAAACACAAAATTCCCTGCATTTGATGAAAAAATGGATACATCACTCGTTGGAAAAAAGACGCTGCAGAAACAAGACAAAAAGGCATCCTTTTGCAACAAAACAATCCCTCACTGGTAATGAATGCAGTAATGTCTCTTGACATGGGATGTAACATTATCTGATGGTAAGCAGACCTCAGATCCAACATACTCATAATCTTATCATCTCTAATGGTACCCAACATTTCAGCTATATTTGGCAACGGGTGTCTATCAGGAATGACACTTTTATTGACACATCTAAGGTCTATGCACAACCTCAATTTTCCATTTGGTTTGTAAACTAATACCAAAGGTGACACCCATTCTGATGACTCAATTCTTTTAATCACACCATCACAGACCAATCTTTCAAGTTCCTCTTTTACCGCTGACTTTACATTCAACGGTACTGGCCTTAATTTTTGTACTACAGGTACAGCATTGTGTTTCAATCTAATTTTGTGGGAAACATCTTTTAACACACCCAGTTCTTCCCTAAATACCATATGATCATCAAAAGTCTTTATTTGTGCTCCTGCTCCTTGATCCACCACGTAAACTGCCTCCTCCGCACAAGGATCGAGTTTTATCTTCAATCTAGCCTGGTGGGACCAACTCAAAAGTGGTTGCATTCCTTTTACTGTAACATATACTTTTCCTTTTGCTTACCCGTCTTTAAATTTCATTACTGCCCAAAACCAACCAATCAGATCAATTCGCTTCCCTCCAAATGCCACTGGCTTGATGTCAATCACATTTAAGTTTAACCTGGTTCAAAAAATGTTATCAAACATAAACTCGGGCAGTAGGGTATATTTTGCACCAGAGTCAATTACCATGTCAAGTTGCTTACAATTTAATTCTATCATAGCCATGGGCTTTTCCTTGTCAGCATCATCATCATTCATGTTCTCGCAGTAGACATCTTCCACCGCAAAAGTACATTCTTCAGAAATTTCACATAGTTCTTCCAAACAATTTATGTGTTCCTTTTTTGTTCTACAACACTCAGTGAGATGCCCTCTCCTATTACATCTTTTGTATAACTCCTTTATAGCTGGACATTTATCACTAGCAGCTAAATGAAACAAGCTATTACATCTGTAGCATCTACGTTTGTCATTTTCTTCTCCTTTCTCTTTAATCTTTGGATATTTCCTCTTCACATTTGCCTTTTCTTTCTTGATAAAACTTTTTTTTTAGTATAGTCATTTCCCTCTATAGCCAGTACTTCTGGAATTTGCACCATTCTTTCCTTCTTATTTTCATCATCGTTTCTCCTTTCAAGTTCTTTCACACACGTATTGGTATGCTCCACCTCTTTTGCAACTTTAATGACCTCTTCTAAAGAAGGATTACCTTTGGCCCAAAGAGCTTCTCTTATTTTGCTGTCTTTACATTCCAGCATGAACTGATCGCAGAGTCTTTCATTAAGTGTAATCCCAAAATCACACGATGTGGCCAAACCACGCAAAGCAGTGATTTATTACTCTACAGTTTCATTCTCTTCTTGCTTGCGCTTGCCAAAATGATATCTTTCTAAGATAATGCTGACAGTTTTCTCATAATGGCGATCTAACACTTTAAGGCATTTGTTATATTCAGTAAGGCCAAACGCTTCTTCTTCAGAAAGTGCTGGTAAATTCTCGAACTTTTCTTGCCCATAATTTCCTAAGCAATGTATCAAAAGACATTATTTTCTTTTATTAGAAAAATTCAATCCATGGGCAGCAAGAACATACTGAACAAATATCTTCTTCCATCGCTTCCATGGAATATTTGGTTCACCCTTTGTTTCAAGAAACAATCAGGAGGTGGTATTCCCTGCATAATGGCTGGTTATATTGTTTTCCCTATGGCCTTTGTCTTTCTATGCAGTTCTGTGGAGCTCTCATAGTTTGTAATGATATTTGTGACTTTCTACAGCCTCTTTAGTATAGTTGAATATATGTCCTGTTAGTTTCAATAATAACACTTTGAAATGATCAGTTTAGTTTTCTTATGAGCTTAACAGTTCATTTCCTCTAATTTGTGCAAGTATTATTTCCTTTATTTTGTTCTTGTGTCATGCCTCTTTGTTTCTTACACAATGGTTATGTGCAATGTTACATTAATTTAGTGTTCCCTACGTGAATTGTTGCGTGATCCAGTAGTTTTTTAATGTAAATATCTTTATTCCACTCTGAATTCACATCAAATAGATTAACAAGTTAATTTGCATTGCTTTACTGCAACGCAAATATTATTGTTGTATTCGCAGCGTTACTATGCAGATGAACACAAAAAGAAAGCACGTTCCGTTACACTATTAGATTCTTGTTATTATTGTATTCACAGTGTTACTATGGAGATAAATATAAAATGGAGGCACGTTTTGTTACGGTGTTAGGTCCTTTCCTCTGACGTAACATTGCCTCATTTCTATTCACATTTATATACTGCATGGCGAGCGAAATGACACTATATATATTTTAATACAACATTTTTTATTGTTTTTTACGCATAAAGAAAACATACGTCTCGCGCAGCGAGGTAAAGGTTATGCCCCTTCCCCACCCACCAACAAATGCATTCCATGTACCCATTACAATGAAGCTTCTTAGCACTGTCAATTGCCTTTGTTGTGCCAGTAGTATGTAATTTTCAATCTCTGTGCATGTCCTTGGATGTTAGCCCAATTCCTGACGGGGCCTACCTCTCAGTGTGCATCCTCCCACTTTTGCCAAATTTTTGGGCCTTTCTCAGGACAGCCCCTGGCTGTGTAGACTCTCTTTTCCATTGCAATACAAATGTTCACATCCGTGGTCCATTGCTCATAGCTTGGTGCCATTTCAGAGCCCCAGAGTTGCGCTATATTTCTCTTGATTAACGCAGTGGTTGTGAATAAGAGCAGTTTTTCGTAGCGTGACAGTTCGACCTCATCTTCTATCCCCAGCAGTAACAGTTTTGCATTTCTGTGGATCGTTCTACCCAGTACCCTTGAAAGATCATCGCAGCACTGCTGCCAGTATTGTTGGATTATGGTACAGTCCCATAGTATGTGATAGTATGAGCCCTCTTCTCGTTTGCATCTCAGACAGGCCGAAGAGGAGATCTTACCCCATTTGAATAGTGCTACCCTCGGGTAGTATATTCTATGCAGTACTTTAAGTTGGATCAATCTTAGCCTGGAGGAGATCGCCGTTTCTCTGGGGAACATCAGGGCAGTTACCCATTCCTCTGGGAATATGTCACCCACGTCCCCCTCCCACTTGGCTTTCAGGCTCGACAGCTCCCCGGTGGCAAAGGATGTTATGGCACTGTACATGATGGATGTGACTTTGTTTTTAATCATATCCGGGAATAGGTTATGTTCTAAAGGGGTATAATCAGGCATGTCAATCATCTCAGGGAGATGGGCCTGTAGTGCATGCTTGAGTTGTGTGTAGTGATACTGCTCATTTATCGGCAGAGCGAAGGTAGTGATTAGGTCCGCAAATGGTATTATTTTGTTCCCTTTCACTACGTCGCCAATTTTAGTGATGCCCGATTGGGTCCAAGAGTGCCATTTTGGAAGTTTATTCACTTCCGGGAGTAGTTTGTTATTCCACAACGGTTGAGCTGGGGTCAACTTTTTGTCCCAGCCTAAGTATTTGTGGGTGTCTGTCCATGTTAGGGATGTGTGTGACAGCATGGAAGGGGCAGCAGATCGGTCTTTTTTCCGGTAGAGGTATCTTAATACGGATCTTTCATATCGGTTGGGATCTTGTTCTCTGTTGTATGGTAATGTTGTGTCCGCATGGAGTTTGTCGTTCACTATTGCCATCTGACTAGCCCAATAGTAGGTTTGCAATCGGGGCAGTCCAATTCCGCCTTCCCATACAGATCTTTGTAGTGTGGTTAATGCTAAGCGAGGGTGACCTCCAATCCATAGCAGTTTTCTGAGCGTCTGATCTATTTTATGGAATTCGTTGGGCGCTATAGGTAGTGGCGCGTTTTGAAGTATGTAGAGGAAGCGGGGGAGCACCATCATCTTAAAGAGTGCGGCTCTGCCTAGTAGTGTTAGTGGGAGGGACATCCAGTGACGGACGTCTTCCTTAAATCTCGTCATTATTGGGTACAGGTTTTTGGGCACATAGTCTGTTAGGTTATTCGTAATTTGGATGCCTAGGTTTCTGAATTGCTCCTTTTCCACACAGTATGGACACTCGTCTGGCACCGCGCTATCTATTTGTTTCAGTGGGAATAGTATGGATTTAGTCCAGTTGACGCGAAGGCCGCTAAACGCACCGTATTTTATTAGTAATCGCGTCACTATAGGGCAGGATTTGCGTGGGTCTTTCAGATATACTAACAAGTCGTCTGCATATAGGGATACTCTGTCCTCCCAGTCGTCTGACCATCTGAAGCCGCTCCATGTTTGTGTAGATCTTAATAGAATTGCTAGTGGCTCAATTGCTATTGCAAAGATTAGGGAGGACAGGGGGCAGCCCTGTCTTGTGCCCTTGCCTAGTTGAAAGGGATTGGAGATGTGCCCGTTTACCTTTGTGACTGCTTCGGGGCAGTTGTATAGCAGTTTGACCCAACTCATGAAGTACGGTCCTATGCCCATGCGTTGCATAATAGCCCATATTGCCTCCCAGTAGATAGAGTCGAACGCCTTCTCGAAGTCTATGGCAAGTAAAGCCAGGGGGTCCTGTATTTCAGGTAGCTTCTCCAGTGCTGTGTGTAGCCTATATATGTTTTGTCTAGTGGATCTCTGTGGCATGAATCCACACTGGTCTGGATGTATTAGTGTGTGTATGACTTGTTGGAGGCGGTTGGCTAGTGCCTTTGCCAATATTTTGGCCTCGCAGTTTATGAGAGAGATGGGCCTGTAGGAGCTACATTTATCGGGTGGCTTATCTGCTTTGGGCAGGACTATAATTGTGGCTTTCCTTAAGTCAGGAGGGAGACAGCCCTGTGAGTGTGAGTGTTGTAGTAAACGAAGTAAGTGTGGGGAGATTACATTTGCGCCTATTTTTTTCCATGTTTCAATGGGGAAGCCGTTCGGGCCTGGGGTCTTGCCCGATTGGAGTTCTGACATGGCTTGGGTTAGTTCTTCTTCAGTGATTACCTGTTCTAGTAGAGTAGACTGCTCTGTGCTTAGGGTGGGGAGAGTGATCTCCTCCAGGATGTCCATTACGGGTGGTGAGGTTGGTGCTTTGTATAGCTCAGTGTAGTATTTTGCAAAACCCTCCGCTATATCTACGTCTGTCACTAATAGTTCTGATTCTTCTGTTGTCAGTTGCCTGACCTGGCTGAAGCCCAGGTCTCTACGTTCCAGCCATGCCAGCATTTTCCCGGCTTTGTCCCCTGTTTCGTATATCTTTGCGCGCATCGCAGTATGTGCCTGCTTTGCATTGTCTAGGGCTATGGGTTGAAGTTGTGTCTGCGCTAGTTGTAGTGCACGGTGCGTTTCCGAATTGTCATGGGTTAGGTGATCGGTCTCTGCTTTTTGCACTTTCGCTTCGGCATGGCGTATTGCTTCTAATTGTTTTTTCTTATGGGCTGTGGTCCAGGCTATTATTTCCCCTCTGAGCACTGTCTTGAGTGCCTCCCATAACGTTACCGGGTTATCCACTGAGGCAGTATTCATCTCAAAATATTCTTCAGTGGTCTTTTGGACGTGTTCAACTAGCTCTGGGAAGCCTAGGTAGTAGCTGTTCAATCGCCAGCTGGGTGGGGGGATCGACCTGCTGGTGTTAAGTGTTATTACAAGTGGGGAGTGATCCGATATACCTCTGGGGAGAAATTGTGCCTCACGTGCTTTGTGCATGTTATTTAGTGGCAGCAGAAAATAGTCCAGCCTAGATAGCGAGGCGTGTGCACCAGAATGGTATGAGTATTCCCTTGTGACAGGGTGCAGCATTCTCCATACATCTTGTAGCCCCGATGCGCCAGTGAATGTGGCAAGTTTTGTACGTGTGTTCGGGTTTCTGGATCTTCTATGCGTTCTATCAAGGCCCACGTTCATTACCTCATTAAAGTCTCCCCCAATCAACGTAAGGTCTGCAAGATTATTCACAATTAGAGGCGTAATGTCATTAGTCAGGGGGGTTAGTAGGTTAGGAGGTGCATACACCGCCAGCATGGTCACAGAGCGTTCCCCAATTGTACCTGTCGTGAGCACAAACCTTCCTCCCGTGTCTTGCGTAATGGATGCGGGCACAAAGGGAGTCTTTTGTGCACTAGGATCAGTACCCCTCGTGACACCATGGTAAAACCGGCGTGAAATGCTAGTCTGTAGTTGGTGCGTTTAAAGAATGAGCAATTGGTACCGGCTAGATGTGTCTCCGTCAGGAATGCCACATCTGGGGAGTGTCTATTCAGTGTTTGCAGTACTAGACGTCTTTTAATACAATTGCCGAGCCCATTCACATTCCATGTCATCACTCGGATTGTCCTATTTTTGTTCACGTTAGTGACTCCCGCCATTTGACATGTGTATGGATGACAACTGTGTGCGTCGGGCCCTCAATAGTATTGTGGTATTTCATGCTATAATAATATCTGCCATGGCTAAGGGTAGGCTGGTTTCCTGTCAGAACATGTGTTTCCGTTTGTGTTGTGTGGACTGCTGGCAAGAGTGGAGTGACAATTGGTGTGCTAGGGATGGTGTGCTTCTTAACATTATAGATGGTGTGGTTTCCTGGAACATAACTAACATAAAACAAATTCCCACCCCCCCTCCCTACACTCCTCCCCAACATGAAGTATCTGTCGCCCTAACTCTACTGGCGCCAAACAACTATATCGCCAGATTAACTTAGTGTGAACTGTTTACACCTTCCTCTCGACTTACTGTTCTTTAGCAAGTCTGGTGTTTCGCGTCTCAAGTCTTGAGTTGAGGGCGTGGCTTTGGCCGATACAATGAGTATTCCCGTGCCTCGCGGGCCGCATGCCTTATTTATATCGGTGTGGCATGATAGTCCATTAAATGGGCCGCGACGGAGTGGTGTTTCTTGTTAGTGTCACTGTTTCAGCCCATTTCCTCTTGTTGTGGTGGTTCCTGCATCGGAGGTTGTGGAGCTGGGCGCCTTCTGTCTAGTGTCTCACGCCGGTTCCTGTTTCTGCTTCTGTTGCTTGCAAGTCTCCAGTCGCCTTCAATGTGTTTCTCTGCCCAGTTCCACGCTTCTTTTGGGTCAGTGAAGTGTACCGTTGTCCCGCCGTGATAGATCTTGAGCTGGGCCGGAAATAGCAAGCCGTATTTCACGTGTAGGGTCTGGAGTTGTCTTTTGAGCTGATCAAAAGACTGCCTGGCTCTCTGAACCTCCCTTGTGTAGTCAGGGAAGAATGTCACCTTGGATCCATTGAAGGTCAGTGTGCCTTTGGCCCGTGCCGTCTGGAGTAACGCATCTCTATCTCTATAATTCAACAGTTTCGCAACTATGGTGCGTGGAGGTGCACCAGGTATCGGTCTTCCAGTGGGCACACGGTGCGCGCGTTCGATTGAAAAGAACTTCGAGAATGTCTGGGGCTCAAACATATCGGTTATCCATTGTTCAAGGAACAGTTCCATGGAAGGGCCTTCTGTTTTTTCCGGTACGCCCTGGATGCGAACGTTATTTCGTCTTGATCGGCCTTCACTGTCCTCTACTTTCTCCTCCAGTGTTTTCAGATGTGCCACTACTCCAGCCATCCTTTGTTCCATAGTGCGCAGCCCATCTTCAGTCCCAGAGATCCGCTGTTCCGCTTCCCCTCTGCAGGAGGACAGTTTCTGAAGATCATGGCGGAGGAGCGAAACGTCTGTGCTGATGCTATCCATCTTTTGTTCCATGGAGGTTCTGGAGTTTGTTATTGCAGCCATGATATCCTTCAGGGATATGTTATGCTCTGTTTCTAACATGGTGTCTGATTGTTCGTGGTCCAATTGTGTGCTCGCCGTGGCCGTGGTGAATTGGTCCATTTTGCTTTGGCTTGTCAATTTTCTTGGTTTATCTTTCCCCACAGCAGCTGGCATGGTCTGTAACGTTAATTAGTGGGCAGTTTGTTGCGGATTCCGCCTATTTATCCGAGGCGGGTTGCGACTGCTCTGGGAGCGATTGTTCCGTTATAGAACTTTTTTTCCCCTGGTCTGGGTGTAATCTGCCGGATACTGTGTTAGGTTTGATGTGTAGCTTGTTTTAGCCTTCAGAGGGCTTGTGTTTTGTCTTTTGGAGTGTTCACGGGTCTGTACCGGCACAATATGGGTAGTGTTTTGTTTCCTGGTCCTCTTTGTTTTCCTGCGTGAAGGCAGGTGTATCGTATCGTCTCTGTGTACTGTAGCACCGCGCCAGAAGCCGGGTTTGGTGACACCTTGGGATTACACAACGTTCCACACCGCACCCTCCAGCACTTCTTTGGTGTAGCTGTATCGGCGTTCCCACACAGGCAGGTGCGTCGTAAGACAGTGTCACCGTGCACTACTATGTTCTGATCGCCTTGACCAGTGTTGCTTATTTCGTCGAAATTTGGTCGCTTCCGTTATGCTCGGTGGGAAGGTGGTGGTAAGTCCAGCAAATGTGCTTCTATTGGGGTCACAACAACGATTTCTCTTGGGCAGTGGGGGGGATGAAGATGCAGGTTACTCGGGGTCCGTTGAATTCAGCCCGCGTTCGCCCTCGTTGAGGATGAAGGATATCTGTGTGTCTCAATATGACATATCCGTTTCACTATGATGGGGCAACTGGAAGAGTCCCTGTAGCGGGCCCACTGGCGGCGAGGGGGAAGCACGTAAGTGTGTTGCCTGCTCTCCCGTCCCCCCTTCTCCTTACCTCAAGATTGAGGTAGTAGCTTTCCAACAGCGAGCGGGGGCCACCTTAGGAGTCTGGTAGGCGCTCAACGCTAAGTGGAGCGCTCGAGGAGCCCCGGCGGCTCCGGGCGTCCCGATGGCGCCAGCAGGCAGAATTAGTGTACGGGCGCGTACGTCGTCGCGATAGTGCGGATTTGACTGCCTGTGAATGACATTCGCCGGTGCCGCTTCCAAGGGCGTATCCCTTCTGCCCCTCGATCTGCCGTTGGAGGGAACTTTCACGGTTCCGCGGGTTTCACCGGTGGGAGGCGGGGAGGCACCCAATGGGGTCCCGCTCCCTGCAGTCCGGGAGCGGCACCGGGGGTAGCTCGGTTCTATTTTAGGGTCCTTTGCTCGCCATATAGCTCAACACAGTACCCCACACTCCGCTCGTCAGCCGCCGGTACTCGGGCAGGGTTTGGTGGTGGTGCACGGCGTCCTCCGTTCATCCGCGGTCTGCAGCAGCCATTTTGTGTGCTCTGTGGCACGCAAGTTTGTTTTCTTGAAAGTCTCGCTAAGTGGGTCTTCCGACACCGATTTTCACCAGGAGCAGGTAGGGACGTGCAGCAGAAGTTCCCACATCGAGTAGGCACTTTGGGTACTTTTAGTCTTGCAGGAAAAACAGGATTGTTTCAGGATTCGGCTGGCGGCCCGGGAGCGATGCGAGCTCACGTCCTCATCGCTCGGCTGCTGGCCACGCTCAACTATATATATTTTAGGAGTCGTGATAATCATGCACCTTGTCAAAGTTCAGTTGAAACTTTATCGCATCGTAGTTCGCGCACCTCTTATGAAAATTGCCTTAGTTGAGGGACGGCAGTAAAACAGGCATTGCGTTTACTGTTTCAGTGATATCTTTGATACACAACAAATAACACAGGGAGTCCCACCCTTCAACGCCTTCGCTTGTTTAACACTAACATTGCAGGCACAATGTCCAACTTGCGGTTGTGGCTGACACGTATGGACAAGGTGTCAGATGTGGCTTAGTGCTTTTCTCTTTCAAAGCGCATAGGCCAACTTAATCCAATAGGAACTTGCAATCGCAAAAGAGTGCCTGACTTACTTTCTGTAAAGACGTCCCACTTTCATTCTTAGTTTTTTTGCACATCTTCAATCCGTCAAAACACCCTCTCTTTTCTCGTTGTGGTTGATCCTCATAAAGTGAAACGTCTCACGAAGAACGGGTACTCGGTGGGTTACTGTTCTTTCCTAATCCCATCTACAACGCCACTGAAATATCTTCTTATACAGATTGGATGATTTAATTGTCTTTATTTATGCATAAAGATTAAACCCAACGGTCACATAACTTACAGAACATAACTGAACTTTTCCTGTGCATCATTCCCCCAGCAATTCCATTCTCTCATTCTAGCATCCTCCCTTCCTACAACATTCTATATTCCATTACTCTAGTCCATCTGCATATATGAATGCACAAACAAAGTAAACCATAAAACAGAAACATACATTACAACCAATAACAATGAGATACTACATTGGCATTGTAAGAAAAGTTGAGAAAGCAAAGCTTGCCATTGCACGTATTTAGACGTAATGTAACTGAAAACAGAAGCTGAATGGTTAGAAACTATGAAATTCATGTGCTGCTTCGGGGGAATCAAGATTTCTCGTGGGCGGCCCAGTTGGGTGCCAGCTCGGCATAGCTCCTGCAGCTGTGCAGTGAAATATGGATCACGGGTAAGTTAACTCTTTCCAATAAGGCATTCTATTAGCCACTAAGCTGATATTTATTGGTCGATTCTTGGGGTTACAGGAAGGGGATGAATTGGGTAAAGACGAGCTAGAGCGGCAGCAGGCTCATGTTATCTAAAAAGGTCTGAAAGATAATTGGGACCTTTCTGGGAGGCTGTGGGCTGTTTTTTTAATTCTTTTTTAATTTGAGGCAGGTACCTTTAAGGGCGATTCAGAAACCTGATGGAGGCCAATTGCCCTCATTCCAAGTTGTCCGGCACTTTTACCAGTCTGGCCAACTACAACTTTGCCGGTACGGGTAAATATGACCCCTACCGGCAAATAACTGCCTATACTACCGGCACAACCTTTAATATGCCAAATTCCCCCCATGGAGTCCTATGGAACTCCACGGAATGGGGATTTACCACCCTTACCGGCACTTGAAATCTGCCGGTTATTCTGGCAGACCAAATGCCGGTAACGCAATTTGGTTTGCTGGCATTTCAGGCAGATTTATCACCGGAATACCCGCAAACTTGGAATGAGCCCATTGTTTGTTATGGGTCCCTTTGTGTGCAAGTTTATATAATTGCTGCTTATGGTTCAGTTGCCCATTATAAAACGAATACACTAGTTTGTGTTTTTCCTCAGTCAAACGTACATTAATGCCTCCCCACAATATTACCCGCTCACCCAGTGGTGTCAAGTATGGGACATTACTTCAAGTAAAGTGTTTAGCATTTTACTGATTACAGGTCAAAAGTCAGGAGGAAACTGCTCTGTGATTTATGAGCATCTTTGAGCCATATGAAACCAAAGTACCAGTAGCTGTTCTGGAAATTCTGTATGACCCATGATTATTGCCAACACAAGGAAAATAGGGCCTGGCCTATTCCCTGGCCCCTTATTAAATCCCCCACTCACTTCTGCCCTTTCCACCTGCCAAGGAAAGAATACCACTTGGGTTATTTTCTTTTTTACGCTTCAGCGCCTCCATGTAGCAGATGTTGAGTGTGCGGCCTAACATTGTGTGTTTACTAGCCAGGTCCAGGCTGTAGGGGAGGAGTCTGTGGCGGGTTAAGGGGCTAGAAGTCATGGGAATGTCAGGAATTGTGGGGTCTGCATTACAGTGCATACACATGCATGCAGCATTCTGTTTGGAGATGCTTGTCCAGTCCTGTTTTTAGACTAGCATTTGAGACGTCTAGTCCCGAATTTCCCCTTAAAATCCTAGACTACAAGTACATGAATGCAAAGAAACATGTAGGGCTGGATAAACATCACCCAAATGGAATGGGGCATGATGTCCTGTATGATGATGCAACTCTGAAACAAAGGTCTTAAGGTTCCCAATTCAAAGCATGAAAAAGTCATCCAGTCGATGGACTTGTAGTTTTGTCTTTTTCATTTTAAATTTAGGACAGCAAATCCCAGAATTCGAAGAGAAAACACAGCACTGGATGGCTTTGTCAGCCATAGAATGGGGAATCTAGAGAGCTCTGCTGAAAATGCACACATTTAGAAACAACTTCAAATTTAAAAATATGACCGTTTTAGGAAGCATGAAGCTACAAAGAAGAATACTTAAACCTGAAAGCTACAACCCTAGAAGTTCTCACTGACTCAGAAAGTGCTCTTGGATTATCATCAATGTAGAATCTGTTTCGATTAAAAATAAATATATATGTAGCTTCCAATGTGTTGGGGAAAAATAGTTTAAGCAGTTTAATAAAATGCCTCCAAAATACGTTTTTCGTTTTCTACATTAAAATAAGTAATGACATGCAGATTGCTGCGCTCTGGTAAACTCCATCAGTGCACTAAATAAACAAACTACCATACACAGCGCCCTATTAGTAAGTGGCTGTAAAGTGACAAAGAAAGCTATTTTCTTTTAAAGGAATTTGAAAGCTTGTCAAGGCTTTAATTAAGTGCTTCAGTGGCAGCTGGCATTCTCTGCTGGCGCAAGCAGCAAGCAATGCAAGGCGTAATAACTGATTACAGAGCAGGAGCGGTGTCATTTTCTTATTACCAGTCAGCAGTGATGTCACATAACGCCTTTACAGGCTTTAATAAGGATATTGAAGGCTGCCATGTATTACATTCATCTTCCACACTAATTTTGAGGATTTCTTTTCACAAAGAGATGCTAATCATTGTGTGGTATGAGGCATCATAAACACTGCACAGAGAAGTTAAGCCTTTTGGCTTCATCATGGAGAGTGTAGAGGAGCAGCTGCAAACCTCTGCAGGATACCCTGCCCCCTTCCTCCCATATGTTGGAGACATGAAACTGTGCTGTGTTTGACACCAGCAGTTGTGCCAATACAGCAGCGTGTGTTCGAAAGAAGATACCTGCTGAGACAACCCTTCCCAAATGTATCCCCAAACTGATTACAACCTAAGGAAGGAACTCCCTGAAGGACCATGAGAAAGAGCAAGGAAAAGAAGCGAGTGACGTCACAAAGAGTATTTTACGACGTCCCAAGGTACGGGCTGAAGAGATTGTATAGATTGTAAAGAAACTAATGATAAAGTAAAGAATCAAGTATTTGTATTTTATTTTTTTATAAAGTGCGCCGGGCCCGTGGGCATCTGGGAGCATATCATATGGGGCAAAGTTACGATTACATACATGGGAATAAGAGCCTCTAGCAGCTTACAATAGACATGCCGGTAAGGCTCCGGAGGGACACGATTTATACAGTATAGAATAGTATGCGGTAAGTTCAGGCAGGAAAGTTATGCAGACAGTTCCTCAAGACAATAGTGCATCGGAGTACAGAAGGTTCATTAGATAATATGCATTAGAAGATAAATTATCTACATACAAGGAGAAGAATGCAAACGCATAACCTAATACAGCAACGTTCTAAGGTAAAAGACAGAATGGCAAGGCCGTAATGGGGCATCAGATGTCTCAGATGTTTTGTGCTGAGAGCCATCCTTTAGTTTTGTTCTTGAAAACATGGAAGGAAGGCTCAGCTCTAATGTCATTGGGCAGGGTATTCCATAGCTTCGAGGCAAGGACCGGAAAGCTAGCGCCACCGGCTTTTTGTAGTTTAAACCTGGTGAGGTGTAAACTGTGGGCTTGGGCAGCTCCCGCAGGCCGGCTAGAAGTGTGTGGTGTGAGATGGTTGGCTAAGTAGATGGGTGCCTGGTTGGCAAGGCATTTGTGATTGCCAATGTTTTCAGGGAAATTCTATGCTTAACAGGGAGCCAGTGTAGATCGCGCCTATGGTTAGAGATGTGGTGGTTTCTGGGTATGTTTAATGCTGCTCTAATGGCATTGTTCTGAGTGACTTTCAGTTTGTTGAGGTTGGATTGACAGGTCCCTAGGTAGAGGGCGCTGCAATAGTAAATCTTAGACATGACAAGTGTTCTAGCCAAAGTAATGCAATTTGGAGTAGTCAAAAATGGTCTACATGCCGCAATAAGTTTACATGTATGTGCAGATGCTGAACTGACAGCGTTGGTTTGTCTGCAAAGTAAAAGTGTGGAATCGAGGTAGATTCCTAAAGTTTTGGTGTCCTTGGAGACCTTGATGACGTTGACGTCAATGATGAAGGACTTGAAGTTAGGATCAATTATAATGAGACGTTGGTCGAACCCAGAATAAGTAGTTCCGTCTTGTCATCACTGAGGCAAGGCTCATGTTGCGCCATCCAAGCCTGAATAACCAAGTAGATGTCATTCAGGGCTTTAGTGTCCACTGCTGATCACCCGTGATGGGCATGAGTATCTAGGTGTCATCGGCATAATTAGTGTACGAGACACCCAGATAGTCAAGAGCATCAAACAGAGGTTTAGTAAACACATTATAAAGTGTTGGTGACACACAGGACCCTTGTAGAATGCCACAGTTAATGGGGGCAAGATCAGCGGATGCTAACCGAGAGAAAACCCACATAGATCGGTTGCTAAAGAAGGATCTACTCCAAGCGGTGGCAGTGTCTGAAAAATGAGCGGCTGAAGTGAGCTGCTGGCAAAGGATGTGGTGATTAACCAAATCAAAGGCCGCTGAGAGATCAAGTAATAATAGCAAGGCAAGTTTCCCGTTGTCTTTCAGTAGCTCAATCTGTGTTTTTAAGTCAATAAGGGCGGTTTCCGTCCCATGCCTGGGCCGGAAGCCAGATTGCCTTAGACCGAGAAGGTTAACTTCCAGATAGTCCTGGATCTGGAGGTAAGCGTACCGGTCCAATATTTTGAGCATATATGGGACAGTGGTAATAGGCCTATAGTTAGAGGGTAGGGTGGGATCAAGGGAGGGTTTTTTGAGCAAAGGGATAACCCAAACATCCTTAAGGTTGTCAGGTACTATACCTGTTTTAAATGATGAATTTATAAAGACAGTAATGAATGGGGCTAGCTCATGTGAGGCCTCCTTGATAATGGGGGCTGGGCACGAGTCGCCTTGACAATTGGACAGTTTGATTTTATCAATGATATGTTCAACTTCAGCGATAGAGAGTGGGGAGAAGCTGAAAGGTTTAATGTTGGAAGTGGCCTGTGGGGTTGGAGATGTCAGGCTGTTAAGTTGTTTTTGAGTCTGTAGGCAATTTTGCTTCACTTTGATTTTATTTTGGAGGTTGGCAATTTTGTCCAAAAGTGCTTGCTGTATGTTAGAGCACCATTTGCTGTCTTTAATGCAGGAATCAGGCGAAGTATCAGGCGATTCAATTTCCTTCAGAATCTTAAATAGTTCTTTGGTGTTCGCATCTGCTTGTGTTATACGTTTGTTGCAGATGTCTTTTTTGGCCTGGAAGATGGCCTCTTTGTAGTTAATGGAAGCTATGATGAGATCGTCCTTATGGGCATCCGACAGATGACTTTTCTAACGGGATACGGCATTACGGTTTTCTTTTCTTAGCACTCTCAATAGCGGTGTGAACCAGGTGTACAGATGTGCACAGGGTTTAGATTTCCTAAATTTGATTGGGGCTATTGAGTTCAATGCTGTGAGCATGACATGATTGTATGTTTCTGCTAAAATTGAAGGGTCAGAGCATGTGGCGGCCACTTTGCTCATGGAGGAAAGGATGAGTGGGAGAAGTGTGTCACTTGTTATATCCCTTTTGTTTCTCTTGTGGCATATCTGGTGCAATAGGTAGATTGGGGCGTTGAAAAGCTTCTATATTGAAGGTAACAGTATGGTTGTCTGACCAGGCACATGGTGCATTGGTCTGAAGGCTGATGTTGCAGTTGGATTCTACAAACTAGTCGAGTGTCCGCCCTTTGATGTGAGTAGGTTCAAAAATGTGGTGAGAGAACCCCAGGACAGTTAAGGTGTTCTCCATGTCGGCCACAATAAGTCCCCCAATAAAATAGTTTGAGATTTGTTTTTTGAATTCTCTAATAGTAGGGATGTGATATCTTCCCCAAGGAGGTTGTGGGACCAGGCGTTATGTAAATAAGATGTAAGGTGGCAGTTTGATTAGGGGAGATGGGGAGCTTGACTGAAAGCATCTCTGCTGAAGGAAGCTTTTGGCTAGGCATTGCTCTAAGTCCAAGAGAGTTTCTCTGGATGAAGGCAACTCCGCCCCCTTTAGATTGAGAGGTATTACGGTCACATCTAGTGATGGAGTGATACGTTGGTATGGCGAGCGAAAGGAGTGGACCAGAGGCTGCGTGGAGCCAAGTCTCTGTTATGGTGATAAAATCAAGTTCTTGGGTCTTAATAAAATCTGCAATGTCCAATGCATGAGCAGGGAGGGACCTTCCATTGATTAGTGCACCCTTAATGGGCGTAGCTTTGGTACTAAGTGGTAGGATGTTTGGAGTAGGTTTAGGGTGAGAAGTTGGAGGCTCAGGGTGCCTGTGACTCAAAGTCAGTAATTTGGTTGGGGTGCAGGGTTTCTGCGTACAACTCGTGAAATTCTAATTATGAAAAGGAAGATCACAGGTACACAAAGTGCTGCAGAAAATCAACCGTTCAATAAATGTACAGATGCTGAAACGCAAGGTAGACCAAGTCATCATAGAAGCTGGCTATGTGTAGTGAATAGAACGCAGGTGAAGTCACTATTATGTAGAAGCTGGGCATCAGTATCATGAATTTAGTACCAAGACCCATAAAACGCAAAGGTAAAAATGTGTCGCAGCAAGAATAAGCAGAATCGTGGAGCTGCAAGACGAGGCTGTCTGGCCTGGAGTCAAGACTGAAGCAGCCATGGTCAGCTATCTATTCTGGAAATTAGCAAACATGCAAAGGATGAATCATCCCTTGTTAAGGTGCAAAGAAAGAATACCAAGGGTGCCAAGTTTAATTCATTTAGAGCATTTAAAACCTGCAAAATTGAACAAATCATGCTCTCTTGTCACATGAGCCAAGGATGAAAATAGAGTTCCTACTTGGAGTCCCAGAACAAGATAGTGAGTGCTCTCACTCCCATTTATTCTAAAAGATAAGGATACTTTCCAAGGCCAAGTTCAAAAACAATCTTCATGGCAGAAGGCATGGGCGATGAGAGATGCTGGGCTAATTGGGTGGTGGGGTTATGTCATGCCTCATCTCCTTGCACCTGGGCCTGGGCGTACATGCTGCTAAGTGAACTGAATGTTCCAGACCTGGAACAAACATGCCAACCAATTACATTAGTCCACATAAAGAATGACCTTATAGTATGTAGACCAATGAGAAACTGTGTATCTAATGTTTATGAAGATGACATATTTTAGAGGTAGGCATATGCTGTCCACTAGATAGTGGACAGCCAATCACAAGCATAGCCTCCATAAAAAAGCATACTTAGATGTTCCCCATAGCCAATCGTGACCCTTGATAGGGTTTTCATTATTGCCATGCAGTATGACGTCATCTCGGGTGTATTTTTGGTATAAAGTCTATGTAAAGATTGCTGAGAGACTGAGTGTACGTCCGTTGATGTTTGTTGTAAACTCCCTGTTTTTAGATATTTTTAATAAAACAGTACTTTGCCATCTTCCTGAGTTGGTTCGGTTATTTGGACTCAGAATTATTCTGTATGATCTCATCCATTACATATGCATGTTCCTAAAGGGCCCTAAACTCAAGGGTATATAGAAATGGGGCGGGCAGGATTCTATCCACTGCAACTGTACCTGTTGCTGCTGGCAGTTTTTAAACACTCTGCTGCCTTAGGTGAGACATTTGGCAGACTTGTGCTATAGCACCCCTTTCCCACAGGTGTCCTGAGGGGAGCTTCACAGCAGAGTTTTGCCTGCTGTCGGCAATAGCCTCAATTTGAGAGGATGTTGTTCCCCATCACCACTGCTGCCTCATACTATCTTCTTAAAAATCAACCTTGCTAGAACAGGTGGAAGAGATGACATGGTTTCTCGCAGCATTTAAAGTAGCCACATGCAGATATTCACAGGCTGACCCTTTTTTCACATGGTAGATTGCTGTGTGGGTACTGTCCCCACTCAAAGACCACAACATTATTTTAAAGTGCTAAATGAGTGTGCCTGTAAGGTTATTGTATTGACAAAGAGATGTAAATGATTCACCTCAGTAGATGGCTCCTTATGGTATTTAATCACATTGCCAATAATATAGATTCAATGCTCAGGGGCCCAATTTATTCTGTTAAGTGTTGTGTGGCATAACGGGGGAAGCTACAAACCTAACCCAGAATACAGCAACAACATAACAGCCTATCAGTCCTGTCCACCCCAACACATGCGGGTTATCTCTATTAACAGTCCAGGGCTCCAGCCAGTCTTCTATTTTTTGCATTTGATTTTAGGGAACTGCTCTGCATCTAAAGCATGTGCCCAGTATCCCCCAAAAAACAAGCAAAGATGGGCGCCATGGAAAATAGTGAAGGGAGTATGTCTCTTCACTATTTCACTATGGTGGCCATGAGGATGACGAGGGGGCAGTATTTAGAGAGTCCTGGAGCACCATGACAGCACAGCATTGTAAGCAGGGTAGGGGGGAAAAAGATTGCTGGATGGAGAAAAACAGGGAGGAGGTGAGAGAAATAGGTGTGGGCACCAGCCAGGGGAAGCACATGAATGGCCCAGAGAACCCAGGCTGTTAGTGTTGGATTCCACCCACGTTAACGTCCACCAGATTGACCAAACACACTTCCCCGGGTGCTCTTAATTGTTAGGCCCTGCCGGCCTCTTAGTGTCTAGAAATGTCTGCAGAGTGTGTGCCTTTCACTGGACAATAGCCTCTTGTGAAGACATCATGAAGCAAGACACAGGCAACAGATTCAGAACTCAAAACAAACACTTTTATTAGCTTAAATGTCAGGATGGAAAAAAGTCTAACTTGCCCTATGCTAAGGTGGGATTTCCCTACCTAAATAAAACTAAGGAAAGTCTGAGTCAAAGAGTTCAATTTAAGAATCTGTCTGTGTCCAAAACCTATACTATACAATATGCAGGGATGTCAGCAACTCAAAGAAACAGTGTACAGCATACAGTTCCAAGCTTCTTCCCGCACGCAGCTTCCTTTCAGCTCCTGTATGGGAGGATTGGTACAAGAGACCCCCCTCCCCTGCATCCTTTCCCCCCAGTGAAGTCCATGGCTCGTCAGGGGTTCCCCCTGCCACCAGGACCCAGGTGGTGGGTGGGCCACTGGCTGAAGACATTGACCAAACCTGTTGAATTTAGCTAGGCCCTGGAAACCATTTTGTGAAATAAAGATGGTTTGAGCCCTGTGCACCGCAGCGCGGCTCCCACCCTTGGAGAGTTTCAATTATCCCTGTGGCCGCAGCTCTCTGGCAGATCCGCTGAGAGTCCGTTCCCACGAACATACGTACATGAGCTAGTGTTAGATACCAACACTGTAACATTTCACCTTCCGCAGTGTATCGCTGTTTCCAGTATAGACATGTAACAAAATGTTGTGGTTGTTAAATACTTAGCGTATAAGTAACGTGTTCGAAATGGCCATATGAAAGGCACTAACAATGTCAAAAAACGTGAGCTTTGAAAAGACTCAATGAGTATTGTATATTATGTGAATGTTTATGTCTCTTCCACCTAAATCTGCAACACACGAGGAAAATACCTTTGTGAGCACATGCAAGGCCATTCCCCCTTCCTCCCAGTGAAGCCTGCCAGACGAAAAAGCAGAGGCCTGTGCTGCTCTGCTCCACCTCCCCCAATTCGGCTGGAGCCGTTTCAAACATTCACATTCCCCCACAGCACCCAAGGCCACGGCCTGTCACCTGAATTATTTAAAACCCAGCAGTAAAGCCCGGCCTTATAACACAGATCCAAAGGTGCCCTTCCTTAGGCTCCACGACCTACCGGCTCACCTTAGGTTGATGGCCCCTGTAAAATTAGGACACCTAATATTATGGCAACACTACAGGAACACATCCATAATGACTTCTAACGAGACATGATAACGTGGACCGCCTGTCCCATGCCCTGAGACCCAACCCCGCGACCTATGATACCCGGTCAACAGGACGATGGTAACCATGTATTGATGTATCGCCAAAAGACCCCACTCTAGGTGCATTCCTCCTGTGTTGCATTAACCTGTAGAATAACCTAATGGAAGATTTACCAGGGAAGATAATATTGCAATGTTGAATGACTGTGTTGTGCGTGGCCCTAGGTCAGAAAGCCAGGAAAGACATTCATCACTGACACTAGTCACGGCTGGCACAACAACGCTGTCTGGATGAGCCCAGCTGACCTGCCAGGCCCAGCCCAACCCACGAGGGTAACCAGTGACGTCCACCGACCACTGCAAACCACAACACTGCAGCACCTATATTTAGTCGTCGCCACCCAATCCCAACGAACATGTGCCCCCTATAGCATGTAGGTTCTTATGACGTTTTTTGTAAATATATATGCCTGTCTTTAGTATTGTCAGACAGAGCGCTCTCTGAGTTTGCAGAGTTCTTTGCATGCCCTATTCTGATTGATAAACTCCCATTTAAGCTCAGCCGCACTTTTTCCTGGCCTCATTCCCATCCTGGGAGAGTCCATTATTGTCTCTCATTGTGGGGAGGATCGTGCTATCTGGGGGACGCTCGCCTTCAGTGGTGACCCCGAAAGCGTGATTATTATTTTTCTGCTAACATATATATATATATCCCTACCGTCCCCTTTGGCTCGAAAATCTCTGGTCGAAAAGGGATACGGTGCGCCGGCTCCGGAAGGCTGCCCGCCAACGGCGACCGGTACGCTCAGAAGTGCGCACTCAACAGAGAGAGGGTACGGGATCCCGGTTGAAAAATCCCCTTTGAGTACCGCTCGCCGGAGCCGGGGCTGACCGTTGAGCGTACAGCAACACTGCCTGGACGGACCCAGTTTCGGAGACTCTCGGTTCAAGACGGGCACGTGAGTATTGAGTGCGAGCGACCATAAAGGGAGTAGGGGAGGAAATATAGGACAGGGAACGAGGCTGGTTGAAAGGGGACACTCTGGGTCTACTAAGGACCGCTCTAAACTTTCTTTGCTTTTTCTTCGCATATGGCCATTAGGATTAAGAGGTGAACAGAGATAAAGAGACGGGAACCTAGCTCCGCGAGGGGGTGGAAGGCGGCGCTGCATAGTGCTATCTTGACTAGTACTGGGAATATATGAAGAAGTGGAAAATGAGATAAAGGTGTCTGGTAAAGGAAGACACAGAGAATACATTAGTGGCTGCTATTTTTTCTATTCTTCTCTCTGGGTTTACGGGAAAATAAACAGGGTTAGTACGAACAAAGATATAATCTAAGTAGAAAGACAAGTTTATATCAAAACTAGGAGACAAATACATATCAGAGTAAGACGGAAAGGGACAGCTGGCAAGGGAGGAAAGGGAGGACAAATTGTGCTATGAATAGAGTGTTGCCTATGGGTGTGTAAGCATCGTATGTGTCAGAACATATTTGTTATAGTGAGTGTGTAAAGGTGGTCAGAAATGCATAATTATGATATGGTTATGGTAAGTGTGACCAGAAGAAATATTACAAAGAAGAGTGTAATGTGGTAAAGTGAGTGTTTATTTCCTTGATTTGTTGGGTAAAATTGCTGACGTTATTGATGGTTTGCTCTTGTATGTGCCCCATAAAGTGTATAGAATAGAGGCTGTGCGCAGCCATTCTTATACTGTACAGGTGGCGGAAAAACACACAGGTCCCCATGCTCAGTAAGACATAAATACGTAGACTCATATGGTGATCCATCTATATTAAGATATATATAGACATACATCAGTATCGAGCAACTACGAAGTATGGGGGCAGAAACACCCTTATCACATATTTGTAAGAGTCTACCTGGGTACGCTGAACGGATTAAGAAATATCATGATCAGTGGATCACAGAGCTTAAGGGAGAAGGATTACCTCAGATATGGCCCGAAGGGGGATCATTTCACAAGAGTGTCTTAGATGTGGTAGCTACATGCATTCGTTTGAAGTACAAGGGGAAGCAGCTACATAATAGGAGAGAAATATTAGACATATGGAGGTTGTTTGAAGAAATACCCCCGCTGAAGAAATGGGAATTAGGTACTGATCTGCCATCTACCACTGACAATCCATTACTGATACCAAAAGAGGACAAGGTGTTGCCAGAAGGGGAGCCACCGGTAGAGGTAACAAGGTGGTACCCAATACTAAATAAGCCAGTGCCCGCAGAAGGATACAGTGACCCAACATATGTACCCCCAACGACGACCACTACCACTCAAGGGCCAACAGCACCCCCACCATATGAGAGTCATAGAGAGCGAGACCAGGTAAGTACACCAATAGTGAACATAGAGAAATTAACAGGAGACCTAGAGTCCAGGCTCTCTATAGCAAAAGATGAGCTCTCGAGAATAAAAAGCATATGTGAACGGACTGCAATCAATACTGCTAGGTCAGAGCCCACATCAAGAGCGCAGAGTGAGAATAAAACAATTGAAGAAGGGTGGAAAAAAGGGGAGATATTGTTTAGGATACAAGAAGAACCGGCCCGAATAATTGAACTAGAGGGAAGAGAGGGGTGCACTGATGATGAGATAAGCACTACAGGAGGTAGAGAGGAGCTACTGTGTGATATAGGAGAAGATTTAGAGGAAAGTGAAAAGCTAAGCATGGCAATGAGAGGGGGAAGCAAGGGGTTGGATGGTGCATGTTCAGGGAGAACCCTGGACGAAGAGTGGACAGGACAACTAAGGAAGAGGTTGGGGAAAATGGCACCACTAGGAAAAAACGGAACAAAGGTGAATGCAGATACAACAACAAAGGGAAGGTTACAACTCCCACTAATACACAAGGGAGGAGGGAGGCCGAATTACATACCCTGGGCTCAGATGGATAAGGCCAATTTGTTAAAGTTATTGCCCCCGCTATCAGGAGGGGCAAGCAAGTGGATATATGCATTCGAGAAACACACAGCCGGAGTACCTCTAGCAATAGGTGATGTGAAGAGTCTGCTAGTATCAGCAGTTGGGGATCAAGCTGACAGAGTATGGGTAAAGGCTGGCTTCCCGGGAGTAACTTTAGACTGTGACCGCCATGATGGTGCCTCTTTCAACACAGTACGTGCCAGGGTATGGGACGCCTTATGAGAGACATTTCCAGATACCCCAGATTTGCAGTCAGTAATGCAATGTACAATGAATGACGGGGAAGATGCTATGGATTACATTTTTCGGGTCCAAGAGATGTGGAGAGCAGAAATGGGCACGCCCTGGTATCAATCAACATCATTATTCTACTTCATAATAATGAGGGGGCTCCCAAAAGAGGTGCAAAAAGCACTTGACAAAATAGCAGGTATTGAAGCAAAAGGATGGCCCGAAATACAGAGCATAATAGTTCACCACTGTAAACGAATAAAGGAGAGGGAAAAGGAGATAGCACAGAAAAGATTGGCAGACGAGGCAAAATTAGTACAAACAAAGCTGGTGAAGGTCGCTGCAGCAGTAGCCGCGCTCCCACACAACAGGGAGGGAGACGAGGAGGAGGAGGGGCTGGTAGCAATACAAGGGAGGATGGCAACGAGTTGGGCAGGAGCAGGGCAACGGCAGTGGAACGAACAGGAGCAGAGTGGAAGTCCGCAGTGGCAAGAGTGGGCCCCTCGAGGGGGACGAGGTGGGTACAGGGGTCGAAGAGGGAGTGGACAAGGGTACGGGAGAATGGGAGGAAACGGATGGCAGGGTCCCAGAGGTGGGCAGGGAAGTTGTTGGAACTGCGGGAGGTGGGGGCACTTTTCTAGAGAATGTAGGAGTAGAACAAACAACGGATTTCCAGAGACAGAACACTATGGCCACCCCCACCGGGGAAGCCCATATGGTCTCCCAATGGGGCAACAACAAAGGGAACCAGAGCAGGGGTACCCTGAGCAAAGGCAGGGACATCACTACAGAACACAGAATCATCCACAGAACAACGACACTATGCACTACACCCCAGGCAACCCTTTCGCAACGACAGCAAATGGAGCCCCAGCACCAGCCCCCTATAGTGGTGTATCAGTAGTTTCAAGGAGTGTGTTCAACCAGGGGGGGGCAATGAGACACCCAGCATAGGACAGCCCACAGAGAACACTTACGTGTCCTGTTCTATCTACAACCTACGATGCAGCAGAGGAACCATTGGTAGGGGCGCAGATAGGAGACAAGCAGTTCATATTCATGGTGGATTCGGGAGCGGAGAAATCGTGTATTAGGGAGGGCCGGTTTCCGTTATCTAACCGGAAGTTGGAGACGCAGGGGTTCTCTGGGGCTGTAATTGAAGTTCCTTACACAGAAGCTTTGAATGTGACAGTGGGGGGTAAAACAGTAAAGACACCCTTACTATATTATGAACAATCGCCAATAAACCTGCTCGGAAGGGACCTTCTTAGCAAACTTAACATGACAATATCATTCACAGAAAGAGGAATAGTGTGTTCGACACCAGGAATATGCCCATTACGCGTAATGCTGGTAGTACAGGCTCCGACAACTGCACCAGAAATACGTGGCCTACCAGTGGACGAAAGAATGTTCATTGAAGGTTTAAAAACACTGGCCCAAGTAGTTCCTGAGCTAAAAAAGTTGGATTGGAGAATACCCGCAGAGTTTGTCTTCCGCCCAATAGTGTGCCCAGACATAGCACCAGGGTCAGTGGTCTCCTTAGACTTGCATGCTGTACAGGTATCAGCAAAAAGGATTGCAGTGATTGGGATGGACATAGATGGGTGTGAATGGCGCACTGTACTGTGCATCAACACCAATATTGCCCTACGGGACTTATCTGATGAGGATCTCTTTTCTGATTCAGAAAATGATGGCGAAATAATAATAGAAATAGCAATGCCCTGTGACATTTTGATTCAGACTAGACAAATTCCCGTCCAGTTGATGGGACGGGCAGTAGTGGGAACGCCACCGTCGTTTTCTGACGATGACATGCGACTGGTGCCAAACAATTTGTGGACAACAGGCCCCCATGTTGCAGGGTTGCTGCATGGAGTAACACCAGTGGTAATAAAGCTCAAACAAGGGGCAATTCTGCCCCGAGTGAAGCAATATCCATTGTCCCGTGAAGCTGAGGAAGGGATAAAAGAGACAATAAATGCATTATTAGCACAGGGGATAATAGTGCCTTCAAACTCCCCATGTAACACGTGTATCTACCCGATCAAAAAAGCAAAGGGAGGGGCATGTAGGATGATCCAGGATTTACGCCCCCTAAATGATGTCATACAGAAAGAGTTCCCTTTAGTCCCGAACCCTGCTTCGATATTATGCAGCATCCCAAAAACGGCATCACATTTCACAGTGGTCGATTTGAAAAACGCATTCTTCTCCATCCCCTTGGTAGAAAAAAGCAGATACCTGACAGCATTCACATTAGGGGAAAAGAGATACGAGCATTGCAGATTACCACAGGGATATTGTGAAAGCCCAAGCATATTTAACCGCATACTACACGACGACCTGGGTAATTTATCAGTTGAAAGCACGATCATTCAGTACGTAGACGATTTGCTCGTTTGCGCGCAGAATGAAGAAATGTGCAGAAAAGACTCAGTAACACTCCTGACGCTGCTGGCGAATAAAGGGTACAAAGTGGACAAGGAAAAGCTACAATACTGTCAGAGGTACTGTACCTGGGGCAGCTGATATCAAAGGACGGAAAAAGAATCATCCCTGACAGAGTGGAAGCAATAAGGTCAGTGAGAGAACCAACAACAGTGAAGGAGATGCAGAAATTCTTGGGAATGTGTAACTATTGTAGAGCATGGATATTAGATTATGCAGCCTACACCAGACCATTACTGCAAGCACTCAAGGAGGCCCAACAAGAGAACAGGAAAATAGAATGGTCAGAAGAGATGAGCGACTCATTTAAGTCACTAAAAGAGTTGATTTCGAGTGCTCCAGTACTCGCCAATCCTGATTATGAACGCAAATTTTACCTGTTCTCACACTGTTAGGAAACACTTATGACAGCTGTACTGACACAAAAAACTTCCCTAGGACACAAACCATTGGTTTACTATAGTGGCACATTGGATGCAGTGATGCAAGGACATTTCGCGTGCAAGCTATCTCTCGCCGCCGCCGCATTCACCATTGAGAAAAGTGCCACAAAAGTAATGGGGTGCCCTGTCACGTTGTTCGTGGAACACTCATTATTCGCGATACTTGAAAGATCAAAAGTACACTGACCACACAGCGAGCAACTGCCTATGAAATAATATTGTCCAGCGCAAATATCCACGTGGTACGGTGCAGGACAGTAAACCCGGCAACATTCATCACAGAACCATGCACACTAGAGGACATGCAAGAACACAATTGTGCAACTTACACAGGGGAAACAAGGGAGGACACGGTGGTGTGCGAGAATGCCCTGAGCGAGGGAGAGGTGTACTTTGTGGATGGGTCAGCATCGATTGACATGAACACAGGAGAGAAACATGTGGGATTGGCAGTGGTGAGGTTAGAAGAAGGTGAGTATGAGATACTAGCACAGTATCGCCTTCCATCACATTTCTCAGCACAAACAGCTGAACTTATTGCCCTAATAGAAGCATTACATGCAGCTAAAGGTTGTGCAGTAACAATATATACATATTCAGCTTACATGACGACAACAGTACATGGAGGTATAGCAAGATGGGGGCGGAGAGGGTTTCGAAGAGCAGATGGGACCCCAGTGCAACATGCAGAACTACTGAAGGAATTGATTGAGACCCTAAAAGATCCAACAGTGGTAGCAATAGTGAAGTGCCAAGCACATACGTCCAACACAGACGTTGTGTCTTTGGGGAACGTGGCAGCGGACGCTGCTGCCAAGGAAGCCTCGTACTTTGAAAAACATGGAACAGGTGAGTACATGTTACAGCACAAGGCAAGCGAAGAGCTCCCAGAAGGATACAATACCATGCCCATATCACAAATACTAGAGCTGCAGGAAGGGGCAAGTGGTGATGAAAAGATGGTGTGGGAAAAACGAGGGTGCAGCCAATCGGCAACAGACTTACTATGGCGACAAAATAACTCAGGGAAAGTAGTAATGCCGGTCAAACTATTAGAGATAGCGTTTCAGCAATAACACTTTCCTGCACATAACACCAAATAACACATTGCAGCAGAGATACAAGAAGATTGGTTCGTGCCCTGTCTCCAGGAGCACATATCAAGATTGACAATGGAGTGCACAACGTGCCAGATATATAACTCTGGAATGACGCTACATACACTCAGGGGAACAATTCCAGAACTGATAGGGCCCTTCAGAGAACTGCACATTGACTACGCGGATATGGGGGAAAGGTGTAATGGGGCACGCTACATGATAGTGGTTGTGTGCCCATTTTCGAGGTGGGTGGAAGCATGCCCATGTGCACGACCTGATGCTAAAAGCGCTGCAAAGTTCCTAGTAAGGGAAGTGTCCCCACATTGGGGAATTTGCGACATAATTCGCTCAGACAACGGCACTCACTTTGTGAACGAGCTCTTCAAAGAAGTGACCACATTATTTGGAATAAAACATAAATTGTGCTCAATTTATGATCCTCAAAGTAATGGTGTTGTAGAAAAGATGAACGGACTGTTAAAAGGGAGACTGTCCAAATTTTGTTTTTCATTAAAGAAAAACTGGATCTACTGTTTGCCCCTTGCGCTGTTTGAGCTGAGGAATCAGCCGAGCAAGGACCACCATTTGTCCCCGCACGAAATCGTGACAGGGAGACGGATGCACACTACACATTCCCCACTTTGCCAACAATCAGACGCACACAGAAGCGCCACGATATTGGGAGATGAGTTCACAGAATATTTGAAGAAGCTAACTAGGGCTGCGCTCGCAATCTCAAAGCAGCTCGCTCCACCATTAACAAGGGAAGAAGGAAACACAACAGGATCCCATGTAGAACATGAAGTACAGGGACAATTAATGCCAGGAGTTCATTTATGTCCAGAGCTTTGTGCGCCGGTGGAATGCCCCACGGTTCACGGACCGTACGAAGTGGTATTTTGTACCCCTACAGCTGTAAAAGTACAGGGGCTCAAATATTGGATACATTTGACGAATGTGCGAAAGGCATATAATAGTGTGCAGGATGAGGTGAAAAGGATGAGTGTACGTGAACATATGAATGGAGGAGTGTAACTGACAGATAAAAAGGTTAACGAGAAACATTATATTATAGGTTATCGATGAAGATAAATGATTAAAAAAAAAGAATGATAACTGATTTAAGTGTAAATGATAATGTGAAGGATATGTATATTGTCTGCTTCCTTCTCTGTACATCCCAAAACCCCTCCCCTACCCAAACCCATCTCCCTTCCATGACCTCTTGGCACTAGTAGTGCCAACAAAAATGTTTACATGCATGCACTTAATGCACTTTTATATCTCAAACAGGAACTACCATGGCAACTAACGGGCAGCCTGCAATGGATAGATTTATTAGATATAGAGAATTTTTAGCTGAGAGATGTAGATATTCGTATGAGTGTGGATTGTCTGTATGCATTACATTATTTTTTACAATACTGTTTGGCCTGGTTACGTATTGGTTTATAGCGTTCATCTATCGAGATGAACGAGGGGGGGGGAATAACGGGATTAATGTGACAAATGAAACAGCAATTGTAAATACTACAGAAGGTGATTTTTTGGTATGGGATGGAACTAAACTGGTATGGGGGTATTACACGACACCATCTAATGTTGCTATCTCGCCAAATGAAGGTTTGCAGGAAAAAATGCAAAACAGCAGAACTTCCCCGCCAAAAGTATCTAATTACAATGCCCATAGTTTAAATGATCGTAACCCCTCAGTTATATCATGGTTATACAACACCCCCACCAGCGTGCCTGCTCCCGCAACAGAAAACACACTGCTAGATAGCATGAAGAAAGAGAATGAAAAAATGACAGCGATATATGAAGTATTATATGATGACTGGGCAAAGGGGGGCGAGAGGGAGAAAGGGGGGCCCACACCGTCCATCGCCCAGGAAGCTGGGAAATACCTTAGAAATAGAAATAACAGAAGGAAAAGGGAGACGGGAAGGAGAAAATATGACAAATATTATGGGTTGGGGCTGGATAAAATGGAAGACCCACGACACCCCCACCAGACAAATAAATGGTACGCGGACATGAGTGCAACGGCTAAGCAAACCACAAATGAGAGCTGTTATGTCTGCTCCCTCATTCCCCATGCTTCAGGTACACCCAAAGTATTGTTACCCAAAGAGTTGCCTATTGTCGATGCCCAATGTCTCCTTCATCTCACGCTGTGCAGAATTAAGAACACCTTTCAGGCACATGAGGTGACTTTTAAAATGCTGCAGGATGAGAAGATCTGTTATCCAAAGGCAGTAGGAGTGGTATGTTTGGAGGAGCCATTTTTTATAATACAAGGGACACTTTTTTCAGAAAATAAGTGGAAAGACGAAAAGATAATTTGCAAGGCTGAAGCACTGCGAGGTGTGGCTCCAGAGAAACTGCCTTGGATAGAAGAGACATGCACACCAGTATGGAAGGAACACATCTCAAAATTGACTTGGGTAACGGCCATTGAAAAACCCTTCAAGCTACAGAAGGAGATAAACTATGAACTGTGTTTCAAGGGAGACGGGAAAACCATCATGGGGGTAAACAAAAATTGTAACAAGACCCTCACCATCCCAGATATGAGAAAAGGGACAGCGGCCCTAATGGACACTTATTGGGTATGTGGCAACCAGGCATACCTACACCTCCCATAATCGTGGGGTGGCAGCTGCTCATTGGCCACCCTACACTCCGCACTAATGGTGATCCCGGAAAGCCACATTGATGGGAGCAAGAAAATGCGAGAAAAACCTCAGCAGAATGAGGCCCAGCCAACTGTAGAGTCACAAGTATATGTCCTATCTTCCGGGAACAAGAAGGAGGTGCTGTCCCGAAACAAACGATCATCAAACTACATATAAAAAGCATCATCAGAACTGTTGGCACAGATCCCAGATAGATATTGATTATTCAGCTCTGCAGAAACTTTCTTTGCCTCACTTATCCCAAACATCCAGGCACGAGCAAATGCAAAGTGGCTCCAAATGAAACGCTGGGAGCTGATCCAGCTGGCAAATGACACTGAAGAAGGGTTCAACGTAATAAAAGTGGAGCTGCGAGCACTGCGGCTAATGACCATGCAAAATAGGTATGTCTTGGACCTGTTGACAGCAATGGACGGAGGTGTTTGCCGAAAAATTGGATGTGCCTGCTGCACTTTCGTACCTTCCGAAGACGCAGATAACGGTTCCCTGTCCCATGTGATCGAAGCAGTACATAACCTATGAGAAAGAATGGAAATGGAAGGTGGAGCAGAAGAAAGTGCATGGTTCGACAACATATTCTCCTGGGTCCCATCGTGGCTGGGAATGACTGTTAAATTTTTGATGCCGGCTGTAGTGTTCCTCCTTTTCATTTTGTGCCTGTGCCAGGTGGGTCTTCGATGTTGTGCTAACGCAGTACCGAATGGTGCAATGATGATGGTGACAATGGGCAACGCCCGCGGTACGATACAAACTATGCAGGAAGTACAGGTACAAACAGGAACAGATTACACGTCAAGATTCCAGATGGTGCAAATGTGCCACGACAAGGATATAGTAGATAAGTTATGGCACACTACAATTAAAGAGCCCTGTATACTTGAATGGTACGAGGAGGTGTGGGTGGACTTAGAAGGGGAGAGCGGTTGTATATACCTGACCTGCACCCCAGATGAATATGCTAGGAGAGGAGAGAGCCTGCGAGGGGTGTGCAGGGCATGGATGCCCATAAAAGGCACCCCTGCATGGGATGACGCTATAGCTGACGAGGAAGAGTGCAGGAGGTTGGAGGATTTAAAGTATTCGTTACTTAAGTAACGAAAGGGGGGAAATGTATGGGAGGATTGGTCCAAGAGACCCCCCTCCCCTGCATCCTTTCCCCTGGTGAAGTCCATGGCTCGTCAGGGGTTCCCCCTGCCACCAGGGCCCAGGTGGTGGGTGGGCCACTGGCTGAAGACATTGACCAAACCTGTTGAATTTAGCTAGGCCCTGGAAACCATTTTGTGAAATAAAGATGGTTTGAGCCCTGTGCACCGCAGCGAGGCCCCCACCCTTGGAGAGTTTCAATTATCCCTGTGGCCGCAGCTCTCTGGCAGATCCGCTTAGAGCCCGTTCCCACGAACAGACAGACATGAGCTAGTGTTAGATACCAACACTGTAACATTTCACCTTCCGCAGTGTATCGCTGTTTCCAGTATGACCCAGCCAGCAGGGCTGGGGTGGAAAAGAGCTGTAAAATGGTCCCCTGACAAAAACAGAGTCCCCAAATACTAATGAGCAAACCACCTGTGATGAAACTTTTCTCTCCACGACCTCCCTGACTAAAAACCTGTAACCTGCATGAAGATGGCAGAATCTGTGCTTATATGTCATTCGGGATGAAGCACCCACATCCCAGTAGCTATGCGCAAATAGTAAAAGTGTCCTGGGGGTTTTTCATGTTTTGTGTTTTACAAAGAAGCCTGCACCCCAAGGTCCCATGCCATAACTGAACTAATGCTGCTAGAGTGCAAGGGAAGACAAATGCAACCCTATTGGGAGCTCACGTAAGGGGTGCATAAAAATGCACCATATGTATGTCCAAGCTCACCATGTGTCACTGCCATCCGTCTTATTGGCGGGTTGTTCCTGCGCGCTCCACCAACCTTACTACTACCTCACTTACCGCACATGTATAGACATGTAACAAAATGTTGTGGTTGTTAAATACTTAGCGTATAAGTAACGTGTTCGAAATGGCCATATGAAAGGCACTAACAATGTCAAAAAACGTGAGCTTTGAAAAGACTCAATGAGTATTGTATATTATGTGAATGTTTATGTCTCTTCCACCTAAATCTGCAACACACGAGGAAAATACCTTTGTGAGCACATGCAAGGCCATTCCCCCTTCCTCCCAGTGAAGCCTGCCAGACGAAAAAGCAGAGGCCTGTGCTGCTCTGCTCCACCTCCCCCAATTCGGCTGGAGCCGCTTCAAACATTCACATTCCCCCACAGCACCCAAGGCCACGGCCTACCACCTGAATTATTTACAACCCAGCAGTAAACCCCGGCCTTAAAACACAGATCCAGAGGCGCCCTTTCTTAGGCGCCACGACCCACCGGCTCACCTTAGGTTAATAGCCCCTGTAAAATTAGGACACCCAATATTATGGCAACACTACAGGAACACATCCATAATGACTTCTAACGAGACATGATAACGCGGACCGCCTGTCCCATGCCCTGAGACCCAACCCCGCGACCTATGATACCCGGTCAACAGGACGATGGTAACCATGTATTGATGAATCGCCGACAGACCCCACTCTAGGTGCATTCCTCCTGTGTTGCATTAACCTGTAGAATAACCTATTGGAAGATTTACCAGGGAAGATAATATTGCAATGTTGAATGACTGCGGTGTGCGTGGCCCTAGGGCAGAAAGCCAGGAAAGATATTCATCACTAACACTAGTCACGGCTGGCACAACAACACCGTCCGGATGAGCCCAGCTGACCTGCCAGGCCCAGCCCAACCCACGAGGGTAACCAGTGACGTCCACCGACCACAGCAAACCACATCGCAGCAGCACCTATAGTTAGTCGTCGCCACCCAATCCCAACGAACATGTGCCCCCTATAGCATGTAGGTTCTTATGACATTTTTTGTAAATATATACGCCTGTCTTTGCTATTGTCAGACAGAGCGCTCTCGGAGTTTGCAGAGTTCTTTGCATGCCCTATTCTGATTGATAAACTCCCATTTAAGCTCACCCGCACTTTGTCCTGGCCTCATTCCCATCCTGGGAGAGTCCATTATTGTCTCTCATTGTGGGGAGGATCGTGCTATCTGGGGGACGCTCGCCTTCACTGCCTTCCCCAAGTATGAAATGGTTCCAACAAAAAGTCTTAAAGTTATCTTTGTAAAGTTCCAGGTAACACAGAAACACAAAAGTACCTTCAGGCTCTGTCCTCAAATCAGTAAATACTTAAGAACTCAGGGACCCCTTTCCCAAGACTCAGATTCAGTATCACAAAATTATCCTTGATATTTGTTTAGGGACCTTTGTCACACGTGTGCCCTCCTTTATTTGTTGTTTTTCATGTATTGTAGTTTTTACACAATTCAGTATTCAATGTGCCTTTCTTTGGTTCAAGGTTGAAGTTCCATTGATTTTAGAATACAGCATACAATGGTTTTACTTGAATTTAAAGTTTCATTTAGTTTCAATGTTAAAGTTACAATGATTTCAAAGTTTCCTTAATTTCAGGATTCAGGACACGGTTGGTTTTCACTTTAGAATTCAACATATAGTGGCTTTAAAGTTTCATTCATTTCTGAACTCAAGATGTAACAGTACTGCTTATTGGTAGAGTTTTCATTCAGTTTGTTATTCAATAAAGGTGGGTTGCATTCATAACACACTTTAATACAACACTTTTGCTTAATAATGCTTCGGTTTGGTTTAACTGTAGAGCCCAGCCCCCTGAGACTTTCAAAAACGTGTTCACACAAACACGCGACCATTCTGATACAAAGTATTCCAGGTAATTCATTAAGCAACAATAATTCATATTGGAGACCTTCAAAAACGTGTCTCCTCCAACTCTTGACCATTCCAATACAAAGTATTTGATCAGAAAGAAAGAGTTCAAGCCTTCGCACACCCGGTTTCTTACTTGTTAGAAACTCACTGGTCGGCTTTCACAGCTTTCCCCAGAAGCATGGATCGTACAGCCTTCTGCATGTGATGTCATGGCCCAACTCCTGTCCCTCTGCCATTCCTTTGGCAACCTCCTGCCACAAGGGAATGAGCACCTTGACCACAAGGAAAAGGAACGGCCTCTCCACATGGCTCCCTTCACAAAGTTCAGTTTATTCCACGGAACACCAGCTTCTGTGCCACGCTTCGATAGATTGTCTCTCTCTGCAGACCTCAGCATCTCAGCATATTTTGCAAACAAAGTTCCCTGCTCCTTACACCGTCCTTCCTGCTGCTGCTCTTATCACCCTCTTTGCTGGTGGGCTGGTTTCCTTTTATGCACCAGCAGCCGCTTGACAGGCTGCAGGTGTGGCTGTCCAATCAGCCGTGCCTGACCACATTTAAAGGGACATGCCCGACATACACTGCTCTTAATAGGCATCCTCCTCGTCCTAGTAACAGAGTGGTAAAAGAATGCAGTCTTCATTGCTCTTAGTTGCCTCTTCTTCATCCCAGCACTGCCAGGTGTTACGTGTGGGAAAACAAGAGGAGCTCACTTACAATAACCTATAAAGGTAGGGAGTGTTTGGGTTGGTCGTTAGTAGGAAAAGGGGGATACCATCTCTCGCCCAAGGGCTCCTTACTCCCAGTCCCCAAGGACTCTCCACCGAGGTGATCCTCCCTCGCTTCTCTGCCCCCAGTGTCAGGATCCAAGAGTGATTGCCTTTCCCTGGCCACCTGTGCAGAGGATCCAAAGGGTTTAGGAGTGAGAATGCACGCAGGTTTCTCATGCTCTTCTCAATGAAATAACGCTTAAAGAACACAGCACCAAATTGATGCTGACTGCTTGGTGTACAAGAAAACTGGCTACCCAAATGTCACTGCACGGCTTCTCTGCCTGCACCCATGTAGGGGTATAGCAATGGCTGTTTATCACCCATTGATTGGTGACATGTTATTTGATAAGCACCATTTTCCCCACTGCCCCTCTCTTCCTGAGACAGCTTTCCACACCTCCAATACCTCCAACCCAGTGATGGAGCTAGGGGATAGGGTTGGGGGGCAGTGGACCCTATGGTGCTCCTTTCGTTTGCCAATGTTCCACCCACAAAGTAGAGAAATAGTATTTACTAGTGCTCCACATGGAACTCCTCTGGTACCAAAACCTGCCTTCTCAACCTCTGTTACCATATGTACAAGATCTGACCCCTAAACCTCCATCCCTGGAAAATGGCATTTCCAGGCCAGCACTTGTTTCATGGCTCTTAATGTAGCAGATGCAATATCAATGTTCACTGGGGCAAGATGTGGTCCACCGTTGCAAAAGCTACTGGGGAGCCTCCTGTTTAGAAACACATGCCTGATAGTGCATTTTGAATTTTGGACCCTGTGGGTTTCAGTTTCCTCCAAGATTCTTCTAAAGTCACCTCCGATTTAACACCTTTCCACACCATAACATTGACATTATTTGTGACAATGCCACTGCATGTGATAGAACTAATTGGTTACTGATAGCAGGTGTAGTTTGACTCATTCAGGTACTGTCTTTTGCCTTGCTATATCGTGCAGGCTTCCCTGTGATTTATCTCTAAAACGTAATTGCCTGCCCAAACGTCATCTACCTCTCAGCTAGATCCCAACAAGTTATCAGCGTCTTCACACCACCCCATCATCTCCCCTCACTGAGGCACACCAAAAGGGTGACCCTTGTCTCCACTCCTCTTTGATATCTATCTTCAGCTCTGTTTTTCTTTGCTGAAAAACTCTACGTGTAATTATTCCTATGCCGATAGCAGGCAGTTTTTTATCCCCATCTCTAACTTCCTTTTTTTTTTACTTGGCATTTAGTTTATCTAAACCTTTGCTAAATCCATCATAACATTCACCAAACCATCAACATCAACACGGACCTGCTGATTTAAATCATAATTATCCATAATCCATTTAACATCTGGTCACTTTACAACAAACAACCCTTTTAAAAACATAAGATATGCAAGTTAAAAGAAAAAAGAATAGGAAAATGGAAAAAGGAGTAAAAGTTCAACATTATAGAAAACATACAATAATACATCAAATTTCCCACTTGCTTAATCTTTCCACCACTGTTTCCAAAAATGTTACAAGTGCATAATTTAATTTGGGAATTGTCCCACTATACAACCCCTCCCACCACCATTCTGCATCAATACCAAATTGGTCCTCCATTTTCTCAAGAAAACTAAGCATTCTTAGGGTCTTCAGTTCAGGACAAAATAGGATCAAATGTTTAAGAGTTTCGGGAGCCTTTTTACACAGATGGCAACACTCATCCAGATCCTTATTTCCAGATCTGTGTAAAGTTGCCCTTATATGCAAGACATTCAATCGAAACCTCAGGAGTAGGTCTCTGTCTTGCACGAGGAAACTTCCTCAGGTACGGCGAAGTCACAACTAAGGAACCTGTCAACATTCCAAATAACGTATGCACTTTTGATTTTGTTCTCATAGTTTCAGTTTCACTCCAATATTCTCCCTTCAAAAGCTTTTTTACCAACACAGGATTATTACACAAAACTTCTATGGACGTTCCCAGATTTCCCAGCATCAATTCACATCGTCTCACCCATTCTGTTAATAACAAATCCAGCCTTCCTGCTTTCTTTACGGCCAATACCTCAAATTGTGGCGGGCATGTTGGTTTTATTTTCCTAAACAAGAGAAGCGAATTCCACCCCACTTTTGACTAGAAGAATTGGAGACCCATCTCATATCTTATTATTGCCATAGGCACGCTCATGGGGAGATTCAGAATCTTCTTCCAAAATTAACCTTCTAGAATTTCCCAAAACTCCCATGGCAATCCTTCACAGGCCTCAGCAGCATAAGTGAGAGTGGGAGGAACTTTATGGTATTAAAAACAGATGATTGGTGCGAGTGAGAACTTACACTACCTGTGCCTATTCAACTTAGCCTGAGCTGTTAGATGTTTTGCTTTTCGCCTCGACAATTAGCCCATTGAGCGTCACACTTACTAGCGCTCAATGTCACTCCCAAATATGTTATACTCTCTGTGGATCTCATCCATGTTCCATTCAACATCCAACTCTGTGTTTTCTTTTTTCTTCCTTGTTGATTTCCCAAAATCATAAACTCTGATTATTTTTCATTTATTTTCAGATTATTTGAACAGATGTATTGCTGTAACAAATCCAATTTACGCTGAAGACCTATCGGTGTCAAATATAAATCTAAGTCTAGGTTGTCAGCATAAAGTAACCAACCCACCTCTACATCACTTATTTCTGGTGAAAATGTCCTTCTAAGACTTAAGTTTTCATTCAGGTCTTCTATGTAGAAGTTAAACAGGACAGGAGCCATCGGACAACCCTGTTTTAAACCTTTGAAGGTGGGAATTGATTTTGTCAATGCTCTTGTTTGGTCAAGCCTAACTTGCATAGAGGTATCAGTGTGCAGGTCTTTTATAGCAGCCAGTAGATCAGGCAGGCGCCCTGTTTTTCCAATTTAGCCCAAAGGGTTTCCCGATTTATGCTGTCAAACGCATATTTCAAATCAATACTGGCGAGGTATATTTTACTTGAACACTTGATAGCTCTCAACTTCAACAAGTTTATTAAAAACAAGTTTAAGGTACAGCCCACCTCCTTGACAAATCCTGATTGTCTACAACCGTAACATTCTACACGTCTGGCCCATTCATTCAACCGCTTCAACAGAAGAGAGGAAAAACCTTTACCCATAACATCCAATAACGTTATCAGCTGATAGTTTTTGGGGTCGCTTCTATCCCCCTTCTTAAAAACTGTCAACACTATCGCTGATTTTCAAGAAAGTGGAACACGTCCTCTTATCAAAATTCTTTGGAACAACAACAAACAAAAATCGGCCCATTCCTCTGGAGCTGATTTCAACATCTAGTTTGTCAGCCCATTGGGCCGTGGGGCCCGAGAGCTGCTCATCTTTTTAATATGATCCAAAATGTCTTCTCTATCAAACAAGATGTTCCATCCAGATGTTTTAGTACTAACCTTCCTACCAACCTGTAGTTCATAAGCAGCGTATAGCTTACCAAAGTAATGTGTCCATATATTTTCAGGTATCAGATTTAATTACAACGCCTTAGAAGGATAACATTCTTCATTAATAATTTTCCATAGCGATTTAGTATTGTTCTTACTTAGGGTCATTAGCATTTTTTCAGCGTTATTTTGGTTCATTATGATTTTATGAGAGATTAACCAATTTTTATAAATTAGTTTCCTCTTTTTAACCAACCTGTGCTTCTTCCCATGACGGCAATTACAGAGGTACTTTAAATATCTCTGTAAAAGCTGTTTCTTCAAAACAACCTTTTTGTCATACGAGTGCTTTGGCTTAAAGAGGGGTCTCAAATGCTTTAACAAATTCTCTCGAAATGCTACCAAAATGGAATCATATTCCACACCAAATACATTTCTTAATTGCCAATGTTTTAACTGCTCTGTCAATTCAGGAATTACCTCTGGCTTCAATCGTAATCTATGACATCCTCCCTCTACCACCACCTTGTGGTTCCCACCCACTTTTTTCCTCTCTCTACCCACCTTCATTGTTATAATGAGCAGGTCATGGTCACTATAAATGGTAGGGGACACCGCCAACTGAAGAATATATAAAATTACATTACTTGAGATCAAAAAAATAATCCAAGGTCCCTCTACTTAGCCCATTTCGCCATGTTGTACCACCGGGAATGTCACGAGGGGTTTGGCCATTCAACATAGTCAAATCCCTAAGCTCTACTGCATCCAACCAATCTTTAGATCTTTTAACGTTTAGGCCTTTATTTTTACAAGTCCCACCTCCATTTGGAATAAAATGTTTTAAACAATCTACATTCAGATCCCCACATAGAATCACAACTGGGTCAGGATTTATTTGATATATCGAATCAATCTTAGACATCACAATATCAATAAAAGCATTGGCATCCTCTGCTTCCATGTTCCAGTACAAATTAAAAAGATTCATAAGCCTTCGCCTCTTTGACACTGGATCAATAAGAACCAGAATATGAATATGTGCATTTAAATTGACTGATTGGATATATTCAAAAGCAATACCATTTCTTACTAAGATCAGGAGGCCCGCCGCTGGCCGCCCTTGACTTCCCTTGATGGCCTTATTTTGATACACCGAGAAACCCTGTAACATAGGCATATCCATTAACCAGGTTTCTTGCAAACACAAAATGTCCTAACTTGCCGCCACTGGGTCCAATTTTTGGAAAGGATGGGAGAAGCCACTCGTTTTCCAGGAACCAATCCGCCACAGTTTCACCAATCTGGCTCTATGGCTTAGAAACCAATGCTCTTGCCATCCATTCCCATGAGGACTCTTGGTCCCGTGTTTATTTCACAGTTTTACACGCAGTCCTTTGTCCGATGGACTCCGTCGGAAAGAGTGGTTTCCTAATTGTTATTTGCAATTGGGATAAATCTATACGCCAAGGTGTATTTGCCCGAGCCATCCTGCTTATAGGGATTTTTTCCTTTTCATGTTTTTTGGGATTTGTGTAGATCCGACATTCAGGGCTTAAAGGTTTGTTCCACATAACTCCTGGGCCACAAGTTCTTTACTAGGTTCTTTGCCCTTCGAGGCTATCACCTCTATTTCCTTGCCCTGCAACGTTCATTGGTTCTGTAACTCAAATCCCAACACACGCAGTTCATCTCTACAATCCAACAATAAGGTTATTAAAGCAGTGGATTTCATGTGAAGCAGAACTCAATCAGTCTCTCTTACATTTAGAAAGCCCACAATCTTTATGTCCTCGTTACCAATTACCTTCAATCTTGGGACATGATGAAATAGGCACATCGTATTAGATCTATGTAAGATCAGGCCATCTTTGGTTTTTAAAATGCACTCCAACTCAATCACATGGCTCCTTTCACTTTGTCCTCCACCTTTTTTTTGTTGCATCAGTAAAGATTTATTTTGCTGTGGAGCAAAATTTTCACTTTGATGAAACTATCAAGATCAGTCACTGCACCATTTGCCTTGTTTCTTCTCTCCTCAATTGTCAAACAAGAGCTAAGCATATCTGTGCCCCTTATTATTGAGACCTGTCTATATTCAGCTATTTCTCTTGAGGTCTCCAATTTTCTTCAGAGTCCTGTGAAACAATGCCCTGGCCAGGCATCATTTCATCCGTTAATTCTCCCGCCTCTGAATTTTCATAGGTTGAAAGTTGCATTAGCTGTTCGTCCTCCAGTTCAATTATTGTTTCAAAACTATGATCTGGAGATACACCTCCTTTAGCCATCTCGACACCAGGGTTGCCTCTAAGATTAGATTGGCCCTTTAAATTTATCTGCAACGGAAGAGAAGTAGTCAAAACATTTTTGAGATTTCTTTAAAAAATATGTGACCCCCACACTTTCCCCTGTTTGATTCTTCGCATATTTTTAGTTTTCTTTTCCACCACCTTTTTTTCCATCAACGCCTTACCAATCCGAGGATTTATTTGACTGTGGACAAAAATGGGGAAATTATTTGCCACATCCACTGACGGGGCCACTTTTGATGGCACACCCACTTGTCTTGACTCAACCACCTCTCCTTCTTCCTCGTTATCATTTTGTGTTGTTGACTCCCTTTCAGATCGATTTTTTTGTTGACATGGTCCCTCATCTAGAGGGTCTTGCCTTGTGGGATCATCAATAGTTATCCAAAGCTCTGGAATAGACACAATATCCATGTTTCGTGAATCCCCAGAAACCATCCCTGTGGTAACCTCATCCATTTTAGCGTGATAGCAACAGGTGCTAAAATTGTATTTTGCAGGTGCTTTAAATCATCCCACTCTTTTTTCTTCTCCAATGTTTTGGAGGAACACATTTTGGATTTAGACAAACTCCAGGTCCGCAGCTCTTTTTGATAGCAAGGAATCCGACAATCACTAGTACTTGTTGATTCCGTTGATGACTCTGATTCTGGGACCTCATAAGATTTGTTCTGAATATTGGATACTTGTTCCTTCACAGAGAGTACACTTTTGGCTTTCTCTTGAGCTGGGGCGCCCCTAGACGGGCCAGATCTAACATGATTGTTATAAGTTTGTTGTGTCCCCAACAAAAGTTAATCTGAGAAAAACTCACTTCTTCTGCGTTTAGCCTGGACACCAGAAACCATCATGCAATAAATATCCAGATCATTCATATGTCGTCTCCCCAAACAACTATGATCCTTATGAGAGGAGGTTGAGACTGTAACTAACTTCTGTACACCCTCAACCAAAGGTAGAACATTATCTTGGCTCCCATCGACCTCAAACACAGCATCACCTTAAATTGGCCTGTCTGCTTCAGATGTCTTCTCACAGTTAACAGTTGGAATCTGACACATCTCCTCACCTACTGGTGTTTCAATTGAGGAGGAACCATTCAAACTTCTAGCCAATTCGGGGTCGCTCTTAGCCCGATCCAATGCAGCATCATCTCCACACAAATCTTGCTGAGAAGTAAGGCCCCAGTGGAAGGTGGATTTTAGAGGACTAACTGGTCCGGAAACAACAAGGACAATGCCCCCTGTTGTTGAAGCAAGACGGGGAGGTAAAACAACTCCTCCCTTTCGGGGCAATTTTGACATCAACTCCTGAGGCGGTGATAAAACGGGCAATGGCAACGAAAGATAAAAAAGTTCAGCAGATTGCATCAAAGTATCATCAGGTAAGTTCTACCACCTCTCTGTCAACCCACTAGGGTTTATTTCCGCCTCAACTGACAAAGCAGGGATTGGTTTTGCGGCAGCACCTTCCTCTGTACGTTTAAAGTGCCATCTCAGAGTCCCACAATTCGCTACTGATTTCAATCTTTTTTTTATACCAAAGTTTTACCATTGTCCACAGAGCAGAGGCTACGAATTCCCCTCGATATACGAGAAGAGGCTGCAGATACCAAACCCCGGCCCGCCGAAGTTTGATTAGAAGGAGAGGTTAACGGACAGGCATGCGCAGATGATTTAACTAACTCATTTCCTATATCTAACTTGTTAACATCCACTCGCGCTACCGCCCCTAAGTTTGCCGTCAGCACCCCCCCTCAACACAGATGCAGAGTTACTGTTAGTGGCCATTTCAACGTAGCCCGAAGAGTTAGGATACGACAAAGTATTACCTTTCAATTTTGTAGATTCTGTTTCATGATCACACCAAGCGGGTTCTTGTACATTTTCAGCCTGGCCTTCCTTACATAGACGGGCTTGCAAACAAGTCCATTGCAGCCTTCCGAGGTCTGCTGGGGGCTCCATCAGCGAACACTCAGCAAACACTATGCTACGCTCCACGTAGGGGTGTTCCTTATGAGTAATTCTGTGGCAATGAAAGGCAGACTCTTCCATAGAACGTAGCAGGCAGCAAAGTAACAGGCAAACAAGATCACCAGCACACCCAGCAAACACTCTCACTTTCCCTCTTCAAGCCACTCCTTTGGGAGCCAGCATGGGTTCTACTCGGGGCTGGATTGCCTCCAACTTGCCGAAGCTCAACCAATCAAAAAAAAGGATTATCTTCTTTGGTCCCACTAAAATTCGACTTAACACTCCCTCTTATTTGCTTCTCCCTTCTTTTCTAGCCCACCTGCTTCCCTCCTCCGTTCTTATTGGAAATTTGGGCTCTGGATGGATTTTGCATGGCCCTTCCCCCTTCACAACAACAAAGTAAAGAAGACTTGCATTGTTCACTTCAGAAAACTGAAATTTTGTCTCCTATTTATTCCCTCAAGGCTGAAACAAACTGTGAAGGGAGCTTTGGTAAACTCTTATCTTAAAATGTGCGATTGGCCACTTATAAGCATTTAACATTTCCCTACTGTCCATCAATGTATTCCTGCCCTGCCGGTCATTAGGAAAAGTGATCCAACGCCCAGGAAGTCCTGAAGTGTGAATCATTAGTCTGCTTAAATAGATTAGCTGCCGGAATTCAGATATTAACAAAAATCCAGATTTAGAGACATCAAGGATTACCCAAATATTGAGTTGGACCTGAGGGAGACTGGGGAAAAACAAGTACCCATTTCAGTCGAAAAAATGTCAGTTCCGGATACATGAAATGGATGGAAATAATTCCATTCAGATCCTGACCATAGAACCTTTCATAACCAGTATTTTTCTATCTATATCGATATGGTGTGAAAAGATTGTTTTTGAGCTATGTCAAAAATGGTTCAGCACAGCGGTTTTGCGTTTAATTTCTTCTCTTGGTTCACAAATCTGTCCACGGTAGGCACCACTGTATCTATCCTCCTCTATCCAACTCTATAGGCCTTCTTGTAATCTCTGCTCTGCCTCCTCGACTACCCTTTTGGCTCCACACCTTCACTGTGCTTCCTTTCACTACTGCTCTTTCTATCTTTTTACTCCACTTGCATCAAATTCTCTTCCCCCGGACATCCAAGAAACAGTCCACATGGATTTGTTCAAAACCAAACTAAAAGCGTACCCCCTCACCTCTGAGTTACCATATTAACCTACTTCTCATCTGCTTGCTAGCTAACATTTTTCTCTCACCTCTAACCTGGCTTTGTCCCTCACTTCCTCTGCCTCCATTCTAGAACTTCACCCATCATGGCCACATCCCGAGCACAGATGGGTGTACCGCCTACCTGCACTTAAAAATGTGCAATGTTGGCTGTCCTTAATCTATGTATGTCCACTCATGTATTGTCCCCGGTGACTGTTCCATTTACTGCCCTCCACAACCTGCTCAGAGTGTCCCTCAAACACACCCCATTGTAAGAATCTCCCTGCTTCCCGTTAAATCTGATTTCTTTCTATTGTACGTTCTTTTGTGATCAAATGAGCATTGTTCCTCTTGTATTTATATAAATAAATAAATAAATGTGACATTGTTGAACTTGGCTGTTTGTGTTCCAAATAAAACACAAACATGGCTTTTAAAATATATGTACGAACATATATACTGCCACTATAAATAACAAAATAATATAAAGTGTTTCATTTCATTTTCTGAAACGTTATGACCTTTGAGATTACCTGAATTTACTATTAGTTACATTTCTTGTTTTTAGAAACCAATGATTCATACATATCTATGTGGGAATTTATGGTTGTAACAATCTTCATGTACTGCATCAGGAAAAGGATGCCGTCTCCAGTATGTGCCGGTTTTCTGCCCAAAAATGGAGCTGGAATACACAAGAGGAGACCCAGTCCATTACAGACCCATCACAAGCCTCCTGGTCATCCAGTTTCCAAAATTGACCAGCATGTCCTCCTCCGCGATTACCATTCCGGCTTCTGCTACAAATGCAACACTGAGACTGCAACCATCCAAGTGCTGGATCATGTGCTACGAATCACTGACAAAGCAGATTGTGCTCCGACTCCTCCTACACCACTCAGCTGCCCTCGACGTGGTTTACATCTGACACTCCTCTCCCTCCTCGCCCGCAGGATGGGATTCTGTAAAACTGCCAGAAAATGTTTTTTGTTCTACCTATCCAGCAGACATCATGAGACATCATGCCCTGCAAATGTGATAATTCAGATTCACCTGACTTCTAGTTATGTGTGGGGTCCCCCAAGGTTCCACCCTGTCCCCAATCTCCTTCAATCCATATGTACAACCCTTGGAAACCCTTCTAAATGATCCCAATATAGCCATCCATCAGTACGCTGATGACACTCAGAAGTACCTTAAGGTTAGTGGCCCTCAGGAATCACTTGTCTCCATGAATGCCTGGCTACCATCCAAACATGGATATCAAACACCTACCTGAAACTGAACCCCACCAAGACCAAATAAGTTCTTATTCCTCCCCCACAAAACAACAGCTTGTACAACAGTGACTGGACAACATGTGCCTGGAAGGATTCAAACTCAGACAAATCTCTGGGCTTCATTGTTGACAGTAGCCTTTCCTTCCAAAAGCATGAATCCAAAAAGGTGCAAACTGTGCAGCTAAAGATCACCACACTCTGCAAAATCAAAGCCTTCACCCCAGGCATGGCTTCCATATGGTGGTCCAAGCCCTTGTCCTCTCACACATTGACTGGGGAAAAGCCCTCCAGCTTCACACATGGCCCCCATCAAGACAGTCCACCACACTGCAGCCCACATCTTTACAGCTGCCCACATATTCTATTATATCATACCAAAACTGCACGACCTTCACTGGCTCCCAAACCCCAAAACGATGATATTAAAAACTGCATATACCACCTATTAAGCAGTCTCAAATGGAACACCATCACACTTGGCAGATGACCTCCTCCACTCTGGAGCTCTCACATTTCACGTAGCAAAACTATCAAAAGGTTGGCATATAAACTAGTCCAAAAAGAGAAGACTTGCAAGCAGTCCTTCTCCTGTCACACCCCAACCATCTGGAAATCAATCCCAGCAGAGGCTCGAAATTAACCCACCATCCTCCAGTTCCGCAAAACAATGCAAAAGTGGCTCTTTTAACAGTACCTGCTGGATGAATACAAACCCTTCTCTCCATCCACCAACAGTACTGCACTAATGTAAAAAAACGGCAAGCCCAATGTTGGCACCCTCTTAAAGCCATCCTCTGCTCAAGCAAAAAAAATAATACAACGAAAAAAAGAATAAACACTGAGCATAAATGCACCTTACAAATGTCTGTGTGAGATCTAGCCTCTGCCCATCTGGTCTGTTTTGAACATTCTAAAGTGCAGTGACACTTCCTGTTCTGCGTATCGTCTAATGCCTATGGTATAGCTAGTAGCAGCACACCTACTTAAAATGGCCCAAAATGTGCAGTCTGGTGCAGAGTCAAAATTACATTTGGTTTGTATCTTGAAGAGTACCCAGAAGTTGCTTCAGAAACGCATACCTTATCAGGCTCCTCAGCATCCAGGTCTCCCTCTGCAGAGTCAGACCTGGTCTCCCTCAGCATTCAGAGTGAGGCCTGACCCCTCCCTGCCTTCATAGTCAGGAATGTATAGTCAGGCCTGGTGGCCTTCCTCTGCATCCAGGGCCAGGCATGGTCTACTTCTGTATCAAGAGGCACACACGGCCTCCCTCTGCATTATCTCAATGTGCATCAGAGTGCGCGGCCTGGCCTCCCGTGAGGCCTCATCCACTTCTGCACTGAGAGTCAGACCTTTTCTCTCTCTGCATCAAGAATCAGGCCTGGCCTCCCCCCGCACCTAGATTCAGGAATAGTCTCCCTCTGCACCCAGAGTCAGGACTGGACTCACTTAGCATCCACAGTCAGGACTTATCCCCCTCAACAATCAGAGTCGGTCCTGATCTCTCTCTGCATCCAGTGCCAGGCCTGGTCTCCTTCCGCAACCGTAGTGCAACCTGATCTCCCTTACCCTTTGGCCAGGCCTTTTCTCGTGCAGCAACACATGTTTCAGCACCTACTTGGACAATTGTGCATCTCTTTATATTAAGGATGTTAAGGACCGTTGAAAGCGGGCCCTGGATCGTCTCTGTTTCTTGCTATATGATATGATATGATAACTCATTTATAACACGCCTGTATCCTTCTGCCTGTGAATTCTCTAGCAGAATTGTCTGTCCTCTTCCAGCAAGCCCCACAGCTGGTCTGGAAGCAGACCATGTGGCGTTGCCCCGTAAGGGTATGCGCACGCGGCGGCGTGACGTTGCACGTCACCGCGTGCGGCTTAAATAAACGGGGCGTTCCCGGCCGCGTCAGAGCGACAGGGGAGCCCGAACTACACAGACGTGTCCCGAGTGAGGTCTGTGGGGTGAGGGGCTCACGGGCATGCATGGGGGTGCTGACAGACACCCAACAGTGGCGACGAGTGGTACTGGACGCCCGGGCCCGGCGGTGAGAGCCATTCCGGAATTTTTCTCCATACGTCGGAACATCCGCGGATGTTTCGTCTCACGCCGTGGCCGCGGACCATACACGCGGCTCGCGGCCATTTTGCACACGTGGTTGCGGAACTTCCAAGAGCTCCGGTTTGGAGTCGGAAGGTGATCCGAGCCAAATTTTTGGACATGCTGACTGCGGGCAGCCTAACCTGCAGGCCCATGCCTGGGTTTTGATGTTTTGACCAATTTTGGGTCTCTGACGTCGTGTGTTAGCTGGGAGAAGGACTGAGGTGGCTGGGCCTTCTCAGCCCACTCCAATTTTTCAAGCTCAATTTTTGGGACATTCATTTCAAGGTGGTATGCGGCAGTGTCTCTCTGTCGCATTTTTCTTTAACCCCTTCAACATCACGAGGGTGGTGGCAGTGTGGGGAGAGGACTGAGTTGCGGCCCTCAGGACTGGAAAGAGGGTGCCTGTGCGCTTGGTCCTATGAGTGACATCGGCGCCCTGGAGGGTGCAGCTGCCACGACCTCAGAGGATTCACAGGACGAAGGCTTGGCAGATCTATTTCGGCAGAGTCCCCCGCAGCCACCACCACCTGCAGCATCTGGTCTGCCGAGACTCGCGGTAGGTGCCACCGCTCCCCCGAATCAGCCAGGACCTGGGGTCTTGCAGGGCGCTCAACCACCTCCTCTGGCCATGGCCCAGGCCAGGGCGCAAGCAGCCCTGCAGCCCATTCCAGAATTTGATACCACGGGTCCCCCGTCCAGCCTGGGCCCCCGGTGGAGAAGATGGATCGGACGCCTGGACATGTACTTCAGGGCCGCCCCGGTGACGGACAATGACAGTATGGTAGCCACTATGTTATATTCGGCGGGAGCCTCTGTCTAGGAGATATTTGAATCGCTGACTCCGGTGGACAACTCCTATGACCAAGCCAAAGCCGCTCTCCTCGCACACTTCATTCCCCTTGCCAACGTGGACTACGAGAGATTCGTCATGCTGTCAGCCAGGCAAAAGGACGATGAGACTCTGGACACCTTCTATGGTCGCCTGCGCCGCCTCTCCCAAGGGTGTGCATGGGGGGATGCGGAGGACATGATGCGGACCATGTTAATCCAGGCTTGTTCATCTGGCAAATTAAGGCGGCAGGTCCTGAGAGAGCCCGGCCTCACTCTACCCCGCATTCTTGAGCTGGGGCGTTGTCATGAGGTAGCCGAGGCCCGTGCCAACAAAATGGAAGCCAGATCCCGCGCCGCGCGGCCTGAAGAGGTGTGCGCCGTCTGGCGGGGCGGCAGAGGGGTGCGAAGGCCCGGTGGAGCTGCCAGAGACAGAGCAGGAAAGCCTGTGGAGTCATGCCAAAAGTGTGGCTATGACCTCCCCCACTCATCGGAATGTATGGCAATAGGGAAGATCTGTGGCCGCTGTGGGATACCCGACCACTTCTCGAGGGTGTGTAGGGCGGCCCTACCGGTACTGACTCCGAGAGGACAACCCCGACCTTGGACTCCTCGCCAGAATCGCCCGCCCAAGGTGGCTCAAGTAGAGCAAATGGAAGAGGATGCGCCGGCGGAGGACGCTGAGGAGGAGGACGAGGAGAACATTTTCTTCGTCTCCAGCATGGAAGTCCTCAAAGGGAGGAGCAGGAGACAGCCGAGATGCGTCGTGGAAGTGAACTGCTTGCCTGTCCCGGTGCTGGTCGACACTGGGGCATCAGTCAACGTAATGGCGAGAGGACACTATGCCGCGCTGAAACCACCACCGAGTCTGGCGACGCCGAGGGCCCGCATCTTTGCATTTGGGGGGCGGGAGCCCTTATCACTGGACGGTGCATTCGTTGCAAAGGTGGAGCACAATGGGTCCATGATCAAGGCCCGCTTCTACGTGACTCCAGTGAGCAGCAACACCCTGCTGAGTTGTGCGGCGGCGGAGGCTCTTGGCATCGTGAGTTTCGCATATTCAGTCTACTTAGAAGATATAAACGACCTGTTGGACAAGTATGTTGCCATCTTTAAGGGTATTGGGAGAATGAATGGTGACCCGGTGAGGCTCCACATTGATGAGTCGGTGCAGCCGGTGGCTCTGAAGCACAGGAGGATCCCTTTCCACCTGAGGGACCAGGTTGACAAAGAACTAGACAACCTGGTGAATCTGGACATAATTGAGAAGGTGGAGGGCCCAACACCCTGGGTGTCCCCCATCGTGGTTGCGAGGAAACCGAAACAGCCAGATTCTGTCCGTATCTGTGTGGACATGAGGTTGCCCAACAAGGCCATCAGGAGGGAACGGCACCTGACCCCGACCATCGATGACATAATTGCAGAAGTTCAGGGGGCAAGGTTCTTCTCCAAATTGGACCTACGAGCCGGATACCATCAAGTTGTCCTCCACCCGGAGTCCCGCTACATCACGAACTTCACCACCCACAGGGGACTCTATCGATACAAGCGGTTGAGCTTCGGAGTATCGTCAGCAGCCGAAGTGTTTCAGAACATAATTCGAGGCGCCCTTGCAGATCTGGAGGGCGTCCTCAACATAAGTGACGATATTCTGGTCTTCGCCAAGACTGAGCTGGACCATCTGAAACGCCTTGCCAAGACCCTCGAGAGGCTGCAGTCGCTGGGGCTCACCCTCCACAAGGACAAATGCGAGTTCCTCCGCCGAACCATTGAGTTCTTTGGGTTCATATTTAAGGAGGGCGGTGTGTCACCGGACCCGAGGAAAGTCCGTGACATCAAGACAGCATGACCGCCTGAATCGGCATCAGACGTGCAAAGCTTCCTGGGTATGGTGACATACTGCGGGCGCTTCATCTAGAACCTGGCCTCGAGATCGGAGCCACTCAGGGCCCTGACAAAGAAGGAAACAGCTTGGCAGTGGGGTCCGTTGGAGCAATCGGCGTTTGAGGACATTAAGGGCGCCCTGACGGCAGAGGACACCATGGCCTTCTTTGACCCGGCCCTTGAGTCGGAAATTGTTGTGGACGCAAGCCCATTCGGTCTGGGAGCTGTGCTCACTCAGGTGGGCCAAGATGGAAGGATCAGACCCGTGGCCTACGCCAGCAAAGCCCTCTCAGAAACCGAACAGAGGTATTCCCAGATAGAACGCGAAGCCCTGGCCGTCCTGTGGGGCTGTAGGCATTTTCGTCTGTATGTGCTGGGAAGGCCTGTAACGGTGGTGACTGACCATAAGCCGCTGCTCCGGATCATGGCTGGATCATCATCGAAGCCGCCGGCCAGAATCGAGAGGTGGATGCTGGCCCTCTTGGAGTATGGCGTCACCCTGATCTACCGGCCGGGTGCCAACAATGCGGCTGACTACCTGTCCCGACACCCGGGAGGTAGTGGAGGACCAGTGCAAGACTCCTGCGCCGAGGAAGCCGACGACCACATCAGGATGGTGGTAGAGGGTGCCACCCCCAACGCGATGCCGCTACCAGAACTGGAGGCTGCCGCGGCCAACAACGAGTGCTTCCGGATATTGAGGAACTCGATGCGGTCGGGATCCTGGAAGTCTGTGCTGGAGTTGGTGGCGGGGCGCACTCAAGAGGCCAAAGTGACCCTAGAGCAACTCTGGAAAGTGAAGGACGAGCTGTCCTTCTCGGAGTCAGGCCTTCTGCTGCGGGGTGATCGCCTGGTGGTGCCGGGTTCCAAAGTCAATGAGGTCATCAATCTGGCACACCAGGGACACCAAGGAGCTGCCAAGACGAAGGCGAGACTGAGGCTGAAGGTGTGGTTCCCCGAGCTAGAGAGGAAGGTGGACGACTTCGTGGCGGCCTGCGTGTGGTGCCAGGCAGCCTCCCCGGTGCAGCGTGAACCGGAGATCGAGGTGATGCCACGAGGGACCCGGCCGTGGGAGATCGTACATGCGGATTTTGGATCCACAGCAGTGGGCACCCACTTCCTGGCCATAGTGGACGAATACTCCCGGTACCCCGAAGTAGAGTTCGTTGAGTCGGTGGCATTTGAGCACGTGGTGGGAGCAGTGGAGAAGATCTTTGCCACCCATGGTTTCCCAATGACTCTATGCTCGGACAATGGGTCCCCATTCCAGAGTGCACGCTTCTCAGAGTTCCTGGAGAGCTGCGGGGTGATACACAGGAAGGTATCCCCGCTGTGGCCTCGTGCGAACGGGGACGTGGAGCGGCTGATGAGAACACTGAATAAAACATTCCGGATAGGCCAAGGGCAGGGCCAGCCCCTCCAGCGGGCACTATACCAGTTCCTGAGGGTATACCGCACCACCCCACACGCCTCGACTGGGGTTGCCCCAGCGGAAGTCTTATTCCGACGATGCCCCCGAGGCCTCCTGCTGGAGGTACAAGAAAAGGAGCCAGGCGTGATAGACGATCAACGGGTGGACGCTGAGCGACAGACACGGACACACCAGGAAAACCTCCGGCGGGGTCTCCGTCCGCAGCGGCTGGAGCCGGGTGACGAGGTACTGATCCGGAATCGACATCCTCATGGCAAGCTCTCGCTCCCATATGAACCGGATCCGCTGGATGTGGTTGCCGTGAAAGGGTCAATGGTGACGGCCTCGGATGGGAAATCGGCCGTCACTCGGAATGTGAGTTTCTTTAAGAAGCTGGGTGACTCTCGAGCTGAGCTCCCGCCAGACCCGGATGAGGAGGTCCTCCCGGATGAAGGCACACCCCGGGGGGAGATCCCGGTGTCGCCAGATCGAGGGACTGGAACCATGGGAAGTCCTGCGGTGGAGGTAGGCGGGAGGTACCCCCAGAGGGCTGGGCGAGGGAAACCTGCCTACCTCGGTGACTATATACTAGGACCGATTGAGTGCGTTCCGGAGTGAGGGGACCCGGGTGGCTGATATTAAAGGGGCATGGGCTCTGTGCTTTCAATTGTTGTTTTGTGTGCAGTGCAATGGTTAGAAGTGTGTGTTATTGTTGTTCCTCCCGGAAAAAGGAGGAGTGTGGCGTTGCCCCGTAAGGGTATGCGCACGCGGCGGCGTGACGTTGCACGTCGCCGCGTGCGGCTTAAATAAACGGGGCGTTCCCGGCCGCGTCAGAGCGACAGGGGAGCCCGAACTACACAGACGTGTCCCGAGTGAGGTCTGTGGGGTGAGGGGCTCACGGGCATGCATGGGGGTGCTGACAGACACCCAACAGACCAGTGGATCTGTGGAGATAAAGCGCCATGCATGTGAAATTGAGATAACTCTTCAGCTGCAGTGTTAAACACGTTTTTATTACATGGTGAAGAAATCATAAGCTAATGCTTGACAATATAAAGAAATAAAACCGAAGTGTAATCACAGTTTATTTTGTGCAAAATTCATGAAAGTATTGATTGGTAACTTGAAAAATAAGTTGTTCATTAAAGGGGACACACACGCACAGAGTGAAATATTTCAAGCAGCAATATTGCGCCTGGTAAGTAGACAGGCAGATTCCAAACTTACATTAAACTCACCTACAATCCAGAATGTTTTAGGGAGGGCTATTGAAACAGCGTATTGCTGTGATGAATCAACTTCCGGGGCACCAGTGGTCCAGGGATGAATATCGGTTTCTAAACCATCAATCAGCCCCACTCATCTAGTGCACCAGAAGGGATCAGAAAAGATTGAAAACACAAGCAAATTATAAACCTCTTTGTCCAATGTTGGTAACGTGGACAGAACAGCAGGTTTATTTCCGCAAGGTCGTGGATCGTTGTGTAGTTGCTACTCAGCGAAAATACAATTATTACCCAAATATTAAAAGGACTGTCCAGTCAAGGTTGTATAAAAGTGTCTACTTTATTAATATCACGACAGTTCTAGCACACTGCAAAATATAGCCTGCCCTTTATAGGACGGTAGAGGGTAGGCAGTTTCAAAGAAGGAAAAGGGATGCACTCTGGATAATAACAGGAGGGTAGTTGGTATAGTAATTAATAGCAATAGTTCAAGGATGCTTGGTTTCAACACAAAGGGAGCAATCAGTCTTGCAGGGTACCTTGTGTTATAGGAGTTCTTAGTGCTCGACAGAGTCGAGTCATTTTCAGGGTGTTTTGCAGCTTCTGAGTCACAGTTCAAGATGGGAGACAGCTGCGGGTATCAGGCAGCAGGCAGTTTGGCGAGCGAAGCTGGGCAGACGGCTGCAAGCTGGTCTACACAGCGGCTCTGGGTCAGGAATCGTCGCAGAGCTGGTGTGCATTTCTGAAGCCCTGGTCAAGGCTTCTCGGACGGCTTTAGCAACTGTGGCATAACAACAGTCATTGGTGCAGTCGGTTGCAGCTCGAGGGGCTCGACTGGCTCAAAAATGTCATTTAAGGCAGACGTCAGTAGATGCTTGTCAATGTACTCTTCCTAGCTTATTCGCTGGGCTCCTGTCATCCTTTAAGGCGGACAACCCAAACTGAGGAGAGTGTTGCAGGCAGCTGCCTTGTTCTTTGTTTGCTTCAGAGACTCTCTGACACATCCCACCTAGCAAGCTTGCTGCAGAAACTAGCGGGGAATGACTGCTGTGTGCTAGCTGGGTATTGGTTCTGGAGCTGCTATAGATTCTGTATCTCCCTCTGTTCCTTGGGAGATGTTTACGGGAGGGATCTTGCTTCCCTCTTGGATGTCCTGGCTTTCCTTCACTGGCGGAAGATGTAAGGCAGACTATACCTTCAGCCAGGGTTCCATGATAAGTTCTTCAGATGATCTGATCTGCCAAAAGTGGGTCTCAGTCCTCTTTCTAAAGCAAACTGGGCCACAGTGATTGGTGTAGGCTAAGCCTACATTAATGAACCAATCCTGGGTCCCCACCAACAATCTCCTGTATGTGTGAGGTCATAACCATAGTGCTTTGCAACAAAAAAGGTAAAGGGGTGAAAACATGTAATACTAAGTCCCACCCATCTTCCTGTCTGCTGTGGATCAAAGTCTCTCTCTAGTTAATGGAGCTCTCTGTGGTTCTTGATTAAAGTGGCAGGTCTCCTTTGAAGCTGTGTTGAGACCAGAAAGTCTGTCTCTGACAATCCACATACTTGTACCTTTTGAATGTGGCCTCCCTGAGAGGATGATTACTGTAAACATGCAGTGCCAAAAATGACATATCCCTGTCAATCGATACTGAGGATGGGAGCTGGCATCATCTTAACACTGTGTATATGAAAAAGTTTTAGGGTTTCCTGTCACCTTTTTTAGTCTCTGGAGCCAGGCAGGCTCCATGTGAGCCTGTTTGAAGTGCACTCTGGTCATGTGTTAGGTATGTTAATCGCTGCCATCAGCTGCAGGGTCCAACAAAAGGACAGGGTGGATCCATGGAGCCTTTGTTAATTAATTAGCCTGCCCTTGGCAGGTGGAATGTTTGGCCCTCACCCTTCTGGAGATGCCTTGTGTACTCCACCTGTCAGATCCCAAATAAATATGACAGGGGGACTGCACCTGTAGGCTGCGTCCACGGCTCTATGTGTATGTTGTGCGGTGAGAATAGGAAAATGTGCACAGATTACACATTTTCCAGAGGTTGAACTACCATCATTCCATTTCATTAAAATTTCAAAAAAGCTGAGGCGAGGGCACACCCACCGTGCAGATGGTCGAATTCCCCCCAATTGCTTTCTGGTTTTCCATCCTTATCACCATCTCCTTCTGTCCCTCACTAACACCGCACTCTCTGTTCATCTGTGGACCTCACATAACTTTGCAGAAAAGGCATTGTTTTAACTTTGTAGTAAAATGCACACATGTGCATACACATGTGGTACTGAGACACTCGCACATTCTCCTTTCTGGACTGTGATATGTGTTAAGAGATGTATTCAACACTACCCGAAAGGTATTTCTTCCCTGGTCCTACTTGTGACCTACCCAAGTTGGCCTGAACCCTCCTCATTCCTCTGAAGTTTTGTGTTAAGTTCAGGTATTTGTATTGATATTTGCATTTTGTATTTATTTGAAGAACAGGATGTCAATTTCTACCTGAAGCGTACTTGTACAATAGCTTGAAGATGAGAACAAGCGGTGAGACAGTTTATGAGACCGTTAAAAAAAAGTGTGACATATACCAGGGACAAAACAAACAGAAACAACTATACATACGAAATAGGTTACTTAATCTAAGTGGGCAAGTGCTTTGAACTAAAGAGGAGCATTACATAAATATAGAAAATTACATTATTAAGTGTTACTGGAGGGAGTGGTGGTCCCTCTTTAGCAAGCAAATGAAGTTTAAGCCAAGCTTTGAAGCGATCCACAGTTGGGCTGGGTTTCATTGTTATGGGCAGATGGACCCAGTGCAGTGGGGAGAGAAGGGAGAAAGATTGGAAGAGAGAGAAGGCACAGGATGGCATGGGACAGTAAGGCTGAGTGCAGATGAGGAACTGAGGGAACGAGATGATGAGTAAACAAAGATACAATCAGACAGGTATTGAGGAGCAAGAGCATTGATAGCTTTGTACATTACGAAAAAAACTTCAAGAGGGAACGGTTGTGCATGCAGAGCCAACCATCACGTTGTTGGTAGGTATACGTGTGGGAGGCTCTGGGTGGGTGCAGGTAGCAAAGTTGAGAACAGTGTTTAGAGGGAGGAATGCGCAGAGAGGAAGACCAAGGAGTAGGCTTGAGCCATTGTCACGTTTGCTGAGTACAAGGGTGAAGATTAGAGTTTGGTAGAGTGATGAGTAAGAAATGGGCACCTTTTCTGAATGTTCAGTGGGTTAATATGAGCAGCAGTGGTAGGGATGAATTGCTGAAGTCTGATTTTGCTATCATAGAGGACCCCAAAGTTGTAATCCTTGGGTGAGGGAGCAAGAAGGTCAGGTGGTAGTAAATAGATATTAATTTATTTATTTATTTTTACATTTATTAAGCACACAAAACCCTCAAGAATCTAGGCGCTGTTACAACCAGGTACTTTTTCATGAGTGACAGCGGGCAGACTGGAGGGAGAACGGGAAGAATGGCATTAAAGCGGACCGAAAGATTATTTTGTTTTTTGAAGAGTTCAGCATGAGGCAGGGGAGAGCCATGCAGTGACAGATTGCAGTGAGAAAGTTGGTAATCTTTTACTTAATGACTCGGGTGATGGAGGGAAAGGAGAAAGAGATTTGAGTGTCAAGAGCAAAGAAGTGATAGTGAAAGGATGAGATGAGTCTTTCTAGGGAAGAGGTGTAGGGGTGAACATCAGAGGTGCAAGGACATACCCACAGGGGACACTGACAGGGAGAATGGTAGGGTTAGAGGTTTGCAATTTCCAGGAGATTCTGATGGATTAACCTTCTAGTTAGGAGGTGATTTGGGTGAGTCCAGATTTGTGAGCGCCAAGGTCCTGGAGAGGGAGGAATAGAGAGGAATGCTCAACAGTGTCGAAAGTGGCAGAGTGATCCGAAAGGATGAGTACAGAGAACATTTGGGGTGGTGGGCATCAGAGAGAGAGTTTGCAATCTACATGAGTACAGTCACAGTGGATTGTTTAATACAAAAGCGAGATTGAAGTGAATCTCCAAGGCCATTCCGTTCAAGGCACTTAGTGATCTGGTTGAAGGCCGCCGGCTCATAGACCTTTCAATAATGGGGAAGGAGGGAAATTGGATCTTCGTTTTCTGTGACGTTTGGGTCAGCAAAGGGCTTCTTCAATAATAGTATGAGAGCTGCGGATTTGAAGTAGGCAGGGACGAGTCCAGCAGAGAGGGGAGGGTTTAAAGAGCTCAGAGAGATAATGACAAGTGATTGATACAAAGTCTTTGACTGTTTGAAGAGCAAACAGGTCAATAGGAGTGCAAGATGGGTGAGCACTGCGAAGGATGTGTGCTAATTCGATAGGAGAGGTAGGGGTGAAGTGTTGCTAGTAGAAGAGGCACAGGAAGAGGTGGTGGACAGCTGAATTGTTGGGGAAGAAGAGAGGGGAAGGCTGTGAGAGTGTCATACATTTCAGAGATTTTAAAGGAAATGTATTCAGCAAAGATATTATCAGAAAGAGAGTAGGTGATGGATATTACCTTGGGAGGTGTGAGCAACGGTTGGAGGGTCAATGAAAGGTTGTGGGGTGATTCTGAAGGGAAGAGATAAGGTATGTTAAGTAAGAGGATTTGGCAGCGACCAATGCAAAGGTGAGGGCAGGAGTAGGGTGCGGGTCCCTGATTTGCATCAGTGTCATAGTGACAAATGTTTGCTTTGTAGGTCTGAAACCTAGAGGAGATGTAGGGCTGAGGACAGGAGCGGCAAGGTGTGAGTATGAGAGCAAGCTAGTCTTGGTCAAAAATGTACATAGTGAAAGTCAGAAAAAGCATAGCCAATGGAAGAGGCATGAATAGGGGAGAGCGACAGGAGAGAGGTTTCCATATCAACAAGATAAAGGGCAAGAGAGACCTGCCTGCCTTTCCTCATAGTCATAGAAGTGGGAAGAGGATGAGTAGTGGGTGGAGGGGCTGAGACGTTAAAGGGCATAATGGAATGAAAATAGGCAGAGGGCTCAATGGAGACGTCAGAGGAGGCGAGTGGATTAGAGTGAAAGACAAGGTCAAGAATGTTCCCACCAGAGTGGGTAGGCTGATTGTGGAGGAAGTAGATTATTTAGATAGGAAGCAGTTAAGTTCAAGGTTGAGGCTGCAGAACGCTTGAGAAGGTTAAAGTCACCCAGAATGACAATGGGGATGTCAGTAGATGTCAGTAGAAAGTGACGCAAGGAGAAGGTTCAGGTCAGGGAAGGAATTAATAGGTCCAGGAGTTTGATAGGGAACCAGAAGAGTGACAGGAATAGGATGAAGAAGTTTAATGGTGGCCTTTTCAAAAGAGGAAGATGTGAAGTCAGATGGGGATAGTATAGTATGGCAGTGTTGATGGCCTAGATGGGGGGGTGTGGCAGTGTTGATGGCCTTGATGATAAGGAAACCCAAACCACAATACTTCCAAACAGGTCTGAGATAGTGGTAAAAGGTAGCAGAGTGAGTGTGGAGAGATGCTAGTTTAACAGAGACATGAGGGAAGATCCATGTTTCTGTGATAGCAAGAACTGAAAGTTAAGGGTGATAAGAGTTAAAGTGGTCAGTGATATAGGAAGACTTGTTGCATAGGAATGGTGCTTTCCAGTGGCCAAGAGAAAGAATGATAGGAGGTGGGGATGAGGGTGGCATGATGTGTGGTAGACTAGGAGTATAGATGAGGTTGAATATCCTGGAAGAATGGGAATGTTGTGTTTGGGGGTGTCTCCCGTTGTTTCCGCAAAGTAAATTACTTTGTGGTAATTTACTTTGTGGAAATCACTTTGAAAATACTTTGAAATGTATGTGGGTTAAAGGGTGGAAGGGGTGGGCAGGGGTAGTGGGGTAGGGGTTCTAATGAAGGGGAAGGGGAGTTTGGGGAAACCCCTGTAAGAAACCTGAAGGTGACTCCCTAGCTAGTCCCCGGGGATCTGTCATCCAGGTGGCCAAGACATGGCCATCGCTATTGGATCCAGTTCCTGGGGTGGACCAGTGGGGGAGGAGCACCTGGATGGGGGTCTTCAGGGAGTGAGAGTGGAACACTGATGAGTGAGACACTATATCTCCCTTCTTTCAATACCTTTTCCCCATCCTACCACGTAGGATGTTCAGAATCACTGCCCCCCTCCCCCTTTCTGATACGAACACTTTCACACGACACACAGAAGAACGGACTAACACCAGAGCCGTTTACCTGACATGTCCCACTACAAGGGTCAGGCAAGGTCAGGCAATTGATCAGAATCACACACACTTGACGGCCATTTCCATTCACCATAGGGATAAAAGGTGGAGTGGGAGAGTACAGTACAAGCAAGGCAGACCACATGACAAGACAGCTATCCATTCCTGGCAGTTCAAGAGGAGGAGAAAGGCGGCGAATATCGCGAGTCTGACAAGGAGAGACACGACCTTTCCCTTTTCGACACAGACCTTTGAAACCTCTGCAGAAGGAATCGTAAATCCAAGGACAATAGCCCAAGTGTGTTGCAGCAGATGTCAACGGTGCACAGAGTGTGTCGACGCTGATAAGCAGGAATGAGGGAAACTCCTGCTACTGTGATACTGGTCTTGACTCCAATTACGAGGAAATCCAGACGTTTCATCACAGCCGGTGAGTCGAAGGGAGAGACGATAAGAACCGGGCTGTGGTGAATGAAAGTCGCAAAGCGGCAAAGTGAGAGAAGTTCAAAGAACTGTACAATTGTAAGGGGGAGACCAGCTGCAGAAGGGGACCGGCACCATGTGGATGCTCCTCCGAGAAACTATGTTCGATCCCCATATGAGTAATACTACAGATACCAGAAGGTCGTAGGAGAGCAGGTCAAAGTGGTCATACAGGAGGTCAAGCTAAATCCCCATACAGTCGAAAGCATTTGACCTAAGAACTATAAAGAAAACAAGGGAAGTGAATCCTGTCACATGAGAAAGCAAGGGAAGTGAATCCTGTAAACACTGAAAGTATATATGAATATGCAGTTGGCAAGAGTCAGCCCGGAAGAGGGATGCTGGCGAGAAGGGGGCAATGTCTAAAATCCCAAGAAACAGTGTGTTGACAAAGGTGAACGAGGGATGTCCACTGGGACTGTTTAAAAAGACTTTAAGATTTGTGAGTAAAGAAAAGCCATAGTGAACCCGGAGAAGGCAGGCGGAAAGTATAGAGGTCATCACCCGGAAGAGGGGGACCGAGGGTTGAACAATCCTCGCCCAAAGCAAAAGCAGGAAACAAACTTTTCATTCTGAAAGTGCATTGTACAATTAATTAAGTGCAATAGCATGAATAAGAGTTGCAAGGTGTGTGCACAGTCTGGTAAAGCCTCGCCTCATGGTACGGGGGCTAGCTCATGTGTGCAAACAAGCATAAGGACAAAATCAATTGGAGTGCAGAGTCTGGTAAAGCCTTGACTCATGATACAGGATGCTACGTCAGTTTTGCAAACAAGCATAAGGACAAAATCAGTTGGAGAGCACAGTCTGGTAAAGCCTTGACTCATGGTACAGGATGCTACGTCAGTTGTGAAAACAAGCATAAGGACAAAATTAGTGAGAGTGCACACTCTGGTAAAGCCTTGCCCCATGGTACGGGGGCTACGTCAGGTGTGAAAAGAAGCATAAGGACAAAATCAGTGGAAGTGCACATTCTGGTAGAGCCTCGTCTCATGGTATTGCGGGCTACGTCAGGTGTGCAAACAAGCATAAGGACAAAATCAGTGAAGAAATAGATAGAGGAAATAGCCAAGTGAAGACAGTGAAGAAAGGGTGCAGCCCAAGAGAGAGGGTGGGTGGGAGAGCGGAAAGGGAATGTGGTTCCCTGTGATTCTGATTAAGACCCTTGATTGCACATTTGGGAAAAACAAGATGTATGCTTTTAAAAGAAGAACGGAACTGTATTTAAGGCAAGGTACTGGGTAAGATGTGGTGTGTGTAGATGAGTCCTAGAGCTGCAGAACCGCAAAGCCACTGGAACCCCGTGAAGCAGCTGCAGGACTTGTGATTTGTATGCAGAGCAGGTACAAGGCACGGCACTCAGCTGGGAACTTTCAAACCGAGGTCCACTTATTCTTGAGAATGTTCACCCGGTGACACAGCTAGCCCATGATAACAAAGGACCAAGGGCCCAGCACAAACCCCTTGATGCACTAATGCTCAATGTCCACTGTGCCTCTCAGGACCCCACCTTTGGCATTGGCACAGGCTACTGTGTCTCAAAGCGTCTGGACGTGTTCAACAGGTCGCCTTTCGCTATATAAAACGTCTGAGCAAACAAACCTACTATGGGCCACACTACCAGTTCAGCAGTGCAGCAGAGAAGTGCTTGTAATTAGGAGAGCGCCACTTTCTTTGGGTAGTTGACGCGCATATTTACAGCAGCAATTCTGAGTTTAGAATTGAAGCGGAGGATTCTCCTCCAGCAAAAGGCTGGAGGATTCAGCTAGAGGTGAAGAAATCCTCCACTATCACTCCAAAGATCGGCATGAATTCCACCAAAATTCCCCATCGAGTCCTGCGGACTACAAAGATGGGGCTTTGCACCACCTTGCATGGGCGTAATTTTAGGGGGGGGCAGGGGTGTTTGTCCCCCCCCCAACTTTCATGGCACACCATTTTGTCCCCATTCATTTGGCTGGGGCACCTTTTCTTCAGATGTCATGTCCCCCCCAACATTTTCAGCAAAGTTACTCCACTGCCACCTTGCCAGCCCTTATAACCCCATGGTAAGCCCATGGGGCCGAGTAGCACTAACAGTACATTATATTATCAGTAAATATAATTGGATGGATTTACAGTCAAGTAATTCCGAAACTTTCAATTATGCCCTTTGTCTTCCCTGCCATTACAAAAGGAAGTTGTGGGCAGAGCCGTGTTAAATTTGTTTATATCTCACTGCTTGTCGTGCACATGATTACTGCACATTGGCCTCTTAGCACTACCTTTGAACTTGGCCTGGCAACATGTTAAAATTATCTAGGAAGTGTCATGTTTTCATTCGCTGAAATAAAGGCGTTGTACCCATGCATGTTTGCAATTGGTGCCCAGTGTTACCCCAGCCTGCCTCCTCGAAATTAAATAACCTAGTTTGGGATCTGAAAGAAAAGGGAGTTCTCCGTATCATTGTCATTTTTATTTCAAGGATGCATGGCTGCCACAACCCTCATTGTGTATTGCTGCTGTGAATCATTTATCTTACTTGTTTGTTGGTGAAAACTGTGTTTTGAAATGATTGTTTTTATACTTTCGATGATTCGAAATGTAGTTTAATCTCATTGTATTTAAAGTATGAAAAGTTTTGTTTTTAAATTATTTCATACTATATAAATAAATAAACAAATAAGTTTGTGCACATTATTATAGAGCACAAAAAGGTATATTCTGTCCATTTTGTGCATTACATTGCAAAGGGGTTGAAAAGCCCAGCACCAGAGATGTTAACGCCCCTCCCCATTGGTTGTCCCAATGCTGAAATCATTGTTTACTTCCTTGAAGGAAAATTATTGCACTTCTCTCACTAAAGGGAAACAAATGGTTATCACTTTCTCATACGGTGCACAAACAAAATATTTTTTAATGCATAATCACTATGTAACTAAAGTGTAAACCTTTTATACTGCTCCAAATCACCACTATACTGGTCACAGAGCACCTTCCTTGTCTCATGGTTGAAAGGTTGTGTCCCTCGCCCCCTCACCTCCTGGGGGTATTCAAGCCTTGGTCTGTGGAGAAAACGAATTAGGGAGAAGATCAGAGGGTAGGACATTAGGTGGAATGCAACATACATAGGGGAGGGGTGATGTGGAAGGGGAAATGGAATGCGTTGTGATACCCTGGGCGCGTTTGGGTCCATTAAGGTCGACCACAGTTCGTGATTGCAGGAATTAGTAACTAATTAAACAAAAGTGCAACAACACTTTGATCATTAAAAACCAATTACTAATGACTAGCACTGGAGTCAATCTCTACAGACTGAGAGGTGCACTGGTGTCAAAGAGGGAATGCCATTTATTTGCTTCTACTGCCTACTGGTTGGACCCCAATGATCCCTTTTCACTGTGTCTGGAAAATCGTGTATATTTCCAATCTGTGAAGCATGGCAGTGACACCATGTGGGTGCGCTACAGAACTAAACATGATACACATCAAGAGGGGATCGAATGCGGACTCAGCAGTTTGGCCTCAATGGCCTCAATGCAACCATATGGGATTCCCTCTTTAACAGGCACGAATCACCCCAGAGCCAGTAGTTATGTGCATGATATGTTGCACAATAGTTCGTAATTATTTACTCATCACTAAACTGCTGTTCTCGCTCTCACACACACTCTTTCACCCTTTGCACTCTCTTTCACTCTCTGTGTCTCTGCCTCACTCTATGGACCTCATAGCAAGTATGCAGGTTTGGAATTAACGTGCCAGATTGGAATTACCGTGCCGGTAATTCCGTTTACTGGAACGTTTCCAGTCTGGCAAACTCCAGGTTTGCCGGTGTGGAGCCTGATTTACCTCCAGCTCAGAGCTGGAGGTAAGTCAGGCAGGCCACTGGCAAAAAACAGCCAGTATTATCGGCACCAGTATAACCAGTGTCTGTAATACCACCCATCCCCCCATGGAGTCCTATGACGGGAATTAACCTACCCATACTGGCACTTGGAATTTGCTGGCAATTCCACTAGACTGAGTGCCAGTAACAGTACTTCCGTTTGGTGGTATCCCGTCAGATTTACTGATTCTCAGATTTCACTGTCACAGACAGGGAGTGTCCCCTCCCCCTTTTCTTTCCTTCCTCTCCCCCCCCTTCCTCCCTCCGCTCACTAACCCAGTCTCTGCCCTCTTCCACCCCCACTGCACCCTCCTTTTGCCTTTGTGGTTTCGCGCACCTCTCAGCATATTTAAATATTCATTCGAAGAATTGAATTAATTCAAAAGGTCACTGTATTTCTCCATCCTTGGTTTGTGTTATGTTGTGTTATTTTACAATACTTTTACACTGCATAGAATCAACACCATGGTAGTTTCAAAGCCTGTCCATATGTCTTTACCTGAGTCCGTTTCCAGGTGAAAACCTTTTTTTAAACGTCTATCAATAATATCTCTTGAATTTATTCAAATTTTGCAACATTGTTTTTTTCTCTCTTTGCGGGTTCCGGCCTTATCTGGGCGACCATCACTAATATCCCTGTTTTGTAAGTGGTGTTCACACCCAGATCCGTTTTCCTCATCCAGTTACATACGTGCAGACTAGTGTCCCACAATTCCCTCTCCTAGGCAGAACATGTCGGCCGGATTAACACACATTTGAGTATTGTGACAGATTCACCTCTGGGGAAATCACTGAGGAAGATGGAGGACCTCTGTGGAACAGTGGAAGCCACCTATTACACCCTTAAGTCGGCATATCAAGTATTCTGCAGATATCCCCCAGTTAACCCCTTAGTGCCCCAATACATACCCCTTGTGTGAAAGTGTCCCACGTACTATGTGACAGGTGAAGAAAGGTACAATGTAGTACCCCATTCAGAAGGGCACAGTGTTAGAGGCTACACACTCTCATAGGATCAATCAGTGGGAAAGCTTGCAGAGTGCTGTACACTTGGGGAGTCGGTCACTTGCTCTGAGTTTGAATCACTAGTCCACTTGTGAATGGAACCCTGCAGTGAGTATGCATCGGATGCATGATCCTCAGAGCGAATCATTGTGCAGAGCCTGAAGCCGAAAACTGATGGCAAAGTCAATAAAACAAAAAGGTTCATATGCAGGGAAAAACAAGGACTGTAGCCAGAGACGTCATTTCACCAAAATGCCAGGGGTAGTGGAAGTGACACCACACAACCCTTGACCCCCTGATGACATCACAGGAAGTGATGACATTTGCCCCACCTCCAAGTGACATCACGGGAAGTGATGGCAAACGACCTTCAGATTTTTCAGATGTGTCTAGCACCTGTGTTTCCACACGCTCTAATTTCAGCCAGATATAAGAACCGAGGCACAGAGGGAGGCGTGATTTGTCCACGATTACACATTTGGGGAATGTAATTTTCCATATTCGACGTGGGGTCTACATGTAAAACATACATAATGCAGTACTTGTAACAAGGTAACTGAAATCTCTAACGCAGGCTACAGCTAGTGTATAAAACATATATAGATCAATGGATACAGAAGTACTCGTTATCTGTGGCATAGCTGTGTTAAACAAGCCAAAAAGGCACTTCCCTGGGGAGGCGGCGCTGCTTTTTACCCAAGATGCAAAATGCTGCATGAGCAATGCCTTAAAATTAAATAATTGACCAAGATTTAGTATCAACGAAATTCCCTTGTTATAAATGTATCTATGAGTCAGCTGGTACGACGTTCTTTCATCGTCAGGCATTCAAAGCCTGCAGTTTAATTTAAACGTGTTTGCCAGTTCATCCAATTATTTTTGGGGGGGAGAGCAGATAAGTGGTTGGCGGGTTGGGTATAGGTAAAAATAGTTGCAGAGGAACCCCCCACAACCCCTCAAAAAAAATCTGATGAACTGTCAAACACGTTTAAATTGCAGGATTTGAAATGCCTGATAGAACCGAGTCAGCTACGACTACGATAGAAGAAACCGATTAGACTGGTATGTATGCACACAGGGTAGTGCGCCTGATAATATTATCTTTGCTGGAGTTTTATGACCTGGGAAAAGGTTCTTTCAATATACTCAAGACCCCCCAGTTTTTATTATCTAAGCAGAATACTAGGTGCCAGAGGACTTAAAAAGCGCCCACCATTTAATGTAATATCATTGCTGCACACATAAATCTGTGGCACTGCACAGTTGTTTTAAATTAAAAATACCCAGAAGTTGCGTCTCACCCAGGGACACACTGGCGGACTTGAAGGCAAGGCACGCACTGCACACTACCCCTTTGTCAGACAATGGTGCAGCCCAAAATTTGGGCCCCCTCTGCCCCTCCAGCTCCTTAACACAGAACAGGGCTGCCGGCCCGGACCACCAGGCGTGTGAAATGTCCATGATGATTATGCCGCTGCAGGGGCATGGACTACAGCAAGTGAAAGAAGTAAATATTGTTTTTAATCAAAGCTTTAATGTTTCATGAAGCATAGAAAGAAGGGGACGGTGCCTGGTCCACAAGTATACCAGCCGGGAGTTGTTCTTTTGGAGAGTGTAAATATTTGCCACAAGTATGCGAACTAACGAAAATGGGTTTGGAGGTTGGGGGGATGCTTTCCCCTCCCCTGAGAAAATGTTTTGAATAATGGGTTAAAATGGCATATTACAGAGCACACTTTCTGTGAATATCTGGGTAAAAGGCCAACAATTGGTTTTGTAGAGTGTAGGGTAAATCATGAAAAAACATACAATAGATGCAAGCCACCAAAAGTGCACAAGGCATTTCCCAATGCATTATCATGCTGGCCCCTGCAAAATATGACAGTATAAAACACATTTTCATGCTGGCTGTGCCTATACATTCCTATACTAGCTCCACCAACATATGCTAGTATTCCCATATCAGACCGTACTCATGTTCGCTTTAAGATGTTCTTTTATAGTATCATCACTGGCACTGGGCACAAACCTGGCTATGCCAATACATGCCACTACTCCTATGTAACAACATACTCCTGTTGGTTTTGCCATTAAAAGTGATAGGTCACAATATGATAACCTGTCCAAACTGGTTCCAATGTAAGCCAGCCTAGACCCATTGAAACACTTATGCTTGATTCATCATAGATGCGCAGTTATTAAAACGTCATGCTACAGTTAAAAATGTACAAGCCGCTAAACCAAAACAGTCTAGCGAGGTAACACTACTTATCATGCTTGCTTTTTTAAAGATGCCGAGTAATGAATGTCATACCACTGTAAGCAATGGCTAGATTGACTGCACCAAAATGACAATCAAGCTAGAAAAGGACAGTCATGAACTTGGCTTTGCCCGAAAATACCAGTAAAACATTCAAAGTCAATAAAGGATGTGTCAAAAATGCTCTAGTGATCCCCAGTCTCCCAGGACCTTACACGCACATGCACACATGCATCCCTTTCACCCACCGATCACTCACCCATACATCCCCTCTCACATTCATTAACACTGCATTCACCACTCAGGCACACAACAAAACATTCAAACACACACTACTGCATTCATACTCATTCACCCACCAGTCACTCACACATTCACTTACATCCACTCATTGCATTCTCTACACAGGCACCCATCCACCTAGAAAATTCAAAACACACCATCACATTCATATAGATTCACTCACCAGTCACTCACTCATACACCTTTTCTTGCCTACATCATTGCATTCTCTACACAGGCACACACCCATCCACCCAGAACATTCAAAAACACACCATCACATCCATACTTATTCACCCACTAGTTACTCACTCATGCACCTTTTCAAACCTCCACCCATTGCATTCTCTACACAGGCACACACCCACCCAGAACATTCATAAATACACCATCACATTCATACTCATTCACCCACCGGTCACTCACTCACACCTTCTCTTACATCCACTCATTGCATTCTCTACACAGGCACACGCCCACCCACAACATTCAAAAACATACCTTCACCTTCATACTCATTCACCCACCAGTCACTCACTCATACCTTCTCTTGCATCCACTCATTGCATTCTCTAAACAGGCACACACTCACACACAACACACAAAAACACACCATCAACTTCATACTCATTCACCCACCAGTCATTTACTCACACCTTACTTTGCATCCACTTATTGCATTCTCTAAACAGGCACATACCCACCCACCCAGAACATTCAAAAACACACCATCACATCCATACTCATTCACCCACCAGTCACATACATACATTTGACACACACTTCACACATGCAGCAAAATACACATATTTACACACAAAAAAGCTTTCTTAACTTTTTCTTGCAGCTTCGGTCAGTCCTTCCAGGCCTCCCTCGGCTCCTCCGTGCTGCTCACATACAGGAACGGGGAATCTGTGAGAGCTTCCTGGTTCCTGTATGTGAGCTGCGAGGAAGCCGAGGCAGAAGGGGTTGAAGCTGAACGTGGCATGTGACATATGCCACATGTCAGGGTCAACACCAATTCCAACCCCTTCTGAATGCGTACCCTTCCCACTACACCAGGAGTTTCCGATAGTCTTTCTCTTTTCCCAAAACATTTTTTTTAACCTTTAAAATCATTGGAGTCGCAAGGGTGTCCCCATGGGATGCAAACTGGGGAGCCCTCGGGACACCCAAATTACAACCCTGACTGTAGCAAGCAAGGACACAGGGATGTAATTTCACAAAAATGCCAGGGGTAGCAGAAGTGACTGTAAAGACTGGAGGAAGGTGTCTGTACTTCTGCTTTCTACATGGTAGAGAAGAGGCACAGAGGACCCCAGCCAAGATTTTCTATTGTGGTAGCAATTGACGGGCAATCAAGGCCTAGCTTCTCAGGAGGTGATGCAGGCTGGTTCTTAAGTACAGTGTAGTCCCCAAGCCCCCACAAAGGAATGTCCACACACTGTATTACTGTAAACACAGTCTGTATATAATTAAGTTCAAGGTTATGTACACAATCACAATAACTCACTTTGTGCTCAGTGAATCTACAATGGAAAATATATACAGTTCTAAGTGGTACCACAATTATTAGTAGATTCCTTTAAAGTGCATCAATGGTACTCTGGTTAAATGTCACGCAAATTATTAATAGAGGTAACCAACAATAGACATAGGAGGAAAGCAGTTGGTTAGAAAAATTGGCAGAATATTGGCCCTGTTACCTAGACACAGTTCTGTGTAGAGATCCCCCCCACCTGGGCAACCTGTTAATAAAGATATCATACAAGCCCAGTCCATATATTCTTCACAAGAGTCTTATTTCCTTCTAAAATAGTTCTACCACCCCAATGTACCTGGAATAGCAGACTTCGTTTTCAGGTCGTCGACGGATCCTTCTTGAGTGGCTCCCTTTAAGGCAGGAGCCACAGATTGTCGAGATCCCACGAGGAAAGGGTTGAACGACGACGGTGAGATGGCGGCTTTGTTCCTAGCGGTGCTCGTTGACGATGGAGCATTGGCGTCCTGCAAGGAAGAGGCATGCGGGGCACCTCGATGACGATAGTTCAGGACCGCAAAGAGTTTGAAGAACTGTGGCCCAGCAAGGGCGTCGAGTCGTCAGCGTCTCTGTGATCTTTGTGTGGTGGGAAACCCACTGCAGGATGCTTCTCGGCGGGTCGGCGGCCTCGGCTTTCTCCGGCAGGACAAAGCGGTCGACGGTGCAGGCGAGAGCGTCCTTGGATCAAATATTACTTAGGCAAAGGGAGCACGGCGGCTCCGGTCGGCGACAACGGTCGTCGACAGTAATGGACAACAGTGTCCGGGCGCTTCTCCTTGTGATTCCGCGGCGGTCCCCATCTCCGGTCGGCAGCCTGTCATAGGTCTGTCTACCAGAGAACTTTGGCAAAGATCAGCTGGTGCACGATGGTCGCTCGTAGCTCGGGAAGAGGTCGACTAACCAAGTCCTCTCTGGGTCAGTCATTGGAGACACAGCAGCTTTCAGATTGGTGAAGTAGAGCAGCAGCAAGACTTCTCTTCCAGCAGGGCTTCAAGGTTAATCTTCAGTTTCAACTCCAGTTTCTCTTCAGCTTCTGAACACCAGGTTATGTGTATTGGGACAATTACCCAGCCATTCAACACTCCACAATTCATTCATACCAGTTTCGGGCAGGGCTGTCTCAGTCATTGTGTCAAACACCAGAAACCAGACATCCACAACTGGAAGTGCATATTGGTCACACACTCCATTCACCCAGGTCCCACCCACAGGGTGTACCCACAACATACAGTCACTGGGAAGGCTCCAGCCAGTCTGGCCTGGACTTCACAACACCACCATATATGGAACTTCCACCCAACAGCCAATCAGGGGGAAGGGACAGAGTCAGAGCATCCCAGGACTTTGGGAAAACAAGGTAACAGGCGATAGAAAGCAAGAGGCAACAGGGGCCATCTTGTTCCCTATCAGGAATCAACTGATTCCAATGGCAGGGCCTGGGTATCCTAAAATGGAGGATACTCAGAGCACCTGTCGAATTCAGCATGAAGCTGCCACCAGCCCATACCCTGCTCTGTGGGCCACACACAGGTGCATACACTAGGGGCACAGGGTTGTACCTCCACCCATGAGTGACATAAAGGTATCCCATGGGTCTGTACACCAAACCAAAAACAGGAAGAGCTGCACTGCCAGGAGTCCCACATGGACTCCTGGGCAGAAAACAATACAAAACACAAATGAGAAAGGACTATAGGACAAGGACAGGGTGGCCCTGCCCATCCAATGCATTTCCAGCATCACAGTGACCTGTGACCTCTGATGACATCACAAGAAGTGATGTCATTTGACCCCAGCCCGATGTGACATCACGGGAAGTGATGGAACACAACCTTTTACCCCTTGACAAAGCAGGAAGTAGCATCCATAGTACTGTTCCTAAGTACACTACAAATAAAATGGTTATGGCACTGTAATGTGATGTATATTTCATAAAAGAATGGATCACTCTATGTATCATTAATATCAGTGTGTACAGGCCCATATTACCAAATTACTGTGAATGCAAGCAGAATTCCACGGCAAAATAATAATGATGTGTAATTATATAGCACTTATGATTAAGCGCTTTATATAGAACAAATAAACATACAATATTGCCCAACCTGTGTTGGTACTCATTTATCAGCCTCAGAAGGATGAAAGGCTGAGTTGGCACTGCTGTGATTCGAACCTGAAACCTGCAGATCACACACACATCTCAGCAGTGGGCGCTCAACCCACTGAGCTACCGTACCGGCTATAACTACCTTACCGGCTATAGTAAAATGACATATCTGAATGTTCTGAAAGTCAGAAAGCAAATTGCACTTTGGAGTGGATAACATTAAAATGGTAACATAGATTTAACAGCAGGCCAGTTCATATGCATGGCTGGTGCATTGTTGGCCACATGTCAATCCTGCATGGATCTACTTTTCAGGCTTCAGAAGTTGGCAAAATACATACCATTGGGAGGGTTCATAACTGTGTATTAAAGAATTTAGAGTAGCACAGGGAAAGTGGCGCACTCACACAGCATCCCGTACTCTGGGCAATCGTTACCTCTACCATGCAAACACCCTGAACAACCTGCCATTAAGATAGGATAGATAGACACTTTACAACAAAGCATTAATTGTGGAACAATTAAATCAAGGGCCTTTTCATGTCCTATGGCTAAACATTTCCACACTGTACACAAGCTTTTAGGCACAAGGATTTTGTCAAGTGACCGAAGACACCGAGATGGAATGTCTTGTGATGATTATAACAGAGACAATGGCAGAACAAAATGCTATAACTGCCATAACTGCAACTTGCAAAAAGCCAAATGTATAGTCCACAATTAATGCTTATTCTACTCTAAATTCTTTTTGGAAGACTTTGTCTGCTTTGTGAATCTGAGGTGTTCAAGAAAAGACTAAACCAGTGACCCACCCCCTGAAGTGTGCCTGAAATCAACTTGTACTGGGCTTCTGAAGGAGAAGCAGCTTAAGGAAGCAGCTCCTGTCCTCCACCCTGGCAATCATCTGAAACCTGATTGACAATGTCAAGCAGGAAGAACAATGGGACAGTAGATAACCCTCTTCCTAAAAAATCTAAACAGATTACTGAGGAACATGAGGAGGACATTCCTAGTATTGCAGACATCTTTAAGCTACTGAAACAGGTGGCCAGTGATATGAGTGAGGTAAAAGCAACTCTGAATGATCTGTCTGGAAAAGTTAGTGGTCTGGAGACTCACATGGTGGATGTTGAAACTAGAACATAGGTCTTGAAAGAGAAACCTCAGGAAGCTACCGGGCATATTGGGAATTACAGGAGAAGATGTCCAGGATGCAGTTGGCAAATATGAATTTGGAAATGCAGGCCAGAAATAACAACATTCGCCTGATTGGCATCCCTGGGAAACCGTATTCAAATCTGTCTGCTGTGGTGGTAGAGGTACTACAAGAAAGTTTGCCTGAGAGTGATGTTCATTTAAATGACCTGGGTGTTTCTTTCAGAGCAGGCAGGCAAGATGATGGTAAAACAAGATAAATAATTGTGAAATTTGTGAAAACCTCAGTAAAGGAGAAGGTGTTACAGATTGCGAGGCAAAAGGAAACTCTAACATGGCATGGAAATCAATTTCATATTTATCCTGATTTCCCAAAGGATGTGGCAATAAAAAGGAACGCATTTATGGAGGCAAAACGCTTGGCTAGAGAACGTGGATTCAAAAATACACTGATGAAACCTGCGGTTTTAAAATAGTTTTTACCGGATGGGATAAAGCTCACTGACAATCCTGAACAAGCTTGTGTTTGGATCAGAAATGTTCCTTGTCAAAAAGCGTCTTGAGGACTTTTTCTTCATCTTCCAATTTTAACTATTAACTTAACTTATGCTCTTGTTACCTTGTTTTTAACTCATTTGCCTTTTTGTAACAGGTGGCTTTTATTGTTGTTTTAAAATAATGTGTTGTGTTTTGTTTTGTTTTCATAATTATATAATGCTTAATATATATATATATTTTTTTAAAATGAAATCAACTTTTACTGAGTCTAGCAATTATTGTATAGCATTCCAGAAAGACAAAGTATGTGTTATTCCTATTGTTTCTTATTTAGGGTCACGGCTTAAAGTGTTACACTTGTGGATCCCCCTGTTTTTAAAAGGCCTGAACAAAAAAGCCAGCCACTCCATAAACAAAGAGCCGCAGCCCAGGAGCTTCAATTAAAAAAGAAAAAATGTATATAAAATCTTTTATTTAAAGTTTTTTTAGGGGTAGCAAGGGAGGCCCATGGGTCGCAGGAGCGACCCCTGGTGTCCCCAAATGACATCCCTGCGAAGACAAGTGGCACAAGCAGCAGCCAGAGCACCATGCTGACCAACCGCCATGCCTCCCGAGCCTGACTCTAAAAGTGTGGATCCTCTAATTAAGCCCTCGGGCCAGCAGGGATCAGAGTTCAGATAAAGAGGAAGAACACACATTTGGGAAGGAGGTGGAACATTTAGGCATTCATCAATCACATGCACGCAAACTAATGGAGAAATGTAGCCACCAATCTGAGTTCTCACTGTACAATAAACACACAAGCCAACCTAAAAAGAAGCAGACACTTTCCAACTGTGAGGTAATTAGGACAGCATTACAGAGAGCCGTTGCCATAGCAGTGAGAGGAGCAGTGCTTTAAGTGGGCCGGGGCCTGCCGGGGCCGGGCCCCGGCAGTCTCCATAAAGTGGGGCTGAGCCGGGGCCCAGCTGGGGCCCCGTCCCACACAACATTGGCGGGATGCATTATCCCGCCGTGGCCGCAGCCGCGACGGGAGATGCGCCCGTCAGTATGTCGGCCAAGCTGACAGAAGTGCCAGCCAGCCACAGCGACGCTGAGGCTGGTGGCACTTCTGTCAGTTAGTGTAACTCCCTCTGATGAGGAAGTTACTGTCCCTTTGTTTTCCCTCCCCAGGTCACTGACCCCCGTGGGCTCCGTGATCTAATATGCAGATTAAATCAAGGAGCCCGCGGGTTCGCAGAGGGTGAAAGACGCCTCGGGCTCAGTGATCTATGTGCTCTGAGCAGATAAATCACAGAGCCCGAGGTGCCTTTCTCCGTCGGCAAAGCTTTATAAAAGATGCCTTGAACTGTGTACGTTTCAAGCCATCTTTTATAAAGGTAGAAATATTTCTATGTTTATAAAAGACGGCTTGAAACGTGAACAATTCAAGGCATCTTTTATAAAGCTTTGTCGACGGACAAAGCCACCTTGCGGTTTGTTTTGTCCGTCATCAACGCTTTATAAAAGATGCCTTGACTTGTTTACGTGTCAAGCCATCTTTTAGAAACATAGAAACATGTTACAAATATCTATGTTTATAAAAGGTGGCTTGAAAAGTACACAAACTATAGTAAGGTAAGCACACAAGTGTGCGTCACTTACTATGGTTTGTGCACTTTTCAAGCCACCTTTTATAAACATAGAAATATGTAGCATTGCTATGTTTATAAAATATGGCTTGAAAAGTACACACACAATAGTAGTACGCATACAAACATATAAATGCTCACATACATTTATATATTTGTTTGCGCACCTTACTATGATTTGTGCACTTTTAGGCCACGCCCACAATGAAAGCCACGCCCCCAAACAAGGGCCCCCCCTCAATTTCTTACCCCACTTAAAGCACTGGAGAGGAGCAAAAGACAGAGTAGAGAAAAAGGGGTGGCTACGCAAAATAGGCCACACTGTATGACAATGGACAAACAGGAGGTGGCTGTCAGCTGGGAGCACTATCCCAGAGTCTAAGGTTGCTGATAAATAACCAGCATTAAGGAGGAGCTTTCACCCTGGGCACCTTCCTAGAGCCAGTAGTGGGTTCAAGCCCAGGAGGGCGGCTGTTGGCTGGGGAACTATCATTAGGAATCCAAAATTAACCCATGTGAGGGGTGAGAATATCCTACCAAGAGAAGTGAAGGATAGGAGGGAGGTGATTATAGCAATTCCTTCAAGTCTAGGACCCCTGTTGGTTGACTTTGAGATCCTCCTCCATCATGACACTGTTTCCAGAATCTCTCTCATCTGTGTTAGCCCACAGCTCCCAACACACCTCCCTGGTGAGAATAAATCAAGATGTTGGGTGTGCACTCGCCTGGGCTTTTAAAGAAATGGAATGATGAGAGATCAATCTCAGAAAATGTGTGGGGCTAAACCGCACACATATTCCTATGCCCGCCGCACAACAAACACTTAGTCGCGTGTACTCTGGGTGGACACAGCCTACAGGTGCAGTCCCCCTGTCATGTTCAGATGGAATGTGACAGCCACAGGTACATCAAAGTGTAACGCTCACCTGATTCCCGCAGAGGCGCCGGTCTTGACTGGGTGAATGCCGTATCTTCAAAGGTGATGTGTAACACACGGTTGGCTCTTTGGGCTGGACCTCTGTGCACTGTATGTCTGACTCGAAGAGTAAGATGTCTGCAGGTAGAAAATATGGGATTAATGAACTGGGGTTATTGGGTGCCTCTCTCCTCTTCCCTTTCTCTTCTCCTGTAGAACCCCAAAGGTTAACGCCCTCACCTTAGGTAAGTGAACGCCGAGCTCTCCATCTGCCTCGGGGCAGGGTGCCGTAACCAGTTTCTTCACTGGATAAGGGTGCAGGCCTCTTGACCTCAGAGGACTGCTGTCCGTCGTTAACTGCACGAACGGTAAGTTCTGGGCACTTCAAATGTCTCAAAAGTCTTTTGTAATGATATCTCTTGTTTTGCAGGGTTCCGGCGATGGCGGATGGCGGGCTGATGAGAGTTGAGGATCGAACCCGCGTGAGGAATAGAAGCGCCTGGAAGCACGTAAGTAAGCGCTTGTAGCCTGCTTCACGATGCGCACTAACTGTCCCTTTTATCTTGCAGGTACAAGTTCAGAGCTTTAGAGAAGCTGAAGGGTGCTGGAATACCCACTGGATTCGGCGTGGGAAGGAGTAATGGCACGTGAGTAATAAAGTTGCCCAATATCTTTAAACGCACCTTCTTTTGTCTTTCAGATGCGGGATGCAGCGCCGAAGGCCTCCGTAGCGTGCGAAGAGCTGCTAAGCTTTTGTCTTTCAGATGCCGGAATGCAGTGCGAACACCTCCTGAGCATGCGAAGAGTAGGTAAGCCTTTGTCTTTCAGATGCCGGAATGCAGCGCGAGGCGTTGGTGACAGCCGATGGACCAGGTAAGAGATGCGCTGCCACTGAACACCGTAGTGCTAACCTGTTCTTTCTTTGTCTTTACAGGTGCTGCTGAAGACTGGATTCCAGGATGGTAAGCCTTTGTTCCCTTAGGCCCAGGATCAGAAGCAGAAGACACGATGAGCGTTCTGCTGCAGAGAATGCAGAATAACGCAAAGCAAGATTCATCCATCGGGTGTGGTTTAAATAGCCTCCTGTAGTGCTTAGGTGTCTCCTTCCACAGCCTCGCCTAGGTGAGAAAAGAGTTCCTGCTTTCCAGAAGAGTTCCAGTGTTCTGAACCTAGGGAGTGGCTCCTGCCCCACCCAACAGGAAAAGTAGTCCTAAACAGAAGAGGATCAGGGGCTCAACTGGCAGGTAAGTAAGCAGCATGGTCTGCTGCAGGTAAGTCCACCCAAGCATTATAAGCCCGGCGCTTCCAGCGCTGGGACTGGGCATCTTTATGAGCCTGGTGCCACTGGCGCCAGGACAGGGTCCAAAAGGTCCCAATTGGGACTGGCTGGCACTCGGAACCGGGGTTATGGGTCTGCTTCCAAGGGAGTCGGGCAAGTCCTGATCTTTTGGAAGCAGAGATCATGATACAAAGCACCTCAGGAAGAGGGAAGGCAACACCTTCCTCCTGCTATGGCCAGCCTAATTAAATATCAAAGGCCCCATGGATACGCCCTGTCTATTGTCAAAGTTCTGCTGGTGGCAGTGCATACTGAGGAGAGTTAATTCAAACAGGCCTGCGAGAGACATGATCGCAGAACTGGCAAAAGGGGACAGGAAACCAACACCTCTTTGATATGCAATGTGTCAACTTGAAGCTAGCTCCCACCCATCTGTATGATGGGCATTGAATGTAATTTCTGGGGCAACTGTTTACAGTAGGCAATACCTACAGAGGGACCCCCTTTCAGAGGGAAGAAGTATGTGATTTGATGGAGACAGAAAGTCTGTTCTCGACACGAACTTCAAGGGAGACCTGCACTTTGAGCAGGAGCCACAGAGAGCTCAAATAAACAGACAGATACTTTTATCCACAACAGACAGGAAGATGGGTGGGACTTAGTAGCACATATTGTCACCCCTTACTTTTCCTGTTGCATGGCACTCTAGTTATGACCTCACACATAACAGAAGACTGTTGGTGGGGACCCAGGATTGGTTCATTAAGGTAGGCTTAGCCTGGACCAATCCCTGGGGCCATTTGGCTTTAAAAGAGGGTCGAGCCCATCTTTTGGCACATCACCCGATGACTTTGAAAGGAGTAATAAGGAGGAGTCATTTGGACCCTGGCTGAAGGTATTGTCTACCTTACAGGTTCCGCCAGTGAAGGAAGGCCAGGATTTCTAAGAGGGAAGCAAGATCCCTCCCCTAAACATCTCCCAGGGAACAGAGGGAGATACCAAACTCAGAAGACCCATGCAGCAGCTCCAGAGCTGGTCCCCAGCCAGTTCACAGCACGCCCTGCTAGGTTCTGCCAGCAAGCTTCCTGGGTCGGAGGTGCCAGAGAGTCTCTGACCAAAGGACAAGGCTGTTGCCTATAAACACTCTCCTCAGCTTTGCGCCGTCCACCTTAAAGTATGACACATGCCCAGCGAAGAAGCTAGGAGGAGTGCCACAACAAGCATCAACCAGCGTCCATCTTTTAAGAACATTTTTGAGGCAGTCGAGCCCCCGAACTGTGACCGGCCGCACCACTGACTGTTTTCACACTGCAGTCACTAAAGCCATCAGAGATGCCTCGACCAGCATTCCAGAACCACCTGCGAGCACAGAGACAACGTTTCTTGACCACAAGCTGCTGTGTAGGCTAGCCTGCAGTTGTCCGTCTAGCCTCAATTGCCGAACCGCCTGCTGCCTGATAACCACATCTTTCTCCTGTCTTGAACTCTGTCGCAGGAGCTGCAACGCATCCTGGAAGCGACTTGACTCTGTCGAGCATCAAGATCCTCTCAAGCACCAGGTCCATTGTGGTTCAGTCACCAAGGTCCTTCTCCGAATGCCCCTAATGACATTTACGACCCCTTGGTCCTTTGGTGCTGAAACCAAATGATTTTGAACAGTTAAGGCATGGTCTAGTAAAAAATGTCATTGTTCCTACGGGTCGGCCATGTTTTTTTAAGCCTAAGTGGCTCGATTTTAGAAAACTTTCCTATGAACCTTACCCGAGTTTTCGTCCATTAAACGCACCCGAAAACAAGCACCAGGGAGCCACCATTTTCTGATCCTATCTTTTCCCCCATCGCCCTGGCTGACCTGCTTTTGCGGCACTAAATCAATTCCCCCGCCCCTGAGCCTGACATTATCAAAACATTCATATTCCCCGCCTCTCTCTGTGACGTTACTGTGCTGCGTAGGCAAACGCGCCCAGTCTTCTTCTGCGCGACTCCACACAGAACCCGGAAACCAACACAGATCAACTCACAACACAGCGCGCCACAATTCGGAATATGAAACTGTACTTTAAAATGAAACAGCAACACAGTACATTTGGTAAAGTGCATTTATTTGACATTCAATGTTTAGAGAATATTCAGCAATTGCCATATGAACTCCGAAAGCCATTTATTTTCTTTTATCTGTATCTGCAATAACTGTTCCGTTTCATCTTGAGTCACACGCTGTTCCTTTATGGTACACAGGGTGTTCATTTTCGTAAAAAGAATCACTTTGGAAGCACGGTGAACCGCAAGGCTGTTCCATCAACTAGGCACTAGTCCAGCCTAAAGGTTGATATGTTGCTTCTAGCCACTAGTACAGCGTAAGGGCATGTGGGCCCTTGGCGATCGTCCCATAATATGGTGATCGTGCTCCAGTTGTTGACACGGAGCTGCAGGTGTTTGCTGAAGAATCCATCTGACGGTGTCTCAAACAGATGGCAGTGGCAGAATGGGATCAAATACCTGTTATAAAAACAAAAAAATTATAATTGGTCTCGCTAGCCGAACTTCATTAATATTACTCATTTTATTTATTACGGCCGATCAGAAACTATTTCCTTGCAAGGATAGTTCAATGGAGTATGTTCGTCTCTAAAATCAATGCGAAAAGTAACGAGATAAATCGAGGCAAACACACAATGATAAACGACAGTTAGTCTACATGCGTGAGGAATGATATGATATATGATATGGCATTTGTAATGCGCCTATACTCAAGTGTTTCTAGGCGTGACGAGGCAGGTGGGGAACAAGGGCAGACAGACAACGATCCTACTAGGCCAGGTGTCTTTCTGATCTCGCATGGAGAAGGGCTGTACTTGGTTAGTTGAATACAAATTAAATAATAGGGCCAGCTGGTGGCAAGTGCAAGGTAAATGCCGGGAGAAGGGGCTGAAGGATACAAAGACAGTCCCATAGTGCAGGTAGGCAATGCAGGGAAAAGTGGCTGGGCCAAGGACCGAGATCGGTGAGACCAGTGGACCTGCATGCCCATGTTCCCACTACGAACATGTTTTACTTGCTTTTCCTAGCTCTTCATTCATTAATTTATTCATGCATCCATTCATTAAATCTTCATTCCGGTATAAAAGCGTGTAAAGATTTACTTACATTATATTTGAAATTTCCATTGTGTCTCTTCGTAATGCAGTCTGTAAAACGGACCGTGCTCTTGACAACGATTTTTCGTATACTGAACTAAAATGAAACTCGTTCTAGTTTCTGAATTTTCTGCCTTATCGTCTCTTACGTTATTGCGCACTCCCTTCAAATGTAGTTCTTTCGGCATGGTCCCTGTCTCAAGGTCAAAAAACAATAGACCCTTATACTTCCAGTGCGACTTGTGGGCCTCATCTGGGCGCTGTCCTTCGCATTCTTTATTTGCAACATCACGTAGTATAGGCATCTGTGAGAACTTGAAGTTTAGAATCCGTCTATGTAGTGCGCCTCAATGTGCAAATATGAACTGGCTTCTCTCCCAAATGCCACGGCCCGCTTGGCTGGCGCGTTCTAAGTGCCCCAATTTTGTCCCCGTTGTCTGCGAGCTTTGCAGCCCAAATTGAGACATTTAATTTTTTGCGGAAGGTCAGGGAAAGTATAAAGTACCACAGGAGTTGAGTTAAAAGTGAGATTTATTGTTTGTTTGTTTGTTTTATTATTTGCAATGCGCAAGCCTCCCCTCCGTTAACAGTGCGCAGCATTTACATTTACATGAGATGAGACATGAGAAAAATATATACATACACATATGTGAGGTGAATAGAGAGAATTCAAAGATCACACCCAGCTTGTTCACCACCCATGATGGTGAAGATAGGGGTTAGGTTTACAGGTACACTGTACAATAACATTTATTTACAAAAAGACAATCGTATTGCAATTATTTAAACCGGGATTTGTACTTCACAATCAGCTGTGCTTCGGGTGGGCATGGCACAGTCGCAATGTTCGGTGGCAATGGATCACTGCTCTGCACAGAAACGTCCAAAATTCCATATCTGTGCTTCTCTAACACAGCAACAATAAGGCCTTTCACAAAGTCGAACTGCATTTCATCATAGACTGGTTTGATCACCCATTGCTTACTTCGTTTTGAAAACACCTTAGTGTAGCGAGGCATCCTTACTTTACCCCTAGTCCTAGATTGTTCACGTCCGACATTGCTGTTATGGGCCAAGACCGCTAGTAGAGTGCGATGTTTCATGCCACGAAAGCTAAAATGCAAGCGCTTTGGCCTGTACTTTAGGCACATATTGTGGAACACCTCCAAATCTCCTGTGTGACAGAATTCTGTCAGTCCTCTCAAATCTCTTGATAGAGTTTTGTCGAAAACAATCTTCTCAATGGCTTTGTGTGTCGGTGAAGATGGAATCAACCACTTCTTCTTCCGTGCCTCCTCTGGGGACAAAGGGCCATGTTCACATTGGTGGAAATGTTCATTTGCTGTCCAGCGGTGAACGTTGGTACAGTGGTGCATCAGTGACCGCCATTTTTCAAGTAGTATTTCCACTGACCCCTCACAAGTTTTTGAGCTCCACCAAAGATGGTTGGTGATAGAATGTGACCACTGCAAAATACTTTCAAAACCTTTTTTTTTCCCTGCAGCCGAGATTTTCTTATTGATTGATTTAGCAAGATGCCATACGTCAAATTGATGGTTAATATGTGGGAACTGCTCTCTCATTGTCTTGGCAATTGAAATGTTTCTATCCGTGGCTATGAGGTCGATGTGCATTCCCCTTGATTGTAGATATTCCACTGATTTTATAAATCCTAGTTTCTCCATGGCCACTGACGATGTACATTGTGTTACCTGCACGACCACCGAACTCACAATTTTCTTACTATCCATGTCCTGAAAGTGGTAGGTGCAGTACTTGTCAGAAAATCCAGGGCTGCCGCACTGTCCATCGCCGGCTAGCCTGAATCGTTTGCCTTCGAATGTACTTGCTAGAGACAATTGTTCAATTTTCCAAGCATCACTAATGGCCGGAAACAGATAATCCCGTTGGTATATGTAGTACAGCGCTTTAGAAATGAAATGGAGTCCCACAAACTGAAAGAAAGCCTCTAACTTTCTAAAACTGGAGCCACTAAAAAGTGATGCAGCTGCACAAAGTAGATTGCCTGCTGGCAGTTTCCCCAGCATCGGTTGTGCAGACCATGAGAACCTATGATTTAATCTACAGGCGGCATTAATTTTGACGTTACTGCCTTTTATTTGACGAGTCACATTAATCAATGGCTTCCCACATACTTTCCCTCTAATGGAATGCACACATTTCAGCATACTTATAATTTCCATCAAACAACTGTCAAATACAATCTAGTTGCTCTCTTTCATTAGACTGTCATCCTGCGTCAACGTTGTTTCGGCCTGTGACGTTGTGAAGATTTCAACACATTGGAAAGTAATATCGCTGATATCAAGTTCTGATGCGTCTATGGATGCTGCGGCTGGTTCATTCTCTGTCATTTCGACATCTATTACTTCAACATTGATGGGAGAACACAACAATGTCGACAGGTTTTTTGGTGGCAAATTTTTGGCGGGTGTAGATTGTGTAAATTGATCTGCAACTACTTCAGAGCTATCTTCAATACATTCAATAACATCTTCTTGTGGCGGTGCGGTCGCACTGTAGCTATGGTCCAATGCAACTTTGCTGTAGTCTCCAAACACAGTTAATTCATGTTCTGGCCATTGGACATGAGCATCTTGAGCCTGAACACGCCTCGCCTCAATTAATAGTTCCTCCATAGTGTACACGGTCTGGCAAGCCACATCTCTCATTCGCTTCACTGTCTGTGTGTGTATAGTTCTGACACCCACGGGTAACTTGAGGAGAGATTGGAAAAGGGATGTTCAGTTTAAACACAAGATGGAGTGTAGTAGACTTGACTGGAAAAAAACATAAAATAGTCCCCAGCACAAATATTTTTTAAAAGTTATGAACTGTTTGTAACTAACCTTTTTTTTTTTTTTTTCTTTGCAACTTTTTTGACTCGACCTTCAACATCTGCACGCTGTAGCTCCGATTCGTTTCCGCATGTCCTCCCTTCCTCTTGCGCTGCAACGACTATATTTTCTGTATCCGCATAGACAGCACGGAATGAGGCTCCATCGTCTCCCTGAAACATAGTACTTTCATTACTATGTATCAAAATATTGTTAGCATAAAACACACGTGAGGATGAACACACAGGTACATCTCAATAGCCAAACACGATTTAAACATTGTGTGCAACAATCAAAGGACAAGTATTCAACCAGTGATGATCTATTTCGATGGAACTGAGTATCCATACCTCTGGCTCTGCATGGACTGCCATGAATGGTTGTATTGGAGAGGAGGCATCCGCATCTCCCTGAAACACAGTACTTGCATTAGTATGCTTTTCAATATTGGAAACACAACACACACTTGGGGTCGACGGCCCAGGTACATATAAAGAGATAACCGCAAATGATGCATTGTCCAAAAGAATCAAGGAAAATCTAAATATGATCACATTTCATCGACTTATTTCTCCGATTTATTTACATCTGCATCATCTAAATTGGATGTTGTGATTGTAGTGGAAGCTTCGTCGTCTCCCTGAAACACAGCACTTGCTTTAATAGGGAAGAAAGTATAGCAAATGGAATCACGTTATATGATCACGCATGATGGAGCTGTCATTATCCATACCTCGTGCTGCTGAAAAATATCTATGGATGTTGTAAATGTAGTGCGCACTTCCGAAAGCTGTTGCGCCGATTCATATACGCATGGTCCCGCTTCCACTTCCCCTGGAATTACTTGAATGTCAGGCTCTGCATCAAGTGCAGGGGTTGTCGCTCCATCAACTGCCTGAAACATAGTACTTGCATTAGTGAGGATTACAATAGTGAAAACATAACACACACCTGGGGTCAACAGCACAGGTACATATCAACGGCTAACCACAAATGAAACATTGTGTAGAACAATCAAACGACAGGAATTCCAGCTCTGATGATGACGCTCGATGGAGCTGTCAGTATCCATACCTCCTGCTGATGAAGAACATCTAGAAATTTTGTAGATGTGGCGGACGCTTCAGCATGTCCCTGAAAGACAGTACTTGCATTAGTATGGATAACACTAATTATAACCGAAAACAAACACCAGTGGACGATAACTAAGGTGTATATCAATTGGAAAGCACTAACCAAACATTCGGTAAAATGATTACACGATAAAATAAAAATATTACTTGACATGCATAAAACAGGTCTGTAGCGGATTAGCCTAGTAAGATTACCTGATACGCGCTAGAAATGGTTGATAACTGCGACCACGTCAAGGATGTAGAATGTTCTTGCTTCAGATTCAAGGGATAGTCAAGAAGTTGTAAAGGTAAATTAATGATTGATAATGAAATGCCAATATTAAAAATGGCCATGTAAGGCGACAGAATACTTGTAAAATGCTCAATACAGCACAGTTCCCTGTTCCCATATATATACATTGCGTTTGTGGGTTATGAAATCGAAAAAGAATATATTGGTAAATGTCATTTTTCAAAAAACTATACAATCATATCAATATCGAAATTATTACAAGGAATAGAACACCTACAATATCAATTAATCCGTTCGGATACCTACACACTACCGCACTTGACTCACCGGTGGCGGAATGTGGATCAATAGAGTGGGAATAGCGTTTTCGAGCAATTTCCGTGTCGTTCGCCGTTTATTCTTCTTTGTTACCCAAGATGTTGTGTACATGTCCAAGGAAAAGTGCCGGCTGCAGATGCGGTATCCATCACCCCTCTTGACCTGTAAGACTTGTTGGACTCTACTTTCCAGCTCATCCAGTGGATATCCGCAATGTCTGACCCATTCTCTTATTCGATCAACAGTTTTCGGGAATACATGCATTGTAGTCCCTTCAGATTTCGCATGGGTCTTCGAAGGGCAACCGCTAATCGAACAGGCAGGCATTGTTGATAAATCTGAAAAGTAAATATCGACATTATTATACAATCTTCAAGAATAAAGATTTGATACAAAAGTAAATGAATCATACAATGATCAATGCAAGGTTTGTTTTGGTCGCAGGAACTATACCAGTTCATTATGTGCGGCTTAGTATTTGCATAGGTTGCAGAAATGTATAAATTATGTGACTAAAAACTGAACATGTGACTCATCCCTTGCATGTTCTGTATTGCACGAGAAGGAAACATGCTTACATCATAGACTGGACCCCGAAGGATGCAATTCGATGACAATTAACACAGATGAAAATAAATAGATCTATTGATAGCATAGCAATGGAAATTCAAGTCAATAGCAATGAGACCAATGAACATAGCACTATTGGGTACTCTACTCGCAAATAGATAGAAATTTAAAAATCTGCGAAATATGACCAGGATACATGGCCTTACCTTGACCAACAAACAGTTGGATTCAGCAAGCGGAGCAGTATGTTGCGGGAGAATAGGTGGATGGCCACAGGTAGCGCACTGATGGGTATGCTCGAAGCGGTCACAGAAGTTCACGGATAGCACGACGATGAGCAGATTAGCATAGATCTCAGTGGTTCCCAGGAAGCACGTTCAGGAGTTGACTTGCAAAGCACAAAGATGTTCTCATGAGACATATCGAGTGGTTTTTAAAGTATTAGAAACTGGGGTGTGTTTGTGAATGAACGACGTATGTATGTCGTGGTATTAGGGGGGAGGCCTGCTTCAAGGGGAGGCCTGGCTGGAGACACGGAGTCTGAGGAGGCCATGTGACCGATGGCCCCTTGGCGTGGGACACCTTTTGAAGTGTACATGTAGTTTGGCACCTTGGCCTTTCGCGCCCCTGACAGCCCCCCATGCCAGAGCGCATCCACCGGCACGAACCGCCTTTGATACAGGGGGGTGGGATGGATGGGCCTGGGGCGTGCAGATAAGGCACAGGAAGACTGCTGAATGGAGACACACTTATGTGGATTGCAGGGGGGTGGCCTGCTTCAAGGGGAGGCCTGCCTGGAGACACGGGGTCTGAGGAGACCATGTGACCGATGGCCCCTTGGCGTGGGACACCTTTTGAAGTGTACATGTAGTTTGGCACCTTGGCCGTTTGCGCCCGTCACAGCCCCCCATGCCAGTGCGCATCCACCGGCGCGAACCGCCTTTGATACAGGGGGGTGGGATGGATGGCCCTGGGGCGAGCAGATAAGGCACAGGAAGACTGCTGAATGGAGACACACTTATGTGGATTGCAGGGGGGCGGCCTGCCTCAGGGGAGGCCTGCCTGGAGACACGGGGTCTGAGGAGACCAAGTGAACAATGGCCCCTTGGCGTGGGACACCTTTTGAAGTGTACATATAGTTTGGCACCTTGGCCATTTGCGCCCGTCACAGCCCCCCATGCCAGCACGCATCCACCGGCGCGAACCGCCTTTGATACAGGGGGGTGGGATGGATGGCCCTGGGACGTGCAGATAAGGCACAGGAAGACTGCTGAATGGAGACACACTTATGTGGATTGCAGGGGGGCGGCCTGCTTCAAGGGGAGGCCTGGCTGGAGACACGGGGTCTGAGGAGGCCATGTGACCGATGGCCCCTTGGCACTTGGCACCTTGGCCTTTCGCGCCCCTGACAGCCCCCCATGCCAGCGCTCATCCACTGGCGCGAACCGCCTTTATATCAATATATAGTATATCGCCTTTATAGTATATCGTTGCTTATCAATAACAAATGCCACATACCGGAGATTCTTGTGAGCACAGACCCACACTTCAACCGGTGTATTATAGTGGTCAAGACCCTAAGGCCTGTATAATCCAATGGTAATTGTTAGTATAGATATATGTGTGACTTTTATAGAGACATAACCTACTGAAAGACTTTGAACAAGTGTTATTTAGTGCATGCATTATCGAGAATATGTTATGTTAGCTTAGATAGATAATGACCACCCTGCTTCACAGCGACCAGACCTTCACCCATTCTTAGCACAGATGTCTGACGTCCATCCTTGAATGGAGACACACTTGATTCATTTAAAAAATCTAAACAAACGTTGTTAAAATATATGTGGTGTTTTATTTTGTATCTTATTTTCATGACACAAAAATACAAGACTTTAAAGATTATACAGGTCAGGTTGCAGCACAGTGAGAGAAAATCCCCTGTACTGACCGCTGTCACTCGGGAACGTTTCTCTAATGGCACGAACGGCACAGGCGGGTATCACTCTTCGAACGCAGTGTCCAAGCCTCCCGTGGAGCCACCACGTAAAGGAACGATAGGCCACCAGCCTGTACCACCTGTGAAAAGGAATGAAACAAACTGTTTTTAAATGACCAAGATAAGTTTAAAAAACGTTTGTTGTCAATGACAATTCTTGTAACTAATGGCATTCTGCACGGACAAATGCTATCTAGACAATGCACACTATTGAACGACTTACATGCGTTACAATGATATGTAGATGCAATTTTGGATACAGTAGAAGATCATGAAATAGGAGTGGCATGACAAGCAGAGTATACTTACTCGTTACTCGGATTACGAGGAAGAACAGTTGCGCGAAGTTCGTGCATAAGCACCATCATTATTCTCAACACGGCCCATGTGAGGCAGGCTGCCCTGAAGTCTGGCAGCTCGCTGATGCATTGCGGTCGTGGCACGCCTTCCGAAATGTAGGCCAGGCATCCCGAGTTTTCTCGGCAGCAGCAGTTCTCGTCCTCAGTTGGCATTAGCTCGCACTGATTGCATGTGCACCAGGTCGAGACGCCGTCCATTCGACTAGGCCCAGGCTCTTCATCTGTTGATTCATCCTGCCAACTGCCGTCCGAATCCCCATCGTTTTCGCGTGCTTCCCTTTCCAGTAGTTCCTCCTCGGTATACTCGGGCTCGTACATGTAGGGCATTATTGTAGCCATTGTGTGGTAAACAGAGTAAAATAATTTACCGAGATGGTACAGATGTTCACACGGGCTACAAGCGGCAAAGGTAGCTGACCAGAGCACTGAAACGAGTCACAGAATACTCAAAGTAACACAGAGAGAGGAATGGAATCGAAAATCTGCTGCTGTGTGTTGTGAAACGGTCTGTTTATACTTATTGAGGAAAGAGGCGTCGTGCCATTTCCATGGCGACACGTCATTAGCTGAAGCGCAGCGAATGTTGACACGAGGCGTGCTTTGGCGTTGGGAAATGGGCGGTACGAGTCTGCTGATGACAGGCTCAGTGGCGGGGGAATTGATTTAGTGCCGCAAAAGCAGGTCAGCCAGGGCGATGGGGGAAAAGATAGGATTATCAGAAAATGGCGGCTCCCTGGTGCTTGTTTTCGCGTGCGTTTAATGGACGAAACTTACGCTTAAAAAAACATGGCCGACCCGTAGGGACAATAACATTTTTTTACTAGACCATGCCTTTAAGACTGATTGCTTTACCAACTATCCTCCTGTCAGTATCCAGAGTGTATCCCTTTCCATCGTGAAACTATCCGTCCTCTGTGTTCCTTTACAGGGTGGGTTGTATTTGGCAGTATGCTAGAACTGTCTGTTGTAATAATAATAAGGGAGATATTTGTATACAACCTTCACTGGACAGTCCCTTTTATCATTGGGCAATAATTGTATTTTTCGCTGTGTTGCAACCAACCAATGATCCACGTCCTTGAGGAGATAAGCCTGCCGTTCTGTCCAGGTTACCAAAATTGGACAAGGAGGTTTATAATTGAGTTGTGTTTCCAATCTGTTCAGATCCCTTCTGGTGTACTAGAGGCGTGGGGCTGATTGCTGGTTTAGAAACCGATATTCATCCCTGGACCACTGGTGCCACGGAAGTTGATTCGTAACAGCTGTGTCATGTTCTCTGTGGTTTTCGACTCTTTCAAAAACCAATGGAGGCTTTGCTAGGTAGGCAGCCTAACACAGAAAGAATTGTTCCTTTTTGTCAGCCAACATGACATCCGCCAACCACCCGCTACCGGTACGGCATTGCCTGACTAGCAAATGCCAAGGTGATACAAATCCAAAGATCCCCATCTACGGCAATACGAGGTGTTGCCATCCCCCCAAATAGAGGGGTGAATAGAGGGGTGAAAGGTGTACTTATCCGGCCAGAATTCCAACCTGTGACCTGCAGGTTATATTATCCCACATTCTGTTTTTGATTGTTCTCCACGGAAGCCCCCACAGACCTCACTTACCAATGCCGCAGTCATTTGTGAACATCTCAAGAAGGGGGTCTGCAACTTTTGACTCGACAGATGTTTAAGACTACAACTACCATCAGCCTTAGCCAGCCTAGTCAATGCGAGGGATCATGGGCCACAGATCAAAGCATCTGGAGGGCCGCATGTTGCCGACCCCTCATTTAGGTATAGAGTTCTGTGGCCCCAGGTGTTGCTAAAAGGACCCTGATTACAGCTCAGCACAGCCGTTTACTCGTTGAGCTCTTGATGTCTGCCTTCTGCCTGCCAGCCCAGCGTGGCCTTCACAAGCCGCCCTTCCATTCTCTGCTTGCTTTGAATGTTCTGAACATTCCCAATTCACTGCGCACGCAAACGAACACAGCATCTGTAGATGCTGGCGAATCCTGCGGTCCATCTGCTTTCCCTATGTTTTTTTTTTTTTATTTTTTTTAAGTGGGTCCATTTTAATACCTTGGACATCAGGTGCACCATTTGCAGACAAGAGGCAAAAGCACTGTCAAGATGGCGCTGAATGTTTCCTAGTAACCAGAGGCGAATAAGCTGTTGACGTCCTGTGAGGCCCTGAACCGGCCGAAGGGTCTCATCTGGATTTGCAAAGGAGAAGGGAAAATGTACATTCTGTTGCAGCACATACGTCAGAGTAGAAGCGTCCTGGTCAGGGGCATTATACTGAAAAATGCTTATTGGAATTCAATGATGTCACAAACCAAGGAGGCTCAACACGGAATGAACGGAGACAGCGGGGCATAGGCAGACTGGTCTGTGCATCTGGAGGACAAGCTCAGCCAGGGCTAGAACCGGATGAAGGTGTGACGCGGCTCGAGTGGCCCATTTCAAAATGACCCACCCTCCCTCCCCCGTCCTACAGCTGGGAAAACCTGTCTGAGGCACCTGTGTGGTGCATATGTAGCTAGAGATTATCACAGGGAAGGTAATTGGCTTCTTCACAGAACAAAGAAAGTCAGCCAGTGAGGAGCTGCAGCACTAAACGTCCACTGAAAAGCTATGAATCTTTCTTTATCAGCAAGGTACCAGTGTTGTCCAACAAAATTAAAAAGGCAATCAGGTGATAAAAATGCTGCTCAATAGTGCAAGGCCTGAGGGAGGTGATGGTCTCTGAGAATCCGCAAACGCAGCCTATGCCTGCGCACTTAAAGGTGCACATTTAATGTACTATGTTAAAGAAGTATGTTGCTGTGTAATAAGGTTGGTAACATGGGGGGCAGCAGCTCAGGGCACCCCTGAGCTAGGAGACCGATGTCAACTGAAAGTGTTATCCCGTCACAGCATTGGAAGTCACGTGTCAGAAATAGACGGACATGTGACTGAATGTGCCTCAATCATTCTAGCCATCCGCGTCACTTTTAGACTTGCTGATGTGACAATAGTCTAATGGCCGAAGTGCTGGCCTGGTGGGCAAGTGTGGGCTGGTTTTTTAGACCAATTTTGTCGAGGCCGCTTTGGTAACCAACGCATACATGGCTGTCTTGACCACTGTCAATTGCCCAATAGTTTTGAAAAAGGCCCAATGGCGCTACCCGCCCATGTTTTCGCGAAAAGTCACAAAATGTGATTTACAAATGTGGGCCACTTTTATTTTCATTTTTTTTATTTTTTTGGTACCCAGGACTGTTTTTTATCCGAGCCCAGCCCTGGTGAAGGGCACATGGGAAATTTGACAATGTCCTATCGGCGGGTCCGCCTCCGAGGAAGGCAAAGGTGGCACAATTCTGAGCTAGAGACGACTTTATCATTGGCAGAGCTCACTGCTCCATCTTGCAAGGAAAATTGCTTGCCCTGGTTGCTGCTCGCATCTCGACTTACCTAAATGTTTCAATATTCGGTCTCACATATGTGTTGCCCATTCCAGAGTTAAAATGTATGATTTTTGGCAGACACCTTGGACATTTTGCTTAAAGGTCCATTTTCACCTGCTGACCTTCCTGCTTTTCTCGGGCAGGTATTCTGCTGCGGGTTCGTCATTCAGGACGCATAACATACGTGTTATGATCTGTGGCGAGCGTGTGCCTGCTGTGTGATGTCACAGCTTGTGTGGAATGTGTGCGTGTAAGGGTTTCAGGTTTGACGCTTGAGAGTAACTGAAGGGAGCTGGCTGTGGGGGTGGGGGTGCCCAGTGTTTTTGTAGTGTACTCATGAACGTATCTGTTTACCTTGCCTTCTTGTGAACCCTGAGAGATGACGACCAAGGACATTAAAGTCTGTATCGTACTTACCATAACGTTGCATCTTCCGTTATTACAATAAGCCTCACCTTACCCTCCATTGTACCGCAATCACATTTCCTGCCCCATGTCAGCCCTGGGGCTTCTTTTCGTGGCAAAATCCTAGATGAAGCAATGGGGAGAGACTGCGAGCGGCTGCAGATTATCATGGACAAGGCAGATGGGCCTCTGCAAAGCAAAACAAAGAAAGGCAGCCAGGATGGAGCTGAAACCACTAAATCAACAATTAAGGAGGGCTAGGAAGCTGGCACTGATGGGAGGCCTCAGTGATCTATTTAGACAAGGAAGGTGATTTACTAACTGACTGAATTCTTTATATGCTGTACGAGAAAGTGATTTATTTACAAACAGCGATTTATTTACAAACTGAGCCAGAGAGAGATTTGTTTACAGCTTGCATACTGGATGCAAACAAGACAGCCGGAGACAGTGCTGGGTAACCCATCATGTTTGCAGGAACTCATGGTGTATTGTTTAGGGCAGAAGGTCCTTTCCAAAGCGGCCAGCCCCTCCTTTAGGCCAAACCCAGCAGTATTTAGGCCACGCACTGAGCAATGCCCACACTATCTTGTTAGAGGCTCCCCCACAATGTTGCATCGCACTTAAAGGTCTAGTAAGTGTGCAGCTAGGTATTTTACTCAGAAGGGGCTTGAGGCTGTTTATCTGCAGTAGAGGTCCATCCTCATGGAACGAGACTACCTGATCACCAACTCCTACTCCACCCTACCACACTAACTTAGCCTTCCCTCCGACATATATCTTTATTTAGTTTGGTTAAATATGTAAATATCTGTAAATTATGCTACTATACTTGTTCTATGTTGATTACCCTCATCCTGTAAACTTGAGGTAACCTGTCTTTACCACTGCTCTCCTAATTCCTTTAACTAAGCTGTACATTCTCTTTTTTGTTTTTGTTTACCTGAACTCTGATACCTCCGGGTCCGGCGCGCACAACAAATAAACAAACAAACAAACTGGTAATTATGAAGCGCCTGGCCACGGTTCTTTTCAGTGGCTCCTATCATGAGCTGATACATTCAGAGTTCCCTTTTGCCTTCAGAAGCCACACAACACACAACTAACACCAGTAACACAAAATAAAATACTGTGTAGGCATGTGAGTAATCAGTACATAACTATGGCAGTACTTCAGCATGCAATAAAGCACTCTTGAGACACCCGTCCATAAATAGAATGAATTCTGATGACCTTTCTGTAATAGCGCTTTTGCATACTTTGGAACGTTGGCTCTTCCGTTTTGGGCACTGGGGAAGGAGCGAGTATTGATCTACGGTAAGGATATGCAGGAGAGATAAGCACCTCAGCAGCAAAGTCAGAGGAACAAGCACTGCAACAGCGTTTCCTTCTGTGCACAAGTACCTCTGCTGTATTATGGTAAGTTCAAAGGTATCTACAACGTTTTAGATTGCATCCACACAAGTATCTGAATGCAATGCATTGATAAACCTGCGATGAGGTCACAAGATGTGACCCCCACTGCCCCTGCCAACGTAGAAACCCCCTAACCCTCCAAGAGACTCCTACTATCTGAAGTGCCCCTTTAAGGGGGTATACCGTGAATTCCACAGAGACCCTTCAAGTGCCCCTGGTCATCAAGTTTAGGCAGATGTTGCAGCATCCAGGTGGCAAGGGCAGGATTCCCCGCCCACCCCCAACCACCGGAGGACCCGAGCTGATCACCTCCCCCTGTCCTGATCACCGCACGCCCGCGTGATCCCCTGCAGCCAATGCCCGTGATGATCCCTGCAGTGGTGTCGAGTGCCATTCAGCCTCACCATCCGTGAGATTGAAGAAATTATTGCCCATTTTTCACCCAGGCAGCCCAGCATCTTCGCCTGCATACGCGCCAACATCAATTTCCTAAACAAAATGTTGGGTGCGATGGGGCGCCACAACAAGGCTTAGCGTCTGTTTGGTTGCCAAGCAACCATCAACAAATTGCCCTCGTTTCCGCCGGCAGGCAGAAGGGCCGGCCTCACTAAAGGTCACCTAAGACCCCGTTTGCCCCTGTTCGCTCCTAGGAGCATCTACTAAACCTATTGTTTTCCTTGGTTTTCATCTCGCTCACAACTCCAAAGACATACGTCCCGTCGGAGCATGGACAAGTACCATACATGCGTGAGTAATACTGAACATGCCCCTGTTGAGAATCTGATCCGCTACAATTCCATGGTATAAATGCTCACATTCTGTTGTTTCATAACCCACACACTATTGTCCATCTGGTTTATGCCCATACTACCCACTCTAGCCTTGAAGGCAAACATGTACTGGCTCACACGGATTAGCCCTATTAGATGTCAAACCTGTCTCCGGTATCAGCCTGAGTCAATTGGTGCTTTATTTAAGTATCTAACAAACGTAACACCCTATGCCCATGGAGACTGACTGTATAATGAACCCTTGAATGTATTGCCTGGCAGACTAGCCTATTCAGCATTACTACCTTACCTATGATTTTACACTATGTATTGACTGGCGGACTAGCCTATTCAGCATTACTGCCTTATCTGTGATTTTACACTATGTATTGCCTGGCAGACTAGTCTATTCAGCATTACTGCCTTACCTGTGATTTTACACTATGTATTGACTGGCGGACTAGCCTATTCAGCATTAATGCCTTACCTGTGATTTTACACTATGTATTGCCTGGCAGACTAGTCTATTCAGCATTACTGCCTTACCTGTGATTTTACACTATGTATTGCCTGTAAGACTAGCCAAGTAGCATTGCTACCTTACCTGTGATTTTACACTATGTATTGTCTGGCGGACTAGCCTATTAGCTTTACTGCCTACTGGCGGACTAGCCTATTCAGCATTACTGCCTTACCTGTGATTTTACACTATGCATCGCCTGGCGAACTAGCTGCTCGTTTCCGGAGATAGCCACACTGTCTCAAATTATAATGTTTATCATTATCCTCTACCTAACTGCTCCCTGGCCTATAGTATCCCTAGTGAGTCCACTTCAACAATTCACACCTACCAAAATGTTGGACAGTAATATTAGATTGTCCACGACCACCCTAGATACAGAATGGCTCACAGGAAGGCCACCCACTCCCAACTATACATCCCTAACGACCAACATCCCGTGTGACCTGACACTTAGGAACACCAAACTACGCTCGGCACTACCGAAAATATTCAAACCACCTGCCAGTCACCACATCTCATGTGACCTGACACTTAGGAACTCCAAACTACGCTTGAGACTACCAAAAATATTCGAACCGCCTGCCAGTCACCACACTAAATGTGCTAATTATAGAAATGAACATGAGGCTACCTCTACCAAACAGAACTGCCCCCCACCAAGCGCCGCCACTAAACGTCACCACAAAAGAGACAAGCTTCACAAACTACCAACTTGCACAGCTAAACACAATAACCATGCCTAACCTACTCAACTAACACCAAGCCCTCCCATTAAAGGAGCCCTTATTAATGCCAGGTCATTAATAGCCCACGCTACAGAAATTGCCGACCTTATACAACCAGGCAATTATGACTTTTTAGCCATCACTGAAACCTGGCTACACCAAGCAGCCGGCCCTGCTTTGATGCTCGCTGTGCCTACCAATTATACTATCCTTGGAGAAGACAGAACCAAATCCCACGGAGGAGGCATAGCTTTCCTAGCTAAAACGAACCTGTCAATGAGAATAGCAACACCCTTGCATTCCAAATCCTGCGAGTCATTAACTGTCAAGATTCTCACATCCAATTCACAAACAATTACCATACACCTTATCTATAGGTCACCAGGACCTATCGGCTCCTTCGAAGAGGACGTATCTACGATCCTCTCGGATAACTTAAAAAACACATCACAAGCCATTCTACTAGGTGACCTGAACTTGGGTTTCAACGATTACAAAGATGCACTAGCTACCAACATAGCCAATGTCCTTTCAGAGCTCGGCTTTACCCAAATAGTGACACAGCCTACCCATGAGAAAGGCCATGCACTCGACTGGGTGGCTGACTAGAATTGCAATACCACCATCACCTCCATCAGTCCACAGGCATGGACTGACCACACTCTCATAGTCTTCTCGATAGGTGCTAAAATCCTCTTGCCTCAAAACAACCCAGTAGCACCCCCAACGCTAACAAGGAATAAGAATTACATAACTACAGACAGATTATTACCTCTAATTCTCCCTACCTTAAATGAGCTGCCAGACACACAAGATCCATCCACCCTAGTTAATGAATTTAACACAGTCATGGCCAATGCCTTGGATACTATTACCCCATTAAAGATGAGAAACAGTAAACCTAGAGCACACCTAAATGCTTGGTTTACCCCATACCTAAACATTTTGAGAAATGAAAAATGCAAGTGTGAATCCACTTGGCGGCTATCACCTTCAGACGCGAATAAAGCAATCTTTATCAATACCTCTTCAAAATACAAAACCGAAATACGGCGAGCCAAAAAAAAAAGCTTTGGCAATAGAATCATGCAAGCTAAATCAGACACCAAAGAGTTCTTTACAATACTAAAGGAATTGGAGAACCCCATTCCGGTACCGGACAACTGTGTCAAAAATAAAACATGGTGCTCTGACATTCAGAAGGCACTTAACGACAAAATTGCCACCCTCCAGGTTAAAATGGACAAAAAAACTAAACATACCACCCACTGCCGCCCAAGTCAACAAATCACATACCACTACCAAACCAGAACAGCGATTCAACTTCACTAAGTATCCATACTGCAGGTTGAAAAAATAATACTATCGCTCAAGCCATCAAATTGCAGAGGCGATAATTGCCCTGCACAAATAATAAAAAACACTGAAAGAGATTTATCTCCATTTATCGCTAAACTTATCAATGCCTCATTCACCTCAGGTACCATACCGAGCAATCTTAAGGAATCTTGGGTACTCCCTCTTCTTAAAAAGCAATTGTTGGACCCAACTATACCCACAAATTATAAGCCAATCACCACGGTACCATTCCTAATAAAGATACTAGCTAGAGTAACCTATTTACAGATACAGAAGTATCTGGAGCTGCACCAACTCCTTGGCACCCGGCAATCAGGTTTCAGACCACAACACGGCACTGAAACAGCACTTATTGATCTTAAGGCCCAGGTCGACGAGCTTAGAGATCAGGGAAAAGCTGCCTTACATCTCCTCCTGGATCTCTCAGCAGCGTTTGACCTGGTGGACCATAAAGTACTCTGTAACCACTTAGAATCAGCAGCCCATTTCTCGCCCCAAGCCATAGCATGGATCAAATCATTTCTAAGCGAAAGAACTATGAGGGTCTTCTCCATCACAGCAGCTGCTGACCCCGCTCCCATCACGTGTGGTGTACCCCAGGGATCATGTGTCTCCACTGCCATGTATAACATCTTTACCAAGCCCCTGTTCGATAATCTGGTCCTTCTGGGTGTCACCTACAATAACTATGCAGATGACACCCAGATTCTCATCCCACTTTCGGGGGATTACGACCAGGATTTGGCCTTGGTGAATAGGATATACCTCATCATCTAGGCATGGATGGCACTTCATGGTCTATGCCTGAATGATGACAAAACGTAACTCATCCTGGGGACGACACCTAACATTAAGAAACTTAGCCAGGACTACACAGAATTTGTTATAGATGGACATAAAATCAAAGTTGCTAAGGAGGTAAAAACACTAGGTTTTTACCTCGATTCTAGCCCTACACTAGCCAAATAAGTGAACGCTCTGGCATCATCCACAGCCTATATTTGCAAACTGATCAGATCAGCTAAACCATGCCTATCCACAATCAGTTGCACCACCTTGGCAAGAGCACGTGTGCTATCCAAACTGGATTACTGCAACACTCTCTACTTGGGAGCTAATAAATAAATGACTAAGAAAATCCAAATATTGCAAATAATGCCCTTAGAGCAGCCCTAGGAATGCCCAATAGAGAACATATATCAACGATTAGAAGGCAATCTAATTGGCTTTCTAATATTGACAAAATCAAACTTAAAACTGCATCCCTAACATTTAAATGCTTCAACAATTTAGCCCCAAGCTACCTGTCATTGAGGTCCAAAAGAAGAGTCCCGACCAGACCCACCAGAGAAGCCTACACAAACTGCGTATCAGCTCCCGCTTTTAAAATGACTAAAATCGGAGGTAACAGCTTCCCTGTTAAAGCAGCCCAACTGTGGAATTCCCTCCCGCCTACCTTAAGGACTGATCAATCCTACCCACACTTTCGTTTAAACATCATCAAGTGACTTAAAGAAAATGATCTGTAGCTCCAGTATTACCTGACCTTGTAACCTAGATTGGACCCTGTGCTTCAGCTGTGGATCCATACCGATAACTGAATATGTATTATATGCAGTATTGTTGTATTTACCTGTAGCCCTGTAGCTCGGTTACTATGTAACCTTGTAACTATGTATGTAAGCTTAGAGTATTCTCGTAAAGTGACTATGTAACCTTGTAACTATGTATGTAAGCTTAAAGTATACTTGTTTTCGCACCGTGATACCATCGGGTCTGGCGCGCGCTACAAATAAATAAACAAACAAACAAAAAAAATCCTATCTGGAAGCCTGGGGGTGATAAAGACTAAGACAGACACTCCTTTATTTCCCACACAGACACCTCATAGAAAACAACCACTGTTCACTCCCATGCCACCCTTTGTCCAAATAGACCCACATGCACATTTTATGCCTCAACATAGCAGCCACACGACCTCTACACCTGCTACCTTCCATTTTCCACTGTGATGCAGACTTTATTCCATACAGACACGTGTGGCCCATGGGCAATTCAATAACTTAGTGGTCTACAATGGTATTAGCATACTTGATCAAAAAACATTTGACCTTTTCGATTTGACCGAATTTTTGGGATCATTTTTTGGTAAAATTAAATAAAATAATTATATGGGGAGGGGATAAGGGAATAGGTTAAGGTGGGGGAGCAGAAGGGGTCGGGGGTTGCGGGGAGTCTCACCCCATATTTTCGACCAAAAAAACAACCAAAATAAATGTGGTCAAATTGGAAAAGGTCAAATATTTTCAACCAAGTAGACCTACAATAGCTGGAGACACAAAGCAAGAGCTTTCAAGAAAGTGGCGGCAGAACCAGTAGATCATACTTGAGAGACAGAAACAAGTTATCCCACTCCCTTCTGAGCTAGAGTGAAGGTCACTGGCCAAGTGCGTCCCTGAAATCCCTGCTTTTCAAAGACCCTGACTCCCGCAGCAGAGAAACATGCAGGCAAGAACGCTTCCACCTGACTTCGGTCACTTCGTCACCATCTCGGAACAGCTCATTTAGCAATATGAGGGACCGGACAACTGGAATCAGGAACAGTGGGAAACCCTCAGGCAATCAAAATCATCACCTTAGAAAGCCATACTAGGAAGGAGGGATAACCAATTAGAGTTCAGATTAGAGTGAGCAAGGGGATAATCTGGTAAGGGATGGATTGAACAATCCATTTAATCAGCTTCCCTACCAAAGGGTACAGAGTGTATCACCAACACGGCAACCACCCTGGAGACAGAACGACCAGAGAGAGGGAGTCCGTGGAAGAGGAAGATGGGTACATTCGAAACAGAAAGCCACTAGCTACTAGGAGACATTGGTGAAGCAAATCTAGTTGCTGGGGGAGAGAAATCTTAGAGCCAGCTGAGGCATATATTGCAGACACCGGCAGAGACCAGATGCAGAGAAGGAGAAAAACAGAGTGTGCCGAGGGTCATATCCAAGACACTGGTGAAGACCATAACCAGTGGCAGTGACAAAGCTAAGAACCTACTGCAGCGGGCAGGGGCACAACAGAAAAGGAAAAAGACCAGTGAGGTGGTTGAGGATCATAGGTCAGACACTGGCAGAGGTAAAAGGCCGAGAAGGAGCAAAACCAAAGACACATTTGAGGGCTATTACCAGAGGCTGGGAAGCAACCCTGCGCTGAGAGCGAACAGAGAAGACATTGGTCCTGGAACGCCACTAGGATGGGCTGTTGGGTTATGAAAACAATGGGACAGAAATACTTGATGGTAGGAGTGTGTAAAAGATATCAGGAGCAGCAGCAGTCCAGGAGGCCAACCCATGTCTGGAGGGTGAGAATGAATATGCCCCAGAAAATCAAGGGAAGAGAAATAATGACTTGTAGTAGTTTGTTACAGGTATTGCGCTACTAGCCCAGGGGTGCGACCCGCTGCTTGGGTCGGATAATATCTGAGCCTGACCTGTACTCTAAATCAAGGGGGGAGAAGTTCTTGCTGATGGGTGAAGCAAAGAAGCAGCTTCTAGGACTGTAAATGAAGCCAAAAAGAAAACGCGTGCACTATATCCCAAAGACTCTACCATAGTCTAGGGAATCCTGCGAGGTCCAGGGATCCCTTACATCCGCCCACTGACATTTTTGGGGACTAATCCTACCCTGACGCTTTTCACAATAGCCCCCCTATTGTTTTGTAAAAGCCCTAGACCCTGTAGGCGCGGTCCTCATCCATCTTCTTGTATATAACATCACCACAGTACACATGTTTCTGCAGTGCAGCACTGGATGCACATAGACGTACCCATATAGTAATGTAAATGCATTTCCAAATTATTGCATTTATGCACCAGTCAATCCACTATATTTTATGTTTATGAAGTACACATTTGCATTCAATGTAAATAATTAAGTGCAGATATACACCTCCAAAGGAATAGTTTCAAGTCACACGTACATCACCAGTAACGTATTAAATGCAGAGTCCTGTATTAAATCCACACATTTTACCACAGAAAAATATCGAAAATATTGTATTTAAGGCACCACAGGAACCTCCATAGTAGTGTAGGCAATACACCATTTCCTCCACAATATCGCGCAGTACCTCTATGTTACTCCATTAGGGCCCTGCTCAGTATTGCCAACAGCAATAAGCACTTGCTTAGTTTTGCATTGAATAGAGACCTACTTCCACTGTGAATATTTTTCATTTAAAGTATCCACATTTAGACAACGTGCAAAGCAGGCTTGGCAATCCAGCCCAAACTGGGATTCAAGGCGGAGTGCCCAATCGAAACGCTTCCAGAGCACAGCAGGGTGGCATCCCCCACAAGGATTATATATTGTGTAGTCCTTGAACTCAATCTTACATTGCACAATAAATGTACTTAGATTTTAGACTTGGTAAGAAATCCTGCATGTGCCACACTAGATGCCCTCATTACTATTGTTATTTAAATTACGTGCCCACCTTTTATCTACCAATGTACGGAGATGCCTGGGAGGTCACAGGACAAGTTAAGCAAGAATTTACAAGCCCCAAAGACATATAGAACTGTGCACTGCTCATCATAGTGATAATGTGAAGGATGATTTGCGTACACATTCTAGAGAGTAACAGGATGCAGTAACAAATGGACTGGATAGATAGATAGATAGATAGATAGATAGATAGATAGATAGATAGATAGATAGATAGATAGATAGATAGATAGATAGATAGATAGATAGATAGATAGATAGATAGATAGATAGATAGATGTCAGTAGAATGATTTAGAAGCTATGGGAGGGACGGATGTAATGTGATGCAGAAAGAGAGAAACATGGAAGAAGATCGAGAGAAATAGGGTGGGAATTGGGAAAGAGAGGAACAGAGAGAGCAGGTAAGGAAGGGCAAAGAAAGAGATGCCACTGCCAAAGAGTGTGTGAGAGGCATAAAGACCAGGGAGGAAGGGAGGAAGAGTAAGAGAGGAGAGGGAGAATCCAGCATGGACAGAACTATCATATCCAAGCAGCAATGGATACAAATGGGGATGTGTTGGTCATTCGTACAATACACGAATGTCAGAGGGGAACGTTCACACCAGTGCCAGGGATTTCCCTTTATCTAGGTGGTGTCTAGGTAGCGCTGTACCCCAAGGTTGAGGCAGTACGCAGAACTGCACATTGGCAGGTGATAAGGCCTCCACCTTAAACAGCACTCCACTCTGCCAGACTAGGTAGGCATTGCTGCTCTCAAGCCTGCCATACACAAGCCTGCATTCGGGCAGGTGATCCATCTGGCCTATGCACTGTACAGCACTACACACTGATTGACTGGATGATGCCATCATGCCGATACACAGAGAAGCGCAGAACAGCGCGATACTTCCCCCAGGCCTAGAGACTGTAGCTATGAAGACTGTTCTTGGGCTCCGAAGCAGACAATATTCCTCGTCCTGTCGCTTTGAGTTTTAGCCTTCATTTATTTTGTCTTCTTCGAGTGTTTTTCCCCCACAGATAATAAAGCACGAAAAACAAGAAACATCCATTGCCTTCCTTATATTCTATTGGTATGCAATTCAAACAAGCTTCGGTAAAGCCAGTAGTTTAGGCTGCCCTATGGGCATTGGTATCATGTCTTCAAGCACTCACACCAATCAAACCATTTGCCAGCTATTTCAATCATATCCCCACAAAGTGCTATAATTAGTCAGGTAGTGGCATAACATGCACCGATCTTTCTATGCCAGATATGTCACATGACATACCAGGTAATGCCATTGGAAGGCCCACGTATTTTACAATTTCATGGTTTGGGTCTGGAAACCCATTGGCTCACACCTTTGCCAAATACTGCCACCCAAACCCAGGCGCTGAAATCATTGCTATGGATATATGTGGTTAGAATAGCAGGGCCTTTTGTTTTGTGTCCAGCTAAGAAGAGATAAGTAACCAGGGTCCAGTGAGTACAGAGAAGACAGGATCCGGGAGTCGGCATAAAGGTATGCTATATTGTCCACTGGTACGTAAAGCCTCCGGAAGGTAAAAATGAGGTAAGTGACCAAAAGGGGAAAATAACCCATCGGAAAACACACCCTGAACACATCAAACAGGAGAAAAGCAACACACCACCATGCACACTACAAGCACAACCAGAGAACCATGCCCGCATCAGCCATGGCACAACCAGGGTGAAAACCCTCAAGCTGCCTTCTGACCGAAACCATGAGACAGAAGCAGACATTCACCAACACAGCTCACAAGTGGCCACCAAGCAAGTTGATGGAAGAGAACTTTAACCACGCCACCCAAAAACACATGGGAGTCCATAAATTGTGTGCAGTCTGTCAGAACCCAAACGGAAAACACAACGGGCAATGAGTAAACCCAACTGCCATGCAATAAGGGACCAAAGCAACCAGAAACAAAGCAAACTGCACAAAGTGTGGTGCAAATAATCAGATGATACACCTACACTACACCAACCACAACCCCTCCGACACCAAAATAAAGTCACAAAATGATACCTAAGTAGGACTTGTTAATGCCAGAGAATGCCTACCTGTGCCAAGTAGGCCACACCCACAGTGGCTTGCAGCCCTCCACTGCACCACAACACTGACCGAATCTCTGCTGCACAAAACCATATGGTCCACTGCTGCATGAGATTAATGGGGTACAGAGCCACATCCTAACATAACCATAGAACACTCTTCTGCAGGCGATCCATGGGGCATACAACCGCATCCTGACAAAACCATACAGCACACTGTTGAAGGCGATACATGCGGAATACAACCGCCTGTGATGCTGGAAATGCATCGGAGGGACAGGGCCTCCGTATCCTTGTCCTTTACTGCTTTTAATCGTGTGTTCTGTCGTGTTCTCCGCGCAGGAGTTCATGTGGGACTCCTGGTGGTGCAGCTCTCTCTTTTGGTACCCTTGTGGCACCCCTGGGTAGGGGTACAACCCTGTGCCCCTAGTGTATGTTTTTGGGCACCTGTGTGTAACCCACAGAGCAGGGTATGGGCTGGTGGCGGCTCCGTGCTGAAATGACTGGTGCCCTGAGCGTCCTCATTTTGGGATGCCCAGGCCCTGTCATTGGAATTGGTAGATTCTGGATGGAGACAAAATGGCCCCCATGGCCTCTTGCCTTCCATCCCGTTACCTTGATCTTCCCTCAGTCCCGGGAAGCCCTGCCTCTGTGCCTTCCCACTGACTGGCTGTTGGGTGGAAGTTCCGTATATGGTAGTGTGGGGAAGTGCCGACCAGACTGGCTGGAGCCTTCTCAGCGATCGTATGTTGTGGGTACGCCTGTGGGTGGGACCTGGGTGAATGGAGTTGTGACGAATATGCATTCTATGTTGTGGCTGTCTATCTCTGGTGGTTGACACAATGGTTGAGACAGCCCTGCCCGAAACCGGTATGAATGCAGCTTGGAGTGTTGAATGGCTCGGTACTTGTCCCAATACACATAAGTTGTTGTGAGTGTCTGGAGATAAGTGAATGGCCTGAATGCCCCGTGTGCCTGATTGGCTGCCTGCCTGCATTAATGACCGTAGTCGTGATTGGATTCTTGAGTGTGACCCAGCGGAATGAATGAGAGATCAACGGTATATCTGGGGACCTCTCACTGCTAGGAATCGTGTTCAGGAGCTGAAGTCCACTACGACGAGTAACTGGAGTAACTGTAGCTTGATCTTGAAAACCCTGCTGGACGAGAAGAATTGCAGTTGCTCTCCTTTGCAATCTGACAGCTGCTGTGCTTCAAGAACTGACCCAGAGAGGACCTGGTAAGGCGCCCTCTTCCCGAGCTACGAGGAACCATCGTGCACAGCTGATCTTTGCCTAAGATCTCTGGTAGACAGACCTTCAGCAGGCTGCTCACCCGATACGGGGATTGCTGCGGAACTCCTAGAAGAAGCGCCCGGACTGTTGTCCACCAATGTTGCCGACCGCCATCGCCGACTGGAGCCGCCATGCTTCCGTTGCCTAAGAACTTCATTGAACCAAGGACGCTCTCGTCTGCATCGTCACTGCTGTATCCTGCTGGAGAAGGCCTGACCGTCGATGTGCCGAGGAGCATCCACCGGTGGGTTTCCCGCCACCCAAAGACCACAGAGACACCGACGACTCAACGCCCTTGCTGGGCCACAGTTGTTCAACACTTTGCGGTCCAGAACTATCGACACTGAGGTGCCCCGCACGCCTCTTCCTGGAAGGACGTTTACACTTCCCCGTCAACGAGCACCGCTAGGAATGACACAGCCACTTGACCGTTATAGCTCGACCTGTTCTCCATCGGACGTTCGACGACCCGTGACTCCTGCCTGAAAGGGAGGACACTAAAGAAGGGTTGTCGATTTCCCCAACGAGGAACACTACAACTCCAAGGTACTTTGGGGTTGTAGAACTATTGGAAAGTCTAGTGTGAACAATACATGGACTGGGCTTGTATCTTTCTTCTACAGGTCCCCAGGTGGGGGGGGGATCTCCACACAGAACTGTGTCTAGTGGTACGGGGCCAGTATTCTGCCAATTGCTCAGCCATCTTGCTTTGCTTCCTCTCTCTACTGCTGGTTTCCTCTTTATTCTGATCTGTGTGTCATTCTGACCGTAGGCACTTTAATGAGATCTAATAAACTTAGTGGTACCACTTTAGAAACTGTATATATTTACCATTGCTGATTTTCGGAGTACAAAGTGAGTTATCATGATATTGTATATACCTTTGAGCATTAATTATATTAAGACTGTGTTGTAACCGATACAGTGTGTGGACATTCCTTTGTGCGTGCTGTGGGACTACACTGTACTTAAGAACCAGCTCGCATCACCCCCTGAGAAGCTAGGCCTTGATTGCTCGACCACGATACCAATAATAGAGAATCTTGGCAGGGGTCCTCTGTGCCTCCCCTCTACCACATTGAGAGCGGAAGCACAGACCCCCCCTCCCGTCTTTACTAAAAGAAAACCATATAGCACACCACTGCAGGTGATCCATCGGGCATAAAGCCATATTCTAACCAAAACCATCTGGCACACCGCTGCAGGTGATCCATGGGGCATACAGTTGTGTACTGATAAAACAATACAGCACCCCACTGAAGGTGATCCATGTCATTAGGCATAAAGCTACACCCTAACCAAAACCATAAAGCACACCGCTGCATGTGATCGATAGAACACACAACCACCTATAAAAAAAAAAAAACATCAAGCACTCCACTGCAGGAAATCCATGAGGGTTACAGACACAACCTGAAGAAACCTATAAAGGACATCACTGCAGGTGATCTGTGGGGCATACAATCGTATAATGACAAAACCGTATGGCACACCACTGCAGGTGATCCATGGAGCATACAGTCGCGTACTGACAAAACAATACACCACACCGCTGAAGGTGATCCTTGCCATGGGGCATAAAGCCACATACTAACCAAAACCATAAAACACACCACTGCAGGTGATCTAAGGAGCGTACAGACACATAAAGACTAAACAATACAGCACACCACTGAAGGTGATCCATGGAACCTACAGCCACCTTTTAAAACAAAACTATAAAAAAGCACTCGACTGCAGGAAATCCATATGGCATACAGCCACAACCTAGAGAAACATGTAAAGGACATCACTGCAGGTGATCTGTGGGGCATACAGCCGTATACTGACAAACCCATAAAGCACACCACTGCAAGTTGTCCATGGGGCATACTACAGCCCCATCCTAAACAAAACCATGAAGCACTCCATTGCAGGCAATCCATGAGGCATACAGTCACACCCTTAATAAAACTGTCCACACACCACTGAAGGTGATCCATGGGGCACACAGTTGCATACTAATAAACAAAGCAATGCAGCTCACAAAAGATTTATGGAGCCACCCAGCAATTCCAAGGTATGATGGCACTCCAACACTGGAGCCCGCCACCCATTACCAAGAGATATACGTTACGAATAACATGTCTAATGGATTCCAAATGCCCAAAAGAGCCCCAGGACACTTCCAAAACAGAACATAACAGACAAAACAACGAATACATCACAACATTAGAGCAAGTTTCCTTTAAATGTAAGTCCAACATCAAGACAGCCCAAAAAGACCACCCCACGCCCACGAGTACAGTACAGATACCCATGACTACGACACCTAAGGATGGCTGCTAAAGGGAATGGAGGTTAACACCTCCAAATCTGAACATGAGGTCACGACAAAACAACAACACCATGTATGTATTACAGGCCTTCCAGACCTACACATTGACCCTCTCCACCACTTAGGGGGGCAGGGAACCCCTAACCAGACCATGTGAGGCCCCCACACATAAGATAAATAGCATGAATGACACACGCCTCAGGACATGACCAAGAACCTGTACACAGCTAAACCAGGTTGACCTCTAGAAGCACCAATAACAGCTTCCACAGCCTGGCAGGTGGCGACACTCCCAGCAGCAAAATTCTTTTAAGCACTACTGAGAGATATGCCACCCTGTGCTTAAGTCACAATATCCTGCACTTGCCCATCACAACAACATACGTGACAAGAGTCCCCATTTCAGAAATGGCCCGGGTGGAGTGTAGTGCAGTGAGGAAACCATCCCACATTATGTGGCAGTGATTGATCCAGCTCCAGTCACTGTTACCCTGGTGATGTGGTTGAGCACGCTGTTACACCGTGAACGTCACACTGAACACATAAGGCGCCCCACCAAGGGGGAGCAGCGGCATCTTAATTCTGCCAAGAGCACTGTGAAGTGGAAAACTCATGGCTACCCCACAGGTCTCACTGGATTGCTATGGACCGTACGAGGGGTCCAAATGATGCCTCCTTGGATTACTGCTAGGCAACGTTGCTTCCGAAGCCACCTTCGCCGCGGACACCATGCTCCTGCTGGCCAGCAACACTGCTGCACATTCCAACTATGACTCTGACAAGCAACAGAACCCCTGTGGATCCTCAGGAAAAGTTCTTCCCAGACCAGGAGGGGGCCCTGGACAACTCCTCCTCACAGTCCTTCTTTCAGCAGGCCAAGGGACCCACAATCCTGCTCCTTACAGCAGGCCCCCCCTGTCCTCGCTTGTGGGTGTTGATGGGTCTTTGGTGGCAGTGGTTGTCCAGTTCCTATTGGCTCCCCCAACATAGCACTTCACTTCACTTCTGTTCCTCACTATGGCAGAAGACCACCTCGTTGCGAGTGAAGTAACTCGGGTCCTGAGAGTCCAGAGGACACAGGATCCAGGCGTTAAAGTAAAGATATGCTTTGTTGTCCAATGGAACGACAAGCATCATGAAGGTAATTTAAGAAGTAAAACCACAGAGAGACAACCACCGGCCTATCCGCCACCCAGCCAACGTCCAGCTCCAACTGTCCCCAATAGAACATTCACTGAACCCATTCACAGGCATTCCGAGACAACATTCCACACTGACATCACAGGTCATGCAAGCATCGGCCAACAAGACAGAAAGCGGACAACAACAGTGTCTGCACCAGCCATGGCCAGCTGGCATACCACAGCCAGTTTCCATTATGCTTAAGTAGGACAGCAATGCCATGTTTGATTTGGCTCAATTAGCATAGTAAGGAAAGATATTCCTATAGTAACCCATATTTCTCACATTAAGAATGTTTCCTTTTCGCATGTTCAATTAGCAGTTACATTAAATATAATGAAGGTTCATCTGAAGTATTTTCCCAGCCTTCTGCCAGAACAAGAGGAGGGATTACCACTCAAACCATCCATCAGGCCTCTGCACGTATGGACATTGTAGTGTAGGTGCGTTTTGACTCAACAAAGTTAAAGAATTTGGAGTCCAAAATAATGTAAAGTACAAAAGCAATAGTGCCTTACATTATCACACTAAATATGTAGTGTACATGCTGTTTTGTACTTGTAAAATGAGCTGTGTAGGTAGCATTGTGAGAAGGTTGTGGGATCGTTTAACTGATCACATCAGAGGAATCAGAAAGAGTGATCTTCGGTAACCATTGGCCTCAAATAGGCATGAAGAACATAAAAAAGAAAACAGGGAACATGTGTGGCATTAAGGCGAGGAGACCAAGAAAAATGGATATGGCAAGGAGACGCCCATTGGATTTAACATTTGTGCATGGTGTCTGAAGGCCTTAATACTACCAATGAACAGCTTCATTTCTTGTAGAGGATCTCATGAAGAGGAATATGGTTGATAAGAGAATCACAAATGTAAGCTGGTCATTGTTATGTCATGTTATTGTATGTTATGTTAATGGGATTTATACCGTGCACTGCTGCCATTCACATGCCATTTGCATGGTTTCCAGGCTCTCTGGGGGATCTGAAAATTAGAAGAAGGGGTGGGTTTGTTAGCAGGAGGAGAGGGAGTGTGTACAAGTGCTTTTGCTGTTGTGTTGGAAGTTTCAGTTTGAAAAAAACGGTCACTGCACTGTATTTTAAGTTGTCTTCTAGGTGGTATGGGTCAGTGGGAGTGCAGGCACCTGAGTCTGTATGTGAGGCCTTATGCCCCCGTGGCATAGGTGTGCACTGACAATATTGTAATTGTTTGTGTTTCTGGAGGTGATTTGCTGTTTCATGTCGGTGTGTGGTGTTGTGGTTGCAGTGTGTGGTTGGCATCGTTAGTGTGTGGTGTGCTTGAAAGTGTATGGAAAGTTTTAGTAAGGGTAGCGAGGAGAAAGGGGTCATCCTCATGGCATAGGGTTTAATTATCATCACGCCAGTTGTTTGTTAAATAACTGGAACCCACTATGCTGTGGTCTCTTCCACTGGTAGGCCAATCTGCTTCAGGCAGGGGACCATGAAACCCTGAGCAGAAAAGTGGTATTTCATGATATACCTCTCTGCATCCGAGCTACTTACTTCCTTGGATTTAGGGCCATGGATAGGTGAGTTATGGTAGGTTAGTGATTTCCCCAAAGGGCAGGTATTCCACGGTTTTGCATATTCCTTTCGGGAGGGAGTTGCAGAGTTTTGCAGAGATGTTTCAAAAGATTGATCTACCATAATTGCTGGTGTGATGCCATAATTGGTGGTGTGATGTAATCTTTCTTTCTGAGTATTAAGAGGAGTACCGCTGCAGCGTTCTGGATCCACTGCAGTTTTTCTGGTGAGGTAGTCAGGCATTTTAATGTAAATGCTGTTTGCATAATCTGTTCTTGACTTGACAAATGAGATGATGGTAAGTGTTCTGTGTAGGAAGGTGAGAAAGAGTAGTTGCTGCTTGATAGCATGCAGGTGAAAGAAGCATTTCTTTACTACATTCTTGACTTGAGGTCCCAGTGTTAGTCATTGTCCATCAAAATTCTGAGATTTTTGACTACTTTCGATGCTTCCGGTCTGGTGTAAGTGGCAGTGTATGTCTCCATTTTGTTTTAGTCGTTTGGACTCAATGGGGCTTTTTTGATGGAATTATCACTTATCGGCATAGTTGTAATGAGGCCTACTGTGGGTCTGTTTTTTTGGTCAAAGTGGGACACATTTTTGGCCCATGTTGGCCAGTTTGATAAATTACTTCACTATGTGGCTAGTAGTTTTGACCAGTGTTACTGAATAAATATTCTTTAAAGTGCACAATTTGTATCACATTTTATCCTCCAAAAAAACGGGGGTACTACTCAAACAGTCTGTCACAAAAGGAATGAATTGCCATTTTCATCTGTGGGCCACTTTTTTTGATCCGTGAAAATGTTATGCCCCTCTCCAACCCTGGGAGGGGCGGGTTGATTGCTCTGTTCATGTGAAGCGCTGTGGTGCAAAATGACATATGGAAGGAAATATTTTCTTTGCTCCAAAAATGTAAACCTAGCAATTGCTATCATTTGCAACTTCTCAGAAAAGTGTGAAATGGGGAAAAAAACAATAACAGGTTTGTACTAAAGTCAGGAAGAGATGCTTTTAAACAAGGAAGCTGATCTGAATTCTGGTGAACTATACACATACTACTATATAAAAGGTAGGTATGTTGGGAACACGTTTCGCGAATGCTCGTGGATGTTACGCACACACCCCTTAGCATTCCCAGTGTTCCCAAAGCCCGTCCTCATCCCTCCATTCCCCCCCGACCTCTTGCCCGGTTCCGGGACTCACGTGTGCTTCCCCCGGACTCCCATGTGCCAGTGCGAGTGTTTCGGCATGTTACACACTCGCGGATACGCCCGCCCCATTGGTGTGTTCCTTGGTGTCTGCGAGACCGGCGCTGCAATTCGCTTCTGCGTCACGTGACCAGTGCTTCTCGCTCACGTGTCTCTGCTGCACGTTCACGTGATGCGGTCCCGAGTCATGTCACCAGGAAGTAATCCGCAGAACTGTATTTAAACAGCCGCATCCGAACACTCGGTGCTTCACAGCTGTTCACTTTTACACTGTTCGGCGCCTTGGACAACCATATTTGGATTTACTTGGAAAATGACTTCGGCTTGGATTAAGGACTGCTCTTGGATTACCCTTGTTTCTGGCTGCTTGGATATTCTTGTTACGAATCACGGACTGGTTACTGGACTTCTACTTGGTAATTCCTTGGTACTACATTCTGGTTTCCTTGTCTGGATCCTTGGATCAGGTGGGCTCAGCCCTCACACCACTGGCTGGCCACAGGGGCTCATTACACCATATTGGGGAAAGTTGCCCTGGTGAGTCCCGGAACCCCTCCTAAAGGGTTAGCAGCGTCATCACTGCCCTTTTCTCGTAAACCATTCTACTTGCTGTTTGGTTTGTGACTGCTGTTTTGGCTTGATACTTAACTGCTGCTTTCTTTGCAGCAGCTTGGGGAACCCAGAGGTTCGTGGTTCCGGAAGATCATCTCCCACCTGTGGCTTCAAGGGTTGCACAGAGAGTGATTTTGGACTCTCTCTGTGCGGCACTTGTGGACAGAGGACTCTTCTGCCTACACGACAGTCAAGACACAACAGACTGTGAAGCCATCCTGTCCTGTAGTCAATGGAGGGAGCCGCGGACGGCCCCATGGCTGCTATGCTCCAGGCCATAACCGTGTTACATGCTGACATGGCCGCAGCTAACACTGCCATCCACCAACACCTAGATAACATTCAAAGCACGAGACACCCCTTGCCTCCTGATGCTGAATTCGGGGATACACCACCAGTCATACAGCCTACCCCACCTCCTGTTCCTCCTTCCCGAAACCCAGTACCCGTGGTGCTCCCCTCCCCGTTCCCTTTGGCTGCCCCCGAAAGGTATCTTGGGGATCCTCGTAAATTCAGGACCTTTCTGAACTAGTGCAAATTGCACTTCTTGTGCAGACCCTAGGCCTTTCCTGATTCAACCACAAAGGCAACATTTACCCTCTGACATCTGGCCGGGACAGCTGCCACCTGGGCTAATCCACTTTTGGAGAACGATAATCCAGCCCTCTATGATTTTGACCTACTCATCGCAGAAATGTCTTGGGTATTCGACACTCAACACAAAGTTCAGTCCCAAGACTTAGAACTCCTTGATCTGGGACAGGGAAGGGGGTCCCTTATCGAGTACATAACGAAATTTAACCAACTCGCAGCAGAAACGTCCTGGCCCGAAAGCAAAAAGGCTGTGGTGTTCTATAGAGGCCTGAATAACGCCATGAAGGACGCCCTTGCCGTCATCCCCTCATTGCCAACCCCTTTTCAGGACCTAGTTGATTTAACCCTACAAGTGGACGCCTGACATTCTGAACGCAGAGCCGAGGCCATTTTCACTCACCCAACCGCCCCACCATCCGCTTCTGCTACCTCCGACTCCTGTCACGAACCCATGCAGATCGGGGGTATACAAAGTCCGATCACGCCGCTTGAGAGAGAGCGCAGGAGGGTAGACAATGCATGTTATTATTGCAGCCTGACTGGCCATTTCGTTAAGGAATGTCCTCGTCAGCCAAAACTCAAAACATCGGGTTTTCGGACTGCTCGACCCTAGAATCGGGGGTTGGATCGAGCACCTCTAGTTACAACCCGAACCCTTTTCCTGCGTTTGGCCGTGTCAGGCCCATTCATGTGCAGGCCATTCTCCAACTCACACTTGATGCCACACATCCAGTCACGATCATCATCGATTCTGGGGCCACGGGCAACTATATTGATATCACTCTTGCACAGACCCTGAACTTATCACTTCTAACCAAAACAAGACCAGAACCAGTGCAGGCGGTTGATGGTACATCCTTGATTTCTGGGCCCATTAAACAGCAGACAGCCCCAATGCTTTTGACTATCCAATCTATTCATAACGAAACTCTAAGCTTCGATCTTATATCGATGCCCCAGTTTGGTCTAATATTGGGGATACCTTGGCTCCAAAAACATGATCTCTTAATAGGTTGGAAAGCAGGTTCCGTACATTTCGAATCAAACCTCTGCCAACACTCTGCCTTCCCGCGAACACGGGTAACACCAGGCCCGCTCAGGCCTTGGGGGCTATTGCTCACTTAACCATAGAGGATACCATGGACCCGCCAACAGAACACCATATGGTAGGACTGGTTTCCACGGTTGTTCCCACACAATACCAGGATTTTTCAGGGGTGGTCGACCATGGTTCTTCTGAAATCCTTCCACCACACCATCCCTATGATTTCCCAATAGACCTGATCCCAGATAGCACCATTTCCACGGGTCGGATATATTTCCTTTCCCCTACTGAGGACTTGGCCCTGAAGGAATATATCCAGAAGTCGCTCCGCTTAGGCCATATCCGTCCCTCCACTTCCCCAGCGGCAAGTCCCATCTTTTTCATCCCCAAAAAAGAGGGCGATCTGCGTCCGTGTGTGGACTATCGCCGGCTTAATGCAGTCACAAAAAAGAACCGTTATCCCATTCCTCTCATTATGCCCTTACTCGATCACCTGACACACACATCTGTCTTCACTAAATTGGACCTACGCGGTGCCTACTATGTGGTCCGCGTATGCCCTGGTGACGAATGGAAGACCGCCTTTTGTACACGCTATGGGCTGTACGAATACGCGGTCATGCCATTTGGCCTGTGCAATGCGCCAGCCATGTTCCAGAGATTTATGAATGACATCTTTTCTGTTATCCTGGATGTGTTTGTAGTGGTCTATCTAGATGACATCCTGATCTTTTCCCGGAATCTGGACGGACACATACAGCATGTATGGGAAGTGCTTTCTCGCCTACAGAAACATTCCCTGTTCGCCAAGCCAGAGAAATGTCAGTTCCATGCAGACAGCGTGGAGTTTCTCGGCTTTCACATCACGCCTGGGGGTCTGGCCCTGAACTCCTCCAAGGTGCGGGCGGTATTGGACTGGCCCGTCCCTAAAACCCTAAAGGTGCTTCAATCCTTCCTTGGCTTTGCCAATTTCTACAGACGCTTTATCTCCGGGTTCTCGTCTCTAGTGGCTCCCCTCACTTCTTTGACCAGTCCTCTGAAGTGGGAGAATGGACGACCAGGCTCCCGTCCTTCACCTCTCGCGCTTGGCCTAGAGGGTCACGACCCAGACACCCGCCACGAGAAGAGTTTGTCCATTTACCAGACGACCAGATACCCTGGTACAGGAACATACGGATGTGTCCATCTGCCTGCCCAGCAGCCCGCACTGGCCATGCCGTCACCTGCGGCACGGACCAACTAGACTAAAATCTACACGTCGTTAGAGATGCCATGACGACCTAGGCAACGGGAAGCACATCTGTACAAATATACACACTGGACATTCCCACACCGAGCTACACGAAGAATATACTCAGTGCTATGACGTAGGCGACAGGCATATTCACGGACGTGCATCTTTATTATTTTTACATAGGCTTTCAGAATGCAGAAACGCAAGACGCGTCATGAACTCATCTACAAAGCTTGCTCACGCTTCTCTTGAAACCAGTTACCACCATGAGAGGTATAATGAAGACACGATACTGGTCATGGAACTATATGCTACTATAACCTAAAGCACCTATGCACCAAACGGACCACTTATGCACCAGGCCCAAGTAGGCCTCAAACAAGAGCTCCCGTGGACATTAACAAAGCAAGAGTCAGGTTGCTGATCCTGCAGAATGAGCCCGGTGAAACAACCAGCCAAGGTCGCAATGTTGCAAACCCACACTCCAAGAACAAATCATCAAAGGCACGATGTTGCAACCTCGCACTCCGCGCACCAACGTTAAAGTCACACCTGCAAATTAAACCAGACACACAGTGGAAAAGCAATATTAATTGTGCAGAATTCTGCCTCAAACACGGTCCCTCCCCACGTGACCAAGCCGAACCTGACGAGATGCCAAACCCAGGAGAGAAGAGGCGTCTGGATCCCTCGCTACGAGACACAGGCAGATACACTTGAAAGGCTCAATGAACATCTGCGACAGTGGGAGCGGTCAGCCTTCCAGCTATGAATAAATCCTCACATTGTCTGCACGTACCCATAGTGAAACATTGTTGCAAATTGCAGGTACACCGAGAGCTGGGAACAGCGGTGGTCCCAGGCTGGGAAGCTCACGGGCGCACCAATCAGAACATGGGGCTCTTATCACTGACGCCAGTAATATTAACCAATCCTCAGGAGTCTTCATGTAACAATTCTCATGTATCTAATTGTAGGGACAACCCAGATATATCACCTGACTACCCTTTGTCCACTAACATTGTTCTCTATATGTGTGCTATACTAACCCTACCACTCGAGCAACCAATTAAGAGTGGCGATAGGTTTTTTGTTAACTTTCTGAAGTGACGCAAGTAGCGCGTCATAATACAGTAAAAAGGGCCTGCGAGCCCCACGATTGTGTGTGTGTCAGGACGGACGCGTACGCTCCTTGACCCATCCCTGCCGTTTGTCTAATAAACAGCAGAGTCACCTTGCTCCTTGTGTGTGTCTCATACTCTATCTCATCTGGGATATACACGGGAGGAGTTGGGGCCTCCCTGCCTGGAGGTCTGCGGACGGCCCGGCCGACCCCGGCAGAATTTCCCCCCGACAAGTTGGAGGCACTGCTGAGATCTGTTTAAGATCGACTTTTTATTTTTTACTTTTTCCAGGCACTCCCGTTGCGAGGAGGCGCGGCCCCCTCTGCCGTTGCCCCCTTCTGAGGACTACAGGACCATCGCGGAGCTGCGAGAAGACCGGACAGCGCAATCCGGATATTGGCCCTCGGGAGCCGGTTGAGAAGTATCCTGCCCGCGGTTGGCGAGTGTCCAGACGTGGTCCAGACGAGGGGAGGTGGCGAGCCGCTCGGAGGGGTGCACGCAGTCGAGCGGCCCTGCATCGAGAGAACTTGGTGAGCATGACACGCACAACAAGCAATGTGAAATTGTGAGGGAGGGGGGAGGAAGTAAATAAGGGAGGAGGGAGGTGTTGTACAGATGCACGGCGAAGGTCTAACAACTTAGTGTTGCCAATGGAATGAATGGTAGCGAAACGAGTGCGAGAGCAGTCGGCTACGTCACGCGAAAGAGGGGGGCGGAGCACAAAAACATCACGTGCGGCCGCTCGTAAGACACTGATTGGCCTAAGTCGCGACTACGTGTAAGGGTGGGTGTGTGTGGTTTCCTACGATTTGGCATTTATTGATCAATGAGTAGACGAGGATCCCTATTGTTCGAGCAAGAAACTCGATAGGTAGATGACGTTTCCCTGTAGGCGGTAGCTAGTTGCCTAGTTGCCCAATACGGAAGATAATTGGCTGGTTAAGCCCTCCTGTTGAGGGGCGTATCACACGCGAGGCGACGCAGCGTGCGCAGTTCGATTATATTATTGATTTGATTACCTTGTTCCAGGAGTGACAGGAAGACAGCTGTAGGGTTAGCGGGGGTAGATTGCAAGTGTATTTTGAACTTAAAGAACATATGAAGAATGTACCAGTAGCTCGAAGAGATCGGTGACGTCACCAGTAGGGATTTAATAGGATATCGCGAGCACAAGGAACTTTGGTTTTGAGAGTGGTGGGGAAGAGAAATATGATAAGGGAGCGGACACGGAGATAAACGATAAACGAGTGGATCGGGAAAAGGAGAAGGGGAGAGGGGCGTGGCTGCGCACGGAGAACACCGGCCACGGCAAGTGTAAAAGGGGGAGGAGAACGGGGAAACAGGACGACTGTATAAGAGCGTCGTAAAGGGTACGCAGCCGCAGGGGGCTGCGTGCGCTACGGCCGCAGGGGGCCGTAAGGGTGTAGTAACAGAAGGGAATAGACAAATGTAAAACCATACATATATATATTTTTTTTTTTTATTTTAATAATTTTTTATTGCATAATTTGTCAAAGGATTGTCGTAAGTCCCCACACTTGCGGGGCCAGGTAAACAATATAAGGTTTTATATTGTAAACTGCTAGTGAAGGGAAGGGTAACAAGTGGAGCGCCATTATGTCATACGGGACAGGGTCGGGAGGGTGGGGGAACACCCTCACTACCCCACTACAACACATATGCACCACACTGCCACCCCATAGGGAGAAATTAATTAAGTACAGCATAGAGTGGACCCAGGGGACGGATAACAAAATGTTAACACCATGGCCGCCTAATGGTAGTTTCGATCCATATGCCCAACATTCACTGCTAAACCATCTGCACAATACATACAAGGGGAAGAAGTTGGCAAACCATGTGGAGGTGTTTAACTTATGGAGGATGTTCCAGGGGTCCCGACCAGGACCAAATGGAATGTTCACTATGGGGGAAACACCGGAAGAAAAGGAGATTAAGAAAGGAGAGGATGGGAAAAAGGGGCGTGAAAGCACAAAGAATACGGGGAACGGAGGAGAGGGAGGAGAAAAGATTGATAAATCAGACGACATAAAAAAGGAACCGAGCAAAGAGATACCCATAACACCGGGAGTGAAAACAGAGGGAGGAGGGTTGTACCCTTTAAGAGAATTAGGAGAAATAGAAGGACAGTTAAGGGCGGCTGAAGGATACTCGAACCCGGCATACAGCCCTCCACCATATGTGGCTCATAGGAAGATGCCAGTGGGGGAGGGGAGGATTGGAGAAGAGCAGACTGTAGAGATAGGAAATGATGAGTGGGTAGCTGCACAGATATTATTAAAATTACGAGGTTCACTTACTGGAGAAGAGAGGGAGGTAGTAAAGAGAACAGACGAGGATAGTGCAAGAGAGAGTGAAATGAGGGGGGAGGAGCTATTACGACAAAAGGAAGAGATTTTGGAGGAAAGATTAGCAAAGCTAAGGGATGAGCAGAATGAATTGATCAAACAGCTTGAGAGGGAGGAAAGAGAGAGAGTGAGGAAAAGGAAAGAAGGTAAGAACGAATTGGAAAAATTAAGGGAACGAAATGAGGAGCAAAGGAGAGAAGCTGAAAGGGTAAAAGCAGCAGCAGACAGGGTATCAAGAGTAGTGCTGAGAGAGAAGAAGAAGGAAGAAGAAGAAAAAGAAAAGGAAATGGCAATATGGAAGAGGAGGGTACTATCAGAGACAGCTAAGAAATATGAAGAGGGGAAAGTAATAGAAAGTATAGTAGAAAGAGAAAGGGTGAAATGGGAAAGGAAGAAAGAGGATGAAAGAATATTGGAACAAATGAGCAACGAAGAGATGGAGGAATTGAAAAGGAAAAGGGAGGAAAAGAGTAGGGAGATGGAGGAGAGAAGTGAGGGGGAAAGAGAAGGGAGGAGTAGGGAGAGTGAAAAATGGGGGGATGTATATAGAAGTAGAGAAGTAGCAACAACATCAGCACTAGGGGGGGCAGTTGGTAACAAAGGAAAAGGAGAAATAGACCTAATAGACTTAGAAACAGTAACAATAAAAGGGAAAAAGGCAGAGTGGGGGGTGCCATTTATGAATGATTTTTGCAGTGAGGAGGAAGAAGGAGTGGAGAGGAAAGGAAGAAAGAGTGAAAGGGAAAGCTTAGATAAGCTATACCTCACTCGAACAAACATAGACTCGCCATGGATCAGTAGGAGAAGGGAGGACCTGGAGAGAAGTGAGGAGGGAGTGCAAGGACTAGTGGAAAGACAAACCCATGAAACCACACCATCCCCATCTCCATCACGCCCTCCCCCATCACACCCTACATGCTCAACCACCGCACGCTCGCTGCGCAGAATAAAGCTCGCGCCCTTCATGGACGAACTGACACCCTATGCATGTCGGCTTAGAGACCTCCCTAGTCGCAGGCAAGACAGACAAACAAACACGCCCACATTAAATACAGGAAATGACGAAAGGAGGGGAAAGGATGGAGAAGGAGTTAGGAGCAGGGGTAATAAGGACGAAATTGAAGAGGTAAAGGAAACGGAAGAAGAGGAGGGGTGTGAGGACTCGATATTATGGAACGTAAAGGGTGACACAAGACACAACTTAATGCCACTGTTGGAGAGAGGAGGGGTTAGACCACAGTACGTCCCTTGGAAGCATACGGATAAAGAAAATATAAAATGTAGGCTCCCATCACTAAGTGGAGGTGCGGGTAAGTGGATATATGAAATGGAAAAACACACCGCAGGACAGAAACTAGCAGTAGGAGATGTAAAGGGCCTGTTAATATCAATATTAGGGGATAGAGCGGATGACATTTGGAAGAGAGCGGGATTCCATGGGGTAACAATAACGAACACATCGCATGATGGGGCACCATTTGCAAACTGCAGACATGCGCTATGGCAGGCACTGAGAGTACAGTACCCAGACACATCAGACATAGGAGCAATTACTTCCCGTAAGATGCGTGAGAATGAGGATCCTGTTGATTATATCCAGGATATCCAAGAGAAGTGGCGCATGGAAACTAGAGAACAATGGGACAAAACACCAGCCATATTTTATCATATACTAGTACAAGGGCTCCCAGAAGGAGTTCAGAAACAACTAAAGAAAGTAGTGGGAATGGAAGCAAAACCATGGCCAGAAATACAACTGACTATAGTACATCACTGCAGGACATGGCAAGGAATAATGAAACAAAAGGAAGAGGACAGGAAAACAGAAGAGGCTAAACTAGTACAGAAAAAACTTACTAAATACACAATGGAAGGGGCACTAATAACTACGCCCACACCAATGGCCCAAAGCCCCACACAAGTAGTGGCTGCACAAGATCCCGCTCAAATAGCACCTCCACAGACTATAACACAACAAGTCCCGCCACTGCAATTACACGCACCAAACATGGGAGGAGGGTACCCAATGCAAGGAGCTGGGTATTATAGTTATAACAGGGGGAGAGGAGGATTTATGAGAGGGAGAGGATACGGATATAATACCCAACAGCAGGTGGGAGGACTTAGAAATTCCTACCCCACAGGGCAACCAGTATACCAGGACAACACAGGGAGCTTCCCATGGCAAAGCAGGGAACCACCCGTGTGTTGGAGTTGTGGATTATTAGGACACATGTCACGTACGTGTAGGGTCAGGCCAGGAACACCAGCATGGAATGAACAGGCACAACCTAGGACCTCACAAGAACAGCAGGGCATACAACAACAGCAGACGTTACAACAAGGAAGTGACCCACAACAACAAATAACACAACAACAGCCACAAACATATTCACTGCCACAACAACAAATAACACAACAGCCACTGCCACAACAACAAGTAGCGCTAACACAACAACCCCAAACTCAACAAACGCAATTGGGTAGGGTGACGGTCTTGGGACACAACCCTTACACAGGGAATGGCCAATCATTGTACCCCCAATAGGACAGCCCACAGACGGCCTTGGTGTGTCCCATCCTGTCAGTAACACCTAATAGTGCGGAGGAGCCACGCATAGAGTTAACGATAGGTGACAAAAAATGATCATTCCTTGTTGACACCGGGGCAACCCGGTCTTGCATAAGGGAAGGTAAATTTAAGATGTCAGGCGAAGCCATGAACACCCAAGGATTTTCTGGGGCTAAAGGGTTGGTTCCCTTTACTGATAACGTTCCCTTATCTATTGGAGATTATGATCTGTCGGTTCCACTTTTATATTATAGTGCCTCACCAGTAAATATACTGGGGAGGGACATAATGAACAGGTTGAATATGACGATCTCCTTTACAGAGGATGGCATAATTTGCTCTACTCCAGGGATTAACATGCTCGCAGCACGACAGATTATGCAAGCATACTGTGGACAGACAGCGATTAGGACGGAACCAGTAGATGGCGAGCTCTTCCAGTATGGAACAGACATGGCATTTGCATGGATGCCAGGGATAGAAGGGAAAATATGGAGGAGGCCAGCAGCCTATCTGTTCCGACCAGAAACACCTGTTAATGAACCAGAAGGAAAGGTGTTTGTAATGGACATTGAGAGCATTATTACAACAGCTGATTATATTGCTGTGCACGCCCAAGATAAAGAAGGGAGAGCATGGAGGGCAGTGATAGCACTAGCAGAAGGATGTAGGCTGACCCAGGTGTCAGATGAGGAGCTGTTCTCAGAAGAAAAGGAGGAAGGTGAAATGGTGTTCATGATGAGTGTAGAAATATGGCTAAGAGTGGCCCACAAACAAGTAGCACAGAAAATTGCAATGGCACTTGAGGCACCCGCATGCACCCCAGTCCCCTTCTTTAAGGAGGATATGTCAAGGGTGCCCAAATCATTATGGACTATTAGCCCTTATGACGTGGGATGCATAAAAAGCATAGGGGGTGTAAGGATAAAATTGAAAAAAGGTGCCATACTACCAAGAGTGAAACAGTACCCACTGTCAAAAGAGGCAGATGAGGGCATATATGAAACCATAACGGCCCTTATAAACAATGGCATATTGGTCCCCTCAGAGTCACCATGTAACACGGCTTTGTACCCAGTGCGCAAGGCTAAAGGGGGGTTTTGGCGCTTCATACAGGACCTCAGGCCCTTGAACAACATAGTAGAAGCAGAGTATCCAGTAACAGCAAACCCGGCCACAATATTGTGTGGCATTCCAGCAGAAGCATCACGATTTACAGTGATTGACCTTAAAAATGCTTTTTTCTCAATACCATTACACCCAGACTCACAAGATTTGACAAGCTTCACTTACCGAAATACAAAGTGGAAACATACCAGATTGCCACAGGGGTATTGTGAATCACCCTCAATTTTCAATAGAGTAATACAGATGGATTTGGGTAACGTTGAAGTGGAAAGCACAGTGTTACAGTATGTGGATGGCATAATAATTTGCAGTACAAACGAAAGTAAATGCAGAGAGGACTCCTTAAAAATGTTGACGATATTGGCTGAAAAAGGGTACAAGGTAGACATGGAAAAGATACAATACTGTCAGGAACAGGTACTTTACATTGGCCAACTGATATCCCAACATGGAAGAAAGATTGCACCACAAAGAGCACAGGCCATTTCAAGCACTCCAATGCCACAGACTGTGAGAGAACTGCAGCAATTTCTGGGGCTGTGCAACTACTGTAGAGCATGGGTATTTGATTACAGTTCATACATAGGACCCCTGCTTGAGGGTTTGAGGGAAGCCAATAAAGGGGAGAAAAAGTTGGGGTGGACTATGGAAATGAGGGAGGCCTTTCATTAATTGAAAGACGCGATATCAACTGCTCCAGTACTGGCATCCCCAGACTATGAGCGACGATTTTTTATATTTTCACACTGCGACTCAGCAGTGATGAAAGCAGTATTGGCCCAAAAAACGAGCATGGGCTATAAACCAGTAGCATTTTACAGCGGTCACTTAGACCCTGTGATGTTAGGTCACTTCCCTTCCGAACAAGGTCTCGCTGCAGCTGCTTTTGCAGTGGAAAAAGCATCAGCAATAACCATGGGGTGTCCAACTACACTGTTTGTGGAACATGCACTATTTGCAATATTGAATAAACCTAAGTCCACACTAACAACGCAGAGGGCATCAGGTTATGAGATCATTTTGTCTAGAGCTGAACTAGCAATTGTTAGATGTAGCACGGTTAACCCTGCAAGGTTCCTAGCAGAAGTAATTGAGGAGGGAGATTACGCCCATGACTGCACTCAAATAACTGAAATGTACTCATGTACTAGAAAAGTTGAAGAAAACGCACTCGAGGGAGGTGAGCTTTTGTTTATTGATGGGTCATCAACTATTGATCAAGGAGATGGGATACGGAGGACTGGGGCAGCAGTGGTAAAAATGATGGAGGCGCCGGTGTGTGTGGCTATTAAATGTGTACAATTACCACAGCATTACTCTGCTCAAGCCGCGGAACTGGTTGCACTAATATTGGCATTGAAGGAAAGTTTTGACAAACGAGTAACCATATATTCTGACAGTGCATATGTTACATCCACTGTCCACTCAGGGCTATCAAAATGGAGAAGAAGAGGGTTTAGGAGAGCTGATGGCACTCCAGTGCAACATTCCCTCTTATTGGCTGAACTAATTGAAGTAATAAACGACCCCCAAGAACTAGCCCTAGTCAAATGCACCGCACACACCAATGGTGAAGACCACGTCTCAAAAGGGAATGCAGCAGCAGACGCACATGCGAAATATGCTGCATACTTTGGTGAGATATGGAACCCCACAGACTCACAGAGAGGGAGAGGGAGGGGAATGGCTAGGGAGATGTTGATAAGAGAAGGGTACACCCATCTCCCAGCCACACAGATTATGGAGCTACAAGCGGCTGCACCAATGGCCGAAAAAGAAATATAGGTAAAAAGCGGATGTACAATGTCACCAACCGACGCACTATGGCGCCAGGGTGGCACTGGAAAAGTTGTAATACCGTTGGCACTTTTAAACACCGCCCTGAGCCAATTACATCACCCAGCCCATACAGGCAAGGAAATAATTGCAGCACGAATTAGAGAAGATTGGTTCTGTCCCGAGTTAAATTCTCATGTGTCGAATTTTATCAGCAATTGTCTCACATGTCAACAGTTTACGGCCGGTCATACCCTAAAAGTGATAAGAGGTACCATACCCCGGCCAGAGGGACCTTTTCGGCACCTTCACATTGACTATGTTGATATGATCAACATATGTCAAGGTAATAGGTATATGATTGTAGTAGTATGTCCATTCTCTAGGTGGATTGAAGCAGGGCCCTGTTCACACCCAGATGCATTTAGAGCAGCCAAATTCCTAGTAAGGGAGGTCTTCCCCAGGTGGGGAGTGTGCGAGGTGTTAAGGTCAGACAATGGCCCGCATTTCGCAAACGAAATGTTCCAGCATATCACATCCTTGCTGAGCATAAAACACAAATTTGCATGTGCATACCACCCACAGGCTAACGGTATATGTGAACGCCTGAATGGCCTATTGAAGGAGGCAATTGCAAAAATACAACAAACAACAAAGAAAAGCTGGTTGTATTGCCTTCCATTAGCCCTATTTGAATTAAGGAATAGGCCAGGGTCCGACCACCACCTCACCCCTCACGAGGTGGTTACTGGACGTCAAATGCGCCTTCCCCTAACGCCAACGTCAAGAGCATTCACTGACCACGAAAGTTCAGCGAGTGTGTTAGGTGATGAAATGTATCAATATGTGTCTTCTTTGATTACTAGTGTTGTGTTTGTGTCTCAACAGCTCGAGCGCACACGGGGCGGGTCTACCAGCAATCAAGAAGAAGGCGCCAGTACAGAATTGGAAAAGGAGAACTTATACAAACTTGCCAAAGGTGACCACGTGCTACTTCGCAATTTCAATAGGAAGTGGAACGATAAGCGGTTCACTGGCCCCCATCTGGTAGAGGACGTATCAACAAGAGCAGTAAAACTAAAGGACAAGCGTGCCTGGAACCACCTACATGATGTAAAGATCTACAAACTGCAGACCCGCCCCAGCGCCAACGACAGGTCCATTGGAAGAACAGCAACAACATCCCCGACAGCGGAAGGAAGTTCTACCACAGACAACGACCCAATTGTTCCCTTACCGTGTCACTACCCAGCTTCCCCGGAGACAATAACTGACGAAGAAAGGGGTGATCCCCATACTGCCCACCCCATGTTCACACGCTCAAAGAGTAAAAATACTTCCGCCATCTGAGCCCAAACCCCCCGCCCATTGACCCCCAAGTATAGTTATAACTAAACTGAAGGACATTGCCTGCACAAATACACATGTAAACACGTGAATGTTCTCTTTTTTCTCTCGCACATACAGGAACTGCGTATTATTGTATTGTTAAGAAAATAGCTAACTAACAAGTCCACTGCCCAGGCGTAGATGGTACTCCCAGACGATAACTACCCAGAAGAATTGTCACACCAATTTGTATACGAAATAAAAAGGCCAACGTACCTAAAAAGGAGAAGGGTACGTGTCTACTACACAGCATTCCTCTTGGCCATAGAATATTCCATGCCCCACCTCCGCCCATACTTGCCGGTCCTAAGAGACAGATCACTTAGAGTAGCGTGGGAACAGCTCTTCGCCTGGGCACTGAATGACTATTTGATAGGGAGAGCTTAAAGGAAACAAACAACTAACATTTAATAACAAGCATTTTGAGAATTTTTAGGCGGGCAACTTTAACGTCGCAAGAATACGCTGCCAGGACTGCAGCAAGGTAAGAGCAAAATGCCGGTGAGATTAGCATATGTAATAAAAATAATAGGGATTTTGATGATCACCGGGTTCTTGGCTGCCTCTGTATGGCAATACAGCTATGCTATTAATTTTATTGCTGCACCCAAACCTAATATACCCCCATCCCCTGCTGCAACAGGTGTTACGTCAGGTGATAGTAGTAACATTGCACCCAAGCAAAATAGAGTTAAACGCAGCACATACTCAGACAATAAAGATTCAGCACACGTCACAAACAACATATGGTACCAACACATGACCCGCATTGGTAAGCAGACAACTGAGGACAGCTGCTACGTTTGCTCATTAATACCATACGCCATGAGTGCTTCACGAACATTTGTTGCCACAGAAATAGATGAAAAGACAGCACAGTGCATAATATACTTGGCACTGTTCCAAACGAAAGGAAGATTTCAAGGGACAGTAGTGCACATGACATGGAAAACACGAGACTCATACCCATATGAAAACAACTTCCTCAAGACCTATTTGAGTTACCACAAGAGCAGTTTAGATGCTGAAGCATTCAGATACATAACAAGTGGCCCTGCAAAAGGAGAAACAAAGAAAGTAACACTGCAGTATCTACCATGTGATTGGTACGCCACTGAAGTTCCGGGTAAACAAGGATGTTGGGAGAGGCCGCTGGTGACGATAACAGGAAAGGTGTATCTGGACAACAGCTGGGATATAGGAGTGATTGGCAGCAACATGGTAACAAAAGAAACTATCTCAACTATCGAGGCACACAATCACCGATGTTGGACGACGTGGATCAAGTATGTACCAATGCTCACGTGGGTGGAAACAGATGAAGACCCAATAACAATACTACCGCTGACTGCGCCCAAGGTATGCTACCAGCATAAAGGAGAGGTGGACGTAGGATATAACACCAATTGTGCAAGTGTGATGGAGTTACCTGAGGGGAGAGCAGGAACAGCAGTAATAATGGACCATTATTGGGCCTGTGGAGAAAAGGCATACCATACACTGCCTCCCCTGTGGAATGGTGTGTGCACAATGGTGCACGTCAATGTACCATCACTAGTGGTACCTAAGAAGCATGTCAATGTGGCGAACTTTCCCAAAATGGATGAAGGGGACAAGAGAAAAAAGATCTGCACCACTTCAGGAGGAGCAAGGGAACAGGACCAACAGCAATGATACTGTCCTAAATAGAAGAAAAAGACAAGGAGAGCCACTGACAGGAAATTACCTGTGGGGAAGGTCGGAAACGGCACTAACCTCAATACCGCCAGAACACAGACTATTCAGCAGAGCAGCAATGTTCTTCTCCTCAATAATACACCCGGGACTACAGGCTTACGCAAACGCAAAATGGCTCCAAATAACTAGATGGGAACTAATGATGACCATCAATTCTACAGTAAATGGGTTTAACGCAATAAAAGAGGAGCTGCGAGCTATAAGGATGGTAGCACTCCAGAACAGATATGTATTGGACCTTCTCACAGCAATGGAAGGAGGAGTTTGTGCAAAGATAGGACAATCATGCTGCACGTTCATACCTGCCATTGATGCTGACAATGGTACACTGACAGAAGCAGTTTCACAATTGGCCCAGATGCACTCCAAAATGATGGATGAAAGTAACGGTGTAAACAAGGATAAGAGCTGGTTTTCACTATTATGGTCATGGATGCCATCCTGGCTGTCAGATGGACTGAAAATAATAGTGGGTTGTACTATTTTGGCTGGAGCTACGCTGATCATAATTAGATTTTGGAAGGCCCGGAAGGCACGTACCACTGACGAGTTGCTCGAAATGGTGGGAATGCACCCCTTGATGCCAGCAGATGACGGCCAACATACAGGTGTGATAATACAGGAGAGGGAGAAGTTGCGCACCCAAATCATCACCAACCATCTAGACCCACCATCAGTAAAGATCGAGAACCCAAGAAACCCCAGGAGCTACATAGGAAAATGGGTATACTGTACTCCTGGAGGAACCTGTGAATATATGTATTGGTCATTTGAAGATCATGTAAACCATTATGGACATCTAGGAGGAATAACTAAGATATGGCGAGTAAGAGGAGATAACGAGAAGGATATGTTTGTGGTCGACAAGTCGACCAGAGGGGGGACTGAAGTGGGAGAATGGACGACCAGGCTCCCGTCCTTCACCTCTCGCGCTTGGCCTAGAGGGTCACGACCCAGACACCCGCCACGAGAAGAGTTTGTCCATTTACCAGACGACCAGATACCCTGGTACAGGAACATACGGATGTGTCCATCTGCCTGCCCAGCAGCCCGCACTGGCCATGCCGACACCTGCGGCACGGACCAAGTAGACTAAAATCTACACGTCGTTAGAGATGCCATGACGACCTAGACAAAGGGAAGCACATCTGTACAAATATACACACTGGACATTCCCACACCGAGCTACACGAAGAATATACTCAGTGCTATGACGTAGGCGACAGGCATATTCACGGACGTGCATCTTTATTATTTTTACATAGGCTTTCAGAATGCAGAAACGCAAGACGCGTCATGAACTCATCTACAAAGCTTGCTCACGCTTCTCTTGAAACCAGTTACCACCATGAGAGGTATAATGAAGACACGATACTGGTCATGGAACTATATGCTACTATAACCTAAAGCACCTATGCACCAAACAGACCACTTATGCACCAGGCCCAAGTAGGCCTCAAACAAGAGCTCCCGTGGACATTAACAAAGCAAGAGTCAGGTTGCTGATCCTGCAGAATGAGCCCGGTGAAACAACCAGCCAAGGTCGCAATGTTGCAAACCCACACTCCAAGAACAAATCATCAAAGGCACGATGTTGCAACCTCGCACTCCGCGCACCAACGTTAAAGTCACACCTGCAAATTAAACCAGACACACAGTGGAAAAGCAATATTAATTGTGCAGAATTCTGCCTCAAACACGGTCCCTCCCCACGTGACCAAGCCGAACCTGACGAGATGCCAAACCCAGGAGAGAAGAGGCGTCTGGATCCCTCGCTACGAGACACAGGCAGATACACTTGAAAGGCTCAATGAACATCTGCGACAGTGGGAGCGGTCAGCCTTCCAGCTATGAATAAATCCTCACATTGTCTGCACGTACCCATAGTGAAACATTGTTGCAAATTGCAGGTACACCGAGAGCTGGGAACAGCGGTGGTCCCAGGCTGGGAAGCTCACGGGTGCACCAATCAGAACATGGGGCTCTTATCACTGACGCCAGTAATATTAACCAATCCTCAGGAGTCTTCATGTAACAATTCTCATGTATCTAATTGTAGGGACAACCCAGATATATCACCTGACTACCCTTTGTCCACTAACATTGTTCTCTATATGTGTGCTATACTAACCCTACCACTCGAGCAACCAATTAAGAGTGGCGATAGGTTTTTTGTTAACTTTCTGAAGTGACGCAAGTAGCGCGTCATAATACAGTAAAAAGGGCCTGCGAGCCCCACGATTGTGTGTGTGTCAGGACGGACGCGTACGCTCCTTGACCCATCCCTGCCGTTTGTCTAATAAACAGCAGAGTCACCTTGCTCCTTGTGTGTGTCTCATACTCTATCTCATCTGGGATATACACGGGAGGAGTTGGGGCCTCCCTGCCTGGAGGTCTGCGGACGGCCCGGCCGACCCCGGCAGAATTTCCCCCCGACACCTCGCATTCCGTTTCTGTGGACAGAGACACACCAGCAGGCCTTCAAGGCTTTAAAAACAGCTTTTACTACTGCCCCTGTTCTACAACACCCAGACCCGGAGCTTCCATTCATTGTTGAGGCAGATGGGTCCTCCTTTGCCTTGGGTGCAGTTTTGTCACAGGTCTGTTCCTCCACTGGTCAGCTTCACCCCGTGGCCTTTAATTGTCGCAAGTTCACCGATACCGAAGCACACTACACAGTTACCGAAAAGGAACTGCTGGCAGTCATAGATGCATTCCGTATTTGGCGACATCACCTCTTGGGTGCTAAGCACCTGGTCACAGTGTACTTGGATCACCAAAACCTCCAGGATTTAGCATCTCTGAAGTGTGTCAATAGCAAGCAAGTCAGATGGCATCTGTTTTTTGCGGCTTTTGATTTGCACATCAAGCATCGGTCGGGCTCGGCCCATGGTAAGGCTGATGCCTTGTCATGTTCTCCTGGGGGGGTTGCCTTGCCAGTATATCCTGACACCCTCCTGGACTGCGGCAAAGTGGTGTGTTTATGCACACCATCTCTGCCCTTGTTAGAGGCTGTTCAAAGCTGGGTCGCCCTTCATCCCTGTGTTTCATGACGGATTGCCCTTCGTCTCTTATCGCCTGTTCCTGCCACCACAGATACCCGCAATATGGCCCTAGAATGGTCCCATGATGCCCCTGTTCGCGGACACCCCAGCCAGATTTGCACGTTGGCTCTACTGAAACGTTGGTGCTGGTGGCCGTCCACGAAGAGGGACCTGGAGTGTTACGTAAACACCTGTGCAGTCTGCGCACAATGCAAAGACCCTATGGGATGTCCTGTGGGTCTCCTGCTACCTTTGTCCGTTCCTCCCAGGACTTACCCCGGGTCCAGGGTTTCAATACTTTATGAGTGGTCATAGATTCATTCTCTAAAATGGCTCGCTTCATTCCCTGAAAAGGTATCCCCTCCGCTCCTGCACTCACTAAACTGTACTTTGAGGGCATATTCTGTCTCTTCGGGCTACCTTCAGTTCTCATCTCAGATAGGGGTTCTCAATTTACTTCCCGCTTTTGGCGGGCGCTGACCAGATTGCTTGGTATCGATGTCCGGTTCTACTCAGCTTATCACCCGGAGACAGACGGTCAAACCGAGAAGTTCAATCAAACCATGGAGCAGTATTTGCACTGCCTAACCCTGCAGCAACAGACATCGTGGTTACGGGTGGTGCATCTCACGGAGTTCACCTAAAACAACGCTGTGCACTCCTCCACTGGTTTCTCCCCTTTCTACGTCATGTCTGGCCAGCACCCCCGTGTCCTGACCATCCCGACCTGCCCTCCTCTGTCAACCCGGCTGCTACTGCTTGTGTTAGGGACCTGGCCTCCATCCACGCACAGACCTCAGCCCATCTCTTTGAGGCCCAGGCATCCATGAAGGAACAGGCTGATATGAAACGGGTGATGGCCCCATTGTATTCAGTTCTTTGTACATAACATTTAACTTCTGGGAAACCTGAGCTTTGGAAGCTTTAAGGCTGTAAGGTGAATCTCAGCCCTTCGAGTCACTTTGAGCTCTCGCTGCTCGCCGCTTCGTTCCCTGGAGGGGGCGGAGCCACTTGGAGCTCACGTGAAGCGTCACGTGACCGCAACAGCAGCCAGAACGCACCCGCGTTCACCCTCGCGGCGTTGAGCCCGGCAGGGGTAGAGGGCGCTGGCTGTTGTGCGGCTGTTTGCCGCTGGTGTCGCCTGATTCGTGTTGGGGAGACTGCGGAGAAATCATCTCTTTGATCCCTTTAAGAGCTCCCATATCGCACGAGGTGAATGCAGGAGGAAGCTGACAGCGCAACTACCTGAGTTCCTCCAAGAAAGAAAGTACAACCTACCTGCATAAAATCCAGAGCAGCGCGAAAGGCGCACGGAGTCTGTGAGCGGAGTAAAAGACTGCTGAAGTCCGCAGCAGACGCAGGTAAGCGGGAACCATGGCTCAGAATGGCCCATTGACCCGTTTAAAACTTAAACAAGCATTAAAATGTCAGGTCGACCATGGTTGTGATAAGAGCCTCTTAACAGACTCTGAAGAAGCATCACCATCATGTGATTTGAGGGGGTAATACTGCTCAAAAGAGCGGAACACTGCGGAAGCAGAATCTGCATATGCTTCTGCCATATGTCCGTCCTTGCAAAAACTTGTATCTGATAAAATATCACAATGGCAGTTACTTGCAGAGAAAGGGGGTATGACAGCTATGTTGCCAGGACTTGAGACAAATGAAATCATAGTTGCTAAAGTAAATAGAAACACAAATGGACAACATTCCGCTGCTGTAGCGGGGGTTGTAAGCAACAAATGTCATATCAAGGAATGTGATAAGACTTCAAAATTGACAGATGCATGTTCTGAAAGTGCTAAGGTGCCTGAAGTGATTGAAGTGAATGCAGGCGTGTTTCAATCACCTTTTGATGTTACTGACACTGAGCTCTTGGAAATTGAGGTCCCTAATAGATTCTTCCAATCCAACTCACTAAAATTAACGTTTCCAGCAGAACATGCTGACCGCAAAAATTCCCTGCTAGAGACTAAAAGAGATAATATCCAGCAGGCACATGTAAACAATATACTAGAGATGAGAAAAGACCCAGACATCAATGAAAACATAAGAGGAAATGAGGCAATAGGAACCTTGTGTCATCTAATAGCTATAAGTCCTGCTGGTACTGGTATTACAACCATCAGCCTACAGCCTGTGAGTCAACAGCACGAGAAGAAAAGACCATCCATGTCGAATCTGGGGCTCGACTTAGCGGGCCGTGAAACCCACTTGACGGAAAGACTAAAAGCAGATTTTGAATTAATGAAAGGAAAGTTATCTGACAGCTTCAATAAAGAAAATAATGGAAGACAAAATCGGTCTCTAAATAATCAAAATACAGGAACACAAGTAACAACACAAGCAATACTTGAAACAAATTCAAATCAACAAATGATGCAAAAAGAAAAAGGCCCTATAGCGGGGATAAAGTGCGGACTCACGCAGCCGTCTCTGCAGGGAAGTGATGCAGGCCATCGAGGACGTGGAACAGAGACCTTTCGTCGCCGGGATGGCGAGATTCGTCATTGTGGGAAGATCCCGGCAAGCTGTTCAACGCCGAAGCCTGTGCTTTTGATGGGAGAGTGTGAACAAAAAACACAGGCACCGATTAACTCATCCATTAATGACCCACCCGAATCAGAAAACTCCACAAACGAAAATCTTAATTGTGATTCAACAAAAGATATCGACAAAAACAAATCGAATTTGTCTGTGGCAGCAGCCATTCCAATACACAATAACGTGTTGGCTGCAACTTCGCTGGCACCAATTCCATTTATAAAGCTGTATGACACATTGAATGAGGCGACACAAAACAATGGAGCAGTTCTTGGACATATAATGGAAAAAATAAATAAAATGGAAACCACAAGTTCGGCTTGGCACTCACGATTGGAAGCAGAATCTGTCCAGCACCTTGAACACGTTAATAGATTGCATGACATAATTCTGAAAGAAAATAAGGAAAAATCACTCCTAATGGAGACAATTGCTGAGTTATTGAAACAATTCCATGAAAATAAGGTGCCACACTTACCATCATGCTATAGTGGTGCAACTGAGGGAAAGCATGTCGGAACGCAGTGCGGTAGAAATTCAATTGTTGTTGACTTAACTACACCCAGTGGCACAGCGGCACCCTCAATCGTGGCAGAGGAAAATACTCAGGCTGAAAGTATATCAAACACGGGGGAAAAAAAGGCCCCGGAAGTGCCTTACTCCACTGGCTTAGATGAGGGCACCTCAAAGAAGAAAAGTCCTGAAAGTAAAAGAAGTAAGCAAGCTAGGTCGGACTTCAGAAATATGGAGGAGGAGGGAAATCGTGGTGAACAGGCATCAGTCTCGGGTGTGGCTGTAGCCGCCACTAAGGAATCCTATGGGATATTCAGTGGATTGGCGGCGAATATTTCCTTGAAGGAAATGTTATCAAAACCGCAAGCGGTGGCAAGCCACTGCAGAAAAAAATCAATGAAGACAAAACATACAGTGAGATCGACAAATCAGTTAGGAATTCAGAAGAAATTTGACAGTGCCTCCTAAAACTTCATTTTTTTCAAGGAAGACAAAAAATGATGAAACGATGAAAGATACGCACAAAGAGCGGTCTTCTATACCTGTAAGTGGAGCCACAAAATCGTGCACTGAAAATCCAAAGAAGAGAATGAGACTCGACTCGGATAAGAATTCAACTTATTCAGAGATGAACTCGACAGACCTGTGTAATTTATCCACCTACACCGATGACGACGATGAGGATCAAAACATGGAGTTGCATCAGGGACCAAACAACGATATCGATGATCAACGAACGAGTGGTATTCAAAGTATGGCTAAAACTCAGCACCTGTTTAAGCCACCTACAATGAAACAGGGGAATGAGACGAAGCAAGACCGAGATTCAGGAGTTGCTGAATCTATGAAGGTGACAAGTAAGAGACCGATACTTAGCGATCATGCCAAGCGAGATTCCCTAATAAAATTGAACCCAAAACATACAGCGGCACAGCAATTGAAAAAAAGACGATCAGTAGAGACTACTAAAAATGGTCTGAGCACAATTACACATGAAGTGAGAATTGAAAACGTGCTCCCAGATGACCTGGATGTCAACTTGAATAGAGGTAATATCATGAGGCTGCTGCACTCAGTGCCGGCCCTAAGAACCATCAGGTCCGAAGACGTAACAATAGTGGAGTATATGTCTGAAGATAGAGTCGATCGGGTGCTACTGCACATAAACTCTCAGGCTGTACGGAAAACCATGATGGGTGGAAAAGATGAACTACTATGTCTGGGCTTCGAGTCTGCTGAATATGAGCAAGCGACAAGCTTTCTTGATTCGGAAAGCAGAGAAAAATTTACCAGCAGGAACTCCTTAGAACAACGTCGAGATGAGATAAGAAAACATTTGACAGCTGAGTCATCCCAGCGCCTGCAAATCGGAATTGGAAAAAATAAGCAGAACGAGAATTAGCTATCTGAAATTGGACTGGAGGGTGATTTGACTTTGATATCGTGGAATACCTGCGGATTCAGCCATCTGTACAACGATTTCCCAGTAGATTTGACAAACAACTTTGTCATCTGTTTACAGGAGACATGGATACGATCTCCTCCCTCAAAGGATGGCTACTTGACCCTAATAAACCCAGCTTTAAAAAACACACAAGGAAGACCTTTTTCCGGTCTATTAACTCTGGTGAAGATTGGGACAACATGGGAAGTCATTGAAGAAAACAACCCTAATAGTCATGTACAATCAACTCTCTAACAACAGTCAATTGGACATGACAACAAATTCCAATACTTGCTTCTAATCAATGTATATTGGAACCCGTTGAAAATATCAACGGCAAATTTTGTCACCTTGGTAATGATGATAATCAATAAAAATCAAAGAAGTCATCTAGATCTATCGATAATCATCTGCGGCGACATGAATATCACTTGGTTCGACACAGATAAAGAGTTACTCTTTGATCACTCAAACAGCAAGCTACCGAACTGCTCGCGAAGAAAAAAATGGGACAATGAAATAGAAGCACGTGACTGTGTAATGGTAAACGGAAATGTGAGTGGCGACAGTCCGCCTAATTACACCTGGCATAATATGGGCCTGAAAAAGACTTTGGACTACATTTGGGCGTCTCAAAATCGATGGTCTACAATTAAAAATCTGAAGATCGTGTCGACCGAAAACAGTGACCATGACCTGCTGATCATGTCATGGCCTCTAAAACGCCAAACCATACTCACAAAAATGATCCAAGTCCTGGAAATAAACAGTGGAAGAAACAGGCTCAGACTAAAAGCAAACCAAATTAAGAAATTGACTTCAGCCCTACTAACAGCTGACAATGAGCTGAGTGATCCAACGAATTACTCGAGATTACTACCATGCAAATGTGAAAAAACTAAACATAGCGGGAAAATAATTTGTATTCATCGTCACATCTGGAGTAAGAAAAAATATCCATGAAAAGAGACAACTTAATAAGGATATAGGCGAATGAAAAAATCGGTTCGGAACAGCCGAAGAACAACGAAGAATTAAATTAAGAAAACAGAAATACCGGAACTGGCTAAAAGCCTTTAAATTCCAACGATATCAAGAACGCGGAGAGGAAATAATGGGGTTAATAAAAACAAACAACACAAGAGAGATCTGGTCCATCCTGAATAAAGGTCACAAAAATCACTCGGAGAGACTTGAAAACGGAGTTGCTGAAGGAGAATGGCACAAACACTTCCAAAAGGTATTTTCAACGCAAACACTGCAAGAAGAGATACAGCCGGCATGTGAAATCTCAAAATGGGATGTCTGTGAGTCTGAAGAAACAATTGAAAATGCTATCAGAAAATTAAAAAACTCGAGAGCTGCAGGTCCCGATGGTATCACGAATGTGATGTTAAAAGAAAACAAACATGAGTGGTCCGAATGTATGGAAATCCTGTTTTCTGTGATCGCAGACCAACAATCTTTTCCGCCTTCATGGTCAGAGGCAATAATTGTGCCGATCTGTAAAAAGGGCAATCGGGCTGACCCTGCCAACTACCGCCCGATTGCCTTTTTGGACACGATTGGCAAGGTGTTCCCCACATTCCTTCAGAAAAAACTATCATCTTGGCCAACAAGGGCAGAAATGGTAGACATAAGACAGTCTGGCTTTACTAAAGGAGTCAGGACGGAGTTGAACCTGGCAATTGTAAATATCCTGAAATTGGAGGCAATAAAGAAAAAATCAAACCTGTTTTTTGCGTTTATTGACATGCAACAAGCATTTGATACAATAAACCGCAAAAAACTCTGGATGAAATTGGAAAAGCAGAACTGTCCAAAATCGCTGCTAACTCCAATAAAAGCACTACATGCAAACACCACGGTGAGGATCCGGATAAATGAACAAGGGGATCTCTCAGACCCGATCGTAACAGACAAAGGGGTAAAACAACGGTGCCCCCTGGCAGCAACTTTATTCAAACTATTCATTGCTGATGTACCAACTGCCCTAGCAAAGGCAAAATGCTTTGCGCCACAGATTGATGGATCCCCAATAAGTTGTGTAATCTATGCCGATGACCTGGTCCTGGTCGACCAAACACAGATCGGGTTACAACGACTTCTCCATGAACTCCAAAACTACATGGACAATAACGACCTAATAATAAATGTTGGAAAAACTAAATAAAATCATGAAGTTCGGAACTACTAAAGGAACAAAAAATAAGAACTTCAAGTGGCGAATATACGACAAAGAGATTGAGAAGGTAGAGGAAATCCGCTATCTAGGGATAAAGATCAACACCTCAATACGTGAATGGAGCTGGGTCCATGAACTTTGCCAACGAACGCAGACCTTAGCCCTACAAGGAGCACGAATACAGTCACTTTATGGCAAATTCTCTATGATCCCGACACGCATGTTTTATCTGCAGAAAGTGATCCCTGCAATCATATTCGGAGCTGAAGCTGGGTGGAACATCAACAGTAAGATCTGGAGCCAGCTTGAAGGGATGATTTGGCGGCGGGTTCTGAGATTGCCAATATACATCTCGATGATAATAATAAGGCATGAGTTAGCATTAGATGGACTCTATACCATTGTCTTATGGAAATCACTATCATTACTGCGGAAAATGAACATGCCAGTCCCAGAACCAGGATTCGAAATTTTTGCCTCAAAACGCAATTGCGGCAATTCGGATTTGCTCCAGACATGGTCCCAAAAGGTGAAAGCAATAATGGTTGAAGCAAATATTACAATGGAAACATTATTGATGCTACCACAAATTGCGAAAAAAAAACTTAAAGCATGGTCATGGATCCAAAACGTGTCCAAATATGAAAATCTGCCGACAGCTCTAAATCTCCGAATGTCAATGAACAAATTGGGTAAAATGCCGAATTATTTGCAGCAATTTCCCTCGAGACATCACCGAGATGGTTTCTTTCATCTGCGCATAAATGCCTACAAATCAAAACAAATTCTATATATGCGACATATTGAAGACACAGCAGACAAAATATGTAGATATTGTAAAGTAAATGAAGAAAGCATAAAGCACTTACTAATGGAATGTACAGCTCTTAAAGATAGGCATTCACTACATATGAGCAAATACGCTCCAAAAACAGGAAATATGGAGGACTTGTGGGCTCGAATTCTGAATGGGAGCTCGGTGCACCTAACTTGCTCTGTAGTGAACTTTCTGGACAACATTTTTCCAAAAATTAGAACTGAGGAGGTCATGAAATAAAGTTTGTATTGGAAAAGCTTATCATGGAAAATGTGAAATTTTGTTAAAAAGTTTGTAATAAACTAAACAATAAAAAACAAAAAAAACAAAAAAAAAAAATTGTATTCAGTGGGTGTCATGATGCCTACCCCCGGGGAACCAGACCAGGTCCAGCAACCCCAGAAGCAGGCATCAAGCTATTTTGAGCAAGCCCAAAAACCCCTGCTAGGGGCTGTTTCGGTGCAGTCCTGGAGCCCATGGCGCCAGGCTCATATGGAGAGTCAGTCCTGGTGCCATAGGCACCAGGCTCTTAGAGTAGAACTTACCTGATGCAGACCATGCTGCAAGCTTACCTGATGCAGACCATGCTGCAGAGCTCCAAGCCAAATGAGGCTTGGAAGGGACTATTTTACCTAGGGACTATTTTTTACTCGAGTGGGGCTGGGGAGGAATACTTACCTGGGACTACTTTGGAGGCTATTTAAACCACGCCCGAAGAGCAGCACACGCTTTGCGTTATTCTGCATCCAGCAGCGTAACGCTCACCGTGTCTGCAAGCCTGCATCCAGTCTTCTGCCACACCCGCCTCGAGTCTGCAGCTCCTAGAAAAAGGGAGGAACAGAAGGAGAAAAGGTTAGAATAAGAGCAAAACCTTCGATCCTTACCTGAATACCAGATCCACCGCGCCTTCGAGCTGGAAGAAAGAAGCATTTTACGCGCGCCGCCTCGCCTGCTGCAGCGCTGCGCTGAACTCACCAGCCTTCGCAGCATCCTCACGATCCACCGCATCCTTCTGCACGTTCCCACTGTGCTCTGGCACCTAAGGGGAACACAAGAACAGCAAAGGTGAGCCAAGGGAATAAACAGAGGCAATAGTAACTACCCCCATAGACTTACCTGATTACCGCCGGGGGTGCTATTCCTCTTCACGGGTCGGCGCAGTCTCCATTGCATCCTCGCCATACCCCAGCCCCTAAGGGGAACAAAAGGACAACAAGGTGAGACAAAGGGACAAACAAGGGGAACTCTTCTCACCGCAATAGACTTACCTAATTTTACCGCCGGAGGCATTATTCCCCGAACTTCATATTTTCTCTCGACACCTGAATAAGGGAGCAAGCAACAGGTTATATTCTGGCCTTATTTTATCGAACTGTGTAGGATAAGCCAAATTCTTACCTGAACTTCGTCAGCTACCACGAGGAACTCTTCGCTGGGGTCAAGCTGCAAACTGCAAGGAATCGGACAAGAGTGATAGTCAGACATGTGAACTCTTACAAACTACATACTTTTCTGAGTCATATTGTTCTGGAACTCACCAATTCCTTCGAGCCAGTGAAGCAACTGGTTATCAACGCGCCCCTGCGCTCAATGCAGGATGGAGAGCTCATCTTTTCAAACCATCAGGTGAGACTATAAGAGGGGACGTCAAAGGTGATCTGTGGGGAGAATAGCGGTGGTGGGGGATTTACGCTCAACTCCATGGGTGGTTCATTCCCTTTCTCCATTTGAAGAAGAATATTTCTACGGGTCAAGCAAACGAAGCTAGGTGGGCTAGTCCAGTCCGTCATCTCGGCCCTACGTGTCACATTGGTGGAGACCGCAGCTGTCCAGTTCAGATCGACGCCTCTGTGGGAGCCAGGTGAGCATAACAGTGGGGTCTTGTGTCTGGTTGTCTACTCGTAATTTGCGGCTGGTGGGTTGTCGCAAGCTCTTACCTCGCTTTGTGGGGCCTTATGTAGTGTCCCAGGTGATCAACCCAGTGGCCTATTGTCTTATACTCCCGGGGTCTTGGCGGGTTCAGCCCGTCTTTCATGTCTCATTACTCAAGCCCTGTCCCGATTCCACCCGGCCCTGTATCCTTGACTTCCTCGGATGTGTTTGAGATCTCCAGTATCTTGGGTTCCCGTGTCTGTAGGGGGCGTCTGCAGTATCTTGTGGACTGGTCTGGCTATGGGCCGGAGGAGAGGTCTTGGGTGCCTGCTGTTGATGTCCAGGCTCCCCGCCTGGTGGCCGCTTCCATCGGGACAATCCTTTGTGCCCACCGGGTCGTGGGCCTTTGGGGGGGCTCTGTCACGCACACACCCCTTAGAGTTCCCGGTGTTCCCAAAGCCTGTCCTAATCCCTCCATTCCGCCCCGTCCTCTTTCTCGGTTCCGGGACTCACGTGTGCTCGCCCCGGACTCCCATGTGCCAGTGCGAGTGTTTCGGCATGTTACACACTTGCGGATACGCCCGCCCCATTGGCGTGTTCCTTGGCGTCTGCGAGACCGGCGCTGCAATTCGCTTCCGCGTCAAGTGACCAGTGCTTCCCGCTCACATGTCTCTGCTGCACATTCACGTGATGCGGTCGCGAGTCATGTGACCAGGAAGTAATCCGCAGCGCCATATTTAAACAGCCGCATCCAAACATTCAGTGCTTCACAGCTGTTCACTTTGACACTGTCCGGCGCCTCGGATACTCATATTTGGATTTACCTGGAAACTGACTTCGGCTTGGATTAAGTACTGCTCTTGGATTACCCTTGTTTCTGGCTGCTTGGATATTCTTGTTACGAATCACAGACTGCTTACTGGACTTCTACTTGGTAATTCCTTAGTACTACATTCTGGTTTCCTTGTCTGGATCCTTGGATCAGGTGGGCTCAGCCCTCACACCACTGGCTGGCCTCAGGGGCTCATCACATCATATTGGGAAAAGTTGCCCTGGTGAGTCCCAGAACCCCTCCTAAAGGGTTAGCAGCGTCATCACTGCCCTTTTCTGGTAAAACCGTCCCACTTACTTACTGTTTGGTTTGTGACTGCAGTTTTGGCTTGATACTTAACCAGTGCTTTCTTTGCAGTAGCTTGGGGTCCCCAGAGGTTTGTGGATCCGGAAGATCACCTCCCACCTGTGGCCTCAAGGGTTGCACAGAGAGTGATTTTGGACTCTCTCTGTGCGGCACGTGTGGACAGAGGACTCTTCTGCCTACATGACAGTCAAGACACAACAGTGGAGTACTCCTACCTGGACGCCAAACCCTAAGGGTCAACTGTGCAAAGAACACCTGGCAACAAGGGGTGTGCGATGGCCCGGGGACGCCAGAAAACTGCCAAGGGAATCACCAAGTACCCAGAGGCGTAGCCAGGATTGTCTAACAAGTGGGGCCTGAAGCTAATGTAGTTGGCCCCCTTGCAGTGACATAAACATCTGTAAATACCCACACAAGGCTGCTGAGTGGGCATTTACAGATTTTGGGTGGGCCTTGCCCACTTGCTCAGGCCCTACCCTGTCTATGCCTCTCCAAGTACAAGCAAATCCCTAACGCTCACAGGTGCTGCTACCAAGCAGGCGAAGGAGAGAGTCCAGAGTAGCAAAGTGACTGCATAATGTGGGAACTTGTGCACGGTTTACTGGAGTCGGGGCGAGGGAGGTCCCGTTCAACCAACACTTGGTTATTAAGACCTGGCCATATTTCCATTAAATTGACTCAAAATAACCTAGTACTAACACCTGCTATTTTCAGCAAAAGCTATGATAGTAGGAATGCAGTCAATATACTTACATAAACATTATCATAATAAGTACAAGAAGAATAGCGACGATAATAATAACAATGATGTGTTATTTATATAGCGCCTTTATCCAAAGCGCTTTACAGAGCACATATTTACATACAATATCACCCAACCGAAATTGGTACTTATTTATCGACTCGGAAGGATGAATGGCTGAGTTGGCCTTGCCAGGATTCAAACCTGCAAATCACGCTCAGATCGCAGCAGCGAGCGCTGACCCGCTGAGCTATCTTACCAGCTAACATTAATACTAGTATAATCATTATCATATATCCAACTTTTGCTGTGCCATAATTCTCAGGGGAGAAATCTCCTGGCAGAATACAGCGGGGTGAGGGGTAAAAATAATCTGCACCTTTTAAAGGGAAATGTATCTTTTCTGCTGTTCCGTAATATACTGTCTGAATACCTACCCAAAGGCCAAACCTTTATATCAAACCTTTTGCATGAGCCACCTCTAAAGAGAAGGTACATTCGCCTGTCTTGCCACCTCGGCCTTGTGCTCCCCCAGCCCTCCTCCCTCACCAAACACGCGCACGCAGCAGCGTCCCTGGTAGAACAAATGCCTGATATTTCACCGAGGTCCCTGCCTCAAACTCTGTCTGCCGAACGGTGTAGGTGAAAGGCCAGAGCATTAACAATAGCGCCATAATCCGGAGCCGTAAATCGTGCCCCGATGCATTAAGTTATACCCTCCCAGCTCCTGGAGCCCTGGGCCCCCCAGCCAGGCCGCCTCCTCGGTAATACACCGCCGATTGTTCTCCAATTGGTCAGCAGTTCGTTTTCTTTTATGTGTCCCCGTGACCCCCCGCCGCTGCCGGCTCCCCTGGTCCATTCACAGGTTTTTACAAGCTTCCCTGTTTAGTGTTGATGGCTGGAGCCACACACAGTGCGCTCTTTGATCCGGGGAACTCGATCTCTGCAGGCCTCGCTTTTATAGGGAGCCCAGGCCCAGATTAATGAATTAGGCACAGTATATCAGGAGTCGTAAAGTGGTGTTGGTGATGGTGCCCACCGCAGAGCTGCCCGCCGAGAGGTGTGGGGAGGCCGCACGCGAGGGGACGACGACGTGAGACACGTCCCGGTGGAAACACAAGGAAGGGGGTGATATTTGAAGTAGATAGAGACCAAAAGCAAAGGCAAGGGAGGGGGTGGGGCTAAACTAGCGTCTAAACCATTGGCTGGCAAGGTGCTGTCAAAGCAGGGGATTTGCTGCAGGTAAGGTCAGAGCCAAACCCGAGGGGACATTTAACACTGGAGTAAAGACCAAGTTCAAACCCAGTGCAGATCCAGCTGCAGCAAAGACAAAGCAGACGGAACATATCCAGCTACAGCCAAGGCCAGAGCAGGCCTAGGAAGATCCAGTTACAGGAAAGGCCAAAGCAAACTAGGGCAGTTTCTGCTACAGCCGAGGCCAAAGCAGGCCTAGGCAGATCCAGCTAACGCTCAGGCCAAAGCAAGCCAGTGCAGATCCATCTAAGCCCAGAGCAAAGCAGGCCAGGACGGACACAGTTACAGACGAGGCCAAAGCAGAGTAGGACAGTTCCAGCACCACCCAAGGCCAAAGCAAGCCAGGCAGATCCAGCTACAGCCAAGAGCAAAGTAGGCCAGGGCAGATCTAGCTAAAACCCAGGCCAAAGCAAGATAGGGCAGATCCATCTAAGTCAAGAGCAAAGCAGGCCAGGAGGGACCCAGCTACAGACGAGGCCAAAGGAGGGCAGGACAGATCCAGCTACACCAAAGACCAAAGCATGCCAGGACAGGACCAACTACAGCCAAGGCCAAACCAGACTAGGACAGATCCAGCACCAGCTAAGGCCAAAGCAAGCCAGGGCAGATCCAGCTACCGCCAAGAGCAAAGCAGGCCAGGACGGATCCAGCTACAGACGAGGCCACAGCAGGCCAGGACAGATCCAGCTACACCAAAGACCAAAGCATGCCAGGACAGGGCAAACTACAGCCAAGGCCAAAGCAGACTAGGACGGATCCAGCTACAGCCGAGGCCAAAGCATGCCAGGACAGGCCCCTACTACAGCCAAAGCATGCCAGGGCATCAAGCTAATCCTAGCCAAGCAGAAACCCACTCTGGATCCCGACAACCTAGGTAACTATCGCCCAATCACCCATCTTCCCTTCCTAGGTAAGATCATTGAGAAAGCGGTTGCCATACAACTGCAGGAACACATCAACACCAACAATCTCCTCCAAACCTACCAATCCGGGTTCAGTCCCAGATGCAGCACAGTGATGGCAACCATACAGGTGGTCGGCAATGCCCTCAACATCCTTGACGACGGGCACCCCTGCCTCCTCGGTCACTTTTAAAACAGTAGACTACCAGGTGCTCAGACGCCCTACATTAGTGCATGGGGACCAGCAACCTTGTCCTATGCTGGTAAAAGTCCTACCTCGCAAACCGCCAGCAGTTTGTTCAGACAGACTCCTCTAGATCCCAATGTTAGCTTTCACTGTCATAGTCTCTCCTGGGTCCAAGGGTCTAAGGGAAGGATGTCATGGAGGGGTTTTGCGACTGGTTTGCGGAGTTGGTCATACCATCTTGCAGCCAGAAATGAAATGACCTGTGCCTAAGCTCAAACTGGCCTGTAGGTCTTTGGGGCAATGCACAAAGTATAGCTCCTACATGCAGGTTTTTGGGTCAAAGTGGGCCCATTTTCTTTTTACCAAAGTGGGCCAGTTCAATGATTTCCTGCACTGTGCAGCTGATATTGTTCACCAATTATATTGCAGTATTTGTAACAAATTGTACCCAATATTTCCCATTGGGTAGTCTCAGGGCAAATGTATGTCCTAGTCCAACACTGCGTGTGCCCCCTAAAGTTAAAGACTTGGAGCATGATCACTGTAATCAAGAGGACTACCGCACTGAAAACAACAAGGTCATTGATTATTCAGTAATTTGAAGGTACTCTCAATATATTGAGTCAATCCTGCTGTCAGGCTCACAGATGGTGCTGGTAACCAAGACTGCTAGTAAGTGTCATCTGCCGGCTGACAATTGACAGTGCTCACTTGTTACTGCTGAATTCACTAAGACAACGACTACTAGATTCTTCTAGTTTGGACCAATTCTCGGTTTGCTACACATCTGTACATTTTAATTAGTGCTCAGCTCCTACCTTGCTCCCTCATTGTGATTATTCACTTCCTTTGTATGAATATGGCCTTGAGAATTTGTGTTTGTATTTATTAGCACACAGGCAGTGATGGGTGATGGCCTCTTAGCAAATCAAAGTGCTCAGAATGCAGGCATTTCCCAATACACGCACCTGCGGAAGGGTACTCTGCCAATCAGGTGGCTGGAAGAGGGGGCAAAAATACACTGAACACCGCCCGCTCTTTCCAGCCATCCATGGCCCTTTCCTGGGTGGTGCCATCTTGATTGTGGGAAGGCAAGAGGGATCCTCTCCCTGTTACCAACCCACCCTCCCAAAACAAAACATACGCCTTCCCCACCCCTTCCATCCCTCCCCACTTACCTGCTGGACCAGAGCTTTGTGCGTCGGTCCCGGTCCTCCTCCCACCCGCGGCCAAGGAAATGGAAAAGGGACTTAGTCCTTTTTCCTATAGTGGCAGCCATCTTTTTTTTTCTCGGGAGATTGGCATCGTGCAATATGTGCAGCTAATCGCCACAAAAAATAAAATAAACCATTTGGACCCGGGAAGAACCCTGTGGTGCATTCCTGGCCATGTTACCCCCTTATCAGGGGAGGACATGGCCAGTAACAGCCCAGAGCCTCACTGAGGCCCTTGCTTGGCTCTGCCCTGCCTAGGCTCGGACTGGCAGGCCGGTATTTGCCATGGCTGCCCCCCATATGGGGATGATTGCCATAGTGTTACTTGCCTTCCGAGGCCCATGAGCAGTGGGTTGCCACCATTGTGCCTGCCAGGACTCTGTCCTCCAGTCACCCCTGCCCCAATGTCATCTTCATCACACATTCCACTACCACACACCACCTCTCACACATCCACTTACATTTTGCCATCCTTGCATCTGCACTCATCAACCACCGTGCTGGTCTACCTCTTGTAGATATTTAAACTTGTGAAATGGCTGTGGCATCATTGCCAAACCTTTTAACAAAAAACCTATTGGCACCCTGTACAGCATGGCAGGCTGCTACCAACTACAATACCTGCAGTGTGCACATTACTGCATGTTAATGTCTCCAGGGTCCACACTGAGGCCCTCAGGAACTCTGGACTGGGTCATTATCAGGTGGTAATCCCCCCCACCCCAGCTCAGAATTTATTGCTTGACTAATATGTGGAAGATGACTACCTGGTAGGTTTCTCCGAGTGATGTTCCCCAACTCAGGTAAGCATTGCCAGTACATTTCCCCATCCTGACAGTCGTCCATGCCTGCAGCTGAGCCCCCTCATTTCCAAAATCTACTCTCCAATTGCTTCCCTTTGGAGAATTTATGTTAGCAACAATTATGGTAAGATAGCTCAGCAGGTTGAGCGCTCACTGCTGCGATCTGAGCGTGATCTGCAGGTCGCAGATTCGAATCCCGGCAAGGCCAACTCAGCCTTTCATCCTTCTGACGTTGATAAATGAGTACCAATTTCGGTTGGGTGATATTCTATGTAAATATGTGCTCTGTAAAGAGCTTTGGATTAAGGCGCTATATAAATAACACATCATTATCTTTATGTAATAGATGATATAGATGCCCTCTCTTTTTTGCCAGGGTTGGGATTTGCAGAGATTTGTTTATTTATTTATTTATTTATTCATATTTTTAAAGTGCACATCAGCCCAGGGGCATTGTGGCGCTGTTACAGATATACATTGCTGGTTACAAAGGAAGGCAGAGTGCGTTGTTAGAAGGCATTAACAATTACATTTCAGATTCATCTTAGGGTTACCTTGTACGCAGGAAATAGCATGTGTTAACATTTACAGTTCATCTTGGGGTTACATAGTACCTAGACTGTGATAAATACAGTGCAGCTATAGGATTGGCCAGGCAAGGGTGTAGTGAAGGTTAAATGAAGTGTGTGGTTTTGAGAGATTTGCGAAAGACGGTCAAGGAAGGTTCTGCTCTGAGTGCATTCGAGAGGGCATTCCAGAGTTTAGGTGCTATGTGAGGGAAGCCAATGCTGCCGGCGTTGGCTCTTTTTATGTAGGGTACGCAGAGTTGGTTTGCATGGTGGCTTCTTGTGGGGCGGGCAGAGGTGTTTTTGGATATGGTTTCTGATACGTAGGATGCGGTGGAGAGATTGATGCATTTGTGTGTGAGGATGAGAATTTTGAAGTTGATCCTTTCCTTGATCGGGAGCCAGTGGGCTTCGTGTCTGACCTTGGATATGTGGTCCCTTTTTGGAATGTGTAGGGTTGTGCAGAGTGCATTGTTTTGAGTTATTTGGAGCATTTTGATGTTTTTTGTAGAGGTGCCTGCCGGAAGGGCGTTGCAATAATCAAGTCTGGCTCCTATTGTGGCTTTGGATATGGATAGGCAGTTTTGAGTGGTTAGGAAGGGTTTTATGGCAGTAAGTTTGGTGGTCTGAGCAGAGGCAGAGGAGATGGCGCTGACATGTCTTGTCATTGAGAGTGTGGAGTCTAAGTAGACTCCAAGGGCCTTTACTGATGTAGAGACTGGTATATTAGCATGATCGATAGTGAAATTAGTGTTTTTAGTGTTGAGTTTAGAAAGAGTTTCCTTGGGGCCCAGGATGATGATCTCAGTTTTATCCCCGTTTAAGCAGAGACCGTTGATTGCCATCCAAGTTTGGATGGTGGCATATATCTGGAGGAGAGCTTCTGTGTCATGGTCATATTCTCCAGTGAGAGGGAGGAGGACTTGGGTGTCGTCGGCATAGTTCGTGTAGGCTATGCCGAGCGCATCCAACAAGTCAAAGAGAGGTTTGGTGAACAGGTTGTAGAGGGTGGGTACAGTGCACGATCCTTGGGGGACTCCACAGTTGATGGTTGTAGGAGCGGCGTGGGCCTGGTCAGAGTAGACATTCATAGCCCTTCCTTCTAGGAAGGAGGTTATCCAGGAGGTGGCTTTGTCGGAGAAGTGGGCTGCGTTGGACAGGTGGGAGGTAAGCATTTTGTTGTCGACAAGATCAAACGCGGTGGAGAGATCGAGAAGAAGCAAGAGAGTAGGTTTACCATTATCCACTAATCTTAGTATCTACGAGGGCGGTTTCTGTGCCATGGCCTTTGCGGAAGCCTGATTGTCTTCTGCCAAGGATGGCATTGGATTCCAAATATTGTTGGATTTGGATGTGGGTGGCTTTGTCCAGATTTTGAGGAGGAAGGGAATGGTGGTGACGGGGTGGTAATTTTTGGGGCAAGTGGGGTCTAGGTTGGGTTTTTTTATGAGTGGGCGAACCCAGGTTTCTTTTAGGCTTTGTGGTACGATGCCAGAAGAGAAGGATGCATTAATGAATGCAATGATGATGGGGTGAGTGAGTCTGCGCATTCTTTGATGATAGTAGGGGGACAAATGTCACCTTTACAAGTGGAAAGTTTGATATATTTGAGAAGGTCAGTAACTTCAGTTTCTGTGATGTCTCTGTAGACAAAGAGGGGGATTTGAGAGAGAGGTTTAGGTGAAGGTGGCAGATGGGGCATATCCTGATTGGAAGGGCTTTGCGCTGAGTTATTATTTTGTCTTGGAGCATTTTGACTTTGTTGATGAGAGCATCCTGAATGCTGGAACACCAAACTTTGTCTTTAGTTATTTCAACTGGGGCAGTAGAGGGGTGGTGAGATCTTTGAAGATAGTGAAGATTTCCTTGGTTTTTGAATTAGCTTTGGTCATTCTATGGTTGAATGATTCTGATTTGGCTAGGAATATGGCTTTTTTATACTTGGATGAGATCTCTTTAAATTCATTTGGGGAGGACTGGTTGGGCTAGGATTGCCATTTGGCTAGTGCTCAGCGTTTGTTGGTGCGTAAAGTAGATAGCTCTTCTGTAAACCAAGAATTCGGGTGCATAGATTTTTTCTCTTTTTTCTCTTCTAGGGGAGCTATGGACTCAATTGCTTGGGTGAGCACCTGTGCTTAGGTTTTGGCCAGTGACATGGGGTCTTTGTTGAATGGGGGTTTGAGTTCAGGGATATCGAGAAATGATGCGAGGTTGGTTTTAGTTAGCTTTTTTGAACTCCTGACTTTGGCGGGTGGGGCGTATGAGAGTGTCTTGCGAGTGGGGAAGGTGGGAATAGCAAATTGGATGAGGTTGTGGTCTGTCCAGGGGAGGGCTGAGATGTTAGTGATGGATGAGGAGCAGTTGTGGTCTGCGATCCAGTCGCTGGATCGGACTTTGCAGTGGGTTGGAGCAGTCATTTTATGTTCAAACCCAATGTTAGTGAGTTATTTGGCAAGGGAGGTGGCTGCTTTGTCCTTGAGGTCGTGTAGGCCTAGGTTGAGGTCGCCTAGTAGGATGGTTTTGGTCAAACTTTTTAGGTTGTTCCATATGATTTGGAGGAGATGTTTTTGGTAGTCTGATGGTGAGCCAGGTGTCCTGTAAGTGAATAGGATGTTTATGGTGCAGTTAGGGGAGAGAGATAGTTTGGTAGTGAGTAGATCTGTGTTGTTTTCGCATTGTTGATTGCAGAGTCTAATGGAGAAGGTGTCTTTGAAGATGAGGGCCACACCTCCTCCTTTAGATGATGTTTTGCGGTCCTGTCTCAGGATAGTGTATCCTTGAAGGAGGGTGAGGGAGAGGGAGGGGCATGATTCTTCATGTAGCCAAGTTTCAGAGATGGCTAGTAGGTCGAGTTTAAGGGTGGTGATGAGGTTGTGCGCATTTCAGATCTGTGTGGTGAGATATGGGTGGTTGTTGGTGATGGATGTTGGCCCGGGGGTGTAGTAAGTAGGTGATTATAAGGATGAGAGGGGTTGGGTTGGGTTCATTGAATTGGGAGTGGGTGTTGGGCAGCTGGTGGTATGGGGTGTATGTTTGTGTGGACAGTGTTGGGGTGCGAGAGCTAAGTCTGGAGTTTCTGATGTCTATAGTGGGTGGTGTGCTGCAGTGGGTGACGTCTAGATTAGTGAGGGCTCTAAGTCTGCAAAGCCTCGGGGTGAGGAAGGGTTGGTCATTGATCTTGATAGTGTGAGGGCAGGGCTGGGTCTGCTGTGGTGAAGGCGGTGTTGTGTGACTGTGGTGTGGTGGAGGAGATAGATCTGTGAGCGTGATGGACATGCTGCTGATGGACCAGAGGGCGAGTGTGAGAAATGAGAGGGCGAGGTGGGTGAGGTGAAGGGATGTGGGTGGAGTCACTGTCTGGCAGGATGCGGGAGGATACGTTTGTGCAGTACAGTGACAAAATTGTGTTTAGTGCTAGTACAGAACTTGCTAGGCAGTTTCAGTAGTCATTGTGATATATATGTAGATAGTCTAAATAAGGTGGGGCATGTCAGGATGTGTAGATCAAAATAGGCTAATCCAACATGTGAATGGTCATTACAAATCATGGATAGGCAGTTCAGTGGAGGTAGAACAGGTGCAATTCAAAATATGCTGGATCAACATAGGGTGGTCAGCATAGAATAAGGTAGATGCAGTTTACCTTGGGTAGTTCAAAGCCATAGTGTAGTGGTAGTTCATAAACAGGCTAGTTTAACAGCATAAGGGCAGTAGCAGTTCAATATAGGCGAGTTCAACAGCAGTAGGGCAGTAGCAGTTCAATATAGGCGAGTTCAACAGCAGTAGGGCAGTAGCAGTTCAATATAGGCTAGTTCAACAGCAATAGGGCAATAGTAGTTCAATATAGGCTAGTTCAACAGCAGTAGGGCAGTAGCAGTTCAGAATAGGCTAGTTCAACAGTAGTAGTAGTAGTCCACTAGATCAGTGGGGTTGGTGTGGGCATCAATACATAGATGCAGTTTGCAGGAACGGCATCAATACATAAATGCAGTTTGCAGTCAGGGCATCAATACATAAATGCAGTTTGCAGGCATAAATGCAGTTTGCAGGCAGGACATAGATATCTAGGTGAAGTTTGCATGCAAGAGCGAAAGTACATACAGCGTTAGGCACAGTGGGTAGGCTGGATGGAGCGTGCAGGCATAGGTTTATGGAGACTGTTATGTGGCGGTGTAAGACTTCGTACAGGGAAGGGGCATGAGCAGAGCAAACAGTGTTTGCAGACAAGTTCAAGGGAGTGACTGCGGTGCGGTAAGAGACTGTGATGGGCGGTGTCTACGCTGGTTAATTGAAGCAGTCCAGAAATTGCGATAGAGTTGTACAGTTACATTACAATGCAAATTGGGGGTTCTTGCGTGCATGCGCATTTAGTCGCTGCTGGCTTTTGAGATAATGAAAGTGTTTGGTTTTTAAATCGACAGCGCTACTTACAGCATGGTAGGTCGGCGGCGTGCTTTGAGGTGTAGTTTGAAGTAGGCTGCTGAGTGATGATAGTATGCTGCTGAGCTTGTCTTTTGTGCTGGTGAGAGGGGGTTCTCAGAGTGGGACAGCAGATATCAGGACTTGGAGGGTACAGCCCTACACGGCCCGCCGCAGACAGCCGCAGACAGGCCCTTAAGGTCGCGGCCCTTTAGGCAATGCAGCCGGCTTCTGCCTCAGATCAGGGGCTCGCAAAGAAATTCACAGCACAGCCAATCAGCTGATCGTGTGCGTGGATGCGGAGGCCCTCAGATAGTAGAAGCCAATATGACAGCCATTTTAGAACGGTTGTTGGTTCTTAAGATCTACATTGTTTGGATGTGGAAGGGTATTGCTGGAGGCTGGGGATCAGTGATAGAATGTCACTTAGGTACATGGACCTTACTAGTGCTGGGTTGCAGTGTTTGGGGTAGGTCCTGGATGGGGGTGCTCTTTTGGGTTTTTTGGGTTTTTTGCTGATGTGTTGGGGCTGAGCAAAACAGGGTTGTGAGCATGGGGGTTTTCTGTCCTACTGCATGTGGGAGGAGAGGCCTCAAAAGTGTGCCCCTCTCCAGGACTGAAATCTCTACACTGGCTCCCAGTGGCTGCGAGGATAAAGTTCAAAACCCTCTGCATTGTCCACTGTTCTGGGGCCTGGGTCCTAAATACCTTCAACTCTCTCTTCCCAAATATCTTCCTTCCCGAGCCCTTCGCTCATCCGCCTCCGCCTCCAACTCCCTCAGGGTCAGCCGCTTCTCGAAGCAACGAGCTGGGGGTAGATCTCTCTCCGCGGCAGGGGCCTCCCTCTGGAACAGCCTTCCTGCCTCCCTGAAACTCGAGGAGAACCATCTCCGGTTCCGGAAGCACCTCAAAACCTTCCTCTTTGCTTCTGCTTTCGCTCTCCCTCTCCCCTGCTGAACAGCTAATATTCTTCACTGAAACTGCACTGATCCTGCAACTGGACCTCTCTAAACCGCCTCGGCCCTGGGCCCAGCCACTCTCCACTTGCACTGATGCCCTGAAACCCCTCTGCACTGCGGGACTGTCTCTGTATCCCTACAGCCCCCCCCTTCCCCAGCACTTGTTCTGCACTTACCTTGCACTTGCCACCAGCTGGCCCTATTTATTTATTACTTTACGCCACTTACCTTGTACTGCGCTTCCCCCCCTCCCCTTCCCCTTGCACTTTTCCCCCTCCCCCACCCCTGCACTTGCGCGATCTGAATGACACCTGGCCTAGTAGGATCGTTGTCTGTCTCCCCTTGTTCCTCCCCTCCCTGCCTCGTCGCGCATTGAAACACCTGTGTATAGGCGCGTTACAAATACCATATCATATCATATCACTACATTACTCTGACCCTCTCCTCTTGCTCCAGCCCTACAGACCAAGCCAGCTACCTGCAATTTCCATTCCATCCCAATCCTTTATTCTTCCCATATTTTACCCAGTGTTAAAGTTGGAAAATGTGGTGTTTTGGGTTGATTTACCTTTTTAGATGTAACTTCTCGTTTTGGCAAAAACTAGCTAGGGACCCAATCATCCAGACATCACCCTGTCAGCAAACCCTCAATTCAGTTGGCCTTTTCGGAATGAATCACCAATCACTGCTGGTCATCCGCCTATGGGCAGCTCTGGCTTCATTTTCTCAATGAACATGTGAATAAAACAAGGCAAACTTTACACTTTAAAGTCTGGACATTAGAATCACCAAATAAGCATGCATCCACCAACCTGTCCTGGCGCCGCAGCCTTGTTGAATTTGAGCAGTCCCTTGGTGAACCCTTTTCTTTCCCACAGCACAGGCTTTTTGAATTTGAGCAGTCCCCTGGTGAACCCTTTCTATTCCCACGGCTGAAATGGCCAGGAGGGAATGAGCTCTCCAGAGAAACCCTCTGGGGAGGAAAACCCTGTCAGCTCTCGGATTGGTGTTTGTTTTCTTATGTCGTGCAGTACTGAATAAGGTTCCAGCGATGTTCCAGGGATATGGTAATTCTAGCACAAAAAAGTGAGAAAGGAAGAGGTTTTAAATGTAGAAATGGAGAGGCAGTTAGGGTTAAATGGAGGAAAATTATAAGTAATTGTAAGAGGTGAAATACCCTCAAAAAGGAAGAATAGTTAATGAGGTCTCTAATCTTTCATGAGCCGTGTTTCGTTCTGTTGGGACTAGCAGGAAAGGAAAAGAATGAATAAGTCAGCCTGAGAGCGCAGCTAGACAAAATGGGGAGGGAAACGGAACTATCACTGTAAAGCGTTCGGTATACCTGACATGCAAGATCCAAACACGAAGCAAATAAGATTTGTCCACGCAGAATGTTGCCAGAAGCTATCATCGGCTGAGAGGAAAGACAGACGTAAAAAGAGGATTGTGAGCAAAGTTCGTTCAATGCAACAAGATACATATGGAACTGAAAAGGGTTGCTGAATGACACGTACAGGATCGTAAACAATCTCTCTTTTAACAAAATGTAAATGCGCAACTCGAGAGGTGACGTGGACCAGGTAATTAGTTGCTTGAAGCCCCTAACTGACAGAGCCAGAATATATAGCTAAGTAAACACAGTTCAAAATATAGAATAAGTAGATACAGCCTTGAGGTGAACTTACGAAGCGCTGGCATGAAGGAGTAGCAACGCGCTTGAGCTTTGTGCTAGAAGGTAGATATGCTGTCCGTGCAGAGTGGGCGGAGTCCCAGGGCCGGCTATGCTCTGCAAGACTGGAACACTGCAACCACAAAGCCCTGGCATCTTAGAAGGAAAAATTGATGCAATCCGAGAATGGGACCAACGGTGCTACAAAGATCATCGTCTTCTGTGCAACATGACAGTATGCCCCCTCCAAAGGGCAGAAGTACCGACTTCCCAGGACGGCAATGATGGAAACGCCAAACCAGAAGAGGAGCATGCATAGCAGAGGCCGGTTCCCAAGAGCGCTCAGCGGGGGAATACCCTCGCCAATCCACCAGATACTGGAGACGGCCCGATGATAACGGGAATCACAAATCCCAGCCACCTCAAACTCTGGACCCAAAGGAGTAGAAACAGGGGGAGGACGGGCACAGCATGCCGAAGAAAATGATCCTCCACATCCTTCTTAAGTTGGGAAAGGTGGAACACAGGGTAGATCCTAGACCAGGGAGGAGGAAGTCGAAGACGGTAGGCAGCAGCCCCCTGCCATTGAAGAACAGGAAACGGACCAAAAAACTTGGTGGAGAGTTTAGAAAGCACCAGATGCTGGGGAAGAAAGCGGGAAGCCAACCACACCTTGTCGCCCAGTGCCAAGACCGGAGCTGGTGTTCAGTGACGGTCTGCAAAACATTTAACACGTTCCTGAGCATTAAGAAGAGATGAATGTGCCATCCGATGACCATTCCAAATCTCCAGCTGCAGAGCATCGACATCTGGGAATGAAGAAGCAGATGAGACGCCAACTGGGAAACAGGTAGGAAGGAACCCATAGGTGCAATGAAAGGGTTCTGGTACCCAGGGATGCATGACGGGCATTGTTGTAGGCAAACCCAGCCAAAGATAACAATTCAGTCCAATTGTCCTGTGACGCTGAGATGTAACATCCGAGATACCCTTCTAGAGTCCGGTTCAGCTGCTCAATCTGACCATTTGTCTGAGGATGGAAACCAGAATTTAGGGCACGTGTGATGTTGAGATTTTTGCATACCTGCTGTCAATACCTGGACATATACTGCGGCCCTCGATCCGAGATGATAGTTTCTGGCAAGCCAGGTAAGGAAAAAATGCATGCTATAAAGATCCTCGCCATCTGGGCTGCAGGAAGTACCTTAGGCAGGGACACAAAATGGGCCATTTTGGTGAAGTAGTCTATGGTAACCATTACAGTGGTACAGCCCTTGAAAACAGGAAGGTCAACAATAAAATCATTTGAGATAATCTGATAAGGTCAGACTGGAACCGGCATCCTTGTGAAAAAGCCCCAAAAGAGGACATGACGGTGTTTTTGATTGTAGGCAAATAGTACAGGCTGAGACCTAATCCTGCACATCCTTAGGCAGACCTGGCCACCAGAAATGACGTTGGACCAGTTCAGTCGTATTAATGACCCCCCGATGACCAGCTACCTGTGAGTCATGGCATAATAGAAGTATCGACTTCTGAAGTTCTGCTGTCGGGATAAACAATTTACGGTTCAGGTAACCGCAACCCTGAGTTAACGTGAGTCCCAGGGCACTAAAAGCACCAGGATTCTCCTTCTGTAGTCGCAAGGTGGCATTGGATATTGACTGGAGGAAGTTCAAAATCACATGGATAAATCTAGCCCTGGGAAACAAGGGTTCGGCCCTGAATTGAGACAACTGTGCTGGCTCCTTCCTGGATAAGGCATCAACCTTAATGTTAACTCTTCCAGGAATGAAGGTAAACACAATCTCGTACCGGGAAAAGAAATGGGCCAAACGGGCCTGTCATCTGTTCCGAGTCTGAGCATACTGTAGGGCCCGGAGGTTGTGGTGGTCTGTCCAGACTTCTATAGCGTGTTGAGGTCCCAGCAGTAAATGTCTCCACTCCTCAAAGGCGCGTTTGATGGCAAGTAATTCCTTCTTGAGGATTGTATAATTCAACTCTGATGAAGAAACAGTTTTGGATAGGTTAGCTATAGGGCATTCTATACCTTGTTTGTTTTCTTGAAGGAGAACTGCGCCTAGAGCGTGATGGGAAGCATTGACTCCACTATGAACCTCTTCCTCTGATCTGGTGAGATAAGAATAGGGCCCGTGGTGAATCGGTCCTTAAGAGAGTCAAAGGCCTTTTGAGCCTCACTGGTGTTACGCTCACCTGGTCTCTGCGGGGATGTGGGGGCACGGTTGCAGCCATCCAAGGAACTAGGTCCCCTGGATCAGGCTTCTTCCCCGGCTCCCATGTTGTGGACTGCTATGGCTGTTGAAACCCCCCCTGTTTTATTAGGAGGATGAGCTCTCGTCCTGCTTCTCAAGTGCAGGGGTGCTTTAAGTGGACCTAGTTCCTTCACTACTCCCTGTGCGTGGAAGCCCAGACCAGCTGTGACTGATCCACTTCTAAGGTAAGTGTTCTCCAACAATGATTATTGTCTGTATTCTTTCGCAATGTCTTTTTTCCCATGATTATTGTTCGTATCCTTTGTAATGTCTTTCTTTCTCCCCAATAGGTGATGAGAGGCCCAGCGGAGTCGCAGTGCTGGAAATGAGCCCCAATGGAGTCCTGAGGAGTTTACAATGTCCCAAATAGATGGTAAGTTAGGTCCTAAGGTCAGCGCGAGGGTTGTTTAGCGCGCAAGCTTAGTGTATTGTCTTTATGTGGTTTCTAACCTTATTTTTCCTTTTCTCCAGCAGGTATGACCTGGCGAAGTCAGACGAGGAGCAGCTATCCGAAGAACTGCCGGCGGGTGATGGATGACTGGAACCGTGAGGATGCTGGCCGAGAAGTGCTCTCGCGTATGTGTTGGAACTGAGGAACAGGTAAGGATGTGCGCCGACTACGGTGATTGCCAGAACCAGGTAAGAAGCTCTGCAGGCCATGGTATTTGCTGGAGTCAGGTAAGGTGCGCTTTAGGCGATGATAGATGGTATTGCTGGAATCAGGTAAGATGCGCTTTAGGCGATGATAGATAGTATGGCTGGAATCAGGTAAGATGCGTTTCTGGCGATGGTATTGCTGGAATCAGGTAAGATGCGCTTTAGGCGATGATAGATGGTATTGCTGGAATCAGGTAAGATGCGCTTCTGGCAATGGTATTTCTGGAATCAGGTAAGATGCGCTTCTGGCGATGGTATTGCTAGAATCAGGTAAGAAGTGCTTCAGGCGGCGGTGAGCGTTACGCTGCATGAGCAGACTAACGCGAATCGCTGCCATGCGGGCAGGGCAGGCTTAAATAGCCAGGTCCCAGCCATGCCCCTTTGCTCTGTTTGATGGCTCCACCCTGCCACTCCCAGAAGATACTGCACGTGTAGCCCAGTGCGTTCCTATGGCCACGCCTGACCTGGATGCACGTGGGGGCCCTCCAAGGGATGAAATAACGCGTGCACTAGAAATAAAGTGTGCAGAGCACACTTTCCCATGAGCCTGGCACCAAAGGCTCCAGGACTGGGTCCAACTTAACCCTTTAAGTGGTGGAGCTTGTGGTCTTTGTTCTGTGGCCATGACAACTGGACCACCCAAATGTAACCCCTTTCTTGAGGAGAGCAGTCAATGGAAAAATTGTATCTGAGAAATTGGGTATAAACCACCGATAAAAATTGGCAAACCCAAGGAACCGCTGGATATCCTTGACACAAACAGGAGATGCCCATTCCAGAATTGCTGAGACCCTGCGGGGGTCCATGGATATACCTTGCGCAGATAGGATGTAACCCAAATACGCCACCCTTTCCTGATGAAACTCACATTTGTCTAATTTACAGAACAAGTGGTTGTCCAAAAGCCGTTGTAACACCTCCTTGACATGTATAATATGTTCAGCCAGTGATGAAGAAAAGATGAGTATACCATTGAGATGTACTCTATCTGAATGGAGCAGAATGTCAGAAAAAAGATGATCCGTGAAACATTGGAAGACGTCTGGGGCGTGTGATAACCCAAAGGGCATTACGCGATACTCATAATGCCCGAAGGGTGTCCGAAAAGCTGTCTTCCATTAATCCCCAGGTTTAATTCGGATGAGATGGTAGAACCCACTCAGGTCCAATTTAGTAAAGATCTTCGCACCCTTAACGGCTTTCAGGATATCCAGGATCTATGGCATGGAGTATCAATCGGGGACAGTAATTTTGTTTAACCCGTGAAAATCAATGCATGGTCTGAGTTCAGTGGTGTCTTTCTTCAGAATGAAAAATAATTAAGCCCCTGCAGTAGAGGGAGATTCCACAATCAAACCATTGTGTATATTTTTACAGAGGTATTCCTTAAGAACCTCTTTCTCTCTAGTAGAAAGAACATACATGCGACCTAATGGAATGGGTTGGTGAGGAACCAGATCGATTGCACAGTCGTCTCTTTGGTGCAGTGGGAGTTCTGCATGTTCTGCATTGGTAAAACCCCTTGGAATGAGTGGTAGGATTCAGGGATTTCCTGAATTTGATTAAGAACTGTAGCTCTTGATCCTTGAACGGGGTTCATGGACACAAGATGAAAGTCCACAGCTCCACTGGAGAGACAGTGTTCCTGACAATGTACAGATCCCATGAAAAAAGTCCCTGTGGACCACTTAATGTACGGATTATGAACCTGGAGCCAAGGCAATCTCATTACCATGGGATAGTGGACTGTATGGATAATGTCCAATATCACTGTTTCTCCATGAGTAGCTATATTCATCTGGAGGGGAGTCAGCTGTTCACTAATTGGTCCAGATACCAGCGGACTCCCGTCCACCGACTCCACAGGGATGGAGACCGACTTTGTGGAGTGAGGCACCCTGTGTTTGGCTGGCCAAAGATTGTCAATAAAATTGCCTGCGGCCCCACTATCCATTAAGGCAAGGACCTCAATCGACCCAAGGGAATCCCAAGTAAAGATGACCTTGAGGACCAACATGGGAATTTCAGGGACTTCTGTGATTTGAGATGATAATCGCGATGTTGGGGAAAAGCTCATTGATTCCCTAACTGTGGTTCCCCTGACGGTTGGGTTCAAGCGTGTCCCTGCTTCCTAGGGGGTGCAATAGGACAATTATGTACCAGATGATCTTTGGAACCACAGTACATGCATAATCCTAAGGCACAACATTGGTTGCGTTCCTCTGGAGTCAAAGGACCCCGGGCAGAACCTATCTGCATGGGCTCGCCAGTAACCGTGGTTTTGGGACCGACCATTGGATAGTCAACAAGAGTTTGTGAACCTTTGTGTTTCCTCTTTTCGTGGTGTCTCTCTTGTAGTCTATAATTCATCTGCATCACCATTGTGATTAATTCCACCAAATTGGGAGTACGGGGTATCCGAGAGACTTCATCTTTCAACTCCTCATTTAAACCACATCTGAATGGGGTAATAAGAGCATCATCTACCCAGGCAGTGAATGTAGCCATTTGTTTAAATCGGGTAATGTAGGTTAAGAGATCTTGGGAACCCTGCCGAAATTCTAACAATTGTTCCTGCGCCGAAACAGTAATCTCCTGCCTGCCGAACATGGTCTTTAGGCTATTTACAAAAGCTAGATAGGAATCTAGAATCAGATTGTTGGATGTAACCAATGGAGTAGTAGCCCATGCCAATGCAGGACCCGTGAGATGAGCAATCATGTGGCCAACCTTATCTCTATCATTATGCAAGGTTGTCTTAAATGCAAATTTCACTGTGCATAATTCTAAGAATTCCTTCAATTTGTGTGGATTCCCATTGAAACGTCCCCCTGGTAAAGGACCGGGAGGGAGTTCAGAACAGCTAGGGGATCTCCCCATATGTTGTCTCAGAACGGCATTCTCTTGTTTAAGTGACTGTACTTCGGCCATTAGAGACTGAACGGCCACAATCAACTGTTGCTGCTGCGCCTGATCCATATCAGAATATATGCTTATAGGTGATTATATGGTTTCTAGGGCATTGCTAACTGTGATAAATGCAAGGCAAGCTTTACACTTTAAAGTCTGGACATTAAAATCACCAAATAAGCATGCATCCACCAACCTGTCCTGGCGCCACAGCCTTGTTGAATTTGAGCAGTCCCATGGTGAACCCTTTTCATTCTCACAGCTCAGCCTGGTTGGATTTGAACAGTCCACTGGTGAACCCTTTCCTTTCCCACGGCTGAAATGGCCAGGAGGGAATGAGCTCTCCAGGGAAACCCTCTGGGGAAGAAAACCCTATCAGCTCTCGGATGGTATTTGTTCTCTTATGTCGTGCAGTACTGAATAAGGTTCCAGCGATGTTCCAAGGATATGGTAATTCTACACAAAAAAAGTGAGAAAAGAAGAGGTTTTAAGTATAGAAATAGAGACGCAGTTAGGGTTAAATGGAGGAAAATTATAAGTAATTGTACGAGGTGAAAGACCCTCAAAAAGGAAGAATAGTTAATGAGCCATCTAATCTTTCATGAGCCATGTTTCGTTCTGTCGGGACTAACAGGAAGAGAAAATAATGAATATGTCAGAGCAGCTAGACAAAATGTGGAGGGAAGCGGAACTATCACTGTAAAGCGTTCGGTATACCTGACGTGCAAGATCCAAACGCGAAACGAATAAGATTTGTCCCCGCAGAATGTTGCCAGAAGCTATCATCGACTGAGAGGAAAGACAGACGAAAAGAGAGGATTGTGAGCAACGTTCGTTCAATGCAACAAGATACGTATGGAACTGAAAAGGGTTGCTGATTGATACGTACCGGATCTTAAACAATCTCTCTTTTAACAAAATGTAAATGCGTGACTCGAGAGGAAACGCGGACCAGGGTATTAGTTGCTTTAAGCCCTTAAGTGACAGGGACAGAATATACAGCTGAGTAAACACAGTTCGAAATATAGAATAAGTAGATACAGCCTAGAGGTGAACTTAAGAAGCGCTGATATGAAGGAGTAACAACGCGCTCAAGCGTTGTGCTAGAAGGTAGATATGCTGGTCCGTGCAGAGTGGGCGGAGTCCCAGGACCGGCTCTGCTCTGCAAGACTGGAACACTGCAGCCACAAAGCCCCACCATTTTAGAAGGAAAAATGGATGCAATCCAAGAATGGGAGCAACGGTGCCACAAAGACCATTGTCTTCTGTGGAACATGACAGGACCGGTCTCTGTCATCTGCCATGAGTCAGTTCTGTTGCTCTGCAATCTACAGTTTGTTCCCCTTCAGACCCTTCCTCACCCAGTATTCCATACTAATCTTCTCTGTGGGCTGTGTATGCCATTATATTTCTTGCTAACTCAACCTCAGACTAGTAAGAGGTGTGGCTTCCCAGTCCCAGGGTGGGAGGAAAGTCCTCCTCATTGAGAAAAGTCTGTTTTGTTTCTATGCTCTAATGTCTGACACATATGTGCTACCTTGATAAAACGTATAATGTTAAATTCTACGAGTCGAGGCAAATATTTTGAAATATTGAATGACAGAATTGTCACTGTGCGAAAAGACTTGGAGTTACCAGTGTTTTAGGCTTTTCCCTTTGCATCCAGGTAGGTGCACCCACAATTGTGAGGGATCGTTTTCGTCGGGAAACATGTGGGAACGCGGGAAGGTAGGCCATGTGTTGTTGGCTGCATGTTTCGGTGGCCGACCAGAGTGAAATGTGCAGAAATTGTCTGTCATTTTCCCGATTTCCACCCAAAACTGTGGAATCTTTCCCTACATAGTTGCTGCCTGACCTGCGCAAATCACCCCTTCCTAAACTATAGTCTACTTTTCAGAAATGTATGCCTTTCTGGCTTCCCATTCATCTTTCCTACCCTTTTCTTCCATTCCGTCCACGCATGTCCTATTGGACAAAAAACACCAACATAGCCCACCTCTCAGAAAACGGCTGATTAGCATATCAAAATATGTTATTTTGGTTTCCACTCAATCTGTTCTTGAAAGCCTGGAAAATGTCGAATCCAGCACAGCAGACCATTTGTTCCTAGCTCTTACAAGGAAAACACCACAGGCTTCTTTGTACAACATTTTATTGGCATTTTCTGAAAAACCCCAAATGTTCTCCTTTTTGGTCATTTCTCTCACCCACCCCTACAGCAAACTAGGATTCCTGGATGGCCTTATGACCGCCTACATGTGGGAAAAAGGGGCCAACTTTGGCCAAGATATCTCATGTAACAAAGAAGTTACAAGGGATTGAATGGTGACATACCGAAATCACCAAAAAAGGCCTTGGCACTGGGGGAAATACCCAGGGCAGTTAAGGGGTTAAGACGGTAAAGCCCCAGAGGAGATATCATTTGTAAGGTAGCTCAGTTAGTTAATGCTCCAAATGCAGATTGTGCACAGTAATATGTAACACCTGTGTTCATCACCTGTCTTAATCTTCCGGTAGGATAATAGGCAGAGTGAATGCATTCAGCTTCCGATGCAACACAGCATTTTCCAGGTCAATTGGTGCAGAAAAAATGGTGTAAAACACTACTACTGTCGCTTTTTCCTAATTGGCCAGATTTTCGTGCATTTTCTGGGTGGAGTTCGGGAGCCGAGTGGACCCCTGTATTTCCCGCTCCACCAGACAAATGTGGCCTTACTGCCAGCATGGATTCTCATGCTGGAAATAAGGAAAGGGATTCCTCTGGGATCTGCTTGGAAATGAAACCTGGTAAAAGCGGGCTGAGTCCAGAGGAAGCCATTGTCAATTCCGCCAGCAATTGCTAATTACGCAAGGTATTTACACTCTTCCAAAGTGGAAAAGCAATCTGATTTCACCTGCCTTTTACGATAAAATCTTCCATTTTGTGGTGGAAAAGTAAAAACGTGCGCCAATGGAAATGGTCCACCCCATTCAGTTAACTTTGTGCCTTGATGCTTGGGGGTTTTGCGTGATGCTACACATGTAATAAATAAATAAATACATTTAACATGACCACAGAGAAATGGCAATTTGTGATCAAAATGAGTGAGCATGGCATGTCGCTGGTAAGAGGGTGTCCTGTGCTTCTTGAGTGCGTTGGCAAATGTCCTTAATTGCCCTCTCACATTAAGCAGGGGCTTAAACCATCAGTGTGGATTGCGCAATATTAAGTCGATAGAGGTATTTCAAATGGCCAATTTCAATCTTTGGGTGACATTGTCAAAGTGGGAGAATGTTGCCCAGCATGTGCCACTTTCTCTGCGTAGTGAATTGTGCCACCTCGAGGACGAAGTGTGAAAAACCCACAAGGGCACTGTGCCCTGCTCTTTCTGTGTGTGTCTTCCCCACAGGGCGACAGATGCAGACTCAGACATGGGCAAGTCTCAGGTGGCAAGAATGTACCCTAGTTGATGTGGCAAAGGATTCCAGACTTCTGAGGCTGATAACATTAGTAGCATTGAGTTACATGCCACCGGACAGGTATGTGTGATAAAGTTGCAAAGCAGAGCTGTTAGTGGGCTAAGGCAGGAGGTAATGTCTGCCCACCCTCAAAGGGTATGTACACCAAAAGTAATAGGCCCCTCCCCCCTCATGGTTGTAGGGGCCAGGCTCCAAACCAAGGCAACAATGCCCTCCAATCATGCATGCCCACGAGTAGGGTACCCCTCGTGCTCAAGGAACCCTGTTGAGCAACCTCTGTGCTTTCCTGGTGATATTAACGTTATTTAAAGCCAGAAGTCTAAAAGGTAATCTCTTAATTGCAGCTGGAAATTAGCTCCTGGCGTGATCAAAATGTCTTAACCAAGTGTGACATCACCCCCTTCATTTATAAGCAATATGCGTTTTCTCGCGTTTCCTCATCCACTGAATTACTGTTAGAAACAAAGGCAAGACTTGTGTCTCTTGTGTAGGCATTAGGAAGGCAGTTGCCAGCCTCTGGCATAGTATGCCCATGTTCTTCCAATATTGGCTAGCTGTTGCCCTCTTATGGCCAGGTAGAACCATCATGGCAGTGACTGGCAAATGCCTTTCCCCTGCAGACAGAAAAGCGGAAATAAGAGGCCAATTCAAGACACAGAACAAATAGAAGTAAAGACAGACTGTAGCTGCCATTGCTGTGTTATGGAGAATATGTTGAGTGTTCAAGCAAGGAGGTATGTATTAAGCAAGCAAGCAGTGAGACAAGCGAAAGGCAAAGAAAGGCCAGAAGGGCTCTTTGAATAATGTAACAGGGCAGAGGACCCATGCTCTGCCGTACTAGTAACATATGAGAGAACCAAATAGATCAGGCTTTGCAGCAAATGTTAAACGAGAAAGGAACAGAGTCCAGCTCTGCATTCAGAATAACAAAGGCAAAGAAAGGCTAGGCTCTGAAGCCAGCATGATGGAATAAGAAGGACCGGACTCATTGTGAGAGATTGTCCCGGCCCTCGCAGGGCCGCTAGAGGGGCAGCCCACATAGCGGGCTGACCCTCTGTCCACCCCCCCGGGTCCACATACACCCCACCTACTAGGAATCCCCTGGGTCCGGCACATCCGGCCGTGGACCTGGGGAGTGCTTATAAGGGGGTGGGCTTGCAATCGCTCATCCTCCTTGTTTGCTGTACCCCTCCCCCCCCGAGGACAATCAAAGCAGCAACATAACACACCTGGTCCCTCTACTCCCATAACAGGGCTTACTCAGAGGTACAAACAAGATTTCCTCTTTCTTTGAAACCCCCATCCTTTCATTCCAAGAGACACACACGTCTCCTTGCCCCCCACAAAAAAGTAACAACTTGCCGTTGGTGGAAAAGGCTGCAACTCCTTTATTTGGCAGGAGTCCACTTACAGGTGATCTGCCTCTTAACGAGCTGGCGTCCTAGCGGTGGCCCACTGGAAGTAATTGTTATTCCCTCTCTCTTACCATGAGCTCATAGTCAGTTGAAAAATCCAGAAATGCAACATACAAAGACATGTTCTTTGCTACTTCATCCTTTAATTTTCTTCTGTCTTCGTTTCTTCTTTTCTCTTGTTTTATACAGTGATCTTTGTAATTTAATACATACTGCTATTTTAATTCTAATTTTGTGAAAAGTCCCGTTTTTTTACTAAAACACAATAAATAAATAAAGCAAAGTCCCCAAGATGTCCCCTGTCCCCCCAGATTCTATGTGTCTCCTACGCCCCTGGGTCACCCTGCTATGGGGATCCCATTCATAAGGTATAAGAATGTGGTTTTCTGGAGCCAGACAGTCTGGTCTTGCCGCAGCTTCAAGGGAGACTTGCCACTTTAACAGGGACCAGACAGGAAGGACCATTAACCAGAGAGAATCTTTGAACACAGGAGACAGGAAGATGGGTGGGACTTAGTAGCACAAGGGTGTGAGCCCTATGCTCTGTTGAGAGAAGGGTTCCGCCATATTAGTTCTAGGGCACACCTTGTTCCTATCTTCACCCCTTTAGCTTTCCTGTTACAAAGCACTCTGGTTAGGACCTCACGCATACAGGAGATTGCTGGTCGGGACCCCAGGATTGGTTCACTAAGGTAGGCTTAGGCCACATCAATCACTGTGACCCACTTTGCTTTAAAAGAGGGCCAATCGCCAATCCACTCTTTTGGCAGATCATCTAAAGACTTCACCAGAAGTAACAAAGAAGAACCCAACCTTGGACCTTGGCTAAAGGTACAGTGTGCTTTACAGCTTCCGCCAGTGAATGAAAGCCCGACTATCCAAAGAGGGAAGCAATATCCCTCCCCTAAACATCTCCCAAGGAATAGAGGGGGATAAATAACTCAGAGGACCCTCCAGAACCGGTACCCAGTCAGCACACAGCATGCCATGCTAGGCTTTGCAGCAAGCTTCCTGGAAAGGAAGTGCCAGGAGGTCTCTGAACTTACAACCAAGGACACGGCAGCTACCTGCAACACAGTCCACAGCTGTGGGCAATCTGCCTTAAAGGACGACACAAGTCCATTGAAGAAGCTGGGAGAATTGCCTCGATGAGCATCTACCGACGTCTGCTTTAAAGGGCATTTTCAAGCCAGTTGAGTTCCATGCTCCGCAACCGACGGCAATGCTGACCGTTGTCAAGTTGTCATTGCTTAAAGACATCCGAGACATCTTGACCAGTGCTTCAGAACTGCCAATCATTAAGGAGACAACAATTCCTGACCCCGAGCTACTGTGTAGGCCAGCCTGCACCCGTTTGTACAGCATCGCTCACCGAACCATCTTGCCGTCTGATACCCGCAGCTGACTCCCATCTCGAACTCTGTCACAGAAGCCTGCAAAGCACCTTCAAGCCGACCCAACCAAGTCAAGCACCAAGAACACCTACAGCACAAGGTACATTGTGTTTGTCCCCCTGGTCCATGCCAGAAGGCCACTAAAGACGTATTAAGACCCACTGCTCCAATTGTGCTGAAGCCAAGAAACCATAAATTGTGGTGGTTATTTACCATACCAACTACCTTCCTGTCGGTATACAGAGTGTATCCCTTTTCCTTCTTTGAAACTGTCTGTCCTCTGCATTCCTTTACAGGGTGGGTTGTATTTCATAGTGTTGTTAGACTGTATGTTGTAATTAATAAAGTTGATATTTTTAATACAACTTTGACTGGACACTCCTTTTATCATTGGGTAATCATTGTATTTTCACTGTGTTGCAACTAACCAATGATCCATGACCTTTCAGAGATAAGCCTGCCGTTCCATCCACGTTCACACAATTGGAAAAGGAGTTTTATAATTTGCTTTGTTATTCCAATCTGTTCGGATCCCTTTTGGTGTATTGGAGGTGTGGGGCTGATTGATGGTTTAGAAACCGATATTCACCCCTGGCCCACTAGTATCCCGGAAGAGGATTCGTCACAGATCTGAATGGACCAATGAGGGAGAAAGTATGCCATTCGGGGCAGGGCTAGTCTAGAGAGTCTTGCATTAGCATTCAGCCTATTCAAAAAGCAGGGAACTTGTTACTATGTGAAATGATGAACGAAACCCCAAGTTAGAACAGCTCTGCTTTTTTGCCACAACCCTTGCAGTAAGCAGGTGATCAGTTACCTTCAGAAGGGTTGCTTAGGAGCTCATGCTTGATGAAGAGACTGACTTCCTGTCATCATATTAGTGTGAGCTCCCACTGTGTTCATGGGTCAGGAACAAGGCCACTCCAGCCAATGCATCTGAAACCCAAATAAGTGCTGGTGGTAGAGAATACATTTGTGCGTTTGATCTGGGAGTAGCCATTCCAGCATGAGATGGCTAGGTTCCTTTGAGGATTGGCCCAGGAAGACGCAGCTTATTACCTCTTGAGAGAGAGGGGCTCTGCAGACAGGACATGTATCTCTTGCACCACAGCAGCACTTCTGTGCCAAGATATTGGAGAACTTGGTGATTTTCCCGCTTATTTTTTTAAGTAACATCCCTGCATCCTGGGTGGTGACCCATTTGGCTTTTGCCACAGACACCAGATGGAGGGGGCTGTGGTGATCTAGAATGCCCCCTTGCCCGTTGCCTACGAGGAGACATACTCCCCTCTCATTCTGTTGAACCACTGTCAGCTGCCTTTGTCACTGTGGATTATATTCCCCCTTGAATTCATTTCTTGGTTCTTGTTGTGTTATTTGACTGATTTTGTCCTTTTTCTTCTGACCAAGAGCAACAAGAGAATATTGTCCTCGATACTTACAATGTGGACTTCAGAGTCCCTCAGAGTCTGTCCTTCTGACCTCTGCTGTTGATCGTGTGCATTAGACCATTGAAGTCCCACCAGTAGCTACTCGGGCTGTTGACCCACTCTTCTGTAGATAACAAAGATGAATTTACCTGTCAGTGGTCCACAGGAGAAGGCTGAGTTGTCGGGAACTGTGTATTGATAAAGCGTGGGCTGGGAGTGCCAACACCAGGGTACAATTGATAGGCCCCTTCACCTTCCCATCCCCCATAATCCCTTCTCCTATCATTTCATGGTCATCCTAAACCTGTCCAAAATGTCACATAAAATCCAAGCTTTTATTGGACAAACTGAAAATATTATACAGCGATGTATGACAATGTCCCCTGCCTGGTTTTGGTGACCACCAGTGGGGAGACCACGGGGAGTCAGGTGCCTCACCAAGTTAATGGATAATGGGCATGTATGAGATACAGGGAAGGGAAAGGCTGGCAGCACCAGCACGTTTGGCTCCTTTGTGGACCATTTTCACTTCCCAGGAGGGAACTCTGCTACTTCCTGAGATTGAGAGACATTGTGAACGTAGAGTTTTCTTACAATCTTAGTTAGAAATAGCAGTCCCTGTCCTGACATGATTTCAGTTCACTTTATGCCAGCCCTGTTTATTATTTTGGTCCTGTGCTGTCATAGTTCCTTGGATTCTAAGATCAGTGTTGTCACAATATGTATTTCTTCATCAGCATGTAGTGAAGAAGCTCAACAGCCTATCCTTCTGGGTGTTGCTTCATCATTCATATTGATGCCATTTCTTCTTCCCTAAGACCTTCTATATAACCTCTTATGACTCCTTACCTTCACTTGCCTTCTTAACTTTTCTCAGGCTACATCTTCCTTTCCCTCTTCTTTTAATTAGGCTATCATCATCCCCATTCTTAAAAAGCCTTCTCTCTATCCATTCTCCCCCCCTCTTTTTCCTACCAATTTCTCTTCTTCCAAAATCCTGGAAACAGTTGTCTACTCTCAGAACTCACTCTTTTTATTCCCACTTCACTTTCCTGTCCAGTCTGGCTTTTATCCCGCTCACTCTACGGTGACTTCCCTGATTCCCATCTCTAACACCCTTCTATCTACCCGTCACAACAAACTATCCTGTTTTTATTCTGCTGGGCCTCTCTGCGGCCCTTGACACTGATCATTCAGCTCTCCTCTACTCCCTTACATCTCTTGGTTTCTCTTCTGGTGCCCTTTTGCTGGTTCCAATCTTATCTCTCTGCCCACTCAGACTGTTTCCTGGGAGGATCATACCTCCTCTCCTCATGCCCTTCTTTTTGTAGCCCCTAAGGTTCGGTACTTGGTCCTCTTCTTTTGTCTATGTACACCATTCCACTGTCTGCACTTATTGACTCCTTTAAACTTTCCCGCCACTTCTACGCAGACAATTCACAGATCTTCTTCTCTTTCTCTTCCTTTTCTGACTCCCTACACTCTACTGTCTCAGCTTGGTTGTCTGCCATCCAAACTTCGATGTCATCCCACTTTTTGCATCTAAATTCTTCGAAAACTGAACTGCTATTGTTTTCATCCTTTTCTCCTTTCCCCATTGCCCTCACTCTGGAAGTTTCTTTCCATTAACTCTTCTTCCATTCTCCTTCGCAGCATGAAACCTTGGCATCACTTTTGATCCTCTGTGTTCCTTTTCCATCACATTTCCAACACTGTTCATATCTGGTGTTATCTTTTCAATATTTGGCGCATTCACCCTGTTCTTTCCTTTCACGCCACCAAACCTATCACTTCTGTTATTTCGTGACTCAGTTATTGCTCTGCTCTTCTGTTTGGGCTCCCTGCTTCCCATCTCACTCATCATCACCATGTCCATAACTCAGCTATTCTGATATCCTCTTTCACTCCCCAAGTCTTGTCGCTCATTCTCTTTTGCCTTTTGCCTTGTATTTATTTCCACTGTCTTTCTTTTGCATTCACGTCTATTCATAGACTTGCCCCCTCCTATCTGTCTGATCTGTTCTGATCTGAAGCAGCTCAAGACCAACCTTTTCGACTCTGCTTTCTCTCTCTCTCTCTCTTCCCTGCTAACCTACCTGTTTCCTGGGCTGACTGGCTGCCAGGCTATCCTTAGAGTCTCAATGGTTACCAGGCTCCTCCATGACCGGTTGCCCCGGCACTGCCTACGGGCCTATTGTGAACTTGGGGGCTTTAACAGTAACCCTAATGACCCCTGCCTCCTTGGACTTACCCAGAACCACGCTGCCCTGGCTGCTCGTACTCAGAGCAATGCCGCCCTGATTGCACTTCCCGCTTCCCTCTCCATGGCACCTCCCCCGTCTGTCTCCCCACCTGCACTTTGCATTTCCACTTGCACGATCTGACTGACACAAGGCCTAGTAAGATCATTTGTTTTGTCCTCCCACTGTGTTCCCTCCATTGTCTTGTCGTGCCTAGAAACACGTGTGTACAGTTGCATTATAAATGAGTCATATCATATCATTATCATATCTCTAAATCCCTACACGTTCCTCACGTTCATCAATATCTCCTGTCTGTTCCCCAACCTCCTTGGACACCCTCCCGCTTCCGTTCTTTTCCCCGGCTTACGCCGAAGCACTGGAGCTCTTTGCCTTTAGATATTCATTCTTCCTCTTCCTTCGATATTTCCTGCAATCAACTCAAAACCTACCTTCTTTCCTCTCTGCCACCTAATTCCACCGTTCCACTCATTGTTTACAGATGCACATGTTATTAATCGTATTCTGTAATATACTTGTGCAGCAATTTGGAGAAAGCGCTATATAAATACAAATTGTTGTGTGTGCATTGACCAATTTAAAATCAAGTTAGTGGGATCGAAATGTAGGTGGCAAACAAGCGTTTCGACATCAAAGGAGGCAGCACTAACCATCCTCTGTTCATCGGGACTGGAGTCTAAGGCTCGGTGCACAGGAACTATGGTCTATAAGGAATTTGGAAAGCTTCTACACAGGCTTGTGCATCTGAAAGGCTTCCATACAGTCCTGTGCATCTGAAAGGCTTCCATACAGTCCTGTGCATCAGAAAGGCTTCCATACAGTTCTGTGCATCTGAAAGGCTTCCATACAGGCCTGTGCATCTGAAAGGCTACCACACAGGCATCTGAAAGGCTTCCACACAGGCCTGTGCATCTGAAAGGCTTCCATACAGTCCTGTGCATCTGAAAGGCTTCCATACAGTCCTGTGCATCTGAAAGGCTTCCATACAGGCCTGTGCATCTGAAAGGCTACCACACAGGCATCTGAAAGGCTTCCACACAGGCCTGTGCATCTGAAAGGCGTCCATACAGTCCTGTGCATCAGAAAGGCTTCCATACAGTCCTGTGCATCTGAAAGGCTTCCATACAGTCCTGTGCATCTGAAAGGCTTCCATACAGGCCTGTGCATCTGAAAGGCTACCACACAGGCCTGTGCATCTGAAAGGCTTCCATACAGTCCTGTGCATCTGAAAGGTTTCCATACAGGCCTGTGCATCTGAAAGGCTACCACACAGGCCTGTGCATCTGAAAGGCTTCCATACAGGCCCGTGCATCAGAAAGGCTTCCATACAGGCCTGTGCATCTGAAAGGCTACCACACAGGCCTGTGCATCTGAAAGGCATTCAGAGTTGACAGAATTCATGAGTGTTCCAAGATTCACAAAGAATTTTAGACCTAGTAGCGACTTAAAAGTCCGGAAAAGTCAATTGGCCTCATCACGAATTGGGCGGTATCCCGGCTGTAATACCGCCGGGGTACCACCCAATGGTAATAGCGCTAATGCAACTCGGTCTGGCGCAATTTGCATCAGATCACGAGTTGTGGGGGGGTGATCAATCCTCATTCTCCATTGGGTCCATAGGAGCACTGTTACCGCTGCCATGACTTCTAAATGAAAGGGGGCCCTGCCAAATGAGTGGGACAAAATGGTGGGCAGCAAACGTTGGGGGGGGGGTGACAAACACCCTTGCAAGGTTAGCCCCCAGACTGCTAGTTAATGCTGCTAATGCAATGGGACCTTGGGAGAAAAAGGGCGATGGAGTTTACTATTGTGAACGTTGGCATTCGTGTAGACCTTACAGTTCTTACTTCAGTGCAGAAGCCAGTCTGGCCACGGTGTTGGCTGGCACCCCAAAGACGTGCCGTGCGGCTGCGGTGCATGTGGCCGTGGCATCTGGCGTCTGAGCCGGCAGACAGGCGCCCGCCCGCAGCACACCACGGCCCGGCATTGAGTGCCCGATCAAGGCCTTTAATGGGTCAAGTCCCTGACCAGGACTTTATTGGGTCGCCTGCCGCCGTAGCTTCAAAGTCTGCAGCAGGCCCGCGATGTATCCTGCGACAGGTCTATAAAATATCATAATTGCCCAATAACCTTCTGTCCACAAAAACAAACCATCTTCCTGTTTCTTCTCTCGTAAAGGCAACGTGACAAGCCGACTCCATCAGCACCCTATAAACCGGAGACTCCACTTAACCTCCCAGCGCACACACTCCTCCGAACACTCACCAGCGACATAAACCTTCACAAGACGGCTGCGCGACGCCCAGATCTTGGGCGGGCAGAAACCCAGAAAGGTGAAAAGTGTTAGCTATCCACTTACATCGAAGTAGCAGGCGCTGGACGAGACCGACTGGCTGGCACTAGGATCTAGTTCATCATTCTGAGTAGATTTCTGCACTGACACTTTGCGATGTTGACAATGGACTTCACTAATGACACTGTACTGACAGAACTCTCAAGTTGCCCAGTGTCCATTCACGAGAAGGCTTTCCAGTGATGCTTTTTCCCCCTTTGGATTCTGAGACTTGTAGTTTTTGATTTTCCATTAGAATTTTTGGAAAACTACAAATCCCAGAATTCTTGGCAAATCCAGGACTGCATGGCCACGGAAAAGTAAGAGCTCTGCACCCATATCGTGCCCAGAGGGACTTTCCGATGAGACGCCTTTCTATCAACGCCTTCCTCTTTCCCCAGACCCCCAGTCATCTCTATCCCCTTCAGGAAATACTGACTCGTTGTCCCCACTCAGAAGAGAGTCCACATACAAGCCTGAGTCTCTGTGGCATCTAACAATTCAGCTGAACTCTTCAAAATCTGCAAGGAGCTGGCCAACCCTGCTGCAGCCTCCACCCATCCTCAACCCTGCTGCAGCCTCCACCCTCTCCTCCTCCCTTTCCTTCTCGGCTTGCTGTCCCTCCCTCAGCTACCTCCTCTCCCCCTTTCCTCTTTTCTCCTCTGATGAGGTAGCTAGACAAGTCCGATCTATGAAAACCTCATCAAAACAGGTCCATGCCTGTTCCTCTAAAACCATTAAGGACCACATTGACACCCTTGCTCCAGCCCTTGACGATTTCTGTAACCTCCCTTTTGTTCTGGCTCTTTCCCCTCCCCTCTTAAGCACTCCCTTGTGCATCCTCTCCTCAGGAAATCCATATCCGACCAACTATCCCCCATTTTCCATTACTCCCTTTTTGGGTAAGCCCCTGGAAAAGCTGGCCCTCTCTCAGCTTAATCTTCATTTTGACTCTGTTGGTTCCCTCCATGACCACCAATCTGGCTTCAGAGCTGCCAGAAGCACAGACACTGCTCTCCAACCTCAACTCTAACGTTCCATCTGTCCTCATCCTACTAGATTTCTCCTCTGCTTTCAACACGGTCAGCCATACCACCCAGCTCAATCGTCTCAGCAACTACCTGGGCATCACTGATTAGGTCAGGCCCTGGCTTGGCTGACCTCTTTTCTTTCTGATCGACCCTACCAAGTAAAACTCGGCCCTTCCTATCTTCCTCTCCAACTGTGATGTCCCCCAGGTGTCTAACCTCTCGTCCTGGCTTTTCAACCAATACATGACGACTCTCGCCTACTGAATTACCATTTTCTGCTCAACTTTTCAGTGCTATTCTGATAACACCAACTCATTTTCAGGCTTCCTTCAGCCACCTACTCTCCTTCCCTCATCTCTGATTGTCTAATCGCCATTCAAAACTGGTGTGCCGTCAACGATCTTTGTCTAAATTCCAACAAGACTGAGATCCTCCGCATCGGTACACCATCTCTATCCTTTCCTCTCACTCTCTGGCCGGCTTCCCTTGGCCCTCCTCCTACCCCCACCTGCCTGGCTAAGAACCTCAGGGTTATCTTTGATTCCACACTTTCCTTCTCCGCACACATCTCAGACGTCTCCAAAAAGTCAAACTTTTTACTGCACCTCCTTAGAGGTACTCTGCCTTTCCTCTCCTTCCCTCAAAGGCTCACTGTCTCCCAAGCTCTGGTTCTCTCCAGGTTGGACTACTGTAACAGCCTCTTTCTAAATCTGCCTGCCTCCACTCTCCACCCTTTACAACTAATCCAGAACAGGACTACGAGACTTGTCCTTGGCCACAAGCCCTGGGAACATATCTCTCCAGCCCTAAAATCCCTTCATTGGCTCCCAGTGGATGCTATGATTAAATTTAAAACCCTCTGCATCGTCCACAAGGCTTTCTGGGGCCTGGGTCCAAAATACTTTCAACTATCCATCCGTAAATACCTTCCCTCTGGAGCCCTTCACTCCTCTACCTCTCACTCCCTCAGGGTTAGTCGTTTTGCAAAGAAACGGGCTGGAGGTAGATCTTGTCTTCGGCTGCGGCCTCCCTTTGGAACAGCCTCCCGGCCACCTTGAAACTTGAGGAAAACCATCTCCGGTTCCGGAAGCACCTCAAGACCTTCCTCTTTGCTTCTCCCTTTTACCCCCTTCTCACCTGTTGATCTGTCTCTTCTCTTGGCATCGTGCATCTGGCCACCCTCTGTCATTCGGCCCAGGTACCTGCTCACCCTGCCACCCTCCTGCACCGCCTCTAGGCCACACCCTGCACTGGGGCTCTGTATCTGTACCCATAAAGTCCCCCTCCCACTTTTTCGTCTGCACTTATGAGATATACCTTATCTGACTAAACCTTCACCTGCCATTTGCTGGCTGCACTACCATGGTTTAGTGTGTTTATTTATTTATTTAACTTTATTTAGTATTTATTGTGTTCTCTCCTCGGTTTCTTCACTTTCCACCCCCCTCCATGCATTTTCCCCCTTTTCCCTTCTCCATGCACTTGCGCTTTCTTAAATGTCACTGGGCTTAGTAAGATTGCTGTTTTCTTCTTTTTTTTTTTTTTGGTTGTTTCTCCCTTGTTCCCCTCCCTTTTTGCCTGGTTGCGTAATGAAACACATGTGTATGAGTGCGATATAAATAAAATATCATTTCATTTTAAATCCACAGCCACATTGTTTTCCAGTCTCTTCATGTTCCACCTCAAAAACTAAATTTTTAGTTATATATGTGCACATGTGTGTATGGGATTAATAGCATGGAGACCTCTGGAGGGTTCCCGGTAGTCTTCTACACACTGGGCCTCTTTTGTGTGGTATTTCCACATTTTCTCATAGGAAAAGGGTTGGGCTTGCTGAAAATGTGTAATATGGGGCCACTTTGAACATTATTTGCAGGGCCTCTTTTGGTTGCCAGTCCATCCCTGAAAGCGCTGTGGATAGGGCACGACACCCGGGGGTCAAAGGGGTAGCAGAAGTAGCTGAAAGGGGTAACGAGAACCAGGGGAAAGGGGGGCAGGGGAGCATCTTATCTGTGTTTGTAATGTTTCAGAGACGGGGTGCAAAGCAGGAAAAGTCATGTTTCCTAGTTTGTTTCACCCTCTTACAGTTCTTTGTTTCCAGTCTGACGATACTAGCATTACATTCTATGGTTACTAACAGAGAAATTCCATTTGCACATTAACGCAACATTCCTCCCACATCCTCAGTGGAAAAGCACAGACTCCACTGCTACCTTTTGCATCACCTCCATGTACCTGCTCCTCGTCACAGTTCTTACTTTTTGAGGCACCCTGCCTTTCAGACTGGGACTGCCTTTTTCAATTGGAACCCCACCATGCCCCATGAGGAGCACCCAGGGCAACCTGTGAAAAAAGCGTTTCATAGAACAGCAGACTGAATTGGGCTGTTTTAGATGTATACTAGGCTGGGAGGATAGCTCAGGGGCAATGCGTTTGTCGTGGAAGCAAGACAAAACAGAGCAACATAGGTTTGCATCCTGGTCCCGTGATTAGAGACTGATCTCTGGTATTTAGAGCTAAACAATAAAAGATTAATTAATTATACTAGCCATACCGAGTGTATCATAAGCCAATCTAGCTCCTTCATTCTCTGTCTATCTCTCGGTGGGCGAGAGACATGTCAACAGGTGCATGTTTGCTAGTGCCACCCTTGTCATTGCTCGCAGCCGCAGAACCAGAGAAAAGGCAAGTTTATCGTGAAAGAGGGTGACTGTTGCGTTTTCTTCATGGTTAAAGGTAAAATGAGAGCATTGGGCTGATTACAATTTTGCTGGTCTGGGACAATTTCTGGTAATTCCTGCACCAGCATTTTTTCCACCCCAGCAAAGCACTGGCCTGCTGGTACTTCAGTCCCCTACCAGCAGAAACATGACAGAATCATGGAACCGGTAGCACCAGTGCCAGTTATTCCAGCAATCCCATCCCATGGAGTCCTATGGGACTTTGTGGGAATGGGAACTTATCGTCACTCCACCACCCATAATACCCTGAACATACTGGTTCAGGTGGTGGAGAATGGAGATGGTAAGGCGGGTTTGCTGGTAACCCACCAGAATTACTGGCAAGTTACTGGCAAACCCATAATGTGGCCGATAGTCCGAAGGAGGACTGCTCTTTTATTTAAGACATAAATTGTGACCTGGAAGAATGTCATCATCACACTGAGGGTGCGCTGTCCCTTCGGGGGGAGTAGTGGTGGACGCGGACAGGTTCTGTGGAGTACAGCTACATAGATGTCACCCTCAAGGGTCAACCGTGCTAAGAAAAACTAGTATCGAGAGGTGTGTGATTTCCAGGGCATGCCAAAAAGTTTCCAAGGGAAACTCAAAGTATGAATGCATCCCTAATTCCCAATGAGGCTACACGACAGGTGAGGACAAAGTAGCTTTACACCTCAGTGTGGGACTGATGAAACGGTAGACCAAAAACCTGAATGGGAAATGGCTAACGCACGCTTGGATTGTACCGTCGACTACACTTGACCACAAAAGCAGGCAGTAATAAATACAGCAGGATGGACAGTGCAGGCCCAGAAACAAGCAAAGGTGAGCACCCAGTACTGCCTCAGTGGTTGCTCAGGAAGTGCACAAGCCAGAACACTTACTACTGTCTGGAACTGACTAACGCAATACCTGTGCAGGAACAGTGTGACTTGTGCGACCAAGGGGACCAAGTGGAAAGAGTCTTTTGGATCTCTTCCCTGGGTCAAACTTGTGTGAGGCAAACGCCAGATGTTGCCAAAGCCTGAGAAGGGACTTGTGAGGGAACACTGGAAGGTGCTATCGGCTAGAAAAGGGCTTGCATGCACATCTGGGTCAGACGAGTACCCCAAAACCAGTTGGAAGCCCACCCTGATATGCCATGTATGAGCCACCACATGGGTTTACAATGGAGCTGCTAACATGGGAAAAGGCAGCTCCAGACATAAGAGATGGACTCTGTGGTCTAGCAGGTGACATGGACAGGTATAGTGAATTTGTTTGCAAACCGTATGAGTTAGGACCACATGCATGAGTAATGAGGCTTTAACTAGTACGGTGAGCATGGCTGACTTCAGGATGTTTTTATGGATCTGGTGTGAATGGAGAAATACATCAATTACTGCTTGTGGGTCTGAGTGCCATGCTACTTCTTATTTCTGGAGATAATGTTTCACTCCACAAAAACTAGATGGACGCATGGACTGAGGCCCTAATCCTGGTGTATGAAGAGACGTGTGCTGGTTTGGAAGCCTTGCAGAATTTTAGAAGAGGAGAGACTGAGAGAGGAAGCCGGCTCTCGGGATAAAGATTTCTGTGTGGCTGTGTGCATGCCCAGTCACCAAAGCACAGACACCATAGAGAATTATATATAGAATTGGGCACTGATGAAATTGTTAAAATAGAGAAAGGTTATGGGAGCGTAGTGGGTGCAGGGGAGGGGGGGAAGACTCAGACGGTTGGAGGAAACTCCCGTGAAGGAATAGGAATAAAAAAATATGGCATAGGCAAATACGAGCATGGACATTTGACAAATGCATCATACAAAAAATGCTATTATCGCATAGAACCTTGCCCACCACCCATAGTCCTCCTTAAAGATTAGCTGTCCTTTGGACCAAAGATACTGGAAACTGCTTTGTAGGTTTCATTTATAATTGACACTTTATTCTGCTCGGCAGTTATGCATGCATGAATACTTTCTATTATTACTCAAGGGTCCCTGAAACACGGTGGCACAATGGTCCCAGATTACCTGCTTTACCACACCAGATTGCCACACCGACCCAAGGTAAGGCTCATTGAGCCCTGTCCCCGCCAATTGCATGCTGGATGGAAGGTTCAAAAGAGACAAGGTTTGGCCCTCCCTCAAATCCTCCAGGACGATGATGCAAGGTTGTTTTTCAAAATTCCAAGGTGACCCAGAAGCTAGGAAGAGGGGAACACACGACCCAAAAATGCTTGATTTACCTGTAGCTGTTTTGATGTAGTCTGTCTTTCATCAATGCTGTGTTCTCTTGTTATATATGCACTGTGGGTCCTGGCGTATCTCTCACACACAGAGGAAATACTCAATGTAAATATAGTCACAGCATTGACATTGCTAATCAGAATGCAGTAGATGAGACCTCGGAGAGCATCAGAATGTAGAATAGAGAGAAATAGAGCGAAGAGAGAGAGGAAGAGTATTCCAGTGTAGAGGGGCAAGCAAGGAGAATGATCTTAAACGAGACTGAGCACAAGGAGGACGGGGACAGTGAGAAGAAAATGGTAAGAACAAAGCGAGCGAGAGGGGGTACAGAATGCAACAAGGGATGAAAGATATTCAGGTGCAAGACCATAAAGAGATTTGAAGACTAGACACAGGAAATTGAATTTTAGACAACGATGGAAAGAAAGTCATCCAAGACTAGCAAGAGAAGAAGAGATAGAGTTGGGGGAGCTAAGAGGAAAAGTATGCAAATAGAGACATTAAAGACAGATTTCAGTGGATCTAGACAAGTAAGAGGGTGCCCAAAGAGTGTTCAGGAACAGTAAAAAAGACAAGAGAAAATTAAAGAGGATACCAAGAGTTTAGTGGCCTCAAAGGTCAGATAGGGGCGAGCTTTCCAAATGTTGTATACATGAAAACGACTGGCACATGTAGATAAGGAAATGTGGTGATTGAAAGATAAGTCTGAATCTATGTGGAGTCTCAAATTACGAGCTGTAGAAGAAATGGGTAACTGAGACGGAGTAAATGATATTGAAGAGGGAGGAGGGAGGATAGTATCAATAGGAAAGAAACATACCTCAGTTTTAGTGGCATTGAGTACTAAGAAGTGAGCCATCATCCAGGATTTAATAGCTAAAAGACAGGAACTGAGTTTTGTTGTGGATGTCTACGGAGAAAAGTGGGAAAGATAAAAAGAGCTGGGAGAAAAGGACCAAGGACCGAGCATTCGGGAACACCATAAGTGAACAGAGACATGTCCGATGAGGCTCCAGAATGTCATCTGGGACAGGTATGATTTGAACCAAGAAAGGACAGACCCAGCAAAACCAAAGGAGGAGAGAGCAGTTAGTAAAATAGAACGATCAACAGCATCAAAAGCTGCAGAAAGATCATGTAGGATAAGAAGAGAAGACTGTTTAGAGTAACGTGCAGACAGCAACAAAGCTAGGACAGCGAGAAGAGCAGTCTCATTAGAATGACCAGGGCGAAATTCTGATTGAAAATAGGAAAGAATAGAGGTATGAGAAACAAAGATAGAGACTTCAGAGAAAACAATTTGTTCCAAGATTTTGGAAAGATAGGTCACAAGCAAGAATGGACAGACATTGGAAGCAAGGGACGGATCGGCAGGAGGTTTCTTTTAGATGGGGATGATGGAGGCATGCTTGAACAGAGAAAGAAAGTTGAAGTGGATAGACAGATATTAAACAAAGCTGTAATGTAAGAAACAAGAGAGGGGTAGACTTTAGGAATAAGTACTGATGGGATGGGGTCCAAAGGGGAGGTGGACGGGTGAGCCATGGCCAGCGGAAAGGTATCCTCATTGGAGACTGGAGTAAAGCATGTAATTATGTCCCTAGGAAGTGAAGTAGAGGGAGAAGAATTTGTTTGAAGAAAAGAAGATTCAAAGGCACAGCGAAATACATTTCTCCTTAGAGGAGAAATATGAAGCAAAGTCAGAGGCTGAAAGAGTACAGTTAATTGAATAATCAGGAGTAGGGGGAGAAAGAAGGTGGGGCAGGGTTTGAAAAAGTCACCTAGGATGAGATGACTAAGTGAGCAAGGGATCAGAAAAATAAGATTGTTTAGCTCTAAGGAGGCAATTGTCATAGAGGACATGATATGAAGAATAGGAGCTATAGTTTGGTGCAGTCTTTAGCTTCAGCCAGCATCTTTCTAATCGATGGAGAACCTGTCGCCTGGAGCAGAGATGAGGAGAAAGCCAAGGTTGAGGAAGTTTTTGCAAAGAATAGAAAGCAGAGGCAGGATAGAGCATGTCAAGCGAAGAGGAAAGTGAGGAAGAGAATGTTAAAGCTGCTTGGATAACTAGGATGAAAAATTCTTCTGAAAACGAATAATGACAGAACTTTGATTACTATCAGACCTGTTGCACTGGCTTGTTATAGAAGGTTGTGGACTAAGGGACCCGGGATTTGTAAGGAAGAAGGAGACTGCAAGTGCATCTGAGAAAGCTGATTTTCCCCTTTTTCTCAGTTCCTACTTTTCTTTTTTCGAATACATCGAAATATAAATCCATCCTGCCCAGTTCACGTGTGCAGTAGCACCGGAGCGTTCCAAGTGCCAGATGAAATTACCAACAAATGACTGCAGATCAAAATATAAAGAGAGACTCAAAGAATATCTCAAAATACAACTTTATTATCAGCGCAAATAAAATATAGAAACCTGGTGAACAAACAGATTGAATCTCACTCCCTCTCAATGCATTTCAGTTACAGAAAAGATTTTATACCTCGATGTATGTCAGCTATGACTCCACCCTATTTGGCAAACAGTAAAAACCTAACGGAAGGAGGGATTGGTTAAGGGAACATATATACCTATACTTCGTTTAGGTGGTAGTAACAAAATTGGCTCCCTCTATCTGGTAGGCACACCATGAACTACCTCTAAATATGTATAATACAGATTAATAGTAGAATAACAGAATCAGATTAGCTTCTGCAACAATGTATGGTTCATCACTACGTAGGTCCTCATGATTGGTTAGTACTCTCTCCTAAACCCGGACATTCGTCTTGTTAGCAGCAGGTACGCAAAATGAAACCCATGTGCAGGGAATAATGTCAGACCCCTGCCCACTTGGCCAATTAGCCTAACATCTCTCATCAGTTAGGCCCTAAGCCAAGGCTTCTTTGTAGTTGACATTGCTGACTGTTCTCTTCCTTGGGATTTTTAAGGGAGCAGAGGTACATTGCTATCTTCGTCTGGAGCTTAATGAATAGGCCTTGTTTTCCAATGTTGCACCACTTGTGAGTAGACCACGAATTTGTCCATTCTGACCTTTTATTTAGTGCTATTTAATTAAATTATACTGGGTGCTATTACTCTGGAGTCTTGGTTGCTCTACCTTGCTTATGCTTTCTGCATCCTTCATTGTTCAATACTTGCACTTGCAAATGTTCTCTCCGTTACTTAATCAAAGAGAAATATGTTGTGCCTATGTAGCTTATCCTCTTTAACTCCCCTTGTTCCTTTCAGTTACCTCTTGATGTGGCATCCTCGATCCCAAGCCAAACAGATATTCTTTGTTACTCGCACAAAGCTGTTTTACAGCACCTGTCTGCTCTGCAGTCATGGTCTCTCTCTTCAAGGCTTCTTGCTTACAGAGTGAACGTCCATCTTTTCATCGTGGCCGCTTCAATCGCGTTCAATTTTGTGTTGCATCGAGCTACTATATGTCTCATCTAATATACATTTCTGTTTAAATACATCTATTGATTCACTTCTCACTTATCTTCTTAATGTACATGATTTCTTTATATTTGCATACATGTTTACTTTGTTACTTCAGTTACATCTTCATTCTTTAAGTATTTGCATATCATTTCAGTGCGTCCTCGTGACATCTCTTTATGACATCACATTAGTCTTGATTTCACTTATAGCTCTTCTATGTCCAATGGTGTATGCAGACATCCTTTCACCACGTCAGTGTTGGGGTACATTCGATACAGTTTCTGAGTCCATAACGTCGCTCATATATTCGATGCAGTATTGGGATGATACCTGGTGTCATGCACAGTGCATTTTTGTTGTTCTTGCAATATGACAGAGTTGAGGGACTGGGCACTAGAGATGGCGTGTACATCTGCCTCTCTACACACGCATGTGCATCTGGATACACATTTGGGGGATCAATGGCATGAAAAGACAAAATAGTATCTTAATTGCAATTTTAGGACAATGGCCCTCATTACGGGTCCGGCGGTAACTGTGCTGGTAAAACCGGCAGGTAGCCGCCGGACCCGTAATGATTTACCGGCACCTGGCATGCCAGAAACACCAGGGCATTACAATCCCGGCGGTCCAGTAAGTCAGATGCCGGTAAAATGTTGATCCCCATTCCCATTGGGGACCACACAAGCACTGGCACCGTTAATAACTGGTGACTGACTCGTCAAGGGGCCATTCTCCTCTTCTCAAGAGGAAATTTACTATGATGCTTAATTATAATGGGCACGTACCTCTACATCCCATATAATGATCACATTTGAATGTCTTCATTTTGCAGAGGAAAATCTGTTTTATAAATTCACCCTCCTACCGTTTGGCCTCAATGCAATGCACAGGATATTTATTATGGTACTAGCTTTGCTAGTAGCTCTTCAACTCAAGGAGAGAATGTTTCCCGCTACCCCAATGACTGTTTGATATGAGTCTCTGTCCCGTAGAGGATTAGGAAACATTTTTGAAAAGTTACTAATTTGCCCTTTTCTGATGAACCAGAATAACTCTTACTTTTGCCCTTCACGGGACCTTATTTGTATCAGAGCACATTGCTTGACCTAGGAGGGTCTTGCCCTCCTCCCAACAATTAGAGCATTGAGAGTCAGCCAGATGCTATGGGGCATGCTCCAGCTTCAGAAAACAATTGCTTATCAATAGCTCTAGGTGCAGGGACACATAGCTTCCTGCATGTTTGTGATTCTCTGGCTGAAATCTACACCTTCTCACATGCATCAACATTGCAGTCCCGAATCACAGGTCTTCAAAACATTGGTCCATATTCTCTAAGCATTTAAGGAGCAGCTACTATGGTGGTTAGGACCTGACTCAAACATAGGGCACAGATTCCTTATGAATCCTCTGACCACCCATGACTATACCAACAGATGTGAGTCACCTAGGCTGTTGAGCATTCTTGGGAACAACCTACATTTAGAGTTCTTGATCATCCAGAGAGACAAGAACATATCCGCAGAGTGAGCTGGCAGCATTTCTCCTAGCACCCAGATATTATGTTTAGCAAAAACAGCTACTACGGCATACATCAACCAAAGGGGACCCATGCTTAGAGCTCAGTTGAGGTTAGCTTATGCCACATACATTTGGGCTAAGAAATACATATTGTCTCTTTCTGCATTCCACATCAAGCAACTGCCCAATGGTCCGGATAATATCTCTGGGAAAGCCTGTGCTGCTCTGAGGCCTACAGTGATACTATCAAAGTCAATATGTCCAAGGGATGTGCAGACATTAAGACTCGACACACAGCCATTATCATCAAGTGCTCCCTCTCTCCATTTCCCTCATATTTCAAGTCTTCAAAACAGCAATATTCATGCCTCTCCTAAAAAATGGAGCCCTGATGCTACCCTTTCAGTAACTTCCACCAGTAGCCAGCTTCCCAATATGTAAGATACTGGAACAGAGGCTTTGCTAGGGGAGCTCTGGGGGTACAGCCCCTGGTCTTTTGGTTGTAGCCCCGAATAGAAGCTTAGGGGCTATAACGAAAAGGCTAGCTAGCCCCGAGTCCCAACAGTCCTGATATTAGCGTAGCCCCGGATCCTTTCTAGACCTGGCAACACCCCTGCTGAGAAAGGGGTAGATGCACATCTTAAGCTGCAAGAGATTACCAAACTGGTTCTGGGCGGACAGGATTGGGCATGCGGACCATGAGGGTAGCAGCAGGGGGGGGAATATTATCCCTTGTATTTAAAGAAATGTACCAGTGGAGACAAGCGCTTGACTAGTAAACTGTGGTCAATCCCCTTTTGAAAGCATCTTAGTCACCGAGCTGGGGGATGAAGCGTAAAGACAGGTTTACCTCTTTGCTGATAACATGCAAGCATCTCCACCAGCATTGAATGTTCATGAGGGCGGAGAAGCAAGAATCCTTACATTAGTAATAAAAAGGCAGAATCTATGGGGGTTAATTGCAATTCTATTGCCACTCACGTACAGAGCTGTCAGCATTACTGCTTTCATTAGGGATGTTACAAGGCACAGGAACCTGGGATCATGTGGTGACCTCAGAGGGTATACTTCCTCCACGCTGAACCTTGAGTATGAACCTGTGTGGGCAGCAGCTAAAATATTCTGTGTGAACTAACAATGTTCTGCTGACGCTGATTTATCTTTGTTGATCATTAGCCTATTTAGCCAACACGTGTTTTGCACTACACATAGCGCTTTCTGAAGGCAGGGCGTTCAGTAAGCATGATACATATAGAATTATACCAGCGTGACACAATACATTTTGTGCAAGAGTTCTCAGTTCTGGGTCGCCCCTTTTATCATGCTGGCATCCTTCTCTTCGTATCATTCCTACTGAAAGTCTAGCATTGAGAAAGTGTTACATAGCCTAACGGCAACAAATAAAACATTTTTTTAAAAATGAGCATTAATCACTTTTAATTGTAGAAGCAATATTTTTGGGAGCCTGAGACCATTCAAATGTTCCCTAAGGAAAATCAATCAAAATTAAACAGAGAAGACCATGATCAGCCAAAGGTCAACTGCCATGGTCTTGTACAGGGGGTGTCAGCTCCTTCCCCCTCTGGTGATATATAGATACAATGGTAGGTTGATCATCACTTTCCTGTCTATCATTGTAGAAATCAGGACTAAATTGCCTTTATTAAAATTAAAAAGTCTGCTTCAAGATGGCCACCAAGCAGTGAAAGCACGTTAGTCAGAGCTTCGTGCCCCATTGGAAGCTTCATTATGGGCAAATCTAGTATTTAAACACAATTTCTCCTGAAACGTGATCCGCACCTATGGGATAAGGTGGGGGGTGAGAAGAGTCCCCGAAAAACGCTTGATAAGAAGATTCAGATGAGCTTTAATGTTGCAGCACCTCTCTGTTGCGTATTGACTACGCTTGTATACGCATGCGCGAGCAGCATCGAGGCTCGTGCATGCGCAATGATGATTAAAGGCGGTCACCGGGCAGTTCGCGCCGGGGACCGGAGCAGACGCACGTCTCCGGCGTACTCTGTGTGTGTGCCTGATTGCATGCGCCCCTTGATCCCCCTAGGAGCGTGAGAGCAGTCTTCAGGGGATCGGGACATATGGACAGAACTACGTGACCCTTAAAGGTTGGTAACCGCTGCCTAAGCTTTGCAGCATTACAAATGATTCCTGCTGACTTCATCGGCTGCATTCTGACCAGGCATTAAGAGCACGGACAGCAATTCATGCTGACAATTCGTATTTCTAGGCTGGATAACTTCATGTACCAGCTGCAGGAAAAGGGGGAGAGGTGCCGGTAAAACACTCTAATTACAATTTCATAACTCCCTACGCCGAGTCATCTGGTTGTGGTGGGGAGAAATCTCAGCAGAGAGGATGGTGGTAAGAAACAGCTGAGGAGCCACTTTTCATGGTTTCTTCATTTTCGCGCAGCTGTACACCACCTCATTTACCAGCAAAAGGTATTCTATAACATTTGGATGTTCTGCTGAAATAGGAGACCTGTATTTAAGTGGCTACCTGCTGGGATGTTACAGAATGCTCATGGTAGAGTGTGAAAACTTCGAGAGACTTGTAGGGCAAGGGAAATATTTTTGCAGCAATTTCTGCAATACGTAAAGGTGGTTGCTCTACCTGATGTGGGCCAAATCAAACAGCTCCACATAGTCATGATAGTTATCCAGGGCACAGTGTTATATGAAAACGTGACTTTCGCATTGCAAGCGTAATTACATGGTTGGAGGTAAATATTTATCACGTTTTGATACCCTGGGTTTTGAAGAGACAATTACGGAAATTCCCCCCTATAAGGGTTGTATTGATTAATTCCAGGAAGGCTTGAACTCCTACTCACACATGGAAATGAGCTACACTACTAACTGTAACTGCATTTCATAGTTGGGTGCTTGGCTGGCGGTGTATGTGGTCAATGCAAGGGCTTAAAGAGAAAAGGAAAGTTGCATCTTGAAGCTTTCACATACTGTAAGAGGTTTTGTCTTTTTGGGGCAAATTCGGAATTTGGCGGTATTTTCCTACTGTGATTTTTTGGAGGTAAACTGGCAGTAAAATGGCTTTACCACTAGAGATAATTCAGTATTACTCTATTTTGGTGACAATATAGTGTTAGCTTGTATTGGCGGTAATTTTTAGTGGTATCTTTTTTTTGTGGTATTTTCAGAATTACCTTATTTTTGTGCTATAGGGGTGAGCATATCTTTTTATACTACCGCCCCATCATAAAACAAAACGTTCCTCTCTATTAGAATATCTCTTGGTCGCCTGTAGAGAACCCCCCATACCTATCACATTTTCAGGGAACACAGTGAGCTTATTCAGAATGCCACCTATTGTATGTGGCTAGTGTTACTGACTTATTTACATCCAGTAATCTATGTGTTTTATATGACACTGCCTTCTTTTCTGCATGCAAAGCAGGACTCATTCACACCAATACACATCTTCCTACCTGGCAGATAGTTTTGTTTACTACTTTTAGCATTGGTGATAAAATGGTAAATACTTTAGCGCCTCAGCATGATCAACAACCTTTATGATTTTCCTTTCCCTTTAAAATGACCGATAGACTCATGAAATAAAGCACAAAAGAAAAACTCAAAAAATGCTTTATGTACACGATATATTACACAATCATGCTAACAAAGTTACATTATGTGTTATTACAATCATTTGTTCTTACCACGTTTGTCATAGCCTCGAGCCTACAAAAGATAACAGAGAAGAGACAATAATAAACGACAACAGAAAGGAGGACTTTGCATGGCAATTATGCATGGAGAAATCTGACACATTCTATATCAAAATGCATCATTTTTTGTTATAACGTCAGCACCCTTAGCTAATCTAATTACATGTCAGACATTCTCACATACTCCTCAATTAACGTCACTCACTTAGAAATTATCTTTGGGACCTCACAGGCAGAATTCGGTCTTCAATGCTAGCAAGCTGTTTTTTTATGAGCTGCCAGCTGTGTTCATGGCTGCATTCCCTGAGTCCCCATTCAAATACATCAGCAGCTCCTGGATCCCTGGCTGTTCGCATTCAGCTCCCAAGCATCTCTGAACTCTTCAACTCACTTTGCCCATTAAACAAACTTTCCCTGTCTATCAACTGACATCAGCTGGCTGTGCCACCTCTCGTTCCCTACCAATCATAGTGCAAGAATGTTTAGTAAAAAAAACTCTCCGCTCTAGAACAATGAAAGCTTCAGGCAAATGTTTCAATTCGCCTTCCTGCCTCACATGCTTCTGCTCTTCATGAAAAAAAATAGAATGCATTTCATTGTGCACAGGAACTGCATTAATAATGTTAGAGAGATTGGTGTTAATATATTAGTAATGCAGTTAGTATAGGGTTATTTAATTATGTATTTCTAATGCAGTTCGACACAGATGAAGACATCCCAATTGTAAAATATGCGCATTTTTAAAATGACAGCGCACTGTGCTAAATGCTTCCAAAACTAAACCCATTTTGCTGGTTAAATGCTTTTAAAAATAATAATGCTTGCTGAAAAAAAAACGTTGCCTGCCACCTATTTGGAAATGGCTGCATTTCCATACTGCATAATGGATACTGCCAATAAACGACATGTTTTTATGCTGAAAAACTGTGCCTGGCTACCTTTCCATACTGCATACTGCATACTGCCAGTAAAATCCCCATATATATCCTTACAATACCCAGGAGGAGAACCCTATTAGAACTTGTTGGCTCAGGTCGGAGGGTGTGCAGGAACAAGCTGACCAACCAAGCGAGCTGGTGGAGGAACCGACGGACCTTATACAAAGCAAGATGGCGGCCTCGAAAGACTTGGAACAGTGCTTCCAGGTTTTTCAGGACTGACTCTCCTCCTCCCTACAGCAGCAATTTGATAACTTCACAAGAGAATTTAAATTTGCCTTGGTTGATATTTGTAAGGACATTGCATCTTTAGAGGAAAGAACAGATAGTAATGAGAAGGCGATCCAAGACCTGGCTCGGTAGTCTACCCAATTAGAAGAGCTCCTCGAGCACCTCGCTCCAGTCACACATAATGTAGAGTTGCAGTCAGAGGATCTCGAGAACAGATTGAGAAGATCTAAGTCAGTGAGCGATTCACTCTTAAAAGAGGAAGTTACAGGAGTATTCAAGGATCTACTGATCGTGGAAGCAGAGGTAACAATCCTTATTTATAGAATCCATAGGGTTGGACCGAGGCGCCAGGACCCAATAATTCGCCTCAGAGACACGTTGGTGGCACTGGTGAGTTATCCCCAGAAGGACCACATTCTACGAGAAGCCAGAAAAGCGACACCAATTACACTCAACAGGAACTAAATTCAATTTTATCAGGATGTTTCTCTAGTAATGCTACAAAAAAGGAGGGACATGTGAGTGGTCCTGCAACACTTGCAAACACAGAACATTTCCTACAGATGGACCATCCCATTTGGCCTACTTTTTAAATGAGAGGGGAGACAACACTGTGTCACTAACAAGGAGGAGGGGGCCTGAATTTTGCACCTTGATCAGCAAGATCAGGCGAATCAACCTACGGGGTCCAGAGTACATGCACCTCGAGGGTCATGACTTTGGGAGTGGTCAACTGTACAGCGTAATCGATCAAAAACCCAAAAAGGGGCCACTTGCTACAGAGAAACAACCCCCACCAATCTGATGGAACAAGGAGAGGATAATTTGCTTGGGTGTTTACATCAAGGGAAAATAAAGTACACAATTTTAGAATTCTAAAGGTACTTTTGCTGATGGTGCACAGTCAATGCTCACCTTGGAACTCATAAAAGACTTATTCAGAGGGTTTTAGAATACTGTGCAGTTATCCCTTGTTTAAAGGGTGGGCCATCTCTCAGAACGAATGTCCAAGGAGTGACTAGCAAGGATGGTCTACACCAGGCAAAGGGGATTGTAAAGGGGATACGTTGGGAAGGGGCAGGGACGGAACAAGTTTAGATTTGGGGGTAATGCTTAGGGTGGAAATATGGTACACAGAGTGGCAATTTGAGGGTTATTTTGTCCGTTTGTAAGAAGGGTCTTTATGCTAGATTGTTAACATTACAGTATCATATTCAGATGCTTAACTCTTAATATAAGGGGGCTTAATTCCCCTGTCAATAGAAGGAAGCTGGAACGGGTATTAGATACATATCAACCTGATCTTATGGCCCTGCAGGAAATGCATATTAAGTTTCAAGATCGGTATAAGCTGAAGTTAAAACATTTCTTGATACTTAAGGCTAATGCAAAGAGTAAATCAGCAGGAGTGTTCATTGCGTTTAGGGCAGTTCTCCGAAGTTATCAGGAAAAAACAAGATGACAAAGAGGGATGGTTCATCTTCCTTTTGACACAGTTGGGTGCACAGACTCTAACTTTCGTCTCCTTATATGCCCCAAATGAAATAGATGGAACAATATTGCATATTTTGGACCTTTTGTGAAATGTATAAAGCTTGGACATCCAGTGTACCGGGGAGGGGGGTTTAGAGAATGTGGTAGGGGGGATAGGGAGGGGGGAAGAGTTCCAGGAAGGGAAAGTTGATTTTAATTTTGTAGTTTGTTTTGTAAACTGAAAATCAAAGGGGAAAAAAAGTAGAAGTCACACACTTGGTTTGGGTTGGCACAGGAAATGAAGGGTGCTTTAATATGACACACACTCCATAAGTGCACAAGGATATATTATGAATAATGTGTTTACTAAATGAGAAATGCTTAAATAAATGAAGAATATAGCTACCTGATAAGAAGAAAAGCAGTCTCAGATAAATGTGTATTTGTTTTTTTTTAAATGGATGCTCAAATGTAAAATGGTTTCCAGTCCTACGCCAGGTAGGAGGAACTATAAACCATGCCAAGGTTTTTCAGATAAGCAAGAGGAACTGATGCACTTGGCAGCTTCACGTGAGATAATGAGGTTTGTAAGGTTAAACATGGAATTGGCATAGAAATCAGACAAAATAAAATATGGTTAGGCAATTAATAGAAGCTTAGCTATACGTATCTACGTTCTTATGGAGAATGGTACGAAGTGTATCATACAAACTAATTTGAAAGCCAAGCTGTATTATTTTGGCACCATAAAATAAGAGGATATATATTCTCCAACAGGGTTGAATACTAGAAACCTTGCATAACTTCAGCAAATAGATAAGGTGCAGACATTGACTCATAAAGAATGTCAGTGGAAGGAGTTGAGCACTTTCATAGTTGTGTCCAGCCAAGTCTAAAACAGGCCTAATTATTTTGTGCGTCAGAGCAAATTGTGGATGCCAGTTATGCTAAATGTGCAATTATTGTGTATGTGTGATAAGTTATCTAATGGCAATGAAGGGATTTTTTCCCCTTTAATTAACTTGGTCTAGCCTTGGCCTACCATGTACAAGGTGCAAATTTGCATCCAAGTGTTGCATAATCTTGGAAAATCTATAAAGATAGGTTGGATGCAGAAATGCATTTGAGTGTGCTTTGATGAATAAGCACGTTTGGCTCCCAGTCGTCTCTGGTTTTTCCTGTCTCTGCCTAGAGGATGGGAGCATGAGAATCCATGAATATCTGATGGAGGAATAGGGTTACAGGGGGAAGGACCCCCTATACAGTCTTCTCTGTGTGATTTACACTCCATTTAAAAGAAGGCTCACAGAACTCACTATATTGTCTAATCACCAGTCATTCAACACTGGATACACCAAATCTATCCGCCACTCTATTGAGAATGACCAAAGTGATCCTATTAGGGTATTGCCCATAGCACTGTCTTTTTCCCCCTTGGTTCTCTACTCTTGAATAGCCATCCACCCTAGGAATAAAGAATCATGAGTTACAGTTTAACCACCCACATTTGATGGACTACAGCAATTTGGTTTTCCTGGCGCTTACAGACTACCGCTTTCAAATGTCCATCCAATACAAAGATGGCTGTGGGACTGATACTGGGTGTGGAGAAATATTGGCATATTTCTCCTGTTCTCCAGCAGTAGCATACTCTCCATATTAAAAGTAGGATTCCTTGAAAAGCCTAGTGTCATCTTCAAGGCTATCCATATTGGATTCCTGTGCTTACTGGACAAATCAACACCAGCCTTTGCTATGTCATTTTTGTTGTGATTAGGGAATCTAGGACCTTTGTAACATCCTAGCATTAGATCCAAAAGATACAGATGGAAAGCTTTTTTTGGCTTGGACACCCGGGATGCTGAACGGGCTGCTTGATTACTTTGAATATCTAAGATTGGTTCAGCAGTGGTCATAGTTTGAAAGGGGAGGTTAAAAATATTTTCTTGAAGGATAATTCCACCAGGCCTTCCTAGATTGCTTAGAGGCCCCTAGCTATGTACAAACACAATATTTCCACTATTGTTTTGTAAGGTTTCCACCACACTGGTCACTGGATGCGATGGAGACTAAGGCGCCCCATCCAAGATGGCAGCCACAAGGCCTCAATCTGACCTCACTAAGATGGCGATCACTTTATGGTGAAGACACTTCATCTGCTATCTACGAATCCTCCACTCTGCATAAAGACTCCCCAAGCATGGTAAGCGGTGTGCACAACTATTTCCCTGCTGCCATAGCGCTCATTTCCCTCTTTCTTCCCCGTTGTCTTGCTATTGAAAATTCCTCAGATCTTATTTTTTTCTGGCATCTTGTCCTCTTATCCTCCATTCCCTTTGGACATCCTACTTGTCCCTCACCCTGGCCTCTGTGACGCCATCCTGTTGCCTGCAGCTGTCAAGATAATCCATCTTGCTGCCTGATGCCTCCCAAAACCTTCATCTGCAACCTGCTAGCTTGCATACAGCAAGGTTTTTTTCTCCCTTGGGAGTTTTCCCCCCAAAGCGTGTCTGCCTTTTGCAGCAGCCACTCCCCCCCTCTGTTTCCATCAGAGAACGAGTTGGCTGCCAACAAAACGGACCCTTTATCATCCCTGACAGGATCCACTGTACCGCACAGATAAGGCATACATCTGAGAGTCCTGATACATTTGCAAAGATGCTACATTTGGTATCTATCAGTTGCACAGCATTGCTCAGTCAGTTTGCAAACATTTTGAACACTTGATAAGTTATAATATTTGATAACTATCTGCAGATTAAGAATATATCTATGGCAGCTTCATCCAATGAGATTCCTTCCCTTGCAACAACATGGTCAGAAGCTGGCTGGCAAGCAATGCCGGCGCTCACCGAAGGACCTCACACAAGGACCCTTCCTGCCTGGGCCTGTTGGGGCGGGAGGTAGTCCAAGATGCCTACTCCACGCCCCGCCCTGAGCATGAACTTACGCTGGGACCATTCTTTGATACTTCATCACATGTCCGGTGTGCCCTCTGTTGTGAAACTGTACTGCTCTGCACATATTACCTTCTCTCCACCCACTTACATTCTGCCGCCATTTAGGTTACCCCCCAGCACAGACCCCCTCCCGATTGTGCCTCCCCTGTACGTTCGCTCACCATTATTGGAGCTGTACCATCTCCCACCCCAGGGTGCACAATCAATACCGGTGTAGCTTACTGATGCGAACCCCTGCCCTAATCTACCCCTGCCTCACCCCTTCCACTCATTGCTCATATCAGACTACCACTATCTCGTCCTGCTGCCAGCATGCCCTCCCCGCTAGTGGGTATAGTCATGCACGATATCTCGCTCCCACTCTACTCTAGGAAGCCCTTCCACTCTGAGCTGCACAAGATGGCCCCAACACAGATCTGGATGTCTACACATGTGCCACAGACCTGTTCCTCTGAGGCGTTAGGCATTACTTTCTCCACATTCCGGACCCTATCTAGGCAGCCTGAGCAGCATGTACTGGCCGCAGTGCCAACCTCCACACAAAGGTATCTGCACTGCCCTCAGCCAGATCCCGCCGCTGGCCCTACCATTGCTGTATCGCAGCTGAGTCTTATCTCTGCCGCCAGCAGTAAACTTGGCACATTACATCTCTCTCCTACTAGCACCACCCCACCATTCTCCACTGTTCTGCCACCCACTTCTGGTCAGACCCTAGCTACACTACTGCCCAGGCAAACCTGGGAATCATTTACCCTCACTAGCCAACATCTTGAAATCAGGCCTTTCACCTTCCCTGCTGCCTCACCAGCACTTTTGGCACCCAAACTCTCCAGGCTTAAACCACCCACGACCTCTCCCTGCGCAGGGCCTCTTCAACTCAAATACATGCGAGCTCGCACTTTCCCACCACCCACACATCATGCCTTGTGCTCATCACACCTAGCCTGCCTCCGCCTGGCTCCTTCCGCAGCTCGCCGGATTACAAACCCTCCCTTGAACCTTATACCATCACCCGTTGGCCTCTTCACTCTATGCAGCACCAATTTATTGTCCCCCAACACCAATCACAAAATGCAACCACTATACAACGCTCCTCGCCCTAGACGCAGCATCTCCAGCACGCAACTAAGTGGCAACTGCCTTCCCACCATTAAGACTACCCTTGCTTCTCTCAGGTTTATAAGCAGCTCTAGGCTACACCAGAACTCCCAGCCCAGGCTCAATCCAAAGGCATTACCTGACCTGGCTGCACCTAGTTATACCTACCTGTCACGACCCACATCCCAAAACCCCCCTGGCAAGCCCATGGGCCAGGAGGGGTCTTGGCTCGGGTCTCCAACAAACTTATGCATCTTTTGCCTAGGCCCTCTTGGGGCCAGTCCTGGTGCCTTTGGCACCAGGCTCATACTTAATAAAGACTTGTGTTTATGGAAGTACTTTATTTCAAGTGCCAGCCAACATGGAGGCATCCACATAGCTTGGCTCCTTGGAACCAAGGTATACGGTATAGTGTTTTGGGTGTGGTAGCCTAGGAGCTACTTTACCTGGACTACTTTCTTGAAGCTATTAAAACCACACCCGACTTGGATAACACGCTTCGCGTTACTTTGCAATCCTGCAACGTGACGCTCATCGTGTTCAGCTGTACCCGCGAACCTCGGAAGAACAGCATCTGTAAAGAGACAAAAGGACATCGTTAACAGCAGCATCTTACCTGTAATTTCATGGTTAGCTGCCACAGCTCCTGCGAACAGCATCCTAGGATCAGCGCGTCTCCTGGATCGGTGCATCTGCAAAAAAGGAAGAAACAAGACATTAGACACTTTTCCAACAAAACGAATTGTGCCCAAAAGCTTACCTCGCAAGTCGCCCCTCGACCAGCATTGCCTCGGGACTTTAAACACTGGGTGAGCACCGCTTTCTATGGGAAAGAAAAGACAACAGGTTAGCAAAGGCAAGGCATCATAGCGCTGCGCATACCGCCTACTTACCGCATCAAAGCGCTCTTTATACGCCATCATTTACTGGTGAGACCCAATTCAGCCAATGCATCACATTGGACTTCCGCGCACTTAAGGAAGAGAAAAAGACATTATTTAAACCAAGATAGGCATGCAAGAATAACAACAATATACAACAGCAATAAGACCTACCTGAAAGACTCAAAACGGGCTGGCATCAGTGAAGTAACTAGATCGCATTCGCCCACAAAGGACAACGCGCCCCTGCCAAGAAGGCAGGACGGAGAGCACTCCTGAATTAACAACAAGGTGAGGAGAGGTCCAGAGGGGCTGCGGGTATACGGGGTAGTGGGGGGTTGTTTACCCCAGTTGCCCAGTCTTGAACATTGCCCACCTGTATTCTAGGCAGAACTTCCCCACTGGTCACACCTGGGAACCGCAGAGAAGGATACCAGAGTCCCCACGGCTGGGTGGCGTCCCCGTGGATGTCAGGTGAGCGTAACAGAACGCGAAGACTGTCAAACCAATCCACCTGGGCGCCATGGAGACATCAGAATTAGACCAATTGGCCCAATTGTTAGGAGAACTTCGTGCTGAGGTTCATTCTGCCCGACAAGAGACTAACGCTCTCCGGAGAGATTTATTAGTGACTAAAGAGCGCACTGAAGAAATTAGCAGGCAATACTTGCAATCACAAGCAGGACAGATGCCTCTACCTGGAAACAACCCAACGATGCAAAATCCTACCATGCCATCCACTACCTCTACTCCGGTACAAATAATGTTACCGGTTACAGTTCCTTTGGCACAACCGGAGAGGTTTGCAGGTGATCTACGGAAATACGCAGCTTTTATGAATCAGTGTCACCTTCACTTTCTTTGCAGACCTGGAGCATTCCCAAATGACCAAGCTCGGGTAGCCTTTGTTTTATCATACCAGAGTGGTAGCGCAGCAGATTGGTTGGTACCATTGGTGACCCATGATGATCCTTTATTACATGACTTTGGGGAATTTCAGAGGGAAATGGAAAAACCTTTTGCTCCCCATACCCGAGAACAAGCAGTGGACAATGAACTCCTTTCCCTCCGACAGGGGAATCAGGACTTGTTAACGTACATTGCTACTTTCAACAGATTGGTTGCTGAAGCTAGGTGGCCTGAAAACAAAAGAACCACGTTGTTTCATCTGGGCTTATGAGGTGAATTAAAAGACGTTCTAGCTCTAGTGGTTGATCCTCCTAGAGACTGTTCTGAATTCATAGATTTGGTCGTACAACTAGACCACCGGTTGCAAGACCGAAAAGCAGACCGTTCCAAAATGGACCCTCGGGCTGTGTACGTTCGATCTAGCGACAACGTAACTCGAGTGCAAGAAAATGCTGTGGAGCCCGCGCAAATCGGAGGGGTACGACCTCCACTAACAAAGCAAGAGCGAGATAAAAGGAGACAACAACAACTATGTCTGTATTGTGGAAACGCAGGGCATTTCCTGAAGCACTGCCCAGTGAAACCTCCAAGGAAAATCGTCGGGGACACGGAAAAAGATGAAGAGAAGGAATCTAAGTCGGAAAACTACCCAGCTCGGCAAACATAGAGGTCAGTTTGTCGAGTGAGAGAAAAGAGCCACCGACCTCACACTTTTCAATACCGGTGATCTTAATTAATAACCAACGGTCATCAAGAATGCATGCCGTTGAAGCATACATCGACAGTGAAGCTGTTGGGAATGATATAGATCAAGACCTGGCTGCAGCGATGGGGCTTCCCCTATGTTCCAAGCCAACTACGGACAAGGTGACTACGGTGGATGGGACAGGAATCACTTCTGGACCTGTAACCCAATGCACAGCCGAGATAACCTTGCTGTGCCAGGACGGACATCGGGAATTTATTTCGTTCGATCTCATCAAGGCACCTCAATTCCGGCTCATACTAGGGATGCCATGGTTAGTCGCTCACAACCCTTTGATTGACTGGCGAGCAGGCAAATGAACCTTTCCCAGCGACTGCTCCCCAGCCTGTTATTATCAAGAACAGAAACCTGCTTTCAGTATCTCTACGACTCCCGGAGCGACAGCATCAACCCTGGGAGTAACTAATACCTTGCCTGAGGAATACCATGATTTCCAGGATGTATTCCAGAAGGACCAAGCAAACATGCTGCCGCCGCAAAGGCCCTGCGACTGTCAGATCGACCTTGTTCCAGGTGCTCAAGTCCCTTGTGGTAGAATCTATGCTCTTACGGAACCTGGAAAACCTTCATCTGAAGTCTTATTTAGACCAGTACCTTGCAAACGGATTCATCCATCCATCAAAGTCCCCTGCAGCCAGTCCTTTGTTCTTCGTACCAAAAAAAGAAGGGGACTTAAGAACCTGTATTGACTACCGCGCATTAAACCAGATCACCGTGAAGAACCGTTACCCCTTGCCACTTATCCCTGAAATGCTGGACCAGGTCAAAGATGCACAGATTTATACCAAATCGGACCTTCGAGGAGCGTACCACCTGGTCCGGGTCAGAAGCAGAGACAAATGGAAACCTGCTTTCCGTACCAAATACGGTTTGTATGAATATCAAGTCATGCCCTTTGGGTTATGCAATGCTCCCGCAGCATTTCAATATTTAATTAATGACGTCTTGAGAGAGTTAATTGATGTCTGCGCCCTAGTGTGCATAGATGATATCCTAGTGGACTCAACCTCAAAACAGGATCATATCAAGCACATCCGTTCAGTCCTCACTAAGCTCCGTGAACATCGTTTATATGCAAAGCTTGAAAAGTGTTTTTTTCACGTCACCGAAGTTGAATTTCTGGGTTTTATTCTTACTCCAAGAGGCATCAGAATGGACCTGCATAAAGTAGATGCATTTTGAAATGGTGATCACCAACAACAGTAAAAGGGGTACAAAGCATGTTGGGCTTTGCGAACTTCTATCGCTGCTTTATACCAGACTTCTCTCAGGTCGTACACCCGATCACCGTATTGCTACGAAAAAAACAGCAAAAAATGTGCCTGGACTGAAGAAGCAGAAAAAGCTTTTCAGGAACTTAAGAAAAGGATCACCTCCGCACCAATCCTACGACATCCTCGCCCAGATCTTCCTTATATCGTGGAAATGGACGCTTCCAGTATAGCAATGGGAGCTGTCCTCTCACAAAGAGATCCAGAAACCGGCGAGCTACATCCAGTGGCCTTCTGGTCGAAAAATTCTCACCTCTGGAGATTAACTACGCCATCACAGACAAAGAACTCTTGGCGATCAAATCCGCCTTTAAAGCCTAGCGGCACTTCCTTCTGGGGGCCAGACACACCATTACAGTTATCACGGACCACCGAAACCTGCCATATCTTAAAACAGCTAAAGCCCAGTCTTCACGCCAATTGTGGTGGGCCCTTTTCTTCGCCGAATATGATTATGTCATCACATTTCACCCAGGGGTCAAGAATGGAAAAGCTGACGGACTCTCTCGTTCAGGCACTGATGACATAGCATATACGACCCCAAACCCAGTCCCCATCATACCGGAAGACAAACTCTTGGGCCTCACTACGGCCTTAACCCAAGTAGAACTGAGAAACGAGATTCAACGAACCATGAATCCAGATACTTTCCTTGCATGACAAGCGCAGGGGGAACAATATTCCATCAAAGATCACTTACCCTTTGTTAAGGATCGTCTGTACGTACCCACCGAGGACTTACAACAACAAATCATTTCAGGTTATCATGATTCTCTGATCGAAGGGCACCCTGGAATCACCAAGACTCTAGCCAAGGTAAAACAGAACTTCTAGTGGCCTGCCTGGCGTAAAGATGTCATCCAATATATTCAGTCCTGCGGAGTCTGCGCACAAAATAAGTCACAAAAACAAAAACCATCCGGTCTTCTGCAACCTTTGGACATTCCTCCCACTCCATGGCACACTCTTTCCCTCGACTTCATCACTGACCTACCTCCCAGTCAAGGGTTTAACACCATTCTTGTAGTCGTGGACTTATTCTCAAAGATGGCACACTTTATTCCACTCAAAGGCCTCCCTGACGCATCCACTTTAGCCAAAGTGTTCCAGGATGGTATTGTTAAACTACATGGCTTCCCATCAGTCCTGATCTCTGATCGAGGTAGCCAGTTCGTCTCCAACTTCTGGAGAAGGTGTTGTGCAATGGCGCAAATTGATGTCCGGCTATCCACTAGCCATCATCCCCAAATGGACAGTCAGACCGAGAGGACCAATCAGACCCTCGAGCAATACCTACGGTGCATGTTGCACCATGAACTAAGAGACTGGAAAGACTTACTATGGATAGCCGAGTATGCATATAATAATTCCTTGCATTCCAGTACCGGACAAACACCCTTTTATACCCTTTATGGTAGACACCCACGTACCTCAGATCTGGATCTCCCAACCAGTTTGGAAATGCCAGCAGTAAAAACCCTTCACACCAACATCACCCAAGCTTTCAAAAAGGCCAAAGAACATCTTATTCTCGCCAAAGAAAAGCAAAAGCAATTTGCCAACCAACACCGGAAAAAAGTCTCTGACTATCCGGTAGGAGACAAGGTTTGGCTGGCCGCCAGATTTGTACCCATCAAGGGAACCCGGACCTTTCAACCCAGGTACTTAGGGCCTTACACCATCAAGGCAATTATTAATCCAGCGGCCGTCAAACTAGATTTACCACCTAACCTACAAATCCATCCGGTATTTCATGTGTCCCTTTTAAAACCAATGCAGCCCGGTACACGGATTGGGACACCACCAAAACCCATACTTATTGACGGAGAACTAGAATTCGAACTCAGAGGCATCCTGGATTCCAAGTATTCAAGGGGCAAGCTATACTATCTAGTTGATTGGAAAGGATTTGGACCCCAAGATAGATCCTGGGAACCCTGTGAAAACATTCATGCACCAGGTCTGATCAAAAAATATAATCGAAACTTTCCAACTAAACCTGAGCCGGACAGAAGGAACACCTTGAGAGGGGCCTTGGGGGGGGGGGAGTGCCAGCATCACCTCGGGATTTCATAAACCGGGTGAGCACCGCGATCTATGGGAAAGAAAAGACAACAGGTTAGCAAAGGCAAGGCATCATAGCGCTGCGCATAGCGCCTACTTACCGCATCAAAGCACTCTTTATACGCCATCATTTACCGGCGAGACCCAATTCAGCCAATGCATCACATTGGACGTCCGCGCACCTAAGGAAGAGAAAAAGACATTATTTAAACCCAAGAAAGGTATGCAAGAATAACAACAATATACGACAGCAATAAGACCTACCTGAAAGACTCAAAACGGGCCGGCATCAGTGAAGTAACTAGATCGCATTCACCCACAAAGGACAACGCGCCCCTGCCAAGAAGGCAGGACGGAGAGCACACCTGAATTAACAACAAGATGAGGAGAGGTCCAGAGGGGCTTCGGGCATATGTCGTGTTGGGGGGTTGCTTACCCCAGTTGCCCATCTTGAACATTGCCCACCTGTATTCCAGGCAGAACTTCCCCGCTGGTCACACCTGGGAACCGCAGAGAAGGATACCAGAGTCCCCACGGCTGGGTGGCGTCCCTGTGTATACCAGGTGAGCGTAACACTACCCTCACTATGCCTCACTCTCACAGACCACAGTCAATAGAAACTACCACCTAGGGGATAGGAGTGTTACCTCTCCCAAACCAGAAAAAGCAGACTGCCGCCGCAGAAACCAGAAACTGGTTAAGCCTTCCTCCCCACAGAGAGGCCCCACTAAGAACCCTCGTGGTCAGCAGTCCGGCCTCATGCCCACCCCTCCACTAAAGTGTGCACTTATTGATGCAAGGTCCAACCCCACACATGCTCTGGATATCAATGACCTCATCACCACATTAAACCTGGACATCTTACCTACCTCGAAAATGCGCCTACATGCTGCCTCTGGACCTGCCCTGACTTTTGCCTTCCTCCCCGAGTACACCATCCTACGGTCTGACAGACAGGACACACAGCCCATCAGAAAACAGAACATCATCCTTCATAATAACTGCAACATCCTGTCTGCCAAACTGACCCTCTCTGACACCATCATTCTTCACACCATCTACCGCCCTCCAGGCCCAGCCTTCTCTTCCGAAGAGAACCTCCTTCACACCCTGGGGACCCACATTAAGTCCACCTCTAAAACGATCCTCCAGGAAGACTTCAACCTGGGCTACAACGACCCAGAAGACCCAGCTGCTACCTCACTCTCTAACTCGCTTAGCACACTTGTCTTCCAGCAACCTATCAACAACCCCACTCATAACAAAAATTGCATTCTAGACTGGGTTGCGGACCTGAACTGCCAGATATCCATCCACTCCAACAGCCCCTGCCTGTGGTCAGACCACAACATGGTGCAGTTCTCGATTCTTCCCTTAGGCCGCACAGCACATGTTGCTGTCCCACTACCCTCTACGCTCAATGATAGCTCCAGTAACAGCAACAAGGAGCTCCCATGATCAGCTCACTTCTAGCCCCAACCCCCTTTGCCAAAGACCCTAACACACTTGCCGCCTTGTATACGTCAACTCTAACAGCCGCCATCGACACCATAGCCCATCTTAAATCATGCAACTCAAGCCTTCTGCTCAAAGAAACTCCTGGTTCACCCCTGAACTTCCCACTCCATGCCAACAAACGATTAGCAGAAACCAGCTGGAAGAAAGAACCATCCACATCAAAGAAGTTACTGTTCTTTGTAGCAGCTAAATGTTAAAAAAAAGCCATCCTCGTTGCTAAATGCACCACATGTAATGACCGCATCGACAAGGCCAAATCCAACACCCATGCGATTTTCTACATTCTCAGGGAACTGGAAACACCCACCACCCCTTCAGTCACCATAATTAAAGATGAGTCGTGGTGCTTGAATATCCAAACCGCCATGCTCACCAAAATCGACACCCTGCATAACAAAATTGACACCAAATTATCTCTACTCGATCTCTCGCTAGCATCGCCAAGTACCTCACTCCCTCCCACCATCAGCTTTTAAGACCGCCCTACGTTTTACTTCACCAACATCTTGGAACACAAAGTCATAACTATCATAAAAGGCCTTAACCATCCCAATGTAAAGGTGATACCTGTCCAGAGAGCCTTATCAAAGACTGCTCTGACATACTTGCAGCCCTAATGACCTCATTCATCAACGCCTCCTTCTCCACAGGCACAGTCCCTACTAACCTCAAGGAAGCCTGTGTACTCCCTCTCATCAAAAAAACACATGCTGGACCCATTATCCCCAACTACCGCCCCATTAAAACAGTCCTATTCTTGCTAAAAAGTCTGGAAAGAGCAGCCTATCTGCAGATCCAAAGATATCTAGAAGCCAACCATATCCTGGGCATACATCAGTCAGGGTTGCACCCATGTCACGGAACAGAGACTGCACTCCTGGATCTGAAGATCCAGATTGATGAAATCAGAGATGAAGGCAAGCCTGTCTTGCTTCTTCTCCTCGACCTATCAGCAGCGTTCAACCTAGTGGACCAGGAAATCCTAGGCCGACACCTGTCCTCCTCAGCTAACTTATCTCCCGAGACCACTGTCTGGATCGCCTCTTTCTTACGTGACTGATCCTTTAGAGTGTTCTCAGAGAACTCCAGTGCCCACCAGCACCCATCACCTGTGGAGTGCCTCAAGGATCCTGTGTATCGCCTACTTTATATAACATATTCACAATTCCACTATTTGCCCTTCTGGACTCTATCGGTGTATCTTATACAAACTATGTGGATGGCACGCAAATCCTACTCACACTCACAGGCAACTACCTTAAAGACGCCTCTTCCCTAAACGCTGTGTATTCGACCATCCAGGCCTGGATGGCCACTCACCGTCTATGTCTGAACGACGAAAAGACTGAGATCCTCCTCATGTGCCCCCCCCCACAGTGATCAAGAGTCTTGACCCCCAATACTGCATCTGCAACATTGACGGAAAACTGATCTCTGTCTCCCCATTTTTGAAAACCCTTGGGGTATATCTTGCCACTACCCTTTCCCTTTGCCGGTACGTCAGCGCCATCACATCCTCTGCTGCCTACACTATTAAGCTAATCAATGCATCCAGATCCTTCCTATCACTGGAGAGCTGCCTTGCCGTAGCCAGAGCAACCATAGGATCTCGGCTCGACTACTGCAATGCCCTCTTTGCAGGTACTACAAACAACAACATTCAAAAACTGCAGGTTATTCCAAACAACGCATTTAGAGCAGCACTGAATATCCCTCAAATGGAACACATCACTGAAGCAAGAAAACAAGTCAATTTGCTCCCTGTTCAACAACAAATTCTCTTCAAAACTCTCTCCATCACACACAAATGCTTGTCCAAAAATGCACCCCCTTACTACCTCAAAAACATATCAAAGCATCCTCCTCCAAACCCACAAGGACTACCTTTGCCCACAACTCACACGGGCCAAATTTAAACGTGCCAAAGCTAGATGCTCTAGCTAAGCACTGGAGCCTTCTCCCACCCGCCATGAGAGCCGAACATTTGTATTGGTCATTCCGAGGAGCTCTAAAAATACTGTTGTCTACAAACCTAAAATGACGATCACCACCACAGGAACTGTCAATCCAATGACAATGTATTTTTTACTATGATTGTTCTATCTCGTAAGTAACTGTTCATGTCATAGCGCCTACATGCCCAAGAGAGCTCTATAAATGTGAAATAAATAAATAAATAAATGCAACATTAAAAGACTTTCCAACAGTGATTAGTATGCATCTTAGTTTGTTTTAGCTGCACACTGAGGTTGAGCAGTTTCCTGATTAGCTTTTCCCGTTATTCTGTGTTTTCAACCGTGACAGGTACAAGATTCAGAGATTTATAATATTTGACCAATTGAGTTCCTTATTTAGCTTGCTACTGTTACTACACATCATTTTCACTTTGTTTTTTTTCTGAATTGCCCTTTTCATAGGTTTCACAGCCCCTTTATGTGTTCGAACTGCACAACTACTTGATTTACAAATATGTTGTGCTTTTGACCATAGGCACAACAGGTTCGTATTTGTTCATAATTACTGATTAGTTTCATGTCTTTATCTCGACAATGTTGTGTACTGCATATCATTTAGAATTATTTGTCCTCTTTCACATTTCAACTGCCAGTTTCCCAAATCTACCCCACAAGTATGTGTCTTGTATGATGCTTGTTCAAAAATCTTTATTGCCAACCTTCTGTTGTATACACATTACAATCTATTCTTTTTGTATACATTTTTAGAGATTCCCCTGACGAAGGATCAAATGGTCCCAAATCGATTGGCCTAATCCCATGTTCCTCTGTGAACCATGGATTGTTTATGAGAAGATACGGTCATAATCAAGATCAATAAATTACCTTGTTTTTTATGTTGTCTGGTTATTTTGGACAGCTATATAAAGTGTAGAAAGCTGAGGCACTTTGGGTGCAATCAAGTCTGAGGAATGTTCCTCGTTTTCTTTCCCTATAGGGTCACATCCTGCTATGAAATTGGACGTATGCATCCTTTCTAGCCAGATAATTTAATGGGTGAGGCTAACACCAGATTAATGCTGTCTACAATACAATTCCACCCACAGTCCGATACGCAAAACAGACTGTTTTGGCTCAGAGTATCTTTGAAATAACGTAAGAACCTCAGGCACGCAAGTAGGGTGCATCAATTACTTTATTAAAGATAATTAAGTTACATTGAGATAGCTCAGTGAGAACACCACTGGCTCTCATCACTCAGGCAGGGACTCTCCAACTGCCTAAGACTAGAACCATTACGACAAGCATTCCCTCACTCACACCATAACATTCTATTTTACATCACCAGGGGTCCACAACCATCCCAAGCACCATATAACACATCTCCTTTCCTTCCAGATCTCATCTCATTTTAACAAAGCACATCACAACACATCTCCTTTCTTCACACACCTCATACACCCAACACACACTCAGTGTTACATCACAACACATCTCCTTTCTTCACACACCGCTTACGCCCAACATGCACTCAGACTCACGGGGTATCACGGCGCACCTTATTTTACGAGAGTCACACGTCTGAAACAATAACACAGAAGGTGCCCCCTCTTTCTACTCGGCCGATACCAAATCCACTCTCATATGGCCGGGTTGAACCCCCTTTCGACTATGGCAGGGATAAACCACGCCACTAGCACACACTTTTGACAGAATGAAAACACACACCCTTATCTACTATGGTTAGCGCAACAATGCACAACTTCTCTCTTTGTACGGAAGGCATAACCCCCCCTATCTACTCTGGTTAGCACAAACTCATGACATAACCACTCTCATAAGGCAGAGGCATACATTCCCCCTATCTACTCTAGTTGGCACCAACGCATGACCCACCGACTCTCACAAGGCAGAAGGCATACATCTCCCTATCTACACAACCTCTCTTTCCCCATTCACCATGGCAGTACTAGGCATGGTAATACTCATATTCTACACTCGACTAAGTGTCCATAAATGTATAACATCTCTACAGCTGCAATTCCTCAAAAGGTTATTTATAGTATTCGCATCACACCACCTTGCACATGTCCTTGCGTTCATTACCCTTACCACTTTTAGCCATCGCTTAATACTAAAGTCCTAAAAGTCCTTGTTGACGCCATGCAACACAAAGCTAAAATTCCTCAAAGTTGTTACACTAAAAACCAATGGTAATTCAGCTGTGATTATACTGTGGTAATTCAGCTGTGGCTACACGAACACACCTACTGCCATCAACATCATCAACACACATTTCCAACCATTGCCTCAACAACATACTAGCTGCACATTTCCTAACACTTTTTTTCGCATTAGGAATTCTATTACAACTCTCACTGAAAACTACAAGGTCCAAAATAGCTTTCTTCTTGCGGTGCAGTTATTACATGGCACAGTACCTCTGCACAGCATTTTATTCTCGCACTTGCATTTTCAAAACGCCGTTACTATTCTTCACTCCAATTTCACTTGCCATTAGAGAAGCTACAAATACCACCATTCCGATGCTCTGATTCCAGACTCCAGAGCTGCGCCATGGAAAGTACTATTAATACCAGGGCCGTTGTTTTTAATCTAGCTATCTCGAAGCTCTGCACCGCAGCAACTTCCTCATTATGACGTACAATGCGAAAAGCGTCAGGCGCCGGAAGGTCCTTTCCTTCAATGTCCCACAATAGAAAATGTACCCACATTGTTCGGCTCACTGTGAGTACACCACATTCCAGTCGATCGCCATCACATCTCGCACTGAGGCAACATCATCATTTGAGAAACGGATGGCAGACCCTGCAGAGCTCCCTACTTCCAACTATGTGGAAGCGGAGCACGCAAAGTTCACAAAGTTTGGCAGTCCTGCAGTAGAGTCTGCCTTCCAGCTCGTCTATTGTGGGAGGAACCACAAAAGCCCAGCAGTATTCTGCAGAGCAGAACGCGGAGCACGCGAAGTTCGCAAAGTTTGGCAGTCCTGCAGTCCTTGCAGGCTAATGCAGGGTGCAGGAGACCCTGTCCCCGACTGTCGGGGGAGTGACTGGCATCAATATCGGGAACCGGAACTGACGGAACCGTTGGAAACCGCAAGAGTTCTCCGGAGCAGCTCTAAGCCAGTTCTACAAGCTGAACGGAAATTGGCGGGGAAAAGAGGTAAGAACCTTGTGTCCTTCATTTCAGACTACGTTTCCTGGCATCGTTGGTAGGTGGACTAGCTTGGCACTGGCATTCAACTGTGAAGACAGGATAAAAGCACTTGCATCACATCGGCCACCTCCTCAGAGCAACGCACCACCAGTCGCCACTCACGGGCACCAGGTATGACAGTCAATGGGTCACCCATGATATGATATATGATATGATATGATACCACATGATATGTTATGGCATTTATAACGTGCCTATACACAAGTGTTTCAAGGTGCGACGAGGCAAGGGAGGGGGAACAGAGGCAAGACAGACAACAATCTTACTGGGCCAGGTGTCATTCAGATCGCGCAAGTGCATGGGAAGGGGGAAAGGGAAAAGTGCGGTGGGAAAAGGGGAGGGGAAATTGAAGTACATGGGATAATAGAATAAATAAGATAAATAAATGAAAAACGGCCAGCTGGTGGCAAGTGCAAGGTAAGTGCAGACATAAGTGCTGGTAGGGGGACTGTAGGGATACAGAAAACAGTCCCCAGGTGCAGGGGTTGCCAGGGAGGCAGTGCAGGTGTGCAACTGGCGGGGCCTGGCCTTGGGATCAGAAGGGTGGCCAGGTAAAGAGTGCAGTTTCAGTTTCAGCCAGGAATTCACACGGTAGAGGGGGAGAGAAAGCAGAAGCAAAGACGAAGGTTTTAAGGTGCTTCCGGAACCGGAGATGGTTCTCCTCAAGTTTCAGGGAGGCAAGGATTCTGTTGCAGAGGGAAGCCCCAGCCGAAGAGAGAGCTCTTCCACCAACTCGTTGGTGGAAAGAGCGACTGTCCCTGAGGGAGTTGGAGGCAGATGAGCGAAGAGCTTGAGAAGGACGATATTTAGGAAGAGAGAGTTGAAGGTATTGAGGCCCAAGAAGACCTTGTGAACAATGCAGAGGGTTTTGAACATAATCCTCACAGCCCCTGGGAGCCAGTGCAGAGATTTCAGTCCTGCAGAGATACGATCCCTGGGCTTGAAGCCAAGTACAAGTCTTGAAGTCCTGGTCTGGATGAATTGCAGAGGGTGTAGAGTAAAAGAAGGCAGATTTAGAAAGAGGCTGTTGCAATAGTCCAGCCTAGAGAGAACCAGAGCTCTGGAGACAGTGAGCTTCTGGGGGAAGGAGAGGAAAGGAAGAATACCTCTGAGGAGGTGCAGCTGGTAGTGTGACTTCTTAGAGACGTCAGAGATGTGAGGAGGGAAGAAGAGTGTGGAGTCGAAGATGACCCCAAGGTTTTTAGCCTTGCAGGTGGGATCAAGAAGAGGGCCAAGAGAGGCCGGCCAGAGAGTGGCAGGAAAGGAGGGAGTGGGTGTGCCAATGAGGAGAATCTCAGTCTTACTGGCATTAAGGCAGAGATCATTGGCGGCACACCACTCCTGGATAGCAGATAGACAGTCAGAGATGAGTGAAGAAGAAGGGTGGCTGAAGGTAGCCTGATAATTAGCTGAGTGTCATCTGCATAGCACTGGAATTTGGGGCAGAGATCAGCAATGCGGAGGGCAAGAAGTGCCAGGTATTGGTTGAACATGCACCCATGCACACGAACCTCACTTTTTCTCACTTCCTTGCTATGGTTAGCACAATTTCACCCTTCTTTGTTCTAGACAGTTGATGCAGGGTGCGTCACTGCATAACCCTCATCTACTTTGGTTACACAGTTTCTCATTTGCCCATGCCTGGTGCAGGATTACAGCTCTTTTGTCCTGGCCCTTCTTCATTGTAATGGTAACCTTGCCTTGGTGCTTCAGATGCCAGCATATCACCTCTTGCTTCTTGTGCCCAGGGTATTTCTCTAACCTTGGGACGTCTGTAGGCCAAAGTTCCTCTTCTCTCTTTGTTGGCCCTGGGTGATGGGACTTACTTGTGGGGGCAGTGGTTCCTCTCTCTTCTTCTCTGCACCCCTTGCAGCAGTCTGGTCACCTTAAGCTTCTCTCTTTGCCACACAGGTTTGTTTCTTGTCTTCATGAAGACCAACTCATCCCCAGTGAAATAACGTAAGATCCTCAGGCTCGGAGGACGTTTCTAGCAGTTACTTTATTAAGGACACCTAAGTTACATTGAGAAAGCTCCCTTCCGTCCAGATCTCATCACATCTTAACGAAGCACATCACAACCATTTTCTTGAAATGTTAAAAGAAATAAATCATTTAAATGTAGGTTGTCCCTACTTCACAACGAGGCAAATTACAAAACTGATACAAATAATCTGGGGATGTCATGAAAATCTGTCATCATAATACAATGTGCCTAGTTTTGGTGCCCTGATGGAAATAAATCGTAGAATGAAGAAATAACATTGCTCCTTCAACTATTCCTCCATACATACATTCTCATGAATCACTTTTTTAAATTTTATTTTAATTTTTTTGCATTTATTTCAGCACACAAAACCCTCAGGCTTCTAAGCACTTATTACAGAAAGTGCTCATGAAAGGTAGTTACAGGTAAATTGCATAAGCAGTACAAGGCTGCACAAGTCATAATAGGTAGTGACAGGTAAATTGCATAAGCAGCCCAAGGCTGCACAGGTCCTGATAGGTAGTCACAGATAAATTGCATACGCAGCACAAAGCTGTACAGGTCATGATAAGGAGAAGCAGCACAAGGCTGCATGACTTCTAATAGGTAGTTACAGGTCGATTGCATAGGCAGCAGAAGGCTGCACGAGTTGTCATAGGTAGTTACAGGTAAATTACAAAAGCAGCACAAGGTTGCGCAGGTCATAATAGGTAGTTACAGCTAGATTGTATAGGCAGCACAAGGCTGCACGAGTCATAATAGGTAGTTAAAGGTAGATTGCATAAGCAGCACAAGACTGCACATGTCATAATAGGTTTTGCAGGTAGATAACATAATCAGAACGATTTGAGATTAAAAAAACATGGGAAAGGCACCCCAATACAAGGGAAGCGCGCACCTAAATTCCAGATTCAGAAATACATGGGAAGAGAAGACCTAGATTTGGGATTCAAAAATACATGTGAAAAGCACACCTAGATTCGATATTCAAGAATACATGGGAAAGTCACACCTAGATTTGAGTGCACAGTGTATGTAAGGCACACCAAGAGTCCAGTAAGCAGGTGAAGAAAACAAAGAGGGAGAATAGTTCAGTACAGTCATGAGTGAGTCGAGTGGTCACGAGTGGAGGGAGAATAAGATTAATGATAATGCCTGTCAGTCATAAACATGGGCCGTTGCTGTGGGCATAGATTAAATTAGAGCATGCAGCAGTGAGAGATGCACAGGCTTGAAGGACATTTCCAGAGCGCAGTGGAGGTGGAAACCCAGTTGCGTAGAGTAGCAGTCCAGGTGCAAGGAAGAATAGGGCTGAAACGTGCTGACTTCCCAACAATACATGAGAACATCAGGAAGCCCAAAAAGAGAGGTGGTGGAGGCTTTGTGGCCAATAGGGAAAGTGCAGGCAAAGAGTTACAGTGAGGGAGGTAGAGGCCACATTGAGGGGGGTCACGTGAAACGATAATCATGAAAATATCATAGTTTATACATGACCTTTTAATGACACTTTGGGGAAGCAGAGTCAATTTACTTTATCATAACAGGGCAATCATGAAAATCAAGAAATTCAGACTATGAAACATAATCACAACCATATTTTTGGTTTAAAGTATAGCTCACTATTCTGCTGCACATTAGCTTTTGATGTTGAAACATAGTTGGAATATTTTGGAACTAGGGGTTACGTTACAATCAATTCATCAGAAATTATTGAAGATTATAGACGAGGAAATGTTACTGAACTAAAATGAAAGTATGTATTCCAAATAACATCTGTATCTAACGAATACAATAAAAGAACATTATAAATGGTTTTGCTTTTGGAGTGAAGGGCAAGTGAGAAGGGGATTAGGTTTGAACCATTGGTTCTTTTTAATGCTATGCCAATAACAAAGTACCTCCCTCAATGTTCTGAATACTAAAGGGAGTTTAAATTGAGATGTCATTGACTTAGGCTATTATAGGGCAGATGATTCTTAGAATTCCTTTGTCAATCTGTGACCTCAACAGGCCTTCTTGATATCACTGACTCAGCTAGGATCATGCATCTGCAAGAACCAGGGAAAGTATATATCTATTTATTTTAATTGGAGAGGAACATGCCACATAACCAATATTCAATTTCTTTGGGAATGTGACTTCTGAATACACAAATGGGGCATTTGTTGACTTTTGTTTTCAGCTGTTGTCTAGAAATCTCATTTACAGGAATCAGCATCAGGGATTAATATCTCTGGACCCTGTGGTTGGTAGCATTCCCTCTTGTGTCCTTAATGGAATCACACATTACTGGACACCTGATCTTCTCATTCTCATTGTTTGCCCTTGGATCCAGAGAGCAAAGTATTCCAAGCCCTGTCCCCTTCTGGCTCTGCAAGCAAATCCTCCTCTGATCTGGAATTAAATGCCTCAGCCATCAGTCTAGAAATTTGGCCTCAATTTCCCTGGTCAAATCATATCCCTCTTGCACCTACCATATCACTGCAATCTGATGCAGCAGCGTTCTATAGGATTGGTTCTCTGATTGGCTTAATGCGACCAAGGGACACCCCAAATGTCCACTCTCCTGGCTTCCATTGGTCAACAGGTTTAGAATGTTATCAGAAGAGATTCTACCTTTTATCTCACCCCCACAATTGTAATAGTAATTTAATGTAATCTAAGTGGTCTTGATTAGCGCCCTTCTGCCACTTTTGAGTTGTTAATCTCTGTTAAAATATGTATTAAAACTTGATTTGTTTTCATATCAATTCATGCAAAATAGAATATTATACTTTGGAAGCATATGCTGATTCAAATGGTGTGTCTTTACATACTGTAACCCATAGCGAAAGGCTTTGTTAATATAAATTAATTCTATGGAGAAATGTAGATTTTCTAAATAAATATTTATATTCTTATAATTTACCATTTTCTGATAAAAACAGACAAAACATAATAATGTCTGTGTCATAATCCTGTAACATAGATGGTATGGAAGCTATGAATATATATATTTCTAGTTAAATTGGCCTTTGATCAGAAAAATGTTCTTTACTGTAATTTTTGCAAGTTTTTTTTGAAATACTAGTTTGGAAAGATGCTTTCTAGAGATCATAGATCATAAGCAATCTGGTGACAATGTGCTATTATTTATTTTTCCTCAATTAAGTATAACATTTACAAGGCTTCAACATGAAGCAACACTTTCATGATGGTTGATGTTTCCTTCAATTAGTCCAAGCATTACTTGGCTTCTGAACTCTCATGAAACCTCCATTAATGTTGCCTGAAGCAAACATGAATGTGAATACTCACGAAATCTGTTTATTAAAGCAATTACTTTAACATCCAGTAAACATTAATCAATTAAAAGGTACACATATAAAACGCTTCTCTTTCCTGACAGCACGGTTTCTTGAACAATCCCACTATTTTTCGGTAATTTCTCACTGCATATTGTGATGAATCACAGGAATGCATCACTTCTCCCCAAGGGAGATCCTTTCCCTGAGAGGCTGGGAAGGTGAGCCCGCTCTGCAACACCCTATATAGGAGTAGAGGCAAGCGGGACGTCACCGGGAAAGACTTACCCTTTGGGGGAAAAGGACTCCAATTCTTACTAGGAACTCCCTAAGAAACATACCAATAATATATCTCCAAAAACATCTAGTGAAGAAAGGTATGAAGGGCAAACCAAAATATGTTATTGTCATTAAGAAACTCTGATTATTCCTTTGAAGGAAAAAACAACATTGTACTTGCGACAAGGAAAAAGTCTGTGGAGGAATACATAGCGTAAAACAAATAGAAAGAAAGGTCTGTGACACTGTACTGTGAAAGTCCCACAGCAATGTAATAAAATAAAGAGACAGAAACTGGGAAGAGAGAGAGAGAGCCCATGCGTTACAAACTTGCTTGCAGGCGTATGTTGGAGAAGAGGTGGCCTGCGGCATCCTATATCAAAGAGGAAGTCTACTGAAACTTCAGGCACGCGGCATTGAGAAGGTAAAAAGAAAAGGAGAGAGCGCACCCACGAGTTACAAACTTGTGTGCATATGTATGCTGAAGGAAAGCTGGATGATCAGCGTCCTCTGCCAAAGAGAAACCTGAGTGAACTGTAGACGCGTGGTGTTGGGAATGGGAAGAGAGGAGAGAAGCAGAGGTGGACGTGAAGCATACTCATCAGGAGCGAGAGCTAAGTAGTGGCTTAACCACAATCAAGCAGAGGTGGACCAGTGGGTCAATGAATGACACTGATACCACTTCCTTTGAGTCAACATGGAACAAACTGGCAAACGCGAGACTAGGGAGATCGTATATGAAACTACAGGAATTACGAAAGGCCAACCTGATAAGTGGAAGAGACAATCCCAAAAAGTCGACAACCCCAGTGACGTTATCCCTGAACATGACAGATAACAGGGAAAGCGGGAGACCCGGGAGGGGGACAGAAGATCATTACTGGAATGCATTTACCCATCCCATTTGTAGAGAAACAGACGTACACATCAGCAAGAGATCCTACCCCCCTAACTCCCCTGTATTGGAGACATGAGATCGTACCCTGTCTGACACCAGCTATTGCACCAATATCACAGCAAGTATTTGGAAGACGGTATCCATTGAGACAACCATATCGAATGTACCCTCGAGTTGATGATAGCTTGCAGGAGGAACACCCTGAAGGAATATGGGAAAAAGCTAAGAAAACAGACTGATGACGCCATAAGAAGGTGTCTACAATGTCCTGAAATACCGAATGAACACGATGTATAGATCCTAGAGGAGAAAAGTAAAGAATCAACAGAACCTTAAAGTGTAAAAGAAGAAGATTACACAATAAAAGGTGCTGAAGAAATCAGAAGGATAAAGAATGCACATACGCTGATGTGCAAGATAGATCAAGTCATCATATAGGCTAGCTATAAGTGGTGAATAGAATGCAGGTGGAGCCACCAATGTGCAGAAACTGGACATTGGTATCATGAAATAATAAGCCACAGAATCATGAAGAAAGAATGGAAGGCTGTGACGCAGTAGAATAGCAGGTTGTTGGAGCTGCATTGGGATGCTGTCAGGCTTGAAGTCAAGAACTGAGAAGTCGAGGTCAGCTATCTTTGCTGAAGAAGAACATGTGTGCGGAGGATGAATCCTCTCACGTTAAGGTGCAAGAAAGAGCAAAAAGGGTGGCAAGGTTTAATTCATTTAAAACATTAAAAAGCTTGCAGAATGAACAGAATTGTGGTCTCCTGTCATGTGAGTTGAGGATGGAAATAGGGCTTGAACTTGGAGTTTCAGACACGATAGCGAGTGCCCTCACTCCCGTTGCATTCCCAGGACAAGAATACTCTGCAAGGCCAAGTACAAAGAAATTTCATGGCAGACGTCATGGGTGATTAAGGATGCTGAGCTAATTGGGTGGTAGGGCAGTCTCATGTCCTATCTACTTGCACCTTGGTCTTGGCTTATGTGCTGCTAATTGAACTGAATGTTCCAGACATGGCAGAAGCGTGCCAAACCATTTGAATTAGTCCATATAACCAAGGACCTTATAACTTGAGAAACCAATGAAACATTGGGCCTCATTACACGGTAGGCGGTAAGGGTTTACCGGTACCGGTATTTTACCGGTACCGGTAAATCCTTACCGCCTTACTACGAGGTTCCTTTGCGGGTTGGGGAATTTAACGCCTGCTTTTTGCAGGCGTTAAAAACCAACCCGCAAAGGGACCCAGGGAGCTAATTACGGTACCGCAATTTGCGGTACCGTAATTAGCGCCTTCCCCATTCCCATTGAGCCCTATGGGGCAAAAATGGGAATGGGGAAGGACAATGGTGAAAGGGGGAATTACCGCCCCGCCAACCTTGGAATGGGGCGGTAATTCCCCTTTCCACCAAGGCGGTACCAGTAAATTACCGGCATGAACCATGGTGCTAATACCGCCATGGTTTACCGCCTACCGTGTAATGAGGCCCATTGTGTAACTGATTTTTCTTAAATGACACGTGGTGAAGAGGTAGTCATGAGTTGTCCACCTGATATTGGGCAGCCAATAACAAACCTAGCTCCTATATCATTGTATATCTAGATGTGCCCCTTAACCAATCCCAACCCTTGATAGGTTTTTCACTATTGACACGTAGCATGATATCATTCCGATGCCTAAAGAAGTATATAATTGTATTTTTTTTGTGAAAAGCGCAGAGAAATGAGTGTATATCCATTGATGTTCATTGTAAAGTCCCTGTTTCAGATAATTGCTAATAAAACAGCAACTTGCTATCTTATTGAGTTTGTCCGGTTATTTGGAATCAGAATAATTCTAGTGTAATCCCATCCAGTAACAGATGCAGGAACAAAGGGCCATATTCTCACAGTCGAAATGAAATGAAGAGAAAGAGAATAATTACTGGAACGCTCATACTGTTCCCAGTCCAGATAAGATATTGGCATTGAATGAAGTGAAATAGAGTCATTACTAGAGCTCTCATACTCATCCCTGTCGAGATAAGTTACTGCCATTGAATGAAGAGAAAGAGAGTCATTACTGGAATACACATACTCATCCCAGTCGAGATAAACTATTGAGATTGAATGAAGTGAAAAATAATAATTACTGAAATGCTCATACTCATCTCAGTCAAGATAAAGCATTAACATGGAATGACACTTCTAAGTGGAAAGTTTACCCTCCAAGAGGTCAAGGAGAAAGCCCAGAGATGTTATGGAATAGGAAACACTGTGGAAGGGGAAAACCTTAGGAGCAGATTGAAACCGAGAATAAGGGACAAGCCCAAAGTGAAACTGAAGACTGTTAATGAAAGAAAGATTGAGATAAAGTTACCCTATGAAGGAGAAAGGATAAATACAAATGAAATAAGGCAAGAAGAGAATAAGAAACAAAAGAATAATCAAGTGAAGGAGAAAGTTGAAAACCTGAAGAACACACTATCATATTTCTGTGACTTAATAAAAGTAGTAACCAAGAACTACTTGAGAATATGTTACTGAACTGAACTTGCGGAAGAACCAGCTCACAGGAGAAAGGAGTCATTCTCCTATTTTGTGTTGTTATAATGGGGGTAGAGTTAGAATAGGTTAGCTTGGACACTGGACTGATTCTCATTTGGACGCTCGCTGATGACTGACGAGCAACTTAGTTCTGTTAGATAGGGAAATCCCTTAGCATGGGGCAGGGCGTTTATTCCTTTCAGGTAATAACAATCACCAGTGAGATGGAAAGTCAGAGTCTGTACCCTTCTTCTGATCTGCCACAATATGCAGATCAGATAGTGTTCTGCCGATAACTTTCTGCTCATCCTGACCTTTCAGAACAAAGGTGGACATTTTAATGTCACCTTGGCAAATGCATTAGCATTTTAGAAAGTTCAACTGAAAGTCACTTGTAGCATTTAGTGGTACAATAATATTAAACTTTTCTTCCAATTTCCAATAAATAAATTAAGCATATTTTGAATGATTGAAGGAGTATATGTACAATAATCAAATAATGCTGCATGTTTTAGAGGATGTATTCTAAACAATATAGATGATTGTATACTTGACATTGCACTGGGATTCAAACTGCCTCTGTTCTTAACGAGGTTCACATATGCAAAGCCAAAATATGTGCATTCTTTTATTTCGTAAACACAGCCAACAGCACAGTTTCCAGGAATTCACAGATCAGTCAGTGAAGGTGCACATGTAGAGGCAATATCTCCAAAAAATGATACAAAACGCACAACTCAGGACCAGCTCATCAAAGATGCAAGGAATAAAAGACTGCACAGTCTCATACAACCTCTTTTTCCTTTGCTGCTGCTGCTTTATTTCCAGTGCTTCCATGATGGCCTCTCACTTCAGGGGCGGGGCTCATATTTACACCTTGCTATGCTCTTTTATATCTCCCCTTCTGCCAGTGCCTGCATTAGCAATTTAGGATAGGGCAACAGTGGCTCAGAGGGATAAAGGAGATCTGAGGGGTAGGAAAAAGAAAAAAGGGCGATGGAAGGAGGAAAGGGTGAACAGAAGAAAAAAGTAAGTACAAGGTCAACGATCAATGACCAAATGAGTGGTCTATGTCATGTAGGCAGTATAGGTATTATAAGAAATAATGTAAGGTAGTTGTGTAAGTCATATAGCAGCTATATAAGCATTATTTGCCTTGAGCTGCCCAATGTGTCTCCTTTCTTAGTCCACATCCTGCAGGACCCCTGCAAGACTCTTAGCACCAAATAGCTCTGGCCAAGAGTGGAGTCAGTCATGTTATATCCCTATCTTTATGCCCGGTCTGTAGCTAATCATATTGATAGTATGCTACTTGGCTTTGGCAGCACTGTGCCGTGATACAAAAAGAGAAAGGGAGAGATGTGGAACAGGTTTTCATAGTTAATTATCTAATAGTGTAACGGTTGGACAGTGGCAACACTTTAATTACATACCAAAGCCAACCACTCAAAAAACATCACCTCCAACATTTCTGCCCCAGTCGCTGTCTTACTCTCTCTGCAAAAGGCCTCTCTAAGGTAGATTCAGACATCGCATCACCACAGGCATAGAAAAGAGAACCCCCAGAGAAAGAGACAACATGTCTCCACTCCTTGACATGCAACAATTACACTTGCTACTTAGTACTCAGCATCAGCTCAGCAAGTCTCCAGCAGCACTTCTTGTGTAGTCAGTGGTAAAGACAGGATGGAGTTTCCACTGGACATAACCAGTTTATGACACTAGGGTCTCATCACGAGTTGGGTGATATTCCAGCAATATTACCGCTGGGATACCCTCGGGGCTATTAGCGTTACTGCCAAACCCCCATTGCTATTAGTGCCGGATCACGCGTTTAGTGGAACGTAATTCCCCATTGGGCCAATGGGGATTTTTCGGCGCTACTACCGTTGGCTGTATTACCGCATGGTAAAAGCACTGAAACTCAGCACATTCGGGGGCGGATTTACCCCCAGCTCATAGCTGGGGGTAAATCCAGCCAAACCCGCAATTTGGCAGACCCTTAAGTGCAGTGGTAATAGCGTTAACTCCGCATTTAAGGGTTACTGCCAAACTCGTGATGAGGCAGTAAGTGCTGATTCCTTTAATTTAAATTGAGTCTCTTGACTCTCTTCACTTATTTAGCCATCCAAGCCCGTGGGTTCTATTTTAAACCGAAAAGGGGCAAATGTCTTGTTTTCATCCGAAAAGAGCATACCAACATTTATTTTGCATAGACATCAAATAATAACAAAAATGTAACATATAAAATGTGCATTCAAATTGCTGTGCACTTGATAAAATATCATAAATACTAGGGCCTGACCAAAGGTTGGGCGGCATCCCAGCTGTGATACCGCCCAACTCTCCCGCCCAACTCTCTTAGCATTAGCACCCACCCATCTGGGCGGTATTACCACCGGATCACGGGTTGGGCGCTAACTGGACCCAATGGGGAATTTTCGGCACAATTATCATGTGGTAATGCACCGGCAATAATTGGGCGAGAAAATTGCAATTTTTCCGGTATTTTTACACCCAGCTAGGAGCTGGGGGTAAACACCCCAGACTCGAGATTGGGTGGACACTTAAATGTGGCGGTAGCACTGTTACTGCTGCATTCAAGGACTACCGTCCAACTCGTGATCAATGAGGCAAATCATGAAAGAAAAGTGAAGGACCCAATGTAGTCCGAGTCCTTCTTCTGGTTCACCACAGTCTGCACTAGATAACTGGATTCAGCAAATTTACTTCAACTGAACACCACACCCATCTAAGTTAGACTTCGGCTCTTACTAGCCTTCTTCTTTCGGGCAAAATTCAATAAATAGCTATGGGGCGATGACTGACCATGACCTCTCTTTGGAGAGCCATATCAATCGGGTTGTGAAATGCGGCTTCCACCACCCATGTATGATAAGGAAACTCTTTCCCTATCTTCAGAAAAACCCACAATATCCAGACCGTCGTGGCCCCTGTTGTATCTCGCCTGGATTATGTTAATAATGTACCCCTAGGGACCCCAATGTTCATCCTAATAAGGCTTCAACGGGGGCAAAATACTGCAGCCAGTTATTAAGTAAGACCCCTCTGAGGGCACATCTTTCCCCAGTGAATGTCTCAATGTGGAGAAGTGAATCCATTTTAAAATCCTCTTAATACAATAAATGGCATTTTAGGGCCATGGGTTGTTTTGTCCTTCAGCCCGCCTCTCCATTTAGCAGCCCGGCAGGCTATTAGGATCATCGTCAGAGGAAGTAATGTCAGTCCCTTGCATTAAATAGAGTAGATTGGGTAGATGTGCCTTTTCATATTAGCACCAATGTTATAGAGCCAGCAGCTTGCATTAGACCTCTTCAAGCACATTTCCATTTCAGTAAAGAGATCTTCTGAGATCCTAGCACAGCTCTCAAGTGATCCTCCAGTGCCAAGACGCGACATGGGGCTGATTACGCACTCTAAAGATGGCTACATAACATGACAATAGCAACAATGCTGCTGGCTTTCAGCTACCCTGGCCAGTAATTCTAGTCCCTGTCATCAGTACAGATGACAATATACTCCCTTAACATTCCTTCCCCTCCGGTACCCCTGACCCCCCACTCTGGCATCGTCCATGTTAAACACGATCACACTCGTTCCCATATGAACATCATTCATGCAGACAATGCATAGCCCTGTTCAGCATTGGGGCTTACTGTGACATGCTCGCACACACTCGCTCCTTGGCATGCACAATGTGACAGCTCCATTCCAACCTATGATGCTTGCACACGCCTCTCGCCTGCTTGCATTCGCTTGGTGTACTTCTCGGTTGCCTCACCTCCCAGGGGGGGAGGTATGCGCCTCTGTGTCTCCAGTTCCCAGGAGATAAGACAGCATCAGTCAAATCTGGACAGAGAATTCAGACCAGCAGAGCTAGTTTCCGAATCTGGCCAATCAGAGCAGAAGAAAGGGCGCAGCGCGGGCCTGATACAGTAGCCTGGCCAAGGTTACAGAGCCTGCAAGAGGGAGGCAGGGCACCGATGCCTGGTGCTTCCGACTGCGAACCAAAGGATGAAATGTCTAGAGATGACATCACCCAACAACGATTATTACAAACAGGGCTTTGGTATGAGAACATTCCACCAACCTACAACCAACCACTAGGTGAGAAGGGGGTGCGAATCCTTCTGCAGAAGCTGGTCATACTTCACAAATAAATACCACTGGAAGACAATGCTTCCCCCAGATCAGGGCATGAAGTCCTGAATATTGAAGTGGATGAAATATGTCATGCACAATCTGGAATATTGCCAAAAATTGAACTCTTCAGCTCATCATTTAAATATTAAGGGATATATAAACGGGCCAAAACTCCCCCCAACTCTACCATGACCTCTATTTCTAACAAAATTAAAAATGTAGAGATAGAATGAGAGCCTACTCTGAGCACAAACACTTGAACAGACCACAGCTCTCACGCCCCTCGACCCCCTTTTAATGCATTTATTGTGTAATGGAAATAGTCTTATGCATCCAAATGTACGCACTTGAAAAGAAAATGCTCAACAAAAGTGTGTATCGGTAACCGCACTTAGTGCCCGAATCATGGAATTATCTGCACGAAAAATCGGGACATTCATGGAACCGACTGCAGAGCACTTTTTTGTACTTTGCGTGGACTTCGCGGAGGATCGGCACATCACTGTGAGAGGCCGACTGCCTTGCGTGAGACTCCACTCCAAGCGTGGCCGTGACTTGCGCAGAGGGCAGGGCAGGGTTCGGAACAGGGAAAATAAGGAAGAACAAGACAAAAAGTAGACCTTACGAGGGATGGCCTGCAGGCAGTCCATTGCACGACCATTATTGCGTGGAACGATACGTATTCATGGATCTGAGCGTGCAGCCTCTCGGCAGGGAAATGGCCACGCAAAGCCCTCATACCATCTATCCGGCACCCGAAGGCAGAAGTACAGACACTTACGCATAGGATTCACCACGCAGGAGTAAGATTGGGTGTTGGATTTAGGGTTGGGTGTACACAGTCGTGGTCCCGATTTGACTTAGGGGTGAGTGTATTCAGTGTAGCAGGGTTCAAGGACGGTTTACGGGTGTTCGCCCGCAGACTTTCAGAGTTTTACCTGAGTTACGATAAATCGTAATCATGTTGTCGGGTGATGATAACAGTTATGGGTGACCCTGTTGAAGGGCCCCGAGAAACAGGCCTGCTTGCAGGAGACCCCACAAGGGTGCGTGTATCCATCCAGGGGGAACTCGCAAAGGTAGCTGTTCTGGCTGTTTTTGCTTTGTGTGGGGGCATGTTGAGGGTATTCCGTTGCGACTTGTGTATACGGTTACTTTGCGCAGACAATTCCATGAATACGCAGAGCGCGCATTTTTAATTCTGCGTGCAGGCTCGCACAGTGTTTTTCTCAGCGCGCAGCCTTTTTGGGCTAAATGCGCACTTTTCCATTAATCAGGCCCTTAGCCACTAGGAATGTAAAACGTTACTGTGAATGACTGGCCCAACCTCGCCTCCCTTCTCTCTACTCCTGCCCCAACCCTGGGCCTACCACACTTCCCACCACTCCAGCCTAATCCATCAAACCATGAATCCATGAAGCAGTTTGTCGTAGCGGGCGTGATATAAATCACCATTAAACGCATGAATTATTAATCAGCATATGGAAATGTGAAACACCACAGGAAGTGCCATCGGAGGAAATGAAGACACAGGAAGACAACGGCGGCGCTGTTTAGTAAATGCAGATGCACCTGATCCCATGGCATACATTGAGTGACTTGCAATGGAACATTTTCCGCTTCTGCAGCACAGTAATGTTAAGCAGGCAAAGTAGCTGGTGTGGGGCGGAAATGCTGAACACCAGTGAATCTTGTAACGTTAACAAGCTACTGCCTACTTTTCATGCCTAATGCCATTCCTTGATCATCTACACTATGCATTAAGTACAAGTTGTATTCTGCAATTCCTGTGGCATATTAAATTCCTGTAACGGGAATTAGAAATAAAGAACTACAAGCACCAGAATGCAAAGCGTTGTGAGCTTTATAACCTTTAACCAGCTGAACAACTTGCACCTGACAAGGGACAACTCTGAGCGACTTTACTACTGAAGACAGAAATGCATACTCCAAAGGTGCCTGAGTGATCGTCCCTGCTTTCAGTCATTGTTTGACAGAGGCATGCAGCTTGCTATGCATGACAAGATTAAATCTGCAGTGCAACAAAAGAAGAAATGGTGTGACCTCCTTGTCTTTTCCCCATCACTACATGCCTTTTATTAGGTGCTGGGTGGGTGGAGCCAGCTTGTTAGATCATGGGTTACGTTCTCACCTGTGACATGGCCACACTATGGACAACACATTCTTCTGAGGCTGATAAACTGGGTACCATTAAATTGGGTTATCATAACACCGATTATCCCAGTGCCGAGAAGCAGATAGCGCCTTGCATGAAGCGGCACATACGGTTGTGACCGTTGCACTCTGATGCTCAGTCCACACTTTTCAAGCAATGCTCATCAACAGGGCAAACATCCGAACAATGCTCTTCAAACTCACAGAAAATGTTTCATTCTGTTCGGATTCCAAGCGCCTAGAGCTGCTTTAGTTTGCTTCATTGCACTATCCTTGCCAATTGATTTGCATGTTCATCCTTATAAAAGGAGAAAAAAAGACTTTCAAATAAAAAAAGTGTTAGCTTTTTCTCTTCTTTCCACAAGCATTGCAGTTTATAGTTAAAACAGATATTCATTCTATAAGTAATTCATATCAACGCTTTATGTTCAATGCACAGCTGACCGGGCATTTCCGCAAATTACCGCGCCAGTCACCTGACCCGACAGCCGGATCCCAGAGCCCGGCCTGAAATTGTATCATGGACCCCGTGCCTTCCTCAAAGCCCCAGCCCCCATATGTGCACGTGAGCCTATAGTAGGGAGTGCACTCACAGAATGGCCGAGGCCAGTGCACCCGCCGCAGCAGCGACGCTGTAATCCAAGGTGCACGCTCAATTTACCCAGCATAAATCAGACTGGCAGTTATCGATCACTGCTTCTGGTCATCGTCCGGGGAGTGTGCTCTGATGGAAACCCTTCACCTTGAGAGGACAACCCTTCACGAGAGCGAGTATGGAGAGCAGGCCTCCCCTCGGCGGTGCGCCAGGGCACCCCAACCACGCACCTCAATCACAGGAGGACACGCTGCTCCAAGCTGCCTTCAGCTCCATCATCACCCAAGTGAGGTTGCTCCCTGTGCCACAGCCGACCAAAACAAAATGCTGACCCGCTTCAAGTCTGCCCTGGCCCCCGCTCTATTTTCTCACATACTCTAGTCTAGAGTGACTTGTGCTCCTGGTTTTGGGGGCAGGGGTGAACTGGGAACCAAAAGAGGCCCTGGAAATAATTTTCAAACGTGGCCCCATATTACACATTTTCAGCAAGCCCAACCCGTTTCCTATGGAAAAAAATGCAAACACCACACAAAGGAGGCCCAGGGTGCAGAGGCCTACTGGGAAATCTCCATAGTTTCCTATAGGCCAGTCCACCTGTGTTTGGGGGCAGTCACTCAGTTTTCACACCATGCCCCCTTCTCTTGACAAGCTTCTGCAAAAGAGTCAATCTTCCACTTTTTAGGAGAGGCTTTGAAGCTAGTTCCTTATCGGAGCACTGCTCTGAGAGTAGGGTGTGTATGCAGACAGGGTTAGATCTTCAGGGAATCTCTTATTGGTGGTAGAAGTCCTGCTGGCTCTGTGAATACAGGGAGGAACAGCAGGCATTGGACTAGTGATGAAATGCAACAGGAGAGAGAAAACTTTAGAATGCAAAGATAGGCAGTAGAAGGTGAATAAAAGAAAGGATGGGTGCCAAGAAGAGGAAGGCAAAGGAGTGACAGAAAATGTGCAATTGAAACAACCGTGCCACCATAATCCTGCTATGTCAACTATACAGGCATAGTTTTGGTTGGTAAAATTGGGTCACATTATCCTCTTTATTCTATATGGGGTATTTATAAACCACTGATATAGATTGAGGACGCAACAGAGTGCTGTATCCTGGAGCTGATCAACCTTGTGCGCTGGGCTACCCTGTAGGATGGTGACAAATCAACTTGCGGGGTACCAGTGGTCCAGGGGTGAATATCAGTTTCTAAACCATCAATCAACCACACACCTCTAATACACCAGAAGAGATCTGAACAGATTGTAATAACAAGCAAATGGTCAACCTCCTTGTCCAATATTGGTAACGTGGACTGAACGACAGGCTTATCTACGAAAGGTCGTGGATCGTTGATTAGTTGCAACACAGAGAAAATGCAATTATTACCCAATGATAAAAGGGACTGTTAGTCAAGGTTGTATCAAAAATATCGACTTTATTTATACACAACAGACAGTTCTAGCAACACTACGAGAACCAACTCATCCTGAAAAGGAATGAGCAGAGGACAGACAGTTTCAAAGAAGGAAAAGGGATGCACTCTGGATACTGACAGTAGGGTAGTCGGTATGGTTAATAACCAAAACAGTTTAAGGCTACTTGGCTTCAGCACAAAGGGAGCAATGGACTGATGGCTGTTGGCTGGCCTACACAGCAGTTCGGGGCCAGGAATCTTTGTCTCAGTCCGGATCAGCAGTTCTGAAGCACTGGTCGGGACGTCTCGGATATCTTTAAGCTACTGCGGCCTGACAACGGTCACCATTGCACTCGGTTGCAGTTCGAGGAACTCGACTGGCTCAAAAATGTTCTTTAAGGCGGACGTCAATAAATGCTCATCGAGGGACTTCACCGAACTTCTTCAATGAGCTTGTGTCGTCTTTTAAGGCAGATGGCCCAAAGCTTAAGAGTGTGTTGCGGGCAGCTGCATTGTCCTTTGCTGTAGGTTCAGAGACCTTCTGGCACTCCCTATCCAGGAAGCTTGCTGCAGAGCCTAGCAGGGCACACTGTGTGCTGGCTGGGTACTGGTTATGAAGCGGCTGGTGGGTCCTCTAAGGTCTTTATCTCCCTCTGTTCCTTGGGAGATGTTTAGAGGAGTGATCTTGCTTCCCGCTTTGGAGGTCCTGACCTTCCTTCACTGTCAGAAGATGTAAGGCAGACTGTAACTTCAGTAAGAGTCCAATGATGAGTTCTTCTTGCTGCTCCTTACAAAGTCTTCAGATGGTCTGGTAAAAGAGGGGCCCAGCCTTCTTTTAAATCCAAATGGCCCAAAGTGATTGTTGTAAGCTAAGCCTAAATTAATGAACTAATCCTGGGGTCCCCACCAACAATCTCTTGTCTGTATGAGGTCAAAACCAGAGTGTTTTGCGAAAGGAAAGGAAAAGCGGTGGAAACATGTGATACTAAGTAACACCCATCTTCCTGTCTGTTGGGTAATGGATCTCTCTGTGGTTCCTGATTAAAGTGGCAGGACTCCCTTGAAGCTGTGGGGAGACCAGACTCTCTGGCTCCTGCAAACCACCTCCTTGTACCTTATGAATGGGGTCCCCCTGAGGGAAGGACTACTGTAAACATGCAGTCCCAGACATGACAGTTCACTGGCATTGATACTGAGGGCGGGAGCTGGTTTCAGGTTGACACAGTTGCATATGAAAGGTTGTACGGGTTTCCTGTCTCCATTGTTAACCTCTGCAGCCAGGCCCCATGTGGGCCTTTTTGAATTACCCTCTAATTGGTATATGAATTGCTGCAACCAGCTGCACGGCCTAACAAAAGAGCATGGTGGATTCATGGAGCCTTTGATAGTTAATCAGGCTGGCCAATGTAGGTGGAAGATTTGGTCCTCCCCCTTCTAGAGATGCATTGTGTACCCCTGGCTATCACATCCCAACTAAATAAGACATGGGGGACTGTGTATGTACGCTGCGTCCACCCAAAATACACGGGTCTATGCATTTGTCGTGCTGTGAGCATAAGAAAATGTGTGTAGATTAGTCCCCCACAGTTTCTTGAGGTTGGTCTGCCATCATTCCATTTCATCAAAATATTTTAAAAGTCCAGGTGAGCGCACACCCACCGTGCGGATGGTCAAATTCCTCACAAGGACATTCTCACTGTGTGATTCTCAAACTGGGAGGCACAATTGCATGGACTTAGACAAGCAGTGCAAACAGCTATGTTAAGCCAAGAAGCTGGGAGCAGGCTTTTTGCATGAGTGGTCTCCTTTTATTTTTACATGTACCAATTTGTGACCTTTTTTGAAATCTGGAAGTATGTATAGTTTCATTATATTTGTTAACTTCTCAAATTTCAACACGTTTCCTTTCTTGCATGTGACATTTGACGTGGAGTGGTGCATTTATAATGTTTTAATCCACCTATTTTATTTCACTGCCTTGTATTGTATTGTGCTCTTTCTTCGTCTGAGCATGAACCATGCTTGTTTTTTAAAACATTGTTCTACATCAACTTCTTCTTTTGTGTCACATTCACTTATGAGTCACTCTTCTTCTGCAAAAATGTCAAACTACAACGTTTATTGGGTGGGAAGATTTCCTGGTGATGGGCCTCACAAAGAAAACAAAAGTATAAGGCAGGTATGCTGAATTCCCCAGGTTAAATAATTGTGTAATCCTTGCTATATCCCCCCCTCGTACTGTACCTCTGCCCACGTAAGTGTCAAAACTGAGAGTTCATAAAACAGTAACCACCTTAAGAAGTGCTTCATAAAAACTCAACAAGCATCGGCAAAACCAATAAATTCTGCTTTGGTGCGGGCATGGACATAATTTAGGGGCAGTTTAAGGTATTATCTGCTGCTTCTGGCAATCTCCTCGGTACCCTTGGCACTTCCTCTGTGACCCCTGGCCTGCTGGCTCTCAAACTTAGATGTCAAAGATTGCTTAGTGAAAAAGACCTGTTGGCCTGAAATAAATCACTTTGGTTTTGACACTAAGTGCGTTTGAACACATTCACCTTTTCTAAATGATGACTGGTTTGTACAGTGGGCGCCGTCACCAGAAGTAATTCCTGCAAGAGTTCACGCGTTGTCCATTGCTTAAGTGTGGTGTTTTAGTTTGCTTAAGTGTGATGTTTTCTGTCTTATATGTGACTTTTCAATTCAAAATGTGCAAAGCACGTATCGGTTTATACTTTTATACATTTAGAAAATTACCTTTTTTTATGCAATATGTAGAAAGGGGTATGAATAGCTCAGTGACTTACGTGTTTTGCTAGATACTGTGTAACTCCCGCATCCCATTACAAAAAATCATACTTGTTTTACTCAACAGGTTTACATTAAGATTACTTTTTTATATTCAGGTCGATTTTGAATGTGGTTTTGTGCTTCACATGGCCATTTTATTAAACACAAACAACAACCGCTTAGTCTCGTGAAAGAAATCTGTGCTGCAAACTTAGTAGGTTGGTTTAAAATTAAAGAGAGAGTGATAAGATATGGGGTCTACTGTGTAAATTGAAGACAGTGAAACAGGCACAACTCCTGATTTCTTCACTTGACCAACATGTGGTCCTGGGCAAATCACGTTAGCTCACGCAGCCTAATGTTCCTTAACTTCTCAATTTGAAATAACCAAAATGGATTCAGCTTAGTTTTCACTGTGACAAAAAAACCAAGCAGAATCCTATGTGTAGCATGACATGCTTTACCTGTCATGTGATAACAGTACTGGTGTGACTGAGACTGTTCTTGGAATGGTCACGCCACGTGGGCTTATGGGGTTGTCAATACATGGTCTCTGAGGCTTTACCTGGCATATGATGGCACTATTTGGGTACACGAGGTTCGCTTAGCATATTAAAGCAGTGGCTAGCATTGGAAGCGATGTTTACCATATTATGGCTATACCTTGCATGTGAGGCTTTAGCAGATATAAGATGTCGGTAACTGACTATGTGAGGCAGAACTGACATAAGGAAGCAGTGATCCAGGCCTATGATGGTTCTGCTGGGTGTACGCCTGTCACATCATGACTGCACCCATGATATATTCGCAGCACTGTAGTTAGCATAGGATTGAAAACTGAAACGGTCCTTTGTCCACTATAGTACTTTTCGTTGTTGTATTAATTGTGCACGTATTGTTAATTTATCTGTTTATACTTTTCCAGTGTCACTTCCTGTGATGACACCATGTATAAAAGTCATATGACTTCACTTCTTGTGATGTTATCAGGGTCAAAGTTCATTTGATGGAATTTCCTTTGATGCCATAGCGTATGTGATGTCACTATCGCTAACCCCTGGCATTTGAATGAATTGGTGTCCCTGGGTATAACCTTTGCAAAGATGGTCTATGAGGAGTGAGCAATTGAGGGGCAATGATGAGAACAGGGGGCTCAGGAAAGATGGATGGTAATGGAAAGAATGGTACAGAGGACGAAACGAAAGAGGCTGGTGATTAGCCTGATATGATATGATATGGTATTTGTAACGCGCCTATCCACAAGTGTTTCAGGGAAAGAGTGAAGCTTGTATGAACAGAAAGTGAGATGGAGGGTAGTGCAATTCATGGAGATAGACACACATCACCACTTAAACTATCTTAGTAGCAGCTCAGGAGATTTACAAAGCCCTGTAAGTCAGCAACTGGATCCAGTAGAAAACATTTTTAAATGATGTAAGACATGGTTTCTACGGGATCCCGGTGGCACATACAGGTTTTAATAATGGAATTCTCCTGATAAAATAAAATCACCCTTAACTCATACTTGATAGAAATTGAAAAGATGTACAGACAAACATGATCCATTTATACCAGGGAACCTGCATGACACAGCAGACACTTATCACAGCAATGACGGTATATCTCAGTTGGCTCCTACTGTATCAATTTGCTGACCTATACTATATTTGACAATTAGGTAAGCTATACAAACGCCCAAAAATAAAGAGGCACCCCTTTTTAGGCCCAGTTGCAAAAGAATATTGTGCTTTACATAGCACTCATAATGTGTTCATTAAACGCAGAACACGCTTATGGTCGCAAGAACGCTTACTGGGCACCTTCAAAATGCACTTTTATAAAAAAAAGATATTACATTTTTCCTTTTGTGTACTTTACGTCTTTGCAGTTGTATTCCCTTTTCAATAAAGGTTCTTTCAGTCTTTAAATTGAATCTTGCAGGTTTTTTGGCAAGAAATACAGCACAGGAACGGAAGCGCAGACAGGTCTTCTTGATCTGAAGTGTTGTATGTGGATATGTACTAGAGTTATATGATATGATAGGTTATTTGTAACATGCTTAATACCCAGAAGTTTCTAAGCGGGGACCCGGGGATCGAACCTGTATTGCTCCCCTCTTGCTTCCAAGGTGAGCACGTTGCTCCTGAGCTATCCTCCTGATAGTGTTGTGTTTTTTTATTTCCTGCAGGGTTAGGATATGGCGCAAAATATTGTTTCTCCAAGTGCGCTGTCTGGGCAAAGGCCAGCCCTGGTTAAAAATCTTTTATACTTGGCCAAATCAGCAGTTTAGACGTTTTATAACACCAAAGCTTGTCTTGGCTATATATTAGCCGGGAGTTCAAGCGACTTGAAAACAACCCGGCTGCTTATTTTCTTGTTTGTTGCCTCCACTACACTCAACTACCGTCATTAAACCGTAATGCAACTCACCCACTCGTTGTTGTCCGTGTGGAAACAAAGAAAGTTAGCATGTAGAAAAAACATATGTGTTCTCACAAAAGATAAGAGTATGTTTAATGTGTGTCAGAATTAATCAGATGTACTATGGCAAAGAGCATTACAATTAAAACATTGAATAATATATATAAAACACTTATAACAAAAATCACTGTATATAATTCAAAATAGGGCGTGAATGTACGTCAAAAACCTCAGAGCCAATGATCACAGTCACCCCGGTGTAAACGACATTACAAGAACTAATAATGACAAATAAAACCGCAACAAATTGCATACAGACACAAACCGCAAAACGGGCATGAATTGAAGGCCATTTTGAAATAGATCTGATGGTTTACCAACAATTGTAAACCAGACACAATTCCATTATGTATGTGTCACCATTTACTAAAATGTTTCTGGTATGTGCAACAGTTCACCCTTTCTTCTGAAAATACAGTCTTGGTGGGATTTCGAGCGCAATAGCCAGTTGTGGTGGCCTAGTCAAGCCTCGGCTCAGCCTTCCGCAGGGTTTAAAACATAGTTTACGGCGGGGGGGGGGGGGGGATCGGGGGGGAGGGAGTGACTCGGTAGACTTCACTCTATGAACATAAACGGCGCAAGTGCTGGGATCTATTATTGTACTATGTCATTTACAAAAAACCAATTAGTGTATGCACCTTTTAGTTAATTTGAGAATACAATCTATTTTCGTCGAATTTTCAGATGCAAATGCAAACGCCTACACAGGGGTATGTGGCTAAAAAATGTCACCATGCTGCAAAACCAGCAGCCATTCTGGTAAAATAAAATGGTCTAGCAAGTAGCAAGTAACAATATCACAGATAATCCGTGCTTCCTGGTCCCTACATCATACCTGATGCCGACGCTTGAACTGCACACGTGACCTGCAGTAAAAAGTGAACAAAGACATCTTATGTGGATGTTTATTTAAACTGGTACGCGCAAATGGAGGCATTAGCAAGCATGCTGGTCCCACAGTCGTTTCTTGGGCAAGACAGGTTAGGAAGCTTCTTACCAGCAGTAAACATAGTCTGCTTCTGTGATAATACGCCATAGCCTGCACGGCGGATCCGTTCAGACCACAGTGGTGCCATCTGTTGAAAGACTAGACCTGCAAACTAAAATGCTCATAGCTGCGTAAATCATAGAGGCCATGTTGGAAAACTAGAAAGAAACATGCGACTTGCAGAAAAGGCATTAATCTCAGTGTTAGGTTCCCACCAGACAAGTCACTGCACATGGGCGGTGACCCGGGGACTTCCAGGTCCTTACGGAGCATGACAGTGATCTTCCAGGTTTTCCCAAGTCACATGCACTTACTAGGGTTATGACTTTTGTTTGGATGTTGGGCCGCCACACCCTCGATTTCAGGAAGGCTTGAGTCTTGCTGATGCCTTCATGTCCTTAGTGAGCTAGGTTCAATGCTTGCTCTTCTAGCGATAGGGGTAGAACAATTCGACGTTCCTTCAGTATGATCCCCTCCGGGGAGATTGAGAGTTAATGTCACACTCGTAGTAGGTGTTGTAGTAGTTCTTGGGCTGCCGTGGTGTGATTTGTTGCTGCCGTCAACAAGTTCCTCCAGTCTCCAGACAGGATGGATTCCTTGACTCGCTGGAGGCAGGGGTCCTGGTTTGTTTAACTGATTATTTCCTCCAACTTCATCCGTTTCGGCTGGGCGCATGAGATTACGTGGCAAATGTGTTTGTCTCGTGTGTGCTGTCTTGCTCCTCTGGGGTCGCTGGACGGGGGTGTCTGGACAGGTAATCCGCCGGGTTGTCAGTGCCCAAGCGGTATACCACTTCAATGTCGAATGATTGGAGTTGAAGCATCCAGTGCTCGAGGCTGGCTGGTGGGTGCGGGCAGACCCATTAAATATGGGCACTAGGGGTTTGTGGTCTGTAAATATTGTCACATAGTGCCTTAGTAGGTAGACTTGAAAATGGTGGCAGACCCACAGGTTGGCAAACGCTTCCTGTTCTATGTGGGCATAATTCTGTGCTGGTCAGCGCACGACCGACAAATGCTGTGGGGTGGTGTATTCCGCTCCTGTTCCACTTGGGTGAGGACAGCCCCGAGTCTCACTGGGCTGGCATCTAATAGCATCTCTGTTTTGTGCAATGTATTGAAATAAGCCATGGTGGTATTGGTTAGGAAGGCTGGAATGTGGCTTCTTGTTCAGGCCCCCAGTGCCTGGGAACCTCATTCCTTGTTAGTTGTCTGAGTGGAGCTGCAATGGTGGCAAATCCGGTATGAAGCGGCTATGAATGTCTATGCTAGGCGGCTTCACTGTAACCCTTAAGTAAGCCTTCTTATTCTCCATGTCCACAGCGCCTCGATGCCCGTGGGCAGTAGTGCACTCTACAAATACAAATACATAAATAAAAAATAAATAAAATACAGCATGAAGTCATCCCTATGAAGCTCCTAACCTCCATTATCATTGTTAGGGAGTGGGCTTTCTGGACGTTAGCAACCTTTGCTGGATCCGGGGACACCCCCTTCGCGTTGAAAACATAGCTGAAGAAAGACAGTTCAGACTTGCCAAATTCACACTTTTCAGCATGTAACCTGAGGCCAGATTCTTCAAGGCGCTTCAGGATTGCTGCTAGCCTTGATTTGTGTTCCTCCTTGGGGGTGCCATACACCAAGATGTCATCACTTACATTTGTTGCACCTGGCAGGTCATGTAGAATTTTGTGAATTTCATTTAGCAAAACCTCTGCAGCCGACAAGATGCCAAAGTTGAGCCAGCGGTATTGCCGGAGTCCTAGGTGCATCGAAAAGGTTGTTATGGACCTGGGCTCTGGCCAATCATATCTGGTGGTAGCCAGATCGAAGATCCAACTTGCTAAACATGTTGGCGCCAGTTAGGTCTACGATCAGCTCATCTATTGTCAGGGTGATGTGGCGTTCATGCCCGATTGCTTCTTTTGGCAGCCTCATGTCAAAGCATATTTTAACTGCATTTGGTTGCTTTGGTTTTTGTGTGACCACCATGGGTGAAAGCCAGGGGGTCTACCCAGATGTCTTTTCTATAATACGGAGGTCATCCATCTTGTTGGGTTCCTCCTCAACGGCCGCCCAGAGGTGGAATGGGACTCTCCAATGCTCAATGGTTGGGTCAATGTGAAGAGTCACTGTCCGTTTTTTTAGACAGCCAATGCCTTGAATAGATTTAGGTGTTTAGCAATGATTTTGTGAACTTCTGGTTGCTGGAGTTGGAGGGCAAAATTTATGATTTTCAGCTTTCCCGCCATTCAGCAACTTAGTAGGGTCTCAATGCCGGTGTCCAGTCCACCACGTAGAACCTGGTTCTACATGCCTCCCCATTGCCCATGTGTCAGCCTTGAATGATTCTTTCACGGGAAGGGGAGTTTCATGTCTGTATGCATATAGGCGGACAGTCTTTCGTTAGATAGCTTGTTGGGTGGTTATCGTTTTCAGTTTACGCAGCGGTATCATGTTCACCATTGCTCCGGTGTCAATGACGACCTTGGTAGGTGTGTTGCTCATAAGTACCATGCAGGTTGGCTGGGATTTGCGTGGCTTCTTACTTGCCTTGCTGTGTGCTTCTACTGTGGAAATGAGATGCCCTCTTTCACTTCGACAGTTGCAATGTGAGGTTTGCCGCTCTGGGGACGATTCCTCCTCTGAGTCTCCACTCATCTCACTGTCACTGCTCCTTACATGCACCCTCCACTCGACTGTTCTTGCTTTGCCTTTTTGATTTGACTGTCGATGCTCCTTGGTCTGGGGTGTTCATGCGGGTGGGGCACTGGGGTTTCTTGCTGCTGGCTGGAGTTGAGGCATACAGAGGCTAAATGGTTTAGCTTTCTGCATTTACGACACATGTCCCCACTGGCTGGGCATGGTTCATCTTGGTGCCATGCACCCCTGCACCATTTGCATGAGCGTATGAGCCATTTTGGTCAGTGGGTATGATGGGATTCCGCCCTGGTGGTTGTCGTTTGGTGTCCATGGCAGCGATGGCAGCAGCATTCTGTTCCTTGTCAATCGGTGGGTGACTGATGGATGCTTCCATCGTGGCTGCTTGGCAGTCAGTTCTCTCCCTCTGGTGCCCCATCTTGAGAATGCAGTTCAGAGGGATGTTGCGTTCAGATATGATGTCTCTCTGGAGCTTCTCGGATGATATTCCATTAATGACTTGCTGTCTGACAGAGAATTAATCATCGGGAAATTCACATCCTATGGCTAGTTCGCGGATTCTGGAGTGGAATTTGTCGATGGATTCCGATGGCCACAGTCTCGCTAGGCTCAGTTGGAAGCGTTCATAGCTGGGGGCAGAGCTTCCCATTGAGCGCGGCCCTCGACGTCTGGTAGTCATCTTCTGGGCCTCTATTTGGAAGCGGGTTGAAAAGCTGCAGTGCAAGCGTGCCGAGGTTTAGCATTAGCAATGTGCGTTTTTCTTCATCCACCATGACTTTTTTGGACTTTAGGTGGAATTTGAATTGTTGCAGCCACAGCTCCCACCGAATGGCTTCTCTTTCAGCACACAGGTCAAAGCGTTTCATGAACGCACCCAGCCCTGAGTCTTGCCAGGTGCTCCTGTCTGGCTGTGGGTTTGCTGGGCTGGGTCGCTCGTCTGGTGATCTGGCCCTACTGCGGCTGTCGGGTGGGGTATGTTGTTCATCTGCCATCGTGATTGGCACTGTGGTGCTGACTCATCCCTTCTGTGTGCCTCACCGCCTGTCAGTTGCTGTAGTGGGATCTTGGTCAGGAGGTGGGCTTGTCAGGCTGTGTGGGGCCGCTGCCTTAGTGTGTAATCTGCACACTACCCTTGTACCAGCTAGCGTCATGTACGACACGGTCTGTGGTGGTGATTAGCTCTCCCCACCGGAGAAATTTGATGTTCCGACCGGGCCTGATAGCGTTGGGCACTTGTTAATGTTTTTGTTTGTCAAAAGTTCACTATTGGCGCTTGTTTGTTTCAGCAGTGTGTGTCACATCATGCCCTGCCTTGCCAGACTTCTGCATTGCGCGGCTGTTTTCGTGGTTTGGAGACCAGGGGGCGTTGTTCCCAGATATCACTGCTCTCACCTCTGCGACAGTGCTGCGTGGCTCCGGTTGATGGCCCGACGGGGCTCCACTGTCAGCACCCGTGGTGGGGGATGTTGCTACGCTGCCTTCCTTCTACTCGGTTGCCCGGGTGCAGGCAGCTGCGTTGTGCGTCACGCACATGGTCTGCCGGTGCCGGGTTCAGTGCACTGGAGGATCAGCAGCACACCGCTGCGTGAGCTGCTGCTCGTCCTGTCACGTTCTGTGGTTGACCACTTTGTTGCCAGTGTGATATCATCAGGAGGATAGCTCAGCGGCAATGTGCTCGCCTTGGAAGCAAGACGACACGAAGCAACAAGGTTCGATCCCTGGGTCCGCGCTTAGAAACCTCCGGGTATTTAAGCGTGTTATAAATATGCAACTAAGACAAAAACAACAACAAAAAATCTGTAACAGCGCCTTGATGCCCCCGGGCTGTGTGAGCGCTTTAAAAAATATAAATAAATAAATCAGGGACCGAACCTCACGAACTTTGGGGGTGAGCGGGACTGGCAGGGGTTATGATGAGCCAGACAAAATAAATGCACACATGCTCTGTTAATTACTCACTCCTGACTGTCCCGTTTTGGCAGATAGCCAGTCCTTTTATTTGCTCATGTGCTTTCTGAAATTGCCACGTTAGAACGCCCTCAGGGCCTTTTCTCTAGATACCACACTTTGCTACGCACACCCAACAGGCCTAGTCTGGGTAGCAGGCATCTCCAACTCAGCCGGGGTTAGATCTAACACTCAGCAGTGTCGGCCAATGTAGATCTTTATTTAGATCTGTTATGTGAGTCTTGAGGCGGAGTATCCATTGTTGTTCCAGCCTCTAAAGATGTTCACAATCGAATAATTGTGCCTGTCCCGTCCTGTTTTAGCGGACACAGTGAGCGTGATTGTGACATATGCCCCCATTCTGAGGTTGGTGCTAGTCGACTAGCACCAATACCGGTACCATTACCGGTGCCCGGTATCCCTTTGCGACCGGGTCGTAATGACCCCCATAGTGTTATACTAACCGGGTGAAAGGGTTCTATTACGGATGTTGGATCTATGCGGCGTTATTCTGATGATTACTTTCCGTGTTGCAATGCCAATGTAGATTTTCACACAAGGGCAGTGAACAATATATATGACATTTCTACTATTACAATTTGCAAAGTTAGTTAAATCCCAATGGAAGTCATTGGCCCTCATTACGACCCTGTCGGAAAGCGACTGACCGGAGCGCCACAGCGTAAATAGCGTTTCCGCCATTGCACGAAGGAGCAAAGTGCGGCCCATTCCGACCCATCGGGCACGAGCACCACGCCACGGCGGAAGTGCAAAGTCCGCGATGGCGGAAATGACCCCAAAACGGCCCACACCGCCGCCGTACGGCGCCCTAGGTGCAATACCGCCACCCCTCTTAGCGGTCACCGCAGTGTGCGCCTACCGGAAAGTACGGTGACCGGAAATATACGGAAACGGAAGTTAAAACATGGGCCCGGAACGGGAAACATCCAGGCGTACACCTATAAAAACACTAAAACCACACAACCACTAAAATCACTACCCTGAAACACACCCCAACCCGTCAACCACCCTAGCGAAACCAAGAAAAATGGGAAAAGTAGCGAAGAAAGCGTGCGACCGCAAGCGGCAGGTCCACTTCTCCCGTGAGGAACTCACCGTGCTAACAGAGACCCTCCAGGAGAATGCTGCCGTCGTCTTCTGCACGCAAATGACCAGGACGGCACTTGCAAACAAGAAGGCCATATGGGCTCTGGTGGCACAGCGGGTAAGTGCGGTGGGGACCGCACCCCGCACCCCACAGCAATGCCGCAAGCGATGGGACGACCTGCGGATACGCGTCCGCAGCATACTCTCTGCCAACCGCAACATTGCCACAGCCACCGGGGGAGGTCCTGAATCACCCATCAAGTTGACCCCCTGGGAAGAAATCTGTGCCTCCACCATCGGAATGGAGAGCATAGAGGGAGTCGGAGGGATGGAGAAAGGAGTGCAGACATCCGAAGATTCAGGTAGGTGGGCCAGATAAAACAATGCCAAATCCACACAGTCCATCCATGTGAAGTACCATGCGTCCACATAGTGCAACAGAAACACATGTCCAGGAGAACGTCCACACACATCGGCCTGATAGCGCACGTTAAAACCCACAATAAATACATAAATAATTAAAAACCCCTAATACACGCACTACACGTGCAGCAGGCACACCCTAACTGCAGGCTGCCAAACAACTGCACCCTCACTCCACACACAAATCAAAGCACCTCCAAGGCCCCGACCCAAATCACCCTCAGGTACCACCCCAAAGCATGTGATACAATGCCATTCCAATTCCCACAGACCCATCAATAACCCTCGCCCTCCTTTACTCCACCACAGGGTCCGATCCAAACGACGAGCTACAGGACACCCCTACCAGCACACCTGCAAAGAGGGCCAAGACCAACGGCCAGAGACCCTCCACCTCAGCTGCACGCATCAAGACACGGCAGCAGCACAAATCAGGTGGCAGCACAGAGGAGGGAACATCAACAGGCACCCCAGCAGCCAGCATGCCCACAACACCACCACCACAGGTCCCCCCAATGGATGCCACAGAAGGCACTGCCTCTGGTGGCAGCAGCACCATAGGTGACACCCCATTGATGGCAGCATGCTCGGACACAGAAAACGCGGATGCCGAAGTCAGATCCATCCATGACCTGTCCCAATCCCCCGGTCTGTCCCATCCCGTACAACATGAGGATACCACGCAGGGGCACCCACAAGACGACGACTGGCCATCCCCCACAAGCCCTGTGGCAAGGCAACATGAGGACAACAGCCCCTCTGTGACACCCCCGCAAATGGCCATGGCCCAGCAGAGGCAACAGTCCCTCGACCAGTTGATCGAACAACAGCAGCAACTGGCCACACTCCTCAAGGACCATGCCGATGAATGTGGGGGCACTAAGGCAGACATAGAAACATCAACTGAGACACTTAGGGCAGAAATGGAGAGAGGTACAGAGACGCTAAGGGCACAAATTGAGAGAAGCACCGAGAGCCTGAGGGGGGAACTGCATGCGACGTCCAAAGACGTATGTGCCGAACTTGCCGCAGTGCGCCGTGTGCTCACTGAGCTCTCGCAAACCCTTAGGGACATGCATGGACGTGAGCAGGCAGACACATCATCCGTTGCAAGTTCCGTCCAGGGCAGCCCCCAACGTAGATCTGGAAGGAACCTGCGCTCCACAGGCAGGGGTGCCCCTGATACCCGCAGAGGGGGCATGCAATAGCGACAGCCCACTGACAATGAGCATCTTTGGACACTGGTGTTCGGGGGGGAGGTAGGAGGGTGGAGGGGGTGTGTTGGGCTCACTTGGGTGGCGGGTCGATAGGGTGTTCAACATGATATCACATATGCCATAAAAAGTGCACGATCAACCAATGAGAAGTGTGGACATTGATCTTTGTGTACTAGGCCATCATAGGCGTACAGTCCATATTGTGCCTGTCCCAGACACGCGCAGTGCCACGAGTCCCGTGTCCATGTATCAGCCACCAGGCGTGAGTGCTAGAAGCATACATCAATGAGATGCTGACGAATGTCACGGGCCTCCGGTGCCTCGCAGACTCCATGAGGTGCTGCCACATCCCCACCCTCATCATGACCATCATCAGGTGCTTGCAGTTCTGCGTCAGGGGGCATGGGCACATTTCTACGTACGCACATGTTGTGGAGCATGACACATGCCATCACCATCTTTGCAACCTTCTCATGGCGGTACAGGAGTGCCCCGCCAGACCTGCTGAGGCAGCGGAAACGAGTCTTCAGTAGGCCGAATGCCTGTTCAATGACTACACGGGTACGTGAGTGGGCATGGTTGTAGTCCTCCTCATGCTGGTCCCGTGGGTTCCGGACTGGTGTGAGGAGCCATCTCTTCAGTGGATATCCAGCATCACCTGTATGTGGACGAGAAACGTATGATGTGGAATGCCATTGATACGTACGCACACCCCCCCCCCCTTCCTGGCAGGTCATTGCCAATTCACATACCCCACATCATCATGCATGTAATGAGACTCACCGAGTAGCCAGGATCTGTTCCCTGCGTGTCGCTCCATGTAGCGTGGTATTGTAGAGTTCCTCAAGACCATAGAATCATGGGTTGATCCAGGGAATCGGGCACAACAATGTGTAATGATCCTGTTGGAGTCACACACCATCTGTACATTCAGGGAATGAAATTGTTTTCGGTTGCGGTACTGGGCCTCCATGGCATGTGGGACGACCAATTCAACATGGGTGCAGTCGATGGCACCAATGCAACCCGGTATGCCGGCAAGTGCATGGAATCCCACTTTTGTGTTGGTTATTTCCTGCTCCGAGCGTGGTAGAGAAATGTAGTCGTCTGCGTGCTGCAGGAGGGCATCGAGCACTTGCAATAGTGTCCGTGAGAACAGTGGCTGAGAAATGCCATGCAACTGTCCGACTGTGTGCTGGTAGGTGCCTGTGGCCAGGAAGTGTAGTACAGACACCACCTTCAGTAGGGGTGGGATGGCGGTTGGGCTATCTATCATGCTGACAAGGTCAGCCTGTGTCATGTCCACAATGGCGGCTATGGTGTCCCGGTCCAGACGGTAGAGGGTGTGGATCTGCTCATCAGTGAGGTTGAACGGATGTGCTCGGAGGCGTGGTATTGCGGGCTGCCTGCGTGGTGGTAGTGGCTGTGCTGGTGGGCCTTGCTGGCCCTGCCTTGGCCTCCTCCTCCTCCTGCGTCTCCTCCGTGCGGCTGGTTGTAGTTGGTGTTCGTCTTCTTCTTGGAGTCGGAGCACTTGCAGTGCTATCAGGTCCCCCAGGGCCAACATCGCGAGTCCTGCCGGTAGCATTTCGGTGTGGTTGTGGGAGGAGACTGGCTGTGCAATTTATGTGTTTTCAGGCTGTATGGCCTCCACCTGTGGTGATTGATTCCACCTGTGCAAACTGCTCTCCCCTTTGGCCGAGCACGTCCCGCGCACAACGCTGCAATTCGGGGAATTGTATCTTGCTATTGCAATCATGTATTTGTACCCGATGGCCGTGTAAGATTGGTTGATATGTTCATTCTGCTGTGGTCCCATTGTTTCACATACTATCTGTGCAGTCGCGAACAGACTTGTGAGGGGTCAGTGGAACGTAGTACTCGAGTAACGGTGGGCCCTCATGCATCACTGTACCGAGTTGCAACGACGGGCGGGGCGTCCCATTCGTGGGTGAAGGCAGTTGCCATTTTCACACACAGCCGCACTCGATGGAATAATTAGTGATTTCAAACGGCCACAGATGCCTTTTCGACGTGATGTTGCAAATGAGGAATTCGAAGGGCGGCGCTTTCGGTTTCCAGCTAGCGGCGAGGAGATGCCCACAGGTCTGACTGCAAATATAACGTTCTATTGTTCTATGTCCTTGAGACAGGGCCCATGGCGAGGGAGCAATGATTGATATGAATAGTTTGGGATGCGCAATAGCTACGTGGGCGATGAGGCCGTCCGTTCCCAAATACATGTTACTTCACAACACTGGAATTACGGGCTGGGGCACTGTGGATTTAGCAGGCTGCATAACGCACAGACTCAATGGATGTTTCTAATGTTATGTGAGTAATTATTCAGGCATTTTGATCCCGGGATGAGGGAATGATGGATGGATGCATGGGCAGGTGATTTGATACAGAGTTTGCCATGTACAGGGCTTCTTGGGATCTATCCGCCTCCCCTACGCTATGTGATGCAGGGCTGCCATAGTGGGACCATCGTCCATCTGGCCTTGTTGAGCCCTCCCTGTCTCGAGGCGCCCTCAGACACTTGTGTCCATGCACGTTAACATTCCCATCTGATGGAATCTGTTTTGACAGACGCATGCACAGGTACACTCGTTTGTGATGGTGTTTGCACCTCGATATAGATGGTTATGAGTCGCAAGTGGTTTTGGGGTGGTGATGATCCTTTTGAGTGGGCTAGCATGCATATGGCTGTGGATTTCGTGTGATCATTGAAGTTAGTTGTTGGAATGTAGTTCTGATGGCCATTCTGTTCTTTTTCTTTTCTTTTGGTTGACAGGTATCTCCTCCCCTTTTGCCACTGCCATCTGTATGCCACTCCTGCAGATGGATTTTACTCCCGACACCTGCTGCTTCGTGTTAATCAGTGGAGCAGCATTACGATCATATGGGACGATCGCCAATGGCCCACATGCCCTTACGCAGTACTGGCGGCTCGGAGCAACATTTCGGCCTTTCAGCTGGACTAGTGCCTCCCCATTGGGACGGCCCTGCGGTTCTGTGCGCTTCCATGTTGCCTTTTCGTACGTGAATGTGGCTCTGTGTACCATGGGGGAACAGGGCGACACACAGGTAGTGGCTGGTCATTTCTTGCGGAAGCAGCCCACAATGGTGATTAGTGTTTTGGAGTTCATGGCCTGATGGCTGTATGGGCTTGGTGATTTTGATGTGCATAAAATTTCTATTCTGATTTGGCCCGTGTAGCGTTTTTCTTTGCAAGTGATGTGGCATATGCCTATTTGGGGGGCGATGTATTGTGAGGAGATCTGCATTGGGTTCCAGCTTCGGGGTTTAGTTGCGTGGTACTGTGCTGGGCGCGTTTGCCTACGAAGCCCAGTGAGGTCAGGGATGGGGGCTGCCAATATGACAGTTTGAATGTTGTCATGCTCAGGGGCGGGGGATTGGGTTTTGTGTAACAGATGCCGGTCAGCCAGGTGGACTGGTGGAATGATGTGATTTTCGGAATATTGCTGGTCACAGGTGCCTGTGTTTGCGTGCGTTTCTTGGTGGGGGACTGTGGTCATGTCCATTGGGATGGCTTCTGTATTCGTGCCATCTGTGCCCTGCAGCTCCCATTGGCCCCACTTGTGTTTCTTTTGTTCGTTGCCATGCATGGGTGACTTGTACATTTCAATGGTTGCATTGTGGCTTCATTGCACCTACGGGGAGTTGTACTTTGTGGGCAGGGAGCGGTGTACAGGCACTCAGTGGGGCCGTTTACGGTTGATTCGCGATGCCGTACTTCTCGCCATGGCGGAATGGTACATTACGCCATGCCTGATGGCGTTAGGTACATGTCCGCTAGGGTCGGAATTGGCGTACCGTTGCGCCATGGTGGTGTTTGCGGTTTGGCATGGCGCGCGCGCGCGTGCTTGGTGCAGTTAGCGTTGGCGTTCACTACGGTGTCGCTAATGGCTTCGTACTTTGCGGTGACGGGTCATAGTCGCACCGAGCGCTATTCGATGGCGGTATTGCATTTCCGCCATCGTTTTTCGATTTCCGCCAGGGTCGTAATGAGGGCCATTGTGTGTAAACCTCCCCTGTTTTTTTGTGCAAAACTATATACTGCACGTTTACCGTATGGAAAAATGGGGCATCCATTTAAATTCCAGCATTCGGCGATGATGTTATCATCTCGAGTGTTATTCTCTGGGTGTGATCTGGAATGTACTAGTCCATCCCCGATGTTACGTCCTCGTTTCAAGGCAAAAAGGGGATTACTCATTAGACAGCTCCTGCATTTGATTGAATTCCAATATCTTTTTTTTTAATTAACCTTTTAATCATCGAAGTGTGTTTAGAGAATGTGGTGATACAAACAATTCTGTTCCTTTCAGTGTCTCTTGATTATGGTTGTAACAATTGTTCCCTAATGGTTACATTAGCTCTTTTTTACGGAATGCTTCAATAGTTTAGGGGGAATCCCCCCTTACTGTCAATCTGTTGATGAGGGCATTAGCATGTGTCTCATAGTCCAATTTGAAGGTGCAAGTTCGCTGAATGTGCAGAAAGAGGCCATATGGGAGATTGTCACGTAATGATTTGGGGTGCTGGCTGGAAAAGCAGGATCGAATTGCGAACTGTTTCCTCACATAAGAGTGTGGTGAGCAGATACCCTTCAGTGTCACAGATCCATAGGTCTAAAAACGGGAGCGCGTTTCTGTGAGAAGTACAAGTGAAGGATAGAATGTAGTCCGTTTGGGCCTGTTCCGCTAAAGAAACCTTCGCCGATGAGCGATTGCATGAAACGGTGGGCGCTCCATATTGAGTATGCCAAGTGTTATGTTTATGTTATGTTATGTCACTTTGTCACCTGCGTTGTTTCTTGGGGCTTGTGGTGGAAAGCAATGTATCCACAATAGAGAGAGTAGCCCATGGGTTTGCATTTTGGGGTACACCGCTTGACGAGTGATCCTGTAAACTAGTTACTAGGACAATGCATGGAATCAATTTGAAAAAGAACATAATCCAGAGGTGAGAGGGCGGCCACATCTATAACGAAGACAAGCTGGGTGACTTTGAAGCAGCCTCTGCACCAAACTGCCCAACAGCATAGACCTGGCAAGGCAACTCAGTCCTGACCTACAGCACCCCCCACCCCCCGATGTTCCAGTGCAGGTTACCACAGTGCCTGAAATGGAATAACAGAAGAGAAGGTACTCACTATCCCAGAGTACCTGCTTTTTGTTGAGAAGTGCTGGTACTCCTCCATTAAAAGCATTGACTTCTTGAGAAGCGCTGGTACTGTGTCTTTCAAATGAAATAAATGCAGGTACTCAGGACCGGAAAGTGCCTGCCCATTTACAGCACTAGATTACTAACATACATTCCCTAACTCCTGACCTCATGAGTATACCCCATCCCCAAAACAGCTCAACCTGCTAACTTGGGTTCTGTCATCAGGCCCCATCCTAGTCCAGTATTCTGATACATGCAGAGGGTGTGCTTCCAATGCACCGCAATCCTAGAATGGATCCCCCATGCTGTTATTGGGCTACTACTGCACAGTACTTAGATCCCCACAACTGGGTCCGCAAAGGCACCATCATCCTGATCTGACAAGCTCACGGCTACTGTACTACTTTCTGCCCCTCACACAGAGCTGCCAACTAAAGTGCTGTAATATGGACCAGCAGGTCCACTGCCTATTCCCAGTACTGTGTAACGGTTTATTGAGAGGCCACCATCAACACAGGGAGTTCCTTCCCTGCCCAATCAAAATGTCACACAACAAGCTGTTTAAGGTCAGTTCTTTGTTCAGCCGTATTTCCATTTCATTAAATACCCTTTGGATCCCTCCCCCTGAGCTACCAATGAGCCAAGAACAGGCCGGTGTACAGGAAATACATTTGTATTTATTTGAATGATGGTAATAGAAATCGCAGTAAACTACACACACCACCTTCTTTGTGGCTTACAATTAAACTTCTTGTTACACAAGTAAATCAAACAAGTTGGTTGGGAAAAACACTAATCACAATACTTTACTTTATGCTGATTTCAATTGTGGAAATAGTCTACACTGGTCAATAAACAAAATCAGTTTACAAATGCAATGCTGTGCAATTTCGATTTTCCAGCGCTTTTAAAAGGCTAGCAGTTTGGTTTACAGATTTGTACAAATGCATATGACAATTATTATTTCACTCACACTTTTGCTTTAAAATAAACAAAGGGTGATGCAGTGGATTCTTCAGACCCCCGTTCTTTGGTCTGTGTTGGGGAAGTTGGACAGAAACTTTTAGAGGATTGAACAATTTTGGATTTCAGACCCCTCTCCACTTAAAGACTTTTATTGGGGAAGATGAACAGAACCATTGTGATGATTTGAGAATTTTGGATTTCAGATCCCCCTCCACCTAAAAGCCTGTGTTGGGGAAGTTGGCATTTTAGGCATTGTTTTGTTTTAGTGTAGGGACAAAGACACCCCCTTCCTAAAAGAAGTCATGGTTAACAGGAAAAATAGGATTACCCAATTACATTGCAGTCTATAGTTTTCAGCGCACACTGGTAATGAGCTTTGTTAATTTCGAATTTTAACAAAAATAACCCTGTGGTGTTCTGCCAAGGGGAATTAATTAAATTCATACATTTAGTTAAACACAGTTTTGCTCCCACGTCCCACCCCACCCACTATACAGGTAAAGGATTTAAGGCAAGCAGATTCCCCCATGTTTTGGTTTCAAAGGGCTCAACTCTACTTACATTGAAAACCTCTGTTTAAAGTTTAGGAAAGTCAGCTGCATTTCAGGACCCCCGTGGAGGACAGGGCAGGGGTCTGGTCACTCCACTCTGAAGGATGGTTCCCAGCACTTCACCATAGGGCCCAGACAGCGTTTAGGTCTCCCCAGCAATAGACAGCTCCACCCAGATGCAATTTCAGCAACAATCGTCTTTTGGCGTTTCCTTGCAGCTGTCAGATGGTCATTTTTAGCAGCTCTCTCATAGTGCATCCACTTTATATACCAGTGATGACACCATCAAGATTTCAGTATTGGGCAGTGCCCTGCAAGATTTCTGTCAACCAGGTTTGAACAGTCACCCTTCTCTCTCTTCCCAAATAAAGTCTCTCTCTAAGGATTGGTTTAGAAGTCTGGAACAGACATATAACAACTGAAATCCCCTTTTGTTTCCATGTCAACCTTTTGGCAAAAACTAGTTCTGTGGCAAAACTTCATAATTTACTAGTTACTGCAAGAATGTATATATATTCTGCTTCAACTGATCATGGGGAATTTAATAAAATGCTAGCCGGGTCTGCACTATGTTGCACAGGCTTTTGGCAATTTTCTGCCATTTTTACAAAAATCATAATAGTTATGCACATGTAATTTACTACCAACATTCCTAATTTTACCCTCAACCAGCATGCCAATTCTCAAATTCGGGACATGTTCAGCTCAGCCAGGGACACCTTTTAACTGGCCATTACAATTCCCTAGGTCTCAGGCGGATACATTTTATTTCAACAAAATTGCCTTGAACTTATCAAAAAAATTAAACATACATGTACACGGTGTGACTTGTGGTTTCTGAGAAAATGCAACAAATATGACAGTCCATTTAAACTAAAGGGTAATTGTAAAGACTGGAGGTGGTAGCTGTACTCCTGCTCCCTATATGGCAGAGTAGAAGCACAGAGCACCCCAGCTAAGGTTCTCTATTCTGTAGTTGTGGATGAGCAACCAAGGCTTAAGCTCTCAGGAGGTGATGCAGGCTGGTTCTTAAGTACAGTGTAGTCCCCCAAGCACCCACAAAGGAATGTCCACACAATATGTTAGTGAAAAAACAGTTCTTAATATAGATAAGGTTTCAATTATATACACAATCACAATAACACAGTTTGTGCTCAGGCAAGTCTAAAAATGGTAAATATTTGCAGTCTCAATGTGATACCACGATTACTTCTTAGATTCCATTAAAATGCATCAAATGTAGACAGTTTTAAATGGGATACAAATCAATTAATAAAGTGAACCAACAATAGACTTAGGAGGAAAACAAGTTGGTTAAACAATTGGCAGAATACTGCGCCCCTACCACTATGCACATTTATGTATGAGGATCCCCCCACCTGGGCAACCTGTAAAATAAAGTATACTAATAAGCCCAGTCAATATATTGTCTATTAGAGTCTTATTTCATTCCATAACAGTTCTACTACCCCAATGTACCTGGTTTAGCTGAGTTTGACGTTGTATCGTCAATGGATCCTTCTTGAGTGGCTCCCTTTAAGGCAGGAGCCACTGATTGTCGAGATCCCTCAAAGAAAAGGTGAACAAAGGCATGGAGGAAGCAACTTCGGTCCTGGCGGTGCTTGTCGACGATTGGTCGTTGAGGTCCTGCGAAGAGGAGGCGCGCGGTGCACCTTGATGACAATAGTTCGTTGCCGCAAAGAGTCAATGAAGAACTTTGGCTCAGCAAGGGTGTCGGGTCGTCAGCGTCTTTGTGGTCTTGGGGTCGCTCAAAACCCACCGGCGGATTCTCCTCAGTTCGTCGGCAGCCTTGACTTCTCCGGCGGAACAAAGCGGTCATCGGTGAAGAGCGAGGGAGTCCTTGTTTCAAAGTGTTCTTAGGCAATGGAGCGTTGCGGCTCCAGTCGTCGGCGGCACAGCGTCAAGCTGTCCCCGCATCTGGGCAACACGGCTTTGACGGGCCTCCAGCGGTTACAGCAATCCTCTGAACCCTGGTCGTCGACAGTGGACGGAATGTCTGGGCGCTTCTCTTCGACTTCCTCAGTGGTCCCCGGCTCCGGTCAGCAGTCTTTTGAAGGCTGACTTCCAGGGCGCTTCGGCAAAGGTTTAGCTGGTGCACGATGGTCCCTTGTAGCTTGTGAAGAGGTCTCCTAGCCAAGTCTTCTCTTGGATCAGTCCTCGACGGCACAGCAGCTTTCAGATTGCATCAAAGGCAAACAGCAGTCAACCTTGTTCTTCCGGCTCGGCTTCGAGATCAAGCATCAAGTTTTGACTTTAGCTTCTGAACAATTTCCATCAGTGAGAGGGCCCCAGATATAGTGTTTGGTCTCTCATTCACTCTGCTGGGTCACACTCAGGCAACCAATCACTCAGAAGGGCATTCATGCAGGCAGGAAGCCAATCAGGCTCACAGTGCATCCAAGCCATTCTCCTCCCTCCAGACACTCACAACAAGGAATGTGTATTGGGACAAGCACCCAGCCATTCAGCACTCCACATTGCATTCATACCAGTTTCGGGCAGGGCTGTCTCATTCATTGTGTTTCATACCAGAAACCAGACACCCATAACATGAAGTGCATAATGGTCACACACTCCATTCACCCAGGTCCCACCCCAAGGGTGTACCCACAACATACAGTCATTGGGAAGGCTCTAGCCAGTCTGGCCTGGACTTCCCCACAATACCATATATAGAACTTCCACCCAACAGCCAGTCAGAGGGAAGGAAGAGAGTCAGGGCTTCCCAGGACTTTGGGAAAACAAGGTAACAGGCCTCAGGGGCCATCTTGTCTCCTATTGGGAATCAACTGATTCCAATGGCAGGGCCTGGGTATACAGAAATGGAGGATACTCAGAGCACCTGTCAAATTCAGCATGGAGCTGCCACCAGCCCATACCCTGCTCTGTGGACCACACACAGGTGCCCAAAAAATATACACTAGGGGTACAGGGTTGTACCCCCACCCATGGGTGCCATAAGGGTATCCCAAGGGTCTGTACACCAAACCAAAAAGAGGAAGCGCTGCACTGCCAGGAGTCCCAGATGGACTCCTGTGCAGAAAATAGCACAGAACACACATGATGAAATAACTACAGGACAAGGACATGGAGGCCCTGCCCCTCCAATGCATTTCCACCATCACAGTAATCTTCATATGTGCAAATATGGGCTTCCCTTCCTCCAGGCCATTTGCCATTCCTGGCCAGCATGTGACCCAAGCTTCCTGGACTGTGTTCTTATTAGCCTCTTGGTTGTTGGAAGTTGGTGGCTGCCGGTCATAAAAACATGGGAGACCTTGGCATCACAGAGATCCCCTTCCCCACATTCCAGTCACGCACTGGCTAGAACATTTGTCCTGCACAGAAGTGCCTTCAGAGACAGCAGGTCAGGGGAAACATGGTTTTCAACAGCCTTCGGGCAGGCCACATTTTGTTCTAGTTGTAAATAGTGGAGATGCGTGAACCAGGCTTGCAGTGGGGGAAGCCATTTGCGAATTCTGCCCAGAGACCCACTGATTGTCCTTGACATAATGCATTTTCTAACATCAGCCTTGATTCTTTGACTTATGGTGTGTTTTACTGATCAGGGTTCATTTTCCTTTTGCATCGATGGGTTTCTTCCTTCTTATCACACAGCATTGTTTTTTTTTTTAAAGATGACAGCTGAAAGTACTGGGCTGTTTATTTCAGTAATGAATAACATACACTTTTAATTATCTGCCGATTGTTTTTCTGCTGAAAAATGGGTCTGAATTGCACCACCTTTTGATGGGTGACAGCTTCAGGAAAAATGCTGCATTTATGTCTCAGCAAGCAATGTGATGTGCTTTTCCAATCTGCACTTACATTTTTGTTTTAGCTTTCTCTGGATTTCAACTGGAGAAAGACACCCACATAGTTTGCCTAAATAGGCCCATTTTCAGCGTGAAGGCTTTGGTCTTTTTTTATGAAGGCTGGCAGATCATTTTCCCAGTGGACCCTTCCGTTCTGTTGGCTTGATTACACCCCACAGCGGGCAGTCCCTTATGCATTTCTACGTATGTGCTGCTACCCTGAATTACGGATGGCCCTGATATTGCAGTAATGGATGCATCTACGAAGCTCTGCAAACACTACTGAATTCCTGAGTTGTCTAATCGCATGCTATTTAGTACTCGAATATAATGGGTTGCAAATATTTATAATTCAGCTAATGCACCACAACTCTTACCTGAATACCTTGCTGTTAATAAAGCCTTTTGGATTCTCACAAGAACCTTCCAATGCACCACAATCCTGGCCTGCAAATTCACATTGCTATTACAGTGCCGAGAGCCGCTTCCCAGACATACCAATACCACACTATCATGACTCCAACACTTGGAGCCCCTTTCACAGCTCTAGCAATGCACCACAGTGTTGAAATGGAGATCCAATGACCCTCAAGTGTTGGGAGCCCAAATACAGCGCTGCTATACATAGCAATTCTAACTTGCAGCCCACCCTACTATTCCAATATGGAGAGGGGCTTACACAAATCTACCAATTGCATTACAGAGTTCAAACCACTGTGAATGGATTACGGGCAGGGTGGGGGTGGTGTGGTGCACAGCACTACAGGACGTCAACATCGCGACATGCATGCCTCCCTGCTTTCCCAGTGCTACGATGCATTTACACAGCTGCAACGATTAGTTGCAGTGATGAGGCCAAATCCCCAGTGCCACTCCATTACAGGGGGTCTACACTGCACTGCTTAGCATCACCACACAGGCCTGTTGCCCTCTCTGTAATTCCAATTCTGGGAGGTACTTTGCTTCCACAGCTCGCACGGTGCATTACAGTGCTGAGTTCAGATCCCTAGCCTTTTACTACAGGGGGATACCCAGCATTGCTAGATATCATCATCCTGACCTTGCAGACCTCCCAATACCACTATCCTGCCCTTGTAGACCTCCCTCCTATTCCAGTAGATGGAGGTGCTTACACAACTCTAACAGTGCAATACGGTGAAGAGTTCAAATCCCTCGCCTTCTGTACAGGTGGAGGGCGGGCGTTAGGGGGTACAAAGCACTGCTAAATATCAAGATTGGGCCCTTATGGAACTTCCTCCTATTCCAATACTGGCAGGGGTCACGCAGGTCTAACAGTCCATTCCAGTGCCTGGTTCACATCCTTGGTATTCTATAACCCACAGAGCACGGCTAGCCACCAACACCCAGACCTGCTGCCTTGCCTGCTGTTACAATATGGGGAGGAGCTTACGCAGCTCATTCTATAGTGTGGCCTACACAGCACTGCTATATATTACAATAGTATGGAGGTCCTCTGCTATTCCAGCACCGTGACACATGTTGACGAGCATCACCCTTGAATAGAACGCCCCTCTGCTCTTCCGGCACTGAAGCACCTGTGCCAGTGGACGCCGGTGCTGCCACTCAGCAGCATCTTGTATCATTTCTGCATGTCCACACACACAACTAACAGCGCTGTCAGGTTATCTTAGACTGAACTTTCAGCGCCCTTCTATTTCAGAATTAAACACCTAACGAAGCGCTCGCACACCGTCCGCCATCGCCACTTTCAGCGCCCTCGGTATTGCATTGCAGAAAACACTAAAGTGAGAGGTGGCCCACGCACATTGGTTCTGATGCACAGCACCATCTCGCCATTACACAGCGCCACTGTTTGGTCCTGAATAGATGAGGCTAGCGTGCGTAAACTATTGGCATTTCTTAAGCGCAACAGGGAAGGAATTCGGCCGAACAAGAGGGACTTGCGCTCTCTGGCAAACACTACCTGAACGCCTTTCCTCGAAGCGCTAGGCACATACCCAGAGTGCATTGCAGGCTCGGGAGGAATGCACGTTTGAAATACTGTTACAGACATGTTTGATAAACTGGTGGTCATTCGTATGTTCCCAAAATGCATAGTTTTATGCAAAGCAGCCAACATCCTGCAGTGAATGCACCCACGTTATCCTACAGCTAGACCCGCCATTCAGTCCCGCCACTGACAATCCACCTCTGCCAACTACCCTCTCACCCGCGTGCAAAGTGGGGGGTGGGAGGGAGGTCCCCAGTACACTATGCCCATTTTCAGCACTGAAGTGCAACAGTTGCTTGCAAGCCTTATCAGGGCCAAGGAAGCCAGCAGATAGTTGCGCCCAGGGCTGGACTGGGAACTAAAAGAGGCCCTGGAAATAAAGTTCAAAGTGGCCCTATATGACACATTTTCAGCAAACCCAATGTTTTTCCTATGAGAAAATCTGGAAATACCACAGAAAAGAGGCCCAGGGTGCAGAGGCCCACCGGGAAATCTCCAGAGTTCCCTAAAGGCCAGTCCACCCCTGGTTGCGCCACATTGGTAAATTATGAGCCAGTTTGTTATGCCTTTTACATTCCAAGGCATACACGAGAACGTGCCCCTTTCCATTTGAGAGATGCTGGTCTAGTCCTATGCTTTGCATTATGGGGCTTGTAGTCCTGGATTTATAATGGTTAAAAAAGGACTAAACAATACTAAGAAAAAACTGGAATAAGCTTCAACCATCTCCTGATTGCAGCGGGCAAGTTGGCATGTGTGAGCGAGGGGGAGGGGTGCAGAAGGGAGGTGGGCAGGTTGCATCAGGGATAGAGAGGCTGCAAAAGGGTGTGACAGAAGGCAATGAGACTGTGGAAGGGTTTGAGGAAAACAGGAGGTTGCTGGTGTGAGGTACAGCGCCGGTCTGCAAGTAAGCACAGGCTGCAAGAGAGAATGTGGCCGCAGAGGTGGGGGGGCGCAGGTTGCTGTATTACAGAAGGACGTAGCAGGGGCTGCAGGAATAGGGGGTGCGGGCGGGATGGAAGCAGGATGTCACAGTAGGGAAAGAGGCCCGAGAAGCCCTATTAGCAATGGCGCGTTGCAACCTGGGGAATCCTGCTGCAGAGAAATAGTATTGTGCAAGCCTTTAAGTATTGAAATATATGATCGATTCCCCTTAAAAATTACCTGTTAAAATATGCTGTTGGCCACTGTATTTGGACAATTGTACGGTTTGATGCAATATTTGACTATGTGTGTCCAAACATGGCTTTTATGTTCTGTTACAGTGTTCAAAGTGGGTGAAGCTGCTGTTATTCCACGTTTCACTCCGGGGACGTACACCCAATTGCTGGTTCCACCCCACTCTACTGTGCGTTCAGATACATGGATCTGCCAGGAAATCAGCAATGTTTAATTCGGCCATTAATTGGCTCTTGACCCCAAGAGGGCTCCTGGGGGTCACCAGTGCTAGTTCTTTCGCCATTATGCCCCAGTTCCTGATAGCGCTAAACGGGCAGCTCATTTCACATCCTTCATCCGTCGCCTCCTCTCCAGACAATCACCAGAAACCCAAACTTGCCTTGGGCAGCCATCGGAAATTCCTGGGCCCATTCCACAGGACTACCGGCCCAGCGACCGACCGCGGCCTTGCTCTGCTGAGAGAAACCTAAAGCAAGGCCCGATGCCCGCGAGCTGTTGAGAGTCCTTCGACATTTCAAGGACGCACCCTGCCGCCCACTCACTCCGCCCCCTGGTCTTTGGCCCCGGGGGCACGTCTGGCTCTGGAATTCACCTGCTTTCGGAAGCCTGCAGAGTCTCAGTGTGACAGGCTCAGCTCCCCTGACACACACCTATGGGGAGATAGCCTTTCATCTGGGTGATAAACGGTCACTTCTGTCAGGAACCTGGAGCTTCACTCGTAGCCAAGCCTGTGCTTGCAAGATGGTGGCAGGGTGCGTCAAGGTGTGAGCTGCCGAGGCTGTGACCCCAGTCCTACCTCTATCTCCACGGGCAGAACAGGCTACAACCCCAATTCTACTAATGTCTCTGCATTACCTATAACCCTGGCCCTACGCAGGACACGTTCTAAAAAATAAGCGGTGGCGGACTAATTAGCAGGGCCCTGGGCGAATTGGCGTCCACCGCACACCCCTGGACAATGAGAGACGGGGGGCACGATGCGCCTCATTTTTTTTCTACCTCCCCGCTCCAGCACCTCGCAGGGAGCTAAATCACTGGAATAGGACGTGTCCTGCTCCAATGAAAACCGCCTTTCTCCTGCGTCGGAGCGAAAAAGGTAATCATGTGAATAGGGTGCTGATGCTTTGCATCAGCACCTTTTTGTTATTAAATGCGCCCCTCTACTGTGGGCGCATGTAATAACAAAAGGGCGCCTGTCGTGCCTTCTCCCACTACGCCAGCTCAGGGCAGCCCTTGAAAGACTCCCGTGATCTGGTGTGGCCGGGGGCTTATGGCGACCTGTGGGGTACGGCACCCCGGCTGGTCGCCCGGCCCGCCCTGCCCTAAGGTTGGCCCTGCTAATTAGCAACACCACATGAAGTGATGTCTGAGCGGCATGAAGTTACATCAAAGCAAAGACCTTTTTCGAAAATGGCGGGGTACAAATCTCCATGGGGTAAAATGTATGGATTAGCAGTGGGACATGTTTTATCTTTTGCCACACAGTAACAATCTGCATTGAAAGTACCTGCGGAGGAGGAGGAAATGCTTATTACTGACCAGTAATCTTAACTACACCTTGTCCTACTCTTCCTCGTTAGAAGTAGTTACGTCACACAGTCTTGGTGAGATTTATCCACATAACACTCAGAGACAGAGATGCTGCATACACAGTGATTTATTGAATTCAAGGTCTCAATTGCGCCACCTGCAATACTGCATGACCAAACTGCTGCTCCACATTCACCCACCGGTGGAAGCAGCAATGCCTAAAAAAAGTGGAAGAAGAAGCCCATCTGATGATTCCACAAATGTCCTGAATTCAAGAGCCCTTAACTTCTGCCCGCAAGGCTATCCCCCATCCACGTCAATTTGCCCTGAACTCTAGCTGGACACTGAGTACCCAGCAGTGAATAGGCCAATGAAATGATTTCCTTTATCTGTCTGGCGATTGACAAATTCAACACCTTCCTCCTCTCACCATGTGCCCCAATGGTAACCAGGAGACTGCTTAACCTCTTTAGAAAGGATGAGTGTTCTGGATATGCAAGCAGCACCTGACTAACATCAAAGTGAAAGAGGGCCTCCACTTCCACTGTCGATAACCCAAATGAAGGGAAGGAAGGTTGATCTGCTGCAATAGATGGAAGACTGACACTCTTTTAGGGTGAAAAGAGGTGTATGGCTGGGTAATGGCCTCCACGGAGACCATCAACCTTGGCGAAATAGAAAAATGCCCCAAGCTCCCCTATCCTATCATGATTTCAGTGACACTTTTGGTTTAAAATAAACACAGGGGGATTTATCGGTTTGTTTTTATGACCCCCATTGCTTTGGTCTATGTTGCGAAGTCAGACAGAAAAGTTGGAATGATTTAGGGAATTTTGGATTTCAGACCCCCCTTTCTGAAAGGCCTGTGTTGGGGAAGCTGGATGAAAAGGTTGGACTGATTTAAGAAAAAAGACACCCCTCTTCCTTAATGAAGTCGGGGTCAGCAGGACAAAAAGGATTACCCAATTAAATTATAGGCTATAGTTTTCAGCACACACTGAGAAGTGAGCTTTTTTAATTTCGAATTTTAACAGAATTCACCCCGTAGTGTTCTGCCAAATGGGGAATTTATTAAACTAATATTTTTGGTTAAATAGGCTAAGGATGTACACAGTTGTGCCCCCACCCACTATAAAGCGAATGGACTCAAGGCCAGCAGACTCCCCCAACTTTTGCTTTCCCAGTGCTCAGTTTTTCAAAGAAAGCCTCTGTTTAAGGTTCAGGATCTCAGGACACTCTGGAAAGAAAGGGCAAGACTCTGGTCACTCCACTCTCAAAGATGGCCTCCCACTCTCCACCATAGGACCCAGTCAGCTTTGAAGCCTTCCTAGAAATAGACAGCTCCACCCAGATGCACTCATAGCAATCACCTCTGGTGTTTCCTTACAGCTGTCAGGCGGTAAGTTGCAGCAGCCTTCCTGATGGTTTGTCTCCTGCCTGTCTGTCTTTCTGTCTTTTTCTGTGTGTCCACTGCCCTAGTGCAGTCCCCTTTGTATAGCAGCGATGACACCACCAACTTTACAATCTTGGGGAAGTACCGTGCAATAAGTCCTGCCACTAGGATTGCACAGTTACCCTTCTCTCTCCTCCCAAACCCAGCCTCCAAGCCAAGGTTGGTTAAGGGGTCTAGAGCAACATATGGCAATTCCCATTTGTTCTCCTTTCAACTTTTTGACAAAAACTAGTTATGTATCACAACTTCATAATTTTTCTATCACCTGCCATAATATACATGTATACAGCTAATCGTGGAGAATTAGATAAACCGACCACCAAGTCTGTAACATACAGCACGGCCATGTGGCACTTTTCTGCTGTTTCCATAAAAAGCACAACAGTTATGAATATGTAATTCAATAAGCATATCCCTGATTTCATTTTCCACCTGCTCACCAACTCTCACATTTGGAAAATGTTTAGATCAGCCAGAAACACATCTTAGATAGCCATTACAGTTCCATAAGTCGCAGGTTGATGCATTTTATATCCCCAAAGTCACCTGGAAATTACATAAAACATGGTACATAGATGAATTCCATCCACCTTATGATGGCTGAGAAAAAGGCCTAAATGATAATAGTCCTTTTAAATTAATTGTGAATCTTCATGTGAGACAAATGACCCTCCTCCTGCCTCCCGGCCATTTCTTTTCTCTGGGTCAGCCTGTACCCATATTTTTTTTTATCAGTCTCCTTTGTGTTGAAAGTTTGCTCTTTGAAGTGGTTGCCACCATTTTCACACATATTAGTCATGCTCCAGCCAAACATAACTTTTCTTGAAGTCAGTGCTTTCAGAGCAAGCAGGTCTGGAGAACACTGAATTTTGACACCTTTAGCAGGACATTTTATTGCAATTGGTAATTAGATGGGAGATGTGACATCCAGGCTGGGAGTGGGAGATTTCCTCGTGAAGTTCTGCCCACAGCCAGCGAAAGGGACTGCCTTTGGCTGGCATTTTTTCATGAAGACAAAGTGGCTCTTCAAATTTCACTGGAGTTTTATGGTTGAAACATAATACACAATGCTTTTTGTCAACCTGCACATCATGCTTTGTTTTCCTGACATTCTCCTGAGAGCAGTGATACTTTTTCACTTTTCAACATTGCTTTTATTTGCACACACCTGTGCAGGCCGTTTCTTTGTTTTCAATGTTTAAAGATCCTGTTTTCCATGTGAAAGGGATCTTTGATGCCTCCTTCTTTTGTAAATTAAAACGCTGCTTATTAGGGTGTAAGCACTACAGTCTCCCCTTCCATGTCTTGGTTGGGGGGTATGGCATGCCACCCCTTTCTTCCTTCTTTTGGGAGTGGGCACTCCAGCCTCCCCTTCCATCTTTGAGTTGGAGGGCGTGGTATGGCACCCCCTTTCTTTCAGCCTTCCTTTCCAGGTCCCTGGGGTTCCCACCAGACTCCACTCTCACCTCCAGGCTGAAAGTTAAGGAGGTTAGTTCTCTAATAAAAGTTAGAAAAAGAGTTTCAGTACATTTACACAAATATTTCCCCAGAAGATTTACATAGAATTTACAACAACAACAACATACCATTATAACATGACCTTTCCATTTCACAAAGCACATTTTATTTATTTTCTTCATTTGTACAATAACACCATTAAATTACCCCCTGTTATTTTTATATATATTCAGTAAAAAAAACTTGGTTAAAGGGACATTATGGTTAAGGTGCGCTACTAAAAACCTATGAAATTCAGTGAAAAAAACTTTGTTACAGGGACGTTATGGTTCCAAGTAAAACCGAAAACCCCCAAAAATTCACCAGTTATGTTAAAGGTATTTGTATCGCGCACCGTCACGAACAGAGTTGGTCCCCAGGCGCTCTGGCAGATTTGTAAATGAGAAGTTGGGATGGGTTAGTAGGTGAAGCTGAAGTAGGATAGTGAGAGGAGTGGTGTTCGGTGGCAGCTTCAACTCGGTATACACCGGGTGCTGAGCTTTGGTGCGAGTATTGGGTCGATGCCAGTCCTCGTGTGCTGTTGGTGTTGCTTATGTGTTGTTGCTGTGTTGTGAAGTGTGTGCGGGTTGTTGTGCGAGAGATGGTTGTGTGAGATTTCTGAGTGAGATAAGTTTGCAGAAATGCTGAGTTTTTTGTTAGTCGGTTGTATGAAGGTTAGCAGAAGTTCAGGAATGAACAACACAGTGAACCTTATTGACCAATCCCTTGCTCTGCTCATTCTCATTTGCATGCCTCTCAACCCCAAAATCCCTGTATGTAATATGTGTAATACGTGTTGTCCGCGGACAACCGTGGTGTCCGCGGACAAATAGAAAAAAAATCTGAGCGTAATGAATGTAAATTTAAATAGTGTGCCCCATTTCCCCTTTGAGGTTGGCTCTCAAAAGAGCCGTTTCTTTTGTTTTTTTTGCAGATTCTTGAGAGACACCTTTTATTTTGTATTTTGTTGTATTTGTTTTCTTATTTTACTCCTAAAATCTACACATGATCTTCTCCAAAGCAACCCTTGTGTTCCAAAACAGCATGGCATTTCCCATAAAAGATAAAGAAATGCCATCTTCTTTAAAAGAAACAGCATTACCAGTATCAATGTTCTCATTATTGCAAAAGAACATACCACCTCTAAGCATGGCAGCAAACATGCCTCGGTTGATTGCACCCCTAGCAATGTTTTGCTGAGGACAAAAAACAGAACTATTGTCCCATATTGCCCTAGGTACTAAACCAGAAAAAATAACATTGGCATTTGGAAGGACTTTCATTACTGCTTGAACCAAGTGTTCCAAATCTGCCAACAAAGTAGGGGCACTGACATAGCCCAAATGTAAAGCACCACAGTGCAAAACTACCACATGGAAACTGTTCATCCTGCCCATATCTTCACGAACTGGTACAATTCCCTGCACATTGAAATCAGGCACAGTGCTCCACACCACCTCCACTCCTTTAACATCAAAATTGTTTGCCACATTCCTGTATTTAGAATACTGCTCCAAACCATGCACAAACATATCTCCAACCACCAACACCCTGACTTTCTCCACCTCTGCCATCTTCACTACACACAGCCTCTTTCAACACAAATCCACAACCTCAACACCTGATTGGCTAATCCCTACAGTCCCCTTTTCATGCTGGATTTGCTGAAAAACGCCAGATGTGGCACGCCCTGTCCGCGGACAGCCGCGGTTTCCGCAGAGCGCGTAACTCTTAGAAAGCCCTACTACCCTTTCCACTTCACTCTCTTTACCATTCCCTCATTGGCTACAGCTAAGCAGTCACACAACCATACACCATTCACATCCAAGAACTGTACATCTAAGTCCATCATCATAGTTCAGCACTTCAAATGTACTGTTGATCACTCTGAGTACAAGTCTCATGTCATTGGAAAGCACCTACTACAAAAACTACTGTACAAGTCTCCAAGACTTCTACTTGCAGCTTCATGCATATCCACATGGATGAATACAAACTACAGGTATGCATATTTTCTGCACAGTACATGTACAGCTCTTGTATAAATGCATATAAACAGGGTAACTGCCAATTAACCTACAAAATGAACTTACTGTAATTTTTCACATCTGCTATAATCAACTGTCACTTGCAAACCTGTCTGCTTTCCAAATTCTTTTTTTACACACACATCTATCTAAAAAAGTGTAATTTCATATTAAAACATGGGGAAAATAAAAGTATAATTGTAGAAAAACACTTTGTAGTGTATTATAAAATTACACACAGCCAGGATGAGTTCATGCATCTTTATGCACTCACACAGATAGACACTATCATTAGAAAAGCTCCCATCTGAAACAACACCACTGCCTCTACATCACATCCTTCTGCTTTATTACCCACACCTTCACAAATGCATACATTCCATGATTTTCTATACCGTTTCTGTCATTTACCCTATAAAAATAGCAAAATAAGTATATGATTATTTCTTCTATCTCCTAACATCCAATAACACAGCCTTAAGAAGCCAAGTGAGTTTCATACCTTTAGTATTATACTCATTTGCAAAGCATGTTCAACTAACAGATTCTAAGTAAAATATATAGGCTGCACATAGGGAAAGGAAATTGCATGCACACACTATGTTCAGTTATCAAAAAACACTACTACTACAAAAACATAAAAGTCAACGTCTAAATTAACAACAGTGCTATAAACACACAAAATTACTAACTTCTTTCTTTTACAATTGCAGTGAAGACCACTCTCCTGAAAAGCAGCAGCATATGATGTACAAAAAACAACTCAGAAGAAACCTATTCATTACATACAAAAAAGTAAGTACAATACTGCCATCATTTTCTAACTGTTACTCAAACACACTGTGGATCTGATTCATGGAATTTGTGCACCGAAAAACGGGGATTTGTGCGCCATTCTGCCCACAAATCCCCATTTGTTAAACAGGGATTTGCGGGCAGAATGGCACACAAATCTACATTTTCGGTGGACAAATTCCATGAATCAGCCCCTAGAATTTTAGTATTGCAGAACAAAGAACTGTTTTAATTCTATACCATTATGTTTAGTAATATTGCTTCTCCTCACCACTAGCTTACTTTGTATTGTAATCTGAACCCCAGTATAGTAACACCAAATACAAGAATATCCTTCCCACTTGATGTAGCTGGCCATTGCACAATCACACACCTCCACATACATCCTTACCATCATACTCAGACAATCATGCACACAGCACACATGCATTGCACAACAGCCTAACCCATACCTTCTTTTTTTTCCAACAGACCCCAAAGAATGCCTACCAAAAAGCAACTCCGTTGAAAGCATCGCAGAAGTAGAGCAAATCAAAAGTGTCCAAAATAAGCATCCATCTCTAGCAGAATTTGTACAAAAAGTTCAAACAAAACAGCTAATACAGTAATTAAGCAAAACAAACAAGCTTCCAGTACAGAAACTTTGCCTTCTCTTTCAAAATGTAAAACGAAACAGAAAGTGATTAACAAGAATTCAGCTACCACTACTGCTAACACTGCTCCTATAAATCTTGATGCAGTGGCAAGTAACCATACCAAAAAAAGTATTTTACAAAAATTGTTCTGCCACAGAGTCCTTCAGAATCTTATAAAAACAGGAGAGAAATCATGCACAACCCTTAAAACCTACCATAGAAAATCAATCTTAAAATCTGTCATGGACAGTGAAATCCTTCTCAATAGGAAGTTATTTATTTTAGTTTTAAACAGAATGAAACCACTAACAAAACTAACCACTAAACTACAAAAAAGACTTCTCAATAAACGGAATGTCAACAAAAATAACTTCTTCAATATCTGTGGAGGTAAATGGAGTCACACCACAAGCACTTAACCATATTTTAATGAAGAAGCATACAAACAAAAGCAAACAAACACAATTGCCATACATTGCAGTGGACGAGGGTATGAAAATCTTAATAATGCCATAATGGAACAAGAAATGCTGCTTACAAAAATATCCCCAGAAAACTCAGTATCACCTCTCCATTAGACTGAACCAAAACGTCCAGTATACAAATGGCTGTGCACGTCAATGTGTAACATCGCCAAAAAATCTTTCAAATCTTTACGCCAGTTCCTCAATCAGTATGTGAAAGGCAAAGACAAATTCAAAACAAAACTACTACAAAATATCGATACCTGTCCAGTGCGCAAATACACAGGACTACAAGGACATTCATTAGCCTGTATTTCAGGACCTATTTGCAAAAGCACCTTCCATCATATCAAAATGATATCAACACATCATTCAACTATAAGAAATCTAGTCCACAAACTGTACTATGCTAAAACTCCTGCTTTAGCACTAGCCAATTTAAATAACAATCTTCTACATGGTACCGCCAAAGACCTACTCGAAGAAATAGAGCATATCCAGAGAAAATATTTTGAAAGTGAAAGCCACTTACAAAATGCAATAACTTTACAACAGACTAGCAACAATTGTACAGATAGCAAACTTCTACTACACACATACAAAAAAGAAATACTAAAATGTAAAAGTACATCCGCTCAAGTACCAAACCATGTGTGTGTGTGTTGCTGCAGAACATTTTATAAAAGTAGCACAAAAACTGTAGACATAACATACAAAATAGAAGACAATGAAGATTCCAAATGGTTTGAATTAGCTCTCTACCTTATAGCAGAAAACAAATATGAAATAACTGACCCCTTAATACTTTGCAGTTACTGCACTGCAAAACGTGACAACAACCAAACTCCTTCATGTGCTATCAAAAATAACTTGGAATTATTCCCAGTAGCAAAACCCCTGCAATAACTCAATGTATATGAGAGCATCATAATTCAAACAGTGCACCCATTTCAAGCAATAATACGCCTTCAACAAAAAACAGCAAAATTACCTCCCTCTGAATTAGTGAAAGGCATTTGTGGCAAAGTAGTTTACTTACCATTAGATCTGAAAGAAAATGAAAACACTCTGGGAGTGCAACGTCCAATAGATCAATCTTTAATTGTCTTAGTAAATTGACAAATTACAAAAGACAAAAAAAATTGGTAACAACTCGTGGACTTACATAAAGTTAGACAAGCCTTGCAATATCTAAAAGACAATAATGAATACTACAAAGAAATTAATATTGAAGAAAACCTGAGGGAAACCACTGAAATAATTTTCAAGAGTCAACAGAAACTGGTCAATTTCAACTTCTAAATCCTGCTACAGTATCCAATATTTTAGACCATTATACAATTAATCCATTTCACTCTAAAGACACCATAGATGATGGAGTGGAAACGTACCGAATGCGACAAACCAAAGGATCACCAATCAGCATATGGAAAAAAAGTATACAAGCACGTGCCTTTCCTCTACTCTTTCCTGCTGGGAAAGGAGGGATGTACGATGATAGACCCACTCAGATAACAGCATCAGAATACCGCTCTTTACGAATGTATTCTGAAGATCCCAGATTTAGACAAAATGTGCAATACATAGTCCACCTACTCTTTGAAAGTGAACTAGCTACTCTATGCTACCGAGTTGCACACACATTGAAATCAGGTACCCATTTTCAAAATATGTCGGCTACGCAATTACTACAAAAAGTGCAGGAAAAAGATGAGGTTCTACAATCAAGCATTACAAATCTGTTAGCAAACATGTGTGGTACAAAAGAATACTGGTTCTGACATCACAGAGATGTACGTTGTATGATAAGAAACCTTGGCCCACCCACTTGGTTTGTTACATTATGTTGTGCAGAATATGCATGGGAAGATTTACATGATTCCCTATGCATAGCAAACAAAAACAAAACAAACATAGATATACTAACACCTGGAGAACTGTGCTCTCTAGATCCTGTTAATGTTTCAAGATATTTCCATCATCGCTTCATTGCTATGCTGCACTTTATTTGCAATAAAACTGTTCCTCCCCTCAGAAAAGTGCAACACTTCTTTTGGAGAAAAGAATACCAAGGCAGAGGAGCACCACATATCCACATGCTTTTATGGATTAAAGATGCTCCTAAATTTGGTCAAGACATTGATGCCACTGTTTTACAGTTTATCGAAAAATATGTCACTTGTGAAATTCCATCACAAACAACAAATAGTGACCTTCATGCACACATTTTACAATTTCAAAGACACAAATGTGGGAAATATTGTCGTTGCAAATATAAAATACAAAGGGAAACACTACACCAAATGCCGCCTTGGTTTCCCTAGACCAGTTACAACAACAGGTCAGGTAAACAACTTCATGTCTTCAGTTAGACATAGGGCCTCATTACAACCTTGGTGCTAAGTGCACCAACTTTACCACCATGGTGTAAACTCCGTTTACACCATGGTGGATGGCGGATTTACCGCCCCATTCCAAGGTGAGTGGGGCGGTAAATCCCCATTTCCCATTTTCCCTTCCCCATTCCCATTTTTGCCCCATAGGGCATAATGGGAGTGGTGAAGGCGCTAATTACGGCGCCGTAAATTACGGCGGCGTAATTAGCACCATGGCAGGTTAGCGCCATGGATTTTAACGCCTGCTAAAAGCAGGCGTTAAAATCAGAATCAGGCATTAAGGGTTAACGGTGGCGTTAACCCTTAACGCCTGAGTTGTAATGAGGCCCATAGTGTCAAAGGTAAATCAACTAAGAACACATATTACATAAAAAGAACAGAAGAAGCAAAATATATCAATGATTACAATGCAATCATTGCCTTCTTATGGAATGCAAACATAGATGTGCAGTACATTGCAGACAATTCCACTGCAGTTGCACAATATGTTACAGCCTACTTAACCAAAGCATAAAAAACAGAGCTTCAAGACCTCTGGGATGACCTATCATCTGACAAAACATTGTCACAGAAATTGTACAGCTTAGGCATAAAAATGCTCTCTCATAGAGAATGTGGGTGCTATGAAGCTGCAGACCGTTTAACCGGTTCTGCTTTGTATGGAAAACCTGAAAATATAGTATGGCTAAGTCTTGGTCCTGCTAAATCTAGAAAAATAATTCTCAAATCATATGAGGACATAGAAAGAATAGGCAAAAATGATCCCAACAGCCAAGACATTTTGAAAAACAATTTACTAGACGCATACTACCCAAACAGGAGTACCACTTTGGAAACCGTGGGCCTCATTACACGTTGTGCGGTAAAAATTGCAAATTACCGGCATGGCGCCATTAACGTGTCCGCCCTTGCAAGAGGGTGCTAATAGCGTGCCATTACGAGTACGGGGACACGAGCATAGCGCCATGCCGGTAATGACCCTACCGCCATGCCGCTAAAGTCTCCAAAAAGTCCCTTACCGGCTTCGACGAAAGTCAGATAGCACCTCCGCCCTCACGCTACATGCAAATAGCAGTGACCGTTAAATTGCAGAACTGGAAATAGCGTCATCGCACAGGAACAGGAAGGAGCACGGCGGCCATCTTTAAAAACACAATCCATTGCCATCCACTGTCCCCTAGACCTGTTTTGAGTAGTTTTCAATTGGAAATCCACAGGGACACCCTCGACATGCCTAAGGCTGTTAAAAAAAACACGGACCGGCAGCGCAAGGAAAAGTTTACCACGGAGGAGCTAATAATGCTCACACAGACCCTTGCTGCTAATGCCGCTGTGGTCTTTTCGAGCGACATGCGTCAGGAGACCCTTATATGAAAGAAGGCAATCTGGGCAGAGGTTGCCTTGAAAGTGAGTGCTGTGGGCACCACCACCCGCAACGTGCGTGAGTGCAGAAAGCGGTGGGATGATCTCCGCCTCCGGGTCAGAAGCATCCTGTCTGCAAACCACAACCTTGCCACAGCAGGTGGATCTGATTCGCCCATTAAATTAAAGGAGTGGGAAGAGACCTGCGCCAACCTCATTGGAGTGGAATCAATAGAGGGAGTCGGGACAATGGAGCATGGCGTGGCAACCACTTCAGATGGAGGTGAGTGTACACATGAAAGTATGCACTGTGAATCTTCAGGTCCCCCCAAATGTGAGCCCAGATTCACCTCATGGATGCCCAAACATCCACACATGCATGCAACCCTGGCCATGTCAGTGTCAAACCCAAACACACACACATGCACACATCACCAGAGACAAGTGCCACACACAACCATGTATGGATGAGCCACTGAACTGACACATCACCTGCATCCTTACCAATGAATTCCAAATGCCCCACAAATGCCCACAACTGCATTATTAACTTATACTGCATTAAGTACATAGAACAGTAACCAATGCCATCCCCCTCTTTGTCCCCGACAGGCTCACATACAGACAGTGAGGATACTGGCACTGCATCTCAGGCACCCCCTGTGATTAAAAAATCAAGGGCACAGGACACAGAGGACACCCCCACGATATCAAGGGGCAAAGGTAGAAGAGTCCACATGCAGAGTGGCAAACATCGGTGGAGCACCACTGCCAAGATGCAACTGTCCACACCACCAACAACTGCCCCACCTCCTGAGGTGAACCCAACACCACAGATCCCAGCCACGGAGGGCCCACCCTCAGCTGCAACTAGTTCCACAGGAGAGGCGGCAGCCACTGCACCACTCTCAGATGTGGAGGATACTACAGATTTTCACATGGAGATGCACACCCCAACCCCCCCTGGAACCTCCAACATGGGAGGTTTCAGTAAACCACCGGTGGCTACACCTGTTGTCCTGGTTGCATCAGAATGTGCAGCAGCCACACCACCAGAACGCAACAGTGCCCTCGACCTGGCCAGCATCAGCCAGCGCCAAGAGGACATAACTGTGCTGGTTGGGCAGCATGTGGAGGAGGCTGCCCGTCTCAGGGCAGAGATTACCGAGACAGCCAGGCACTCCAGGGAGGCGATGGAGGCCTGTACAAACAGGCTGTGTGGGGAGATTGTGCAACTTAGGGAGGTCCTCACACAGATAGCGGACGCAATGGACCGCCAGTTCCCACCACCATCAGGACAGTCAGCCACTTCCTCATCCGACAGTTCGAGGCAGACAAGCCCCCTCCGCCGCTCCTCACGCACCACCAGGCGCACGTCTAGCTAGCCTCCTAATGCTGGTGGTGGCAATGGCAAATAGGGAATGCATGGTCAAGCTTCCACGTGTATAGCTTGATGGCAACAATGTGCCAGACACATAAGGAACTGTTTTGGGGGGTGGGGGGAAGGGTGTTTTTGGGCTGTTGTGGGGGCTGGGGGGAAGGGTGTTTTTGGGCTGTTGTAGGGGTGTGGGGAAAGGTGTTTTTGGGCTGTGGGGGTGGGGGGAAGGGTGTTTTTGGGCTGTTGTGGGGGGTGGGGGAAGGGTGCTGGGATGTTTGGGGACATGCACTCTTACATCTTTACATTTCTTAATACACTGGTGTTTGATCCATACACAGGCTTGGACTTCTTCATTGTGTATGTGTACTTTATTGGCGACAGGGTCCATTGTGCGCTTCCAAACAGACACCAATGCATTACTACCCATATCCATTCCTACAAAAAGAAAACATTTAACTCAGAATATTTGGTTGATCAGATGCTGTCTCACAGCACGTCCCTCCTGGCCATCCCATCTTGCATGTCCTGCATCCCCGTCAACTCCGTCCTCATCACCATCATCATCATCATCCTCATCAGGTGCTTCTATTTCTACGTCAGGGGGCAGTGGCACCTTCCATCTGATACACATATTGTGCAGCATGACACATGCCATGGTGATCTTGGCCACCTTCTCATGGCCATACAGGAGAGCGCCACCAGACCTGCTAATGCACCTAAACCGTGTTTTCAAAAGGCCAAATGTTTGCTCGATCACAACGCGGGTACGGGTATGTGCACGATTGTAGTCCGCTTTGTACCTGTTCTGTGGGTTCCGTACAGGGGTAAGCAGCCACCTCTTCAGGGGATAGCCGGCATCACCTGTATGGGGGACGAATGGGGTCTGGTTACTGTTCACCTCAAGAGCGGCCTGTTCATATCACACAAATCGACTTTGCATTGTGATTGAAGTCCACAATTAACAGCATGCATGCAGACGATCTGTGTGACTGCAATGTGCAAAGTTGAGCTCGGCCCTGCAAGTGAACATGCCCCATTGATGCCTCCTAAAGTAATTGACATGTCCTGGGTGAAGCCCGATCTTACGTGTCCCTGGGCCCAGGCAGAATTGGTACCACACTGCTAGTGTACTGCCATTCAAACATTTATGTTGCCATGCTGAGAGGCATCACTTCAGTGGTGCTATAGGTGCGTGGTACAATGCTATGGGTAGGGGTGATCCCTTTGCTTGCACTCAAGAGCACATTGCATTATTGTGGTTGTGCAGCGCTGATTCTGTATGACTGTCTCGACGGCATGTAGGAGACTTGTGTATTTTGTGGTGTTGAAGGTTGTGCAATGTGGATGTGGATGGATGTTTAATGTTTCTAGACCTAGATTTTTCGCTATGTTGTGTAGCTTATACTTGCATGTCGGTTCATCTCAGGTAGATTGCGGCCTTCCCAGATGGACATTGGCGTACATGTGTATGTGCATTTGTCCTACGGACGACAAGCTACACCCAGTTGGAGTATGTATCTCCCCCCCCCTAATCACACCCAGTTGGAGTATGTATCTCCCCCCCCAATCACACCCAGTTGGAGTATGTATCTCCCCCCCAATCACACTGCCATGTGCTTGCCCTGCTACTCACCAAGTAGCCACGAACGTTGTCCGGCTTGTCGCTCCATGTAGCGTGGGATGGTTGAGTTCCGCAGGACCATCGAATCATGGGTTGATCCGGGAAATCGGGCACAACAATGTGTGATTATCTTGTTTGCGTCACATACCATTTGGACATTGATGGAGTGGAATTGCTTCCTGTTTCGGTAGACAACTTCATTGTGATGTGGGACCACCAATTCCACATGGGTACAGTCGATGGCCCCAATGCAACTTGGGATGCCTGCCAGTGAATAGAAGCCAACTCTGGTGTTTGCAATCTCCTGGGCAGTCCGTGGCATGAATATGTGTTCAGGTGCATGCCTCAGGAGGGCATCAAGTACCTGGTTCAGCGTGCATGAGAATACTGGTTGCGAGATGCCATGCATATGCCCCACTGTATGCTGGTAGGTGCCTGTGGCCAGGAAGTGGAGCACGGTCACCACCTTTAGTAGAGGGGGGATGGCAGTTCTGATGTCTATGAGGCTCACAATGTCATCATGTATCATGTCCACGATGCTCGTGATGGTATCCCGGTCCAGATGGTACAGGGTGTGTATCTGCTCAGGGGTTAGGTTAAATGGACTGGCTCTGATCCTGGGGATTGGTGGCTGCCTCTGTGGTATGACTAGGTGCTGTGGTGGTGCTTGCTGTGCCTGTCTTGCCCTCCTCCTCCTCCTCCTCCTGCGTCTCCTCTGTGCTGCCTGTTGTTGTTGCTGCTGCACTGCAATCATGTCCTCCAGCCCATGTAATGCTGCTAGTAGTGGGACCATCTTGGTGTGGGAAGGGGTGTGTGAAGGGGTGTGGTGTGCTCCTTTTGTGCTGCCACAGTGTCCATTGCCTCCACCTGTGCTGATTGTGTCCACCTGTGGCAGGTGGGAACACTGCTCTGTTCTCTTAACGGGTGGTTCGCGATGCCAGTATTAGCGCCATGGCGGTAAGGGATTTTGGGGGCTTTACCATGCCGCTATTGGCATGTCCGCTTGGCTTGTGATGGTGTGCTATTAGCGGCATGGCGTTATTTACGGGATGGAGGGTCTTGCGCACGCGGACTTGCCGCTATTAGTGGCACCGTACTTAGCGGTGCCGCTAATAGCGGTGAGCCGGGTCGTAATTGGCATGGGGATTTAACGTTACCGGTATTCCATTACCGGTAACGTTAAATCCCTACCGCCTACCGTGTAATGAGGCCCCATGTGTCTATACCACATAGCCCAAAACTTCACGTACAAAAATAATATAAAACCAGATGAAAACAAAGGTAGATACAGAGTGACAAATTGTGAAGGCAGCTTAGTGAAACGTACCAAATGAAGCTTAATTAATCATATCAAATTGTCATTAAAAACTCCTCAACATAAAGAACTATATTACATGTCCCTGCTACAACCTTTAAAACCATGGAGAAAAGAAGAAGAGTTACTAGATATCTATGACTCCTATGAAGACACTTTCAAAGCAAATGAAAGCACTATAACAAATGTAAACTTTACACAGTAAAAAACAATGTTGCACAATGAACAGCAACATGAAGAGGAACTCCAGGCCCAACTAGATGAGGACACTCCCGACAGTAGTCAACCTTCTGTAACAGGAAACCAAGAACCACTGGGACAGCCACTAATAGCAAAGGAAGCAGAATTAGCTATGACAGAAGTAGAAAACACCATGTGTCACTATGAACAAGATACAGAAGGCTTCACTGTACTGAAATCAAAACTGAATAATGAGCAGCATAGCATTTTCCAAGAAGTAACAAAACAAATTGAACATGGTGTACAACATGAAAATAAAAACTGTACCTGACAAAACTACAAACCTATACTGCTATACGTCAGTGGTCAAGCTGGTTCAGGAAAAACATTCTCAATCAAAATCATCAGCAAGTTCCTTCAACAATTGACAAACAACAAACTGCCAGCTGTTGTAACTGCCCCCACAAGTTTAGCTGTCTACAACATAGGCGGTGTCACTTTACACCGATTACTACTTTTTCCAGCAGAACACCAAAACAAATTAGATTATTACAAACTTTCTACAGAACCTGCAATGGAACTACGTAGAGTTTTGAAACAAATGAAAATGCTACTAATAGATGAAGTGAGCATGGTCTCCAACTTAATGCTGGCTTTGATTCACCTCAGATTGCAAGTGGTACTCAAAACAGACTACAAATAGCTCTTTGGAGGAAAACACATTATTGTTTTCGGAGATCTTCAATTGACACGAGTGAATGGTGAACCTATTTTTAAAAGCTTAGGGCACAAACTCTGCCGTAAAACTGTTGGCAGCATAGGAAATGTCAACCTTTGGCAACATTTCCAATACAGAGAACATAAAACATGCACCAGTCTGCAGACGTCACATCCGCCAACAGTTTAAAAAGTATTAGAGTTGGTGTACTATCTCAAGAAGCACAATCAATATTAAAAACCCGGCACACCCATGTACTCTATGGCCATAACTCATGTGCTACTGATGTCATGGAAAAATTAGCACACAAAAATGTCAATTGTATGTCCTTGATGCCAACTCTTGCAAGCTGTTCAAAATTCAATGAAACAATGTTGAAAAAAGAAATGCAACCAATAATTGAAATTTGCTCCACAGACAAACTGGACGTACATGGTATGACACTACCCATGTGTCAACAAGCCACTACAAGACTAAATACCTTAGAAAACTCTATCTGCAACACAGCTGGTTTGGAAAAAATATTAAAATTATCTTTAAACTGTAGAGTAATGCATATACGTAACCTTGACGTGGAGCAATGACTAGTTAATAGAGCACTTGGTACAGTAGTTGTTGGCTTTCAAACATACCCATGTGACAACAACATTCAGTTTGTCAATATTCTCTTTGACAAACTATCAGAAGTTAAAAGGATAGGATGCTCAACAGCCCGATTTGTTCGCAGAGAACAATTTTCTCTAACTCTAGCATACGCAGTCACCATTCACAAATCACAAGGTCTTACCCTAGATAAAGCATTAATAGATATTGGGAGCACAGTCTTTAAAGAAGACATGAGCTATGTAGCAATATCACGTTTACATACACTTGACGGACTATTTCTAATCAACTTTGATGCAAGTAAAGTAAATGCTGATATTCCTTGCATTCTAGAATACAATAGATTACGTTCACTGTACACCCCATCTAAAAACATATCCTGTGCCACAAAAAGCGAAACGTTGTAAAAAGAAAACTACTTCAAACAGAAACGATACAGCATCTCACTGCAAATCCTCCAAAGAGAGTAAAAGAAGCTAATTCTTCATCAATTACTACAACCAAAGAAGAATATACTGCTCAAAGTAACTCAAGTATCTCTTCAAAGAAGCAACACACACTCCATAAAATGACTTGGCAACAGAACTATCAGGTCCATTCAAATTTTCAAATATAACTGGTGTAAATTCCTACGCAAATGTAGAAATAAATATTCTATTCCAATTGCCACCAATTATTGACATTTACTATCACAAAACAGTCCAATTGTGTTTGCAAATGTTAGTCCTTCATAGAAATGCAACCAACAATCGTGACAACACCTACAGTGTTCATGGAATAAGACAAGAATTGGACTACTGTGCTGGAATGATCAAATTGACTATAAACTCACAAGAAGATCCACAAGAATGTCTAATGTACTTACTACAACTACTGGAAAACAAAAACATACCTATAAATGAAATCTTTCAAATTTCATACATGTGGAAACATACATGCACTCTCTGCAACCATGTGGCACAGGAACAAATCCCTAATGAATACTTTGTGTATGCATCCATACCTAACTGTGAATCCATTCCATTTCAGCAACTTGTACAAAATGCAAACCATGGCAGATTATGTAATACCTGCATTTCAGATAATCGCTCAACCTTACAAATACAGACACAAAGTAAATACTTAATAGTAATGCTTTAACGTTACAATGCAGATGGTACCAAAAACAGCTGCAAGCTGACTGGATTCACACATGGTCAAATATCACTTGGTAAGAAAACCTTCACAACAATAGGTATAATCTACCACACAGGAGCCACAACCAATGCAGGTCACTACACTGCATATATAAAAAAGAATTTTGGATGGTTTGAATGTAATGATAGTACCATTACTCTAAAGCAAAGATTACCAGCAAATCTTATAAACACTTATTTAATATTCTTAAAACCAAAATGTAATAACTAATCTGTGCATAAACATTAACAAATCTTCAATTAGGAAACTATAAAAAGTTAGAATACGCCAACAGGTATCTAACTGCCCCAAGATTCTGCAACAACCAAACAAATAAATCAATACCACTAAAATATAACAAGACATAAACAGTTAGAATACGCCAGCAGGTATCTAACTGCCCCAAAACTCTGCAACAACCCAACAGATAGATGAATAACTTGAAAGTATAAATAAAAAACTATAACCAGTTAGAATATGCCAACAGGTATCTAACTGCCCCAAAAAATCTGTAACAAGCCAACAGATAGAAAATTACCATAAAATTATAAGTAAACAATTATAATACACCAACAAGTATCAAACTGCCCCAAAAATCTGCAACAAGCCAACAGATAGAAGATTAGCCAGAAACAACAAATAAGCACTAAAAACAAAGAAAGAAATATATTGTACCATAACATAAAAGGTTTTTTTTTAAATCCAGCATGGATTTTCTTTTCCCACAGACACAATGATTTAATAAACAAACACAGAAACTAAGCAAATTGCACAATACACTGGTTTGAAATATAGTACTTCTAAAGTACTAAATATGAGGGTCAACATAATGCAGAAATGTCTATTATACAATGAAATAACTCATTATGAACTACATACACTAACATGTGAACTCAGAAATACTGCTGCATAACACAACCATTCAAGCAAACATCTAACCATACACCACAATCCAAAATGTTTACTTCCATGGATATGTTATACTGCAGTGCTTGTTACCAAACTCTACAATCTTAATTGCACGACTTCGCCAAAACTTCACTTACAAACTCTACAAATCAAACAGTACACAAACCTTTGATTTGTGGATATTTGTTGTATGTTTGATTCTATGGGTGTGTTATGCTGCGGTGGTTGTGGCCAGGTCCTAGAGTCTTGGGTGCATGGCCGAAGGCTGTCTTCGGCCATGCACCCAAGACTATAGGACCTGGCCACAACCACTGCAGCATAACACACCCATAGAATCAAACATTTTAACTGTGGTGTATGGACTACTTATACGGGATCTTAATTACAATCAATGCTCTACTAACAACCCAAAACCAATATACTAAAGTAAAATAGCCAGTAGTGCATTCTTTGTGTCCGCGGACAGCCGTGAAGACTGCGGACATGACAAACACATCAGGGACACCTGCTACCTAAACATATACAGCATTTGACCCATCTCTTACTCCCCCACCCTCCCCAAGCACTCTTACACACTAACACACTCCCCAAAATGGTATTTTTCCCCCGTTCGACACTGCGCTGTCTGCAGATATCTGCGGATCCAAGATGGCGGGTGCATCAAAACAATGTGACGCGCCTCACGCTTCGCCCCAGCCAATCAGCGATCACGTTGCATGTCAGCGGACATGACGCAAGCCGATTAGCCAATCAGTGTCCTGTCCGCAAGCGAACAGGGAAATGTGTCCGCGTAGCGGACATAGATATCACGCATTTTTGGAAACCTACGTTTTGGTCATTTAAAAAAAATCGACTGGATGGATTTCCACCAAATTTACAAAAGCACGCTTTCGGGACCAAGCCGCTTCTCCTGCTGCAAATTTGGTGCAAATCCGTCCAGCGGTTTGAGCTGTAGGGGTGAGCAAAGTATTTTCCCCATTCACTCTATGGGAAAAAAGACATTTTGGGACCCCCCCTTATAACTTTACCCCCCCTGCACCAAACCTCACTAAAGTTTGCAAAGAAATTCAGAGGGGGACATATACTTTTTTTTACAATGTTTAGTGAGAATTCATCCAGGGAGAGCCAAGTTATAAGCCACCCAAAAAGTGCTCTTCCTATGGGATTAGCAACTTAACCGTAACTACATGGCCGCTACCGCAGGCCATGTAATATATATATAATATATATATATATTACATGGCCCATGGTCGCGGGCATGTAGTTATGGTTAAATTGTTAAACCCATAGGAAGAGCACTTTTTCGGCGGCTTATAACTTTGCTCCCATGGTGGAATCCTCACCAAAGTATATGGCCGGCTCGAATTTTTTTCGCCACGTTGGGTGAGGTTTCGTGCAGGAGGTGCAAAGTTATAGGGGGGGTCCCACATTTTTTTTCTCCATAGACTGAATGGGCAAAAACTTTGCGCACGGCTACAGCCCGAACGATGGAACGGATTTGTGCCAAATATGCGGCAGGAACGGGGCTTGGGTCAGAAAATGTGCTTTTGTGTGTTTGGTGGAAATCAGCCCAGTACATTTGTTGTCAACAAACTGAAATGGACGTCCCAAAAAATTTGTGATATTTGGGTCCGCTATGCGGACCCATTTCCCTGTTCACTCCGTGGACAGAATTCTCATTGGCCTGCGGTACGCCGTGCTGTCGGCGAACATTGGACACGGCCGGTGGTTGGCTGGAGGGAAGCGTGCTGTGTGTCAAAGGCTTTGGGAAACATCGCCATGGTGTATCGGAGGATAGTGTTGTGGTGTGTGTGGCAAGGATCTAAGCCATTGTGTGCATGGGTGGGCCTCTTGTACGTAGCAGTGTATGCAGTAATATTAGTCATATCTGGCTCTGCTCCGACGTCCCATTTCCCTGTTCGCCGCGCGGTAAAAATGTTGATTGGAACGCAGTGTGCGGTGACAGTATGTGTGTCAAAAGTGTTCCATGACGGCAGCATGTTGTATCAGAGGACAATGCAGTGGCGAAAGGTGCTGAAAAACATAGTGTACGGCACCTGGAGGTGGGAAGAAGGGATGGAAAGTGTGCGGGGGTGGGAAGTGCTTCATGTGAAATATCTCATTAGAAGAAGACGGTGGTGTGCCAACGCTATCCGTGAATGCTCCACTAATGCACGGATACTTCAACAGGCAACAATCTTGTGTGGTCATTGCAGGCAGCCTTCGTTATGGCATGGCAGCTGCAGCAGCAATGTCTTTCTGTGATGAGTGGTGGCAGGCACATTTGCAGAAGGGGAGTGCATTCCACAAGACATAAGGATTTAAACATAGTGTTTACTATGATGTGCTGTGTGAGGTAAGAACATAGCCCCAGAGATGCATGGCTGCAGCCCTGGCACAGAAAAGTATGTCCACTGGTTGAAAAGGTATGTCCACTGATTGAAAGTAGGTGCCACATTGTTGCTTTTTTGTGTGGTTCGGCTGTAGTGCACACAATGTTGGTTGCATGAGTGTGGTGATTGGTAGAACAACCTACAGTTGTCGGTGTATGGGTGGAGATGCTGCCGTGGCCAGTCGTGCAGTGTGTCCAGTGGGTGCACTAACGGAATAGTTTACATATGAAAGAGGTCACGGTGCAACTGGTTCTTGTATGTGCTTGCGTAGTGTGCATTGCGCAGATTAGTAAGTGTTGCAGTGCACTATGCACCATTGGCTCTATGTACGTACTAGAGGGTTGGAAGCAGGCTCAATGTTGTAAAGATCATCTTGTTTGGTTGGCATCCTTATAATGCTTTGTGATTGGAAGTGGGTAGCGGTGCCAGACACAGCAATATGTTTCTGCATTACGGTAAGTGGAACACGTGTCCTTGCCTCCCTGCACAGAGTGCTCATCGTGTGTGATACCTTTATGCAAGATCTGCACAGGTATGCCGTGGAAAGAGGCTTTGATAGTAACTTTCAGTTGGAAAGAGTGGAGGCTTTTTGGGGCACAGTGTATGAGTGGGGTTTCAGTGCCATGGTTCTCCTTTGTACATGTGTGGCCTCTGTAGGCAGTGTGGATGTTGTGGTCGTACATTATGGAGCGCTACATTTGGGGTACATGTCGTCCTCACGTTTGCTCCGTCACCACAAGAAGTTGATGACAGCTGTGATGCAGATTTTTCACACTGCCAAGGTGATTTTCTCCTCCATACCACCAAGAGGTGCATGGAACCATGCTGGTGTAATTTGCCAACAGCCAGAGGTCGGGAGGTGTTTCATACACAGAAGCATGTGTGACTTTATGTGCAGTGCTGGGATGTTCTGCACCAACTATGACAGTATTAACAAGCAAGATTTGCAGTGGTTCCAAGGTAAGGGTATTTCTTTGATCTCCATTGGCAATGCTGTTTTGTTTGCCACTCTGCACGCAGCGTTGCAGACAATCCTTTAGAACTATAAGAGAAGCGTTGATGTTCAGTCCGTACACATGTGAGGAGAAGCAAACAGGAAGTAATCAAAAGAGATTTTTTTAAAAAATGATCTGCAAGTTCATACATAACAAAAACAGGACAAAACATTAAAATAAACCTTTTGTTTTCTGAGACAGTACTACAGACCCAAACCTCTACCCTGTTTTACATTTACACTCCCAACCTCACCCTCCCTCCCTAGTACGAAAACTCTGCGGATTACACTGTACTTTCACTCTTCCAAGTGCCACATCCGGCCATTTTCTGGATAACAGCCATGGAAAGGAAATTGTGGAGTGAAAGACACTGCTCTATAAGATTGGTGGGTCTGGTGTGTACGCAAACACTGTGCCAGAAGGTCTCTTTGCACAAATAAGTGCAGAAGGGTATGGTGGAAGTGTGCAAGGTAAGGGGCAGGCTTCCTGGGTGTATGCATGAACTGTATGTATTTATTTGCAGTTAGTAACATGGAAGCTGTGCTGCGTGTGGGTCGTATTTTTGAACAGTGTGCAGTAAGTGGGGCACTGCAGAAAACAAAAAACAAATTTGCAGTGTACACATTAAGTGGCAGGCATCCTACTGTGGTGCATGCATTGTGAGTATGATATCATTTGATGTGCAATTGTATGCTATGGCATTTGTAATGCGCCTAAACACATGTCTACCAAAGTGCAACGAGGCAAGGGAGGGGAAACAATGGGGACACAGAGAAAACGACCCTACTAGACGAGGTGCGACTCACATTGCCCAAGTGTATCGGTGGAGGGAGGGGAAGGTACAGTACATGGGAAGAAGAACAAATGACAATAAGTAGAAATGAGGGGCTATTGTGCCAAGTGCACGGATAAGTGCACACAACAGGTTGTGTATGCAATGTTAGGCATGGATATGGGTTACATGTCTTGTTTAGGCTTGTTCCGTCGACTGAAGAGGTTGCTAAAGCTAGTGAAGAGGCTTTTTCCCACTGCCACTGTGCTTTTATCATCCATCACACCACGAAGAGAATGGGACATTTCTCCTGGAAGTTGTTCAAAGCCAGAGGCAGGAAGGTGTCTGATCAACAGAAGCATGCATACTTTTTTGTCCGCTGCTGGGATGTTCTTCTGCAACGTTGTGGAAATGCAGAATTTTTCTAAGCAAATGGCATTTCTTTGTCGCCCATTGGTAATGCTGTTTTGATCCAGTGAAGAGTTTACTGTAACAATGTCTGCAGAAGAAAACACAAAAAAGCAAATAAGAAGTGAAAAAATGTGTTTCTCTAGATGCATCTAAAAAAAAATGCTCTTTTGAGAGCTGCCCCTTACAACGAACTCCCCCTACCCTGGTTGCAAGTTATTCCCCCAAGCTTGCACGCTGCCCGAAAGCCACATCCGGGGATTTTCAGGATGGCACCCATGGAAATGGGACTGTGGAGCCACAGGGATTGTGCAACAATGTTTGTGGGTGTAGTGTGTACGCAGATGACTGTTGTACAGAACTGAAACTGTTATATGGAGAACTCTTCAATGTCATTGGTGGGGGCGTGTGGAACTTTAACATTATGCAATGACGGTATGCTGCAAACAAGACACTGGAAAGGGAAGAAGGAATGTTTCTGTTTCATTGGGACACGGCCCTCGCCGTCCTTGGGAAAACGCACGTGCGCATACTCCCCTTTGCCGCTAGCTACCCATGAGATTGGGACAATGGGACCATCGCAGCTGCAGGTGTGGCTCACAGCAAGGCCTGTTAATAAATTACTCCATTACTGTGCTTACTCAGCCGGACTGACATGGTTGCTATTAGTTGCAGACACACTGGGGGTCATTCCGAGGTTGGAGGTAAGGAATTACCGGCACCGGTAAGGATGCCGATGCCGGTAATCCCTTACCTCCGTATTCCGAGGTCCCTTTGCGGCTCCTTCCTTACCTCCTGCTTTTAGCAGGAGTAAAGTAAGGGACCCGCAAAGGTACTTCGGAGGTAATTACGGTACCGTAATTTACGGTGCCGTAATTACCTCCTTCCCCATTCCCATTGAGCCCTATGGGGCAGGAATGGGGAAGGGCAAAAGGTGAATGGGGAATTACCGGTCCCTCCAACCCTGGAATGGACCGGTAATTACTCCATTCGCCATGCCGGATTTGTGGCGGTTTTGGAGGCAACCATGGAGCTAATTACTCCATGGTTAGCTCCAAACCCGGAATGAGGCCCACTGTAGCACAACAGATTTGGTGCACCATTACTTACAGGGCAAACCTATGTGGCCTGCTACTCTTTTCTGAAAAGCTGCAAAAAGATTGCACAACACCTCTGCGGTGTGCCCTTTTGTAGGGTTGCAGTGGACAACTTCCACCTGGAAAGCAGGCCTACATTGTTCCACAACTTACATGCATGTGCAATGGCACATTGTGGTTTGCTTGTAAGCGTGTACTTAGGGCCCACCCACAGCGTGGGTGCAGTCCCATGGTGATGTCACCAATGTTCTCCTTTGGGATGGCTGTCCACTCGGCTCGTTTTGGGAGAAATGCGTTGTGTGCACATGCATGCGTGTCCTATGCACACTGTTGCGTCTTCTCTACTGCATCTTCTCTTCTGACTAAAAGTGCTCCACACATGTGCTGACCATTTTGGGTGATGTTGGCTATTTATAGGGTACAGCAGGTGGAACGTTTATGTGTATAGCTACCTGTAGGGCGTGGGTGGACTCCCCGAACTAATGAACATTCCTTCGCATATACTACACAGTGGCGATGTTACCAGGACACAGAGGAACAGGTACACATGCGTGTACTTGCAGTACGCACAAACATGTGCTCCCACGTGCATTGATAGGCGGTGGACAACCTGCAGACATGTGGAGCATGCTGGCGGCGTATGGATGCCTCCATTGTCATTATGAATAGGACGGACAGCTGCGGTGTCTCTAGGACAATTACCTTTTTCTTACTTGCGGTCATTGCAACAAGAAATGTGTGCCGCTGTGTCAGTACCCCATTTCAGGTAAAAAAGAATACCACACAAACTCTCAGCAACATTCTCATTATTACCGTTTACTTGTACACATGCATACACCCCATTTGGAAAGGGGTAGCAGAAGTGGATTCTTATTGTGGGGAAATGGGGATTTGCACAACTTGGTTGTGAGGGGAGGAAGAGATTGATGTATTACCGTAACGTCTCCCATGAACGGTTTCTGAGGGAATGGCAGGCTCCGATATGGTGAAGGAGTACAGGTGTGCCAGTGCTGTTTCATTTTGTCCAAAATATATACTTGTATGCAAACTTGAAAGTGGTACAATTGTTCACCAATTTCTCTACTTTGACTGCCACGCAGTCCATTTCCCTATGCACAGAGTTTCTTTCCTTTCCTATGCCCGTATGCTGCTGTGGAAGGGTTGCCGCTTGTACTGCCTTGCATTCTTTTCCAATATTTTCTCTTACCAAAAAAATAATGTGTTTGGTGTACATGAAGCAATATATATTACATCATTTACGGTTCACAGCACTGTGCGTACCAATGGGGTTACTATAGAAAGTCATTGCATCATGAGGGAAATTTTCATCCTGCCACTCTAAGTTGCTTGCCATTGCTGCGTTACAAAAACACACATTATGCTTCTGTACTATTGCATACTGCAGCACCCATGCAGTTATTAGACAAAGTTTATGGTCCTTACTACTTTGTAGTGACGTTCAGGTCTAATGCACTTCCCAGTCGTTACTATGGCCTTTTGTTTTTTGTTCCTCTTTACACTAGCAGTGCGGTAAGATTGGTGAAGGCAGACGTCACTTCTGTTGTTGATGCATTCCGTTATGGTGCACTCGCTATGCCTTTGTCCTGTTTGCTTCATAAGTACACAATTTGCAAACCTACTCTATTTTCCCTCGCAATGCTTGCACATGGTGCTGTTTGTCTATGTTCCTTGCTTTTGGTGATTGGTACCACTATGTAAGAGAGCACCTGACTTCCTCAGCAGGTTGAATGCCACACGATCTCCACAAACAGATGCATAATCCGCGACTGCTGTCCGCATTAACATGGTGCCAGCAGTTGCACTATGTTGCACAGTTCTTGTTTACAAACTAAGGGTAAAAACCAATTAAATTCGTTGACAAAAAACGTTGTTAAAGGGACATTATGGTTAAGTTGCACTAGTAAAAACCTATGCAATTCAATGGACAAACGTTGTTACAGGGACGTTATGGTTACAGGTAAAACCGAAAACCCCCAGAAATTCCCAAGTTGTGGTCAGCTATGCAACCATAACTCGCGCTACGCTGTGCACTGCAAGGACGAACACCCATGACATCAAAGATGACATCACAAATGTCATTCATGACATGGCTGACGACATCACATGTGTACTTAGTTTTCATGAAAAGCCTCCACAAGGGATTGGCATTGTAATTTTGGCAGAAAACTATCAGAGATCATTGGAAGAACTATTATGAGATAAACAGTTAATTAACCAATACATTTCTATAAACACCATTGCATTACAGAGTTCTTTCCAGTACATGACCCAACTCATGTAGAAACGTAGCCACTGCCTGCAGCAAGCATCATACAGGTGCACTATTCAAAATCTTCCCATGTTGGATAGTAAAATGATGAATGCTTTCGTTTAAAGGTTTTGTGTACTGTGCAACATGTAATAAGTAGCTAAGAATGCCTCTCTTACTACATAATGGTACTCCTGTGCACAATTTTTGCATATAAGGAGAAAGTCTGATATTTTTATGGGTGTAATTCACCCCTCTTATCACAACACACTAGTATCAAATATTACAAAACTTTATTACAATTCATTATATTTCATAAAACAATCATAACAAATGATCATAGTACATAAGACCATTATGTTTGAAAACCACACAAGTTTTAACACCATGAGTGAGTAATGTTTGTAAATGTTCCGTAAGGATCTTACACTGTGTGTACATCTCACACTCTGATTCCTGTGCCACACTACTAATGGCCTATTCCCTATCAATGTAATACAAACTACCCAACTTGTACAAGTTTCTGTCCTTGGACCACAACAATGTCGGACATTCTTCAGGGGACAAATTGCCTTGTGTCGTAATCTAGAACATTCTTCTTGTCCTAGGGGAGAACCCTGTTGATCAAGAAATAATGGACACCCTATTAGTAACTTATAATCGAGTATCAATCTCTACATGTGAAACATGTACAACATGGACCCTCATCCCTCAAAGGGTGCAGGGTATGTCTAAAATTACGTACCTCTGTTCCCAGTAGTGAATCTTGGGCTTTTTCTGTACAGTGTTGTAGATTCCCAATTTCTTACGGAATTCTTACACATCCTTTCTCACCCCTGTCTAAAAATAGTGTGCAATATAAGCAAAAATTAATAAGGGATATTGCTGCAAACTCCCGCAATCATCCACTTGATAGGCTAATCAAATCATACATAGGTGCTAGATCTTACCTATTTAGATGTAGCATTATGTTCGAAAATTGTGCAAACTCTCAGTTCCAAAGACTCCTTTATACTTTTTCCCATATCCGGGTCGGTGAAAAATATTCTCATGGGTCACCTGTCTGTAAAAAATGGACAGAAACTTATTCAAGTATCGCTCCTCTTAACATAGACAACCGACTAAGTCTACAAAGCCCTCTACATAGACCCTCTGCACAAAACATAAAGGTACGACAACGCACACAAATATGAGCATATACAAGGAAAGTACAGTTAGCAAAGCAGTAGCAATACTACCAGAAAGTGTTCATACCCTAACTGATTATCTTCATGCATAGAAATGATTGCTGGGTTTCAGGCTTACTTCTTCCCCTATGTATATGTATCATATCATGTGCATGAAACCTAAGGAAAGTAGTGTCAGAACATATAACAAGGGTAAGGTCAACAAATATAGCACCTGTCCCACTTTTAGTTCCAGCTCCCAGTGAAGACAAGCACCCAGTTACAGAACAAAAAAAGAGGGAGCCACACATGTGATGTCATCAGGCATGTCATGAATGACATTTGTGATGTCATATTTGATGTCATGGGTATTAGTCCTTGCAGTACACAGGGGTAGCATGAGTTATGGTTGCTTAGCTGACCATAACTTGCGCATTTCTGTTTTTTTTTTGTTTGATCTGTAACCAGAACGTGTCTGTAACATTTGTCCATGGGTCCCATTAACAATGTTTTTTGTCAGTGAATATATATATATAAATCCATCCGATTTTTCATCCTTCCTTTTCATTCTGCTCAACTTTCAATCGGCTCATCAATTAGTCGCAAAGCGTGTCGGGGATAACAGCTTTTCAACTGGTTGATGTGGACCCAATTTTCTTCTGTCTGTTCTCCTTTTGTGATGCAGATATTGTAAGCAAAAGGTGATATTTTATCTACAATTACAATGGCACCACACCGATATGGGAGGAAATTCTGCTCCTTGGCCTGATTCCTTTGAAAATTGTACAGGTAAACCTTGTCATCTACTTTACTTCATATTCTTGCTTGGTGGTCTTTTGATCACAGTAGGTCCTCATTCCTTCAGTTGACTTTTCTAAATTGCGCTGAGCATAAGCAAAAGCATGCTGGAGATGCTTCCTTAGATTTTCAATGTACTCATGAATAGTGGACGCATTTATCAGGGTCTGTTCCTGAGTCCTATAGAGAAGATGCTGTGGTAACACTATTTTTCATCTGGCCATGAGCTCAAATGGAGACATCTTTGTTGCAAAAGATGGTGTAGGCCTAATAGCCATCAAGACAAGCAGTAATTGGATGTCCCAACTGGGTCCAGAGCCTGCCACAAACCTCTAAGATACTCACAATTGTTTTGTTGTATCTCTCCACCTCCTGTTTGAGGCCAGGCGGTAGCCATAGCAGAGTTTTCTTTTTACCCCTAGAATCTGCCACATATTCGCATTTACCTTACTGGTAAAAATGGCTTCCTCGGTCCCACTTAATCCTTTGCGGGAGGGCAAAAACGAGAGAAGATTTTGTTGATCATTAGTGCAGCAGCTGTCTCCGCCTTACAATTCAGGGCTGGAAGACATTCTACCTACTTCGTGAACAAGCATGTCACAGTCAACATGTACTTGTTTCCTCTAGAGGAGCGAATCACTGGCCTGATGAAATCGCCTTGCAAATCAGATCAAGGCAATGTCATTCCCCTCTTTTGTAGGTGTGTGAGTGAACTGTGTTGGATTTGAGCACATAAAAGATACCCCTTTAGGTAAGTGTCACATTCCTGGCACATGTATGGCCAGTAGGTAACCCCACACAAGATATCATATGGACCCTCTATGACCGGCAGTGGCCACGTCATGGGTATGGTTCAAAGTCAGGCTCAGAATTAGATAGGTACCACCAACTGGTTACTGCTAGATGGGGATTTCCTAACCAACAAACCGTCTTGGATCCGGAACATTTTGGAAGACTTCATCAACACCCGGAGATCCTCTTTACTGGCATAATCTGACTCTGTTAGAGGAAAGCTTATGGGGCCTTCAATGTGTCGATAACATTTCCCAATGATCGGGTCCTCTTTCTGTGCAGTGATCAAATCTACATCTGGGGTATATTTACTCCACTGGGCTGTTGAGAGTTCGCTGTTAGCCTGACTTTGTGACCTGGTGACAGCTGCCATTTGGATTTCACCCAGCAGGGATTCCGTTTCTATGAAATCCCCCTGCATAGCTCTGGTTTTAGCCAGCTGGACAGTCAGGTCATTCCCAGTCTTATCTGAACCTTCTATCTTCGAATGACCTCTTATCTTCTTCCAATGGATGGTCATCTCATTGGAGGTCACCAGATCATCGATTGGCTGGATCAGTTTGGCATGCTTTAGGGGTTTGTTGTTGGCACAAGCATGCCTCGATCTTCCAGTTAATCAGGTGCTCAACAAACCCATTCCTGACATAATAGGAGTCAGTGATTGTGACCAGTTCACTGAGTTGGTGGTGCACTGCAGTGAGGATGACTTGATAAACAGCCATCAATTCTGCAACCTGACTACTTTGGGATCCTATTTTTCTAACCAGCAGAGGGTTCTGGGATATCATTCACCCAGGCATTCCCAATGCCAGCCACCAGTTATTTTTCCCCATTGTTATCAACATGGTAAGAGTACCCATCCACATAAACTGTGGATATCCCCTGACACGTGTCATCTTCATAGACCTTGTGTGGCGAAGTTAAGTATGCCTCCATGTTGTTGTTTGTCATTAGACTTTCTTCCTCGAGACAGTTTTCTAGAGCACAATCATGCAAGTATGCCAACCCTGCACTAAGGCCTCTTACCTGTCCCTGCCTGTGGACCATTCACTAGCAAGCACCGAGGGAGCAGGAGCCCCCCCTAGCACTGCGTCGCTGCGCGGGAGTGAAGCAGGAGCTTCTCCCATAACTCAGAGGTAGGGCCCTGAGCTCTCCTTTCACTCATTCTGCAATCTGCTGAAACTCAACAGAAAGCGTTAATTTATTGCGCACAAACGTACTTTCTGCAACAAATAGACATCAGCTATTGCAACGTCCGCTATCTAGCGCTATCATATTGCTGCAAAATCTTTGTATTCTGCGTGGATCCGTGGCCGCCATTCCAAGATGGCCGCCCAAATCACCCAACTTGCCTACTTCATGGAATAGGCATCCTCCAAGCTGCCGACTCTCCTTATTGGCCCATCTGCCCTTGAAAGCAGCCAATCCCTAAGCCGGGAGGCATATTCGGCCTCCGACAACAAGGCCTGCACTAAGGCCTCTTACCTGTCCCTGCCTGTCCACACCTTCCCAGCCGCCGGCCGGTTACTCTGCCCGCTGAACCGTTCCATAAGGTACACTTACTAAGAGACTATGTGAGTACTGTGAACTTGTACCCCATTGCACCGTATTATCATGCACGTTGCACAACTCTCACTCGCCACCAAGCCACGCTTGCAATTATAGTAGGACTTGCCCCATGCTACCCGTTATGCTCTTGTATCTTATTGACATTTTAATGTACTCACACGTTATCCCAAGGTACAACAGTGAACTGCCTCCTATTAGTGCCTGTATTAAATTCAAGCTGGATATCAGCTCTTAGCATACCCCTTACTGTATACCTATTTACCTGCTACAATATTGAGTGACCTTGTTTCCTGGACTATAACATCATCTATCTGCTAGCACATTATAGACGTAGCATGAGTGTGCCTAGGACCATGCATCAGAAACTGTATTTGCACCCAGTATAGCGCTACATAGACCCTGCACTAGAAACTGTACTTGCATCCAGTATAGAGTTACATAGACATTACATTAGACACTGTACTTGCATCCAGTATAGAGTTACATAGACCTTGCATTAGAAACTGTACTTGTATCCAGTATAGAGTTACATAGACCTTGCATTAGAAACTGTATTTGTATCCAGTATAGAGTTACAAAGACCTTGCATTAGAAACTGTATTTGCATCCAGCATAGAGCACCTCCCCAACTCAACTTAGTACTATAAGTCCTTTGCCTTATTTAGAGTGATAACTGCACCAGATGCCAGCACAGAGTACAACTTAGCCTAGAGTGTTTTTGTCCACTTGCAGTGAAACCGAATCTAGTTGCTACTACACGCTAGGTTTAGCATGTCAGAATCATCAATTTCTCCTATTTTATAACTACACTCAGGTACTAGTACTGAGAACATCCTAGTCATAGGCATTTTTGACAGATTGCACCAATTTCGAATCTAGATGTTTGCACTTCCCAGACCTAGTACTCGAAAACGCTTGCAGCTTCCCATACTAGGACTGTAATTACCTATTAGCGTATAGCATCTAACCACAACTAGCACCTGCTAGTATAGAACAGAAGCTCCTCCCTATCAACTACACTGAATTAACATTCAGATGCTAGTATGACCACAGTATAGCCTGACAATGACCTTTGCCAGCTCGACTAAACTAGCCCAGACTGCACTACTTACCTGTGCTATCATAAACATTATGGCCACCACCATCAAAACAAACCCTCCCAAGGATAGAAACCTGAGACTTAGGTCTAGACTGTCTCCCATCTATGAACCTTATAGAAACTTCTCCAATAACGCTAATAAACTAACCACTACTCGGCCCAAGAACCCCTCTCCCACACTCACGCAAACTACTAATACCATTGGCCTAACTCCTACTAAGATTCATACTGTCCAAAATACCCTCCCTCACAAAACTTCATTAACAGCCAACCCTAACAGCACCTTAATACTAACAGGGTCCCTTATTAACTCTAGATCAGTGGTAGACCATGCTACCAAAATCGCAGACATCTTAAACAATGACAACCTTGACTTACTAGCCATAACTGAGACTTGGCTACATGAGGCAGCAGGACCAACTCTCATGTTAGCAATACCTGACAACTACCAAATCATTAGAGTGGACCGGCCTAATGCCAGAGGTGGTGGCCCAGCTATCATCTTCAAAACAACCCATCCTATTAGACTTGCCACCTCAGCTCCCTTCACGTCTTGTGAAGTACTCACCACCAAATTGCCCCTCTCCAACAACCATACTCTAACTCTCCACTTGATATACAGACCCCCTGGGCCACTAAGCACATTTGAAGACGACCTAACCAGTCTTCTAGCCGACAACACTAAAGATCACTCTGCTGGGAGACTTCAATCTGGGCTTTAATGATACAGAAAACAAAAATGCTGAATCTATTGCAGCCTTACTAATGACTATGGTCTTACTCAAAAAGTCCTCTCCCCAACTCACATTAAAGGAAGGACCCTTGACTGGGTATCCGAACTAAACTGCAATATCAACATTACCGATATTGTCCCACAATCTTGGACAGATCATCACTTAATAAATTTCTCCGCCACACTAGAGCTCCTTAGCCCTAAGCCTAACAATATGGCACCGCCGCTGCCAACCAGAAGCAAGAAGGATATTACTGCTGAAAAACGTATCCCTCTCCTTCTCCTTGCTATCTCTGGAATGGAAAGTAACAACCCTGACGAATTAGAAAATACCTTCAATAATTCTATGACTAAGGTACTGGACATGATTGCTCCTGTCAAACTGCGCAAAGCTAGGCAAGTAGCGCACCTGAATGCTTGGTTCACTCAAATCCTTAAGATTACAAAAAAGGAAACTCCAATCTTTTTTGGCATCACTCCCCCTCTGAATATAACAAAATTAACCTAACGGAATTTGCAAAAATGTACAAAAAAGAAATAACCAAACCAAATAAAACACCTTCAATGACAGGATTGAGAAAGCTAAATCTAACACTAAAGAATTATTCTCCATCCTCCGCGAACTAGAATCCCCAATCCAACTGGTAGACAATGCCCCAAAGGATAAAGCATGGTGTACTAACATACAAAATGCCCTATCAAATAAAATCTCTTCCCTACAATGTAGAATCGCAAAAATAAAAGCCACACTGCTACCCCCTGACCAACAAACTACTCAACCTTTGGAGACTAGGACAACCAGACCATTTAGATTCAAGACTATTTCCATAACTGAAACATAAAAAAATAATACTCTCCCTTAAACCTTCAAACTATAAAGGAGACACTTGCCCAGCACAGATAATAAAGGATGCAGCTAGAGACCTAGCCCCTTTTATCTCTAAGCTCATAAACTCCCCATTTAAATCTAATACAGTACCGGCTAATCTTAAAGAATCATGGGTCCGCCCGTTACTTAAAAAACAAACCTTCGACCCTACTTTCCCCACCAATTACAGACCTATCATCACCATGCCATTTCTACTTAAAATCCTAGACAGAGCTGCTTACATACAAATCCAGAACTACCTGGAAGCCAACCACCTACTTGGCTCACGACAATCGGGCTTCCGCCCCCTCCACGGCACTGAAACAGCGCTGTTTGACCTCCAGACACAAATTGAAGAATTAAAGGATAATGGAAAAATAGCTTTGCTACTCCTACTGGACTTGTCGACAGCGTTCGACTTGTTGGATCATGCCGTTTTATGCAACCATCTCAAATCTGCCGCCAACTTCACTGAAGATGCTATAGCTTGGGTCCAATCCTTCTTAGCTAACCGGACCATGAGAGTCTTCTCTACTTCAGCCTCTGCCGACCCCGTTAAAATAACCTGCGGTGTCCCACAAGGCTCCTGCATCTCCCCGACCATGTATATTATGTTTACCAAGCCTTTGTTTGACAAGTTGGACAGACTGGGTGTCACCTACACTAACTATGCAGATGACACACCGATGCTCATACCCCTTTCGTGCAACTTCGAAGCGGACTCAGCCTTGGTGAACAAGAATTACACTCTCATTCAGGCATGGATGGCATCCCACGGCCTATGCCTGAATGAGGAATAAACAGAGATATTAATCTTAGGATCTGAAGTCAACATCCAAAAACTTAGCCCAAACTACACATCCTTCAACATTGGTAACAAACCTATCAAGGCGATGCCTGTAGTTAAAACTCTAGGACTCTACCTGGACTCCTCTCTCACTCTCAAAAAGCAAGTCAACTCCTTCGCCTCATCCACAACTTATACCTGCAAACTCATCACAGCATCTAGACCATACCTCTCGTGTGCTAGCTGTATCACACTAGCCAATGCTCTAATCATGTTGAGATTAGATTATTGTAATGCCCTGTACTCAGGAGCTAACAAATATATTACAGATAAAATTCAAAGACTGCAGAATAATGCCCTGAGGGCAGCGTTGAACATCCCGTACAGAGAGCATATTACTGAATTCAGGAAAGAGGTAAACTGGCTGAAAATAACAGACAGAATCCTCCTTAAACAGTATCCCTCACCTCCAAATGCCTGAATAACCTAGCATCTCCATACCTAGCGGATAAAATAACTAGGAGAACAGCTACCCGCCCCGTGAGATCTGCAAATTCATTTATGCTGGAGATTCCCAGGTTCAAACGCGCAACAGCGGGAGGAACCAACTTCCCGGTTAAAGCCGCTCAATGTTGGAATAAACTACCATTCGAGCTGAGACTAGAACAACCCTACCCTAAATTCCGACATAAGGTACTTAATTGGCTACATACCAATGACACTTAACTGACGACTTACACCTCCACCTCGCCGGCCCCTGTCGGACCCCTGCTTCTGCTAAATCACACTGTACTCTGGTTAACCGTGCATGCATGGTTGTCTGTTCTGTCATATATGTACGCACTAGGGATATACGACGATGTATATATGCAAGGTTGTACATATATGTGCATATGTATGTGTGCATATACTGATACGCATAAGAATGTTTCCCGGACTTACCAAGGCTATTGCTGCGTATTATTATGTGTATATAGTATTTTATGTATTTTGTGCCTATTACAATCATTTGTACCGTGTACTGTTACCATGTACCATAACTACTGCAATCATTTGTACTATGTACTGTTACCATGTACTGTCACTAAGCTATAAGATTTCGTGTGTTCTGCTGCTCCCGTCTACCCAAGGGTTTGGTGCGCATTACCAAACAAATAAACAAACAAACATTGCACGAGGTGACTCTTCTTGTTTTGGCCATATCTGACCTCCACAGGAAAGCCTTGTATGGACAGAATCCAGGAAGTAATTCTGAAATTACTAACGTTCGCTGCCTGGATTCTGTCACTTTGTAGATACTGCAAGGGTTGGTGATGAGTCTCGACAATGATGTGCTCCCCCTGTATGAATGGTCGGTAATTCTTCAGCACACACACCATTGCCAGGAGTGCCTCCTCGCAGTCAGTGATTTTTTTCCTCCACATAGGACGAAGTCTTGCTCGCGTATGAGATTACTTTGTTGACCTTGTCATGTTTTTGGTACAATACCTCTGTTCGGCAAGTATCTGAGAAGCCCATCTCCAAGAAGAACTCCTTGTTCCTTATGGGGCAAGACAAACAAGGAGCCTGGGAAAAGCTTAATTTCAGTTGTTTAACTGCCTCAGATTGTTCTGGACCACACTCCCACTTGACTCTGGCCTTTAATTAAATGGACCAAGGGTCGAGTGACCGCTGTCTAATCTTCAATTAACTTTTGAATATAATTAGTAGGTCCAAAAAAACTTCTTAATTCTCGCAGAGTGGTAGGGTCTTTTCATTTCAATAAGGCTTCCACCTTCTTCGCCTGGGGATTAAGACCCTCAGGTGTGATCTTGTGCCCTAAGAAGTTCACTCAGGTCTTACACCACTGTGCCTTCTGAAAGGACAGTTTTTCTCCACCCTTCTGCAACTGGCTTAGAACATAGTAGAATTCGCCGATATGTTCCTCCACAGTTGAGCTCTTGATCAAAACATCATTCACTTAGACCAGGTTTTCCCTTTCACCCAAAACAGGTATGGCCTTATGAAGAAGATGTTGAACTCATTGCCGGAGTTTATCTATCCAAAGGGGTTTCAGGCCCACGTGTACCACTGCCCCCCCAAAGGTAAAGGCAAGCTTGCACTGGTCTTCTCTTTTCACGGGGACTGTCCAGTAACCGTTGGTCAGGTCAATGGCGGTGTACACCTTGCACCCTTGGATGTGGGCCAGTCCCTGATCGATGTAGGGAAGGGGCCATCTTGACCTGTTTTTTCAACTCCCTCAGGTCTTCACATAATCTCCATTGGGCGTTTGGTTTGAGGATCCCTAGTACCGGGCTGTTAAAGGCACTGTGGATCATACAAATAATCCAACATGATTCTAAATTCTTAATAATCTGTGTGAGTGACTCCATGGATGTGAGAGGTAACCGGTATTGTTTCACAAATACGGGAGCCATCTCAGGGTCTGTGGGAATGGTGAGTCCACTTGTAATTCCAGGAAGACCGGTTTTAGCTTTTGTCTTTGCTCCTCTGTCTCACAGGCATCAGCAAGATTGATCCTTTCTGCGATCATCTGCTTGAAACCTGAAAAGACATCGGACTTGGCAATTTCAGTGGTATCCTCCAGTTGGGTGGAGAGATCTCTTTTGTTGGTGTGGACCTGGACAGGTGATTCGAGAGAGTGGTCCTTGAATCTGAATACTACTTCCTCCCTCCTAAGGTCACAGGTCACCTCTTCCACACTGTAGGGGCAGGAAGAGTATACCAGGAAATTCTCCCATGCAAAGTAAAATATCTTTTCTGGAGGAATACCGTTGCTGATGTCGAAACAGTCATTTAGGATTAGTCCCATTATTTCATTACCTAAATCAATAGAATAATGTTGGCATCAACTGCCATTCCAATAAAGGTGTCTGCACCCAAAGTGATACTTCGAGGTTCGCTGTTATCCACCAATATTCGAATGGTGTTGTGTTCTAGGTCTGTAAGAGGTGTCAGATTTAAATATAACCATTGTTGTTGGAGATGGGCATTTAGATTTATATATGCGTCCTGATGTTTGAGGTTCTGACCTCGCTTAATTTTGAGGGGAAGAGTAAATTGTCGCACCTGTCCTGGGGTGGCAACCTCTTCTTGCACATGAACTTCAACCGCATAAGACAACAATTGAGCTGACGGAATGCTTTTTCAATGTTGTCAAAGCGCCTGGATTTACTCCCCTGTCGGGACTATGCTTTATTGTTAATTAGGTTCAAATTGATTGCGAATCAGTTGAGAAGGTCACTTCCCAGATAAAAGGCGGAAGGGACATCTCTCACAACCCAACAATTATGGTCTATACTTTTGTTTCCAATGGACATTTTTTGCTTACACCTGGTAGGCAGGAGATGTTTGGAATTTGGGGTTTCCAGACCTACTTCCCATTTTTCAATCAATTTAAATGCGGGAATGATCTGATCTTTTGGCGGTTTCCTGAATAATTTTTCACTGATGAAGCTCCTTCCATTATTCAGGCATACTCTGGCGAGCACCAGTTTCTCCCCCTCATTTACCTGAATATGGAAAAACTGCTCGCCCTTTTTCTGAACGTCTGACGGAATTTGAGCAGACTCTTCCTTGTCTGGTTTCACGGGACTCCAGTTTTCTTCTGATTTTGGACTGGTGTAAAATGTTAGGGTGTTCCCTTATAGTGTGGATTGCCACTTAAACCTGGGAAGAAGGTTGATTTTCAAGAATCGAGAAGGGTTCCCATCACCAGTTTGTTCTCCAACAGAGATGACTGTGATGTCTGGGACTTAGTTATTTTTTAAATGGAACTGTAATTCTGAGAGCTTTGATCAATTACTTGACAGGTACCATTCAGGCTTACATGATTGGTACTCATTTTTTATTTGATAGGGTGGTTAGTCCAGAGGACCTTGTTTGCACAGTCGATCAGAGGTGATAACCTCCTCAGGAGATTGTTCCCCAGTAAACAAGTTGTGCCCTCTGGAGTCAAAACGATCACCGGATGTTTCAGTCGGTGCCGTCCAATTTTTATTTTCCAGATCTGGGGTCCTTCAACAGAAATATTATTCCCGTCTAAATTTTGGTTTGGAGTCATCCGGGAAGTCATGTGAGTGGAATCTGGTGGCCCTCCACTGGTCCTGAGTTTAGTTGACCAAAGGTCCTTTTTGACAGGAGGGTGGCTTGGGATACAGCATCCACCAGTGCTGATAATTCACACTGACCTTCCACCTTAACCAGTGCATACAAATCGGCCTTCTTTCTCCTCCAAGGTGCAAAGAAAGTGTGATTTGTTTGACAACCCGGTGGTCATTTTCTTAATATTGAACTCTGACACTGTGTGATTTTGGGCAGTTTTCTGTGTCGGAGCTCCGGAATCTGTAAAAAAAACATTACAACTCCTTGGCTGTGCCCCATACCTGGCAACAGTTCTCAGAACCTGTTCAGAGAAAGGACACCCCCTCAGTTTCACTTCTGTGTGGCTGACATGTTTGGGGTTGAATAGTTTCTGGTTCTGGGTAAGTCTCCATACTTACCAGTCCCATTCAGGTTCTTTTGGGACCCATTTTCTTTCGGAGGGATCCCCCCATTTTTGAAAGAAAAGGTCTGTTACCTGAATCCTCCAGGGATTCTTATCTTTCAGAGGGGATAATCTGGAGTTCTGCCATAAAGTGGGTTCTTCTTTGGCCTCTCCTACTTACCCTTGGCTCTTCGGGTTCTAACATTTTGGGGGTAGAAGAGGCTCTTTCAGGTTGAGAGGTTTTTACGGTGTGTGTTTGGTGAGCAAGGAAGCTTCCTCAAGGTCTTGGCATCTCCCCTCCACTCGGGCCCCCTCCTCCGGAACCTGTGGTTTGTTGGTGGTTTCCTCCCAACAGTTAACCCCAGGGCATCAGACCTGGGTGTTGGAGAATTCTCGGAAGCAGGGTTAGGTTGAGAGTTGGACTGAGCCCTCACCATGCGCCCCAGATCATTGGTCAATTGCTGAACCTGTCGCTCCAGTTGCAAGACCTTGTCTGGGTGGTAGGGAGGTCTCAAATCATACCTCTGCTGCTCATGAAAGGGGTAACTGTCCCTTCCCCCGGAGTAGCTCAGGTACTGGAAATTCCCCCCATAATTTTCCATCCGCAATCTGCCTTCTCCCGGTATCCGGGATCTATCGTCCTGGAACTGGGGAGAGAGAGAATTGTTTTGGAAGTTCTGATTTGGGGGATCTGGGGAAAAAGTTCAGATTGGGAGGTGGAAAGATACTTCTCTCCTGAGGGAAGTTTGGATGGAAGTTTTCCAGGGCAGTACTTACCTGATTAGTTCCCCCCCCTTGGGCCGGGGGAGTGTATACATACCCCAGGATTGGTTTAGTTCCCTTGTACTTAGGGGTTATATAGGTGGCATGGTCAAAGGGATCATTGTTCTGGGCCCCCTCCTGACTACAATTAGATTGGGCCAGGTTGGGTGGTCCCCTCTGCTTTCCATTTTGCTTGCTGGTAGGGGGTTACATTTAGGCCCTCCCATCTCCAGATGCAATGGAGGGGTAGTTGTTATCTCTGCCACCTTTGTAGCAGCAGGGGTGTTAGATGGTTTGGGGGTTTTGGTGGTATTTTTACTCTCTGCAGGCTTTTGGACCTCATAAATCTCGGTGGCCTGTTCAATCACCCGATCCAGGGTCTGATGCTCTTGAAAGTCACGCACCAACTGAGTCATTATGTATTTGGGGAGATAATATATGTAGTTATGAACTGCCTACTATTGGTGTTCACGCACTGCAAAGTCTGAGCAAATGTCCGCTTTAACTCCTGCACAAACTCCCTAGGCACCTGATCTTCCCCACACTGCAAGTTATATGCAGTCTTACAGGCCTCTTGTGGGTTCCTATGGGTGGAAAAATGTTTCAGTCTGGCTGCCTTATAAGTGGACCATTTATGATGATCCTGGTCCTCGAGTCCTGCAAAGAAACTGGAGTACTCAGGTTAGAAAATGCTATACAATTCACATAATTTCTGATCTGGAATGATGCCATCATCTGCTTATAAAGTTCCAGATGCTCCCATACTGAATACTTGCAATTCTTGTGGTATGGGGTCAGGAAGCTCTTCATGGCTTTGATTTGTCTTTTTGGGTCTTTGACAAAACCCTTGCTCTGCTTCGCTGTCTTTTTCTTCCTATGCACCTGAGTCCATTCACCTTCTGACTCAGAGCTGCTAGTGGTACTCCCTTCCCTGTCTTCTAGGGGCTCCCTGTCTCTATGACACTGGGAATTTCTCCCAGAAACTCGGGGTCTGGACTCCTCTCACCTGAACCAAAGTGAACACTCATGGTCACTCTCCCTGTATTTCCTTTCCGGCCCCGGATAGAACCCAGTTTCCTCACCCCTCCTGCTAGGGAGTCTGGAGAATTCCCCCTATTCCCCTGAATATACAGAGGTTTTTATAATGCCCTCGATAGGCCGAGGGTCTGGCTTTTCCCCTTCAGCGAAGCGGGCAAGGTGGTCTCTTTGTAGTCATATCTTCAGCCAATCTAACTCCCTGACTTTCCCCTCATAAGAGTTTTCATGTTCTAAAGTGCTTATAGTATTAGTCCTTACTTCCCAGGACACACTGGTCCAGCCACATTGGCTTCTGTGTGGTAGAGATGAATACTCATCAATATTAGACAGGGACTGGCCTTCTTGATCAGTTGGGCTAGGCCGGGGTAAGTCTAACGGCCTCATGTCACCCTATTCTTGATAGGTGGCATGCATGAGGTTGGTTCCCATTTGTGCATGAGAGGTTGTAACTGACTGGCATGAGCCCCTGTCGGGAAGGACTCCTCACCTTGATCAGTGGGCCTTATCCCACATCCTGATTGGTCAGGGTGCCTCAGGCCCCGTTTATAATTTTCAATTTCCTTGGTGAGGCTCCCAGACATGTGTCTCTCTTTATTTATTTGCTGTTGGTAGTCAGAGAGATGGCTTTTTAATTCTGACACTGAAGCCTGATTAATCTGATGCACCCTGCTCTGAGCTACCAACTGATCCTTTGTTTGGTGCACCTCATGCTGAAGTGATTAATTCTCCCTCTGTGTGCCTTATAGGCTGCGTGCATATTCAAGGCGCTTTTCCTTCTGGAGACTAATCTCTTTCTCTTGTTCATCCCTACCATTCGCTACCTCTAATAGTGCAGCTTCTATTTGCCTCACTCGCTCTACAATCTTGTTCCATTCTTCTCTAATTCTGGTCAGTTCCTGGGAACCGGACTGTCCCTTTTCTACCTCCATTTCCAACTGATTTATCCTCTGTAGTAGGACACTGTTATCCTAATTCAAGAGGTCTTTTTCCTGATCAAGCTGCGTCCTCTGTTGTTTCTTACCTGCTGATGTATCTGATCAAAGCCATTTTGGGAATCATCCCATTTGATAATTAATTGACTATTTTCAGTTTTCAATTGTATTGTTTCTTATTGGGATGCGATAATGTCCTCCAAAACGACTCTACTATGAGCAGCCTGGTCATTTAGCTTGTGTTGCAGTGTGCTGAAACTTTCTACACACTTTTTATGTGAATTTTTCAGTGCCCAAAACTGTGTTTTACTCTCTTGCTGCAGTGTTTTTAACTACTCTTTGAGTTGTTGAGCACGATCCGGGGCCTGTGACAGGTCTTCAGCCTGATTCATCCTACTAGCCTCACTATTTTGCCAACATACTTCTACTAACAGCAAATGAAAATTGAGCAGTTAGCTGAGCCATTTGTATCTGTTCATCATGAGCAGTTGAGGTCTTATAAAATTCCTCAAGTGCTTTGTGCAAGATTGATAATTATGATTTTGCCCACACGTTTGGTTTAAAAGAAACACAGGGTGATTGATCGGTTTGTTTTTCAGACCCACCTTGCTTTGGTCTAAGTTGGAAAGTCAGGCTGAAAAGTTGGAATGATTTGGGGAATTTTGGATTTCCGATGCCCCTTTCTGAAAGGGCCGTGTTGGGGAAGCTGGATAAAAAGGTTGGACTGATTTAAGAACAAACACACCCTTCTTCCTTAAAGAAGACAGGGTCATCAGGACAAAAAGGACTACCCAATTAAATTGTAGGCTATAGTTTTAATCGTACACTGGAAGTGAGCTTTGTTAATTTTGAATTTTGACAAAATTAACCCCGTAGTGTCTTCTGAATGGGGAATTAATTAAATTAATATTTTGGTTAAATAGGCTAAGGATCTACACAGTTTTGGCCCTCCCCCACCCACTGTAAAGGGAAAGGATTCAAGGCCAGCAGACTCCCACAGCTTTTGGTTTCCCAGGGCTCAGTTCTACTTACATAGCAAGCCTCTGTTTAAGCTTCAGGAAAGCCAACTGCATTTCAGGACACTCTGGTAAAATAGGGCAGTGGTCTGCTCACTCCACTCTCAAAGATGGCCTCCCGCTCTCCACCATAGTACCCAATCAGTTTTGAGGCTTTCCTAGAAATAGACAGCTCCACCTACATGCACTCTCAGCAATCTCCTCTGGTGTTTCCTTACAGCTTTCAGATGGCAAGTTTCAGCAGCCTTCCTGATGGTCTGTCTCCTGTTGTTCTGTCTTTCTGTCTTTTTCTGTGTATCCCCTGTCCTAGTGCTGTCCCCCTTATATAGCAGCGATGACGCCACCAATTTTACAATCTTGGGTAAGTACCCTGCAATAATTCCTGCCACTGGGTTTGGACAGTTACCCTTCTCTCTCCTCCCAAACCCAGCCTCCAGGTCAGGATTGGTTTAGGGATCTGGAGCAACATGTGGCAATTCCCATTTGTAATCACCCTTTGTTCTTCTTTCAACATTTTGGCAAAAGCTAGTTATCTATCACAACTTCATAATTTTACTATCAACTGCCATAATATACATGTTTTCTCATTCAGCTAATCCTGGAGAATTAGATAAGCCTACCGCCAAATATGTACCATGCAGCACAGTCATGTGGCACCTCTCTGCCATTTCCATAAAAAGCACAACAGTTATGAATATGTAAGTTATTAAGCGTATCCATAATTTCATTTTGCACCCGCTCACCAACTCTCACATCTGGAACATGTTCAGATCAGCCAGAAACACATCTTAGATAGCCATTACAGTTCCATGAGTCACAGTTAGATGAATTTTATATCCCCCAAATCGCCTAGAAATTACATAAAAAATGCTACATAGATGAAATCCATCTGCCTTATGATGGCTGAGAAAAAGGCCTAAATGGTAATAGTGCTTTTATTTTTTTTATTTATTTGACTTATATTCAGGAAAAAAAACCTGTAATTTTGTCAAAGAGTGTGGCACAGTGTTGTCCTGCAGTTTGTTACTCTTGGTTTCATCAAAAAAGGTTTCATCGAGAATGGCTTTCCACAGATCCGACTTGTTAGAGTGCTTGTAGGAGACTTCTGAGGTCGTCTGACTATAGGCCCACTTGCCTTAGTCCACTGCAGTAGGTTCAGTGGGCTGGGCCTCGTTTATCTGTTTGAAAGCCATTTCGAGTAGATTTGTCATGGCCATTGTCCACCGAGTGGTTTCGCCGGCGATGAGTCTGTTCCACAAAGTTTCTTCTTGAATCATCCAATGATTCGTGATCAGCGGTGATAGGTAGGTGATTCTATTTTGTTTCGTGCAGGGACAGTTTAGAATTAAATGTCTAATCGTTTCCACACTGTCTGAGATTTTACATAGTCGACATACTTGGTATTTGTTTGGTTTGTGGTAAATTTAGTCTTGCTTTCATAAACAAATATCTTTTTTTCTTGTCCGGGAATTTGCTCACGTATTTCATTGGTACCTTTGGTTTGTTGAACGTGGGTGGGAGATGTTGTAATCATTTATTTTCTGTTGCTGCCTCTATTGTTTTAATCCAATCCCTTTCTTCGAGTTTCTGTTTGATTTTATCTGGATTTTCTTTTAGGTCTGTTTCCGTGCACAGTATTTCAGACAGGTAATAGTGCTTTTAAATTAATTGTGAATCTTCACGTGACTCAAATGGCCCTCCTCCTGTCTTCCGGTCATTTATTTTCACTGGGTCAGTCTGTACCCAGAGTTTTCTTTGTCATTCTCCATTGTGTTGGAAGCTTGCTCCTGGAAGTGGGTGCCTCCATTTTAACACATATTAGTCATGCTCCAGCCAAGGGTAACTTTTCTTAACGTCAATGCTTTCAGAGCCAGCAGGTCTGGAGAACACTGCATTTTTACACCTTTAGCAGGACATTTTATTGCAATTGGTAATTAGAAGGGAGGTGGTACATCCAGGCTGGGAGTTGGAGATTTTCTTGTGAGGTTTTGCCCACAGCCAACAAAAGGGTCTGACTTGGCTCTTCAAATGTCACTGGAGTTTTATGGGTGAAACATAATATATATTGCTTTTTGTCAACCCGCACATCATGTTTTGTTTTCCTGACATTTTTCCTCAAAGCAGTGATACTTTTTCACTTTTCAAAATTGCTTTTATATCCACACACCTGTGAAGGCCGTTTTTGTTTTCAATGTTTAAAAATACCGTTTTCCATGTGACAGGGATCTTTGATTCCTCCTTCTTTTGTAAATTAAAAAGCTGCTTATCCATTGGTAATGACAGGTTGGCCCCTTTCCACAGGGATCTTTAATTTAACAACAAAGGCCATGTTTTTGTCTGAGTGTTTGAAATCTTTCTATTCCTTTGAAAGGGACTTCTGTTTGGGGTCTTTAAATGCACCCCAGAAGGGTCAACTCTTCAGAAATCTGGGCACCATTTGGTCTACAAATGCGACTGCACCCCAGGCATCCCGGAACACCCAAATAACTGGCCATTGTGCCCACAAGGAAGAATGGGCCAACCCCAGTTTAAATTCCTTGTGGTGAAAATGGGTAAACGTCAAATGATATGATATGGTATGCTATGGCATTTATAACGTGCCTATACACAAGTGTTTCAAGGCACAGCGAGGCAAGGGAGGGGGGAACAGAGGGACGACAGAAAAAATGATCTTAGTGACGTGGAGATCGCACAAGTGCAGGGGGGGGAAGGGGAAAGTTCAGAGGGGGAAAGGGGGAGGGGGCAGTGCAGTACATGGGATCACCAGTAAAATAATAAATTAAAACAATAAGTAAAAAGTGCGGCCAGCTGGTGGCAAGGGTAATTGCAGACGTCAAGTGCTAGTAGGGGACTGTAGGGATACAGAAACAGCCCCCGAGTGCAAGGGTTGCCAGGGGGGTAGTGCAGGTGTGCAGCTGGTGGTAAGGGGACCAGGGCCTGAGATCAGAGGGTAGCCAGGTGACCAGTGCAGTTTCAGTTTCAGCCAGGAGTTTAGCAGGGGAGACGAGGAGAGAAAGCAGAAGCAAAGAGGAAGGTCTTGAGGGGCTTCCGGAACCAGAGTCGGTTCTCCTCAAGTTTCAGACAGGCAGGGAGGCTGTTCCAGAGGGAGGCCACAGCCGAAGAAAGAGATCTACCACCAGCTAGATGCTTGGAGAAACAACTGACCCTGAGGGAGTTGGAGGCGAATGAATGAAGAGCTTGAGGAGGAAGATATTTAGGAAGAGAGAGTTGAAGGTATTGAGGCCCCATGCCCTAGAAGGCCTTGTGGACAATGCAGAGGGGTTTGACCTTAATCCTCGCAGCCACTGGGAGCCAGTGCAGAGATTTCAGTCCTGGGCCTGAAACCAAGGACAAGTCTCACAGTCCTGTTTTGGATGAGTTGCAGAGGGCGCAGAGTAGAGGCAGGCATATTTAGAAAGAGGCTGTTGCAGTAATCCAGCCTAGAGTGAACCAGAGCTCTGGAGACAGTGAGCCCCTGGGGGAAGGAGAGGAAAGGAAGACTACCTCTGAGGAGGTGCAGCTGGTAGAGTGACTTCTTAGAGATGTCAGAGATGTAAGGAGAGAAGGAGAGTGTGGAGTCGAAGATGACCCCAAGGGTTTTAGCCTCACAGGTGGGAGCAGGAAGAGGGCCAAGAGAGGGCATCCAGAGAGTGACAGGAAAGGAGGGAGCAGGTGTGCCGATGAGGAGAATCTCAGTCTTACTGGCATTAAGGCAGTGATCATTGGTGGCACACCACTCCTGGATAGCAGACAGACAGAAATTAGAGAAGGAGAAGAGGTGATGGATTCCCGAGGCAACACCCCATTCTTGAGACACCAACCTACAAAGAACGCCCAGTTCCGACAGAAACCTTGAAATTAGAAGAGCGCCATGTCTCCTAAAGTGCCTGAGACATGTAGTCTGGAGAGCTCTGTCTCCTCTGGCCCTTCCTTTTAGAATCGAAGCTGCCCATGTCCAACTGCAGTTAGGCAGGAGCCCCCACCCCTGGTCACAGGTTCTGGACTGAAAGGCAACAAAAGGGATCCACCACTGATAAACCCAGAAGCATTTCTGATGTGGCCAGAAAGGAGTGATCAGGATTACTTCTGATCTACTGTCCCTGATCTTCTGAACTGTTTTGGTTATCAGAGGGACTGGAGCAAAGGCGTAAACCAATGCCTCAGGCCACAAGACTGAAAATGCATCCATCCCCCAGTTTGATGGATCCTGACACCCGTATTAGAAATGCGGGAGCTGGGCATTATCTGCAGATGTGAAAATGTCCAACAGAGAGGTTCGCTAAACCTGAACTATCTTCTGAAATACCCAGGAGATAGTTCCCAATCGTTAGGTGGAGGAAATACTAGACTAAGATGGTCCGCCACTGGGCTGTTGGAACCCTTGATATGCGAGGCAATCAAGGAGATCAGATGTTTATCCACCAAAATCCTAATTTCCCAGGTTAGTCTTCCCAAGGATCGCAACTTCAAACCCCTGGCAATTGACAAAATTTAAGTCTGTGGTATTGGTCTTCTGGACCACTACTTACCGATCTCGGATGGACAACAGAAAAGCCAACAGGGCCCGAAGGATTGCCATCAATTCCTTCCACTTGGAAAGCTTTGCCCACTTGTGGGCTTCCCAAAGACCTTGCATGGTAGTCTTACTATACAAAACCCCCAGACCCTTGCACTTGCATCTGTCATAATCACCACCAAAACCAGAGGTATCATGAAAAACTCTATACAAAGTTCTTGCAGTCCAACCACCAGTGTAGCAGGCCACAAAGCCTCATAGTCATCAGAACAATCTTCTCAAAGTCTTGCGACATCAATGCCCACCAGTAGTGCTGGTAACACTGCTACGGGCGCATATGTGCCCAAGAGGTTACAAAACTTGCTGCCATCAGACCCTGGACCCAGAGCCCAGCTCCAGCTGGACCCACTGTCCAGCCACATGACCATGTTACTTCTTGTGTGATGACTGAGCCCTTGTCCTCCGGCAAGTGCACCAATACTGATTCTGTGTTGAAGACAGCCCAGATGAACTGCAGTATTTATGTCAGAATCAGGTGCAATTTTGCGTGGTTCAGCAAAAACCCATGTTGAGTCAAAAACTCATAAGGACTTTGTACCCTCTCAAGGGCTGCCTGCCAGGAAGGCCCTTGCACCAGCCAATTGTCTAGAGAAATACTGCATCCCTCCCTCACGCAATAACGAGGCCAGAACACTGTTAAATACTGAGCAAATCCTAAAGGGAAGAACCCTTAACTGAAAATGATCTGAACCGACCGTGAAGAGGAGGGAGCAATCATGGCCTGGGTAGTTGGCAATGTGGTAGTAGGTATCAAGAAAATCCAGCGATATTGTCAAGGGGATGCTGCTATGGAGGTTCTCCATCTGGAATTTGATTACTTTCACAATTTTGTTGAATTTTATTGTATCGATGACCAAGTGAAATCCCCCTGAAGATTTTTGTATCAAAAACACTTATGAGTAACAACCCCATCCATGTTGCCCTCCCTCCCTCCAGGATGCCCCCAGCAGGTTGGTTTCTTCCTGAGCAGAGCCTTCAGCTGCTCCAGGAGATCTTTGCTCTTCTCCATGTGCCTGATGAATGGACTCACCACTGTGTCATCATAGGTCACAGAGCCATGCTGTACATAATTCCCAACACCCAAATGTCCTTGACTGAGGCTCATAATTGTTGATGAAACACTGACAGCCTCCCCTGAATCGGAACCCTGGCATAGTCAAGAACCTTGCTTGACCATTTCACCAGCACCTTTGGAGCTGCTGGAAGAATTCTGCAGTGACCCTTAAATAAATGTTGTCCATGTACTGCACACCCGATATCTTCATTTATCCAGCAGTACTGGCCTGGAGGAGCTGGTCTGACCTCTGGTTTCCTTCTGAAGAGTCCCAGCATGTGTGTCTAGATTGTGTGCATGGTCAACCTCGTGCCTCAGCTCCACTCCAAACAACATGGTCCTTATAAATGTGAGATGTAATACTGCAGTCTTCTGTCTCCCATTCATAGTTCAGTGTCCTACATGGACATGTCCCCGGGCAGTGTCAGCAGTGCCCATGGTGAGAGCTGCTGCCAAAACCCCACCATACACGAGGTCAGACAATGTCTCAGCCAACATGTACATGCCCACAATCAGGTCAGAACAGTCAGTTCCTGGTTACATTGCATCATATAACTTCTGGAATTCATTAACCAATGCCTGTGATGTACACAGGGATTATGTGAAATCTCTAAGGGATTAGTGTGGCACTGTACTTCTTCAAAATAGCGTCTACCTTACTGTCAGTTTGATCTCTGACTCTGATTCCTCTGCTATCATGTATGGTCTACCTGTCAGCCTTGATGACCTTCCATCCACACTGAATAGTATGGAGTCCACCTAAAGTGTTGTTATCAACCTATCCCCTTCTCCTGTCAAAGGATGGAGTCTTTTCATGAAGCGCACTACATTGATCTTCTCAGGGTATCTTCATTTTTTCATCAGCTTCTTCCGAATGCCTGAAATCAGAGACAGCCGCAGGTTCACTGTCCCTGCAAATTGTTAAGTGAGATCCTCTTGCACCACTTCATTAGTGGCCTTTTACATCTCAAATGTTCTGAGACCATGGCCATGACTTTGACAATTTCCTCATTTGTGGGTTATAATCTAAGGCCCCAAACTGAAGGTCCTTGTGAAAAAGGTCTACCTGTCATTACCAAAGGAAACACAGCATTTTCATTCACAAAGGCAGAAGAAATGCAATGGTCCCTTTCACATGAAAAATAGGATTTTTAAACACTGACACAAATACGGCTTTGCATGTGTGTTTGCAAGTTAAAGCAAGACATGAGAAAATGTGCCCCTGCCAATATAAAGATGTCAGGGAAAAGACATGTTGTATGTGTTGACAAAAGTTAAGGTAGATTATGCTTCACATACAAAATACCGCCAAACAACTGAAAAGAAAAGCCCACTTTGTTGCTATGAAGATTTCATTTAGGCCCAATGCAGACCATGTTGGCTTTTTGGAGGGCAAACTTCACAAAGATCTCCCCAACCGAAAGCCTGGCTTGCCTCCGAGATGTTTACAACTGCAATAAAATGTGGCCTGCCTGAAAGTGATGTCTCTGAAGGCTGGGTTATGTGCAGAGACAAGTGAACCAGGCTGATGCATGCCCAGAATGTAGAGGGGAGGTATGAAAAACAGGGCCTACAATTAGGAGTAGCTGAACTTTGAAAGAAATACAATAAATGGATGCCTTTCAGAATGCAATGGTGGTCCCTTCAGATAAGAAACAGGCCTTGTGACATTAAAGGGTGGCCCTGCTCATTGTCTACAGTGTGAGATCTATGTGTAGCAAATACATCATCCATTTACGATCTGTAGCCACCAACTTTAAACAGCAAAACTTCAAACACAAAGAGACTAATACAAACTCTGATTAAAGGCTGGCCCAGAGAGACATATGGCCTGGAAGCAGGAGAGCAACCATTTGTCCAACATGAAGATTTACCATTAATTTAAAAGGACTATTGTAATTTAGGCCTTGTTCTCAGCAACCATAGGTCATACTTTCTTGATTGGCATGTCATTGTTTAGGTAATTTCCAGGTGATTTTGGTGATATAAAATTCATCCACCTGCGACTCAGGGAACTGTAATGGCCATCTAAAATGGGTTTCTGGCTGATCTGAAAATGTTCCAAAGTTGGCAAATGGGTGGAGGGTCGATTTAGGAATATGGATAAAAAATTGCATGTTCCTAACGATTATGCTTTTTGTGAAAATAGCAGAAAATTGACAAACGATTTGCATTATGGTGCAGACCTGGCTGTTTTATTAAATTCCCCATGACTAACTGAATCAGAAAATATATATAATATGGCAGTTACTAGTAAATCGCAACGTTTTTGATAAATAACTTGTTTTTGCCAAAAATTGCCATGAGTACAAATGGCGATTACAAATGGGAATTGCCATATGTCTGCTCCAGACTCCTAAACTAATCCTTAGCGCTGGGCTGGAGTTGGGAGGAGAGAGACTGGTCAGTATACGTATGGCCTAGCGCACACCTATGTGTTCAGTAATTTCAGTAGTAGGTAAGAGATTAATGGGGTGCCGGGGAGAATAACAACCTTGACACTGGGTTGTGTTAACCTATGTAGAACCAACAGATGTCCACACTTTTGTGGAGCCCTCCCGTCCCCTGCACACCTGATAAATTGTAAAAACAATCAATAATTTTGTCAATAGTCATAATGGACTTTTGAGAAATGTTTATCAAAAACGGCTTGAGACACTGATTATGTCAAAATGATGACCATCAATTTAATTACTCTATAAGTCATAGGCAACAAATTTTGCATTTGAATTCATTAGATATCCAGCATTTCTGTTAATGCGATTCTAACATTGCTTTTATAGCATGTACATACATATTTTTAAGTCACACTTAATTTTGGCGCAATAATCTTCATGGGCACACAATATGTTTATCACACTTTCCTCAATTCTGTGGAGAATTGCCTTATGCCAAATATTGTACATCAAAAGTGTTAACATATATTACTCGACGCGTTTCGGGGGTGGTTTTGTCCCCGTATTCAAGAGTTGTTTGCCCTCTTTACTTTCTTTTTCTTTTTCACCTACAATATATAATACAATATTCAAAGCTTATGTTATAATCAGTTTCTGTCATGTTATTTTTGATCACCATATAAAATAGTAATAATCACCTGGATGTCCGATGTTTTAATTTGATCTTCCTAAAGATTAGAGGTCTTTTCAATGTCAACCAAGGGGTTGTATAGTTTCACAATTAAAATACAACCTAAAAAAATGGAGAAAAGGCTAAATTAAAATTGGGGAATTCGTCCTGAATTATAGAATAGGGTTTATGCACAGTAGAGGGAATAGAATAGTCGATGTCATACATAGCGTGCATTGGAATTTACCTGTGGTTTCTTATCATGTATTGCCACTTCATAAGTTGGAAAATGTGAACGTGAGGCTGCCGGGAAAGTTCCGTGGTGTAGAGGTTTCTAGGTCGGATAAGAATCCAAGTTGCATCTGAAAAACACATGTGCATGTGTTTTAATAGATGGTTAACATAACGTCACCTGAGGGTTTTGGTGCGTTTTTTGATTATAGTTAGTACTAATCTACTTAGCGACCTACTTTGCTGAAAAGTGATAGTCATACAGCCCTACTGCTGTGGAAGCTGTGGGTCCCTGTTCCTTCGTGGGCTCTATATTCTTATCTCCCAAGTGTATTCCAATAATTGGGCAAAGTGCTTAGAGCTGGCCAGATTACTTAGTGTATCAATCTTACCTTAGAAAGGAAAAAACAAAGCTCCAGGAGTCGCTACTGCCTTCCTCGCTGTTCTTCATAATTGACGTTCAAAATGGATGTTATTTATGTTGTGACGTCATCACGTAGAACAAAATGACGTCACTATATTTACAACATCAACGTGTGACGTAGATGACGTCCTGATGATGCAGGTAAGTACAATCTATTCATGTAGAAATTCATCGAGTGGGTGAATCATCTTTTGATTATTGTGATATATTCACATCTCCATTTCAGGAAGTCGGTGTATGGAACTTATGTTGTCACCTAAAATTAGTAAAATTTAAGCACTTAGCGTCGTGGTATCTTCCCCCTACCCGGATTCTCATGTATTGAGATCCACTAAAGTGAATGGACTCGGGCATTTGATGTCGTGGTATCCTCTCCCTACCCGGGTTCTCATGTATAAAGGTCCCCTGGCGGAATGGCATTGGGTATCCAGCTGTTTATTATTTCAAAAAGAACATGCTCACATTCTATATTTTTGTTAACATTGCATTTTTCTGGGTACATGATAAACAAATCTTACAGAAGCAAAACATTCAATCCAAGCCCTTGTGTTAGATATTTTGTACACCTCAAATGATTCATGGGGGTCAACACCCTTAATTTTTTATTGGAGGTTATTGTTGTTATTTGTTGCAGCATTCCTAATACAACTGGTGCCCCCGTGGCAAGGCACTCAAATACGTCTTCGGCACTCTCAGTATTCCCTATCTGTTGGAGTTTCCACCTCTGCTCAGTAACACTCAGTTTGTAAATTGAGATGAGTGGACTGCATCAGTAGGCTTTAACTCAAGAATTGTCTGGCACTCTATTCTCAAGGTCTAGATCAGTCAGTGGACTTTTTTTCAGACCTAATCCCAGGAAAAATCCCCCTCTTCCATATCTGGTGACCAATGTTCCATCCCTTTCATTTTTGCATGATGGTTTTTGAGTCTTTCTGTCTCATCTTTATGCGTCCAGTGGACAGCAGTTTATGCTTTCAGAGTGACATGGTTGGAAATGTGCCAAACGGATACATATGCATCTTCGCAGATCCATATATATATATATATATGAACTGATTTGTTTTCACTAAAGTCAGATAGCCCCCCTTGAGATCGTCCATGGACATTTTGTTGTCTTTTAAGGTTCTGTATTGGTGGCTGTCACATCAGCTTGTAAGATAGCAAAACAGAGTGCTTGTTATGAGGCAGGGTTAAGAATCTACCCCTGTCAAGAGGGGTCGGGACCCCTCTCAAACTGAGGTTGGAGGCCTATCAGAGTTTTTAGCAGAGCCAGTCCTACCCCTCTACTTGTGCCTCTTTGCATGAAACAAGTACCACCTTGTCTTGCCCCATACCTCTTCCGCACAATTCTGGCCAGTCTCTTTCTGTTTGCCCTTTAGAACTAGGGTTCCCAGAAGGCCTGGCAATGAAGAAGAAAATGAACAGCCCCAGATAGAGAACCAGCAAGGAACTGCTGGACAGCGAAGCGACCCGCACAGCAAACCGGTAGTCCAAACACACTTCAGGACATGGACAAATGCAGGAGAATTAATTTCACCTTCCTCAAGCACATGGAGCAGTCCACACAACAAACCGTCAGTCCCTGCACTCTATGTAATGCGCAGAGACAGTTTACTTACCAGCAACCCTGCCACGGAGCGGGTCCCTCGTCAAATTGGCAGACCAGATATGTCAGCTGGCTCTAAAATGAAATGGAACATTGATTGTGGTTTGAACAGGCCGCCATTTCTAAGTGCAGGTGCCTCACGTACAAAAAGAGGCAGGGCCAATACCCCCACTTTATGTGTTTCCTTAACTGTAACGTCTCCCCTTCGGAAAGGAAAATCAATGGTTGGACCCGGGAACCAGGTGAGGGAGTGAGCCAATGGAGGATGAAGGGAGAGAATGAAAAGGGGCACAGGGCACAGGAAGGTGTGGGCTGCTTGGGTGAGGTCAAGGGAGCAGAAGCAGGACCAAGAGATCAATCACATGCAGGACGGTGCAGAGAAGCATGGAGAAGGATTGCTGAAATACTAAACACAAATACAAAAATACTCTGCAATCGGAGGTATTGGTTGGTAGGAGAAAGTGGAACGTGGGCATGAGTGCATGCCTGATGTGACAGTGAGATACAGAGTAGGGGATCAATGAAAGTGAAGGAGAAGGTGATTTGGAGAGTGAAAAGAGGGTGACTGTTGGTTAAGGTATGGGTGGAGTGTAGAGTAATAGTGAAGAGCACTAGTGATGAGAGGGGAGAGTTGTAGTAGATGGAGGAGGAGAGCAGGAGTAAGAAGGAGAAGATTGGAGGAGCAGCGGTGAAGAGCGAGAGAGGGAAAGACAAAGGAGAGTGGGAAGAAAAAAAGGAGGAGATTAGAGGAAGCAAGAGGATGGATAGAACATCAGGGCGAGGCATGTAAGGGCGTGGAAGGAAAGTACCAAGTGGAGCCTGAGTGTCTAGAAGGCACCTACACTTGTATTCATATTACTTCTTTTGTATTTTACTCATACTACTTCTGTTGTATTTTGGAACCTAGGTTTAGATTTCACCTAGATTGTTCCCAGACAAAGAGTCAGGGAGTTTCCCCTTTGGCCATCACAATCAGTCAGTCAGTGACTGGACGTTTGAGGATGCCTGGACTAGGTAAGAGTGGGACGCACTTAGCAATCCCTCTTGCAATTCCTTTAATAAAAAACCCCAGAAATGTCTTCAAGAACGAATATGTTTTTGAGTCCATTTATGACGGCTTCCAGATACTTGAAGAGATTTTGCAGAAGAGCTTGTACTGAAGACTGACATTTTGTTCTAGGAAAAAAGGGGTTTTCATCTTCCATGTGAGTCAGGATATTGGCCCTCATTACGAGTATGGCGAAGTGGTAAAAAAGTGGTGGTAATCAAATGATTGCTACTTTTACCGCTCTGCCAAATGCCGAGTTTGACCTTGCATTATGCTGGAGGTAAATCCTCCAATTCAACGCAGAAAAATCGGCAAAACCACTGACATCCCCTATGGACTCAACCAATGAGGACTAACTCTGCCTACCACCACTTGTAATCTGGTGGTAAATCTGCCGGACCAAGTGGCGGTAATAGTAATTCCGTTTGGCAGTGTTTCGGCGGATTTAACTCTGGAATACTGCAAAACTCATAACGATGGCCATTGTCCTTGCAGTATTTTTTCCTATCCCTAGTCTCTCTGCTGCCTTGAGAGTTGTACTGCATTTTTGTTGTATCTTGATGGGGCAACTAGTTTTAAAAAAACTTGATTCCCTGTTTGTCACGTTTCACCCGTGAAATCTGGTATCTCATGGATCAACTACTTCCTTCATTGGGCCCATGGATTAGGTCTGCATTTGTGGAAGCCTGTTCTGGGGTAAATGTTCCCCTCTCAACTTGTATGAAGGAACCACGCATGTTGAGGATAGTGCCCTCATAGTCAGAGGCGAAAGATGTCCCTCTGCTTGACATGTGCAGAGCGACACCATGGCCCTCATAACACACTTTGTGGTCCCTTATCAACTGACGTTGGAGGATAAGTCTACTGTTTCCTTCGAGGAGGGGTCCTGGGTTTACCCTTGCTTTGTTTTGTCTGTATACTTCATTGCCTATTAGCATGGTTTGCTGCATCACTTTCAGGCTTTTCCGTTTGTCTCATTTTGTGTAGACTGCGGGTTCATTTTATTATTAATACCCGGCGAGAGCTCAATCAGGGGCTGAATTAAATAAACATTCTGATTGGCCCTCGTCGGGGCATTACCTGGCTGGGAATCCCTCGGCCGGGATTCCATGGCCATAGTTCCTGACGGGGACATGGTAGACCCTCAGCCATTCGTCCCCCGCCGGGGATTCAGTTATGTCTATTTTTTTTAATTTTCCCTCCCTCTTCCCCACCTCCCCCAACCCCACCTACCTTCTTCTCTGTCGTCTTTCGGGAGGGAACGCGCTGGGAACACTTATGTCCCCAGTGTGTCAGCTTCCGATGGCAGCCATGGAAAGGGAAACCGGACTCCGTTTTCCCTTTCCCGGCGGCCATTTTCTTGGTCTTTTTTTTGTTGTTGTTTTTTAGAAACTGCTTTTAGTACCCCCGTCACGCAGATCTTGCTTCGCTCAGGCCTATAACTATGGGCCCCGGGGAATTACCTGACTCAGTGATGCCCCCGCCGCTCTGGGCATATTGCTTAAATAGCTGTGTTACTTATTCATGAAGTAAGCAATGGAATGAAGGAGAGGGGCATGGGAAGTGTCTGGCGATGGGAGTGCCCCTCCGCCCCAACAGCTAGCGGTTGGCTCTGCCTTACTTACCATGGCAACATAAAAACATCATTAATTTTACGTAATATATGGCAGCGAGCATGCCCATTTTTAGTGTTTTTTTCGGATCTCTTTGTTTGATTTGCTGTGGAACCTACCAATAATTTTATACCACCGGCTCCGATCCACTGAGGCCTATTCTCAGGAAGCTTTGTTTCTACCTTATCAAAGACCCACCACCAGCCCAAGAGGAGACATGCCTTGCTCACTGCAAATCCTGCTTGTGAACCTGGGCCTGAGCTAAGAGAGGCAGCCCTTAGAGCTCGGAGACTCTGCGCACGCGCACATCAACACAGAAGGAATCGCAGGCAGGGCTGTCACCACTTTTGCAGGACCATGCAAGGAATTAAGTAGGGGCAGGGGTGGGCGACCCCATTAATCATTGTACGACAAGACGATGCTCAACCACTCCCTCCTACCACCCCATGCCATCTCTTTCCCTGGTCTATCCCTCAAACCTCTTCTCTTTGCCCTCACACTTAGAACCTCGCTATTTTGTGCACAGCAAACACAAACAGTTGCTGCTATTGCCAAGCGGTCCTTTCTGTCAGACAATATAGTAATCTGCATGCAGAGTAATTGTTGGGTAAGAACTTTCTGAAGCCCCCTAAAGCCAGCAATATTATCATATCCCTTTGCGAAACATCATTTCAATGTCCTCTACACTGTTATTTGACTCATGTCATTTGCATTTCTATACAGTAGTCCTAGCTTTATGTTGCCCATCATAAAAGGGAAAAGCCTTCCTCCGAGTTTCACTACTGCAGTTTCAAAGCACAAACAAAGAAGACATAGCGTGACAATGTATCCTTGGCAGTCAGCGTTTGATTCAGGGCAGGCATGCAGCTTTTTGTTGTGTACGATGTGACGATTATTTAACGTGCCACCGAAATGCAAACTGTGATTAGCATGTCTAACATGTAGACATCATGGAAATAAATCAGACATTTAAAAAAAGCAGGATTTGTGGCAGATTGGATAGCCAACTGGGGCTATGGAGCGGAAAGGGGTCACGGCAAATGCACCCCTTTTTCTGCCTAAATCACTGAAATACTCACACTTATTAGAAGGACTTGTCTCAGAAAATTGTCAATTCAATGATCTCAACTCATTGTTGTGTGTCCTGCAGTTCTCCTGCATTTCTTAGAGGAAAGAGCAGTCCTAAAAGTATCTGCCAGGCCACCGGGAAGACATACTGATGGTGACATTATATACCAGGGGTGCTAAGTACGCATGTGCTCCGGGGCCTCCCTCCAGGAAAGGCCAATTGTGATATAGTCCCAATACATTGCAACAGGACTCTTTTTTGCCATCAACCCCTGCCGGGATAACCAAAATTCTACGCCCTTGCTGTATACCACCAGCACACCCCACGCCATGGCACTAGAGGTGGTGTGCAGGAGCACGCAGAATTGAAGCAAACTGGGCTTCCCTAAGCGCAGGGCCAGGTGCTGCCAGTCTGTCCAAGGCTGTCTCTAGTATCGGCGAACTCAAGGGCGAGGAGCAATGGGTATGGCCATAACCAATGTGGAATGCTCGGATTACTTACCGGTAATCTTCTTTACTCCTAGTCCTACTCTTCCTCGTCACAGGACTTACCCCATGAGGGCCCTGACTCCGACACAGGACCTCTTATTTATTTTACTCCTTATAATGCCTCCCCTTAACCCACATCACCCAGTTTACATAACTAAGCCGGAGCATGGGACTTTCCCCGCAGGGAGGGAGACGAGGGTTGTCAGTACTGTGACAAGGAAAAGTAGGACTAGGAGTAATGAAGAGTACTGGTAAGTAATCAGAGCATTACCTCCACACCCACTCTTCCTCACCCCAGTACTTACCTCATGAGGCATACCATAGCAGCAACGGGGAAAAGGTCCCATTGAGACAAAGAGCCAATAAAGTGCAGAAAAAACTCACACCTTTAATAACTCCAAATTCTCATCCCCACTGACAAAACCCCAACCCCAAAGGAACCAATCCCAGAGTGGGAGACATTCAACCGATAGTGGTTGATGAAAGTGCTTTGATCTGCCCAGGAGGCAGCCCTACAAATCTCCTGCAGAGAAACCCCCCCCCCCTTGCGTCAGACCAGGAAGCCGCCAAACCCCTGGTGGAACGCCCCTGAATGTGTGCAGGTACAGGCAGACCAGATGCCACATAGGCCATGGAGACAACAACATGGATCCATCGGGTAATGGAAACCACTGAGGCCTTGCGAGCCGCACCAGCAGGACCAAAAGTAATCAGTAGACTATCAGACTGTCAGACTGTCAGAAAAGGGCAGTCCTAGCCAAATACTCCAACACCGCCTGCTGTACGTCAATGGCATACCAAGCCACCTCTTCCGGCGTTTGCGGATCCTGAAAAAAGCCAGATCTTGAGAGGTGTGAAACTGAGACACAACTTTAGGTAGGAACTTTGGATCACACCTCAACACCACTGAGTCTGACAGTATCCTCAGGAAAGGGGGGTGACAAAATAGAGCCCCAATCTCCCCCAGCCTACGAACAAAAGTGATAGCGATAAGAAATGCAGTCTTCAGCATAAGGTGTTTGATGTCAATCTCAGAAATGGGCTCCAAAGGCGGCCGCTGAAGGAACCTTAAGACAAGAGGGACATCCCAAGGGAGAAGCCCTTTATAAGCACAAGTACGGGAAGTAGAAAAACCCCAGAGCAACCTCCTCACCAACCACTCCCCATTCAGGTGGCCATCAGAGTCCCACAAGAGGAATTTTATGGAGGCCCATTGAGAGCAAAGCGTGGAGATCGCTAGGCCTTTGTCAAAACCCTGCTGGAGGAATTGCAGAATAGCAGGCAGACCGGAATGCAGGGAGGGGGATCCCAGACCGCCCACACCTATCCCAGTGACTGCCATACGGCTTCAGAGTAGATGGTCTATGAGCATTCATGATAGACTCCACCACAGGACCCGAAAACCCCTGATACATCAACCTAGACCGTGCAATAGCCATACTGCCCATTGAATCTGTCAGACTCCAAACCCCAGACCAGCCTGCAGGGGACAAGGCCACTTCAGAATCAGCCACGATTTCCAGGACTGGACTTCCAGCAGAGAGGGGATCCAGCTCTGGCTGGGCCAGAACGGAGCAACCAACAACACAGTTGGCCTGGACTCCCTGATGCGCTGAACCACCCGGGGAAGAAGGGGGAGAGGAGGGAATGCATAAAGGTGACCCCGAGGCCACCTGACAGAGAGGTTGTCCAGCCCCCACGCCCCCTCAGCCTGAAACTGGGAGAAGAAGAGGGGAACCTTCGCAGAGGTCGGAGAGGCAAAGAGATCCAGAACAGGGGTCCCGAACCTGACACAGATCTCCACAAATAACCTGACTGATAGAACAAGTTCCGCAGAGGAGGGGAACCGGCAGCTGAGAAGATCCGCTCGAACATTGTCCACCCCCTGACATGTGAGGCCACCAGGGAGACCAAATGCAACTCCCCCCATGAACCTATATGAGCAGCCAAGGCATTAAAGGAGCGGACGGACCCCTCCTTGTGGTTGACCTATGCCAATTCTGTGGTATTGTCCGTCCGGACTAACACTGCCCAGCCTTCCAGAAACACCCTGAAGTACACCAGAGCCCGGAGTATGGCACACAACTCTCTCCAATTGGATGATCGATGGCTCTCCTCGGGAGCCCACAACCCCTGGTCCAAGAGGACCCCCAACGTTGCCCCCAAACCACTTCTGCTAGCGTCTGTAGTAAGAGTGGTCACAGGAGGACAGACCAGGGACACCCCTGCCTGGAGATTCATAACCCCCAACCACCACAGTAGGGAGACTCTCAGAGCTGGAGACACCGGGATCAAAGCCTCATAAGCTTGAGAGGATGGGAGCTAGTGGGAGAGTAGATAGGATACCAGAGGACGTAAATGAAGACGCGCCCAAGGAAACAGAAACGCACAAGATGCTATGTGCCCCTGCAGCTTGAGCAATAGGCGAGCCGAGACATACTGCCTCCTGAGAATCCTGCTCAGAACAGTCAGCAAGCGATTGGGCCTCTTCTGGGACAGAAAAACTCTCCCCATCCTGGTGCAAATCTGAGCCCTGATGAAAACCAGGTGAGCCACCAGCTTGGTGAAAACTCTGGGGGCCGAGCGCAACCCGAACGGGAGCACTCGTAACTGGGATCCCACTGCAAAACGGAAGAACTTCATGTGACAGGGGTGGAGAGCCATGTGGTAATATTCATCCTGGAGATCCAGAGACGCCACCCAGTCCCCTCTGCACAACATTGGGAGAATGTTCTGCAAAGTCTCCATTTTGAAGTGTTCCTCCCGGACGAAGCAGTTCAGTGCCTTGAGGTCGAAAATTAGGCGATACTTCCCTGAAGGTTTAGGGACCAGGAACACCTGCGAGTAGAAACCCTGACCCCGAAGCGGGAAAGGAACGGGTATTATAGCCACCTTCAGCAACAACTCGGAGAGAGCAGTTGCCATAGCCAACCTCTTGGTCCGTGATCTGGGTACAACAGTCCGAACCATGCAATCCTGGACAGTTGGAGACAGGAAGTTCACTTGATAACCCCTCCGAATGATGTCCTGGACCCAGGAACCCTAGCACCACCTGTCCCATACCAGAAAAACAGCCAGAGATGCCCGCCCACCGGCCTGTCCAAACCGTCAAGATTTCTGTACCAGACCTGGACGTGAAGAGCGTGGAGGACCCCGGCCATCCCTTGTTCTGTAAAAAGATTGAGAGGAGGAGCCAGGGAAAGACCATCCACTCCCTGCACCCACACCAGGGGAAGACTTCTTGGTCGTCGAGGTAGACTTGCGCCGCAATTTGTCAGCACGAAACACTTTATGCACTGTATCCTCAAGTGAATGACCAAAAGGTTTGGACCCATCAAAAGGAGGTTTTAGAGCAGCCGCCTTCTGAGAACCTTCTGTTTTCCAATCCTGAAGATGCACATGCCTCCCGGCCACCAACACACCAGCCCCCATGGCAATGCCACGCACTCCATCAAATGCCAGATCGGACAAAAGTTCAACCTGTCTTTGCATCTGTGATAGCAAAGGAGCACAGTCAGAACCCCCATCCATAGACTTTTTCGATTTCCTGGAACCATTTAGCACAGATTCCGTCGTGTATGAACCGTTGATATTTGCTCTGTGGGCCAGATGTGCACCAGCATGAACCTTCTTCAGGCTGGAATTAACCCTATGGTCCACCGGGTCCCAGACAGCTGCCTCCCCGGCCAACATAGAGGAGCGACCCACCAGACTGGCGAGGATATCATCAACTTCAACTGTACCCGAGAGCAATGTCTCACCCCCCTTTCAATGTGTAGAGCTTGGCCATAAAGCGGGCCATTGCAATCTTCTCTGGTTCACGCCATTCCCGAAAGGATCTTATTCCGGATATCAGATACCAAAGGTACCCCATCCTTGGGGTATGCCCATACTGGCGAATAATGGGGTCAGCCCCCACCACTGGTACCAAGGGCTCTGAAAACCCCATGGAGTCCCAAACTTGAGCAAGCACTTCCTCCACCCCTTCCCTGACCAGATATTTCCCTTCTGCAGTAGGAACAGGAAGCGGCAGAGGACTCAGTGCCAGAAGATGAGGACGATGAGAAAGACAGATGCCGGCACTTGTGCCCATGCGCATGGCTGTGACTGCCTCCAGCATGATGCTTTAGCAACTTCTTTAAATCTTTCCTGGATAAGGAAAAATACTTTGACTTCTTCTTTCTCCTTCTGTGCAGTTCAGGTGAGGCCGAGGAAGAAGACAGGGCAAGGTGCCTGAGTTTTGCAGAGTGTTTACCCATGACGTGCATAGACAACAAACAGAACACCAACTTGCTGAGTATACATTTAAATGGTAGACCAGGAGAAATCCCCACCAATGGGGGAGACCAAACAATGTATCCACCTGGGAACGGGCCGTTCCTTCCACAGATCAGCTTCCCTCCGGAAGCGGAACCCACCCGCCTCCGCAAGGTACATCAAAGTGCTGGTATGCCGTGCCGTAACGGAGCGCTCTGCCAGATCGGCAGGAGAAAAAAGGCATTTCAGCACATATATAACCCCCACCTCCTTACTGCACCCCGGGCCCTGGAGGACCCGGGCCGTGATGCCTTCACTCCGGCCTAGAGCCAGGCAAAAAAACGGGTAAGGGTTCCTGCTCAACAGGGACCCCGAGCCCCACAGGGGGCCCGGGAGCCTGCCGCACCTGAAGAAGTCGAAGGCCCCACCACACAGCACCACCAGGGGGCCAGCAATCGTGTCTCCCCAGAGCCCCGCACCGGGAATAGTCCAACCTGCCAGAGGCAGGGAAAATTAAACTTGGTGATGTGGGTTAAGGGGAGGAGTTATAGAGAGTAAAAGAAATAAAAGAAGGTCCTGTGTCAGAGGCAGGGGCCTCATGAGCTAAGTACTGTGACGAGGAAGAGTGGACGTGGAGGTAATAGTCGACACAAAGCATGAGTTCTAGGATTTTGGAATGAGCGAGACTTTCCAAAATGTATAAAGCCAGCATTGATGGCAGCAGTCAAACTTCACGGGGATGTTCGAGGCAATGCTAATACAATCAGAGAATCTTGACTGAAGTGTACAACTTCGCTGCTGACAGACTGACCGTGATCCAACTGGATGGCGTGGGGTCAATTGGTATACGAACGGGTGGCCCGCAGCATTTCAAGACAGTGGTGATGGAATGAGTGAGACTTTGCCGCGGTGGTGCATGACGTTAATTGTGCCGAAATGAATGAGACTTTGCTGGAGTGCCTGAGTTCGATGAGATCACAATGAGCGAGACTTACAGTCATGATAACATGCGTGCGGCAATGACGTAGGAACCGGGGCGATTGAACCGGGGAGATTTTATTAGCGTGCGCCGTGCATGAGGTCAGAATGAGTGAGTTTTAGCCGCGGGAGTGCTTGTTGGGTATGCGTGTGTGAATTAGCACGTGAGTGCGCGTTTGTTAGCAGAATTAGTGTATGAGATAATGATGAATTTGGCGAGTGCTTTTGCGGGAGAGAACAAGACAGAACATATTTTTGCAGGTACAATGAACACACAAAAAAAGCTTAATTTCATAAAACACAGTTATTAATTGTAGTAAAGCCTTATGTTAGACATTCAGTGTGCACTACTGAATCACAGACCAGCTGCTGAGTCTAAGTTAGTTCCAGGCAAGGCTTTATTCACATATGTACAAATCTGTACATTACTCCAGTTACTCTTATTATAGTTACAGCACGCGTAGACATTGACATGGACATGGGAAGGTATAAACATCACTAACAAAGGAGCTGACCCACCGGCCATCCATTCAACCCAGCTCAGGTCCCCAACTGACACTCGCAGAACATTCACACACAGATCCACCCAACATTCTCCTGAGCTGCATTCATGCACCAACATTCTACAGCAAGCATCCAGGCCAGTGGCAATACAAGACTACATTACAACATCTCCCTTTCATACCAGACTCACCACACACAACATCTCCCTTCCATAACAGACTCACCACAGACTCATCACAACATCTCCCCATCTCCAAAACATCTAACCAACAATCACCTTCCATTTGGACCTGCCACATCCAAACACAGAGTCTGCCACACTCTGGCATCAACCATACACAGCCAAGGGAACCAATCATACATTCGGGTGAGGAAAAGCAGGGGGGGATCACGCATTTGCCCCACCATGGACCCGGTGTCACCACAAACATGACACCCTGGGGATACATGGTCCAAGTCCAACCAACTAACACACAGCAAGAGGTGTTGCCATGACAGGTCAACAATTGCAGAGGGCTACTTAGATCACTCCTCTTCCTCTTAACACCATCACATCACATCCGAATACAAATCGCTCCCACTTATCTCCCTCATACATCCCACAGAATCACCAACACGCAGAAAAGCAACTACCACCTAAACCAACAAACAACTACAACTATTCAAGGAGAACATCCGTACATGTCACCTATCACCAATATCATTCAAACCAGAAACTACCAGACCCATGCCAAGACACCGAAAAACAAATGAAATGCTCCTGGTAGCATTAACTTTTTGTTTAACATTGCTCTAATAATTAAAACTATAACAACTTAAAATAAATGTGGGTACCCTACCAACCTATACATTGTTTATTTTCCTTAGTGCACTGTATATACATTTCAAATTCACATTAAGCGTAAATTTTAAGGCCTTTCTTCTATTACTCAATATTCTTAGCTCAAAACACTACACTTTAAAAGAATTTGCATAGCCTTTATAGACTTCAAACCTCCTGTAACTTTTACTCATAAGTGCGCATCTAAAAAACATTTCCTCACCATCCATACTTTTATGGATGTCCCCATAGACTTTGCATTTTAAATTTTGCATAAACTTCACCTTTTGATATAAGTGCGCAATTATTGAAAAATTTCCGCACCATCCAACCAACAAAAAAAACTTGGAGGATGTCCCCAACAACATGACCTCAACCACACCTGCAAAACCAAGCGGTGTGGCCTACAGAAAATTAAAAATGTTCCTTTTAATGTGACTTTACCTTCCTGTAACAACAGGACCTCAACCACACCTGCAAACCAAGCGGTGTGGCCTACAGAAAATGTATTTTTTCCTTTTACTGTGTCATGCAATAAAACATATGAATTCGACTTTTCCTTCCTTTGCTTATTTTTCCAATATTCACCAATATAAAAATTTTTTTGGGCCACAACACAAAACAACATTCCACAGGACAACGGCCCATACATAGCTTAGGATGTCACCATAATTACAAATATCACCATACTTCAAAAATTGTAATTAGTTTCACCATACTTCAAAAATTGAAATTCGATCCTTAGATCAATTCCCCAGCATTGTTGAGTCAACATTAAAAACATTTTTAAAAAAATGATTCACAGTCCCACAATCATACTGTACGAAAATGATTTCCACTGATAAAATATTAGAAGTCACTGTTCAATTGTTGAAGCTAAACAAAACATGCTGCATTATATATTCCAGCATTATATAATCCAGTCTCATATGCAGCTTCACATGAAATCATTTCCATATACCCTGTAAATAAATATTGTTATGCAAATAACTTCAGTACATTACTCATTCCTACTGCAATCAACAGCATGTTACCATGATGGCGAAATGACAATGCTCCCTTCAATCGTGGTACCATATAAACACAGCTGCTCAGATCTAATTCAAATGTGCAGCTTTAAAATCAAATAAAATGCTTCCTCCAATCCTTGTACTGGAAGCACACGCCTTCTTATATGTGCACACAGAAGGCAGTCCACATTCCTTCCGTGTGCGTCCTCACGCTGATAGACGTACGCACGCCCTTTCCTTTAATGTTGTTTCCTTAATGTGCCTGAATGAAAGGACGTAAACGTCAGGCTGTCAACTGCCAAAGAATTACGAGCGGATTCACAAATAATGTTCACAGCTCTGCTTCAGCTTCGCCAATACCCCAAGGATTCCATTCTACGTCATCATTCTGCCTGACAGCACCGAGCAGAGCGGACCTCGCAGGAGTTACATTATCAACTGTCACTTCACACACAGCATTGTTCAAAGGGCAAGTTCCATGCTGCCCACCTGTTTACCAAAAACATCCCACTCATAAGGCTTCACGGGAAATTAATCACCACTCGATCTCCGTATACAGATAGACTCGAGATATCACTGGTAAAAGTTGATTTTACTCGAACACACGGCACTTTTCTTTCACGGCAATATTCATTAGGTTTCTAAATTTCCTAGGTAGTTGAATGGAGCACAGGCGCCATCTGCTGGACTTTTGTGGGATCTAAATTCAAAGTCACTCAAAGTCTATTTGTATTTCCAACAGAGAAGTGGATTTCTGCTATCCTGTGATGCTGTTAGACTACAAGCAGGTCCTTTTCAACCTTGCAGGGATCTCTGGGGCATTATAATTGTTGGGGACCTCCCTCCCAGAGTCCAGTCCAAAGTCATTTTTAAATCCATTTTGCTGGGCAGGATGGTTATATACAGGGCTTTGGGGGAACGGTGGGTCTCTTAAACGCTGCTTCCCCCCCACAGCACTCCTTACTGTACTTTTATGTTGCTGCAGCTCCTCAATCAGCACATTTAGAGTCAGCTTCATCTTCTTTCACATGTTCTCCATAGTTTCTGGTTTTCCTCGTCGCCATTTGTAGTAAAGCCTTATGTTAGACATTCAGTGTGCACTACTGAATCACAGACCAGCTGCTGAGTCTAAGTTAGTTCCAGGCAAGGCTTTATTCACATATGTACAAATCTGTACATTACTCCAGTTACTCTTATTATAGTTACAGCACGCGTAGACATTGACATGGACATGGGAAGGTATAAACATCACTAACAAAGGAGCTGACCCACCGGCCATCCATTCAACCCAGCTCAGGTCCCCAACTGACACTCGCAGAACATTCACACACAGATCCACCCAACATTCTCCTGAGCTGCATTCATGCACCAACATTCTACAGCAAGCATCCAGGCCAGTGGCAATACAAGACTACATTACAACATTAATGTCTGGCTATTTCAAAGGCAGAAATGACATTTCACACACCCATAGCATAGCGTTGGCAGTTTCTCCCTCATATTAAGTCGCCCACGGTCAGAAGTCGGTGCATAATGCCGTCGACATTGAGCTCTGTTTGATTTGCCTTATGAGACAGCGCCCTCAAGTGGCCTCGTACATTGTCCTGCTGAGAGAATGAAGGTTGTTCTTGAAAGGGGTGGCCTCTTTACGAGGGACATTGTCAGCAACAGACGGACATCTTGTCAACAAATGTTCAAGATGTTTTGGAAGAGCTTTAAAATTAAGTACCTTTCGATCAAGGCCGGGTAATACACAATAAGCACATTAGGCACGAGCCCATCGACCCCAAGGTTAGGGCGCCCTTAAGTTCCAGCCCACACAATGGTAACCATTCGTAACAATTTGTTGTTTTATGTTGCAACCGCATTGTCTGCAGCCTGCGCAAGCTCTCCTTCCACACAACAGAGACTGGATACAATGCTAACACAACAATGTAAAACGACAACAAATGGTTACATGTGGCTCTAGCTATCGTGGAAAAGGCCATGTACAACGGCAGCTTCTAAGGCAGTGAAAGGGACATACGCAGAGGTTTAATTGGACTGGTAAACAGCATAACCCATCTACTTCCAGAGTTTGTGTAAACGTTAATAACAACTGTGGCAAAACAGAACACAAACATCTGGTTTCCCGTAGAAAAATGTAAGTTTGAAAAAACATGTTTTTATATTTGTTTAAAACTCTACAAACTACAATTCTAGGGATACGTACCCCAAAATGCCATTCGCGCAACACTGGCAACTGAACTGCGACTCGGGCAACTTGCAGCCAGAGATACCCGCGTCAACATCGGACTGTCCACATGGGATTACATCTCACCGACGCCCATACTTTCCTCAATGATCTGTTTTCATTGAGGAAGCGTAACTGTCCCTAACAACTTTGCCCTTTGACATGGTTTTATAGTTATGAATTTATGACCAATAAAGAGGCTATAAGATGAACACACATTTTATTTAATATATACATTTGGATGTCTACATTCATGAAATAACTACTCACACTTGTGAACCCTCTGACTCAAGCAAACGAGTATTTGCTGAAGATGAAAATATGCATTGCACACATCACTTAAAAGGAGCTCATAACTATCGTTTATTTTCCTTGAAACATTAACAAATAAAGAGATCGCATCAACATTATTTAATATTCATTTATTTACATTTGTATAGCGCACACAAACGGCCCCTATGCATGGTGGTGCTCTTAAGTACACTTGCTTAGTTACAGAGACGGTACAGTTAGAAAACAGTGAAGACAGTGATGGCACCTCGACAACATTTTGGAAGTTAGATGCATCTATACAGTTGTGAATTTTTTGTCGTCGCCCTAATAAATATAATTTAAAGCCTAAATCAATCTATTAATATACACCATCACAATCTTAATTCTAGAACTATTTTGTTCAAAACTAAAACAAATATAATGGCCGCATCAACCTTAGGCGTCATGCTTGTACATATTCCAGATGTTAGGCGAATACTGTGACACTCTACACACGATGACATCATATGTATTGCATTGTATCATTTGTATCGTGCCCTTCACCATTGGTATGGTCCCAACGCGCCGTGGGTTGAACGCCCTTGGGGGACCGAAGTCCAGGAATGGGAAAGTCGTGAGGTGCTAGTATGCATGTGTGCACAGCGGCCCGCATGAAGCTATGGAGGGGAGGCCAAATACCTGCTGGCCACCCATGACGAACTGGCATGTGGATGGGTGGTGAGGGGCAGTCTAGAGGGTATGGAAGACTGTATGGAATTGGGTGATTGTTGCACGTCCAAATTGGTAGCATTTTTTATTGCGCAGTTTGTCGCATATATATATGTGGGGGTGTGTTTAGGGATATCATTAATGTAAAGGGGTTACGGGGGAGGGGCTGCGGGGGTCTTCCCCCACATACATATGCTGCAAAATGTAGCAGTACAAAAAAAAGTCACCCAATTCTACCATCACCAATTCTATTCGACCAAATTAATTCAAACCGAGGGTATGGGCGAGAGACAGAGAGAGAGAGACAGAGAGACAGAGAGACAGAGAGACAGAGAGACAGAGAGACAGAGAGACAGAGAGACAGAGAGACAGAGCTATAATGTGTGCAGCTTTATATAACATTTTTGTCATGAAAAATAGCTGCATTCTTATGGTAAAGGTGATGTGTGAAGTGTTTTATTTATTTGCATTTTTAAAGCGCTCACACAGCCCGTGGGCATCGAGGCGCTGTTACAGGAATATGTCTTTTAGTTGCGTATTTATAACACGCTTAATAGCCGGAGGTTTTAAGTGCGGACCCGGGGATCGAAGCTGTGTTGCTTAGTGTTGTCTTGTCTTGTTTCCAAGGCAAGCACGTTGCCACTGAGCTATCCTCCCGGGACGGGATGTTTGAGTGGTGTATGATGGCAGCTGCATGCAGTCCTGTGGCTGTGCCTTCGGCTCAGGTTCCATAAGCATGGAGTGCAACAGGATTGTGTTGTATAGTCTGGTAGTGGCTACGTGATGGCTCTGTTGACATTAGGGGCCCGATTCATGGATTTTCTTGGATAGTACAAAGTGACTTTGCACTGCAAAAATACACTTTGCACAGTTCCATGAATCAGGAGTTGTGTCGGCAGTGCAAAGTCACTTTTCAGCAGTGCAGTTAATTTGAACCGTGCAAAGAATTCCATTAATCGGGCTGCTAGGACTCTCACGGTAATTCATCTACCATGGCGCAGTGGGGAAAGACTCCAAGCGCACCTCTATTCTAGACTCCTTGGCTAGCAGAAGTGTGGCTGAGCTGTGAGCTAATTTGCAGGGAACTGGTTTAGCAACATTTCACGCTGCCAATCACATGCTCATTGGCATCATTGCTCCATTGTAGAAAAGTTTTTCACTGTGGCGCAAATATTTAAGAGCGTTAACCACCATTACACACACGGTAAGCTAACACTTTGGTGTAATGCTAAGGAGAAATATGCTACCAAAATTGGTAAATGCACAAAATCCACAAACTTCAATTTAAAATCTGCACATTTATTGCAATGCACATTTGCGCCATATATGTTCTAATTAAATAAACATACTTAACATTTGTTGCTGTAATTTCTACATAATTCAATGCTAGACAATTTGATGAATATGAGAAACCACTAAGAATACCTCTACATCGGGATTGGAGACATAATTTTAGGTGAGTCCCAAAATATTTTTCTGCCAGAATTCATAAACAGTGTCCTTCGACTATCAAACACTACTTGCCTATTGCAAAGATATCAATGATATTATGTTACAATTTCAGGACGCAATGAGAGAATTAAAGATCTTTACAATTCTCTTGAAGATTGATTCATACAAAAAAGAACAGGAAAATATGCACGTACATTATTATTGTAAAATATATTATATCTATTGCTGACAGTTTAGCATTTAAGCTCAATTGCCAGTATTAGAGTGATTAACGAATACCAATAGTATTTGATCAGGTTTGACAGCTGTGACAAATAAACTCCTGGGACACTAGTGGTCAAGGGATGAATATCTTTTTCTAAACCATCAATCAGCCCCACACCTCTAGTACACCAGAAGGGATCTGAAAAGATTGGAATGAAAGTGAATTATAAACCTCCTTTCCCAATTTTGGCAACGTGTATGGAACAGCAGGCTATCTCCGCAAGGTCGTGGATAGTTGGTTAGTTGCAACACAGCGAAAATACAATTATTACCCAATGATAAAAGGGACTGTCCAGTCAACGTTGAATACAAATATCTACTTAATATTATTCAATAGACAGTTCTAGCAGACTACAAAATACAGCCCACCCTGTAAAGGGATGCAGGGGACAGACCGTTTCAAAGAATGAAAAGGGATGCACTCTGGATGCTGACAGGAGGGTAGTCAGTAAAGTAATTAATCTGAATAGTTCAATAATACTTGGTTTCAACACAAAGGGAGCAATGGGTTGTAAAATGTCACTAGGGGCCTTCAGAGACGGACCAGGGGGACAGAACCACAATGTACCTTGTGTTTGTAGATGTTCTTGGTGCTCTACAATGTAGAGTCGGTTTCAGGGCGCTCGCTTTGCAGCTTCGGTGCAACTGGTAAACATATATAATGTTTGTTTGTAAATGTATTGATATGAGACAAGTAAACACACCTTTCAGACATTGAAACTTGTGTGTAATTAAGAAAGAGGTATGTTACCTAGGTGAGTTTATCTTTGCAGTGATGTATTAATGGCTGGCACCAGGTTTGAGTGCCATCACTAGGTTCTGAGTGCTAACCTCAACATCCCACATTTTCGGGCGAAAAATACTACGTTCAAACGACTCCTTAACATTTTTGTACAATTAAATGAGTCCTACGGCTTTGGTGCCTAGAGGCCGCAGATTGTGATAATGTTGAGCTGTTTTCCCTTTTCCCTTTGTTTTCTATTGTTTGGAAAGATTGACCTAAAAAAGTGGGGGAGAAGAGGGTTCGCACTGGAAATGTGCATATATAGAGATTCTTCCTGAGTATTGGGTCTACCCTGGATGGAGGACTTTGTGTATAATAGACGATGGATGTTGATTTCACTTTGTGCATTAAACTTGGTGCCCACCCTGGTTTCATTATAATGAAATTGAAACTTTCTCTAGCTAGCATGGACTCATCTTCGAATACATTATTTTTCGGAATGAGAGACTGCATTTCCCATCACTAGAGCATCTTTCCTTCCTTCTCTTGAGGCAATGAGAAAGTGTGCAATGGGGGCTCCAACCAGTGTAAAAGCCTGCGGTCTAGCACCTCCTTTGTTCTTCTCAATGTTTCAAGCTCTCTAGCCAATCAGCAAGCTTGGAAAGGAGGCTCGGACTGTAAAGGCTGCATTCCAAGCTTCCCACTTGCGATGTGTACGCACAGGGCACTGGGCAAGGAGACATGGTCAATTGCTTCCAAAGGAAGGGAAGCGCAGGGGCGGCTGTCCTCCCCCAACCCCTGCACAACCTGTAATAGTCTTAGAGCGCTTAGCATTAGGCTCTATTGACTGCTTAGTGACCCTCACCCTAGTTAGAGACCCTCATCTTAGTCTCGCGGCCACTTGGGCAGCAGTAACATACCACACAATTGAGCACAGTGATGTGGGCGCTATAGTTCAACAGTCTCACTGTCCTCCTCTGGGAACCAAGAGTATTCATACAACAGTGTTGTGATCTCTAAATCATCCTAGAGCATGTGCACTCTTGCAATAAAAAGAAGTGTCACCTTGCTGCATAGACGCTGTCAGGAGGCTGAGGCTGAACACGCAAAGAAGGGAAAGTCACAGCCCTTCTCTGCATTTCAAATATCTGCTGTGCCTGCTCCAAAAAGGTACAGCGGAATGCAAAGTTTTTCCAGGCAAGGAAAAGCGCTTCTCATTTGGGAACACAGATGGATTTTTGTGGGACAATGCCACCCCCCTGGACCCTGAGTGTAGACTTGCACAATAGCATGAAAATGTAACGATGCTCACATTTTCTGCCCCCTTGTTCTGAAAAGTCTCCATCATTTGTTCACAAAAGTTTACTTGCGTGAGTAAATGTCTTGAGAATCAGCCCCATAGAAATCAAGATGATATGATATGTCATTTATAAAGTGCCTGTACACAAGTGTTTCTAGGCGCGACAAGACAAGGAGGGGGAAACAGAAGGACAAGCACCAATCTTACTTGGCCTTTTGTCATTCAGATTGCGAAAGTTCGGCTAAGAGGAGAGGGGAGAAGTGCCAAGGTGGAGCAAGGGTTGAGGAGAAGTGCAGGTGACTCAATAAGTGCTGCCAGAGGGTGGCTCTTCAGTGCAAAGAGAAGGGACTGCAGGGTTACAGATACAGACCCTTAAGTGCTGAAGGAGCCGGGAGGCAGTGCAAGGGCAATTGGACATTCAGTAGCCTGTGTCCGAGTTCAGGGGTAGCCAGGTGACCAGTGTGCAGAGCTATCAGGGACATTAACAGGGAAGAGGAAGAGAGAAAGCGGAAGCGAAAAGGAAGGTCTTGAGTTGTTTCCAGAACCGGTGGTTCTGTACAGGTTTGAGAGAGGCAGGGAGACTGTTCCAGAGGGAGGCCCTGGCCAAAGAAAGAGATCTGCTCCCATTCTCTTCTTGGAAAAGTGTCAGACCCTCAAAGAATTGGAGGTGGATGAGCGGAGAGCTCGGGAAGGAAGATGTTTAGGGAGAGAAAGTGGGAGGTAGTGCGGTCCCAGGCCCCAAAAAGCCTTGTGTATGATGCAAATGGTCTTGAATTTGATCCTTGCAGCCACATGGAGCCAGTGCAGTGATTTCAGAGCTGGAGAGATGCCAGCCCTGGGCTTGAGGCCAAGGACAAGTCTTGCAGTCCTGTTCAGGATGAGTTATAAAGGTCGAAGAGTAGAGACAGGCAGATTTAGAAAGAGGCTGTTGCAATAGTCCAGCTTGGAGAGGACCAGGGCTCTAGAGACAGTGAGCTTCTCGTGGAAAGTGAGAAAAGGCAGAATACCTCGGAGGAGGTGCAGCTGAAAGTGTGACTTCTTAGCGACGTCGAAGATGTGAGGAGAGAAGCAGAGGGTGGGTCGAAGATGGCACTGAGGTTCTTAACCTCAAAGGAATCAGCAGGAAGATGGCCCAGGGTGGGCGGCCACAGAGAGAGAGGAAAGGAGTGGGTGTCCTGATGAGGAGGATCTCGGTCTTACTGGCATTAAGGCAGATATCAATGGCAGAACACCATTCCTGAATTGTGGCCAGACAGCCTGGTATGAGAGAAGGGGGCGAGGTGTGTGAGGGGAGCCTGAAGGAGAGCTGGGTGTCATCCGCATAACACTGAAAGTTAGTACAGAATGTAGCAATGTAGTGGATACATGCATATACATTTGCAGAATGCCGCGAGTTTGCAATGGAACAAGGGCCGCCATCCGGCCTAATACATCTGTCGAGAGGCAGATGAACATGTCATCTATAGAGCTCACACCCTCACCTCCGTTATATTGGAAGAGCAGCAAGAGAACACTGTGCATGACACCTGGTATCATCCCAATGCTACATCAAAGGTATGAAAGACGTTATGTGCTCAGACAACCATACCAAATGTATCCCTGAATTGATTCGGTAGACATGAGCTTGCAGACAGCAATGGACTTACAAGACCTATAAGTAAAGTCGGACAGAAGAGAAGTGACACCATGAAGATAGAAGATACATAGACGCACTGAATCTGATGTATGAATGTTCAAACAATGAATATGCAACTGAAGCAACGAAGTAAACATATATGTGAATATGAAGAAAACCATATACACATAGAAGATAAGTAACACGAGATGTAGTAGATGTATATACGCAGAAAAGCAAGGTAGATAAGACAGTGTAGAAGCTTGTTGAAGTCGGAAATATAACAGGAGTAAAGCAGCCATGTTGATTAAATGGACGTCAGCGTTGTATAATAGTAAGCGTATGGCCCTTTGGATATTGTGCATGCAAGGGATGGGGATATCGTGCATGCAATGGATGGGGATGTAGAATAACTCCGACACCAAATAATCCCACCAACTCAGGAAAATGGCAAAGGTTGCTGTTTTTTTTTCAAAATATACATTTTATTCAGGTATTAATCAGTAACAACAAGAAAGAAACAAATTAAACAGTAGACATCGGAGTTAGCGCATGATGTGTTACAACAGACATCAACAAACATTCGCTCGAGCTCTCAATACATTTCACCTAAAAACACATTTATATACTAAAAATTCATCATAGGTGACGTCATACTACGCGGCAAATAAGAAAAACCTACAGGGGTTGTGATAGGCTCAAGGGGAACATCTAAGTATACTTTCTATAAGGGGTGGGATTGTGATTGGACATCTACTGTCAGGTGGACAACTCATGCCTACCTCTAAAACATGTCATCTTCAACACTATTAAGTACACAGTATATCATTGGCTCTCAAATCATAAGGCCCTTCGTTATACAACCCTCTATAATAGGTTGGCACACTTGTGCCATGTCTGCAACATTCAGTTCACCTAGCAGCACGTAAGCTCAGGCCCAAGTGCCAGAAGGTGGACTTGACTTTACCTCCCCACCCAATTAGCCCAACATCTCTCATCACCCATGCCTTCTGCCATGAAGATTGTCTTTGAACTTGTCCTTTCAAAGTATTCTTTTCTCTCGGAATATAAGGGACTGTGAGCACGCACTATCATTGTTCTAGGTCTCCAAGCTCAACTCTATTTTCATCCTTGGCTCACATGATAGAAAACCACGATTTGGTCCATTTTGCAGCATTTAAATGTCTTAAATGTTAAAACGCTTGGTGTTCTTTCTTCGTGACTTAACAGGGGATGATTCAGCTTCTCACATTCACTGCCTTTAAGAATAGATAACTGGCCTTGGCTGCTCCAACTTTGATATCAGGCCAAACAGCCTCTCCATTTGTATCCATGATCTGAGCTAATTCTTGCTGCGACACAGTTCTCAGCCTTTCCTCTCCATGGGTCCGGGCTTACTAAATTCATGACACTGATGTTCAGCTTCTATAAAATGGCGGTTTCGCCTGCAGTCTATTCACTACATATAGCCAGCTTCTAAGATTACTTATTCTACTTGCGTTGCCGCATCTGTACAGTTAGTGTACAGCTTGCATTTTCTGCAGTGCATCGCACACGTGCAATCTTCTCTTCACATATGCACGTTTACTTGATTCTTAACTTCGTCATCAGTTTCTATAAGATCCATACATTTTCTTCAGCCAGTATTCTAAGGAAGTCACGCTTGTCTCTCCTGACGTCATGAGCTCCTCTTTCATGCGTTCTCATATTCCTTCACGGAGCTCCTCCTTCAGATTATCGTCTCTTCGGGAATACATTTGATAGGCTTTTCTCAGTGGGTATATTCTCTACAATATTCACCGTAATATGGTCACAACTGCTGGTGTCAAGCATGGCACCATCTCAGACTGGCAACATCCAGGAGGTAGGGGGTGGGATTTCCTGCAGAGGCACTAATTGCTCCTCTACAATAATAGGCAAGAAATCTCGAGGAGAGAGACCAAAGCTGCAGAGCTGATAGGCACTGGAATACAGATTTGTGCAGGGGCAAAGGGTATTTGCCTGGCTCAGGATCAAGGATGCCACAGCAAGAAGCAACTGCGAGGCAGGAAAGGAGTCGAAGAGGATAAGCCATGTACGTAAGACATATTTCTCTCAAATTAAGTAAAGGAGTGAATAATTATGAATGCCAAGTATTGAACAATGAAAGGTTGTACCTTCACTCCCTTTAAAGTTCAGAGGAAACGAACAGTCAGCAAGGTTGACTACAGTGAAGAAGCCTTGGTTTAGGGCCTAACTGATGAGAGATGATAGTCTAATATGCTAAGAAAGACCACTGTCCGAATTTGTTCCCTTGCACCTGGGTTTCAATGGTTACGTGCTACTAATGAGCGGAATGTCCAAGGTTGGAACGGAGTGGCAACCAATCATGAGGGCCTATGTGATGGTGCACTATACATTGTTGCAGAAACCTATCCGCTTCTGTTATTATGCTATTATCGGTATTTTACCTAGTTAGAGGATGTTTAAGGGGTGCCTACCAGATAAGTGGCAGCCAATGGTGATACTAACCCTTATGTGAACTATAGGTACATATGTTCCCTTAACCAATCTCGGCGCCCAATAGGTTTTTACTATTTGTCAAAGCTGGCGTATAACAAGGTACAATCTGTTTGCTTGCCAGTTTTCCCTACTTTATTGAACTGATAATAAAGTAATATTTTGCCATATTCTTTGAGTCCGTCCGGTTATTTGGGGCTGAGATCATTTATTTGGTAATCCCATTCGACACTTGGAGCGCTCCAGGTGCTACTGCACACATCCCCAAAGGAAAACCAAGTAAAACATCTGCATTGTTAAAACATGATACACCTGAAGGTGACAAGTCTGCCAGCTGCAAACAGCAGGCTCAGCATGTTCCTGTGTAGCGACACAATGACTGGATGACCATCTTACGTCACATAGGACCAGGAAAACCTGGTTTTATTTGGTACAGGGCGGAAACTGGCACTCTTTGGACCAAATTCACAGAGCGTTTCTTCGATGGGGTTTTGCCATTATAGAACACTTCTGTGAATTTGTCCCTTTACCTTTCTTGTAGTGGAGCATTAGTGTTAAGATAACAGGTGCCCTTTAAACATTTATCAAAGTAGGAAGGTAAAGTAATATCATTTCTTTTTTCACATTGAATATCTTTTCATAACACCACTCAGAGGTCACTTCTCCAGATTTCACTATAGACCAAACTCAGGCATGGAGGCAAGAGTTGAACAACTGTTCCTCCGGCAGAAGAGTTGGCATACAGAAATAAAAGTAAGAAAGTGTGAAACACAATCTTTCAGGTGATCAAGCACGCCAACAGTGGATTATAATTTATGATGTATTTCTTGTAGTATTGATGAAGATTGCCTCAGAGCAAATGATGCAATACATTTGCCTCTACGACTTAGATCGTTTGGTCACAAGTGAGTTAGGAAGGGCAGGCAACAGTTTCATGATTCATTTTTTTCTCCATACAGAATAGCCAGTAAACAGTGCATAGTTGTTAGTGTTATATATTTATATAGCGCTTCATGCAGGAACCGTCCAGCGTCTGAACACTAAATTTGGGATTAAACCCATGTTGTAAAGCATCATTCTGTTCCCAAAGCAAGAATGTTGCCTCTTATCTGTCCTCCTGACTTTTAGAAATTCCCTTTTATCAATCGCACGAAAAATGCAAATTTCGATATCTTGCATTAGACTAACTGGAAAAATTCTGCAGAGATGGGACATTAGCTTTCGAAGTTACAAAGAATTCTTCATCAGAAGAAGTGACTAGCAAGGGGACTCCCACATTACAGTTATTGATATTTTATTTCTATCAAGCTCGTAGTCAGGTGTTTCAGAGCGCGACAAGGCAAGGGAGGGGTACAGGGGAGAACAAAACAGCGACCTTACTAGGCCCAGTGACATTGAGAACACGCAAGTGCATGGGAGAGGGGGAGGGGAAAAGTGCATGGAAGGGGGGAGAAGTGGAAAATGTGAAGCAGAGGAGAAACAGATAAATAACAATCAATAAATAATAAAGGCAACAAACAGTGGTAGTCAAAGTCAAAGTTCTGCTCGCCTCGACTTTTTGCAGGGTGCACCAGACGTTTATTCTCCTCAGAGCTACCCAGCGCCGATGACTACGCTCCCGAACCGCTCGTGAGACGGCCCCCCGTTCCATCCTGGTGGGACCCCACCAACTAGCCTCAGGTTGGACTCCCTCGGACCTATAACTGACCCCGCTCTCTACCCCGAGGGTCCGGCATCAGCTTTCCACAGGCCGCCTCCCTACATCCCAGCCATCCACTCTACCTACGCCCACACAGGCTACATACGCTTCTCTTACTGCCCTATAACGAAACCCCTCGGGTTCATCCGCTCCAACTGGACGCACGACCAGTGAGTCTCCTGACTTTCTTTGGCCCCAGAAGAAGGCTACCATCCATTCTGCCGAAACGTCAGCAGCACACCTCCCCAAAGTAGTACTGGGTTCTCATCCTGTGCTGCATTTCCATTTTCTAACATCACACCCAGACGTAGACCAAATATAAGGTCAGATTTTAGCCAGGCATAGGAGACCGATTACCAATGTCTCCTCCATCTGCACTTTCATCCTGTGTTTTCTAAATTCACTGGCATGGAACATTTTTTGCTTACAAACAAACTGCCAGTTAAAATGTACAAATGAATGTTTTATTTGCCATGCCGCTTGCATTGATGTCATAGTGAATGTATAACTATGCTTTTGTGTTCCACAATGGACATTATAGATTGTCATATATAAAAATCTACTAAAATGCTTTGCATAAAGAAAATAAGCATCAGCTAATTAATAAAAAGCTGCAATTTTGTATAAAAGAATTGGAATTTTGTACATGAATATTGTATTGGAGATACCTGTTTGACAGCAGCAAGCATGCTGTTTCTTTCAACGGTTGCCCAAACTGCATGGGCACATGTAAGGGTCTAAAACCAGTGTGCACTGAATTCACCCTGCGCACCCCTAAAATCCATAGAGGGCAGGACAACCCCCCCTTGTTATAACAAACAGTGGTAATGCAGCCAGCAATTTGCAAGTGCTAGGTTTAAGGTAGCAGACAGGGTAGGTCTGATAAGTGCAGGAAGAAAAAGGGGGGGCTGTATGGGTACCAATACAGACCCCAGTGCAAGGGATGGCCCGCAGGCAGTGCGGGAGGGTATATTCTCACTTTAAACTTAATTGGTTGAAGGAAACGGATGCATGGAATAGCACCAAATATGTAGGTGAAAGACTATTTTTCGTTCTCAGGTTCTGTATGTAAGTTTATATTTGAACCCAGGTAGCACATCATTGCCAGTGTACTTTATACTTATTTATCAAATAATTTATATTTGCACCGGGGAAAGACAGATTGTACAAAGAAAATATGTGCAATGCTCTAATAGCTGCCCGCACCGCCGCCATTAAAATAGAATAGGGACTAGGTCCCTACTCGGATGATGGCAGGCCATTTTGGAACATGTTTTTTATGGCCTCCGTCATTCAAAAAAGGGGCCTAGTCCCTTTTCCATTTAATGGCAGCAGCCGTTTTTTCCAAATTTTTCTCTAGAGGGGATATGGGTTTGCAGTGAGCTCCTGGCGGACAAAATAAAAAAATCTGCATCCCGATAAATCCCAGGGTGTTAATAGCTTTCACGCCCTGGTCGGTGGGTGGGGGTTTATGGACATGGCCTCTAATGGCCTGCAGCCTGAGCTGAGGCCAACACTCCGCACGGACCTACCTAAGCTCGGGCTGGCGGGCCGTTAAAGGCCATGTCCACCCCAGCTCCCCGCCCCACCGGGGCATGAAAGTTAGAATATACTCTCTTAGCTCACTCAAACAACCCCACATCCTTATCAGTGTACATTATGCCGAGTTACCAAATTATTGTATGCCCACTTAGCATATAATTGGCAATTTCCACTATGTTCAATTGGCACACTATTACAATGTTTTAGGATGCACAATTCGCACCCCCGCCACAGTTAGCCCATCACAATGTATTTCTATTATGCCCAGTTGACCCATTATTGCCTTGTTTCCCCTCCCTATTATGCCCAGTTGGCCCATTATTGCCTTGTCTCCCCTCAGTAGCTGGGAAATGGATGGGCAGCTTTGATGCGGCCTGCAGTGGATACCACAGAAAAGACTCTGCACCCTGACAATGCTTGCTGTTGGCTTGCAGGATGGCCGAGATTGGCAGAGCCTGTCAGGTCCAGCACACCCTAACCAAATAACAAGCAGCCCACTGCGTTGACAATAAAAGTGCTTCTCCCTGGAAACAATTTTTGACACACAAATACATCACTGGTCGAAGAACCAGACCAGCCGCCCAATGTTCGCTTGTTTTAGTGTCTGTGTAATGAATGGAAATGCCCTGTTCAAACTTCCAGTGAAATGACACTTTTGACAAGTTTTCGCCCTGCGCAATGGCAAGATTTATGCAGATTGAAGCACTGGCACTAACTCCCAAGCCATTCCAGCCTTTACAACTTCACTAAGACCAGACTAACTGCTACATTTCACCTGCATTGCGAATTGTAGCCTTCGTCTAAATCACAAAATAGTGCTGGTTGTAGAACCGGTGCAATGACAACATCTGAATTGGTGCTAAAACGGGCCCAACACCAGTGGAAGTGCGATCATTGCGCTAGCCGTAACACTTACACACATGCTGTCATACTGGCACGGCTAAGACCAACCCAAATCTATGAATTGTGCTGGTATTACAACATCAAATCCTAGATTTAAGAATCGTACCTCTATTTCACTCTTCAAAGCTTCACTATACTCTCATTTTAGCATTCCCAGTTTGACTACAATAGTATTTTAAAGGTTTGACCATTGTGCGTATGTTCACACTTTGCACAATCCCAGGATGAACACTGTTTGACAACCCCAATATAGCCTAAGTTTACACAACACAAATATGCTCCCAGGTAAACATATATTTCCACTTTACAAAATCCTAAAATGTTCTAGAGTCCAAAGTGTCTCAAGCCCAATAGATTTCCAGTTTGCCAATATAAGTATCCTGACAATCCTGTACACCCCAATCTTCACAACATGCATGTATTCTCAGTTTGTTCAAGTCCAGTACATGACCAGTCTGCACAGTCCATGCGGTTTCCTGGAAACACTGTTGTTGAGGTAAAGAGGAGCGTCATTGTAAATGCAGCAGTGAGCCATAGTCAATGTTTTAACGTCTATACGGGCTTTGATAGGCAGCCAGTGGGCATGACATCACATTTCTGTGATGTGGTCGGAGCGTCGAAGTCCCAGGGGTGCGTGTAAGGATTTGTTTTGGAGCAGCTGGGGTTTTGATAAGTTGGTTGCTGAGGTGCCACTTAGACGGACATTACAGTAGTCCAACTTACTGAGTAAGAAAGCTCTTGCGAGCGTAAGACGGTTACTTGGTGAAATTAATTGTCTACTCAAAAAGCTGAGTTTGGAGGAATATGCTGTGGGGGAAACAAGGGCATTGATGTGCTCAGACATAGTACGGCATCCAGGTAGACCCCTGAGGTTTGACCTGTTTGAGGACAGATACTGCTGTGCCGTCAATGAGAAGTGATGCATAGGCTATGTCAAGGTTCTCTAGGCGGTAGGGACATCCAACAATGAGTAACTCAGTTTTATCATCATTGAGGCATAGGCTATGGTTGGCCATCCATTTTCGAATGACGCTGTACATGCCATTTATTGTAGCAGTCTCTTCTGGGTGATTGCCTGTGATGGGGATAAGGATTTCAGTATTGTCTGCAAAGTTTGTGTGGGTGATGCCCAGTGAGTCAAGAATGTCAAAGTATGTCAAATATTGGCAATTTGTTCAAACCAAGAATATTGCAAATATTCCCAACCCAAGTATATTTGTATGTTCCTAGTTTGACAATTCCAATTTGACAATATCAGTAAACTTCTAGTTTTACAATCCAGTATGCTTTGATATCCCCAGTGCATTTACAATTCACCAACTCCCAGCACATTCCCATTTCACAATCTCAGGTTCATCTGATCTTAAGAATCTCAGAACATTTCTAGTTTGAAAAACCTAAAACACTCCCAGGTTGACTCTCCCACAATAGTTCAACTCCAATAAATGTGTGGTTTGACAACCCCAGTATGTTCCCCGTTTAACAACTCCAGTATATCCATGGTTAGCGTTACTCTATTTACATGTGTTCAATTGCTGAACCCTGTGTACACTCATTTAAAAATTCCCAGTATGTGGCCATTACATACAGTGTCCCAGTATGCACAATTCCAGTAGAGATCCATGATACTCAATATCTATAGTTCCCAAGTTTGGACAATAGTACTACACTCCCATTTTACTCCTGTTGATGTATTCTCTTACTATGATACTACACACATTAATTATTCTCCATTCCTTCTACATCTCTCCACTTAATTCTATCGTGCATTCTGCCACCCACCTTCTGATCACCTTTCTTCTGTGCCTGTTTTCAATTGAACTATCTCTGTAGTCTTCAAATGCTTTCATGGTTTTGCCTCCCCACTTATCCCTCCTCTCTTGTCTCCGATTATTCTCCTCCACGTCGTGTTGTCCTCATCTCCTTCCCTACTAGCCCCACAACAACCTCCTTGTGCCCATTTCCACTGTCACTCATTTGTCTGTCGTTGCTCCTAAACTATGGAATGTTCTTCCCTATTGTCTCAGTTTATACACAAGTTGCCGCTTTATGATCTTCACTCAACTCTCATCCTCTTGCACTATCTAATCACCATGAATGTAATATCATGCTGTGTGCCCCTGTTTCTTCATGTATTTCAATTGTTACTGCTCTTCTAGTAATTTGGTACAGTAGCTAAGCAGAAATGCGTTATAAATCCAAATAAATACATTATGGTAATGCAGTGGGGCCGGAGACAATACCAGCAACCTCTGGACATTTCAAAAATCAGGTGGGCCCGAACAAGGATAAAATGAAAAAAACATCTGCAATATTTCAGGAAGCTGAGGCTTAGAACCAGCATTAACCTTAGACCTGGAGCTACAACGGGAACTAGAGGTGTACATATTCCCTCTTAATCATACCCTATTAGTGATCAAAGGTTACTAGAATGGGCCCCACATATAGACCCTGATCAAAGGCTTTCCCCAGTTATGGAAGTAGCTGGGAACCCATGCAAGGGGGTGGTCTTTGAGGGTCAATAATAATTTCTCATGGAACATCTAAACAGCAGCTTATATTAAGATCGAGAAATCCAAGATTTTAGCCACAGGAATAAAACTCCATTATACTCTTCGAGACCTGGATAATCAGATCAGACTCACAGCCCCATAAATCTCTGCTTTGAATTTGGTATTAAGTTATTTTTCTTCACTCTATGACAATGGGCCTGAATCGGGATTGCCGACCCAGCCCTTTAAAACGAGGTAGTAATACCTTGCGATGAATGGGGATGCAGAAGATACTCAAACATCAGTAATCAAACAAATTCAAACTAACTCAGGAAGTTGGCAAAGGTTTAACTTTTTTAATGTCAATAATCTAAAACAGGGAGTACAACGAACGGACATCAACGGACGTTTTGTAAAACCATATTTTGCATAATACTGCTTGATAATTAACATTGGCCTAAGCACATTCGGATTGCACTGAAAACTGCACCTGAATGAACCTGAATAAGGTTGACTTCACCACCATTTTAGAATCATCCGCCATTTTGATTAAACTCCTGTTTTCTGTCTCATGTTAAACTGTGTTTTCGGCTCCAGCACAGAAAAATGAACTTTGCACTGTGTCAACATGTTGAGGCTGCTGAAGCAGAATGTTTGTCCTGAACTAACAAACCTTGTAGCTGAACTGAACCTCAATTTAGATGTTGTCTGTACCAATAGTATCATCCTCGTTCAAACACTGGAACAGAATGGTGAATAGCTAAAACTATGTGCCTTAGCAGAAATCCATTGTGGTTGTTTGTGAAACTGGACTTACTTTAAGCTCGAAAAACAGATGTTACCATTGTATTCTGTGTGCAGAAAAACATGTCAAGTGTTTAAAGAAAACATCAAACAATGTACAACTATTTGATTCTGTATTAGCAATGTGAACTGGGTATGAACCCTAGTAAATTGTTAACTTGGAGAAGGGCTGGACGATGTAAGCAGGATTGTGTATAAAAGACGCATGCTTTGTAATGTCCAGCACTCTCTACCCTTGCGGTGTCTGCTGGGACACACTGTGAGGTGTTGGGAGCCAGATAGCTATCTGTATATGCCTATTAAAATTGTACATGCACCTCTGAAGTCGTGACTGGCGTATTTCATTTTTGGTTGTACTAAGCCCAGTGCTTTAAGTGGGCCGGGGCCTGCCGGGGCCGGGCCCCGGCAGTCTCCAAAAACTGGGGCTGAGCCGGGGCCCTGCCAGGGCCCCCAGTCCCACCGCACGCAACATTGGCGGGATGCATTATCCCGTCGCGGCCGCAGCCGCGACGGGAGATGCGCCTGCCATGAAGTCAGGCTAGCTGACAGAAGTGGCAGCCAACCACAGCGATGCTGTGCCTGGCTGCCACTTCTGTCAGTCATAGTAACTGCATCTGGTGACCCCTCGCGTGAGGGGTCATCAGAGGCAGTTACTGTTCCTTTGTTTCCCCAGGTCGCCGAGGCGTCTTTAACCCTCGGCGAACCTGGGGATTCCTCGACATATTTCGAGGTTTATAAAAGATGGCTTTGAAAGTACACATTTCAAGCCATCCTTTATAAAGTTTTGCCGACTGACAATTTTGTCCGTAGTCAAAGCTTTATAAAAGATGGCTTGAATTGTGTACTTTCAAAGCCATCTTTTATAAACCCGAAAACATGGCCTGAAAACTAGGCAAACCGTAAGGTACGCACACAAATATATATACATATATATATATATATATATATATATATATACATATATATATATATATATATATATATATCTGTGTGCGTACCTTACTATGGTTTGTGTACTTTGCAGGCCATCTTTTCTAAACATAGAAATATGTAACATATGTAACATATTTCTATGTTTAGAAAAGATGGCCTGCAAAGTACACAAACCATAGTAAGGTACGCACACAGATATATAACATGTATATATATTTGTGTGCAGACCATTTGCGTGCTTTTTAGGCCACGCCCCTCCCAGAAGCCACGCCCCCAAATGAGGGCCCCCTCTCGATTTCTTACCCCACTTAAAGCCCTTACTAAGCCTCAATATTTCCTTTGGTCTTTCAGTCTCACAGCATGATCTCAAACATTTCATAAAAAACGTAAGTTATATAGTAAAAACTCATCATTGCTGACGTCAACCTGCGTAGCAAACTATAAAAACCTATTGACAAAAGTGATTGGATCTAAGGGACCATCCAAGTATATGTTCCATACTAGTCTAAGAGAATGATAGGGTCTTTAACTTCAGGTGGGGCAACTAAGCCCACCCCTCAAACAGGTCACTATCACTAAATACACAACGTCCCATTGGTTACATAAGCTATAGGGCTCTTTACTACGTGGCCCTCTATGATTGGTTGGTCCTCTTACATCCATCAGTACTTTTCCAACTACGCCAGCAGCACGCAGGCTGGTCTCCAGGTGCTAGTGCTTTGGTCTTGACCATAGCTTACCACCAATTAGCATATCATCTATCATCACCTCTGTGGTCTGCACGTCAATTGAGGCTTTGTACTTGGCCTTGGGAATGTTCCATGCTCTGGAGAATACAAGGGAGTAGAGGCATGCTCTGTCTCCTTGTGCAGGTGTGGTTCCTCATGATTGTCCACTTTCACCCATCCACATGACTGAAGACCATGATTTTGAGCTCTGGTCTTCCCTCTGATGTCTTCCTTGTTTTCGTGCACCTCTTTTGAACAGGAGTTTGATCTTTCACAAGTTTGCAGCTACTGTTTGATCATTACAGCCAAAGGCGGCCTTGCGCATGCCGCAACCTATTCACTACATAGCTAGCCTCAAGAATACTTTGTCTGCTTGCGTTTCTTTGGATCTGTACATGTGTAAAATAACTTGATATCTTCATTACTTCTGTAACATAAACATCTTCATTTCAATCCCGAAATGTTACTTATCTCTGATACTTTCTCTGTGTTTACAGAATATCTACGTTCTCTTGTATCTATATTTCTTCTGGGTGCGTCAGTCTTGCTTCATGTGACGTCACCAATCGGCTCTTTTGCTCATTTTCCACACTTCTTCTAATATTTCATTGAAATGGCCATCATACTGTCATGTATGCAGGTATGGCATTCTCAATGGGAACCTTGCTTCCAGGATTCTCCTTGGTACTGGTATTTCTGAAGAAATGCTTTTTCAGGACCCATATTTGTATTACTCCTTTCAGGCATCCAGCTGATTTCACATGTTCATCTTTGTTCCAGGTCATAAGCATGCATTGTCTACCTGGACTGCAATGGATCCATCTCCCCACATACTTCTTGTGGTTCTTTGGGTACAGGAACTTTTTTCCCTCAGGTGCATGGATGCTGGCTTTTACGTAGTCTCTGATTTCTTCATCTGTTAGCTCTTTGGTTTTCCATCCTGATTCAACATCAATCATGATCTTCATCCCTATGGCTTTCTTTGCAGTCTTCTTGCATTGTGAGATAGCCAATCTGATTACACAGAATCCAAGCATGATCATCACCAACAGGGCTCCAAGGAATTTGAACATATCTGCCATCCATTGTGGAACCCACAAAAAGAGTGATCCAAACCAACTGCCATCAGAAATGTCTCCCACTTTGTCTACCATTTGGACGTGTAACTTCATCAGCATCTCTATGGCCTCTGCCAAGGTACCATTCTCGTCACCATGAGAATGCATAAACGTGCACCTTGATTCTCCAATTTTGGCACAATCAACTCCATTGTGCTCATGTCTAGGACGTATCTATTCTGAGGAGTCATCAGTCGTATGGCTCTCAGCTCTTCCTTGATAGCATTGAATCCCTTTATGGTAGTGTTGATTGTCTGCAACAACTCCCAACTGGTTATTTGTAACCACTTAGTATTTGCTGCTGTCTGGATCCTTGGCATAATGATTATCGTGAATATTGATGAAGTCTGGCTGAACAATCGGTTCTCATATGGAATAGAATCAAAAGCCTCTATTGACTTGGCTGAGAAATAGTTCTTGGTCTTCATTCGATTTATCAGCTCTATAGATAGCTTCTTCCTCATGTGAGCATCTGTTTTTGCAAAGCTACCAATGTTTAAGTCTCCTTTAGGAATCACCAAGGCTGCAACATGAACGTTTACTATGGAACATCGTCCTCCCCCATCCTTGGGCAGCTTCATATATGTTCTGGATCCACAAGCCCAGTAGTGATCCATGATCACTGCTATCCCAATGTGCATTCCTGGTACATCAACGATTAAATCACAATTCTGATTCTCTCCAACTTTTCTTGTGCCATTGTTTCTGAAATACAACGTTGCACTTTCCAAAGACACTATCTGCAAAGGTCCTCCTTTATCCTAGACTCATGTCAGTAGTTTAGCAAGTTTCGGTCATAGAGGTTTGCATCCATTCTGTACTATGTCAATGGTTGGCTGATAGAAAGCAATGACTACCCAACCTCTGCAGATGACCATCCATCTGGTGAAAGTACTGATCCCCAAATCTGCATCTGGCCTCTATTCTTCCATCTTTGAATATCCTATGCAGATTTTCCTGGACTCTCAAGTCTTCTGTTTACTTGCCATCTGATTCCAGCTCCTTTTACTCCGGGCTGTTCGTATCTGATCATGTGATGCTTAGTATGCATTCTTAGCCTTGTCTTTGTGTTTCCTAGACATAATCATCTTCCTCTGGATCCGTCCATTCAGTTGCCCGTTTGAGATAGGCTGTTCGGCCCATCAACTTACCTCTTGTCCATCAGAGCGCAATGTGTGGTAGACAAGGTGCTGTCTGGACATCTATTTCAATAGCTATGAAAATCTTAGACTTCCCCATACTGTAAGGCAGGAGTGCATATACAAAGCATTCCTCCTTTCAGGTTCTCCTTCCAACTTCTTTCATATGCTGATACCATATGTTATTTCCCAAATGTGCTGTACTATCCAGGAAATAATTCAGCTCATGATCATCCTCCCTTATACCTCTCTTAGGTCTCGTTCTTGTCTCATGAGCCCGTTTAATAATTTCATGAGGTATGTCAGCATAATTCTTTATCACGGGGAATCATAGGAACATTTCCCAGTGAACTTGGTGACTTTACATGTGCTACTTGTGTAGGAGAAAGTTCCAGAAGCCTCATACAGCCTAATACAAAGTAGCTATCACCTACCCTGAACCTCCTATAAGGAATTAAAAGCCTTTTTCGCATATTTTTCACTTTGTTGCATACCACATCAATGTATATTGCCTGTGTTTCAAACTCCTACCTGTTTTCATCTAAGCTTGCTAGAGGGGAACTGAATTATATTTGATTGCATTCCTGAGAACTGTGTGTTTCCTTCCATCTCTTTACCTTGAATAAAGGGAAGGGGTGAATTGTCAAGGAAAAGTGATTACATTGTCTTTTGTTGAAGCCATATTCAGTTATTTTCTGTACTGCATTTCATTCATCATTGCATTGTCCTTGAAGCCATAAAGGCATTCTCTACCACCTTATTTTTCTTTTCCTATTCATAAGTAACCAAGAACTGTGCTACTGTAGGATTACCTATTGCTGATTACTGCTCATATTCACAAGTGTGCTATCCATTAACAATTTATTTATAGAAGTGTGATATATATATATATATAGTTTAATTTTTCAATTTTTCAAATAAACCTTTTATATTTGCAAAACAAATCTACTTCTTGGCTCAGTGGGGTCAGGGGGATTCTAAGAGAGGAGTGTTATACAAGGGTTCATCATCCAGATTATAACTTGCCATAAAAATATATAAATAAGGGCTTCCCTTGGGCATCCCAGACAAGGCACTGACTTAGTGGGATTGCTTGATTGGAGTCACTTACAGGTCAGTCAATCTGTAACCCTCTCCAATGGCAATCACTGTGCTCCATCGTCTGCCTTCATCATCAACTCCGTCAAGCATAGCTAATTCTCCTTGCACTATAGCTGCTTGTAACTCTAAGGGAAATACTCGTTCCCCCTCTTCATCCATAGGTATTCTTGGCCTAAATAAAAACTCATCAGGTATTCTCACAGTCTTACCCACTAAACCAGGTAGCCATGTTAGCCAAATGCATACACCATAGTGAAAGGCCTCTGGTTCTAAAGGTACTCCTCGTATGGCCATTTGTCCCGTAAATGCCATGATAAATCCACTCACATTTAAATGCTTCATTCCTGGTGTTGAACACACTATGCCTTCACCAGTAAATGAAATCGTCATGTTTAACTTTGTCATTAAATCTCAACGTACTATATTAACTGGTGTCTGCCTCGAATAGAATAATGGCACAGACATATCACATTCTCCTATAGAGACTGGCAATCTTTCAGTAAAAGGAACTCTACTTGCAGCTCCTGTGAAACCTTGAGCATTCATGGCATTCCCAGTTAATGTAAATTTCCCCTCTCGTATACATGAGCATCTTGCGCCCATGTCTACCAAAAAAGAAAAGATTTGCCTCCTTTAGTGATGTCAACCCTCGGTCCTCTTGAGGACTGGGAGTCACTGATAGCACTGAACACATCAAGTCACCCAGTAAACTGTCCGATTGTGGGTACACACTTATTCCTGTGCCTGTGAAAGGATTCCTCCTTCAACAGTGATACCCCCTATCCTAGGAGTCATTATCCGGCCTGTGCTTGTACCCTGCTGTATTTGCATGGGTGAATGCTGTGACTGCCCTTGTGGCGGATTCATTGTTGTCGGCTGTGTTTGCAAATCGTGTTGCATTCTCGGCGCTTGTGCTTGCTGCACTGTATGATTTTGGGCAAACCCCACTGCTTTGTTGACTATATGCAGGCAGATGAGTGGTCCCCCCTCTTGAGAACTGCCCATTCTGTACAAAACCTTGGCTCCCACACATGCCTGCAATGTGCCCTGTCATTCCACATGTCCAACATATAGGAGGTCTCCTAATTTGCCCACGCTGTATACCTTGATTATCATTCTGTGTGTCTTGAAACCCACCTTGATTATTCTGGAAATGTCCCCGATTATTCTGGAAGCCTCTTCCTCAGAAGCCTCCCCTACCCCTTGGTATGAATCCATGATTACCTTGATCAAACTGCCTTTGGTTATTCACCTGTGTCATGATTGCTGCTTGCTGCAATTCTGACCCTTCTCTGCTAGTCAACATTGCCCCTTCTATGGCGCATTTTGACAACCTTTCTTGCAGAGCCGGAGAAAAACAAAAGGTGAGGGAGAGGGGTGCAGAAAGGGAGGGGAGGAACAAAACAAGCGGCTATCGCACTAGGCTTGACGACATTTCAGATAGTGCGTGAGGGGAGGGTGAGGAAAAAAACAAGTAAGGAGAGGGGGGAGGAGACAGACGAGGTTGCTATCAAACTAGGTCCAGGGACAATTTGATAGAGTAAGTGAATACAAGAATGTAAAGGGAAGGAGGGGCAGAGATAGGAAAAGGCAGAAAGGGAGAGGAGGAGAGAACAGAGAGTAAGCAGTCAGAAAGAGAGGAGAAGCAAGAGGGGAGACCGAATACAATTGCCGAAGTCAGTAGTAACACAATGTTGCAAGCCAGGATTCAAGATGAAGATGGGAATAGCATGATTCAGGACCACCATGAGTACAAGATGCAAAGGAAGTCCAGCATGAGAGTTGAGAAAGGGTGACGAACCGTGAAGTCCATAAAAGTCAAATCCAGTATTGGCCACAAGACAGTAATTGTGAAACCAGAATGTATCAGGACAGACTCCTGCAGAAGTAGGCTGGAGGGGGATGAGGGGGAGCAGGGTAGAAGAATCAAGCAAAACAGGCAACACCGGTGTGCGAGAAGGGTGGGGGGCACAAGGGAACATCATGGGGGGACCAGATGGGGTGGGGATGGCCTGTGGGGACAGAGGGAGTAAACACATGTTGGTGAATGCTTACCTGCTGTCTGAGCAGGGGGTAAGGCCCCGGGTCCTCCTGGTTTGAACAGGTCCAAACAGGAATTGCCCTTTTCTTCATCTGCCCAGGTCCAAACAGGAATTGCCCTTTTCTTCATCTGCCCTTCGCTTTGGATATGCGGGCGTGAGATGCCCGTGATCTAAGAGTTAAGAGAAGGAAGGAAGAGACAAGGCTAAGAAGGTGGGTGGTGCTTAGGCTAGGTGAGGTGACCTAGACCCACTTGCACCTGCTCTCCATCTGCAAAGGAAAAGAGGCTGGAGGGCTCCTTAAGTAGGGAAAAGGAGTGGCAACCAGGAAGGCAGCAGGTAGGCGGGGCTTGTTAATTGGGGAAAACGAGTAGCAAACTGGAAGGCACCAGGTGGGCGAAACTTAGGCCAGGTGACCTAGATCCACTTGCAACTGCTCCACATCTGCAAAGGAAAAGAGGCTGGAGGGCTCCTTAAGTAGGGAAAAGGAGTGGCAACCAGGAAGGCAGCAGGTGGGCGGGGCTTGTTAATTGTGGAAAACGAGTAGCAAACTGGAAGGCACCAGGTGGGCGGGACTTAGGCCAGGTGACCTAGATCCACATGCACCTGCTCCCCATCTTTCTTTCGGTGTTTCTCCTATAGCAATCTGCAATAATGCGCGATGGTCAGCTGTATTTCTGACCGTGGTTTTGCTTCCATGCACACCAGTTTCTTCAGCTGCTTCTACACTGGGTCTGGCAGCCCCTGACTTAATGTATGGTAGAATACAGGTATAGATTTTCCCCACGGCTCGCGTGTTTCCAAAGACCACTGCTCTTGAAAATGTTGACTGTAAACAAGAGGATCCTCCCCTTGCTGCATGTTCCGTGCCATTATAGCTCCCATATCTGACATATCTGGATATTGCACTTGCAGCGCTTTCCAGACTGCCGTTCTACAGTTATTAAACAGTGCTCCATCATGAGCAGTGTTCTGCACAGTGACACTCAAGTATCCTGCTCCAAATGTTGTCTGCTCTCTCCCGAAGAATAGAGGCTAGAAGACCTTTAATGTCTAATAGGGCTGACGTGTTTCCTCCCGTCATTTTCTCTAACTCATGTATCCATTTCCCAGCACCAGATGTTTACCCTTAAATTATCCTTATCCATCTGTGGCCATGATATGTATTGTGGTCTGGCCCCTCCTTTCTATACCAAAGAAAACTGCAATATCCCAAACTCACATTCATCCCCCATCATCTGTCTGTCCATAGCAGGAACAATTGTTCTGCACCGCCTTCTTCCTGGTAGTGACCTTAACCTTCTCACATAAGGTGATGAGTTCCCCCTCTCACTATGGGATCGCCCTCTGGGTCGATCTAGCCGCGCCAGAGATTCTGACGCCCAAGGTTTACGTAGGTCTAAATCTGACCATCTCACTTCTCTGTCCATCGGAGAACATCCTTCAGGACTACACGCGTCAACTCCCTCCTCGCCACAGAAGATTTCAATCATTTTTGCCCTTTCCTTTCGGTTCTTTCTTAGTCCTCATATCATGATAGACCTTATCGATTGCTTCCCCAATGCTTCTAGTATCAAACTCATCCTCTAGATTTGCTCTAGACGGACTTGGCATTGACTCATGTGTCGGAAAGAATTCTTCTATGTCCTCCCATGCACTACTGGATTAGGCTCCATTAATATCGTTTCTACGTGATCAATGTTGCGTGCTCTTTGCCTTCTCTTACGTTCTATTTCTTCGTCAAGTTCTCTTTGCTTCCTTACTTTCTCTCTTACCCTTTCTTCTTCCTGTCTTTTCATCTCTCTTCTCTCATTTGCCCTACGTATTTCTTTGTTTCTATGTCTTTGCATTCTTTTATCTCTTAATTTCTGCTCTTCCTCTTCCTCTCTTTCTTTCTAGCTTGTCTTGCTCTTCAATTGCTTTCTTTGCTCCTCTGCCTTCTCCTGCTTTTTCATCTGCTCATCAAGTTTGAGCAAAATCTGACTACCCATTCATTTGTTCGGTATCAACGCTACCTCATCAGCCTTGTCTTTCTCTCCTTTACGGTAGTCAGTCAAAATCTCGAAACCAAAATATCGAATACAAAAAGACCGAAAAAAAAAATATCGAAAAAAAAAATATCGAATTTTTTATTTATTTATTTATATATGTTTTTGGGGTCAGGTAAGTAAAAAAAAGGGGTAAAATAAAAAAAAATGAAAAAAAAGGGGGGTTGGGGGGGGAACCCCCCCATTTAAAAAAAAAACACATTGAAAAAAAAATTCGATATTTTATTTTTCGGCCTTTTGTATTCGAGATTTTGGTTCGAGATTTTGGTTTTCGATATTATCACTATAAACCCTCCTTTACATCTCTTTATCTCCTGTCTTATATCTCAGGATGTACTTGGTTGATCACTTCTCTCTTTGTCTCGTAAGACTTTAGAGATCACATCAATTTCCGGAGTCTTCTCTGGACTCTCAGGCGACTCATATGCCTATTGCTACCTTAAGTTCTCTTAATGGGTACAGTCCATCATCCTTTGGACTATCGCCATTTATATCAGGTACGGTGGGGGAGCTGAAGGCTCCTCACCCCCCTCTTTGCACTGGTTAAGCATCCAGTCTTCAGGAAGCAGCTCTTCCCTTTCCTCCTGGTACATCTTCCGGAGCTCTCAGCTCACTAACCTCTTTTCTAACTTTTTTCCCGTGTATGCTGTGTGCAAGTATGTCGCCATGTGTTTCAAAACTGCTTTTGATAGTGATCCCCCTAGTGGCCATGGCATGAACATCTTATCTGCCATGCCCTTAACCCATTCTGCACTGTACTATTTAAGTTTGGGTGTGTGTTTTTGGTGACTGCTTGCATAGATGTATAAGCGGAGTAATATCCTCCATTCTGACTTGTCACACTTGACTGTCAATACTCACCGTTACATTTTACACTTTAAAAATACGTTTCAGAAAAATAACACAATATGAGCACGCACCAACCGTCGCAGCTCCAAGCCTTTTATACCACGTTTTACTTCAGTGGGAATGGGGACCACGGAAACACCGGCACCATTGTTAACAGTGCCGGGGCTTCCGTGATGGTATGCCTACTGTGGCCACTGTGCCTGGCAGGGTCAGACCTGTCGGGCATTGCAACTCCGGCAGGCAGACCCGTAGTTTGCCGGTCCAGAAACAACGGTGCTGGTAGGTAAGCTTACTGGCACCTTTGTTTCCAGACAGGCACACTTATAATGAAGCTCAATGTGTTCTTTGATCACAGGGTTCTTTTTGATATTTCCACATTTCAAAGGCCGAAAACACAAAATATTGTTTTTTTCCGGACGGTTTTGTGAGCCCTTTAAAATACTGAAATATGAATTTTTCAATCCCCACCTCCCCCGAAGCCAATCCCGAACCTACCCGACACTCTCCAGCTGGATTCTCTGAAAATCGGGGGTTGCACCCCCATACACCCCACTTTCATCACCCACCACCCCCTTCCCAGCCTTACCCATTCCCCCTCCTCTCCCATACAGTGGCACACTCACACACACACACACAACCAAAAAACCACTTACCTTGCTCCTTCAACTTCCCTTGTCTGCATGCGCCTGTCAGCCCCTGCACACGCTCATGTGTGGCAGGGGCAGGACAGTTTAATTGACAGAGACCACTCAGAGCGGTCTCTGATCAGTATTTCTAAACCAGGCTTTATTTTTTTGTTTTTTAAAAACAGAATTTTCACTCCATACAGATCACAGAGCTAAAGGCAACAGGGAGGCCTTATGGGAAAAGTGTCTTCTCTACGGGATACACCAGAGTCAATGGAAAAAATGGTTCCTGAGCCCAGGATGCTGAATGTGGTTCCAGCAGGCAGCGGTCTGGAAACCACTCCCAAAAGAGAGAAGTAGAAGAAAAAAAGGGCAAAAGAGCACAAAGCACAAATGCAAGGGCGTTTCTAAGAAAACTTCATCTTACCGAGGAAGTGGCCTATGCAGACCGGGATATGTGAGCTCATGACATATCCACGGACAGAATAATAGCCATTAAAAGCAGTAGTATTCTGATCGGAAGTGTTTTGATGGAGAAGGATTTCAGCCGGTCCTAATAAAAATCGGTAATAATGCCAATGCTTTAGTAGTATCCTTTTCTATGTGTTTTTTCATCTTTTGTCTTCCATATATTTCTCTTGTCTCGTTCAATGCTGATCATATTATACTTTGTGATTGTTTCTTTGTCTTTCTATCCCGAATTAATTATGTAAAAAAAACTGTGAAATTATTAAGTTTTCAATGTCAAAATGTTTTGAAAAAGTTGAGCTTACTCAGCTAAATAAAAAAAAAAAAAATGTAACTTAACTTAGTAGTACCCAGTCAAAAAAACGACTCCATCTTCGAAAATTCACACAGGAAAGAAGAACCTCATGGCCTCTTTACCACGGGTGATCCATCAAATGAAACTTCTGCCCAGTGTGGTGCCGGGGATCTTTGCAGCAGGAGTCAAGCCGAAGGATTGGATAAACAAATGCAAAGACCAGATATTCTTCATTTAAAAGATAATATAAAGGTAGCAGTGGTCCCAGCTCCAGAAATTGTGCAGAAAGGGCCTGTGGAATTGGTTGCGGCCTCGGACGATCACTTTGGTCTAGTTATTGCAACCAGGAAACAAGGTGTCCTGACTTTAAGTGTGGCCTGGTGAGGGGCAAGAAGGAAAATGCTGATGGGAAACAGTGAAGTTAGTTCCAGCAGAGCTGTGGGAGCTGCCTCGGATGGTATATGGAGTGTTCCCAGCTCTTGGAAGATGAATTAAACCTCTACACAAACATCTCTTGTGAGGCAAAGTGACCTTTTCGTAGCACCCTTTATGACGACTCTGAACCCAGAAAAATGTGATATGGGCTTGCAATGTGAAATAGAACCTGCAGATGACTGTGCCGAATGCTCAATGAATGTCCCACAGCCAAAACCATGCATCTACGAGGAAGCGCAGAGTGACCAATTAGGGGGACGGGTAGATACCCGCCCTGTGTGATCTTGTGAAGACAGGAGCTCATTGAACCCCAGAAGGGTATCTTGATTCATGAAAATAAAAAGGGAGCTGAAAGAAAAGATTGCTTGGAAGCACCTAGAGTGCTGATGTACCCTTTGCAAGGAAGAAAATGATCATCTGTCAATAGGAACAGCAGGTCCAACTGTTTTTAGTAAGAAGGTGGACAGGAAGCCGAAGGAGATGGTGTCTAACAATAGATTTCACCTTGAAGGACTGGAGGGTGGAAATTGCGAAAAATACTTCTTAATATGCTGTCAATTATGCAACAAATAGAGATACAGGCTAGAGCCCCACAAGAAGAGCAGGAGCTATGGAGACGTAGGGGGTGTTCATTATCCCCCACGGAAGCACTACAGACAGGAAAGTACTGGAAAGCCAGTGATGCCAGCGGCACTACTAAAAGTCACACTTGAGCAGCTGCATTACCCCACACATATAACCCGAGAAAGTCTTCCTGCCACTATTGCAGTAGACTGGTTTGTTCCCAATCTATTGGAACATGTTGCACAGTTCATTGTGAACTGCATCGTGTGACAGAAGTTCACAGCTGGGCATACACTAAGAACAATCCGAGAAGTAATACCCTGTCCGAATGGTCCGTTTCAGCATTTACATATCGACTATGTTTGTATGCTGCAGACAGGTACTGTATATAGGTATCTATTAGTGGTGGTGTGTCCCTTTTCTCGATGGATTGGGGCAGGTCCTTGTACACATCCTAATGCCACCTGCGCAGCAAAGTTTCTAGTGCGCAAAGTATTTCCAAGATGGGGAGTGTGTGAAGTATTAAGGTTATATAATGGGCCACACTTTGTCAATGAGCTGTTGGAAGAAATAGGGCTTCTATTGAGCATAAAGCATACGTTTTCTTCAGCTTATCACCCACAAACGGCACATGTGAGAGACTCAACGGCCTCCTTAAGGAAAGGATAGCAAAGATCAGATTAAGGTTGAAAAAGAGATGGCTATATTGCCTACTCTTAGCCTTGTATGCCCTTCGAAATCAGCCAGGTTTGGACCATCATTTTATGCCCCATGAACTAGTAACATGGTGCCGCATAAGGATGCCTCTCCAGAGTCAGGAGGGATGCTCAGAGTGTAACGCAAACTCTAGGTGATGAAATGCATGAATATTTGACATGTAGGACTACCGTTGTTTCTTTCATTTCAGATCAAGTCAAGCATTGGAGGGAGGGGTCAGGGAACACGGAAGAGGATGGCCCAGTAACCAATCGGAGTGAATTATTGCCACCTCCAAAGTTGTATGTGGGAGACCAAGTGCTTAATTAAAAACTTTACATGTAGATGGCACGATGCAAGGTTTAATGGACCTTTCTGTGTGGAAGATGTTTCCCCTACTACAGTTAGGGCATCTGGAAGAAGAGCTTGGTTGCATTTGGGCGATGTAAAAATCTTTAAATCCGAGAACCTGCCTCTAGTACCCGTTGACCAAAAAGCAAGACAAGAAGAACAATTGCTGTGTGTGCAGACCTGATCGATGACCAGGAAGAAGGAAGACAAAACAGTGTGTAATTGAAAAGACATTTTGTTTTGGACTGGAACTAATTGGACACTCCTTAAGATTTTAGCAGGAAGTGCATGGACTTGCAGAGAATTCCAGAGCTTAAACGTACTTTTAGAGATTCCTTGACAAATTAAAGTTATATGAACATTATGCCCAAATGCCAATTCCTTATTAAAAATTGGATGAGAGCTCAATACCCAGATTCGTTTTTAGGAGCATATCTGTTTCAAGGTTAGTACATGTTACTCGTCGACTGCGACACACATTGGCTTGTAGTTCTATTTTTGTGTTTATACTTCAGTCATACTCTACCCTTGTTAGGAGAGATGTTAATATACTCAGGTGTATTCATGATCCAAAGAACGGCCCAGTTAGAAGAAGACTTTTAATTGCAATAATTGATTACATTTTGCAATTACAAATGTGAGTTGAACACCTGTATTAAAAATTATTCAGGACGATGGAAATGCAGTTTCAGGGAGACTAGCAATTCAAAGAGAAATGGCGTGGCACACAAAATGTTTTTTTTCTAGACTCTGATGCCTGATATATAGATGCATGGGCTGCCTCTTTTTCTTTCTGTATCTTACATTTCAAAGTCTTTCTCATGCTGATGGTTCAAAAACACGACACATGGAATTTTTCCTAGTATGAGTACAAGTGATGATCATTTCTTTAACCTATTTGGGCATGTCAGACGACATAATGCAGAAGAGTATAAACAAGGGATAAATACTGATCTTGATAATTCATCTCTCCTGGGGAATAATATGTGGTACCAATATATGAAAAAGGTGGGGGAGAGAGCATCTGATGAGTGCTGCTATGTCTGCTCTCTTATCCCCTATGGCATGAGTACAGTAAGAACATTCATTTCAAAGGAGATGCCGACACATGACGCAAAGTGCCTCAGCCATCTAGCGGCATGTACTACCTGAGGACAGTTCCAAGGGTGTTGGGCAACCCTGCAATGGCAATCAAGACAGTCGTTTCCATACCAGGATGATTATATCAAGACAAAACAAATGGAAAAAGAGCCTGGATGAAAACAAGATAAAAGTTCCCTGTTAGGGAACTCACGTCCCCTGCACACTGTCTATGGCTAGAAGAAAACCAAACTTTTATAAGTGGTAAAGCAAGATACCGAATTCAAGGTACCTAGTACGAGTAGATTGGGTTCCTCGATATTGAATGTATCCAAAATTTGTAGGACATTAGTAGCGTCTTTAAGATAAGTAGGGGTGTCCTGTACTAACGGTTGAAGTGCAGTGTCTAAACAGACTGCCAACGGGTGGAAAACGCTTTCTATCCCTGCCACTATCATTCTGAATGGTGGGTCCAAGCTGTTTTTATGTATTTTAGGCAATGCGTAAAATACAGGTGTACCTGGGAATTGTTTTATTAGGAACTCACAATTGTTTTCAGAAATCCAATCCATCTCGAATGCTTTGTCAATTGTTTCCTTGATGATTTCTTTGATGGCAATCACAGGGTCATTGTCTAAAGTTAGATATGTTCTGGGGTCTGTCAGTAGTTTAATACAACATTTATTATACTACTTAGGATCACAGCTATTAGTCTCGTGGGCGTTGGCTCTTGCATATCTTTATGGTTACAATATTAGCAAGATTTGTCAAATCAAATTAACATTTAAAGAAATCTGGTTATCCCATACTTAAGGTAGGGCAGCTAGTAGCCCGTTACCTCCAATAGTTAAAACTTGAAATTGACATTTGAAAACACCATGCGTAATTTTTGTAAACGTCAGCATTGAATGCTTCTTTTCATTCACCCTCTATCGTGGTGAGAGTACAACTTTTTCTAAGCAATTGATTCAAGTGTACCACTTGCCCATGACTTAACAAGCTTATCACATCTATTATTTAAGACACCTTTTGCTATTGTTATATGGCAACATTATATCTAGCTTTTATGTTATGACATCCACATACAGGGATAATGTAGTTCAACTATAAAGGCGTCTTTTTAGTAGCTCTTCACTTGCGTATATTTAGACACCTGCTCTTAAAGCCCTCACCGCTCTCCAGACATCTGCCCTACAATTGTTAAATGGTGCTCCATCATGCGCTGTGTTTTGTGTCATGACACTTGAATAGCCTGCTCTCGTCCAAATGTCAGCTGCACTTTCCCCAGGAATGGCTGCTAGGAGACCTTTAATGTCCCCTATTGCTAAAGTATTTCCCCCTGTCATTTTCTCGAGTTCATAAATCCATTTCCCATACCCACCGTTAAACTGGGGAATTTACATCTTAAGTTATCCTTATCCATTTGTGGCCACTGAATATACTGTGGTCTGGCCCCTCCTTTATCCAATAAAGGGAACTGTGTGAACCCAAATCCACAATCGGCTCCCATTGTATGTCTATCCATAGTGGGGGCAATGGTTCCTGATCGCCTTCTACCTGGTAAGGACCTCAGCCTGTTCACAAATGGTGGATATTCTCCCTTCTCACTATGTGATCGTTCTTTAGGTCGCTCTGGATATGGTATAGGTGCTGGTGTTCTATCTTTAGGCTGCTCTAGATCAGACCATCGTACTTCCTTGTCTGTCTGCAGACATCCCTCGGGACTGCATGCACTTCTTCCCTCCTCCCCACGGAAGACTTCTCTCTTTTCATCTGACATATCTAGTTCCCAACTAGTATGGCTCTTTTCTCTTTCGCCCAAGTCTAAAGTTAACCTGCTGAGAGACAAAGCTCTATGCTCAAGACCAAGTAGGCTTCTTTCTTCGTCTCATGATTAACTAGTATGGCTCTTTTCTCTTTCGCCCAAGTCTAAAGTTAACCTGCTGAGAGACAAAGCTCTATGCTCAAGACCAAGTAGGCTTCTTTCTTCGTCTCATGATTGGGCGATTATACATTGATCTTCCTTTCCTCTGTTTCGCGGTTCATCTCTTGCTCTCATATCCCAAAAGACTTTATCGATCCTATCTCCGATACTCCCTATCTCGGAGTTCTGATCTAATGTAACTTCAGATGGCCCAAACGTTGCTCCCTGTGATGGGAGGAACTGCTCTATATTGCTCCATCGTATCACTGGACCCGTCTCTATTAACTCTTTCTGAATGCAATCAATATCGCACTCCCTCTGTCTACTTTTTGCTCCATTTCTTCGTCTATTTTTTTGCTTTCTCGCTTCCCATTTAACTCTTTCCTCTTCTTGTCTTTTTTCTTCTCTTCTTTCGTTCACTCTACGCTCTTCTTCTTCCCTTTGTCTTTGCATCCTTTTATCCCTTAATTTCTGTGTTTCCTCCTCTTCTCTCTTTCTGTCTTGCCTGTCTCGTTCTTCAATTGCTCTCTGCCTGTTAACATACTTTCTTTGCTCCTCCGCCCCTTTCCTCTTTCTTTTGCTGCTCTTCCTGATACATCTGTTCTCGTCTCTGCCTACTCTTTTGTTTATGTTCCACTTCTTTCAGTTGCTTTTCGCGTTCCCCGTCTTTTCCACCCTGTTCGTCTTGATCTTCCCTTTGCCTAACTTCCTCGATACTTTTCCCATCGAGCTTGAGCAATATCTGTCCACCCATCCATTTGTTCTGTATGAGCGTTACCTCGTCAGCTTTATCCTTTTCTCCTTTCCATCTCTTAATTTCTCGTTCTAAGTCTGTAGTTACATTCGATCGCTCGCTTTTCTCCTCCTTGTCCTGTAACACCTTAAAAATCTCTTCCTTTCTTCTAGCCTCTTCTGGACTATTGTCACCGCTATAAGCAGGTGGTTCATATATCAGGTTACCATACCCTATCGCCGCTTTTAGTTCCTTCAATGGGTACAATCCTGCACATTCTGTATCAACGCTGTTTACTTCAAGCGAGGCAAGAGGAGCAAAAGGCTCAACGCCTTCCTCCTTACACTAAATGAGCATCCAATCTTCAGGTGGTGGATCCTCCCGCTTCTCCTGGTACATTTTCCAGAGCTCTAAAATATCTAACCTCTTCTCCAATTTCTTCACTGTGAACGCAGCGTGCAAGTATGTGGTCATGTGTTGCAATACTGCTTTTGACAGTGAACCCCCTTGTGGCCATTGCATGAACATTTTATCTGCTGTTCCCTTTACCCACTCCGCACTATACTGTTTGAGCTTAGGCATGTGTTTTGGCAGTGTCTTGCACAGGTGCATCAGTGGAGTAATATCTCCCAATGTCACAAGTCTTAATTGACTCTTTATACTTACCAGTTTTTTACCCAGAATACGTTTCAGAAAAAACACAAATATGAGCACACTCCAACCTTTGCCGCTCAAAGCCTTTACTTCTCCATTATCTCAAGTTATTTTTTCGGTCGGAGCCGACAATGACTCGAAAATAAATATCTTTTTATCTCTACTTCAACCTCACAGCTTATTCTTGTCGCTCTTCAACACTTCTTTTCAAATACAAAATACACAGATAGACTAGTTGACTTTTCACATATAAACCATGGTACTCCTTTTCTCCTAGCCCCTAAAATACTGTGATTGGAGTTGGAGTCATTCCCTATCATAAACCTGTTTATGTGCCACCTACTTAACCCCACTTGGGGTTTTTGAAATGACTCCTTCTAAACCTGCCTTGAGGTAGAAAACCAGGCTCTATAATCGCTCCCCGTTTAAACGCTCTGCGTTATATTCTAAACAACCCCCATTACTTTTCTATGTTACCACAATCCCATTCCGTTATTTTCCCATTCCCCTCAATTTACTCACCATTCGCTCTCCAGCTCTAGGCCTTCTCCATCGTCTCCCCTCCTCTTTACCGACAACCGTCACCTTCCGTCCACTCAGCGCCTGTAGAAACCAGGAGGGATTTCATCAAAGAGGGACCCATCCCACCTATATCGATCTTCTAACAAGTTTTCTATATCGGCCACTCTCCACAGGAAACCTTGCGATCTTCTGGCTAGATGACGGAGGGTGTCCGATCGTCAGAAGCACTGAATACTTACTGGTCGATGGATACTCAAACCATCCTCCCTCTGCTACCAAATGAACCAGTAGGCCCTTTTAAGCGAGGTAGTGCTATCTGGGATGTAGGAGGATGCAGAATTTACTCTTGCATCAATAATAAAACTGACTCAGGAAGTTGGCAAAACTTAGATGTTTTATTAACAATTATCTAAAACAGGGAGTACAACAGACATCAACGGACGTTTGCTCAAGTCTCTCAATGATTTACATGAAAAAAACTCAGTTATATAGAAAAAATCTTGTCATCATTAATGTCCTACTACGTGGCGAAATAAGAAAAATGGAACTGGGATTGTGGTTGGCCTACGGGGAACATTAAGGTATACTTTCTATAAGGGATAGGATTGTGATTGGGTCTCTAAGATCAGGTGGACAACTATGCCCACCCCTAGTGCAAGTCATCTTCGCTGTCATAAAATACAGGTTTTATTGGCTTTCAAACTATAGGGTTCCTTGCTTCGTGGCACTCTACAATTGGTTGGCACGCTTGGACCCTTCTGGAATATTCCACTTGCTAGCAGCACGCAAGCTGGTACCCCAAGTGCTGGAGGGTTGGCTTGGTCATGCCTCCCCACCCAATTAGCCCATCATCCATCATCAGTCCTACTGTCTGCCATTCGAATTGTCTTTTGAACTTGGCCTTGCAATTTCCGGCTTCCAACATATAGGCAGGATAGGGGTGGGAGTTCCGGTAGAGGCATTTGGCTCCTCCTCTACACTGCTATGATAACGACACCTACATTCATGCCTGGACTGCAAAGAGCAGTGAATGCCAAAGGGATTCAGATTACCAGATAGGAGCTGTTACAGACAATTAACTATAAAATGATTTAATTCCATAAAGAAGAATTGAGGGCCATAAGGTTGATGACCCTCCAGAACAGGTATGTCCTTGACATGATTACAGAAATGGAAGGAGGCGATTGTGACAAGGTTGGGCCTTCTTGCTGTACATTCATACCATCTCATGACGGTGAGAATGAGACTGACGGATGCTATAACTATGTTGACAGAACTACACACAAAAATGGAGGAAGAGACAGGGCCTATTGGAGATGACAATTGTTTCTCATACCTGTTTTCATGGCTTTCTGACTGGATGGCGAGTATATTCAAGTTCCTTGGAGCAATATTGGTGATGATAATGTTCGGATTATGTGTTATAAGGATAATAATTGGACAATGCCAGAAAACAGCAAAGAAAGCAGTGGGAATTAAGATTGTGATCGATGTAAAAGGTGAAACCGAAGACAACGCACAGACTGAAAGTACCATCAGAGACTGCATAAAAGCAAGTATTGTGGCACCCGAGGGAACGAAGTTCCTGTATCCAAGAGATCCCAAGAATTACATGGGATGCTGGGTCTTCTGTACCCTCAGTGGAGAATACAATTACATGACCTGGAGTGTGGATGAACAAATAAAAAATGTGGATACTCTGAGGGTGGGGGGGGTGATGAAGATATGGATAGCAAAGAAACCTTTCTTCAAGAGGAGATCCAAAGAAACAGATAAACTCAAGGAGGTGGTCGAGGACTCAACCAGAGTGGGGCATGTAGAAGAGCAGACATACACCCACAGGAGATCTGTCCCCCCCTACCTCCTTGTATTGGAGCCATGAGACCATGCCCTGTCTAACTTCAGCTACTGTACCAATAATACAGCGAGCATATGGAAGACAGTGTAGAGGAGGAGCTAAGTACCCCCACATCAAGCACTTTACCTATATTGCCTATAGATTGGAAACCAGAGTATGTGACTTACACGGAACAGTTGAACCAACAAAGGGCAGAGTATGGGCTCTGTGCAGTACCAGTGAAAGTACCAATACCTAAGAGAATCAGGGCGGCAAGGTACCCACTGAGGAAACCATACCTGCACACAAGAAAATATGATGGCCATTTGAATGCAATCCCTGAAGAAGCAGAGCAAATAAACGGCAAAGATGAATGGTGACGTCACACAGAAACAAGCTGAAGAGACGCAGAGACCAGAGAATGCAGATATTATATAAGGCATCAAGAAATTATCAAGGATAAATGACATATTGGGATCAAGGTGAAGAGGCTTATGCCACAGAAACAGATGAGAACATTAAGTCAATTTACACATGTACAGATGCAAGAGAAACGCAAGCAGACAAAGTAATCATAAGGCTAGCTTATAGAGAATAGATTGCGGCAAGCGCCAACATTTACATATATACCTATGGACAAGTGAAGGATGGATGTTTCCAATGTGCATCATAGCAGTGCTGGACATTAGCAAGAAGGCCTCATTTCTAGGGTGTCGCAGTTAAAAAGCAAATTGAACTACAGAAGTTAATCTCAGCAGACGAGGCTGGGTGAGCCAAGAAGCCAAGGTTTTATCAAACTGGAGTGAACTGACATTGCATACAAATTATGTGAAAGAACAAAACTCCTGTTCAGAAGGCATGAACAAAACAAGGAAGCTGTCAGAGGTCTATTAAAAAATATTATTAAATGCACCGAAAGGCACGATTCCATGGTCTCTAGTCACATGGAAGCATGAAGTTGGACGAACGAGATGGTCACACAAGCACGAGGGCAGACCGTGCTTTTCACTCACTAAATTTCTCAGAGCTCAGAGGAAACTCAAGGCCGGGCTTCAAAGCCTAATTAACAGTAGACCACTGAGGTGATGATGGATTGATATGCTAATTGGTGGGAAGCAATGGTTAAGGCGAGCTCACCAGCACCTGGATGGCCAGCCTGCATGCTGCTAGACGCAGGTGGAAAATTACTGATGGAGGTTAGAGTGCCAAGCAATTGTAGAGGACTGAGTATTTAAGGGTCCTATAGTTGTGTAAACCAATGGGATGTTGTGTATTTAGTGACATTCATAGTGGTCATTTTTAGGGGAGGGTTTAGTTCCCCCACCTGATATTAAGTAACCAGTCACATTTTCACACTTTTTTAGACTAGTATGGATTGTATACTTTGACATTCACTCAGAGCCAATCACCCATACTCATAGGTTTTTGTAGTTTGCCACATAGGATGACGTTAGTAACCAACGTAGGTTGACGTCATTGATAACGACTTTTGTGCATAAAGTCTCAGTTTTTACTAAGAATGTTTGAGTAAGAGGATCGAGCCAGTTCGTTGATGTTTGTTATGCTCCCTGTTTTAGATAATTGATAATAAAACAGTCTTCCTTTTGCCAACTACCCGAGTTGTTTTAATTATTGATGTATGAATAAATATTTGCATCCCCATCTATCTCCAGGGTAATTACTACTCATCAAAGGGGCTGGGCGATCCAGTTCAACGGTATGCATTAAGATGACCATATCCAATGTACCCTCAAGTTGATGACAGCCTGCAGAAGGAACTCCCTGAAGGAATATGAGAAAGAGCGAAGAAAATTAACTGCTGATGTCATACGAAAAAAGTATGCACAACGTCCTGAGATAGTGAGCGAAGATGATCTATGGATTCTAGAGGAGAAATGACGAAGTGAAGAATCAAGTGAACCTTAAAATGGAAAAGGAAATTACATGGTAAAAAGTGCTGTAGAAATCAGAGGTTTAATTAATGTACAGATGCTGAAACGCAAGATAGATCAAGTCATCAAATAGGCTGGCTATAAGTATATAGAATACAGGCGAAGCCACCATTGCACAGAAACTGGACATTGGTATCATGAAATAGTAAGCCAAAGAATCATTGAGAAAGAAGGAAAAGCTCTGTCGCAGTAGAATAGAAGGCTAGTGGAACTGCATGGAGAGGCTGTCTGGCCTGAAGTCAAGAGCTGAGAAGTCGAGGTCAGCTATCTACTCTGAAGAAGAACAAGTGTGTGGAGGACGAATCCTCTCACATTAAGGTGCAAGGAAAAACACAAAGGATGCCAAGTTTTAATTCAGTTAAAGCATTTAAAAGCTGCAGAATGAACAGAATCATGGTCTCTTGTTTTTTGAGTCAAGGATGGAAATAGGGTTTGAACTTGGAGTTCCAGATACGATAGCGAGTGCCCTCACTACAGTACATTCCCAGGACAAGAATACTCTGCAAGGCCAAAGAACCAAGAGAATTTCATGGCAGAAGGCATGGGTGATAAGAGATGCTTGGCTAATTGGGTGGCAGAGCAGCCTCATGTCCTATCAACTTGCACCTGGGTCTTAGCTTACGTGCTGCTAATTGAACAGAATGTTCCATACATGGCACAAGCGTGCCAACCAATTGTATTAGTCTGTATAATGAAGGACCTTATAGCTTGAGAAACCAATGAAACACTGTGTAACTGATTTGTCTTAAAATGACACGTATGAAGAGGTAGGCATACGTTGTCCACCTGATGTTGGACAGCCAATAACAGACCTAGCTCACATATGATTGTATATCTAGATGTGTCCCATAACCAATACCACCCATGATAGGTTTTTCACTATTGCCACGTAGTATGACATCATCTGATGCATAATAAAACATATAATTGTATTTTATGTGAAAACCATTGAGAGACTGAGCGTACACCCGTTGATGTTCGTTGTAAACTCCCTTTTTTAGATGATTGTTAATAAAACAGCAACTTATCTTCTTGAGTTTGTCCGGTTATTTGGACTCAGAATTATTCTGGTGTAATCCCATTCAGCTATAAATGCACGTTCCAAGGACCATAAACTCGAAATATTGTGGAATAATTATCTGAGTGCCTGTGACAACTGCTCATGGCTGTTGCATGCCAGGAAAGCTACACATACAAATAAATTACTGGTGCAAAATGTCAGCACTTGGATCCCGGAGCTGCAAAATGGTCTTTAGCATCTTGAGGCACCTTCACAATTGGAGCTTTTTCATCTCTACCAACCATGCTCACTGCAGGCACCTGCTGGCCCTATTCAAGGTTGTGGAGTCAACTCAAACTGTACCTGTGATCAGCTTCTATGGAGTTGGGGGGGAAGGGTGTGTGTGTCTGTGTGTGTGTCTGTGTGTGTACGTGTGTGTGTACACGCGCGCGCATGCACACGTGCCAGAATTTCTTATGAGTCCTGAGAGAACCACCAAACTACCTATTCCAGGCTAAATCTACCAGAATCCACTCGTGTACCCGCATATCGTGTGGCGTTTTTCCCACTTAAAAGACAGGGGGCAGCCAAAAGATTTCCCACATCGTTGTGACCTTTTGATGTTCATTAGAAAACATGTGAGATTTTTTTAAACATCTATTCTATAATGGTCACCCTAAATATTGCTGTGGTTTCTAGTACTATATCTTCCCTATTTGCAGAAGTACGCATTTATTGACCACAAGATCTCGTTTTCTTAAATGTGTTGTAACCCCGTGCCCTGCGCCTGCATCCCCTTAACACCTGGGGTGCAGATAAAGCATGTGCTGTGCCTGCAGCCCTTATAGGTGATTCAATCGTACATCAAGGAACACTGTCAGTCTTCTGCTTGCATATAACCGGATTGTGGTGTTCTGAGAGCTCAAAGTACAAACCTCTTCACTTGAGGGTGTTGACAATACAAACATAACTGTTACATGTAGACAAACCAGGATGTGCGCAGTAGCAGCAACAGGTACATGGAGATTATTTTCTTTGGCCGCTGAAGTCAATAGTGTACCTTCTATCTTGGGGCAGCACCGTAATGGAGAGTAACCCCCACCCCCATCTCAAACAATTCTTGTGAGGTCATGTTTTTGTGTGGAAAGGCCTAAAACCAGGTGTGGCGGAACCCTGTGATATATATAGCACAAGGTATTTGCGGCCATGTGGCGACTGGGAGACTGCGAACTCAAATCTTTCGTTCTTCATTTAAATCAGATCAATTGATTGGTGGGTCTGGTGCACATCATCCTTTAGGATGCGAAGCGCCTGCGTGGGTCCGTCCACGCCTCCTATAATTGAGAAGAAGATCAATTCAGTTTTAAGGAAAAGTGGAGTCACAATGGGGATATAAGGGATTGCCAACCGATCTGGTACATTTGATAACAGCCTTATATCCTTTGGAAAATGGGCGCCCCTCGCTAGTGAATGCCTGTGACAAGTCTAATGCCTGGACCACTCGAGTCATGAGCACGCGCTTTCGCCCTCCCACTGATCAGTGTCCTCTTACCCCCACCACACGCCCCTAGTAGGTGTGGTATTTCTGGTCCTGACCTAGGTCGCGGCACTCAAGAACTATTCCCCGCGGCGGCCCACGGGGTGTCAGGAGGAGGCGGCGAGCGTGGGCCCATAAAACAAATATTTGAACTGAGTAACACCGCTATTAGCAGCAAAACAAACCTTTTAAAGAAGCTTGTCTGACAGGGACGAGCACCAGGGCTATGCCATAAATCACAAACCGCGGCGAGATCTGGCCCTTGATAAGGTGAAGAGGCGCACGAAGGGAGGCTCTGTCCCCGAGCTACCCCTGTCCTTAACGCAGCAGGTACGAGCAGGTACTACTGCGCGCTGCCCCGGCCAGGGGATTCCACGCGGGAGCTGCCGGCGTTGATTAGGGGGGGCGGCGAGTGTGTGTGTTTTTGGACGTGTCACTGAACAAGACAAACGGCCGGCTTCAAAGCAGGCGCGGGTAGCAGCCCTGAGGGACCAGGCGGGGGCACGTGGGAACCAAAGCTCCAGCCAATCAGATCCAGGTCCCCTCTGTTGCTCGATGCCGCCTCCGTCTCACAGGATAGAGACTGCTTCCGCGTTTTGTGTTGCTGTCACAATTTCGATGTAAGACCAACTTTTAGGTGTCCTCCTTATGCGAGAACAGATTTTCGTTATCATTAATAAATGAAGAATCAATCCGGAGATGAGCCTTTCTTTGGTGGTCTTAAGTCTCAACACCACGCTCGCACACAGCATGGCCTTAGACACGCCTCACTAAAAAAGTAAAAGCGAACGTGAAGTGCACGTAAACAGCAATCAGCGACATTCAGCGACTGGGCTATAGGGAAATTGGATACGTTTTGGCCTTTGAAAGGGCTGGCATGGCTGGGCAAAGGACATATAAGGAAGTTGGAAAGTCTAGAAACGGTGCATGACTAAATCAGAAGGCTGTATTATTACAATAATAACAGAGCTGAGGGGGCCAGGGATATCTTGCCTGCAGCCAAGCCTGGAGGTCTGGCCTGACTCTTAGGGCCAAAGGCAACCGAGCAGGGGAGTTGCTAGGTCTGGAAAAGACCCGGGGCTAAGCTGATGTCGGAACTGTTGGGACTGGGGGCTAGCCAGTCTTTTGGCTGTAGCTCCTCAGATTCTATCCAGGGCTACAACCAAAAGATCAGGGGCTATAGCCCCCTTAGCCCCCCCTAGCAACGCCCCTGCAACCGAGCAAGGGAAGTAGATACGCATAAGGTGGGAGGTCAGTCACACACAAGGTGCTGGAGCAGAGAAAAGGGCGTAAAAGGGCTGGGGCAGAGAAAAATAACAAAAAGGGGTTGGGGCATAGAAAGTGGTCGAAAAGTGGCTGGGTGGCGAACAAAGGTGGTGAAAAGGGACTGGGGGCGAGAAAGGTACCAAAAAGGGGCTAGGGTGGAGAAAAGGGGTGAAAGGGGTCCAGACGCCAAGAAAAGGGGTGAAATGAGTATGGGGACCAAGAAAAGCGGTGAAAAGTGTCTGTGGGCTGAGAAAGGGGATGTGAGGGGCCTCAGGGTCGAGAAACAAGGTGTAGAGTGTCTGGGGGCTGAGAAAATGGGTATAAAGGGGATGGGGCAAAGAAAAAGTGTGAAAAGGGGCAGATCAAAACCGCAAAGAGGGGTTAGAACGTGAGTTGAGGAGGGAAATGAGGGAAGAGGCACCAAGCACTAATATGGAGGGGCAGGTGGACAGGCAAAGATGATGCGCGTGTGTTACTTCTAAGGTAGTGGGCAGTGTTTCTCATGCTCTTTGATTACAGCTTCAAATGCACATCGAAATTGTTTCCCCCTGCAGACTGGTGTGTTGCAGTAAATACAGAGGACTGTTGTCGTCCAAAGATATGGATCAACAGCCTCTTTTATTGCTTGGAAGGTAACTGGTGGGATTTTGTGTCCCACAGAAGTAGGCTGTGTGGTTACAGTATTGGGTGAGGAAGATGATGTGGAGGAACTCGAGATCAGTTTTTGAGGTGGTGACCCTGAGTCTCCATTCTTAGAGTCCTGTCAGAATAAATATGAAACATCCAAGTAACAGAGTCTGATATCCTCTGCCCAGGGTTCCAGATAACATTTTGAACAGTTTTCTTTTCAACTTGGCAATACGTTTCGTTTGTTATTTTCATTTAGTAAAAAGAAATTTAATCAAAATGAATAGGAAATTAATTCCTATTACCAATGGTGGTATTTTTACAGGTGAGCAAAAATACGTGTTGACTCCAAAAAAGTATCCTTTATATTTCATACTTTATTGCAACTAGTAATTGAGGCACATTTAAAAGTGCATTTTTATCTTAAAGATTCTCTTCAAATCGGACAGTAATTAAATCTTCTTTCTGTGGCGCTACCGAGTTGAGCATATCCGTGGAGGTGTGCGGGTGGAAGCAGAGGGAGACTCTGGGCCTCATTACGAGCATGGCGGTAGCCGTGCCTGTGTGGCAGGCACGGCTACCGCCATGCTCGCTACCGGCATCGCCTCCCGCGATTGGGCAATAACCGCCCATTACGAGATGAAAGGGCCAGTAATTGCCCATTTGCGGGAGGCGGTAATGCCTGTTAAATGACTCCAATCAAGCAGTCCCACTAAGTCAGTGCCTTGTCTGGGATTGCTCAAGGGAAGCCCTTATTTATATATGTTTATGTCCAGTTCGTGTACTCTGGATGTCAACCCTTATAGAACACCCCTCTCTTAGAATCCCCCTGACCCCACTGAGCCAAGAAGTAAGTTTGTTTTGCAAATTTAAAAGGTTTATTTGAGAATTAACCAATATATATATATATATATGTATATATATATCCTTTATAATAAATTAATAATGGATATCACACTGGTGAATATGAGCAGTAATCAGCAATAGGTAATCCTACAATAGCACAGTTCTGGTGACTTACGACTAGGAACAGGGGAATAAGGTATCAGAATGCTTTATGTTTTCAAGGAGATGCAGAGATGCAAAGATGGATAAAAAGGCAGTACAGAAATAAACTTGATATGATTTCAGCAAAAGATAATGTGATCACTTTTTCTTTGACAATTCACTCCCCCCCCCTATGCAATGTAAGGAGATGGAAGTAACACACACAATTCTCAGGAATGCACACAAATGCAATACAAAGTTCCAGTTCCCCCCAGCGAGCTTAGAGGAAAACAGGAATTATTTTAAACACAGGCAAAATCCTTTAAATGTGGTATGCAATGAAGTGAAACATATGCTAAAATGATTTTAATTCCCTCTAGAGGTTCAGGGTGGGTGACAGCTACTTTGTATTAGTTCAGGATCACTTTAGCAATGCTCTATGAATGATTATCAGGTTGCAAACGAATTTCAGCAAAGGAAAGCAAGACGCTGCTATTTTGAAAAGTGAAGAAATTGAGCCAAATCGCAAATCGCGGCAAGTTTTCCGAGTGCGTCGAGCGCGATTACGGAAAAACTACAACGGTTCCAGAGATACGGACGATTTTGTGAAGGTAGATTCTCGAAATGAAATTTTAAAGTTCAGAATGACAGATGACAGTTTTGCAGCTTTGAATCAAAAGAAGGGACACGATTTCTATAATGCAGTTCTCAATAGGTTAAATAGTTTGAATTAGATTATTTTAAACTAAGAGATTGGGTTTTGCACAATCCTGGCTGAGTACTCACACTATAATTTTGAAAGGAATGGGCCTCCGTCCCCGATCTAGTCAGGTTTGGCTGGACTCCGGTACTGGTTCGGCGCACAGTGATCTGGGTCAGCTCTCAGCACTGCACAGCGATCTGGTCTGTGTCTGGTCTCTCTGGATAATTCTGCCTTCTGGGTGTGCTACCGGTTCTGGCAAAAGTTCTTGTCTCTGGAGATTGATGGATTTGAAGTCTGGAGTCTCTGAATGTGAAGTGGTCTGTCAGCATGCTCTGCAAGGAAATGGAAATTGAAAGTCCCTACCTGGCTTCCAGTGGCTCTTTTTATGTGTTTTGAAAATGGGTGGGTTGGCTGATTCTGCATGCCCAACCCTCTCAAGATTTGATAGGTCAAAGGATTCTTTGGTCCCTGATTTGAGAAAGTATAGTGTGTCAGAGTGATGTCAGCTATTTACGATCTATTGAAGAAACGCCCCTTTGCTTTTACCTTAGAAATCATTTTTCATAACTACACATATTTCCCAGATACACAGTTGTTTGACATTACATGTACATATTACAGATTACTTATGGTCCATGCTTGTTCAACTCTGATCTTCCTAAGAGCTTGCATTCAAAAATGACAACTTATTTTCGTTTTTAGTTGATTTACCAATATCGGACGTTTACCAAAAATGGCACACATGTACACCGCCTTTCTACCCATATTCCAGTAAGTTTTCATTTTTCTAGCGTGAACCCCGTGTCTGCAATCTCCATAATTCATGGGGTTTTGCCTCAGAACATCGTACGGAATTGAGTTTAGACTCAAATTGTAGGTACAAATTCCATTTTAAGGATCTCCAAATTGTACATTCCTGTCATCTGGTTACAATTAGTTATCAGTGTTTTTATAAAACATATATTTGCCTTCAATTCACTTCAGTGTTTGGGTCCGCCCCCAGAAACTTGGGAGTCAGGGATCACATGTCTCTTCTGCCAGGCAGAGCTCTCTTTACAGTCCACACCCAAATTAACATACCCCATTCAATTGCAAGAGTCTATTGTGTCGGCTGAGGTCAGCAGGCCAGGGGGCCACTCTGCATTTGGTTAGCATATCCATGTGATCTCCTGGCTTCTTGTGTGGAGTTCTGAGGTGAGAAGGTTTCCCAGCCTCTTGAACTGTTAATTGAATCAGCCTGTCTTCTGTGAACCGCAGGTGTTCATGAATTTTGATTAACCAAAAGGCTTTGAAGTTTCCAGCTGGCTCAGGATCCTTTGGGAACTCCTGAAGTACAGTTCTACTGTCAGAGTTTAGACCGCTAGCGCCGGCTTGTGTCCAAAGCTGGTACTGCACCCATTTTTTTAGGAGTTGTCTTGAATTTGACAGGAGGATTTTGCTTGACAGCTCTAATCCTTGCTGCCATTGTTTTGATGGGCATCCTTACAGTAGAGTGGTGATGTGGAACCCCCCACAAGAAGGTTGAATCTTTAGAGTGGTCTTGTGCCCATGATTTTACCAACTTGTGTATATCAATTAAAAACGGATTTTGAACAAATTGAAATGGACATTTTGAGCTTGCACTTCAGAGAAACAGCAGTGATTTCAAGGCGCTTTTGATCCAACAGGCACTGCTATTTTTCCTTTGGCACCACCTTTCACCCCTGGCGCTTCCGGTCCATCACTCTTGCACTGGTGGGTGGCAGGTTAGGCGACCATTTTGGTGTGTGCAAAACTGCGCGGTTCTCCCGGTTCTGGGATAGAATGAGGGGCGGCGACAGCTCAATCCCCACATCTACCCAGTCTATTGATTTAGTTTTGTTCTGGGATAGAATGATGGGTGGTGACAGCTCATCCCCACATCTACCCAGTCTATTGATTTAGTTTTGTTCTGGGATAGAATGATGGGCGGCGACAGCTCATTCCCACATCTACCCAGTCTATTGATTTAGTTTTGTTCTGGGATAGAATGATGGGCGGCGACAGCTCATCCCCACATCTACCCAGTCTATTGATTCAGTTTTTGTTGTCGCCTAATAATTCAACAGGGTCAAAACCCTTGACATGCCGGGCGATCCACATTGTGCCCTATAGGGCACAATGGGGGTGGGGAGCATGGTTGCACCGGCACCGTTGATAACGGTGCCGGTGCAATCACGAGTTCTGCTTGTGGGTGCCGAACAGCCTGCCAGGTAATACCTGGTGGGCAGTCAGGGACCTGCAAAGGAAACTCGGAATAAGGCAGTACGGTAGCGTACCACCAGGGTCGTAATGAGGCCCTCTGTGTTTGTGGTTTCCTATTTGTTGCAGGGAGTATTTTCAGTCTCTCTTTCATTTGTGCTGTTTCTAAACCAAAACTATTGCAGTAGAGTTCAGATAGGGAGGAAGGCCATATGAGGAGGGGCACACAGATTTTAGGTGTTGTTTGGGTATTTGCTTACTCATTGCCTATCCATGCATTTTTGGTAACGCCCCAGTCTATCTGAAAGACAGGGTTGACATTTGACATCTCAAAAAAAACTTGCGATCAGCTGAGGGCTCCTTATTGGAACTACAGCGTATAAAACGTGCTTGTGGCCTTGGTCTAGCCTTCCATGTACAGGGAGCCAAGGCATGGAACGCCCTATCAATACAGCTACGTAAAACAGAACCACCTCGCTTTCCGGAAACAGCTGAAAACAACTCTTTTCAATCAATATGAATGATTACTGTGCGCTCCTACCTACCTATTATCTATCTCTCGGTACCTGGATGCCCACGGGCTTTGGCGCGATATAAGTACATTAACAATAACATGGACATGCAAATCCTTATGGCCATTCCCACTCAGTTGCCCCTGTCTGCCCAAAACACAGTCACATGGGAACTCTTTGAACTCGCTTTAAGTGTTGCCATCAAACCTTGCACTCAAAGTGTCTGACAGTGTTTTTTCAAAGCTGTCATCTGAGAGTTAATGCCTCAATTGGAGTTGTAAACCCAGCTATTACTGGTGTAATAAAAATGTTTTAACCAGATCTCCCTTAAGCCACTCGATTTATAAGCACTATGCATGTACTTCAATGAATACCTGTTAAAAGCCAGCACTGGCAAATCCAACAGCATTTGCCACGCACTTTTATTAGATGCCCAGGTTCTCACACTTTTTTGCACCTGCCTCCAGCAATGGCCAGTTAATACCACGATGGCAGTGCCTGGCAAGTGCCTTTCCCATGCCTACAAAAAGCCAAAACTGTTGGCATTGCCAATGCTTATTTTTGCTGTGCATTTTTGCTTGTTGTTATGGCATACATGTGGAGGGAACATTAGCCTATCTGTAGGGCTTCCTGTGACCTAGATAATATCAGATGTTCATGTAGCACTGCATACCTTATTCCCTCCACTTCTTAGCACCGTAACACTTGGCACTATTATTACTCAATTTAATCGTAAGCAATAAAAAAATTCCTGAAGTATGAGACCTGCAGGATGGTCACTTTCCTGAGACGAGCACTTAACTCACTGAGCAAGCCTCTCAGCCTTACTTCCTTTTGTCATCAGGGCATATACTCTAAGAGGTGAGTTACAGATCTTTCCATACCAATATCAAAGGACCCACATTTTGTAAAGGTCCACCTTTCTTTAACAAGCACATCACAGATGCCCTTCGTTAATCCTATCCAGCCATGGGATAACAAAGCTGCACTCTGAGAAGACTGTGCTATTGCATGTGTTTCCATGGGTGTACCATCAACTATGTGTGTATGCACTTTAGTGGTAACCACGTGTTTCATCCCTTCTGTCTATGATCCCGTATTTTGTCAAGACTATGCTAAACGTGACTTAGTTCCTCTACTTCATTGGTGACATAGGGCCTCATTACGAGTGCGGTGGTAAAGGGGTTAATGGCACCGGTAAGGATGCCGGTGCCGTTAACCCCTTACCGCCGCATTCCGACGTCACTTAGCGGGTCCCACTAAGGCCGGCTGCTATAACCAGCCGTCGTTAGCGGGAGCCGCTAAGGGACCAGGGAGCTAATAACAGGCCCTATGGGGGCTCAAATGGGAATGGGAATGGGGAATGGTTTTCTGAATGGGGATTTACCGGGTCCTCCAAGGTTGGAATGACCCGGTAAGTCCCCATTCAGAGAGCCCGGACACGAGTTTGGAGGCAGCCATGGTGCTAATTGCACCATGGCTGCCTCCAAACTCGTAATGACCCCCTATATAGACTCTACAAGCTTGTAGGACAGTGAAATGTCTGTGAAAAATATAAGACCAGTAAGTTCTCCCGTTGGTGGCAGGAATAAGCACATGGATGGCCCGCTTCTGCAATGAGGCAGTTGGTCTTAATATGATAGCATGGAAGGTTGCATTTCTAAATGGACTCACCTATACCCAAGCATACCTTCATGTTATGTTAATAGTAATTTCGAGAGCCAATGTATGCCACAAGTGGCTTCTTGTCCCTGACAGCAAATCAGACATACACTCCCAATTCCACAGTGGAGAGCTGTGCCATGAAAAGGAGGGTCTTGATTTCTTTCTGAAAGGAGAGGCAGGCCTCTGTGAGTATGTGAATAGTAGCACTGTCACCCCATGCAAAGTGTTGTTGCATGGAGTGAAAAGGCTGAACTTACCATCTTTGCCCTTCTGGAATTTATGCTGAAGGAGGTGTGAGGAGAGTCTCGGCACAAAGGACAAGGCCGTTGCCTGCAAAAACTCTACTGAGCTTTGGGCCATCTGCCTTGAAAGGACCACACGAGCCCTGCGAAGAAGCTAGGAGGAGTGCCACACAAGCATCAACCAGCGTCCATCTTTTAAGGACATTTTCGAGACAGTCGAGTCCTCAAACCGCATCCAGCTGCACCACTGACTGTTGTCACGGCGCAATCACTAGAGCCGTCCGAGAGGCCTCGACCAGCATTCCAGAAGCACCAACCAGCACAGAGACACTGCTTCTTGGCCCCAAGCCACTATGTGAGCCAGCCTGCAGACGTTCATCCAGCCTCGCTTGCCAAACTGCCTGACGCCTTATACCCGCAGCTGTCTCCCGCCACTAACTCTGTCTCAGGAGCTGTGAAGCACCCTTGAACCGCCTCGATGCTATGGAGCACCAAGAACTTCCTCAGCACCAGATACATTGTGGTTCTGCCCCCCATGGTCCTTCTCCGAAGGCCCCTAGAGACAGTTGCAACCCTTTACCCTCTTGGCTGCTGGAACCGAATAACCTTCACAGTAAGACTGATTACTTTACCAACTACCCTCCTTTCAGTATCCAGAGTGCATCCCTTTCCTTTGTGACACTGTCTGTCCTCTGTGTTCCTTTACAGGGTGGGTCATATTTTAAGTGTGCTAGAACTGTCTGTTGTAGTAATAATAAAGTAGATATTTGCATACAACCTTGACTGGACAGTCCCTTTTATCATTGGGTAATAACTGTATTTTCGCTGTGTTGCAACTAACCAATGACACACGACCTTGCGGAGATAAGCCTGTCATTTATTCATGTATTTATTTATTCATCAATTTGTATTGCACAACCCAGTACCCGAGGGCTTAAGGGCGCAGACATAAAACAGAAGACAAGACAACGTTCCATCGACGTTACCAAAATTGGACAAGGAGGTTTATAATTCACTTGTTTTCCAATCTGTTCGGATCCCTTCTGGTGTACTAGAGGTGTGGGGCTGATTGATGGTTTAGAAACCGATATTCATCCCTGGACCACTGGTGCTCTGTAAGTTGATTTGTCACAGGAGGAGTGCTCACGACAAATGTAGTTGTGGTTATGGATGCAATATGAGAATGTATGACTGAGACTAATACTCATATTAAGCAAAGACTCCCAGGTGTTGAGCGATTGGCAACCAATGCAGTGTGTAAATGCAGACTATTGTGCTCTCTTTGGTAATGGTAATGGTAATGTTTATTTGTTAAGCACCTATACCCAAGGCGAGTGTTTCAAAGCGTTCAAGGAGGGTGGGAACATGGGGAAAAACAACAGTGATTCTGAGCCATTGAACTTCTAAAACGATAATGGTATTCACAGGCAGAGTAAGTGCATATAATACAATTAACAGTTGAGACAGCAGCAGATAGGTCTGACAACAATTCTGCAGTTTATCCAAATGCAATTAAGGAGTGAAGACAGGGGGGGAAGAGACAGTCGATCTTCAGGCAAGGTGCACTCGGATCACGCAAGTGCACAGATGGTTACAGGAGGAGGGAGATGGAGGGGGGAACAAGTTGAGGGTGAGGGGTCCAAGTACACCCAGCCGGTGAAGACTGGGGTAGGTGCAGAGAGAGAGACACTCCCTTGGGTCATTGCTCAAGTGCAGTAATTGTGAGGCGAGTGTGTAAAGACCGAAGGGGGGGTCTGTACTTCTGCTCTCTATATGGTAGAGGAGAGGCACAGAGGACCCTAGCCAAGATTCTCTATTTTTGGTGCATGGTCGATCAATCAAGGCCTAGCTTCTCAGGAGGTGATGCGGGCTGGTTCTTAAGTACAGTGCAGTCCCCAAGCACCCACAAAGGAATGTCCGTACACTGTATTAGTTAAAACAGTCTTTATATAATTATTATTCAAGGTTATGTACAATATCATGATAACTCACTTTGTACTCGGTTATCTACAATGGCAAATATACAGTTCTACGTGGTACCACAATTACTATTAGATCTCTTTAAAGTGCATAAACTGTATGGTTAAATGTCACACAAATCTGTTCGTAAAGGAAACCAACAATAGATATAAGAGGAAAGCAGTTGGTTAGAACAATTGGCAGAATACTGGCCCCGATACCTAGACACAGTTCTGTGTGGAGATCTCCCCACCTGGCAACCTGTAGAATAAAGATATATCACAAGCCCAGTCCATATTGTTCACAAGAGACTTTTCAATAGTTCTTCAACCCCAAAGTACCTGGCGTTGTAGCTTTCCTCGTCGAGGAATCGACTGCCCTCCTTGAGGGCCTTCCCTCTAAGGCAGGAGACACGGGTCGTTGAACGTCCGATGGAGAACAGGGTGAGCTACAACGGTGAAGTGGCAGCTTCTTTCCTAGCGGTGCTCGTTGACGGGGAAGCATAAACGTCCTACAAGGAAGAGGCATGTGGGGCACGTCGGTGTCGATAGTTCAGGACCGCAAAGAGTTTGAAGAACTGTGGCGCAGCAAGGGTGCCGAATTGTCGGCGTCTCTGTGATCTTTGGGTGGCGGTAAGCCCACCGGTGGAAGCTCCTCAGCATGTCGACGGCCTGGCCTTCTCCGGCGGGATAAGGCGGGCGGCAGTGCCGACGAGAGCATCCTTGGATCGAAAGTTCTTAGGCAACGGGAACAATGCGGCTCTGGTCGGCGACGGCGGTCGTCGACAGTGGTGGACAACAGTCCAGGCGCTTCTCTTTGGGATTCCACGGCAGTCCCCATCTCCGGTCGGCAGCATGTCGTAGGTCTGTCTACCAGGGAGCTCTGGCAAGGATCAGCGGGTGCACGAAGGTCCCTCATAGCTTGGGAAGGGGGCGCTTTACCAGGTCCTCTCTAGGTCAGTCCTTGGACACAGCAGCTTTCAGATTGATGAGGAAGAGCAACGGCAATTCTTCTCTTCCAGCGGGGCTTCAAGGTTAAGCTTCAAGTTTACTCCAGTTACTCGTTGTAGTGGATTCCAGCTTCTGAACATAATTCCTAGCAGTGAGTGGTCCCCAGATATACTGTTGATCTCCCATTCATTCCTCTGGGTCATACTCAAGCATCCAATCACTGTGAAGGGCATTCATGCAGGCAGACAGCCAATCAGGTGCATAGTGCATTCAGGCCATTCACTTCTCTCCAGACACTCACAACAATTTATGTGTATTGGGACAAGTACCCAACCATTCAACACTCCATACTGCATTCATACCAGTTTCGGGCAGGGCTATGTCAGTCATTGTGTCAAACACCAGATACTAGACATCCACAACACAGAATGCGTATTTGTCACACACTACATTCACCCAGGTCCCACCCACAGGCTTACCCACAACATACGGTCGTTGGGAAGGCTCCAGCCAGTCTGGCCGGCACTTCCCCCCACTACCATATATGGAACTTCCACACAAAAGCTAGTCAGGAGGAAGGGACAGAGTCAGGGCTTCCGGGGACTTCAGGAAGATCAAGATAACAGGCAATGGAAGGCAAGAGGCCATGGGGGCCATCTTGTCTCCATCAGGAATCTACCGATTCCAATGACAGGGCCTAGGCATCCCAAAATGGAGGACGCTCAGGGCACCAGTCAATTCAGCCCGGAGCTGCCACCAGCCCGTACCCTGCTCTGTGGGCCACACACAGGTGCCCAAAAACATACACTAGGGGCACAGGGTTGTACCCCCACCCAGGGGTGCCATAAGTGTATCCCATGGGTCTGTTCACCAAAACCAAAAGAGAGAGCTGCACCGCAAGGAGTCCCACATGAACTCCTGCGTGGAAAACACGACAGAACACACGATGACAAGCAGTAAAGGACAAGGATACGGAGGCCCTGTCCCTCCGATGCATTTCCAGCATCACAGAGTGCAGGGCCCGGAGGCAAGTGCAAGAGGACTGGCAGGGTTTCCAGGGACCTGTGAGAATCTGAGGCACACCAGGCGGCCAGTCAGAAGGCTGTACGGAAGAAGGGGGAGACAGGGAAAGAGCAAGGAGATAGGTCAGCAGAGTAGAGGGAGAGAGAAGGAAGAGGAAAGTCTTGAGGAGTTTCCGGAACTTAAGGACATCAGGCTCAAGACGGAGGGCAGCAGGGAGGCTGTTCGAGAGGGAGGCCCCTGCTGAGGATAAAGATCTCCTTCCAAATCTCAGCTTGGAGAACCGACTCACTTACAGAAGGTTGGAGGTAGCTGAGCGGAGGGCTCGGGAGGGACAGTATTTAGGTAGGCATCGTTGCAGAAAGGTGGCAAGGTGAAGGACGAGGCAGCATTGGAAGTGGCTGACCACAGTGAGGGAGTGTCAGCATGCAAAGGATCCTTTTTAACAGCTTAAGAAAAAAAACTCTTTTAGCTACATCGGTGATCTGGGGCAACATGGAAAGACTCACATTGACGCAAACTCCGAAGATCTGCACCACCGAGAGTGGGAAGGGGCAGGTGCCCATAGTTGAGGGCTAGATCTAAGAAGCTCAAGCTGAGGCATTGTCTGAGGCAAACAAAAAACTTCTCGTGGAAATATTTACAATTAGCAAAGTTGAGGCAAGCCAGGAGACAGCTGGTCAATTTGACTTTGGAAGTGATTGTTGACAGGCTAAGTATGGAAAGGGGGTTGTGCGTCCTCTGCTAGAAGCACTTATGCTGGAAGAAGCATAAGCAGATACTCGGTACATACTCTTTACTTCAGCCTATACACAGATTCTTTAGCTAGTGCACGGCTGAATGCATGCTATGTGATTATGGGTTTTGCTACCCCACATCTTTGTTTTACTTCAATCCGTAGTGTAATTATGCCTAAATTAGCACTAGCAGAAATGCCAAGACACTTGCAGACCTGTCAAGAGAAAAGAGTATGTTACGGCCACTCATTATGCGCTGATGTACTTGCCTTTCCAGCAAGTTATATTCGAACCAAAACATTTAAAAGAGGAGACTTGGGACTCATAGTTTTGGGGGTGCAGGAAACGTGCTGGTGAATGTGCCGGTAATTCCATTGCTGGCACTCTTCCTGCCACGCCAAACCACAAGTTTGCCACTGGAGTCACTGATTTACCTACAGCCAAGAGCTGGAGCTAAATCAGGCCTCCACCGGCTCCGGTAGTACTGTTGCCTGTAATGAAATCCATGAAATGGGAATTTACCGCCCTTTCCGCTGCCTGTAATATCCCGGTAATACTGGGATATCAGGCGGTGAAAATGGTAGGTCAGTTTGCCGGTTTCCCACCAGAATTACCAGCAGGATACCAGAAAACGTCTAATGACCTCGTATTAAGCATTTCTTCCTTTTCTCAGCTGTTTCTACACATTCACAGCTGAACTGTTGCAATAGTGTTTATATAGTGATGGCCAAGAAGAAGTTAAAGCAGTAGCAAATGGTCCAAAATCTAGTAGCACGAATAGTCCTTTTCTCAAAAATGCAGAGCCCTTATAACACTAACTCTGCAAGCCCTTTATTAGCTTGAGTGGCGTGGAGCCAGGAGGTGAAATGAATGTGAGGATGGGCACAGAGAGGTTGAGGGTGGCTTGAGAGTAAAGGGATCTACTAGGGTAATAGCGGGATATATAGTTAGAAAGAAGAGGGAGGGGGGCAGCCCACTGATACATTTGAACACCAAAAGAACGCATTTAAATACTGACCAGTGTTGCATATTAAGCCAGCCAGTGCTGAGTGAATGGATAGAGTGAGAGCGCGTGAAGGGCACTGGGGAGTGCTTTGTGAAATATGCAAAGGGAATAGAGGGGAAAACTCACCAGAAGTCTGGGGCAATAATTCAGTCTGCTGAGGACCAGGAGGGAGCAGGAAAAGTAGGACAGTCGGGAGTGTATTTATGATCTTTGTGAGTCTAGAAGAGATGTCAATGGAAAACTCAACGGCAGAGAGAGGATGGGATGGAGAGGGATATGGGTGTTGGCGATGCTTGAAGAGGATAGTTTACGAGAATGGGAGCATCAAAATGTGACTACATTGGTTCAGTAGAGCGATTTAGCAGAATACAGAGAAAAGTATTGAGAGGGAGAGATTCGTTGTAAGTACCAAGGAGTGTGGGACTTCAGCTTTTGGCAAAGGTGCAGGGCAGTTCTCAGTTTTAGGATCATACGCATGATCCAGGATAGAGATGGTGGGGAGATGGAGTGCTGGAGGAATCAGGATAATGGTGTTCAAAGTGGGTTGCTAGTTTTGTGTTAAAATCTGAAAATGCTCTGCCAATGCGACTCCTGAGGAGTGCCAAGAAAATGAAGAGAGCCCCTGACTTCCTCAGGGTATGGGAGAAAGGGAGCCAGGTGAAATATGGCTTTGGTGGTGGGGACGCAAGAGGATGGGGGACAGAACTGAAACAATGCAGGAGGATGATCAGAGAAAGATAGCTCACTGGAAGGGGCTCAGGGGCTAAAGTTATGATTAGCAAAATTAAGGTCAAGAGAGTTTACCGGAGAGTTGGTAAAGATTTTGTGCATAGAGACTAGGCAGTGGTCCAATTGGGTGTAGCCGAGTTTAAGGAGATGGTCGCTTGACAAGTTAGGTAGGTTTAAATCACCATTGAGCAGACTTCAACTGGGAGAGGGGGTCAAATAGGAGGTTGTGGTCAGGAACCAACTAGTTAAGGGCACCAAGATGGTGTCATATAAGGATAACTGCGAGTGTAGTGAGCGGCAGAAGTTAGATAGCAATCTGATCAAATAATGTGAGAAGGAAGTCACAGAGGGAAGTGGGGCGCACAGCAAGGCCTTGTTAATGTAAAGACCAGCCCTTCCGCTTGGCTTGGCCACACAGGGCGAGTGAGTGAAAGTAGTGCAGTGTATGTGGAGGGCAGCATGAGTGTCTGGATCATGTGGGGGTGGTCCATGTTTCTATAATGGCAGTTACAGATAGTTGTGCGGGAGGGCACGGGGAGGGGAAAGAAGTTGGAGTAGATGTGGTGTTGGTGGCCGGAGATCCTTTGGTCACGTGGTAGAAATGATGGGTATGGGATTTGAGAAGGGTGGAATGATGAGCTGAGAAGGCACCATGAAAAGGACTTCATGAAAGCATGAGGTAAAGGGTAGGGAGAAGAATGTTATTGTAGAGTAAGAGGACGGGTGTGCATTCTGAGGACAAGTCAGGTCAGATCATCCTAAAAGGGTAGGGATAGTTGAGATTCATGTGCACAGTGCTCTTGTATCAAACCATGGGATACAATTTAGGCTGGTAGGAAACAGAACATTACAGTTTGGACATTAACAACCACAATGTTTAAGGTTTAGGCCAGTAGATTCCTAAATAATAAAATACAATCCGGTATCGACCAAACAAATACAGTTTAGGCTGGTGACCATCAAAATAATACAGTTTAGGTTGCTAGTGACAAAAATAGTAGCGTTTAGGCTTGTATTCATTAAAATAATACAATGTAGGGCAATAGCGGCCAATAAAATGACAGGTTAGGGTGGGAGAGAAACTCAGGTCTTCAACAATCAAGTGAAATATTCTTCTATCACAAACTACTGTATAATACCATCAACAATTGTCATCTTGAATTTTCACTTACATTTTAAAGATAGACAGCAAATGGTATAGTCAATCAGGTGGCAATTTCGGAAAAATGAGAGTGTTAGACAGTAGAATTCAATAGTTTTATTTGTATAAAGATTGTCAGATGTTCTGAAACTCATCGCGGGTCTTGGGACTGGGTTTCCTGGGCCAAAAAGAGGCAGCGCAGGCAACTCTGCCCATTGAAGACCTCAATGGAAGAGGAGGGCGAGCAAGCCACAAAGTGCAGAGCGGCCTCGTAAGAGAGGAGTGCAGGGTGCTGCAGCAGGTAAGTGATTAGTCCCATCCTCCACCAAAAAGACATTCCAACCCTCCACACAACACCCCACCCAGTTTACCTTCTGCATCGGTAACTCAACCTCCCGGCCACCAGGCTACCTCACCTCCTTCGGCACCATCGTACAAATAGGAAAGGGACTTTGTCTTCCTCCACTGGATATCTGTGAACATTTCAGAAATAAAAAACGAATGGTGAAATGACTGGAAAACGAAAATTACTATTTGCTTTGTTTGTTTTTTATAATGTGGCGGGAGTTCCCCTGCACACCTCCTCACTCCCCCACCCTAATGTATACCCTTACCCCACTCCACCTGTTATTTACTGTACATATACTAAATTCCTACCGTTTTCAGTCAAAACAATTCAGTCATTTCTCCTTCTTTTTTTTGTATTAGGTTATTATTACGGACACCTCCTCCACCTACTCCTATTGGATGTCAAGGGAGTGCCCCATCTGTATCTGGTGCTCTTTCCATAAAATTAGGCTCCTTGTTTGTTATCTTTGACCTCACCTACAAGGGTTCCAAGCCCTCTTTGTCAACCCACGGCAGGTGGGTTAAGGAGATGATCATGGTGGCTTATTCAAGGCAGCAGGTTCCACTTTCCTTCCCTATACAAGATCGATCCAGCAGGACAGTAAAAATACTTTGACGATGGGGAGTTTCAGGCTCGAGGTAGATAAATAGGGAAATCCATTTAACTCTGTTAAAGTGTGTGTTTATCAGCAGTTTTGTGTTCGAGTTCTTCCTTTTCCTCAAAGTCTGTTACTTAGTATGTTCTTGTATTGATAGGACAGGATCGAGGAAGAGTGATGAAGAGACAATAAATAAATAACTTACTGATGATCTTCTTTACTCAGAGTCTAGCTCTTCCTTGTCAGAGTCCCCTACCCCCGCTATTCGGCACAGACTTTTAGTCTTGTTTTGTAACAGGAGATCATTGAGATGGGCGAGGTCCCTATAGTGCATCTGACAAAGGGGAAGTGCTTCTAAAGCCAGGCTTTAAAGAAGGAGCCTCTCTGGAACAAATGTCTGAAGGGTTAGCTCACCCTGATAGATATTGGGCTATGACAAGGAAGGGTTATACTGAGAGTAAGGAAGAATATTGAAAAATAATGGCGACATTGAACTGGGGCTTTTGCTGGCATTGACAGATCTGCTTATTGGTGCCGCTCCTAAAGCCTATAACAGGTAATTGGAGGTTAGCAAACCCCCTGTTTTTGAGAAAGCAACACTGCAACAGGAAAATGAAAACGCATTTAGAGTATAATAAGTGGTGTGTTGAAAAATTCCTTAAAAGAGGCAGCCCAATCCACAAAGGGGATCAGAAGGGCCTCATCTTAGATATGCTCATTCAGATGCCTTTTTTCCCATCATTGCACAAATAAAAGGGAATTTCAGAGCATTTAAATGTGAATACCTAATTCACAAACGGGATGCTTTTTTGAATGCCCCGACATGAGGGTCATTATCCTGACACAAAACAGCCACCTGGATGGGGGACACAAATCATGACAGGTCCATTTCTGACCCTGTCACTTGCATTTCCATCCCCCAAACAGGGATGGCAATGATTTTTTTTCCGGCCATTTCATCAAGACGGACCCTTTAACAGCTGTCTGTGAACTGAGTTTGAACTGGAGGCTTCCATCCCTACAAGATGAGGTAGCAATACCCTTGAGATGAATGGGGATGCAGAAGTTACTCAATAATCGAAACGACTCAGGTAGTTGGCAAAAGGATAACTGTTTTAATATCAATTATCTAAAACAGGGAGTAAAATGGACATCAACGGACGTCTCAGCGTAAGATCTCTGAATGCATCTAAAAAAAGCAATATTTTATAGAAAAAAATTGCAATTGATTACGTCATCCTACGTGCCAAACTACAAAAACCTATTGAAGAAAGTTAATGGACTGGAGGGAACATCTAAGTATACGATCCATACTCGTCTAAGAGAGTGAAGAAAAGTGATATGGTTCTTAACATCAGGTGGGGCAACTAAGCCCTCCCCTTAAAGAGGTCACTATGAACGTCACTAAATACATGACTTCCCATTGGCTACACAAACTATAGGACCTATAATCACACAGCCCCCTACTATTGGTTGGCACTCTAACCTCCTTCAGCACTTTTCCACCTACGTTAGCAGCACACAGATTAGACTTCCAGGTGCTGGTGAGCTAGTCTTCAACCATAGCTTCCCACCAATTAGCATATTCATCTATCATCATCATCTCAGTGGTCTGCTGTCAATTAAGGCTTTGAGCTTGTCCTTGGGACTGTTCTTTTGCTCCAGAGAATTCAAGGGAGTGAAGACACGCTCTGCCCTCATGCTTGGGTGTGACCATCGTGTTTGTCCAACTTCATCCTTCCACGTGACGAAAGATCACAAACTCGAGCCCTAGTGTATTTAAAATACTATTTTGTAATAATCCTCTGACATCTTCCTTGTTTTTGTCCATGCCTTCTGAACAAGAGTTTTGTTCTTTCACACGATTTGTATCCAATGTCTGCTCACCCCATCCTGATAAGACCTTGGCTTCTTGGCTCATCCAGTCTCGCCTTTCGGAGATCTGCATCTGTAGTTTAATTGCTTTTTTAACTGCGACACACTGGAAACGAGGCCTTCCTTTTCTGGTCCAGCTCTGCTATAACATGCAGTGGAAACATCCATTCTTTACTCACTTCATTATATATATGTATATGTTGGTGCATGCCGCAATCTATTCCCTACAAAGCTAGCCTCAAGAATACTTTGTCTGCTTGCGTTTCTATGCATCTGTACAATGTGTAAAAAGTCTTGATATCTTCATCAGTTCTGTAGCATAGGTTTCTTCATCTTGATCCCAAGATGTCACTTATCTTTGATACTTTCTTGATGGCTTATAGAATATCTTCATTCTCTAGTCTCTGCATCTCTTCTATGCACGTCAGCTCAGCTCTGCGTGACGTCACCATACTCCGAGTGGCATAACACAAAATGTGGGGGGGCCCCCTGCGAGCCATGCTGAGGGGGCCCCCTCCTCGGCAACAAATCACTGGTCGTGCCTCACTCTGGGCCGGCATAGATTATCACGCTTGCACAATACACGCAAACGTGCTGCTGAAGGGATATGCCTCACACTGCACTAGGAGAAAGATATGAATATGTGTTTTAATATGATATACAGCACACTTTCTGAGAAAAATTGCCTAAAAAGCCAGAGTGTTTGCAATTGTTTTGTAGGGTGACACCAATCCAATAGATGAAAGTCACCAACAGTGCACAGGAACATTAATGCTTTGCTATTAAAAATGCTATGCCATTATGAAAACATGACCAACTGGCTGCACAATGTAGACCAGTGTAGAAATGTAATAACGTTACAGTAAAGCATGCTAGGCCACATTTAGACATACCTAGACTGGTTGAACCAAAATGCCAATCGAATCAATTACACTCATCAAGAAGAGAACACAAATTCAAGCCTGTGGCCTCTAACAGCACGGCCAAGCTCTTTAAAATCGGCAAGGAACTGGTCAATCCTATTGCAGTCTTTACCTCTCCTGTTCCCTCCTAGGCCCTCGGTATGGCTCTGTCATCTCACTTCTCCAATAAAACTCAAGACATACTGTCTTCCATCTCCTCTTCCTCTCTCGGACACCCTTAGACCATCTCTACCTCTCTTCCTCCTTTCTCCTCTTTCTCTCTGATAACACCTGATAAGGTTTCTAGTCAAGTCTGATCTATGAAAGTGTCATCCAAACAGGTGTGCCCCTGCTCCTCCAGAACCATCAAGGACCATATTGACACACACGCTCCAGCCATGGCCGATTTCTGTAATCACTCTTTCACCACTGAAACATTTCCCTTTCCCCTTAAGCACTCCCTTATGCACCCACTCCTCAAGAAGCTGTCTGCCGATCCTGCCTGCCCGGCAAACTATCGCCCAATCTCCATCACCCCTTTCCTGGGCAACGTGTTGGAAAAGCTGGCAATCTCCCAGCTTACTCTCCACACGGAATCTGTTGGTTGTCTCCATGACCTTCAGTCTGGCTTCAGAGCAGCCAGAGTCATGGAAACTGCTCTCCTGAACACCTGTGAAGATCTGCTCTCCAACCTTGATTCCAGCATTCCTTCTGTCCTCATCCTCCTTTATCTTTCCTCTGCTTTCGACATGGTGAACCATGCCATCCTGATAAATCGACTCCATGAGTACCTGGGCATCACGGATCAGGCCCTTGAGTGGCTGACCTCCTTCCTCTTGAACAGCTCCTCCCAGGTCCAACTTGGTCCCTTTCTCTCCGCTCCATCCTCTCACCCTGGTTTTTCAACCTCTACTTGGCCCCTTTGGCCCACCTGATCTCTACATTCTCATCTAACTTTCAGTGTTATGCAGATGCCACTCTGCTTTCCTTCAGGGTCCCCTCACACTCCTCTCCTCTCTCGCTCATTCCTGACTGTCTATCTATGATTCAGATTTTGGTGTGCCTCCAAAGCTCTTTGCCTAAATGTCAGTAAGATGGAGATCCTTCTCATTTGCACTCCTGCAGCTGCTTTCCCTCTCTCACTCTGGCCGCCCGCCTTGGTATGAGGGGTGTGAGGCAAACCACCTGGGTGTCATCTTTGACTCCACTCTCTATTTCTCTCCTCACATCTCAGATGTCGCCAAGACATTCCACTACCAGCTGCTCCTCCTCAAAGGGACTCTTCCCTTTCTCACTTTCCTCCAGAAGCTCACTGTCTCCAGAGCCCTGGTTCTCTCTAGGCTGGACTAATGCAACAGCCTCTTTCTCAATCTGCCTTCCTCTACTCTCCACTTTCTGCAACTAATCCAGACCAGGACTGCAAGACTTATCCTTGGCCTCAAGCCCAGGAATCCTATCTCTCCAGCCCTGAAATCTCTCCACTGGCTCCCACTTGCTCCAAGGATCAAGTTTAAGACCCTTTGCATTGTCCACATGGCTTTCTGGGCCTGGGGCCCGCACAACATCCAACGCTCTCTTCCAAAATATCTTCCTTCTCGAGCCCTTTGCTCAGCTACCTACAACTCTCTAAGGGTTAGACGCTTCTCCAGGCAGAGAGTGGGGGGTAGAGCTCTCTCCTCTGCAGGTGCCTCCCTCTGGAATAGCCTCCCTGCCCCTCTCAAACTTGAGCCGGACCACCTGATGGTCCTGAAGCAGCTCAAAACTTTCCTCTTCTCTGCTTTCTTTCTCTCCCTCCCCTGCTGGCCTACCTGACCTACCTGTCTGCTGTACCGACTGGTTGCTTGGCTACCCTCAGAGTCTCACTGAGTCCAGACTCTTTCTTGATCAGTCACCCTTGCACTACCTCTGGGCCTACCATGCACTTAGGAGCTGTAACTGAAACCCTACAGTCCCTTGTTTTCCTTGTACTACCCAGAGCCGCGCTGCCCTGGCTGCACTTACACAGAGCATTGCTGCCCTGTTTTTCCCTCCCCTCCCCTCCCCCTTGCACTACAACCCTCCCTTTCCCCTTGCACTTCTCGTTCTCGCACGATCTGAATGACACAAGGCCTGGTAAGATCGTTTGTCTTGTCCTCCCTCTATCATCCCTCCCTCGCCTTGTCGCACCTAGAAACACTTGTGTACAGGCGCATTATAAATGACCTTTATCATATAATTTGATCACAGATGCCCAGAAAAATATACAATGCTGCAAAAAGAAACGGCTAGACTGGCAGCACCCAAATGGCAGTCTAGCCAGGTAATTCACTTAGAATGACTGCCTTATCAGAATGCCCAGTCAAAAAAAAGTCATACCAAACTGAGGAATGACTAGACTGGCTGCGCCAAATTGCCTCTCTAGCCACTAATACCACATATCATGCCTGCTTGGCCTGTACATGGACAGCCATTATGATTTGTTGCACAATCCTGCCCCCCCACACATCCCGTCTCCCTCCCAACCCTACCCCAACCTCCAAAATCAGCTCCTGGGCCCAGAATTACCTTCACGTCCCTCTTCCTTGTCCCAGAGCTTACGTATGAGGCTCTTTGCCCCATAGGTAAGTACTGGGATGAGGAAGAGTGGGACAAGGAGTATTGAAGATTACAGGTAGCTAAGTCAGGCATTATCTCCATGTACCTCTACCTCATCCCAGTACTTGTGTATGAGGCAGAGGGCCTTATTCATAAGTATTGTCTCATACACACTGGGACGAGGAAGAATAGGGCTAGGAGTAATCAAGGCATTAAACACATAGTATTGCTGCAACACCATTGAGTTGACTGGGATTCAGCACTCCTCCCACCCCTGAAATTTTGGGATATGTTAACTCGACCTGACTGACCTTCAAGCAGTTGCCAGACAGAACAGGACACAGATGTTAAATGGCACCTGGTTTTCTCTGTTAAGAGCCAAGCACTTACTAACAAAGCATTTCACTGTTAGTACCTGCATTCAAATGCCACATTTTTAGGCAATTGAAATCGTGATGTGGGTTTAATACTTGCATGCCAGGGGAGGGATTGGAAGGGTAGAGAGGGAACAGGAGAATACTCATTCTGACAGCAGTCCATAAGTGGGTGCTTTTAACCTTAAAAGAGAGAGTTAACTGCTTGTAACATTGAAGCTACACTAGAATAGTATCATTAAAATGCGTAAAAGAAATTAGATGCCCCCAAACAAATACGTTTGCACCTTCCCCACCGCCCCTGAAGTTAGTGCCTCTCCCAACATTTGAAGGGTTAGCCCCCCGAATGTAGGTTTTGTTGCGCCCCTGAACGCAAGCACACACACCATTCACCATATACACACACGCACACCCAGCCATCCATACATTTAAGTGTGCACCCTTTAACCATACAGGCACACGCACCCAGGCACCCACCCATACATTTAAGTGTGCACCCTTTCACCATACACTCACACAGGCAGCCACCTATGCATTTAAGTGTGCACCCTTTCACCATACAGGCACACCCAGGCAGCCACCCGTACATTAAAGTGTGCACCCTTTCACCAGACACTCACACACGTCATGGGGTTGAGAGGAGCCCTAATACTTAAAGAAATTGGACCTCATTACAACTATGCTGGTCTGGAAACAACGCTGCTGGTCAGACCTGCCGGGCAGAACGGCACCCACCTGCAGAGTTTTCACAGAAGCACCGGCACCGTTATTAACGGTGCCGGTGCTTCTGTGGTCCCCATTCCTATAGAGTCCGATGGAAATGGGGACTTACCATTTGCCGGCACCTGACTTCCCGGACCGCTGGGGTTGTAATCCCCCAGTGTTACCGGGAAGTCGGGCACCGGTAAATCATTAAGGGTCCGGCGGCAACCTGCTGGTAGCACCGGCACGGTTACCACCAAACCCGTAATGAGACTCATTGTTTCTTTTTGAAGTCACTCTGACTTCATGAAGAAATTATTTCCGTTAAGGACCGAACTATAACGGAAATAATTTATTTTTGAAGGCAGAGTGACTTCAAAAATAAACAATTTCTTTATGAAGTCATAGGGCTCCTAACCCCATTACATGGAGGCCTCCACCCTGGGGTCTTCCATTTCAAGGGGGTGGGGAGCCCTCAAACTTCAAAAAGAACGTTTCTTTTTGTAGTCACTCTGCCTTCATAAAGAAATTATTTGTTACAGAAATAATTTCTTTATGAATGCACAGTAAATGAAAGAAAAAAAATATATTTTTGAAAAAAAAAATATATATATATATTTTTTTCCTCCAGTGGGGCCCCCTCCAGGGACATGTGTTGACGGGGGCCCCAGCATTGCGGGGGCTGCGGGGGCCCCTGTTACGCCAGTGTATACTCCTCGATATTCGTATTTTCACTGGTATCGCACGTGTCGCACACTCTGGTTCCCAACATATAGGCAATATGGGCAAAGTGGTTGAGGTGGGAGTACTTAGCACCTTCTCTACAAGTTCTTGCTGGAGCCTGGCGCTCCCAGGTGCTGGACAGCGTATCAATGCACTACTGTCCAGCCCCTCCTGAAATGCTCAGGTCACCTTTAAGAATAAGGTGACCTGAGCATTTCTGAAAGCAGCGTACATTAAACGAGCACGCCTTTCATTTGCTCTGCTTTTTGAGAATCCGGCCCTCTATAATGCTCTCTCTTATTGTACTTCCCACAATCTTTGTAACTAATGGTTGTTATTCAGTAGTCTGCATTGCCATGAAGGATAGTTGTAATGTAGAGGGCCGTAGAGTGGTAAGTGAAAGTGATGAATTATTGTGGGATGCTACTAACCATTAGGACCTTCCACATACGCTGACTTTGTAAAATGTATGGAATTGTCTTTGCTGCTTGCCTTAACACATTTTCTTGAAGTTGTCTTTGCAGCTCATTTGTGTTTTGGTTACCTACCTTGCTGCTCTCTCTTCTCCCATTGAGGCATTGGTGCCCTCAGTCAACTTAGCCTTGCCTAAAAAACTGACCTTGCTGCATCCAAATGAAGAAGGATGGGAAGTTCGCCCCCTCCTCCTGCTCCTATAAGATACATAACATGGAAGGCCAGGAGATACCGTGAATGTCCATACTATTTACAACCAATTCCTAGTGCTCCAATGATAGACAAGCGTGTGTCGAGAAGCATCCACTCAGCCAGCCCTAAAGACCAGGTGCGGAACAAGCCTACCCCAGAGTGGATGAGGAGCCCCAGGCTGCAACCAAAGAGACCTAATTTGACAGTATTGACTAACGCACTGAGAAGCCATATCACTGACGTCGATAGAGACACCACGATTTAGCAGCATTAGACATGAAGCACACGTGCTATCTGCACATCAGGACACAAACTCCAACACATGAAGAACACGAGTGTACAGTTCTATAGTTAGAGGAGAGATATACATAAACATACTGTCATTGCCTTTATTATTTTGCCACTAGCTAACCGCAGCAACGCAGAAACCGTAAGAAGCAAGAGAACCTGAGTAAAGCTTGCTGATGCTTATATGCGAATAACCTTATGGAACGGCAGGAGCATCTATGGGACCTGACAGAGCCAAGTGTGATTAACCTATGGAGAATATAGCATAGCATGAACATTTTAAGAACTGCATTATGGTTTAGGAAAATTACAGCAGGCCACAAACCTCTCAGCAAGAGCTGAGCTGAATTCAGGCTCAACAGAGAGCGAACGTGTGAGACAGGACCCACTGCCAAGGCCACCCGATACTGATGGCATTCCATTCCCTGAATGGCAGTAACACCAGCTGCAGTAAATACGAATAATTCTTCATAATTCAGAGCTGCAGAGCTCCAAACCGTGGTCTCCGAGCATGTGACCCAGCCGACTCAGGCAATGGACAGCAACCAACGCTGGGAAAGGAAGCCGATCTCACGCTGCCAGACCAAAGCTTGCAAAAAAGATATTACACTGGGAGACAAGTGTTGCATGAGATGAACAAGCACTCGCATAGTCTAAGGTGGTACACACAAGTTACAATGCCGACACATAGTCATTCTTATTACCTTTAGGAGGTACACTAAGAGCTGAGAACGTTTGCGGATCCCAGGCATGGGGAGGTCAGCTCTATCCAATCACAGTTCAGGCTCATAGGGGTGGTTAGCAATGGGCAAGAGCTAATGGTAAGAGCTTCACACTACAACTTTGTTTTAGATAGTGATTTGGGGATGGACGAGGCCAGCCACCTGACATGCGAGAGCCAGTAGATTAACATGTATAGTGCCCACTATAGGTGGACTATTACTCAGTACCACTATGATGTAACTTTAGGACAAAACTGGTCTGCGAGCCAGGCGACGTTGAGCGGTCCATGGATTTCTTCTATCCTTGAACTGATCCCTGTTGGTTTTTGCTGTAATAAACCACAGTTTGAACTTGCTGTTTGACTGAGTCTTACGTTCCTTTTGGGGAAAGGTGTTGGGTCTTCCAAGAGTCTGAAAACTCCTTGTGGCCCTGTGGCTTAACTGGAAGTTTATCTCATCAAGTTGGTAGCGCAGAGGATGGTTGGCTGCACCAGCCCGGCACCAGGTCAACTCCTCACCGCCGAACCTGAGAGGCTGCGGGACCCTCGCATATTTCGAGAAAGATGGGAAAACAAGTGCCCTTTTACAGGTCATCAGGAGCCACTTGGAAATCATCCTGCCTGAGGTCAATGAGTTGTCAAGGCAGACCAGGACTGGGAGTGCTTTGACGGGGAGCTGGCAGATGAGCAGCGCTAGCAGAACACTGAACGTAAGTATTGACCCAGTACAACGGCAACTGTAGGTGTGAAGGAGGGTACTGAGTATTGTGGCATATTGTTTAGTATTGTCTAGTATTGTTAAAGTCAGTAGCGACAGGAGCGGAGGTAGAAGTCCCTTTTCTATATTAAGGGCACATTCGGTCTTCAAGGTAAAAAATCCCTGACACTTTTGACTCAAGGGCTCGGATGACAATAGTTATGAAAATAAGGTATTCCTGTGGGTTGGGCATTTTAGCTTGGGTCATAGATGATGGTATCCCTGTGAGGGTTAGCAAGGGAGCTAGCCTAGATTGTGGAAGGTGAGTCCACTGGTTAAGTCTCCTGGAGTGAGGCGTTTCACACATTAGGCGACGCAACAGGTGCAGTTAGCTCCCAAGAGAATATTTGTATACTCTTCCTGGAGTGCAGGAAGACAGCTGTGGGGTTTTGTGTGGGTTTGGGAGTAATGGGCTATTACAGTGTGCGCCCAATATTGGATTTTCCTATATCATTTTGGTGGCTTGGTGACATCACCCTTAAGGCTGCATATAGGACACTGAGGGCCTCGTTACACGGTAGCCGGTGAGCCATGGCGCTATTAGCGCCATGGCTCATGCCGGTAAAATACCTGCACCGCCTTGGCGGAAAGGGGATTTACCGCCCCATTCCAAGGTTGGAGGGGCGGTAAATCCCCCTTCCACCATTGCCCTTCCCCATTCCCATTTCTGCCCCATAGGGCTCTATGGGAATGGGGAAGGCGCTAATTACGGCACTGCAATTTTGCGGTGCCGTAATTAGCTCCGAGGTCCCTTAGCGGGTTGGATTTTAACGCCTGCAAAAAGCAGGCGTTAAATCCCCCAACCCGCAAAGGGACCTCGTAGTAAGGCGGTAAGGATTTAATGGTACCAGTATTCTACCGGTACCGGTAAATCCCTACCGCCATCCGTGTAATGAGGCCCTGAGAGTTTGAGATGGTGATGAGTTAGCATTGGAAACTTGGTATTGGCAGACAAGCTGAACAAGTGGCGGTGTGCGGGAGGCGCATGCGCAGGATTGTGGTTGTGTGCGTGAGGAGGCAGCGATGGTGAAGGAGGGGTGGTGCACGGCGCACGCCTGATAAGTTGCAGAGCCAGAGAGGCTCGTAGAGACTTGGAAGTATTATTATTGCATTGTGACTTTTTATCCTTGAACAGTGGATTATCGAAACCCTCGACTTGAGGTCAGGTAAAAGGTATCTATATACATCAAGGTAACAGTGGGGGAACTACTCCTCTTCAGCACTTGTGTAAGACACTTCCACCTTATAAAGAAAATATATGCAAATATAGCATAGAATGGTCTAAAAGTACAGAAGGTAAATTAACCAAACCATAGCCACCTTGTGGGAGTTTCACCAAAGGCGTGCAGCAAAAGCTATTGACACACATACAAGGTGCTTACAAGGGGAAGAAATTGACCAAACGCATGGCTATATTTGGGTTGTTGCGCATGTTTCAGGAGGTAGAGGGGGATGCCGCGAGGCGTCATTGGATGCTAACCCAGCAGGAGGTGAAGGACCAAGGGACCCATCCCTCCTCACCTACCCCTGCCTCTCCAAGTATAATATGCAATGATACAGACGATGAACAGGGAACGCATTCAATGAGGGAACTAAGGGCGGCAAAGGGGTATCCAAATCCGATGTATAAGCCACCACTATACACCAAGGAGAATAAGCCGAAAGGGGAAGGGCAGTTAGCTAGTGATGCAGGGGCGAGCAGTGAGGCACATCAACGTGCAAAGGAGGAATTGAGGGCATAAGCACGAACGAATGGACAGCAGTCCAGGTATTTTTGAAAATTCAAGGGAAGCCAAAGGCAAAAGGGGCGACCAAGGTGATGGAAGGCCAGAAAAGGTACAACAACATGCCAGATTGGGCAGAACTAATGGAAGAGGAGGACAGAAGGGAGAAGGACAGGGAGGTGAGATTAGAGCGCGAGGACAGAGAGAGAAGGAGAGAGGAGAAATTGGAGCGAGAAGATAGGGAACGAAGAAGGGAGGAAGAGAGGGAACGAGTGTGCAGGGTGGAGGACGAGCGAGCGATAAGGGCAGTGAGGATACAGGCAGCGCTGGATAGGGAAAGGAATAGGTGCGGGGAGGACAAACGAGCTGAGCCAGATAGCACAAACTGACGAGGCAGGAGCGAGACAGAGGGAGGAGGAACAGGCCTAGGGGCCTGGGCAGGAGGTAGCAAATATGATTTAGTGGACATCGATCTTAGCATGAAACCTAACACAAACTTGATATCGAGGAGACTACGTTTTGACGATGATTTTTGTATCAACATGGACACAGGATCTGACAATGACGACAAAGACAGCGGTACGAGAGGGGAGAACAGAGCCAGTCACAGTCCACAGGGACAGACAAGTGGTCGTCATGGGAATTTAGGACCCACAGACAAGGAGAAGGAGGGGCCGATTCAGAAGAGCAGGCACAGCAGACAAATGACCTTTGCAACATGCACAGCACATATAGGTTAATAGACTAAGGGATCTCCCAAGATGAAGAAAGGGGGAGACAGCCATAGCTTGCTTGAGAGGACGATTGTCTAGAGCTTATGACGATAACAGGAGAGTACCTATATTAAAACCAGTAGATGCATGCACAGACATTGATGAGGGGAGAGGGCCTCGTCAAATCAGACTGACCAGAAAGACACCTGAGGAGGTGAAAGCCTGTTCACAGATGGCTCTATTAGAGAGAGGAGGGGTGAGACCTCAGTATGTGCCATGGAAGCACACAGATAAGGAGAATGTGAAGTGTAGCTTACCATCATTGAGCGTGGGAGCAGGGAAAGGGATTCATGAGATGGAGAAGATGACAGCTGGTCACATGATGTAAAGGGACTGTTAGTATCGATACTAGGAGACACAGCTGATGACACAAAATACAGCACAGGATGGGGCACCATTTGCACACTGCAGGGCAGCAGTATGGCTAGCATTATGAACATACCCAGACACGTCAGACATTGGGGCGATTACGTCACGTAAGATGAGGGAAGTTGAAGATCCTGTGCAGTATGTTCAGGAGATTCAAGAGCTTTGGCACCTCGAAACGCGAGAGCCTGGGGACAAAACAATAGCAATATTTTACCATATGTTAGTGCAGGAAGTCCCAGAGGCAGTTCAGAAGAGTTTGAAGAAACTAGAAGAAATGGAGGCAAAAGGATGGGCAGAGATACAGCTCACAATAGTGCACTATTGTAGACTGTGGCAGGAGAAGGTTAAGCAGAAAGCGGAAGACAGATGAAGCAAAACTAGTACAGAGAAACCTATCAAAGTATGCAATGGAAGGGGGGTTATAACCAACCCCACCCACAGATACCACAGCAACAGTAGCAGCCACAACAGTTTGCACCATCCTGGAGAGAGGATACATGGGATGGGGAAGCCCACAGCAGGGGTTTCGAGGAAGGGGAGTCCTACAAAGGGGGCCTGGCTTCGCGCCACAGATGCATCACAACCAAGGGGGATTTACAGGAGGATTTCAGGGGTATGGAAAACAGCTACAGCAGAACCCAGGAGATTTATTGGGGGTTTTCAGGGACAGGGGAGAGAGCCACTACACTGCTGGACCTGCGGGCAGCTAGGGCACATCTCAAGGGTGTGTCAATACAGAGTGGCACAGCAGAATTGGGGAGAGCAGGGCCAACAGCCATATCAAGAGGGGCAAGAAGACTATTACATACAGGATCAACAGCCACAAGGGCAGATGCAGGGTAAATATAAACAAATGCCACAAGCAAAACCACAAGCACAGCCACAGGTGCAGGCACCACAGATGCCAGCACCAATACCACAGTTCTTACAAGTACCACAGATTAGGGGGAGCATACAGCAATTAGCACAGATACAGGATGACAACACACCGGCAAAGGTGGTCACAGTAGCAACAGTACCTGTTTGATGACTGGAAGGAGTTACCATGGTGGGGAACAACCCCTTTATAGAGAACAGGTTATCCATGTACCCTCAATAGGACAGCCCACAGACGAACTTGATGTGTCCCATCCTATCGATCACACCCAACCCTACGGAGGAACATTGCACAGGAGTGGCGATAGGTGACAAAACATTTTCCTTTCTTGTTGACACTGGTGCCAGTAGGTCATGCATTAGGGAAGGAACATTTAAGTTGTCAGGCGATGCCAAGAACACTCAAGGATTCTCTGGGGCTCGAGAAGTGGTTCCTTTCACTGATAATATCTTACTGTTTATAGGAGATCACAACTTATCACTACCTCTGCTTTACTCTTGACAGACACCTGTAAACATATTGGGACGAGACATCATGAGCAGACTAAAAATGACCATCTCATTCACAGACAATGGCATAGTGTGCTCAACACCAGGCATACACATGTTCAATGTAAAACAGATTGTTCAAGCATATTGTGGACGTACGGTACAGAGAGGGGTGTCGGTGGACTCAGAGATGCTTCAATATGGGACAGGCATTGCATGGAAGGTGTGGCGAGTCCCAAACAAATATTTGTTCAGGCCAGAGACACCATTGGACGAGGCAGAAGGAACAATAGTGTCCATAGAAATAGAGGCAGTGTTGGCAAGGGAGGATTGGATCGCAGTATACGGAGTGGAGGACACTGGGAGGGCATGGAGAGCAAGAATTGCAGTTGCAGAGGGGTGCACGCTGACCACAGTGACAGATGAAGAACTATTTCAGGAAGAAAGACAGGAATTGGAGATGGTGTTTGAAATGAGTGTAACTTCCTGTTTATAGATCCACCACAGAGAAGTGCCAAAGAGAATAGCTATGGTGCTGGAGGCGCTGCCCTCATTCTGGGAGGAAGACATGACCAAAGTACCCAGCAGTATATGGACCACAAGTCCTTATGACGGGGGATGCATAAAGAGCATAGGGGAGTGAAGATGAAACTGAAACCAGTGGCGATTTTGCCAAGAGTAAAACAGTATCCCCTAACCAAGGGAGCAGATGAAGGCATTTATGAAACAATCACAGCCATGACTGACAGAGGCATTCTGGTACCCTCAGAATCTCCATGCAACACAGCAGTGCACCACATGCGCAAGGCCAACGAGGGGGTCATGGTGTTTTATTCAGTATTTAAGATCTCTCAACCATATTGTAGAAGCAGAGTATCCTGTGGCAGCAAATCCAGTGACAATTTTGTGTGGCATTCCAGCGGAAGCTGCATGTTTCACGGTCATTGATTTAAAGAATGCATTCTTTTCAGTGCCACTACACCCAGACTCACAAGACTTGACCAGTTTTATTTAACCAGAATTGGAAACATACTTGTTTACCACAAGGGCACCATCTATTTTTAACATAGTGTTACAGATGGATCTAAGTAACATACAGACAGAGAGTACAGTTTTACAGTATGTAGATGACATTTTGATTTACAGTGAGACAGAAGATCAGTGCAGAAGGGACTCGGTGAACATCCTGACACTGTTAGCTGACAAAGGGTACAAAGTGGACAAGGCCAAACTACAGTACTACCAGAAGGAGGTGCTATACATTGGACAGATGATATCCAAGGACGGCTGACACATTGCCCCAAAAAGAGCAGGGACAATACGCAAAACACCCAAGCCCACGACAGTAAGGGAAAGGCAACAGTTCTTGGGACTGTGCAATTACTGCAGAGCATGGGTCTTTGATTATAGCACATACACAAGGCCACTACTGCGCGTTCTGAAGGAGGCTCAAATGGAAACAAAGACACTGACATGGACCACAGAAATGACCGAGTCCTTTGAGGAACTGAAGGAAGCCATAAGCACTGCTCCAGTGTTAGGGACCCCAGACTATAGGAAGGAATTCCTCTTATTCTCACACACTGATGGTGTAGTGATGAAGGTGGTACTGACACAGGAAACGAGCATGGGCCATAAGACAATAGCTTACTACAGTGGACAGACCCAGTGATGAGAGGACATTATCTGTGCAAACAATCTTTGGCAGCTGCGGCCTTCGCTGTGGAGAAGTCATCAGCAGTGACAATGGGGTGCACCACCACTTTGTACGTGGAGCATGTCCTCTTTGCGATACCGCATAAGCCAAAGAGCACACTGACCACACAGAGAACATCAGGGTATGAGGTTATACTATCGAATGTAGGACTGAGGATAGTGCGATGCAAAACTGTAAATCCAGGAATATTTTTGGCAGATGTTCCCAAGGCAGGAGACTTTAAACATGACTGCACAAAGAACATAGAAATGTTCAGTGAGACACACAAAGTAGCGGAGGACGCACTTGAATGGGGATATATGCTGTACATTGACAGTTTGTCTTCAATTGATCAAACTGATGGGATCAGACGTACTGGGACTGCAGTGGTAAGATTGAAGGAGGACGGGACAAGCAAGGTGGTTCTAAGTGCGCAAATACCATCCCATTATTCAGCACAAGCAGCAGAACTAGTCGTTCTCACATTAGCACTAGAAAACAGTGCAGAGAAGGTGGTGACAATTTATTCTGAATCCGCCTACGTGATGTCAACAGTACACTCAGGACTGGCGCGATGGCTTAGGAGAGGGTTCAGGAGAGCAGACAGGACCCCAGTGCAACATGCGCTATTATTGGGCAAATTGACCAAGGTGATTGCATATCCAAAATAGGTAGCACTAGTGAAGTGCCAAGCCGACACAAAAGAGGAAGACACTATTGCAAGAGGAAATGAAGCAGTAGAATATGAGGCCAAATGCGCAGCATATTTCGGGCAATTGTGGGAACTAAGGGAGAGTCCAAAGGCTCAGGGAGGAGTGGGGAACATGGTGATGAGGGAAGGTTACAATGTACTACCAGAGACACAGAGTATGGAGCTGCAGGGAGCTGCACCCCAGGAAGAGGATAAGCTATGGTTAAAGAGAGGATGTTCCATGTCTCCAACAGATGCCTTATGGCAACAGAACAATACAGGGAAAGTGGTCATGCCACTGGCATTGCTGAAGACAGCATCGGCACAATTGCACTATCCAACACAAACAGAGAAGGAGGTCATTGCTACATGCATTGGAGAAACGTGGGTTTGCCCAAATTTGAATGAACATGTAGCTGATTTTATAAGTAACTGCTTGACTTGCCAGCAGTGTACAGCAGGGCATACTTTGAGAGTTGTGAGGGGAGTCATACCAAAGCCCGTAGGCCCATTCCTGCATCTCCACGTGGACTACGTGGACATGATCCAAGTTCGCCAAGGATACCGCTACATGATAGTGGTTGTCTGCCCATTCTCTAGGTGGATAGAGGCTGGGCACTGTTCACATGCGGACGCCCTTAGAGCGGCCAGGTTTCTGGCCAGGGAGGTTTTCCCAAGATGGGGCATGTGTGAGGTCCTGTGGTCTGACAACAGCCCTCACTTCACCAATGAGTTGTTTCAGTACATCACAACCCTGCCAGACATCAAGCATAAATGTGCCTGTGTGTACCACCCGCAAGCAAATGAGGTGGGTGAATTTGTGAATGGACTCCTAAAGGAGTGCATAGCCAAAACTCAGCAGAGCATCAAGAAAAACTGCCTGCATTGTTTACCTCTAGCCTTTTTTGAAATGCGCAATAAGCCATGGTCCGACCACCATTTAACACCCCATGAGGTGGTGACAGGATGGTGCATGCATCTTCCCCTGACTCCTCACACAAGAGCATTGAAAGATTGCGAGAAAAGTGCAGATGTGTTAGGACAGGAAATGTATGATTACATTACTTCTCTGGTTTCTAGTGCTTCTTTTATCTCTCGCCAGATACAGCAGATCCAGGGAGGCACACAAGACAGCGAAGAGATCGACTTCGACAACACAAGACGATGAACTAAAGCACTCTGTGAAAGTGGGAGATATCGTTATCATGGAGAACTTTGTGAGGCGCTGGAATGCGCACAGATTCACCGGACCTCACGTGCTTGAGGCCGTAGCAGACCGTACAGTTAAGTTAGTAGGGAGGTCCGTCTGCAAGATGTCAAGCCCTACAAAGCAGTGGCTTCACCTCGCAACAGAGTCTCTGTGACCGACAGGGCGAACGTTCAGGACTTCGATGAGCTACAAGTGCGTGCAGAGCTCACCAAGTTAGGGAGACTGGGTCACCCCATGGTTACACGCTCCCGAGCAGCATAAGCAGCAACTGGAATACTTGTCCAAATTGACTAAGGACACACTGTCTGTTTGATATTTTTCCTTTCGCACACGCAGGTCTATGTGGATGTCATGGGGATTGTATAGGTTATTTTCCTGATGCTACCTTTCGCCCATCACCCCGAATATTTCTCTAACCAGTTTGTTCACTATATACGTATATTATCTTATTTTTATAGAGTACTTGGCCCAAACATACCCACAACTTGAACACAGTGAATTCCCAGTGTTGGCTACATTGAGAGACCCCCTCAGTAAAAAAGGTTTGGGAGGAGGTCTTTGTCTTTGCAATTAGTGATGGTTTGGTTTGAGGGGCTTGAGCGTACTGACACACACTAACACAGTAACACCATCTTTTGCAAATTTCAGGCAGCCAACTTTATCACCAGGCTGCAAGGAGCAAGCAGCTTAAGTGGATATGAAAGAAATAATAAAGAATATTATTATCATGTTGTGTCTATTAATTCCCAGTCTGCTCTTTAATTCCCCATGCCATGGGTGCCTCTAGAACATTCATAGCAACTGAAATACCAGCAGCACAAGCACAGTGCCTGATGTATTTCTTGATGGTGCAAACGCGAGGAAGATTCCAAAGGAAGACAGCAACATTGAGATGGATGTCCAAAGGGACATTCCCATATGAAGATAATAACAAAGAGATTAGACATGATGAACAATTATTGGCAGCTACATGAAGGGTTGCAGTAAATAACGGACAGACCTGTAAAGGGAGAAATAAAGACTATCACATTCAAGGAATTTCCATGTCCCTGGACAAGAGGGAATGAGATAGGGGAGAGCCTGCATGCTGGGAAAGGCCACAGATGTTAGTGTATGGGCGAGTGTACACTAACGATGGATGGCAAGTTGGAGTGGTTGGAAGCAAGGCACTGACACTAGCCCAGTCGTCAGTGAACAAGGTGCAAAAAGAGAATGACAAGTGCCTGGAGGAATGTGATGCGAGTGCAAAGCTACTGACATGGGTGGAGAAGGAAGCTGGACCGATGCCAATAATTCCCCTGAGGACACCAGCCCTGTGCTATCAGAAAAATGGCCATGTTGAAGTTGGCGAGAAAATAGGATGCAAAACAACTGAACAACTTGCAGCAATGAGAGTAGGAACAGCAGTGCTGATGGATCACTACTGGGCATGTGGATCGTAGGCATATGACAAACTGCCAACTGTGAGTTGGTACACATCAACATGCCTTTGTTGGTAATACCCAAGAAGGATGTAAAGCTCGATGACTTCCCAAAAATCACCAACAACAAGAGAAGGAAGAGATCATTCAAGTTGGCACCAACAGCCCAGATAAAAAGGCAGAAAAGCAAGACGGATTGAGCAGAGTGAAAAGAGGGGGGGAATTACTTCTCAGAGGCATCAGAAACAGCACGGAACGAGATCCCCGTAGAACACAGACTGTTTAGCAGAACGCAGATGTTCTTTGCATTGATCATACCAGGAATACAGACGTACACAAAATCCAAGTGGATACAGATTACTCATTGAACGCCATAAAAGAAGAGCTCAGAGCAATAACGTTGGTGGCGCTCCAGAAGAGATATGTTCTGGATCGCCTCACAGCTACGGAAGGAGGTGTTCGCGCAAAGATAGGGAGTTCCTGTTGCACATTTACACCAGCTAACGACAAAGATAATGGAACTCTTTCAGATGCAGTAGCACAATTGGAACAGATGCATGAGAAAATGGAAGATGAAGCACGAGGAACAGGGAAGGACAAGAGATGGCTAGCATACATATGGTCCTAGATGCCATCATGGCTGTCAGACAGACTGAAAGTGATAGCAGGAGCCATAATGCTGGGAGCAGCATCAGTGTGCGGGATCAAGATCTGCATGGCAAGATGCAAGAAAACAGCAGAATAAGCTATTGGAATGCAGATCCTGATGGATGTGAACAAAGGAGGATCAAAATATGAGATTGTTGCAGAGCAGACAAGCTCAGATCAAAGATTGCGCAGTGTGAACTATTTCCAGCAGGGATCATAAAGCTGGACAATCCACATGATCCAAAGTTTGATGAAGGAAAGTGGCTTTGGTGCAACCATGAAGGAGTATGCTGTTACATGCACTGTTCATTCGAAGACCACACAAACTATTAAAAACACCTTGGAGAAATAACTAAGATATGGCAGTCCAGAGCAAAATACCGTCATATAAGGATGTGGTTGACAGGTCGACCAGAGGGGGGACTGAAGAGGGATGGGGAAGGTCACCCCCTGCTCCCCCTCCTATAATATATATGACACAGAAGACGGCCAGGAGATACTGTGAACGCCCATACTATTTCGGACCAATTCCTAGTGCTCCAATGATAGACAAGTATGTTGAGAGGTACCCACTCAGCCAGCCCTACAGACCAGGTGCGGTACAAGTCTAACGCAGAGTGGATGAGGAGAGCCAGGCCGCAACCAAAGAGACCTCAATTGACAGTATTGACGAAAGCACTGAGAAGCCATGTTGCTGACGTTGATAGAGACACCACGACTAAGCAGCGTTAGACACGTACCATCCGCACATCAGGACACATACACACACTCGAAAACATGAAGAACACAACCGCACAGTTCTATAGTTAGAGGACAGATATATATATATACATACTGTCATTGCTTTTATTAGTTTTGCCACTAGCTAACTGCAGCAACGTAGAAACCACATGATGCACGAGATCCTGAGTAAAACCTGCAGATTTGTATATGCCAATAACCTTATGGAACTGCAGGAGCACCTATCGGACCTGACACAGCCAAGTGTGACTAACCTGTGGAGAATATAGCATAGCATGAACATTTTAGGAAACGCATTGTGATTTAGGAAAATTACAGCAGGCCACAAGCCCCTCAGGAAGAGCTGAGCTGAATTCAGGCTGAACAGAGAGGGAACGTGTGAGACAGGACCCGCTGTCAAGGCCACCCGATACTGATGACATTCGATTCCCTGAACGACAGTAACACCAGTTGCAGTAATTACAAATAATTCTTCATAATTCAGAGCTGCAGAGCTCCAAATGATGGTCTCCGAACATGTGATCCAGCCAACTCAGACAATGGACAGCAATCAGCACTGGGAAAGGAAGCCAATCTCATGGCACCAGACTCAAGCTTGAAACAAAGATGTTACAATGGGAGACAAGTGTTGCACTGGATGATCAAGCACTCTCATAGCCTAAGGTATTACACACAAGTTACAATTTCGACACATAGGGCTTCAATTCTGAGTTTGGAGGTAGCCATGGCGCTATTAGCGCCATGGCTACCTCCATACCCGTGTCCGTGTCCGGTCTGGTTGAATTGGGACTTACCGGGATATTCCGACTTGTGCGGACACGGTAAGTCCCCATTCAACCAACCATTCCCCATTCCCATTTGAGCGCCCATAGGGCTCAGTGGGAATGGGGAAGGCGCTAATTACGGCCCGTAAATTACGGGCCCGTTATTAGTGTCCTGGTCCCTTAGCGGGGCCCGCAAAGGATGTGTGGTCAGACCACACGTCCTTTGCGGGTCCCGCTAAGGGAACTCCGAATCGGGCGGTAAGTGCCCAACTCAGAATGAGGCCCATAGTCATTCTGATTACCTTCAGAAGGTACACTAAGAGCTGAGAACCTTTGCGGATCCCAGGCCTGGAGAGGTCAGCTCTAGCCAATCACAGTTCAGGCTCATAGGGGTGGATAGCAATGGGCCGGAGCCAATGATAAAACCCTCACACTGCAACTTTGTTATAGATTGTGATTTAGGGATGGACCAGGCCAGCCACCTGACATGCGAGAGGCAGTAGATTAACATGTGCAGTGTCCACTATAGGTGCACTTTTATTCATTACCCAAACAAGTAGTCCAATAGGTTTTCTGGAGAGGGGGCCAGGTTGTGACATCATTATGACATGACTTTAGGACAAAACTGGCCTGCGAGGCAGGAGACGTTGAGTGGTTCACAGATTTCTTCTATCCTTGTATTGATCCCTGTTGGTTTTTGCTGTAATAAACCGCAGTTTGAACTTGCCATTTGATTGATTCTTACGTTCCTTTTGGGGGAAGGTGTTGGGCCTTCCAAGAGTCTGCAAACTCCTAGAGGCCCTCTTGCTTACCTGGGAGTTTATCCCAAACACTAATGTTTATGCCATGAGAATTGTGGCGAACCAGGAGAAGGACTCGAACTACAGTGTGCCATGTTGGCTGGATGTTCTGTTCAAATAAAAAGAAAATGCATATCTAGCCCTACTGTAAGGAGGGAAGTTCCCTGCCCAATTATCTAAAAATAAGGGTTCTAATCAAAGTTCAACTAAATAGTCCTGAATCCAAATCCTATTCTGCTAACTGGCCCTACCACTCAGGAAAATTAAACCAAAAAGAAGGCGGCCAGAGCAAAATCCCCCATCCCCAGCTTCTGCCTGGCCCAATAACTTGGATGTATTTTCCATAGGTTTTAAAAGTTCATCAATGTGGCACAAAACAGTTTACAACCTCTCTGCAGGTTAGTAATGTGAACTCTCAGTTCTTCTCCGGAAAGAAAAGGTTTTCCTAATACAGCTCTGCCAATTTTGACTTGTTCTGGACAGTGTTTTTGTTTTATACTTAAACACTCAAACCCTCCAGGTTCTCTCTCTCTCTCTCTCTCCAGTTCAGTTCATTATATTTCATGGCTCTTGAACTTCCCAAAGTCATCTGGCCCTCTGACAGCACAGTGTACCATAGACCAACTGACAGAAACTCTTTACTACCGTTTCAGAGCTACCATCCTACAAGCCTACGATAGAATGTACCCTATGGACAATATTTACGTTACCAGAGGAATTGTACTGTCCGCCGCGATTATGATCAACAGTCTGCTGACTTGGCAAAAAAATTGAGAAACCTGGGATACCTGAAAAAAAACAGTTCGACATGCGAAAATATGGGCCAGGCATATCCCTAGAGAAATCACTCTGGATCAGCATGGGAGAAGAGAAAATAACCAACATAGTATTACTGCAGTTTTTAGCTATTCCCCCCTCGTTAACCAAATTAAAAAATAAGTGACAAAACTCTGGCCTTTATTTAATATGGATCCACTGAATATCGGGCCCCTGAGGTTTGCAATAAAATGAAGGTGAAACCTCTGAGACTCCCTTGTACACACACAAAGAAATAGAAGACTCCCAATGCCCTATGGAAGCACTCCAGTCGCACTGGACATGCGTCATGTGGCCAATGAATAGTGTGCTCCCAGACACAAAGAAGCATATCTATTGACATAGGCTGCCATTACCCCTGGCATCAGAAGTATTTTACGAACTGCAACAGCAGTAACGTAATCTACATCATCACGTGACTGCAGTGTTAGATATGTGGGGGTGCACTGGTGTAACAGGGGCCCCTGTAGCCCCCGCAATGCGGGGCCCCGCCAGCATATGTCCTGGGAGGGGGCCCCACTGGAGGAAAAAAAAAAGATCTTTTTTTTTCTTCAACATTTTTTTTTTCTTTTTGAATTTACTCTGCATTCATAAAGAAATGATTTCTGTAACAGAAATCACTGACCGGCACCGTTGTTTCCAGACCGGCATAGTTGTAATGAGGCCCAATTTCTTTTTTAAGTATTAGGGCTCCCCTCAACCCCATGACATGTGCATGTGTGAGTGTGTGGTGAAAGGGTGCACACTTTAATATAAGGGTGGCTGCCCGAGTGAGCCTGTATGGGGAAAGGGTGCACACTTAAATGTATAGGTGGCTTACTGTGTGAGTGTATGCTGAAAGGGTGCACACTTAAATGTATGGATGGCTGGGTGTGCGTGTGTGTATATGGTGAATGGTGTGTGTGCTTGCGTTCAGGGGCGCAACAAAACTACATTTCGGGGGCTAACCCTTCAAATGTTGGGAGAGGCGCAAACATCATTTGCGGTGGGGTAGGTGCCATTTAACGTGTGTCCTGTTTCTGTCTGGCAACTCCTCTGAAGGTCAGTCAGGTCGAGTCAACAAAGCCCAAAATTTCAGGGGGAGGGGGAGTGATGAATCCCCGTCAACTCAATGGTGTTGCACCAATACTTGTGTTTAATGCCTTGATTACTCCTAGCCCTATTCTTCCTCGTCCCAGTGTGTATGAGACAGTACTTGCATATAAGGCATGCTCCCTCATACACAAGTACTTGGGTGAGGTAGAGGTACATGGAGGTAATGCCTGACTTAGCTACCTGTAATCTTCATTACTCATAGTCCCACTCTTCCTCATCCCAGTGCTTACCTATGAGGCAAAGAGCCTCATACGTAAGCTCTGGGACAAGGAAGAGGGATGTGAAGGTAATTCTGTGCCCAGGAGCTGGAGGTTTGGGTAGGGTTGGGAGGGAGAGGGGATGTGTGGGGGGCAGGATTGTGCAACAAATCATAATGGCTGTCCATGTCCAGGCCAAGCAGGCATGATATGTGGTATTAGTGGCTAGAGAGGCAATTTGTGCAGCCAGTCTAGTCATTCCTCAGTTTGGTATGACTTTTTTTAACTGGGCATTCTGATAAAGCAGTCATTCTAAGTGAATTACCTGGCTAGACTGCCATTTGGGTGCTGCCAGTCTAGCCGTTTCTTTCTGCAGCATTGTATATTTTTCTGGGCATCTGTGATCAAATTATATGATATAAGTCATTTATAACGCACCTGAACACAGGTGTTTCCAGGCGTGACAAGACAAGTGAGGGAAGATAGAGGGAGGACAAGACAAACAATTTTACTAGGCCTTGTGTCATTCAGATTGTGCAAGTGCGAGAACGAGAAGTGCAAGGGGAAAGGGAGGGGGAAGTGCAAGGGAGAGGGGAGGGAAAAACAGGGCAGCAATGCTCTGAGTAAGTGCAGCCAGGGCAGCGGGGCTTGGGTAGTTCAAGGAGAACAAGGGACTCTAGGGTTACAGTTACAGTCCCTAAGCGCGTGGTAAGCCCAGAGGCAGTGCAAAGGTGACTGATTAAGAAAGAGTCTGGACTCAGTGAGACTCTGAGGGTAGCCAAGCAACCAGTCGGTACAGCAGACAGGTAGGTCAGGTAGGCCAGCAGGGGAGGGAGAGAGAGAAGGCAGAGAAGAGGAAAGTGTTGAGCTGCTTCCGGACCATTCGGTGGTCCAGCTCAAGTTTGAGAGGGGCAGGGAGGCTATTCCAGAGGGAGGCACCTGCACAGGAGAGAGATCTACCCCCCACCCTCTGCCTGGAGAAGCATCTAAACCTTAGAGAGTTGTAGGTAGCTGAGCGAAGGGCTCGAGAAGAAAGATATTTTGGAAAAGAGCGTTGGATGTAGTGCGGGCCCCAGGCCCAGGAAGCCTTGTGGGCAATGCAAAGGGTCTTGAACTTGATCCTTGCAGCAAGTGGGAGCCAGTGGAGTGATTTCAGGGCTGGAGAGATACGATCCCTGGGCTTGAGGCCAAGGATAAGTCTTGCAGTCCTGTTCTGGATTAGTTGCAGAAGGTGGAGAGTAGACGAAGGCAGATTGATAAAGTGGCTGTTGCTGTAGTCCAGCCTAGAGAGAACCAGGGCTCTGGCGACAGTGAGCTTCTGGGGGAAAGTGAGAAAGTGAAGAGTCCCTTTGAGGAGGTGCAGCTGCTAGTGGGACTTCTTGGCGACGTCCGAGATGTGAGGAGAGAAAGAGAGTGGAGTCAAAGATGACACCAAGGTTGTTTGCCTCACAGGAAGGCGAAGGGAGAGGGCCCAAGGCGGGCGGCCAGAGTGAGAGAGGGAAAGCAGGTGCAGGAGTCCAAATGAGAAGGATCTCCATCTTACTAACATTAAGGCAGAGATCGTTGGAGGCACAACAATGAGCGAGAGAGGAGAGGAGTCTGAGGGGAGCCTGAAGGAAAGAGGAGTGTCATCCGCATAACACTGAAGGTTAGAGGAGAAGGTAGAAATCAGGTGGGACAAAGGGGCCAAGTAGAGGTTGAAAAACCAGGGTGAGCGGATGGAGCGGAGAGAAAGGGACCAAACTGGACCTGGGACGGGCTGTCCAAGGGGAAGGAGGTCAGCCACTCAAGGGACTGATCCGTGATGCCCAGGTTCTCATGGAGTCGATTGATCAGGATGGATCAGGATGGCTTGGTTGACCGTGTCGAAAGCAGAGGAAAGATCAAGGAGGATGATGACAGAAGGAATACTGGATTCAAGGTTAGAGAGCAGATCTTCACAGGTGTTCAGGAGAGCAGTTTCCGTGACTCTGTCAGCTCTGAAGCCAGACTGAAGATCATGGAGACAACCAACAGATATCGTGTGGAGCGTAAGCTGGGAGATGGCCAGCTTTTCCAACAGTTTGACCAGGAAAGGGGTGATGGAGATTGGGTGATAGTTTGCCACCCAGGCAGGATCAGCAGACGACTTCTTGAGGAGTGGGTGCATAAGGGAGTGCTTAAGGGGAGAGGGGAACGTTTCAGTGGCAAAACAGTGATTACAGAAATCGGCCAAGGCTGGAGCGAGGGTGTCAATATGGTCCTTGATGGTTCCGGAGGAGCAGAGGAGCACCTGTTTGGATGACACTTTCATAGATCAGACTTGTCTAGAAATCTCCTTAGGAGTTGTCAGAGAGAAAGAGGAGAAAAGAGGAAGAGGTAGAGATGGCCGAAGGGGGTCCGAGAGAGGAAGAGGAAGAGGGAGAGGGAGTGGAAGAGGAGATGGAGGACAGGATGTCCTGAGTTTAAGTGGAGAAGTGAGATGACAGAGCCATACAGAGTGCCTGGGAGGGAACAGGAGAGGTAAAGACTGCAACAGGATTGACCAGTTCCTTGCAGATTTTAAAGAGCTTGGCCGTGCCGTTAGAGGCCATGGGCTTGAATGTGTGTTCTCTTCTTGATGAGTGTAATTGCTTCGATTGGCATTTTGGTGTAACCAGTCAAGGTATGTCTAAATGTGGCCTGGCATGCTTTACTGTAACGTTATTACATGTCTACACTGGTCTACATTGTGCAGCCAGTTGGACATGTTTTCATTGTGGCATGGCATTTTTAATAGCAAAGCATTAATATTCCTGTGCACTGTTGGTGACTTGCATCTATTGGATTGGTGTTACCCTACAAAACAATTGCAAACACTCTGGCTTTTTAGCCAATTTTTCTCAGAAAGTGTGCTATATATCGCAATAAAACACATATTTCTATCTTTCTCCTAGTGCAGTGTGCAGCATATCCCTGCAGCAGCATGTTTGCACGTATTGCGCAAGCATGATTATCTATGCCGGCCCAGAGTGAGGTGCGACCAGTGATTTGTTGCCGAGTTGGGGGGGGAACCCTCAGCATGGCTCGCAGGGGGGCCCCCACATTTTGTGTTACACCACTGTGGGGGTAACAACACAAATGGTGAAAATCTGAATCAGCGAACACTGTTCCTGTAGAAGAACAAAAAAAAACACTACTGCACCAATGAAAGAGTATTTCATACAGAGGGAACATGGCTTCTCAGACTTTACCTGGACATTCTAGAAAAAATGGTGGTCCCCCAAAGAGGAGGCGACTTGCTTGCTTTATTATTCAAAAGAGACACACTGGGTCTGAATGAACATACCAGTCAGCAAGTGCTAGCCACTATGTAGGTAATATTGAGCCGCAGGCTTTTCAAACAAGTCATGCACCATACAAAGTGTTATGGGAATAGGTATTCAACTCTTCCACTCCAATGTGGTCCACGCAGCTCTGTGTGGATATGCTATAAATCGGAGGGCAAGTTGCCAGGGCTCACAGTTACACTTCCACTGTCACTGTGCGCTCCTCTGGGTAATCAGAACATGACTGTGAACATAAATCCAGAGGGCATGCATGTTTTCACTCGGTACATTGCTCCTCATCACTGATACCTTACACGGATCTGCCAAGCCGGCACACGAGAGGATAGCTGGCGAGTGCTAAAGGTTCTGCATTCAATAGAGGGACGTGCGGAATAGCCGACAACTATACGTAAGTGTGTTTACTGGAGGCCGCGAGAGGTTGCATAAGAAAAGAACCTTCCCTTTGTGCTACCACTCCCAACCCTTTGAGATTATTAAAATCATTTAAACAATTAGATATGGCATATTTTATGCCCCCTCAAATAATTTAATTTGAAAAAATCCTGTCAAACTGAATTTTGTGAACATCGAACACTTTCCCCAGTAAATAGCGCTGGTCGTGCTACTCGACTGCAAAATATCTATTGAAAAACTCAGTAGGTTTGGCTCAGACCATAACATAGGATTTGACCAAGAAGTGACAAATCATCTAAGACATATCATATTGGAAACAACACTCCAATATGGCTTCACAATGAGAGAAGGGGAGTGGCGACTTCCGGCGCACATGTGCGCAACACAGAGCTAGACTCAGCCATCTCACTTGATCGGGGAACGCTGCACATACTGTCCCCAGCTACGCATTGCAGACCCGATCTCAATGGAGTTTGAAAGCAATCAGGTAAGTGAGAAGAGCAGGGTTTGGTCCACAGCAGACGAAGATTAAGATGCCTGGCTATGGAACCTTTGCCCTATGGACCTAATGTTAAATGACATAGTTATGCTACAGAAAAGAAATAAGTCTGTTAACCCTCCACCCAAAAATCCTGACACAGCACTCTTTTTCTGATTGTCCCTAGGAATGATTTAATACCAAGAATACAGAGGCCACCCTGCGTTTGGATTGCATGCTGCCTGTACTACATATTGGGCAAGCACAGTAATGTTCTGGGGACTGGTCATAGAGTAACAAACTAAATTATTTAGCTGCTAGTAGTAAATTTGCATTTGCTGTTCTCCCTCCCCTTCTGCCTTCCCATACAGATGCAGACACAGCCTTTGCTTATATTTGTAAGCCATCCATAAGCATATGTACTGATGCTCAATAACTAAGGTAGCATCCGAGGTCCTGAAGAAAATGGCCACACCAACATGAGCCACTGAAAACGGTCGGCCAATACCATTCAGGGATTTCCCAGCAATAACGGGATAACCCATGTTAAAAATATGTGCACTAGTTTAGTCCACATTATTATAAGTAAATGTTGTTTTTAAACAGTTGGAAGTTCACTGAAGCAGGAGGATTGAAGTAATTGAGGTCCTTGCTAGAACTCAGTACATGAGCACATTGTCAAGTGTCCCTTTGTTCTCTTTAAATATATTTGAGCAATAGGGTCAGCCTCTTTCTGTCCCCTCACCCTAGAAAGGCGGTACACCACCAGCACCTAGGTGTAGCAACCACACTGAGGGCTCAGATAGTATGGTTGGTGGGCCATTTAGATCAAATGAAAATATATGATGAATGACAACCAGTTGACTTAACCTGTACAGTTGCTGTGTGCAAACCTCTGATAGGCTCACTTTATCTTGCTCTCGGTAGGGCGTCTGCCCGTTCAGGTTTTCTCGGTTCCTGCAACCCTTGTGGCTTTCCCAGCCTTGACTGTTAAATTCTCTCTGTTTCTGGGGGCTCTCCGAAGCCCTCTGACTCACTAATAGGCTTTCTTCTACTTGATTTAGGTAGGGCTTCTCGCCGTTTGAGTTTATCAGGATCCTGTAGCCTTGGTGCATTGGGAGGCTTGAATGTTTCTGTTTGCCACTATTAATAGAGTTATCTCCTTGGGTGCATTGGCTTCCCTTCTGAAGCTTTGTTCAGTAGCTAATATGCTTCCGGTGCGGAGATTGGGCTTCCAGGCTCTGCAATGCAGTTTGGTCTTGGCGTCAGTTAACGGGCACCAGGCCCACTATGACATCTGTGTGGTTGCACCACCAGGCGAGACGGTTACTTTACCATCTATATCTCTCTACTTGACTTCTTGGTCGATCCGGACACCAGCTTTCCAGCATTTGGTGAGTGTGTCAATCGCTCTTCATGATACCGCTAGTTCTGCGGCCTTGCGTGGCTCTGCCCCTCCAGGGTGTCCCTCCATCAGAGGCTGGCCTCTGTGTAGGATTTTTATTCTCTGATTCAAAGTTCCTTGTGGTTTTATGCATGTCCTAGGAAATAAAGGTGGCGTGTCATTCCTCTGACAATGGAGTTCAGGCGAGATCCAGCTTGAAGCCAAAGAGTTTGAAGAAATGTCACTGTTTGTTGGATTTAAAACAAAAGCAACAAAAGTCTTTCCAATTCCCATGTAGACAGAACATATATTGCGTATCAGGAGTTTGGCACAGGAATAGGAGCCCTTGCCCCGAAGAGGGGAGTCACTCCCAGTGAGGCCCAACTTGCCTTGACCTCTACCCTCAAAGGGGGTTGCTCCCCCTCTGGGGATAAGGGGCGTATTATGCAGATTCGTCACAGCATCCAGTGTGTCAAGTACTCTGTTTGCATGCTTCTGGACATTGAACCAGATCTTAGTATTTAAAAAATGTGATATTTCTGCTTTAGTTCTACAAATATCATTAATGTTGCAATACATTTCTCCCCTAGGTCCTCCTTTTTATGAATGTATTTTTCCCATATAACATTACAAGCATACTATTTGGGTATCTAAATAAAACATGAATGTAGTAATTACACCTGGAGAGGGCACTATTCTAAATGCACAGTTTTTATACAGTTCAGTACACAGGATTACAAACTGGTGATCCCGCTGGTACATGTGTATCGCCTGAAAGTCTGTAGCGAGTCTCAGGTGGTTGTGCAGGGTTGTGAGGAACCTTCCTACCAAGATCTTGGCAATGAGATTTTGTGTGGGAAGCGCGCACAGCTCCCAGAGCCCACCAGACTCGCAGCGGACCTGAAGACAGGAGGACGCTCCCTGGTGCTCCTCTTTATGCACCCAGGCCTGCAGCTTTAAGTGCACACGTCAACACCAGGCTCTCCCTCTGTTGGACAGCCTTCCTGAGCCAGCTCTGCCAGAGGAAATACTAAGGCATAAAGCCACTGTTGTTAGGCCAACAGCAGTGGTTGCCAGCCTGGCTACATATGTAGTTATTCGCGGAGACAAAGGAGGTCATTACGACCCTGGAGGTTCATGCCGCTATTTGCGGAATGCTACCCCAATTCCGGGTACCGAGTCCGGGTGAAATACCGGGCCATTTTGACCTTGGAGGGCCCGGTATTTCGCCATTCCAGGAACCCATCCCCATTCGAGACCCCATAGGGCTCAATGGGAATGGGGAGCATTTTAACAACGGGCTCCTTAACGACGGGCCCGTTGTTAGCATGCTGGACCGCTCGCGGGACCCGCTAGGGACGCCTGGCTTTACCAGGCATCCCTAGCGGGTCCCACGAGCAGACCTCGTAATGAGGCAGTAGGGGGTTAACGGGGCCGGCAGCTCTACCGGCCCCATTAACCCCCTACCGCCAGGGTTGTAATGACCCCCATAATCCCACTGTAGTGAATCAACTACAGTGGTTATCTCAGGGACCTTCTTTAAACTATATTCATCTGTGCATTTAAACCTGTGTGCCTTCCAGTGCAATAAAACATACTATGCAACCTACCAGCATCCAGGGTTTCTTTCAGGCCACAACATAATTGGTGACGAGGACCAGAGAAATCATCCCACGCAGCCACTATACAAGGTGCTATCCCACCCGCACCATTCCTCCACTAACCAGGGAAGCCTGGGATACCCTGGTTGCAATGGGAACCGTTCTCAATTTACCTGGAAGCCTTGGGAGGCTTTGGATACTCTGCGAATAGGAAGAAGGCCATGCTCCTCAATGAAATGGGTGTTGAAGGGCAGCAGACCTTCCTGGGCCTCAAGCCAGAGCAGGATGGAGGTGAGGGCGATGACACATTCAAAGAGGCGATTCGCCGCATCATTAAAAGGTTCTCCAGCAATGAGAACATAGTGCTACACCGGCTAAAGTTTTACACCAGAAAGCAGGAGACTGGGGAGCCTGTTGATGACTTCATTACCCGCATGAGAGAGCTGGTAGCCCTTTGTTGATTTGGGGACAATGCTGAAAACATTATATGCGACATGTTGGTAGTGCACACAAATAGCAGGAAAGTGCAGGACAAGTTTATCTTGGAGAAAGAATTGAACCTAGACAAATTCGTCCAGATAGCGAGAGCTGAAGAAGAAACGGCAAGCAGACAAAAAGATATGGCGTGAATGGCGCCGGCTGCTGAGATGACGGCAAAACACTGGAGTGGACGCTGTGACAAGCCATGGGGAGGTGCACAGAATGAAGGTGGCGGCAGGAGAAGTGAGCCCCTGAAATGTCAATGGTGCACCAGCACGAAGCACCTGGCAAATAACAGTGGCTGCCCAATGAGAAATAAACAATGTTCGCATTGCAGAAGATTTGGTCATTTCGCAGTTGCCTGCACGTGGAAAGGAAAAACGTCACAAGTGTTGAGAGCGAAAGATTCATAAGCGAGGACGAAGGGGATGCCGGCAGGCTTACCGTCATCAAGGTGAACTCTACCCGTGCCAGAAGGGAAAAACCCATTGCATGATAAAAGTGAACGGCAACGAGACCTGTGTGATGGCGGATTCTAGTTCAGATCTGAAGATCATCCCCATACGGACATACAAAAGCATGGTGGACCAGGAGATGATGGAAGTCAGAAGTACTAAGCCGAAACTGACAGTCTTTAGGGGTGCATCAGTAGATCTACTGGGTTCCATCAAGGCCAAATTAGAATTGAAGGGTAGACAAACTACTGGGTTCCATCAAGGCCAAATTAGAATTGAAGGGTAGACAAGCCGTTTCTAAAGCATATTTCTGAAAAGAAGGCCAGCAGTGGGGTGGGATGATCAAAACATACTGAGCATCCGTTGGACCACAGCACCGATGAGCAGGTATTGTTAGTTGCAGCAAGAATTGCCTGCATTATTTTCTGAAAAACCAGGGGAAAAAAAGGAATATGTCCACAAAATCTGGCTCAAGCCTGTGGCTGTGCCTGTCAAGCACACAGTGAGACCCGTTCCAGCAACAGCAAGATACACCATGGAGTCTCAACTGTCTAAAATGATTTTTAAAAGGCACCATTGAAATAGTAGAATCCTCAGAATAGCTAAGCCCTGTGGTCCTAAAAAATAAAACACCAGACCAATGGCATACGTGTATGCATTGACCTGCACAGTCTTAATATGGAGGTAATAACGGACAGCTACCTGCTAGCCCGCATTAACAAACCGTATCCTCTTGATGAAAGAGGCCACCGTCTTCTTGAAGTTGGACATGTGCGATGCATATCATCAGATTAGTCTACACAAAGGATCTCGGCCGCTCACGGCTTTCATCATGCCTTTTGGTACGTACCAGTTTGTGCGCATGCCTTTTGGCTTGTGCTCAGCTGCCTCAGCCTTCCAGAGGATCATGGATTCCCCATTACGTGGAATCGGGAATGTGTCATACTTACAAGACAACATCCTATTTATGCCGAAGATGGAGAAACACATGATAAAGCACTGAAGACGGTGTTGAGTAAACTCCAAGAGGCAGGGGTTCAGTTAAGATATGACAAATGCGTGCTGAGAGCCCAAGAAGTTGAGTAGCTCGGTTACTGCATCCCGAAGGAAGGAGTGAGCTCAAATAAGTATCTCCTACAGGCTATTGTAAGAGGCCCGGCTCCGATGTCGAAAGAGGAACTGGGATCATTCCTCAGGCTTGAGGAATAATACGCCACATTTGTACCAAGGTTCTCCAAGAAAACTGCCCCCTTGAGGGAGCTTCTGAAGAAGGGAGCAGAGAATGACTAGAGTCAATCCCAAACAACCGCTTTTGACAAAGTCAAGGAAGGAATTGTTCATGTCCCATGCATCAAATCGTTCAATCGGATGTGGGATACGTATATCACCACAGATGCAAACACCTGCAGGCTAGGAGCCACGCTCACACAAAAGAAAAGTGACACAGGGCAAATAGTAGCATTTGCGTCCAAAGCACACTCTGATTCAGAAAAGAACTACTCCACTGACGAGAAAGAGATACTGCATGCGCCTGGGCAGTGGAGTACTTTAGGACGTATGTATGGGGTACCAAGTTCAGATTGGTCACTGACCATATACCATAGATTCACATGTTGAGCCCAGGAGACACCAAGACATCCACGGCAAAACTGGCTTGAATAGCAGCAAAGCTACAGGAATACACATATGAGATCCCACATAGAGCGGGTTGGAAGAATGCTCAGGCAGACTGCTTGTCAAAGGCTGGTAGACCGCAGAAACTCCAGCTCCATGTTCCACCAGGACGAATGTGTAGTGGCATCAGTCAAGGATATAAGTAGCCAAGAATTCCAGGCGATGACACAGCACCAAACCAAATGCGATTTGTTTTATGTTCTCTTTCAAAGGGTGTTTGGTGACTATGCACAATCTGAGAGATCTGGCTGTAGATCAGGGTGTCATGGAGAAGCCTTTGTGATGCATTTTGGGTTGCCAATCTTCTAATATAGCTGGGCGAAATTCCACTTGATGAGGGGGAATTCAGTCTTAATGGTTGAGGTAGAGGAAGGTAATCCATGCATGGCATGATCTGCAGATGTGTATATCACTGACCGATGACCCCTTGAACGGGATTGGATTGGATTGGGTATTCATATCCTGCGATTAAAAACCGGATGACTAAACTGAATCTGGGCACAGAGTATAACTGCAGGGAGTACAACCATAACTGAAAGACTATGCACTCAGCAAAAATTAAGTCTTCAGAGCTTTACTGAAGGAAGAAAGTGCCCAAAACAATAGGGACAAGCTTTCCACTGATGAGGGTCCAGGGTTGCAAAACTCCAGTCATCTCTACTTTTACATTTATTTTTAGGAACCACTAGAAGAGTTTAGGGAACATAGGTTCTGTATAGATTGAAGAGTAACTGGTAATCTTGGATGCTGATGTAAAGATTGTTGGAATGATCCAATTTGGAATTAATCAGTGGGCTAGCTACTATGGCAAGGTCAGGTTTAAAGAAAAAGAGGTAGGTCTTTCAGAGCTATCAAAGTGTAAAAGATGAGCTCTTGACAACCCCGTTTACTAACATATTAATGATTAGGTCTTCCTCTCAAAAGACATCTAGGGTTTCCACTGATTTGGCATAAACAGTGGTAACAATACAAACGTCATTTTTCCAATAGATCCCAACAAGTCCACCAGAGGCACTTTGGACCTGGAGTTCCATCCTTCGCAAGCCATGAGAGCCCTGGCACATAACGGCTTTGGAAAGCAGATCACCAAACTCAGAACCCCTCAAGCCCTGCCTGACGTGTGGGACCACCTGGAAAATCTGGATCCTGACTAGACAATGACACAAGTACCACTCAACCAAGACAAGGAAGAATGGCAAGGACATTGAAGTGTGAGTGACATTTACTTGACCGCCAGAAGGTGAAGCCCAGGGGCAACTAGGGATGGACTGACATACTATGGTCCTCAAGTAAACCGAAACTGCACCTCTTGTGTTTTGGATTGCTCCGCTCTTTTACAACCAGTATGCCCTAGAGTATTGGCCTATTTTTGTTAGTATAATAAACCCATTGCAACCTCAATATGAGACTATTAGGTTGTCTGTAGATCACTAGGCCATGTTACTACTCCTTATTCAGCTGATGTGTCACAATCCTTCTCAGTACTGCTCTGAGAAAAACTGCCAACCCTGCAATTAAATTGGGCAGAATGAAATTCTGGTGTATAGGAAAACTCCTTACCCCAGTTTGCATTGTTTTCTCAAGACAACTTTGAATGGCTATCCTGATCTTGCAGGGCACCAGGATTGGCTAATTACCTCCGCCCTTAATTAACCTTGAATATAAATGGATACTACCCATCCATGATTTATAAAATATATACACTATTGGTATCAATATTATTATTATTATTAGGGTATTTATTGAGCGTGGACCTAGCTTTGAGAATCAGGAGAGCTTTACCATCATAGGGGGAACAACATAGTGCAGGGAGCAGAGAAGCAAGGGTGTTGGGAGCTAACAAGAGATGGGAGGGGGAGGATGGGCCAATTGACAGCAAAACATCTACAAGCAACCAGGGGGCGAACAGTGAGGAGCAGATCACTGAGTCTCAGGTAGAGCAGGATTGGAAGGTGTGTAGACCTATGTGTTAGGGAGGAGCCATTCCTTTAAGAGGAGGGTCTTGAGCTCCATCAGCAGAATGATGATGTGTGCTCAAGGGGTCCTGGCAGCACAAATCATTTAGATTCATTTATAGCACACATGTATAAAGTTGTCTCAACCATACAATTCACACTACTTACCATTGTAGAAAACGCAAACTTCTGAAATACGGTAAGAATCCTGGAGAATAGATGCATAAAGCCTGATGTTTGTAGACTGGACTGCAATTGAGCATTGCCAGCAGCAGCTTCCGCCCAGAAGCTATGCAAGACTGATTACCAGGTGTACAGTGTCTAAGATAAAAAAGAATCACAATGGACGAACACTATTTCCTGAAGCAGAATGAACACACCCTAACGCATGTTGTTAAGAGGTAACTATAAGAATGTGTTATTTCAAACATAAAATAAAGCAGCATTACATGGAAAGCTGAAGTACAGGCAATGGAACTTCCAATCAAATAATCTGAATGATAAATCCAATTAAATAAAATCAACATTAAATAGAAATGCGTATTAAATGGCCTTGCATGCAAACATGGATCTACCATTGCAGTTATTTGCTTATCAAGCCTACAAAAGCATGAGGGGCATTCTTATTAAAGGTTTGAAGCATGGTGAGACAAAGCACAGTTCACAAACACAGATAATGTGCACCTTTCCGTGCCTATCATGCATTCACTGCAAAGACATTATAAAAAGCAATTATAATACACATTCCAGAGAGCAACATAAACATGTTTAATGTAATATGCAATCTGTTTATCAGATTTAAAGCAAAAATAAAGAAGTAGCTGGAAAAGAAAGACGATGTGAGTGGGGTAATGTTTAAAATAAGAAAGTTGATGTTATGAATTAAATTCCGATTTATTTTGATCTATTATAACTGGTTTATTGTTTCAAATTGGGAGTTTAGGATGAACAACTAAAATGTGATAAAAACAGAAATTAATTAATTTTAAAGAGCTGTATTTTATCTGCAAACTAAAGTAGTAACGTGTTTATGTTAAAGACCGAAGGACATTTTGTTTTTGTATGCTTCGTTTTGTTATTTGATAAGCGCCTACTGCCATTATTATGGCTTTTAAGCGCTCTGGGGTGGAAGGCCCTTTGGAAGGCCGTAGTCTGTGCAAACATGAAAATTCTGTTCAAATAAAACAGAGATAATTATTATTAATATATTAATGTTGACTAAAAATGAATAGCAGTTTTTTTTAAATGTAACTACAAGAATTGTGTATAGAAGATTTTTTTAAACCGTATTATACTTGATAACAATAGAAACAAAGCATATGACGTTTACATGGTCAAATGTCATTGTGGTCTGGTTTATGACAGAGAAACCACAAAATCTTTCAAAAAGTTAAATGACGGCTAGCTGAGCATTTCAACCAGAATCACCATTCAGTTAAGCTCAGCGTTGGGAAGAATGACACAATTATAACGAGCATTATGAGGTATCTGCTTCTCTCTTGTATAGAACGCCTGGATAATTGCTAGTAGAGCTCTTTCATGTTTATTAGGTCAAGACACTAAATAAGAACGCATGCTGGATGCCCAGCATGCTGCTTGGCAAGACGGCCATCTTCCTAGGATTTGTTTCATTTGTTTCCTTATATACTTGCATATAATTATTCTTTTATAACACGCTTAATACCAACGAGTGGTTTCTAAGCGCGGAATCGGAATTTGAACCTGTGTTGAGCTGCATTGTCTTGCTTCCAAGCCAAACGCATTGCCCCTGAGCTATCCTTCCTGCCCAAAGCAATATATTTAAGCAATAAGCCCCGAGCTGCGGGGCATTACCAAGCATCCCTATTGGCTGGGAGGACAAAGTCACACCTTACACTGGTACTGGTGAAAAATATGGACTAACAGTCGAAACTGTAATTTGTGATAGTCTAAGGTGATAGATAATTTGCTGGTTCAAACAGGCAATACGTACATTACTGCCTTGCTTTTTTCTGCATCTAATAATGCGTCTTGTCTCGGGAGGATAGCTCAGTGGCAACATGCTCGCCTTGGAAGCAAGACAACATGGAGCAACACAGGTTCAATCCCCGGGTCCATGCTTAGAAACCTCTGGGTATTAAGCGCATTATAAATAACATATCATATCTTTCGGCTAATCCCAAAACATGTACAGCTTTTACATGTACCTTCAAGGATCATTGCTAAACACATTCCAGTTACCTGCAAATCCCTCCACAATATTAAAAGGAATTAAAATATTTACACAAAGGACTCTCAATTGTCAGCAAGTTAAAAAATAAGAAAACTCACACAAAGGAGCTTGTAGTTGCTCAATCCTGAATGATTCCAGTGTGTACAGATTGGGGTGTCCCCTTTATTTTCAGCAAGTTGCACATACACCGAAGCTTAGTTGCTAATACGGACACAGATCTTACCATGAATCATACAACTAAGTCATACGACAAAATCAAGTGTCTTTTAAATCCAATGTACCTCCACCACAGCGCTCAACTTGGAATTCATCATTATGAGACTGGATGTGCCCATTCCGGTAAAAACGGCACAGCTTCTGCAATCATTTTTTTTTCCGGCGCACAGTTACCGGGGCATTGCGGCCCCGGCGGACCCAGTAATTGCCCATTCCCGGGGGCCGTAAAAAATGACTCCCCATTCCCATTTGAGTCCCATTGAACTCAATGGGGATGGGGAGGTCGGACAAAAAGGCACCCGCAAGCAGACCTCGTAGTTTGTTGGTCCAATAACAACACTATTGGCAAGCTTAACAGTACCGTTTTTACCGGACCGGCAAGCTTATAATGAGGCAAAATGTTAATCAGTGACAATTTAAAAAAGTATATGGATGTTTCTTCTAGCTAGTATATCAGTTTACTGATTTTTCTGTGACAGGGCCTTTACCACTGTGAAACTCCGGATATTGAAATGTCAAAACAAAAGTGGCTGCAGTAAGTGGAATGGTCATCAGAGCATTGAAGAGCCTTCACTGGGGCTTCAATGGGGCTCCGGCCCAGAGGGCCTTAAGGACTATCAAACGATTACGAGTGCCTTATTCTATATATGGGCTCTGAGGACGACATGGTGGACTTTCCGAGGTGGTAGGCATACATGCCAACTTTGATCTGCTGGGACAGAGTTTTGGCTCAAAATGAGGGAGTATTTTGTTCCAATTGAACTGAATTGGGGATCCGGATTATTTTAGGCAGGAGAAAGTAAAAAAAAAAAAATCAACATTTTTGTTTGAAAAATTGGGAGCCTCCCTCCCAAATGGAGAGAGTTAGCATGTATGGGTAAGGTACCTGCTGAATGCAGTTACCTGGCAGTAAACTGCTGGCAGCCTTTTAAGTTCTTTTGTAATCTTTAGAAAAAACATGCTTGTCTGATGCAGTTATTTTTAGTTAGATCCCTCAATAATCTGTCCTGTAATTGATTTTAGGTAGTAAGTGTCAGTGTCTGTACATGTCTCAGACACTCAGTGGCTTTGTGGACCTATGTGCATCTCTATATTGGCACCCACCCTCCCAACTTACCAACTGGACAGGAGCTTTGTGCTCCAGTCCTAGCTTTCCCTCCCGTCCTCAGTGCTACCATGGAAATAGAAAAGGGAGTAGGTTAAACAAAAAATGTGCACCTAGGGGTGCGAATAGCAATCACCCACTTGCCTTGCCGGCGGGGCATATATGGCCGGTAAAGGCCCACAGCCCTTGCGTAGGCTCAGACTGGTGGGCCATTACTGGCCATTTATGGCCCGATGCTGGGTGATGGGCATATTCTAGACCAGCAGCAAGTGGAAGGGAGCAATTTCCCTCTTTTAATGACTTAGGCGTGTCAGGAATGTAAGAAAGCTCAAGGACATCACAATGCAAGAGTCTTGTCTTTGCCACTTTGCGAGTTTGTTGTGCCCAGGTACTCGGGAACATCACAAAGTAGGAGGGTCATAAAGTCCCTCACTGTGAGTCAGTAATGCACAGGTAAGCAGAAATCTCACAGGAGGCTTACCAATAAGTGGACGTCCGAAAGGGAGAGACTGTGGGGTTAGAATTATGATGTAAACAGGTTCTTTCAAATGTTTTATTAAAGGCTACACACTACGTACACCTTTGTTACAGACAAGGTGACGCACAACACATTGGGATCACAAATTAATTTTATACAACTTTAACAAAATGTGTAGTCAACTTGAAATTTGGTTCGTTCAATAGGTGGTTAATCTAAGAACTACATCAAGCTAAAATGTCATTACAAAAAGAAAATCTCTTTAAAACTTTGCAATTGTAAAAAAGGTAAGTACCCAAGGCAAGTGTCCCGAACCGGGTGACATAAATCAGGCAAAACTGGTTATACAGAGATATGCACCCATGCTCCCAAAGTGGCTATTACACGGCCTGTGGTAGCGGCCGTGTAGTTATGGTTAAATTGCTCATCTCATAGGAAGGACACTTTTTGGGTGGCTTATAACTTTGCTCCCCCTGGGCGAATCCTCACCAAACTTTGTAAAAAGAGTATATGGACCACTCTGAATTCTTCTTGTAAGTTTGGTGAAGTTATAGGGGGTCCCACATTTTTTTTCTTCATAGACTGAATGGGAAAAAATGTTGCTCACGCCTACAGCTCAAACAGCTGGACGGATTTTCACCAAATTTGTGGCAGGAGCAGCGGCTTGGTCCCGAAAGCGTGCTTTTGTAAATTTGGTGAAAATCCGTTCAGTAGTTTTTATTTTAGGCAAAATGTAGGTCCTCAAAATTTGTGATATCTAGGTCCGCTCCGTGGACCCACTTCCCTATTTGTTCCGTGAACAGGACTCTGATTAGCCCATAGGGCCACGTGATGTCCGCGGACATACGAAGTGCACGCTGATTGGCTGAAGTGTGATGTGCGTCATATTTTTCTGAAGCTCCCGCCATGTTGGATCTGTGGATATCCACGGATAGTGCAGCGGCGAACAGGGCTGGAAACATATTTTGAGGCATCTGCTGGTGGGAAAAGGGGCTGGAAAGGGGGGGGGGGGAGTGAAAGATGGGTCATATGATGTATTTGTTTAGGTGGAAGAAGACCGTGCTGTGTTTGCGGTGTCTGCGGAAACCATAGCAGTTTGCAGGTAGATCCTCGGGCAATCGGCTTATGTGGAGACTGCAGTCAGGATTCATTAGGGTGAGGGAGTGGAATGTAGATGATATGAGGAAGTGTAGAGAAGCGGACAGAGCCTCAGGTGGCTGGGTTGTGGCAAGTGTACAGATTGTTGGGTGCATGAATGTGTTATGCTGTGTTCATTGTGACCAGCTGCTAGAGTCTTGGGTGCATGGCTGGAGGTGATGCACTGAAGAGTCCAGTAGTGTGGCCACTCTTTGAAGTACTGTAATGGTATGTGTACAAAAGTGGGGAGAGCCTCAGTAGGATGGTTTATTGGACTGAAGAGTGTTCTGACTAGTTGTACGTACTGGAATGCTATTTGTACAGAAGTAAACAGGGCTTCAAGTGGATGCCTTATGTGTTTGGGTTGTGGCAACTGGGCAAATTGTTGGGTATTTTGCTATATTATGATGTATTGGTTGCAGGCAGGTTGTAGAGTTTTGGGTGGAGAGGCCACGCATCCAAGAGTTTGTCCATTGGCTGCAAGTACTGTAATAGTGTGTCAAGTGAAGTGGATAGGGCCTGAGATGGCTGTGTTATGTTTGTGGGTTGTGGTAAGTGGGCAGATGGTTGCATGCATGGCTGTATTATGCTGCAGTGGCTGTGGCCAGGGCCTAGAGTCTTGGGTGCATGGCCGGAGGCCGTAGACTGTAAACCATGCACCCAGGACTCTAGGCCCTGGCCACAACCACTGCACCATAATACAGCCATGCATGCAAACATTTTGACAGTGGCATATGGATCGCATAGGAGGCCATGTATCCAAGATTCTGTCCACGGGCTGCAAGTAGTGTATGTGTACAAAGATAGACAGGGTGTGTGGCAGGTGGTTTGTTGAAGTGTCTTGAGATTGTTGAGTGTATGATATTTTATGCAGTGGGAGGTAATTGTGGCCAGTTACTATAGTGTTTGGTGCATGCACCCAAGAGGCCCAGAGTCTGGCCACTGATTGAAGTACTGTAATGGTATGTCTAGAAAAATGAACAGGGCCTTAGGTGGCTGGCTTATTGAATGCAAGAGTTTGTTGACTGCTTGTATGTACTTGAATACTAAGTATACAGAAGTGGACAGGGCCTCAGGTGGTTGGTTTATGTGTGTGGGTTGTGGCAGTGTATAGATTGTTGGGTGCATGGCTGTCTTATGCTGTAGTGATTGTGGCCAGCTACTAGAATCATGGGTGTCTGGCTGGAGGGCATGCACCCAGGATTCTGCACACTGGCTTTAAGTACTGTAATAGCATGTGTATGAACGTGGATAGGGTGTGTGTCAGGTGGTTTGTTCGACTGTCTCAAGATTCTCAGGTGTATGAAATAGTATGTTGTGGGAGGTAATTGTGGCCAGCTACTATAGTCATGGGAGCATGGCTGGAGGCAATGCAGTCAAGAGTTCAAGAATGTGCCCAATGGTTGAAGTACTGTAATGGTATGTGTCGAAAAGTGGAGAGGTTCTTGGGTGGCTTGCTTGCTGCACCCAATAGTGCGGTGACTGGTTGCATGTATTGTAATGCTATGTGTATAGAGGTGGATAGGGCCTTAGGCAGTTGCCTTATGTATGTGGGTTGTGGCCAGTGTACAGAATGTTGGGTTCATGGTTGTATTATGGTGTGATGATTGTGTCAGCACCCAAGAGTCTTTCCAGTAGCTGCAAGTAGTGTAATAGTATGTGTACAGAAGTGGATAGGTTGTGTGGCAAGTGGTTTGTTGGAGTGCCCTGCATTTTCTGGGTGTATCATAGTCTGTGCAGTGGGTGGGAGTAATATTATAGTATGTGAGGCCAAGTGTACAGGGGTTTAGGTGGATGAGTTATGTGTTTGGGTTGTGGCTGCTGGGCAGATTCTTGGGTACTTCACTGTATTATGCTGTATAGGTTATGGGCAGTTAGTAGTTTCTTGGGTGTGCAGCCAAGAGTCTGTCCACTGGCTGGAAGTATTGTAACAGTATGTGAACTGAAGTGGATAGGCTCAGGTGGCTGTGTTGTGTGAGAGGTGTGGTCAGTGGGCAGATGTTTGCATGCATGACTATTATGCTGTGGTGGTTGTGGTCAGGGCGTAGACTATTGGGTGCATGCCTGGAGGCTGTAGAGTGCAGGCCTTACACCCAAGAGTGTAGGGCCTGGCTACAACTACCGCATCATAATACATGTATACACTGAACATTGTGATACTGGTATATGGTTTGTACAAATATGTGTACAGAATAAAATGTTTAGATAACAAAGAAGTATGACACCAATCATTGTATACTTACTGTTTGTATTGTTCAGGCCCTATGCAGTTCTTTGCATGTTATGTGGAAATGCAGCAGAAATTGTTCTTTCATTCTCTGTGATAAAATAAAGCATAACATGTTAGGGTAGGTACTTGGTAATGCGTTATTGCATTGCATTGTAGACATGTGTACTTTGCGGACCCTCATAATTAGTACTTCACAAGTACTATGCTTCAAACAAGTGTACTGTGCAATGTGCTCAGTTCCTGTGTTTGTTCGCATAATCATTGGGTCTGTGGGAAAAAAAAATCCATGCAGGATTAAAAAAAAATGTCTATCTTTATTTGTTGTTATGTGGCGCAATCTGTTTAAGTGACATGTACACTAATTATAGCAATGTTTAAGGTCGTCTGTTGTAATGGGAGAATTGAAATGGTGTATGATTTTCGTTTAGGAAGTGGTGGTACTATGATTGCAGTTAAATACCAGTTGCCGTATTCTAACTGTTTGTTTCTGCCTTTTAGCAGTATATTTCTTTATGCGTTTGGTTGCTGTTGATGTTTTGTAAGTACTGTGGTATTGCACAGTAGTTTTGCAGAATTGTGGGGGCAGTTATATACCTGTTGGCGTATTCTAACTGTTGATAGTTTTGAAGTTATTGAGGGTATGTTTATACTTAATAAGTGTTGAAGGGTTTCTTCAGAAGAACTTTCATTTTTGCTCATGGATTTCAAATTGTGTAGTAATGGGAAGTTATATTGTAGTATTATGGTTGCAGTCAGATATCTGTTGGCGTATTCTAACTGTTTACAGTTTCTCACTTTTTAAGGGTATGTCTTCAAGCACGTTCATTCTTGTTGGTGGATTTACATTTTTGCACTCTCGTGAAGTGCTTTTGCAGCATTATGTAGTCAGTTACTGTAGATGGGTATTTTTTGCATTGGTATGGTCATTATTAGATAGCTGTTGCCTTATTCTACCAGTAGGTGGTTTCAAAGGTTATGGAGGACAGTTTGTAGACGCTCATACTTGGATCAGTTAGTACATTGTGGTTTCAAGAATATTAAGTAAGCATTTGCAAGCTTTGCTGGTAACCTCTGCTTCAGAGTAATGGAAGTATCATTCCATTCAAACCACCTACATTTCTTTTTAATGTATGCAGTATAGTGACCTGCACTGGTTGTGGCACCAGCGTGGTAGATTATGCCTACTGTTGTGAAGGTTTTCTTGCAAGTGATACTTGTCCATGTGTGAAGCCAGTAAGATTGTAGTTGTTTTTGGTTCCATCTGCATTGTATCGTAAAAGCATTACTATTATGTATTGGCTATGTGATTGTATCTGTAAGGTGGAGCGCTTATTGGAATTGCAAGTAGTACATAATATGCATGGTTTTCATTTTGTATGAGCTGCTGAAATGGAATGGATTGACAGTTAGGTATGGATACATACACAAAGCATTTGTTAGGGATTTGGTCATTCATGACATGGCTGCAGATATTGCATGTATGTCTCCACATGTCTGAAATCTGGAAGATTTCATTGATGGGTATGTTTTTGTTTTCCAGTACTTGTAGTAAGTACATTAGAAATTCTTGTGGATCTTCTTGTGTGTTTATAGTGAATCACACCATTCCCGCACAGTAGTCCAATTCCTGCCTTATTCCAAAAACACTAAGTGTTGTCAGGATTGTTTGTTGCATTTCTGTGAAGGAGGAACATTTGCAAACACAACTGGTCTGCACTGTTTAAGTAAATGTTTTCAAAAATTGGTGGCAATTGTAGTACAACACTTATTGCTACATTTCCATAGCAATTTACACCAATTGTATTGGAAAATGTGAATAGACCAGGAAGTTCTGTGTCGAACTCATTTGATGAAAGTGCAAGTAGTTTCTTTGAAGAGGTAGTTGTCTTTGTTTGTGGAGTTGGGTATGCATTTGTCTTTTCAGTACATCCTTTTCTAGTTGTGGTAATTGATGAAGTAACAGCTGTTTTCAATTTCATTAGTGGTATTGCTGTGAGATCATGTATAGGTTGAGTTTGCACTACTTTTCTTTTACAAAGTTTGCCTTTTTGAGGAACAGGGTACATTTTGAGATGGGGTGTGTAGAGTGCATGTAGTCTATTATACTCTACGATGCAAGGAATGTCAGCAGTGACTCTACTTGCATCAAAATCTACTAGAAATAGTCCTTCAAGTGTGTGTAGGCATGACAGGGCTGTGTAACCCATGCCTTCTTTAAAGACTGTGCTGTCAATATCAATCAATGCTTGATCTAGGGTTAGACCATGTGATTTATGGATGGTGATTGTGTATGCTAGAGATAGAGGAAACTATTCTCTGCATACATACATGTCTATGAAAAGAAGGAATTGGGCTGTTGAGCATCCTATGCTTTAAACTTCTGAAAGTTTGTCAAAGTGAATATTGAGAAACAGAATGCTGTTGTCACGTGGGTATGTCTGGAAACCAACAACTGTACCAATTGCTCCATTAAATAAACCTTGTTCCACATCAAGGTTACGTGTCAGCATAACTCTACAGTTTAAATACAATGTTAACATTTTCTCCAAACCAGCTATGTTAGAGCTAGAGTTCTCTAAGGTTTTTGGTCGTGCTGTGGCTTGTTGACACATAGGTACTGTCATACCATGCACGTCTAGTTTGTCTATAGAGTAAATGTGCACTAGTGGTTGCATTTCTTTTTTCAACATTGTTTCATTGAATTGTGGACAGCTTGCTAGAGTTGGCATTAAGGACATACACTTTACATTTTTGTGTGGTAATGGTTCCATGACATCAGTAGCACATGTGTTATACCCGTAGAGCTCATGGATGTGTCTGCTATTTAAGATAGACTTTGCTTCCCTAGAAAGTACACCAATCTGAATGCTTTTCAAAATGTTGGCATAGGTGAGGTCTGCAGACGGATGCATGTTTTCAGTTAGTTCTCTGTATTGGAAATGTTGCCAGTGATTTACATTTCCTATGCTGCCAAGGGTTTTATGGCACAGTTTGTGTCCTAAGGTTTTAAAAATAGGTTCACCTTTTACTAGTGTTAATTGAAGAAGATCTCCGAAAAAAACAATGGGCCTCATCACGACTTTGGCGGTAACCCTTAAATCCAGCGGTAGCGCTATTACCGCCGGATTTAAGGGTCTGCCAAATCAGGACTTTGGCAGATTGCGCCCCAGCTCTGAGCTGGGAGGAAATCCGCCGAAAATTCGCACTGTTACCGCCGGCGGAAATCCGCCGGCGGTAAGAGCGCAAATTTTCCCCATTGAGCCCAATGGGGCATGATCCGGTGCTATTAGCGCCGGGGAGTTTGGCAGTAGGGCTAATACCGCCGGTGGTAATACCGCCGGCATTACCGGCCAAGTCGTGATGAGGCCCAATTTGTTTTCCTCCAAAGAGTTTTTCGTAGTCTATTTTAAGGACTTCTTGCAACCTGAGGTGAATCAAATCCAACACTGGGTTGTAGACCATGCTCACCTCATCTATTAGGAGGGTTCCATGTAATAATGTACCCACAAAGATATCGCCATGCAAAGATATCGCCGAAAATTGCCGTTTTTCGTGGGGACATTATTGCATGGAACATGCGGGGGACACCCCCGCAAACCCCAAACACTTTTTTTTCCTTTTTTTTTGACTGCCCTATCCCCATATATATGGTCACCCATATAATATCGCCACTACCTTTTCCCGGCGATATTATGTATGGTGACCATATATATAGGGATAATATTACCTGATATCATTAGGAGCATTTTCATTTGTTTCAAAACTCTGCATAACTCCATAGCAGCTTCTGCTGAATTATTTTAGTATTCTAATTTGTTTTGGTGTTCTACTGGAAGGAGTAACAATTGATGTAAAGTAACACCACCTATGTTGTGGACAGCTAAACCTGTGGGGGCAGTTACAACAGCTGAAAGCTTGTTGTTTGTCAATTGTTGGATGAATTTGCTGATGATTTTTATTAAGAATATTTTGGCTGAACCAGCTTGACCACTTACATACAGGAGTATTGGTTTATAGTTTTGACAGGTAAAAGTTTTAGTTTTGTGCTGCACACCATGTTCAATTTCTTTAGTTATTTCTAGGAAAATGCTACGCTGCTCATTGTTTAGTTACAATTTCAGTAGAGCAAACTTTTTTGCAAATTGCTCATACTGACACATGGGGCCTCATTACGACCCTGGCGGAACGGGTTAAACGGCGCCACAGCCTTTTCCAAAGGCTGTGGCGCTGTTCAACCCATTCCGCCACATTACGAGGTCCCCTCGCGGGACACGTTAAGCACGCCTGGGAAAACCAGGTGTGCATACCGGGTCCCGCGAGGGGAAGAGGGATCAAACAACGGGCCATCTCGTAATGGCCCGTTGTTTACTCCCTCTCCCATTCCCATTCAGCCCTATCGGGGCTGAAATGGGAATGGGGATGAACCGTGTCCGTGTCCTCGAGTGAGGAATTACTGGGCCATCCGAACTCGGAATGGTCCGGTAAGTCCTCATTCCGAGGACACGGACACGGATGCGGTTTTGCCGGCAGCCATGCCGCAAATTGCGGCATGGCTACCGGCATAACTTGTAATGAGGGCCATGGTGTTTTCTACTTTAGTCATGGCTAATTCTGCCTCATTTGGTACGAGTTGCTGTCCAAGTGGTTCTTGGCTTCCTGTAAGAGAAGGTTGACTGCTGTCAGGCGTGTCTATATTCAGTTGTGCTTGAGGTTCTTCTTCTTGTTGGCTTTCATTGTCCAACATGTTTTTGTATTGCGTAGAGTTTATATCTGTTATAGTGCTTTCATTTGCATTGTAAGCATCTTCATAGGAGGCATGGGTGTCCAATAAATCTTTTTCTTTTCTCCATGTTTTAAAAGTTGGAGTAGGGACATGTAGTACAGTTCTTTATGTTGAGGAGTTTTTAATGATAGGTTCATATGATTAACCAGGCTGCGTTTGGTAAGTTTAACCAAGCTGCCTTCACAATCTTTGACTATGTATTTACCTTTTTTCTCATCTGGTTTAATATTATTTTCGTATGAGAAATTTTGGGCTATGTGGTATAGGCACATGGTTTCTAAAGGAGTACTCCTGTTTGGGTAGTATGTGACCAATAAGTTGTTTTTCAAAATGTCCTGGCTGTTGGGGTCGGTTTTGGCTATTGTTTCTATGTCTTGGTATGATTCGAGAACTCTTTTTCTGGATGCAGCAGGACCAAGACTTAGCCAGACAATGTTTTCAGATTTCCCAAACAAGGCGGTGCCCGTCAAACGGTCTGCGGCTTCGTAGGACAATCTGTGTCCTTGCAACCCTTTCAATCTCAGACAGTCCCTCTGTTGTATGGCGTCCCACAGGGCTCCTCACTATCTCCCACCTTTTTCAATGTTTACACCGAGCGTCTTCTTGGCTTAATCCACGCAAATGGTTTCCTGTGTTACTCCTAGGCCGACGATACAGAAATTATTGTGCGACTTGATTTATCTCAGCCGGAAACAGCCGGTCAGTTTAGGAGTTGCCTGGAAGCAGTGGGCGATTGGATGGCCAGGAACTGGCTCAAATTAAATGGCCAGAAAACAGAGGTGCTGGTGGTCTCTCTATGGGAGAACATTTTTATGCCAAAGCTGTACAATTTTTGTGAAAGTGTTCTGTCAGATGATATGCCATCCCAGGGGTCTTTCAGCTCTGTTTTCTCTGCTTTGGTTAAGTAGGCTGTGACATATCGTGCAGCTGCAGAGGAATTGTCTGTAATGGTAAGGACAGACATGTTTGTATTCCATAGGAGGGCAATGATTGCATTGTAATCATTGATGTACTTTGATGCTTCAGGTCTTTTTATGCAGTATGTGTTCTTAGGTGATTTGCTTTGCGCACTGTGTCTAACAGAAGCCATGAAGCTGTTTACTTGTCCTGTAGTTGAAACTAGTCTAGGGAAACCAAAGTGGCATTTGGTGTAGTATTTGCCTTTGTTTTTATATTTGCGTTGACAATACTTGCCACATTTGTGTCTTTGAAACTACAAAATGTGTGCATGTAGGTTCACTATGTGTACTTTCTGAAGGAAATTTGCAAGTGACATTTTTGCAAATTAACTTGTTCACGCTCACCTGGTATCCATGGGGACGCCACCCAGCCAGTTGGTCATTGGTGCCCTTCCCAATGATTCCCTGGTGTGGTCTCGGTGTCGATGGGATTCCGCCTGGGAATGAAGACTATATTAGGACTGGGCTACCAAGGTAAGTTTTCCCCCACCTCCCTTGTGTTTCCAGCCCCTCCAGGTTCTCTTCTCACCTGGTTGTCGGAATCAGTGGGCTCTCCATCCTGCTCTCTAGGCAGGGGCGCGTTGTCTTTTGTGGGCGCGGGCGGTCTAGTTACTTCACTGACTGCTGCCCTTGTAGTGTCTTTCAGGTAGGTCTTATTGCGATTGATGGCGTCATAATTCTTGCATGCCTTTTCTCTGTTCTAAATGTCTCTTTTTTTGATCTCCCTAGGAACGCCGAGTGTCCGCTTGGAGAACTGGATATGCTGGTTCTCACAGAGAGATCATGTTGCGCTATAGCGGTATGATGCGGTAAGGAGGCGCTTTGCGTAGCGCAGCAATATCTTGTCCTCATTGACCTGTGCTTTTCTCTTTTCGTAGGTCGCGTTGAGTTCCCAGCGCAGATGGAGTTCCGGAGCTATGCCGGCTGAAAAGCAACCAACCAGGTAAGTCTTTAAGCGCTTTGTGGTTGTAATGTCTCCACTACCTCCTTTAATGATGTCTTTCTCCTTTTCTCAGGTCCTTCAATCCGGGCGGTGAACTCCACCAACAGAGCTGCCCAGGAGCTGCGAGCAGTGAAGGATGATGAATACAGGTAAGATTCTGCTGCTAACGATGTTCTTGGTGTTTCTGCAGGTCCGGAATTCAACAGGCTCATGAGAAAGCTGAACACGGTGAGCGTCACGTTGCTAGAAGCAAAGTAACGCAAAGCGTGTTGTCTTGTTCGGGTGTGGTTTAAATAGCCACTGTAAAGTAGTCCAGGTAAAGTAGTCCCTAGGCCACCACACCCAAAACACTAGACTGCATAGCTTGGTTCTAGGAATCAAGCTATGTGGATGCCTCCATGTTGGCTGAAAGCCTAAATAAAGTAGTTCCTCAAGCAGATGTCTTTCCTTACTGATGAGCCTGGCGCCAAAGGCACCAGGACTGGCCCCAAGAGGGCCTGAGAAGTGGATGCCAGGCCTTATTAGTGATCCGAGCCCTGATTCCACCTGGCCAATGGGCTTGCCAGTGGGGGATCAGGGCTGAGGGTCGTGACAGAACTGCAAAACAGTGGTATCACTGTCCTGACCCAATTTCGGAGCATCTTTAATCCACAAAAACACATGGATGTGTGGTGCTCCTCTCGCTTGATATTCTTTTCTCCAAAAGAAGTGTTCCACTTCCCAGAGGGGAGGAATTTTTTTATGGCAAATGAAGTGCAGCATGGCAATAAAGCGATGATGGAAGTACCGTGATACATTTACAGGATCAAGAGAGCAGAGTTCTCCTGGTGTTTTCATGTCTATTCCTGTTTTATTTTGGTTTGCTATGCGTAGGAAGTCTTCCCATGCATACTCTGCACATCTTAAAGTGAGAAACCATGTGGGTGGCACAAGGTTGTGTACCATACAGCGTACATCTGCGTAACATCGGAACCAGTATTCTTTCGTTCCATGCATGTTTGCCAAGAGATTTGTAACACTTGACTGTAAAACTTCATCTTTCTCTTTCACCTTTTGAAGTAGCTGAATAACAGACATGTTTAGAAAATTGGAACCTGTTTTCAATGTGTGTGCAACTCTGTAACAGAGTTGCTAGTTCACTTTCCAAGAGGAGATGGAATATGTATTCAACGTTTTGTCTGGGGTCTTCAGAATACATCTGTAAAGAGTGGTATTCTGATGCTATTTGTGTGCATCTTTCATCATACCTTGCACCTTTTCCAGTAGGAAACAGTAGAAGAGGAAAGGCTCACATTTCTACACTTTTTTCCCATATGCTGATTGGAGATCCTTTGGCTTGCTGATTTGATAGGTTTCTAGTGCATTGTCTATGGTATCTTTGGAGTGCACTGGGTGAATTGTATAGTGGTCTAAAATATAGGAGGCTGTAGTAGGATCTAGAAGTTCAAATTGGCCAGTTGCTGAGGAATCCTCAATTATTTTGGTGGTTTCCCTGAGGTTTTCTTCAATGTTTATTTCTTTGTAGTATTTCTTGTTGTCTTTAAGATATTGCTGAGCTTCTCTAACTTTAAGTCCACTAGTTGCTGCCACATATTTTTGTCTTTTGTAGATACACCATTCACTAGGATAATTAAAGAATGATCTATTGGCCTATGCAATCCTAGAGTGTCTACATTTTCTTTGAGTTCTAATGGTAAATAAACTACTTTGCCACGAATGCCTTTCAATAATTCAGAGTGAGGTTGAAGGTGTATTATCATTTGAAATGGGTGTACTGTTTGGATTACAATGCTCTCATACAGATTAAGCTGTTGGAGTGGTTTTGGCAGTGGGAATATTCCCAAGTTATTAGTGGCAGCCCGTGAAGGCATTTGGTTATTGTCAGGTTTTGCAGTGCAGTACGTGCACAATATGGAGGGGTTAGTAATTTCGTATATGTTTTCTGCTATAAGATGGAGAGCTAATTGGTGCCACTGGGATTCCTCATTGTCTTCTATTTTGTACATTATGTCTACAGTTTTGGTGCTCTTTTTATAAATAGTTCTGCTGCAACACACACATACTTGGTTTGGTACTTCAACAGATGTGCTTTTAAACTTTAGTATTTATTTTTTGTATGTGTGTAATAGAAGGTTGACATCTGCAGGGTTGTTGCTATTCTTTTCTAAAGTTACTGGATTTTCTAAGTGCTCTTCAGTTCCAGAATATTTGCTTTAGATGTGGTCTATTTCTTCAAGTAGTTCTTTGGCTGTACCATGCAGTGGAATGTAAATTAAATGGTCTAGTGTCAAAGCAGGACATCTTTGATATCATGGTTGTTAGTCTTAGCAGTGGACGGTGGTGGCGCGAGTTATGGTGGCTTAGCTTACCATAACTGGCGAATTTCTGGGGGTTTTCCGTTTTACTTGTAACCATAATATGGATAGGTTGTTATTAGTGCAAAGTAACTATAATGTCCCTTTAAAAAAGTATTTGCACTGAATTTGATTCTTTTTTCTTAGGACAACTGAACCATAACGTCCCTTTAACAACATTTCTACACTGATATATATATATATATATATATATATATATATATATATATATATATATATATATATATATATATATATATATATATATATATATATATATACATATACACACACATACACATGCACACACACACATCTTTCCATCCATACAGGCCTTGCATATACACGTAGGTGGCCTAAAGTGATGCAGAACAGTGTAATGGTAGTGCTCAGTATAAGAAAGAAAGGAAGAAGTGCATGCAATAAAGTATGTTCCAATTATATAAAAACAAAAACAAATTAGCCATATGCTTCCAGAAAGGAACCCCAGATAGCCCTTAATGCATCAAGGTCTGATAGTGTCAGACATGCCCTAATTACCATTCTCCTGTAGACAGACACATTTCGTACGCCATGTGCAAATTGCAGACCACCTAAACCTGATAAATACTGATTGCAAGATCCTTGCCAAATGTTTTGCTCCACGGCTGTAAAAAGTGATACCTTTAGTAATTCATGAGAATCAGGTTGGTTTTCTTTGTGGGAGGTATGTTGCTGACAATTTGAGAAAACTGCTGGTGACCTTACAACAGGGGGGAAAAAGCATCTGCAATTGCAGTGATAAGGCGATCGATGGAATTGAGTGGGACTACCTGTTTACTTTCCTGGAATATTTGGGCTTTGGTTAAAATATTTTCATAAGGATCAGCCTCTTGTATGCAGACCCCTCTGCAAGTGTCCTCATGGACAGCCTTATCTCAAGTAAGTTCAGTCTCCGACGGGCCACCAGGCAAGGATGCCTACTTTCACTGTTACTATTTATCTTCTCATTGGAGACTCTGGCTATCATGCTCACATGAAGGCATCAAAGGAGCTCGTATTGATGGTCATTCAGGGAATATCTGGCTTTATGCTGGATTGTGGTGCAGGACCCCAACAGGGGTTTGGTCCCCTTTATGAATATTATTGATTTCTTTCGAAGCATATCTGGAAATAAGATCAATTGAAGTAAATCTGAAATCCTGCTGTAATCAGTTTCTACCTCTTCTCAAAGCATTCTCCACAGAGATATGGTCACTGAAACAGAAAACTCCACTGCTATGCACAGAAATAAACATACGTATTTAAGTAACACAAAACTGCTTCTTTTTTTCATTTGGCTTGGCTTAAACTGACCTGCTTGGCAATGCTGAAGGGCCAGCTTGACAGACCGTTGTTGGCCATTTTCTCTGCCAATATTCGATACGTTAAACAATGTGCAACTGGTAGTTTTAGCAAACGTTAGTAGACAAAAATTCTTTAAAAGACACCATTTTTCATGAATATTCCAAAATTGTACACCCAAGTACTACTAGGTCAGTTTTCTATGAAATTCATCTAACAAAAAGGTGCAAATACCCATTGAGTGATCAAAGCAGTCGGTGGCCACTCTGCAGGAGGTCAACTTCTCCATACCTAAAGATTGTCCTTGTCACACTGCGATGAAACAGAGACACTAGGGGACTTACTGGAAGAAGTTCAGCATGCATTTGAACAGAGTCAGCATTTGACACCGTGGATCACTCCACCCTGGTCTCTGCTGGTCTTTCTGGTCAAGTTTTGGCTTGGTTCTTCTATTTCTTGGCGGGACGCTCACAATCTGTGTCCTTGCAACCCTTTCAATCTCAGACAGTCCCTCTGTTGTATGGAGTCTCTCAGGGCTCCTCACTATCTCCCACCTTTTTCAATGTTTACACCGAGCGTCTTCTTGGCTTAATCCACGCAAATGGTTTCCTGTGTTACTCCTAGGCAGACGATACAGAAATTATGCGACTTGATTTATCTCAGCCGGAAACAGCCGGTCAGTTTAGGAGTTGCCTGGAAGCAGTGGGCGATTGGATGGCCAGGAACTGGCTCAAATTAAATGGCCAGAAAACAGAGGTGCTGGTGGTCGGCACTGCAAACCCCTCTATATTTTGGACTCCGGAGTTCTGGCTTGTCAGCATGTGTCCTTTTCCTCTGCCTGCCTCATTGGTGAGAGATCTAGGCGTTAAGATCATGGCATCTCTGTCCGTGTCCGAACAGGTGTTGTCTACTTGTCAAAAAGGACATTTCAAACTGCGGACCCTAAGGAAGGTCCTTCCCTACATCCCCCCTAAATTCCATGCCCCAGTGGTGTCTTCCTTGGTAATCGGTGGAATTGACTACTGTAATGTGCTTTATTTGGCCCTCCCAGAATACCTGCTATTCAACTCCCTAGTATTAGGCTCTCTCAGGTTGGAGGCTCTGCTTTTTAAGTGGTCACGGCATGGGCATGGAACTCCCTTCCCCTTTGCCTACATGTCATTGAGGCCTGTCTTCCCTTTCGGTGGGGTCTGAAAATGTTTATTTTTTTGCATTCTGCATATACTCAATTTGTGTGTACACTTCTGAGAGTTTTACACCATGATGCCCTTGGGTGACCGATGCGCTTTATAAATATTGCAAAGATAAGATAAGAGTCGGCTTATTTTCATCAGTGGCTATAGACAAGAGATGGCAACCTTGGCCCTACTCTGAAAGAAACAAAAAGAGACAAGGCCGGAAGATCCCAAATGAAGTCGTTATCGCCAACAAAATAAAACAGAACACATTTGGCAGAGTGGTAAAAAGTGCCAGTAATTACGTTAGTGAGACTTGTTTGCAGTAATGGAATTACTGCCTCTTTTACAGCACTGCTAATTTACAAGTTTAGCAGTAAAAGTTGCAGAATAAGGATGGTGTTGGATAGCAAGGAGGTTTGAACATTGCAGATAACATACAAAAGGCATTTGCTCGCCTTTACTCTTGGCCATCCGAGCCACAAGGTTAGTTGCACATTTGAATAACAAAGTCTATTTATTTTCTGTTTATTGTAATGCTATAATTCTCTACCAAAATACAAATTTAAATAAAAGGCCAATTCCAAAAGGTTGTTGTTGGATAAGGTATTCAAACGCCTATCTCACGAGTACTCAGTCTGCTCAAGGGCTCAAGTTGATTCCACTTTGGCAGTTCAACACCATGCAAGTGAGGCCAGCAGACACACAGCTATAGCAGAGGGCATTGTGACATATGTGCGGGGATCGGCTGAATGCTTCCCCTGGCTTTATCTGTAGTACATGTCTATTCCTCTTACAGAAGCATATAAACTTTAAACAAGTAAAATAAAAAAGGTGTTTCACAGCAAGGGGGTTTGAAACGTGGCCATTAATGTGGACATAAGATTTCTTCCCCAATCTCGACATTACGCTGGGCCATCCATGCCACGAGATTAGCTGCATACAGCATTTCCTATGGCACTAGTTTGATTACTTTACTTCGTCATGCACTTGCCTTGGGCAAAAACCTAAATGTGGGCAGCACAGTTTGGGTCTAGTGCTACAGCATGGAGTGAGGTAAGAAGTCCAGCTACTTTCTCTTTAAGGAATAAGCCCAGAGCCGCAGGGTCATTACCGAGTCTCCTAATGCCCAGGGGCCCATAGTTACAGGCCTGAGCGAAGCAAGGGCCTTAACAAAGGTCATTGGCCATTACCTGACTCTGTAATACCTCCGTGGTGAGGGGCTTATTGCTATTAGTACCCCAGCCTGGGCCCATAGACTTGGTAACAGGAAACATGAGCTTGTTGTTAAGAGTGTATCTATGTATTCAAAGCAACAAGAGGTTTACAGTGATTTTTTTCTAATTCAGCAAAGTTAAAGCTCATGTTTCAAAGGAAGAGAATTCCTAATTGTTTAAATAATGTAGGGAGTGTTCTTTTTTTACTTTTATTTGATGTTTCAATCCATTAGATGAAAGGGTATTATGGAGCTGTGAACGTTATGGAAAATCCATTGGGCAGTAAATAGTGAAAAGTTCAGGAAGGTAGAAGTGGTTGAATAAACAATAGATGTGGGAGTTGTAAAAGAAACTGAAAAAGAGTAGCACATAAAACAGAAATCAATGACAGAAAAAAGTGCAGGAAGGAAAGGTATTCACATATCCGGATCCAATTTGCTCGAGGCCCACTTGCTCGAATAATTTTTTACCACATTTCACTGCAAGAAATGCAGTGGAGACCCCTCGCGATGCCTCGTCCCCATTTTTAAAATACATAATAAACCCAACCCCCATCTACATTTGTGGTAAAATGTAAAAAGAAGTACAACCATAATGGGCCTGAAACAAACTGGTCTGTGAGGAAATGGGGTAGTTCGACCTATTCAACAAACCGGAAAGATTTTAACATTGCATTGAAAAGTAGCACGTTCAATTTAAACTGCTGTTGGTGAATTGTTTGTATATCCAAGTTGTTTTTACCCAAATGTTTTTTCTAATGTGTAGCCACTATTAGTAGGTAGCATCCAGTGGTCAAAGTGGGTGGGAGAGTTTGGGAGCGGTGTTCCTCTACTTTTTTTAATTACGTTTTACTGTGCCTATACTTTTATTTTAAACAAACCGTTCCGGAATGGTTTCGGTTTAAAATAAAAGTGTAAGAAGCAGTTGAAACTTGCACTTTAAGTGCACTACACTGAATGTTCTCTTAAACACCAGGCGCATGTGTTTGGGGGTTTGTATTATGCGTGGTGATGGGGTATGTGGGGAGCGGGGGCAGGCCAGTAGGGAACATAATTCGACTACTTTTTTTTCTACACTTGGACCACTGGTAGCATCTGAGAGTTAGTAGATAGTATAGTACGTACCGTAATTCAGTGACAGAATATTGAGCTGTACAAATAAAGGAGATTATGGGGGTAATTACGAGTCGGGCAGTAAGGGATACCGGGCACCGGAAAGGAGACCGGTGCCGATAATCCCTTACCGCCCGATTCCGAGGTCCCTTGGAGGGACCCGTAAGGAACGTGTGGACTGACCAGACGTCCCTTACGGGTCCCGCCAAGGGACCAGGGCGCTAATAACGGGCTTGCCATTCGCAAGCCCATTATTAGCGCCCTCCCCATTCCCATTGTGCCAATGGGGGCTCAAATGGGAATGGGGAATGGTTTGTTCAATGGGGACTTATCGGTCCCGCCAGGGTCGGAATGCACCGGTAAGTCCCCATTGAACAAGACCGGACTCGGACACCGTATGGGAGGCAGCCATGGTGCTAAGAGCACCATGGCTACTGCCCATCTCGTAATGAGGCCCTAAGTGATGTCAATGTGGCAGTTGGATCAATGGACTGTTCAGAAGTGTTGTGGAGAGGGGTTCTGAAGAATAAAGCTGCTAGAAAGAACTGGAATCCTAGGATCTTTTATGGCCTCAGTTGCCATGTGGTTGCTGGGAGAGCATCTCACAGAGATGACCATTAAAGGACCCATCTCTGTGAAAGGCTCAGAAACAAAACGGCTGTCACTCTTTAAAAAAATCATGAAAGGATCATAAAGGACCCTGTCCTGATTTGTGCCTCTCCCGCACCTGTTCCTAAGAGGAGCAGGGTGATGACCTACATTTGTGCACATTTAAAAACGCATCCTGGTTCGGGAATTCAGGAAGAAATGCTGCCTGATCCGTACAAAAGAGTGAAAAGGGGCACGTGAACGAGCGCATCTAAGCTGCCCTTTGAGAATGGGCCGTGCTCCCCAAAAAGAAAAAAGGTTTCGAGAATCTGGCAGAAACCATCCACTACCCAGCGCTGACAACACACATTGGGGGTCATTCCGAGGTTGGAGGTAAGGGAAAAACGATGCTGGTAAAGTATTACCGGCATCGCTTACCGCTACGGCCAATTCTGACCAACCAGACCGCTATTTATGGCACCGTAAAGTACGATGCCATAAATAGCGGTCGGGGCACGCGCACATGACACACCATGCCGGCATTAGCGGCATGCCGTAAACAGGATAAGATCACAAGTGTCGCGGACATGCAAATAACGGCCTCCTGAATGCCGAAAAAGTGCTTACCGGCATGGAGTCAATACCGGCATTGCCGACCAGGCGTTAAGAACCCTGAGCAGTGTTTCCAAGAGCCACAGGTGCACACAATCAGCACAGGTGGAGGCAATGGAGTCAGGGCCAGAGCAAAAGGAGCACACCCACACACCACACCCCCTCCCACACCAAGATGATACCAATAGTAGTAGCATTACTGGAGCTGGAGGCCCTGCTTGCAATGCCTCAACAACAACAGCCGCCACCACAGAGGAGACGCAGGAGGAGAAGGAGGGTGAGACAGGCCCAGCTTGCCCCACCAGTGCAGCCACCGTTACCACGCCGGCAGACCCCAATCCCTCTCATCAGAGCCACCCCCTTCAACCTAACACCTGAGCAGATCCACACCCTGTACCGGCTTGACCATGACACCATCACCACCATAGTGGACCTGATACACAACAACATAGTGAGCCTCAGAAATGCGCACTGCCATCCCCCCTCTACTGAAGGTAGTGTCTGTGCTCCACTTGCTTGCCGCAGGCACCTACCACCACACAGTGGGGCACATGCATGGCATATCACAACCCTTATTTTCCCGGATACTGAACCAAGTGCTGGATGCCCTCCTCAAGCACACAAGGGACTACATATCCCTACCACGGACTCCCCAGGAGATATTCGATACAAAAGTTGCCTTCCATGCACTGGCAGGCATGCCAAATTGTGTAGGTGCCCTCGACTGCACCCACATGGAGTTGGTGGTCCTGCATGCCATGGAGGTGGTGTATCGCAGCCGCTAGCAATACCACTCCATCAATGTGCAGATGGTATGCAACGCCTGCAAGATCATCACACATTGCTGTGCCCGATATCCAGGATCAACTCATGACTCCTTGGTACTGCAGAACTCCACACTACCATGCTACATGGAGCGACATGCTGAACGACGTGCCTGGCTGCTTGGTGAGTTGCCTGACTGGGCCATGGCACTGCATTCGGGTTGTGAGGTGGGTGGCTGCATACTCCACCTGAGTGGGAATGGGGGGATGCATACTCTACCTGGGTGGGAAGGGGGGTGCATACTCCACCTGGGTGGGAATGGGGGGGGATGCATACTCCACCTGGGTGGGAATGTTGACGTCAGTGCACGATCTGCACATCACCAAACACTGTGCCCCAAAGCAACTTAAATGGTACATGACAACCAAATCCCATAGTGATGAAGTAAGGCTGACACCTATCACTACATGAGTAACAGGTAACCAGCCCACATCCCACAACACATGCACAACTCATCAGCGGCCCTCACACACCGTAAGGTCATCCTGCACTATGCACTGCATATGCGCTATGTTGCTGACTCCCTAATTTCACCACACAGGACAGTTATCCCTGGCCATGCATTCAACTGAGCTGACCTGGGATACCACAGTCTGTCACTGGTCCGGCACACCCATAGGAGTGCTGCATGTCACCATGGAGCTGATCAGTGCAGAATGCCCAATATAGAACTGACTACAGCCAAAGCTCCCTACTACCAAATTCCACAGAACACTACTCATCACTTATTTTACACCAACACTGCTGTATACATATACGATGCAAGTGCAACAAGATGTCAGTGCACACCATGACCCATCTTGAAGATGCAACCCACACCATTAGTCTGTTGCACAGGGCACATAGCGGGGCCAGAGATGGGGCCAATGCATCCAGGGACATGTGCGTGTGGGCACAAATTACCTGCTTCCATGTGAGACTAGTACAGTTGTACTACATGAATGTGCGAACACTTACCTTCATTCCACTCTCATGCAGGTGATGGTGGCTATCCCTTGAAGCTGTGGCTCATGACCCCTGTCCGAAACCCACAGAACAGGCACGAGGAGGACTACAATCGTTCCCATACCCGTACACCTGTGGTGATAGAGCAGACCTCTAGCCTGTTGAAGGCACGATTTCGCTGCCTCAGCCAGTCGGGTGGGGCTCTCCTCTACAGCCATGAAAAGGTGGCTAAGATCACCATGGCATGTGTAATGCTGCACAATATGTGCATCCATTGGAACGTGCCCCTGCCCCCTGACATGGAACTGCTACCACCTGATGATGATGAAGGGGAGGAGGAAGATGTGGCAGGACATCATCACGGTGCCGATGCACTGGAGGGACGTGCCGTGCGGCAGTCATTGATTGCACAATATTTCTGACAAACAAGTCAGCAGAGGGTGACACAATGTTAGGACATAGGGCACTGGGTGTGGGGATACATGTACACTATGCACTGTGCAAGAATAAATGACACATGCGAAATGATGAATGTCCACTCTGGTTATTTTTTTGTTAAACAACCGGTGTATTAAAAGTGAAAATATCGATGTGAAAAACAAACCCTCCACGACCCTCACCCCTCTCCCCCTCCCCTACAACTCCCCAACACACCCTCACCCCCGTCCCTCTCCCACCACAACCCCACACTAGTCCAATAGGCTCCACGTAGCCCACATGTGGCTGGCAGTAAAGTCACTCTGCGCTCCCGGAACCAGGGGAAAGCATGTCCCGGCGGCGCTGCGCACTGAGCGACCGACGGAGCCGGCTAACCTGGGTGGAGTTGCTCGTTGAAGGTATGTCCTCATGCTGAGGCTGTTGGCCAGGATGAGCAGCCTCCAGAGCATCGGCTATGCGGCCGAGCACCTCGCAGAGGCGGTTGGTGCTTTCCGTTATGGACTGGCCCAGTGCTGAAGGCCATTCAGTCGTTCCTTTCCCCGCGATTCATGTTATATGGCTTCATAATGTGGCATATCACTGCCATAGTTACTGAGCAGCTCGGCCTGTCTGTGGATTGGTGCACTGTGCTCTGCCAGGGGGATTCAGACTGTAGTATACTGGAGGAAAGAAAATGAACAAGGGTAAGATACGAGGATGGTACAGTGAGAAATATACGCTACAAACACAGGAAGGGAGGAATGCTGGGGAGGAAGAATGGTTTGGACTTAGTGCATGGGTGGGTGACCGTCCTGTTAGGGGGACCAGCGTTCTCTGCCCCCAAACTCAGTTCCACTGTGGCAGATACAATATCCGTCTGTAATTTAAACCCTGTTTCACAGTAAAGCATATTACCGGAATCCCACAGTGTAACCAGGTCATAATACTGGCAGATGTGTAGATTCACCAGTTAAACAATATTACTCAGAACAATTCACCGCATGTGGCTGAGAACCTAGTGCAAAAATGATCACGCGACGGCATGGTCCCCACCAAAGACAAACCTTTCCCTTGCCCTCAGCACCCATCCAGGGCCTAACCTTGCTTGGCGTCACCACATTGGTCCTACCAGTGACCCCTTCTGTCCCCATCTTCCTTGAGTTGAATACACAGCACAGACAATCCCGAGTCTGAATGCATACATTCAAGTACACATTTGCTGCATGCATATGGAGCAGGCTGTACGCTAAGCTCCCATGGACACGGATACACGGGTAATGCATAAGCTTCTGGACTCAAGGATTTCAGGCCTTAGTCCTCGAAGCGAACAAACAGCCCTTAAGTGATTGGTGTGCGCGCGACGGATGTTTGCATCCCCATTTCATGCATTTTCTATTTGCATGGTTTTAGCAAATGTGGCTATTGCTGAGGAGGTCACAGCACACGAGGCCGAAGTGTCTCTGACATGTGGCCACCCACTTCTCACCACTCTTTATTCAACGCAGCTGCTCACTAGCCAAGTTGGCTTCAAAGTTCCTAACCGGGGTCAAAGTGGTTGGAAATGTCAGGGACAATGGGCAGCTCGGTTGCCTTATTTTATTGATCCCTTCCCTGAGATTTGATGGGTGGGGGTTGCCTTTTTATAGGCTTTTTAGGAAATGTGTGTGGTATGGTTTTAGCAAAGCATGAAAAGAACAATATGAAAAGGTTTGACTTTTTTTGCATTTCGGAAAAGGCAATGGTCCTGGGGGACTTAAAAGTACAGTTAAATGCATTCAGCCCCCGTGGCCAAATCTGAATTAGTCTCGGTTGTTTGGACAAGTACCCTTTAATGTCCCCACCACGTTCTGTGGCAAGATGGCAGAACACCAGCTACCAGAGGGAAGAGTCGAGAAAGAGTATATGAGGTGGGACATTTATTAAATCAGACATTCATCCATGTGAACTATGACATGAGTATTGTACGCCTACATCTGATGATGCTTTACACCTGGTTGGGTGATTCAGGCCTATCTTATGCAAGTTGTAGGTTACATGAGTACGGACATTGATTGTCCCGGGAGGAAAGCCCAGTGGCAAGTGTTCGCTTTTGAAGCAATACGACTGGAAGCAACATAGGTTCGATCCCCAGGTCCGCGCTTAGAAATCTCTGGGTATTTAAGCGCGTTATAAATATGCAACTAAGACCTAAAAAAACGTTTTAAAAAACTATTTCTGTAACAGCGCCTCGATGCAGCGGGCTGTGTGAGCACTTTGAAAAAAATACAAATACGCCTGTTATCAGAATACTTCAAGTGCGTACAGTACGCAAATGTAGGGTTAAAAAATGTGTGGAATTTAAGAATTCTTTTTGCAAATGTTTTATTCTCCAACTAAATCACACTTTGTCTTCTAACGCTGGGAACTCAGAATTGTAGAAACAACAGCTATGTGGTCATTAATAATCTCCTATATTGCCCGGGATCAACTAAACGTTTGACCTTTGCGCCATCGCACTATAGCAGGGTCTGATAAATCCTTCATCTATATGTATAATACCTAGCTCACAGTGTAAAGACTTCTGACATCTCAGATTTAAATTCACCTTTATCTCCCTGTCCCTTCCGCTAACTCCTACCATCTCATGTCTACCAAGCATTCATTAATTTGGGTTCATCCCTCGGTGCCGACACATTTATCAGCTGTGTCTCTCCCTGACACAGGGGGTCTCTGTTACCTGACTGATCTGGTGAAAGCCTCCATCGTTATAGGGTCCGCTTGAGCACCTCTCAAGTCCATCACACAATCACACGCAAACTACCTCTAGTACAATGCATCGACTGGTCTAGTAATTGCCATCACAGTAAAAGTTCTCCTAAATGGAGCTTTGCATAAACATTCCTCGTACTTTCTCACATGCTCATCTGACAAAAAATCTACAGTTAAGAAACATGCATCGCAGCTATCACAACCATATCTGCTACCTCCTTCCCAGCTTGTTCTCCTCCACCAAACTGGCTAATTCTTCTTTCGCATCACCTTCCTTCCTCATTTCCTATTCTTTCTTACCCTGAGACTAGGGACTGTTGGTACTGGGGGCTAGCTAGCCTTTTGATTGTAGCTCCTGAGCTTCTATCCGGGCCTACAACCAAAAGAGCAGGGGCTGTAGCCCCCTTAGCCCCTTCCTAGCAACGCCTCCGGTAGCAGCTGTTCCTACTAGTGAGTTTTGAGTGCCGCCATAAAAGATAAAACGAAAAGATATATGAACGGTCCCGTAGCGGGCCTATTGCTGTTCCTCGCTTTCCATGTCTAGGCCAGGGTTAGGCACTAGCATGCACGTCAAGACCATCTCGATGTCCCAGAGATGTTTGTCAGTTTCAACCCCTCAGGCAGTGGCATATGGCCAACAATCTAAGTCCAGGAAATCTCAGAGGGAAAGAGTTATCCAGTTTGATCTGCTCCATGATAGAGCCCAGCACTTCTCCTTATGCTGTGGAGCCACACAACCACTAATGAAGGGCACCTATAGGATTATTGTAATACTACTGTACAGGCCCGTGTACACAATCCAAAGAGCAGTCTTTCATTGACACAGTAGGACCACTATATATCCTAAACCAACAGCTCCCTCTAGCGGGTGACAACAGGTGAAGCTAAGTAAATTGACATTATCTCTGTATAGCATAAGGCAACAGCTCCCTCTAGCTGTGACAACAGGTGAAACTACTGCATCGGACAAACATACATCTGGCCTTTTATTATATTGTTAGATGTGATATGGATGAAGGGTGTTCAGTGCATGGCATGAACATTCCCATCTGCTAGGAGATAGTGTCTAGCACACTTGGACGGCAGCCAGTTGGTTGGTGCAGTAGTCCAACTGTGCATAACAATGGACAAGGAATGACTTAGGATTTTTGCCGACCTGAATTTTCCACATGCATTCCAGGATTGGACACAAAGAAACGCTGAGCAAATGCTTGTCAGAATCAAAGGCTTAATATAGATTTAAGTGCCTGTGGTAACTACCAACACTGCACACAGCACTTCAAGAGCCTCCTGTGAGATCTATGGTACAGAGTCAGGTGTGGCTGCTTCATGGGTCTCTTGCATAATTGTTTAATGATGTGTCCACATGTGGGTAGGGATGTGAATAATCACAAAAGAGGGATGGCTTCCACAATCCAGGTCCATTCCAATACAGGAGGAGCAACTTGTTAAGGCCAAAGGGTTATCTAATAGATGGAATATATGCTATGTCGATAAGGGGCAAAAACATTAAGCTGAAAAATACTTTAAAGTAACTAAACTGGCTAAGACGCAGCCATATTTAGATCTAATGCCACAATGTACCCACAGGTGGACCCCCCAGTCAAGACTGGGCCAGGTCTGTCAGTTGGTGAACATGGCAAAATAGAAAGGTGAGATTAGGGATTCAATTTAGCACATGTGTGGCATGAGGTGCCTTGAAAATAATCTCCCCTATTGGACCTTTTTGAGAAGATGTTGGCTCACGCCAATGATAATTAGTGGCAATTGTTAAAATTATAGTGAGGTTATACTATTTCCTTTAACATTGAAAGACCGGTGCAGTATTTTTAAAGTTGCAGCTCATGCGCAGCTCACCTTGACAATCAAGGCCACACCTGTTTTATTGTGCTATTGTTTGTGTACTTGCTGGGGGTTTTAGTTATGGGCATCAAATCTCATAGGATAGGATGTTATGAATGATATATAAGGATGTGCACCAGCACTTTGACATCATATGAGAAAAGCCTATTGATTTTCCTTGTTTTGGCTAATGGATGCATCATGTACTAGATTGTGTTCATTTTAATCGACTACGTTTATAGTTTTTATTGTAATATTGGGTTGGAATGTATAACTATATTGATGACTGATATAAATGAATACAAATAAAGAATCCACCCTTGGCGTACTCTGTTACAAAACTGATACCTGCATGAGAAAGACTTCAAGACATTGGCAGCAGAACCACATTTTCAAGTTGTATTACCTGAAAAAACGATTACAAATTGAACTAGTAGTGTGGGTACTGTGACAAAGTCCCATGCATGGCTCTGAGGGGGTTTATGGTCATTGAATCTTTTCCATCTAATAAATTTGCATCAAATACATTTTTTTCTTTTTGTTTTTTTTGGGAGGAACCCGGGGGGGGGGGTCCCTCAAACCACTGTTTTTTACTCTGTAAAATCCTCCTGAACAAATGCATTCAATACCCATTCTTTAGATGAAAAGAATTTGATGGAACGGCATTAGATGGAATGGCATGAGATGCAATGACCAGATACCCTCTGGAGGGTAGTGGGTGGGGAGGACAAGGGGGTCATGCACCACCACCCCCATTCATTGGCCTGTGCATGGGGGCAATGTTACTAGGATATCATGTCCTACCTATGCTCTGGCTGTCTTGCAGGAGCGTGTCACCTTAGGAAGAAACATATCCCTTTCCATTTAAAGGAGGCTCCAAGCTTGGATAATGCATTTAAACTAGTCATCCATTCCCAAAAGCCATCCCATATAGTTGTCTGGGTCCCCTATCCTCTGCAAGGTGCTGTGATATGGCATTCTTAAATTCTGGAAGGTAATATTGGGACCACTCGAGAAGGAGGGTTTGCAAAGCAAAGCATTGCCTGTGAAAAGAAAGTTGTACAAGAACCCTAGAAACACAATGCCCCCTCCAGAAAATATTGATTCCCACATTTACCCAGCATAACTAGATAACCGTACACCAAGAAACCTGTTTTGATATGACCTGTATCAGCAACTGAGTAATACCTACGTTGAGCAAGGGTTGCAGAGCTCCATGAGTGCAGCCTCACTCCAAGCATTAGCAGACTGGAGTCCCAACATGTTGGCTGGTCTTGATCAAGACTAGGGCTCACCTCCACAAATCTAGGGGCAGAGATTCAGCCGTGCACAGCCAGCTCTGCTCGGGTGTGCAAAGCTGAAACTCAGGTACAAATAGGTAAGTGGTGGGGGTGAAAGCAAAGAAAGCCTGTAGTGTAACCATTCTTTTTCTTTGGTTGGGTGTGAGTGAAGGTGGTGGCTGTCTATTTCTAAAGTATCTGTTCTGCTCCGTGTTCTGTCTAATTCAAAGGAGGAGAGTAATTGTACTATTTTGCTTTGTGCTGCAGCCTCCTCACCTAATGAAGGACAAGACACCCGTACAAGCATGCAGCCAGCATGGACATGTGACCTTCAGCAATCCTTCTTACATAAAGGCACAGGAATCTGGTTATTTTTTATATTGACAACACTAGATTTGACTAGAAGAGACCTGTATACTGTTTGCACACTGTGGTAGGTCATAGGGCGTTATTCCAGTTTGGTTTACAGGATGTTAGGAAGGAGATAAAGCTACAACCTCCCCCTTTGTACACAACTTTGTATTTTGCTGATCATAGCTAAGGAATACCAAAATGAATCCCCCAGCCCGAGGACCGGGATTCAAGGCCTCAACCTGGTTTATAGGTTGTACAGTAAGCACATAGTGTAGCAATGCTATGTTGAAGTTTGCAATATGCGCCCGTCTGGAATTTTTGTACTACATTTCCCATGACCACCCACCATTGATAATGCTGGCAGGGGCTGTATTCCAAAACATCTGGAAAGCTGAAGATTGAAGATCCATAATTAGTGTAATGGCGAGAAAGCCCCATGCTAGGAAAGTTTTGATGATTTGATGTCAGCCCTTCCAGTCTGTGAATGCTGCAGTGTTATGTCCCTTGATTAGCAGCATATTTTGCTCTGCAGCGAGTGTAATTCTGGCTTGCACCAAACTTTCTAATCCTTTGTCAGAACAGAAGCTGTGTATCTGAGAGTTCACCTCACCCTCATCACAGACTCTGTGGTTTTCAACAATAGAATGCACATAGAAATGCCTTGCCTGCCGCCCACTCTGCAAAGACGCTGGCTGGGGGCTGCTGCCAAACATGCACATGGAGCTAATGGTCAATCAGATCAATTTCAATGCCTTTTGGCAGAAGGGATGGGCGAAAGTGGGGCAGCGATGGTAGCAATGTTATTGATGGCTTTTATGGGACACCAAGTGAAGTCATTAGAGTGGAGGGGCACATTCTTTGATAATGATTTGTTATCTATATAGCGGTTTCACCAAAGCGTTGTACATAAAATATTTTACATACAATTAGTTTGCGACAAAGTCTATGCTGCCTTGCACACAATTGTCCACTAGCTAGAATCTGGTTCAAGGGCTATTACCAAGTCGATGGCAGGGGAGCAGCTTAAATTTAAGTGTAAATGCACCACTTCTGTTTGAGTCCTGTTTAAATTCCAGGGTGGCTACTATCTATCTGTTTAATCGCCTCTCTATTGTCAGCTGCGCCACTATACGGTTTGGTCCGTCCAGAGCGCGATACAAATAATTCAAGATCAAAATCAAACTATACAGTAAGAGGAGCTATAGATGTAGAGGTGGGGGAATTCAAGTCTGGAACCAGGACAAGGGCAACTTCTTTGGTGTCTGGCACACAATTGACTCCAAACTAGAGTCCTGTAAAGGCGCCATTCCCAAAGCCAATTGCAGGGGAGCAGTTTAAAGTCTGGCGTATGCACCGCTTTGCTGTAAGAGGAAAAGTGGGCAAGATTTCAAGTTTGAGGTGTGGGGGGCAGGATAGTAAGAGTCTAGAGAATACAAGTGTGTGCTATCATGCTATATTTAAGCATAACATCCAAGAACGATGCTGAATGTGTTTCTAGCAGGGTAGGGGGAAATGTTAAGTGTACACTATTTATACCATAACATGGTGCCTGGAAAGTCATTGGGTCACATTAAAAGTCGTGCGGTGTCCGTGCCGGAAATTCCATCAGGTTACCGCCGGACTCGTGTCACCATTCCACCTCCGTGATTGCCGGAATCACCGGGGCATTACAACCCCGGTGACCCGGTAATTCCAGAGGCGGAATTCGGTAAATCCCCATACCCATGGAGTCCTATAGGACTCCATGGGAATGGGGAAGTGGAAACACCGGCACCATGCTGTAATGGTGCCGGTGTTTCCATGTCCTCCTGCAGGCGGGTGGTGTTAAACCCGCCAGGTCAGACCTGGCGGGAGTGACACCTCCCACCTCCAGGACTCTTAATCAGCCGGTCCGGAAAGAACGGTGGTGGCGGATTTACCCCCACCGTTCTTTCTGGACCGGCTGACTCGTAATGAGGCCCATTATCTCTTTGTAGCTGGATGAATTGGCAGGCATTATGTAGCCCATTTCTGCTTCTCTAGACTTCATTGGCTCAGCACTAATTGCGAAGCTGCAAGAGCATTTGCCTCTGCTGGCAAGGGGCTAAGTTTGATTCACACCTGCTTGGAAGCCTTTTGGAATAGGCCTATTTTTTTATGTATGTTGGCGCTTTTGTTTTTATGCTCTAAAACAATCGCAGTACAAAATACGGTAGAAGAATAATCATCTCTATAGTAAGAGAGGCAAATTAAAACTGGAAAGTAGATTACAGTACATACTCCATAAATGCTGCAACTGTAAAATGTATGAATTAATGAAAGCATTAAGATGTAACAGAGGTGGGCAGATCGAATACTGGGACACCGGTTGATTTAGGAGTCACTCAATTGATGAGGCATTCACCCAATTGATTAGGCTCACACCAGGTTCGAACCCAGGTTCTGCCTCTATCACGGGGAAACCAGGCAAGTATTCAACCCAGTGGCCAATGCTTCTATAGATTTTGAAGGGCATCTGAACGACTATGTTCATGAAAGGACATTTAGGTCATGCTGCCCCTTCCAGGTCATGTAGGAGCTGCTGTGAAAGCAAGGAGACACCAACTTTGTGAAATGTTAAACTGTGTTTGGATAGGCTGTGCAGAATGAATATCGACAATAGATTGGGATCAAACCAATGCAGAGAACCATCTGCAAAGCGGCAGATTTGGCCGATTCGCCCAATAAAAAAAAATGATACATAGAGAATGAGTTGACTGGTACTCTATTGTAATTTATTGTACACGCATAAACAACAAATTCATTTCATACAGTAATTCGAAGGATGAGAACCAATTGAAAGACAGATTGACAGGGCAATAGCAAAGGGCACTGGTCCTAAAGAAGTTCAGTATGAGGCTGTGAAAAGGTAGGTCTTTAACAGTGTTGCTACGTTTTCAACAGACTGAAGATAGTTAGGTAAGGCATCCAGGGCTTGGACGGCAAGCCTGTACCCTCCGGTTCTGAGTTTCATGAAGGTGGGAACTTGGAGAAGTCTGCCATCCAAGGAGGGAAGTTTCCTTTGTAGAGGAGGAGCCAAGTACCACCACTCCAACTGCCTCACCTACATTAACTGAAAAGTATGATCCAAAGTATGTGATTTATACTGAACAGTTAAACCAGCAAAGAGAAGAGTGTGGACTCTGTGCAGTACCCATAAGAATACCTATACCTAAGAAAATATGGGAGGTAAAGTACCCATTGAGGAAACCATACCTGCATACACGACAATATGATGGCCGTTTGAACGAGATTCCTGAAGAAGCAGAGAAACTAAATGGCAAAGATGAATGGTGATGTCATACAAAGTTGAATCGACACCCATATAGAAAGATAACCAGACCAGAAAGGCAAACGATTAACAAAACACAAAGAAGTACCAAAGATGACTGACATCTTTGGATCAAGATGAAGAAACCTATGCTACAGACCTGATGAAGATACTTACTTAATTTAAACGTGTACAGATGCACTAAAACGCAAGCAGCAAAGCAATCATGAAGCTAGCCACACGCTTTTAAATAGATTAGTCTGAGGCATGCTCCAAAATATATATATGCATATCTACCTCTATAGAAACATATGGACAAGTAAAGGATGGATGTTTCCACTACGCATATAGGCAGTACTGAACAAAACAAGAAGGCCCCATTTCAGTGTCGCAGTTAAGAAAAGCAATTGAATTAAACAAAATAAAAGTTCAGCTAAGGAGTTCACTGAGCCAAGAAAGCCAAGGTCTTATCAAACTGGAATTGGCTGACATTGGATACAATTAACGTGAAAGAGCAGAAGCTTCTGTTCAGAGAGGTCAAGCAAAACAAAAAATCAGAGTACTATTGAAGAATAAAATAAAATACACGAAAAGGCTCAATTTCATGGTGTCCAGTCACGTGATAGAAGGAAGTTGGATGAACAAGATGTTCACACCTACGCACGGAGGCCGGCAAGTGCCCATACTCCTTAAACATTCTCAGAGAACAGTACAAATTCAAGGCCAACTTCAAAGCACTCAGACACTGGACCATTGAGGTGATGATGGTTGATAATTGTCGGGAAGATGGTGCTAAAACGAGCTCACCCGCACCTGGTGTTCAGTCTGTGTGCTGCTAACCTAGGTGGAAAAGTACTGACGGGGGTTAGAAGCCAACCAATTTTAGGGGACCACGTAATTGGGAGTCCTATAGCTTGTGCAACCAATGGGACGTCATACATTTAGTGACGTTCATAGTGGCCATTTTAAAGGGAGGGCTTAGTTGCCCCACCTGATAACTATCCAATTACCTCTTTCAGTTACACTATACTGATATGGAACCTATGCTTAGTTATTCACTTAGAACCAATCCCACCTCCTGTTAGGTTTTTGTAGTTTGCCACGTAGGATGACGTTGGTAATGATGCAGGTCAAAACGTCAGTGATGACCAACTTTGGGTACAAAAGCCCAATTTTATTATGAAGTAAGTCGAGTCAGAGTATCGAGCGATTGCTGATGTTTGTTGTACTCCCTATTTTAGATACTTGACATTAAAAGAGACGAACTTTGCCAAGCTATTTGTGTTGTCTTGATTATTAATGTATAAATAAAATCTGCATCCCCATTCATCTGCAGGGTATTGCTACTACTAAAGGGCTGTCTGAGAAAAACCCAGCTCACTTGGTGGCAGAGATAGGATGGTTTGATAAGATAACCATCGGCCGTCGACATAAGTAACTTTAGAGTCTCTGCAATATCGCACAAACCTTGCCTTTCGGCTGACAGGACGTGAAGCTCCCCGTAGAAGTGGAATGAATAGACAACTCATTGCAAGGGACGGTTTGACAGGACCCCTATTTTCAGATAGAAACCCCACCCACATCTATGTGAAGTGGATCGAAAAGTGTCTCGAAGAGATGGTAACCCTGAGGGTCCGAAAAAGAAAAATATGCGAACAGTGAGTAAACAGACCAAAGAGTGTGGCAAAGGGATGCGTGTATAGTGAATAACAGAGTAATGGAGGGAGGTGGGATAAAATATAATGCAAGAGTAAGAGTGTAATATATATTTAAATGGGAAACGAGATATTGACTTGAGTGTGGCTGAGCAATATATAAAGAAGAATAGTCGTGAGTGAGGCCACGATAAGAGAATACGCCCTGTTCCTAGACTTTAAAGAGTGCTAGCAGAAACCCTTATCTAGAGTCCCATAAGTGGATGACATAGGAGACGGGATCGATTAAAGACGATCCAGAAAGACATACGTTTAAGTTCCAATCGGAGCAATCTTAGAGGGCAAGACGAGTCTTAAGAAGAAGATCGTGAACAGTACATGTGGCCGGTCAAGTTTGTCTGTTTGTTTTATGTGATTGAAAGGTGTGATGACATCAGAGTTGAAAGAAAAATGTTTATGTAATAGAGAAGTGAAGTTGAGACCGAAAATTGATTGTTTTAAAATTAAACTTTGATGGCTGTTTTTTAGCAAGATTAAATAAAAAAATGGTGTTTTGACAGGATTGGAGCTTGCAACGATTGGTGCTCGCTCATAAGTGTATTTTGATAGAGACGTAATTTGGAAACTGTAATCCGAATATAAGATAGTGGTAGCAAAGAGAAAAGTGAAGGATAAAAAAATGGAAGAAGTTACTCCATTAGTGCATCTTTGCAAACAGCTACCGAAGCATGCGCTTAAACTTAAACAATACAGTGCCGAGTGGGTAAAGGAACTGCAGATAAAATGTTTATGCCATGGCCACAAGGCGGATCATTATCGAAGATAGTTCTGCAGCATATGATGACATATTTGCATGCAGCATACACAGGAAAAAAGTTAGAAAAGTGCCTGGCGAGTCTAGAGCTTTGGAAAATGTATGAACAAGAAAAGGAGGAGGAGCCTCCTTTAGATTGGATACTCAACATATGCAAAGAGGGGGTGAAGAGCCTTCCGCTCCACAAGCCCCATTTGAAATAAAAGACAAATCTAAGAATGACAAAGGGTTATACCCATTAAGGATACTTAAAGCAGCGATGGGATGTAGCAATCCGTCATATGAGTCACCTACGCAAAGTAGTGACGAGGGCCCAGAGAAAGATACCGAGAAAGATACAACCTCCAAAGTCCCGAGCGACAAGAAGAGACGCGAAAAGGAGAGCAGTGACCGAGCAAGTACATCTCTAGCTTGTACTTTGATGTTCTATTTTTGTTTGTGTTTTGTTCTTTGTTTAATAAACCCAGCACTTTATGGTGCCCATATAACATTGTCGGACTATTGTTCAAGTAAGTGAGCGCGGTTAGTGAGGATACCTTTTCTGAGTGTGCTTTCTGATATAGGTGACAGTGAGAAGTCATTTACCTTTCCTCACCACTGCAGCACACTGTTTCACACGGTTTCTGTATATTAACTAAAGACAGGATTGCGCACACCCAGCATAGGGCTTTTTCCTCACAAACACCACTTTTTCAGTTTTTTCCCCTTGGGGTGCAGCTCCTTCTCAAATACAAGAAAAACAAACAAACAAAAAACAATTTGATTAAAATCCTTGCCCAAACCTTTAAAAATATGGCACAATAATTTCAGAACAGAGAAAAAGATAGTGCTGCCCTTTTTGCACCACGGGGTCTAGACAATAACCCCTTTAAAAGTCGCACTAATACAACTGAAACCTTAGCTCAAAAAGTTATCGAGTTGGAACGTTTATGTAAGAAAGAAATTAACAAATATTGGGAACAAGTATCCCTTAAAAACCTAAACAAAATATCATACCCAGAGGCCTCAGAATTCTACTCTTTCCTGACTTCACACATAAAGATGACCAAGACCTAGCAGCTGACTGGGAGGCTAATATCACAGTTAGCTCAGAAAATATGATGATAATCCTTATTATACATGCAGAACATGCCAGGGTGACTGCAGAAATTGAATTGACAAAATCAAAACAGAAATTTCGGAAATGAAAAACCCTACAAGTACTAAGGACAAGAACTTTGAGAAAATGCATACTATTCTAGGAGAATATCAAGATGAAATCCAGTTACGTAAATTTTGAAAATTTTACTGAGATGAGAAAGATTACCTAAACGATCAGATTTGTACATTCCAACCCAAATATGATGGAGATCAGTCTCAAATTAAAATCCCAACGGTGACACCTGGACTTCAGATGCTGACTCGAAATCTGAATCTACAAATGCCACTCCCGGCAACCTGGAACAAGTACCTACTTCAGAAATATCACGTCACCATAGAAGAGGTTTTCTAGCTGAAATTAAAAGGTTCAAAAAGGGCAACCAAATGAGTAACAAGTCTAGCAATAAACAGGTTTGTTTCCAAAGAAATGCCCCTTTAGGGCAAAATAGTAAAACAACTCCTACCACTTCAGAGGAGGAAGAGGAAGAGGAGCAAGCCAGAGGGGACGTCAACGACACAAACAAAAGATTCACAAGATCAAGTATCAAGAATCCCAAAATCAAGCCGATACTAAAAACCTATCAGACAAACACCTCTCAAAAAAACAACTATCTGTCCTGAACTATGGTATCTTCTTTGCTCTGAGTGCCACATCAGATATGACTGAAGTACAGATTGATCTATATAAATTTACCAGAAAACTCAAATTGAAAAAAAAAATCATAACAGGCCGGTCTTTTTCAAATCTGCAGAAAACCTACCCCCAATTAGTTCCAGTAGCATTCAGGAAATTGAGAATATACATTTACTTCCAAACTTAGCAGGAGAAGATGGCCAAAGTTTGAGTGATATTCAAAGGGAGCTAGGTGTCCAATGCAACATGGACTTAACTGAACATAAAAACAAATCAAAATTCATGCACCCATCTTTTGGGGACAAATCCATTGAAATCTTCTATAAATCAATTACTAAAGAAATACACAAACACATTGATGCACACCACAAAAGTTTTATTAGCAAAAACTACAATCTCACAAAATCAGAACGCTTAGCACTTCAGGATTTGTCAGAAGATAACTATTATTATTAAAGAGGCAGATAAAGGTGGAAACATTGTGATCCTTAAAAAATCAGATCACATTACTATGGCCCAGGAGCATCTTTCTACACCAGAATACTATCAGAAACTAACCACTAATCCTATGGTACAAACTATCAAAGAACTTCAAACATTGATTCAGTTCTGGCACAATAAAGGCCTACTCACTATTGATGAAAAATACTTTCTTATGAACAACAAACCGCTAATGCCTACTATATACTTTTTGCATAAGGTGCATAAAACTTAAATTTACCAACAGTACGGCCAATAATGAGTGGACAAGGAGGGGCCACAGAGGGCTTGGGAGACTATATAGTCTCAGGAATCAAACATCTGCTACCTGTAATTCCGGCCTATCTCAAAGACACCACCCACACCTTACAAGTCTTGAATGATATCTCTTCGAAGCCACACTTTTTCCTTGTGACTTCAGATGTAACAGCTTTATACACATCTATTCAACATAAATTGGCCCTTGAAACTATGGACTATAGTTTCAGGACTTTCTTGGCTTTGCATTCCATGCATGTTCAAATGTTGAAAAGTTTTTTGGAATTCACTTTAACACACAATCAGTTTATCTTCAATGGCAACTATTACTCACAAACAAAAGGTATTGCCATGGGGGCAAAATATGCACCTTCCCTAGCCAATCTTTTTATGGCCTTTTTTGAAGATCAATATATCTTCAAAAACAATCGTTTTCATGATCATATTGTAACATGGAAAAGATATATTGATGATGTGTTTGCTATCTGGTATGGCAAACGAGATGATTTTGAGGCATTTATGCAATACCTGAATAAGAATACATTTGGGATTAGCTTCACAGGAAATATAGATGCAGAGGAAATCATGTTCTTAGACCTTCAAATTAACATTATCTCCAACTCTATCCAGACTTGCACCTATTGGAAGGAAACTGTGGTTAATGCAATCCTCCATGCAGCTAGCAGTCACAGACAGAGTGTCATTAACAACATCCCCAGAGGGGAATTTTTAAGATCTAGAAGAAACTGCAGTCAATTTGAAATATTCATGAAAGTCAATTGGAGCCAGATTCCAAGAAAGAGGGTACCCAATGCATGTCATCAGCAAAGCTACCAAAGCCATGGAATCAATCGACCGATCATTTGTTAACCCAAAAGACAAAACACAGTGATCGAAAGGCATACCCGGCATATGTGAATTTCATTACTAAATATTCACGAGATTGCAAGTTTCTGAACTATACCTTATAAAAACACTGGCATATTTTACTTTTAGATTCAGATCTCACACCATAACACTCAGAGCGACCAAACATTATCTTCACTAAAGCACATACTTTGAGAAATCTACTCAGTCCCTCTTTCCTGAGATCTGACCCCATCAGACAGTTAAATTGGTTTTCCACAACTACCAAACCAGTTGGTTTTCACAAATGTGGAACATGTAACTTCTGCCAATCTGCACTATCACCTACAAAGGTATTCAAATGCCATGGAGGGTTACAAGTTAAAATTAAGGACTTTATAAATTGTCGTTCCAAATTTATAATCTATGGTATACAATGTGTTTGCAAGAAGATATATATTGGCAGCACCATCCGCGAATTGCGAGTCAGGATCCGTGAACACTTTGCTAACCTCAACAGCCAGGATCCCAAATGTCCTTTTGCAATACATTGGCAAACCCACCACCAATCAGACCAGCGAAAGGGCATCAGATTCATCGGCTTACAACAGATTAAACCACATGCGAGAGATGGTGATAGACAATTGATGCTGCGACGACAAGAAGCACATATGATATGCAAATTGCATTATCTTCAACTTGGCCTCAACCAGGAACATGAGCTCAATGTCTTCCTATGAACATGCTGACAAGTCGCTTGAATGCTAAAATGTGCCTAAATATCATCAACACATATATCATACTTTTCTAAGTCATTACTTGCATGGATCAAATGCAAATCTATGTACTTTCACTAACGGTGACTGGGAATTGGCTATTCTGCTCATTTGCTTTCCTTGCTTCTGTATATTCACTTTACCTTCTGGTTATCATATTTATTTAACTCGAATACCTTGACACATCTTCGTTATATCCGTAGAGCTTTCAGCTTTGTGTTTTTCACCTGGACCCAGTAACAATTCAACACAGCAGGGTTTATCTCACCCTGCAACCTGTCATATGGCGCACTACTTGCACGCCAGATGGCCCACCTGTGAGGAACACTCGCAGCTATCCATTACTCCAGCACTCGCTCGTGACACCAGATATAAGTCATCATGGTATCTAACCATAGAGACAAAACATGCCCTGCAACACTGATTTTACAATATATGTGCTTATCTAGCATGATAGTGCGCATTACTTATTACGTTACTCTTAGTTCTCCAACATTTTACTTTTTGAATCCCCGACAAGTCAGTAATTACTTCAGGAAACGTCCTTTCCGGACCCAGATGAGTTGCCATGCAACGCTCGGGCCACGTGACTCCTCATGTGACCAGAATTGAGCTATAGTCTGACTTGGCAACCGACAACGGGAGCTGACACTCACTGCTTCATTACGGAGTCCTTCTTCTCTGCATCCAAGCAGAGCTTTTCCTTAAGCGCAACAATGCGAAAAATGTGGTAAGTGCAGACAAATGCCTTTAAATAATTTTAGATAAAAAACTTGTTTACGGCTGCTTTTCTAAAATGTCACATCAAAAACAACTCACAGATCACTCGATCTTGCTAATGTCTTTACAGACATGACATGACCGGATCGCCGTAGACCTTTTAGCTTTGAAAAAAAGTGGCAGAAATACTGCTTCGTAATCAATCCAGTAACCGCGCTAATCACTACTGTTTCTAAATGGCAGGTAAGCCAACATTATCTTGGTGACATAACTAAACAAACTCAGTTACTGAATATGCACTAATTATCTATAATTTTAAATAATTTCAATAAGACAAAGTGGACCAATATTACCCAATTTAACAATCATCTTTCCAGTGGAATTATTTTCCAACAAACGAAGCTAACCCAGCATACAGCTAGACAACAAGAATTTGAAGTTGCACGAGACCCAATCCATTTTCCTTGTGTTTTATTTGACAACTGCAGGTATTTATATTCTACTGCCATAACTAGCTGGTATAAAATCTAACTGCTGTTTAGGTGAAAAACACGAATATGCCTTTCTCCAAGTAATTTTGTTTCACTATCCTATGCACCTAAGAAGGCAGCAAAATTAGTATGAATAATCATGCCATAGGGGTTCATCACAAAACCAACTAAAGTTATCCTGTAACTAAAATGTCTCAAATGCTTTATTTGTATTGTATACTGTATTTGTGTGGCATCAGCCAACACCAACTAATTAAAATGTCCTCTTTTTTGTTTCCCTCCCTCTCCTCTATATTATCTGATGGACTAAATAGCATTCTAATTGACTTTCTGTATTGTTTGGTACAATGGATGTATGTGCAATTGATGTATACATGATTGTAAATACAATGACATAATAATTACCATACGCCCTGAAGACGACCCCAGAGGGTCGAAACACGTATTGGTGTGGCGACCTCTAAATACTAACTGCACCACCAGTATTAATCTTAGTGTTCTCTACAAATGTGAACATTTATTACATGTATTAATTTGCCTATGCAGGTGTCCAGATCTTTGTTTCTTGTACTTTACTGTTCTACTTTTGTTTGTGTTTTGTTCTTTGTTTAATAAACCCAGCACTTTATGGTGCCCATATGACATTTTCGGACTATTGTTCAAGTAAGTGAGCGCGGTTAGTGAGGATATCTTTTCTGAGTGTGCTTTCTGATATAGGTGACAGTGAGAAGTCACCTACCTTGCCTCACCACTGCAGCACACTGTTTCACACGGTTTCTGTATATTAACTAAAGACAGGATTGCGCACACCCAGCATAGGGCTTTTTCTCACAAACAGCAAGTTTTTCATCTCTAGCTATAAGGAGAGAAATAAAGAGATGGAAAGGAGATGAGGAAAAAACTAATGAGATAATGCTCTTACACAACAAATGGATTGGAGGTCAGATTTTACTTAAACTCGATGGTATAGGCATCGAGGAGGTAACACAAAGGGGAGGTCAAGACGAACAAGACAGAAAAGAGAAAGAAAGGGAGGAACGATTGAAAAAAGAGGAAGCAAAAAGAAAGGATAGACAAAGACGAGAACAGTTATATCATGATGAGCAAGCTAAAAAACAAGAGAGCAGAAGACCAAAGAAAATGTGACAATAGACAAAGAACAGCCGATGCACAGGAAAGACTAGGAAGAAAAAGAATAGAAGATGATGAACAGGAGAGGATAAGAGAGAAAAGAATACAGAAGCGAAGGGATGAGGAGATATGAAGGGCATAAGAACGAAGGGATATGAATAGGAAAAAGGAAGAGAGTAAGAAAGGAAGCGAGAAAACGCAGAGAAGTCGATGACGACATAGAATGTAAAAGAAGACAGAGAGCATGTGATCTCGAGTATTTGGAAAGCAAAGTAAGAAATCCCAATCCACAGGTAGCATGGGAAGACAGAGGAATTTTTTCCTGAATCCGAGTCATTTCCAGGTACGTCTAGAGTAAATCTAGAAGACGAGTTTGACTCGCTGAGTATTGGGGAAATGATCGACAAAGTATACCACGAAATGCAAGCCCAGAAAGAATCACAAGGGAAGGGAAGAAATTATTGTCTTGAAAGCACTCAGTTGTACAACACGGAGGAAGCCTCCTGTAGTGTGAGACATAAGGAGCTGTCTTTGGACAGACTAACATTAAATACAAATGATGATGAGATAAGTTGCACGAGTTGGGCACAAGAAGTGTCAGACTAAGAAAGGGAAACCTTCCAGAGGGAAGAGAGAAGTGATGTATGTGATCCAGAGGTATATTCACCTATGGATGAGGGAGTAAGATGGCCAGATTTAAAACTACCCATGTCTAAGGCACCAGAGCCACTGACACAGTCAGACCGACATAAGGGGCAATCCCACGGTCAGAGGGTGGAGTCCCCACCTTATATAAGCAGGTTAAGATCATTGCCAGGTAGACGGCGATGTGGGAATATTACCCCGGCGGTAGATAGACAAATGATGAGAGATGAGAATGAGTTTGGGGTGTGACAGTTCCCCTTGTTAGAAAATGGAGGGGCCAGGCCACACTACATACCATGGCCCCAAATGTACAGAGACAATTTAAAGTGCAAACTCCCGAGTTTAACTTCTGGCACTGGAAAATGGATACATGAGTTAGAAAAAATGATGGGAGGGAATACATTAGCTATAAGGGATATTAAAGGTCTTCTAATCTCCATACTTGGTGAGAGAGCTGATGACGTATGGACACAGGCAGGTTACCCTGGTGTGATTACAGTGAACACCGCGCACAATGGAGCGCCATTTAATAACTGCAGGGAAGCAATTTGGAAAGTGCTACGAGTACTATATCCGGATACGTCCGATATGGGAGCTATAATGACAAAAAAGATGAAGGAAGGAGATGATCCATTAGTTTACATTCAAAATTTCCAAGATGCCTGGATGCTTGAGACTTGTGACGCTTGGCGGAAATCTATACCTGTATTTTATCATATATTATGCCAAGGGCTGCCAGAGCAGGTACAGAAGCAGCTCAAGAAATTAGTGGATATAGAAGCCAAACCTTGGTCGGAAATTTACTTGACCATTCATTGCACATTACTCTGCAGGAAAAGAATCGCAAAAAAAGACGATACACAAAAAGGTGAGGAAGCTAAATTGGTTCAGAAAAATCTGTCCAAGTACGCCATTGAAGGGGCAATGTTAACTAGCGTAGGTGGATAAAATTCGCAGCAGGCAGTGAACATGCCACAGGTAAATAACCAAAGACAGTTTGATCAGACAAATAGTGGATATGCTCCACGAGGAAGGGGATATTGAGGAAGAGGTTGTCAAAGTAACCAAGGGAATTGGCAGAATAATCAGGGAGGTTTTCCGAATATGCAAAACGGTAATAAGAATATGCAATATGGGCAGATGGGGGGACCACTGCCTATATGTTGGACATATGGAATGACCAGGCACATGGCTTGTATGTGTAGAAGCCAAGGGATGGTGCAGAACTATCAGTTTTCGAGACAGGGAATGCCAAATCCACCTGCATATTCACAGCACAGTAGAAATTAATTTGCGCAAAATAAAACAGTGCAGCAGCAAGCGCAGAGAGTGCAGCAAGGCTTGCACTCACAGCAAATGGCAGGTAAACAACCGCAAAGACAGTCGCAGCAATCTCCTATGCAACTTCAGCAGAACACAAACACAGAACCACCAATGACTCGTAGAATAGGAGGTGTCACTGTTGATGGAGGAAATCCCTTCATGAGTGATGGAGTGAAACTGTACCCGCAATAGGACAGCTCACTGGGAGACCTGATGTGTTCAGTCCCATCTATAACACGGAATCCTCATGAGGAACCGAGGATGGACGTAAATATAGGCGGTAAAGCTTTTTCATTCTTAGTGGACACGGGTGCAACGCACTCATGTATATGTGAGGGCACATTTTGTGTGTCTGGCAATACGATGAATACTCATGGCTTTACAGGAGCAACAAGTCGAATTCCTTTCACAGAAGAATTACCAGTCTCCATAGGAGAATGCGATTTGAAGGTGCCACTGGTTTATTCGAGGCAAACACCCGTCAACATATTAGGACAAGATTTGATGACAAAATTGAATGTGACCATTTTGTTTACAGAAGAAGGCATAAAATGCTCAACACCGGGAATGCATTATTTAAACGTGTGCAAAATGATCACGGCATTCGCAGGGCAGATAGCTGCTAGGGCGATACCGCTTGAACCCGAGGTGTTAAATTATGGGATACGTATTATGTTAGCATGGCTACCAGGCCTAGTAGGTAGAACCATGAGGATACCAGATGATACCAGTTTCTATTTAGGCCTCAGGTACCCATGGATGAAGAGGATGGACGAATGTTTCCCTTAGACATAGAAGCAGCTATAGTCCGAGGAAATATGGCTTTACTTGATGAAACTGATAAGGGTAGACGATGGAGCACAATAATTGCCATCGAAGAAGGCTGCAGAGTGACAGATATCACTGATGAGGAATTGTTTGGAGATTACCTATTTGATGATTTTATGATATTTGAAGTGTGCATTACTTATTGGGTAAAGGAGATCAAGAGAGATGTTCCGCAGAGAATGATGCTAGCACAGAAATGTCCTGAATATTTTGATGAAGATATGGCGAAAGTTCCAGTTTCATTATGGACCACTGGCCCCTATGATGTAGGCTTACTGAAAGGGGTTAGGGAGGTGAAGATTAAATTGAAACTGGGATAAATTTTACCCCGAGCACGACAATATCCTATGTCTCGAGAGGCAGATGAAGGCATTTTCAAGATGATTTCCACCATGATGGAGCAAAGTATCTTAGTGACGTCAGAGTCACCATGTAATATGTCAGTTTATCCTATCAAGAAATCTAAGGGGGGGTCTTGGAGACTAATACATTTGATTTGAGGCCAATAAACCAAAGTGTAGAGGCTGAGTTCTCTTTAGTCCCGAACCCATCTACAATTTTATGTAATATACCTGTTGATGCATGATATTTCACAGTTATTGACTTGAAAAATGCATTTTTCTCAATCCCATTACACAAAGATTCACAAGATTTGACATTGTTTACGTTTAGACAAGTAGGATTAAAAAACACAAGGCTGCCCCAGGGGTACTGTGAGTCTCCATCAATTTTCAACAGAATCCTACAGATGGACTTGAGCAATATTGCTTTAGAAAGTGTTGTGCTGCAATACGCAGATGACATTTTAGTCAGCACCACAGAGGAAGAGTGCAGACGCTATTCTGTTCAGCTGATGATTATACTTTCTGACCAAGAGTATAAGGTTGACAAAGAAAAGTTACAATATTGTCAACAAGAAGTGTTGTACATAGGCCAATTAATTTCACATGAGGGAAAGAAGGTCACCCCTGAAAGAGCTGAGACCATTTTAAAAACAGCTAAGCCACACACGATAAAACAGATGCAGAGTTTTTTCGAGGACTATGTAATTATGTTAGAGCATGGGTCTTTGACTACAGCTCATATACAAGGCCTCTCTTAAAGGCCTTGAAGAAAGCACAGGCAACGCGAGAAAAAAATCGTATGGACTGAGGCAATAGAAGAAGGGTTTGATGAATTGAAAAAAGCAATCTGCACAGCCCCAGTTCTAGGGATCCACAATTATTGAGAGGAATTATTTTTATTCTCGCATACAGATGGAACTTTTATTGATATTGATATTTATTTCTATTGCGCTCATACACAAGTGTTTCAGAGCGCAACAAGGCAAGGGAAGGGGAACAGGGGAGAACAAAAACAACGATCTTACTAGGCGCAGTGACATTGAGAACGTGCAAGTGCAGAGTAGAGGGGGAAGGGGAGAAGTGCATCGAAGGGGGAACAAAAGGAGTGAGGAGCAAGACGGAAAAAAACAAAAATAATAATAAATAAAAAGGCAACAAACAATGGGAGTGCAGCCAGCAAGTGGAAAGTGCTGGGTTTATGGCAGCAGGCCATGTAGGTCTGAAAGTGCAGGAAGAAAAGGGGAGGGCTGTATGGGTACAGATACAGATCCCAGTGCAGGGGGTGGCCCGGAGGCAGTGCGTGAGGGTGGCAAGATGAGCAGGTACCTGGGCCCGGAGGACAGAGGGTGGCCAGGTGCATGGTGCCGAGGGAGAGTAGAATCAACAGGGGAGAGGAGAGGAGAAGGCAGAAGCAAAGTGGAAGGTTTTGAGGTGCTTCCGGAACCAGAGATGGTTCTCCTCAAGTTTTAGAGTGGCAGGGAGGCTGTTTCAGAGGGAGGCCCCAGCTGAAGACAGAGATCTACCCCCAGATTGTTTCTTTGAGAAACGACTGACCCTGAGGGAGTTAGAGGTAGAGGATTGCTCGAGATGGGAGGTATTTGCAGAGGGATAGCTGATGGTATGTTGGACCCAAGCCCCAGAAAGCCTTGTGGACAATGCAGAGGGTTTTGAATTTAATCCTTTCATCCACTGGGAGCCAAAGGAGAGATTTCAGAGCTGGAGAGATATGATCCCAGGGCTTGAGGCCAAGGACAAGTCTCGCAGTCCTGTTCTGGATAAGTTGTAAAGTGCGGAGAGTAGAGGCAGGTAGATTAAGAAAGAGGCTGTTGCAATAGTCCAACTTAGAGAGAACCAGAGCTTGGGAGACAGTGAGCTTCTGGGGGAATGACAGGAAAGGAAGAATACCCCTGAGGAGGTGCAGTAGGATGTTTGACTTTTTTGATACATCAGCGATGTGGGTGGAGAAGGAGAGTGTGGAATCGAAGGCGACACCAAGGTTCTTGGCCTCGCAAGTGGGGATAGGAGGAGGGCCAAGGGAGGCCAGCCAGAGAGTGAGGGGAAAGGAAGGTGATGGTGTGCCAATGAGGAGGATCTCTGTCTTGCTGGCATTAAGTATTGTAAAAATTGGGTGCTCCCAGTTTTTTGTTGACGAGGGCGGCACTATCAATGGGAGACTAACACGTTGAAAGTAAGAGATGATAGGTCGCCTACCCCTACCTAGAGACCCTGAGTCACACTAGGTTAGATCCAAAGTAACCACATGTAGTTTTAAGGTTACATACACCACACCTAATACACACAAGTATTTTACTTTTAACTTTTCAATTTATTATTTAAATGGTAAGTATATAAAACAAACCTAAATTTATAAAAACAAACTGTGCTAATCACTTACAGTCTAACAGGTGAACATCCACCAGGCCTTTCAAAATATAAAAGGTATTGACGGGAAATAACAGTATATACTACTGTGGGTGTGCACTGGTATAATTACACGGAGGTGTCAAGTCTATTGTGGTCTCCCAACTTATAATGTGTGCCTTAAAGGTTTTTTAACCAGAGCAAGTAGTCTAGTTCTATATTTGATTTGTTGGTCACTCTTTTGAAAATGGCTTACATTAGTGTGGGGTAGCTGCGGGTTATGCAATACACGCCAACTATCCTATTGTAATGTATTAAGTCTGAGAGATAGGAAACAAACACATATACAAGTTCCTATTAACACGTCGACATATGTTTCGGCCTTTAAGAATCATACGGAACTCTCTCTGGTGCCGTTGATCTTGATGTTGTTATTGGCCGTCTTCAGGACAAAGGCAGATTTGTATTTTCCGTAACAAATACTTTCCCATTAGTAGAGCATCTAGGTAGAAATGCATAAAAGAGGAATACGTAAAAAGGTTGTTTGGTTTGGGACATATTATTCACCAATTCTTAAAAACGGTGTGGACTGCCAGTGTTGAAACCGCTATTGCTTGGACTAACCTGAGAGTTTCTCAATTTCTTTGAGTCGTGTATGGTAACATTTGTTGGCAATTTCATCAGGTTCCTACAGGAATGCCATACATTCAAATGCGTTGCATGCACTGTGTCTGTAAAGAGTACATGGTGATCAATTAGGCGCCTATATTGGCTATACATTGCTTGGTCAATTACATATTAATTTATTAATTTATTAGTCAAAAGTGGCTCATTACAAGTACCTTTCATGATTCAACTTGACGAGATGGTGAAATATAAAAACTTCACTCAGCTCAATTCGCAATATTGCTGAGTTCTAAGGATGAGCACTTCCATTTATTGATGTAGATGCGCAGTGGCTGTAAAGAATAACAGATATAGTCAGGGCTTATGACAGAGAAGGTCCAGTTATTTACTTTTTAAGAAATTGCCAACCATTAAAAGCAACCTCCTCTCATGTCACTCTGCCAACGTTTTATCTAGTGTGGCAGTCATATAGTTAGGCTTTGTAAAAATGTTTTCCTACACGGCATTTATATTACCGCATATGTATGTATGTGGGACAACAAAGTCTATTCTCAATCATGATTGTTTTGAAAAACAACTAATATTATAAAGATGTACTACAACCACGAAGGCTCATCGGCCCAGTGGCTCAGATGCATTATATTGTACAAAGAATATGTTATAACTCTTGTTCTCTTAGAAACCAATGGATAACAACTGATCTATTTGTACGTGTTGCAGAGATATGTTGCATACACGGCAGAAACGTTGGCCCCGTGGCTAGAGTGCTTTGGGGACTGCGCAAGGCAAATTCTATGAAAAACGTATGCCTGCAGCGCCCGTTAGAGGGTGTCTAAACTCACCTGCAGCGGGGTCGTAGTCGATACATTCAAAGACGGAGTCTACTGATGCACCGTCAAACATTATTTGTCGGCTAAGTCCGTTGTATAAAGGGAACGTGAACCACATGTGATAGATGTCACGTGCACGTTCTCAACAAGCCTTATACATCCGAATTTTGTGTTTCAACATGAGACTATTTCGCACACACCTAATGCTATGTGCTTGAAAAAACAGCGAAACGACCCAGAGTATAACCGGGCGCTCGTGGTTCAAAAAGCCTTGCAGGTTAACTGTTCTGCGTATACGACACTGGAGACCCATCCTGTGCTGCTGGGAAATGTAGTTGATAACCCTTGGTGTACTCCATGTATTAATGTCGATGAAGTGATGGAGACAGGCCATTTAATTCAGACACAATAACATTATGTGTGACGAAGAAGTGCGTGTAATTTAAAATTTTGAAATTTTCATTGTTAATGATTGGTACAAAAAAAAAGATTTTTTAGAGACCTATATGCTTTGAACTCAGTATACTGGCTCAAGACTCTCCAACCACTATGGTGCTGGTAGAAGTTGCAATTAGAATACAGTGTCAGCTCTATATATTAATATACACAGAACGGAAAAGTACACACACGTTTACATTGTACACAGCAGAAGAGTGAATATTATTTAAACACCACGTGATCTGTCGATTTTTTCGTACGTGGCATTTTACTTTACAGACATTCAGGGTGAAATTGTTGGTAGTCGCGCGACTGTTGGCATATTAATATTTCATCTGATTTTACTTTCTGTGTGCAGACCTGTAGATGATATAATTGAAAACATTGGTCTGGCCATACAGCTTAGATAATACATTGGTATTACAGAGTTGTACATAAACAAGTATGCAAGGAGTGCTACCTGCAACAGAGCTAACCACAGGGGTATTCCTTAATCAGTTTCTATACCAGCTGAAAGACAACAAAAACTGAGACGCCAGATAAAGGAGGGAGACAAATAACATGATACAACAAATGAAGCATACATTCCTGCATTCACAGAAATTTGTTCCATTCTACGGCTACATTTAACCCTCCCTTTACAGAGTTAGTTTCATAAATCCAGCGTTGTTCGCACCTGGTAAGCGTTAGATTGCGCGCCCCCCCCTCTTATGGCTTGTTTCACCACCTGTAGGACGCACCAAAGCATCTCTGTTGGTTTATGCTGTTTTTGCACGTAATGTGCCACCAACGGTTTATTCTCGATTTGGTTTTTTATACATGACTTATGCTCGCAGATGCGTTGCCTAACTTGCCTTTTTGTTTTTCCAATATATGCTAAATTGCACGGGCAGAGAATGACATACACCGCCCATGTAGTTGCACAGTTGGTGAAATCTCGTAGTGGAATGACTCGGGTCCCTAAGGTGGTGATCTTCATATTTTTCGTTTGTGGGCAGACTGAGCATTTACCACACTTATAATGTCCTGTCACTGGGGGGAGCCATCATAGTGTGCTCTGAGTAGTTTGTGGAATTTTTGGAGATGGATAAGTATGCACTAGGTTGTCTTTCAGATTTTTTTGTCTTTTGAAGGCGAAACGAGGTTTTGCTGGGTTGAAATCTTCTGTTTTTAACATATCCCAGTGTTTCAAAATGGTTTTCCGCAAGCGGGCGCTTATAGGGCTGTAGGTGCTCACACAGGTGATCTTATTTAGTGTGGTTTTCTGTGCTGGATTTAGGCAGTTCTCCCTATTCATATGTTGTGCTCTCTTATAAGCTCTTTGAATAGTTTGTTTTGGATAGCCTCGGTCTCTTAGTCTGGTCTTAAGAGCTTGACCATGTATTTTGTAGTCTGATATTTGAGAACAGTTTCTACGAATCCGCAGAAATTGTCCGAAAGGGAGACCCTCTTTTAGACTTTTTGGATGAAAACCTGAATATTTCAAGAGTGTATTTCTGTCTGTCGGTTTTTTATAGAGAACAGTTTCCAGTTTCCCTTCGTCTGTTTTAACAATCTCTAGATCTAAAAAAGAGAGTGTCATACTATTGTATTCAATCGTAAAATGAAGGCACTGATTTTGAAGATTTAGCCAAGAGTGAAAGTCTGTCAGAGATGATACAGAACCTCGCCAGAGCATAAACACGTCGTCAATGTATCTGTACCACGCGATGGTGTTCAGTTTGAAAGGATTGGTACAGTTATAGATGAATTTTGTTTCAAAGTCATCCATGTATAGGTTAGCAAGGTCAGGCGCAAATGTAGCACCCATACTGGTCCCTTGTAGCTGATTATAGAAGGTTGTTTCATATAGGAAAAAGTTTTCTCTCAGTGCCAGGCGTATACATTCTAGTATAAAGGCCGTTGGTACTTTCGTCAGAGTTGTGGTTCGTGAGTCAAGATATTTTGACATTACAGTAAGACAGTCTTGTTGGGGTATGCTCGTGTAAAGAGCTACCATGTCAAGAGTGACTAGTATGTCCTCAGAAGCAATTTGAATGGCTGCAATAGTTTTTATCATGCTTGTGGTATTTTTAATATATGATTGCATTTTGCTCACAAATGGTCGCAAGAACCAGTCTGCATACATCGAAAGGGGTTCCAAAATAGAGTTTATTGCTGCTACGATGGGACGGCCTGGTGGTTTAGATAAGTTCTTGTGTACCTTTGGCAAAATGTAAAAATCCGGTGTAGTAGGATGCTGATTGATTAAGAACGACTGCTCATCCTCATCGATCCAGCCCTCATCGAAGGCATATTTCATCAAACTATGTATTTCGTCTTTGAATCTGTTGGTAGGGTCAAGAGGTAGTTGTCGATATGCTAGTGGGTCATTAAGATGTCTCCTAACCTCTGTGTCATAATCTTGCTTATCCCAGAGCACTATGCCCCTCCTTTATCTGCAGGTTTGATTATAAAGGAACTGTTTGATTTAAGTTTTGCAAGGGCTTCTCTTTCTTTTTTAGACAGATTGTCTTTGTCATTATTGTTCATAGTAAGCAGTGTTTTTGTTTCTGCAATAATACGGTTCTCAAAGGCTATAATAGATGGACTGAGCATTGAATTCAATGGTACACATTTTGAAGGTGGTTTAAGGCCAGTGGTACTTAGTTCTTTCTCTTTTGTGATGGAATTTCTGAAGAAGTATTTTAGTCTGATGCTACGGAAAAACCTTTGGAGTTCAATTTCTGTTTTGAAACTTTGGGCCCTTGTGGTGGGAACAAAAGATAGACCTTTCAATAATATGCTTTCTTCTTCTGGGGATAGTTCATATTTGCTCAAATTATATATAGGTACTACCAATTGAGAGGTGGGCCTTGCCAGTTTCTCGTTTGCATCCTGGGGGGGCCCTGGTGTTTGTTCCGACCTCGGTTGCCCCGTCCTTGAAAAAATTGGGGCTGTTGGTGTGGCCTGTTTGAGGTGTTAGCACTTGTGGAAGTACCAGCAATGGATCCACTGCTAGTTGAACTATTCGACGAGTTTGAAAAATTCACATATGCTTTCCTTTTATAGCTTGCATTCCTGTACTGGACTTGCTTATTGAGGTCATCATAATAAGATTCTACCAGATAGGGGTAGGTTCTTGTTTCTTTATATTGTTCTACATCTTTTTTCAGCTTCCAAAGTTTTTTCTCCATAATAGTTTTGTTGAAGGTAGCTATTTCTTCATCCATTTTGGCTAACATATCTTTCAGATTTTTAATGATGTTGTCCTGTTTGATTTTTTGTTCTAATTTCTCAATCTCGTCTTGTTGGAGTTTTACTTCCTCAGCAGTCTCTATAATGAGAATCAAGAGATCTCACGAGGATTTATTACTAACCCCACTAAATTTTCCTTTAAACTTGGTGTTGTGGGTGAATACTCTCTGGATATTCCTAATTTGCAGTCCCTCCGGTATCACTCCGGCTTTCAGATAGGCTAGCATCAATTGGCCATGGCTTTCTGTTCTTACTAATTTTTTCTTTTTCTGAAGCAGAATCTCTGCCTCATTTGATTGTGTATTTTCTGTGGGTGCAGTGATGTTGTTTCCCAACAATGTGGGCATACTCATTAATTTGAGATATACCTCATCCGAAAAAGACACTAAGTTCATGTTATCCATTTTATTTAATACAAATGGAGCCTGAACATGCTGGTATTAAGACAAAGATCGTTGGCGGCACACCAATCTTGAATGGCAGTTAGGCAATCAGTGATGAGAGCAGTGGAGGAGATGGCCGAGGGCAGCCTGAAAATGAGTTGAGCGTCGTCTGCGTAGCACTGGAAGTCTGAGCAGAAAATGGCAATATAGCGGGCGAGAGTTGCTAGGTATTGGTTGAAAAGCCAGGGCGAGAGGTTAGACCCCTGGGGAACACCACAGGTGGAGAGGAAGATAGATGATAGGAAGGACCCAAGTTGGACCTGGGAGGGTCGATGAGAGAGGAAAGAGGTCAGCCAGGCCAGTGCCTGTTTGGTGATGCCCAAGTTATCCCAGAGACGGTTGAGCAGGATGGTATGGTTGACCGTGTCGAAGGCAGAGGAGAGACCAAGTAGGATGAGAACAGAGGGAATGCTAGAGTCAAAGTTGGAAAGCAGATCTTCACGGATGTTCAGGAGAGCAGTTTCCATGCTTCTGCCAGATCTGAAGCCAGACTGATGGTCATGGAGACAGCCAACAGAATCAGAATGAAGGTTTAGCTGAGAGATGGCCAGCTTTTCAAGGAGTCTGCTTAAGAAGGGGGTAATGGAAATTGGGCAATAGTTGGCCGGACAAGAGGGATCCGTTGTGGGTTCCTTGAGGAGAGGATGCACAAGGGAGTGCTTAAGAGGGGAGGGGAAGGATCTTGAGGCAAAGGAGTGGTTGCAGAAGTCGGCAAGGGCTGGAGCGAGGGTATCAATGTGGTCCTTGAGAGTTTTAGAGGAACAGGAATGAACCTGTTTTGACGAGGCTTTCATAGATCGGACTTGTCTAGCGACCTCATCAGGGGAGAAGAGAGGAAAGAAAGAGAAGGAGGGTCGGGGGGTGGCTGGAGGAGGGTCAGTGAGTACTGACGGAGAGGGGAGAGGAGAGGGAGTGGAGGAGAGTGTGGAGAGGATGTCCTGGGTTTTTGAGATAAAGTGTGAGGCCAGGGCATTGCAACAAGCCTGAGAGGCAAGTGGAGGGGTAGAGACTGCAGCAGGGTTGGCCAGCTCCTTACAAATTTGAAAGAGTGCGGCCGAGCTGTTAGATGCCGCAGAGGCACGGGCTTGAATGTGGACTCTCTTCTTGGTACGGACAGAGAGACGGTGTTGCCTTTGGAGTAGGACACAGGCCAGTTTGTCAAAGGATGAGCAGGAATCCCTCCATTTTCTCTCAGCCGCCCTACACCTACGTTTAAGTGTAGCTAGGTTGGAGTCATATCAGGAATTGCACTTGGCTTTGGAATTCAGGCGGATCCTCATGACAGGGGCAAGAACATAAAGAGTATCAGAAATAGAAAAATAGAGAGAGGACAGGGCTGTGTCAGGGTGTGAGTCAGCATGTTATGACAGCAGTACTCACACAGACAACCACATTGGGGGACAAGCCCCTTGCATATTACAGTGGAATCTTGGACCCAGTAATGAGAGGTCACTTTCCATGCGAACAAAGTTTGGCAGTTTTCGCGTTCACCATAGAAAAGGCTACAAGCATAGTGATGGGATTTTCTTTGACGCTATTTGTTGAACACGCACTATTTGCCATTTTGGAAAAACCGAAAGGCATGTTGACTTCTCAAAGTGCTTCTACGTATGAGATAGTCATATCAAATCCAGCGATTAAAATAGTTTGATGTAAAATAGTGAACCCTGCCATGTTTATAGCTGAGCCAATCACAGACGGAGAGCCTATGCACGATTGCGGAAACTAGTTCTGTGATGAGCTCCCTAGAGTAAAGGAGAATGCACTAGCAGGGCGAGAGATTGTTTTTATTGACAGATCTTTAAGAATCGATCAAAATGATGGACAAAATACACAGGTGCTGCTGTGTTGAAACATCTGGCAAATGGAGAATTTCAAGTGCTTGTGAGAACTAGATTGCCATCTCATTATTCAGCACAAGCTGCAAAATAATAGGTGTTGATACTCGCGATCAAGAATCATGCAGACCAGGAATAACAGTGTACAGCGACTCCACCTATGTGAAGTCGACGGTGTACGCATGATTAGCGCACTGGAAAAGGAGGGGCTACCTCCGAGCAGATGGCAAGCCAGTGCAGCACGCAACCTTATTGTACAGGCGTATTAAGGCACTACAACTCCCAGTGGGCATAACAGTCGTTAAATGCACAGCTCACACGAAAGGGACATATTTTATCACACATGGAAATCAAGCAGGAGACGCTGAAGCCAAGCGCATAGCAAATACAGGTTCAGGGATGATGAATATTGAGACCATTGATGTGAATGAAAGGATGAATGTGATGATGACTGTGGTTGAAAGATATAATCATATGCCTAAAACACAGATAAATGGAGCTCCAAGGGGAGGCAACGGAAGATGAAAAGAATCTATGGAAGTGAAGAGGGTGTTCTTTAAACCCCTCTGAAGCATTGTGGTGACAAGACAGCACTGGTAAACCAGTGATGCCTATAGCCTTATTGTGGGTGGCACAAGAACAGCTACACTACCTAGCACATACAACTAGGCAGAATCTTGCTGTAACTATTGCTGAGGATTGGTTCATGCCAAATCTAATGAAGCATGTTGCATTTTTTATGGTAAATTGTATTGTTTGCCAACAATTCACGGCTGGACATACACTGTGCATAGTGAGGGGAGTCATTCCAAGACCTAATAGCCCTTTTAAGCACGTGCATATCGACAATGTCGACATGATACAGGTATGCAATGGATATAGATACTTGCTTGTTGTAGTGTGTCCCTTCTCCAGATGGATAGAGACAGGTTCATGCACACACCCAGACTCTACCTGTGCAGCCAAATTTTTAGTATGAGAGGTATTTCCTAGATGGGGAGTGTGCGTGGTAATGAGATCGGATAATGGACCTCACTTTGTTAATACAGTTTTTGAGCAGATCATCTTGTTTCTTGGTATAAAGCACAAGTTTACTTCGGCTTATCATCTGCAAGGAAATGGAATCTGTGAGAAGCTCAATGGCTTGTTAAAATAAGGAATAGCCAGGTTGGAGCTTACTCTGAAGAAAGGGTGGTTGCATTGCCTACCACAGGCATTATATGCATTGAGGAACCAACCAGGTTCTGACCACCATCTTAACCCTCACAAAATCATGACAGGAAGGCAAATGAGAACACCCCTAATGCCTCCATCCCGAGTTAGAAGTGATACTCATTCGATGTTAGAAGGTTTAGGATTGGAATTGAAAAACTATTTGAACTGTATGACTTCCAGTTTTTCTGTAATTTCAGGACAGTTGCATGTAAGGCAGTACAGAACACAGAAGGAGATGCTTCAACTACCCAACCTCTGGAATTTCATGTCCCCAAACTTTGCCCCGGAGGTGCGGTCCTAGTTCATAACCACACAAGGAAAAGGTGGGATGAGCCCAGGTTCAACAGTCCTTTTGTTGTTGGGGACGTAACACCATCTGCTGTCAAATTGCAGGGTAGGCATGCTTGGATCTTCTTGGGAGATATGAAGATCTACTCTGGAGAAACCCCTCTGCCTACACCCCTCCGCAAAGAAGCTAAAATCATCGAGGAAGAATGACAGCACGTGCAGGCGAGATCTATGACGAAGAAGAAGGATGCATAACCCGACAAGTGGAAAGTGTGAAGAACCCTTTAGTAGGACTGTGGCTTGATTTTGGACACTCTCTTTTGAGCTATAAAAAAGGGTAAAAGGACACATTCGAACACTCTGTGCATTTTAGTAGCAGGATTAAGGGAAGATTGTCATTCTTAAAGCCACAGTAGCTTATTGACTTTAGACTGAGGCATGCTTAAGCCTAGATAACAAGAAAAGTGAGAAAGGTTTATTGACTTTGGAATGAGACATACTTAAAGCCTTGATAAGAATAAGAATGTGCCAGATTCTGATCGTGGATACAGCAATTGGAAGAGGGTACAATACCCTGATTCCTTCCACACAGAGTTCTTGTTTGCTTCTACTCATGGTGTTACCCAGTGATGACCTTTCCAGGAACATACTTACTTATTTTGAGTTGGTGTTACGTTCTTATACGTCACTGGTGGGGAGAACTTGCCGCATTCCAGCTTTCATTCGAGATCCTAACAATGAAAAAAAAAGAAGATTGCTCACAGTCATTGCAGAACAATTCTTGAAGTTGCCAGAGTACAGTGAGAAAAGCACAGATGCCCCTATCAGATGAGGCAGCTCATAGACTGGGCAGTGTGGTGGTCTTTCGGCTAATAGAAGAGTTTCCACATCTTGTTGGGAGGCACACTGATGTGCACACATTCCTTAGAGACCCAAGAAACACTGCAAATCTGAGCATAGCTTTGGAAAGTATTATCACCCATGTGAGCATCTATTCTGAGAGAAATCATGGAGAGGTGTAGAAACTTTGCTCCGAGGGACAGATCAAGGAAGTGAATAAAACACAAAGGGGCTGATTCATGGAATTATTTACGCCGAAAAATGGGAATTTGTGCGCCATTCTGCCTGCAAATCCCTGTTTAACAAATGGGGATTTGTGGGCAGAATGGCGCACAAATCCCCATTTTTCGGCACAAATAATTCCATGAATCAGCCACAAAACCTTTTGTCCATGCTGACTGGGAAGCAACATGTAATCTGGACTGAAGCAGATTCGAGGCATCGATTGGGAGCAATTATATGAAGCAGAGCTTGTAGAGGCTTGCAGAGATCATTTCTCTTCAAGATAAAGGAACATTTGCATCGCGACTGGTGACAAAACAGGTTCCAGAGAGAAAGAGAAAGTCATTTCTTAGTATCCAGAAAGCAGATAGTTGATCGAGGATGAATGCTGAAAGAAGACAGCAGCTTCCAGAAAGCAATCTAAAATACAGAGCCATTTGTTTTTCCTTCATTAGCATCAAATGATCGAGATAGGGAATTTCAATAGTAACATTGTGTTGCCCCATGAGAACAGACGCACACATTGTCCAAGAAGCAGATGTTGCAAAGTGACATATCTTTGTGTCATCTAAACATGCATTGTATTCATACTCCTATTGCTTTCACTGACAGTGAGAACTGCATTTTATATAGTAGCACATGGGGCCAAGACTCCTGTATATGTTTCTAAGCAGAAGGAAAAGGTGAGTGTGGCAACTAAAAGGCTGCCTAGACCCTACATAGTTATTCATGCCCCAAGAAAAGATGGGAAGATACCTGAGCTTGAAATGGATGTTGTTAGTAATCAAGCACACACAGCAGTTGTTTCAGAAAATGCTTTTAAACGCCAGAGACAGGGTTGGCGGATCAGGCAAAGTAGGAGTTAATAAAGGTTGGGCCTACACAGATAATGCATGCAGACACACCTGATCCAGTGGCAAGAGGCCCAAGCACAAGTCCCAAAGAAAAGTCACGCATAGAGATTATAGCAGAATCTTTATGGCGTCATTAGCTGCTGCTAGAAAAAGACAGATGGATAGAGAAAGACTTTATGAACTTTCTTCCACACAGGGAACCTGGACGGATGTTCCTGCTGACAGACCAGCCAGAAGAAGCTATGTGGATACACTTAGAGACGTTAGGGGTCATTACGACCCTGGTGGTAGGGGGCTAACGGGGCCGGTAGAGCTTCTGGCCCCGTTAACCCCCTACCGCCTCATTATGAGGTCTCCTTGCGGGACCCGCTAAGGACGCCTGGTTTTACCAAGTGTCCTTAGCGGGTCCCGCGAGCAAACCATGATGCAAACAACGGGCCCGTCATTAACAGGCCCTTTGTTTGCATCCTCCCCATTCCCATTGAGCCCTATGGGAGCTCGAATGGGAATGGGGATGTACAGGGTCTGGGTTCCTGGAATGGGGAAATACCGGGCCCTCCAAGGTCGGAATGGCCGGTATTTCCCCATTCCAGGAACCTGGACCTGGTACCCGGAATGGGGGTAGCCATGCCACAAATAGCGGCATGGCTACCTCCAGCGTCATAATGACCCCCGTAGTCATAGAAAACTACATGAAGAGTTTGAGAAACAAGAGAAGCGCCCAAGAAGATAATTATGAACTGAATGATTATCTGGACAGCACAGCACATTTGGGAAACAACATATGGTACCAACACATGAAAGAAGTTGGAAGAAGGACGTCAGATGAAGAATACTTTGTATGTGTACTGCCATACAGTATGGAGAAGTCGTAGATCTTCATAGCCATTGGAATAGATGTCTTAACTGCACACTGCACCTAGATTTCTGTAGTACAAGAGGCCAGTTCATGGGTCAAACAGCCTCTCTCAAATTGGCAACTGAATGGACAGATCCAAATGAAGATGACTATGTTTAAGATATAAAGACAAGAAACAATGTCAAGACAAAGAATCTTGTGTTCAGATACGACAAACCTGGAGTAAGAAGAGAATTAAATTTAAAAAACGAAAGTTCCAGGACAATCTACAGAAGACATCGATAGATGGAAAAACAGAGGCCAGATGCAGATTTGGGGAACTGTTCTATAACCAGATGGCTGGGAAGAAGGAGTAGTAATCTGCAGAGACTGGGTAATAATGGGTCAATACCAACCAACAATCGAGAATGCACAAATGTTGTGTAAACCATTAGGGCCAAAACTTGCTAAACTACTGACATGGGTCAGGAGGACCCCTGCAGATAGTACCATTGGAGAGCTCTAAATTGTGCTTCAGAAATAATGGTACAAGAAAAATGGGGGAGAATCAGAACTTTGGACGAATCTTCGATGCACCAGGAATGAATATCAGAACAGCAGTAATCATGGATCATTATTGGACTTGTAGATCCAAGGCCTACATCAGACTGCCTAAAGATTGTGGAGGAATCTGCACATTAGTGAATGTCCATGTTCCTGCGCTGGTGATTCCTAAAGGCGATCTGAACATTAATAGTTTCCAAAAAGCAGATGCTCATCTGAGGAAGAAGAGATCTGTGGAGCTGATAAATCGAATAAAGAGAGAGAACTACTTCTCTGCCAAATCAATAGAGGCCTTTGATGCTATTCCATATGAACACAGACTGTTCAGCCAGACTTCTTTAGTGTTCACGTTGATCTTAATGCCAAGGGTCCAGGTTGGAGCAAATACCAAGTGGCTTCAGATCACTACATGGGAATCCCTGCAGATGATTAATACTACCATAAAGGGATTCAATGCATTCAGAGAAGAGATGAGAGCCATACGACTGATGACTCTCCAGAACAGGTACGTCCTGGACATGATCTGTTTGTGTGAAAATTGGAGAATCATGTTGCACATTTATACGTTCTCATGATGACGAGAATGGAACCTTGACAGAGGCCATAGACATGCTGACGAAACTACATGGCCAGATGATAGAAGAGGTCAAAGACATTGCTGATGACATCTGGTTTGGATCACTCTTCTTGTGGGTTCCACAATGGATGGCAGAAATGTCCTAATTTCTTGGAGCTTTGTTATTATTAGTGATGCTTGGATTCTGTGAAATCAGGATAATAATCTCACAGTGCTAAAAGACAGCAAAGAAAGGCATAGGGATGAAAATTATGATTGATGTTGAACCAGAGTGGAAGCCTAAAGATCTGACTGATGAAGAAATCAGAGACTTTGTGAAGGCCAGAATCCAAGCACCTTAGGGAACAAAGTTCCTGTATCCAAAGGACCATAAGAAGTATGTGGGAAGATGTATCTATTTCAGTCCACGTGAACAGTGCATGCTCATGACATGGAACAAGGATGAGCATGTGAAATCAGCTGGATGCTCGAAGAGAGTCATAAAAATCTGGATACCTAAGAAGCATTTCTTCAGACCAGGGTATCTAGATGTAAAAGATGATGTGAGAGTGGTCGATAAATCACCCAGAGGGGGGATTGTAGAGGAGGAGCCAAGTACCCCCACTCCAACTGCCCTGCCCACATTACCTGAAAAGTATGAGACAAAGTATGTGACGTATACTGAACAGTTAAACCAGCAAAGAGAAGAGTGTGGACTCTGTGCAGTACCCATAGGAATACCAATACCTAAGAGAATATGGGATGTAAAGTACCCATTGAGGAAACCATACCTGCATACAAGACAATATGATGGCCACTTGAACGAGATTTCTGAAGAAGCAGACAAACGAAATGGCAAAGATGAATGGTGATGTCATAGAAAGTTGAATCGACACCAATATAGAAAGATAACCAGACCAGAAAGGCAGACGATTTATAAAACATAAAGAAGTACCAAAGATGAGTGACATCTTGGGATCAATATGAAGATGCTTATGCTACAAACCTGATGAAGATACTTAGTTAGTTTAAAAGTGTACAGATGCAATGAAACGCAAGCAGCAATGCAATAGATTAGACTGCGGCAAGTGCCAGAATATATATATATATATATACCTCTATAGAAACATATGGACAAGTAAAGGATGGATGTTTCCACTACGCATATAAGCAGTACTGAACAAAGCAAGAAGGCCTCATTTCAGTGTTGCAGTTAAGAAAAGCAATTGAATTAAACATAATAAAAGTTCAGCTAAGGAGTTCATTAAGCCAAGAAAGCCAAGGTCTTATCAAACTGGAATTAGCTGACATTGGATACAATTAACATGAAAGAACAGAAGCTCCTGTTCAGAGAGGTCAAGCAAAACAAAAGACGTCAGAGGACTATTGAAGAATAAAATCAAATACACGAAAAAGCTCAATTTCATGGTGTCCAGTCAGGTGATAGAAGGAAGTTGGACGAACGAGATGATCACACCTAGGCACGGAGGCCGGCTCCTGCCCATACTCCTTAAAAATTCTTACAGAACAGTACAAACTGAAGGCCAACTTCAAAGCACTGATTGAAACTGGACTATTGAGGTGATGATGAATGATATGCTAATTGGATGTCATGGTGGTTGTACTAACATATACAATTATTTCCACGGTAAGGACACACTCATGTTGGCTGTTCTTAATAATGACAATATTGCCACTGTAAGAATGTGTTTTACTGCAAATATATCACAATCAAATGTAGCAAGGGAAACCCAATGAATAATTACAAAGGATCACATAGGAACATTAATTAACTTTAAGCTAGAAGGTTTGTTGTATGGTTTTCATTTATTGAGGATTCACTTTACTTTATTTTATTTTACTGCAAATATGTGCCAATATTGCCAATTTAAGAGCAGGTTCATGTTAGCTATGCACAATAATACTTGTACTGTCACTGTAAGAATAGATGCATTTTGGCTGCTTTGAATAATGCCAACATTATCACTCTAAGGCTGCGTTTTCATGCTGGCTGTTTCAAAGTATGACAGTATTGCCTTTTGAAAGAACACATCCACATTTTCCATGCCCAATATTGCAGTATTGTCACTGTAAGAAGAAAGGAATATATAATGCAATATATCCCTGTATTGTTACTGTAATTATACACTGATGTTGGCTGTCCCTAATAATCCCAATATTGCCACTGTAAGAAGACATAGGGCCCCATTACAACTCCGGCAGTGGCCGTGCCGGCAAAACCGGCACGGCTGCCGCCGGAGTTGCATTTTTACCGGCACCCGCGAACGGGCAAGAACTGGGTAATGGTGAGGTCAGCAGACCCGGTCATTGTCCATTTGCGGGTGCCGGCAATAAGGGACTCCCCATCCCCATTCAGCCCTATAGGGCTGAATGGGAATGGGACATCGGATGCACCGACACCATTCAGAATGGTGCTGGTGCATCCGACATGCTGTGCTCGCGGGTGCCGCTCTGTCTGCCTGGTCAGAACTGGCGGGCTGACAGGCGCCCACGAGCACAGTTCTTAGTATGGCCGTCTGGGTACTACGGTACTGCCATGCTTACCGGTACCGTAGTACCCAGCTGCCAGGGTCGTAATGAGGCCCATATTCTTGTTGAAAGCAGAATTGCCACACAACACTTGTGTTGGCATTGCCCAATAATTCCACCATTGTAAGAATACACACATCTTGGATGAGTGTAATAATACCAATATTTCCATTGAAGAATGTGTTAATACTAGTGCCACTTTATGCCAGTGTTGCCACCGTAAGATCATACTTACATTGTCTATGCCCAATAATGCCAGTATTGCCACTGTGAGAAGACATTGCCATGCTGGCTGTGGAAATGTATGCCAATATTGACACTGTAAGAACACATGCATTTGGCTATGCCCATTAAGGGCAGTAATGCCAGCACAAGAACACGCACATGCTGACTTTGCCTATTAATGCCAATATTACCACTGTCCTGCAGAAGACGTTTTCATGCAGCCTGCACTTAGTAATGCCAGCATTGTCAAATTAAGAAGATAAAGGGCCTCATTATGAATGTGGCGGTAAAGGCAACAACGGCGCCGGTAGTGCTATCAGCGCCGTTGATACCATATGCCACATTACGAATTCTGCTTGTGGGTGCCGCTCTGCACACCTGATCAGACCAGGCGTGCAGAGCGGCACCCGTGAGCAGAACTCGTGATTGCACCGGCACCATTATAAATGGTGCCAGTGCAACCATGCTCCCAACCCCCATTCTGCCCTATAGGGCAGAATGGGGATCGGGAGCCCGGCCATACCGGCACCCGCAAATGGGCAATTACCGGCCCATTCAACTCATAATGGGCCGCTAATGGCCCATTCGAGGGTGCCGGCGCCGGTAGCGAGTTTGCCAGTAGCTGTGCCCTTATTAAGGGCACAGCTACCGGCAAACTCATAATGAGGCCCATTGTCATGTAAACCTGACAGTGACCTCCCAATCATAAAGAAGTCAGTTAAGGACTAATTGAGACCTAATCCCATCTTCTCAATACTGTTAAAACATATGCATTCTCCAAATACTTTCTATTGTTTTGGGTAAAATCGTTCTGCCCTCTTGGTACTATAATCTGTTTATGCCGTAGATGGGCACACACTTTTATCTGATATTATCCACAAAACCATATCATTTGTCTTTCCCTTTTTGATTAACAAACTCACCTAAAAACTTTGAGAATCAACAAGTATAACTTTTTCTAAACTCCTTTTAGCAATATTCTGTCAGCTCGTAACCACTAGTTCTCCCATTGATCTGGCCCTGTCCCCAACTGCACAATACCCACTGTCAATTTCAAAGCGATCCTGGCCCTAAACCATTCTCCATAAAATGCTATGGCTGCCGGTTTGACACTAATAGTGGCTGGTGACAACCCCCTTTTTTGTCAGTATGGACAAACGTTGTTGTCACAGAAAGCCATCTTTCCTCAGCCTTCTCATCTCTTAAAGTTTTGTGGACAGTCATACTCTCCAAAAACTCAGTACAAGCCAATCAATTACTCTTGCTGACTAAACAAAGTGATTTTTTATGAGTTGTTCTCTAAAACTACAAGCTCCAATAGTTCCTAATGCACCTGAATTTGTACGTTGCCCATGTCCAGGAACCAACCAATAGAACATTAAGTACTAGGAACAGAATAGTGCAACAATTACAGGGGCGTCCATTCCTGATCATGTTCTGCTCGTGGTGGAAAATGGCATCAGAATGCTGTCGTCCCTGAGTTTCTTTGACATTTTCCACCCAAGTCACAAAATGCACTCAGATAATTGCCTTTCGCACATACATGTTTGGTGGTGAGCAGTAATGGTGGCCACCATATAAAAACAAGGAAAACACTGTTACTTACTATGGATACCTCTGGAATACACCTACCCTTTACACACGCAAAAGACCAGAAAGAAACCAAAGGGATCATCCTTATTGCCTGTATCAGAACTTGATGCGGGTGGAAAGACTTGGTGGATTCCGTCCTTTCCCCTCACTCTCTGGCCAGCCTCCCTTGGCCCTCCTCCTACCCCCACCTGCGAGGCTAAGAACCTCGGGGTAATCTTTGACTCCACACTTTCCTTCTCCGCCCACATCTCTGATGTCTCTAAAAAGACAAACTTCCTACTGCACCTCCTCAGAGGTACTCTGCCTTTCCTCTCCTTCCCCCAGAAGCTCATGGTCTCCCAAGCTCTGGTTCTCTCTAGGTTGGACTATTGTAACAGCCTCTTTATAAATATACGTGCCTCTACTCTCCGCCCTCTGCAACTAATCCAGAACAGGGCTCCGAGATGTGTCCTTGGCCTCAAGCCCTGTGATCGTATCTCTCCAGCTCTGAAATTTCTCCATTGGCTCCCAGTGGATGCAATGATTACATTCAAAACGCTCTGCATTGTCCAGAAGGCTTTCTGGGGCCTGGATCCAAAATACCTTCAGCTATCCCTCTGCAAATACCTCCCCTCTCAAGCTCTTTGCACCTCTACCTCTAACTCCCTCAGGGTCAGTCGTTTTTCAAAGAAACAAGCTCGGGGTAGATCTCTGTCTTCGGCTGGGCCTCCCTCTGGAACAGCCTCCCTGCCACTCTAAAACCTGAGGAGAACCATCTCTGGTTCTGGAAGCACCTCAAGACCTTCCTCTTTGCTTCTGCCTTTGATCCCCCTCTCCCCTGCTGATCTGTTCTCTCTTGGCACTGTGTACGTAGCCACCATCTGTCCTTTGGGCCCATGTACCTGCTCAACCTGCCACCCTCCCGCACTACCTCCGGGCCACCCCTTGCATTGGGGTCTGTATCTGTACCCATACAGTCCCCCCATTTTTTCTTCCTTCACTTATAAGACCTACCCTGTCTGCTGCCTTAAACCCAGCACTTGCCAATTGCTGGCTGCACTACCACTGTTTGTTGCCTTACTATTTATTTATTTATTATTATTCATCTGTTTCTCCTTTGCTCCGCACTCTCCACTTCTCGCCCTTCCATGCACTTTTCCCCTCCTCCTCTCCCATGCACTTGCGCATTCTCAATGTCACTGGGCCTAGTAAGATCGTTGTTTTGTTCTCCTCTGTTCCACTCATTTGCCTTATCGCGCTCTGAAACACTTGTGTACGAGCACGATAGAACTAAAATATCAATATCAAAAGGGTGCGGAAACGCACAGAGCAGATTTCCCAGTCTGCTCTCTATTCCGTCTATGAAATCCAGAACAATATGCAAGAGAGGCAGAAAAACACGTCAGTTATTAACCTGCAGTTTACCACACTCAGGCCATTTAGTAGGTTCAGCAAAATGAGGGAGTAAATGTCACTTCGTTCTCCAATTTTCCTCCACACTGCGGTGGTGCAATTTACATTGTAGTGATCTCTATACATCCAATCTTGCCCACATGCGCAACGCATGCGATTATTCATTCTCCCACACAGTACTTTTCTTCCCAATGCATGCCAAGACCAGCCGCGCTGCCAGGTTTGAATGAATCTGTATTTGTTCAGGGATGTCTGCCACAGCTTCAAATCCTCTTATTGCGTGTTATATGAATTTGGTGATGAGGTTTCATTGCCTCCTGTATGGTGAACGCATGTCCCTGTAAACTGCCTTTCCTTGTACTTCCACTTTGTATGCAAAGTGTATGGGGCTCATTGCAAGTATGGCAGTGTGGGAAAAAAATCGCAGAAACTGAATTATCCCCACTTTTCCCGCACTGCCATACTAGGCGTATGGCCCTGGAGTGGGGAGATTTACCAGCATCATACTGTAGGTAAATCCTCCCACTTTCCACTGAAAATCAGCAAAATTGGTGGAATTACAACAGCGCTAATTCTGCCAAAAATGCCCCATAGAGTCCCATGGACTCTCAAAATTGGGGATTAAAAGTGCCACTGCCACTTGTAATCTGGCAGTGATTCTGCCATATCAAGTGGCGGTAAAGGTAATTCCTTTGGGTGGTATTCCCTCTGATTTACCGCCGGTATACCGCCCAACTCATTATGAGGCCCATATGTCTCTTAGCAACTGGTGTATTTTTTCACATGTAGGTTCTGTGATGATTCACCAGCTTTTGTCACTTCTCTCCATGGGGGAGCCCTTTCTCATGCGGCTAGGGAGGTGCAGCCAATACCCAATAGTCCCCCTAGGGGTGGTTTAATGAGGGAGGACCACATGGAGAGGGGCTCCTTCTCTTGGGATAAGGATGATCACTTAGGGTACAGCCAATTGGCCAATGCCACACACCAACCTTCCCTAACTCCTCCCCATCCATTCCAAACCACTTAATTGAGAGAAGACCCATGTATTTCTGTAGTGTATGAGAAACAGCCAAAACACAAAGTACCAGGATGAAGAAGATCACAGAAGACATGAAGATTACTGACAGTGCTAGCACAGGTATGAGGTGGCCTCGAGGATGTATGAAGATCAAACTATCGAAAACAACAAAGGACTTTAACAATCTGTCAGGCTGGGACTTGCAACAATGTATAAGAAGAGTTGAAGACAGAAGAATTAGTCAAGCCCAGCCGGGAGAGGCAGCAGGTGTGGAAATCCTGTCTGCTGACCGGTGATGCCGAAGAACAGAGGATGCTGGTGAATCCCTGAGGGAGTTCTACATGGTGCAGCTGCAGCAGATCCGAACACGAAGCAGGAAGAGAGAGCCGAGCAGTCCAGTAGAGTGCAGAGCCGCTGCAGAGCAGCCACAGTGCTGCGAAAGCAGAAGAGAGACGCACCACAGTCCCAGGAAGCTGCGTGGCATGCCGAAGTCCCAAATATGGTAACAGGAGGTACAGGAGACCCTTAGGGGACACAATGTGGAAGAGGTGCAGGCTCTAGGGGCTCTCCGCTGGCCCAGAGTAGTACCAATCAAACTATTGGGAAGGGTGGATAGAGCATACAGGGAGAACTTCCTCGTCGCAGTGGCAGCAATAAGCCCACTGAGCCCCAGAGAAGGATCTGTGACCCCAACACAAGCGCATCGAGCATCCGAGGAGAACCTCCTCCTCACAGTGGCTACAATAAGGCCACTGACTATCAGAGAAGGGTCTAGGACCCCAACACAAGCACATCGAGCATCCAAGGAGAACTTCCTCATTGCAGTGGCAGCAGCAAGCCCACTGAGCCCTAGAGAAGGGTCTGAGATCCTAAAACAAGTGAATTAAGCATCAGAGGACAACTTCCTCATCACAGAGGCACAAATAAGCCTACTGATCATCACAGAAGGGTTTGCTTTGTTTTCTTTGAAGGACCGCTTTGTTGTGCGAACGCTCATTACTGCCTGAAGCATTCTATCCAGGAACAGCACTGCGAGCTGAGCTCTTGCTGAATCAACTCTGCTTCCTGGAAGAGCCGGACCTCGTGACTCTTTCCCAGCATTTATTGCCATCCCAACCACCCTTGCAGCGTTAAGCCCTGGAGGCAGTAAGGGCTGGAGCTTCTGTTTTGCTGATTGGCTGTGACCTGTGGCCCTGTGCAACAGCGTTTTACTTAGACACTGACAGTGACTTTGTGAGTATGCTGGAGTGACCTCTTGGCTGCTTTTCTACACACTCCAACTAATACGCGTCACTAGGGTAAGGGGGGAGAGTTGGACTCCGGCAGCTCCTCAAGCTATCGGCCGTTCCTTACCCTTTGACTTGGGGCCTTATAGTCACCTGCAGCCTAATGAGATTATTATTTTGTTTTTTTCACATTATTCATATAACACTGTTTTCTGATACAATACTCTCTTTGTATTCCCTGATTTTATGATAGGATACATATTTGTGTGCTTTTATTGTATATTGGTGGTTGTATTTTATGCACAGATTTTTAGCTTTTGATTTATTTTAGCTAACATCTCTACTCAGTGCATTTTATCATTGTGTTTTGTCCTAAACATTTGGATAGTATCGCCTTACACTCTGCTGCCAGCCCTTCTCTTTTTCTCTTGCATTCTAATTTTCTAGGTTTAGTCCCCTTTTTTGGATGACATTTAAGGGCCTTAGGAGCGAGTCAGTTATGAAGGCCTTGCTGGACTCTACCCAACCTGCTGTGGTGGCTACTTTCTCCATTATAAAAGTAGCTACCCCTCCTTTGAACTCCTGTTCTATCTTACTAGGTAAGCTTCCCCCTACACCAGCGGTTGGCTCCTTGGATTCTATTATTCAGAAAAGCATGGTTCAGGCCCAAATTTACTCACAAGATAGGAGTGCGGTACTTAATATGATGGGCATCACTCCACGTAATTCAGCTGATAACAGTTGCATTTACAATGGAAAACAGGATATTTCCATTAATGCCCAGGAAGAACGCTTAGCAGCTACTATAGCCTTGAATTTGGAGGATGGTGGCAGTTTATCAAGGGCGAGGACTTGTCCCGACAACTCCTTCAGTACTATGGTGAACTCTAACCATCTGACACCTATTCCCCCACAAACAAAGCGGCCTCCATCTGCCTCTATGTTGGATTCCTCTGGTCTAGACTGTACAGTACCTCCTGCTGATTCTATTGGGGCTCTTGTTCCTCAATCTTCTTTATTAGAGGGCAATAATACCCACACTATTTCAACCGCAAATCTACCTGGGGAAGTGTCTTTTTCTGGTGGGGCTGTTAATTATACCACTTCTATACAGGTGAACCTTTCTGTTACTTCTGCTGGTAATCCCGTCACTCCTACAACAAAATCTACAGCTTTTAAAACACCACTTATGAAACCGTTGACCTACAATCCCAAAATAAAATCTAATATGGGCACTTTAGGACAACCAATACAAGGGAAAAAAATCTCCAATTATTTTGGGAAAAGAACAGCAACTAGCACCTTAATTAAACCTCTGCACTCTGCTCTCACAGTGGCTACTTTGGACCATTTACATTTAGCAGATGTAGCAAATAAGTTAGAGACTGATGATCCTGTAGATAATGATATTGATGACATCAGTATTATCGAATGTGCAGATAAGGCAATAGCTGAGAGTGAGCTAGAACCTAATTCTATTAATAATAACAATGTAACCCAACAAACTTGTGATGCTTCCTACGTGGGCTCTCCCTCTGAACTCACTAATTTCATCGATGAGTATACTGAAAAGCAAAACTGGCTTAGAGAAAGGGGGTTACTCCTAGATATGAAAAAGGAACATGCTAGTGAGTCCATATTGCACCATACTCTTGAGAGGCTGATTACAGAATAAAACTGACTCAACCTACTGTCTCCGCACTGAACATGGTCTTAAGTTCCTTTGTTAGTCTTTATGACAATATTTGGGCGGAGGTTAGATCACATTCTCTTTTACTTGCTGAAATCTACACCAGGCTGTGTCTTTAACTTGCTGAAATCTACACCAGGCTGGTGCGTCTTGATAGGCTTGAAGAGTTGGTTACTATTATCAAGGAAGATAATCCTTCTATAACTAAAACGTGCCCAGACCCTGTTCTGACAAATCAATTTAACATGGAAGGGCTGCTAGATAACAAGGGCAGGATAGGTAAAAGTGCTAACACTTTGGGGAATGACTCCAATAAGATTCCATCTACAATCGCCTCTTCCTGTTCAGAAAGGGGACTATGTGCTCAAACTCTTTTAATCCCCCCTTTGAAGGATGAGGGAGTTCATTTGGAGCACGCCTCTAATGAAAAATTGCCGAACAATCCTGCAAAAGCGATTGTTACTCCCCCTCTGGAAAAATTCACAGAGGGGTTGGCAGCTAATTCCGCTGGTCCCACCACTACCGTGCCTGTTTGTGAACCTTCTATATTAGAAACGGTCAACTTACAGAAGGGAGTTATTGTAGCTCCCTCTTTAGAATTTAAACCTCATTTAAATCTTGAGAAATCCTCAGACTTTATTGACCTTACTAAAGAAACAGTACACCTGAAGGGTTTTGCTCATATAGGTAAAAGAAAACCTACACAACAAACAAAGAAAACTAAAAATTAGAAAAACATGAAGAAAATGTATTCATTTGCCAATCAATTTTTTAAAAATCTGGTTTTGCCAAGTGTGTCCCTGTGTGTAACTAAAATTAGCCCTTCTCAGAAGGTTAATATTCCGATGGTATTAGCAACAACTCTCACTGCCATACCTATTGCTGTTCCTGCTTCTGTTGGGACAAATATACTATCTTCCCCCTCAGTTGGAGACAGTCAAACTGAAACATTGACAGTTAGTTCTGTGTCAAATGATAAATGTCCCCCTGCGGTTTTGGGGAATGCTGTTTTGACTGAGGAAATTCATGACGTTTGTCATTCAAAAGTAATTTTAACTTTGCCTGAGCCTATAAATAATAGCGCTCTGGCTACCTTGAATATTCAAACTGAATGTAACTCTGTGGCTTCTTCTTCAGCTGCAGAACCTTTTATTATCCCCTGTAACTTGCTACCTGGTCCAAATTCTACTCATTCTGTGTCTATCACTACTCCAATACCTGCGACTTTGGTCAACCTTGATGTGGCAAAACAATTATTCCAGAAGCTTTACAGCACTAAATCTCCTACCAGGGTGGGCATTAACTCAACTATAGTCTCATCACAGGCCATGGTCCCTACAGCTAGCTCTTCTAGTGCTTCTAGTATAGAAGGTCAATCTCTTCATCCCCCCGGGGGTTATTTGGCTAATGCAGATTCCTTATCTGGGGAGCACAGCATGGGATTTAGACCAGTGGGTGATCTCTATGTTCCTAATCTCCTTAACCCCACTCATCTAAATTCACTAAATGGGGTCTCTCTCAATGGTCACGAAGAATCGCCATTTGGGCCTTATGCATCACAAAATAGGACCACTTTCAATGTTCATGAAAGATTCCCTGTTGGGCCTCATGTATCCCAAAGTAGGACCATCTTAAGGGGTGCAAGGGGTACTGATTTGGGAGCTGACCCTTTAAGCCAATTCACTAAATGTATGGCTGATTCTCTGCCACAACCGCTTGGGGTTAAAGACTCTCTGTAGACCCTACAACTTACTAGTCTATGGGGTCAGGATATGCCTATTTGTCTGAATCGTGGAAATATCCTAAAAATCTTTCATCAACTTATACCTCTTGACCTTATTTCTAGCTATGATATGGAAAGGATCTTCTTTCCTTCTAAAGAACGTGTAGATATGAGCAATATTGTTCTGAAATCTAGAGTTGTATTGGACTGGCCAAAAAAGGGCCTAATGCAACTTGGATTTGAAGTAAGTTTTTTACAATCTAATGAGCTCCCGGGTAGCCACAGAGGGTCTGGAGAGTATACGGGAAATCTTACAATAGTTTATCACCCAGAAAGGGCTTCACAGCCCCAACAGAGGCAGTTTATGCCCCGATTCAAGAGTGATGCCAGAAACTGGGCCCAAGTTACCTCTGGCCTCTGGAAATGAGAATTCTCCTAAGAGTCTCGATTCACCACCCAATCCTGTGGCCCCAAACATATTTTCTTTCCTCTCTTGGAATTCTAGGGGAAATCTACATCTGTTTACTAACACTGACATAGTAGCCACGTGGCATAGAGGTGTGTCATTGTATACTATAGACTGTCTTTGTAGACAATTCCGTGTCCCTTCTTTCGCCTGAGGTTCAGGTTTATTTCAACTCTTGGAGTGATCATGGGTCCCTGCTGGTCACATTTTCTTCTCCTTTCCCGTCGAAGATACTGTCCTCTGGTGGACCACGACAACTCAACACTGTGGGACAAGCGACCGTGGTACGCTGGTCATAGACTAACATTAATCTCCTCAATTGTCAGCTTATTTCTTCATTTAATCATACCTCCCTTTTGTGGAAACAAGTGGTTTTCAACACTTCACTCTTTGATACTTTCCTGAATGTCCTCCATAGTAGTATCTATGACTCACTAAAGAAGGGTAACCCTAAAAGATCTCATGCCCATAGGTATGATCAGGGGCTTGCTAAAGAAAAGGCTCACTTACGGAAACGTATTAGAGAGGTCCAACTGCTTGATACTGACTGGGATATCAAAAGAGCAAAAATTAAATCCATTCGACAAAAATATAAAAATTACTGTAAATCAAGAAAATCCAGTCTCCTCCAAAATGATGCGGAGTCTATGCTAAGAGTCCTGGTCAAAAGAGATCTTAGGGCATTCTGGGCTATCCTCTCAGCCCAAGACCAGGATGCAGTCATTGACCAATTGAATGCCATCCCGGAGGTTGAATGGGTAGATCATTATTCTGAACTTTTTGCTAGAGGGGAAGAAGGGTTACAACTCTGCACAACTAGGGAAGAGGTTTCAAGCGTTAGGTGGGAACAAATCATTGACTACGAGACAATACTAGGGTTAATTGCAAAAGCTAAGAAATCCAGGGCTCCAGGTCCTAATGGCCTGACGAACAATACACTGAAAGCGGAACCAGAAATTTGGGCAAAACTCCTGTGTCTGCTGTTTCAAGATGTAGTGAACACAGGTAAGTTTCCGATTAGTTGGCAAACTGCCCACATTGTTCCCATTTTTAAGAGAGGTCTACGAACTCTGGTCAAAAACTATAGAACAATCTCTCTTATTGATGCGGACTGTAAGCTTTTTGCTTCTATGCTCCTCTCTCATCTTAATGTCTGGATTAAGGAAAATCATATCCTTCCAAAACAACCAACTGTTTTGAGGGTGGGCCATTCAACTAACCTTAACAGCTTCATTCTAACTGCCCTACAAAGCACCACATGGGGAAAATTTGGGGGTACATTCTATGTTGCCTCGATTGATTTGTCTAATGCATTTGATCTGGTAATTAGATCATGGCTTTGGGCAAAATTATCAAAGTGGGGGATTTCGTTAGGTCTCCTCAAACTAATTATGGCAATGTACGAGAACTCGGGGGTCCATATTAGGATTGACTTAGAAGGAACCCTCTCTAGAAGAATAAGGACACGTATTGGGGTTAAACAGGGTTGTTCCTTAGCTCCATGTCTTTTTATCCTTTATTTGGCAGATGTAGGGGAGTTTCTCAGAAATGCGGGTTTGGTGAACGCAAAATTGGGGGATCTCAGGCTCTCCTGGTTGGCATATGCTGATGATTTCCTTCTCTTCGATCAGACCAAAGTGGGCGTGCAAAGACTTATATGCAAGTTTGAAGAATACTCTACACTTAACGGGTTAAAAATTAACCCGAGTAAAACCTGCACGTTGGTCATTTCTAAGGGGAAAAAGGGGAATAAACAAGTGTGGAAAATTGGCAGTGAAAACATTATGAGAGCACAAAAAATTGTCTATTTGGGATTCCTTATCTTGGCCCAACCTTCGGCAGTTGAATTAAGACGCTTACTCAGACATAAACTTCTCTCGCTTATTTCACAATCTATCAAATTAGACAATAAATATGGCAGGTTCTCTTTTAAGCCATTGGTAGATTTCTTCAAGGCAAAGGTGATTTCGAAATTAATATATGGAATGGAACTACATTATCTGGATCTCCTGACGCTTTGGGACACCCTTGAGGGTATCTATTGGAGAAAGATCATGAAACTGCCCAATTGTGTCCCGACAGTGGCCATAAGGTTTGAACTGGGTTTAGTTTCTTTGTGAGCTAGAATCCTTTGGAGGGCCCTTGCATTTTTTTCTGCCCTGCTCAGTCTCAAACAAGACACACTCTATGATGATTTGGGCAAGACTTTCTTCTCACAGGGATCACTGGATCGAAATTCATTTCTTTTTAAATTTAGGGACCTCTGTGACAAGACTTTATTAGATCTGTCTATTGATAGGGATACTCTGCTGAACAATCCTAATAAAGCCAAAGAGCTCCTTTTCTGTAGTGATTGGAATAATACGTTGGAAAAACTACATACTTACTCATAGCTATGCGATTTACAATTTGATCATAAGAAGAGAGGCTGCTTATCTTTTATTATGACACATTCCCTAACCGCCACTATCGTTCACTACTCCTGAAGCTTAGATGGAATATTCTGCCTACTAAAGAAGTTTTATTTAGAAGTAAGGTGATTAGTGATTTGGATCTCACATGTCGTGTTTGCCACAATCCTGGGGTTATTGAATCAGCCCGCCATTTTTTCTTAGACTGTACAGCTTTGAAAGGTCTTAGGGCCATCTATTTAGGCAGATTCAATACCCTGGGACTGTTGGGGGCAGAAAATCGTATTTGGTCTCGTTGTCTTTCGATTACTAAAACCATAGATGGACTTGCGCTGGTGGGTTTTATTAAATCATTAGACTTGTATGTGCCCTCCTTTTGATCTTATTGAATGATGAATTTCTAATCCTTTTAAACCATCCAATGTACTGTATATGCATATAAACTTGACATTGCACTGATATTTATGCATGTAGAGGGAACCATGACTAGGAATTTCTTATTGGTTTTAAATCTGCACTGATTCTATTGGCTTGTTCTACGTTTTCTACTTTTAGAAGACGGATACTGGGGTTGTATTTTATCTATAATCAATATATGGTACTGTATGTATATATGTATTTTATTGATTTTTTTCTTTTCCTATTGAATGTAATTGTAAAGGTTTCTTTTGTAAACCATATACAATAAATTAAAAAAAAAGAAGGGTTTGTGACCATGACCTAAGTGTGCTAGGCATCCAAAGAAAGAATCCTCATTGCTGTGGCAGGGAAAAATCCACTGAGGCCAAAGAAGCATTTGAGACTTTGCTAATTCCATGAGAAAGGGGCAATATAAACATCAAGTTGAGAGATGTGGAGAAGAACTCTCAGACACCAAGAGAAGGGAGTCATTCTCCTGGTGAAAAAATGTTATACCCTTTTGATACACTGAAGAGACGCTATGGGAAGGGAGTCGTTCCTCTGGACTTTGTTGTGAATTATATTGGACTGTGCTGACCAATAGCAAAAGAGAGGAATTCTCCTGGACCCGGAAGTTGAAGAAACTGAAAGCCCTTTCGATCAAGAGACGTTGGGGGAAGGGAGGCATTCCCCCTGGCTTTGTTGTGAACTCGATTGGAGTATGTGAACCCATACCAGGAGAAGGGAGTCATTCTCCTGGTGCCGGAAGTTGACTGGTGCAAAGGTTTGTTGGAAACACAGGCCTGGGCAAGGGAGTCATACGCCTGGTATCCTTTTGCCGAAGAACACCTCTGGGAATACCTCCTTACCCCAAAATACCTGGACAAGTGAGTCATCTACTGAAGAAGGAACTTTCTGTTGGCATATTCTTTAGTTGTAGTGTGAAGGATAGAAGAAGGTTTCGACACAAGCCGGTGTAGTTTGATTTTGACTGACATTCTGGCGGATCCTTTAGTATTAGTTTGAGGCAGGGAAACAGTTATAATGTTATGCATCACTCCATTCCACTCGGAATAGAGAATGTTTCTCCCCCAAGTTCCACACGGAACGCCAGAGCTCTTTATCCTACTGGCAGCCCTCGTCTCCGCGGGCCGTAAAATAAAGCTCACTCCCCACTCACCTCGCCTCCGCATTTTATTTCACTTGGCGACGAGGCCTCCATATTCCCCCTGTGAGCGACAGCCGGCCCCCGGAGCTCCCCTGCCCGCATCACTGCCATTCTCCAGCGACGGCGGCAGCCTCGGCGCCCCCCCCGGCAGCCCTCCATCACCGCGGCTTTCCTGACTCCGCTGCCCCGAAAGAGAAAGAGCCGCCGGCAGCCGCACCACCGCAGGGACGACATGAGAGCTCCCATTTCCATTATTGGGCCTCAAGGAAGCAACCCTCCTGAACTGCATAGGAACCGAGGGCCTGAGGTTATTCAGGGCGCTTCCGGAGCCAGATGGTGCAGGTGGAGACAGCAATCGAAAATTTGACACTGCCTTGATCAAGCTCACCAAACACTTCGGCAACAAGACAAACGTGGTGTTAGAAAGATACAAGTTCTTTTCTCTGAAGCAGGCTAAGGGCAAGTCAGTCGTTACATACCTAGCTTCCCTCAGAGTACTAATGTCTACGTGTGAATTCACAGGTGTTAGTGACGAGTACTTAAGAGACCAGCTTGTGCTCAATGTTGCCGATCTCCGCATACAGCAAAAACTATGGCAGACAAAGAATCCCTCGCTAGACTAAGCCACCGAAATAGTGAGGAGTATGGAATTTGGGGACCGTTGCATGAAGGAGAGACTGATCCTGAAAGAGGGTATTGAGGTGAAGTCTGTGGAAGGCAGTTCTGGCTATGATCAAGATTACACATTAGTAGCAGCTGTGAGAAGTGCGCCTCAAAATACCAGAGGAAACTCCAGAAGAGGGAGAGTATCACCCTATGGCAACCAAAACCCCACACGCTGTCAGAAGTGTGGGTGGTATAAACGCCACGACGCTGGGAAAATGTGCCCGGCTAATAATGTTGAATGCTACAAATGTGGCCAGTTGGGCCATTTTGCCAAAGTCTGCCAAAACAACCGAGGAAGACCAGGTAGATCTGACAACAGCAGCAGACGACCTGCCAACAGATATGGGTCCGTGAAGACAGTGGACTATGACCAAATGTCACACGGCATGTTATCCGTCAATCAGACACACCCGCAAGTGCAAATCCTCACGGTCACTTCTTTCCAAGAATCAAGCGGTCCATGGGTTTACATGTATGTCAACGACATACCTTTGAAAGTAATGGTGGACACAGGGTCCCCCTATACCGTGGTGGACTTCGCAACCTTTGTGAAAGTACTTTCTGGCAAGGTACATGATCTACGGAGCTCTTCAGTGAGAGCCACAGGGTATGGAAAGACACCTATCGACATCATTCGGTATACAAGGCTCAAGCTCAGGTTTCATGACAGACAAACATACTGCAAGTTGTACGTAGCCAAGAATGGATCTTCTGTAGTAGGATGGGAACAGCAAGCAGCCCTCCAAGTGAAAATCCACCCCGGAGAAGATATACCTGTACTGAATGTGTTCAAAAACAAAACCGACGTCAAATCCACTTTGGCTGAGCAATTCCCAAAGTGTTCTGCAATAAAATTGGACTGCTTAGAGGTTTCCCACACAGAATCATATTGAAAATAGGTGCTGTTCCCGTGGTCCATCGAGTACGTGGAATCCCCTTTGGGACCAAAGCAGCACTTAAGGACGAACTCACACATTTATGCAATGAGAACATTATACAACCCATAGAAAGTTCCGAATGGCTTGCCCCCATCTTGCCCCCATCGTCCTGGTAAAGAAACCCGACAATTCCATACGGATGTGTGTTGACCTAAGGGACCTAAACAAAAACATATGGATCGACAGACACCCACTTCCTAACATATCTGAACTTCTCACGACCATGGAATCGGCGAGTTTTTTTAGCACCTTGGACCTATCCTCAGCATACCACCAGATTGCTTTAGACGACAGCTCAAAAGCCCTCACCTCCTTCGTCACACCTTTGGGAGCATACATGTTCAACAGAATGCCATTCGGGCTCGCTTCCGCCGCAGCAGTCTTCCAGAGACTCATGTCGGATTTTTTCGGAGGCCTCGATGGAGTACAATGTTTCCAGGACGATATTCTCATATCAGCCAAAACTGAGGAAGAACACGATGCCAAGCTAATGGGCGTATTACGGATAATCCAAAGAAGTGGACTCACCCTCAAGTTGGAGAAATGCAACATAAAGTGCAGTCAAGTCTCTTACCTTGGCCATTCCATCGACGCCAGGGGCAGAAAAAACTCATGGACACAATATTGAGTTTAGCTGAACCCACCAACAAAGACCAGTTGAAAAGTTTTTTAGGGATGACGGAGTACTACTCCAAATTCGTGAGCAACTATACCAACAAGACGAAGAAATCCGACAGATTTGAATGGTCCACAGAATGCAAAAACGAATTTGAGAACCTCAAGTCCGACATCAACCGAGCTCCAGCCCTGAGCATGTTTGATCATAAAGCCAAAACGATACTGTCAGTAGATGGCAGCAAGATCGGCCTTGGTGGAGTGCTAGAGCAGCAACAGAACGGCAACATCGTGACCATCGCATTTGCATCCAGAGTACTAAGAGGTGCTGAATTGAACTATTCCACCATCGAGAGAGAGGCTTTGGCTGTCAAGTGGGCCCTACAACATTTCAGAAATCTTATTTGGGGCCTACCCATCCTCCTAAAGACTGATCACAAACCTCTAGTCAACATCCTACAATCCAAAATGCCACACCTTATCTCACCGAGAATAAGGCGCTGGTTTCTAGACATCATGCAATACAATCTTCAAGTTTACTACAATCCTGGTCCACAGAATCAAGTAGCAGACTGTCTTTCGAGACTACCCACCATTCAAGATAAACACGACGTCGAAAACGAAGATCAAGACGAGGACATTATAGCCACCATAAATCCTGCCATCCCCTCCGATGAATGGACACGCATCACCAAAGCTGACACAGAACAACAGGAAATCAGAAGAGCTGTAATGAACGACTGGGTTGGTATTGGACAAGAGTTGGCGAACTTCACACCATTTAAAGATGAGATACCCATGAATGCAAATCACATCTTTAGGGGAAGTAGAGTAATTCCAGCCGTAGCACTCAGAAAGAAGCTACTTGACCTAGCCCATGAAGGACATCTGGGAAGGAGTTTGACAAAGAACAGAATCAGGAACAACTACTGGTGGCCCAACATGTGGAAAGAGGCAGAAGAGACAGTAAAAACTGCAGTGCTTGTGCTTCCAGTGACAAATTGAAAATCTTAAGGAAAACCCCACTTCAGCCTGTGGAAACACCCAAACATGTATGGTCAAAACTGGCAATAGACATTATGGGCCCCTTCGAAAATCTGAAGGCAGTAAAGATATTCATCATTGTAATCGTTGATTACATCTCCAAATGGACCGAATGGGGTGTGGTGGAAACCAGTGCAACTACGAAGAAGGTCATTGACTTCCTAACCGAAATATTTAACAGGGAAGGTGACCCCAGAGACATAGTCTCAGACAACGGGTCCCAGTTCACTTCGTCGGAATTCCAAGAATTCCTTGATAAAAAATCCATCAACCACATAACTACATCACTTTACCACCCAATGTCGAACAGGTTGGTGGAAAGAATGAACATACTGATAAAAAGTGTCATCCAGCTAGCCACAGCCAATGCCATGCCATGGAGAGAAACCCTCAAGGAGGCCTTGCACGCATATAGAACAACGCCACACTCCATCACTAACTCAGAGCCCTTCACCTTGATGCGAGGCAGAACCGCAACTAACCAACTGAGACCAGCATGGATCTTCTTAGACACTGGTGAGGCAAGAATGAACATGGAACCAAAAGTGGATATGGAACAAATCCATAAAACTATAAAGGAAAAGCAAAAGAAGTACAAAATATACTACGACCAGTAGAATGGAGTAAAACAGATGCTCCTTCAGGAAGGAGACTGGGGCTGTGTCAGAGAACCCAAGAAAACACTCAAGGGCGAATCTAAATTCAGATCTCCACAAAAAGTCATACATTGCCACGACAAATCCGTCACATTGGACGATGGAAAGAGATGGTCCCACGATGATCTCGTGAAAATAACCAATGACACCTGCAGACCGAGCACTTCCAAAAACAATTAGAATGACACTTGGTCAAGAGAGAATGTGAAGAGAACAACCAACGACACATGCAGACCCAGTACATCCACAGACTCACATGACGACGTAAGGTCAAGAAAGGAACTCTTTCCTGAAGAGACATACCACCTCAAACATACAAGAAATAACAAACCTTGTCACCTCAATGACGAAAGACCTGCCAGGAGTCTGTCCAAAAGGAATCGCAAGATCATTCGGAACTTCAGCAACGATTTCATCTACTATTGACCGCCATGCCAACTTTTGTTGATTTCTTTTAGCCAACCATTCCACCCCTCTTTTCCCCGCTCTTTCCGCCCCTCCTCTCCATTCCCCTTTTTCCCATAGGTAAGGAGATGTTATAATGTTATGCATCACTCCATTCCACTCGGAATAGAGAATGTTTTTCCCCCAGGTTCCACACGGAACACCAGAGCTCTTTATCCTACTAGCAGCCCTCGTCTCCGGGGGCCGTAAATTAAAGCTCACTCCCCACTCACCTCGCCTCCGCATTCCCCACTCACCTCGCCTCTGCATTTTATTTCAGAAACCCCTCTCAGAAGATAGGGATAGTGTTTTGTTTTTTTTGATAATTAAAAGATTTTACAGACCAAATGCCACCCTTGTGTCAGCATCCTTCTTCGACACCCTTGCAATTCGTAGCTCCCTCCACTCGGCAACACACCACTTTTGTGCATCCAACTTATTCTGTGTAATTGAGACACCATTTCCTGTGAATTAAAATATGTTCTGAATAATTTAAAACATATTAATCCCTCTGCCTTATCCTTGTGCCTTCAGCCTCACAAATGTCCTTCACACCAGCTTTCCCTACTAACAGAAAATCGTCCTGGTCATTCAGGTAGCACAACACCTGCAGCCCCAATGTCATCCAGAAAGCCCACTCGAGAAATGTGCTAAACACAAAGGGGAAGCAATCAACCTACTCGTTAGCGTTGCCATGTCGATATTTTCCCCAGAACTGCCTGCCCAACATGTATAACTCATCGGAATGCACTAGCAAAATCTAAAAGCTTAAGTTCATAACACGCTCCTCCTTCACACAAACAAAATTTCAACTACTTTGGTAATATTGAAGTAGACTATGCTGATGTCTTCCTGATCAATGAAATCCTTTTACTGATGTACCCTCAGGCCCTGACAAATGATGGATATGCCTAACCTCCCCATATGTTGTTTGGTACAGTGTCGAGTGAGGCTATTAATAATTCTTCAAAAGGAGGCCAAGTAAATGGCCCTATTGTTCCCTCAGCCACTTCCAGGACTTTAATCAACTCACCTTTCACGACCTTGACTTGTCTTTCACTTAAAATATGTCTACTCGCACTTCCCTTCCTTGAGCACTTTGTACGGTATTTTAAAACCAAACTGGAATCCCGCCATGAACCTTTTAGCTCCTTTTATTGTTGTCTAATATGCTAAATTATTTCCATTTATTCAAATTAAACTGACCTTGAAAAACAGTTTTGCACCTCTATCGACTTTTATTTCCCTTGTAATCCCTTCCTTTCTTTTACCTATAGCATTGCAAAAACAGGCATTTCTTGTACTTTTCAAGCACTTGTCTCGAAATGTACGCACTGCTTCCATACTTCTACTTATTAAGTGTCGAGTTTGCTGCGCCCTCCAACAGTCAGTCCTCTTTTTTAGGAATCCTACCAACCTTGGCAGGGTTGTCACTGAAATGGGTATCTGTGTATGGCAAGGTGTGATGTATCGTGGGATTCAATCACTTCTCCCCAGAGGGGATCCTTTCCTTGTGAGGGTAGGGAGGCGAGCTTGATACGCAATAATCCTCCCAGGGGTGACGGCATGCAGGACCTCAGAGGGGGAGACTCCTCTCTGGGGGAAAGGACTCCCGTTTTGCAGAGGTACTCCCTAAAGCCCTCTCTTCTAGAACAACAATAACATAAAAAATCCAGAGACATCCATCAAAACAAGCCACTGTTTGTTATTGTGACATAAGACACAAGATCCAAACGGAGGAACAATGTAGTAAAACTACAGTGAGGAAGAAGAATGCTGGGTGAGTAATATCGATTACACTACTGTGACATAGAAAATTGAACAAGCAAAAACAAAAGATACTACCACGGGGCTATTTCTACAGATCGTAATAGGGATCTGATATTCTATAGGGGGGATTTTAAATCAATTATCCCACTTACCACCACCATGTCATGACACTTTCCGAAGACATGTTTAAAATAACATTTATTCACATTGTATCATTTGATTCGATCCACATTAAAAAATTAAACGTATTAGGTGAAGATTTGCAAAGAACGAGTGGAAAAACGGGCAAAAATTCCAAGATTGAACTCAAGCCAAGGGACAGGTCCTTGGATATATCTATATAGATAAAGCTAAAAAGAAAAAGATTAGACACGATAGGAGACCCAAAAAGGGTGTGTTGTGCCTTTTTCTGGCATGAGTCCATACAATGCCAACCTTTAGAGTAGTTGAGGGAAAGACACATAAGCAAAGAATCATGAATAAAATAAAACAAAATCCTATTTGAAAAACAATTTGAGGATTCTTTTTCCTACTATTACTCCTAAATATCATGCAGTGGGATTATTTTTCTATTTTCATAGTGTGGTTGTGCACTAAATATACCATTTGTCAGGTTGACTAGTTCACCACTAGTTTCAACTCTGTGTTAGCATCCCCTAGGATGCACTAAGAACCACTAGTTTAACCAACCCATCATTTGTCTAGTTTTTTGTTGATCTACTCATAGTACTTTTTTCTCTTGGCACCACCTGGGGTGCCTTAATTGCTTAAAGGGTTGTAAGTCCCTTAATAGCGTCTGCCAACGTGAAATGTGGCTTAATGATGGTGAATGGAAGGGTTGTGTGTGGCCGTTATTTTCCCAGTTTTAGCCACGTTTCGACAGTACTGGTAAAGCCGTCTTCCTCAGGGTATAAATTAAAGACCCTGAAAAGACATACAAAAGTATTAGGAGTTTCTGTACAGGTGGTGGTAAAATTAGAATTAAGACGCCTCTGGAAAATCAAGGGGAAACTTACCCTTAGATTTTGACTCCATATCTGATCCCTTACGGGGGGCAACTGTAGACACCACATGACGCAAGCATCTGTGAGTCTGGGTAAGCTAGAAAGCAGGCCCAGGGTGACATAGGGTACTGTGAGAAACCAGAGGGGGTCTCATCCGCTAGTCCTCAGGGGTCTCTCTCTCTCTCAGGCGGACAGGGCACAGCCATCACCTTTGGATCAAGACCCTGGGAGTGGACCAGTGCGGGAGGATCACCTGAGTGCGGGGTCTTCGGGGAGTGGGGGTGAGACAGCCAATGGTGAGACACGATATTCCCCCCTTTTCTTTCTTTATCCCCATCCTATTTTGTAGGATTTTCCAAAGTCCCAACATCCCCGCCTTTTTGCACAAACCCTGGGCTGAGGAAGAGGGTGACAAAAAGTAACCAGACTAACTCTCTCACATTGTACTGGACATGTACCATTAATCGGGTCAGGCAAAGTCAAACACTTTACACTAAGTGCACACACCTGGTAACAGTTAGCTCTCCTCACACAAATAAAAGGCAACACCTAAAGACACACTCTAAACAAGGCGGAACACAAGTACGAGCAGAACCTCTGGGATGAAGGCACACCTACTGGAGCAGAGCAACAGACCAAGGGACGAGAGCAGCGGGTCAAAAACCCCAAGGGTTCCCTAATGGAGGTTGTTGCCTCTGACAGACTGTGAAAGACTCGTGGAGAAGGCCAGAGCCCACAAGTGAAAATTGCATTGTGTTTTAAGGATGCCAGCGACCCTCCCGGGTGAACGGCAGAGTTGGGGAGGTGAGTCAAGCCTGTGATACTAACCTTTACTCGCAAATTGAAAATAGCAAAGCAAGAAAGAAGTGCACACAACCGGTGAGTTGGCAAGCAACCTGAGAGATCGGTGTGTGTTAAAGCGGATGAAGTAGCAACATTTTATCACAAGAAGAGGCTGCACGTGTGAAGATGAGACGCGAAGAAAGGCAGACCTGTGAATTAACTTTGAAGTAAAAGGCAGCTTTGAGATCAGCGTAACTAAGTAACAGAGTGGTCCGGCGAAAGGAAGTAGCCCATTTGAAAGTCTCTGTGAAAGGTACATGGTTTGAAGCTATAAATCGAGCAAACGGCAAAAGTGAATTAAGCAAGTGTAAAAGTGAACTTTGAGTCGAAGTGGTCGTGCAGTGGTCTGTAAAGAGTGCCTTGTACATCTGAAAGGAGTTCTAGCCCGATCGAGGGAGAACCGAAATACAATAAGCGTGAGGAAGGGAGCCCCTGACAAGTTTGTGTTGAACTGTGACATGAGAGGTCTGATCCCGACAGAGGGGTACCTACATGAACTGTGTGCTGTACGGTCTGAGCACAACAGAGGGGGACCTTTGTGAACTTTAGGTTGGAAAACATTGTTTGAAAGTCAAGAAAGAGACTTTAATGTGGAAGGCCAGGCGGGCCTCAATCCACGGTTTGGAATTGCTTAGAGTGATAGAAACTGAGCCAGAATGTGTCATCCTGCCTACAAGGACAGCCTTACTCCACGAGGTTAACGTAAGGAGGAGCACTGGTTCAACCATCTTATTCATTTCAAAACCGATTTTTCCTTTTCATACATTTCTCCTTTTTGCACCTTTTGTAGAAGAGATAGGGCAGGCATTAGGTTTTTGTTAGCATAGACCCTTTTGATTTGACAGACTCCACTAGTGCTGTTTTGTTTATCATTTGATAGTCAAGACTACTCCCATCTTAGTTATAGGGCAACGTAGGAGTTTCTCTGACGCCAACATTTTCAATAAAGGTTTTACAAATTATATCCATTGTGTAATATCATACTTGTGATATCATGCCTTCCATACAGTACCCTGTGGGATGGTGGTATCCCTCTTACATAGTGTATCAGAAGTGGTCTTGTGCTGGAGCTTGTGTTTCAAGTGCACAGGAAGGAAAATGAAGTGTTGAACCATGTTCCTACCCACTCTGCATGCAGTAAAGTCCCTCTGTTAATTGTGGTGCCAGGTGTGGACATGCTCCAGTAGTAGAGGATGTGGGTATTACTCAAATTGTTCGTTTACAATTGTTCGAATGAACAATTGACCGAATTTAAAGGGTCACAATTGACCTTTTCACAATTGACCATATATATATATATGTATATATATATATGGGTTTTGGCGTTGGGTGGGGGGTTGTGGGGGGTTTCCCCCCACATATATGTTACAATTGACCTTCACAATTCGGTCAATTGTGAAAAGGTCAATTGTAATTCGAACAGTGGTAAAGCGAACAATTCGTATACAACCGAGGATGTGACCACACAGGACGCTGTAAAGAACTGGAGCCTGGCCTGCTCTATAGCAACACCTGTCCCAAAAACAAATAAACTAATGCATAATGAAATAAAGTATGCTACGTGTGAAGATGGTCGGGGGATCTGAGTGGGCCAGTCCAAGTTGTAAGAAATGGTGTGCATGGTGTATGCCTGCTGTTTCCCCGACTCGTTCTTGTTTTACATGTAATGGTGTGCTCTCCGTTTGCATGGATGGATAGGGGTAGCCAGCACTATGGTGTACCTCAATTCTGTGTCACCTTAATCGTGCCCGAAAGGGAAGTTTGGAATATCAGTAAACTGTAAGGGATACTACCACGCTGCTCCCCTGGGGTTTGGGCTTACCTAGGAAAATGTGCATACTGTAGATTTCTGAGCTACAGGCAGAGCCAGCATCTAATCACCAGCAGTGCAAGTGCTGTGTTAGACTCTGTAGTTATGGAAACATCCGCTAAAGGCCCAGTGAGTCAGAGTGCTCCGGCGTCAAGGCGTCTGAGCATCGTAGTCATGGAAACCAAACATAAACACTTGGTTCTGTGTGGGAGTGGTTGCGTGCCGATCCTGATGTAAGTCCTAAAGTGCACAGAGGTGGCATGATATATCGAGGATTATCACTCATGTGCACCGTTAATACTGTGCCTGGCAAAAGTATGTGTATGTCCCCTTAGTGCTTGTTTTGTGCAAGGTGCCAGGTGGGAAACTGCATGTACATTTCACAGTGTATTCAGACTCACCCCACCAGATGTCGCACCTGGACTGCAAAGGTGCGTGTGCTGCTCACATGCCCTGTGGTTGTATTGATTACTACCTTACTACAACACTCAAACAAGAATGCAAATGTATCTCATCTACTTAACACATTCTGTGCAGGATCCTGATGGTTGTTTAGACATAAATGGAGGCGCACAGATTCAAATAGAAGGTATGTATGCTTGCACTTTTAAATAAAAGGTAAGAATTGTTCATTGAGACCTTGATTGTATGTATACAGTCTGAGGAATCCAGCACATTTCTTTCTCAAAAAGGCTTCTTTGCACATTGGGTCTCCCCCTCACTGTTTCTAGTACCCACCAAAACAGGTTATCCGGAGAGTGTCAGGTTGCGTGTAGTGATTCACAAGTGGTGATGTTGCATTTCTACAGCAGATCTTAGATCTATGTTCAGAGATCCTTGTATTGACTGATCTCATAGTTTGTCCCACGTATCTCAGGCCGCAAGGGCACTGTATGCAATACACCACTTGATTGGTTTGGTTTTGCAAAGTTGCAAAGTTCATTGTCTGGTTCCTATTGGGAATGTTTGCTTCTTCTTAGTAAAGTTACAGGCCACACAATTCCCCCATGGGAAATGGCCTGTGACTGTACGAAGATTCCACAGACCTGTTCTAGGTGCTTCTTACACAAATTGAGAGTGGACCAAATATTCCCGGATGTTCTTGGCCCGTTTAAATGCAAAGCGTGTTTAAGGTTCTTCTGGTAAGTTCAGAAATTGTAAAGGGCAGTATTTATGTAGAATTTTCTTCACCTGAAAGGTGAGGGGACCATGCGTGACCACACATGTAAACCATTTATTGTTGTCTTCTTGTATTTGATTCTCAGATGGTAATAGAGCCTCCCTGGTCATAAATCTGTCCCGTTTCTTGGAACTATTAAGAATTTTCTTGGGTTAGCAACATGCTCTGAGTCGTTCGTCCAGTTGTTCCAAATGTCTGTAGAACTCATCTAGGGATGCACAGTGCCTCCGTATCCGTAAGTATTGACCATATGGTAGATTCTCCTTTGTTTGTGTGGGGTGGTTACTTGAAAAGTATAGTAGTGTGTTCCTACCTCTCTGTATTTGATAGGGACTGCATTCCAACTTACATTGCTGGTGCCTGATTATCAAATCTAGAAAGTGAATTTCTAGATTGCTAAACTCCATGGTGAATTGGATGCTATTGTCATGTGTGTTGATCCAGCTAAGGAAAAGTGCCAATTCTTCTTCAGATCCTTCCCAGATAAAAATAACATTGTCTATGTTTCTTAGCCAAAATTTCAAATGTTCCCTCTATGGATTTTGGTTCGAAAGGACAAGGTCTTTCTCATATTTGGCCATGAACAGGATTGCCAGACTCGGGGCAAAAACTGCCCTCATTGCTGTTCCTTTAGTTTGAAGATAGAATTGTTTATTGAAAACAAATATGTTTTCACACAGTGCTGTAGTCATGAGTTAAATTATGAAATTGATAGGCACTCTGGTTTGTAGGTTGTTGCTGACCAGACATTCCCGGATGCATTCTCTTGCCGAGTCCTGTGGGATGCTTGTATAAGTGATTTCATATACATCGTGACCAATAGTTTGGCCTCTCGGTTAAATTGTTCCTGTTCAAATATTTGTATATTGTGTTTAGTGTCCTGCAGGTAAGTATCAGTGAGTACACTCAGAGATTTCAAAAAAGTGTCAGTGAATTTACAAATGGGTTCCAATATAGAGCCGCATCCTGATACTATGGGCCATCCTGGAGGATTTACTGGATCCTTATGTACTTTGGGTAGCGCATGTGATTCAATCTCGGTGTAAGCCAAATGCTACTGTTTCCGAGATGTCTTGTCAGAGGTTTTTTGTAGGGTCTTTCTGGAGTATGCTATAACTGTCTCTGTCATCAAGTGAGGTCATCACTATATGTTCATATTGGGAAATGGGCATAAGGACTATTCCTCCCCCTTTATCTGCCAGTTTTATCACTAGGTTGTGATTCTGTGAGAGGGTGCACAGAGCTTCCCTTTCTTCTTTGGATATACTGTGTTTAAGTGTTGTTTTTTTCTTTTTTTAATATGTCTAGATCTTTTAGCATACACTTTTCAAATGTCAATATATCATGGGATTTGATTATCCAGGGGAGTGAAGCTCGATTATATATGAAGTCGAGTCCAATTCCCTTTCTTGTTTCATATGGTCTTTGAAGAAAGTTTGTAGATTAACTGAACGTAGAAAATGGCGAATCTCCATCTCTGTATTAAACCAGTCAGTTTGTGCTGATGGTACAAAGGAGATGCCTTTGAAGAGTACCAAAATCTGGGCTGTTGACAACTCTATTTGAGCCAGATTAAATATTGGCAAGATCTGAGAATCATTTCTTGTTGAAATGTCCTCCTGCGGTATCTTGTGCGTCTACTGCCTGTCCCGTATTGCATTGCCCATGGTGATGGTCCCCATAGTTCACCTCCTTGTCCTCCTCTGCCTAACAAAAGGGGGGAGGTGGGGGTAATTTTGCAAAAAGGCTCTATTATTGTACCTTGTATTGTCGTTCGAGGCCGAGTCACTACCAGAGCCTGAAAAGGTGACCCGCCTCCTTCTGCCCCTAGGTCTTTGTGTTGTCTGAGATCCAGGTTTATTCAATGTTTGCAAAAAGTCATCTGGTGTGTATGGATATACAACTTATAACTTGAATTCCCAAATCTCTTTCTGTAGTTTCTTCTATTTCTTATTGAGGGCTGTAGTTTTAAAATCCTCAAATTGTTTCGTAATCACCCTCAGTTGAACCCGCGCATTTGTTATTAGCGTACTGGTAGCAAATTTCTCTTCCTTTGTGTCTAGATCCTTTTGGATCTCTGCGCTGACTCTCTGGGCCATAGTGATTGTTAAGACCATAATGTCCCAACTGCATTTAGTTGCTATGTGACTAAAGCTAGTGGTATACTCCTTGTCGTTAAGAAAAAGGCAGGGTTTGTTCCAATCTACAACAAATCCTGTGGGGTCAACAAATGAGGGACCCTGAATGGTTGCTAATATCTGTTGCTCGGAGTAGCTCAGAGTGGCCATATCTGCCATACTGGATATCTGGTTGTTTGCTGGGGTACAGTGCCCACCTAAAGGGGTGGGATAATTATATATGGAGGAGGCCTGATTTAAACTGGCATAAAGGTGGCACGTATATTTGTCTACGCTCTATGTCCCAGACCAACCCAGGTTGCTGAAATTGATAAACCTAAGTAGGGAACTCCAAATACCATGTGGTATATGGGGCAATATGAACTAGCAAAAACAAAAGCTACTACCAATGGGCTATTTCTGCAGATTGTAATAGGGATCTGATTGTCTATAGGGGGATTTGAAATCAATTATCCCACTTACCACCACCTTGTCATAACACTTTCCGAAGACATGTTTAAAATAACATGTATTCACATTGTATCATTTCATACGATCCACATACAAAAACTAAACAAAATTAGTGGGAAAACAAGAATAAAACTCCAAGATTAAAGTCAAGCCAAGGGACAGGACCTTGGAGATATATATATATATATATATATATATATATATATATATATATATATATATAGATATATATATATATATATATATATATATATATAGATTAAGCTAGAAAGAAAAAGATTGATTAGACTAGGAGACCCAAAAAGGGTGTGTTGTGCCTTTTTCTGGCATTAGTCCATAGAATCCAAACCTTTAAAGAAGTTGAGGGAACGACATACAAGCAAAGAATCATGAATAAAATAAAACAAAATCACATTTGAAAAACAATTTGATGATTCTTTCTCCTGGTATTACTCCTAAATATCATGCAGTGTGATTATTTTTCTATTTCCACAGGAAAATTGAACAAACAATGAAGAGTGATCAACAGAGAGAGAGAAAACAGACTATAATCCTCTGCTGGGGGAAACCCAGCAGCCGAGCATATAAAGAGAAGATGGACTACTGTCCATGAGAAGCGAAACCCTGGAGTTTCAAATCAGCCGAGTCAGGAGTGCTGAGAGAGAGTGGTAGATCCTCTGTCAGGATGAAACCACAAGGTGCTGTGTCAAGAAGCACTGAGGAAGCCAAAACTCAGACCGAGAGGGGGACGAAAACCCCATAAAGAGAAGCAAGTTGAGAGCGGTGGCATGACCCAGGGGAGGTGTACTGTTCAGTCTGGCAACAACACCGAGGCCGCTGGAGCTGTGGGTCCACAAAGCTGTGCAGAAGAAATAGGACTCTGAGCAAGAACCGTTGCTATCCTGGCAACGAAAGAAATCCCTATCCTGCAAGCAGGTCTGGTGACGCCAACACATAGAAAGCAAGGTAACAGGAACAGTGGGAGACCCGAGAGGGAAGACAGGGATAAAGAATACATTCTGCCTACTTGTCAAAGCTAAGAAGAGTGAGAAACCCTCTGGGATTCAGCATACTTGTCCCAGTGAGGGGCACAGAACTAAAAAGAGTGACAAACATTCTGGGATTCAGCCAATTAGTCCCAGTAAGAGGCACGCAACTAAGAAGACTAAGAAACACTCCTGAGCTCAGCCTACTCATCCAAGTGAGTGGCACAAAACTAAGAAGAGTGAGAAACACTGTGGGACTCAGCCTACTTGTCCCAGTGAGTCGCACAAAAATAAGAAGAGTAAGAAACAAAATTAAACTTCTTTTACTCATCTCAGTAATATAAGAACTGGACAAGAGAATAAGAATAAATATTGGGTCTGCAATACATATCTCAAGGAGAAAGATATAGAAACAGAAGAGGAGGAAAAATACCTTAATTGTTTTACTCATAAGGATTTAAAGAGCTATAGAAACACATAGGATAAGAACCACATAAAGAGAGATTCAGTATCCCTAGTAATCCTAGAGAAGGAGAGACTTTCAGAGACACATAAGAAAGACATTGCACAAGAGTTTCCAAAGCCCATAACCTTGAGGAGAAGGTGCCAACAAAGAAAACGACTAGGGGAGCCAAAGACTTGGAAAAGTCCCTACAGGAACTAAATAAGTTAATCCAAGAGAAGGGAGTCATACTCCTGGTCTTTTGATATTTTTGTCTTAGTGGTAGAGACAGAGCAGCTTAGCTTTGGGCGGAGGACCAGTCATGATAGCACCCTGCATTGGTGTCACAAATCCAAATTAAGGTCCTGCATGTCACTGAATATTGTGACAGAATGCCATATGGTGAGAATGGGATAGCCTAAGCTTTTTTGATTTTGTTAATTCTGTTTCTGAAACGGATGTCCGACACCCCCTTTCATAATGTGCCATGGCAAAATCATTGTGCACTCATGTGTCTTTGCTGTGGCCATCGCCTGCCATCTTCAGCAATTGCCCTAAAATGGCAACTGGGCAGGTCCAAGGGTCAAATGTGCATTTCTAACTACTGTTATCACACTAAGTTCAAAGGCTAAGGTGGCTTTTTAATCATCTGTACCTCTGATTCAAAATATAATAATTGTGTACCCTACTCAGCCTTGTGACATGTTAAACTGTAAATATAAGCATGCCTGTTTAAAGCATGGTGGCTACGGGGGTTGCACAATTATTCAGCCATAGCCTTGTAATTGTCATATTGTGTCAGCTTGCTGAGAAGTGCCCCAGTCATGACAGGACTGATGTTTATTAGCTGTCTGATCTGGGTGTCTCCACAACAACAATGTGGGACCGTGGGCCGGGAAGCTGTTTCTTTACAACCCCACCCCCCACCCCCTCCCTGAGGAAGGTAACACCTTTAAGGTGCATACACCCTGACAGGATGGTCCTGTTGGGGTAAATACTTCAAAGGCAGTCTTGACATAACAAATTCACTCTCAGAACAGGGTGCTGATCACTGGAGCCCTTTTGAAGTAGGCAGACATGGGAAGGTGTGCAGATAGGGTAGCCAGGTGACAGGTTTAGGCAAAGTGATGGGATCCATCATCTTGGACTCTTCTAGTACTCCCTAGACTTGATGCCTCCACACCTATTGCAGACAAAGACCTCAGGGGATGACATCAGGCGGAAAAGGACACTTTCTACAGCAGCCTGAATTGGGCCCCTAGTGACAGGCTTGCTTTGGACCAATCCACTATAGAATCTTGCCTTATAAATAGGGCAGGAAATCCTGCCCTTAGTTGATTTAGTCAAAGAACATCATTCATAAAAACATATCTATCAAAGTAAATTTATATAAACACCAGAGTACAACAAAATATAAAAGATAGAAATACATTAGTATTAATATCAAAAAGAAGAAACAATATTTAAAACAATAAAATTGAATTATGCCAAAGAATTCATCATATCATTCCTTAGTTTAAGAACATGTCGCAAATAGGTGAATAATGTCCAAGCCTTCAATGGTGTACCAGCCATCAATAGACACTAAGGCAGGTCTACATTGTCTTAGACCCATTTGACGTATTAATGTGTTAAGCATTCTGTTCCTAATAAACGTGTGAACAGGGCAAAAGAATAAAACATGAATAATATCCTCGAATACAAATAGTACAATTTTCCTCAATCGCATTGCTACTGATACATGTAGTTCACCTACTTGTAACTGCTCTTTACGGTAGGTAATTAAATCTGACTCTATTTAACAATGCCAGATCAAATCTGTATTTGGTCTACGTCAAAAAATCAGAGACTGTATCATTTGTTACAATAAAATGAATGGTAGGCTCACACAATTCTGTCTGCTCACGATTCATCAGCAACCTGCGCTTAATGTTCTCTATCAGACTTGGATGGTTTGAGGTACAATTGACGGATAAATTAGTAAAACAATCAGTGTAATTCTCTAAACTCAATGGTTTTTTTTAAATGAATAGCCATGGAATAGCCAGGAAATGTACCTCTGGTCTTGTAATGTGTTTCAGAATGAAGCTTCTTTTTTCAGTTTGAACACATTCTCAACTAAAGCTTTACAGCTTCTAATGTTATTTCATCTTCAAGCTAGGTTAAACCTACTTGAGCATGAACTGAAAATGTTGGTGCCATGTTAGGCAAACCAAGTACAGTTTTTAGACAGCCATTCTCTAATAGTTTTAGGCTTGCCACCCCAGAGCATGCCCACAGTCCAGCCCCATATTTTACTATAGATCTTACATTGCATAATATGCTCCAATCATCAAATCTTTGGGTTGACATTTAAAGGAGTGACCAAACCAAAACAAGCCTCCAAGGGCGTGGATCATTTTTTGTTTCTGGTTGCTGATATGTGTAGCTCTACTCAATCTGGAAGTAAAAATGTATCCCAATAGCCATATCTGGTAGTAGGCTTTATAGTTTCATTTCCAGCACTAAAAACCTGTAATTTAAGGTTCCTGTGGTCAGTCTGGCAGGCCATTATGGCTGACTTGGAAGCATTAAAGGATTAATCAAGGCTTTGCATGAACACAGTATACGCATCAATTAAATTCTGTAAGGAATGGGGAGTGCCTGCCACCAAAACTTTGCCATTCGCACAATTTAAAACAGATAATGACGTTCTTCCAAGCTGTGGAGCATCAGCCTTATATCTGGCTAAGTAATCATAACGATTATTAACATAATGAGAAAATAGCGACGGTGCAAGAACGCACCCTTGCCTAACACCTGCAAATAACAAAGTGCAATGACCATTCTGGCCAGAGCGCACACATGCTTTATTATTAACAAGCAATGAAGACAGTATGCTAACTAAACTCACTGTTTGCACCTTCTTACTCAATATAGGCCAGAGTTTGGCTCGATTTACTTCATCAAATACAGAGTGGACATCCATGAAGCCACATAGATAGCTTCATTCTTAAAATAAATACTATTGGCAATTATCGAATACAAATTAAATGCTTCCTCTGACGGTCCTAGACCTTCACGAAGCCCAAGTGTGTTTTCGCTAATATGTCATCACTATACGCCCAAGTTTGTAATCTATTTAGAACAGCTCTGCCAAGTATCTTAAGAGGAATCCAGCAGCGATATGGATGTCTAAGAGCCCAGAGAATATCTTGATCTCTTGGGCCCTTTTTGTAGATGGGACAAATCACTTCCTAACTCCATGACCCCACTGAGCATCCCACCATCAATATAGAATTAAATCCAATGGTTAAAATCGGTGCCCAAAAGTCAACCAGAGTCTTTAAAAGATTGACCGGGATGTCATCAGATCCAGGACAGGGATTTAACACTTGTTTCATTAAAGCAGATCTGATCTCTTCAATCGAGAATATAATATGATATGACATGATGTGGCATTTATAACGCACCTATACACAAGAGTTTCTAGGCGCGACTAGACAAGGAGGGGGAAACAAGGGAGGACAAAATAATGATCTTACTATGCCTTGTGTCATTCAGATCGCATAAGTGTGGGGAAGAGAAAAGAGGAGAAGTGATGGGGGAGGGGGAGGAAAGTGCCAGTGCAGCCAGTGGGTGGCTCATAAGTGCAGGGAGAAGGGACGTAGGATTGCAGATACAGACCCTTAAATGCTGTGGAGCCCGAAGGCAGTGTGAGGGCAACTGGGCATGCAGGAGCCTGGGCCCGAGTTCAGAGGGTGACCAGGTGACCAGTACGCGGAGCAGTCAGGTGCATCAGCAGGGGAGAGGAAGAGAGAAAGCGGAAGCGAAAAGGAAGGTCTTGGGTTGCTTCCGGAACCGGAGGTGGTTCTGCTCAAGTTTGAGAGAGGCAGGGAGGCTGTTCCAGAGGGAGGCCCCAGCCAAGGAGATAGATCTGCCCCCAACTCTCTGCTTCGAGAAGCATCTGACCCTCAGAGAGTTGGAGGCAGATGAGGGGAGAGTTCAAGAAGGAAGATGTTTTGGAAGAGAAATTCTGAAGTAGAGCAGTCCCAGGCCCCAGAAAGCCTTGTGGACAATGCAGAGGGTTTTGAAGTTGATCATTGCAGCCACAGGGAGCCAGTAAAGAGATTTCTGAGCTGGAGATATACGATCCCTGGGCTTGAGACCAAGGACAAGTCTTGCAGTCCTGTTCTGTATAAGTTGTAAAGGTCGAAGCGTAGAGGAAGGAAGATTTAGAGACGTAAGAGATGTGAGGAGAGAAGGAGAAGGTGGAGTCGAAGATGACACCAAGGTTCTTAGCCTCACAAGAAGGAGCAGGAAAAGGGCCCAGAGTGGGCGTCCAGAGCGAGAAAGGAAAAGAGGGAGCGGGTGTCCCAATGAGAAGAATCTTAGTCTTACTGGCATTAAGGCAGAGATAATTAGCTGCACACCATTCCTGAATTGTGGCCAAACAGTCTGGTCTGAGAGAAGAAGCAGAGGTGGCTGAGGGGAGCCTGAAAGAGAGCTATCATCTGCATAACATTGAAAATTGGAGCAGAAAGTAGCGATGCAGTGGGCAAGAGGTGCCAGATAGTGGTTGAAGCACCAGGGAGAGAGGTTAAACCCTGGGGGAACACCACAACTAGAGAGATAGATAGAAGAGAGGAAAGACCCCAGTTGGACCTGAGAGGGTCGGCCAGTAAGAAAGGAGGTCAACCAGGCCAGGGTCTAATCAATAATACCAAGGTTGTTCCAGAGACGATTGACAGGGATGGCATGGTTGACTGTGTCAAAAGCAGAGGATAGATCAAGAGGAATGAGGACAGAAGGGAGATTAGAGTCATGATTGGAGAGCAAGTCTTCAAGGGTGTTCAGGAAAGCAGTTTCCGTGCTTCTGGCAGCTCTGAAGTCAAACTGGTGGTCATTGAGGCAACTAGCAAATTCAGTATGTGGATTAAGCTGGGAGATGACCAGCTTTTCCAAGAGTTTGCCGAGGAAAGGAGTGATGGAGATTGGGCGATAGTTAGCCGGAGAAGAAAGATCGGCCGACGGCTTCTTTAATAGGGGGTGCGCAAGAGAGTCCTTAAGGGGGGAGGGAAAAGTTTTACTGGCAAAGGAGTGATTTCAGAAATACGCCAAGGATGGAGCAAGGTGTCGATGTGGTCCTCGATTGTTCTGGATGAGGAGGGAGAACCTGCTTTGATCAGAATTTCATAGATCAGACTTGTCTAGAAACATCGTCAGGGTGAACAGGGGAAAGTAGGAGAAGGGATGGCTGCAGACGGTTCAGGAGTGGTAGAAGAGGAAGAAGAGGAGGTAGAGGAAGAGAGGATGAATAGGATATCCTGAGTTTTAGTAGTGAAATGAAAGACCAAGGCCGTGCAGAGGGATGTATACGAATTGTTCGTTTGCAAATTGCTCGAATTACAATTGACCTTTTCACAATTGACCGAATTGTGAAGGTCAATTGTAACATATATGCGGGGGGAAACCCCCCCAAACCCCCACCCAACCCAAACCCGCCCCAAACCCATATATATATATATATATATATATATATATACATATATATATATATATATATATATTACCAAAGCGAGAGAGATATATATGTGCGGTCAATTGTGACCCTTTAAATTTGTGCAATTGTGCATTCGAACAATTGCAAACGAACAATTCGGGTAATACCGTGCAGAGGGCCTGTGAGGGAACAGGAGACGTAGAGACTGCAGCAGGATTGGCCAACTCCTTGCAGATTTTGAAAAGTTCGGCCCAGTTGTTAGTTGTTGCAGAGATGCGGGCTTGGATGTAGGCTCTCTTCTTAGAGAGGACAAAGAGTCTGGACTGCCTTTGGAGCAGGCGGCAGGCCAGTTTGTCAGGGAGTGTGCCAGAGGCTCTCCAATAGGCATGGAGCTATGCAGCCAATGTAATTGGATCCTACTTTCATTAATTGCAGACACAACTAAGGAGCAAACACCAGTAGGAGAATCATATACATTTGAAAAATGGGTGATCCATTCAGACGCAAAACTATAAATAGGCCTATCGGGCAAAACATGTTTTTACTCTAGCACCCAAAACTCATACTGTCAACACTGTAAAGAGCAAGAAAACCTTAGCTACTGTTATTTACCCTAAGCACCTAGGTAAATGTCCATGTAAAGGTACTAAATGTCTCTACAATGGGAGTGTGCTTACCCTAGTTGGTGGTGGTGTGTCGCCTGTCTAGGTAAAAAGATGGCGAGCTGTCCCTATCTAATCTTTCTTTTGGTATAGCAGTGTCCTTTAACTGTTTAAAAAGTAGTGTGGAACTTTGTCTGTAAATCCTTTATTCTTGACCATCCACCCACTTATCCACATCTTTTCTTCTGAGAAACGGACAGAGTAGAGATGCTTCTCACTATGGGATACTTAGATGTCTATTTATTGACATCTATTAGCTGTTGATCCCACATTTTTGCTTTCCATCTGTCTATAAATGACTTTGGCAAAAAAAAAAACAAGTGAGGGAATCTTAACTTGAAATAAATCGTAAAATCCAAATTTTAGTAGGGTGTGTTATTCTTGATCATACATCTGTTTCTTAGCATCAACCGTTTTCAGTGCAAAGAAACCTTTAATACCACCTTCATTAGGGCAGTAGTTTCAGCAAAAACCACCTTGAACCTCATTTTGTCTCATGTCCAGTTGCCAAGAACTGCACCACAGCTTGTCACCTTCATGCTGTGTGAAAGCACATTTCCTAACAGACAAAAATAGAGGCAAAGCTACTCTATTTTAGAATTCAAAAAACCTTTTGGAGGAGCACTTCACATGGACACTATTTAATGTGCCATAGATTGGAGCATGTAAGGCCAAGAGATTGTGTTTTATTCTTGCACTCACCAGTCGATGCTTTTCTAAAATCAAATATATGTGGCTAAGAACACCGATGTTGGACCCCAGATGCTCTTTTTTATAGCTTGCCCGATTGGTGTCCCATCTGTTAGTTATTTCCTATAACAAATGAAAAATCCGTCATTTAGTAGTGGTATTTTGATAGTGTGTAAAAATACCGATAGGTTAATCTGTGTGCCTGTCATGTCGCAGACGCGACACTCCAACCTCACCACATCGTTATGTTGGATGGCCCGCGTTGGGCCCATATCCCTGGGCGAAGTGACGTTGGGGCTAGGGAGGTGGATGGAGGGACAAGGGGCAGTTCCTGTAGTTAGCTGGAATAAAGAAGACGTGTTGTTTCCACCGCTCCGTTTGTCTTGTCACTTTGATACGGTCACGACAGTGACCGCCTGTGTATCTGGCCGGGCTGGGTGGTGGGCAGTCCCCACGCACCCAAGCCCTGACAGTGCTGTGGTCTGAAAAGTAGCATCTCTTACTGAAATGAAGAACGTGCAGCTCTTTCCTGTTCTGCCGACCCGTCAGTGGTTGCTAAACCACTGATGGTTGTCAGGCAGCTACCTAGACTGCCCGCTGTCCTGTGCCTGCTCGCAGAATTAGACTAAATACTTCAAAGTTGGCCATCTTTGAATGCATCACAGTTTCTCATGCCATGATCTATTTGATGGCATAAGTAATGCTGATGTGTATATAGAGGAGCAGAGATGTTGTAGCTTGTCTCTCGTTTGCTCTTTTGTTGATGTTGTTCATGCTGGGAAAGCATATACTCGTCCAGATTTAAAAAGTGCACCTAAATGCTTATTCTTGTGGTTTTTCCAATTGCGTTCGCCCGTACCATATACTCTCAAAAGCATGTGTAAATGGAACTTTTTGCAGGGTTGCATTGGGACCAATTATTGATATTTCTGAAGCGTAGGTTTGTTCTTGCTGGGCCTTATTGATTTCCAACTCTGAAGGCAGAGTTGCCCATAGATTTGGGGAGCCATCTTGGAGTGGCGATATCTTCATTACTCTGGAGCTTATTAATGGTAAGCAATGCTCATCTATGTATGGAGATGATGAGCTTAACTCTCGTTTGATTTTCTTTAGATAATGTCATCCATGCCAACCCTCCCGATTTAGGCGGGAGACACCCGATATTTCAGTGAAAAATAATGCTATTTTTCACGTTCTCCCACCTAAAATAATTCTAGGCCAAATGCATTCCTATGGGAAAATGTACAATTTATGTTTTCTCTGATGAAATCTCCCTCGCAGGTGCCACTGAATGTTGGCACTTATGTATTGTTGGTGCTGGGAAAGCATATATTCGTACAGACAATAAGCCTGCACATTATTGCATTAACTTATGTTTTTCCAATTCTGCCCCATATACTCTCAAAGGCCTGTGTGGGAAAAGCTTTTGCCGGTTTGCATCAAGACAGATTCTTGATTTTTTGGAGCCTGGGTTTGTTCTTTTGGGGCATATTAAAAGTCCCACTTTGGGAGCAGAAATGCCCATAGACTGCGGGAGCCATCTTGGAGTGTAGGTGTCTTCATTACTCAGCAGCACCCCATTCAAGGGTATATGTCCAGCTGGTTTGTGCTTACATGATAAGGATGTCATATGTTGTTTCCTAGCGCTCCAGTCTGTTGATTCTGAGCATTAAGTGCCGATTATGTGGTGCAAAGAGGAAGGTAAATATATTGAAACACACTTGCTTATTATAAGACTGAAAGGTGTTGCCAAGGGATGCCTTAATTTAACCCAGTTGTGTCTGTCTTGAGTTTGTATATCCAGTTCTGTTCATTTAGCATGAGGGATCGATGTATGTCTTCCCCTCGGATGGGGAGCTTCACATGTTCAATCCCAGTCCACTTTAGTTCTTTCTGTGTGTGTGTGTGATTCAGAATCCAGTACATTCCCTTCAATAATATTAGTGCAATTCATGTGACCAGGTCCACGGTTGACCATTTGCCAGAATGTGTGCCGCACAACCACTGCGTTCTGCATCCATTTGTATCAAACAATATTATGCTCCCTCCCAATGGTAAATCCATTCAATACTTGAAAGCGAGACAACTAATGCACCCTGTTGCCACGGCTACTCTGCCCTCTGTCCCTGTCTATTTCAGACATCATTATGGTAAATCCGGATGCATACCCAGTCTATACCTGCATATGTTTGTTTTACGGTGTCTTTCCTCGCTCTGGGCGTTTGTTTCGGCGCCGGTGTTGCCGCCCAAACAAAAAAAAATCAATGGTCATAGATACAGGACAACGTCCTGGTCGTCTCCTGACTCTATCGTGGAGTGATAGAATCTCGCACATAATAAGTTAGCAGCCGAGTCATATACATTGGGACATGCAGTCTGATATCTTAGATTTATACGGTGTCACAAAAAATCCCACTATGTTCACTGTGAGGTAGCGGGACTCCGTTAATTTGATACAATGCCTAATAATCACTGCAGTACCAGGGCTGTTGGGAGTTGTGGTCTCTACTCTGGATTCCAGAGTACAGCCACACAGAGATAAGCATATACAGTATTTTCCTCCCAGACTTACTAACATAAATATACATGCTGTGTCACATATTAGACCTATATAGTACTAACTGCTGAGGTCTATATCACCTGGGGGGGGGGCTCAAGTGTTTAAAACTATTGTCAGAGGGCAGATAAGAGATGTATTTTCTCTCCTGGACTAAACTTCCATCCCTGGGGAACTGGGCCTATCTCATATTTAAAGAGAACTCAATAGTTTTCAGCTATTGTCATTCAGAGGTCACTGGGCCAGGGCTGTTAAAAGATGTCATATATCCCCTGGGCTTAAGAGTGCAGCCATGAAGGGCTGGGCCCATCAATATTTTAAAAGAGCTCAGAACATCAGTAACATCTACAAGTTGTCCTCCCAGATCAACCTGATTAGTAAGGACACGGTCACGCATCAGCCCGTGTATTGACCAGAGGTATATCTGTTATTTTCTATATACATATATACATATGAGATTATTCCACTCAATGGAAATATTTAGCCGCTGCTTCACTGTATCCAGATTGTATATCCATTTATCTTCTATTTTGTGGAATAGTACATCCAAATTTCAACCTCCTAACTGTGGTTTCACAGTCTCTAAAACAAACCACTGTATGTCTTCATCTGTGAGTCCCATTTTAGAATAGTGCTCGACCAAGGGTTTGTCGGCTCCTTTATTCCTGATACAGGACCTGTGTTCTGATATACGTTGCCTAACCTGTCTGATAGTTTTCCCCACTTAGATCATGTTGCAAGGGCATTGGATAATATATATAGCGTCTGGCAGTTGATGAGCTATCTCAATTCACATTTGGCATGCTCATGCTCGAATAGGTGTCTTGTTTCGGGGAATGGACAGGCGACCCAGTTACCGCATTTATAGTGGACCTTTAAGAAATACAGAGTTTGCCCGTGGTCACCAAGTGGGTCCAAATGTAACATATTACTGGACATTGCCGAAGGCCATGGTTAGTGGCCTGTAAAAAACGATGGTATAACAAAACCCTTCAAATTCACTGAAAAAACCTTAGTTAAGGTGCATTCAAGTAGTGCAGATTTAACACAACAAAACCCTTGAAAGCGGATGTGGGAAGTCATGACCAGCTTAACTCGGCGCGTTCCCGTTGCAAAGCCCATGAGCAGATACATATTATAAGAGATGGGATCACAATGACATACAAAATGGCATTATGGAGGACATCAATGGGAGTGAGCTGAGCTAAACTGGTCATGACTTCCCTCATCCGCTGAATTTCAAGGGTTTTGTTGCGTTAAATCTGCACAACTTAACTGCACCTTAACTAAAGTTTTTTCATTGAATATATACATCTATATATTCAATGAAAAAACTTTGTTAAAGGGACATTACGGTTACAAGTAAGACCAAAAAACCACCAAAATTCGCCAGTTATGGTAAGCTAAGCCACCATAACTAAGGCAACCACCATGCACTGCTAAGACTAACTCCCAGGGCATGCAAGTTGACATAAAAAATGTCATTGATGACATCACTGAAAACATCAAATATTACATTAATTTTAATAAACAGTCCCTACATGGGGTTGAGTTTATAATGTTGGAAACAAGATGTTAGAGGCGACTGGGACAACTATCATGAACTACTTAATGTATTAAAGAATGTACTCATGTAAAAGAAATCATTATGTTCTAGTGTTATTGTTAGTAGAGGAACCTAATCACACATACATATAGGCAATGATTGCAGCATGCACCATAGAATATACAATATTTTTAATCTGGTAATTTCAGATAGTAAAATAATAAATACTACCTTATGAGAGTTTTGAGTAATGGAATAAATAGGTAACAATTGAAAACTTACCACACACATGTGTTAGTAGAAAGCATACATATAAAAAAAGCACAATGCATACAAATTATTGGCACATACAGGGAAACTAAAGTAAGGAAGAAAGAAACAGCAGCACCAAAAAATGAATTGTGTGTTTGAGGCGTGCTTATTGCCCCAGTTATGTGTATTATGAGCTCAGATTAAACTCTAAGGAAAGAAATTTTAGAACTTTTAAAAAGGTTAATGTGTAGATATATGGCACCTTTTACATTTTGGAAATTGTCATTGTCAGTTAAAACAAAGAACTAGCCTAAACACTAAATAATAACAAGTGGTCCAGATATGTGATGTCATCAGTGAGGTCATCAATGACATTTGTGATGTCATCTTTAATGTCCTTGGTGTTAGTCTTAGTAGTGCACTGTGGTGGCACGAGTTATGGTTTCTTAGCTTACCTCTGAGGTTTTTTTCGGTTTTACTTGTAACCATAACGTCCTTTAACTCATTCTTTCAACTGAATTTTATAGGTTTTCATCAGTGCAACTTAACCATAACGTCCCTTTTAACAACGTTTTTTCAGTAAATTTCATAGGTTTTTACCAGTGCCACCTTAATTTCCTACTGTTAAGCGGCTTCACTTCAACACTACAGCTAAGTCAATGCCTAGTCTGGGATGCTGATGGAAACCCTTATTTATATATTTTTATGGCAAGTTATAATCTGGATGATGAACCCTTGTATAACACCCCTCTCTGAGAATCCCCCTGACCCCACTGAGCCAGGAAGTGGATTTGTTTTGCAAATTTAAAAGGCTTATTTGGAACATTAAACAATATATATATATATATATCACACTTCTATAAATAAATTGATAACGGATAGTACACTTGTGAATATGAGCAGTAATCATCAATAGGTAATCCTACAGCAGCACAGTTCTTTACAATCAATGAGGAGCTAGTATAGGATGGATAAGGTAGCAAAAATACTTTTATGGTTTCAAGGGAAAAGCAATGAGGAATCAAATGCAGTACAGAAATACTTGATATGATTTTAGCAAAAGATAAGATAATCACTTTTTCTCTGGCAATTCCCCCCCCTATGCAATGTAAGAAATGGAAGGAGATGGAAAGAGGAGCACACAGTTCTCAGGAATGCAATCAAATACAATACAAAATTCAGTTCCCCCCGCAGCAAGCTTAGAGGAAACAGGTAGAAGTTTGAAACACAGGCCCAAAATGCTTTTAAATGTGATGGCAATGGATGGCAAAATGTGCTAACTGATTTTAATTCCCTCTATAGATTCAGGGTGAGTGAGAGATGCTTGTTGGTATTAGTTCAGGCTCACTTTAGCAATGCTCTATGAGTTATTACCAGGTTGCAAACGGATTTTAACAAAGAAAAGAATGGAGCTGCTATTTTGACAAGTGGAGAAATTGAGCCAAATCGCAAATCGCGGTAAATTTCGTGAGTGCGTAAATCGCGATTGCGGAAAAAGTATAGGGAGTAGGAAGTCGGTTCTAGGTTTGTTGGAAAGCCTAGAATCACAGCTGTAAAAGGAAAGTTGCATTTCGTTCCTAGCCCAAACGGTTCAAGAGATACGGATGATTTAATAAAGGTAGATTTTCGGATTTAAAGTAAAACTCAAAATGACAGCTGACAGCTTGCAGCTGCAGAATTGACAGGTGACAGTTGTGCAGCTTTAAAATGACAGATGACACGATTTCTAGGAGGCAGTTCTACTTAGCTTAAAATAGTTTGGATTAGATTATTTTAACTAAGAGATTGGGTTCTGCACAGTTCTGGCGGAAACTCACTCCTAATTTTGAAATGAATGGGCCTCGTCACGGATCTGGTCAACATGTCCAGCGGCGGTTCCCTCTGCTCGGTGGGTCAATCAGGCACTGGTTCTGCTCACAGCGATCCGGATCTCTGGTCCTGCTCACAGCGGCCTGGGTCTGGTCTGCGGTTCCGGAAAAAGTTCTTGGCAAATAATTCAAACAGCTCGCCCGGCTGTTGAATAGTTTGGTTAGGTTTGCTGGATTCTGAAGGCCTGCTGAGAATACTTTTGCTTGCAGTGGGCCTTCTAGGTTCAAAGTTCTGTAGTCTATGTTTAGCTTGGAAGTCTAAGTGTTGGATCTCTGGATGTGAAGTCGTCGGTCAGCATGCTCTGCAGCAAATGGAATTGAATGTCCCTACCATTCCCAGCAGTCTCTTTTTATGTGTTTTAAAAAGTGGGTGGAGAGGCTAGCATCACTAAGCCTGCCCCTCTCTTGATTTGATAGGTCAATAGATTCTTTGGTCCCTGATTTGGGAAGGGGTAGTGTGTCAGAGTGATGTCATTTTTATGACCTGCAGAAATGACACTCCTCTGGTCAATGTGCACACAAATCTATTCCTGATCCAAATACTTATTTCCCAGGTACACAGTTGTTTGACATCACATACACACATCATATATTACTAAAGATAGTCCCTGTCCCGACTCTGGCGTTTCTAGGAGCATGCATTCAAAAAAGGCAACTTATTTTCGATTTTAGTGGGTTTTGCAACATTGGTTTTTCATCAAAAATTATACAAAGGTACATTTCCCTTCCACATATATCCCAGTAACTTTCCATGTCTCTAGCTCAAATACAGTGTCTACAATATTCATAATTAGCGGGGTTTTGCCCCAGAACATGGTACAAATCTGAGTTTGGACTCAAATCGTGAGGGCATTTTCCATACTAAGTCTCTCAAAGTTGTACATTCCGGTCATTTGGTTACAATAAGTTATCACTGCTTCTATAAAATATATATCTGTTGCAATTCAACTCCCCAAAGTGTTTGGGTCCGCCTCCAAAAGTCTGGGTGGGTCAGTGATCACATGTCTCTCCTTGCTGGCAGAGGGCTGTTGAATTAACATACCCCATTCAACTGAAAGAGCCTTTTGTGTGGGCTCCAGCAGGCTGCCTGGAAGTCTCTCCTCAATCAATCAACAGGGTCACGTGATATCCTGCCTCCTGGTGTGGGAATCTCTGAGGTGTTAAGGTTTCCCAGCCTCTTGGCCTCTGGGAACAGCAGGTGGCTAAGATTTTCAATTAACCAACATGCTTTGAAGTCCCTGTTGACTCAGGTCCCTTTGTCAGCCAGTTCTCCTGTCAGAGTTTAGACCGCTAGCGCCGCCTTGGGGAATTTGTCGGTACTGCATCCATTTTTGAGTTGTCTTGAATTTGACAGGACATTTTTGCTATTGTTCTGATAGGCATCCTGACATTAGAGTGGTTATGTGGAACCCCCCCCACAAGAAGGTTGAATCTTTAGAGTGGTCTTGTGCCAACTGCGCAGTTCTCCTGGATTCTGGCGTGAATGTGGGCGGCGATAGCTCATCCCCACATCCACCCAGTCTATTGATTCAACATGGGTCAAAACCCTTGACAAATCCCCCCGCCCGACTGCGCTTTGTTTCAAGTCGAGGGGAAGTCGGGTGCAAAGGAGGTTTTGAGCCTTTGTGCTGGTATGTCCGCATTATCTTCTTCCAATTCTGTAGATGGCACAGTTCAGCATCTTTTCCTCCACCCAGTTGGATCGATCGGTTCTCCTCGCCGGTCCTGATGGGAATATTGGGCGGTACCCCGGGCCCCTCGGGTCTCTGCTCCCGGTTCCCGGTTGTCCTCCTTGGTCAGTCTCCATGGTTTCATCTCTCCTAGGATGATAAAGCAAAGCGGCAATACGCATTCCTAGACATTTTTCCACCACTATTAATGGTGTGGCGAACTTATACATTTTATGAATCAGAAGATATGAACATATACATTTTCTTTTTTAAATTAGGAGACAAGAACATATATATATATATAAGAATCACATAATTTTATATGCTATATGTGGAATATGTTAGGGTTGGAACTGAATTACTCTGGAGCGGCCCCCCTCTGGGATTCCAATGGATTCCTCCAGTTGTTGCAGAGTGTGCCTGGGATGGAAACACTTCAGCTGATTTATATGTACCCACTTGTCTTCCCCTTCCGCCAGACCGCCTTTGGGGATGCGGATCTTGTAGGCTACAGGGGAGATCTTGTCTATAATTTCAAACGGTCCCTTCCATGTAGGCAAACATTTTCGCTGTTTGGCCTGGTTCCTTTGGAAATTGTATAGATAGACCCGGTCCCCCACAGTATATTCCTTCCTGGTGGTCTTCAGGTCGTAGTGGGTTTTCATGCTATCAGCTGATCTTTCTAGATTCCACTGAGCATAGGCAAAAGCATGCTGAAGGTGTTTCCTTAAATTCTCCACATGCTCATGAGTTGTGGAGGCATTTATCAGTGTCTGCTCTTGGGTCCTGTAGAGCAGATGCTGGGGAAGCACCATCTTGCGTCCGGTCATCAACTCAAATGGTGACATTTTAGTTGCAGATAAAGGGGTAGATCTGATGGCCATTAGGACCAGAGGTAATCGGATATCCCAACTTGGCCCAGAATCTGCCACAAACTTTTTTAATATGCTCACAATGGTTTGGTTGTATCTCTCCACTGCTCCAGAAGAAGCTGGCCTATAAGCAATGTGTAGCTTCCTTTTAACCCCCAGTATCTCCCGCATCTTTGCCATTACTTCGCTGGTGAAGTGGCTACCTCTGTCTGACTCAATCCTTTGAGGTAGACCAAAACGGGAAAAGATGTGGTTAATCATCAGGGCAGCTGCTGTTTCTGCCTTGCAGTTTGAGGCTGGGAGACATTCCACCAACTTGGTAAACAAGCATGTAACGGTCAACATGTACTTGTTTCCTCTAGACGAGCGAATTACAGGGCCTACAAAGTCGATTTGCAAATCTGACCATGGCAGTGTCATCCCCCTCTTTTGGAGAGGTGCACGGTGCGTGAGGGATGATGGCTGAAATTGTGCACACACAAGACACCCCTTCAAGTATTCGTCGAGGTCCTGCCCCATGTGTGGCCAGTATGCAACCTCTCTTAAGATTTCCAGTGTTGTGTCAAACCCCCGATGACCGGCGGTGGCCGCATCATGGGCGTGCCTTAACATCAGGCTTCGGAATGAGGTAGGAACCACCCACTGATCATGGCCAGCTTGGGATTTCCTTACCAACAAACCGTCTTGGATTCTGAACATTTTTGGACATTTCATCAACACTCTTAGGTCCTCTTTCCCAATGTAATCGGTATCCGTCAGGGGAAAGTTCTCAGGGTCCTCAAGGTGTTGGTAAAACTTACCAATTATTAGATCCCCCTTCTGAACTGTAATCAAATCAGCATCAGGGGTCTCCTTACTCCATTGTGCAGTTGAAAGATCATTGTGAGCATTTGTCTGGGACCTAGTGATAGCAGTGACCTGGATTTCCCCCCAACAGGGACTCTATTTCTATTAGATCCCCTTGGATGGCCCCGGTTTTGGCCAGCTAATCAGCTAAGTCATTTCCAGTTTTGTCTGGTCCCTCTACTTTGGAATGACCCTTGATCTTTTTCCAGCAGATGGTCATCCCATTCGATGTGACCAGAACATCAATATTTTGGATTAACTTCCCATGTTTCAAGGGTTTGTTATTAGCACATAACATGCCTCTGGTTTTCCAATTAACCAGATGCTCCACGAACGCCTTCCGTACATAATCCGAATCTGTGATTATGACCAGTTCGTGGAGTTGATGTTGGACAGCAATGAGGATGGCCTGATGTACAGCCATCAATTCTGCCACCTGACTACTTCGGGGACCAATTTTGTATCCAGCGGAGGGTTCTGGAAACTCCTTCACCCATGCATTCCCTACGCCGGCCACCAGTTCTTTCTTCCCGTTGTTGTCAACATGGTAAGAGCATCCATCCACATAGACAGTGGGCATTCCCTCACACTTGTCTTCTTCAAAGACTTTGTGTGGGGAATTGAGGTATGCCTTCATGTTGTCCTTGATTTTTAGACTTTCGTCCTCAAGACAGTTTTCTCTGGCACAATCATGCAAGTCAGCCAGACCTTGCGTGAGGGGACTCTTCTTGTTTTAGCCATATCTGACCTCTACAGGAAAGCCTTGCATTGACAGAATCCAGGAAGTAATTCGGGAATTGCTCACATTTCCGGCCCGGATTGTCACTTTGGAGGTATTGTAGAGGCTGGTGTGGAGTCTCCACTATGATGTGTTCCCCCTGGATAAACGGGCGGTAATTCTTCAATGCCCACACCGTTGCCAGGAGTGCCTTCTCACAATCGTTGAATTTTTCCTCCACAGAGGAGAAAGTTTTGCTCGCATAGGAGATTACTTTATTGACCTAGTCATGCTTTTGGTACAATACTGCCGTCAAGCACGTATTAGAGAACCCTGTCTCCAGGAAGAACTCCTTGTTTCTGACAGGGTAAGCTAGGCAAGGCGCTCGTGAGAGGCTTCTTTTGAGTTGTCTTACTGCCTCAGATTGTTCTGGACTCCATTCCCACTTGACCCCCCCCCTTCAAGAGATGAACCAGGGGTCTAGTGATCTCTGCGTAGCCTTCAATGAACTTTCTGCTGTAATTAGTCAGTCCAAGGAGGCTCCTTAGTTCCCGCAGAGTTGTGGGATCCTTCAGTTTCTGAAGTGCTTCCTTTCTTTTCCTGGGGACAGAGACCCTGAGGAGTAATCTCATGCCCCAAGAAATTAACATGGGTTCTACACCACTGTGCTTTCTGAAAGGAAGGTTTTGCTCCGGCGGCCCTCAACTGTGTCAGAACATAACGGATCTCCGCTATGTGTTCTTCCACAGATGAACTTTTGATGAGGACATCATCTACATAAGCCAGGCTACCCTTCGCACCCAGGTCGGTCATGGCCTTATGTAGGAAAATGTTGAATTGCCGGAGTTGAGGTGTCCGAAGAGAGTCCGGGTCCATGTATACTGCTGGCCCCCAAAGGTAAAAGCCAGTTTGTATTGGTCCTCCCTACTGACAGGCACAGGCCAGTATCCATTGGTCAGGTCTATTGCAGTGAATACCTGTGACCCCTGGATCTGTACCAGCCCTTGGTCAATGTAGGGCAGAGGCCATCGGGAAGTATGGACCCGTTTGTTGAGCTCCCTAAGGTTGGCGCAGAGTCTCCACTGGCCGTTTGGCTTCAATATTCCCAGCACCGGATTATTGAAGGTGCTGTGTACTGGACGGATTATTCCCCGGGACTCAAGGTTCTTAATTATTTCAGTAAGGGACTCCATGGATGCGAGAGGCAAACGATATTGCTTCACAAACACTGGAGTCATTCCAGGGTCCGTGGGAATTGTTGTTGTGTGGATGTCGGTGCGACCACAGTCATATGAGTCTACCGCAAAGAGATCTTGGAAAACTAAGAAAACTTGTTTCAACTTTTGCTTCTGTTCCAGAGTCACGCAGGCATCTGCTAGGTTGACCCTCTCTTCCACCATCTGCCTGAAGCCTGGAAAGACTTCTGGTTTGGCTATCTCAGCGGCCTCCTCCAGCTGGGTGGAGAAGTCCCTGGTCAGAGTGTTGATTTGGACTGGAGGCTTCAGGTGGGAAAGGCAGCCCTCATGGACCTGCAAAATCACCTCATCCCTCCTGAAGTCACAAGTCACATCTTCCTTACCATAAGGGCAAGAGGTGTACACCAGGAAGTTCCCACCATGCCGGGTGAAAATCCTGTCTGGTGTTGTATTGTCATCACTGTCACTGTCAAAACAGTTCTTGGGGATTTGTCCTAACAGTTCATTTCCTAGATTAATGGAAAAATGTCGGTCATCAACCGCCATTCCAATGATGGTGCCTGCGGCTAGAGTAATACTCTTTAAGTCGCTGTTATCCACCTCTATTGGAATGGTGTCATGTTCTATGTTGACTAATGGTGTTGGATTTACCCCTAACCCTTGCTGTTGGAGAGAAGCATTTAGATGTATATAAGTATCAGGGTTTTTCAATTTTTATCCTCTTTTAACTTTCACTTCCAGGGAGAATTGTCGGGTCCTTTCTGGGATGGTGACTTCTCTTTAAGCTGAATTTCAACTGCATAAGGTAGCAATTGAGCTGACCTAAATGCTTTTTCTTGATCATCAACGCCCATGGGATTATCCGCTAATCGGGACCTAGCTTTGAAGTTTATTAGGTCCAAACTAATGGCAAAGCGATTGAGAATGTCACTGCCTAAGTAAAAGGCGGCAGTGACGTCTCGCATGACCCAACAATTATGGACTATGCTCTTGTTGCCAATGGAGATTTTGAGCATACACCTGCTTGGCAGGAGATGTTTGGAATTAGGTGCTTCCAGGTCCATTTCCCATTTGTCTATCAGTTTGAATGTGGGAATGGCTGGATCTTTTGGGAGTTGGCGGAACATGGCTTTGCTGATGAAGTTCTTACCGTTGTTAGCACACACTCGAGCGAGAACAGAGTCCTTCCCATCATTTCACTGAACAGGGAAGAACAACTGCTCTCCAATTTGCTGAATATCAGCCAGGCTCTGAGCTGATTTCACATCTTTCTGGACTATAGGAGTGGGAGTGTCTGATTGTGGGTTGATAAAGAATTTCAGAGTGTTTCCTTCCAGTGTGGAATACCACCTTAAACTAGAAGGAAGGTTGATTTTCAGAAATAGAGAGGACCCCCCATCACCAGTCTGTTGCCCTACTGCTATTACTGTCACGTCTGGAATTTGGTTGTTCTGGAAGTGAAATTCTACTTGGTCAGATTTTTGTTCAACCATGTGGCAGGTGCCGTTTAAACTAACATGGTTGACACTCTGTTTTAATTTTATTGGTCGGCTAGTCTGGGTCCAGAGGACCTTGTTTACACAATCTATTAGGGGTGACAACTTTCTCAGGAGGTTGTTCCCTAGTAAACAAGGGGTGCCCTCTGGAGTCACTACTATGACCGGGTGTTTCACCTTGTGTCGCCCAATTTTAATGTCCAAGTCTGCAGTCCCCTCGACGGGAATTTCCTTCCCGTCAAATTTCTGCAGTTGTCCAGAAAGAGAGGTGAGAGGAATATGGTAATTCTCCCCCCTTCCTGCATTTAGTTCATCAAAGGCCCTTTTGGACAGAAGGATAGCTTGGGATCCAGTGTCCACCAGTGCCGAAATTGTACCCTACCCCTGATCTTGTACCGGGGCATAATATCTTCCCTCCTTCTCCTCAAGGGGGCACAGATAATGCACATTTTTTGGACAACTGGTGGGCTAACTTTCTGGTTTTGGACATGGCGAGAGAAGAGATTTGGGCAGAATTATGTGGAGCGTCTTGGGAATCTGAAAGAAAAAGTTGGCAACTGGAGATCAGAGGCATTGTGGGTTCCCCTGGTTCCGGTTCTGGGCCGCCCCCCCCCCCTTTTTGGAGGCAGTCACCAGGATGGGTTTGAACCAGGGGATTTCAGTATTGTGGGTTCTGGGATGAGATGATGGGCGGCGGTAGCTTAGTCTCCATATCTCCCCAGTCTGGATTGGAATCCCTTGGGACCCATTTTTCTTTGGGAGGAGTTCCCCCATCTCTAAAGGAGAAGATCCCTTTCCCAGGATCCTCTGAGGATTCCTCTCCCTCGAATTGGAAGATCTGTACCTCCTCCACAAACTGGGCTTGTTTGGGTACTTTGTTTCTCCTACCCCCCCCCCACTCTGCTCCTTGGGAGGCAGGCTTTCAGGGGCAGGAGATTTTGTTTCCGGTTCCTGGTTTTCCAGGGGCTGTTTACAAATTGGGAAGGAAGCTTCCTCCAAGGCTTTACACCCCCCTTCCCCTTGTGCCTCCTCCCTGGGAACCGGTGGGTTATCGGGGTGCTGCCGCTGTAATTGTTCTGGAGCACCAGGCCCAGAGTTTGGGGCATTCTGCGGTGGCATGTTCATCTGAGGGTTCTGTTGAGCCCTCAGTATGTGACCCAGATCCCGTGCCATACTTTGGACCTGGTGCTCAAGTTGTGAAACCCGCTCAGTCTGATACGGGGCTCTATTTTCTCCCCTGGGCTGATCCCGGGAAGGGTAGCTCTCCCTTCTCTGGTAATACCCCGGATTGGGAAGATTTGGGTACCCCTCCACCCTTGGCCTCCCCTCTCCTGGATTAGGTTGTCTGGGCTCAGGGAATTGGGGAAAGAAGGATGGATGATTTTGGGGCTGGAAATTGGGTGGATACCTGGGGGAAAAAGTTCTGCCCAGGATTTGGAGAATTGCTGCCCTCCTGTGGGAAGTTGGGAGGGAAGTTCCCTGGGTTAGGTGCTTGGCTGGATCCCCCCCCCCTTCGGCTGGAGGAGTCTACACATAACCCAGGATGGGTCGGTTTCCCTTGTAGCGGGGACTTACATAATCAGGGGAGCGGGGGACCCCATTTGTGGGACTACCTCCTCGACTCCCTGTCTGTGACTGGCCCGAGGGCCTTCTGGGCTGTGAATTATTTGGTGCAGGCAGGTTTTTAGGCCCCCCATCTCCAAATCTAAAACGGGGGTGACCTTTACCTCTGCCACCTTGGCAGCAGCAGGGGTGCTGTTGGTTTGGGGTTTTTTCTGCGCATTACTTTTATTTTTTATGGGCTTCTGCACCTCATAGATCCGGGTAGCCTGTTCAATGACCCAGTCTAGTGTCCTCTTCTCCTGAAAGTCTCTCACTAGCTGGGTCATGATGTATTTGGGCAAGGCATGAAAAAAAGTATTAACAAACTCTTTGCTGTCTGTGCGCACCCTTTTTGTGGTCTGCGCAAAAGCACGCTTTAATTCTTGCACAAACTCTTGTGGGGCCTGATCCTCCCCACATTGCAAATTGTAGGCTGCCTTGCGAGCCTCTTGAGGATTTCTGTGCACAGAAAAATTTTCAAGATGGACGCCCTGTATGTGGACCACCTTGAATGGTTTTGATCCTTCAGCCCTGCAAAGAAACTGGAGTATTCTGGTGAGAAGGTCCATTTGACGTACTGGATGCAGCTACTGCTGTCCTTCAAATGGAAAGTCTCCATCATTTGCTCATAGAGCTCCAAGTGTTCCCAAACAGAATACTTGGCATTCTTTTGATAAGGCGTGATGACACTCCTTCTTGCCTTTATTTGTTTCAATGGGTCCTTAAGCAAGGCCCTTTTTGCCTTATTGGCCTTTTTGGTTCGGTTAACCCTGGTCCATTCATCCTCTGACTCAGAAGCACTGCTCCCAGAGGTGCCCGTCTGATCTTCCAGGTTTTCCCGGATTCTGTGAGCCTGGGAATGGCTGGCAGAATGTGGGGACCTGGTCTCCTGTGTCCTGTAATGCTCAGAGGAGTCTTCAGATCCCTCCTTGCTGCCAGGATTTGATGGGTACCCCCCCCCCCACTGACCTAACTGGGCAGAGGTTTTCAGGATGCCCTTAATGGGCCTACTCTCCTGGGGTTCCCCACTAAATTGCACTGTGCTTGGGTCCCCATACCCGGATGCCCGCCCATCCATTCCTGGGAGGTACTGGCCTATGAGCCCCATACTTCTAGCGGGATAGTAATCTGCCATCCCCGTGGCCCTGGGCTCATGTGCGTGAGGGGACATGGGGGAGGCAGAGTCCAGGGACTGGGAGAGATGAAGGCCTCTGGTACTAGGGCTCCTGAGGTTATGCTCAGGAGTTTCTCTTTCCCAGCAAACCTCATCTCTATCCGCCCCTGCTTCCTGTTGCAATGCAAGAGCCTGCACTTTCTGTTCCTCAGTTAAGGCCTTACTAGACTCTATCAGTCTCTCCTGCATCGCTACCTGTTGCTGGACCCTATCATTGTGCTGGCAGAGAGCCTCATTTTCTCTCTGTGCCTCCTGATTGGTCCTGGAGTACTGGGCCAGTCTTTGCTGCAGGAGGGTTACCTCCTGAACTGTGTCCCTATTGGCCTGCTCCTTTCTTGCCAGAGCATCCTCCACCATGTGCTCTAACAAGTTCTGGTGTTCTTTTTGGAGGTCACCCAGTCCTTGGAGGGCCAGGTGATTTTCTTCCATTTTCCTTTTTAAGTGTCAGACTTCCTAGCCTAAGGTATCCCTTTCCTGACTAAGAGCCTGCCTCTGTGCCGCCAGGTCGTCCCTTTGCCTTTGGAAGGCACCAGCTTTCTGGCGCTCCTGACAAACTCTGCCTGGGTATCCAGGTCTTTCAGAATCAATTTATTGCTTTCCTCTTTCTCTCTGTCTAATCGAATTTGCAGGGTGGGTACCTGCTCTGTGCATGCCCTGTTGAAGTCCAGTTGTTGCTCCAGCTTTTTCTGGCTCTGCAGAAGGGAGTCCAAACCGTCTTGGTGCTCCTTCTGCAAAGCCAGAATTCTGGTATCCTGGTCTGTCTTTTCCTGTTGCAGTATATCCATGTCCTCTTTTATTTTAATGATATACTGCCTACTATCATTTTCTGACTCCTGGCTCCTCTGCAGCCTCTGCTCAGAAGAGACCAGGTCAGATTGGGCCTTTTCTAACGCCATCTGTTGCCTATTTGCCAGATCTTGGCCTTCAGCACATTTGTCCTGCATGACTTCCATATATAGATACAAATATGCCGCTATCCTGGCAATCTTATTGTGTTCATCTTTTGCCTTAGGGGCCATATATAGTTCGCTCAGGGCCACATGTAGGGGACCCTGATCTCTCCATCTATCTGACCCTGTTTCAGTGACCTGTTGCGCGATTGCCTGCAACCAGACCGCCTGGTCCTGATGAGTCCACTCACCTCTCACAAATAGCTTATGTAAGAGGTGCTCCCTCGCTATTTTCATATCTACCACGGTCGTCATGCTGGAGATTGATCTCCCTCCTGACTTACAACAGTTAGTATTTTATTTTGCAAAACAGACCGTCTCCTTAGAGTGTTCCTTTGAGGGGTGCTTTCACAGTGTAAAACAGCGTGGTGATCTAACCGGATATGTGTATCTGATCAGTTGGCACACTGTATTAGTCTGCACAAGTGGTAAATCTAACCCAGAATATCCCGGCTCCGAGCCCCCACTTTAAGCGGCTTCACTTCAACACTACAGCTAAGTCAATGCCTAGTCTGGGATGCTGATGGAAACCCTTATTTATATATTTTTATGGCAAGTTATAATCTGGATGATGAACCCTTGTATAACACCCCTCTCTGAGAATCCCCCTGACCCCACTGAGCCAAGAAGTAGATTTGTTTTGCAAATTTAAAAGGTTTATTTGGAAAATTAAACTATACATATATATGGAGTGCAGGTTTTTTCTATCCTCCATGTGTTTACATATATATATATATATATATATCACACTTCTATCCTCCATGTGTTTACATATATATATATATATATATATCACACTTCTATAAATAAATTGATAATGGATAGTACACTTGTGAATATGAGCAGTAATCAGCAATAGGTAATCCTACAGTAGCACAGTTCTTTACAATCAATGAGGAGCTAGTATAGGATGGATAAGGTAGCAAAAATACTTTTATGGTTTCAAGGGAAAAGCAATGAGGAATTAAATGCAGTACAGAAATACTTGATATGATTTTAGCAAAAGATAAGATAATCACTTTTTCTCTGGCAATTCGCCCCCCCCCCTATGCAATGTAAGAAATGGAAGGAGATGGAAAGAGGAGCACACAGTTCTCAGGAATGCAATCAAATACAATACGAAATTCAGTCCCCCCCCCCAGCAAGCTTAGAGGAAACAGGTAGAAGTTTGAAACACAGGCCCAAAATACTTTTAAATGTGATGGCAATGGATGGGAAGATGTGCTAACTGATTTTAATTCCCTCTATAGATTCAGGGTGAGTGAGAGATGCTTGTTGGTATTAGTTCAGGCTCACTTTAGCAATGCTCTCTGAGTTATTACCAGGTTGCAAACGGATTTTAACAAAGAAAAGAATGGAGCTGCTATTTTGACAAGTGGAGAAATTGAGCCAAATCGCAAATCGCAGTAAATTTCGTGAGTGCGTAAATCGCGATTGCGAATCACAGCTTTAAAATGAAAGTTACATTTCGTTCCTAGCCCAAGCGGTTCAAGAGATACGGACAATTTAATAAAGGTAGATTTTCGGATTTAAAGTAAAACTCAAAATGACAGGTGACAGCTTGCAGCTGCAGAATTGACAGGTGACAGTTGTGCAGCTTTAAAATGACAGATGACACGATTTCTAGGAGGCAGTTCTACTTAGGTTAAAATAGTTTGGATTAGATTATTTTAACTAAGAGATTGGGTTCTGCACAGTTCTGGCGGATACTCACTCCTAATTTTGAAATGAATGGGCCTCGTCACGTCCAGCGGCGGTTCCCTCTGCTCGGCGGGTCAATCAGGCACCGGTTCTGCTCACAGCGATCTGGATCTCTGGTTCTGCTCACATCGGTCTGGGTCTGGTCTGCGGTTCCGGAAAAAGTTCTTGGCAAATAATTCAAACAGCTCGCCCGGCTGTTGAATAGTTTGGTTAGGTTTGCTGGATTCTGAAGGCCTGCTGAGAATACTTTTGCTTGCAGTGGGCCTTCTAGGTTCAAAGTTCTGTAGTCTATGTTTAGCTTGGAAGTCTAAGTGTTGGATCTCTGGATGTGAAGTCGTCGGTCAGCATGCTCCGCAGCAAATGGAATTGAATGTCCCTACCTGTCCCAGCAGTCTCTTTTTATGTGTTTTAAAAAGTGGGTGGAGAGGCTAGCATCACTAAGCCTGCCCCTCTCTTGATTTGATAGGTCAATAGATTCTTTGGTCCCTGATTTGGGAAGGGGTAGTGTGTCAGAGTGATGTCATTTTTATGACCTGCAGAAATGACACTCCCCTGGTCAATGTGCACACAAATCTATTCCTGATCCAAATACATATTTCCCAGGTACACAGTTGTTTGACAACACTTACACACATCATATATTACTAAAGATAGTCCCTGTCCTGACTCTGGCGTTTCTAGGAGCTTGCATTCAAAAATGGCAACTTATTTTCGATTTTAGTGGGTTTTGCAACATTGGTTTTTCATCAAAAATTATACAAAGGTACATTTCCCTTCCACATATATCCCAGTAACTTTCCATGTCTCTAGCTCAAATACAGTGTCTACAATATTCATAATTAGCGGGGTTTTGCCCCAGAACATGGTACAAATCGGAGTTTGGACTCAAATCGTGAGGGCATTTTCCATACTAAGACTCTCAAAGTTGTACATTCCTGTCATTTGGTTACAATAAGTTATCACTGTTTCTATAAAATATATATTTGTTGCAATTCAACTCCCCAAAGTGTTTGGGTCAGCCTCCAGATGTCTGGGTGGGTCAGTGATCACATGTCTCTCCTTGCTGGCAGAGGGCTGTTGACAGGAAACACTCAAAATTAACATACCCCATTCAACTGAAAGAGGCTTTTGTGTGGGCTCCAGCAGGCTGCCTGGATGTCTCTTCTCAATCAACAGGGTCACGTGATATCCTGCCTTCTGGTGTGGGAATCTCTGAGGTGTTAAGGTTTCCCAGCCTCTTGGCCTCTGGGAACAGCAAATGGCTAAGATTTTCAATTAACCAACATGCTTTGAAGTCCCTCTTGACTCAGGTCCCTTTGTCAGCCAGTTCTCCTGTCAGAGTTTAGACCGCTAGCGCCGCCTTGGGGAATTTGTCGGTACTGCATCCATTTTTGAGTTGTCTTGAATTTGACAGGAGATTTTTGCTATTGTTCTGATAGGCATCCTGACAGAGTGGTTATGTGGAACCCCCCCACAAGAAGGTTGAATCTTTAGAGTGGTCTTGTGCCAACTGCGCAGTTCTCCTGGATTCTGGCGTGAATGTGGGCGGCGATAACTCATCCCCACATCCACCCAGTCTATTGATTTAGTTTGTTCTGGGATAGAATAATGGGCGGCGACAGCTCATCCCCACATCTACCCAGTCTCTTGATTCAACATGGGTCAAAACCCTTGACACTACAATTTACAAATAACATACCCCAATATAGCAAAAATGTGTCCATTTTATAAGGTGTCACCTTAGAACTCTGCCATTCCCCACCTTCTAGCTTCATTTGTAACACTTCTATACACTTTTTGCAAGTTTTACGACAGTTTTTTGTTCACCGACGTTCACAAACATCTGACGTCATCACAGACTTTTCGGACAGTGTCACGTGACCATGTGCGTGCGCGCGCCATGATTATGGGTTCGGGACCGCGCCTGTGCTTCGTGAACAGTTCAGAACTGTAGTTCATCTACTGATCTGGGACCTTTTAAGCAAAAAATCTACCCTTGCACAGCTCCTACACCTATTCTTACTCATTATCCATTGACAATCTAGAGCACAGAGCACATACTTGGATGAATATTAGCAAAACTGCTATTTATCTTAAAAATTGCATCATCTATTACCATCCCTCCTCTCCAAGAGCGACCACCAGCTGGAGGACTTACACAACAAAAGAAGCACAGTACTTCCAAAGACAATGAAGATGACCAAGAAGATGAGGTAGAGGAAGTGCCTACCTCTAGCACCCAGAAAGAATCATGGGTGTGGCAGTTCTTTAGCACTGTTGGGAATGTACCAAAGGCTAATGCTACCCAAGTAAAATGCACTGAGTGTACTCAGTCGCGGACTACCAAGACAGTACTCCTATGGGACCACCTCCATGCACCGCCATACCAAATCCAACCACTACAATGCTCTCAGAAAGGTTTTTCCTTTCTTAGCAAATAGGGCCTCATTACGACCCTGGCGGTAAGTGAGAAACGATGGCGGTAAATGATTACCGCCATCGTTTTCCGCCAGGACTGATTCTGACCTGTGACCGTTAACTACGATGCCATTAGCGGCATCGTAGTTAACGCTGCCGCTAACTGCTCCAAGGACGCGCGCACGCGACCTCCCACACCGTAATTACCGGCATGGCGGAAAGGCACGCGAATGCCGACCCAAGCGGACATGCACCTAACACCATCACCCAGCCCGTTAAGTTCCTTACCGCCATGGTGCTAATTACGCCATCGCGAACCAACCGTAAATGGCCATGTAAAGTGAATCCAGCTGCCACAGGTGCACAGGAACAGCACAGGTGGAGGCAAAACAGACTCAAGAAGTACTAAAAGAGCACACCCCACCCCTTCCCACACCCAGTCACACTCCACAATGATACCAATAGGACTAGCAATGTTGGGGCTGGAGGACCTGATAGCAATGCAAGTGCTACAACAACAACAACAACAGGCAGCACAGAGGAGACGCAGGAGGAGAAGGAGGGCAAGGCAGGGCCAGCAAGCCCCACAAGCACAGCCAGTGCCACCACGCAGGCAGCCCCCAATCCCACGCATCAGAGCCAGTCCATTCAACCTCACTGCTGAGCAGATCCACACCCTGTACCGTGACACCATCACCGCCATAGTAGACATGACACACAACAACATCGTCAGCATGATAGAAACACCAACCGCCATCCCACCCCTACTGAAGGTAGTGTCTGTACTCCACTTCCTGGACACAGGCACCTACCAGCACACAGTGGGGCACTTGCATGGCATTTCACAACCATTATTCTCACGTACGCTTATCCAAGTGCTCGATGCCCTCCTCAAGCACACAGACGACCACATCACATTACCACGGACTGCCCAGGAGATTGCAAACACCAAAGTGGGTTTCCATGCACTAGCCGGCATACCTGGTTGCATTGGTGCCATTGACTGCACCCATGTTGAATTGGTGGTTCCACGTGCCATGGAGGTACCGTACCGCAACCGGAAACAATTCCACTCAATCAACATGCAAATGGTCTGTGACTCCAACAAGATCATCACACATTGTTGTGCCCGATTCCCCGGAGCAACCCATGATTCAATGGTCCTGAGGAACTCCACAATACCACGCTACATGGAGCAACATGCAGGCCCACGATCCTGGCTACTCGGTGAGTCTAATGTCATGACCATAGAAATGTGAAGTGGGTAGGTGAACGACGTACCAATGCATACTCCACCTGGCTGAAAGGGGGGGGGGATGATGCATACTCCACCTGGCTGAAAGGGGGGGGATGATGCATACTCCGCCTGGCTGAAAGTGCGGGGGGAATGATGCATACTCCACGTAGCTGAAAGGGGGGGGATGATGCATACTCCACCTGGCTGAAAGGGGGGGGAATGATGCATACTCCACCTGGCTGAAAGGGGGGGGGGAAGATGCATACTCCACCTGGCTGAAAGGGGGGGGAATGATGCATACTCCACCTGGCTGAAAGGGGGGGGATGATGCATACTCCACCTGGCTGTGAGTAGCAGAGACAACGGAGCCAGATCATACCCTAAAGCAACCCAAACTACACCCAACACCAGTAAACCCAATACCTGATGTATGCAGCTCTACCATGTGAATGAGGTTGTGTCCCAACCATGACACAACCATCTGCAAGTGCATTGTACCAATTCAGACCACATTGACTTCAACGAAATGCACCTACATGCACGTCAACAAACACCATCAACCGAAAGGTCTGTCCCCCATAACTGCGCACGAAGGAGGCACATGACTGACAGAAACATCAACACACCATTATACAGACAGCAGGGCGCCCAAAATGTCCCTATCAACATCAGTATTGCTCACTGTGGTCATGATGAGGCCGACAGCAATGTTGCAATGATGTGAGCATTGACATCACAGGACACGTGCCAGGCCACCAAAACAAACGGCATGAACGAACACAGTGGATGGGCACTCACAAGGCACTCGAGCCCTCTGCATACATTGGTTGATGGCATGCAAAACAGGCCATGAGAGCCATGAGCATATACGGGTCACATAGTGTGAATCAATTAGTGCATTTAGAAGTGGTTCAAAGTAATATTTGGATGCAAGCCATGGTGGCACATCATGTTCTGAATTAGACGTCATGACTGACACATACATTCTCGCCCACATACAGGTGATGCAGGCTATCCCCTGAAGAGGTGGCTCCTTACACCAGTCCGAAACCCACAGAACCAGAACGAGGAGAACTTCAACCGTGCACATACACGTACCCGTGTGGTCATTGAGCAGGCATTCGGCCTATTGAAGGCACGGTTTCGCTGCCTCAGCAGGTCTGGTGGTGCACTCCTGTACCGCCATGAGAAGGTGGCAAAGATGGTCATGGCATGTGTCATGCTACACAATATGTGCGTCAGACGAAATGTGCCCCTGCCCCCTGACGCAGAAATGCAACCACCTGACGATGAGGATGAGGAGGGTGCAGATGGGGCCGCACCTCATGGAGGAGGCGATGCACAGGAGGGGCGTGAAATGCGTCAAGATATCATCAACCAATGCTTCTAGCACACACGGCTGGTGTGTATCACATGGAGACGGCACTTGGGGCACTGTGTGTCTCTGGGACATGCACACTGTGGACTGTACACCAATAAAGCACACATAAGCAATTAAAATGTCCACATATTTGATTTGGGGAAAAAGGAAAATGTGTATTTCAATTGTAAATTGTTGTGCAACACCCCTCCCCCTCCAACCTCCCCCTGAACACCCCAACACACCCCCTCCCCCTTCCCCCCTGAACACCCCAACACACCCCCTCCCTCCTCCCCCTGAACACCCCAACACACCCCCTACCCTCTCCCCCTGAACACCCCAACACACCCCCTCTCCCCCTGAACATCCCAACACACCCCCCTCCCCCCTGAACACCCCAACACACCCCCTCCCCCTGAACACCCCAACACACACCCTGTGAGTGACTAAAGATGCCTGTGACAGTGGGAACACGCTATTGCATGCCCCCTCTCCCGGCCCCCGGGGCACCCCTGCCTGTGGAGCGCAGGTTCCGTCCTGATCGTCGGACAGGGCTGCTCTGGGCAGAACTTGCAGTGGAGGATGTCCCTGGCTGCTCACGGGCACACATGTCCTGAAGGGTGTGGGACAGCTCTGTGAGCACACGACGCATGGCGGCAAGTTCCCCGCAAATGTCCCTTGAGGTGGACTCCATTGCAGCCCTCAGGGTCTCCGTACTGCGCTCTATTTCGGCCCTTAGGGTCTCCGTAGATTGTTCTATGGCTGCCCTAGCCCCCCCACATTCCGCAGCATGCTCATTGAGGAGCGTGGACAGTTGTTGCTGACGTAAAACAATCTCCTCAAGGGAAAGTTCACTCTGCTGGGCCATGCCCATTCCAGATGGTGTCGCGAAGGTGCTGCTCACCTCCTGCAGACTTTCTGCAGGGCTATGGGTGGGAGGCCAGTCCCCTTCTCCTGGATGCCCCTGTTTGGGATACTCATGGGGGCTGCCCCGGGACAGACAGGGGGAATGAAGCTGCTCAGTGGGGTGTCCTACATCGGGCTCATCAGTGTCAGTGTCTGAGCATGCTGCTATGGCAGCAGTTTCCCCTATGCTGCTGCTCCCTGCAGAAATGGTGCCTTCAGTGGCCAAGATAGTGGGGACGTGTGGTGCTGCAGGTGCTGGCATGCTGCCTGCTGGGGTGCCTGTCGGTGGCCCGTCCTGTGTGCTGGCAGATGATTCTGCCTGCTGCGATGTCTTCCTCACTGCAGCTGAAGTGGAGGGTCTATGCATGGTGGTCCTGGCCCTCTTGGCTGCTTTTGAGGCAGGGGTGTCCTCATCCTCGTGGTTGGATTCGGAGCCTGTGGTGGGGCAAAGGAGGGATATCGTTATTGATGGGTCTGCGGACATTGGAATGGCAATGATTCACCAGATTTTGGTTACTAGATGAAGCACATTTGAAGCAGGGGCATGCAGGTTGTCTCCTTTCTGTGTGGATGACGGATGGAGGTATGTGGGTGTCTTTCGTTAGGGTGTGCATGCTACATGTGTACAGGGTGGAGGTCGCATGTGGCTGTGGGCAGTGTCCAGCTGATGTGTTGCATTTACACTCTAGGGCAACATTGTGCTACACATTAATGGACGTCAGTGACTATAGCATGTCTTGATTTGGGGAACCTACCTTCATCGCCTGATGTCGGTGCTCCTCTTTCCATCCCTCCTACACCTTCAATGCTTTCCATGCCTATTGTGCTGGCACATATTTCCTCCCATGGTTGGAGTTTTATTGGGGAGTCAGATCCTCCCCCGGTAGCCTGGGCCAGGTTGCGATTGGCGGAGATGATGCTTCGGACGCGGAGCCTCAGGTCATGCCACCGCTTCCTGCACTGCTGTGGGTTGCGGGGTACGGTCCCCACCGTGCTGACCCGCTGTGCCACCATGGCCCATATGGCTTTCTTTTTTGCAATCGCCGCCCTGGTCATTTCGGTGGAGAACACCACCGCCGCATTGTCCTGGAGTGTCTCTGCCAGCATGCTTAGTTCCTCACGGGAGAAGCGTTCCTGGCGCTGCCGATCGCATGCCTTCTTCACGACTTTCGGCATTTTTAGGTAGGTATTTGGGTGTGTGATGGGTTTGGATGGGTCTCAGGGTCATATGTGGTATGGTTGGGGAGGATGGCAATGGATTGTGTTTTTAAAGATGGCCGCCGTGCTCTTTCCCGTTCCGCCGCGATGACGCTACTTCCGCTTCCGCTTATTTCCGGGGACCGCTATTTGCGGTCACTGCTAATTGCGGTGACCGCTAAGATGGGTGGCGGAAGTGCACCTTGCGCAGCGTATGATGCCGGTAGGGGCCGTTTTGGGGTCTTTTACGCCATCGCGTTCTTGACATTAGCGCCATGGCGTAATGCTCGTGCGCGATGGGTCGGAATGAGCCGCATTTTACGGCATCCGGCCATGGCGTAAACATTAATTACGCCATGGCGGTAATGTTCGGTACTTACCGTCAGGGTCGTAATGAGGCCCATAGTGTGCTGTCTTCCTCTACCTCATGTTCCTCAACCAATACTGTAACCACACAGCCTACTTCTGTGGGACACAAAATCTGTAAAGGAAGAGCCAAATGCCCCTACCAGAAGCTCCGCCCCAATGTTGCCTTTATGTTGTGAACCGGAAATTGTGACATGTGCAGTACCAGTGAGGATTCATATACCGCAAAGAATTCTTGAGACAAGGTATCCACTGATAAAACCTTGTATGCATTCACAAAGAAATGATGGCCTTCTGGACAGAGTTCAGGAAGAAGTATGAAAATGGATGAGGACTCGTGATGTCATGAAAAGTACAACTGGCGCACCTAGAAAAAGAAAAAATGAAAGAGGAACCTAAGCATTCTATAAGATCTGAAGAGGAGGTGTCAAAGTTAAGCAACATTTCAGGATCGAAATGAAGATGCTTGTGCGAAGAAACACTGAATATAACGCAAAGTAATTTTACTCTTGTACAGATGCTGTAACGCAAGTAGACAAAGTAATCTTGAGGCTGGCTACGTAGTGAATAGATTGCGGCAATGCACCAATGTATATACATAGGAATATATAGAATCTGAATGTTCCACAATGCACTTTAGCAAATTTGAATCCCGTGAATGGAAAGAGCTTGAGTGTGGCGCAGTTGGAAAATAGCTGATGGTGAAGTGAAATTCAAGGAAGGCTGGCTGGCCCAGCACCAAGAGTCGAGGCCACCGTGAGCCTGGTTGTCTTGTCAAGAAGCTACATGAACGTGGGAAAGAAACAACCTTCTGTTTGAGGTGGAATGGAAAAACACGGGAGGAGTCAAGAGTTCATCATTTAATAGTATTATATGCAACGAAGAGCTCGAAAACGTGGTCTTCAGTCACATGATCAGATCGAAATTGACTTTGGGTCGAGATACACCGAAACCAGAAGATAAGACCATGCCACGCTCCCTTTTATTTCCAGGCACAGTGAGCTTCTACAAGTCCAAGTTGAAAGCCTAATTGAATGGCACACCGCAGGAGCGATGATAGATGGTGGGCTAATTGGGTGAGAGGCATGATCAGGCCGACCCTCCTAGCACCTGGGGTAACCAGCTTGTGTGCTGCTATCAAGTGGAATATTCCAGACGGGTACAAGCGTGCCAACCAATTATAGAGAGCCACATATGAAAGAGCCCTATAGTTTGTGTAGCCAATAGATCAATGTGTATTTTGTGACGATGAAGATGACTTGCACTAGAGGAGGGCTTTGTTGTCCACCTGATAGTAGAGACCCAATCACAGCCCCCATCAGTATGGAACGTATACCTAGATGTTCCAGCCAATTACATCCCCAAGTAGGTTTTATTAATTTGCCACATAGTATGACATTGGTAGTGATGTATTTTTGGTATAAGAATGTTGTTTTCTATGAAATACATTGAGATCGGGCTGTGCGACGTCCGTTGATGTCCATTGTAATTCCCTGTTTTAGATAATTGCTAATAAAACAGTCCTAAGTTTTGGCAACTTCCTGAGTCGGTTTGATTATTGATGTATGAGTAAATTCTGCATCCCCATCCATCTCTAAATATTGCTACCTTGTCTTAAAGGGCCACAGGTCCCGGGGTTCACGTGCTAGCAGAGGTAGGATGGTTAAAGATCTGTCGATATCGGCTGAAAAGCTTCTTGCAAGACATAAAGATATAGATGGGTCCCTCTTTCACGAAATCCCCTCCTGGTTTGTACAGGGAGCTGAGCAGACTGAGGTGACGGTGGCCGATTGAGGAGGAGACGATCCCGAGGGCCAGGAGCTGAAAAGCAAATGGTGAGTAGATTGGGAAAGGTGGCAAAAAATTAATGAGCATTGATTGGGGAAAGTGATAATGGGAAGAAAGTAACAGAAGATTGGTGGGGGTACTTAGTTAATGACAAATAGCATCACATAGAGGTCTATATGACGAGGAGCGTCAGAGATTAAGGCCATAATCTTACATTCAAGGAATGTTTAGAAGAGGTTATTTCAAAATCCAAGTGGATAAATAGGCGACTGGCGAACAAGGTTTGTTAAAGGGAATAATTTACACTCCCATCTGGGTATTTTTGGGGGCAAGAATAGCAGCGAGGAGTGCTGAGAAGAGATATATGTTGGGGCCGGCCAGTTTGTCAGTTTGTGTATTGTATGTATTTTATGTATAGAGGAATCCATGAGTTGTAAAAGAGTGACAAATTATAGATTATTTTAAGAGGTTAAGAGTAAATTATTTATTTATTTATTTGTTGATGGTGTTGATGGAATAGGTAGTTTGAAGTAAAGTGAGACATAGAGGTTTTGAAGCGGCAACGATTAGTGCACGCTCATATTTATTGTTTTCCTGATAAGTATTTTTGTGTAAAATAATGGTATCGACAGTCGATTTAGACTTGTCACAATGGAGGATGTTACTCCGCTTATGCACCTATGTAAACAGCTGCCAAAACACGCACCAAAGTTTAAGCAATATAGTGCAGAATGGGTTAAGGGCACAGCAGATAAAATGTTCATGACATGGCCACAAGGGGGCTCACTATCAAAAGTGGTTTTCCAACATATGACCACATACTTGCACGCTGCACACACGGGTAAGGAATTGGAGAAAAGGGTAGTTAGCCTCGAACTTTGGAAGATGTATCAGGAGGAACAGGAAGACCCGCCTCCTGAAGACTGAATGCTGAACCAGTGTAAAGAGGTGGGTGTTGAGCCTTCTGCTCCCCCTACCGCACCTGAAGTAAATGGCCATAGTACAAAAGATGAAAGATTGTATCCATTGAGGGAACTTAAAGCAGCAACAGGATACAGTAATCTGATACATGATCACCTGCGTATAGCAGTGCTGAGAGCCCAAGGATGTGATCTCTAAAGTCCCACAGGACAATCAGAAAAGTGAACAGCCAAGGGTGACCCTAGATTTAGAACGGGAAATTAAGATATGGAATGGTGAAAAAGACAAAGCTGATGAGATGGCGCTCAAATACAACAAATGTATGGGAGGTCAGATATTGCTCAAACTTGATGGGAAAAGCATTGAGGAAGTAAGGCAAGGAGAAGACCAAGATGAGCAAGATAAAATAGACAGGGAACAAGAAAAGCAATTGAAAGAAGACGAGTGTAGAAGAAACAGTAGACAAAAACGAGAACAGATGTATCAGGAAGAACAGCTAAGAAAGGAAAAAGAGCAGAAGAGCAAAAACGATATGACAATAGATAAAGAGCAATCGAAGAACAAGATAGGGTAGAGAAGAAGAGAGAAGAGGAGGAAGAACAGAAATAATTAAGGGATAAAAGAATGCAAAGACGAAGAGATGAAGAGGTGCGTCGGGCAAGCAAAAGGAGAGAAGTGAAAAAACAGGAAGTAGAAAGGGTTAGAGAGGAAGCAAGGAAATTAAGGGAAGTTGATTAAGAAATAGAACGAAATAGAAGACAGAGGGTAGGCAACATTGATCGCATTGAGAGAGAGCTAATGGAAACAAGTCCAGTATTATTATGGGAAGACATAGAGGAGTTTCTCCCATCACAAGAAGCGATACCAGGACCATCTAGGGTAAACCTAGAGGAGAATTTTGAGATAGGAAGTATCAGACAGAATCGAGAAGGCTTATCAGGTGATGAGGACAAAAAGTGAATTGAGAAACAAAGGGAAAGACGATCAATGTGAAATTGCCCAATCACGAGGTAAGGAAGGAAGCTTTTTTAATCTCGAGCACAGAGCCTTGTCTTTGGACAGACTAAGCCTCATTATAAGTTTGCCGGTCTGGGAATTATGATACTGGTAAGCTTGCCGGTACCGTAGTTCCCAGACCGGCAAACTACGAGTTGTGCTTGCGGGTGCCTTACTGCCCGCCAGGTCGGACCTGGCAGTCATAGCGGCACCCACGAGCACAGCATGTCGAATGCACAGGCACCGTTACAAAAGGTGTTGGTGCATCCGACCTCCCCATTCCCTTTTAGCCCTATGGGGCAGAATGGGGAGCATCCTTTTTCCGGCGCCCGCAAGTGGGCAATTACCAAGTCTGGCAGGGTCGTAATGACCCAGTAATTGCCCATTCACGAGCACCGTAGAAAGAATTACACCAGTGGCAGCCATGCCTGTATTACAGGCATGGCTACCGCCAATGTCATAATGAGGCCCACTGACTCTAAACAGAGATGAGAAGGATGACAGCCATAGAATTTGGGGACAAGATATGTCAGACGAATACAGGGAAAACTTGCGTGTGGAGGATGGTGTTGGTGCATGCGGTCCGGAGGGATATTTCCCGGCTGATAAAGAAGTGAGGTGGTCGTATTTATACCACCCTAAAGAAAGGACAACGGAACCTATGGCGTGCCCAGAGCGACCTAAAAGGCGATCTCAGAGTGATAGGGGGGAATCGCCACCATATGTGAGCAGACTTAGGTCATTACCAGGAAGAAGGCTATCAGGAACCATTGTCCCTACTATGGACAGGCAAACGATGGGAACTGATTGTGATTTTGGAATTACGCAATTTCCATTGTTAGAAAAAGGAGGGGCCACACCCAGTATATCCCATAGCCCCAGATGGATAAGGACAATTAAAGATGCAAATTGCCCAGTTTAACAGTGGGGGCGGGGAAATGGATTTTTGAATTGTAAAAGATGACAGGAGGAAATACTTTAGCTAAAGGGGACATTAGGGTCTTCTAGCAGCTATGCTTGGGGAAAGGGATGACAACATTTGGGTGAGAGCAGGATACTCAAGTGTCACAGCACAGAACACGGCATGATGGAGCGCCATTTAATAATTGTAGAGCAGCAGTCTGGAAAGCACTTAGAGTACAATATCCCGATACGTCAGATATGGGTGCAATTATGCCATGTAAGATGCCGGAAGGCGAAGAAATGCTTGCTTACATTCAGAATTTTCAGGAACAGTGGTCTTTGGAAGCTCGAGAGCCTTGGGGGAATCCAATACATGTATTCTATCATATTTTGTGTCAGGGATTGCCAGAACAGGTACAGAGACAGCTCAAGAGGCTGGTGGGTATGGAAGCAAAGCCATGTCCAGAAATACAACTGACCATTGTGCACCAATTCTGATTGTTGCAGGAGAAAAATCAAAAAAGGCTCGAGGAATCTAAGCTAGTACAGAAAAAACTGTCGAAGTATGCCATAGAAGGGGTGATGTTGACCAGTGTAGAGGGGCTGAGGACACAGCAAGTAGCGGGGGTGCCACAGGTGAATAATCAGCGGCAGTCGGGTCAAGGAGGGAACGGATTCATGGCGAGAGGCAGGGGAACAGATTTTAGAGGAAGAGGAGTCTTTCTGAATAATCAGGGAAGCTTCCAGAATAACCAAGGTGGTTTACAGAATGTGTAGAACGATAATCAAAGCATACAGCGAGGGAGGGCAGATTAGAAGACTCACTCCTGTGTTGGACATGTGGAATGACAGGGCACATTGCGCGAACATGTGGGAGCCAAGGGTATGTACAGAACGGCAATTCTCAAGAAGGGGACAGCTTATCCTCCAGCATATAGCCCACAAAGTAGACAGTGTATCAAGCACAAGTGCTGCAAGCACAACTGGCTTTTCAACTACATCATGCACCATTGAATCCACCACAAGAGCAGTCGCAGCAGGCACCCATGCAGATTCAGCAGAGTGCAAACACTGGACAGGTATTGACTCCTAGAGTAGGGGGGTCACTATCGTGGGAGGGAATCCTTTTACAGGTACGGGAATAAGCATGTATCCACAATAGGACAGCTCACCGGGTGACTTGATGTGTATTATCGGTAACGCCAAATCCTCAAGAGGAACCAAGGGTTGATGTTAGCATAGGAGGCAAATCTTTTTCTTTTTTAGTAGGCACTGGGGCACCTCACTCATGTAGACGAAAGGTCACATTTTCGTTATCAGGAAATGTAATGAATGCTCAATTGTTCTCTGGAGCTACAAGTAGAGTTTCTTTTACTGAGAAATTACCAGTCTATGTAGGAGAGTGTAATATGTCTGTCCCTTTGTTGTATTCAAGGCAGACACCAGTCAATATTCTGGGCCGAGATTTAATGACAAAGCTGAATATGACGATTTCCTTCACTGATGAAGGCATAGTGTGTTCCATGCCAGGAATATATTATTTAAATGTGGGTAAATTTATCATGGCATTTACAGGACAAATAGCGAGGAACACCATTTAAGACAGAGGTTTTTCACTATGGGGTACGCATTTTGTTAAGGTAGCTACACGGCTTAGTGAGTAAGATTATGAGAATTCCTTATTCATTTTTGTTCAGGCCACAGATACCTATGGATGAAGAGGGGGGACAGGTTTGTCCCCTGGAATTACAGGCAGCCATGGTGCAAGGGGAATTGGCTATGCTCAAAGGATTTGATGACGAGGGCAGGCCATGGAGAACAGTGATGCCATTGGGGAAGGGTATAGATTGACTGATGTCACTGATGAGAATATGTTTAAAGACGACCCGTCAGAGGATGAAGTAGTGTCCAAAATGAGCATTACTTATTGGATCAGGATAGAAAGATGAGAGATCCCACAGAGGATGATAATAGTGCAGCAGTGTCCAACATTTTTGTTGACGAGTAGATGGAAAAAGTGAAAACCTCTTTATGGACTACGGGCCCCTATGCTGTAGGCCTGTTAAAGGGTGTGGGAGAAGTAAAGATTAAGTTGAAACCAGGAGCAATTTTACCTCGAGCAAGACGGTATCCTATGCCTTGAGAGGCAGATGAAGGTATTTTTAAGACTATATCAGCCATGATGGAACAAGGTATCCTGGTGGCGTCAGAGTCGCCATGTAATACCGCAGCGTATCCGATTAAAAAATCAAAGGGTGGGTCATGGTGTTTAATTCAGGACATGAGATCGCTTAACCAAATTGTAGAGGCAGAATTTCTTCTAGTTCCGAATCCTGTGACGATTTTATGCAGTATTCCCCCAAAAGCATGATATTTTACGGTGATTGACTTGAAAAATGCATTTTTCTGAATCCCGTTGCATAAAGATTCCCAAGATCTTACTTCATTTACGTTCCATCAGACTAAGCTGAAAGGCACATGTTTGCCCAAGGGGTATTGTGAGACCCCATCGATCTTTAATAGGGTCCTGCAGATGGACCTAAGCAATATTGATTTGCCAAGTGTTGTGCTGCAACACGTAGATGATATTTTAGTCTGTAGCATAACAGAGGAAGAGTGGAGACGAGACTCGATTCAGCTAATGATTATTTTAGCAGACAAAGGATATTAAGTGGATAAGGAGGAATTGCAATATTGCCAGGAAGAGGTGTTGTACGTAGGTCAGTTAATTTCGCATGAAAGAAAGTTACACCCGAAAGAGCTGAGGCAATCATGAAAACGTCAAAACTGCACAGAATAAATCTAACGCACCTGTTTTTGGGACTGCGTAATTATGTCAGAGCATGGATATTTGATTATAGTTCATACACAAGACCCCTTTTGCAGGCCCTGAAGAAAGCACAGGTGAATAAGTGTAATATTAAATGGACTGAGGAGATTGAGGAAGAGTTTGACAAATTAAAAAAGGCAATTTGTACTGCTCCAGCTTTAGGAATTCCCAATTATTCTGAGGAGTGCTCACACAGAGAACCACATTGGGATACAAAGCCTTAGCATATTACAGTGGGATTTTAGACCCAGTTATGAGGGTCACTTCCCTTGCGAACATTCGCTGGCAGCAACCGCATTTGCTATCAAGAAATCTGCAAGCATAGATCTGGGGTGCACCTTGACTTTATTTGTTGAGCGTGCTTTGTTTGCTGTTCTGGAGAAACCTAAGGGTACACTGACATCTCAGTGGGCTTCTGCTTATGAGGTGGTTATATCAAATCCAGCGGTCAGGATAGTCAGGTGTAAAATGGTGAATCCTGCCACGTTTGTAGCTGAACCACTGGCAGCAGATGAGCAAGTGCATGATTGCTCAAATTATGAGGAGTTCTATGAGGAGATCCTGAGGGTAAAAGAGAATGCTTTAGCAGCTGGGGAGGTTCTCTTTAGTGATGGATCTTCAAGGATTGATCAGACGGATGGAGAAAGACATTCAGGTTCAGCTGTGGTAAGGTACAGAGCGAAGGGGGAATTTGAAGTAATAGCAAGTGTGCAAGACAACCGTCTCATTTTTCAGCACAGGCTGTAGAATTGGTGGCGCTTATTAGCGCTCAAGAATCACGCAGGGCTGGAAGTGACAGTGTACAGTGACTCTGCCTATGTGACGTCAACCGTGCATGCAGGGTTAGCATGTTGGGAAAGGAGGGGCTACATCTGAGCAGACGGCCCTGCAGTGCAACACGCTGCATTATTGGACAGGCTTATTAAAGCACTACAACTTCTGGTAGCCATCACGATAGTGAAGTGCGCAGCACATACTAAGAGAACTGACTTTATTTCACATGGAAAAACAAATCGTAGACTAAGAAGCCAAAAGATTGCATATGCATCTGATATTTCTAGATTTGGTACTCCTGATGGGAAAGAAAAAATGGTTGTAATAATGGTTGTAAATGAAGGATTTAATCATTTGTCAAGAACACAGTTGATGGAAATTCAGGGCGAAAAGTAACGGTGGACACGGAAGGTGTGTTCTATATCCCCTTCTGAAGCACTGTGGTGACAAGACAGTACTGGTGATGTCTGTAGCCTTATTAAGGGTGGCGTTAGAACAGCTACACTACCATTGCGGAGGACTGGTCCGTACCAAATGAGTTAGAACACGTTGCTTTTTATGTAGTAAATTGCATTGCATGTCAAAGGTTTACTGCTGGGCACACACTGCAAACATTCAGAGGAGTAAGTCCTTGACAAATGGTCCTTTTCAGCATTTACATATTGACTATGTTGACATGCTTTTGACATGCTGCAGGACTGTAATGGATATAGGTAGATGATAGTGGTAGTGTGCCCCTTCTCGAGATGGATTGAAGCTGGTCCATGCACACATCCTGATGCCACTCCTGCTGCAAAGTTTTTAGTTCCAGAAGTATTTCCCAGATTGGGAGTATGTGAGGTGCTGAGGTCAGATAATGGACCTCATTTTGTGAATGAGGTATTCAAACAGATTAGCTTATTGCTTAGTATTAAACGTAAGTTTTCTTCTGCTTATTACCCGCAAGCGAACGGTATTTGTGAGAGACTCAACAGTCTTCTCAAGGAAAGGATAGCAAAGCTAAAATTGAAACTGAAGAAGGGGTGGCTGCATTGCCTGCCCCTTACATTATATGCATTGAGAAATCATCCCGGCTCTGACCACCACCTCATACCCCATGTACTAGTTACAGGGAGGCAGATGAGAACGCCTCTGACTCCTCCATCGAGGACCAGGAGTGATGCCCAGACAACTGCAGAATTGTTAGGAAATGAGTTACGTGAGTACTTACCACGTATGACCGCTAGTATCTCTGTCATTTCAGATCAACTCAAGCGGAAGGGGTGTCAGTCTCAGAACACAGATGAAGACGATACAGCAACCAGACCTAAAAAGCTGTGTTCCTAAATGATTTGCTGGATGCATGGTTCTAGTAAAAAAATTTCACAAGGAAATGGCACAAACCCAGATTTAGTAGCCCTTTCCTTGTGGAAGATGTTACTCCTTCATCAGTTAATGTCCAAGGGAGACAAGCTTGGATACACTTAGGGGATGTGAAAGTCTACGCTGGAGAAACCGTTGCACCCCAACCCACTTAGAAGTAAGTCAAGAAGAAGTTGTTCAGCATGTGCAGACTCGATCGATGACGAGGAAGAAGGACGCAAAGACTATATAGTAGATAGACGAAAATGTACATTTGGACTGTGGCTCCTCTGAAACACTCCTTATAGATATTATAGCAGGAAGTGAGAAAGCAACTGTTCTTGAGCCACAGGAGTTTGCTGGCATTGGACTTTGGGATGCTGAAGTAAATGGAAAAATGCCCGATTTAGACTTCCTTTTCGACGACTGGAAGAGGGAGCAGTTCCCAGACTTGTTTCTCACTGAGTTTCTCTTTGGATGTGCCCATGATGCTGTCAGATGTTGACATACACAGACTACTTCTTCCTGTCTTTGTTTTTATACTCCAAGCTTGCCCTGCTCTGTTTGGGCGCAGCACTGATGTGCACACTTTTATACAAGATCCTAAAAATGGCCCTGTGATTAGACTATTATTGGCAGCAATTATAGAACAAATCAGAAAATTTCCTGAGCATCTCTTCGGATGCACAAATGGTCCTATCTAACGATGATGCCCACAAACTACTTGTCATGATCTTTTACTATTTACTTCGAGTTCACCATTATCTTGTTTGGCTAAACACCAACATGTATGTATTCATACGATATCCTATAAATCGTTCTGCAATCAGTCGGTTACTTGTGGAGATTATAGAGAAAATCAGGCAGCTTCCTGAACACCTGATAAATGTGCCTGAGTAAAAATAGTTTTTCCTTCCTTACCAGTAATTACAGGCATAAATGTGGTCTATTGAACATATTGCAGGTCCAGACAGTGAACAGAGTCAACAAGGTGTGGAGAGACACCAATGGTGGAGCCTTATGTATTGGTGCATAATTCATACCTGTTCAGCATTCATTATCGTTTTTCTGTTTGTACTGATCCATACTGTTTACTTCGATGGTTCCAAAAGGGAAGGAGTCCCGTTAATCCTCCCCACTCCAGTCACCTTTGCAGAACTGGATACTGTAAAAAGGCCAAGGCCATATGTGATTATGCTTACACCAGTAGCCCATGTGAAGGCACTGATTTCTCTGACAAGTGTCCCTATGAGTCCTCCAGTAGGAAGAATGTATACTGATGTATTTCATGAGTTGCTAATATGAGCTAATCTGGCACTAAAAAGATACCAAAGAGAAGTGTGAGGGAAGATGATCATGAGAGTACAGCACATTTGGGCAATAACATGTGGTATCAGCACATGAAAGAAGTAGGACAAACAACTTCTAAGGAGGATTGCTATGTATGTGATCACTTGCCTTATGCTATGGGTAAGTCTACAAAATTCATAGCTATTGAAATGGATGTTCAAACAGCTCATTGCCTGACTCACCTTGCACTCTGTCATACAAGAGGTCAGTTCCAGGGTCAAACAGCATCCTTGGTATGGGTGACAGAATGGTCAGCCCCAGATGAAGATGATTATATCCAAGATTTGAAGACAAGAGAAGGAGCACACACCAGAAATCATGTGATAAGATATGAACAACCTGGTATGAAGGGAACGGGAATCAGATGGGAAATAAAAGGAAGCTCAACTGGTGAGGAAAAACTGATGAGGAAGTTCGAAGCTGCAAGGAAAGAGGCCTGATGCGAATCTGGGGAAGCATACTTTCTCCAGATGACTGGGAAGAAGGCATAGTCGTGTGCAGAGCCATGGCAGTAACTGGTCATCATAAGCCAGTTATCGAACGAGTGGAAAATGGATGCAAACCTTTCTGGCCGAGGCTTGCAAAGCTTCTGACGTGGGTCGAAGACAAAAGAGGCCCATTGCAGATAGTGCATTTGGCTAGTGCAGAGCTATGCTTCAGAAACCATGGCACGAGAAAAGTTGGAGAGATTCAACAATGCGGACACATTTTTGATGTGCCAGGAATGAAAGATGGGACAGTGGTGATAATGGATCACTACTGGGCCCGTGGATCCAGAGCATACATGAATCTGCCCAGAGACTGGGGAGGACTGTGTTGTATAGTGATTGTTCATGTTCCAGCATTGGTGATCCGGAAGAGTGATATGAACATTGGCGAGTTTCCTAAAGCAGATGCTCACCTGAGGAAGGAGAGATCTGCTGAACTCCTTGATCGAATGAAGAGAGAAAATTATTTCTCATCCAAGTCAATAGAGGCCTTTGATACCATTGCATATGAACACAGATTGTTCAGCGCAACTGCTTCAGTTTTTACTGTTATCTTTATGCCTGGGATCCAGATGATGGCAAATACCAAATGGTTACAGCTAACCAGATGGAAGCTTCTGCAGACGATCAACACCACCATAAAGGAATTCAGTGCTATAAAGGAGGGGCTAACAGTCATAAGACTGGTGAGTATTCAGAATAGATATGTCTTGGATATGATTATGGCTATGGATGGAGGTGTTTGTGCCACAATTGGAGAATCATGTTGCACATTCATACCTTCTCACAATGACGAGAATGGCACCTTGACAGAGGCCATAACGATGCTGACAATCCTACACGTCAAGATGGAAGATGAAGTGGAAGACATTGCTGATCACAGCTGGTTTGCGTCCATTTTCTCATGGGTTCCACAATGGATGGCGATCATTTTCAAGTTCTTGGGAGCCCTGTTAGTGATGATCATGTTTGGGTTCTGTGTGATCAGGATAATAATCAAACAATGTAAGAGTACTGTGAAGAAAGCAGTAGGAATGAAGACCATGATTGATGTCGAATCAGGATTCAAACCTAAAGAGCTGACAGATGAGGAAATCAGAAACTATGTAAAGGCCAGTATTCATGCACCTTAGGGAACAAATTTACTGTAGCCAAAGAACCACAAGAAGTATGTGGGAAGATGGATATACTGCAGTCCCAATGGACAATGCAGTCTTATGACCTGGTGTGTTGATGAGCATGTGAAATCAGAAGGATGCCTGAAAGGAGTCATAAAGATATGGTCTCCAAAGAAGCACTTCTTCAGAGAAGGATGTCTAGATGTGAAGACTGATGAGAGAGTGGTCAATGGATTGCCCAGAGGGGGGAGTGTAGAGGAAGAGCCAAATGGTGCTACCAAAAGCTCTACCCCCATGTTGCCTATATGTTGCGAACCAGAAATTTTGACACATGCAGTACCAGTGAGGATGCCTATACTGCAAAGAATTCTTGAGACAAGGTATCCATTGAGGAAGCCTTATATGTATTCACGAAGAAATGATGGTCTTCTGGACAGAGTCCTGGAAGAAGTATGAAAATGGATGAGAAAGAGGACTGGTGGCATCATGAAAAGCAGGACTGACACACCTAGAAAAAGGCAAAATGAAAGAGGAATCTAAGCATTCTATAAGATCTGAAGAGGAGGTGTCAAAGTTAAGCAACATTTTGGGATCGAAATGAAGATGCTTGTGCGAAGAAACACTGAAGAAAATGCAAAGTCATTTTACCCTTGTACAAATGCTGTAACGCAAGTAGACGAAGTAATCCTGAGGCTGGCTACGTAGTGAATAGATTGTGGCGATGTGCCAATGTATATACATAGGAATATATAGAATCTGGATGTTCCATAATGCACTTTAGCAAACTTGAACCCCATGAATAAAAAGGGCTTGAGTGTGGTGCAGTTGGAAAATAGCTGATGGCGAAGGAGAATTCAAGAAAGGCTGGCTAGCCAGCACCCAGAGTCGAGGCCACCGTGAGCCTGGTTGTCTGTCAAGAAGCTACATGAACTTGAGAAAGAAACAAACTTCTATTTGAGGTGGAATGGAAAAATACTGAAGGAGTCAAGAGTTCATCATTTAATAGCATTATATGCAACTAAGAGCTCAAAAACGTGGTCTTCAGTCACATGATCAGAGCAAAATAGACTTTGAGTCGAGCTACACCAAAACCAGAAAATAAGACCATGCCACACTATTTTATTCTCAGGGACAGTGAGCTTCTACAAAGCCAAGTTCAAAGCCTAATTGAATAGCAGACCGCAGGAGTGATGATAGATGTTGGGATAGTTGGGTGAGGAGGCATGATCAGGCTGACCCTCCTAGCATCTGCGGTAACCAGGTTGCGTGCTGCTAACAGGTGGAATATTCCAGAAGGGTACAAGCGTGCCAACCAATTATAGAGAGCCACATATTAAAGAGATCTATAGTTTGTGTAGCCAATAGATCGTCGTGTATTTTGTGACGATGAAGATGACTTGCACTAGAGGGCTTAGTACGCCACCTGATAGTAGGGATCCAATCACTACCCCTGTCAGTATGGAACGATACCTAGATGTTCCTGTTAAACGTATCACATCCCCAAATAGGGTTTCTTAGTTTGCCATGTGGTATGACATCAGTAGTGACGCATTTTTGGAATAAGAATGTTGTTTTTCATGAAACGCATTGAGATCGTACTGTGCGACGTCGGTTGATGTCCGTTGTAACTCCCGGTTTTAGATAATTGCTAATAAAACAGTCCTAAGTTTTGCCAACTTCCTCACTTAGTTTGATTATTGATGTATGAGTAAGTTCTGCATCCCCATCCATCTCTAAGTATTGCTACCTTGTCTTAAAGAGCCCCAGGTCCCTTGGTTCAAATCCCACCAGCTACCTTGCAAGCACTAAAAGAGACTGTTGATCCATATCTTTTGAAGACAACAGTACTCTGTACATACTGCAACACACCACTCTGCCCGGGGAGCATTTTTGAAGTGCCTTAGGCCATGCCCCAGACATTCTGGCCACTGCCCATGGTCACAGGCTACATCACAGTCACCAAAGGTATATCACTATTTTGGTACCTACATTATGACACTTTTCAAAAAATAAAACACTGCTTTCAGGTTCTTGCCAATGCTCCTTACACGGGTTTGCTGCAAATCCGCCCATGTTTTATTTTTTCAAAAGTGTCAAAATCTAAGTATATACAATAGTCATATGGCCTAGCCCCCACTTGACAAAATCCATTCAGCCTTTGCACAAACATTCAAGGTTGGCTCTATAATCCTCTATGAAAACTCTTGTCACATTCGTCAAACGGCAACAAAGTTATAAGCTATCAAACATTTTTTAGACCTCCCTCTAATTTTACCCCCTCTTGATAAAATCCCACAAACTTTGCAAAAACATTCATATCTAGGTCTAAAATCTTTTTACAAACGGATGTGCAGATTTATCAAATGGCACCACATTTATAAGCCCTTAAAATATGTTGGGACCCCCCTCTAATTTTGTTCACAGGACTGCCCAAGACTGTTTGCGGACATCAGAGAAGAAACACACCCGTTTTTGGCTTTTTATTGCCATATCACATCCCGCCCTCATCACGCCTCAACTCCCCAGAGATTGTTTCATTAGTTTGACACGTGGAATGTTGTGTTTTTCAATATGGTTTTACCGCGATATTCGCCGACACCGGCAGCTGTCTGTGGATCCAAATGGCGGGCATTGCCAAAAATCTGGCGCATCGCACAAGTTTCACCATCCAATCAGCGGGTGCGTCCGATGATCACAGACATCACGCCGTCCTCTGTCCTCATATCTGGCTTGATAGACATCTATGCTGTACTACTTCGATTAGTTCTTGGCAGCATGTATTGATTGGAGATAATCAAATAAATACACAGCAAAAACGTTTTTGTGCACTTTCTTTCTTCTCATGTGTCTTGTGTTATCTTTGCATCAGTGTTGGTCTTGGGGTTTGGTTTTTGTTGTTGCAGACTTTGGCGTAATGGTTTATTTTGTCACATTTATGACATGTGATTGCTCCTGCTGTTGCTGGTCGTTTATGTGGTTATTGCCCCCCACAGTTTGAGCTAGCCCCCTTTGGTTTGCTGTGTGAACATCTGTTTTAGTTGATTTTAGGAATTTGTTTCATCTGTGACTAGTAGTGATTACAATTTTCTTTTTTAAATGTCTTGTTGATCGCAAAGATAGACCGTATATGTTTCAAAGCACTATACAGTATTCTTCATAAAACAAGCCAGCCTGGAAAAAACGAGGCATGACAGAAAGGAGAATAATGAACGCATAATAAAGTAACATGACTGCTATCTATGCTCAACTGCCTCCTACTATGCACCTCTTTCTCCAACTCCCTCTCAACCCATCCTCCTCATGTTGCCACCTCATTCCAAGGTCTGGAAACCCAGGTCGGGGCACAATACGCACTCGGCCAAGCCTCAGTGATGAGAGATAATCTCTCTCTCTCTCTCTCTCTCCATTACACGGACTGCAGTAGCGGCCGTGTAGATATGGTTAAGTTGCTCAACTCATAGGATTCTGGAAATCCAGTGTTGTGCAGATCTATTTGGCCTAGACATCGACAACGGACTTGCACCTTCAGTGATAACGTTTGAGTTACAAATAATAAGCAACATATAACCTTATGATTCACAGGGACCCAAAGCCTACCTAACGCGAGGACACCAGTAACAGAATTGGACAACAAACGCTTGTGTCATCGCTGAGCTGAACAAAGAATGGCAACTATTAGTGAAGAATGTGTGAAGTGGCAACACACTTACCACCCTTGTCCCTATATCACTGAGCAAAGTCCAGGATGAGCATTGAAAGACAGACTAATAGTGACACAGAATATATCACATGATAAAAAAATACATAACACCCAAACAACCTTCAACCACACAACGAACTTGCAAAGAGTCAACCCATGGCACAGGGCAGGGTGGGGGTCATTGGTAACCAGGGGTGTTGCTAGGTCTGGAAAAGACCCCGGGCTACGCTAATGTCGGGACTGTCGGGATTCGGGCTAGCTAGAATTTTGGTTGTAGCACCTGAGCTTCTATCTGGGGCTACAACCAAAAGACTAGGGGCTATAGCCCCCTAAGAACTCCCACCCCCCTAGCAACGGCTCTGTTGGTAACATTGGTTGTGGGGGAAACAGGAGCACAAAAGTACAAGATGTGACAACTCAGACTTGATGTGTGATGTTAGGGTGTCAGCGGTGTCCTGCCAAAGCGGGATCGGAGTACCTTGACTTTGCCAGACCATTCTCCCACAATGCAAGCTACTGAACTCTCCATTTCACTCTGGGTTTGAAATGACGTCCCGCGACTGTGAGCTGCTTCGCCCTCTCGCGCCCCCTCCCCGCCAGAATCCATAACAGACCAACGAGAGCCCACCAGGTCCGGGTTAATCCGCCCTGAAATTCAAGCTCATTGAAATAGTCAGGGAGACACCACAGGACGCGCTGCCGCCGGCCGCCAGACGCCGCGACATCTCGAATGCAAAACCTTGCAAATCCCCTTTCTTGAAACAAGCGTTTTATAAAAATGAAACACGCCAGGCTCTGAGCGGGCAGATTAAATGGGTTTAAAGCTCATTATCTCAGGTAGAGGATTAGTTTAGCTCCCTGTCGAGGCGGACAGCCACGTCCAGGTGTAATAGGAGACCCTTTCAGCTCCAGTCCTAATCACTGAGAAAGCACTGAGAGGGTGAGAGTGAGGAGGCAATATTGGCGGGCTCGAGAGGAAATGCAGTTTAGAAGCCAGCAACTTTCAAACTTTACCGTGGCAACACGATATAATAGGGAAATATTACTATTCGCAGCTCCATTCAAAGTGACTCTGTTATCCGTGACACCTACCGCGGCTCATTTCAAATTCGACATGAACTCACTGTTGGACCAGGGGGTCAAGCTAGGAATCCCATCCTTCGCCTCCACGCCAGCTTACAAAGCACCCTACTACTGCCTCAAAACCAGGCAGTGCTTGGGCCAACAAGGCGCTGGCAGCACTGGTGTAACACAAAATTGGGGGGGGTAGTGGGGGGCACCCTGCGAGCCATGCTGAGCCCCCCCCCCCCAAATCGGCAACAAATCACGGGTCCGCCATACTCTGGCATGGCCTAGATTACCACGCTTGCACAATACCCACGAACGTGCTGCTGCAAGGGTACGCCGCACACTGCACTACGAGAAAGATATAAATATGTGTTTTAATGCATTATGCAGCACACTTTCTGGGGAAAATTGGCTAAAAGGCCAGAGCATTTGTAATTGTTTTGTAGGGCAGCACCAATCTAAAAACCCAATACATGCAAGTCGCCAACAGTGCACAGGAGCATTAATGGTTTAATTAATATAACGCTTTGCTATTAAAAATGCCATGCCACGAAGAAAACATGTCTAACTGGCAGCACAATGTACACGAGTCTAGACACATAACATATTACAGTAAAGCATGCCAGAACCCATTTAGACATACCTAGACTGGTTGCACCAAAATGCCAATGGAAGCCATAACACTTACCATGTTAATTCTATCACATTTGCTGCAGTGCAGTAGGAAACGGCTAGACTGGCAGCACGCAAATGCCAGTCTAACCAGGTAATTACACTTAGCAGGACTGCTTTATCAGAGATGCCCAGGGCAAAAAAAGTCAAGCAAAACTAAGAAATGACCACACTGGCTGCACCAAAATGCCACTCTAGCCACTAATACCACATAACAAGCCTGCTTAGCCTGGATTTGGATGACCATTAAGATGTATCGCATAATCTACATCCCACCCCCCACATCCTCCCACACATCCCCTCTCCCTCCCAACCCCCAGTTTCTCGGCCCAGAATGACCTCCACATCCCCTTTCTTTGTCCCAGTGCTTATGTATGAGGCTCCTTGCCTCATAAGTAAGTACTGCGATGAGGAAGAGTGGGACTAGGAGTAATGAAGATTACAGGCAACTAAGCCAGGCATTACCTACATATCCCTCTACCTCATCCCAGTACTTATGTATGAGTCAAAGTGCCTCATACACAAGTACTGGGATGAGAAAGAATAGGGCTATGAGTAAAGAATATTACCAATAAGTAACCAAGGGATTAAACACAAGTAGTGGTGCAACACCATTGAGCTAGCTGGGCTTTAGCCCCCCTTGACATTTTGGGCTATGTTGACTCGACCTGGCTGACCTACCGAGCCGTTGCCGGACAGAACAGGACACAGATGTTAAACGGCACTGCTGTTAACAAAGACCCAGCAATTACTAATGTAAAGCATTTCACTCTCAGTACCTGCATTAAAAATGCATAATTCTTTAGGCAACTGAAATCTTGATGTGGGTTTAGTACTTGCATGCCAGTGAACTGATTGTAAGGGTAGCGAGGGCACACAAGACCGCTTATTCTCACAGCAGTCCATAGGGGGTGCTTTCTGACTTAAAGAAGAGTTAACTGCTTTCAACATTCAAGCTGCACTAGAATAGTCTCATTAGAATGCATAAAGAAGTTAGATGCCCCACACAAATAAGCTTGCCTCTCCCCCACCGCCTGTGAAGTAAGCACCTCTCCCAACATTTGAAGCTTAGCAGCGCCTCCTCCCCAAAAATATAGCTTTTGTTGCGTCCCTGAGGACAAGCACACACACCATTCAACATACACACACATGCACACTCAACCACCCAGACATTTAAGTATGTACCCTTTCACCATACAGGCACACACACCCAGGCAGCCACCCACATATTTAAGTGTGCGCCCTTTCACCATAGACGCACACAGGCAGCCACCTATACATTTAAGTGTGCACCCTTTCACCATACACTCATACAGACAGCCACCTATATATTTAAGTGTGCACCCTTTCACTGTACAATCACATACGCCACCAATACATTTGTGTGCACCCTTTCCCCATACACTCACACACACACACATGTCATGGGGTTGAGGGGAGCCGTATTACTTCAAAAAGAAATGGTTTCTTTTTGAAGTCACTCCGACTTCATAAAGAAATTATTTCTGTTATGGACCGCACCATAACAGACATACTGGGAATACATGATAAAGCAAGCATTCTATGTGTTATTACATGGCTAGAGTAGCATTTTAATGCAACCAGTCTAAATTTTTCTTATTTTGGCCTGGCATTTTATTCTGGGCATCTATGATAGGCAAACATGTTATCTGTTATTATATAGCTAGAATGGCATTTGCTGCATCCAAACTAGTTATTTCTTACTGTGGCATGGTATTTTTAATGGCAAGGTCAACAAGAGTATTTCCTTGCGTGGGGATACTGCCATGTATTGAGCATGTTTTCAAATAGTATTATAACTCGCATTATGCACAATGCAAACATGTTCTTATATGGAAATACTAGCATATGTCTGTGCAGCCATCATAGGCATGTATGGGCGTAGCTAGCTTGAAAAATGTTTTTATAATGGCATTTATTGTGGGCAAATGCATCATGAAAATGTGTTAGAAAATGCTTCTGTGCACTGCTGGTGAGTTGCATCTATTGGCTGTTTGGATTGGATTTACCCTACAAAATCAATTGCAAACTGTCTGGCTTTTTACCTATTTTTTCCATAGAAAGTGTTCTGTATAATGCACCATTTTAACCCATTATTGAAATATGTTTCTTGGGATGGGTGAGAAAACCCCTGAAACCTCTGTTTGGTCCGGGCCCCCTCACTATGCTTGGTCGCTGTGGCATATTTGTGGGAAATGTTTACGTCCCTCCTTTTAAAATATTCACAAGCAGCCCGAGGGTGAATGGCTGCTTGGTGAATGGGTTTGAATGTGTTCATGCAAGTCTGGGGCCAACGCCAGGGGCAATGAAGCCATGGATGTTTTCTTACATGTTTTACTGGTATTTTGGGGGCAAAGCCAACTTGATATGATATGGCATTTGTAACGCGCCTATACACAAGTGTTTCAAGGCGCGAAGAGGCAGGGAGGCGGGAACAAGGGGAAGACAGACAACGATCCTACTAGGCCAGGTGTCATTTAGATCTATCTACACAATCGAGGTCAATGTTTACTTTGACCAGCGGGACTTTGCTGGTTGACTAGCTAACCGTGCCCCATTTGAGCTTGTTGGGGGCGTGCCTCGCTGGTTCGGCTCGCGTTACGTGCGAGTCACGTGACAACACGGGGAGGGCTTTTAAATCGGATCCCTTGAGCCGGACTGGTGGATATGCCGGTAGATAGGATTCACGCGGCCACCCCGGTTGTTTGTCGGAAGAAAGTCACTGAGGTAAGAGGGGTTTCAGGGATAGTTCCCTTTGAAATTCCGCTTCATGCGCAAGACATTCCCGCCTAAGTGCGGTTATTATGTTATATTTTTTCTGACTCTGCAGCTGTTGAGATTTGTAGACAGAGGGCATTTGGTATATTCTCGCAGCTCCCATATGTGTGATCTGTTTCATGTTCAAGACCATTTAGTGGTGAACGTGTACATGGGAGCTAGGTCGAGTTCATGTGTGCATATAATTATGACACGCTTCATGTATTAAGCATTTTAAGCATATACGTGATTCTAGTCCTTGTAATTTTATGGGACATTTTACAGATCAACTATGGTTTTCTGATCCGTTTCTCTCTGCGGTTCTCTCCTTTCTGTCCCAGAATTCGGTACTTTTACGGTCACAACTAACTTTGTTGCCGTGGTCTATACTACTGAATCAGAAGAGTCCTGTCGTGACACGGTCGAGACTCATGCAGAGACTGGAAAGAGTTTGATTTCTCTACATAGGTGAGCTTGTTGCCCGTTAGGATGCTTGTGCACAAAGGAAGTGTATGGTGTGTACTGGCATTTTTGATGGGGATCATTTTTATTTATTTGCCCTCCAGATATTAAGCTAATATGGAAGGCTGTCCGTGTTGATCTCTATGGATTCCCATAGTGTATGGCTTCTCATTTTGTTTTTCGGCTCCGTGTTTACAGACAGGTATCAAGTTGCCACCACTCATGTACTGAGCACAGGTTGAGGCTTTTTCTTCTAAAAAATCAGTGTCTGGACGCCGGGTGATTTCTTGGTGACGCGGTGCCCCCAACAGTGTGCTCTTGTGGGTTACCCCCGTTTGGGCTCTCCCGCCACAAAATTACAGCAGACGCAATGTAAGTGTTTTCTAAATAATTACTCTCACTGTGGGATCTCTTTCATCCCGTGGGGTCCTGGTTATGCCGACTTTCGGGTAACATGAGGTCTCACTCCTCGGTGAGGTATTACTTGGTTGATTTTGAGTGTCTAAGAGGTGCCACGAGGTGTTGGTGATGGTGGATAGATTTTAGAGGCACCAATTTATTATGGTGTCTTCTACCGGTTTGTGGATTACGGTCCGCTTTCTGTTTCCTTAGTTGAAGAGAGTTGAAAGGTATTAATAACCTAATCTACGCCACATTTACTGAAAATACGATGGCAGTAATGGTCAATCATGAAATTCAAGCATTTTAGCTTGATTGACTCAGTGTTCTTTTGTTTGTATCTAGGTGTGCTCTGTTGGTGTATTCTACATATTTCCTTTTTCTCCATCTACACTCCATCTGACTCCGCTGGACCATAGTGCCCCTGAAGAATTTCTGTTTACTGGATGTTATACAGAAAGAAACATGTCGGGTTGGGGATCTTTTGTTATTTGTGAGCAAGATTAGAAGTCAAATCCACCCGAGCCAGTAAAGTTCATAATAACATGGAATAGGCTCTTAGGTGTTAAATTTATGGTTCATACTAACAATGGATTAGATATTGTATAATGATGTTTTAGATTGTTTGAAGTTTTACTGAGGATAAATTGTTGTATCATTGTATGGATTGTGAATGATTTTCTGAATGACTTGTGTATGCATGTGGTATGGTTGTAGTGTGGTTGGACGTGATTTAGGTATGGTTGTAGTGTGGTTGGACGTGATTTATGGATGGGAATGTTGTATCAGATCAGTCCGATAATGAATTGGAGGGATTGATCTACATGAAATATTGTTGATACTAATGTTGTTGTATGTTTTTTACTAAAATATGACTTTTTCTAGTGATTTATTTAATAAATGTTAATAAATAATAAACACTTAATTGTTTGAGCGTCTACTGGGTTGAATTTAATCGTTTCACCTCACAGAGTTGTTATATCATGATAGACGCATGTGCTTCACGGTTGTTTTGTGTACTCAGAAGTTAGTATGAGTTTGTAGGTTTTGTTACTACACCAACAGTGGCCACCTGAACACTTTACTACTCTGACCTTTTATGTTAATTTTGTGTATGTTCTATCCAGGCCAGGTCACAGTATTTGGATATTCCTGGTATCCCCTGTTACTCTAGTTTTTGGTCATTTAGATTGTGCAGGTGCAGGGGTAAGGGGAAGGGAAAAAGTGCAAGGGGAAGGGGAGGGGGGAAGTGCAGTACAAGGTAAGTAGAATAAAATAAATAAAATAGGGCCAGCTGGTGGCAAGTGCAAGGTAAGTGCAGACAAGTGCTGGGAGGGGGGCTGTAGGGATATAGAGACAGTCCCGCAGTGCAGGGATTGCCAGGGAGGCAGTGCAAGTGGAGAGTGTCTGGGCCCAGTACCGAGGTCGGTGAGAGTGGCCCAGTTGCAGATTCAGTGCAGTTTCAGTGAAGAATTTAGCAGGGGAGAGGGAGAGAGAAAGCAGAACCAAAAAGGAAGGTTTTGAGGTGCTTCCGGAACCGGAGATGGTTCTCCTCAAGTTTCAGGGAGGCAGGAAGGCTGTTCCAGAGGGAGGCCCCTGCCGCGGAGAGAGGTCTACCCCCAGCTTGTTGCTTCGAGAAGCGGCTGACCCTGAGGGAGTTGGAGACGGATTAGCGAAGGGCTCGGGAAGGAAGATATTTAGGAAGAGAGAGTTGAAGGTATTCAGGCCCCAGGCCCCAGCAGGCCTTGTGGACAATGCAGAGGGTTTTGAACTTAATCCTCGTAGCCACTGGGAGCCAGTGTAGAGATTTCGGTCCTGGAGAGATACGGTCCCTGGGCTTGAGGCCAAGGACAAGTCTCGCAGTCCTGTTCTGGATGAGTTGCAGAGGGCAGAGAGTGGATGCAGACAGATTAAGATAGAGGCTGTTACAGTAGTCCAGCTTTGAGAGAACCAGTGCTCGGGAGACCGTGAGCTTCTGGGGGAAGGAGAGGAAGGGAAGAATACCTCTGAGGAGGTGCAGCTGGTAGTGTGGCTTCTTAGAGACATCAGATATATGAGGAGAGAAGGAGAGTGTGGAGTCGAAGATGACCCCGAGGTTTTTTGCCTTGCAGGTGGGAGCAGGAAGAGGGCCAAGAGAGGCTGGCCAGAGAGCTGCAGGGAAGGAGGGAGTGGGTGTGCCGATGAGTAGAATCTCAGTCTTACTGGCATTAAGGCAGAGGTCATTGGCGGCACACCATTCCTGGATAGCAGACAGACAGTCAGAGATGAGGGAAGGAGAGGAGGAGGCCGAGGGTAGCCTGAAAATGAGCTGGGTATCGTCCGCATAGCACTGAAAGTTGGGGCAGAGAGCGGCGATGCGGTGGGCAAGGAGTGCCAGATACTGGTTGAACAGCCAGGGAGAGAGATTAGATCCCTGGGGGACACCACAGGTGGAAAAAAAGATGTCAGAGAGGAAGGACCCCAGTTGGACCTGGGAGGGTCGATTGGAAAGGAAAGAGGTCAGCCACGCCAGAGCCTGACCAGTGATACCCAGGTTATCACGGAGACGGTTGAGCAGGATGGCATGGTTGACTGTGTCAAAGGCAGAAGAGAGATCGAGCAGAATGAGAAGACACAGAGTGTTGGAGTCGAGGTTCAAGAGCAGGTCCTCACGGATGTTCAGGAGAGCAGTTTCCGTGCTTCTGGCAGCTCTGTCATTAAATGGTGAAGGATTTCGGGTTGGAGGTTTTACGGCACAACGGGCAGTAGAGTGGACATTATCTTTCTGTGGCATCACATGTTTTACTGGTGTTAAGGGCATAGTCAATATGAAGAGTGTTCTTACATGGTGGGTGGAGGCATTTGTGCAGCCAGTTAAGCAAATGTTTCCTTACTGTAGTATTGCATGTTTTACTGCAGTTGAGGGTAAAATAAACATTAAGCATGTTCTTGCATGGTGGTGCAGGGGTTGGGCAAGCATTTTCCCAGGGCATGCCCCGAAGGATGTTATAATACAAATAAGTGGGGGTAGCCTTTACATCATTCCACAAAGCGCCCTCAGCACAGTAGGAATTGAAGTCGCCCCCCAAGATTATTCTGTTTCCAAAACCCATTTTATACCAAGCCTGAAATTTCTCTATCAAACGCTTCTATATTGTCTCAAACGTAACACTCGCAGGGTTCCAATGAGGTTCACCAATAATACCGGCTGCTGTCCCACATTCAGGTCTAACTTAATCGCCAACATCCATTTGTTGCAAAAAATCGATTCCCACTTAATCCCGAGATTACAATCAATGGCTACTGCAAAACCCCCTCTTGGTCATCCCAGGGCCCCTCTTATTGCTGGACTCATGATGATGTGGAAGCCCTCAAGTACAAAGTGGGATTGAAGCATAGTCTCTTGGAACATATGGATGCGAGCGGATCCCCATCAATAATTTTAGCCATACATTTAGATAGGTTCACACCTCCACACGTGTTCCAAGAAAGCACTCAGGCCTTAATATTGTCATGGATGCCCTGATTATTATCTAATATTCTTGAACGTTTTCAGGGCCGGGTGTATCCATGACCAATCTTGTCCATTACCAAAAGAATTAGCAATTAGAGACAGCACATCCCCAGGGTCCCGTGGAACAATATCATTGGGCACCCTAGATACCTCTTTTGCTGACGAGTCTATTGCTTTAAAGGCTAGGAAAGTTTTTAGCATTCATGGGCCCTCATTAGGACCCTGGCGGAGAGGGTTTTACGCCGGCGTAGTGCATGGCGTACCTCTCCGCCAGACTACGAGTTCCCGTAGCGCCATGGATGATTTTTACGCCTGCTTTTTGCAGGCGGAGAAATCCATGGCGCTACGGGATCTTGATGTTTATTACGCCACCGTATTTTACGGTGGCGTAATTAACGCCTACCCCACTCACATTATACCCTATGGGGCAAGAATGGGAATGGGGAAGGGTAAAATGGAGATTGGGGACTTACCGCCCCGCCAAGGTCGGCATGGGGCGGTAAGTCCGCCAAGCACCTTGGCGGAGTTGGCAGCTTTGCGCCATGGACCATGGTGCAAATTGCACCATGGTCCTCCGCCAAGGTCCTAATGAGGGCCATGGTGTTTTTCAGTCCAACTAGTTCATAGCCCAAAACAATAGGTTTTCCCCCTGGCCCCACACCAAATTGGCCACTATTTCCAAATGAAAATCGCTGACCATTCAGTGATTATCCGCAATGTCCAAAGAGATGGCATCAATATCGTCTGTAATAATAGAGCTCAAGAGAGGAATCTTTTTAAAGATAGATAGTACACTAGGGGCCTCATTACGACTCAGGCGGTAAGGGTTTTACGGCGGCGTAAACAGCGCCGACCCTTACCGCCTGAGTACGAGGTCCCTTAGCGCCATGGCGGACTTAACACCTGCTTTTAGCAGGTGTTAAAATCCATGGCGCTAAGGGACCATGGAGTTAATTACGCCACCGTAATTTACGGTGGCGTAATTAATGCCTTCCCCACTCCCATTATGCCCTATGGGGCAAAAATGGGAATGGGGAAGGGTAAATGGGGATTGGGGACTTACCGCCCCGCCAAGGCCAGAATGGGGCGGTAAGTCCGCCAACCACCATGGCGTAAACGTAGTTTACGCCATGGTGGTAAAGTCACGGCCCAGGCGGTAACTTACCGCGTGGGTCGTAATGAGGCCCTAGATCTATTAAGCTTAGATTGTTTATCAGACATATTGTTGGTAACGCAGCCTACTATTTTCGTTGCAGATCGAATAGACTCCTCCTTCGATGTTAATGATGGAGGGTATATGGATGATGCAATATTAACCTGGGAAGCCAATATGGCTATATGCTGCTCTTGAGTGCCCATCGTTTCCTCAGAGTTAAAAGGGCCATTGTCCTTGGATTGGGTACTCGTTGATGGAACAGTGAAACCCACCACTTGATTGGCAGGGAACCCTGGTCCACCCCCATTAGCAGACAAGTTCACCATAATCTGTGATCCTGTTGATACTCGGGCATGGGTAGTACTAATGATCTTACCAAAGGCTGTGATCTTAGTCTGCTTAGTTTGGTCATATTCAGACAAGACTACCCCAGTCTCTGCTACTATACATCCTGTAGATATATTAGCAGACGCATCAGTCCCCTCTTCACAGGCCGTAGACAGTGCAGTATCATCGTCACGAACATCAAATCGCTCTTTCGAGCATGCTGGACCACCCCCATGTGCCTGGTCCCCGGCATGATTATGTCAGTTTGTTTCTCACTTCCTGATATTTGGCGAATGTCTTTTAATTTTGAATTCCACCCTCTAAGCCCAGCAGAAGGCATATTTTTAGATTTTTTTTATGGTTCTGCTCATTTTTACATTTCTTGCCCCTATATGGGAATCTCCTGTCTAGAAAATTAGGATTTTCACAGTTAGATGTTGTAGGAGGTGCATCACTCATCGAGACATCAGTACAGTGTTGCATCTGGAGATTTTCTAGATCCCCCCAGTGGCCTCCACTAAAGCCGAGGTGCTGTCTGGAGTATCTACAATTTGCACATCATGTGAATTGTCAATATTAGCTGCCCCTACTAGATATATAGGGACAGCCTTTGTATTGGTCGCCAGGGCCTCGCTTAGCTCCTTCGATGTATTACGCTGGATATTCTCGGTTGTAGAAGCTGTTTGAGAATTAAAGAGACCTTGGCATCAAGATTTGTTAATCTTTCAATGTGCTCATGTAGCATTTCCTTAACGTGCCTTATACGCACGGTTTGAGGAACCATCCCCCTAACAAATCCATCCAAAAATGTCATTTGTGTCATAAGTTCATTAAAGGGTGATTGTTAACCGGTTAACACCCCCCACCCCCAGATTATCCTGCATGTCTGTCAGTGGGCCTCATTATGAGTCCGGAGGTAGCCGTGCCAGTAAATACTGCCATGGCTGCCGCCTGAGTCATTTTTTTCCGGCGCCCGGCAATGGGGACCTACCGGGGCATTACAGCCCCGGCGGTCCCGGTAATTCCCTATTGCCAGGAGCCGGAAAATATTACTCCCCATTCCCATTCGAGTCCCATTGGACTCAATGGGAATGGGGAGGATGGATGCACCGGCACCATTTATGAATGGGGCCGGTGCATCCATCAAGGTCTGCGAGTGACGTTCTGCCCGGCAGGTCAGACCTGGCGGGCGGAAAGGCACCTGCTCGCAGACCTCGGAGTGTGCCGGTCCGGTAACAACGGTTTACCGGCACTGTTGTTACCGGACCAGCACACTCGTAATGAGGCCCAATGGCTTTAAAACAAGATTAAGTCTAACACGCAGGTTAGATAGTGAAGGAGATACTAACCCGCGAGGCCCCAGAGAGCTGCTCCGTGCAGTGCGATTTAGAATTGTCTGAGAATTAGAACCTTCCCTAGAAATAGAAGCCACAATCCTAGGAGGTGCATTTAAAGCTCCATGCTCGTTAGTGGACTCAAGCTGAGCATGAGACCGGTCTAAACAACCCTCCCTCTCCTTCGGCGTACTCTGGATTTCAGTACTACTTAATGGCTGATTCGACGTGATTTCCTGCACCATATTGCAAAGACTGGCCTGTACCTGGTCTTGCACTATGGGTATTGGATATACCAACCGTCCAATCCTTTTACCCCTAAGGTCCCCCCAAACTAGGCAATCCTGCAGTGGTGTTAAGGGCCCAATCTCCCTTAGCCCAACCCCACAGATGAGTGCTAGTGTTTGGCCCTTCAAGAGCACCAACACCAGACATTCGCCTATGGTCTCTTGTAGTAAATGACTCATCCAAAATTGAGGGCATATCTAAATCAATTATATCCTTTAGAAGCTCCCTTGTTGCAGTTGAAGCTAGGTGAAATTAATCCTCCATGCAAAAGTTCTCCCATTCCGGCTCCTGTGGTATTGTTGGGGGTCAACCTCTTAGGCCTTGCGCCCAATTTTATTGTGCAATTTGCAGGTGTCGCGTCAGTGTGAAATGGAGATTCGGAGGAACCACTACCCCACCTCCGATGTTTTAATAGAATTTTCTGGGGTTTTCACACAACTGTGCCACACTTATTTTGAGATGCCAATCTCTAATTTTGAATAATGAAAACAAATTGTTTGTAGGATTAAATAATAAATCTCCCGTAGGGGAGCCCTTTTTATTGACACTTGTTTTGGCTCACAATGAGCCTTTTTCAAAACATGGCATATCTCATTATCACATCAATTTTGATGTTCCAAATATGTAGATGTAAAAGGTGGTGGTGACCTTCTTGAATCACTGGGTTAGAATCCCACCTGCAAAGTGCAATATCCCCTTTGCTCTCGTCGGCTTAATGGTTTGGAAATGCTGGAACACTAAAGCAGTAAAGCAAATCACATTCGGATCGCTGTCTAGCACACTAGAGTCACAAATGTATTACCGTAGTAAGTATGCTGCAGGCGGCAGGCGTGCACAGACTGCACAGACTGCTTGTGGTAATCAAACTCGCGCAACTCTGCCTGGATCACACGATGTTGCTCACACAACCACAAAGCCACCACAGACAACACTGACAACACTCCGAAGTACTGTGCTTCGCTCTACGAGTGTTCAGTGTTTTTATGCAGGTTGGAAGGAGTCCAGTCCCAGCAACAGAAATGGTCGAAGGACTTGCACAGGCACGTAGGAACAGAGTAGCAGGGTGCCCAACACTGACAACACTCCAAAGCACTCCACTTCGCTATGCGAGTATTCAGTGTTTTTATGCTGATAGGGAGGAGTCCAGTCCTAGCAACAGAAATGGTCGAAGGACTCACACAGACAAGTAGAAACAGAGTAGCAGCGTGCCCAACACTGACAACACTTCGAAGCACTCTGCTTTGCTCCACGAGTGTTCAGTGTTTTTATGCAGATGGAGCGGAGTCCAGTCCCAGCAACAGAAATGGTTGAAGGAGTCGCACAGGCACGTAGGAACAGAGTAGCAGGGTGCCCAACACTGAGAACACACTACGAAGCACATATTAGCACCGGGAAGATTTTTGTGTTATCCTTCATGCCCTGTAACAAATGCCATGCCACAATTACAAGACGTAGCCAGACTGGCTGCACCATTCTGGCCATCTAATAACATGTATCATGTTTGCTTTACCCTTCATGCTCGGTATCAAATTCAATGCCATTTAGACACCATGGCCAGAGTGGCTGCATGTGGGCCGGTGCAGCCAAGTAATAACACTCACCATGCATGCTTTACCCTTCACGGCCAGTAAAAAAAATAATCAGTGTCTCTAGTAGTACAGCTCCCCGCCCACCCCTAATTTGGAGGCCTGCTCCTCATTCACCTACCCCAAGGAAGACACACTCACTCACTCGTACAGCACACATGACTCATTCACAACCTCAGTGCGCATACATAAAAACAGACTGGGGCTGATTTACAATTTCAATGTGAAAAAACTTTGTAAATCAGCCCCACTCTCTCTCATTCATTCACCAGCACATTCATGCAGTATACATCGTGAATTCATGTAGCATGTAGACAAGCATACACACATAAAAACAAACACACAGACATTCACGCACATACACACTCAGACAACCCCCTTACATGCACGCATACATGCAAACAAATTAAAAAATACATTAACATTCATTTAATATGTCACTAACCTGCTCACACCGCCACACAGGAAGATGGCCGGGTGGCCCGCCCACTCCGCAGAACATGCTGACTGACAGGAGAGCACTACTCTCCTGCTAGTCACTGCGTACTCCATTAGTGCAATATTGGGAGGCAGCGGGGACAGACTTCCTACACCCCACTGGCCTCTCATCATTGGGAGCTACCTATTTTGAACTTTGCTTTCTTTTTCAAGTTCTCTGCTTTGAAAAAGAAATAAAAACAACAGAGCGGACTGATGAGCCCCTGTGCTGGAGCAGGCAGCAGAGATGCCCCCCGCCGCATATTAAGCCCACCCCGGCCGTAAGGAACCAGCACTGCCTACAAAAGCGGGCAGAAACCGGGTACACATTTCTATGTCAGCTGCAAGGAAGGTTACAAACTTACTTTCCAACTAAGCTCCCTTCCAACTCATAAGCAAGTGCAATGTGTGCTATTCCAAAAGGCAATTGCAGTGCCCATTTTGTTCCTTTAAACCTAGCGCAGCGCATTCGCGAACTCTGCCTCTTCAAGTAGCACTGTTTGGCATTTGCAACGTTCATTTAGAACATTTCGTTCCTACTTTTTAGTTGCTGTGTTCTTTTCTGGCTTATATGATATAAATACAGAAATGTTGATTAAAATGAAGAAAAAAATGAAAACGTAGAGTACATTTTTAAAATTGGGCTTTAACTCTTTTTAAAGTGGGTTTTTTCAAGTTTGCAACGTGATATTTTAGATAAAACTACAATTCGGCTTCATATTCAGCTTTGGGGAATACATCATACTTTATAAACGGCAAAATGGCTCAGTAGATTAAGCACTCATTGCTGTGATCTGTGTTTGATCTGCAAGCCGCAGGTTCAAATTCTGGCAAGGTCAACTCAGCCTTTCATCCTTACAAGGTCGATAAAAGTGAGTACCAATTTCGATTGGATAATATTGATGCATGTAAATATGTGCTATGTAAAGCACTTTGGAACAAAGCGGTATATAAATATCAAATAATTATTATACTTGATGAACTTTTAGCTATTCGGCAAAATACTAAACAATCTATTCAGAAGCGTCATGCCTCCCAACGCTCACTCCCATTTCCTTTCCCCATCACCAAAGACCCACAACCTAGGAAATCAGTGACCGTGATCTTAAACTTCAGCAACTGCTCACTTCTTCTGCTGCAGCCCCATATGTTCAGCCACTTGACCCTGAACATATGTTGCCCCCCTCGTCTTCAGAAGGATGCACTAATGCTCCAGCATCCTCATGGGTGTCGGCCTCCCTTTTTGCTCCCCTCTTAACAAAGTACTGGTTGATGCCGCCTGCATGCTCGACACACTCCTACAATCCTTTCCCACCTCTGCACACCTGAACCATGCATTGTGTGCCTCTCCATGCAGAATGGCTCGTGTTTAAATTCCTTTTTTCTCTGATATAAATCTCTGCATGTGCTAGCTCCTCCCCTGACCACATATATGGCTATTTCCTGTTACCCCCTGCCTTGTCCTCCACGATGATTGTCCAAGACATTACTAGCAGCTCCACCCACATTGTGCAGATAGTTTCTTGCACATTTTCACCCTCCCGTCCCTGCATCACTCAAACTTCTTACCCCCAGAACTCAAGTCCACCCTCACATTGTCTGGGTTCAAGACCACACCTGAGCTACATCTCCTCATTATTGGAGAAGCCACAGGTATGAACAAGAACACCACTCGCCTTCCTTTATCTCCTGAACTATGGCCCTACCTGAGCATCTCTTCCCCCACTTCAACCTGGTGATCTATCACCTTAAAGGAGCTTCTCGCAACGTTCTTTAAAAAAAATGCAATTAATCAAATACTTAATTTCGGGGAAGCACTAGAAACGTCCACACGTCCTTTACTATATAATAAATCCATACCTGAAAAGCTTGCTTTCACTATGAGATATTTATGTTGAATTGATTTCCATATGTTTCAAATTAGCCCTCTATGCCAAAGTACTTATCAATAAAATATTTAAACAAAAAAAAAGAACTTGCAAAGCAATTCGAAAATGTCCACACATAGGAATGCAAGACAAAAATAAATCATAAAAAGCCTACCACTAATAAATTAATACATAACAACAAATCTTTATCTGAATGTGCTCATTGGCCATATCATTTTGCGCTTCCTTAACTGCGTAACTTTGACTTTCTTTTCTGCCAAGAACTGTATAAGGGGCGCCTGCGAAAGCCACATTTTTATATGTCATTGATTTGGAGAGGTCGAAGGTTTCAAATAAGCACCATGCAGTAAAGTCCTGCAAGACTGGTATGAAATTAAACATTCTCACATGCTCATAACCAGGGCTCACAAATAAAAAGTATGCCAAGTATTCACGATACTTCCTAGAGACTTGGCACAGCTCTGACTCAGTCATCTTCCGTTTATATTCTAATGAAGCTCGCGGTAGGGTGCCCCGGCGGAATCTAAGATATAGGCCCTGATTCATGGAATTATTTGCATGTAAAATTGGGATTTGCGGGCAGAATGGCATGCAAATCCCAGTTTTACACACACATAATTTCATGAATCAGACTTTTAGTGTAGGACAAAAAGGCGGAGAAAGGTGAATCAAGATACTCCTTGTAGCCAAATATTATTAATATAATTAATATAATATGATGATTTGCTCACTATAAGGTGGCACTAGTTGATTGTGCACAGGAAGCTAGAGTTCTTCCCTTAGCTAACTTTGCATGTGCATGTCTTATGGCTGGAACTACTTCGCTACAAAGGTTGTCCCTATTGATCAAGAGATCCTTAAAGCCTAAAAGTTTAAGTTGTTTTTATATGTTTACACCAGGCTAATGACTGGCCACCATTTTGGCCCAGCAGATCAGAAAGTGCTTCACAGTATTTTCCCAGATGTGGAGACGACCACAGACATACCCAATATAAAATCGTTCGGGATAGGGAGTTTCTGCCGCAGTAGAATTCGTCAAAGTATATTTCATCAAATTCTTTTCATCGGATTTTGATGCACATATATCGGGGGAGAAAAATGAAAAACAGATAGACTACCCCTCTCTTTTAGTCTTATATGGAACTTACGTGGGAGTTAAAGGCAACCTAACTATATCATTGGTTAGGCAAACGCCGGCGAAGAGAAATTATACTGATCACTCTAAGTGGTAACAAAAGTTCTGTCTCTTTAATAGTTATAAAACATCTTTAAAAAGCATTCTTAAATTGATGCTCAATCATAACATTCATTCTACAAACCCTTGGCCCATTATGTTCACAAACAGCATAAATATACAGAATTACTCTGGTGTGTCATTCAAGTGATCCAACCATCCCCTAGGGGCGGCAATATGGATCTCAACCTGTCCAGATGTGAGCAAAAATGGATCTACAACCTTGACACTGTTAAACATGGCCTTAATATCGCCATAGAATGGAACACACTTCTTTAAAGATGAGCATAGAAAAGTTGTCCTCGAGAACCAACGATGACAGAAATAGCACCCTGCACCATTGCTGCATCGTATCAACAATGCCTAAAGGTAGATTACTAATAGTAATAGGTCAACAGCACCGTTTGAAAAGCACAATTCATGCTCTCTAACGGTGTCAAAAAATATTTATAAAAAATAACATCGACTAATTAGCCCGTGAAACGGATGACTAATTATAAAACACATACAGTGATAGCCATAAATGAGTTCGCCTAACCCATTCCAGTGTATATATCGAAATCAGGCAATTCCAAGTAAAGCCCGGTTCGCATAAACACATAAAAATACATTACAAGAACAAAATTGAAGTCATACCTCGGTTTCACAATATCAGTTCCAACTCCCTTGTGGCTTGGAATAATATAAGGGCGACCATGTGTTTAAAGCATATAGATTGAAATTAGGCAAATTCAAGCAAAGCCCATTCCGTATAACAAACAGGAATGCAGCATTAAAATAAATAATGAATCGATTTAGGTCATATTATCGTCTTAAACTACTAGTCCCATCATCCTTCAGGCGTGTAATAACAAACTGGCGATCACGTGCTGGTATTTCTGAACCATGTGACCGTATTTAAATAAGACTCAGTTTCACTTTAAACCGTGTTGCCGATGCCTGAGACCAGTCAGCTTTCCAGCGCACGCTTCTTTGTGGACAAAAAAGGTAAAATACGCTCTCGAACTAAGTGACCTTAATATGAAAACGTTACTAGCTCAATTTCTTGCTTTTATGAACTTGCACCAAAGAAGACACTTTGCGAATGTTAACAGTCAAAAGCTAATTACTGGTTTAAAACCACCCGGCAACGGGTTTCTTTTATAGATTGCATTTAACAGCATGGCGGCTAAAGTAATAACGGATTAGTTGTAATGAAACCTGATAAGATTGTAAGCAACCCTTGGGTACATTTAACACCAACGGCACAAAAACAGACGGGCCGTGGCCCTGCCATAATGAGTTTTAAACAACCATAGAGATACGTGTCAAAATCATGTGCCCCAGAGCTCATTTTGAGCTTAGTTTACAAGCAGGTTTTTTCTAGTTGTTCATACATACAAGTGCTCTCAAGCTCATTACATCTCGTTTCCATTACCATAGAAAACAATTCCATTCACGGCCTCTCAGTCCATCCTAAATCACCAGAAGGCATCGGGCAACATTCAACTAAGGCATCAACGACCATTTATGTACAAACAGCTGAAGCCAAACTGTAAGTCGTCATTTCCCCTTATACCATCTAAGAGGCTAGCGACCAACTGAGGCAGACTCAAATAGTGGTCAAGCATTAAACATAGGTGCCATTTCTAAACAGTTGTTTTAAAATTTACTATAGGCACCAAGACCGCAGAGTGCAACCTTAGTCATCTGTGCGACAAGTTTGGAATACAATAAGCTCAGACAGCGAGACAAACCGCAGATTTTCAGTCACACAAATACAAGATGTGGACATGTAAGTGAGTTCAATTTTATTCGGTATTTTTTGAAATATGTGTAAAGAAAAGTTAAATTATAGGATTTCCCATTAAGCGAAAACCTTAGACTAAGGCAGTTGCACAGTTAGTAGCACCATTAGTCAGAGTATTCTCAATAGTCTAAATTGCATAATATGGACTTAGTGGGGTGCAGGCAGGTTCAGTATATTACAAAACTAGCCATCGCTCTTAAACTGAATCAAAGTGAAGATATACAATTTGTCTGTTGTCTTTAACAAAAACAAATGTTCTATAGTAGGGTTTAACATAAGATTAATATACGCACACTGATGTATGAAAAACATTTTTTTGCAGATATATGTATGTACTAAAAGGGGATCGAGATTGATCAACTACAAAGCAATTGGTGTCCTGAAGATGGCCTTATATTCATTCTGGTGACCACTGCTGACAAATGTGGTATATCATAACGGGCCGAAACATATGTCGACGGTTTAAGGAAAATCAAATGTTTTTTTCCCATGTCACAAATGCATATTCAAACTGAAATATTATACCTATAAAGATGTATATTGACTCTAGAACTCCCCTGTTAAGATATAATGTATGTAGAATGAATGTTATGATTGAGCATCAATTTAAGAATGCTTTTTAAAGATGTTTTATAACTATTAAAGAGACAGAACTTTTGTTACCACTTAGAGTGATCAGTATAATTTCTCTTCGCCGGCGTTTGCCTAACCAATGATATAGTTAGGTTGCCTTTAACTCCCACGTAAGTTCCATATAAGACTAAAAGAGAGGGGTAGTCTATCTGTTTTTCATTTTTCTCCCTTATAGATTGTCCCTTCCTACAGATTAGACCCCCCGTTAACAAAAAATAGGGATTACCCATACACTCAAAACCATATATCGGGGGGGCAGTGGGTTTAGGAGAAGAATTCATGTAGGAGGGTTAAGGTGGTGCTCCAGGGGGTCTCCCCCACAAATATTTGCGGCAACATCATCCTGTAAAAAAAGAAAACATTCAACAAAATCTACGACGATGAAAAAGATTCGACCAGATCACATAGAACTAAATCGGTTTGAGTGTTGGATTCTATGTGCAGTGTTATATTGGGTGAGCTTAGAGCCAAGTTCATTTTTTTTTAAAGAAATTTATTTTCCACTACTGCCAATTTTGTCATATTTGTGAATCCCCCCAGTTCTGTCCCGTATGGTGCTGAGGACCTTGCCTCCCAGTTGTATATATCAAGCGATGATGTCAGTGCACCACTGTCATGGTTATGACTACATTTGGTGATAGCATTGCTTGACCTTTCCAATGTCAACTATGATTTGGCCACCTGGTCGCCCCACCTACCAGAGCTTTTGAATCCTAAACCCAAGTAATCGAAATTACTCGTCTGCTCTATGTTGTGACCATGTAGCATAATTTTCAATTCATGAGCCCTTTTATCTGAAGTGTGGAAGACCATGGACTTGGTTTTACTTAACTTAATCATTAGGCCATTGCTTTTGTACCCCTCATTAAATACACGTGCCTGTTTATTTAGCCCATCAGGAATAAGGGAAATCAGAGTGGCATCATCCGCAAACCGCATAATTGGGATTTTATCCTCACCTAACTTTGATGCATCAGGTTATATAACTAAAATAACATCTATGTGTCTGTTTATGAACATGCTAAAATGGGCTGGTGCGAGGATGCACCCCTTCTTTAGTCCTTTATCAATGCCGCACAGTTCAGTGTTGTCCCAGGATAAGCTCCATGAGACTGTGGCTTTGTTGGCACGGTATAAACTCAGTATAGCATTGAGCAATTGAGGTGGATTATTTGCATCCTCTACAGCTGCCCAAAGTTTCCCTCTCGGTACCCCGCTGATTGCTGTTCTTAAGTCCACGAATAATACATATAGATTAAGTCTTCTGAATTCCACTCACTTTTGTACTAGGGGGTACAACCTAAGGCACTGATCCAACATGCTCATGCCAGTCTACAACCACGCCTGTAAATGATTAAGAATATTATTCTCAGTCAACCAACTTAATAAGTGTGAGACTACCACACTGACATAAATCTTCCCTGTGGCGTTCAGAGGAGTAATCAGCCTGTAGTAGGAGGGTTCTTCTTCCCTGCCCCCTTTTTTATAGAGGGGGACTATTTTGCCATACTCCAAGAAGCAGGGACCGTTCCTACCTCTAGTGTCGCATTAAAAACCAGGAGTAACATAGTCCCCTAAATGTCTAATTCGGACTTAAATAAGTCCACTGAGATTTTATCAGGTGCAGATGCTTTACCCAACTTCTGGATAGTTATCACATTTTTCACTTCCGCCAGTGTGAATTTCTAAGGAGGATACGTGTCTGCGGGAAGTCTTCCGGCAGGCTCGTTGTCTGTCCAACGTAAGCAGCAATGGTCCTTGGGTTCGGCCTAATGATGAGTGAAGTAATTGTACCAAGGTCTCCCGTGGGATACTTACCTGGATACTATTGGATTCTATTTCGATTCTGTGAATTGGCTGATGTCAACAATTTCCAAAACACTGTACAAGCTTTAACGCCAACTGCCACATTTCATTCCTGTCATTTATTAGACACGTATTCTTTTGTTGTTACTTATAAGTTCCTTGTAACAGAGTATCAGGGCAAGAACTCCACTTCGGTCTGGGCTTGTGCTATTTTTAATTCGTAAATTTAAGGTGTAGTCCACGTCCCTTCGATCAGTAGGCCAGAAAAAAATATCTAAAAAAGAAGCTGGCATGCAGTTTATGCAGAGCAACCACAGTACACTATCCATAGGCTCAAACCCTGCCGATCCAGTCTTGGATGTCCAGTGCATACTTGAAGCTCAACCCCTCCAAGACCGAATTCCTACTCCTCACCAACCACACCGAACACCCAGAGATATAGACCTGCTATCAACCATGAACCATGAGGGCCTCACACTCAAGCTCACCTGTTGTGCCAAGTTCCTCGGGTTACTCATCGATAAACACCTCTCCTTCAAGAAACAAATAGCTAATAAAACACAGATAGCTTGGTATCGGCTCTCCCTCCTGCGTAAAGTCAAGCCCTTCCTCCTCCTGACAGCTTTAGATCCACCGCTCAAACACTGGTCCTATCCCACCTTGATGGGAGCAATGCTCTCCTCGAAAGGCCTCCGATCGTCCTTCTTTGTGCCCCTTAGAAGTGTCCTACATGCGTCTGCACACCTCATCAAGGGTCTACGCAGATCCATCCACATCACCCGACGCTCATCGATCTTCACTGGCTCACACTGCATGCCCAAATCACCTTCAAGTCTTGCAGCATCATCTATAAGGCAGTCGCCCTCAAGCCACCCAGTTCCCTGCAGATAAACTCAGCATCTCCGGCAGACAGTGCACCACTAGAAACCAGGACACATGCAGACTTGAAAAATGCCACTGCAAAAAGGAAAGGACCAGAAAACAAGTCTTCTCTGCCTACACCCCAAGACAATGGAACCTCCTCCCCATCAGCATTGGACTTGCCCCCACGCTTTACAATTCAGAAAAGAACTCAAGACCCACCTCTTCAAGTAGTCTCTCCTCCTCAACACCTAGACCATCATGTCGCCCCCACCACCACCTGACTCACTAGATGACGCCCGCCCTTCTCCCCTGCACCACCAGGTACAGCTGTACCGCTCCTCTGTGCCTACCTGTATTCTACCCCCCTGCAGTATATCTGTTCTTTTGTTGCCTCTGAAAGCACTCTGTTATGCAGCTGTGCTGTTGCATACCTCTTTAAAGCACTCTGTGGTGTATCTGTATTGTTGTATAACTCTGTAAAGCACTCCGTTGCTTCTCGAAGCTAGCTTCGCACTCAATAACTACAATTATAATAATACACAATGAAAGGACATCACAAAATGACTCACAAAAAGAGATGTATTTCTTGTGGAAATCTCAAGGACACAAGCCGTCCCGTGGCTTGGGTGCTCGATGAGTCAGCCCGGTTTCTGGAAACCAACACATTCATGATGTAGATGAGAAGGCTTCAGAGTGTTGCCATTGTGGAAGGTCAGAAGAAGGATACAGACTAGATTTTTCCATTCTCAAATTGGTTTTATTTAAATAATATGAAAACCACCTCACATTCCCTAAACCATTGGTTTCCCTACCTAACAAAACTAACTGTGATGCAAGTCTGTCAGTTGTGAAGTCCAAAAGTAATAGTCTGTCCTCCATTCAAATCTTACCTACTCTGACCGTACCACTAGTACAAAAAAAACTAAAGTCCAGGAGAATGACTCCCTTCACCTGGGGCTGGTTTCTCAGCAAGTTTCCATCAATGTAGAATCTTTTTCTTTTTTTTAAATTCATGTTTATTAAGATTTTCAAAGTTATATAGGGATACATTTGCAAAACAGTTGTCAAAAATTGTACAGTTCAAACAAAATATATATTTCTGTAACATTCTCATTCCCAAGATTAACTTTTGGGAAAACAGCCTGTACTTTAATCAACAACAGAGAAAGTAAAAAAGGAGAATTATCCCCTTTCTCATCCCTCCCACCCCCCTCCCGCCCACAATATTCCATTCCTGTCTAGGAGGAATCGTTAACTTATATATATAGTCCAGGAATAGAGAGTAGACCCTTGTTCAGTCTTCATTATGACATATCTAGTCTGTAAACTGACAGTTATCTAAGATATGGGGTCCTTTGGGTCTTTTTTTTAGTTTTTCGCAGCATATTAGGGTGGGGTATGCTCTCCAGGGGGGGTATATGGTTTTGCGACTGCTAAGCACCATTTCCTGGGTGGTCCCTGGCATATACTTAATTACAAAGTCTCCCCACATTATGTTGCATTGGGTCGATTTTCCATGCAGGGTTGCAGTTATCTTTTCAATGACACATACGTTTGATGCAACATTCATCATTCACTTTTGCTCGGGGTTTGCTCAGACTTCCATTTCATGACTAAGGCAGCACGGGCTGCTAATAATAAGTGGGCTGCTAGTCCCTTGATTTTCTCTCTTTCATCTTTCCCTTGCTCAAACCCAAAAAGAACTGAGAAGGGATCTGCAGCCCTTGTAATTCCGTCAAGATCCTTGATCCATCCCAAGACCTCACTCAAATAGATCTTAATTTTGGGGCAGTTCCACCACATGTGCCAATAGTCTGCTATTCCCCCATACATATGCCAACACAATGGGCTTAGAGACTGAAACATTCTGGAGAGTCTGAGGGGGTCATATTGCCATCTGTGCAATAATTCTATTGCATGAAGCTTGTATTGGCAGGCTATTGAGGTTTGGGGTGCCGCCCTACACATCTTCGCCCACATGCTTGGGTCTATTTCCTCCCCAAAATCCCTCCCCCACCTGTTCCTTAGTTGCAATGTAGAGCCCCCTCCCGCCTCGACTAGTTCCCTGTTCATAGAGGATATTAAGCCCTTCATTTCTGTTCTAGAGTCCAGGAGTTTTTCAAAGGGGGTAAGTTCTCTGTCAACTTTATTTTTCCATTTGGCCCTGGTCATAACTCCCTTGATCTGTAAGAAATGGAAGACAGTGAGGGGGCCCAGCCCTAAGTTCTCACCTAGTTCAACAATCGTAATGAAGGACCCCTGTTTCCAGAGTTGGCCTGCTCTCTCTAGGCCTGCTTCGAACCAAGTCTGAAATCTGTCTAGATTTGAGATATTTTCTCTGATCCCAGGGGCCCATATATGGCTCAGGGGGGACGGCCATGAGGTTATACCCATCATTTCTCTCATTGCCCTCCAGATCTCCCAGATGGTTCCCAGTATAGGGTGGTTTCTTAGTCTCTCCAAGACCGTCGCCGGTGACAGATAGTGATTATCCATTGTCACCCATTGGAGTTCTTTATCATTCCGTAGATGGGGAATCAGAATTCGGAGTTGGGCTGCTTCATAATATTTTTTCAAGTCCAGTAGTCCCGTCCCTCCCTTATCTTTGGGTACTATCAAGGTGTCATAGGCCACCTTGCTCTTTTGTCATCCCACAAGAACTTCCCCATGGCCCTTTTGGCTTCTTCTAAAAAGGTATTTGGTATCCCTATGGGAGGCATCTGGAAGGGATAAAGAAAGGAAGGGAGACATAAAATCTTTATTGCATTCAGTCTCACCATCCATGATATTTAAAGTTTCCTCCATTTGGTTAAGTCTGCCTGAAATTTTTGAAGGAGGGGCGGGAATTTAGCCTGGTATAGTTTAGTTATGTCTCTTGTGACCTGTATACCTAGGTATTTAAACTTGACGTTTTCAAGGATAAGGCCCAACGAGGAGAGTCTATCTACGTCTGCTAGCGTGGTTTCATGGAGGGGAAACAGGATTGATTTAGCCTCATTGATTTTAAAACCCGATAGGGTGCCATACTCTTTAATCAACTGGATCGCTCTGGGGATCGAGGACATGGGGTTCGAGACATGAAATAGCAGATCATCTGCATATAAGGCGACTTGATACTCCGTGGGCCCCAATTTGAGTCCTTCAACCTGAGGGTTTTCTCTTAGTTTCTGGGCTATGGGCTCTACAGAGAGGGCAAAGAAAATCGCTGAGAGAGGGCATCCTTGACTCATTCCTCTACCTAGAATGTAGGATCTTTTGATAGTTCTTGGCTACCACTTGTATCAGTTCTATAATTCCCTAAGGGGATTCTTCCAATTCTCTTGGCCTCTTCGCTAATTTATCAGCAGGTTACCACTTTAAATTGCTTAAATCTTACCAGTCGTGTTAGTTTAGAGTTACACGAATGGTAAGATTTAAGCAATTTAAAGTGGTAACCTGATGGTTTATTGTGTGATATAAAGTTGGGGAACTGCTAGGAACAAGACCCAAAAAGTCTATAAAAGTGTGTTGTTCCTACTTTTCCCAGAACTTCTTTCACTCTGACTTAATCACGTGGGTCAGTACTGCATTTCCAGCTGTCTCTTTCTCCGACACCCTCTGCAATGTCGCTTTGTGCGTGGTTTAGCTGTCTAGGAAGTGTTTCCCAGTACTCTTTCCTTGGTCGTCGGGTCTGGATACCTCTTCCCAGAGACCTGCACACTTTTGCTTGGCTCGCCAGAGCTTTCCTGTTTCCTCGTACGAGTCGGGCATAACAGTGTCCAGGTTTCCTCCCCACGTAGGAAAACGCACCTTCCTATCCTCTCGCTTCGCTGCCATAGCAGCTTTGAACTTCCCTGGTTTCTCTGTCGCTGGCGTCTCTGCCTCCAACACTTATAATGCTGGGCTGGGTCTTCCCCTGTGTAACGTTATAGCCCGTCTTTTGTGTTGGACTGGTGTTCATTAAAGTTCCATTGGTTTTCTCCATCACAGTACCAGACAGGTACTTTTTCTCAGGGGAAATGTCACAGCAGCAAATGTATAGGGGGACTCATCCTGTTTTCTTCAACAGGTTTCACTAACTTAAGTTGTTGAGAGATTTGGGTAGGGAGTTCCTCGTCAGAACCAGAGTCCTTGTCCCAACAGGGGGAGTCTCTCCCGGTGAGGTCCCGCTTGCACCTAGCCCTAGGGAGGGTATCTCGTAGCGGGCTCACCTCCATATCCTCACATGGAAAGGCTCGCCCCACCTGGGGAGAAGTGATGAAACCCTTGATTCGCCACACCATCATGAACCTTTTACGTCACATTCCAAGTACTCTTATCAAGAACAACACAGACAAGCAGGCAAACAAGTTGTCACTATTATAAAAGGGCTAAACTGCAACCAAATACTGGAATCCTGGCATTCTATCATAGCAACACAAAGTACAAAGTAGCTAGAAAGCTCTACCAATAACATTAGGCCCCAAAGAGCATGGCATCCGTCAATTAGAGTGGAAACAGAAAATAATGTCAGCACGGTTGGTGTTCTCCCCGTTGTTAAATGAGTGATGCGGGGCTGGAGGAGTGTGCTGAGGAGTCTCCTAGAAACAGAAAGAGGAGCAAAAGTCGAAATCCCTGCAGGAAGGTTTCCTATAACCAAAAAGAAAGTACTTTACTGGAAATTCTAGCTAGGAAGAGAGCTACGGGTAGCGATGGGTACTCAAAGTGTATTTTAAGATTAAAGGGATAGTGGTAGAAGCAGAGACGTGTGTCGCAGGACCCTAGCAGTAATGGGAGAATATAGATGATAGGGATACCACCATCCTACGGCATCCCCCCAGAAACCCGAGTTCATTCAAACTGCAAATCATCTGCCAGCATGAGTTCAAACTTCCAAAATGTGGCGGCAAATCCTTGAGATTACAAGAAGCCAGACTGTAGAACGCCCTCATCCCAGCACCGAGAAACCAATGGAGCACTTCCCATTCACTTCCCAAACGAATAGTGCAGAGAGGCCTTTGACTGGCTGCGGACTGGCTGTCGCTGTGAATGAGTAAAGCTTTCAAAGACTCAATACCAACTTTACGAAAACATACTGGAATGCCTGGCAACCCGTCCTCCTCCACCCAGCCTCCCCGTCTTTCCCAATTCTCTGGTCCATGCCAACTGTCTGCTGTTACATCCCCTCATCAACGTTGTACACTACCCTGAATTGGCCCTCTGACCCCCCCCCCCACACCGTCGCCAGTGCCAAATGAAAAGTAACCAATTACTCATCTTCCAAAAACACTTCACCTGTAAAATACCTATCGTTTTTGTTTCGATGTCTTTTCATATAGAACCTTGTTGTTTCTGTAAACGTGCTCGGAAGCGTCCTCATGGCGACATTGGTGTGCTATATTTTAAAAAAAACCTCATGAATAAATATATAAATAAATAGTGTTAGGTTGAGGTGTCGGTGCGTTATCTGGTCCAGAGGGCTTTCTCTCCATGCCTACCAATCGCTGGTGGTGCCACTCAACCATAATGCCCCCCTCTGGAGCTCACCTGCTCCTCGTATTCACCCCAGCTGCACGGGACACCCCTACCTGTGGGGCCTGGGTGCGTCTCCGATGTGCAGCGCTTCATTGATTCCCAGCTAGCTAAGCGCTTTATGAATCTCAGACATGCATGCTTCGGTTTTTATACAAATGATAATGTTAAGGCATGCGTTGCCCCTGCTTCACAGAAGGCTAACATGCCGCTCTGCACAGCAAATAGTTAAGCATCGCTTCCCCTCATCCTTCCATCCCATTCATCCTTCCATCCCTGCCGAGCACACCCTCCGCCGATGGCGCTTCATGGCCGTTAAGACTCGGAGCTAACTTTCGGGTGGGAGCATCAATGGGGCTCAGCACCTTGCCCTTTTCCCGAATGCGCCACTACCTCAGCGGATTACACCATCTCCAGAAGCACCTTTGGTGCCGGCCAGCTTTCAGCAGCGAGGAGGAGTGGGGGGCGGTGCAATGGCGGAGGGGAGCGTCAACCCTCTTTCCCAGCACCTGAATACGGTTGTTTTGAACAACACCCCCTTGACCTGCTGCATGCTCTCTGCTCTCTCTCCCATAGAAACTAAACAGGGCCCAATTGTTCTGCACTTGAGATTATCAAAACATGAAGCCCATTAGCTCAGCAAAGAGCTCCCGCGCTTCCTGCTGCTGATGTAAGATTTGGAAATGGAGAATGGTTGTGGGTGGAGGGGGGGAGCAGGCTGCACAGGAGGCTCACAGCCCTGGGTTAATGGCCTCCTTCTGTCTGCGGGCTCTTCACATTGTCTCGCCTGCTCCCTCCCTCCACCCCCCACTTGCTCTGGGCTCTCGCCCCATCTTCTCTCCCCATGTCTTGTTTCTTAGGTTCTTAAACGTGCAGCCCTTTGTTATTTGTACCATTTAGAAATGGTCCAATTTTCAAGCTCAATGGTGTTTTCTTCGAACATAAATGCAAGAGGATTTCTTTTAATGTACTGGGTAATTTTTAATGGATAAATGTAAATCTCTGCTTTGTTATACACACTTGCTACAGCTATTTTGGCGTATTTCTTATCACTCCACATGTTCACGGTTAATGGTATTAAAGCAGAGGATGATATAGTGATTTGCTCGGGCTCAAGCACATTAGCTATAGTGGAGATCCTAGGGTTACAATGTAAGCCTCGTGGATATACAGGCGACGATGTAGCCACTATACCACATCTCCTCCCTTGCATCCAGGTGCAGAAGGGCACTCCCAGTTACACGGCTTTTCCACAGTAACATTATTAGTGCCCGGTGGAAACTGCACCAAAATAAGGGTTACCGCCAACAAACCAGCACTAATAGCGCTACCGCCACCCGGTGCTAATGGCGCTGGTGGAAATTGTCACTGCTGGTCGTGGAAAGAAGCAAGAATGTCCCAGGTGCGGATAAGAGGAAAGGTGGCAGAACATCGCCTGTGCAAACACACATTTAGTGAGGGAGAGCTGGTGGTCCTCACAGATGAGGTAATTGCCCACTGTGAGGAACTTTATGGCAGTCGGCAGCAGAAGATCACTCAGCAGCGCAGGACAGCCATCTGGAATGCCATCTGTCAGAAGGTGACAGCAGTGGCAAGTGTACCCGGTGATGGAGAGGACTGCTGCAAGCAGTGGAACGACCTGAGGGTCAGGGTGCAAGGACTGCCGTCCCAACACCACCAGGAATCCCTGGCGACTGGAGGAGGTACTGTGGAGCAACTGGTGCTCACCGCCTGGGAGCAGAAATGCAGTTCAGTGCTGGACATAAATAGAGGGAGACAGCAGTGCGGAGGCAGGTGCCTGCAGCCAGGAGGCGAGTTAACCCCCCAAACACAAGTGCATGCACAAATGGCAGCCCAGCATAAGATGCCTCAATGGACAGGGACACATGTCAGCAGACATAGAAGCTGGGTATGCCAACAGGGCAGAGTGACGAGGTGGCACATCAGCCACCCTTCACAGCAGCCATGGGGCAAGGCACCAAGGGCACCTGTGAGCATCACAGCAGTGGGAAGAGGTGGCAAGCGACCCAAACAAATGCCATGCACACCACACCCCTACTGGGCACACCCTGTGCCAGCGGGATTGAGGTGCGTGAGCGACCACAACACTGTTTAGCAGTCACACCAGCATGTTGCAGGCCCAGTTGGCTTGCCCCATGTTGGCATGGCAGACAAGCCATAGGGACGTACACGTTCCCCACACCAGCATGTGCCCAGCCTGCCAATGACTGTGCACCACAGTGCAGCCTTGCTGGCTGCACAGTGAAGAGGAAGTGCCAAGCACCATCCACACTCCAGCCGCCCCCTTTGTAGCACCCGGTACGTTCATGCCAAAATATGTGACGTATGATGAACAAATAAACCAGCAAAGAGCAGCAGCTGGGCTCTGCCCAGTGCCTATCGGATTAACAGCACCTATTGAAGTACTGACCCCTAAGAAAACCTGGACAGTAAGGTACCCATTGAGAAAACCATATCTACAGGCAAGACAAAACGACGTTGGTCAGAATGGACTACCTGAAGAAGCCAAGAAGATACTAAAGTAAGACGAATGGTGAAGTCGTAATAAATCGGACTGACGCACATGTAGAAGACATAATGACCTAAGAATACTGACAAAGAGACGAAATACCATGGATAAGTGACATCTTGAGCCTAAGCTGAAACAGTTGATGTCAAGATGCAGAAACGTATGCCATGAAGATATTCAGTTAGTTTAAAAGAGTACAGATGCAGATGCAGATGCAGGAAACCACAAGAAGCAAAGAAATCGTGAAGCTTGCTTATGCTTAGTAGTAAAAGAGATTGCGGCAACTGCCAACTATACATATGTATATATATACCTCAAAAGCACTTTGTAGATGAGTGAAAATCCTCTACGCACATGAGCAGAATTGAACAAAGGTTACTAAAGGTCTCAGGAGAGTGTTGCAGCAAACAAAACGAAAATTAAGACGGAGAGAAACCCAGCTGCAGCTAACCATGCCAAGAAACCAAGGTCGTATTGGGCTGGAAAAGGCCAACAGCAGTGGTCGAAGTGTACAAAAAGAAGTAGTGGAACTATGTTCCCTACTGGCCTGCAACGCTCCCCACAGACACCATCGCTGCGCCCCCTCCCATGCACAATAAAACCCCCAAAACACATGTGCCTGCTCTTTAAGGAAACGTCCTGTGCAGTGCACTGAAAGTGCAAGTTTCAACTTCTTCTTAGACTTTTATTTTAAAACGAAACCGTTCCGGAGCGGTTTCTTTTTACAATAAAAGTATAGGAACGGTAAAACGTAATTAAAAGAAGTAGAGGAGCACAGCTCCCGACCGCTCCTGCCCACTTCGACCACTGGCCAACAGTGGATACAAATAAAGAGAAAAAGAAGAGAGTATCCTGTTCAGAAAGATCAAGATAAGCCACAGATGGTAGAAGACTGGCAGAATGAAATCAAATACACAAAATTACACGAAGAAGAGGTTGATTTCATGGTGTCTGAATCACGTGACAAGGCAGGCAGGAAGGGATGAGACTTTCACACCTACACATGAATCCCTGCCATACCCATACTCCTTAACTTTCTCAGACCAAGAAGCAGACTCAAGTCTAAACTACAAAGAAGTAATTGACACATGACCACTGAGGTGATGAATGATTGTAACATAATTGCAGGGAAGCTGGGGTGCAGACAAACTCCCTGCACATGGCTGTTGTTCTGCATGCTGCTAGACGTAAGTGGAAAAATGAGTGGGGTTGATGCCAACCCATTCATAGCGGACCGTGTAATCTAGGGTCCTATAGTTAGAAGAACCAATGGGACGTTGTACTTTTAGTGACGTTTACAGTGGCCATTTTGAGGGAAGGGCTTAGTTGCCCCACCTGACATTGATTATCCAATTCTCTCTCCCTGTTACCACATACAGTTATAGTACCTATATTAAAGTTACCTTCCTATAACCAATCACGTTGCATGTTAGGTTTTTAAGATTGCGCGTCAGTGATGATGAGTTTTTGATATAAATACTGTGTTTTTTCTGAAATTAAGTGGAGTTTAAGCGAGAAGGAAGATCGAGCGGTTGCCGATGTTCATTGAACTCCCTGTTTTTTGTACTTGTCCTTAAACAGACTCCCTTTGCCAAACTATTGAGTTGACGTAGTTATTTGGTGCAAGAGTACGAATCTGCATCCCCATCTATCTTGGACGTACTGCTACTCATTTTAAAAGGCTGTTTGGAGACCCCCAGTCAAATGGGCCGGCTGGGGTCCATCCAGTTCACTTGATAGCAGAGATTAGATGGTTACATTAGATAAAACATCCATTGGCCATCGACCTAAGAAACTTCTGGTCCTCGGCAATATCACGAGTCCTTTGCCATCCGGCTGAAAGATCAAGATGCTCCCCATAGATAGTGGTTAGTTTAAATGAAAACCCTGCAGGTTAGGTGTGAAGGGGCCTTTGCTTTCCTCCAAGAACCCCTTCCCACTTCTATGAGCAGCTGATCGAATGAGCGACACGGAAAGGCGGTAACGAAGGTGGTGTTCCCGAGCGTCCGGGGAGGAAAAACATGAGAACGGTGAGTGAAAAAGACTGAATGCTTAGGCAAAAGTTGCATGCCTTAAAAACAAGTAAAGGGAAGGTAATGGAGGGAGGTGGGACAAAAATAACGTCAGAGTAAGAGTATAATATATATATAAGGGGAGACTCAAGGGTGGGCGAGCAATATAGAGAGATACCGGGAGTGGTTGAGATAAGAGAATACGCCCAAGTTCCTAGGTTTTAAAGAGCCCTAGAAGAAGCCTTCATTTAAGGTCCTGAATTGATAGGATGACGTAGAAGACCAGATCGATTAAAAGATGATCTGAAAGAAATGGGCTTAAATTCCATGTTGGAATACAAATTAGGGGCAGAATGAATCTGAGGAAGCAGATGGCATGACATTTGTGTGGCCGTTTTATGTGTCTGTTTTATGTGTTTTGGTAGATCTATGACGCCATAAGGTAAAAAACCTTTTTTAAATAGCATGAAAATTGCACAATTGTAATGATAAAATGTTGCATGGCATGGATTGATGGCTGTAATTAACAAAAGTAAAAGTGAAATTATTGTTGAAAAAACGGGATTGGAGCTTGCGACAATTGATGTTCGCTCATATTCTTGATCTTGTTTGTGAAACGTAAAGCATAACAAAGTGTTATATAAGGAGAGGATAAATAGGTTGAGTATGGAAGACATTACCCCATTGATACACATGTGCAAACAGCTGCCGAAATATGCACTCAAGCTTAAACAGTACAGTGCAGAGAGGGTAAAAGGGACCGCAAACAAAATCTTTATGCCATGGCCTCAAGGCGGATCGCTATCTGAAATGGTCCTGCAGCACATGACGACATATTTACACGCCACATATACTGGCAAAAAGTTAGACAAACGCCTAGCTAGTTTAGAACTTTGGAAAATGTACCAAGAGGAAATGTATGAGGAGCCACCGTTGGATTGGATACTGAATATATGCAGGGGGGTGAAGAGCCTTCTGCGCCACCTGCCCCATTTGAAACAAAAAACGAAGCTAGTAAAGACGAAGGATTATACCAGTTGAGGGAACTTAAAGCAGCCACGGGATATAGCAACCCATCATATGAGTCGCCTACGCAAAGTAGTGACGAAAGCCCTTAGAAGGACAGAGAAAGAGATATTACCTCCAAAGTCCCAAAGGACAAGGAGAGACAGAAAAAGGAGACCTAGCACAATTAAGTACATCTCTAGATATGGGAAGAGAAGTAAAGAGATGGAAAGGAGATGAGGATAGGACTGATGAGATGGCATTCACACAGAACGAATGGATGAGAGGACAGAGTTAGTGGAAACGCAATCGTAAAGGCATTCAGGATATGAGACAAAGGGGAGAACAAGATGAATTAGAAAGGAAAGAGAAGGAAAAGGAAAAAGGATTGAGAGACGAAGGGGCTAAGAAAAAAGTTAGGCAGAAACGAGAGCAGGTATATCGTGATGAGCAGGTCAGAAAACAGGAAAAGGCAGAGGAACAAAGAAAACGCGATCATAAGCAGAGAACAGCTGATGATCAGTATAGAATAGAACAAAGGAGAATAGAAGTAGGAGATGGAGACTATTCTGAAGAAGGAAGGCAGAAAGCTAGAAAAATCAAATCATTATTTCATTTTATTTTGATTTGAATATGTAAAAAATCATTAAACATTTTAATCAATTATGTTAAAAAAGCATCCTATAAATCACGCATCCATACATTCATTCAACCTAAGTCAATTCTTAAAACATTCAAACATTTTAAGATATTAAAGAGGAATATACAATTCATTTCCAATTCATTTCACCTATACAATTCATTTTCAATTCATTTCACCTATACAATTAATAATAGTTCATTCCAGACAGAGTATTGACTATTGGTGCCCATAAGTGTAGATCTTCTTTAAAGCACAGGCTTCCCAGTTGGTAAATAGTTTCGACTTGGCAAAATATATAAGTCTTCATCAGGATGGGATGAACATTAGCAATTTCTAAAATCAAACAGATAAACATATTAAAAAATAATTAAAGCTAGCTTGCAGTCTCCCCTCACTCATTAGTACTCACAATAGTATAGCACCAGGTGGAAAGAACAATCAAGTCTATCTCTCTACCCATCAGGCTCATCTTTTATCCCACCACTTAGGTCCCAATGTTTGCTGCATACCTAAATGCAGGCGAAAACCAAAACAAAGCCTCAAACACATGTCGACAAACTTTCGGTAATCCATCTGGACCCTTTGCTAATTTAAGGTCAATGGTATGTATCACAAAAAACAAGATTCCTTTCATTTAGTGCCATATCTCACACTTTTTACTCAACCATGCTCCACATCTGTCGGGACTTAGTGTAATAAAGTAATCGTCATACCTGCAAACCCTGCTTGGGTTCGCCTGGTAACTTGTACTCCAATGGCCAGGTAACTAGTACTCCTGTGGCCTCTGGTGAACATCAGTGTAGCTCACTTTTCACATGTAGGCTAGTCTAATGAAAATACAAACATTTACTTAGATATAACAATAGCAGACTGCCCACAAAAGTCTAACAGAGAAAAGCAGCACAAGATTACACTTAGCAAACAAGTATATGTATATATATATATATATATATATATATGTACCTTCGTTCGGGAATACTAATTCGCCCGTGCGAGGAAACGCGTACATATCAATGCGTCTCTCACTCGTTCTCATTTTGGTAAGTCGCGGAACCGTTCATAACGGGCGGAAAAGGAGTAATGCACTCTTAGCGAATCGTCGCGTGTGTGCATTCAGTTCTCGAACTAAACGGGACAAAAAAGGTAGAAAATACTAAATTCTACCGTAAATTCACTTTTCTCCCTTTCAGAAAGGAAAAAGCCAACTTAATCTAAGAGGCTTACCTTGCTATCGGGACCAAGGGATCGATTACGGTAGCATCCGTTTCCAAAACAAAGAGGCCAGCAAATGCTAAGGAAAGCAGCGCCGTCTTTTATTTCCCTTAGACAATTAGTAGGTGGCTAAAGATAGAAAAAGGACTATTACGGCACAGCGTCTGCAAAGGAAGAAAGTGAAGAAAGTGAAAGGGGAAGGTCTACATAAATAATACCAATATGAAGCCGACCCAATGGAAATCAATTCCACTCTTTCTGTTGGTTCAGTCCCCTACTTAGACTGTTAGTGTAGTATATCCACCACTGTTCCTTCTGGGACAGACGTGCCGCTGTGTTGGCCGCATCAGTACCAACCACTTTTTCAACAGCCCACCATTTTAGATCCTCTGGGCTATGTTTCATCTCCAAGAAATTCATAGTCAAAGGAGCATTCACTTGCCCCGTCCTGATTTTGGATTTATGCTCACTTATATTCAATTTTACCGCTCTAGATGTTTTACCAATGTAAGCCTTTTTACAGGGGCATATTATTGCATATATTACATTAAGGCTGAGGCAGGTGGTATGATGCCTCAATTTCCAATCCCTATCATGAATTTTGATAGTGGAGGTCGCCGAAGTGCTTGCACAGTTAGAACAACTACCACAGGCGTAATGTCCCATAATAGGGGGCATACCCCACGTCGCAGTTAAGGTCCGTTGGCTGTCTTGCACTTGATTTCTGTCGGCCTTAGACACCCCATTTTTAATGTTCCTGCCTCTTTTAAATGCATAGATTGGTTTAGGTAAATCAACCATATTTAACTGGAGTAAGTGCCAGTGGTTAGATATTATCTTCTTGATCTTATTGTGTTGAGTATTGTAAGTCAAGGCACAAACTAAATGGTCGTTTCCCAACTTTCTTTCTTTGGTTTCCTTTTTCAAGAGTACTTCCCTATGTTGATATCGGGCTCGTTTTTTCGAGTCTTTCAACAATTTTCTAGGATAATCACAGAAGCCTGCCTGGTAAAATCTTCCATTTTGGTACAGTTTCTCCAGGCTCTAAGGAATTGTCCATATGGGATATTAGACTTTAACGATTGCGCATGAAAACTCTGATGGTGCAGTATCGTATTTCTATCGGACTCCTTTCTGTAAAGGTCCACTGCTAAGACATTTTTGTCCACCTTGATTAGCAAATCTAGAAACGCAATCTCCTTGTTGCTGGTCTGGATTGTAAACCGCAAGTTAGGGTTCAAATTATTGATCCATTGAAAGAAGGCTTTATAGTCCCCTTTGGAACTATCCCAAATAATGAGTATGTCGTCGATGTACCTCTTATATAATTTGAGAGCAAGTTTGAAGGGATTAGAGTCTGCCATAATGTTAGATTCCTCAAAGTGCCACATGTATAGAGTGGCGTAATTAGGAGCGAAAGACACCCCCATGGCGGTCCCCTTAATTTGCATATAATACATGTTCTTGAACCTAAAGAAGTTTTTTGAAAGCGCAATTTCCAATAACTCCACCAGAAACTCACTAGGAACAGAAGTGGTATCTGTCCTGGTTTGTAAAAATGTTCTCATAATGCCCAAAGAGTCTGCCTGGGGGATGTTGGAGTACAAAGACTCCACGTCCAGGGTAATCAGCATATCCTGGTCGCTATTAAATGGAAATGGTTCCACCATCCTGATGACATCCGTTGAATCTGAAAGATAAGTGGGAGTGTTTTTAGCTAGGGGTTTCAAGAAAAAATCCAAGTACTGCCCCACTGGGTCCAAAATGGAACCACTTAAGGAAACTATGGGTCTACAGTGAGTCATGCTTTTATGTATTTTGGGTAACATGTAAATTAGGGGAGTCCTGGTATTACTAGGGACAAGAAAACCAAGTACTTTTGAGGTGATGAGTTCCCTTTCTAAAGCATATTTTCCCAGTCTTTCAATTATTACTATTACCAAGTCGAAACTATTTACCAACTGGGAAGCCCGTGCTTTAAAGAAGATCTACACTTATGGGCAGCAGTAGTCGATACTCTGTCTGGAATGAACTATTATTAATTGTATAGGTGAAATGAATTGGAAATGAATTGTATATTCCTCTTTACTATCTTAAAATTATTGAATGTTTTAAGAATTGACTTAGATTGAATGAATGTATGGATGCGTGATTTATAGGATGCTTTTTTAACATAATTGATTAAAATGTTTAATGATTTTTTACATATTCAAATCAAAATAAAATTAAATAATGATTTCATTTTTCTAGCTTTCTGCCTTCCTTCTTCAGAATAGTCTCCTTCTCCTGGCACCAACTTATGTTTCATTGTATGTTCTCACCTCATGGTGCCAGTGATTGTCGAGGTTCCCACCTTGGGTTTTGTAGAATAGAAGAAGTAGAACAGAAAATACGGGAGAAGAGAATAAAAATGCAAAGAGATGAGGAAATGCGAAGGGCAAATGAACGAAGAGATTCGAGGAAGCAAGAAGAAGATAGGGTCAGAGAGGAAGCGAGGAAGTGTAGAGAGTTGATGATGACATAGAACGCAAGCGAAGACAGAGAGCATGGAATCTTGAATATCTGGAAAGAGAGGTTAAAAAACCCAATCTAGTAGTAGACTGGGAAGATATAGAAGAATTCTATCCAGAGTACGATTCAGTACTAGGCATGTCTAGGGTAAATATAGAAGATGACTCTGACACCAGAAGCATCAGCGAAACGATCTATAGAATATATGATTAGATGGATCTAGAAAAGGTACCCCCAGGGGAGAGGAGATGATGAGCGTCTGGAGAGCACTCAGTTGTACGATACTGAGGATGCCTCCCGAAGTAGCAGAAATACAGAGCTGTCATTAGATAGGCTGACATTAAACAGAAATGAGGAGGATGAGAGAAGTTGCACGAGTTGGGCACAGACAATATCGGACGCAGAAAGAGAAGAATGTGAAGAAAGAGAAGAGTAGAGAAGACGCAAAAGACGCTTCTCTAGGGGAAAGGGAATAAGATGGTCGGATTCTAGTGGGTCTGTACCTAAGGCATCAGAGTTAGCCATACAATCAGATCGGCATAAAGGAGTATCATACGATCAGAGGGGGGTGTCTCCACCACCCTATGTGAGCAGATTACAGACATTGCCAGGTAGACGGCGATGCAGGAATATTACCCCTGCGGTAAACAGAAAAATGATGAGAGAGGAAAAGGAGTGCCATGTGTCATGTGCCATGTGTCACAGTTCCCTTTACTAGAAAAAGGAGGAACGAGGCCACAATATATACCTTGGCCACACATGGATAGAGAAAACCTAGCAAATAAGCTCCCAATGTTGACATTGGGAGCCGCAAAATGGATACATGAGTGAGAAAAAATGACTCGAGGGAACATGTTAGCTATGGGGGATATTAAGGGTCTTTTTATCGCCATACTTGGTGATAGAGCTGACGATGTGTGGACATGTGCAGGTTACCCTGGGTGACCACAGTTAATACTGCGCATGATGGAGTGCCGTTTAACAATTGCAGAACCGCGGTAGGGAAAGCGCTTCGAGAGCAATGACACCCAAGATGAAGGATTCAGATGATCCATTGCTTTACATTCAGAATTTCCAAGATGACTTTGGAATCTTGAGGGAAATCTATACCCGTGTTTTACCATATATTATGCCAAGGGCTGCCAGAACAGGTACAGAAGCAGCTCAAGACATTGGTAGGGATTGAGGCTAAGCCATGGTCTGAAATACAGCTGACCATTGTGCATTATTGGAGTTTGCTGCAAGAAAAGAATTTCAAAAAGGATGCTGCATGAAAAGGTGAAAAGGCTAAATTAGTGCTGAAAAAATTATCAAAGCATGCCATTGAAGGGGCAATGATAACTAATACAGATGGATGAAACATGCAGCAGGCCAATAGCCAAAGACAGTTTGATCAAAGCAATAACGGGTTTTACCCAAGAGGAAGAGGCTTTCGAGGAAGAGGATGGCAGAGTAATAAGGGAGGTTTTCAAAATAATCAAGGAGATTTTCAAAATATGCAAGGCGGAAACCAGGATTTGCAAAATGGGCAAATAGTCAGACCACTGCCAACATGTTGGATGTGTGGGATGACAGGGCATCTAGCACGCACATGCAGAAGTCAAGTAATGGTGCAAAACGACCAATTCACAAGAGGAAGGGTGGTGAATCCATCTGCGTTCTCGCAGCAGGGTGGAAATGGATTTGTACAGAATCACACGGTGCAGCAGCAAGTGGCAAGAGTACAGCAAAGCTTGCAACCACAGCAGAAGGTGACACATTTTCCACAGGGACAGTCTCATTGTCACAAACAATTGGCACAGGACAGGTACTGAATTCTGGAAAGGAGATGCCACAAGTGACGGGGGAAATCCATTCACTCGGAGTGGGACAAGATTATATATGGACTAGGACAGCTCACTGGGAGACCTGATATGTTCTATCCTATCATGACGCCGAACCCTCACGAGGAACCAAGGGTAGATGTCTTCATAGGGGATAAGGAATATTCTTTCTTAGTTGACACGGGTGCGACACAATCGTGTATACGTGAAGGCAAGTTTTCTTTGTCCAGCAATGCCATAAATACTCTAATTTGCAGCACAACAGAGGAAAAGTACAGATACAATTCTATTCAGCTATTAACTATACTGGCTGAGAAAGGATATAAAGTTGACAAAGAGAAGTTACAGTATTGTCAACAAGAGGTGATGTAGATAGGCCAGCTGATCTCACATGAAGGAAAAAAGGTTACCCCTGAAAGAGCTGAAGCCATTTCAAAAACAGCCAAGCCACACACGATAATACAAATGCAGAGTTTTCTAGGATTATGTAATTATGTCAGGGCATGGGTCTTTGACTACAGTTCTTATACCAGGCCCTTGTTACAAGCCTTAAAGAAAGCACAGACAACGAAAGAAAAAATTGTGTGGCCCGAGGCCATGGAAGAAGGTTTTTTTTAACTAAAAAAGGCCATTTGCACAGCACCAGTCTTAGGGATCCCCAATTATGCAAAGGAATTTTACCTGTTTTCACACATGAATGGCAGTGTTATGACAGCAGTACTCACACAGAAAACCACGTTGTGGTACAAGCCCCTTGCATACTACAGTGGAATTTAGACCCAGTGATGAGGGGTAACTTCCCGTGCAAACAAAGTTTGGCTGCCGCAGCGTTCGCCATAGAGAAGGCTACAACCATTGTGATGGGATGCCCAATGACGTTATTCGTCGAGCACGCATTATTTGCCATTTTAGAGAAACCAAAAGGCACATTGTCGTCTCAGAGAGCTTTTGCTTATGATGTGGTCATATCAAATCCAACAATTAAAATAGTTTGATGCAAAAAAGTGAACCCAGCTATGTTTATAGCAGAGCCAGTCACTGAAGGAAAGCCAATACATGATTGCGTGAACTATGAAGAATTTTATGATGAGATTCCCAGAGTGAAAGAAAATTAATTGGCTGAAGGAGAAATCGTCTTCATTGATGGATCTTTGAGGATCGATCAAAACGATGGACAGAGATATACAGGTGCCGCTGTGGTGAAGCACATGGCAAATGGGGAATTTCGAGTACTCATTAGTGCACGATTACCCTCACATTATTCAGCACAAGTTGCAGAATTATTGGCGTTTATACTAGCACTCGAGAATCACGCAGACCAGGAAGTGACGGTGTACAGTGACTCCGCCTATGTGACGTCGACAGTGCATGCAGACCTAGAGCACTAGAAAAGGAGGGGCTACCTCCGAGCGGACGGCACGCCAGTGCAGCACGCAGCCTTATTGGACAGGCTCATTAAGGCACTACAACTCCCTGTGTGCATAGCGGTCGTGAAATGTGCCGCCCACACAAACGGAACAGATTTTGTCTCACATGGAAATCAAGCAGCAAACACTGAAGCCAAGTGTGTGGTAGCCAAATACGAAATAATAATGTTGTGGAAATAATTGCTGTGCACGAGAGAATGATTGCTGCACGAAGTGAGCCGGAAGGATATAGCAATATGGCAAAAACTTGTTTAATGGAGCTCCAAGGAGAAGCACCACAGGAAGAGAAGAACCTATGGAAACGACTAGGGTGTTCTTTAAACCCCTCCACGTACTTGTGGTGACAAGACAGCACTGGTAAACCAGTGATGCCTATAGCCTTATTGAAAATAGCACTGGAACAGTTACACTATCCAGCGCACATGACAAAGGAGAATCTAGCAGCAACAATTGCCGAAGACTGGTTTATACTGAACTTGGCAGAGCATGTTGCATTTTTTATGCTAAACTGTATAATCTGTCAGCAGTTCACAGCTGGGTATACACTACGTGTGATTAGAGGAGTTATACCAAGGCCTAATGGGCCTTTTCAGCACTTGCATATTGATTATGTCAATATGATTCAAGTATGTAACGGGTACAGTTATCTAATTGTTGTGGTGTGTCTATTCTCTAGATGGATAGAAGCAGGTCCATGTACACACCCAGACTCTACCTGTGCGGCCAAATTCCTGGTGAGGGAGGTGTTTCCCAGATGAGGAGTGTGTGAAGTGATGAGGTCAGACAATGGTCCCCATTTTGTCAATGCAGTATTTGAACAGATTAGCTTGTTGCTTGGTATCAAGCACAAGTTTTCTTTGGCGTATCATCCTCAAGGGAATGGGATATGTGAGAAGCTCAACGGCTTGCTAAAGGAAAGGATAGCCAAGTTGAAGCTTACTCTGAAGAAGGGATGGCTGCACTGTCTTCCACTGGCACTGTATGCCCTCAGAAACCAGCCTGGTTCTGACCATCATCTCACACTGCACAAAATCGTGACAGGCAGAAGGATGCGCACGACATTAACACCTCGAAATAGAGCTAGATGTGATGCTCAGCCAACAGGAGAAGTGTTAGGATTGGAAATGCAAAATAACTTGAATTGCATGACATCTTGTTTTACTGTAATTTCAGGACAGCTGCAGCGACGTCAAGAAGGGTGTAGGGCAGTACAGAACACAGAAGGAGATGCTGCAACAGACAACATTTCAGAATTACATGTTCCTCCAATATTCCCTGGAGACACAGTCCTGCTGAGAAATCACACGAGAAAAAAGTGGGACGAGCCAAGGTTCAACAGGCCCTTTAGAGTGGAGGACGTCACACCCTCTGCAGTCAAGGTACAGGGAAGAAGAGCTTGGATCTTCTTGAGCGACATCAAGCCATACATCAGAGAAGAAGTCTGCCTGCACCCCACCGTGAAGAGACTACAGAAAATGGGGAAGAACCACAGCACGTGCAGACACGATCCATGATGAGGAAGAAGGACACATAACCAGTCAAGCAAAAGACGAAGAAGTTTTGTGCAAAGTTGTGGCTTAGTTCTGGACAATTCCTTTGAGCAAAATAAGGGAAGAAGGACATAAAAACACGGACACTCTGTGCATCCTAGTTGCAGGCTGAAGAAGAGGAATTGCACGTATAAACCATAAAATAGCTTGTTCACTTTTAACTTTGGACTGAGGCACACTGAAGCCTTGATAAGAAAAGATATGCCAAATTTTGATTGAGAAACAGAGTTTCTTCAAGATCCTGAAAATGAAAAAACAATAGAGAGGCTACTCACAGTTATTGCAGAACAGTTTCTATTACTCCCAGAGTACAGCGAGGACAAGACATATGTCCCCAACAGAAGAAGCAGCAAATAGACTTGTCAGCATGTTATTCTTTCGCTTAATTGAAGACTGTCCCAATCTTGTTGGGAGACACACAGATGTCCTGACCTTTCTTTGAGATCCAGCAAACACAGAACGTTTGAGCATAAACCTGAACGGAATCATTATTCAGGTTGCTCTTCAAGCTCATCAGAAACACAGAAGCATGTAGACACTTTCCTTCGAGGGACAGATTGTGAAGGTGTTGCCAAGGACTTCACTTTTGTTTATGCTGACAAAGAACCAACATGTTGTCTGGAGTGAAACAGATTAAAGGCATAGACTGGGAATTGGTTAACATGGAACGTGAAAATTAAAATTTACTGAACGTATTGCTTCATTTGGAACTTTCGTTAATAGAAAAAGAACTGTTTCCAGAGAAAAGAGACAGTCTATTATTCGGACAAAGAGGATAATCAATCCAGCATTTGTGACCTACAAGCAGAGGCAGCTTAATCCAGATAAAGTGGCAATGTTTAGCATGTATTAAAGAATTAGTTTTGCTTCCTTAGATGATCGAGATGGGAAACCAGAACAGCAACGTTATCCTCCCTCATGAGGAAAGACATTCATATTGGCCCAGAAACAAATGCTGCAAATTGACATTTGGGTGTATCATTTACACATATATTGTGTTCATTATCATATTACTGTCATTGACAATTAGAACTGCGTTTTTCATTGGTGCACAAAGCGTTCAGATTCCCGTGCACCCACCTAATGATGTACGCAGGAAACCTACAAAGGTACCCAGACCTTACATAGTCATTCCAGTTCCTAAAAAGAGTGATAGAGTGACTGAGCTTGAGATGGATGTGATAAACAATGACACGCACACAGCACTTGCATTAACAAATGGATTGAACCGCCAGAGACAGGGTCAGCAAAGTAAACCCGAGAAGGGGTTGATGAAAGGTACACGTGCACAAATAATGAGTACATACACACCTGGTCTAGTGTCAAGGACTGCAGAATCACATTCCAGAAAATGGGAGAGTTTGAACAAAGCTCAACAAGAAGCTTTTTTCCAAAGGGTGTTATAAGACACATGGAAAAGGAACTGTTAAGGAGACAAAAGACTCTAGAGAATGAACGAACAGAGACAGCACCGACAAGCACGCGTGATCCAGTCATGAAAGGGTCAAGCTCAAGTCCTGCAATACAATCACGTGCAGAGATAATGACAGAATCAATATGGACGTTCATAAACAGAGCCAAAAAGAGACAGAAGGACAAGGAAAGACTTACTGGACTTCCTCCTACTCAAATAGTACAGATGAAAATACCCAGATCATTGATGGAGATGCCTGAGAATCCTCCAGCAAGAAGAAGCTATACGGATGTGTTCAAAGATGTGGTTTTAGCAAACTACAGAAAGACCTTAAGAATTAGAAGAAGCACACAAGACGACAATAACGAATTGAACCAATACCTGCATGGCACAGCACACTTGGGAAACAACATATGATACCAGCATATGAAGGAAGGACGAACTTCAGAGGAAGAATGCTTTGTTTGTGCACTCCTACCCTACAGAATGGGGAAGTCAAAAATCTTCATAGCTGTTGAGATAGATGTCAAGACAGCGCACTGCCTATCACATTTAGCAATGTGCAGAACCAGAGGCCAGTTCATGGGAAGTGATGCTTCGCTCAAATGAGCAACTGAAGCAACTGACCCAGATGATGATGATTATGTCCAAGACATAAAGATGAGAAACAATGGCAAAACAAAGAACATCGTGATCAGATATGCGAAGCCTGGAGTTAAAGGAGCAGAGATCAGAAGAGAAACAGACAAAAAGTTGAATGTCAAAGGGAAATCTACAGAAGAAGCTCGAAGATGGAAGGACATAGGTCAAATGCAAATTTGGGGAACAGTGCTTTCTCCAGAAGGACGGGAGAAAGGATTAGTGATCTACAGAGCATGCATGATCATTCGATACTATAAAGAAACAATTGAAAATGCACAGATGATATGCAAACCATTATGGCCGAGACTTGCAAGAGTGCTAACATGGGTCGAAGATAGAGGAGGACCCCTACAGATAGTGCCATTGTAGAATTCCAAACTGTGCTTCAGAAACAATGGTACAAGAAAAATGGGAGAAAATCAGAACTGTGTACGGATCTTCGATGCTACAGGAATAATGCATGCAACAGCAGTGATCATGGATCATTATTGGGTGTGTAGATCCAAAGAATATATCAGATTGCCGAAGAATTGGCGAGGTATATGTACATTAGTGAATGTCCATGTTCCAGCATTGGTGATTCCAAGAAGTGATCTGAAAAATTTCCAGTTACCCGAAAGCAGATGCTCACCTGAGGAAGAAGAGATCTATGAAACTGATAACCAAGATGAAGAGAGAAAACTACTTCTCTGCCAAATCGATAGAAGCCTTTGATGCAATTCCATATGAACATAGGGTGTTCAGCTTAACCTCATCAGTGTTCACGACAATCCTGATGCCAAGAATTCAGGTTGGAGCAAATACTAAATGGTTGCAGATAACCAGATGGGAGTTACTGCAGACCATCGACACAACCATAAAGGGATTTAAGGCAATTAAGGAAGAGTTAAGAGCGATTCGACTAATGACTCTCCAGAACAGATATGTTCTAGACATAATCACAGCTATGGATGGAGGTGTTTGTGCAAAAATCAGAGAATCATGTTGCACATTTATACTGTCACACGATGACGAAAATGGAACCTTAACAGAAGCCATAGGCATGGTGACAAAACTACAGAATCGGATGACAGATGAAGTTGACGAAGTCGACGATGACAGTTGGTTTGGATCACTGTTTTCATGGGTTCCACAATGGATGGCGGATGAATTCAAGATCCTAGGAGCCCTCTTGGTGATGATATTGCTTGGATTCTGTATAATCAAGCTAATAATCTCTCAGTGCCAGAAAACTGCAAAAAAGGCATTAGGGATGAAAATCATGATTGATGTCGAGTCAGGATGGAAGCCCAAGGACCTGACTGACGAACAAATAAGAGACTTTGTGAAGGCCAGCATTTATGCACCAGAAGGAACAAAGTTCGGTATCTGAAGAAAATATGTGGGAAAATTGATCTATTCCAATCCAAGTGGAGAATGTCAACTAATGACGTGGAACAAAGATGAGCACGTAAGAACAGCAGGATGCTTGAAGGGAGTCATAAAGATATGGACTCCAAAGAAACATTTCTTCAGACCTAGATGTCTATATCCAGAGGAAGAAATAAAAGTGAATGCAAAGAAAGAAGTGAGTTGGTTGATGAATCGCCCAGAGGGGGGAATGAAGAGGAATTGCCAAGCACCATACACACTCCAGCCACCCACTTCGTAGTACCAGGTACGTTCATGGCAAAATATGTGACGTATGATGAACAAATAAACCAGCGACAGTTGGGCTCTGTCCAGTGCCTATCAGAGTAACAGCACCTATTGAAGTACTGACACCTAAGAAAACGTGGACAGTAAGGTACCCATTGAGAAAACCATATCTACAGGCAAGACAAAATGACGTTTGTCAGAATGGAATACCCGAAGAAGCCAAGAAGATACTAAAGGAAGACGAATGGTGACATCATAATAAATCAGACTGACGCACATATAGAAGACATAATGACCTAAAAATACTGACAAAGAGATGACATACCATGGGTAAGTGACATATTGAGGCTAAGGTGAAACAGTTGATGTCAAGATGCAGAAACCTATGCCATATGCACGATGAAGATATTCAGTTAGTTTAAAAGTGTACAGATGCAGGAAACCGAAAGAAGCAAAGAAATCGTGAAGCTTGCTTCTGCTTAGAAGTAAAGGAGATTGCGGCAAGTGCCAACTATACATATATATAAATCAAAAGCACTTTATAGATGAGTGAAAATCCACTACGCACATGAACAGAATTGAATAAAGGTTACAAAAGGTCTCAAGAGGAGAGTGTTGCAGCAAACAAATCGAGAATTAAGATGGAGAGAAACCCAGCCGAAGGTAACCATGCCAAGAAACCAAGGTCATATCGGGCTGGAAAAGGCCAACAGTGGATACAATAAAAGAGAAAAAGAACAGAGTATCCTGTTCAGAAAGGTCAAGATAAGCCACACATGGTAGAAGACTGGCAGAATTAAATCAAATACATGAAATTACACGAAGAAGAGGTCGATTTCACTGTGTCCGAATCACATGACAAGGCAGGCAGGAAGGCATGAGACTTTCACACCTACGCATGGATCCCTGCCATACCCATACTCCTTAACTTTCTCAGACCAAGAAGTAGACTCAGGTCCAAATTACAAAGAAGTAATTGACACAAGACCACTGAGGTGATGAATGATGGTAAACTGGGGTGCAGACAAACTCCCTGCACATGGCTGGTTGATCTGCATGCTGCTAGACGTAAGTAGAAAAGTATGAGTGGGGTTGATGCCAACCCAATCATAGTGGACCATGTAATCTAGGTTCCTATAGTGAGTAGAACCAATGGGACATTGTACTTTTAGTGACGTTTACAGTGACCATTTATTTTGAAGGAAGGGCTTAGTTGCCCCACCTGACATTGATTATCCAATCTCCTCTCCCTGTTACCACATACAGTTATAGTACCTATGTTAAAGTGACCTTCCTATAACCAGTCACGTGGCATGTTAGGTTTTTAAGATTGCGCGTCAGTGATGACGAGTTTCTGACATAAATACTGTGTTTTTCTGAAATTAAGTGGAGTTTAAGCGAAAAGAAAGATCGAGCGGTTGCTGATGTTCATTGAACTCCCTGTTTTTTGTACTTGTCATTAAACGGACTCCCTTTGCCAAACTATTAAGTTGTCATAGTTATTTAGTGCAAGAGTACGAATTTGCATCCTCATCTATCTCGAGGGTGCTGCTATTTATCTTAAAGGGCTGTTTGGAGACCCCCAGTCAAATGGGCCTGCTGGTGCCCATCTGGTTCAACAGCAGTCCCCATAGAGCCATGACAGTGCCATGGACTAAGCCACCACCCCCACCATTTGATTGCAACCTGGGGAGGGGGATGTGGGGTCCTTAAGGACGACAAGCATGCATGCCAGACGTAAGCTGATCCAGCATGGACACCCTGCCCTCCCCATGCCAAAGACCATCTGGTCATGTGTCACACATTAATCACAACAAGCAACCCGATGGTGCTGGGCCCACGTGCAATCTCCCCCAACCAGCCATGCCCATTTGCCCATATGTGTGGGGTCCCACTCTGTAGCATAGCAATTGTTTCTTGCATGCCAACACACATGAAAGAACCATACCTAACTACATTTCCTATTTCCCCTGCAAGCACTCACGCATTGTCCTATGCATCAGAGGAGGAGGAGGAGGAGGAGGAGGAGGAGTTTGCAGGCCCATCTGGGAGCAGCAAATCCAAGCGCTCAAGGTCTGGGGCCACCACCACCACCACCCCGCATAGGCCTACTCAGGCCACACCGTGGTGGATGTTCACCGTGTAGCACCGCAACAGAGCAGGGCCAAGCCAACGCCCACACCAGAGGCCACGAGGTGCAGTGCAAGGGACAATGCACCCTCAACCGCAGCCGGAGGCACAGACACCGAGGCCACACCTGCTGGCAGGGCAAGCGAGGAGGCACAGGGGGACACCAGCCCAGTGTCACCGCCTGCTGTAGAGCTACAGACCCCGCAGAATCCTCCACACCACCAGCATCAACACTCCCCAGGGAGACCTCCACGCCGCCAGCATCAACACTCCCGGAGAGCCCACCACGCCGCCAGCATCAACACTACACGGAGAGCCCACCACGCCACCAGCGTCAACACTCCCCAGAGAGCCCACCACACCGCCAGCATCAACACTCCCCGGAGAGCCCACCACACCACCAGCGTCAACACACCCCAAAGAGCCCACCACACCGCCAGCATGCACAGACACCTGAGCCGGACGTCGATACACCCTCATCTGTCTCCCCTGAATACAGCCCAGGGCCAGTGCAGAGCCCTTCACCCACACAGCACACACCAGCAGGCAGCATGCTGTCGTGGAGGGTTGAGGACATGGAGCGCAGACAGTGGGAGATGGAGGCAATTAGCCACACTCACTTCGAACACCTGCAGGCCATTAGGGACAGCATCCAATGGGATACCCGCAGGATTGTGCGGGCCATCACGTGGAACAGATCCAAAACAACAGCCAACGTGGCCACCCTGACACTACGCCCCGAAGGTCAGGGAGATGGCGAAAGGAGTCTCTGCACTGACAGATGACAGCCGGCAGGGCACAGAGGTGCAACAACAACAAAACCTGGGGACAGGCTCCATCCCATCCACTTCCACCACACCCACAGAAGGGTCACAGCATGGCATGCTGAGGGGTCAGTCACAGTGCCTTCTGTGCCCAAAACCATGAGGGGCTGGCAGGGGGAGAAAGAGGACACAGCTGTGAAGGACTCTGAGGCACTGATTGTCATGAGTGGCCATGATGGGGAGTTGGTGGTGGGAGGCGGGAGGGAGATAGTTGGGGCACTCATTACATAAAAACAGTTGAACTTCATGAATGCAAGGACATTCCTAATTGTGTCATTGTCATGTTTATTAATTGAGGTGGTGTCACACAGTTGTGCATGGCATGTGCCATGTACAAGTATCAAAAGAAATTGTCTATCAGTCCCTGGTGTGCCAATCTCCCATCCCTGAAGTCATCTCTGGCAATGTGTGCATATGCCTCAGCCACAGGCATTGCTTCCTGATCCTCTGGGGGTGGCATGGCTACATCAGGGGTAGTGGAACATTTCTCCTCAGGCAGATATTGTGCAGCATGGCACACACAAGCACAATTTTACCCACTTTCTCAGGAGCGTACATCAGGGCTCCAGCAGTATGGTCGAGGCAGTGGAAATGTGCCTTCAGGAAGCCAAAGGTATGCTTGATGCACACATGGGTCCTGCTGTAGGCATGGTTGTAGGCAATATCCTGCTGTGTTTGTGGATCACGCACAGGGGTCATTAGCCAGGGCAGCTGTGGGGGAGGCACAGGCATTAGACACAAGGTAAGGTGTGGAGCTTGACTTACACAATATCAGGTCAATGGACTACTTGTGCATGCACATGGGCCTTCATTTCACGACATGTGACTATTTTATGTCTATGCATGCAGTGTCACTCGTGTACTGCATTGATGGAGATTCACATGCACTCTGTTCCCTTGCAGTATATGTTGCGTATGATGTCTGCCAGTGACATGTGCAGTGGACATGGTGGCTGTCATGTGGCAATGTATTTCCACTATACATTTGGCCTGCTGGGTTCCCCATGGGCACTCCCTGGGCATCTGGTGCCAACGGGTGAGTATCATGGGCTGACCGCACATTGGTGCATGGCTGTTGTACAGTCAGGGTTGTTGTGTGAGGCAATGTGGCCATTTGTCAGCATTGATTTGATAAGTGCATGTTGCATTGTGGTACCAGTAGTTATGTTGTTGTAAATGGTTGCTACTGTATGTGTACTACTACTTCTCCATGCAGGTAAGTCTGACATGTGCATGATCCCTGGCCTGTACTGTGATGATGGTGTGGGAGGAGTTGAAGTACAGATTTCGCATTCACTTGTCATGCCATCCTTTGTGTGGTCATTTACACCCCCCTCCCATTTGGGCATGTGCTTTGCGGCGCATGTGTGCTGTCTTTTCTACACACCCACTATCCAGGTCCGTTGCCTTCTGTGCTTCTCCATGTATTCTGGTAGTGTGCTGTTCCGTAGGACCATGGCATTGTGGATGGAACCAGGTCAGCAAACACAGCAGTGGTTGATGTACAGGTTGGGGTCACAGGTCACCTGCAAATTCAGGGAGTGGTAGTGCATGCATTTTCGGTGCACTGCTTCATGGGTCTGGGGGGCCACCAGCGCAACATGGGTACAGTCCACGGCAGCGATCACATTTGGCATGTGTGTAATGGCATAGAACTGCGTCTTCATGGCATTGACCTGGGCTGGGGTGGTAGACATGGGCGCTGAGTACGCGGGTGCTCCGGGGCTCGGTCACCCCCCCCCCCCCCAAACCCCCTGGGAAAGGCCATCTGCGTAAAAGTCCCTATACTTTAAATGTGATTTTCTTTTTCTGGCACCCCCCAGGAAAACCTGAAGTCGGTGCCCCTGGTGGTAGGCAGTGAGATGTGGCGTTGCACTGCCGCAGTAGAGCTACAAGCACCTAGGCCAACACTGCGCAGAATGTGGCCTGTGCCATGCATCATCATCATTCTCCTCCTCATCCTCATCCTCTCACAGTATCTAGTGGCAGCATGGTGTTAGAAACAATGTTTGGGGTAGGGGTGTGCCTTATGTAGCCCTCTGGGGTTGGATTGGGTTCACCTGTGGCTTCATTTCAGGCACCTGTGTTCATTTACCTCCAGCTGGAAGGAAATTGCGCTGAACATGGACCTGCGATGCGGCTGTGTTTGCGCCTCATGTGTCCAGCTGTAATAGTTCTGACTGTAATAGCGCCGGTTGCTTTTACAGTCAGCTCTATATGCACCGGCGCAATATGCACCGGCTCATGATCCGGCAAAGTGGTATTGGTGGCGCTAATTCCTTTACCGCCACTTTTATGGGTTACCGCCGGACGTGATGAGGCCCTTAGTGCCAAAATGATGTCATTTGCACGAAGTACTGATCTTTGCATACCTTTCCCTTGCTGTTCCACCTTTCATGCTTCTAGGTCGTGTAAAAGGGAGAAGAGTGCACTCCCTGACTACTTCCTACCATGCCTCCTGGCTGTCCCTTGGAAGGTGGGGCCCCTCCCCCTTCGCCCCGTCTCACACATTCACCTCTAGCCCACTACTTGCCTGATCCTGCCATGTTCCTTCTATCACCCAGCCCCTTCGTGTGCACCAGTTATGCCAGCGCCAGTGCCCTCACACAAGGCCCACCCCGACACATACGCGTACCATTCCTGACGTTTGACTTTTTCCCGTGCCTGGACACACACACCCCTGTCCCCATACCAATGTTTGAAGCAAGCACCGCACGGTAAAGACCTGTGATGCAATTGCTTCACGCGAAAGACATGGCAGTGTTAAGATTTCCAAAGATTGCACAGTGTTTAAAATATGACTTTCAGTTCTGGAGTCTCAGAAGCATTCTTAAGCATGCTGATTTTTAAATTTTGTATTTTCTTTGAATGACCCCTGGAGTCTGTCCTTTCCTCTTGCCAATCCAATTTCTACTTAGTCTTCTGATTTGGTCTCAGACTTGGAAAGCAGCAAGCCGACTAATTCTGCCTGTGTTTTTTACCTAAGAAATTGTTTTTGTTGATAGGAAAGTGGTTTATTCCAAAATATTAAGTTTAAGAAGTATTTTAACTTCCATAAATAAAGCATGACTTAAATTGTAATTGTATGACTCGCTCACTCATCTTTACTGGAGCACTGTTCTAGGTTCATGATACATGCCGGCGTGGCAGTGCTGCAGTTGTGGAGGGGAGTATGATTGATGTTGGCAGTTGCGAGTACATGGCGTACTTGCGCCGCATTATATCATGACCTCACGTAAGGCCCAGTGCCGTTGCGGTTGGAGTCTCTTTGGGTGGTTGAGTTGGAAGACCCAGGTGATACACTAAAAATTGTGACCCCTTAATTCACACCCAGGCATAGCATAACTAGAACAACATAGCGTAGCCTAACAGGCATAACAAGGCATTGTAAAGAATGGCAGTCCTTTTCTTGATGGGGTGAGCCCTGCCCCTGCCCCAGCAACTCTGAAGATTGGTGGGAGCATGGGAGGAAATTAATGTTGGCTCTGCTTAAGTGAATCTGTTGCACAAGAATCTCTGGGGCCTACGGGCTGCGGGCTGCGGAGAATATAGATCCTCTGGTGAAATTATGTGGCCTGAGTCTTAGGCCTGGTTAGGTCTTCAGTAATACTATTCTAGGTGGCTGCATACCAGTGGAGTAACTTGGCTGAAAATGTTGGGGTGGACATGACATCTGAAGAAAAGGTGCCCAAGCCAAATGAATGTGGGCAAAATAGTGTGCCATGAAAGTTGGGGGGGACAAACACCCCTGTCCTCCCCCCTAAAATTACACCCATGCTGCATAGGGTGCCACTGTTAACGGAGCAGCCGAGGGCACCATTATGTGTTTTCAAAGAGCAAATATGCGCATTGTACTTTGCAAGAGACACCAATATTCCTTGCACCAAACCAAAAAAAGTTTTACATCAACCTATTGTGCTGCACGCTTCTTGGAAACAGGAAACATCCCGTATGACCAATCATACCGTGTGGAGCGGAGAGTACAGGCAACATTCCATGTAGGTTATTATGCAGTGTGGAAACAAGGGAAAGGGAATATTTATGTTGACCAACAGGACTTGATTAAGGTTCTTTAGAAATTTGGAAAATGCACAGAAAGTTTTAGAGGCAGAATACCTGCATATATGTATGTATGTAGGTGATTTATATAGCAGAAGCCTAGGTTGTAAGTAACAGAGTGCTGTACAATTAAGGTGAGTAGAGCATAGTGTGGTGGGGGGGTCGACCTCTTGGTCTATGGTCCTCTTTTGTCAGTGACATTCACTTTGAAGAGAAGGAAGTGAGCCAGCCTGCTTCTAGCAGGAAGGTTGTTCGAGATTGCCTGTTTTCTGGTCTTCTGCTTCTTGCTCATTTTGAATTCCAGTCTGGTGATATCTTGGAACCTGGTGTTGCATTGACCGCCTGAGATGGTGATTTTACAGCTAAGTATGATGTTGTCTTGGACAGTAGCGTATGGAGAGGTGAACAGTGTAGTTCCTTGAGAGTTGACAAAAAAGGTTGAATTTCTTCATTCCTGTGATGTGCCTTAACGTGGCATGCTGGACAGCTTCCAAAGGGGCCATAGTAGTGGTTGCGACACCTACCAGGAAGCCATTGCCACAATCCCGGTGGGAGAACACCAGGGCCTGGACAATCAATCTTAAGTCTGAGGTGGGGTCAAAAGATTTGATTCAGCACAAGAGTAAGAGCTGCTACCATGCTGTTTGTGTTTTTTGCAGAGATGCATGCTTTGAAACAGAGGCTGCAATCAATTGTGAAGCCAAAGGCCTTTGAACTAGGGGTAAGTTCAGAGGAGAAGCCATCAAGATCTGTGTCAGCCAGTTTTGAACTTGGGTGCAAATGGTAGTTCCCCCAGGAAGATGAACTCTGTTTTTGGTAAGGTTGAGTTTCAAGTAGACACTTGACAACCAAGACTGAATGGTGGAGAGGCAGTGTTTCAATTTGTGAAACTCGCCAAGGCAGTTGCCCTTCAGGTACTGCTGTGTGTCTACAGCATGCTGTTGGATTTTGATGTTTGATTTGGCCAAGAGGGCACAGACATAGAGGTTGAAGAAGAGAGGGGAGAGGATGGATAATTTGGGACTCCACAGGTCACTGGGTTCTGCAGATGTTCATCTGTATGAGTAGATGTTTGTTGGTAAAGTAGGAGTCAAACTATCTAAGGACTGTGGCATTGGATCCCATGTGCGAGCAAAGGGTGTTGGGTAGGGCTTTGTGGTTTCCTGTGATAAATGCGGCAGAGAGATTCAGCAAAACCATGAGACATTGGCTGCCCTTGTCCATGATGAGGTGTGCCTCATTGTTGACTTGGATGGAGGCACTCTATGTGCTGCAGCTTGTTTCGAAGTCTTACCAGTGTTCTAGAAGTCGGTTGAGTTGGATGATCTTTTTCAGGTAGTTGAAATTTGACGGTTTCTCAATGATCTGGACAATGAAGGGTAGGTGGGTGATGGGGCAGTAGTTTGTTAGGTCATCTGGGTCGAATGCAGCTTCTTTAGTATAGGTAGGAACTGGCCAATGTTTAATGCCTCAGAGAAGCTGCCCTGCATGAGTGAGACATGCATAGTGTGGAGGGGAGGCGTGAGAGCCTTTACTGTGATATTATTCAGCATGGAGGCTGAGATGACATTGTCCTTGTAGGAGGTAGCCTTGAGTGATGCAATGATGTTTGAGAGTTGTCCTGAGTATTAGGATCTTGAATTCTGACCATCTTGGGACATGACATGGTGGTATGGCACAGATGTCTTCAGTGGGTTGGGTGTCATCAATGTGGTGAAGGACCTTGTTGATTTATCTGTGGAGAACATGTTGATTGCATTGCATCTCTTCATGGATTTGAGTACTGCCAGGGCTGTTATACAGTTGATGCACTGTTTTATGGCCTTGAAGAGAGCTCTGCTCTGGTTTGAGGCTTCTGCGATGGATGCTGTGGAGCAATGTATTTTGGCTGATGTGATGAGGGTCCTCTCGGATGGGCAGAGGATATTTCAGGTGGTGAGATCTTCTCTTAGTTGTATTTTTGTCCAGATCTTTTATTGTTTATGAGTGGCACATTTACTGTCAGTGGGACCTTGTGCGTACCAGTGTTTGGATGGCTTGGATTTGTTGTGTGATGATGCAGATAGATACATCAGTAATACCTTCTGCCCCGGTCCAACCCAAGTACCACACAGGCAAGAGATGTTACAAACTGAGACAGCCTTATCACCCCATGAACCTTGGAAAGATTGATAATATGAGTTAAACTGAGCTCCATGAAACAATATTCTTAGCCAAAGTTAATGTACATGAAATCTGCCATTCCGGATTAGTTAGACTGAACGACACAAGTAAGGACTAAAAGTAGTTGCAGAATGCACAAATAGGTCAACACAGTATAAAGGGACAAGGGGTTCCTGTCTACCAAAAAAGGGATTCACTACACCGATAGGGTAGTTGGATCATGGGTAGATAAGATGTTGAATAAACGGGAAGGGACACCATTGTATGGCAGTCATACAAGATATTGATATTGATATTTTATTTCTATCGCGCTCGTACACAAGTGTTTCAGAGCGCGACAAGGCAAGGGAGGGGAACAGGGGAGAACAAAACAGCGATCTTACTAGGCCCAGTGACATTGAGAACATGCAAGTGCATGGGAGAAGGGGAGGGGAAAAGTGCATGGAGATGAAGTGACGCAGCTATAGGTCGCTAATATGGAAACTGAAAGACAAAAGCACAACCATTTTCCTAACGCAGAGCCTACAGCAGGTCTCAGAATTAGCAAGGCCTCAGAAAGCAAGATGCTGAATTTACAAGAAACACATCTATTCTAGATACTCTGGCAGAGCCAAGACAGTAGCTCACAGCCAGAGCCAAGGTCAGGAACAATGAAAGGAGTAATAGATGAATAGGAACGCAGGCAGAAGATAACGATTCCCAGAACGAGAAGCAGTGGACTCCTAAGTTAATTCATTTAATAAGAGCACAAACCAACTATTGATGTCGAGGTGCACAAGGTCAGTAAGCCAGAAGACTTTATGAAAGTAACCGACTAGAGCCCCAAAGAAAGCACAAAGAACACCACATACACGCTTGAATTAGCGAAAACCTTAATAAATAGAAGGAAATCCACTCTCAAACACGGTACCCTAACACATGATCTAGGCACAAAGAATATCAGCTATTCATTATGAGCAAAACACAGATAAGACACCTGCAGAACTCCCTCAGTACACGTACAGACACCAGACTGCACCCAAGGCCAAGTACAAAGGAAAGGGAAGGCCTCAACGAGTCGAAATGACCAGGAGCATTCTTTAATTGGAATTATGGCAGACTGCAGAATTATCTTCTCCCACTTATGTCTCAATCATATCTGGATGCCTCGTCAGAGTGTTGAATGTAAGCGTCCCCAGAAACGCACCCCCCTTAGTGAGAGGCAATACAGGATACACCCCAGGAGGGGAATGAGACCAGGACCAAGTGCGGGTTTGATCAAAAGGGTTTTATATTAATCAATATAGGGCATGGGGGGCGTGGCCAGCACGCATGCTGTGAAGTCGCACCTCAGTGAAGCTCCTGTCCACGATCCTTATCGCTGCCTGAATTAAGCTGTTAACGCCAAGCAATCATCACAGAAACAACATCTGCTGAAAGGAGAACCTCCGTTCACTGAAACGCCTCAACTCCCGGATAAAAACGGAGTTGGCAGAGCCAGAAACGAGCTAGGAGAAGAAGCGCCCCTATGCTCCCAAGATGGCGGAGTCCCGTGCGGCTGCCCGCGCTTTCAAGTGAACAACGCAAACTCAGCTCCCGCACTGAGCAATAACCGGGCAGTTACCACCTGCTGGGAGAGGGCCCTGTTTCTGCAGCTGCGACCGGACCTCCGAAAGAAAATGGGGTCCGCAACAGTGGAAACGATCGAAACGAAGAAGCGCCTCTACGCACCAAGATGGCGGCGGCCTGCCCGGCTCCATGCGCCTTCAAGTGAGAGGCGTGAACTCGGCTCCCAACCCAAGCAGTAATTGTGCTACTATGCCCGCTGGAGGGGAACCCTTTTCCTGCGGCTGCGACCCGACCTCTGGGGGAAATCGGGACCCGCGACATCGGAAGCGAGTGAGATAAGAAAGCGCCCCTGCATACCCAAGATGGCGGACTCTAACGAGACCTACGGCCCCACTATGTGAATGACGAGACGGCGGGAAACTGTCTCCGCTTGCTCCTCCTGCAAACCCCGGTCACCGCTACTAACCCCGATCCCGGCCACACTTGGATCGGTGCTGCGGATCCCGACAACCGATCGAGAGACGGGACTGGAAGGGTGAGCATCCCTCTCCCTCCCGAACCCACTAAGCCGGTTGCTCCCCTGGTCCTGGGAGTGAGCGCGGAACCCGGAACACGGTGACATAAGCACTGGCCGCATACGAAAGACTGGACGCAGGAGATGGTACTCCACCGCGGCGCTCCTTCACAAGGCCCATAACCGTGTTGAATTGGCTGGACCACACAACAGGCAGGCCGGGAGCGGCGGCTGGGACGGGTCCTCAGCTCCTCACGCACAAAACGGCGAGTGGCACAACAGATCCGATCATCTTCATCACCCGCACTGATTGACAGAATCGCTGAAGGGGGGTGGAAGCTACACTTGCACCCCCATCCTGCGCACCTCCCTGAACCACAGCTCCCCACTACCTGAGATAACCTGACACTAAAGTCTGGGGATTCCTGGCTAGGCACAACCTAACATTTACCGGACAGGAGACCAGTCCAGGGAGTGCAACGCAGAGCCGCCGCAACCACACAGGTGCCCATCGGACAGTGAAAGCCGCACGCGGCCCCTAAGGAGAGTGATGTCGCCACCCAAGCCCAAATCCAAAACAACAACAATGGACTCTTTCACGACAGTAAGGCCCAAGCAGCTGCCGCAATCTGACCCCGCGGCCGACACCGGACCTTCGAACCCAGAAGCAGCGCCCGACAACACACAGGTCCTCCGGGCCATAGCGGAGCTCCGCACCTCCATCGAAAACAGGATTGATGAAGTAAAATCAGACATGCAGCTTATGCGCCAGGACGCCCGCAACGTAACGGAGAGAGTGAACACTAATGAAGCTGTTCTACAAGAAAATGTAGAAAGCACTACAGAACTGAAAGCGCAAGTCCGCGACCTAGAACAAAAAGTAGCGAGGCTGGAAGCACGCTCCGAGGATGCAGAAGGACGCGCTCGGCGCAACAATATCAGGATCCTAGGCATTCCCGAAGACATGGAGGGCCCGGACCCGACAAACTTCATAGAGACAATGCTGCAGCAGGAAATAGGCGCGGGTAAACTCTCACAAGGTTTCTCGGTGGAGCGGGCCCACAGATCTCTTCAAAAGTGCCCACCACCAGGTTCGCACCCGCGACCGATTACAGCCAAGATCCTCAACTTCCGGGACAGGGAAATAATACTGAGGTATTCCCGGGAAGGCGGAGTGATTAGAAAGCAAGGCTCCACAATAGTCATGTATCCTGACTATACCCCTGCAGTGCAACGCGCCAGGAACTCCTTCATTCCAGTGAAGGCGAGATTGCGGACACTTAATCTTAAATATATGTTGCTCTACCCATCTCGCCTCAAGGTCCTTTATAAAAGGAAAAGCAGTTTTTTTAGAATCCCCAGCGGCAGCAAACATGTGGCTCGAGCACAACAACCTGGCGGATGATGACGAGGCACCTCCTAAAACGGACAATAGATGATCAAGAAACCGGACTCACAAATACTGGCGTCGGACCCCACACTAAAGCACAAGGCAGATTTCTAACTTGCACTTGGGGTCACAACACACAGATAGCTGTATCGAACAGGAGCACCGGACACCACAAGCGAACATGTTAATGGCCCACCCCTACGAGACATGTGCAGGTCATATTCCCGCACAACGCCCACGCCGGAAAGCCTGGAGAGGCTCAGAAAGCTTGGGAGCCCCTGAGCGCTGCACGTTCACCGCAACTGCTGGGGGCAGTTTGCAGCTACACAGTCCGAACCGCTTGTTTGTTGGACTGTTAGTTAACAAAGTTGATTGTTTAAGCTGCGTCTGTTGCCGCAGCAGTTTTGGTTTGACACTACAGTCTTCATGCAGAACGAGGAACAAGGAACGGTGGCCAATGAATCGAAAACGCAAGAAACGAGGTGAGAGGGCGAGAGTTAAACAGAGCCCCCCGGGGTGGGCGCCCTATGCATGGCAATGCAACTTAGAATACTAACTTGGAATGTGAGAGGGTTGGGGTCCTATCTGCGCCGGAACAGGGTCAGGTCCTATCTTCGCAGGAAAAAAGTAGACATTGCAATGCTCCAAGAGACTCACCTCACAGTGGAGGACCAGTCAAGGCTACAGGGGCACTGGGGAGGTCAAGGACAGGGGGCCCCTTATTCCAAATCTGCTAGGGGAGTGTATACTTGGATTAACCCTGAGGTGCCCTTTCAGGTGTTAGGGGCTGAAGCAGACACGGAGGGGAGATATCTGATACTGTGGGGAGTGCTTGAACACATACTTCCCAAACCATGGTATTCCGTCCTACCTTGCTAGACTGCAGACGAAACTGGTGAGACACAGAGACAGCCTTTACATATGGGGCGGGGATCTCAACTGTGTGAGGGATGGGAACCTAGATAGGTCCGAACCCCCGCTGGTGCGAACGGATGGGACCTCAAGGGTGCTGAACAACCTGCTGGAACAACTAGACCTTGCAGATGTCTGGAGGGAACACCACCCCACAGACAGGGGATACTCATATTACTCCTCCCCACACAACCTCCACACGAGAATCGACTACATAGACAAAACACACCTAGCTCAGGTGGAATCGGTACAATACATGGGCAGATCGATCTCGGACCACTCTCCCCTGTTAATGCACTGGGCTCTGAAGGGCCCTAGACCCCCTATCCCGCTATGGCGAATGCCCTCGGAGGCTCTGAAGGACCCAATATTTAAAGAGGAGCTGGGAGAAAAACTGGTAGAGTATGTCACCAATAACAGTGGCAGTGTGGAGCGCTGGAGCACGGTATGGGAGGCCCTGAATGTGGTAACGAGGGGAGAAGTTATTGCCGGGACAGCGGGAGTCAGGAAAATGCTGAGGAGGGAATTGGAGGAGAGGGAGGAGGAGATAAGGCTGGGAGAAGCCAATAGCGCCGGAACTAGAGAGGAGGAGCTCTTGCAGGAGGCACGGACGAGTTGTCACCAGGCGTGGGGACGGCTAGCAAAATTTGATTACGCAACACATACCACTAGAGCACACATAAACGGGGACAAACCAGGTAGGCTACTGGCCTGGCTGTGCAGGCGAGAGCACCCAAAACACCCAGTGACCTCGATAAGAGATAAGAAAGGAGAAATAAGAACAACCCAACACTCAATAAACACCACATTTGCTGACTTCTACTCCACACTGTACGCACATGACACCCAAGTACCGCTGACAGACATACAAGACACCCTAGAAGAGATAGGACTCCCCAGGCTGAATGACCAACAACGAGACTCTTTAGAAGAGGCTCTTACGCCTGAGGACATTACAGACGCTATTAGATCCCTGTCCACGTGCAGGACCCCAGGAACGGACGGGCTCCCCCCCGAGTTCTACAAAGCATACGAGACGACACTAACCCCACTACTACACGAGGTATTCCAGGAAGCCTACGAGACGGGAACCCTACCCAAGACCACGAGAGAGACGCTAATAGTCCCGATACCCAAACCACACAAACCAACTGATGAATGCGACTCTTACCGACCGATAGCTATGCTAAATTATGACAGTAAGATATTGACCACTATCCTTGCCAAGAAATTATCCAAAGTGATAGGAAGTCTGGTCCATGAGGATCAGAATGGTTTTGTCCCTGGTCGTAACACAACTGCCAATCTGAGGAGACTACAGCACATTATAGCACACACAGAAGGAGGCCAGGAGCACATGGCAGTATTGTCATTAGACACCATAAAGGCATTCGACTCCATCTACTGGGAGTGGCTGATAGAGGTGCTAAGGGAGTTCGGATTCGGGGAAGGATTTGTGCGCTGGATCAAGATACTGTACAATGATCCAACAGCCAGAGTAAAGACGGGCAAATGGGTATCAAGAGACTGGAACATACAAAGAGGCACTAGACAGGGCTGCCCCCTTTCGCCCAAGCTCTATATTTTGGGGCTGGAGCCAATCGCAATTTATATAAGGAAGCAATTCTGGGACGCTGGAATACGAGTGGGAAGGGGGACCACGTTATCTCACTATATGCAGATGATGTCCTGATCTACCTGACAGACCCAAAAAACAATGCCCCTACAATCTTGGAAGTGCTAGACAACTTTGCTCGTTACTCGGGGATACACTTCAGCAGACAAAAATCCTGCATGTTTCCACTAGCTGACTTGAGGGGGGTAGGAGTAGACGACCTACCACAGGTTGGGGTGAAGTGGCAGCCGGATATGTTCAAATACTTGGGGGTCAGGATCAGACATACACCTGAACTCACGCACGAACAGAACACACTGTCGGTAACTCAAGGGCTCCACAACTCGATGAAATTCTGGTCTAGGCTACCACTCTCAATGATGGGCAGGGCATCAATAACAAAAATGATCACACTGCCACGATACCTATACTTCTTCCAGACCATTTGCCACTACATCAGACCACCTTTTTTCTGAAAATTAGAAGCCCAGATTAGAGATTTCATATGGGGAAAGGCACGTCACAAACTGGCACTGAATATTCTGACCCTTCCGTATGATGTAGGGGGCATACAGCTCCCGGACCTTGAAAGGTACTATCTGGCAGCCCAACTTAGTCACGTTACCAAATGGCTGTCGGATGAGGTCACCAACGAAAGCGGCCTACTGAGCGATCTCGTCAAACCCATATACCTCAAGGAAATAATATGGGCGCCTCGGGATCGAGCCGATAGGGCCCCTATACTAGCCAAACTGGGCAGACAAGTATGGGATAGAGTTAAAACCATCACACACTCGAGGAACCCTTACTCCCCGGAAATTCCATTGATGGCAGACATGAGTACGACACCAGCTGATGTTAATACACTTAGGCAATGGGAGGGTCTGGGTATATACGCCTGGGGGGACATGTACGAGGATGGGGAATTTAGAGAGTTGGAATCACTGCATGAAATAGAGGGCCTACCTATGGGGCAATTTTTGTGGTACCAGAAACTTAAACACGAGGCTAGGGTGAGATGGAATGACTGGCCAGAGGAACCAACAATGACCCCCCTAGTGACAGAGATGTATAACCTGAGCGACGGGTGGAGGCCAGTGTCGAGAATCTACGTGCAGCTAAACGATAGGCCCAACCCCCGGGTTGCCACACTAAGGGCCAAATGGGAAACGGACACTGGCGAGGAGATCTCAGACAATGACTGGGGGAGAGCACTGCAATACCCAAAGGCAGTGTCCAGAAATGCCAGGTTCAGGCTAATCCAAATAAACGTCCTATATAGAACATATATGACCCCAAAAAGGGTAGCAAGCTTCAAACGGCAAGCAGAGGCGCACTGCCCATGGTGCACTAATGACGAAGCAGGTCTAATACACATGTTCTGGGGGTGTGCAAAAGTAGGCACCCTTTGGGCCAACATCAAACAGGCATGCATGAAGGGCGGAGTAAGCAGATATGAGTGGACAATGAAGGAATGTCTGCTGGGCATATATCCCAGGTTAAGCAAAATAAAACACATTGTACGGGTGATGGACATGGCATGCATACTGGCAAAAAGGGAGTTAGCGATGTCGTGGAAGTCAATAAAAGGCCCACAATACATGAGATGGAAGAGGGAAATGGAGCGATGGACGGCCGCAGAAACAGAAGCATGGGGTATAGGGATCGCCGGGGATGAGGGCGATACTAATGCCAAATTTGATGCACGGAAGGCCGTGGTGAGAGACATGTTCCTACCCTCCGATGATATGCCCCCGTGAATCAACTGGTGGGACAATTAGCGCATAGCCACAGGAAGCGCGAGGCTCATAATGAAGAAGAGAGGGAGACGCAACAAGAAGATAAAGAAAGTCAACCCCACCCGCCCCCCACCGAAAAGACATGGACAGGCCACCAAGTGGATTCAAGATAATGTAGCCACTACAATCGTTCAGCTTGAGGACGGTTTAAGTTTGTCAAATGTTGTTTTGTTTAGTTTGTTGTTACTTTTCAGGAACCAATCGAATACGTTTTGAAATTGTAAAATGGCGCAAGAAATCACTGAGAGGGGGAGATTGACACTGGTGTAATGCTAATTTCAAAATGCCAATAAAAATATTTTAAAATAAATAAATCAATATAGGGCATGCAAAGGACTCTGCAAACTCTGAGAGCGCTCTGTCTGACAATAGCAAAGACAGGCCTACTCATTTACAGAACAACGTCATGGGTGACACAAGCTATAGGGGGCACATAATAGTGGGGATTGGCTGGTGATGTCTAGGGGATATACATTGTAGATAGTTGCTCCTTCAGGATTGGTGGACGTTGGTGCAGCGCCACGTGGGGTTGGAAGGTCAGCTGGGCTCATCGGGGTGGAGTGCCGGGCCGGACATGCCTTGTAGTGATGATTGGTAACTAAACTGACATTTGCCCTTTGGGCCACACATTCACACCCATTCGTTACACTTCATGCTTCCGTTGGCTTATAACTCTTGTAGCACTGACCTTAGGTCAATAGGCAGGCAGGAACATTGATATGCAATAGGAAGTGTCCCAATACATCAGTTATAAAGATACCTTAGGTACAAACAGGCTAGTCCCATGTGCATGGTCAGGGGCAATGGAGGGGTTACTCGATCATCCTGTCTTGTTGGATTCGGTGAGGGATGGTATTACGATCTGTTAGTGCAAGAGTGGGTGCCCCCCTTTTGAGGGCCATTAACTTGGGGTCGGTGGAGATACCACTGGCCCGTGGGGAGCATGTAACTGGTGCCTGAGAGACGGTGGGATTTACGATTAGGTAGCTCGTAAGTCATGGAGTCAGGCTGTGGCAGCCTCTGACATGGGAGAGGCGGATGCTTGAAATGGGTCCAGCAGGGTCGGGAGGCGAGGCTGTGCTGTTCGAACACCAGCTATCTCTGGAGGGCCTGGGTGGGAGGAGGGGGAGATGGCCTTGCAGCTCTGTGCGCGGCATCCTGCACAAGGCAGTGTACTGTCCCTTGGGTGAGGGGCGAATAACAACACGTGGGGTCTCTAAGATGACTTGTATGCATTTGCATTAGAGGGGATACTAACTGGGGGCCATACCTTTTACAACAATTCACATCTATAGTTGACATACGAACATGAGGTAGTGTTAGGCAGGTGTATGTGTAAAGAGGGCAACACATGTTATTGCATATTGTCATCAGTTAGCCAGTCTTCGTACATCTTCACATTATAAACAATATCTGTTGCATATTACTCTTTACCCATTCTTCTTCACGTTAGCAGCGAACGTTAGTCAACACGACATATATTACATAAATGGTTTCTACATATTACAAGAGTTCTCGGGGTAGGCAGAGGCCTGGGGTGCCACACAGTCTAACGCTGGGGGCTTGGTACAGGGTCAGGGCATGCAGGTTTTGGGCTGGTTTCAGTTACTTCCTAATGTTCCCGTTCATGGCTGGGGCAATGATGTACTGCGGAAGGTTAACAGCTACAGTGTTTTATTTTGTTTGTTCGTTCGTGTCTGGTAGCTCGTGAGAACGAGTCCTCAGCGGATCTGCCATGCGGCGGTGAGTGGGGGAAGTGTGGGCCTCTGTGAGCGCGGTCGAGTGGGGGTCAAGCTGCAGCTTTCAGTGTGCACGCTAGCTCTGCCTGGGTTAGATCTAGATCTTTTAACAAAATGGAGTTGGCTTAGTACAAGATGGCGTCTGTGCTCTGCCACATAACGTGGTGGTGCAGCCTCACGTGTCGGTCTGCAGCCGCCCAGCCGCCTGGGCCCGGGGGCCGGTGGGCTGCCGACGAGTCATTAATCTTCACCAGGGTAGGAGATGTAGTGGGGAAGAGGGTCCTATTGACCTATCCTCCCCTACATTGGCAAGGTTGGTAAGCTAGGTGCCAACCAATAGAATGTCCCCTAGCCACGCCAACTGAAGGATAATGCCAACCAACTAGCTGTCCCTGGAGTGATGTATTAGAAGTGGTACCTAGAGCAGGTTGGGTCTGGGCGGAGCAATCAGATAGGTATAGACCAATGAAGTAAACGGCCCCTATGTATCATATTTGTAGTTTGAGCCCTAGCCAAACCAACCTCCCCGAAAAGGTTTTGTTAACTGATAGTGTAGTGGAATAACATAACTGGTACAAAACTTGTTTGCAATCATTGAAAATGTGAGAGCCATGAGACCTAAATGCTTGTATTCTGGCCTGGCTAGTATTCATTGTTTGTATAAAGATGGGTTTTGATGTTCACCTGGGTCCTCCATCATTGAGTATTATCAGCACTAATCGTGGTATCCTGGGCCCACCTTTATAGTTGGTTTGTTGTTTCAATGTTGCTTCAATGTTTCCTGGTTGTTGCCAGGGTCAGTTAGAGTTCAGCTGAGCTAGTTGAAAAGAATGTTCATGTCTGATGAAGAAGTGCGCGTTGAAGCCAAGTTTGTGAAGTTTTCTTCTAAGGCGTCAAGGGGAATGAGCATCCAAGTGTCGTTTCTGGTCTCAGTTGTCCTCATTGTGAGGGCTTTGAGTGCTGGAGCATGATGGATACTCTGCTTGGTCAGTACAGTCGAGTTATGTAGGTGGGAGGCAGTTAACATCTGGTGATGAGGTGAATACTAGGTAGAGAGTTTTGCCTTTGGCATGGGTGGGATCATTAATGGGCTGCGTGATGTCAAGGATGTCCAGGAGATCAAGGAGATTTTCTTTTGTTTTTTTGTTTTCTTGCATTCCTGGAGGCTTGAGGTCTCCTAGGAAGACATTGCTGGAATTGTTGAAAATTGATGGAGTGGTGAAGTTGGTGATTTCATCCAGGAAGACTTTGTTAACCAGTGATTGGTGGCAGATCAAGTGAAGGTGACATTTGAAGTGTATGAGAGCAGAAAGTGACATGCTAGGAGCTCCATGCATTTGAGAGGTGATGGATCAGGGAGTGGCATGTCATTAAGTCTTTTGGATGACTGTGAAGCCATTGCCAAACATCTTTGTACAGTTAACATGCTGGATGCTGTAGTCAGCGGAGTAAAGGACATCCTCGATGTGGAAGGAGGTGGCTATGTTTCTGTTATGAAAAGTGCCTTAAGGTTGTGGATGGTAATGATATCAGCAATGTCTGCCACATGGAGTACAGTGCCGCAAGTGTTGATAAGCACGAGGTTGTGCATGTGTTTGGGTGGAGTCGCTAGAGTGGTTGTGATTGGGATGTGTATGAGATTCTATGGGTTAGAGCTGTAAAGGTGCTTGGTGGGCGCTGAGTGTTTGAGGGTGGGGATAGACCAAATTGTGCAAGGGATGATGGTGGTAGGGTTCTCTATGGTGTGTACTCAGGAGTATTGCCGCTTGGCCCTTTCCAGACCCTAACTGGATCAAACAGGTGTTGTACTGGTTGAAGCCCTTGTCTCTGACAGCCTTTTTGTCAGCACACCCAGGCAGGGATTCCCAGTTAGGAGAGATTTAACTGTAGTGGGTGTGAGGAGCCACACAGAGGTGGGTATGGGCTACAGGAAGCAATCACAGGAGGAGTAGAACAAAAAAACAGCAAAGAAATCAGACAAAATTGAGAGAAACAAGCAAAATACAAAACATGGGGCATCAAAGGCACGGGGTAGGTTCCACACAAAGGGAGACACTGGAGACAGGAGGCAGTCACATAAAACAACAGGTGTATTTGTAGAGTGCACGTTCACCCCCAGGGGGGCATCTTGGCACTATTGACAGACAACGGATGTTTATCGTTACCCAACTTAATGGTACTCATGGCACATGGGTGGAGGGGGGAATCAGCCAAAAAACAGAGACAAAATTGATACAAACAAGCACAACACAAAACAAAGGGTTTTAATGGCAAAGGGCGCAGAGGGCGCAAAGGGGGCAAGGGATGCAAGGGAAGCAGAGGAGGCAGGAAGCAGTCACATGAGCAGGGAAAAAATGAGAAAAACAGCCAAAAAAAGGGAGACTTATGCTGGTCACTCGACTCACCAAGGACATATAACAGAATCAAAGAAGACACTCATTTCCTTTAATGTAAATGAGCCAAAATGGTCTTGAGACAGACAAAAAAAGGAGTAGTCATACAGTTAAAGAACAGTCACGCAGTGAGAGTTGCAGAGAATAGCGTATCGCTGTGCAACGACCAGTACGTTTGCCTGCTGCAGTAGCCAGTAAATGCAGACGCTACGGTCACCATAGCTGCTGCACTCATGCAGATGGTGGGAAGCATTTTGGTAGCACTGGTAACCTCCTCTAGGTTGTGCCCAGAAAAGATCTAACCATTCTTCTCCCAAATTGATGCTAACCCAAGTCATGCAGCAGAGCCTGCCTACTGCTATTGATAATGGGCACTAGCCACTCTAGCAGATGGCAGGTTCTCTGTTCCTCTTAAACCCAACACCCCCACCAGAACCTCAGTGGCAGCGAGAAGCAGAGAGAGTTGTGGCAACTCACTGACCCAACAGAGCGGAGTTATTGGTTAATTGGTGGGCAGAGCAAAGAGAGAGAAGAGAAGTGAACATTTGCTAACTCCTAGGAACAGAGGCATTGGTTGGGAGATGCAGGTCAGAAGTTGCAGGCACAATGTGACAACAAAGGTAGTGTTGAGGCTGCCTGAGAACAGCCTATTGCTGGCAACATGGCTTATTGACAAAGAGAAATGCTCCCCTTCAAAGTGATTGGTCAATATCCCTTGTCAATAATGTTAAAAAGGACAGAATTGTTAATCAGACTCCCCTGTGGTTCCAAATCCAGATAGGTTTCTAGAACTTATTGATTGCTCACTACCTGTAATCGGTACATGAATCCCAGATGTTTCTGAGCACAGTGCAGCAGAAGGTCCTATGCCAGGTATACATTTGGGCATGGTCAAGCGGTAATTTTTGGGCCTACTTACAGCAAAAGAGGTTGCGGGACCCTAATTTGCATATTTATTCACATCACAGATAGTGACTTCACAGCCTTTGATTCTCCAGAGCTTAATGGGAAATGACATGACAAGACATTCGATCACAGCAAAGGGACAAGAGCAAAATTGGTAAAACTCCATTGAAAGATAACAGGGCATTTCAAGATTAAATGTTGTTACTGGTCAATAACTGGTCACAGATACTTAACAACGAAATGTTTACACACTGCTCAATCTTCTGCCGCACATGGCTACTGAGCCACAAGTGCATCCTAGTAGGCTGAGGGTATTAAATTTTACAAATAATATGGGAAAGGTCATGATAGGTTTCATTGAGCCTTTCACCACTGTCATGGGGCCGAGCTGGCACTCTTGACTGCTGAGATGTCGTCTTTGCTGAAGCTGATGATGGCTCTTTTGCACTTCTTCTCATAGTGTCTTACAAGGCCAAATGTAATCAAGAACCCCAGGATCCTTTTGGACAATGAATTCACCCTGGAACCACAAATCAACGGACTAGCAAAGAAATGTTTCTACCAGCTTCGATGAATGAGACAATCATGTCATTCCTCTCCTTTCAGCACAGGAGCACTGCTGCCATTACACTGGTTCCATCGAGAATCAAGCATGCCAACTGCATATACCTCGGGCTGCCGTACTACCCTACAAAGAAACTTCAACAGATGCAGACATCAACAGCAAGACTATGGATCTGCCTTGACAGGATGGAAGACATATCTCTCACACTAAGAACTCTCCACTAGCTATGGGTTAAACAATCCAAAGCAATCTGTGTCTCCCGCAGAGCTCTTCAATACTGTGAAGCAGAATTCATCCAAGTAAGGATCGGGCAGTACAACCAAGAAGGATGCCAAAATCCAGTGACAATGTACAACTAAAGGCAACGCGCAACACGAGAGGGACACAGAGGAACAGCTTTCTCCAACACAGTGGGCAAACTTTGGAACACTTCCAAAGGAAATCTACACACTCCAAGGCCACCTTAGACTCACTCCAGAAAACACTTAAGACTTGGTTTCTCAGGGGGGCGCTGTTGCGCTTAATGGAACCGGCAGCCTAGACGCCAAGCTCCGGACTGGGGTGATCACTCGCTTCAAAATAACCGCCTTCCTTCAATAATTTCTCCTTCATTTTCGCGTGGGCTGCGTATGAACCTCCACACTAGGTCCACACGGACCCTCGCAGCCTGAGATTCTGTCATAGCGGAGATAGAGCGGCTCCCAGCACCAGCGGGTGAGCTTGCCCGCTCTCCCCGTTTCGTGGCTCCAGGAGGCGCGGCCTCCCGACTGCTGTGCGCCGCAGTGCGGGGGCCCTGGAGGGGGAGGGGCATCTTGGTCCTTGACGCACGCCAACGCTGGCAGCAGACCTCAACAGCGGGAAACACCCGATCCAGCACAGGAGCAGACTGGGTGCCCACACCTTACTTCTGCACCCTTGGAGGCTGCCCTGGGGGCGGGCGCAACCCCTGCCTGGTGCGCCGCCGAGGGGATCACGTTGTGGCAGGGGGACCTGCACTGGCCTCCTGCTGGGGTCCTGGGGCCTGCTGCGGGGTAGTGGCACCGTGCGCACACAGCGCCTATCTCTCCCCCTCTCCCTCATAATCTGAAGTGGCCTGAGCGGGAGAAGCTGACCCGACCCCCTCCTGGGACCCAGAGGCCAGTCCCGTCTGCAGAGCGGTCCGCTCCGTTACCCCTCCTGGGTGGCGTGCTGTTGGCCTGCCCCCTAGGGCCCCGGATAAGACACCTCGCGCGACCTGCGTTCTGCCCAGTGCCTGGAGTCAAGCCTACTCCGTGGATGTTGTGGTGAGTCTCTAGGGCCCCGATCACCCTACCAGTGGGGCCTGACACTCCTGTCTTTACCGCCACCCTCCCGGAGACACTGTTGACATTTCCTGTACTCCTCTTTGCCGCCACCTACGTGACTGGGGCTGCGCACCTCTTGTCCCCCGACGCCCTGTGATACCTGGGGCTCCAGCCCCCAACACAATCCCACAGGCACCACCTCGGAGGCACGGGGTCCCCCAGACTGTGCCCCCACTGCTCCACACCACTGGATAAGGGCACTACACACTCATAAGTGGCCCAGAATCCTAAAACCTACCCAACCCTCGGCTGGGTTGCAACATTACTGCTCTAAAATATGGGCAGCAAGCATCTTGTGGCCCTTCACCTTTCGCTTCCTGCGCCATACGCCTGCTGGGGCTCCGGAGCTTACGAATTTCCATCATTCAATGACGGTGCACTGGGCTAATCCTCCTCACCAGACCAGCTGAAACATGGGACGTCCGCTCCAAATAAGTGTCTGGTGACTACCGGTCCCTAACTTTTGCCGCCACTTTACCGCCTGGCCTGAGGCACCCTTCCTCTTCTCAGCGGGCTACACCTCTTGCCCTTGGACACCTGGCTCCACTACCCTCCGATATAAAGGCTGGCCTCCCTGACTCACTCAACTGTATCAGGCCCTGAGAACACTGGTTGCCTTCACCCTTCCTGCAGACCACAATCCTACAGCTGGTATTACTTGCTTTGCTTCACCAAGCGGGTCTGCACCGGGGGATCTGCCTACTGTGAACTTGGCGAGTACATGTTGCCACAGATCGAGGTGTCTCCCCTGAAGTCGTGCCTTAAGGACCCACTGTAACCCAGTAACTCCACAGCCTACTGCAAACCTGCACTCTACCGTCACCCCGAGGATCCCTGGTCGACTGGAACTTCTCTGATGACCCCTCAACTCACCTCCTGCGACTCTCCTCTCCAACCTGCTCACGCACCACTACTGCCTTCCAGGGCCTCAGTGCTTGCCCCCCTCTTGGCAACATGACTAAAGGAGCGGGAAAGAAGCAATGCCCGATCAACATGTTTACGAAGACCCCGTCAAAGCCGCTGGGGGATCCGCCTGAGCAGGAGCCCTCCAACTCGACAACCTCGGATCCTATAGACTCTCAAAAAATGATGGAGTACATTCGTGAGGGCTTCACCACACTCCATAGTAAATTGGATGGCATGAACGGCACCATATCCTCTATTAAAGCCCACATGGAGAGAACCGATGGCCGAGTGGCTGAGATCGAGACGAGAGTGAGTGCCACTGAAGACGACTTGGGCACCCTCCGCGCGGAGGTCTCCTCGCTCTCTAACCGAGTCCTCGAGGTCGAGAAGAAGAACGAGGACCTTGAACCCCGCTCGAGGCGCAATAACCTTCGCATTATCGGTGTTCCTGAAGACGATGTCAATGAGCCAATGGAGGACTATGCTGAACGCACACTGTTGTCACTCCTCGATTCTCCAAAACTCTCCCCGCAGTTTGCTATAGAGAGGGCCCACCGCTCCCTGACAGCTAAACCTAAACCGGGCGCACCCCCACGGCCCATCATAGCCAGGGTCCTGAATTTCCGAGATCGTGACTCCCTGCTCAGGGCTGCAAGAGCTAAGGGCGAACTACTGCTGGGAGGCGCCAGGATCCAACTATACCCCGATTTTGCAGTGGCTGTGCAACGGGAACGCAAGACCTTCCTGGCGGTAAAGAAGAGACTAAGAGACCATGGAGTTAAATACTCCATGCTATACCCCGCTAAGCTTAGAGTTGAACATTCTAACCAGGTGTTTTTCTTCACAATTCCAGAGGAGGCCTCCAGGTTCATAGATGAACACTTTCCTGGCTAAACATTTCTCTATACCACTTATCCACGACTGCTACGTAATTCTGTTGAGAGGTTACCAAAATCAGTTACCGCTTTTTATCAGTAGCCTGTGAGACTATTCCCTCGATTATGAACAAATTGGTTCATTACTGTGCGACCGTGCCATGCCCATTCACACAAAATCCTCTCCAAGTTATACATGATGTTATTGTTAGGAACCATGTTTATCCTTAAATTGCCCCATGGTCCGGAGCATCGCCACCAGGCTGGCTCGCAAGCCCCCCGGCGTGGATGCCTTTGCTTTGAATTTGGTTAATGGGGTATGGGGTTATCATTCCTCTGTTTGGGGGAGGGATGTGGATGGGGGTGGGGTTTGTGGGGTGTTATGTTATAAAAGGCTTGGCGTCCACAGAGGAGGTTGAGTGCGAGGCAGTATTGTACCGACGGTACTATAGGGCTGCTAGACCGATCTATCAGCCACCGGGGACACTGCACCGACAAGCACTGATCCTCAACAAATATTTGTACACTGTTAACCGAAGATAACTTAACCTTTATGAGCTGGAATGTGAGGGGCTTGGGTAATTATAAGAAAATGAGACAACTCCAACTTCAGGCAGAACATCACAGGGTCAAAATCCTTTTTCTGCAGGAGACGCATGCTTGCACTGAACACTGTGAGAAACTCGCCAAAATGTGGGGACCCCAAAGATACGCTACTAATTACTCTACCCAAAGCCGTGGGGTCATGACCCTAGTTTACACGAGCCTTAAGTTTGTTCCTGTATCCTTACAGATCGACCCCCAGGGCAGATATGTGCTACTTCATGGCACCCTTCAGAACAGGGAGGCGGTCCTGCTAAATGTCTACGGCCCTAACATTGACGATCCAGAATTTTATTTGCACCTCACATCCCTCCTCAACAGCTTTCCTCTAATACCAATTCTCTGGGGGGGTGACTTTAATACAATTTTTGACGTGGACCTTGACAGATCCAGCTCCAGACCCCGCCAATTTACCAAAGCAGCTTACACTACATTGTCGTCTCTCCCCCGACTTGCACTGGTCGACGCATGGAGGCCTCTCTATCCCGACTCCCGCACCTATTCCTTCTATTCCTCGGTACATGACTCCTATTCCCGAATCGATAGATGGCTAGTGTCTGACATACTGATAAAGAACGTAACTCGTCTAATGATCCTGCCCAGAACCCTTTCTGACAATTCACCTGTGACTATTACCCTTTGCTGGGGCCCAGACCGCGACCGGACTAGACACTGGAGAATTAAACCCCACTCTCTCCTTGACCCTGTATTTAGTTCCGAATTGGAGACGGCCATCGAAGAGTTCTTTGAAATAAACACTGATTCGGTATCTTCGCAGGCCTCCCTATGCAAATCTTTTAAAGCTTACATCAGGGGCATAGCGCTCTCTAAGGAAAATGGCATCCTTAAAACAATGCGCAAGAATATCGCAGAAAGTGAGTCCACACTATCAACTCTAGAAGGCCAATGCTCCTTACACCAAACCCCTGAAACCCTAGCGTCCATAGGCGCAGAACTCGATACGTTTCGTTCTCTCACGGATCACGAGCTGAAATTCTTGGACAGTCCTGGCCTCGCTAGGCAATATGAGGAGGGTGAACGTCCTGGCCGCTTCCGGGCTAGGTTTATTTTCCGACGCAAGCTTGGTGCCCCACACATTCCTGGGGTGGAAAGGCCCGACGGCTCCCTAGCCACCTCATCGCATGACATTAACTCTGAATTCCTCTCCTTTTATGAATCCTTATATGCGAATGCAGACAGTGCCCCGATTCCGGAGATTGACTCCTACCTTGAGGCCCTCCCCCTCTCGATACTCTCCCCCGAAACCATCAGCTCTCTTGACTCTCCATTTACCCCTGAAGATTTCTCAGACGCCATAGACTCACTTTCCTCAGGGAAATCCCCAGGCTCAGATGGCATCCCAATTGAATTCTATAAACTCTACAAATCGCTCCTGCTTCCCCGTCTAATAGCTCTCTGGGAGGAATCAGTGGAGGCAGGCAAATTCCCCCCTTCTCTCCGCGAAGCCACAATAACAGTCTTACTCAAACCTGGCAAGCCCCCCACACAATGCGGATCGTACCGTCCACTTTCGCTCATTAACTGCAACGTCAACATTTACGCCAAACTATTAGCACTACGCCTAGCCCCCTACATGCCCCACATCATTCACCCTGACCAAGCTGGCTTTAATACAGGTTGCTCCACCTACTTGAATCTGAGGCGCCTCTTCAATATAATTAGCAGAATACACCCAAATATTCAGGCAGTAGCCGCCACACTCGATATGCAAAAAGCATTCAACTCTGTGTCATGGAAGTACCTCTGGCGGGTTCTTGAAAAGTGCAAATTCGGCCCCTCCTTTCTCTCCTGGGTTAGATTACTATACTCCGATCCAGTGGCCAAGGTCCGCACCGAGGACCGATGCGCTCCCCTTTTCCGTATTGCTAGATGGATGAGGCAGGGCTGCCCATTCTCTCCCCTGATCTGGAACCATTTGCAGATATGCTACGACAATTCCATGCACACAGAGGCTTACGAACTGCAGGCCAGTCTGATATAGTGTCCTTGTATGCCGATAATGCGCTTCTCTTCATCCGCTCCCCCTCCACCAACTTAGCTCCGATATTGGAAGACGTGATCCGCTTCGGACACATTTCCGGACTCAAAGTGAACTGCTCTAAATCCACCCTCTTCCCGCTCACAGACTGCACGTGTCCCCCTCCTGATACCCTGGGGTTTGCATGGGCTCAGTCAAAATTCACCTATCTGGGAATAGAAATAGCTTGCCACCCGGACTTGGTCTTCGATGAAAACTACCAAAAATACCTCTCGAACCTTGCAACAAAGACATCGGGCTGAAATAGACTACCGATTTCTCTTGCAGGCAGAATAGGGATACTGAAGATGATAGTGCTGCCCCAACTTCTGTATAGGTTCACCAACATCCCTCTATGGCCAGGTGAAGAGTTCTTCCGAACATTGACTCATACGATCAACACCTTTTTGTGGCACTCAGGTGCCGTCCGTCTTAAACTCAGGACCTTGACCACCCCAATGGAAGGAGGCAGCTTCGGTGCTCCTGACTTCCTCAAATACTGGCTGGTGGCGCAAATCCAATTCACGCCACATTGGTTCGACACATTGGACCCCCTCCACATGTCAGGCTCGAAAAGCTGACGGTTAGCGACCGGGACATAAGTTCCCTAGTTATTAAACCCATGCCGACGATCCTGGACTCACTTGACCCGGTGGCTTGCACGTCCCTGGCCCTAACTAAAACGTGGAAATTACTAGGTACCGCCCACCCCTTCCATGGTAACCTCCCACTTTGGAACTTCCTCCCGGAGGTCCCACTTGTACCACCGTCCATAGTGCGCAGATGGGCCGAGGCGGGTTACGAGCTGATCCGAGACATCTTTGAGCAGGGAAATTTCATTGAATGGCCAGACCTCCCACTGTCCCTGAGATGGAGACCGTTTATATGGCTCCAGTACTCGTCTCTCGGAAAATCCTTAAATGCAAATACCCTACCTTCCCAGCGATACCACCAGATGATCCCGCTATTACGGAGTTAACCTCCCCCACCCCCACGAGTGGTAAAGTATCCAGACTCTATACCATGGTTCAAACTAGATCCACCCCTGAGTTTACCAAATTGAAACACGCATTGGAAAACGACCTTGGGTTGGAAATGACCGACAAACGCTGGGCCCATGTGTGCGCACGCATATACGAGGTATCCTTCAACTCCCGTTTCAAATTAATTCAGTTTAAGGTACTCCACAGATATCACTATACTCCGAACAGACTTCATCACATGCTTAATGACCACTCCCCAAGATGTCCCAGATGTGGCTATGATACCGCTGACTATATTCACATGATCTGGTCCTGTCCCCCTCTTGCACAGTTTTGGAGTTCGTTATGCTCTATCATGTCAAACATTCTTGACCACCCTGTCATTCCATCCCCAATGAGGTGTCTCTTCCATGACTTCCCCGAACTCCGCCGAGACTCCAAAAAACTGGCCGGCCTCGGCATGCTACTCGCAGTACGGTCCATTCTACTCTGCTGGCTTCGGCCTACACCACCCACTCACGCGCAGTGGCTCAGGGCGGTCACTTGGGCCTCAGACACCGAAGAATCCTGGACCCTACTACAGCCAACTAACTCGAGACCCAGAGACATTTGGCTCAAGTTTTGATCCTATATGTCCTCAATAGACACTGCATCAGATACTACATCTCCAGCTCCCTCCGCTCCTCCTCCCTGTTCCCCCTCCTAAGCTGCTGTCTCTCCAGATCCGCACCCACTCTGCACGCACCCCCTAAGTGCATAATCAAGTTGTAAGCTGACTCTGTGTACCTGTATTATCTATGTATTGTATCTGCCTTGTATGTTGCTCACCTGTTCCTGTGCTGCCAAGCGAAATAAATAAAAGTAAAAAAAAAAGAAAAAAAAAAGAATTGGTTTCTCATCTCCTCATCAACCACGTAACTGTCCTGCGAAAAAAGCAAATTGGCTTTTTACGGCATCGAATCAGGGACCAAAGAAAAGAGCTACCCACGATTGACCCTTTACTAATTTTTCAAGTGATGGTCATACCATCCGCCAAATCACTTCAACGGAATGCCATAACAACAACATCAGCACTATGCAACTCCCTCACCAATGGGATGTTCGTTCCTGGATATCCAATGTATACCATACTTCAGTAACACCATGAAGCGTGCCATACTACCACTGCCCTACCTCACATGTGACATCGTGCCACACTATATCCTCCTCCAAGTTCTGACTGGTGCCTGGGGACCCACGCAACACTGACAAAGAAACTACATGCACTACTGTATTTTCACACATTAGCCTCTGCTAACCCAACCCACTAACTGCTTACATTTCTGCACTCACACTCGGCACATACAGACCGACTAAGCCACTCACACATGACATCTTTATACCTTTCTTACCAGAAGGAAAATGACAGAGCACTGCACCTTTACAACCTGATTACATACTACAGTCAATAGTCAATGCATCCTCGCACTATAGGCACACTAGGTCCATTATTCTGAATACACAAGCCCCAATGTCCTTAACATAAAACACCTACAAATGCACAAGCATGCAGATCACAGGGTACTTCTGGTCTACAAGCAATCACCCAAGAACACAGTAATGTAGAGGAGCAGATGTATACATCCGCAGGAGATCCCACCCCTTCCTCCTTTATATTGGAGACATGAGACCGTGCCTTAGCTGACACCAGCTATCGTGCCAATACTGCAGCGATTATTTGGAAGGAAATATCCATTAAGACAACCCTATCGAATGTACCCTCGAATTGATGACAACCTACAGGAGGAACTCCCTGAAGGAATATGAGAAAGAATAAGAAAATGAACTGATGACGTGTTAAGAAGTGTGCACGACTTCCCAAGATACTGAATGAAGACAATGTATGGATCCTAGAGGACAAATGACGAGGTAAAGAATTGAGTGAACTCTCAAGTGTAAAAGAAGAAGATTACACGTTGATAAAGTGCTGCAGAAAACAGAAGTTCAATGAATGTGCAGACACTGAAACACAAGATAGATCAAGTCATCGTATAGGCTAGCTATGAGTAGTGAATAGAATGCAGGCAAAGCCGCCATTGTATAGAAACTGGACATTGGTATCATAAAATAGTAAGCCAAGAAATCATTGAGAATGAGCGGGAATCTGTGTCGCAGCAGAATAGCAGGTCAGTGGAGCTGTGCAGGGAGGCTGTCTGGCCTGAAATCAAGATCCTAGAAATCGAGTTCAGCTATCTACTCTGAAGAAGAACGAGTGTGCGGAGGATGAATCCTCTCAGGTTAAGGTGCAAGAAAGAACATGAAGGATACCAAATTTAATTTGTTTAAAGCATTAAAAAATCTGCAGAATCGTGGTCTCTTGTCACGTGAGCCAAGTATGGAAATAGAGTTTGAACTTGGGTGCCAGACACAATAGCGAGTGCCTTAACTCCTGTGCATTCCCAGGATGAGAACACTCTGCAAGGCCAAGTACAAAGACAATTTCATGGCAGAAGGCATGGGTGATGAGAGATGTTGAGCTAATAGGGTGGTGAGGAAGCTTCATGTCCTATCTCCCTGCACCTGGGTCTTGGCTTAGGTGCTGCTAAATGAACCAAATGTTCCAGACATGGCACAAGCATGCCAACCAATTGTATTAGTCCGTATAACGAATGATCTTATAGCTTGTAAGACCAGTGAGAAACTTTGTAACTGATGTTTCTGAAATGACATAATATAAGAGGTAGTGGAGCAGTGAGTGTGCACAGCAATAGTCTGCTTTATAATTCCTTCATTAAGAAATGTAAGTCTCTGCATGGTGTGCAAACCCAGTGAGAAAGGTGCCTCTGAGAAAAGCACACAAAAATTGCAAAAAAAGGACCTTGGCTATGAAGCCAGCGGTGTGGGCTGCACTCCCAATATCCACATACGTGGTTTATAGTCCTTTGAAATGTTTAATAATCAGTAATTTGATTTTTCAATTGATATCTTAATTTATTCATTAATTATATTCATAGGTTGTTATCCTTTAACATTATCTGCGCAGATGCATGATAGGGCCAATGCATTTCAAACAAAAGTGTCTTTCATCAGGGCCTGTTAAATCCTCTAATAAGGTCTGACAATACTGTCTACCAATTGGTTTTGTGACTATGTTGAACATGCACAATGGATGTCTTTGCTATTTTATGCCTTATTTTTGACCGCTGCGGATTTTCACAACCAATTCACTTCTGTGATGTCTCTAATTGGTACTTTATTGTTGATGGTGAATCACTGTTTTTCAAAAATTATGTTGACTGTGTGTTTGGACAATGAATTATAATTGTCGGACCTTATTAGAGGATTTAACAGGCCCTGATGAAGGACACTTTTGTCCGAAATGCATTGGCCCTATCATGCATCTGTGCAGATAATGTGAAAGGATAACTACCTACGAATATAATTCATGAATAAATTAAGATATCAATTGAAAAATCAAATGACTGATTATTGAACATTTGGAAGAACTATAAACCATATATGTGGATATTAGGAGTGCAGCCCACACTGCTTGCTTCATAGCCAAGGTCCTTTTTGTGCAATGTTATATGAAGTAGACATAAGTTGTCCACCTGATATTGGACCACCAATAACAATCCTAGCTCCTATATGATTGTATATCTAGATGTTTCCCTTAAGCATTACCGACCCTTGATAGGTTTTTCACTATTGCCATGTAGTATGTCACTCTGATGCATAATGAAGTATAAGAATTGTATTTTTTGTGGAGATCACTGAGAGACTGAGCGTACATCAGTTGATGTTCGTTGTAACCTCTCTGTTTTAGATAATTGTTAATAAAACAGTAACTTGCCATCTTCTTGAGTTTGTCTGGTTATTTAGACTAAGAATTATTCTGGTGTAATCCCATCCATTAAAAAATGCCCATTCAAAGGGCCATAAACTCACATGGTAGTGCGGTTGGTTTCAGATCTAAACTAGTTTGACTTTAGAGTTTTGGACGATCAGGCATCATCCGCCATTAGGTAGAAGAAAGTGGAGTTTCCTGTGGAGAGCGACCAATAAAAATAAACTTGCCGGAAGAACCAAGACATTGGGCAGGTCCCTCTTTGAAGAAATCCCTGCTCAGTGTGCACGGGCGCTCCGTGGACGGAATGCGAAGTGGTCGGATTGGAGGAGGAGTCAATACTGAAGGAATCAAGTTGATTAACAGATGTAAGTAGACTAAGGGAAATGGCAATATAAAGGTGCGGGATTGTATTATTTTTGGTAACGGGAAATTTTAGGTCGATAAAGGAACGCCTGAGAAATCCTATTTCAAGGGAGAAAGAAGAAAACAACCTCAAATTCCAGTCGGAATATTAAGAAAGAGAATGTGCACAGTCAGGACTGTCTAAGGTGATGTCTTAAACCAAAGACTGGCAGTTTTAGAACTTTGGGAAATGTGTCAAGAGGAGACAGAGGACCCGCCACCGGATTAGTGGATGCTTAATCAGCATAAAGGGGAGGGTATTGAGCCCTCAGTTCCTCTTACTTTTGTTTGAGATTATGAGCGTAGACACAGAGAAGATATGATATCCTTTAAAGGAATTAAAAGCAGCGGCAGCGGCGGGATATAGTAACACAAAGTATGAACCCCATGCTTACAGTAACAATGACAGTCCAGAAGAGAGCAAAAGGAAGGAAGATGCCTCTAAGTTTATACGAGATAAAGAAGAAAGAGGCGAGAGATTGAATATATCGACAGATATATACAGAGAAAATCAAGAGACGGAAAGGAGAAAAGGATAGGGTGGATGTGGTAACGCTTGTGCAGAATGAATGGAGGACAGATTTTACCCAATTTAGATGGGGAATCATCAAGGAAGTTAGATAAAGGGATGATAAGGACAAGCAAGAAAAGAAGGATGGGGAACGAGAAAAAAGGTTGAGGGAAGATGAGCAAGGAAGAAAAATTAAGGAAAGACGAGAACAGCTAAATAGAGAAGAACAAGAGAAAGATGTAAAATGAGCAGAGGAACAAAGGAAGTACAGCAGAAGAAAGAAGGAAATAGAAGAAAGGGCTTGAAAAGAAAGAATGAGATAGGAAGAAGAAGCACTGCATGTGAAGGAAAGAAGATTGCAGAGAAGGAGAGAAGAAGAACGAACAGAAGAAATAAGGAGGGAAGCACGAAAGCTGGAAGAAGATAAGGCGAGAAGAGACGCAAGACAATGGGCCTCATTACGACCCTGGCGGAAGACCATGGTGCTATTAGCACCATGGTCGATGCCGGAGTCCGCCATGGCGGAATGGTGAATTACCACCCCATTCCGAGGTTGGCGGGGGGGTAATTCCCCATGCCGCCATGGCCCTTCCCCATTCCCATTTTTGCCCCATAGGGCTCAATGGGAATGGGGAAGGCGCTAAGTACGGTGCGCAAATTGCGGCACCGTACTTAGCACCAAGGTCCCTTTGCGGGTCCCTACTTTAACGGCTGGTAAAACCAGCCGTTAAGGTCGGGTCCCGCAAAGGGACCTCGTAATTAGGCGCTAATAGGTTAACGGCGCTGCAGCCTTTTACGGCGCCGTTAACCCATTAGCACCTGGGTCGTAATGAGGCCCAATGAAGGGAAGTGGAAGAAGGAATAAGCAGAATAGAGAGTCGCAAGATGTTGATGCCAGTTACGTTCTTAAAGAGCAAATGAGGCAGGGCGATGATAAACAATGGGATACAACAAGAGAGATTCTCCAGATAAAGGAAGAAGCACCAGAAATACTTAGCATAGCACTAAAAGAGGAAAGATATGATGCAGAAAATATTGGAGAAAGGATTGATAAGATATACCAGCAAATGAGACAGGACAGCGAACATGGCACCCAGGGAAGCGGTAAACAATCCCTGATACCGAAATCATGGGATAAGGAGGAAAACATGTTCAGTGAGGAACGCAGAGCACTATCTTTAGGTAGATTACATTTAGATAGACAAGAGGAGGATGATAGTCACACCAGTTGGGGTTTAGCAAAGTCAGCCGAAGAAAGAGAGTTAGCTTGTAAGGTAGGAGGGAAGGATGCATGCGATCCCTTAGAAAATCAGAATTTGGATAAGGAGCTAAGATGTTCAGAACTGGAACACCTGAAGGAAAGAGCACCAGATCCTACACCATATCCCAGACTTCCCTGAAGACAATTGTGTAGTGTAAGAGAAGAATCTCCACCTTATGTGAGTAGGTTAAGCTCATTACCAGCATGAAGATGAACAGGGGTGATTACCCCTGCATTGGGTAAATGAATCGTAGGACCCGACTATGGGATGGGGTTCTCACAGTTCCCATTGCTAGAGAAGGGGGGCAAGACCGCAATATATTCCATGGCCTCAGATGGATAAGGATAACTTAACGTGTAAGCTCCCTAGTTTGACTTCGGGGGTTGGGAAATGGATATACGAATTAGAAAGAATGACAGGGGGAAACACTCTGACCATAGGAGACATTAAAGGTCTACTGGCAGCTATTCTCGGGGAAAGAGCTGACAACATTTGGAGACGAGCAGGATATGCAAGTGTGGCAGCACAAAACCTGGCGCACAATGGAGCGCCATTTAATAACTGCAGGGCAGATGTTTGGAGGGCTTTCAGGGTACAGTATCCCGACACATCAGATATGGGCACAATCATGATACGTAAGATGAAAGAAGATGAGGACCCTATTGCTTATATTCAGGATATTCAAGAGAGGGCAGCTTGAAATGTGTGAACTGTGGGAAAAAACAGTGGTGCTATTCTATAATATTTGTGTCAGGGATTGCCAGAACAGGGACAAATGGAAAAACAAGTATGGATGGAAGCATAGCCATGGGCTGAGATACAGTTAACTATTGTGCATCATTGCCAATTAGTACAAGAGAAGAACAAAAAGAAAGATGAGAACAGGAAAATTGAGGAAGCTAAGTTGGTACAGAAGAAATTGTCAAAGTTTGCCATAGAAAGGGCAGTATTGACAAGCAGAGAAGGAGTAGGAACGCAAGAAATAACGGGTGCTTCCCAGGTGACTAACGTACATCCAATAGATCAAAATGGGTATGTGATTTGGTCACAAGGTAGAGGTGGAGGATTTAAAGGAAGAGGTGGATTTCAGAACACCCAAGGTGGATTTCAAAATGCCCAGGGTGAGAATCAGAATACCCAGGGAGGATATAATGGTGGTTTTGCCAGAGGGCCACCCCCAGTGTGTTTTGGATTTGTGGGATGACAGGGCATATTGCGTGCATATGTAGAAGCCGAGGAACGTACAACAAAATGGACAACCTTCAAGAGGGGGTACAGCTTTGCCACCACCATACAGCACACAAACACAAGAGGGCTTTGCCCAGGATCACACATCCTATCTGACACAGGCGTCACAAGCACAGTAGACACAGCAACAGGGCTCAGTGCAAATGCACCCACTGCAAGGGCAATCACAACAAGCAGCTATGTAAACACAGCAAAATGTGAACATAGGGCAAATATTAACGCCTAGCATTGGGGGTGTCACTGTGGTAGGAGGGAACCCTTTCACAGGGACAGGGATGAATTTGTAGCCTCAATAAGACAGCTCACAGGGTGACCTGATGTGTTCAGTACTATCAGTAACACCAGAACCCCCCCAAGAGGAACCAAGGGTCGATGTGAAGATAGGAGGCAAATCCTTTTATTTTCTTGTAGACACTGGGGCGACTCACTCTTGTATACAGGAGGGAACATATCCAATGTCAGGTATTGCCATGAATGCTCAAGGGTTCTCTGGAGCTACCAATTTAATTCCTTTCACTGATAAACTACCTGTTTCTATAGGAGAATGTGACATGTCTGTTCACTTGTTATATTCAAGACAAACGCCAGTTTTTGGTAGATACCTCATGATGAAACTTAACATGACCATTTCATTCACGGATCAAGGAATAGTTTGCTCCACTCCAGGAATAAACTATTTAAACGTGGGAGAGTTTATACTGACATTTACAGGGCAAGTGGCTCTACGAGGAGTCCTGGTAGATCCGGAAGTCTTCATGCATGGGGTTAGCATTTTATTAACATGGCTACCTGGATTGATGGGGAAGAGTGTGAGGATACCTGATGAATTCTTACTCAGACCACACGTACCTATGGATGAGGAACAAGGGCAGACTATTCTTATAGAACTGGAAGCAGCCATAGTACGAGGGGAAATAGCAATGCTTGAAGGGGTAGATGATGAAGGTAGAGCATGGAGGACACTAATAGCTCTTGAGGAAGGATACAAATTGATGGACATAACAGATGAAGATATGTTCAGAGATGAATGTATAGATAATGATGTAGAGTTTTTTATAAGCATTACATATTGGATACAAATTGAGAAAAGTGAAATCCCACAGCGAATGGCACTAATCAGCAATGAACAGTGTTCTTTCAGGAAGACCTAGAAAAGGTGCCAAGTGTCCTTTGGAATATGGGCTCATATGACATAGGCCTATTGAAGGGAATACGGGAAGTTAAAATAAAACTCAAGCCAGGAGCAATTTTACCCCGAGAAAAACAGCATCCTATGTCTTGAGAAGCTGGTGAGAACATATTAAAAACTGTTTCAGCACTGATGAATCAGGGAATCCTAGTGTCACCAGAATACCCGTGCAACACTGCAGTGTATCTGATTAAAAAATCTAAAGGCGGATCTTGGAGATTTATCCAGTACTTGTGCCCTCTTAATCAGATTGTAGAAGCAGAGTTTCCAGTAGTTTCAAATCATGTGAAAATATTGTGTAGCATCCCAGTTGAAGCTAAGTATTTCACAGTGATCGATATGAAAAATGCATTTTTTTTATCCTGTTTCACAAAGATGCACAAGACCTTATTGTTACGCTCACCTGGTATCCACGGGGACGCCACCCAGCCGTATGGACACTGGTATCCTTCTTAGAGGTTCCCAGATGTGGCCAGTGGGTGAGGTTCTGCCTGTAATACAGGAGGGCTATGTTCAAGACTGGCCAACTGGGGTAATTAGTCTTCCACCACCCCATATGCCTTCAGCCCCTCTGGGGCCTCTCCTCACCTTATTGTTGATTCAGGTGTGCTCTCCGTCCTGCCTTCTTGGCAGGGGCGTGTTGTCCTTTGTGGGCGGATGCGATCTAGTTATAGTTACTTCACTGATGCCGGCCCGTTTGAAGTCTTTCAGGTAGGTCTTATTGCTGTTGTATATTGTTGTTATTCCTGCATGCCTTTCTTGGTTTAATAATGTCTTTTTCTCTTCCTTAGATGTTCGGAAGTCCCGTGTGGTGCATTGGCTGAATTGGGTCTCGCCGGTAAATGATGGCGTGTAATGAGCGCTATGATGCGGTAAGTAGGCGCTATGCGCAGCGCAGTGATGCCTTGCCTTTGCTAACCTGTTTTCTTTTCTTTTCGCATAGATCGCGGTGTACACCCAGGGTGTGGAATTCCGAGGCGATGCTGGTCGAGGGGCGTCCTGCTAGGTACAGGACGCCCCTCGACCAGCACAGTTTGTTATGTTGTAATGTCTCTAATACCTTGTTTCTTTCCTTTTTGCAGATCCGTCGGTCCAGGAGACGCGCTGATCCTAGGAAGCTGTTCGCAGGAGCTGTGGGCAGCTAAAGATGAAAATTGCAGGTAAGATGCGGCTGCTAACAATGTTCCTTTCGTCTCCTTACAGCTGCTGTTTCTCCGAGGTTCGCGGGTATAGCTGGACACGGTGAACGTCACGTTGCAAGATTGCAAAGTAACGCGAAGCGTGTTATCCAAGTCGGGTGTGGTTTAAATAGTTTCAAGAAAGTAGTCCAGGTAAAGTAGTCCCTAGGCTACCACACCCAAAACACTATACGGCATAGCTTGGTTCCAAGGAGTCAAGCTATGTGGATGCCTCCATGTTGGTTGGCAGTTTCAAAATAAAGTAGTTTGACAAGCACATGTCATCACTGTGTATGAGTCTGGCACCATAGGCACCAGGACTGGCTCCAAGATGGCCTAGGAAGTGGATGCCAAGGCTTATTGGAGACCTGAGCCAAGACCTCTCCTGGACCATGGACTTGCCAGAGGGGTTTTCGGATGTGGGTCGTGACACTTATTTCCTTTAAGTTCAGACAAAAGAGACTGAAACATACTTGATTGCCTCAAGGGTACTGTGAGTCCCCGTCGGTCTTTAACCAAGTCCTAAAAATAGATCTAGGTAACATTGAACTCAAGAGTGCTATAATTCAGTACGTACATGATATATTATTCTGCAGTGAACCAGAGGATGAATGTAGGCAGGACTCTGTTCAATTGATGACTATATTGGCAGACAAGGGATACAAGGTAGACAAGGAGAAATTACAGTATTGCCAGGAAGAGTTGTTCTACATAGGCCAGTTAATTTCACATGAAAGGAAGAAAGTGACACCTGAAAGAGCTGGGGCTGGGTGTTCGATTACAGTACTTACACCAAACCGCTTTTGAAAGCACTTAAGGAGATACAAGTTGGTAAGGAAAAGATAGTTTGGACTGAAGAAATGGAGGAAGAACATGCTTGTAAACCTGTAGAAGAAAACTGCTCAAATGATGTCAAATGTTATGATGACATACCCCATGTGAAAGTGTAGAGGAGGTCCCAGATATGGCCTGCACTCCAGCCACCCATTTTGAAGTACCAGGAACGTACCCGCCAAGGTGTGTGACGTATGATGAGCAAATAAACCAGCAGAGAGCCGCACTAGGGCTCTGCCCAGTGCCCATCAGAAGAGCAATACCTTTTGAAGTGCCAATAACCAGACAACCATGGGCAGTAAGATATCCATTGAAACAACCGTACCAGCAGCTGACACGAAATGAAGACTACTTACAAACTGTCCCAGAAGAGACCCAAAGGGCCTTAATTGAAGGCGAATGGTGACGACACAAGGGCCCGGACAGACTCATGGATGAAAGAAACGGCAACCAAAAGGGTAATACACAAAGACGTAATGCGCGAAAATAACGTAGTAGACATAGAAGAAGAGATGATATTGAAATACAAAGAAATATAACTATAATGCTAGATGAAAGTATGCAACCAGCTAACGCCTGTTCATAGGCTTAGAATGCAAGAAGCTAAGCAGCAGTGTGGCTTGCTATGCTTAGTAGAAGAATAGAGCGGCAACTATATATCTACCTCAATGAAGCACATTATATAAGTGAAAATCCACTTTATAAATAAGCAGAATTAACCCAGGTTACTAAGGATCGAACATGCCAAGGTTCGTATGCCAGCGCAAAGCCAGGAGAGAGGGCGGAATCGAAACTCAGCAAGAAACAGCTCATGCCTAGGAAATCGAGGTCAAACCAAGAGAGGGAGGCGGATAGTAACTTCGGAGAATCGAAACTTAAGAGCAGAGAAGCCTGCCCCGTGAAGGTCGCGATAAGGTGGGCCCAGGCAGGTGGCGGGCCTAAAAGAGAATTAAATGCACAAATAGAAGGGAAAAGAAGAAGATTCACGGTCTGCTAACACATGACCAGCCGAGAGCAAAGAGGTACCAACGTCTGATGTCACCCAAAAGCAGAAGATACCATAACTTTTTCTGACAAGAAGCTACAGTTTCGAGGCCATCCTCAGCCAACTAATTGACACATAGCCCTAAAGTACTGATTGATGGAAGGGAGGCAGGGTGAACCATGGGGCATGCCTCATCTGGGTGACCATTCTGCATGCTGCTAATTAAAGTGGAGATTTATGTTTAGGGTTGTAGCCAGCCCAATCACAGTGGGCCAAATAATCCAAGGTCCTATAGATAGTAGAACCAATGAGACGTCGTACCTCTAGTGACGTTTGCATGAGTAATGTGTGGGAAGAGCGTAGACGCCTACCCGATAAGAGTTATCCAATCCTCACACTCAGTTACCATGTACAGATATAGAGCCTATACTTAAGTTACCTTTTCCAACCAATAGAATTGCATGACAAACTTATGAGTGTTACACGTCAATGATGACGAATGTTTGCTATAACTATTGCTGTTGAATGAAGATTGTTGGGAGTTGAAGCGAGACAGGCGATCGCATCACTGTTGATTTCCATGTTTCCCCATTTTTTGTACTTGTCATTAAACGGACTACCCTTTGCCAAACAATTGAGTTTTCCTTATTGACTGGTGTTGAAGTAAGAGAATCCCACACCCCATCCACCTCCAAGTGCAGCTATCTCGTCTTTAAGTACTTGAGGGTGAGCTCTGATCCTATGCCCCCGTCAGAGGTCACTTCGCCCTCCTGTACACTTGGTAGCAGAGGATGGTTGGAAACCATAGATTATTGATTATTGATTAAAATAAGACACCTATTGACCGTCGACACAAAGTAACTCTAGGTCTTCGGCAATATCACAAGTCCTTCGCCATTCGGCTGAGTAGACTGTGAAGCTTCCCGTGGATAATGGTAGTATAATTGTTCCAAAACTGCAGTGGGGCCTGAAGGGACCCCTTTTAAAAAGCCATAACCCTTCCCATTCCTACGGCAGCGGATCAGGCGAAAAACTGAAGGAGGCAGTAACGGAGGCGGTGATCCAGAGGGTCTAGAGAGGAACAATGCGAACGGTGAGTGAAAGAAAAAATCGGGTGCTTTGTCAAATGTCATAGGCTTTAGAACAAGTAAAGGGAAAAGGTAACGGAGGGAGGTGAAGAAAACAAAATAGTCAGAAGTAGAGAAGACTATATATATATATATAAGGGGATAATGACTCAACAATAATTGAGAAGAGAGAGGTTACCAGGGTAGATACCCGAGAAGGGAGAGGTTACCGGGGTAGACACCCGAGAAGAGAGAAGATTCCAGGGCGGACACCTGAGAAGAGAGAGGATTCGCCTTATTCCTGCGCTTTAATATACCGATCAGAAGAAACGTGAACTCAAAGTCCCACATAATAAGGAACGACTAGGCTACCACCACGTTTAAAGACGTTGTGAACGGGGTTTGTTTAAACTCCATGTAGGGGTAATGATTAGAGGCAGAGATATTTGTGTCCAGCTGGTGTCTGTCTAGTCTGTTAACTGTCTGTCATACATGTTCTGTTGTGTGTCACATGTAAAAGAAAAATCTTTGTTGATTGTTGTTCAGAACTGATCAGGTTTTTACGTGATTCAATACTTGAGAAGGAATCGCATATGAATTGATGGTTTTAGGTAAACTGGTGAAATAAGAGATTTTGGCGGGAAATAATTGAATTGGAGCTTGCAGTGTTTGGTGCTCGCTCATATTGTTGGCAGTGTTAAAGTTGCATGAAAGCATTAAAAAGTGTTGTATAAGAGGAACAGAAACAGATTTAAGCATGGAAGACCACACTTATGTAAGCAACTACTGAAACACGCACCCAAGCTTAAGAAATATAGCACCGAGTGGGTTAAGGGTACCGCCCACAAGATGTTTATGCCGTGGCCGCAAAATGAGTCTTTATCTAAAGCCGTCTTACAGCATATGACGACTTACTTGCATGCCACATATACAGGCAAGAAGCTAGAGAAACGCCTTGCTGTTCTAGAACTCTGGAAAATGTTCGAACAGTCAAAGAAGGAAGAACCACGTGCAGACTGGATATTAAATATATGCAGTGAGGGGGGTGAGATGCCTACCGCGCCACCTGCCCCGCCTGAAACAGGATCCGAGGGAAGTAAGCCTGAGGGACTTTACCCATTGAGAGAGCTTAAAGCAGCCACAGGGTATAGCAACCTCGCCTGTGAGTCACCTACTTACAGTAGTGCCGACAATCGATGGAAGGATCAGGACCAGAATCTTACCTCTGCAGCCCCGAGGGAGAAAGAGAGATGTGATGATGAAAGGAAGGATCAGGCACAGACTAGTGCATCTCTCGATAAGGAGAGTGAGGGAAAGAAATGGAAAGGAAGTGAAGACAGAACTGATGAGGTAGCATTTGCAAAAGATTGATGGATGGTAGGACAAATCTTATTGAAATTCGATGGGAAAGGAAGTGATGATGTGAGACCTAAAGAGAGGTTAGATGAGGCACAGAGAAAGGAGAAAGAAAAGGAGTTAAGGGATGAAAGGATAAGAAGGAAAGATAGGCTGAGGCGAGAACAGCTATATCGCAAAGAGCAAGAAAAACAGCTCTATCGCAAACAGAGAGCAGCCTATGACCACGACAGGCAGAAACAGCAAAGGTTAGAAGAAGAGCAAAGGGTACGTGAAAAGAAGATATGGAGACGAAGGGATGAGGAAGTTCGAAGGGCAGATGAATGTAGAAATGAAAGGAGAAGGGAAGAAGATAAGGTTAGAGAAGAGGCGAGGAAATGCAAAGTATTTGATGATGATATTGAACGTAAGCGTAGACAGAGGGCACGCAATCTCGAATATTTGGAGAGGGAAGTTAAAAAACCCGATCCAGTGGTAGACTGGGAGGACATTGAAGAATTATTTCCTGCGTACGACTCAGTACCAGGCACGTCTAAGGCAAATATTGAAGATGACTTCGACATCAGAAGCATCGGGGAAACGATTGATAAAATATATGATGAAATGGGGCTAGAACAAATATTCCAAGGAGAGCGGGAAGACGAGCGCTTGGAAAGCACTCAGTTATATGACACAGAGGATGTCACCCAAAGTAGTGCGAGCAGGAAGCTGTCCCTGGACAGATTAGAAATCAGTAAAAACGATGATGACACAAGGAGTTGCATGAATTGGGAACAATCAATGTCTGACTCCAAAGAGAAGATGAAGCGCGAGACAAATGAAGAAGGGAGACGGCGCGAAAGGCGGCTCCCAAGGGACAAAGTGGTACAATGGTCAGATGCTAGCGAGTCCGCCTCGAGGACATCAGAGTCTGCCACACAGTCCGAGCGGCATGAAGGAACACCCCATGGTCAGAGGGAGGTGTCGTCACCAGCATATGTAGACAGATTGAGGACATTGCCAGGTAGACGTCGAGGTGGGAATATAACCCCTGCAATAGACAGAGAGCTATGAGAGAAGAGAAAGAAGGCTGCGCATTCCAATTTCCGCTACTAGAAATGGGAGGAGCAAGACCGCAATATATTCCATGGCCACACATGGATCATGAAAACCTGAAAAATAAGCTTCCAATGCTGACATCGGGAGCCGGGAAGTGGATACATGAGTTAGAAAAAATGACAGGGGGAGTCACGCTAGCTATAGGGGGCATTAAGGGTCTCCTGATCACCATACTTGGTGATAGAGCAGACGATGTGTGGACACGGCGGGGTACCCTGGTGTAACCACAATTAACACTGCGCACGACAGAGCACCACTTAACAAATGGAGAGCTGCAGTATGGAAACTGCAAAGAGTGCTTTACCCAGACACTTCCAATATGGGAACTTTAATGACTCGGAAAATGAAGGAGTCAGAAGATCCGTTAATTTATATCCAGAATGTTCAAGACGCATGGATACTCGAAACGCACGAATCTTGGATGAAATCTATACCGGTGTTCTACCACATATTGTGCCAAGGGTTGCCAGAACCAGTGCAGAAACAGCTCAAGAAATTGGTAGGAGTTGCTGAAATACAGTTAACTATTGCACATTACTTTAGATTGTTACAAGAAAAGAATCGAAAAAAGGAGGCAACTCGAAAGGGTGTGGAAGCGGAGCTCTTGCAAAAGAAATTATCAAAGTATGCTCTCGAAGGAGCCATGCTAACTAACCCAGCTGAACAAAACATACAGCAAGTGGCTAATCCACAGCAGAACAACCAGGGTAATGTAGGACTGTACCCGAGGGGAAGAGGATTTAGAGGAAGAGGATGGCAGAGCAATCAGGGAGGTTTCCAAGGTAATCAAGGAGGCTTTCAAAGTGTGCAAATGGGTAGTCCAGATATGTCAAATGGGCAAATAATCTGACCACCACCAATATGTTGGCTCTGTGGAATGACAGGGCATTTGGCGGCACATGCAGAAGTCAAGGCACGTGGCAAAATAGTCAAGGAAGGGGAGCAGGCACGGCGAATCACCCTGAAGTCTCACAACAGGGCAGTACACAGAATCACACGGTGCAGCAGCAAGCGCCAGGAGTACAGCAAGGTGCGCAACAAGGGGTTCAATCACCGAACATGGGAAATTTGCCACAAGGACAACAGGCACCACCGCAACCTTCTCAGAGCATAAACTCCGGAAAGGGAGGCAACACTGGGAATGGAGAAAATCCACAAGTGTACAGTGGGCCAAACTTATATATGAACTAGAACAGCTCACTGGGAACCCTGATGTACTCTATCCTATCATTTACACCAGACCCTCATAGGGAACCTAGGGTGAATGTCGGGGTCTACGGGAACTTAGGGGGTAAAGAATATTCCTTCCTAGTTGGCACGGGTGCAACACACTTGTGCATACAACGGGCAAGTTTTCCTTGTCCGGCGAGGCCGTAGATACTCAGAGTTTTACAGGAGTTTACAGTCGATTTCCCTTTACAGACGGACTCCCAGTATCTGTGGGAGAGTGCGAAATGAATGTACCTTTGTTGTTTTCACGTCAGACCCCAGTAAACATTTTAGGTCGAGACTTAATGACAAAATTGAATATGATGATTTTGTATACAGAGGAGGGCATAATATGCTCCACTCCGGGGATGCATTACTCAAATGTATGTGAAATGATCAGAGCATACTCAGGACACATAGCCATGAGAGCTGTACCATTAGAGCCAGACATTTACGCATATGGCGTGTATGTGCTTATGGCAGGATTGCCAGGCCTTGCAGATAGAACTATGAGAACCCCTGACGAGATTTTATTCAGACCAAGAATACCTATGCATGAAGAGGAGGGACAAGTATTTCCCTTGATGATACATGCTGCAGTAGTGTGATGATGATCTGTTTGAAGAGCAACCAGACTCAGAAGAGACAAGGGTGGAAGTGAGTCTCGTATTTTGGGTAAAAATGATCAGGAGAGAAGTACCTCAGAGAATGATGTTGGCGCTGAAGCTTCTGGAATATTTTGATGAGGAAATAGCTAAAGTACCTGTCTCAGTATGGACTACAGGACCCCATGACGTAGGCCTCCTGAAGGGGGTGGGAGAAGTGAAAATTAAACTGAAACCTGGAGCAATGTTACCCAGACCCCAACAATATCCAATGTCAGAGAGGCGGATGAAGGGATCGCAAAGACAATTTCCGCCATGATGGACCAGGGGGTTTTAGTGAAAAAAAAAATACTTTTTTCCCACCCAATCCCGTTGCACCATGACTCACAAGATCTGACGTCATTTACGTTCAGACAAATGCGTCTGAAAAGCATGAGGCTGCCACAGGTGTTCTGTGAGACCCCGTCCATTTTCAATAGAATCCTACAGATGGACCGAAGCAATATTGCATTAGAAAGTGTTTTTTTTGCAATATGTGGATGACATCCTAATCTGCAGTACCACGGAAAAGCAATGCAGATTCGATTCTGTTCAGCTACTGACTATACTGGCTGAGAAAGGCTATAAGGTTGACAAAGAAAAGTTACAATATTGTCAACAGGAAGTGCTGTACATAGGCCAGCTGATCTCACATGAAGGAAAGAAGGTGACTCCAGAAAGGGCCCAAGCAATATTGAACATGGCAAAGCCACACACGATATAGCAAATGCAGAGCTTTTTAGGCCTGTGCAACCATGTTAGAGCATGGATCTTCAATTACAGCTCGTATACTGAACCCTTATTTCAGGCCCAGGTGACAAAGCAAAAGATTGAATGGTCTGAGGAGATGGAAAAAGGGTTTGCAGAACTTAAGAGAGCGATTTGTACTGCTCCAGTTCTCGGAATTCCTAATTATGCAGAGGAATTCTACCTGTTCTCGCACACAGATGGCAGCGTTATGACGGCAGTGCTTGCTCAAAGAACCTCGTTGGGGTACAAGCCCCTGGCATATTACAGTGGGAACCTGGACCCAGTTATGAAAGGTCAATTCCCATGTGAACAATGTTTAGCTGCCGCAGCGTTCGCCATTGAGAAGGCGACAACCATTGTAAGGGGATGTTCCATGACGTTATACGTCGAGCACTCATTATTTGCCATTTTGGAGAAACCAAAAAGCACAGAGAGCTTCTGCTTATGAAGTGATCATATCAAATCCATCGATCAAAATAATCAGGTGTAGAAAAGTGAACCCAGCCACGTTCATAGCAGAGCCAGTCACTGAAGGAGAACCGATACATGACTTTGCAAACTATGAAGAATTCTATGATGAAATCCCTAGGGTGAAAGAAAATGCCTTGGCAGGTGGAGAGATTGTCTTTATTGACAGGTCTTCGAGAATCAAACAAAGTGATGGACAAAAATATACAGGCATTGCTGTGATGAAACACATAGCAAACGGAGAATTTCGAGTACTCGTCAGTGCACGAATACCCTCTCATTACTCAGCACAGGCTGCAGAATTATTGGCGTTGATACTCGCCATTGAGAATCACGCAGACCAGGAAGTAACGGTGTACAGGGACACCGTCTATGTGACGTCGACAGTGCACGCAGGTATAGTGCGCTGGAAAAGGAGGGGCTACCTCTAAGCAGACGGCACACCAGTGCAGCACGCAGCCTTATTGGACAGACTGATTAAGGCACTACAGCTCCCAGTGGGCATAGCGGTTGTGAAATACACCGCCCATACAAAAGGGACAGATTTTGTGACGTGTGGTAATCACACAGCAGACACGGAAGCCAAGCGGATGGCATCCAAAAGTGAAATGGTTTTGGAAGCGGAAGTGGCATACACCCATGAGAGAATGATGGTAGCACGGACCACACCTGAAGCCTATAGCAATCTGGGGCAGACACAACTATTGGAGCTTCAAGGGGAGGCACCACAGGACGAGAAGAACTTGTGGAAACATCAAGGGTGTTCCTTAAACCCTTCTGATGGATTGTGGTGGCAGGACAGCACTGGTAAACCAGTAATGCCTGTAGCCTTACTAAAAATAGCGTTGGAACAGTTACACTACCCAATACATATGTCAAAAGAGAATCTAGCAGCAACGCTCGCGGAAGACTGGTTCATACCGAATTTAGCTGAGCATGTTGCATTTTTTATGGTGAACTGCATTATCTGTCAGCAATTCACCACTGGGCACACATTAAAAGTAATGAGAGGATTTATCCCCTGGCCAAATGGGCCCTTTCAGTATCTGCATGTTGATTACGTTGACATGATTCAAGTATGCAACGGGTACAGATACTTAATTGTTGTGGTGTGTCCATTCTTTAGGTGGATAGAAACAGGTCCATGTACACACCCAGACTCTACCTGTGCGGCCAAATTCCTAGTAAGGGGAGTGTTCCCTAGGTGGGGTATGTGTGAAGTGATGAGATCAGATAATGGGGCTCATTTTGTAAATACATTCTTTGAACAGATTAGCTTGTTGCTTGGTATAAAGCACAAGTTCTCGTCAGCGTACCATCCAGAAGGTAATGGGGTTTGTGAGAGACTCAACGGCTTGTTAAAGGAAAGGAAAGCCAAGTTGATGCTTACTCTAAAGAGGGGATGGTTGCACTGCCTTCCATTAGCATTGTATGCTCTTCGGAACCAACCAGGCTCTGACCATCATCTTACGCCACATGCGATAGTCACAGGGAGGAGGATGAAGACTCCCCTTATCACCCGAGATAGAGCTAGATGTGATGCCCAGCCAACCCGAGAGGTCCTGGGATCCGAAATGCAAAAGTACCTGAACTGCATGACATCCAGCCTTATTGTAATTTCAGACCACCTGCAGCGATGACAAAAAGGGTGCAGCACAACCCAAAACACAGAGGGGGATGCTGCAACAGACCCAGCTCAAGGTCTACGTGTTCCACTCGTCTTCCCTGGAGATGCTGTGCTGGTGAAGAACCATACGAGGAAAAGGTGGGACGAGCCAAGATTCAATGGTCCTTTCATCGTGGAGGACTGCACTCCGCCAGCTGTGAAACTACTGGGCAGGAGAGCATGGATTTTTCTCAATGACATTAAGCCCTATATCGGAGAAAGCCCCCTGTCTTCACCCCACCGCGAAGAGACCGCAGAAAACAGGGAAGAACCACAGCACGTGCAGACGAGATCCATGACGAGGAAGAAGGACGCATGAGCAGTAAAGCAAGACAAAGAACCCTTTTGCAAATTGTGGCTTAAATTGTACATTTCCTTTAAGCAAAAAGAGGACAAGGACATAAAAACGGACACTCTGTGCATCCTAGTTGCAGGGTGAAGAAGATAATTGCGCATGTAAGCCACAGCACGTTGATGACATGAACTTCTGAACCAAATTACACGTAAGCCTTGTTGAGGAAAGGACTATAACAAACTTTGACCAAGGACCTTTACATTGAAAGCGAAATACAGTATCCTGATTCATGCTATACCAAGAGTTTGGTTGGCAGCCCTTATGATGTCCCCCAGCAGAAACATCACAAAGGACGTACTCACCTACTTTCACTTAGTATTGGCATTGTATCCGTCACTGGTGGGAAGGGTCACCAGTGTCACAGACTTTCTACATGATCCTGCGAACGAGAAGGTAATCTGGCACCTGCTTACTGTCATTGCGGAAGCCTTCATTTTACTCCCGGAGTGAAACGGACACAAATGATTCCACCGCAGATGATTCTAGATGAACTCATCAATACGCTTTTCTTTCGCGTAATCAAAGACTGTCCCGCTATTGTCGGGAGACCAACAGACACTCTGACCTTTATTCGAGAACCATCAAACACTGAACTTTTGAGCCAATTGCTGAACAAAATTAGTTATCTAGTCGCACTCCACGCAGCCGGACAGTGCAAGCATTGTTCCCAGCAAGAGAAGAGCCTATAATCCTGAAACCAGCAAGACAGGGCAAATGTCCTTGTCACCCGAAGACAGCAGACTGGCACATAATGTCCTTTTTTGCCTAGTCACTGACTTTCCGCAGATGGTGGGGAGACCTATCGAGGTTGACGTCCTCACCTTCATCAGAAATCCAGCTAATGTCGCACAGATGGGAATGCTCCTCCTTGATCAGTGTCCAGCATGTCCTCAGGACTGAAGCAGATTCGGGGGGTAGACTGGGAACTCACCTACTTTGAACATGCACAGTAAAGGTGACTTATCGAGGGTAGTATCCTAATCTATTTTTCCCATAGTAGCAAAGGAACTGTATCCAGTATCAAGAGACAATTGCCTTCCGCAAGAGGGAGGACACTTGTGAAGCACGTGACACTTTATGACACAAGCTGTTCAAGGAACAACATTGAGTAAGAGAAAACAATAACATTGACGTTTGGTAAATGATGGAGATGGGGGCCCAGAACAGCAACCTGGTCCATCCACAAGAAGAGGGGCACTCTCGCTTCTCTGGAAGAAAATGCTGCCACCTTACTTATCATACTATTAGGTATTTATGCATTGTATTTATCATAATTTTGCTGTCTTTGACGATCAGAACTGCATTTTTTTATTGGTGCACAAAGCGTTCCAATTTCAGTGCACCCACCTGATGATGTACGCATGAAACCCACAAAAGCACCCAGACCCTATATAGTTATTCCAGTCCCGAGAAAATCTGATGGTAAAGTAACTGAACTTGAAATGAACATGGTTAATAATGGTATGCACACACTTGTGATAACAAAGCAGCAGGAAAGCCGGAGACAGGATCGGCTAAAAAAAAATGAAGACAAGGTACTGACAACTACACACACACACACACACACACACACTGAATGCACACGAACCAGGCCAGATCGCAAGAGCAGCAGAGCCGTAAACGAAAGCAACAGGAAAGATGAGACTGCCTACCGAACAACCGATCCCAGAAAATAATGAGAGAAACTGAGAAAAATCAAGAGAAAGACCAATGTAATCAGTCGTATCAGAAGCCCTTAAGAAGCAGAAGCGGCTCCTGAAAAACTCACTGCAAAGACACAAATGTTAATAGATCTTTTATTCCCGTACATAGCTAAAGCGAGGAAACTGCAAGAGGAACTGAAAAATAAGACAACAGCGACTGTATTGACAAGCACACAAGTTCCAACATGAGGGACAAGTACCAGTCCTACGATGCAACCATACACTGGGCCAGTGACAGGCTGGTGGTTGATAAAGGCATTTATAGAGGGCAGAAAAAGAAAGCAAGAGGAGAAGGAGAGAACTGCAAAACCTCTATCTACCCCATCGATGCAAATAAAGAGTCCTGCACCTTGGACCAGAATTCCAGAGAGTCCTCCAGCAAATAAAAGCCATACAGACCCTTTTAGGGATGCAGTTATAGCAAACTACAGGAAGACACTAAGAATCAAGAGAAGCCCACACGAAGAGAAAAATGAACTGAACGATTGCCTGGATAGCACAGCGCATCTAGGGAACAACATTTGGTACCAGCACATGAAAGAAGTTGGAAGACAAACTTCAGAAGGAGGATGCTTCGTTTGTGCACTTCTACCATACAGCATGGGGAAATCCAAGATCTTTGTGGCTGTTGAAATTGATGTCCCAACAGCACACTGTCTGTCACACGTAGCAATGTGCAACACCAGAGGCCAGTTCATGGGGAGGGATGCCTCATTGATATGGGCAACTGAAACGGATTACCCCGATGAAGATGATTGTGTTGAAGATATTAAGATGAGAAATAGAGCTCATACTAGGAATCACGTGCTCAGGTATCAAAAGCCTGAAGTTAAAGGAGCAGGAATAAGATGGGAAATAAACCCGAGACTGAATGTCCAAGGAAAAAACTCCAGAAGAGGCTCAAATTTGGAAGAACAGAGGCCAAATGCAGATTTGGGGAACAGTGTGTTCACCAGACGGATGGGAAGAAGGAGTGGTGACCTGCCGAGCATGGATGGTCCTTGGAGCCTGCAAAGAAGCAATAGAAAATTCAGAGTTTGTGGAAACCCCTATGTCCAAAACTCACAAAATTACTGACATGGGTTGAAGACAGAGGAGGGCCCTTGCAGAAAGTGCCACTGGAAAGCCCAAAATGGTGTTTCAGGAACAATGACACAAGGGAGATGTGAGAAAATCAGAACTGCGGACACATTTTTTAAGCTCTAGGAATGACTCACGGAACTGCAGTAATTATGGATCATTTTTGGCCGTGTGGATCCAAAGCATACATAAGACTGCCGAGAAACTGGGGAGGCATATGCACAATAGTGAACGTCCATGTTCCAGCACTAGTGATCCCGAAAAGTGACCTGAATATTGACAGTTTCCCAAAAGCAGATGCTCACTTGAGGAAAAGGAGATCTGTGGAGTTGGTATCCTGAATGAAGAGAGAAAATTACTTTTCTGCCAAATCAGAAGTAGCATTTCATGCAATCCCATATGAAGACAGGCTGTTCAGCCTTACCTCATCAGTGTTCACAACAATCCTCATGCCAAGATTCCAAGTTGGAGCCAACACCAAATGGTTGCAAATAACCAGATGGGAGTTATTACAGACCATCAACACGACCATAAAAGGATTCAATGCGATCAAGGAAGAGTTAAGAGCGATCCGACTGATGACTCTCCAGAACAGATATGTACTTGACATGAACACAGCGATGGATGGAGGTGTTTGTGCAAAAATCAGAGAATCATGTTGCACATTTACACCTTCTCATGACGAAGAAATTGGAACTTTAACAGAAGCCATAGATATGCTAACAAACCTGCAGAACCAGATGATCAACGAAACTGACGAAGTTGATGATGACAGTTGGTTTGGATCACTATTTGCATGGGTCCCACAATGGAAGGCAGACATATTCAAGTTCTTGGGAGCCTTGCTATTGATGATACTACTAGGATTTTGTGGTATCAAAACAATAATATCGCAATGCCAGAAAACTGCGAAAAAAGCCATAGGGATGAAGCTCATGATCAATGTCAAGCCAGGATGGAAGCCCAGAGAGCTAACTGACGAAGAAATAAGAGACTTTGTGAAGGCCAGCGAATATGCGCCAGAAGGAACAAAGTTCCTGTATCCCAGGAAATGCAGAAATTATGAAGGAAAATGGATCTATTGCAGCCCAAATGGACAATGTCAGCTAATGACCTGAAATAAAGATGAACATCTGAAAACAGCAGGAAGCCTGAAAGGAGTGATAAAAATATGGACTCCAAAGAGACTTTCCTTCACACCATCATGTACAAACCCAGAAGACGAAGAATTGGATACAGAAGAACTAAGTAAAACGAATCCAAAGAAGGAGGCAGAAGTGGTTGATGAACCAACCAGAGGGGGGAGTGTAGAGGAGGTCCCAGGTATGGCCTGCACTCCAGCCACCCATTTTGAAGTACCAGGAACGTACACGCCAAGATATGTGATGTATGATGAGCAAATAAACCAACAGAGAGCCGCACTAGGGCCCTGCCCAGTGCCCATCAGAAGAGCAATACCTATTGAATTGCCAATAACCAGACAACCATGGGCAGTAAGATGCCCATTGAGACAACCGTACCAACAGCTGACACGAAATGGAGACTACTTGCAAACTGTCCCAGAAGAGGCCTTAATTGAAGGCGAATGGTGACGAAACAAGGGCCCGGACAGACTCATGGATAAAAGAAAGGGCAACTAAAAGGGTGATACACAAAGACGTAATGCACGAAAATAACATAGTAAACATAGAAGAAGAGACGATATTGAAATACAAAGAAACATAACTATAATGCTAGATGAAAGTATGCAACCAGCTAACGCCTGTACATAGGCTTGGAATGCAAGAAGCTAAGAAGCAGTGCGGCTTGCTATGCTTAGTAGAAGACTAGAGCGGCAAGCGCCAACTATATATCTACCTCAACTAAGCACATTATATAAGTGCAAATCCACTTTATACAAAAGCAGAATTAACCCGGGTTACTAAGGATCGAACAGGCCAAGATTTGTATGCCAGGCAAAGCCAGGAGATAGGGCAGAATCGAAACTCAGCAAGAAACAGCTCATGCCTAGGAAATCGAGGTCAAACCAATAGAGGGAGGCAGATAGTAACTTCGGAGAATCAAAACTTAAGAGCGGAGAAGCCTACCCCGTGAAGGTCGGGATAAGGGGGGCCCAGGCAGGTGGCGGGCCTAAAAGATAATTAAATGCACAAATAGAAGGGGAAAAAAAACAGATTCACGGTGTGCTAACACGTGACCAGCTCAGAGCAAAGAGGTACCAATGTCTGATGTCACCCAAAAGCAGAAGATACCATACCTTTTCCTGACAAGAAGCTACAGTTTCGAGGCCATCCTCAGCCAGCTAATTGACACATAGCCCTAAAGTACTGATTGATGGAAGGGAGGCAGGGTGAACCATGGGGCATGCCTCATCTGGGTGACCATTCTGCATGCTGCTAATTAAAGTGGAGATTTATGCTTAGGGTTGTAGCCAGCCCAATCACAGTGGGCCAAATAATCTCTGGTCCTATAAATAGTAGAACCAATGAGACGTCATAACTCTAATGACGGTTGCATGAGTAATGTAGAGGGAAGGGTGTAGACGCCTACCGGATAAGAGTTATCCAATCCTCACACCCAGTTACCATATACAGATATAGCACCTATACTTAAGTTACCTTTTCTAACCAATAGAATTGCATGACAAACTTATGAGTGTTACACGTCAATGATGACAAATTTTTGCTATAACTATTGCTGTTGAATGAAGATTGTTGGGAGTTCAAGCGAGACGGGCGATCGCATCACTGTTGATTTCCATGTTTCCCTGTTTTTTGTACTTGTCATTAAACAGACTTCCCTTTGCCAAACCATTGATTTTTCCTTATCGACTGGTGTTGAAGTAAGAGATTCCCGCACCCCATCCACCTCAAGGTCCAGCTATCTCGTCTTAAAGTACTCGAGGGTGAGCTCTGATCCAATGGGCCCGTCAGAGGTCACTCCACCCTCCTGTACAAAAGAAAATGGTCTAGCAGGAGGGGAGATTCTATTTCTTGATGGTTCTTTGAAAATTGACCAAACTAGTAGGGAGAGGCATTCAGGACCCACAGTTGCAAGACACAGATTAAATAATGAATTTGAGGTAGTGGCGAGTGCAAGACTACAGTCGCATTTTTCAGCATGTTGCATTACCCCATGCATATAACCAGAGAAAGTATTGCTGCCACCATTGCAGAAGACTGGTTTGTTCCCAATTTATTGGAACACGTTGTACAGTTCATTGTGAATTGCATCATGTGTCAGAGGTTTACAGCTGGGCATACACTGAGAACAATTAGAAGAGTAATACCTCGACTGAATGGTCCGTTTCAACATTTATATATTGATTACGTCGATATGCTGCAGATATGGAATGGATACAGGTATCTATTATTGGTGGTGTGTCCCTTTTCTAGGTGCATTGAAGCCCGTCCTTGCACATACCCTGATGCCACTTGTGCAGCAAAGTTTCTAGTGCGCAAAGTATTTCCAAGATGGGGTGCGTGCGAAGTATTGAGGTCTGATAAACGGACACATTTTGTTAATGAGCTATTTGAACAAATAGGACTTATATTGAGTCTAACACATAATTTTTCTTCTGCTTATTATCCACAAGCAAAGAGAGTAGGTGATAGACTCAGTGGCCTCCTAAAAGAGAGGATAGCCAAGATCAGATTAACATTGAAAAAGGGATGGCTATACTGCCTACCCCTAGCCTTATATGCTCTTCGAAATTAACCAGGCTCAGACCATCATTTTATTTGACATCATATTACACCTCACGAGTTAGTGAAAGGATTTTGCATGAGGACACCTCTTACACCTCTTACACCCCCATCTAGAGTCAGGAGTGTTGCCCACAGTGCAGCACAGTCTCTAGGTGATGAAATGCACAAATATTTGACATGTATGACTACCAGTATTTCTTTCATTGCAGATCAAGTTAAGCATCGGAGGGAGCAGTCAAGGAACACGGAAGAGGGTGGCACAGTAACCAATCCAAGTGAATTATAGATGTATGTTGGAGACCAAATCCGTGTGAAGAGTTTCAGACGTAAATGGCATGAACTGAGATTTGATGGTCCCTTCTGTGTAGAAGAAGTTTCCCCTACTGCAGTTAGGGTATCTAGAAGAAGAGGTTGGTTGCATTTAGGAGACATAAAAATCTACAAAGGCCAGACCCTCCCTCCAGCTCCTGTGGACCAAGAAGCAAGACAAGAAGAAGAATTTCTGCATCTGCAGACTCAATCGATGACCAAGAAGAAGGATGATAAAACAGCGTGTGGTTAGCACACATTTCTTTCGGATTGGAATTCAGTGGACGCTCCTTAAGATTTTAGCAGGAAGTGCATGGACTTGCAGAGAATTCCAGAAGCTAAAATGTACTTTCTAGAAATTCTTTGAAAAAATAAAGCTGTATCAGCACTATGCCTAAATGTCAGTTCCGGATGGATGAGAGATCAATACCCAGATTCATTTTTAGGAACATATCTGTTCCAAGGATAATATATGATACCCATTGACAGTAACACACATCGGCTTGTAGTTGCTATTTTTGTGTTTATACATTGGTCATACCCTGCTCTTCTCCTTCTCCAGCCCTCGTGTTTCTCACCCTGATTTCCCTTCCTTCTTTCCTTTCCCTTCTTTCTACCTTCCCCTCGTCTACCTACCACTCTCTATTTCCTTTCAGTAGCTTCTCCAAGCAACGAGTTGGGAGCAGATCTCTTCCTTCGGCTGGTGCCTCCCTCTGGAACAGACTCCCTGGCTCTCTGAAACTTGAGCAGAAGCATCTCTGGTTCCGGAAGCACCTCAACACCTTCCTCTTTGCTTCTGCTTTCACTCTTCCTCTCTCCTGCTGATCTCCTGTCAGATACATGCACTGGTCACCTGGCTACCCTGTGAATTCGGGCCCAGGTCGCTACCCATCCAGCTGCATACCTGCACTACCTCCTGGAATCCCCTGCACCTGTGGTCTGTATCTGTAACCCTACAGTCCCCTTTCCTGCACTTATTAGACACCTGTTGTCTGCAATTTTAACACTCGCACTTGCCACCTGTTGGCTACACTACTTGTATTGATTCCTTGTCCTGCACTTGTCCATCCTCCCACCCCTGTTCCCCGGCACTTCTCCCCTTCCCCTGCACTTGCACGATTTCAATGTCACTAGGCCTAGTAAGATCGTTGTTTTTATCCTTCCCCTGTTTCCCCTCAGTTGCATTGTCGCGCCTTGAAACACTTGTGCAGAGGCGCGTTATAAATGTCATATGATATCATATCACTATAAAAGGATTTAACATCATAAAAGAAGAACTGAGGGCCATAAGACTGATGACCCTTCAGAATAGGTATGTCCTCGACATGATTATAGCAATGGAAGGAGGTTTTTTTAGCCAGGATCGGGCCATCATGTTGTACATTCTTACCATCTCATGACGGCAAGAACGGGACCTTGAGAGAGGCCGTATCGATGTTGACAGATCTACACGTAAAAAGGATGGATGAGACAGAAGCCATTGGAGATGACAGTTGGTTCACACTCCTGTTTTCAGGGATTCCTTATTGGATGGAAAACTTATTTCGAGTTCCTTGGAGCAATATTGGTGATAATAATATTTGGATTCTGTATGATAAGAATAATAATTGGACAATGCCAGAAAATGGCAAAGAAAGCAGTGGGAATGAAGATCATGATTGACGCAAAAGATGAACCAGAAGACAAAGTGCTGACTGATAGTGCCATCAGAGACTACATAAAAGCAAGTGTTGTGGCACCTGAAGAAATGCAATTCTGGTATCCAAAGGATTATAAGACTTACGCAAGACTTTGGGTCTTCTGTATCCGAACTGGAGAGTACAGTTACATGACCTGGAGTGTGGATGAACACATTAGAAAAGCTGGCACCCTGAGGCGGGTGACGAAGATATGGATACCCAAGAAACCCTTCTTCAAGAAGAGATCCAAAAAATCAAAAACTTCAGGAGGTGGTTGAGGACTTGACCAGAGGGGGAAATGTAGAGGAGCAGATGTATACATTCACAGGAGATCCCGCCCCCTGCCTCCTTTGTATTGGAGACATGAGACTGTGCCTTGCCTTACACTAGCTATCATGCCACTACTGCAGCAAGTATTTGGAAAGAGATATCCATTGAGACAATCCTATCGAATGTACCCTCAAAATTGATGAAAACCTACAGGAGAAAGTCCCTGAAGGAATATGAGAAAGAACTAAGAAAATTCACTGATGACGTCAAAAGAAAGTGTGCACGACATCCCAAGATACTGAATGAAGACAATGGGTCTCATCACGGGTTGGCCGGTATTCCGGCAGTATTAACGGTGGGATACTGCCTGGGCTAATAGCATTGCTGCCACCCAGTCCGGCACTAATAGTGCCAGATCAAGGGTTGGGCGGTATTGGGTATTCCCCATTCCCCATTGGGTCCTTTGGACCAAATGGGGCATTTTTGGTGCAATTAGCGCACGCTAATAGCACCCACAAATGGGCATTAAGTGGGCGCATTTACCTGCACCTTAGAGCTGGGGGTAAATGCTGCCAGACTCCTGATTGGGCGGACCCTTAAAAGTGGTGGTAATAGCTTCACCGCCGCATTCAAGGGCTACCGCCCAACTTGTGATGAGGCCCAATGTATGGATCCTAGAGGACAAAGGGCAAAGTAAAGAATTGAGTAAACTCTCAAGTGTAAAAGAAGACGATTACACATTGATAAAGTGCTGCAGAAAACAGACGTTCAATGAAGGTACAGACGCTGAAACGCAAGATAGATCAAGTCATTGTATAGGCTAGCTATAAGTAGTGAATAGGATGCAGGCGAAGCTGCCATTGTATAGAAGCTGGACATTGGTATCTTAAATAGTAAGCCAAGAAATCATTGAGAATGAACTGGAAGCTGTTTCGCAGCAGAATAGCAGGTCAGTGGAGCTGTGCGGCGAGGCTGTTTGGCCCAGAGTCAATATCCTAGAAATCAAGGTCAGCTATCTACTCTGAAGAAGAACGAGTGTGCAGAGGATGAATCCGCTCAGGTTAAGGTGCATGAAAGAACATAAAGGATGCCAAATTTAATTTGTTTAAAGCATTAAAAAGATACAGAATGGACCAAATTGTGGTCTCTTGTCATGTGAGCCAAGGATGGAAATAGAGTTTGAACTTGAGTCCCAGACAAAATAGCAAGTGCCTTCACTCCTATGCATTCCCAGGATGAGAATACTCTGCAAGGCCAAGTACAAAGACAATTTCATTTCAGAAGGCATGGGTGATGAGAGATGTTGACTAATTGGATGGTAAGGAACCTTCCTGTCCTATCTCCCTGCACCTGGGTCTCGGCTTAGGTGCTGCTAAATTAACTGAATGTTCCAGACATGGCACAAGCGTGTCAACCAATTGTATTAGTCCAAAAAGGGTAGCAGGCGCTCCTCTGCAGAAAGAACATGGCATGATAACCTGTTCGGAGATGAGAGTTTGCAGCACACACTTTTTGCTCACTGTACCTTTCACAGATGGGAAATAACCATTTGCATATCAGTCTTTGTCCCGCCCACATGGGCAGTCCAGCACCGAAATGCTATGGCAATTCCTCTCTGAACAAGAGTACCACCAGCAACCCCATACACGTGTTTCAGCCTTGTTGGGCCTCATCAGTGAGGTGAAGCTGTGCCTCTCTGAGCACAGTGAGCAGGGAGTTCACGTCTGGTTGCCCCCAGGTAACTTAGGGTGACCAACCCCAAGTTCCTTGCAAATATGTCAAAAAAGGTAGCAGGCGCTCCTCTGCAGAAAGAACATGGCATGATAACCTGTTCGGAGATGAAAGTTTGCAGCACACGCTTTTTGCTCACTGTACCTTTCACAGATGGGATATATCCATTTGCATATCAGTCTTTGTCCCGCCCAAATGGGCAGTCCAGCACCGGAATGCTATGGCAATTCCTCTCTGAACAAGAGTACCACCAGCAACCCCATACAAGTGTTTCAGCCTTGTTGGGCCTCATCAGTGAGGTGAAGCTGTGCCTCTCTGAGCACAGTGAGCAGGGAGTCCACGTCTGGTTGCCCACAGGTAACTTAGGGTGACCAACCCCAAGTTCCTTGCAAATATGTCAAAAAAGGTAGCAGGCGCTCCTCTGCAGAAAGAACATGGCATGATAACCTGTTCGGAGATGAAAGTTTGCAGCACACGCTTTTTGCTCACTGTACCTTTCACAGATGGGAAATATCCATTTGCATATCAGTCTTTGTCCCGCCCAAATGGGCAGTCCAGAACCGGAATGCTATGGCAATTCCTCTCTGAACAAGAGTACCACCAGCAACCCCATACAAGTGTTTCAGCCTTGTTGGGCCTCATCAGTGAGGTGAAGCTGTGCCTCTCTGAGCACAGTGAGCAGGGAGTCCACGTCTGGTTGCCCACAGGTAATTTAGGGTGACCAACCCAAGTTCCTTGCAAATATGTCAATTGTATTAGTCCATATAACGAAGAACCTTATAGCTTGTAAGACCAATGAGAAACTGCTCTAAGGAACTCATGGTGGCAACAGTAAAGACAGACACAAGTGATCACAGTTCAAGGGTGTTTAATAAACTGTAAATGCAGGGTGGAAAAATGCCTAACCTAAATCTAAGATGGGAGCAAGCTTCGGCCATCAAATGAAAAATAAGGCAGTCCTTGTGGCATCTTGTCAAAGTAAAAAAGCCTATACTGAAAAAAAACTAATGCCATTTCCTTACAACTAATTGCAGAAAGAGTGTGGGATAGGGTTTTCAATAAAGAAAGATGTGTTCACAAATAATAAGTCAGGATGGGATTGCCAGGGGTCTCCCTTCCACATGTTTTGAGCATGGGACAACGTGGATCTCCTGAGCACAGCACACACTCGAGCTTTTCCAGCACGAGCCAACAGTTCTGTTCCAGCTATCACGTTCTTCGATGGCTAAGTCTCTTTTCAATCAAAAGTATCTCGCCTTTGGGGGCCTAATATTTTCCACAAATAAACACAGAGTTCTGTTCCACGTATACTTTGGGTGATGGCTTCACAGCTGGGTCTCCCTCTTCCGGATGCAGACCCCTCACAAGTCGTATTCAACAAATCAACTAAACAGTTCCTTTCTTAATGAACTTTGGGTGATGACTTTCCATCCCTGGATCTCCCTCTTTCGGATTTGGACCCCTTTCAAATGCCAACCTCCCTCCTTTGGGTTCACAATGGCTTTTCTTGCATTCACGAATCACAATGTCTTTTTAAACAATTCAAACGCCAGCATCCCTCCTTCCGGTTCACTATGGCGGTTCTTACTTTCACAAGTCTAAATGTCTTTTCAAACAATTAACTGTGGACACCCCTCGGTCGGGTTCACTCCTGTCAACACAGTGGTCATAGGGACTCCAGGCTTTGCCCTTTTTGTGACCTTCCCTCCACTGGGTTCACTCGTGCCAACCTTTGTAACACACTGTTTATGCGCTAATTTCACCAAGCGGAATTCATTTCCCTTTCTTTCACAATCATCTGTCGGTCAAAGACTTCCAAAGTTACAGAGGATTTTACAAGACCACTATATGACCACTTTGACCTCTCTTCACCTCTTACCAAGGGCTTCTGGTTACGTTAGTCTCTACCATCAGGTAATCGGCCAGAGTTTCCTGCGCAAGCACCCACATGGTTCCAGATGCCTCTGTTGCTGGTTTTCCCCCTCTTTCATCAATAGTTTCTTTAAACCTTTCTAAGTTCAAATTAGCTGTTACTACTTTTCGTTCCACACAGTTTGGTTTCTTATCGACTCTCCCCTCGACTCACCGGCTGTGAAGGACCGCTTGGCTTTCTTTCTCCTTTGAGTCAAGGTTTGTACCACGGAGACCATCGTCTTTCCCCGTCTTGGTTATCAGCGGAGAAGGGTCTTGTGTACCATAGACATCTGCTGCAAAACACGCTGGCTATTTTTTCCGGTCTTATGATTCCTTCTGTGGAGGATTCACGAGCCTTGGTCAAAAAGGGCAAGATGACTTCTCTCCTTGTCATCCCTCGGTAGGCGCTGTCTTTCTCCCCTCTTAAACTGCTGTGCTGAGTTAGCTCTCACGTTGTGTGGTCTGCCTTGCTCGACCTGTGCTCTCATGCTCCACCTTTTATCCATGTGGGGAAGGGAAAGGGCCGTCAGGTGTGTGTGTGATTCTGATCAATTGCCTGACTGCCTGACCCTTGGATTGGGACATGTCAGGAAAACGGCTCTTTGTTAGTCCATTGTCGTTTGTGTTGTACAAAAGTGTTTGTGTCAGAAGAGGCAGGGGCAGTGTTTTAGAACATCCTACATGGTAGGATGGGGAAAAGGTTTTGAAAGAAGGGGGATATCACGTTTCACCCGTCGGTGTCCCACTCCCACTCCTCAAGGACCCCCATCCAGGTGATCCTACCACACTGGTCCACCCACAGGAACTGGATCAAAATAGCGATGGCCGTGTCCTGGCCACTTCGATGACAGATCCCTGGGGACTAGCCACGGCGAGACTGTCAGGTTTCGCACAGTGTGTATCTGTTCTTTCTGAAATGACATGTGTTAAGGGGTAGGCATAAGTTGTCCACCTGACATCGGATAGTCAATAACAATCCTAGCTCCTACATGATTGTATATCTAGATGTTTCCCTTAACCAATCCCGAACGTTGATACATTTTTCACTATTGCCACGTAGTATAATGAAGTATACGAATTGTATGTTTTGTGGAGATCACTGAGAGACTGAGCGTATGTCCATTGATGTTCGTGGTAACCTTCCCTGTTTTAGATAATTGTTAATAAAACAGTAACTTGCCATCTTCTTGAGGTTGTCTGGTAATTTGGTCTCCAAATTATTCTTGTGTAATCCCATCCATTAACAAATGCACGTTCCAAGGGCCAAAAGCTCAGTAATCTTGCATTTTTCCTATCAGTCTGACTAACCAAACCCTGCACACTCTTTACATACCCACCAGAGCTCCTGGAGACCATGAAAATGGCAGCAGTTCACAGTGTAAATCCTAATAACATAACAAGGCCTGTTGACAGAATTCAACAGCATCGGTCATTGTCGATCATGACCTGCTTGAATTCTCGAGCTAGGAGGGAAAAATAGCAGGCGTGTCCCTGGATTGATGTTGCTCCTTTCTCTATACTTTCTTCCAACAGATTCAAATATGTCAGTTTTCCTCCTACCAGGTCTTGGTGAAGCGTGTGGTCCTCAGGAAAGCCTCCTCTTGTATTTAATGTATACCTTTTCACTTTACTGGATCCTCTAACATTGCTCCAGCTACAGTATCATGCCTTGCTGAATGTAAGGAAAAGTGAGGTTTTGCTTTTGGGATGCAGTAGCCAGAGAGCCACCCCAGTTGCTGTGTGCTCACCATCGAGTCACAAAGACCCCTTTTGAAATGGTAACTATACATATAATGTTCTTATGACATTTCATGAGAATTGTTCTGAAAGTTGAATAACAACTCATACATTACAATGATATAGTAAAAATAAAAAGTGAAGAAAACAGATTTAAAATCAAATCTAGTGAGCCAATGGATTTGGGACAGTGTCCATCGCCAGGACTGATTCCATAAAAACAAGGAAAGAAAGTATCAAACCAAACGTCTGGAACAACGTGATGTAGAAGATGTCAATCGAACCCACATACCTGCATCGTCTCTCACTGGGAGTCTGAATCCTCTGGTAGCAAAAGGATAATGATGTATATCCCGCTGAGAGTATGTGAAAAATGTCCAGGTTAATAGGACAAAAAGGCAGCCTCTAATAGGAGAAAATAGACACTGATACACACATACCTGTGACCCTACTTAGTCCACTATTGTGATTCTACTCGTGAGGTTTGTGGAGCATACTGCCCAGCATTGCCAAACACGGATAAGGTGGAAAAACAAAAAAGTGACATGATGGAGAGCACGCAGCACCTGAGTACTTAATTCCGTTTGTATTGTTGCGCTGGAAACATTTCTCTTCAGTGAAATTTACAGTACGCTATTTACAATTAACCACTTTTTAATGTTCTTTGTTGGTATATAAAGGTGGTGCCCACCTCAGCATTTTCTCTTTTTGCGACCCAGTTATAGGGCATGGAACCCTGCTAGCCTTCCTGCTCTTTCCAACGCACGTGGCCCGGTTTTTCTGTACAAGGAGTGAGTAAAGAACCCGGATTCCCTATAGAATCTGACCTGGGTTCAAACTTTCAGATCAACTCTAATCTCAGCAAGTGATAAGATGCTTAATTAACTCAAAATTTGATTATTCGCATGCTCGTTATGTCGGCCTTCCAACCTAACAAATGTAACTCCATCAATATTTTCAAGATATGCCAATGTTAGTAATGGTTGCCTTAGGGAAAGGAGACCCCATTAGTTATTTAAGATGCTCGCAGCACTGGCGTCCGATCCACAGTTGCATTCTGTTTAAAATAAACTATCTTAATTTTAAATCCGTGGTTGGATTGGATCCCCCTCTATATTATTACCAAAGTGTAGGGAGTGTTGCAGAGTGTCTGGTGTGGCTAAGACCCTGCTTCATTTTTTTAAGGACATTTGTGTTCGGACCTTTCGCGCATTTCAGACTCGCTAAGTCTGCTTTCTGGCTTCTGTTTCTACAGACTTTGCTGCCTGCTGACACCTGACCTGCTGAGTCTGCCTTCCCTGTTTGCCCTCTGGGACTCCACCTCCGCTCACACTCGCTGCTCTCAAGAACACCGTGAGTAGTGAAGTGTTGCAGTGTCAGGTGGGGATGGGCGAGGCCATGCAACTAAGAAGTTGCAAACAACGTAACATCTCACCTGTGAACCTTCAGCCTTCCATGTTTTATAAGGACCGCATGGATTTGACTCAAAGGGTCACATGGTGAGTACTTCCAAGACTACGACCTTGACTTTAACTATGTCTCCTATGTCTGTCCCTCAGACCCCTGCAAGCCCAGCTCCTTTGACCTTACCATCTTAGGCTGTTTGAGCTCTGTTTGCGAATCTTCAGCCACGTCCTCTCGTTTACTTAGTGACCCTAATCATTCCCAGCTGCATCCTTCTGAGCTGGAATACGAACAAGAACACCTTCGGTCACCTAGAATAGGTGCCTTTCATGGAGAACCTCACACCATTGACTTGACTAGAGACATTCTAGAAGGGGACACTTTGGCAAAGCTCCCCACAACGAACAACCAAACCTGTCAGGAAGGTGCTGACCCGACATGTGGCCCCTCAAGCGTGCCCATTGTGATCAAGGCTCAAGTTCCCAAAAATATACGAGCCACCGGCAACTCATCTCTGACTTCCTCGCTCAATTCAAAGGCGCTTGCTAAGAACGTACTGAATGCCGAAGTTCTGATTCTCCTCCTTTAAAAGGATCCAACAACACAGTCTGTGCTTAGACCTAGGATGTCAGAGTGACATGGCCAAGATCGCCTCTGGGCTGGTGTCCTTGGCACTAGATCAGCCTGGCGGACCAATCCCCGTAGACACACCTCCCGCTTCGACAAACTCAGGCTCACCTCTTAACAGCCCAGTCAAGGAGTCACGCCTTAGTGCCCCCAAGACACAAACAAGTGACACTGCCGCAGGACGTACGATGTGAAAAAAGAAACTGGACAACATCCCCCCAAAAGTGACGCGCAAAGACCGCATATTTCATGAATTGGTAAAATGTGCTACTGCCTCGGGCCCAAAAGGGCCCTCGATGTTTTCCAAGAAACTGATTACTCCTACTTTTGAACCTAGTCCCAGTGAACTAGCCGACGCAGACCTTTTGAAGGGCATCGAACTGTGGAAGTGGCCTGCTAGAGATCCACAGCATCCCCTGGAAGCTCACAAAGTGAACTCAAACTCAATTATTCTGTATACTTTTACAGGATCCAACCTCATTCTTCAATAACCTAAGCCTTTTACCTTGAGGCCAAGCTTAAACAAACAAAGCAACGTCCGGGCACTGGGTAACAATGGAGCCAGACCATCCATTAAGACACCTCTGGCTCCTCGACCCCAGGAGGCCACGGGCCATCTTGTGAAGACCGGACTGGTAATTTGACCAACCATCAAAGAGCCTTTGGGAGCGACAGAGCCCTCGCTAAACAGGAAAACTTCCAATGAGACAAACATTCTGCTGACGATACCCTCTTTAACTGGGGAACAGCGGACAGCCGCCTCAGCCCCCCAGATAGGAGTGGACCCATCAACAATACCGACACATTCAGTAGTGACTTCGCCCTCTTGTGCAGAAAAGGCTTGTAACATTGGGGACGAAGTGCGTCAACTTGTTAACAATCTTGTCCCTTTGACAGCAGCCCCCGCCACTAGTGAGTCACGATCACACGATACCCAAGAAGAACTTCAAACAACTTCACCCCATAAGAGAGAAAAACTTGATCTGCTCTCTATAATGTCCACGATCACCATCACCCTGGTGCCTTTCTCTAAACTGTATGAACAGTTAAACGACACCCTTAAGGTCCACACCACTTTATTGGCCATGGCCCACACGAAACCTGTCTATTTAAATGGTTTCCTTACGGCCATGATAACTTGTCTTTAGGGAATAACGCACATGCCTTCTCTGGTAGCATGCCCAGTCGTGATGAAAGGACGACCAGCACAAAGTCAGTCCAAATAACTAACCGGTCATCATCAGTGGACCTGACAAAAGAATTCCCGGCACAGCTACAATCTGTGAAATGCCCACTTAGGGAAAATATACTACTTAAAACCCGGGAGACGGGCCCAAACATCTGTAACGACGAAACCTTAAACAACATCATGGTCGTTGCCGAAGGCGAGGCCACTTCTGCAATGTAGCCTTTCCAATCTTTAACAAGCAAAAACCAGCAGGCCTTCCTAAAAAATATTACAACAATTCTCTTATTAACGCTGAACAACTACATCACTCAAACATGAAGCTGGGCATGGTGACAGTGGCACCCAAGCCAGCCCTCGACAAACATTGTCAAAACGCTGCCAAAGAAGTAGTATAGACCCTCTTGGGTCATTAACAGGAGGCGGTGCTAACTCTGTTGGAAGCCAGTCCAGCACTAGATCCTTAAACCCAACTTCAACAGTGTTACTGGATTTGACAGCATACTCTCTGGACACCTCTAAAACTTCTCAGCCCCCAGCTAAGTCAGTAGTAATTCCCCCTGTGGAACCAAAGGACAATCCTGACAAAGAATAGACAAGGACACTTCCTCCAGTCTCTCCTCCTTTTTTGACCCTGGCTGGGAAAAGAAAGAGAGTTGCAACCATTGAACGCTCAGTTTCCTTCAGGGACTATAAATCTTGCGAACAAGCTGTTCCGCAACAAATAGGTCCAGATCTTCGTGAAGAACACCCAAAAAGGTGAGATGATCCAAAATGAAATGAGTTCGGAGGTCACCCAAGAAGGTCGGAAAATCTAAAACCAAACGAGAATCGGAGGACACAGCAACAGTCGGGTTGCGGATAGATCGGGCTCTAATACCTTTCGCACCCGCACCATTAGATTAGAGAGAGTCCTGGGATGGCACCAACTGATAACCCTTAATCGCTGATCAGTCCTCGACCTTTTATCTCCATCCCAAATCTAAGACAGCTGCTGTCCTCCGACTTTTCCCTCATCGAATTCTGCGAGGAAAGACGACTAGACACTGTGTACTTGCATATCAAGTCCCCGGCAGTGAAGAGTCTGTTACTTTTGGGTTTTGACCTGATGGTTGTCACCCAGTCGGATGAGCCATCATCAACCCGACCGGACCCTTTCTCAGAATCGAGAAATTCCAGGAAGGACAGCGGATGGGGCCCATCAACAGAGAATAAATCACTGTGCCTGCCCCCATCAAACAATTTTGAAGATCCCTTAGGTGTGGCAGGGTCCCTTCTGTCCAAAACTCAAGATAAATGTCACTTTCCAGAAAGAGTCATCGGCCCGTCAAGTGGGCTGTGCAGAGTTGAGGGCAATTTCTAAAAATACTAGCTTGACTTCAGCTGATTGATCATGGCCAGCTGGAGCTCTATCGAACCACAATAATTGTTAGCAATACATCAGTTTGCCTCAAGGATCACACCGTGAAGAACTATCGACAAACGCCTCCCTACCCACATCAAGAACTTTAAATCCTGCTTCATGAAACACTAGTGGGTTTGGCCACCTGACGAAACCAAGTGAAATCAAACTGGGAGAGTTTGACTTGATTTGCCCACAGGAGACCTGGATGAGGGAAAAGCCAGTCTTGGATGGCTTTGAAATACCAATAAATCCAGCTTTGAAAGGGCCTGTGGGCTGTCCCTCTGCCGGTCTCCTGACTGCGGTGAAATCAGGCAGCCCTCTATCTCTCTTAAATTCTACACTACCAAAGGCTTTAACGCAAGAAACAGTTGTCAGGTGGAAATGGGAGGACAGTCCTCCAACGACCAAAGCTAAAAGTAAGATCATCATTATAAACGTGTACTGGAACCCTGCTCTGATCACAACAGAATTGTTCATCGATCAGGTCACCGACCGACTGAATGAAGCACTTATTAACCATCAGTGTCTGTATGTGGTTATCTGCAGGGATCTTAACATTCTGGACTTAGTCCCCCCAAAAAAACCTATGTGGGGCATGGAACCCTGACGACCCTAGGTACACTGAACGAAAATGATGATCTTTACTTATGGCCTTCAGAGACCTGCACCTGCAAAATGGAAATTGTAAGGGTGATATTCCAGCTCAACCTACATGGGAGCAAAGAGGCTCCTCCTCTGTGTTAGACTACATCTACGTTTCCAATAACTTCTTGCCCTGGTCGAGAAGTTTCGGATCATATATACAACAAATAGCGACCATCATCTCTTGCTGCTGGAGTGGTCATCACCATGTTTGGCACCTAAGGCATAGATGTCAACTCCACTCGACACCTGCAATGGTGGCCTTCGCCTGAAATTATCCACCACAAGAATAACAACTTTAATGGCTGACCTGAGATGCAGAGGCTCTTCGGTGGAATATCCTCCACTTCTAGAACAGTACTGTTATCACCCTAAAAAGGGCATTCTAACTCAAAGCCATCTGCATTCATTTGATATGGAAGTGGTGGCCCGAAGAAGAGAGGTGAGAAACCTGCAACGCAAAGCTACTAAGTCCGGTCAAGCTAAAGATTATTGTTTGGCTGCTGTTGCCAAATCAAGGTATAAGAACTGGCCCTTGGCCTCTAAAGAAAAGCGGTACAAGAACGACTCAGAGTCTATGTTAAGAACACTGGTTGGTAAGGACGCTAGAACATTCTGGTCACTACTTAAGCCGGAAGAGGCAGTTGCTAACTTGGATCAATCATACCCTATTAGCGAGGCAACCTGGATCAATCACTTCAGCACACTTTATTCATCGAGTTGTGTTGTTAACGCCCTCATCAACACTACTGCGTGCCTTGGTCCATGGTTATCCCCTTCCTACGAGCACAAGCTTGTAAGTCAAGTCAGGAAGCTAAAAGGCTCTAGAACGCCTGGACCCAATGGGTTATCAAACTGTATGCTCAAAGAGTTTCCCATCGAATGGGCTACCTTCATCGTCATTTTGTTCAACCAAATTTCGGCTTGCCATCAGCTACTCAGTTCATGGAGGATAGTGGTTTCGATTCACAAAAAAAGTGGTTCCGATTCACAAAAAAGGTGACCGAGAGAACCCAAAGAACTATCTCCCTATTGCTCTCCTCAATGTCATTGGCAAACTCCACAGCTCCATAATTCTCTACCATTTTCAATCATGGTGTGTGGAATCCAGATGCTATGATCCCCTTCAAGGTGGATTTGTTAAGAGCTTGGGCACAGTGGTTAATATTCTTCTACTACAAATCCTTAAAGGCAAGTCTGGAAAGAACAAACCTAAAATATACATGGTTTTTGTAGACTTGGTACAAACGTTCGACCAAATTAATAGATCTAAACTTTCGAAACTAACAAAGAGAAAGTTCCCAAACAGAATCCTCAGGTCTTTAAAGGTCAGATTAAACAGGGCAGGGATCCTCTCTAGCGAAATTACAACCGCTAGGAGTTAAGCAGGGGTGTCCTATGGCCCCAGCCCTTTTCAACGTCTTCATGGAGGATATCCATGAAACATTCGTCCCCACCAGATCATTTCCTCCAAAGGTCGGCGGCCTCCAGCTGCCTCGACTTTTATATGCAGACGACCTGGTCCTTATCGAGCAGACCCCCGTCAACCTTCAGAAGCAACTGGATGCCCTACAACAGTACATCAACAACACCGACCTTGAAATTAACAAAGGGAAAACCAAATCCATGTCGTTTGACCACTGCAGTCAGGGGAAACACCACTATTCCCTATTTCTAGATGGAGATAAGATCGAACAGGTACCTTGGAATGAGGTCGGATTTATGCCCTTTACTGTGTTATCAATGAACATTTGTTTTAGTTGAGAGAGAGTGAATGTGAGCTAATTTATCGCAACAATACCCTACAAATTCAGCGGGTGTGGGAAGTGATGACCCCCTCGTGGATGTCCCCCATGATGTCATTTTGTATGTCATTGTGATTCCCTTCTGCGATATCATGTATGTGCTCATGGGCTTTGCCATGGGGGGGACACAGAGTTAAGCTGGTCATCACTTCCAACACCCTGCTGAATTTCAAGTGTTTTATTGTGATAAATCAGTTCACCTTTACTCTCTCCTAACTAAAGATTTTTCAGTGAATTTCAAGGGATGTGTTAAACTGGACTTTCTTTGGGGCCACCAAGTGTGCCCATGTTTCAACAATGACTTATACAAATGTATGGCCGAGATCTGTGTCCAACCTCTCTAGTACTTAACCACATTCCACAGGCCATGCTCTAAGTAGATGGCCAGCACCCTCAGCCACACTAGCCTTGTGCCACTGCCAGTGTTATAAATCTCACCTCTTTGCATGCTTATGTGACTAGACTATTGGTTATTCCCCACTTCATTTTTATTCCTGCAATAACAATGCACAGCTTCTTCCTGCTCAGGTAGGTAACATTTGGGAAAACGCTTATAAATTAAAATGTCTTTGTTGTCCTCAAAGGCAATTGTTGGGACAGACCCCCAGGTATGCCAGAGCAATGCTGGAAGACTGCAGACTTGGAGAGCCCAACTCCCTCCCCAGTATACACAGAGGACTCAGTCAACGGCAAGTTCAAACTGCGGTTTAATACAAATAAAACCAACAGAGATCGATATAAGAACACAGGTGGATTGCAGTATGTTTCAGCTTCTCCTGGCTCGTAGGCCAGTTTTAGTGTAAAACCACACCATCACTACTCCGTCATTACTTGGGCCGCTCTCCAAAAACCTATCGATGTGTGGGATTGGCCGCCATGAGTCTAATAACCTATATGGTCACCTATATGTGCTATTCTACTGGCTCTTACATGTCAGGTGGCTGGCCTGTCCCTTCCCCAATTTACTATTACGTTGTTGCAGAGTAGTGGGCGTATCATTGGTTCTTGTCCATTGCTACCGGGCTAAACTGTGATTGGCTAGAGCTGATTCCCCCAGGCCTGGAACTCGATCGAGTTCTCAGCTCATAGTGTACCTTTTCAAGATAATGTGAACGATTATGTGTCTGTTTTGTAACTTGTGTACACCACCTATGCCTTATGAGAATATTCCCCTAAAGCTAACAAAAATGTAAGCAAACTGCAGCTGGCTGCTGGGACTGGCATCTTCTTTCCACCCTGGAAGACTGTCCATTGTTCCATTCGGCTGTACCACGTGTTTAGAGACCACAACATCGAGCTATTCAGCTTCTAATTATGAGGATTTATTCCATTTTCCTGCAGCTGGTCCCTTTGTTGTCTGGGGATTGGAATCCCTTTGTATCTCTTTACCTTGGCAGTGGGCCCTGTCTCATGCGTCTGGCTCTCTGTCCAGCCTGAATCGGCTCAGCTCGTCTCCTGCTCAATGATTTGAGGCCTGATGTAATTTTCCTAAACCTTATAATGAAGTTTCTATGTTGTCCATGTCATACTACATTCCCTATGGGTTAGCTATATGTGGTTTGATCAGGTTTCGTATATACTCCTGTATGTCCATGTGATTATTGGCTTTACGCATCAGCAAGCTCACTCAGGATCTCTTGTGCCTATGTGTGTATATGTCCTCTAACTATAGAACTGTGCACTCATTACCCATGTATTCGGGTGTGTGTTTGTGTGGTGCAATGCAGACTGCACATGTACTTCATGTCTAACGCTGCTAATGACATCAGCAACATGGCCTCTTGGTGCTTAGTCCAGGCTGTCCATATGGCTATGTGTTCCCCTTCCACAGATCTCTGCCTCCTTTTAAAGTGTACATCTTCGGAAACTCATCGATGCTTCACATCTTTTCGGGGCACGACCAATGATGGCATATTGATGTGTACCATCTTCTGTGTATACTTGTCCACAGTATCTGCGGCCTTTCCCAGCATTCAGGCTCTCCTCCTGTTTCTTTCACTCTCGTCCATGGACATGACAATTCCTTCAGTGTTCTTTCTTCATTTCTCCCTTCTGGGGCCCATCTGTTAACTACTGTATAGCTTCATCTAACTGCCAATAATTTTTCATCATGTCTAATGTCTTTATGTCATTATCTTCATATGGGAACATTGCTTGAGACATCCATCTCAGTGTTGTTGACTACCCTTGAAACCTCCCTCGAGTTGTCACTATCGAGAGATACATCAAGCATTGTGCTCTGGCTGCTGGTATTTCAGTTGCTATGAATTTTCTGGAGGCACTCATGGCATAGGGGATTAAGGAGCAGACATAACAGCTCTCCCCGGTGGTTTCCTTACCTACTTTGGTCATGTGTTTGTACCACATGTTATTTAGACACTTGTGTATCAGTCCTCTAACTATAGAACTGTGTACTCATATTCTTCATGTATTCCGGTGTGTGTTTGTGTGGTGCAGTGCGGACTGCAAGTGTACTTCATTTCTAACGCTGCTATTGTGGTGTCTCTAATGACATCAGCAACATGGCCTCTTGGTGCTTAGTCCAGGCTGTCCATATAGGTGTCTCTGACCATGGTCTTTGGCTCTTCACTCACGCATGGATAGATCTGTACCACACTTTGTCTGTATGGCTAACTGAGAGGGTATCTCTAATTGTATTTGTCAATCATTGGTGCACTTGGGATTCGTCTGAAATAGAATGGGTGGTTGCGTTCTCTTTAGGCCTTCCGTCTTGTCATGAACTTGATGGGAGGGTCGCAGGATCCCAACTCCCTCTTCATAATCACCATCTTTCCCCCTCCTCTTTTCTAGTTCCCCCCAATTCGCAAGTACAGAAACATTATTTTTGGAAGAAATTAGAATAATGTACAAGGATTGAGGCAGCTTTGAAAATACTTCAAAAGGCAAACATTCAAGACCAGAAGAGGCAGTACAAGGATGAACCTAAAGCAGTGTCAGAGGGAGAAGCAATTGGAATCAGGCCACTTGAAGGAATCAAATGACACAGATTCAAAAAAGATCACAGAAACCATAAATGAGTCCCGAACAATCATCAACTTTACTGAATATCCGCTTCCTACATCTATGAATAACATACTACAACTTGGTTTATTGTTCGTCCCAGAAAACAATCTGGATTCGGTATATACTTTTGCGGATGTATTCAAGTTTTGAAGGAAACTACACTTATACGAATATTTTTTTAACAGTAAATCATTAGAAGTACATCTAACCATTACACATAGTAATCTAACTATCAGAGAAGCAGAAGCCTTGAATGTCTACATTCCCGATTTTTCTGAAAATGATACATCTACATAGACTAATATGGACTCTGTTAGCTCATGCTATGCTACTGAGCATCATAGTCAACTCAAACCAAAGTCTTCATTTGTACCTTCTATGATGGATGACATATGTAATGCACAATTTGAATCTTCTGTGAAGGACGACCCTAAAAAATTACACTGGCAACATAAGATCATATATAAGTCTCCATATATACATTTACACAAATTGAGGGATTTACACACCATTAATGATTCGGTAATAAAACCATCAGATAAAGAGGATAATGTAGTACTTTGGGGGAAAGCAAAATACATGTCAGAGGCTCACAAACACACATCATAGGCTTGTGTTAACTTCAAGAGTGCAACAGCACAGGAAACAGCGTGTCAGAAATGTGTTGTATGAACAGGTGCTATGTGGGTGGTATAGGGAAGACTCAGCATATAAGGATTGGGTATGTAGTCATCTGAATGTCGATCTATGGGCAGCTGCAAACAAATACCAAACCTGATCAAACCTGGTCCATCGAGTGACAAACCAGGAATTAACTAATCATGAAAGATGTAAGGGACGAAGAAATAGATCATAAACAGCAACAGCTGAGTGATCACATGATGCTATTCCTACTCTGTATCAGAGTTTAGCCATGCTTTGATATTGGCAGCCTAGGGGTTCAAAACCAGTTTCTATACTTCATATGAGCTAGGAAGTGGTAATTCCAGCCACAGCATCAACTATACCATTCAAGTTCCAATCTCTGAAACACGTGACCCTACGGCAACACATCGACAACCTGTGATTCCCCTTCCTCCATCCACCCATTGGGTTGACATGGCCTAATTCAACTGGGTCATTGAGTGATTTATACAATGCCTTTTTTCTTTCAAATACTCTACCATGGTGCAATGAGTCATCAGCAATGTTAGGATTACTTCCCAGTAGGATCATTATCCTTTCCGAAGTTCTGTGCCAGAGGCGTTGCTGGGGGGGGGGTTTAGGAGGCTATAGCCCCAGGTCTTTTGGTTGTAGCCCCAGATAGAAGCTCACAGGCTACAACCAAAAGGCGAGCTAGCCCTGAGTCCCGACAGTCCAGTCATTAGCATAGCCCTGGATGTTTTCCAGACCTAGCAACGCCCCTGTTCTGTGCTATCAATGGATGTCCCAGTTGAAAAGGGAATCTGTGACACAGTGCATGCCTCTATAAGTTAATGGACCTCAAGAAGGGATTCAAATCCATTTTGAGATGTAGCAGGATCTCACAACAGGTGCTGAAAAACAATGATGTGTGCTCCTTCTTCCAATCGTATAGTGGAAAGAGATTAAAGGTAGAGTTGGTTCCTGCTTGTTTGGATAAGCTGAAAAAATTGGTAGAAATTATCTCTGCTCATTTGGATAGCCTGACCAATGATGAAGTGCTAATATCCTTATCTGTTACCACCAGTGAGTGTACTACTGCCCCAAGGGCATTAAGAGAGTAAACCAATCAAGCCTTTTTTTGATTGTGAGATACCAAGGATGAGAATGTTGTTTTTCTCTTTTTCCTTTGTTGGTAATGGTCTAGTCAGGCTGACTAAGGTAAATTAGGCTGAGTGAGACGGGAATTGCCCAGTCTTCAGGGCTCTTCTGAAGACTACATTACATTGTTATTGAGCCCTCTGATGGGCTCTGATATGCCACAGGAGTGAATTGCACATCTCATTGATGTGCTCTGATGGGTTTTGCTAGTGAGTTGGGAACATACGCAGTGTACTTCACCATATTATCCACATTCCCTCATTTCATTTTAAAACGACAGGAGGCAGGTGCTTTGCAGTGGGTGCCGCTAAAATATTACTTCATATGGGTGTGTGAGGTTTGTGTCGTGTACCTAACTCCGCCACCAAAATGTAAGTCAAGAGATTTGGGTCCAATGTTCCCTCTAAGCCGTTTGCATGCCCAGATTCCCCTCTGGCTGTCACTCAGAATAGTATTAGTTGCACACACAGACAATTTCCAACATTCTCAAGAATAAGGCAGAAGCTACAGTATTTACCTGATATTTGCTTTCGGTCTTAATAAAGCTAATTTATTCAAACATATGTGGGATACATTTACCCACTCAGCAGTACTTCCCCACATCACCAAGCTGCACTTCAGCAGTTAACAGCAGAATGGCTGTGCTGGCTTCTTTAAGCACCATTGCCCCGCATCAAAACTGCGTTTGCAGCTACAAAATGATGGCTGCACTGTCTTGCCAAGCACCTATTGGGCAGGATGGAACAAGGGGGCATACTGAGAAAGCCTGCCAGTGTGGTTCTTACATGTACCAAGAAGAAAATTGAGAAGCAGCACTACTTTGTTGCTAGATCCACATTCCCCCTTGAAAAAGGAAATATTTGGCCTTTATAATGATGGCACCCTAATGCTCTTTCTCATCTGTTCAACCTTACACAGTTCAGATCCCGGGAGATCTAGCTGTGCTCATCCACATTCATATTGTGCAAGCAAAAGAGAGCACTGTCACAGAATGGCAGGCTGTGTCAGGCCTGGTCTGGGAAGTCCCCAGAAACTTTACTTTCAGTCGTATGGAAAAGTGCTTGACTTTTGGCTACAAAGTGTCAAAAATAAACCCTGCAAAAAGAAACCCTAGCTCTCTGTGCATTTGTCAATTTCAAGGGACCTTTGCCTTGTACAGACTGTTGTGTAAGAGAAACTGGCTAGGGCTACAAACAATGTTTGAAGTCCAGATGGGAGAGAAAACTGAATTTGAAAGGGAAATCCTAGCAGCATTCGCCACCTGTCAAAATGTGTTTTTACAAAACAAGAAAAATGCCTGTTTTAAAAGTGCAATGTTGAATACAGCCCTGTCCCTGACTAGGAATGTCAGGTGGTGTTGTGTGAAAACATATTGGAGATGTTTTATTTCAACAGACATGATTCTGATGTAGAAAAATAAAATAACTAAGGTATTGGCTGCATTGTGGAACTAGCCAAAGAAGGTTTTCTGCTTGGGGGGTTGCTAGCAACAGGAGAGGCCTTCGCCCCAAAAGAAGCCACAATAGATTCTGGGACATATAAGTGCTAATTGTGCCCTTGGAAACTCTGAATAGGCCAAGAGAAAGAAATATCACATGCTCATCAAACGTGTGTCTGTGCTCCAGCTTGAGACAATAGATTCTGGGACACCTACGTGTGACTTCTGGAAATGACAACAATCATCCACTCAAACCAAGGAGCTCCAAAGAAGAACTCCATGAAATCCCTGAGTTAAACTGACATTTGCTGGTAGCCTGAAAAAAATGGTCTAAGTTGAAGGGCAAAGGCCAGCCCCATTTGGCTCAAAATGCTATTTGATGAATAAACTTTTAAGACTGTTAATTCTGTAACCGGACAGCACAGTAATGTAAAAGTTGTACAGTTTAATGTGATTTTTGTGACTTCCAAACAAGATATTGTGGACGTCCATAGCATTTATGGGACGGAAACCCCAGGGAAATATATATCATGGTAAAAGTACACATGGTGGAACATTACAAATTAATAGAAATATGCCCTATGATAATATGCACACACTCCTAAAATTGTGGGATTTTGGTTGTAGCGGTTCTCACTAAAATCACGAAAAACTATTAGAAGGACGAAAAAATGGCGTACAGACCTGGGAGTGGGAACACCATGTTCTGTATAAAATATGTAATCTGCCTATGTGATTTGCGAACATGCCACAACTGTACAAATGTGTAATTTATGTTAAGATTGATTTTGGCAAAAAGGACTGTGGGAAGGCTTTTCGCCTCATAAAAACACAACCCCATAAACTGAGTCCCCTCGTAGAGGTTGCAACCAACATTGGCTACCCTATCCGGTTCTTTGGGGTAGGTCTAGCTTAGCTCTGCCCAACAATATACCCGGCTATGTCACCCGCTTTATAAAAGTGGTGGGAGCTCACAGGGACAGGACACTCTCTACTGAATTTCCAGCGCCTGCGTATCCAGACATTCCAGATCCATCTTTGCAAGATTCCAGACTCTACTGCCAGGCCAAAGCATAGCTGACCCTATCCCAGCAAGGCCAAAGCATAGCTGACCCTATCCCAGTAAGGCCATTGATTCAGAAACCCCACCAAAAATCCCAATAACAAGGGAGAAAAGCTGGGATATCCTTTTGGGAGCATTTTGTGACCAGACCAACATTTTGCCCACTACCTGCATGCCCGCTGTACCCTTGCCATCCAGTGACCAGACTTGCCCATCTGTCTTTTGCCAGGAGAGGCTAGCCCAGAAACCCGGTTGGCCGTCCCAAATTCCATACTCCAATGCTGATTATTTCCCCATCCCAAAGCAACACATAGCCTACCCCATCTTGACCCTTTGTCTTTGTCCTACTCTCTAAGTAATCATATTCATACCCTGGTGACTTGTTTAAAACTGTTAGAATTCTTGGTGCATCTTGTCCTTGATTTCCTAGTGTTAGCGCCATTCTTTCATTAACCGCATCTTGGAACTCCTTAGCAATATTTAGATGAAATAAATTAATTTTCCCTGAAGAAAAGGGGTACACTTCATCAAGGGTTACAACTGCAGCGTAACTTTTACATTCACGGGCGGCGTTCCTCTGTTCTAGCCATTATATCTAGTGTAAGTGAGATGTGTCCTTTTTTCTTTCCAAACCGATTTTCTCTTTGTAGCTGCTTTATTTGACCAAAAACCGAATTTCTTTCACCTTGAAAATCTCATCCAATTATTCAGCTATGGTCACCCTTTCACTTCCCATTGATGTGCATCTATTCCCCAGCCTAAAAACCGCATTGTGATTCTGTGTATTTCACCCGTTTTTTTAAAAAAAAACGTTTTGACATTTAAAACGGAAAAAGGTGAAAATGCAACTTTTACAGGTGTGATTTTGACTGCACTGGCGTTATCACTTTCAAATTGCTTTTGAACTGTATGCCTTTTGTGATACATTGCTTTATAGTTGCTAGTGATATTGTGATAAAACATATGTACCTCATTATTTAACCACACATATAATTATTTATTTGTCAAAATCTGAGTGTCATTTTAAGCACTTCCAAAGGGTTTTGTGAGGGAAGGTCGGATTTTGATTTCTGTTTGCTGCCTCATATTCCTGACTCCCTGCTGATTCCTTCTATCCACTCAGAATTCGATTAATTGTGGGTTGAGGGAACATTGCAGGGAGAAACCCTAACTCAGGTGCTATCTATCCTAATTAAAAAGGTGCTCCTATTCATTTGTGCTTTGGATATGTTCTTGTAGAAGGTTAGCCAAGTGTATTTCAGTGGTTTTGATTGTGATTATCACCCCATTGTGTGATTTCCTTTGAAATTAAAATAAATAAATATTGTATTACCACCCACCGGCCTGTTTCCTGGTCCATTGTGACCCAGGGCATTTGTAAAAGGGGGTGTGAGATGGGTTGGGTATTGGCTCAATTCGAATTCATTGAAAATAAACAAATAGTATTCTAATTGAGCGCTACATCAGAGGCTAAGGGCAAAAGTCCTTGTCTGGTGTGTGACGCCCAATTGGAATCATTTACACATGTCTCAATATTCTGGACTATCCTATTTACCTCACCATACTATGAAAGAGTGACCTTGAAAACCTAAAAACAGAACATAACCTCAAAAGGTTAAAAATGAATATGAAAAGCTGTCTCTATGAACTGACGATCTAACTAAGGCATGCCTGCAAACATTAACCAAATAACCTTCCACAAATGACAAATGTGTGTGACTCTACGACTCTTATACCACATGACAAACTTCCACCACTAGGCCACATTTAGCTATTACCTGACAACCTTGAATCTGCTCACCATGGCTCTGTGAAAGGTTACCAGACTTGCAGCTATGTCCAGTAAGTGACTAGGAAACTGCACTTTGTGTCTTTCTATGCTCAGCTGCTGAGGAATTTCCAACATAATCACGGGCTCTGCGTTTAGTGCCTGTAGCATCCCAACTGATAAAAGTGAACTGCAGAAGAGGGACCTTTAGTTACAGAATGAGGCACTCCAACTGTTATCTGAGTATTTATGCATTTAACATAAAAGCACATTTGTGTGGTTTTCTTTAAAGGGGCTCCATAACAAACCTCAGTAAAGCTCTTGTTGCATTTCACTTAATCTGTGGTGAGGATGAGTGAGCAAAACAACTATAGGCTGCATTATGTGCCCATTCATTTCACTTCCTATCTAAGGGCTGCAAACAGGGCTCTCATAAGAATTGACTCCCGACTTGGAATGAAATTATTTTTCAGGGAGTACAAAAAGTAATTAGCTTTGCCAATCGGGATTCTTTATGCTTATTAAAAGATGTTCTTTCCCCTTAAATTTCCTCTTGAGATCGGGCAGTAATAATAATGCAGCGCCTTCCTATGCCACTTTTCTTCTCATCACTGATTTGAAAATATCAGTGGAACTTTGTGTGAAGAATCAGGGGCTAAGCTCATCTGTGCTTGTTGTTTCCCACCTGTTTAAGCCCCATTTATTTTTTTGATGGGCTCTTTTTCCTTTTTTAAAGGTCGAAAAATGGGTGGTGTGTATGCCTCTCTGATGTAAGGCTGTATTTGAGTAAGTGCTCTCATTGCTCTGTTATGATATGTTATATGATATGATGTGGCATTTGTAACGCGCCTGTACACAAGTGTTTCTAGGTGCGGGGAAACAAGGGAGGACAAAATAACGATCTTACTAGGCCTTGTGTCCATCAAATCGTGCAAGTGCGGGGAAGATGTAAGGGGAGAAGTGCCAGGGGGAGGGGAAGGGAGAAGTGCAGTTAACTCACAAGTGCAGCCAACGGGTGGCTTATAAGTGCAGAGAGAAGGGACTGTAGGGTTGCAGATACAGACCCTTAAGTGCTGGGGAGCCGGGGGCAGTGCGAGGGCAATTGGACATGCAGGAGCCTGGGGCCGAGTTCAGAGGGTGAGCAGGTGACCAGTGCACGGAGCAGTCAGGTGCATCAGCAGGGGAAAGGAAGAGAGAAAGCGTAAGTGAAAAGGAAGGTTCTTGAGTTGCTTCCAGAACCGGAGATGATTCTGCTCAAGTTTGAGAGTGGCAGGGAGGCTGTTCCAGGGGGAGGCCCCAGTCAAGGAGATAGATCTGTCCCCAACTCTCTGCTTGGAGAAGCGTCTGACCCTCAGAGAGTTGGAGGTGGATGAGCAGAGAGCTTGAGAAGGAAGATGTTTTGGAAGAGAAAGTTGGAGGTAAAGCAGCCCCAGGGCCCAGAGAGCCTTATGAACAATGCAGAGGTTCTTGAATTTGATCCTTGCAGCCATGGGGAGCCAGTGAAGATATTTCAGAGCTGGAGAGATACAATCCCTGGGCTTGAGGACAAGGACAAGTCTTGCAGTCATGTTCTAGATACGTTGTAAAGGTCGAAGAGTAGAGGCAGGAAGATTTAGAAAGAGGCTGTTGCAATAGTCCAGCCTAGAGAGGACCAAAGCTCTGGAGACAGTGAACTTCTGGGGGAAAGCGAGAAAAGGAAGAATACCTCTGAGGAGGTGCAGATGATAGTTTGACTTCTTAGAGACGTCAGAGATGTGAGGAGAGAAGGAGAGGGTAGAGACGAAGATGACACCAAGGTTCTTAGCCTCACAGGAAGGAGCAGGAAGAGAGCCCAGAATGGGAGGCCAGAGAGAGAGAGAGAGAGAGGGGAAAGGAGGGAGTGGGTGTTTCAATGAGTTGGATCTCAGTCTTACAGGCATTAAGGCAGAGAGCATTGGTGGCACACCATTCCTGAATTGCAGCCAGACAGTCTGGTATGAGAGAAGAGGTAGAGGTGGCTGAGGGGAGCCTGAAAGAGAGCTGAGTGTCATCCGCATAACATTGAAAATTGGAGCAGAAAGTAGCGATGTGGTGGGCAAGAGGTGCCAGGTAGTGGTAGAAGAGCCAGGGAGAGAAGTTAGACCCCTGGGGAACACCACAAGTAGAGAGAGAGAGAGATAGAAGAGAGAAAAGACCCCAGTTGGACCTGAAAGGGTCGGTCGATGAGAAAAGAGGTCAACTAGGCCAGGGCCTGATCAGTAATTCCAAGGTTGTCCAACAGATGATTAAGCAGGATGGTATGGTTGACCGCGTCAAAAGCAGAGGAGAGATCAAGGAGAATAAAGACAGAAGGGAGATTAGACTCAAGATTGTAGAGCAAGTCTTCACGGGTGTTCCGGAGAGCAGTTTCCGTGCTTCTGGCAGCTCTGAAGCCAGACTGGTGGCCATGGAGGCAACCATCAGGTACAGTATGTACATTAAGCTAGGAGGTGGCCAGCTTTTCCAAGAGTTTGCCCAGGAAAGGAGTGATGGAGATCGGGCGATAGTTAGCCGGAGAGGAAGGATCGACCAAGGGCTTCTTTAGAAGGGGATGCACAAGAGAGTGCTTAAGGGAGAGGGGAAAGGTCCAGTAGCAAAGGAGTGATTGCAGAAATCGCCCAAGGCTGAAGCAAGGGTGTCGATGTGGTCCTTGATTGTTCTGGATGAGCAGGAGAGAACCTGCTTTGATGAGACTTTCATAAATCGGACTTGTCTAGAAACATTGTCAGGGGTGAACAGGGGAAAGGAGGAGAAAGGAGGAGGAGAGATGGCCTCAGGCGGGCCAGGAGTGGTAGAGGAGGAGAAAGAGGAGGTAGAGGAAGAGAGGGTGGACAGGATGTCCTGAGTTTTAGTAGTGAAATGAGAAGCGAAGGCCGCACAGAAGACCTAGGAGGGAACAGGAGAGGTAGAGGCTGCAGCAGGACTGGCCAGCTCCTTGTAGATTTTGAAAAGCTCGGCCAAGTTGTTAGATGCTGAGGAGATGCAGGCTTGGATGTAGGCTCTCTTCTTAGAGAGGACAGAGGGGGGCCTCATCACGAGTTGGGTGCTAGCCCCAGGAGTATTACCGCCGGGGCTATTAGCCCTACCGCCAAATCCCCCAGCGTCATTAGCGCTGGATCACGTGTTTGGTGGAACAGTAAGTCCCAATGGGGAATGTTTGGTGCTATTACCACCGGTGGTATTACCGCCAGCGGTAATAGTGGCAAAAAAGACAAAATCGTGGCGAATTTGCCCCCAGCTCAGAGCTGGGGGAAAATCTGCCATGCCTGTGATTTGGTGGACCCTTAAATGCAGCAATAATAGCGTTACCGCCACATTTAAGGGTTACCACCAAACTCGTGATGAGGTCCAGAGTCTGTACTGCCAGTTTGTCAGGGGGTGCGCCCGAGGACCTCCACTTCCTCTGCACCGCCCTACAATTGCGTTTAAGGACGGCCAAGTCGGAATCGTATCAAGAGTTGCACTTGGATTTGAGCTTCAAGTGGATCCTCATGACAGGGGCAAGGACATCCAGACTGTTAGAGATGGAGAGATGGAGGTTAGAGAGGGCTGTGTCAGGGTGTGAGTCAGCCAAAGGTGCAGGAGGAGGAGAGAAAATAGCGGCCTGTTCACAGGGCAATGCAATGTTTGTGATAAGCATTGCCACAGCAATTTTGATTATCATACCATCTGGTGCAATTATTCTGATTCAATTATAATCCTGACACAAGTTATGAGAGGCATGTTCTCCTGGCACTTAAACTACTTTATTAAAGTGCCACAAGAACACGTATGAGCATGTTTTCTGGCACACTCCTTTCTCGTTATTCTGTCTGGTAAATAATGTATCATGTCTGATTTTATTTCCAGCCACATCAGTTATAAGCAATATATTTTTTTTGTAATACTTATTAAGTGTTTTTTTTACCAATCGCATAAAACATGTTCTGCATTGTCTCTGAGCAGTGTCGATAAATGAATAGCCACAACAAAACCTATTCTTTATTCTGAGTATACAATGTTTTTGTGCATACAATTACCTTTCTTTGCATGAAAAGTTCTTTTGCTTGGAACTGTGGTAGATATTGAAGTCTTTAACTGGTTGATGATCTCTTTATGATCACAAATAAAACATTTGGGGACTCATTATAAGTTTGACTGTGCAGAAAAAAGTGGTTGTAATCATGTTACGGCCTCTTTTCCTGCACCACCAAATTATATTTTTGGCAGAATTACAATGCAGTAAATCTGCCAATGTACAGGGGTAAAGTGACGGATTCACCTCCAGTTTGCTACAGGAAGTAAATGCTGCACTTTAATTCCAGGAATTGTCAGATTTACCATGCAGCAATTCCATCAGTGGTAAATCTGCCAAAAATCCAGATGGAGTCCTATCGACTCCTAAAATGGGGAATTACCACCACTTATAATCCCAATGAAACTCCACACGACCAAGTTATGGTAATGGAGTTTGGGGTTATTTTAGCTTATTTACTTCCAGAATAACACCAAACTAATAATGCGGCCCTTGTTTTTTAAGCCTATGGGTCTCATTACAAGGTTGGCGGTCCGGTAAAATTAATGCCGGTATCACCGTACCGGCATCGTTTACCGTACCAGAGTATTAAAAGCAGCGATGCCGGTGTCACCGGCATCGGCAGGGACCCGCTGTGACTGGGCTGTCACAGTGAAGTTCACATTAAGATTTTCACGGACATGCAATTACCGGCATGAAGATGCCGGTAATAATGGATACCATGAAGCCGTTAAAACCAGCATCGCGGAGCAGGCGTTAATAGGAATCTGCTGGGCAGAAACCTGCCACAGGTGCACACAATCAGAACAGGTGGAGGCAATGGAGTCTGGCACAGCACAAAAGGAGCACACCCACACACCACACCCCTTCCAAGTCCAAAATGATACCATTAGCAGTTGGACATGCCTGCACTGCTCCTCCTCGAGCAAGCTGTGAACCAGAGAATGCAGTGGAGGCGCAGGAGGAGAAAGAGGGCGAGACTGGGCCAGCACATACCAACAGTGCAGGCAGTTGTACCCGGCAGGCAGCCACCAATCCCTCGCCTAAGGGCCCGTCCATTTGACCTAACACCTGCACAGATCCACACCCTGTACCGCCTGGACAGGGGCACCATCACCACAATAGTGGACCTCATTCATGATGACCTGGTGAGCTTCATCAACATCCGGACTACCGCCCCCCAGGCCCCTTGCTGAAGGTAGTGTCTGTACTACACTTCCTTGGCAGAGGCACCTACCAGCACACAGTGGGGCAGCTGCATGAACTCTCACAACCCTGTTACTCCCGTGTGCACAAACAGGTGTTAGATGCACTCCTGAAACGCGCAAGGGACCACATCAAGTTACCATGGACTGGGGAGGAGGTGAATGCAACCAAAATGGCGTTCTATGCACTGGCAGGCATGGGGATAAACAGGTTAAAGTTGAACAGCAGTAAGATTGAGGTCCTAGTTGTGGGTACTACATCTCCTCACCTATTCTGGACCACTGAGTTCTGGCTCTCCTCTCTTGGCCCTCTTCCCACCCCTATTATGTCAGTTAGAAATCTGGGGTTTAAAATCACCATGATGAGCAGGTGGCAGCAGTGTATAAATCTGGCCACTTTAAGCTTTGCATTCTCCAAAAGGTGCTTACCTTTATTCCAGCTACTTGCCAGGCTCCGGTGGTTGCACTTTGATCCTCAGTGTGTTGGACTACTGCAACTCACTTTACCTGGCACAGCCCTGCTACTTGATTAAGCGGCTTCAGCTATTGCAAAATGTGTTGGCCAGAGCTATTCTTCATCCTCCATTTGGACAACATGTATCTCCTCTGCTTAGGAAACTACACTGGCTGCTAGTGGCGGACCGGATCTCCTTTAAGTCCATGTGTATAGTACACTGAGCCTTTTATGGTCTCAGAGCCGAATACCTGCAAACTAAATTTCTGCGCTATGTACCCACCCGATCCCTGGTGGCTGGTCCCCGCTTCCGACTTGCTCGAACAGGAGGACAAGCCTTTTCAGTGGCAGCTGCGAGAGTTTGAAACAACCTCCCTCTTGCGCTACGTGGCACTGCTGATCACCTCTCTTTCCAACGGTTATTAAAAACGTCTCTATTTAAAAAAAATGTAGTCTTTTTTTATATGTCCATTCACACTACCAGCGCCAAGATGCCTTAGGGTGTACGTGCGCTATCCAAGTTCTGTTATTATTATTATTATTATTATTATTATTATTATTAAATGTAATTGGTGCCCTCGACTGCACCCATGTTTAGCTGGTAGTCCAGCATGCTGTGGAGGTAGTGTACCACAACAGGAAGCTCTACCATTTCCTGAATGTCCAGATGGTGTGCGATGCACGCAAAATCGTAACGCGTTGCTGTGCAAGATTCCCGGGCTCCACACATGATGCCATGGTGCTGCGCAACTCCACACTTCCCCACTGCATGGCACGACATGCTGCACAACGTACCTGGATGCTGGGTGAGTCTAAACAGATGGCCATGAGGGTTGTTGATTGTGGGACGGGGGGAAGCACAAGCATAGGCAACATGTCTGCTGGCTGGGCCATGAGGGGTGTTGATTGGGGGGGGGGACCACAAGCATAGGCAACCTGTCTGCTGGCTGGTCCATGCAGGGCGTAGGAACATAGCACCGGATGGCATACATGAGCATCCCAAGTGCACACCACATGCATGAATCCATAATCCCCCTGAAAATAGACTGAGGTCCTAGTTATGGGTACTACATCTCCCCACCTATTCTGGATCACTGAGTTCTGGCTCTCCTCTCTTGGCCCTCTTCCCACCCCTGTTATGTCAGTTAGAAATCTGGGGTTTAAAATCACCACAATGAGCAGGTGGCAGCAGTGTATAAATCTGGCCACTTTAAGCTTTGCATTCTCCAAAAGGTTCTTACCTTTAGCTACTTGCCAGGCTCCGGTGGTTGCAGCTTTGATCCTCAGTGTGTTGGACTACTGCAACTCACTTTACCTGGCACAGCCCTGTTACTTGATTAAGCGGCTTCAGCTATTGCAAAATGTGTTGGCCAGAGCTATTCTTCATCCTCCATTTGGAGAACATGTATCTCCTCTGCTTAGGAAACTACACTGGCTGCTAGTGGCGGACCAGATCTCCTTTAAATCCATGTGTATAGTACACTGAGCCTTTTATGATCTCAGAGACGAATACCTGCAAACTAAATTTCTGCGCTATGTACCCACTCAATGTCTGCTGGCTGGGCCATGAGGGGTGTTGATTGGGGGGGGGCACAAGCATAGGCAACCTGTCTGCTGGCTGGTCCATGCAGGGCATAGGAACATAGCACCGGGTGGCATGCATGAGCAGCACAAGTGCACACCACATGCATGAATCCATAATCACCCCTGAAAATAGGCGTAAGCATTACCATGGATGAAATAAAGTGCAGATATACTGCGCTGGGCAATAGAAGTCAAAGTCGCATGGGGAACCAGACCTACAGACCTCTACATCCCCAACCTGCACAACAACAAATCACACACACGGAACAAGACCACACACAGCGTCAGTGGTGCCTAAAACTGTGACCATAGTTAATTCAACAGAATGTGGGACACAGCCAATGGATGCAGATGTGGCATGCCTACACATCTGTGCATACGCAGTGCCCACACCAGTTCATGTACCAGGTACATCATAAAACATGAACCAGAGGTACCACAATGCACCACCCTGCAGTCACAATGCATGAAATACATGAGCACAGCAAAGGAAATAATGAGTCATGCTGCCATGGCAGAGCAAAATCCAACTGCCACACAGAGAAATCTCAGTCACTGCACTCGCCCCACAAGTACACCGCAGACCAGTATACCTGTCCAGTCACCTTAAGGGACACCTCCAAGTACAATGGGTCAAGCATGGAGACTATTGCAATCATCAAGCAGTTACCACCACTAACATATGATTGAGAGGTGCAGGACCCATCGAACAAACCTCATTTCCACCATACCATTACTAACCCAGCCTTGTCACAGAAACGGAACCCTTCACCAGCAGCCCATACCACCAATGTGAATGTGCCTTAGTCATATGGGGGAAGGCGTTGATGGACATGTACATGGTGACATCAAGTAGTCAAATGCATAATTTGTAAACCACTGTGTTTCATGAAGCACATCAGGAAAATGTGTCATTATGCACTGTACATGCATAGTCCATCGTCATTGCTAACACATCCATCAGATGTGAGGACATCATAGCCTTTTGACTTCATTTGTGAGAGTGCTGTTTCTGATTGAAAGGTCCTTGAGACGTGAACAGCACCCATCCCCCCACAATTATGGATCATCCCTAAGTACACTTAGCTGGGTCTTTGAATACAGAACATGTCATGTGCAGGCATGAGTATTCTGTTGCATGTAATCATGAACACTATACAGGCAGTGCTTACAAGGAATAACCAAATTAATCACAAGTACACTTTCTATTGCTCCCATGCAGGTGATGCTGGATATCCCCAGAAGCTGTGGCTCCTGATCACCATCAGGAAACCAGTCAACAGGCATGAAGAGGACTACAATTGTGCACATGCATGCACTCGTGTCAAAATTGAGCAGACTTTTGGGCTGTTGAAGGCCCGGGTTCGATAGCCTCAGCAAGGCATGGGGGGGCACTCATGTACAGGCTGGAGAAGGTGGGCAAGATTGTGTTAGTATGTGCCATGCTACACAACATGTGCATCCGGCGCAACGTACCCCTGCATCCTGACATGGACATGATGCCACCTGAGGATGAGGATGATGATGGGGAAGATGCTGGAAATCTTCTGCTGCACAATGTGAATGAAGGATGTGCAGCACGCCAAAATAAAATAAAATAAATTTAAAAAAGATTTGATTGCCCAATACTTCTGATGGACTGGAGTACACAAGGCACTGGAAATGGGGCGCTGCAAATAATTAAATTGACACACACTCAAGAAGAAATGCCCAGTCTTGTGTTTTTCTTACTCATACCAGCTGCATTGGTCAAATATTAACTATGTACATATTACCAATACTTAACAAGCACCACTATCCCAGCAAATTGACCCCACTACCCCCACGCCCCCAACCACACAACCTCCACACTCACTACTCCCACGCCCACTACTCCCACCTCCACTACCCCCAACCCCACTACCACCACACACTATGCCCTCACACCCAACACCCAACACCCAATACCCGAACACCCCCACCCCAACACAACTACCCCTCCTACAACTTAACTACTATTCCCTCCCAACATGCACTTGTGAGTACGACTACTCACGCCCCCTTTTTGGAGGAGGGGGTTGAGCATCTGTGCGACGCAAAAATCGCTGTGAGCGACGCATCAGGCTTGTTTGTGTAGAACTGGCCGGTGTTGTGCTCGATGATGGAGTGGGTTGGGGGGTAGTGTTGACATTTCTCTGCTCCGCTATAGCGGTCGCCAACTGCATTATGGCCTGGGTCATGGCTGCCATCACTGTGTTCCCTTCCCGCACACGCCAGGCCATGCGGTATACGGCCCGGGTGGCCACCCTTGCATTCTCCGGCATGGCTTCCTGCATGGCCTGCCGTGTTGCTTCTGCATCTGCCACGTACTGCCTTACCATGTCCTGCATGGCCTGCTGCCGCCCCTCCATGAGTGACAGCCGCCCCTCGAGATCTCTGATGTTTGGTGCAGCAGGTGCTGGCACGGGACGTGGGGTGTGTGGGCTTCCGGGGCTGAACACAGCTTCCCAGATGTCGCTGTCAGGGCCACTGGCCTCCACTGTGCTGTGGCCACCTGAGGCATGTACTGGTGAAGCATGTGGGGTTGCCTGCCTGGGTGGCGATCTTTCGAGGCCCTCATGCTGGCTGTGACCTGGGGTGTCAGCCTCCTCCTCACTGTGTGGGGCAGATTGAGCAACCTCACCCTGCTCTCTGCACCGCAGATTCTGGCTCCTCCAGGTCCCTGGCCACGGGGGATTCATGCTGTTCCACTTGAAGTGGCTCCTGTGCCACAGATGTGGATGTTTTGTGGGGGGCCTTGGTGCCAGAAGTGGATCTTGGCTGGGTGTCCTTGCTGGCAGCAGTTGGTCTTGACTGGGTGTCCTTGCTGGCAGCAGTTGGTCTTGGCTGGGTGTCCTTGCGGGCAGCAGTGGGTCTTGGCTGGGGGGCCTTTCTGGCAGCAGTGGGTCTTGGCTGGGGGGCCTTGCCGGCAGCAGTGGTTCTTGGCTGGGGGTCTTGCTGGTGGTAAGTGGTTCCTGTGTGTCCTCTTGGCGAGGTGGCTGTGGCGTGGAAGCTGTGGCACGCTTCAATCCTGCCCTGGAGAATGAAGGCTCCTGGCTGGAGGCGTAGTGTACGCCACGGCGCTGACGTGCAGCGGCTCTCTGGGGTGTTCGGGCGGATTCACCCTCATGGTCTGTTCCTGTGCCTTTGGGGGACAGCAAGGCAGGGCATTAGTCATGAGTAATCATACATCCTACGTACTTTGGTGCTAGTACATTCCGAGTCATGCGCATTCTCATGGACATGTTTGAGGGCCAGGAATGGTGTACACAGGAATGGGGGGGCTGGGGAGGTGCAGTGTCAGAGCATCCTTCTGGTGTGGCCATGTTATGCAAGTGTATGTTGGGCGGCCTACAGGTGTCTAGTGGTTTGTGTGTTGTGGCCATGCCACAGGGGCTGTATGCCATGTGGTGTTTAATTGTGGGACTGATGTGCTCCCATTCTGTACGTTGATGCATTGATGTTTACACTGCGTGTATGGACATGGTGGGTGTGTCAGGTGTGCATGTGGCGGTGGTGATGTGTGCATCGTGACATGAGATGGCACAGTGGTGAGGCATGTGTGTGTGTGTGTGTGTGTGTGCAAATGGTGCTTGTTTTGGCAATTAAGGGCTCATGTTTGTTGTGTCAGTGGGGTTTGTTGGGTGTGTTCGTGGCAGGGACATTGTGCTTATTTTGGAGGTAGCTTTAGGTGGGAGGAGATGCAGCATGAATTTGCTCCCATCTACTTGTCATTTGGACTTCACCATTGATGTTGTGGTTGAAGGTGTGTGGTGTAACTTTGGGATTATGTTAAGGGACACTCATCATCATGGTCCGAGGTTGCAACTCCCATCTCGGAGTCCCCAACGCCCTCAATGCCCTCCATGTTCATCACAGTGCTGCGTGTCTCCTCCCATGTGGCAAGTGTGATGGGGGATGGCGGTCCGCCACCTGTGCCCATCCCCTGGCTGCGCTGAGCAGAAAGTAAGTTATGGACCCACAGACGGAGATCGTCCCACCGCTTGTGACAATGTCGGACAGTCCGGGATGTTGTCCCCACCGCTGATACCTTGCGGGCAACCTCCTCCCATACTGCTTTCTTCTGCAGTTGGGCTGCCCAGTGCAGGTCGGGACTAAACACAACTTCCGCATGTTCAACAAAGATGTCGGCCAACATGTTCAGCTCTATGTCGCTGAACCTTGGCTTACGGTGACGGACGGTGCCTTGTCTGATTGCCATCTTCCTGAGCTTTCTTCCTGACTGCTCTGTTCTCCTGTTCAGGTGCTGTAGACTGAGGATTGCAATGGATTGCGTTTTTAAAGATGGCTGCCAGTGCATTTCCCGTTCCAGTGCGATTACGTCGTTTCTGGTGCCGTAATCCCCAGCATTGCTGCCGGTGCCTGTGAGATCGAGGGTTTGGGGGACGTTACCAGCATGCCAGTGCTACCGTTACCGGCATGCCGGAATGCACGTGCATGCTGACTCAGAATCTACCGAAGATTCCGGCAGCACTGCTACACGGGCACGGTAGCACAGGCATACCAAAAATTTTGTTTTTTTTTCTCGGCAAACTCGTAATGAGGACCAATATCTTTGGGAAAGCTGTATTATGCAGTGGATGGGGAAGGGGAAATAATAATCCAAACTCTCTTTATAGATGATAGCTCACTAAATATATATGCTCACAAAGTGGCTTACTTTGTTAATCAGTGGTGCACACGGAAAATTATGTGCACACAAAAACCAACCATTTCCGCACTTGGAGAAAAATGATTAGAGGGAACAGTGGTTGGGTCAATGTTTTTTGTAAAGGTTTGATGAAATGCACCAGAATTAAATGCCACACAAAAAGACCTCTTCCCATCCTATCCTATTGTGCTATGTGGAGCTCCAATCTAACCATAACTATAGGGAAGTTATCACAGACCCTGGAGGGATGTTATGGTTAAGTTGCACTAGCAAAAACCTATATGTAATTCGCCAGTTCTGGTAAGCTAAGCAACCATAACTCGCGCCACCAGTGTGCACTGCAAGAACTAACGCCCATGACATCAAAGATGCCATCACAAATCTCATTGATGACATGGGTGTGTTAAATATCCCATTCATTTTATGTGCTTCTAGCCTTTCCATGACCCGTGAAACAGACACGTTGTGTCTGCACTGAGTAGAGTGACTAAAAATGTCAAGAGGTCGCCTGCGGGTGTACAGTTGAAGAAAACGTGTAACCTCAGGTGGGACAGTTTGTAGTGAGTCTGCAAAATTAGAAAGCTTTTGCGCCTTGGTCACGCACATACTAGTGCATGTAAAGGCAAGTAAGCAAACAGCAGAATATGCAGAGCGCAAACAATCTTAGTGGTGGTTAGAAAAGTACTGTAGCTGCATGGGTGGCAGAGAATAAATGGCTTCCTGCTCCACGTAATGAAACTGTGTTTCGCGTTGTTGTAAACATTCTTCTATTCTACAGTGTATGCATCTCCATGAATGCTACCCCTAAGACTAATGGCGTAGCAGTGTTTGTACTGCATGTGACAACAACTGAAATAAAAGCACAAGGGACTAGTGGCCAGTGTACTGCCCTTCCAACAATTACGAAGTGTAATTTCATGTACAGCCACATCTGCTGCGGGCAACAAGAGGGGCTCTCCTGTAGGGCAGCGGAGCTCTAAGACATCCTTGCAGACTATATGGTACACTACAGACCCTTACCCGCCAAAGGGCATTGTATTGTGCAAGTACTGCAACACACTACTCTACAGAGGGAAGGTACATGGAAGTGCGTTGGAAGGGTCCATCCGGGAGCATGACAATGACTGGCACCTTGAAATGAGAAATGAAAAAAGGGAAATAAAGAAAACACCTTTCAGGGATGAACAATGGAATTGCCAATGAACGGAAGCAGGGCGGGAGGCGTGGCACTGTTCAAAACACTGTAATTCAATTGGTTGGAAAGGGAGTTGCTGTAGAAAGTGGTTGTTTTGCATGTTGCACAGCGTTTTGAAGAGTGTCAGTGTGCAACACTTAGTACAAAAAATGTCCACTACTTGCAAGAAGGACACCAAGGCAATTTGGATGGGTGTGCAGAAATCGGGATGGCAGGCATAGTAAGATGAACGTTATAGCTGGGGAAAACTGTTTGTACAGTGAAACGCTATTTTCCCATGTGTGAAGTACGCCATTGGCACATGTCGTACAAAGGCACAAATAAACTTCTTTGCAACGTACCGTGCTTTCTTCATTTGCGCACCAAATAAAAAATTACGAGGCCACATCGGTGTCAGCATAATGCGATAGAAAGTTATGTAAAAGATCGAAAACAAATGCATGACCTGGGCAAGTGCCGCCCTCATCGCAAACGGCACTGAAACACGTGTAACCTGCTGTGCAATGTTCCCTCCACAATGAACAACAATAATGTCAGCATGATTGTGTGCCACCAAAGTGTCATACAGACAAACCAAAATCAGTCACTTCATTGTAGGCACTCCATAGCACTACACATCCACATGATAGATTCCAAAATTAGCAGCCACTGCACAGTGTTTTCCATTCACTTTCAATCAATGTATTTCAAACTCCCATAGAACCTGCACGCTGTGGCTCCTGAAACACACAGCCATACCCCGTACCCTCTGCATTTCTGTCCACAAATACACTGTGTACCACAGTCTGTGCCCACACACCACACCCAGAAACCTTATTGACCAATCCTGTTGCCTCTACAGGCCCAATTCTATGGCCGTCATCTGCAAAAGGGGTGTATCAAACACGTGCCACCCTGCAACTGTTGCGATATTCGCAGACTTTTCGTGCTGTGCGTGCGCGGGAGTGGGGAATAACTTTCAATCAGGGTAGGGGATGTCGTTAGTTGTGGCGGCTCTTAAATGGACCTTTATTTTTTTTTAAATGTGCTTGCATAGAAACACCTCTTGGTGCGCTTTTTATAAGTATTTCTGTATTTTCTACGTCAGCTCACATTCTTACAATAGGGTCTTCACTGCAGCCTGTAGATTGTGAAAGAAAATGTAATTGCCACTGGTCGACAAAGACATGCCGTTTCCTTTGAAAAGGTCTAAATAGCGAGAACAAATGTTGTCATTCTCACAGGAGAACATCCCAGCAGCACTCAAGACGTCGCACATGCTTCTGCTGATGAGACCCCTACCAACCTCTGGCTGGCGACAGGAATCATTGGAATAGTTCCAAACTTTTCTCGGGGGCATACATGAGAAAAGCACCTTGGCAGTGGGAAAAATGTGCTGACTGCTTTCATCATCTTCTTCAGGTGACGGTACACACAGGAGCAAGACATGGAACCCAAAAAGAAGGCTTCTAAGTGCACGACCACACCATGTACAGGTCCAGAAGTGGCCATGCATTGACATTCTACACACACTCCGCTGAAACCGTACGCTTCTACACTGCTCCACAAAGCCTCCACTCCCACCAAACCGAAATTGCCAAAAAAGCCTTCTTCGATGGCATACACGACCAGATCTTCCACAAAGGCATCACCCACGCCGAAAACTGTGCGTCCTGCCATGTTTGCCAGCCGCACTACACAAAGTAATGGAAGAAATGATTGCCGCCCTTTCCTGTGACGTACACCCTGACCGCCTGATTGGCCAAAGGACATATTCCCATTTCCATAGGCCACCATGGTCAGAAGCGCAGAATGTGGCACGTGCCTTTCCCCAATTAGCACGAGGGCCGCACCCCAGTGAAGCAGGAGGAGTCTTCTTCCCTATTGATGCTCTCTCCTGTGACGTGCACCCTGAGCACCTGATTGGCCAAAGACCATAGTCACATTTCCATTGGCCAGCATGGTGAGAAGCACAGAATGTGGCACGTGCCTTTCCCCAAGTACCGCGAGGTTCGCGCCCCACTACGGCAGGAGGAGTCCTTTTTCCTACTGGCACGCTTTCCTGTGACGCACACCCTGAGCACCTGATAGGACAATCCCAATGGTCCCATTTCCATAGGCCAGCATGGTGAGAAGCGCTGAATGTGGCACGTGCGGTTCCCCAAGTACGGCAAGGGCCGGGCCCGTGTGAAGCAGGAGTCCTTCTACCTATTGCCGCACACCCTAAGCACCTGATTGGACAATCCCCACAGTGCCATTTCCGTGACCGCCACCCGCAAAATCCCCAGATGTGACTTTTGTGCTGCGTGCGGGAATAACTTGCAACCAAGGTAGGGGGAGTTTGCGGAAAGGGGCGGTTTTGAAAATAGCCTTTTTTTTATAGATGCTTCTATAGAAACACCTTTTTTCCGTTTTTATTTGCTTTTGTGTTTTCTTCTGCTCAAATTAGTACAGCAAACTCGTCACCGCATCCTGTAGATGGGCAAACAAAACTGCATTGCCAATGGGTGACAACAAAGTGCCATTTTCTTGGAAGAACTCCGCATATCCACAACTAGTGAGATCATTGTTGCAGAAGAACATTCCACGAGCGGACAAAAAAGTATACATGCTTCTGTTGATGAGACACCTTCCTGCGCCTGGCTTGGAACAATATCCATGAGCAGTGGCCCATACTCTTCGTGGTATTATGAATGAGAAAAGCACCTTGGCGGTGGGAAAAGGCGTCTTCACGACATCCAGCAATCTCCTCAGTCTACGGAACACATCTAAGCAAGCCAGGTAACCCATATGCATGCCGCCGCAGTGGATGACGATAACATCTACTGCTGCAAAAGTGGCTAGGTCTTCGCAAAGTTCATGCATATCAGTGAAATTGCACTCATACACAGCGTTCCACAATGCATCCACTCCTTCCAAACCAAAATTGCTGTCAAAGTGTCTTTCCAGGGTATAGTTGTGCAGATCTATGACAAAGGGATCACCTACAGTCAACATAATGCATTTCACCATGTCAGCCAGTCTCAGTACGTAAAATATAAAGTACAACAGTTTCACTGCCCCTTCCTCTTAATCACACCCACAGTTCCTTATTGGCTAATCCCCACAGTGCCATGTCAATTGTGCAACATGTTGCGAAGGGTAGATTCTGGCACGTGCGCCTCCTAAAGTACCGCGAGGGCTGCACCCCTGTAAAGCTGGACAAGTCCTTCTTCCCTTTGCACTATCTTCTCTGCAGCACTACCTCATTGGGTAACACGTAAATAGGCACACACGCCTCCACTAATCGCATTGAAGCCGCCATCATCCAACACTGTCACTCCTGTGCAACACTTCAAATGTACCGTTACACATTTACAGTACAAGTGTTGTGCCATTCCAAAGCAGGGTCACTACAAAGTTCAGTAAAAGTATGCACGATTTCTCCATCCGCATACATCCACATGACCACACAGGATGTGGCACGTGTAATCCTGAAAGTACTGTGGAATCTGCTACATTTTCGTGATAGTGAGGGGGCGGGGTAAGCAATATCAAGCTGGTTAGGGGATTGGGTCTTCCAACATAGATATATAAAGGTTTTTTTTATTTTTCAAGTGCGTACGAGCAACTGTTTTTGTTTTTTCTCTGTATGTGCTTTTCTGTTTGCCTCTCTTCCCATTTTTACCGCATTCCGGTCAATGCTTCTTGCACAGTGTAAAAGAAAACGACATTGCAAATGGCGCTCAAATAAATGCCATTTCTATGGTACCATTGCATATTTTGCGACCTCGGATCTCATAGTGGGATCTCATAGCAGTCTGCATAAATTCACGGATAATTCTGTTTATAGCACACCTTCCAACCTCTGGCTGGGGACAAATTGCATAATCATTGGCCCATACTCCTCTTGGTGTTATACATGAGAAAACAGCCTTGGCAGTAGGAAAAATCTGCATCACTGCGTTCAGCAACCTCTTCACGTGATGGATTCAACGTCCATACAACATGTAACCCAAATGTACACTTCCATAGTGAACCACGACAAAGTCAACGTTCGTGACGGATGCCATATAGCTGCAAAGGCAAACCATCCCGCTGAAACTGCAGTCACCCTAACAGCCCCAGAAAGCGTCCACTCCTTGCAACCCAAAATTACTAGCAACGCCTCTTTGCACACAACTCCTGTGCAGATGGCGCACAAAGGTATCACTGACGATAAGCACTGTGCGTCTCTCCATCTCGACCACCCTCACAACACAGTATTTGGATGAAATGGTACCGCCCCTTCCTGTGAACTACACACCTAATTGCCTATTTCCCACAATTCCATTTCCATTTCCACCCTGTTCATAATGGCAGGATGTGGCACGTGCACTTTCCCGTGTACAGTGAGGGCCACGGCCCAGTAAAGCACACACAGTACTTCTTCCCTTTAAAATGGCATTTTTGCAGCGCTTCCCCAGTGGTTGCTGTCAAATTTTCAAACATGCATGCAGCAATCACATACAAAACCTCTGCATTGCACACTGTCATTTTTGTACACCAGTCCATATTTACCGTTAAACACTCTCAGTACACGTTCCATTTTATTCCAAAGCCCCTCCACCAGAAAATTCTGCTAAGGATTGCAGCATCCACAAAGATCCTGAGGCACACCCAGCACACCTTTGGCCATGCACACAACAGTGCAGCCCTTTCCACACCCGCCACAACACTATGGACCCATGCATGCGACCATGTGGACACCTAACATTATGCAGAAATGTAACATATGTAGCAGCACTTCTACCCAACTCCCCCACACCATAACACACCCATTCATGAAAACGTGTCACACTTAGCAGAATCCACAAACATACCACAGCCTGCACCACCCCTACCCAGTGCCATTCACAAAGAATTGTGTCACTGGCAACCTATGCACAACAGCTTCACAACATTGGGCCTACTTCAATAAATCTGCACACATCAGAGTAACCAACCACATACAAGCTGCACTTCAACCATACCCTCTTCCATACTAACATTACGTATACACCTGCACCATGTGGCCGCACTACACAACTTCTCACTGCACCATCTCCTGCGTACAGCAAATACTGTAGCATATTGCAACTATCACCACAACCATGGAACGCACAATACATGCTTTGGTACTCACTTGTGCTACTGTAGCACATCTACAATGTGCTCCACACCCATTCTCCAAAGATCATCACCCTGTGCCTGATGCACTGTCAAACCTGCATTGCTGCAGTGGGTGTGCTCCTTGCACACATTCCCTGTACCGTAATGCAGCCATGCATGTCAGCATGTCACAACTACCACTATGCACATACGTACCACTGGCACCAGCACTCCTACCCAACCTCCACACTGCAATGGGTATGCACAGCGTTAAATGCAACAGTTACCATAATGTACAAACATTACACTGTCTCCGGAACCCCTACACCCTTTCATTCACATACTATTGTCTTACCCACTTCCACTCAGAAAGTATTGTGTCACTGCCAACCTAACCACAAAATGTTCACAACATTGCCCATACTCCAAGCAATCTGCACACAGCACACTATCCAAGCACATATAAGCTGCCCTGCAACCATACCCGCTACCATACTAAAAGTATGCAAACACTACACCCAGTGCCCACACTGTGTGACTTTTCACTCCACCATCTCCAACCACACATGAAAAACGTTTACCATGTTCTAACAGTCACCTGACCTGCAAAACCAAACATACACACATGGCAGTGCACTTCTGCTGCTCTATTGCATCTGAAATATGCTCCACACCCATTCTGTACAAGTCACCACTCTCTAACTAATGCAGAGTAAAAAATGCATTACTGCTGTGGATGTGCTCAAGCCCTAGGCTCTTGAGTGCATGGCCTACGGCCTACGGCCATGCACCCAATAGTCTAGGCCTTGCACACACCCACCGCAGCGTAATGCCACCAAGCATGTCACCATGTCACCAACTATGACAATCCACATACACAGCACTGCGACCAGCACTCCTACCAAACCTGCACACCGCCATGGAGCTATGCAGGAACAAATTGCAACAGTTAACATAATGTACAAATAAAACACGGTCTTATGCACCCCTGTGCACTTTCATTCACATATGACGGCTGTACCCACTTCCATTCACAAAGTATTGTGTCACTGCCAACCTACCCACATACTGTTTGCAACATTGGCCCTACTCCAACCAATCTGCACACACCACACTATGCACGCATCCCTCTCTACCAGATGCAGAGTCAGACATGCGTTGCTGCGGTGGGTGACTTGAAGCCCTAGGCTCTTGAGTGCATGGCCTATGGCCTACAGCCTTTGGCCATGCACCCAATAGTCTAATCCTTCAACAGACCCACCGCAACTTCATATACCCATGCATTCCACCATGTGCCCAACTACCGCTATCCATCCGCATAGCACAGGCACCCGCGCTCCCACCCAACCTATGCCATGTGCAATACACTCCCCTTCTGAAATTCACATGCCACCACTCACCACAGAAAGAGGTCGCTGCAAACAGGTCACAGCAGAAGCTATCGGGCGTTACGACAGCTGCCTCCAATCACCACACAAAGTAGTCCCCTGTCTAGGTTGCCCGAATTGGCACAATATGCACTAATACTGCAGCCACTCCTCCGTCTTCTTCCACCTATTTTCATATGTCACATAAACCACTTCTCACTCCCCCACCCTTGCCCTCCCTTCTTGCCGCCAACACATGGCGTACGGTATATTTTGCAGACACTTCCGCTGGCGCACTGTCCTCCAATACACCATGGCGGCGTTTGCCAAAAACGTTTGACGCAGAGCAAGCTTCCCTCCAGCCAACCACCGGGCGCGTCCAACGTTCTCCGACAGCACACCACACTGCAAGCCAATGACACATCTGTCTGCGGATCGAACAGGGAAATGGGTCCGCAGAGCGGACCCAGATATCACTAATATTTCGAGGCGTACATTTCAGTTGTTTGCAACAAAAGTACTGATCGGATTCCCACCAAATACACAAAAGCACGCTTTCTGACCCAAGGCCCTGCCGCAAATTCGGTGCAAATGCGTCCAGCCGTTCGGGCTGTAGCTGTGTGCAAAGTGTTTCCCCATTCACTCTATGGAAAAAAAAAGATTTTTGGGACCCCCCTATAATTTTTTCCGCCCTGCATGAAACCTCACCAAAGTTGGCGAAGAAATTCAGAGCGACCCATGTACTTTCTTTGCAAAGTTTGGTGAGGATTCGTTTAGGGGGAGCGCAGTTATAAGCCTCAGAAAAAGTGCTCTTCCGATGATTTTAGCAACTTAACCATAACTACACGCCTGCTACTGCGGGCCGTGTTATATATATATATATATATATATGTGAAGCAAGGAAAGAAGACTGCTGTGAGGAGTATAGACTGCACTCTAGGTCAGGAGAGACCTAGAAAAAAATGCAGAACTTCGTGTCGGATGACACAGACGTTTATTAACAAAAAATATATATTATTATATATTATAATATATTACAGGGCCTGCGGTAGGCCCTGTAGTTATAGTTAAGTTGCTCAACCTATAGGAAGAGCACTTTTTGGCCAGCTTATAACTTCGTCCCCCCGGATGAATCCTCACAAAACTTTGCAGAACAAGTATATGGCTCCAAAGTTAATAACCGCTGTGTTCTTCAGTTGCGCCAGGACAAAGAAACCAAATTAAATTGGCAGGAAGTTGTTTCAAGGGTTTTGGTTTATTAATATATGCATGTATTGCGTTGTATGTATCTCGGTATATATCCAAAATCAATAACATGTGCTCATTCCCAAAATCAAATTGGATGTCCTTCAGTTAACACGTGTTTCGGCCTATGTGCCTTTTTCAAAACAGGACTGAATCCTCAAACAATAACTAAATGGTTCTATGTGCATTAATACTGTAGTTTATGTTTGAGTAGTAGACAGAAAATTAAGGGTTGGCAAAAGGTAGGATTTGAGGGTAATGCAGAGAAGGACACAACACGCATTTCATTAGTCATTTTGACCCCTTCCTTACAAGTCTAAACTCTAGTAGTTAGCTCTCAATCTTTGAGATTTCAGCAATTCACTTTCATTATTTATCTTATATCGTACTCACCCAGCTCGCTATGTGTGAATATTAGATGATTGTCATGGATTTTAAAACGTTCTTTGGTTTTCTCCCTGTTTCTACAATAGAAACAGTTCATACGGAGATTAGAATACGGTCTCCTACCATCTTATCAAAACATTAGTCCAAAAGGTGGATATCCACATAGTTATAAATTCATCTCCCCTATTTTGAGTCATGTCCCTCAATGTTCATCCATTACCCGGATCACAATTCCATGTGACGTTTCATTACCTTAATCAAAATTCCATAGCATTCCATAGGGTCTTAAGCCCCGCCCCCACCTATTGCTGCAACTTAGCGTTGTTAGTTAGTTCTTCATTAAACATTCTCAGTAGTTAAGTATATTATTTCGTCAACCAATTAGTTCAAGCACTAAAGAAAAAAATCACTACAGGTGTCTGATTACTTGCCTTAAGTTTTGGAGTTCAATCCCCTCCGGATCGCGTCGCGTTCTTAAGACGCAGTCATTATTTTGAAAATCTTTAAATACTGATGCATGGGTTGCCGCCACGCATCCTGCGCATTACAAGCCGCATTACCTGTAGCAGTTGTTATTATCACAGTGTGTGCATATTCAAATTACTCCCTATCGCGTCCAATACCCCAAATCTCTCCCGGCATATCCATGATTAGAAATCTTCATAGAACTACACTTTTATATTATTTAAATATTTGGTCTTGTTTCTTATTATTCAAAAACCATCCATCTTTTAAACCTTTTAATCAAAATGCATAAGTTGTATGTTAATACTATTTGGAATCTGACTTGATCCCTGTTTATTTATTTATTTATTTTATTTTTTTATTTATTTATTTACAAGTATATACAAAAATAATACCAAAGTACAGAGGAACAACAAGGAATATAGAAAAAACGGATCAAATAAAATCATTGAACATGTTCCAAATCTTTTCATATGTGGACAACTTACATTTCAATCTGTAGATCATTTTTTCTGTACTAGACAGGCTATGCATTTCTTGAACCCACTCCTCAAATGACGGACGGACCTGACCTTTCCATCCTCGAAGGATCAACCTTTTAGCAACAATGGTTGCTCTGAAAAGCCATTTCTTAAGGGAAGAGTTGACTTCAGCCAGTTCGGAATCCTCCCCTAGGATCATTGTCTTAAAGTCCAGGACACACCCTACACCCAAAATTCTGACACACACATCACAAATGTCTATCCAGAAAGCCCTGACCCTCTCGCAGGCCCACAGCATGTGTTCCAATGTTCCCACTTCCTGAGCACAACCCCAACAATCAGCATTGTCAGTCATGCCCCTTTTATGCAACGTTTCCGGACACCAATACACACGGTTCAGGATCTTAATTTGTCTAGACCTTTCGCCCAGATTCAGTGAACATAATGAGACATTTCCGCATATATTCTGCCAGGCCTCAAGATCAATATCAGACCCAATCCTCTCACTCCAGACATCCCGTAAATTGTCATTGTTCCGAAAATACGACATGAAAAGTTTGTATAACCTACTGGCTAAACCACCTCCCTGTCCATTAGAATCCGTCAGAAAAATAGTCAAGTCAAAGGAGTCAGACCAGTCCACCTCACCGATAGACCTCTTGAGTCGTCTATAAGCCGAGTCCGACAAGTCCTCAAAACTCCATCTCTCTCTCAGCTCAGCTGCAGTCAGCCACCGATCATCGTTCCCCAAGTCGGAGACCTTTTTAACATTCATTAGGAACCAATCGGGCCAAAAAATTGTCCTGGAGTTATCTCTAATCCTAGGATTCAGCCATATAGAGGCATTCTTACACTTAAAAGCGTCCCTCCCTATCAAAGTCAAGACCTCAATCCAAGAGTTGCGCAAAAAGGATGTGGTTAACAGACTTCCCCCCGTGATCTTTGTGTTAGTGGTCAACAGTGCTTCCGGGCCCAATGGCCCATATGCATTCGACTCCGCCACCGCCCATCCGTCCAGTTTACCATCTAAAAACGGAACAAAAGAATGAGCAGAAAATGCTAAATGGTAGGCCTTAAAGTTCGGAACTCCTAGACCACCCAAATAAATTGGACGCTGCAATTTCCATAGACTAAGTCTGGGCGGCTTCCTGTCCCATAAAAATTCTTGCATAAGGCGGTCTAGATCTTTCCAATAACTACACTTTATTCTCAGTGGAAGCATGCTGGTTATAAAGTTAATCTTGGGAGCCAAATTCATTTTCAAGGCATTGACTTTACCCCATAGTGAAAGTTTAAGTAAAGACCACCTTTCCAAAATCAATTTGCAATCTCGTACTACCACACTCATGTTTTCATCAACCATACGGGAGACTGGAACTGTCAACCATACCCCTAGGTAGCGTAAGCGCCTATCACACCAAGTTAACCCCAGACCCTCAACCAGGGATTTATCACATCTATTGGACAGAGGCAACACTTCTGACTTCTGGCGGTTAACCTTGTATCCAGAACAATCATGAAAATTCGACAAAATCCTCATCAGACATGGCAGGGATATGTCCAAATTCTGCAACACCAACAAGAGGTCATCAGCATAAAGCCATGCCTTTTGCACCATACCCCAACATTCAATGCCCTGTAAAATCGGTTCATTCTTTATGTAAATAGCTAGGGGTTCAATCGCCAAAATAAATAACAGAGGAGAAAAAGGGCAACCCTGCCTCGTGCCCCGCTTCAAACAAAACGATTCCGACACCACTCCATTAGTCTTAACGTCAGCCGTTGGACTGGCATATAAAAGAGCTACCCAGGAAATAAAATCCTCCCCCAGATTCATTTCCCTCAATACCGAGTATAAATAATTCCAATTAACTCTGTCAAAAGCTTTTTCAGCATCTAAGGACAGGATGGCTGCATCACCTACCAGTCTGTCCGCCATTTCCATGGTTAATAACAATTTCCTGATATTGCTGGACGTACGCCGACTCTTCATGAAACCAGATTGTTCTTCCCCTATCAAGACCGGCATGAACTGTCCTAAGCGAATAGCAAGAACCTTGGCCAAGATCTTGTTATCTGTATTGATAAGGCTGATAGGACGATAACTTGCTGGTTGATTGCAATCCTTATCCTTTTTTAAAAAGACCGAAATCGACGCATGATTGGTACTCTTAGGTAACAACCCAACAATTCTACTTGACACAAACATATCTCTCAGGAGTTCCAAAGCCGAGTTCGGAAGGACCCTATAAAATTCACATGGAAGGCCATCCGGCCCCGGAGATTTACCTACATTCAGCCCGGAAATTGCGCCTTTAATCTCCTCAATAGTTATCATTTCACCAAGCCTATCACGCTCAGCATTCTGGATCCTGGGCAAATTCAAATTACCAAAAAAGCTCTCACCCCTACCTGTAATACCAGCCTCATCGCCATACAGATTCTCATAAAAATCGCGGAAGATTGAGTTAATTCTAATTGGATCAAAAGTGATCCTACCCTCCTTGTCAATCATGGAAGCAATAGCCGACTCTGAGATCCTTTTTCGCAGCCGGTATGCCAGCCATCTGTCACAACGCTCCCCTTTCTCAAAATATGTACACCTAGAGTAGAACAAACTACGCTCGGACCTCATTGTCAAAAAATCTTCCATTTATTTTTTGAGCTTTTTCAATTCAGCAAGTTTCAATGAATCTGTTGGATCGAACATCAGATCCCGAGAAATTTCACCAATACGTAAGTCAAGCTCACGCCTCTTACCTTCTTCTCTCTTCCGTTTACCACTAGACAGCCCCAAACACACACCACGCATACAGCATTTAAAGGCTTCCCATGTATTTGCCACACTGATCTCTTCTGAGCGATTCTCCTTAACAAAATAATCAGCTTCAGTAACTATCCGATCTAAAATATCATCATCTAATAGAATAGAGGTATTCATTTTCCATGAGAAGCTTCTTTTACACTGAAATTTAAGTCTCAATTGCAACACAACAGGGGCATGATCACTCAGTACAATGTTACCAATATCGGAAGAGACCCAACTGTCTGAAACTGTCCCACCAGTGAAAAACATGTCCAGTCTAGAAAACACCGCATGTGCACTGGAATAAAAACTGTATTGCCTCTTGTCCAGATGCTCAAGACGCCATATGTCTTTCAAACTATGTTCCTCTAAAAGCAACCTAAGTGCCCGGTGATGATAATCACAACGAAGAACACGGCCGCTCTGACTCTTATCCATTTTTGGATCAATCACAGTATTAAAATCACCACCAAGCAGAACATTAGTATTATTCAACTCTAAAATAGTCTGTGCCACCATTCTGAAAAAGGATCCATCATCCACAGTAGGAGCATACACATTGCAGAGAGTTAATAATTCCCCCTGGATCTCGATCAACAACGCAATCATTCGACCTTCTTGATCTGCAATTTTGCGTATAACTTTTATAGGTCATTTCTTTCGAAACAAAATGACCACCCCCCTTGATCTGGAAGTAAAGGAAGAGCCAACAGCTAAACCAACCCATTCCCTCTCCAACCCAGATATTTCATCCTCCAATATATGAGTCTCCTGTAAAAAACAGATGTCAGCATGCATGTCCTGCATCATTTGAAACACTTTCTTTTTCTTGAGCAGGTTATTGATCCCATTCACATTCCAGGAGATAATACGTAGGTCATCCGAAGTCCCACCTGAGTGGGAAGTCATCATTACACTACAGATATCAATAAAATCAAAATGAAAAGGAACACAAAAAAAATGACAAACAATAAGCAGAAAACAAAAAGAACGGACAAGGCAATGAAGTCAATTCAGCCCAAAAAGAAAATTGAAAAACATTGAGAACCATCCCCAGGACCCCTCCCTATGATGCGATAAAAGATAACTATGTGGTCAGAAAACGCTGCCAATAAAGAAAAACAATATTTGGTAATGAATGAACAACCCGAACCCCAGTCATCCCCCCAAGAAGAAACCCCACCATCAAGAGTCACATTGAAAAACACAAAAAGTTATAGCAAACAAACACTACTTAAAAAACATACTGTCAGACCCCGCCCCACACCAAATTGCACCTATCCACTAACATCGAAAGAACCGTGCAAAAACCAGTAAGGTCAGAAAAGGTAACTGCAAATGTATAAATATATATACTATGTAAGAGCACTGAGATCATACCATTCATGAATATCTAAACAGTAACATGCAACATCAATATCCGTACATCAGGCTACTCCATCACTATGGTCCAAAACCTCGATTAAATTGCAACTTCTCAATAGAAGTTAAAAGGAAAAGGGTAAAGGAACATTTGGATATCACATACACTACGTGAAGGATAGCACAGAAAAGAGAGTGCCTTCTGATGGTTAATCTAGCCAAAGTAATTGAGCACCTGTACTAAAATCAGCTAATCTCGATCATAAGTCTGTCCCATAGTTCCCCTGGGAGACCAGATCCTTTGTGGCCACAAGGCTCGCGATGGAGTGAAGATTGCCGAAATTGAAATAAAACTAACATTTTAACTTTTCCAACTTTGTAATCAGTGAAGGCGTGCCAAAGTGACCGCAGCGGAGTAAAAGGAGAACTGCATCCCGGGCGCCGCCGTAGTCTCAGCCATGAAATACAATATCTCAACACATACCAATTGAGGAGCAGATGTCGGTATGCTTGTAAGATGACTGTACTGAAGGAAGGCCGATCGGCAATGTAGCAGTCAAACAGTCCCCCCTTCCGAAAAGGGCCAGTTTGCCATCGATGGCCTGTGAATACCATGTGCCCCCGTGGCACAGAGCCGCAAGGGAACCTGTGCAGCCCAGAGTGCTCCCAGGACATCCATAGCTTCCGACATGAAGGAGACAGTCCCGACAACACTGAACCCCACTGGACAGCACATACCTTGAGCTGAAGGCGAAGATGCTGCTCGCCGTGTTCTCGGCCACGCCCGGGCGCAAGCGCCACTGGAGAGTCCGGACACGGCCATCCAAGGGAATCGGGAGAATCTTTCCAGCACCCACCGCGAGAAATCGAGGCAAGAAGGGCACTGTCGGAGCCCGGCCGCGCACACATCCACTCTTGACGTCTGTGGCTGGTTCCGCATTTCCGCATTCAATGGCCGTGATGACGTACACTCACACACGTCTCACGCCAAATTGAATGGTCCTTTCCTTACATCTAAAATCACTGCCGGGATAGACGTGCAATTCCATCGAATGGTACAGTGGGGGTTCCACGATAATTTCAAATAATACGAACTGCCGAAATCCGGCGGCGCCATTTTAAAAGGCGAATATTAAAAGAACATTGTTGAAAATAAAATAAAAATAAAAATATACAAACATGGTGGGGCGGGGGGACACCAACAATGTCACTCACTGTTCATGGGAGGCGCTGGAAGACCCCTCTTGTATGTTTCCAACCAATCTAAAGCCAAAGCCGGATCAGATGTGTTTCTGTCCCCATCAGGAAACACAACAGTAAGAACGTTATTTCTACTAAGAAAGGCTTTTAAAGTTAGTTGATTAGCCAATTCTTTTGCACTCCGGAAAGATCTTCTTCTAAGTAGGATCTCTTTAGGATAATCAGGATAGACATAAACAGATCTACCTTTGAATAAGGCTTTCCCAGCCTGTCTGGCAGCTTTCATCAAACATTCCTTTGATCTTATATGTAAAAAAGTGACCATAATATGCCGAGCTCTGTTCCCCAGATGTTTACCAATCCGAAAGATATTATCTATGTCTTCATTCCTGATTGCAGAGCACTGGAAACTGTTTTTAAAAATCTGTAAGACTAGGGATGGCAGGCCCTCCTCATCTCCTTCAGATTCCTCTACACCAACCAGTCTGATGTTTCTTGCTCTGATTCTCATCTCCAAATCCAAGCGTTGTTCCCTTTCAGTCTTCAAGTCAGATTGTAGGTTCTTGTATGCTTGGAAGCTGCCAGCAATCTCAGTGCTCATAGTTGAAGAGGATTTTTCCAGTTCTGTGACTCTGCCATCCAGCTGACCGGTTTTCAGATTGAGTTCAGCCATTGTCAGTTTAATATCACTGACATCCTGGGCCACCTGAAGAATGGTTTTGTAGACATCGCCAAGGCTAGGGGTTTCTTCCATCTCAGGAATTTGTTTAGATTTCTTGGAGGCTGGGTTTTCTGCTTCCCCAATCTTTTTCTTGGAGCTCATTATAATTCCAATATAAATAGCTACAGGGAGAGGTCCAGAGCAGTTAAGTTAAGCTGCTACTCCACCGCCAGCCATTCTAGAACCAATCGATCCCTGTTTATTTGCTCGACTCTCTCTTGCCATATCAATGTCAAATATACCCCTCACTCCTGATATAGAGCAACCTGCTTGCGATCTTGTTTATTGATCCCAACTATCACTGATCATGCTCGTAGTCTATCCCTCTCACTGTGATTGAAAAAACAATTGGAACCAACTTGCTGGAGAAGAAAACTCCTTACTATTTGAAGTCTATCCCTTACAAGAATGAACTCATCTCATTATCTACATTAAGCCTGAGCTCTGTTGCTCGAAACTTGCATATAATCCTGGCCTCAGTTTGTTTTAAGAGATGCTCTTTATTTCCTCCTCTCTTGCTTAATGATATTTTCTTTAAGCCTATGAATCTCATTTCATGTTTATTATGCATTTGGTGATCCCTTTGCCAATGCTGAGCCAGAGGCAGGTAAGGGTCTTGGCTGTTGATATAAGATATATGTTCTCTTATTCGAGTTTTCAATGGCCTGATTTTGCTACCAATACATACCCTATTGCAAACACATATTAGTGCATATACAACAAAAGATGTTTTACAGTTGATGTAATCCTTAATTTGTATTGTTGTCCACTCAATCTGTGAATATATCTGTGTTCACATGCGCAAATTTGCACATGGTGCATGTTCTGCATTTGTGAAAGCCTGGTCTCAAGGGTTGCAGTCATGTCATAGGTCTTTCAGTATTCATACTTGCAAAATGTGAAGGATCTGTTTTTTCTTCACCCGCTTGGTCCCAAAAGTGTGCCTTTTAAATTTGGTGTAAATCAGTCCAGTAGTTTTTTTTTTTTTAAACGATGAAAAAGTAGGTAAATAAATGTGTGATGTCTGACTTCCCTGCTTGGTCCGTGGACGGGCCTCCACTTGGGTCAGAGGGCGGTGTGATGTCCGTGGACACCGGAATGCACCCACTGGTTGGTCAATAAAAAACATGAGGTGCGTCAGATTTTTGGAAACGCCTGCCATGTTGGATTCGCAGACAGCTGCCAGTGTCCGCAGACAGCGCGATAAAAACATAATAGAAAACACAACATTACCCTTGTCAAACTTATCAAACAATCCCTGGGGAGGTGAGGAGTGATGAGGATGGGATGGGATGTGGCCTTAAAAAGCCCCAAAAAGGCATTTTTCTTCCCTGATGTCCGCAAGCAGTCCGGAACAGTCCTGTGATGTCCGCAAACATCTTATATGTTCGGGGGCATGTATGCTTATTTGTGCATTACAGGGTTGGTCAAAAGCAGTTTTTGGATGGCTTATAACTTTGGTGCCACTGAATGAAATAGCATGTAATTTTGGAATTTCATTCTAGACCTGATTCTGAATGGTTTTGTAAAGTATGGTTCTGGCTTGTCAAGCGGGAGGAACAAAATTAGAGGGGGATCCCAAAATATTCTAAAGGCTTATAAATGTGGTGCCATTTGATGAATCTGCACAACGGTTTGCAAAATGATTTTAGATCTAGATACACATGTTTTTGCAAAGTTTGGTGGGATTTTGTCAAGAGGGGGGGAAATTAGAGGGCAGTCTCAACATTTTCTAGATGGCTTATAACTCTGTTGCCGTTTGACAAATGTGGATAAAGGTTTTCAGAAAGATTATAGACCCAACCTTGAATGTTTGTGCAATGTGGGAGGTTGAGTTATATGACTATTGTATGTATGTACATTTTGACACTTTTGAAAAACTAAAACATGGACGGATTTCCAGCAAACACATGTAAGGAGCATTGGCAAGGACCTGAAAGCATGGTTTTGCAATTGTGTCTGTGTTTTATTTTTTGACAAGTGTCATAATGTAGGTACAAAAAATAGTGATATACCTTTGGTGACTGACGTATAGACTGTGGCCATAGGCAGTGGCCAGATTGTCCGGGTCATGGCATAAGGTCATGACCCAGACAATCTGGCTACTGGCCATGTCCACGAGGAGCGACCAATGGGGTTCAAGTGGCCATGTCCACCAGGCACCGGCTATGTGGTAACATTTTTTAGAAATTGTGATAGGTTTGAAAGGGAAAATAAATGTGCTCCTGGGTACAAGTTGAAGTGCTGAATGGGATTGCAGCAGATATGCACGAGGAGGGTCAGCAATAACTGGAAAGCATGGTTTTGCAAATATGTCCTGCGGTTAAAAAAAAAAGCATAAATAGTAAGTAAACAACACAGTGATATAACTTGCTGTCTGGGTAATGGGCCTGGCCGTCAGCAAGGAGAAATGTGTACTGTAATTTGCTTATTGGGGCATGCAGCATAGCCGAAGTGGTACGTTTGAATGGGAAACAATATTCTGCTTGCGGTTACAGCCTGAAGTGGTGTACTAGATTACAACAAACCTGTGCGACGAGCATTAGCAAGGACCTGCTGGCATGTTTTTGGAAATATGTCTTGTGTTTTATTTTTCCAAAGTGTAAGAATGTAAGTAGAAAAACTTGTGATATACATTTGATGTCTGGGTAGTGGCCTGGCAAACGCAAATGTGTACTCTGATTTGCTTATTGGGGAATGCGGCATGGCCGAAGCCTATGCCCCATGGATTTGGAGGCTGCCCATGGCTGCAAGCCAGGAGCATTGGCCATTGGTTACATCATTATGGTATAGTGGACACTGAACTAGGATGCAGGGTAGGTGCAGTGAATAATAGTGGTGGTTTGGTTTGGCTGGGGTCATGATGGAGCCTTAAACTGCTCTTCTGAACACCTGTGAAGACCTGCTCTCAAACCATGACTCTAACTCTCCCTCTGTTCTCATTCTCCTTGACCTCTCCTCTGCTTTTGATACAGTAAACTACAACATCCTGATCTCCCGTCTCCGTGATACCCTGGGCATCACAGATCAGGCCCTGGCGTGGCTTGCGTCCTTTCTCTCTGACCTTCCTTCCCAGGTGGAACTTGGGTCCTTTCTCTAAGCTATCACTCTCTCTAATTGTGGTGTCCCTCAGGGATCTAATCTATCCCCCCTGGTTTTTCAATGTCTACATGACCCCTTTGGCCCACAAGATCTCTGCCTTCACCTCCAACTTTCAGTGTTATGCGGATGACACACAGCTCTCTTTCAGGCTACCCTCGGCCTCTTCCTCCTTTGGTCATTCTGTCCGCAATTAAGTCCTGGTGTGCTGCTAATGATCTCTCCCTTAATGCCAGCAAGACAGAAATCCTCCTCATTGGGACCCCTGCTTCCACTTTTCCACTCTCACTCTGGTCAGCTGGCCTCCCTTGGTCCTGCGCCCCCACCCTGTGAGGCAAAACATCTGCGGGTCATCTTCGACTCTACGCTCTCCTTCTCTTCTTACATCTCGGACATGTCCAAAATGTCTCATTACCAGCTGCACCTCCTCAGAGGTATTCTACCTTTTCTCACCTTCCCCCAGAGGTTCACTGTCTCCAGAGCCCTGGTTCTCTCTAGACTGGACTACTGCAACAGTCTCTTTCTCAATCTTCCTACTTCTACTCTCTGACCTCTTCAAATTATCCAGAACTGAACCGTGAAACTTATCCTTGGTCTCAAGCCCAGGGACTGCATCTCTCTGGCGCTGAAATCACTCCACTGGCTCCCCATAGCTGCAAAGATCAAGTTCAAGTACCTCTGCATAGTCCACAAGGCTTTCTGGGACCGGGGCCCTTATTATCTACAATGCTCTCTTCCCAAATATTCTCCTTCTAGAGCCCTCTGCTCGACCTCCGCCAACTCTCTGCGGGAAAGCTGTTTCTCCAAACAGAGATTTGGGGGTAGACCCTTATCCTCTGCAGGCACCTCCCTGTGGAAAAGCCTACCTACCTCTCTCCGCCTTGAGCCAGACCTCCTTAAGTTCTGGAAACTCTCAAGACCTTCCTCTTCTCTTACTCTCTCCATCTCCCTGCTAACCTCCTTTCTCTGTGCTTCTTTCCCTCCTTCTTTCTCTTCCCTAACCAGCTCAGTTATCTGACTGGTCGCCTGGTGCACCTCCAGAGCCTCACAGGTCCCAGGCTCCCCCGCCAGTCCTGCACTTGCCTCCGGCCCTCTGCACTCTGCTTGGCACTAATGCAATATGTTCCATGAGAGGGGCAACTGCTCTGCACTTAACCCAGGTCCCTGCTGGAATGGGTGCACTTGTCCCCATCCCCCTCCCTCGCAGTTCCTGTTCTGCACACTTGCACGACCTTGAATGTACTAGGCCTAGCAAGTCTGTCTGTCCGGTCCTTCCGGTCTTCCTCTGTCTCCCCTCCCTAGCTTGGTCGTGCTTGACATACTCATGCATAGGCACATTGGATGACCAACCACCAAGCAATCTGAAATGTTGCCAGGCCAGTACTGTAGTTAATTGACCTGTATCTTCCTTTTCCTCTCCCTCCTCCCCTCCCCCCTCACTCTTTGTCACGCACTTCACTAGAAGATATGCCTCTGGCCTAGTATGCTAGCTATTGTTGTTAGATCATTCAGAATCTTCAAGGCCTAAGAATGACGACTGTTTTCCCTTCCTGCCTTGAAGTGCTTTGAAGCACTTCAATTGTGTATAAGCGGTTTACAAATAAACAATTACAATTACAATTATGCCATAGGCAATTGAACAAAGATTTCCATCCTCAGCCTGCACTGCTGATAACAGCAGACATAAATATGTGTTGCAAAAATATGTTTCTTAAAGGAGCTCTATAGTTCTTTCATATATGTGAAAAGAGGAATTATTAATAACTTATATACAGTGATGTAACACCATGAAACATTTCCACTTATAAAAATCTATTAATTTGACAGAAAAAATTTTGTTAAAGGGATGTTATGGTTAAGATGCATCCCTCCCATGGGACTCCCCTGCTCCAGTAGTTACCCAGTAGCGTTCCACCTTGGCATACCTTGGAATTTCCCTCCTGGGTTCTCATGAGCACTTGCCCATCCTTACTGCCACTTCTATTTATGTACTTCTCTCATTGCACAATGCATATGTGCATTGTGTATAATTTCTGTGGATAAGTAACGGAAATGTAGATGGAAAAGATTTGTAAACGATTGTTAAGTGGCGGTTGGTGTGTGGAAGCTTAATATGATCATAGGGTTCTTTCTGTGTCTGGAAGGGTGTTAAGGATTTCAATCTGGCGACACAACTTGGTCTTAGCCTAGTATGTAGTGCACAATAGGAATGTTTTCTCTTTATATTCTATGAATTCAATTTGAGATGGCACGCAACCCGTCTCACACCCCCTTTTTCACATACCCCGGGTCACAATGGACCAGGACCAGGCCAGATGGTGTGAATGCAATATTTATTTATTTTTAAAATTCAAAGGAAATCATACAAATTTTAATATTGGGCAGAAATCACCAATGGGGTGATAATTACAATGGAAACTGAAACAATACACTTGGTTAACCTTCCACAAGAACATATACAAAGCACCAATGAATAGGAGCACTTTTTCTGTTTGGGTAGATAGCACTTGAGTTAAGATTTCCCACTGCAATGCTCTCCTAAACCCCTGGGAATCGAATTTGGAGTGGACAGAAAGAAGCAGCAGGAAGTCAGGGATATTGTGCAGCAAACAGAATCAAAATCCGACCTTCCCTCATAAAATAGGATTTGAAAGCCCTTTACAGTGGCACACAATGACACTCAGAAATTGACAAATAAATAATTAATGTGCGGTTAAATCTATGAGGCAAATATGATTTCTCACAATAGCAGGGATGGATACACACCAGCAATCACAAGGCAAGTTCTCAACAAAAGGCATACAGTTCAATAACAAGTTGAAAGTAAGAACACGATGCAGCCGAATCACACGTTGGAAAGTTGCATTTTACACAGATGCAGTTTTAAATGTCACAAACGGTTTTAATGAAAAACAGGTGAAATACTCGGATTTGGAATGCAGTTATTGGGCTGGGTAATAGATGTATATTACAGGGACAATATAAGAGTGAAAGGATGGTTGTAGCTGAAGATTTGGATGAGATTTGCAAGAACAAAGGAGGTTCGATTTTGGCAAAATGAAGCCGTGAAAGAGACAAAATCGTCTGGGAAACAAAGACAGATTTTACTTCAACTAGATTATTAAGGCTATATTGTTAAAGAAAGACACAGTAGGATCCAGGGTTAATTTGCAACTTAACCCTTTCACCCCGCGTTCAGATCTGTATGGGAATTAATTTCAATTATTCCAAATATCGCTAAGGAATTACAAGATGGGGTGAATGAAAGAATGGCACTAACACTACGAAATCACAGACAAGATACACAAGAATTCTGACAGTAGGACAAATTACCAAGGCATGGATAGGATTGCTTATAGGGTGGAATAACGACAAAAAAGTCATAATGAGGTAGGCTACGTGTTCTATGGGATGGGAAATACTCACAGTCCATGCTTGAATTTTGGGATTTTGGAACAGTCAACCGGGTTCTGGTCACTGCACAGCACGGGTCACCAGGTAGCGAACAGCTGGGCAATTCTGGTCACTGAATAGCAGTACAGCTGGATGACAGAGGTACGCTAGCGGGCAAGAAGCTGGTCACCGGATGCTCCCTACACAAGTACCACAGCTTTTCCCTTTGATTATTGGGATTTTAGTGGCATTTTCTGGATCAATGGCCTTACTGGGAGAGAGTCAGCAATGCTTTGGCCTGGCTGGGATAGGATCAGCTATGCTTTGGCCTGGCAGTGGATAGGCCCAGACTAAAGTCTGCTGAGGTAGCAATTATCACCCATGTGTGCCCTAGAATCTACTGTGAGGGGCTTTTGTTGCTAGCAACCCCCAAGCCGAAACCTGTTTGGGGCTGATTTCCCCCATGTAGCCAATGCAATTTAAATCCTTATATTTTTTTTCTGAATCCGAATAAAGCCTGTTCAATAAAACCTCCCATATATGTTTCACAGCATAACCCCCTTTACATTGCTAGATAAGGGCAGGGCCTTATCCAACATGCACTTTTAAACAGGTATTTTTCTTATTTGCAAAAGTACATTTAAACATGTGGTGACCCTGGAATTTTCCTTTCAAATTCGGTTTTTCTCTTCCATCTGAATTCCCACATTGTTCTGTAGCCATAGTTAGTTTCTTGTATGCAGCAATTTGTTTGAAACACAGATGCACTGAAATTGACATAAGCCCAGAGAGCTGGGTTTTCTTTGAAGCATTGATCTTTTTGACATTTAGTGACGCAAATGTCAAGCATTTTCTGCGGCTGAAAATTAACTTTCTTTTGATTATTTTTTCAGATTTGGCTGGCACAGCCTGTCATTCGGGGATCATGCTTTCTTCTGCTAAAGCACAATGTGGATATGGATGGGCATAGCAGGGTCTTTTTGATAAAAACAATGTGATGTGGAATAGTTGAAAATAGAGTCAGGGCACCATCCTTTTCAGTGTAAAATATTCCCTTTTCAATGGGAACTTTTTCCGAGCAGCAGAGCAGCGCTGCTTTGATTGGCTTTGTTTGGGTGCACCCAAGAACACACTGGCAACTTTCTCTGTGTGCCCCCTGTTCCAACTCGCACAATAGGGGTTTGACAAGATGGTGCAGCCATCCCTTTGTCGCTGCAAAATGCAGTTTTGATGCAATGGTGCCCCAAGGAGCCAGCGCAGCCATTTTGCTGTTGACGGCAAAAACTCAGCTTGGTTATGAATGGGAATTCTGCTGAGAGGGTCAATGTAGGCCACAAGGGGAAGAGGGGCTCTCTCTGTATGGAGCCCCGCCTTCCCTTTCCATGGTGGCCATCTTGGAAAAGGATTTCCTCCTAGAGTGGGATGCCGCACGCGTCCCGATGTAGGAAGAAAAATACCTTTTTTAGCACCCCGGGTTGCCGCTTTGGCAACCTGGGGTGCTAATGGCCTTCATCCCCCGTTGCAGGGGCTGGAACGGGGGATAGCAGTCCAGAGCAATCGTTATCCGCCCTTGCTTCGCTTGGGCTGATAACCTGGGCTGCTGGGCCATTATCCCCCTTCAACCCCCTGCAACTTGGGATGAAGGCCATTATTCCCATTAGCATAACACAAAATGCTAATGCAAATGTTGGAAAATATTATTGAGTCTATGTACTTTACTGAGAAATGTGAAGTAGATGGAATCTATAAGATTATTTTTTTAGTTCTATTTTTTAACTGTGAAAGGTGGCTCACAAAGAAAGCTTTTTTGTTGTTTTTTTATTTATTTATTTTTTGCAAGAGAGGTTAGAAAGTAAGGTGGGGAGGGAAATGAGGGAAGAGGCACCAAGCACTAATATGGAGGGGCAGGTGGACAGGCGAAGATGTTGCACATGTGTTACCTCTAAGGTGGGGGCAGTGTTTCTCATGCTCCTTGATTACAGCGTCAAAAGTACTTTGAAATTGCTCCCCCTGCAGAGTGGTGTGTTGCAGTATATACAGAGTACTGTTGTCTTTGAAAGATATGGATCAACAGCCTCTTTTATTGCTTGCAAGGCAGCTGGTGGGATTTTGTGTCCCACAGAAGTAGGCTGTGTGGTTACAGTATTGGTTGAGGAAGATGAGGTGGAGGAAGATAGCCTGCTACTTGCTAAGAAAGTAAAACCTTTCTGAGATCATTGCGGTAGTTGGATTTGGTGTGCTGGCACATGGAGGTGGTCCCGTAGGAGTACTGTCCAGGTAGTCCGCGACTGAGTACAACGTTGCACTCAGTACATTTCACTTTGATAGCTTTACCCTTTGGTACATTCCCAACAGTGGTAAAGAACTGCCACACCCATGATTCTCTTTGGGTGCTAGAGGTAGGCACTTCCCCTACCTGATCTTCTTGGTCCTCTTCATTGTGTTTGGAAGTACTGAGCTTTTTTTGTTGTGTAGGTCCTCCAGCTGGTGATGGTAGTGGTGGTGGCTCTTGGGGAGGAGGGATGCCATAGCTGATGCCATTTTTAAGATAAATAGCAGTTTTGCTAATATTCTTCCAAGTATGTGCTCTATACTAGATTGCTAATGGATAATAAGTAGGAATAGGTGTAGGAGTGGTGCAAGGGTACATTTTGAGCTTGAAAGTTCCTAGATCAGTAGAAAATGCAGTTCCGAACTCTTCACAAAGCACGGACCCCATTGCAAAGTGCGGATGCGTTCGCGAACACATCATCATGTCGCGCGCGCGCCCGAGGTCATGTTAGACTGTCCAGAAAGTGCGCAATGACATCAGACGTTCGCGGACGTCGATGAACACAGAAACAGTGGGAAAAGTTGCAAAAAGTACATAGAAGTGTTACAAATGATATTAGAAGGTGGGAAATGGCAGAGTTTTAAGGTGAAACTTTTTTTAAAAATTGGACAAAAATGTTGCTATATTGGGGTAAGTATGACATTTGTAATTTGTAGGAAATTAGCATGCACTGGTAAAAACCCATGAAATTCACTAAAGAACTTTGTTAAAGGGATGTTATGGTTAAGTTGCACTAATAAAACCCAATGAAATTCACTGAAAATACTTTGTTAAAGGGACTTTATGGTTAAATTGCACTAATAAAAACCTATGAAATTCACTGAAAAATCTTTGTTAAAGGAACTTTATGATTAGAAGTAAAACCGAAAAAACTCTGAAATTCGCCAGTTATGGTAAGCTAAGCAACCATAACTAGCACCACCACTGTGCACTGCTAATACTAACACCCAGGACATCAAAGATGACATCACAAATGTCATTGATGACATTACTGATGACATCAGATATGAAATTAATTTTGATGAAAAGTCCCTACAAGGGGTTGTGTTTATAATGTTGGTAACAAGATGTCAGGGGTGATCGGGAGACCTATCATGAACTACTTAATCTATTAAAGAATGTACTAATCTAAACAAAACATTATATAGGAGTGTTGTTATTCATACAGGAACCTAATCATACAAAAACATAGGGAATGGCTGCAGCATGCACCAAAAAAGTACAATATTTTTGATCTTGTAATTTTGGATAGTAAAATAATGAATGCAACCTTATCAGAGTTTTGAGTAATTTTAAACATGTAATAAATAGCTAACAATTCAAGACTTACTACACACTTGTGCTAGTACAAACAATACATATGAAGACCCACAATGCATACAAATCAGAGGCACATACAGGGAAACTTAAGTAAGGAAGAAAGAAACAGCATCACGAGAAAATGTTGATAACATTACATTTCATCTTCATGTGCACAAATGAATTGTGTGTTTGAGGCCTGCTTATTGCCCGATGTATGTGCACCATGAGCTGAGACCAAACCCTAAGGAAATTACTTTAAGAACATACAACAAGTTTAACGTCTAAGTATATAGCACTTTTGTTTTTTTTAATGTTTTTTTTTATTTGAACTTCTACTCAGTTAAAACTAAGTATATAGCACTTTTTGAATTTTAATATCCTGAATGTCAGTGAACAAAACCACATGGCCTAGATATGTCAGTGAACAAAAACAAGTAGCCCAGATATGTGATATCATCAGTGATGTCATCAATGACATTTGTGATGTCATCTTTGATGTCCTGGGTGTTAGTCTTAGCAGTGCACGGCGGTGGCGCGAGTTAAGGTTGCTTAGCTTACCATAACTGTTGAATTTCTGAGGTTTTTTGCTTTTAATTGTAACCATGACGTCCCTTTAAAACAGTTTTTTCATTGCATTTCAAAGGTTTTTATTAGTGCAACTTAACCATAACGTCCCTTTAACAACGTGTTTTCAGTGAATATATATATATATTCAATGAAAAACTCTGTTAAAGGGATGTTATGGTTAAGTTGCACTAATAAAAACCTATGAAATTCAATGAAAAAACATTGTTAAGGGGACGTTATGGTTATGTTGGACTAATAAAAACCTATGAGATTCAAAGAAAAAACTTTGTTAAAGGGACGTTATGGTTTCAAGTAAAAATCGAAAAAACCCAGAAATTCACCAGTTATGGTAAGCTAAACAACCATAACTCGTACCACCAACATGCACTGCTAAGACCAACACCCAGGACATCAAAGATGACATCACAAATGTCATTGATGATGCATTTTCACACTTTCGGGATCAAGCCACTGCTCCTGCCGAAATTTGGTGAAAATCCATACAGCAGTTTGGGCTGTAGGCATGAGCAAAGTTTTTTCCCCATTCAGTCTATGGGAAAAAAATAAATGTTGGGACCCCCCCTATAACTTTGCCCCCCCTGAACCAAACCTCACCAACCTTTACAAAATAATTCAGAGTGTGCCATATACTGTTTTTGCAAAGGTTGGTGTGGATTCGTCCAGGGGGAGCGAAGTTATAAGCCGCCCAAAAAGTGCTCTTCCTATGGGATTAGCAATTTAACCATAATTACACAGCCACTACCGTGGCTGTGTAATATATTTGCAGACATTCTATGTCTAGCAACCTTTGAGCTGCAGGACAGATCAGTATGACATTTTACAAACGAGAGTTAGGGCCCGGGCCACTCAGAACAGTTCAAAAGATATAAATGGTAAAGAAGAGGTGTTCCTTTTACCTTTTCATTAATTTTCCCATAGGGAAAATGTCAAATTTTTGCTAAAGCGCACAGCGCAAACCACTGGATGGCTATGCACCACATAAGAAACAGGTCAGGCACAAAGCGCTCGATGGAAATCATTTGGTAATTGGGTGTAAATCTGTCCAGTATTGTTTTTTTATTTGGTGTAGAGCAGGGTGCCTCTGTATCCAAAATGTTAGTTATATCTCCCATGATGCATTGCTGCTGAGAAAGTTTTTCAATTCTGAAAAATGGGCATTATGGAAATCTCGATTTTAATCTTGATTCGTTTTTAGAAACTGCCCGAAAATTATTTAAGGGGCGTAGGTAGTGTTGTTTTGAGGCTATGGAGCACGTGGGCAGGGTAAGAATAGATGTTTTGTGAAGGTTTTGGGTTTGGGTGTTGCTTTTTTTCCAAGCTTTTTGCAATGATATTGATTGGTTTCAAATGGCATAAAAAAAAGAGTAAATACGTCAAAACTATACTATATTGAGATGTGGCAATCACTCTGGTTGCTAGTTAGAGGAAGAGGAGTATTTTAAATTAATTGAGAAAGCAATCTTTTTTATTCTAAAATAAAATTACACTGATGGCTTCTTAATTTAATTAAAATGTGTGTAAGGGGGTATTAGGGAGTTGTTAGTGTTTTGGTAGTGTTATATGTGTTCGAAAAGCTTATAATTGCTTATGTACTTGTGTTCTTTAAACAAGTGCACAATGAAAGGCCAAGGAAAGCCTATGTCTACATTATCGCACCTGCCTCTTCTTCATCAGAGTACCTAATTAGTAATCCTACCTTAACCCCTACATCCCTATTCCTCGTCCCGGTATACATTGGTAATCTTATCTTTACCCCTACATCCCCCTTCCTTGTCACAGTCCCCTACTACCCCACCTCACTCTTCCTCATCACAGTGCCCCACTACCGCCACGTCACTGTTCCTCATTGCAATATGCAGAGAACAATTTGGAAATCCTACCTTCACAGAAAACAGCAGATGAATACAGCCTAGGACAGGAGATAGAGGTTAGGTCTGGGATTTACGAAAAAAAACAAGGGTGGGAGCAGGAGAATCAAGGGAGCATGGGAACGATAGGAGCTGAAAAGGAACGCAAGTCCATAGATGTGAATTGATGAAGAGTACACTTGGTACAGATTGTGTACCCCCCAGCATTGAGATAGTGAATGCAAAAGGCTGCTCTACGAGGCATAACAGGTTATTTTTGCTAGTCACTGTATTGTCACACTGTGACCAATATACCATGAGCAATCTCCTCTCAGTATTCCTCTCAATAGGCACCTCAATCGCAAAACTACTGCAAACACCTTCCCCCAGCTCCTTCTCAAACACCCCACCTTCTCTCGCTGAGTAAGCTGGCCTTTTTATTGTTTGGGATCTCCTACCCTTGGGTGGTGGTCGGAGACATGGATCTCCTTCATAAAGTTTAGATATGTCTGTTCTATTATTGGGCCATGTGTCACTGGTCATTTGGGTTTAGAGGACATTGGCTTGAGTTTATACTAAGGCCTACCATTATCTAGGATTCTAAACTGCTTTAGACATGCAAGAGGTCTTTGGAGCCCAACAGCAATGAAAGTGGTGACTGCAGGTGCCTCACACACTTCCATTTTATCAAAGAGGAAAATGGGGTGATAGTCACAAAATCACCTCTTAGGTACACTAATGGTTAGATGGGTATACCTACGTTGTTACACCTTGTGGTGTCTTCTATGATGCAACATGGTACACGTGCTAGTTAGAGCTGTTTTACCTAACCTTTCCTGCTTTGCAAACATATGTTTACATCTCTTTTTTTGTTGCAGCTAGTTATCTATGTTGGCTGTGTGCATGACCTGAGGGGCCTGATGGAATGGACTGATGTATGTGAAAGCAAGGGTGTGCTCTGTGTTCCAAGAGTGTCGGTTGGGACTTGGAGTGTGAGAAGGAACCAGAGAGGATGGGTGTACCCTGACCTCATGCCTTCCTACTGTAATTGTAACTAATAGAATAAATACGCATTTGCTTTTCATACATCCCTGTGTCAGTCTGGTTCCTGCTTCAAGATACCTGGCCCTGTATCCAACTCACCCATTGAAGTACTGTACTTGGAGGTCGTAAGAGTACCGCACTACACCCAGCATGTCTGAATCATGGCAAACTCTCTGAAATTCTTTATGTTCCAGGTGGACTTCAATATCGTAGTCTCTCCACAAACTGCATTAGAAGTGGGGTTGCCACTAGCATGGACCTGTGCAATTTGTCTCTGTCAAAGCAACCCAGTGGTCAACTTGGTGGTGGCAAAGTCTTTCCGCTTGCACTGTCTGGTTCTTGCCCAACACTCTTGTTCTCTTTATCTTGCAGATAGACTCAGATGGCAGGCCATTAAGCCCAAAATGGGTTAGTGTGGAGATTGCCATTAGCCTAGGCTTGTGCAGTTTGCCTGTATCCAATTTGCCCATCGGAGAGCAATACAAGAAATTGGGAAAAGTGCCAGTAAGGTTAAAGTATTTAACTAAAGCCCCTTGATATGTAGCTTATGAGTACACTGATGATATCATGAAAAAACTATTGTGGTATAGGTTTTGGGACATATATAATAGCAAAACCCTTACAATTCAGTAAAATAAAGTTCAAAAGATGCTAAGAGTCTAGTTTCACACAATGAAATCCGGAGGTTCAGCAGTTGAGCTATGCCACTTTAATGTAGAGTTCCTGTTGCGCAGCCCATGAGCACACTGAGCACTTCCCATATGACATAGCTCATGACATTACTTTTGCATTTGCATTTGTATTTAGGTTTTATATATAGCTAGTAAGCAGCGGGGCCCTGAACATGCCGTTGTGGGTAACAGATGAGATAAGGGCAGAGGGTTACAATATGTAGCACAGGATAGTCCAGCCAATGGAGTGATATGGGATGTGGGAATGTAAAGTGCCTATAACATCGCTGATGACATCATGGGTAACATCACTAGAAAATAGAAGAGGAGGAGTTGAAGCAGGCACCACATATGATTATAACAGAAAGTCTATATGAAGCAAATGTAAGTTGTTTGGTGGTCACCAGAACCTGTGTTGCACCATACAGGAAAGAAGCATGTATATAACTCGGGAAACCACCGCCAGACTGGTTAAACCCTATTAGTGAACACGATTGCATAGTTAAAGAAATATCAAAAACGCGTCTTGAACTCTTATTGGTACCTGGCGCCGTTTTTTTTTTCACACACAAACGAACCGATTGGTTCGTTTGCGAGCCTTACCTGATGGTAAGCCCTTTCACGCATGTGCACGACCCTCGCGCCACTTTTTCTTTTCAGGCCACCATGGAAAGGGAGAAGGGACTACAAGTAATCCCTTCTCCTTCTTTCATGGAAGCCATTTTTTTAAAAACACTTTATTTTCAATATACTTCAATGACCACCATGGAAACCCTGGGGGCATTACCTTATGCGGTAATAGCCCACAGTCCCGGGGCTTATATTAGGTAGATAACTTGCAATGCATTTCAGACATGCAAGTCCTTCATTAGGGCAATATCTAACATCAAACAGAGCCAGGAAACTAAGGGCATTCCCTATTGATAGGGTAAAAAGAAAAAACGTATATCCAGAGTCATAAATGCCAACCAATGGCTACTTAGAGTTGAATAAACTGTTTAGGAACATAAGACCTCCAAGGATGGTGTCACAGTGTTTGACTCTCTGGATATAAGTTTTTACTTTTTCCCATATCAATTGGGAGCACCATTAATTTTATGGCTCTGCATAGGCTTCAGTCATGACACTCTCCAGTACTTCAGGTATAGCCCCATTCTAGCTCCTCTGCCACAGGTCTGAAGATCTCTCTTGATGTCAAACTCATGCAGTGTCCCTGGTGGGCCACGCAGCAGCTCAAAACCTGCATCTTGAAGGAGCACCTCCACCATCCCCTCTAAACAATGGTCAATCTGTGACCATGCCCACTGATTTCTGTGGCCTCCCAATTGGCGGTGAACAGGGCCCCTTGCGACTACCCTAGTACTGCCTGCAAATGGATGCTTAATGCAAATAAGTCAGTACACATTTTTTACAAAATAAATAACACGTCATGATACTGTAGAGTGTGCAGTTGAGGCTCTGATCCTGCTGCCCGTACTGTGTTCTGTTGTAGAGGAGCAAGTAGATGCATTCTCCCTAGTCAACGCGCCCTAACCCCCACCCTATTGGAGTAATAGGAGCTATAATTGGGAACCCATGAACAAGTTTATGCGACATGTCCATACCACATCGTCTGTATGAAAAACGGTATGCACTCAGGCAGCCATTCAGAAGATACCCTCACGTTCAAACAGTGGAGGAAACCTACCAAGAAGGTTGCCCATTGCTGAGTTGTTGAAAAGCAGCCATGAATAAAATGGTGCGCGATGTGGATGTGCGTTCAACAAAGTCTTATAACAGCAAAATAATGTCTGAAAAAAGATATATGGCCCTATGTTGAAACAATATGAAAATACTCAAGAATAATGATGTAACGGATGTAGTAAGAGATACATATACTCCATGATGTAGTATTTGCGAATATAAAGAAGAATTAAGTGGCCCCCTGGTCAATAACTCTAAATACGCTGAAACGCAAGGTAGAAAGAATTCATAGACGCTTGCTTATGAGAGGTATATGTTCAGCGTTTAGGACTACCATCAGAACAAGATGGACGACGGCTTATGTCAATCAACCCAGTTACCTCAAAAACATGAGCCCAGGATCTTAAACATGGAGAAACGATGTAGAAATCTGTTTTTCTTGCGAAATAGGGGAGTGCATTGGCTTTGAACCAAGGATGCTATTTTGAGAGACGAAGGAAAAGCATGAAGGGAGTCTATGAGTATACTTTGCGTAAGGACATATTTTCCAAAGATTAGGAGGAACACAAACATTTACTGATGCCAAATATTGGATGATTAAAAGGCATAAATTCAATATGGGAAAAAGGTGAGCAAGTCTCTATAGGACAAAAAGAGAACTGCGCCCACCAAAAGTTGAATCAAATAAGGTTAAAAGCACTGTCGATATGGGCAAATTCATGGTCTTGCAACACGTGATGAAGAGCTCGTAAACAAGGGCTATTCATTAGGTCTGAAGCTAAGATAGCGGTTACCGATTCTCCCTCGGATGTACCGAGACACTGCAGGCTGGCATGGTCGACGTTCAAACAGAAGACACTAGCATGAGGCCTACCGATGAAAGAGGATGGCCTAATTGGGAAACAAAGGAAGAGCCAACCAATTAAAATAGCCTGTCATGCACTTTTTCATACAATGTTGCACAATATTAGTCCACTGCCATATTTTCTGCTGTGACGATTGCCTTATACCATGTGATTAGAAGGTGCTCAGGGTGTGTCTCACAGAAAAGAGACCACCAATGAGGGACTAACACATACATTTTCTATATACATATAAATGATGCCCTAATCCAATCCCACCCCTCAATAGGTTTTTGAAGGTTGCTACATAGGATGACGTCATAGATGACGCATCTAGCATTATATAAACTATTCATGATTGAAAACACAGTGTGCTCTTGCATGAATCGAGTTGATGATTGTTTATTTGCCCTGCTTTACTTCTTGAGATTAAAGTAGTATTTTACCATCTCCTTTGAGTCTGTCCGGTTATTAGGTCCGAAATATTTATTTTGTAATTCCATCTAGCACAAAAAATGCCTCAAGGCGCTAAAGCACACTGCATTCACTACAGTATATACAATGTAGAATGTTCCTTTGTGAATGCAGTTCTTGATTCTACTAAGGCGCAGCATATGATTTAAGACATTGTATTGCAGCAATCCAACCCCACAATTCTGGGACAAGAAACAGGCTGTATTGAAGTTCAAACTCTCCTGTATTGAAATAAGACCCATCAAGCCTAACTTGATGTTGTGGAAAACATCATAGTATCATACAAATAGAGTCAACCTGTCTGCAAAAGAAGAATGTACTTGCCTGTAAAAATCTCGCTACTACAAATCTCGCTACTTTTGCAAATGCAAATAATTGTAATCAATCAATACTATGGGCCTCATTACGACCCTGACAGTAGCCGTGCCGGTAATGATTTTTTACCGGAGCCCAGAAAAAGGCAATAACCGGGTCATGCCGACCTTGATGGATGCGGTAATTGCCCTTTTCTGGGCCCCGGTAAAAATTAATCCCTATTCCCATTTGAGCCCCATAGGGCTCAATGGGAATGGGGAGGATGCTAACAACGGGCCCGATAATGACAGGCCCATTGTTAGCATCCTGGTCTGCTAGCGGGTCCCGCCAAGGACGCCTGGTCTGACCAGGCGTTCCTTAGCGTGACCCACTGCAGACCTCATAATAGGGTGGCCCGGAATGAACAGTGCCGGTCCCTTACCGGCACTGTTCATTCCGCGGCCGCCAGGGTCCTAATGTGGCCCGATATCTTGTGATTAATCCAATGGAGTCATCACAGATTCCCCAGTGGTGACCTCCTTCCACGTGGCCAGGGGACGGCAGACTCTACCTGATCCCGACATATATCATTGTACCCTATTGTCACTTTGTACACACTGTAACCAAGCTTCGCAAATTCTTGTAACGACTGCGCCCTGATACCCTCGGGTATGCTCGCGCATTATAAATAATAAAACAAACAAACAACCAACCAAACAGACCCTAGGGGTGGCTTTATGAGGGAGGATCACATGGGAGGAGACAACTACTGGGGAGATTTCATGGCTTCATTGGACGAGAGGCGGTATCTCCCCCTTTCCCATGAGGAAGACCATCTAATACCCAAGACCCTTTCCCATGAGGAAGACCCTCTAATGCCCAGATTCTAATGGCATATTGCCAAATGCTTGTGCACCCTTGTAGAAGAATTAAAGAAACCTCTTCTTCATATTTTTCTGGTCAAACACCCACCTATGACACAAACACACAAAGCTCCAACACAATACCTTTTCCTTCTGAAATACCATTATGTAAAATCACTTAGAACAAGCGTTCAAATAACATGTGTTCAATGACACCTATGGACTTCACCTCAGAGAATTCCCCAAGTACTTAGACAAGGAGGGTGAAGGAGTTTGGACACGGTACCAAGAGCTTGAAACACAACATGCAGTCTAGTTGTTTTTCCAAAGCACCTGTGCGGGGGACATTTAAACTTGGGCAGCTCACGAACGTGGTGATCACATACCAGTGTGGCAGAGCAGGGAAGGCCACCACGTCAGAGGGAAAGACACTGTGCTGAAGGCGGAAGTGCCGTGGAGACGCTGGTAGCCGCGAGACAGGTCATGGGCACTCGGCAGGCCAAGAAGGCACTGTTTTCCATTCTGGGACCTGAAGGGATCCAGGCGTGTGACCGTGGAGCCACGAAGGAAGCCGAAAAACATCTGGAAAGCGGATGAAAACGACATGCCGCAGAAGATCGAGCCAGACCGGAGATTCTGGATAAATCCGGTGAGTCTACCCAAAGCCTGTGTGGACCCCGGGGCATTCTGGCGACAACGTTAACAGCAATTTGAACGTAATTCCATTATTAATACTAAGGGAAGATGGTTTGAATATAGAAAAGGCAAAGTACAATCCAGAATGAGCTATGGATGCATGAAGCACAAGTGTGGGGCAAATCTTGAACAAACCTTACCGCAAACATATATCCCAGGCTAAGAGCAATACATACAGAAGTGGTGATGCAGAAAAACTGTGGAACGCATGAGAAGCCCTGGCAAAGCAAGATACCAGGCAATTGAAACCCATGAGAAGTCCTGGCAGGGGAGTATAACAGGCAAGTGAAAACCACAAGTGAATACATGGCAGGGGATACACCAGACAGTTGATGTTGCATAAGGTGTCCTGGCAGGAGAGTACACCAGGCAGTTGGCATTGCATAAAGAGTGTATACCAGGCAATTTGCAAAGCTTCCAGAAATGTTAAAGAATGACAACATTTTCTGAACTAAAGAGAAAGTTATGTTAAAGAAAGACTATTACAGAACATGTTGCCTAAACAGCAACCTTGTGAATCAAAGCAAAATACAAAGGGACTGTTAGTAAAAGAGACGTATTACCGTCCTACTGAAGAATCCAGCAAAAGGGTTCCACTCTCTGCATCCAAGTGCTTCCACCTTGGAGAACATTTTTGTTGGAATTATAGAACTATTCTTTTTCAGTTGTGAACACTTTTTGCCATTATCAAGTTGAAGGTATTGCCTTACACATTTTTGTTGTTTTGTTTATATTATGAAGGTCAGGATAGGAGGTTTTGGACACAACAACGTATTTTCAGTTATTGACATCGTGACGCAGACAGACTCCTTAGTTTTGGTTTATAGGTAGGGAAACTCCTCTTTAGCATAGGCTCAGAGAGGCATTTTCCTAACCCATTTTCAGCCTTGTGTCCGGCTCTCATTTCTGACCTCTCACAATCTAGACATCTATTTCCAAACAGCACAATGCAATTCAATAAAATTGGTATGGAGACAGACCCCTTCTCACATCTAGAATCCATGCCTTACAAATAGGTACAGGATTTAATGGGCTTACAGAGTCATTCTTTCAATTCTCGATGCCACCACTATGAAAGAAGCAGGAATCGAAAGGATCGGAGGCCATTGTGCTTCCCTTTCATCTAGAAGCTCTAACTCTGAAAGAAGACAGAGCAGTTTGCCTTTACAAGCCTTCTATTAGAGAGAGTCCAGGCCAAGAATAAAATGAACATATAGTTATGGTGACTCTGCCCCTACAACAGGAGATGTTGTAGCAGAGGTTGAAGTATACAGGCTCTAATGGGAACTGTGTTATGTGTATTTGTTACTGCCACTGCTCTTTGCAATCACTTTCACAGTTCTGCAACTCTTTTTTTTGCAATTAAACAACCTTCTTCATTTTTCTTGATAAGCTGTTGGAAGCTTAACACTTCCCTTGGGCTCCTGCTTAGCTGGTAAACAGAAAGATGTTGTGGAAGATCTTGTTAAGTGCAGCTTTCTGTGTGGGTCTATACAGGCCTGGAAGGAGCGCTTGCTGACAGCTTACCAAGGAACACGGCGTGAGGTCCACTGCAGATCTCTTTTATTCCTCTTAAAAGCGCTGTTAGAGTCGTAAAAGCCAAAAGAATGTACTTCTTGAATCCATGCAACATTTTGGTATTAATATTTGCCCCCTTTTCATTTTCTGACTTACGGTTGTATACTTGTGTTTAGATAAACACTAATACTCCTGGACCATCTTGGGCTACTTTTATAATCCCCCCCTTCCATCTCCCAGAGCCTTTACAGAGTAAGAGGCGCATATTTTTCAGAAATGTCTCGCCTCCCCTTAAATATAGTTTTGGGAAAACCCAGATTTTGATCTGCCACTAGTTTTCTTCGCAATTGTATAATTATAAATTAAAAGAGTGTGGAACAATTAGGCAACACTATATGATGTTTTGTGACATTGGTATAGATCGTAATTGCCACTGTCATGGCTTAGAGGCGTGCTGTGCAGTCTGGGAGGTCGGACAACTAACGTTTGATTGCTACATGGTAAAACAGTGCAATGATTGAAAAAAAACATAAAAATGTTGACCAGGGCTGGAAATGTAAAAGAATTACTCGGGGATTCCGGGTGAAGTTGGGTCGGCTAGGAGTGGAGCCGTATCAATCATGTGAGAGACCTGTAAAAAGTGTAAAGAAACATGTGAATACCATAAGAGTACGTTTAAGAGATAACTGGACACATGCACATATGCTTTAATAAAGCAACCTGAATGGCAGCCTACAACTACCAGCATGCAGATTAATGTAGGCCTAAAACAAATCGCTCTGGATCGTAGAACAATGGTATTCAAACTTTTTCATACAGAGTAAAGGCGCATTGAGTAAAAATACTGTTTCTACCTCCTCGACCTCTGCCAGAGGCCCAAAGGATGTCTACGTGGCCCCAGGCTCTTAAAATAATTATTACAATGACTGCTTTCAATAGAAAATATAAGCAGTAGAAAACAGTAATCTTAATCCCTTTTTAATAAATCCGCACCAGCACCTACACATCCTTCAGGTTCTCCTACGGGTTCCAGCCCCCCTGTTTGAAGACCACTGGCATAGAAACACAGTGAGTGAAAATGTGACTGGGATTGGTCATTGTGTGTCAAAGCATGCAGCTTTATGCATCCCTCCCATTTTTAATCACCCAGCCTCCACACCTTTTAACATTCAATAGCTCCCTTCATTCATTCACTCCCTGCTGTGTAACCTTATGTGCACTTGAATATGCAAAGTAAAACAAACCCAAAAAAGGATAAGCTGCAGTTGCGCTTTGTTGAGCACAAAATGGGTGCACTGTAAGGTGTCCAGTCATTAATTTTGAAAACAAAAGGAACGAATGCAATACATTCGAGTCAAAAGGACCGGAAAAAAAGACTGAATGGCTTTTTTTTAATGTATTTTTTTTTTGGTTTTGGTATAGGTAAAAAGATGTTTTTTGGCCAAAAAACAGTGGTTTGGGGGGGGACCTTTTTCGGTCCTTTTGACTCAAATGTATTGTTATTCGAACCTTTGTATTAGAATCTTTGACTGTAACCGCACTGTACTACAGCAGCTCGTCAAGAGCAATTACTTTTTTTGTTTGATCTGCTTCGGGACAGGGGCAGACTGGCAAGGGGCAAAAGGGCAATTGCCCACCAGGCTGGCTGGGCTGTTGCGCCATGGACCAAAGCTCCAAAATGTTCAAAAGAACATTGACAAAGACAAAATCCTTCAGAATCTGGCCTGCCACAAAGGAAATGTGTGCTTCAAAGCCTGCTAAGATTCTGTGTAAATTGGGTGAGGCATGGGCCTCAACTGTGAGTGAGAGGAGAGGAGTCTAGGTGGCAGGGTCCTGTTCATACCACTCAATGACAATGCATGCATTTAAATAACAGGTTCTGTGACCCTGTATGGTAATTTTGGCACTACTGCTCCACATACACCATTGGTTTGTTACAATCCACAGCAGCCTATCACGACTCCTACTTGCCAAGGAAATAAGGGTCCATATCTCATTAGAGTTTGTCCTCGGTTTCATTCTTCACCAATACCTCTCGCATGTTCCGGCAAATTTCTTGATCGCCAGTGTATTCATACAAAGAGTTTAAAAGCACCCTGAATAGCATCCATTGATTTTACTTATATAGTGGTTATAGAAATGTGCTACTTACATTTGGACCGAGCTGAAAAACACACAGAGAAAGATGCAATATTCAGATATTATGTATTTGAATACTACAGACTAAGGGGGTCATCCAGAGTTGGGCAGATTTTTTAATACCGCTGAAGAAAGTTACACGCTCCAACCGTGGTCTTTTCTGGAAATCTGCCCTACTCAATGTTTACCACGAGTAGAGATGGTATTTCTGGAATATCTTCAGTTCTTAAAAATACCACCACTGATGGCGGTAATGTAAATAGTTTTTTAATAAAACATTTTCAGCATCACTGTGAAGGGAGAAATGGAGTATGTACGTTAGTGGCTCATATCACTACTGTTTATTTTCTTTATGCACAAAAGGGTCAATTCGGGCCCCTTTATGCATTATGAGGGTAAGGTGGTGAGAGGATGCAAACAGAGAGGCCCACCTTTTTACCTCCTGAACATGAGCATTTGTAAAAACGTGCCTCACTCTGTTGGAGGTAAGCCCCCCTTTTGTAGCGTAAAAATAGAGATGAAATAAATGTGGAGCCAGTTTGGATTTTTTACCTCCCCCCTGGGGGTGGAGGTAAAAATAGGTGGATATTCTGTAAAAAGTCCTCCGGAAATACCACTGCTGGTATTCTCATGGAATACCACTGATGGTATTTGATCAAACCCTGAACTGGGAGGACAGTAAAATCAACAGTATTTGCCAAATACTGATGATTTTACTGTTACCACCCAGCTCTGAATGATCTCCTAAATCTGTGATTGTTTTTCATTGTCTTGTCCAGCAAACTCTTCTTTTATGTGACCAACAGACGACACAAATGCAAATCAACACCAGATTCAGATATATACATACAAAGTCTCATGAACACCTATACTTTACAGTGTCACAAATACACTCAAAGACATTAACCCAGGCACAGAAACTGAAACACACCCAAACACTCCACTTTATTTGAAAACACACATGAATATAATAGGCCACTCTTGCTCCCTCTCCATCACCAGATCCAAAGTGAATTGCCCTTGCAGTTCTCTCTGCTTTCACGAGTTGAGCTATGCAGCTGACTTTCCAAGAAAGTGCAACTTGCGAGCACAAAAAAGCTATGTCCCCTCGCCGTCTTTCACTCTGCATCATCCAAGTGCACACATTATAGACACAATTACCAGAAAGACTCTGAACAAAGCTTCTTGTCATGTCTAACAAAAGCTGAGGGGCTACTCAAGGTGGTCTACTATCTAACCGTAAGCCAGCGCAACAGAAGATGGGGAAGAGCAAGGAATGGGCTTGTTGTGATGGGCACTTAAAGAGCGTGATGGTCAGGGGGTTGGTGACTGAGCAATGGGGGCAAGGGAAGGATGTGCATGCAAGGTAAGGGAAGGGGGTTGAATTAATAGTTAAAGGATGAAGCAAAAGGGAAACGGGGGTCTGAATGTTAATTGTAAGAAAGAGGCGGCATTGAAAATGTGGTAGATGAGATGGTAGATGAGATGGACACTAGAGGATGATGGGTAAGGAAAATAAGGTAAATGAGACAGAGGTATACATCTGGAACGGCAGGCCAGCAGGCTGACTGGTGCTGAGGTCTATGTCTGGCATGCATATCACTGCACTCAATTGTGGGACTGGCTTGACATCCTTTCTTTTTTCTGACCAAGTGATGCATACTTGCTTTATGAACATACGTTTCAATTACTACTTCTATTATATTTTTTCAGGTTGCTTTATCATGTGACTTGCTGCTTGAAAGTGCCCACAATTGTACAGATTATAGCTCTAGCAACATTTCATTATAATAATAATCTTGGTCTTGTTAGATGTATTTGCCTCAGTATTCAAACGATTAATAGGCTTCACCTGTGTCGATACATTGGAGCTTTAAAAGCCAGATTAATTGAACATTAGTTCCTGGTGAGGCACACTTCAGATTGTAACAATCGATATGATTGGCCCTTGCCGGGTCGTAACCAACCCGACAAAGACTTACCTGCTCTCGCCCCACGCGCCGCATCCCTCATTCTACAGTCCCTTTCTGCGACTGGCCGCAATGGAAAGGGAGAAGGGACTATCTGTAGTCCCATCCCCCCATTCCCTGGTGGACATTTTCTTTGTTCACTTTTTTTATATCACTTTATAATGACCACCATGGATAGGGAGAAGGGGCTATGTGTAGTTCCATCTCCCTGATCCATGGCAGACATTTTCTTTGATTTTTTTTTCGTGTTGAGAAACGGTTTCCAATCCGCTTCTCAACTCGAGACAAATACTATTAATACCCCAGTACAACATGCTGGGGTACTAAGAGCAATAGAACCCTCAGAGGGGGCATTAGCAGTCTAGTAATACACTGGGGCTTATGTTAAAGCCCTTGCTACGCTCTGGCTTGTAACTGATGCCCCAGGTCATTACCAGACTGGTGATGTCCCCCTCCTCTGGTTCTATTGCTGAAGTATAAAAATGTAGCCCTAAAATCACAACTTTGCATTAAGCATTTTTGTTGTTTCTAATACTGAAGCTGGAATATGAGAAGATGAAGATTCCCCTGCTTTCTGAGTTGGAACCTGTGGAACCAGGAAGACAGGGCTCAAACCCCCTCCTTCCACACTCCAAACATGATCTGATCCTGAGCAAATCACTTTTCATCAGGCAGGATGACAAGTGAGATTCTTGTGTTGTGGAGGATAGGAATACAGGGTGCAGGTATGGGTTTTGTATTGTGGGTTCGGGAGGCAGGAAGCCAGGTGTGGGTCTTTTGCCATGCAGCCATGTTTGACTCTGAGAGCAAACCCAGACCACCTGGCTCACCAATGGCTCTGCTCTACCAATGAATTCTTTAGCTTTGCCACCTCTTTACATTGTTCTAAAACTAAAGATGAGATAGGATGGGAGATGTAGCCTGTTGTCAAACTGCAACACTATGAAAACTGGGTGCAAATCCCAGCTTTTCCATTTAAACATTTATATTATCCTGGTGAAATAATGGTACTGTGCTTGGCAAGTGGACACATTTCTAAGTGACTGTGGGCAGCAAAGAAGCTACAAACATAACTGGAAAATGTGTTGCATAAAAGGAAAGTAATGTCAATGTCTACTATATCTACTGGAGAATGTGTTTGAAGGGGTGAGTTTGGTATTGAGATTGCTTGTGCTGTAAATTGGGGCCCTGCACTGTGGGCTTGGGCCAGAAAAGTAAACTTGCCTCTGAGGCAAAATGTTGCCAGTCCTACCCTGCTTCAGAACCAGCCATATCAGGCCCAATTCCAGCACTTGGTGTTGGCATTTTAAAAAAAAATTGAATGGCAACAGCTCCTGCGCTTTTTGGTGCATTTATAGGAGCAAAACCACTGAAAGCCCTTACAACAGTTACATCTAAACTGAAATATATTCTGAACTAAGAACATAAAAACCTGCAGGACTACCTTCTTTTGCCCATCCCCCCAACTTGGCAGCCTACCTGTCCTGCACAGAACTCCTTAACACACGTTGTTTCAACAAACCCTCAGCTGAAACCCAATCCCACTACTTTTTTGTTACTCTCTAGCAATACATGCCAACATTGTTCATTCCATTCGAGAGATAGTTGGCCAGTCCCGGTTATAACTTTGCATTCTGGGTCTTGTAGTCCTGGTTTTCCCCCATAGTAAACCCAGAACTAAAAGTCCCAAAAGGCAAACTTAAAAACAGGACTTGACTAGTAGTCTCCTAAAATAAATGGATATTGTTGGCATGCATGTCCTGCTTTTGTACTGCAGGGCAAATTGTGTGATTGGTACTCCATGATCTCTCATGCTAGATGCACTCTGTCGAGAAATAATTAAAAGCTGTTTCTAGCCAGAAACGGGCGGAGCCAGCCACAAAAAGTTGGGGGACTGGATGGTAGTTCTGAAAGCTGGTAGTGGGGCCATTAACAAGTGCTAAGGACCAGCTATCTCGTCCTCAGCACTACTTTTGCAGAGCAGAGGACGATATAACTCATTCTTTTTAGCACTTCTGTTTGTGTGATCACTGCAGTGCAGCGATCACTCAAACCCTAAATCCAACGACCGGGCTATGTGAGGAGGAGGTTCCTTCTCACGGCCCAGGGATTGGATTTCATTCAGTTTTACGCCAGCGTGCGTAATGTGCTGGCGTGACACTGAATGTAATTCCACTCACCGCAGCCATTTTGGATGCGGCGTGTGAAGGAGAAGGTAGGTACCTCCCTCGATCTATGGCATTTTCATGCCATTTTGATCGAGGGAGGTGTCGTTGGAAAGGGAAGACTCTCTCTTGAATCTTGAAGCATTGCTGGGTGCGGATTGCTCGATCCGCGCCCAGCAATGCCACTAGACCACCAGGGATTGTTTTTTGAAGTGGAGGGGTGAGGGGGCCGCTTAGTATGTAAGCGACCCTCTCCCCCTGCTGCCCCCACAAGCTATCTCTCATGTGGGGTGACCACCGCCAAGCCCAGCGGCAGTTCCAGCGAGCCCTGGCAGGGACCCCATCATTTCCCAGAGGCAGAAGCTGCAATGCATGCCAGCCAAAATTCAAGGATGGTCAGGAGTAGTGTCTCCAATCTTGGGCACCTGTCTCCCATGTGGGTTGACCATCCCCAAATCCAACGGTAGTTCTGGGGTGCCACGGAAGGGTCCCCATTCTTCCCCGTCAACATTCTTCCCCAGAGGTAAAAGCTGTAATGCAGCCCGGCCAGAGCTCCAGCCTGGGTTTGTGGATGGTCGACCCACATGGGAGATGGGTGTCCAATGCCAGGGACATCACCCCGACGATCCTGGACCTCTGGCTGGGATGCGTTTACAGAATATCCCTCCGGGAAGGGATGGGGACCCTGCCGGGGCTCCCTGGGACTGCTGCTGCACTTGGGGATGGTCGACCCACATGGGAGACATCCGTACAAGACCGGAGGCATCACCTCAAACCATCCTGGAATTATGGATGGCCTGTGTTACAGCGTTTTCCTCCGGGAAAGGGTGGGAACCCTGTCAGGACTCCATGGAACCGCTGCTGGGCTTGGGGGCAGTCAACCCACATGGGAGACAGCCGCCCAAGGCCAGGGACATCACCCCGTCCATCCTGATACTTGGGCTGGCCTGTGTTATAGCTTTTCCCCACCAGGGAGTCCCGTCAGTGTGCCAATCCCTCCCTGGAGGGAAAAGCTGTAACACCGCCCAGCCAGTGCTCCAGGACGGTTGGGGGGGTGATGTCCCCAGCCTTCGGTATTCAATTCCCATGTGGGTCTACTGTCCCCAAGCCCAGTGGCAGGCCCAGTGTGCCCCGGCAGGGTCCCCTTCCATTCCCGGAGGAAGAAGCTGTAACGCAGCCCAGTCAGTGCTCCAGGATGGTCAGTGTGATGTCCTTGGCCCTGGGTGGCTGTCTCCCATGTGGGTCGAGTCTACCATCCCCAAGTGCAGCGGCAGTCCAAGGCAGCCCCAGCAGGTTCCCCATTCTTCCCCAGAGCGCAAAGCTCTGACGCAGCTTTTGTTCTTACCTGTTCCCTCTGGACCTGCTCAGGCCCTACCCTGCCTATGCCTCTGCATCGCACAGGCCATTTAGTTAAACAAAGGAACACTAATCATTGGAGACATGATGAACCAAATAAAAGCTGAGCCCAGCAGTTAAGCCTCGAGCTTCCACATAGGGGTTCTTTTGATGTCTTTTCTGATGCTGCAGTCACATTAACTACTATGTTCTCACCTCGCAGAGCGGTGCCTTTACTTACTTTCAAAGTGTAAAAGTTACGTTTAAAAGTAAGTAAATACACCACTCTCCGAGGTGAGAAGTGTGGCAGCAGCTTGCAGTCTGAGCCCGGGCTGGGACTAATAGTAGAGTGATGACTGCTACCTCAAAGTGGGAGGGCCCACGCGCGCCTGTACCACCCATGGGCAGAAATGCACAGTAGTGCGGCTGCAACTGCAATGAATGGATACAAGCGTAATTTAAAGTTGGAACAGTGTATTGAAGGCAGGCTGAGAATTGACCTCATCACGGGCCTTATTCGGTCTTTTTCTGAAAAGGTGCAGCGTTTCCTTTTTGCCATTATAACTTCGACTCTGCAAGGCCTCCGCTGGATGAAGGCTCCCTAGTTCCTCTGTGTAAGAGCGCCCCGGCGGTCTCCAGGCAGCGAGCTTCGAGCCCAGACAAAGCGTGTGGGGCGCGCACTCACGTACGTAGGGCCCAGGGTCATCGAAGCTGCTCTCAAAGAGCACTTTGCAAAGGGTCGCCTCCCCCTTTAAACCCTTTTCTGTGGACATGCGCGCCGGCTTTTAGGTCCTCTTACAATTCATCACTTAATCCGTCCTTCAACAGCGGGCAGCTGTAGCACAAAGGGCGAAAAGCGGATGCTCTTTGTCTGCGCGCTGCTTTCCTTTGCTGCGCCATTGTGAAAATGGAGGGAGGCCAGGGACACGCAGGAGGGGAGGACCGGCTCACCGATTGGTCAGGAGGAGCCCAAGTCGCCCTAATCTGCAGCTCCATGTCTTGGGTCCAACCTACATAACTAGGTTTCGGAAGGCCAAATAAATTCTTTATAGGTCTTTGTGACGATGTACTATGAAGTCTTCAGCATGTGCCCCACGTGCGTGTGGTATCCGTGGGTGGTGCAGCAACTGGTGGCCCACATACCCTTCTCATGCTTTCATAAGTTCCCGAGGCTGCAAGATGTCCGGACCATTTTGCAGAGAATTGCATTTGCAGAGAATTGCATTTGCAGAGAATTGCATTTGCAGGTTCAAGAGCGCAATGAAACCTACACAATTGGGGTTGGGGAGGCGAGGGAGGGGAGAGTGGAGGCAGGAGGCGGCAAACCCTTCAAATGTTGGGAGAGGCAATAACTTCACAGATGGTGGGGAGGGGGTACTTATTTGTGTGAGGGCATCTAACTTCTTTGTGCATTCTAATGGGACTATTCTAGTGCAGCTTCAATGTTACAAGCAGTTAACTCTCTCCTTTAAGTCTGAAAGCTCCCACTTAAGGACTGCTGTGAGAATGAATAGTCCCCCCTCTCTATCCTTCCAATCACTCCCCTGGCATGCAAGTACTCACTGCACATCACGTTTTCAATTGCCTAAACATTTATGCATATGAATGCAGGGGCTAACAATGAAATGCTTTACTTTAGTAATTACCAGGCCTTTGTTTACAGCAAAGACAGCAAAGCACAGGCGCCTGTTTAACACCTGTGTCCTGCTCGGTCCACCATGGCCTTGCAAGGTCAGCCAGGTCGAATCAACATAGCCCAAAATTTCAGGGGAGGCTGAAGCCTGGTCAGCTCAATGGTGCTGCGCCACTGTGCAGGTTGTATGTCACTGCATGTCTCTCCACAAAGCAAAATGAAACAAGATGACTCCGCTGCTATACAATTGTACTGGGAGAGTGAGGGATCTGAAAATGGAACACTGGATGGCGAGGGAAATACCCTGATTACCTGCAGTAATCTTTGCTGTCCTTACTAATGCGAAAGGACGTCTGCATCCCTTGGATAAAACACATTTCCTTGAAGCCACATCTCTCTCCCCCCCGCTTCTCCGGTTTCTTCCGGGTCATCAAAATGCACCACCAAGCCCCACCCTGCTTGTAGTTACCATGAACGCCTCATTTTGGCCCATTTCCGGGGAGCCTGAGGGGAAGGTGGGATATGTAGGTGGCAGGAAGGAGTAGGTGTCTGAGAAATGCATGTTACCAAATTAATTAAAAGCATTAGCTCCTAGTCGCCTTTCCTCTGCACCTTCCTTACTAATGTGAAAGCATACCCAAGTGACCCAAACCAGCCGCCATACCCCAGGAAGAGAGACCAACTTGCTTATTGCTGAAAAGTATACACACCATTTGTGTTCCAGTAACACCAGATGCTTGTCTCAGAAGTATGGTGGATTAGCAAACTACCGCCGATCACCCTCTTGCCCCTACTAATAGTGAGAAAAGAGTGTGTGAGCTGAAGACCATGTGCCAGCTCTGAAAACATCTGATAAAGGGTTGTCTCTTTCCGCGACGTAGTGGCTCTTTCCTGAATCAAGGGGGCGTAAGGATGCCTTAGCCATGGAATAGAATTCCAATGTGGTGGGTGACCCACCATATCGGACCACATCAGAAAGGACAAGCACTGTGCACAGGCGTAGGCAGGGTAGGGCCTGAGCGAGCGGGCATGGCCCTCCCAAATCTGTGAATGCCCACTGAGCAGTGCTGTGTGGGCATTTACAGATGTTAATGTCACAGCGGTGGGCCCAACTACATTAGCTTCAGGCCCCACTTGTTAGACAATCCTGGCTATGTTACCAGCTGTCCCGAACATCACCAGTATAATAATTTAATAATAATAATTTTGCATTTATATAGCGCTACGAACCGTCAGGCATCTGAGTGCTGCTTATTATTACCCACGGTGTGTGGTGCTCATTTTATTGACCTCGGATGGATGAAAGGCTGGGTTTGGTGCTACGGGGACCTGCATCTGCAGGCTGTGCACGGATGTCAAAGCAAGGCGATCTACTCGCTGTGCTATCTGACTGGCTATGTATGGAATCAGATCTCCAGAATTATGCCACCCTTTCCAGATAAATAAGAGCAATCCTAAATACATCAAGTTGATGCAACCAGACCTCTTCCTTTGAAGAGCAACATGGAAAAAAACAGCAGAAGGCACATTTCCTGATTGACACAAAAGGTAAATAACACCTTCAGTAAAAAGGACGCACAGTGCACAGACCAATATGTCTAGATACATCTGCAAATAAAAGGCTGAATTTGACAAAAAGAGTGAGGAAATGGCAATCAAAAAGGTTATTTTCTAGGATAAGAATTTTGAAGGGACCTTCTCTCATGCCTCACACGGCTCGGCCTGAGGAGTCCTCAGAACAATTGAAAGGTCTCATGGAGGAATGATGTTTCTAATCAGTGGCGTGGCCTAGACGCCTAGGAAGAAACAGGAGGCAGGTCCCCAAGAGTTCACGAAAGGCCTGAATGGGTCCCCAAGAGATCACGAAAGGCCTGAATGGCTGCCCATTGAGCCTGCAAGGTGCACACTGTTAAACCCGACAAGAATACTTCATCAAGAAAGGCAAGTACACTGGGTGGATTGATTATTAGGGGCAAATAGAATTATTCCAGAGCAGGTGTGAAATGTCTTCCATTGGCTTAAGGAAGTCGGGATGGTGGCAGGGTGGACAGAGTTCTGTATTGCTGCGGAGAGTTCCTGGGACAGATCTTTTTTGCTGTAGTTCCCCCTTCAACTTCCAAACTGGGAGCAGCCTTCGCAATTACAACTCTCAGGCTAGAAGTGGAAGCCCCTGCGGGAGAATCCACCCTGCTGCATGAGCCGGCTTCCGTAATAACGCGAAAGAAGTCATTCGATCCCAAAAGAGGACTACTTTGATCATCTGAGCCCCAGCCTTCAACACCCACATCAGAGCTGACCAGATTAGTGGGACGTGGGGGAAGCACAGAGGAGAAAGCGGCCCGTGCTGTTGGCATAGCACCTATGGTCGTTGCCTAGCGTTGTTTGTGTCTCAAGTAATACCACAGTGCTTTTGCATTGCGAGAGGACGCAAACAGATCATAGTGCCAAGCCTAACCCCGTGAATGAGTTTTAAAGGGCAGCCTCTATTGTGTGGTCCACAGAGACAGCAGGGTTAGCGTTCTCCAATGACACCAGTGTTCAACCGATCAAATCCAATAGCCCAGGGACGACCTGAACGAATGTGACCCGGATAGGATCACCCCACTCCAGATTATACATTCCCATCAGGAATTTGGGAATTGAGGTTTAAAACCACTTCCACCTCTTCTTTATAAACCATGTCTCTCATGTCATCCTGAAGTGACAGCCAGGCCGGACTCATCCTCTCATAATAATGTCTGAAGTGAGAGAAGGAAGGAGCAGCAGGCGAGGGGAATATCCAGATTCTCCCTGAGATGAGAAATAATGGTTAAAATCAGATCCTTTGCAATAGCATCCCTGAATCATCACAGTATCTTTGTTTCCTTTCCCAGAGGAATCTGAAGATGTACAAGAAAATGAAGCAGAATATGAGGAGGGTAGGAGGGAGTGTGTCTACTACTGGACATCTGCTATCCTTTGGCCCCTTTGAACAGAATGTGAAGAATGTGATCCTGCTGTTTCTGAGAGGCATTGTGCCCTTGGCGCCTGTATAACATTGTACTCCCCACCTCTCTCCTTAACACCATTTTCCATGGCAGCAGTCAGGTAGCTGAATGGGACAACAGCCACGCACCCACCCACCTCCATACTGCAGGAATGCTTCTGGATGTTAGGTAAGATTTTCATAGCAATGATAGATCTTCCTGACCTGGGTCAACACCAGAACATTTTACATTTGACTGTATTACTTTTTCTTATACCTCTTTGAGTGGGAACCTTTTTCCACACTCACATAATCTTTTACTCTTTTTATAGGTGTCATTTATAAGATTCTCAATAGTGTCCTTTGAAAGTTATCCTCTTTGACAATGTTGTGGCAATAAGTGCCGATTGTTGCTGGGTTGCCCTAGGGGTTCCCCTTTTAACTTTCCCGGGCTAACCTTGTGAGAATAACAGTTCCCAAGGGAAGAAAGGTTCTTTGGATCCCTTTTACATTTTATTAGGTGTGACCAGCACCCCTACCTTATGTGGAGTTCTGGGGAGATACTGCGCATCCCCTTTCTCATTTTAAATGTTACATTTATGTTGCAAGGACAAACCTCAAACAACTGGAGTAACAGGGGATACCAGGGATATCGCAATACTGTGACCTGACCTGGATAGAACAAGAAAATATTTAACAAAGAAGGTCAGAGTACTTTCCGTGTTTATATGGTGAGCATCGATGCAATCCAACCGTCTCTAAGCAGCCATTAAGTCATAACAAAAAGATATAGTCTCCAGCAACGTGTCTCATTACATACATCATGTTGGATAGAAACTAATTAAATTCAATCCAGTCGACACACCAATATTATTAAATATAATTTATTAACATTTTTTGATAAGAATTAATATCATAAAAAACACACACATTGCCAAGGGTGTTGATATTATTCAAAAATGTAAACCAGTCCCTTCAATTCATCCAAGGGCTGGTACAATATAACATTCCCATCTTAAAACCACAAGACAACACACATCAACCATCCCGCATTCACTCTCAAACCATTCATAAATTCATATACATTTTACAAATAATTTTCATTATAAAAATGATTATACTAAAAAACAAGTATAGTGATGTAAGACCAATACTGAATAAGAATCAAACACATTCACTAGTGAGTCTGATTTAAATACTGCAATCAGGTCCGACTCTAACTAGTTATATAGCACTGTTTATAATTAACAGTATATCCCCAACCCGACATGTTTCTTTCTGTATAGGTCTAGGTCAACAGAAATTCTTCAGGGGTATTATGGTCCCGTATGGTCAGGTGGATGATAGGACAAACCTACCTTCAGTGGCTGGTGGCAGTGAACCTTTTTATTAATTTGGTGCACCTTTACCGTGGGCTGTTTCCACAGCCCTGGTAAAGGCACCCATGGGCGCTAATTTTACTAAAATGGCCCCCATCTTCTTTTGTCGCCATTTCAGTGTTCCTTGTCCTTTCTTGTTCCTTCCCCTGACATCCAGGGTGGGAAATTTGATTATGTGATGTATATCTTCGGCGGGAATCCCGCCCAGGCTCCAGAGTGTCTGTGAAGGCAGGAAGCAAGGGAGGAGTCCAACACTCTGCAGCACTTTGTCTTCTAGCCTGACTGAGAGAATCCAGTTCAAACTGGAAGGCTGGCTGTACGGAAAGGACTGCCAACCCCCCCAGGTCTGAATGTTGCAAGGCTGTTTGATTGGCTGGGTTCCTGCATAAAAGTCAGATCCTGGAAGAGGACGAGGTAGTCAACCACTGGAACTAAAACCAAAGAGGAAGATGAAGAATTTGTGGCTGCAAAGATTTCCAGCGACCGGAAAGCATGCTGTGTAACCAGAGCCTGCTGTTACCCTTCCTTCCAATCGACCTGGGGACTCAGAAAATGACTACCCTGGCCCAGAGCCTAAATAGACCCACTAGGCACAAGAGGACCTGCATTTAGAGCCACCCCACGCTGTGCTGCGACCATGCGGGGCTGAAATACCCCAATACCCTGCGACCTCGAACCATTGTACGGTGCACAGTCTTCTGAATTCAGAATCTCACTGAAACTTCATGGGCATCCTGCTGGATCTCCAGAAGCACACTTTCAGTCTTAAAAGTCCTCTCACCAGAGTGCTGGACCTTGCAAATGATGAGAATCCGACCAGCGATATTCTGTCTTCTTCTGTGCTCCTGAAAAAGGTGCCAAATCCACAAAGCCGCATCCAGCCAGGAGGAAACCCTTGCATATAGCCTTCCCCATGATCCTTGCTACAAAAGTCTTTCCAGTGTCCTGTCTTCTGTCTTCTTGATGAAGGATTTCAACAACCAGGTTTTTGGCTGCAGATCCTGAAGTCCTCCTGCTGCAAAATCTTCTTCTGTGCTGAGGTACTGTGCTGGCTTGTGTATTTTCTTACTTTAAGTCTCTTGTGATTCATGTGTAGTTTTGGGGTGTTTACTGTGATTGGGAGGTCTCTTGTCCAGTTCACCCATTCCCACTGCTGGAATCCTCCTAGGGTGTCTTCTCTGAAGTCCCTGGACCCTCAACTAACTCTAAAGTAAAGTAATTACTTGTTCTAACAGTCTTCCTTAGGAACTTTGGCTTTTGCTACTTAAGAACCTATCCTGACCTGCCTGTTGGACACTAGACCCCAGTGTCCCCCCTTCTGCCACTGAGAACACTCATGTTCCAAGAATAAGGGAAAGACTTCTAAGGATTGGGCCTTTTGCCTAGACAAGAGAATAAGTGTTTAAAAGTTACTTACTTGCAAAAGAAGTTGGTTGGTAACTGTAACTCAGAGTGAACAATTACAAAAGTTATTGCTTACCTTAGAAATGTTCTGCCATTCTGAAAAGTATATGTAAGGTTATTACTTACCTTAGAAAGTGTTTCGCCATTCTAAGAGAAAGTAGATGCAAGGTTATTTAACTCACCTGTACGTTGGCTATGCCTCTTTCCCAAAAGTAATGCTGTTGGCTTCACTAACTATTTCTTTCAGAGAATCAGTGTATAAGTTTCCCAACTGGATCTTGCTTCCCCTGACTTGCCGTTAGCCTATCCAGAATAAGTGTGCATTAGATTTTACCTACCAAGAGTAACTTTGAGTCATTCATAAAGTATAACACTGAGTTTTGCTTTCCCTGGTCTGTTTTAGACAGACACAAAAACAGTCTGAGGTTTATACCTGCCTTTAAGTTACTGATAGCTCCTGTAAAACGTGTATAGGTTTTACTTACCTTGACATAGCTGTTTGCCATCCTAAAATAAGTTACAAGAGTTATTGCTTATCTCAATCTGTGTTTGCTGATCTCAAAAGCACCTGTAATATAATTTTACATCCTTAAGTTTTACTCATCTAGTATAACTACGGGTTATCACTCAAGAAGTTATAGGTTGTTACTGTACCTAGAATAAGTGTTCCACTATTCGCAAAAAGTATATTGTCCAGTTTGTTTACTATGTGATGTCTTGCTGAGCGTCACAGTACAGCTGCTAGGGTCTACTACCCTTATATTACTGAAAGTAATATAAAAAGTAACTATTGGTTTGACTTCCCTAGAACTCCTGTTAGGTGTTCCAAATTAGGTTGTATGCTTTGGTCTGTGTACCTTCAAGCATAGTGTTGTGTTTTTCTATAATGTATTAATTTGATCTCTGATACTATGTATTTCCCCCAAGATTTATCCGGGCCTACTTATATTTAAATACACTTTATTTTTACAATACATAGTTTTTCATTGTTTCTTTGGACCACTTGTATTACACTTTCTTTGTACTGATTCTACAGCCCTCTCTCCCTCCTAAGATAAGCCTGGCTGCTCTGTCTACGCTACCATGAACCATGGCGGTACAGCCTTATACTAACAGTGGAGTCTTGTACTGGCTCAGTTGAATGGTTTTGTTAAGCCCTTAATTGGACTTCCGAAAAACTGTCCTAAGACCGGATGGGAGTGGTTGTCAGAGGAACAGAGCCCAAGGCTACAGTCCAATTGTAGCACCACCATCAGCCATGCCAATTAGAGAGAATATTTCGACAGCCCTGCTAGAGGTGAATTTTCCTACATCCACACCCTGCCCATGTGAACATACACCCTATTGGCAAATTAAACTTTAGGTAACACACTCGACATTCCCTGCCCGTAGCGTTAGGGCGTTTGTCTGACCGACGGGCAAAAAGAACAGGTAGTGGGCGTCTCATGGGTGCATTTTGATGACCCATCAGAAAGGAGAGGTGCCTAGAAGAATCTACCAGAAAATCAGTTTTAGGAATGTATTCAAGGGATACAAGGTAGTGTCTGGTAAAGGATGCAGACCTCCTTTCACATTAGTGAGTGTGTTGGTGAGGAAGAAGGATGATGGGTAATGGACAGACAAGGCTGTTGAGGTCTTTCAGATGAAGGCCAATTAGACTGCAAAGGGACTGGTGGTGGGGAAGGAGAGGATGGGCTTGCTGCCCTTACAGGGGATATTATTTGTCTTCAGCGATTGATGCGAGCAAGTGTGCATATATTCGAAATTTAACAAGAGGCGAGGAGAACCTTATTACACAATCTTTGATGCACGTGAAGTCATAGGATATGACATCAGGGAGAGTGATATCACAGGAAGAGGGTGACACACTGGCTAGGCCTTATTTTCTTTATGACACTCTGGACAAACACGCCCATGAGAACACAACTCTCACCCACAGAGACACAGAGGGGGAGTGAGTGTGTGAGAGAGGGATCGCAGAGAAAGGATAAGAGAGGGATGGTGAGAAAAAGCTAGGGCAAGAGAAGAGAAAGAGAAAGAAAGAGAGATTTGAGAGAGAGCAACAGAAATGAGAGAGAGAGAGAGAGAGAGAGAACGCCTTAGATTGGCATATGATATGCCAGATACAGCTAGTATAAAATATTTTCTGATAGAATGTTATCATTCCAAGATGGGCAGTCTGGTGCACTCCTATTGCACTCTTTTGAAAAACCCTTATAAGAAAGGGAGAGTCCAAGTAACATCAGTGACGGATGCAAACTGCTTTGCATATAATCTACGGGCATATTGGGAACATACAGATCTTTATTTTGACCAAACACGTCTTCGATAAAGGAGTTGCATGATTGAATCACTAAGTCACTTTGGTGCTCATTTTATTTTTCCAAACACTTAACGTAACATTACAATATTTGTGACATTAAATATTGAATACTTATTCGGATGGCTTCAGGATTTAGATTTGCGAATAGAACGGGTGCAACATCAGTCACTCATTCCACTAGGGTTCAAAGACAGTGCATAGAAAATGTTTACATATTTCCTTTCTCCATGCAGAATGTTAGCCGGGTCTCATAGTATGGAGGGATGTGCTGAATTCACATGACGCACACATGCAAAGGGACGTATTCTAGGTTTTGAGAGTGTGCTTTGCGCAGTAGGACAAGTGCAATGCTTTTATCATGACTGCAATGTATACTGGAAGTGGTCATTAGAAATGAATATTGTAAAATGTTTTAAAAAAAGCCGGTTTATATTATTATTGCAATTGGTAATGTCCCTTAGTTTTTATAATAGCTTTTGTTAAAATAAGCATTAAAATAAGCATTCCATATATTTCGGTTTTTCACAAATACAAATCAATAAAACATATTCCTAAAATTGCATGCAAATTCCAAATGAAAATTAATTAACATTGCATGAGTAACTAAGATATCAGCCTTTCCCTACATCTAAAAATACAACATATAAGTACCATTAACAATGTTCCATTAGAATAAACCCAGACAGCTGCAGGACCCGTATTACATTTATAGTCAGTGATGTTTCATTTCCTGCTATTGGCCTATCCCAGAACATTGCTGAGGTCAATAGCTCCTCGGACTCTATAAGATGCCGAAAACACCTCAGTCTTACAACCAGGGCTCCCCCACATTCCAGCAAGATGTGCTTACTAGACTGCCTGCTCGGGTCCTCACAACCAGGACACAGTTTATTTGCTTCTCTGCGCCACCCACAACAGGTCAACACCTCCCCAATATGAACCAAATTTGAGCGGAGACTTGGGAAATGTTGTGTTACTTTCCAATCTGGAAACGTTCTCAGATACTTTGGGAGAAAGCCAATTTTTCTATCTTATGGAGAAAGTGAGACTGCTACTGATGTCTCACGCATATGATCTAACATATGTATCCAATCCATGCGCATTAGTGCTTGTTTTGCCTTCATTGGATTGGCTACGAGGGTTTCCATGTCACTATTACAGTCAGCCAATACTCTAAATACCAAGTTCTGTAGATTGGACAATAGTGTTGACCTTGAATGTTCTAAGTGGACCCGTAAGGCCTCATAGAGGAAATTGGCTTGTGGGATCACAATATGTCGATATAGAGATAATAACTTCCATTCTGCCAGTGATTTGAGTGACCATAGGCCTAGCTCATATCTTAGGCTGGCCATAGGGAGATTCTGGGGAAGACCAAGGACCTTCTTCCAGATACTACCCTCTAATCTCTACAAATTAAATTCCTGAGAGGTTTTGCTTCTAGCCCATAGAGAATTATCGGGATCACGTTTGCTGTATAGTACTTTAACACAGGTAATATGGAAAACTTGCAGTATTTTCCCAATATTTTTTTCATTTGTGATGCTAATTGGGAGGCTTTTCCTTTGAAGTCTTGGTTGTTTTGTCCCACCTTCGGGGCTTCATACAGGGTGAAACCTAGATAGACAACTTCCTCTACCACCGGAATGGTTTGAGCTCCCAATGTCCAGACAAATTTGTGACCCTGTCTGCCATATCTCCTGAAGACTACTAGTTTGGATGTCCCCAGTTGATGATAGATCATTCTCCTTTATATATCATTACAGTTAATTTAGGAGCCGCTGTAGACCCACTTCTGTGTTATCTAGAAGGACGATGTTGTCAGCATACGCTAGTCATCTGATTGGATTGCTACCAATTTTAGGGCTTGCGAGAGCTGCAGGTTCTATCTCCCTTCCCATATCCGCTAAGTAGAGGTTGAATAGAAAGAGTGCCACCATGCATCCCTGTCTAACTCCCCCCTCTAGGTTCACATGTTCTGAAAGTTAGCATTCGCTGTCCAATCTTATTCTCACTGTGTTGTCCTTATGGATAGTGGCCAACATAGACAGAAGTGATTTCGATATTCCCCAACTTTCCAGTTTTAACCACAAACGGTCTCTGTTGACCAAATAGAAGGCACTCGATATGTCTATCAATGCACCGTAAAGTACTGGTCCCCACTTCAGATCAGATTTATCACTTAAGGTAGCTAGTATAATACCATTTAATGATGGAGAAAGACCTTTACAGAAGCTAGTTTGATGTTTTGACAAGATGTTACTTCATTTAGCCTAGTTTTCTAACTCACTCAGCAAGAGACTCACGGAAAGCTTATTTTCAACGTCCATGAGGGTGATCGGTTGGTAGTTTGTTGGAACCGTTTGATCCCCACTCTTAAAGATAGGAATAATAATGGGTGTCTTCCAGGACGGGGGGAAAAGTCTTCTCTCCACAATGTCTTTAAATAACTGCGTTAACAGCCCTGACTAGATATTTATGTTACCTTTTAGCACCTGATAAATCGAGCCATTTCGGCCTGCTGCTCGAGAGGATGATGTCTTTTTTTATCAGTTTGACAACATCACTCTCTGCAAAATCCAAAGTCCATGGAATATCAGGGATCTTAAAACTTGTTGCACCCAATGGCTTTTGATATTGGAAGGTCAGATGGTTGATCCAATCCGTTTCTGGCACTAGGTTTGTTTGGCCATATACTTATGGAGTCTCAGCTGAATTCACTACTGCCCACAAATTATGGGAGGTGTTATCACACAAGACGTCGAGCATCCCGTCTTTTTGTAAATGCTGAATTTGACGTTGCCTCGACCAGTTTTTGTAACCTTTCTTAATGGTATTTGCTCCTTTATTAAATTCTTCCTTATCTGGGATTTTTATCCTCATAGATCTTAGGATGTTTCAAATTATTTTTATAGCCCAGGTTTTTTTGTCAAATATATGCTGGTGTGTTGCCTGCTTAAATTGGCTTGATCTTAACGGGCAATCTAAGGACCATAAAAAGTCCTGAAAGAACAGTGAACCGCATTTGTGCTTCAAATCAGAGGCTGGTAAAGCCTTTGTAACTTATCATTCAGATGTATGCCATCTCTCCTATATTTCACCAATCTATTTTTGCCATTATTGACGACTAAAGATTGGTATAGATGTTCCATTTTCCTAGTGAGTTGGCAAGACATTTCCACCTCTAAGCATCTGTGATCACTTGATGCCCCATCTTTAATCTCAAAATGAGTACACATCTCGAGTGCTTGGGTGTATAAAAAAAATGTAATCTGTAGTAGAGATGGAATTTCCCCGTCTCCATGTTTCTGCGGGTGGAACATCCCCCTCTGTGGAACCATTCATCATATGGAATGCAAAAGCATTCCATATGCAAAGGCATGTTTCCCTCAGAAGGTCCTTTGCTGCTGGGCAAGAGCCTTGCGCAGGTAAAAACCAATAATCTTATCTATTTCTTCTGGGAGCCCCAAGGCAATATTTAATTTTGTGCATTGTCAAATAAAACCCATGCATTTATTGCAGTATCCACAAACAATAATTTGCCAAAAATAGAAAATACCAAAAGCAATTGTACAACCTGCAACCTGATCCCCTGGTTCCTTATTCTGACAGAACCTCCCTCACCACAAATGTCCTGTATGGACAATTCTCCATCAGTGTGATGACGACATTCCTTTGGGTAGAAAGAAAGGGGGCATGCCAGATGCACATAGTATGTTCTAGAGGCAGTTGTTGTATTATATCTGCCTGGATCGCCCAATTGAAGAGGTTGGATGGTGGTAGAACTGCGGTTAAGTAAGGTGTGCTTTGGTGATGCTTGAAGAAATGGGTTGGCACCAGTATTGTTTGACAATGCTAAGTGTGTGCAATTGGTAGCACCTTATGTGCAATAAGCAAGCCACTTGTCTATTTGCTTTTGCCCACTAGGCAATAACTTTGCAAGAAGGTAGAACAGTATGTTTCAGCTAGAAGCATGTACATAGTAAGCAACATTCAACAGGGCAGTCCAGAGAGCAGGGGGCTTGCAATAGCCAAATGTACAGTGAGTGATGGACCAGTTGGTGAAAGATGAATGAATATTTGCAGGGAGATGACATTCTGTGTAGGATAAAGACTGGGACCAGGGTTTCAGGGAGGATCTGCTGAGATATGTAGGAAGTCCTTTAAGGTACAAGAGATGGAGCTTCAAAGAATTTAGAATAAGGGGATGTTCTGGGTGTTGGGTATAGGGAGTTCCATTGATGGGGGATAGGAGAGTAAAGAAGTGGATGCATTAGGTGAGTGAGGTCTGAGAGTAAGTTAGAATTAAATAGGGTGCTGCAGGGAATGTTGCAAGGAGGTGGGTAGCAGGAGATGGCATTGGCCAACTATGAGAGGGATGGGCATGTCATTAATGGATTTAAAGACCAGAAAAAGAAATATGAGTTTCTAAGAGGCAGTCAGGTATTATTGGGGGAGAGGTCAGGGGTGAATGAAGGAAAGGTAAAGATGATTTGGGTGTCATCAGCAAAGAGGAGATAAGAGAACTCAAAGAAGGAGATTAGCTTTCTGATGGAGGATGTATAGCTAAGAGTAGTAGGTCTATCAGAGCCTTGGCTGACTCCTACCATGGTGGAGGTGGTGGGATCAGAAGTTAAAATGTTTCAGGAGATGGTGAAGGAATTTATGTCGAGGTAAGTGTTAATTCATGCAAGAGCAGTATTTTGGATTTCAAAGTTGGATAGGGTCAGGAGGAGAGATGTGTGGTCAATAGTGCCAAAGACAGCATATAGATCTAAGAGTATGAGGGTGGAGGAGAGCTTGAGATGGTGAGCAGAGGTCAGAAATATGGAGACATGGAAAGGGCCATTTTCATGGAGTAACAAACCATGGATGGACAGGGTCACTAAGTTTATTAGTTTCAAGACAGCTGAGAAACCTGTTGAAGACTAGATATGTCAGGATTTTAGAATAGTGAAGATACATGCCAGTGGTTGGTAGCCTACCAAAAGATTCTTAAGGATCGATAATACAGTGGACATCTTAAAACAGGCGTTAAATATGCCATGAGAGAGGATGAGATTAAAGATAACAGACTAATAAGGGCAGGTAAATTATGAAAGTAGTGTGACGGTCTGCAAGCAAATGTGTTCTGCAGGGATGCCCTTAAAGTTGTCTGTCCACATGATTGAAGTCAAATCAGTGGGTGAAGTTGGGGGAAAGGAGCAAAGGGAGGATCGGGTGGAGATGGGAGGGGAAGGGTAGAGAGAGGCAGGACAATATTTGTATATGTATATTGGTTTATAAAGTGCAAACCTAGCTAAGAAGCAATGGACTGCTGTTCTAATAATTTCGGGGTAGCAGAGGTCGGCGGAAGGAGAGGTTACAGGGTTTAGTAGTTTGGATATCCCATACTACATGTGAGGTATGTACATATGAGTTGCAGGTCCAAAGTGACTCACAGGTATTTGTTGAACAGCAGTCTTCAGCTCCTTCCTAAACTGCAGGAGCGATCCTTATTGTGAACAGGAAGGCATTCTAGTAGGATGAGGCAGAGCAAGAGAAGGCCTGCTTCCTGAACCTTCAAGGTTTATGGCTAGTCTAGCTGTGTTCATGGAGTAGTTGCCTTATATGTGATGAAAGCTGGTTGGATTCTCCCTGGTTTAAATGGGTAACCCTTGTAATTGTTTTAGGATGGAGGGGATGTGGTCATATTTCTTAGTTCTCATTATAAGGCGTGCAGCGGCTTGTAGTACGACCCAAAGAGGGTCCAAGTGTGTGGCTAGAATGCCATTGAGGAGGGTGTTCCCTTGATCGAGGTGTGAGATTAGCTAGACAGTGGTTTTGAAATCCTCAGGTGACAGGAAGGAGTTTATCATCCGGAAGAGTGCTAGTGGCTTTCAGACAGATTGGGAATTTGTGTTGCTCTGTTGCCAGATGGAGAGATTGCTGTCTATAATGGATGAACGTGATTTGGCATATGAGGCCAACTGAGGGGTGAATCCTTCAAGGTGCATGAAATTTAGCCATCCTTCTAGAGCCTCCTGTTTAGATGGATGGCCTAGTACGACACATTCTGTTTTTGTGGGATTGAGTTTCAGGTAGGTGCTTGTCATTCAAGCTTGGATGGAGATGAGACATACCTGAGAGTGAAATGTTTTATGTTTTAAGACATTTATAATGTGCATATTCCAAGTGAACTGGACAGAAAAACCTGTACCTGGGCACAGGAATGAACCAATGGAGTAAGAGCAATTGACAAATTAGGCGGGGCTAGCAAAGTGAGTTTTTAATTTCCTTGGAATGTCTATTAGGAGTCTGTCATGCGAAACTCTATGGGGTCAGTACATTTCACTTAGAGGTATAACTGAGTATTGTTAGGTTATTGGTGAAGTGAGATATTCTCGTCAGTGTGTAGCAACCAAGCTGGTCCCATATAAAAGTTTAAGATCACCGGGCTGAGTTTTGATCCATGTGGGACTTCTCAGGTTACCTGGCAATGGTCAGATCGGAAATTACCCATCCCAACTGCTTGTTATCTGCCAGAGAGATCAGAGTCAAAACAAATGAGGACTGTGCCTGTGAACCACATTCCATCTGCAAGTAGGATTATAAGTGTAAAGGATTTGGAGAGCATCATCTGTGATCTGGATTTTGGGAATTTCCTTGCTGCATCTATGTCTAAATCCAGAGTGCTGATCACAGAGCAGGCCATGTTGGTTAATCGGATCGTAAAGTTAGTTGACCAGTGAATGTAATATACGCGATCGACAAACAGGCATTGACTATTTGCAGGAGTGGGTTTAGGGACGATCCTGAGACCTGTTTCATGATGGTGGAGAGAAGAGAAGACTGTCTTTTCATGAAAGTAGGTTTTAGTAAAGTGAGAGTATAAACAATCATGTTGGCAAGGGTAGTAAAGGTTATCCAGGGTTGAGTCGAGCAAGGTTGGATCGTGAATGGGCTGGGGCCTAGATTTTGACACAAAAGGGCTTACTCCTGTTTGCTGCTGCCACAATAGTCATGGAGTAAGATGCAGCTTTGACTTCATTGATGAGTGCCTGAGGGATACTGTGTAACGCCTTTAAGGTGAGGAGGTTTCCGTGCCTGTGTGGTTTGTGCCAGCATTTTTCTTGTGTTCATGCAGTGTGTTTATTGTCAGTCAGTTCTTGGGTACTCCAGGGGATGGAGGGCTTTACCCTGGTGTGATGTGGTTTCCACATGTTTTTCTGCCAGTTCCTTCATGATTTGGGTAAATATTGACAAAAAAAGCATCGACTTTTGGGTTGGTTGGGCTGGCAAATGTTACAAGATTGTGTTCTGGTGATTCCTCAGTGAAGTTCTTAAAGGAGTGACAGGAAGACATAGTGAGTGTTCCCTGTCCCTTATTAGTCAGGAGGGTCTGTGTAAGGAGGATGGGGATAGCAGAATGACCTTTACAGCCAGGTGTGATCAGGTTGAGGACTTTTACAAGGGGTGTTGCTTCCCCTGGTGTGGATGTGGTTGATGACTGTCTTAGGTTCCTGGTAAGTGGAGATCGGCAAGGAAGATGCTCATTGAGTGTTTGATTGCTGATGATGTGATGAGATCGGGGATATAATCAAGGAATGATCCACACCTGTGGGATGTAAAAAGATGGGATGTAAAGTGGCAGTTTGTGTGTGAGATAGTGGGATGTAACAAGTGAGGAGCTTAATGGTGTTCCTGAGCACCCACGCAGTACAGGTGCAGGTAGATTTGTGAATGGCTTTCACACTTCCCATCTTCCTTATCCATGTAGTTGGATGGTGGATACTGCACCCAGCTGAGGATATCAAAGACGTGGGAGGAGGTTGCGGAGAGCTAAAGATGGGATTGAGTCTGTGTATGGTGGAAATGAGGTCAGCAATGCCAGTGGCATAAAGGACGGTTGAGTGATCCTTGATTAGCATCAGATTGCATGAGAGTAACGTGATGGGCCTGGGACGGGCAACAAGGATGCCTAGGGAAAGCTGGATACAAGGAAAAGCAGGTGGCTCCTGTCTGAGGAGGAAGATGGGGGGGGTATAAGGTTTATTTAAAACCACGCACAAATAACGAAATAATAAGGTATAACATAATTTAGAAATCTTAGATGAAAAGTAAAGGGAAAAGGTATTGCTTGACACTACAGAGCTAGATTGATCATCACTTCACCTAGTCTGACTAATCAAACCAGGATTTGGAGTCAGGATTGGGAAGATTAGTAGCTAACTAGAGATAACCAATTGAGTGTGGTTATTTGATAAAAGGACACATTACTGGAGATACAAATGCATTGAACAAGGTACTAATTCAACCTGCAGTCTGCGGGAGGTGGAACTTATGCCAATTAGGTGCCCCAACTGGTAGTCCTGAGTGAAGCAAGGAATATTGAGGAGGGCTTGTGGCACCTAGTCAGCATGCATCACTCCCTCGCAGCTTGCTAAAGCTATTAGCACCCATTTTACGGCAGCGGGTGATGACTAGATTGGGGATAATGAAGAAAAGTGAGAAAATGGTGTGCAGTGCTACATTGACATGGCGACACAGCACACTGTAGGAGGTTGGGAGGCGGGGACCAAGACCCTTGGGGAGAAGGAAGAACTGTGCGCCAGTGCTGTCTATGCGGGGGAACCCAACATGGAGGGCATGGGCCGCAGAAGACAGTTGAGGATGGGGGCACATGAGTGGAGGCACTTGAGAGATGCCGGAGAAGCCGAGATACACAGTGTGAGAGGTGGTGGGCTGGGGCAGCAAAGCCTGGCACGCTCGACTTGGCCCAGCCAAGCAAGAACAAAGATTCAGAGAGAATACTGGGTAATAGTGCCTAGAGTACATTCAAAATCATCATTCCTGTTTGGCTGAGCCCATGCAAACGCTGGGAACAGGGGGATAATCCCCATACAATCCTCCAAGATCACTGAATATCCACCATCATGGTCTTCACAAACACCTCTTTTTCATATACTCCATATGACATTTCTTTCTTGTTTCGGGCCCTCCACACCCATCTTGGTTTCCAGCTCACCTCCCCTTTATTTCTGGCCTCACATCAGCCTATTTCCTTATTAGCCTAAAAGTCCCTCCATACCGACCTACTTTCACGTCAGGTCATCCTGTTCATCCAAAGGGCAGGACCAAACTCCTACTATTTCTACCATATACTTTGTATCAAATTGACTTTAAAAATGTACTTGAACTTCTGAATGCACCACCACCCATGCAGATCCAATTCCAGCATCTTAGTACTGCATCAACATGTAGTTTTATTACTATACCCTAAACTCACATTCCTCTCAGTTATTTCTTGTTTAGTAACACCTCCAATATTCACATTAGCTAATAGATGTGGGTATCAACCCTTAACATTGGCAGATGCCCCCCTCCCTTCAGTTAAAGTTCCTGAAAACTAGACTTTTGCTCTTCATGTTCAAACTATCTCTTTCGTAACTTTGAACACTGTAACTAGATCTCCCTGCTCACATCCTTGCTCACTCTTTTCATGGCTGCTGCTTTTCGAACTCTCCTCCAGAGCCTCCTAGTTTATAATATAGCCAAACAATTAAAGTCTCTGGCCACCTTTCAATTATATCATTGTGATGCCCCTTTGAAACGTATCAATTCCAAACCAATGTCCTGTACATTTTCCCCAACAAGCCTAATTAACAAATCCGGTGGCCCTATTTCAGGTTATCGCTATGGCATCAGCATCACTTCTCTGGAATGCAGCCATCGCTTCTTGCCCATATGACTTTAACCTTCTCGAAGGTGGGCCCTCTTGCCGTCGACCCACACATCCTTTTTCATCAACTCTCATTCATTGCTCCCAAGCATAGGAGAAACACAATTAACATCATATCCATTGTGTTCTCAAAAAGCATTGTATTCTGTACTATCGCCTTGATATCCAGGTAACTCAAAAGCATTGCTTCCATACCCCTTAAAGCTAACGGAGTCGGTTCCAAACTCTTTAAGATCTGTCTTTAATCTATTGATGCATTTGCACAACATCACTAATATCTTTCAATAATCTATCCCTTTATGATGTATGATCCCTGTTTGGACATCACTTCGTTTTTGTAGTACACAGCAATTGTATTAATTTACTTTTTTTAAATGTTATTTTTCATATATCAAGCAGATAAAAACATACATTATCCTATTCTTCTTCAATGTAAAATAATATTACTTCATACATTAAACATCATGTTGTTGACAGAAATAAATGACAAAATAGTATTGGATGATGATGGTTTTTAAGCAAACATAATGAAAATGTTGTACTGTGAAAATGTGTTGTAAATTTGTAGTGTTTTCCAAAAAGGTGGACACACAAAGAGTATTGTATGATGCATGAAGTAAGATGATTGTGCCTTGAAGGTAGATGGGTGATCACATGCATGATTCTAACTATTAAATAGATAAAAAAGAAATAAAAAACAAAATAAATATTATTATTTTTTATTCTTTTTATTTGTGTATGTTCCAAAATGGAACTTTACAAAATTCTTGTTCCTGTATTCTTCAAGTCCTAGGATGCCTCAGCCAAGCATTTTCAATGTTTCTTGGATGGTCTTCACCAGGGCAATTTGCCACGTTGTTCTATCGCCTCCAATCAGTCTGAGCCACTATTGATCGGCATCGAAATGACCGTTTGCCCAGGAAAAGTCAAGGTATGCTGATTTTATCGCTTGGTTCCTTGGGCAGGCCATTAGTAAGTGGCGTATGGTTTCCTTTTCTGCGCCACAAAGACGGCACTCACTGGTGGCTGAAATACCTTGGATGTGGCGAATCTCGTTTGTTTCAATTAGATTTAGTCTTATCCTGAGCAAGTAATTCCTGGATGATCTATTTGGAAATGTTTTAATGTATCTCTGAAGTTCATTTACTTTGCACAGAGTATGTGGAAGATGAACTAGAAGTTTGTTGGCTGTTACTTCCGCTTGGGTGTATGACCAGTCGAGATTTTGGAGTTTTTCACACACTCTGACCGGATTCGAGATCAGGTCATCTTCTGAGCATGCGACTGAGGCCAATAATGATAAATTCTCCTCTTTCCAGTTAGTCAACATTTTCACTGAATCCGTTTTCATTTCTTCGCCTATCATTGTGTAGATGTTCTGGTCGACTTGAGAGATACACTTTCCGTAAAGCAGGACCGAGTTCATGTTTACCGTGCCTGCTAGAGAAAGAAGACTGAGTTTGCGTCGGATGGCCGGCATTGATGTTGAGTTAGGTAAGCACAAGACCTTTTTCCAGAAGTTGCCTTCTAACTTTGTCCAGAGTTTTTTTGGGATTTGTGACATTGCTTCTGCTCTGTATGTAATAGAAGGCACTACTTTTTTCTTGTAGAATTCAATTACCGGGATTGTCGAGAATTTTCCGAATTTTAGGTCGATGGCTTTGCCTTGGGCTGCTAACTTTTTGGTTTTTGATTTCAGGCTTTCTTGCATTGCACTTTCGTGACAGGAACTGTCTAAGGTCACACCCAAGTATTTGAATTCTTTTGTTCTTTCAATCTCTATACTTTCCAGGTACCACTTGTATTTGTCTGATCTTTTAGGTGCTGGTTCCAGGATTAAACTTTTTGTTTTGTCTTTATTAATTTGTAGATTGTTTTCCATCGTGTAACGTAGAAGATTTGTTAACTGTCTCTGCAGTCCTATCTGGGTCTGATCAAACAGGACGAGATCGTCGGCTTACATGAGTCGGCTGATTTGTACCTTGGGCAGTTTTGATGGAAAGGTTTTTGTAAGGTCTTCTGTTTCACCAAAGTCGCCCATGTAGGCTAGAAATAACTCAGGCGCAAGAGGGCACCCCTGTTTAACCCCCATGCCCCTGGGAATTTCTGCAGAGACTTGTCCTTGCAGGGTTAGTCGCACTCTGAGAGAGGTGTTTGTATGCAGGGCTTTTAGTGGCAGGAGGATCTCCTTAGGACATTTCCATCCCTCGAGTTTTGACCAAAGTTGTGACCTGTCTACCAGGTCAAAGGCCTGGGAAAGCTCTACGAAGGCCATAAAACATCTTGGTTTTCCTTCCAGAACCTTGCTCTTTAAAATGCAGATGACTAAGAAATTTGCAGATGTGCCGACATTTTTTTTAAGCCTGTTTGGAATCTGTCGTGGCATGGGGCTAGTTTTGCCCAAGTTTGTAGTCTTTTCAACAGTAAGGCCCCGAAAACCTTTCCGATGCAATCTAAAAGTGCGATTGGTCGGAAGTTTGAAGGATTGCACACGTCCCCCTTTTTGTAGATTGTGACGATGGTCGCTTTAGTCCACGAAGGTGGAATCGATTTCGATTTTGCACATCTAACAAAGATCTTTTTTAGGAGGTTTGACCACTCTGTGGGGTTTTTTTTAGGTCCATGTTGGAGATCCCGTCTGGATCGACTGCTCAAGAGTTTTTTTGTTTTTTTAAAGTCTCGAGGATTTCTTCTTGATCGTCAAGGTGTAACCAACTTGAGGGGTCATTTTCTGTGCAGCCGTCGTCCTCCTTTGTTGGGGATTCAAAAAGAATTGTGAAGTGGTCGATCCATTTTTACTCACCCATTGAGTTAATGATGGAATTTTTCTTCGATGGGGTTGTGGATTTTATGAGGGACCAGAATTCCCTGGCTTTGTTTCCACAGATCGCTTTCAGGACTTTTTCCGAATCTTGCTGGTACAGGAGAGAGCGATGGTTTTTTAGTTTCTGTAGTTTCTGGATGCTTCTGACAGTTTTTTTTCCTGTTGGCTGGGCGATGTTTGCTGTGTTTATGCATGGTGCTGGGGGTTTGAGATGTCTTCTTTTTTTTAGAAAAAGCCACGACTAGAGGCACATAGTCTGGTTCGGGGTTTTCTTCTGACAAGCCCTCTTCAGAGTATCTCTGTGTGAGCATCCTTACTGCCGAAGTTGAAATTTTAGGCGGTTTCCCGGATTGTTTACTTCGATGCTATAAGGCTCGTTGTTTGCTCTCCGGAAATTGGTCGACCAGGTTGTTATTAGCTGGTTATGGTCACTGGCTGTTGTTTTGTGGACCTTGAAGGTTGTTACAATTTCTAAAAAGGGGCGGGAGGCATAGATGTAGTCAATTGTAGCTCTCGACGTTCCCTGTTCCCATGTCAGCAAGCGGTCTTTCTCTTTAAAGACCGTGTCGAGGTTTAGCATATGTCGTGAGGACATCAACTTGCGCCAAAGATCTCCTCTCAGAACTGCTGCTGTGTTTTTCCCCTCTGTCGCACCAGATTTTTTGGATGTTATGTTGAGGTCTCAACAGATTATAAGATATGAAACCTGGCGTGTTGACTGGATTTCGTCTATTATTTCTTCCATCATATGGGTGAAGTGTTTTGGATCTATGGTCGCTGGGTTCCAATAGGTATTTAAGATTGCTATTTCTGTGCTTTGGGCCTTTTCAGGATTTCGAGTTCAATGAGGACTGCCAGTAGAGATAGGTTTGTGAGCAGAGTTTCTTTCATTTTCATTCCTGCACCATTCCTGCAAGCCACAAGTAGTCCGGATGATGGAGGGCCTAATAGGCCTTTTTTTGCAGGAGCCAGGACTAGGTCATAGCCATCCAAGATGGGTTTATCTATGAGCCATGTTTCTTGTAGGCAGATCACATCAAATGAAGCTAGGTCGGCATCATTCTGGGTTGTCAAATGTGTATATCCACGAGTATTCCAAGAGCAAAGTTTTAGGACAGTACGAGGTGGGTCGGCTGGCAAGATGTCATTGTCGTGGCTCTGCCGACCTTCGTATTGCTATTTATTCAAGTTTTTTGAGAGGGCTTTTGGGAGCCAAGACCAAATTCCCTGTAAATTTCCTTTTGATTGTGAAGTTTCCAGCGCTTTCATTAGGTCTGAATTGTATGTTTGCGGCTCCCTAGACATTCGTTTTTTTGGAGATTCTTTGTTCACTAATTTCTGTGGGGTTTTGTTTGAGCTTGTATCCCTGTTTTTTCCACTTGTTGAGTTCCTCTCACTTCTTCTTTGAGGATTGGCCGCCTCCTCGTACGATTTCTTTGTGTAAGAGTAGTCCTCACTCCTGTTTCTTGTTGAGCCTGTACTTGCAATCTTTGCTGCGGCGTTGACCTGTATTTCTCTGCGCTCACCGGTTGACTTTGAGTTTCCAGTCACCCTGTAGCCGAATTTAGATAATTTCTCTGCTTCTTCGATTATTCGGGACTGTATTTTCTTTGAGGCAATGTACAAGTAAGTTTTTGCTCTACGATTTGAGTGGTAGGGATCCACTACTTTCAGGTCCTCTGATTTGATCTGTCGAAGCGCTGGAATGAAGCCAAAGAGGGTTAAAATAAATATGATTGATGGATACTACAAATGAGAAGTGCAATCTGATTAGAGATCAAACGTAGTGGCTGGAAAGACTGTTTATTTATTTAAATTACTTATAGAGCGACTTTTGCCCATAGGCCTCAAAGTGCTTACAAGAAACAACACTTACAAACAAACAAATATGCGTGACCAAGGACACAGCACAGAAAAAGAACAAACCATTTAGGCAAGAAGCACAATATGAAAAGCCAGAAAACCATCAGTTCACTGTTTCAGACAGAGGAAGGAAGTTGGACTATAAGTCCCAGGTTCGAAGAGCCCATGGGCAAATATCTACACAGTCTCAGATAGAGGGGCAGGGTGCTAACTCCACACCCCACCACAATACAATCTCGGTTCCCCTGGGCACACCAATTGTCCAATTCTATCCTGTGCAAGAACTTCAGATCGGAAGAACGAAAAACCGCGCACCCAGATCTTGCACAAAGCCAAGCGAGGACTTTGTTGCAAAATGCATCTTTAGGTTCTCTATGAGAGGGTTTCATGACATTAGTAATAATGAAGTTTCTTTTGTCCATAACTAGGGCTTTGATGGATTCATCTTTGGGCATTAACAAATTGGATTTTCTTAGGCACTGACTACTTAACTTAGCCGGTCTGGGATTCAAGGACCGTCCAGGCGTCCTTCCACAGAAACAGCAACAGGCCCAGACGGGGTGGGACTATTGTTCTGTAGTTGCTAAATTCCCAGCAAGGGGCTCCTTTCATAGATGACAAACTCGGGGCTTGGACCACCTCGAAAAGCCCCTAAAGTGTGTATATTGTTATCGGCTTCTTTTAAAAGCGAGTCTGTTTGTGAAGAGCAGTTCACTTTGCTAGTGGGCAAATGGCTCACGGGTAGAACATTGGATGCTTGAAAGTTTTTCTCAGAAGAGTGGGCATGATATTTCTCAGCAGAAATGTCCAAAGACACTAGCCATGCCTCAAACTCCAGGGAGGTGTCCCAATAATTCAGCTCTTTAATAAGGGTGTCATTCCAAAACCTCCAGGACTAGGAGATAGTTGTCTTTTCAGTGCCCACCAAAGAATCTAAGGGGGAGGCGACATTGGGTTTGACAACCCCCTCCGCCCGTGGGGAAAGTGCCACAGTGATGGAGATTGACCATTTCCCACTGCTTTCAGGGGCTGAAGGGGAAACATGATTGACCTTAGTGACCCCCTCCCACCACAGCCACCCGGAGCGGAGTTGACAATGAGGTAGAAATCGGCAGTTCTGCACTTTTTTCGAGGTGGGTAAGGTTTTCTGGTCTGACTACCCCATGGGCTGAAGGTTTAGCCCTTAATTATTGGGCTTGTCAAGTGTTGAGCTGACTCTGAGCATTTAGTTGGAATTACAAAGGGCCTATCATAAGAGCCCCTAAGCTCTGGAGGTGTGTCAGTTCGCAAACACGCTCTCTTCTACGAGAGCTAAGGGCCAAGACTTCCGATAGCCGATCACCTTTATGAGAGGGCAGAATGGCCGAGGAGTCAGGCACGGAATTAATCTTTACGGGCCTCATTATGGGCCTCATTACGAATTGGGCGGCAATTCGGTGGTAATTAGGACTTCGTGGGGATTTCAGAATTACAGTAAGTGGTAATTCTGCTGAGCTTTTGGAGGAGAAGTGAAAGATTTACCTCCAGCATGATGCAGTAAACACAGTAGCAATTCCGTACTGCCACAAAAAAGGTGGTAACAGAAGTACTACCACTTTTTTACCGCACTGCCAAGCTGATAATGAGGCTCTTTGTCTAGATGTTTTGAATGCCAGAATAGAACAGTCTTCATTTCTTTATTTAGGATGTGCATAAAAGATTTATGACAGGTTTTATCTTGCATGACAAAAACGGACAGAATCCTTTTGTTAACCTGTTCCCTCACAACTAACCCGTTCTATCCTCCAGGAGAGCTGCTTTTATGTGCTTCAGACAATTGATCCCTTGACGTGGAAAAGTACTTACCAGGCCTTCCGGTCTGCTAATCCTGTCTCTGGTGAAACAATTGTTCTAGTTTCCCCTTTTGATTAGTCCTTTATTCATATTCATGCCCCTAACAGACCACTTGACTAAACAGTCCTGGGTAATCATGGCATTAATGAAGTGCTTCCGGTGGCAACACCCTCAGGCAGGGGGCATATCCTGTGGCAGAAAAGGGCCTCATTGTATACACTGGTTCATTCCAGCTGGGCCCATTGGCACTGAGTCAGTGACCTTGTCCCAGTAACTTGGGACAGATCGAATGTCGAGAATTCAATTGAATGCGGCTGCACCGCTCACTATGGTGGTTAACAGCATTGCCTGTGGATCACCCAGGCCCAATTGCATCCGGCTCAGGAGCCTGGTACCATCTTGCTGGTGGGGGGTCCACATGCTTTGATTGGGTGTGAAGGTGCATTCTCAGAGTCTACAGGACCAGCTGCTGTACTTCCAGAAGTCTTCCACGGCCACAGGTCTGCAGGTATACCAGAGTAGTTTCCCAGGATTCTTGGCCAGCTGTTATGTTGCATGTCCTCACAAATGCTTCTTATATCCGAGTCTAAGTAGTCCTGTGCTTCTTCATGGGCAATGGCCACTGTAGCCCTCATCCTGCTATTTCTACTCCACAGATCACCTGGATTCGGGCATCTCTTGTGAGCTTGCTTAGTGTCCTGATGAGGCGCTGTTCTCCAATACTCTCATTAGTAGTGGAGATCTGTACCCCTGTAGATTGAGCGAGGTGTCCAAAACGGCCTTCTAACTTTTGCCCCCTTATTGACATCCCAAGTTGCAAGAGCTGTATTTGCCCCATCCCAGATTCGATCTGCTACTTCCCTTCTGTGATGTCCTCTGCATAACTCCTCCCTCTGTTGCTGTAGGTGGATTGCCACTCCGTCACTGCAGTTGGGGACCCGAGTCATGACCTGAAATGTAGACAGAGGGACAGTAAATATAAACATGGCTAGAATGACATTTAAAACAACAAACCAAAATCTAAACCTATCTATCTTGTTAATAGTATCATACCAGAGAGACTGGCTATGCATTTGTGGCTAGCTGTGGAAAGCTGTGTGTTTCCTGCAGACAGCTGTGACTGACAGAAGTGCCAGCAAGTCACAGCGTCGCTCAGTTTGTGCGACGCTGTGGCTGGCTGGCACTTCTGTCAGTCACAACTGCCTGACTCAATCATGGCGACAGGCTCATCACCCATCACGGCTGTGGCCATGGTGGGATAATGACCCACTGGTGCTTGGTGGCACCAGAGGCTCAGCCTCACTTTTTCGATGCCGTCGATGTCTGGCCCCGGCCCACTAAAAGCACTGTGTGTTTTCAATGGATTCCATTAGAATCTGAATGCTTTCTGCTGGTGTAAAAAGCAGGTGCATTCCAATGGAATATACAGCATTTGCACCAGCATGAAAATGTCGTGTTGGCATAAGAGCTGGAGTGTTTGTTTGCATAATGCAGAGGAAGGGGCAGGCGGAATCGGAAGTAACAATCTGTGTCCTCCCTCTGCCATAAAAATGAATCAAAATATGGCATAGAGTGAAATGCATTAGTGACATTTTCCCGAATGCATTTTGCGCATGCATTTCACGCTACGCTTCCACGACCATGAGCACATTATGTATTATAAAGCAACACAGGTGTACAAAACAGGAAGCACTTTTCATTTCAAGGCCTGCATTAAAAATAAAACGCACTGTAGCATATTCGGTTTTTGTTTTTGCGGCTGTGCCTCCAAAATGTTTAAATTGGCATGGAAACCAGTACATATTTTCGGGTTCCGAATGTCACCCAGAGGAGGATGACTACAGAAGCATAGGAAGGACACGGCCATGAAGGCTAATGAGAGCAAGGGGAGGGGGCAGCCCTGTGGCTAGCTGTGGGAAGCTGTGGTGGGAAGCTGTGTGTTTCCTCCAGGCAGCTGTGACTGACAGAAGTGCCAGCAAGTCACAGCGTCGCTCAACCAGTTTGTGTGACGCGGTAGCTGGCTGGCACTTCTGTCAGTCCCAGCTTCCTGACTCGATCGTTGTAGCGGGCTCATCACCCGTCGTGCCTGAGGCCGTGGCGGGATAATGACCCGCCTTTGCTTGGTCGGATGGGTTGGGTGGCGGGGGGGGCCTGGCACAGCTGCACTTTTTGGAGCCTCCCGGTGCATGGCCCTTGCTGGCCCTGGCACAGTTAAAGCCAGGGGCGTTGCTAGGGGGGGGCTAAGGGGGCTATAGCCCCTGATCTTTTGGTTGTAGCCCCGGATAGAATCTCCGGAGCTACAGCCAAAAGACTAGCTAGCCCCCAGTCCCAACAGTTCCGACATCAGTTTAGCCCCGGGTCTTTTCCAGACCTAGCAACCCCCCTGGTTAAAGCACTGACTGTTTGCAATGGATTCCATTAGAATCTGAATGTTTTCTGCTGGTGTAAAAAGCAGGTGCATTCCATAGGAATATACAGCATTTGCTCCAGCATGAAAATGTCATGCTGGCATAATTTCTGGAGTGTTTGCATGATGCAGAGGAAGGGGCAGACGGAATCGGAAACTGCAATCTGTGCCCTCCCTCTGCCATGAAAATTTATAAAAATATGGCATAGAGTAAAATGCATTAGTGAAATATTTCCGAATGCATTTTGCGCATGCATTTCACACTATGCGTCCAGGAACAAGAGCCCAGTATGTAAAATAAAGCAACATAGGAGCACAAAACACTTACAGGCTTTGTTTTTTACATGCTAATTGTGTGCAGACCAACAACATTAGCACTTTGATGCTCTCGGTTCCCCTGCTTGCAGTTTTAAACATTTACGAGGCGGAGATGCAATAGAATGAGTAAAGTTAGGCAAACTTGCTTTTACTCTTTCATATTCCTCTCTATCTCATGAGCAAGTAAACACTGGCCATAATTACAAGTATGGCGGTCTGGAAATAAGGGTGCGTGTAGCAACGTTCCGGCACCCTTTCCGGACCGCCATACTACAACAATGCTGGTAGCGGCCACTGATCCCTTGGCATGCCTGACCTGCTGGGTTTTCAGTCCCCTGCCGGCATGGTCGTAACTGAAGCACCGGCACTTTTAGCAATGGTGCCCGTGCTTCCCCATTCCCGAGGAGTCACTGTGTTATGGGTTCGCCCGGTAACCCGCCGCCTACCGGTGGGTTTTCCAGCAACCCCGTAGTGAGGCACATCCCCGCAAACCTGGTGTCCTGTCAGAGCTCATAGCAAGAAAAAGAAGGCTGTCGGGGTTGCTGAAATAAAGCTCGGTGAGCGAGTGGTTTTGGATTCTCTGTGTGCTCCTGGGAGGCGTGTTGGAGCAGTTATTAGTCTCAGTGAGACTTTCATCCGGCACTGCGAGCTAAAGGCTCTTGCCGCATCGGATCGGAGGAGCGCTTCCTGGAGGAGGCGTGGTGTGTATTGCACGTGACCACATCACGTGACTTGGCTTCCCTTCAAAACCCGGAGGCTGCCGCCCGCCCAGTGTGAGCGAGTGGTTTTGGATTCTCTGTGTGCTCCTGGGAGGCGTGTTGGAGCAGTTATTAGTCTCAGTGAGACTTTCATCCGGCACTGCGAGCTAAAGGCTCTTGCCGCATCGGATCGGAGGAGCGCTTCCTGGAGGAGGCGTGGTGTGTATTGCACGTGACCACATCACGTGACTTGGCTTCTCTTCAAAACCCGGAGGCTACCGCCCTTGCGGCTTTAAGCCCGGCGGGGTCAGGCCCTTCGACTGTTGTGCGGCTGTTGGGGAGCTGAGGGGGCGAAATCACTGTATAGCGGTCAAGTAAGGGCGCAGAGTACTCCTTCGGAGTTCTTCATAATCGACTATTCTGCACAGTTTCTATTTATTGATGTTCTTTGTATGGGATTTCCCGATCAATATACTTGCACTTACTTTTAGTACGACAGCGTGCAGTGGTATCTAACTGTTTTTAAATTTTGTATGGTCAAACAAATGATTGGTTAGGATACCTTTTAAAATATTTTTGCAATACTTAACTTTACTCAATCCATACTTATATATTTTTTTTTTTATAACTTCTCTAAGAGTGGTGACCCCCTGAGTTTATATAATGGGAGTCACACTCAGAAGCATGGGAAGTATCCCAGAGGAATCCATAGTACAGGGGGGTAGAGTCCCACCACAGGTGGTAATCTCTCTTCCACATTTGTCGCAAGCGTTTCAACCTGTTAAGTTGGGTTCTGCTCCATTCACTGGAGAAGTGACTCTGGTAGCCCCCCAGTGAAGTCTGACTTCTCCAGGTAAAGAGGTTCCTACGGATTTTGGTCCAGAGCAAATTAATCAAACGGACTCTATGGTAGAGGTGGTGGGAGTTATAAACCGGACTCTGTTAAACATTGAGTCAAAGATGAACTTTTTGGCTGACAAACCAATGGCGGTGGAGCGAGATTTAGTATCAGACACTTCCATATTGGGCCCACTGTTGTCCCATGAACTTTCTAGGAAAGTTCATGGCCCAAGAGACCCTAAATGGAAAGAGCCAGTATCCGCTGTCTTCTCACCTAAGCAATGGGGCTATAAGGAGAAATTGTCACAGTACCAGTTCAGTCACAAGTACGAAAGGGAAATTGGGCGAGGGACGAGACTTCCCCATTATTACTCCAGGGCAGTGAAAGTGTTAAATCAGGGGATGACGACTTCCTAGTGGAGAAGCCAGAGACTGAGGCTGAAGATCCAGAGGTTATTGAAACTAAAGAAGTCTCCCTACATGATCAGCTACCCCCGGTAGATGAGCTATCATTTCCGGTTCTCTCTAGAATTATGGACTCTATGGATAGAGGCTACGATACATTGAATTATGAAATTCGGGAGTTAAGACAATCAATGAAGGAAGTACTGAGTAAAGTGCACTTCTTGGAAGGCTACATAATGGCAGTCTCAGTTTTAAATACTGTAAACCCAAATAAGATGGACATTGAGGGGTCTGGGGTGGTACAAGGAAAGAGTGCTGAACTTAAAAATTTGGGAATACAGGGGGAGAAGGCTGAGCTAAAGGGAGACTGTGCTTTAGTAGTTCATGAGGTATCAGAAATAGCCCTCCCTTCAGTATCAATGTTGGGGAAGGAACAGGTACAGGAAATCAAGCCGCTGAGTAGTAGCCCAAAGGTGAGCAAACTTAGTAATATAAACAAGCAGTCTCTTCAGCAAAAAAAACCTAAAAACTGTAAACCCCCACCTTCACAACAGAATAAAGGGTCACGGAAATTCCTACGTGGATAAACACATGCAAATTGATAGAGACATATTAGACCAGAGAGAGAAGGATTTCTTTATAAACAGGAAAAGGGGTCTAAACAAGGAATCAGTAAGGGTTAAGGAAGCTGACAAGGTTTCATCTGTGTTGGATACTGTGCAGGAGGGTGATAGTCCTTCCTTCGATCTAAGCAATATATCCGTCTATCCAGTAGACATGGGAGAGGTAGAGCCCGAATGGACTAAGGGACTAGAGGTTATAAAAAACATTGAACCTGGAATTGGGAAGGGAGTTGGAAAGAGTTGTCCTCTGGTAGAAGGACTATCGGTCCCACCATTTATAACAGTAGGAAAGGGTCTGGTGAAACCTTTGGTAGATGCTGTAGAAACAGGAAATTTACCGGCTCCTAAGTTGTATGCAATTTTCTCGAAACCCGGGGTGGTGAAGACGGACTCGGGGAAGCTGCCACAGCTAAGGGTTCCTCAATTAGTGCCTTTTCCGACCTCGAGATTAGTGGAGGAAGTGGGCCTGGGGACCTCAAAATGTAAGTTCCTGGATCAATCGAAGGGGGTGAGAGAGAGTATGGGGCAAGCAAGATCGCCTAAAAAGTGGAATCCAAGGCAAGAGCCAAACTTGGAAAAAAAGACGCCTGTTAACGGTGAGTTAACCATCTTCATGAGTCGTCTTTTCGAAAGCTCTAATAGATACCCTTTAAACAGACATTATATCTTGGCTTTAATGCAGGAAATCCAAAAGTTGAAATTGATATCCTCAGGGGACATTAAGACGGTAGAATTCATCTATGACGACTGCCTAGATATTGTAAGACTTCATCTAAGGTCACACTTAACAAAGGAAATAATATTGGGGGAGAGAGAACGCTTCCTAGCCCTTGGTTTTGAAGTTACAGACACAGGGCCCTCAATTTTATCAAGTTTTGTACCCATCCACCAAGTAAAGAAAGGCAAGATACAAGATGAAAGAGAAAGATATAACAAGGAGATTTATAGTTCCAGAGGTTATACGCAAGTTCCATTTGGCAGAGGGATAAACCAGGAAAGGGAGGAAAATCGATTCCAACACACATGATGGTCTAACTGGTCAATAATTACATGGAATTCGAGAGGACACAAGAATATTATGAATAATCACGAACTCTTTTTAAATTTTGACATTATTTGTTTGCAGGAAACTTTTTTGTTAGATACACCCATGATAGATGGATTCAACACAGTCTACGTCAAGGCCCAACGGGGAGCGAAGGGTAGGCCGTTTGGGGGTCTCCTAACTGCAGTTAAACGTTCTTTGGGGCTTTCAATGCAAGTAATTGAGGTAGACAGGTCAGACATTCTGGTTGTACTCTTAGAATGGCAAGAAGACGATGAGAGTCCCACAAGCAAATGTTTCCTGGTAAACGTTTACTTCAGTCCCTTAAAGGATACGTTGGAAGAAGCCTTGATGGCAATTTCTTTCACATTATTGGGAGAATTTCCAGAGGAGGGGGCCTCAGTGATAATTGTTGGAGACTTTAACGCAGAATGCCTCGACGAAAAGTGGTATCTAGAGATTGATAGAAAGTCTGTCTGCAAGGAATCCCGGGAGAGAGGGAAGAGGATCACCCAGGAATTTGAGGCATGGAACCTAAGTATAATCAACGGTAACATACAGATGGACATTCCGCCAGCTTTTACATGGCAGAATGGGCTGTGGAAATTAACAATAGATTACATCTTCATTTCGCACGATCTTATCACAAAAGGAGTTTCCCTGGAAATAAAATTCCTGAAATGGAGCGACCACTCCCTCTTGGAATTTAAATTGCTTGGTGTGGCAAAACATAGCGAATCAGACACTGTGGGAGTGGAGATAAACTCAAGAAAGAATGAGGTTAAGTGGGCCCCTAGAATTGCGGCGGCATTTTTGTCTGGAATCGTAAATTTGCCAGCAAACAAGATGGCCCGCTTATGCACAGCAGAAGGATACCCTACTATGGTAAGGGAGTTGTTAGGAAGGTTAACAACAGATAGGGGTCTAACCCAGACGGTGGCAAGTAGGAAGGGTTCTCACTCCTTTGATATAGAAGTTCAGGTTCACAAAAAGGAACTACATCGAGAAGTGAGGCTTCTCAAAAAATCTGCACTTCCGGGTTACATGGAAAAGGTGAGGAAATTAAAACAAACATATAGGAATTGGGCAAAAGGTAGAAAGTACATATTATACATTAAGGACGCCGAGAGAATGCTGGCTTGTATGTTAGGGAATAGGCCGGGTATATTTTGGGACCTAATTAAACCGAAAGGTACACAAGATTATCTTCAGGCACAGGCGGTTAGTGACATTGGCTGGGTAAAACATTTCTCAGATTTGTACAGGGTGGAAGGTCTAGACCAGTCAGTAACATGGCCAGAGGCGGACTGGAGGGGTGCTATAGAATGGGATCTGGAGGATTTAAAGATCTTGATAAAGAAAAGTAAGTCCTCGAACGCACCAGGTCCAGACGGTCTCTCTAACCTGACCTACAAAGGCAATTTAGTAGTTTGGTCGCAGGTATTGTCTGCTTTGTTCATGGATATTTTGGCTAGTAATTCGTTTCCTTCTACCTGGTCAGCAGCAACCCTAATCCTTGTGTTTAAAGGTGGGGATAGGTCCTCTCCTAATTATTATAGACCTATATCCTTACTAGATGCCTCGAACAAAATATTTGCGAAAATACTGCTGAAAGCTCTACAAAAATGGGCCGTGGAATCAGACTCCTTAGATGTTTTTCAGTCAGGTTTTCGGCAAGGGCTGAGTACATCAACCAATTGCATGGTGCTAGATTTATTAGCACATCAAGCAAAGGAGCAAGCACAGCCAGTATTCTTTGCTTTCTTAGATATTAGTAAAGCTTTCGATATGGTTAACAGGGCCCTTTTGTGGAAAAAATTGTACGACAGGGGGTGTCCCATAGCCCTGATAAGTATTCTGGTGGCCCTCCATACAAACACAAGGATTAGGGTAAGGTTGGACGAACTGGGTAACTTTTCCCCTTGGATACAGACAAACAGGGGCTTAAGACAGGGGTGTGTCTTGGCACCCTTTCTTTTTTGCTTGTATTTATTGGGACTTGGATGCTGTATGGATTCCGTAAAAACTTTCCCTCCAAGATTGGGGGCTATGGTTGTCCAATACTTACTTTATGCAAATGACATTGTTTTATGTGACCTCACAGCTATTGGGCTCCAAAGAGCTTTATTAGGCGTAGAGGGGTTCCTGGAAAAACTAGACCTAGCACTAAATACTGTAAAATCAAAGGTTCTGGTATTTAAGGGGAGTAGGAAAAATTGTAAAGTACTGCCCTGGTACTTGAAAAATGGCAAAATAGAAGTTGTAAATTAATTTGTGTACTTAGGGCTGACAATTTACGACAAATTCTCTGGTTCCGAACTACAGGAAGATTTACGGGCAAAATTTGCAGGGGCTGGCATACAACTTAGAATTTTCGATGGAAAATTCGGTAGATACTCTCTTTTACCAGCCCTAAAATTATACAAACAACAATTAACCCCAAAATTAATCTATGGAGCACAAACTCGGAATCAGCCGATTAATTGATCATTACTAGAGGGGGCATTATGGAAAGGTTTGCTCCAACTTCCGCAGTCAGTCCCTTTAGTAGGGATTCTGTTTGAATTAGGCTTGCTACCAGTACAAACTCTGGTAGATTGGGGGAAGCTTCAGTTGCTGGTAAATATACTGAACCCACCAGGGTCGTCAATATACGAACAACTAAATCTGGTAAGACTTCAGGGCGGCTGTAGGGTTCTCAGGGACTGGGTTCAGAATTGTCAATTAATGCTTCAGCAGGCAAATATTCCTCTGGAGGAACTGGAGTTGACACCAAAGGTTGCAAAACTAAGATGGTGTAGACATGTATGGTCTAACTTGAGATCTGAGATAATGGAGTACAAATGCTTTGGGGATCATTTTCTTTGGTCATGTAAAAGCTTTAACACACTTGCACCTTATCTTAAAAAACATCCTTCGCGATCTTTTAGGTCTCAAGTCGTAATGCTCAGGTTAAACTTATTATAAACAAAAGAACGACTGAGTTGTCGGCGAACATTTCGCAAGATCAGAGGCTATGCCGGCACTGTAACACAAACATTGAGACCTTAAAGCACTTGTGTGTGACTTGTCCAAAACTGATTGATTTGCGGACATGCTTTTTAGCAGGTTTGGTTTACTCCTCCGAGAATGAACTATGGTGGAGGATAATGAATTGTAATGAATTAAGTTTGACCATACATGTTTTAGAATTTTTAAAGAAAGTTGCTGTAATTTTATAAAGGTTGGTTATTTGTATGCTGGATTGTGTATCTGTGGATTGTACGTATATGTGTTAAAAGTACCTTAGTACTGTATAACACAATAATAAAATAATAATAAAAAAATAATAATAATTGTCTGAAAAGAAAAATTCAATTTGAGGCGCTGTTACTAATAGATTTCTATGGAATCCGCCTGCTCATTAGCAGGTACTAACGTGAAGCAGATTCAATAGGAATCCATTCATTTTCCTCATTGCAGGTTTAAAATGAAGTGTTTACACGAGACGGAAAAGGTCTGCAAGGCAGAGTTCTTCGCTCCATACCCCTCCTCCACCCCCATCAGCACGAAATTGGGCTGGAGAGTTAAATAAAGGCATGACAGCAATACCCCCTGCATTTACACCTACATTTAATGCACCACCCACTGTGCAATGAGACTTTTAGGCAAGAATAGAAGAGCGCGGTGGAGTGCGGGGGCGAAAGGTGAAAAAGACGATAGGTTAGTCATGGCTTTAGTGGGGGTCTGGAAGAGGCCATTTCATAACTTGGGTTAATGCACTATTTAAATACCTAAAATGCACTTTTAAGAGCATGCAGTTGGCTTTTGGGCCTATGCACCGAGTGAGCGTAGTGCATGTGCAAAGTGCATCATTCAAAATAGCGCATAGGTTTGAGGTTTCATGGGGTGCATTATTTTCCCGCCATTTTATGTAACCGTATTTTCGTGGCTGAACGTGCTTGAGAATGCACGATGGTCATACAGCGCAAGCGCTACTGATGCCAAATTAGAAAGGATCTCATTTTTTAAAAAGTGATTATTTCATGGAATTAAAAGTGCCTCCCACAATTAACGATTGGGGGGGCGGGAGGGGGGATTTACAGTCTGTTACTTTAAACCAGCATGAAAATGTCATGGTGGTGATATACCAGGCAGTGTTTGCAGGCGGGTCTTTGGGAGCAGGCAGACAAGAAAATCCTGATCCGTTCCCCAATCCTGCCTGCAAAAAACGTCCAAATTCTCCTTGGTCGCTAAAATAGGTGTTAAAAAAAACAGATGTATAACCTGTAACTATAACCAAAAGGCATTCAGGGTTAGTCGGGCCTGCAGCACATGCTGAATGGGGGGTCAGCTGTCCTTGGGCAGTGGAGCCAGGTTATATATGATTATGACGTGCAGTCATTGGTTCAAGGATGGTGGACCCTGTCAGTCATGCAGTGACAATGCGTTGCAAGAATCGCTTGATGAACCAACCCAGTTACAAGTACACCTTGTAACAGATATTTCTTTGTAGAGCACAGTTCAGAGGTAGTAGAGTAACTTACATACTTTCTATTAATTATAAGGATTAAGAGACATATAACCCACTAACCCAAAGGCTCACATTTCTGCATACTTAACTCACACAAAAATCCACACAACCACCTTCTCGCACAGCAAACCGCACGCACTTCACCACAATGCAACAACAAACAAACGACACATAAGTCGCACCAACAGCACGCGAGGACTCACATAGATCCGATATTCACACCCAAGCTCAGGGCGCAGTGAAAACGGAACTGAAGCTGCCCACAGGACACCACCTTTCTCACTTTCCTACTCCCTCTTCACCCGACTAACCCACCCCGCCTTCTTGTTTCCAGATCCGCCTGAGCTCCTGGGGACCAATTCCGTCTGGCGACAGTGCGCGGTACAAATAACATTAACATGTCGCGCGTTAACACCTGTTTCTAGCACCTATTCCAACAACTCCTGGGGGAAGGGGCAAAAATGAGCCCCCAAGACTGCTTAAGCGCATGGAAACCTATCAACCAGGTGACACGAAACACAGTGGACACCCGCACTGTAGGGGGAGTTGGAGAAGACTTGCAAACATGAGGGCTTTACGAGCACTGATGCCAAGCCATTATTATCAAGATGCGTTTCCAATTTTCCAACCAATTCCCTTCGAATGGTGCATCATCTTTACATTCCGCATCTCCCGTTGCTCCTGCATGTCCATTGGTTAACCTCTGTTCTATTTTGTGATTGGCTGCACTGCTAGGAACCCTGCAATCAATAAAACAACCTGGACACTTCACCTGGAGCCTGCTGTAGGTCCACACTATCATTCACTTGAATACATGGACGAATTGCAAAAATCCCAGAACAGAAACATGGTCGCAGATCAAAGCGTATAAAGCACGGTTCTATGAAGGTTTGCTGATTTTTTTGATTTTTTTTTCCTAATGGAAAATTCACTGAATTTTCATTTTGCCGTTTTTATCACTTTTTTTTACCACAGAAATCAAGGGGAGACGCCCACATCCATCTTCCACCCCACCCATTCTATCTACCTTACCCAAATTTATCATCTGTGAAAAAAGAAAAAGTTGTAAAAAATGTGGCAAAAACAGAAAGTTAAGCACAGTTCAGTCTGAGTTCTAAGGCACTTACCAAGCGACCGCTCCATTACATGTTCTAGGTTACCCTGGAATGCTACCATTTTACGTTATAAAAGCGTCATGGGAAAATCCAGGGAGCTTTGTATCGCAGTGCCTAACGGCGAGCTCTGTATTACAAGTCGTCTCTGTGTTTATGGAATAAGAAATATCATCCCGGAAATCTGGAGGAACCAGACTAATTGTTGATCCATCAAACTACCCGCGACACGCCCACAAGAAATTATGAGACGGGGCTAGAGTAGAAAAATCAGCTTTCACAGCTGTAGGCACCCCTGGCGGATTTCGAAAATAGAGGAATCAGTGCGTCCTTATTTGCGCATCAAGTTAAACGTCTGGGACAATAGCGAACACACAATGGAACACAGCAGTCGCCATTAGAACTGTGCCCTGACACAACCCGGTAGCACATACATGCTTTTACCACCATTGGAATTGCACCGCCTGCACCCACGCCCAACCTCAGAACGTCCACAATGTGTTCTAGGGTTGAACAGGTTCTGTGTGGCTATATTTTTGCCTCACGAGTGTAGCACCACACGGGCCTTCGCTGGAGTATGGATAGTGCTTTTGAAACCAATACCGAATAACACCGCCCCACTGGTCTTATATTATTCTAAATAAAAAGCAGAAGTCAAAATGGCCACATTATACTGTCACTCAGATAGTGTCCAAAAACAAAAACATTTGAATTTCACCAGCAGCACCTGACTAAAATTTTGTACAACGTAAACACCACATCAGACACGTCAACACTGCACAAGGTGCTATTATTGAAATGTTGCTAGAAGGATTCCACATATACAATTAGTCCTAAAAATAAAAGTGGGGGGGGGGGCTCATCAACAAATGCAATGGGATGTGACGTCGCCAAAAATTAGCATATCAAGGTCAAATATGCACATTTCATTAAATTGCCTTTGCATAACCACCCACATTGCACAGGACGAATGACATTTGCCTTCCATAAAATCAACACATACACAAAACCAAGAGAGGATATTTTCTTAAAATGGTGTTTTTGAAAACGTTAAAAGCTGTGCATGTATTAAACTCCAAGAAACAACACACATGTTTTCCCTGGAACTTGGAGTACCGAAATGAAACATTTCACCTTCAGTTGTTTGATATTTTTTATCAGGTTACATAGTTCAGTGGTGGAGTGTCTGGCCTGCAAACCTGACAACTGCAGCCTGCAAACCCGACAACTGCGGTTGGATCCCGAGGTCGGCTGTAATTCATACATTCAAATGTTTCTCATCTTAGGTGGTGGGGGGGAGGACTGAGTCCACCCTCTGAAAAAAGTGGGTCCACTACGTCCACCCACGTGTGTCCTCGACTTGAGCACTGAATTTACTTCCAAAACTACCACCCAACTCAAAAAACGGTGTCTAAGAACGCTTTAGAAAAGCCAACAAAATAAAGTATGTGGTCACAGGCTTACACTTACCCTTATAGAGGTCAGGGGCCATGCCCCAGCCCAGCCACCTTCGGACACAGACACAGTATTACAACTCCACAGGTATTTTTGGTAGTCACAACACTGCATGATACAATACTACCACAATGACAGCATACCAAACAAACCTGAGTATGGGGGTCTACCGTGCATTTTCCTCTGATCAATAACTAGCATGGTCGTTTACGACACACACTCCTCCAGTGTCGGTGTCGGCCGTCCCGGTGTCAGGAATGCACGGTAATGGTATCCCACTTGCGAAGTGGAAGCTGCCACCAGCCTGGACAGTACCAATCACTGAAGCCTTACTCGAAGGGTGCATCAAGTTCTCCTCTGGTCAGGGACTGATCTTACACCTAAACAATAATATTTTTCAGAATATCAAATCCAGTTTTTCGAGAAAACTTGGACATGGCTTCCAAATGGCATCAAAATATTGGAGCTGAAAAATTCTCTCTGAGACGTTCTTAGAGAACACGCTCTCTTATACAAGAAGGCCGACAGTTGCTCATGTTAGTGGGCATCATTAATCGGTACACCAACTCCTCCTCCTTCAACTCTTCCTTGCAGTGCAATTCCCTATAAATTCTCCCACCAGTTCCTTATGTGGGATCAGATGTAATCCAATTAGTAATGGTTCTTCTGCCTTGCATAGCCACTGCTACATTCTTTCCGCCTTGTCCAATACCATATGCCCATAGTGAGCGTATAAACTGCTGCATATTTCTTTTGTAACCCCCTCTCTCTGTGTATCCGTGTGTACTGACCTGTGTAATGTCAGGCTTACCGTATCCATGGACATTACTTGCTCCTTCCATTCTTTTTCCACCCCCCATGCAATGAACACCATCATGCTGTAACTGCAACTCCTGCTCCCTTCCCATTTTTACACCCTGTGACTATCCCAAGTAGTCCAAGCACTCTTCAGAGCTTGGACTACTTAGGACCCTACCTAGTCTCTTCCCAGAGGTGTCCTGCTTGTATACCTGCTCACCTCTATGTATTCCCTAGACATTTGTGTGTCCGCTTTCAATCCTTCCCATCTGCCTCTTGGTCCTTCACACAATTCCATGATAACCATAACGAGGCTGCCCCTACGTTTCCCATGCCCATGCTTGGGGACCTTGACCATGCCCTCCTTTCTCTAAAGGACCGCCTGTCTTCCAAACCTCCAATAAGCGGCCCTTCTCCTATGATGTCATTCCCAGTCCCAAGGCCTTTCAGCCTCTCTTCTGCCACTTCCGGCTTCAATATTCCTTATTTCTGATTACCTACCAGACACATTCCCTGAAACACGCCCTCTCCTTTTCTCTTTAATGTGGCAACTCCCCAAACATCAACAACAGTCCTGCACTACCTGTAGATGGCAGTGGGCCTCGGGCTACCTCACCCATTCTGCTCAATGCTGCCATGAGCTGAGCTTGTCAGGTTAAACACAGCACCAGTGCTGTAAATGGAAATAAAATTACTGGGTTCGGGGGGGAGGGGGGGCAAGGGCAGGCGGGGCTGCTGATGTGGCCCCAGGCCTGGTTACACAACACAGTGGGCCTCATTATGACTTTTGCGGAATGGGTTAACAGGCTCCGCTAATAAGTAAATTACGAGATCCCCTCGTGGAACACGGTAAGGTCGTAATCGGCCCGTTGTTAGCTCCCTCTCCCATTCCCATTGAGCCCTATGGGGGCTCCAATGGGGAAGGCCCTCCAAACTCGGAATGGCCCGGTAATTCCCCATTCAGGGAACCCTGGACCCGGTTTTGGAGGCAGCCATGCCGCCAATAGCGGCATGGTTACCGCCAAACCCGTAATGAGGCCCACATCTCTTCATAGAACCGAAGCCTGGCCATCTGCATAAAAGCAAAGAGCATTATGGGAACATAGGAATGCCAGCAATTTCAAATGTGAAACATGCCTGATAGTGATTCAGCAAAAAAACCTTTTAAGCGAGTAATCTAAGATGGACTCTTTCTTTTCATTAGTCACAATACTCCCCCTAGCAAAACAATGTCTGCAAATTGCAAGAAAAAATATACCAATTTTGAAAGCTGCTAAAGAGTATGTGAGGCTTTGGCTGTTTCTGCATTCAGTCCCCTGTACTGGCTTGAGGGCATATCTGAGAGTTTCCTGGGCTGTCCCTGGGACATAGAACTCTTGCGAGCCAAACTTTTCCAGAGCTCTGCTCCGTCTTGTTCCAGCCCATTTCCTACCCGGCGTAGCACCCAATCTGACAATAGTAGTAGTCATTTGTATAGCACCTTTATGATATGATATAATAGATTATTTATAACGTGCTTAATACCCAGAGGTTTCTAAGTGTGGACCCGGGGATCGAACCTGTGTTGCTCCATGTCGTCTTGCTTCCAAGGCAAGCACGTTGCTCCTGAGCTATCCTCCCGAGACAATCCCATTGTTCTTATTCCACTAGTATGGCCTCAACGCGCTTGTAGTGAGAACACCCTCAGGGAATCGAAGTCCAAAGTGTGGAAAGTTGTGTGCAGGCTAAAATGCGTGTGTGCATTTGGCCAAGATAAGAAGTTATGAGGGATGGCCGTCTCCAAGTCAGGCACATGATTGTGTGCTGAGTGGGGGTAATGTGTGTGATAGCAAGAGAGAATCGTTAAGTGTCCAGCAAGAACACATTTGTCATAGGTCGTCAATACATTCTGATGGAAAAGAGGTGTTCTGAGCAGTGTTTAAGCCTGTGGGAGCGTTATGTGACCAGCAAGACTGAATTATTGTCGTAGTCGTCGCTACAATTCTACTGTGTGCAGGTGCGTAGCCATGCCTGTGGCTGAGGTTGAATGCAGGGGTGCATGCACACATACCTTGAGGCTCGGACGGAGCCTTGTCTTTGAAGTAGTTTGGTGCTTGGGTCATCTGTAAAGGCTGCATTATCTCTAGTTGGAGCAGAACATGCTGGCCTCATTGGCCTGATACATTTTCTAATCATAATAGACAGTTTGTCATCCTCAAACTTATGGTTCCAATTCCAAGTACCTTTTGAGTGGTTTATTAGCAGTCCCCATAAACCTTTGACAGCAGATAGGCTAACAGCATGGGTCCACTAGGTGTGTAGCCAAGGCGGGATGCAATGGAGGGGAATACAGTACTTATTTCAGCCCTTCTGCGGCTATCCTAATAGACAGCTTTGGCAATGTTACAGCTATCCTCAAACTATCAGGAGCTGTATAAATGAAGTGTGTTCTCACCAGGCTGAGAGAAGGAGGCCAGGTGGGCTGTTGTGGGCTACATGTAGTGATGAGCTGATTAAGTGTGTAGGGTCGGCCTCCATGACAACAGCCAGCATCCACCTGAAGGTGTATGTACATGTGGCTTGTTGGTGTTTTGATGTGTATAAGGCGGGCCGCGCAACGACGGCCGGCATCCGCCTGTAGGTGTATGTACATGTGACTTTTCAATTGCTTAGGCAAGAGATTGGCATCTGCCCAGGCACAGCACAGCCAGATGACTATTGATTAAGGATGTCAATGCAAGAGTGCTACCACAGAATGCCACTCGCAGGAGCTCCTCACGAGTGATTGACTTGGCCACCACCTTTGAGGACATGTCTCATTGAAAGTCCAACGACTCATGTACATTTCCCTCAAAATCAATCTGCGTGGCTGCTTTACCTACTAAAGTGGGCGTTTGTCCTTGTGTAGAGGAGACAGTGGATAAGGTGTGACCTGCTCCTTTTGGAAGTTTGAGGCTTGCCATTTTGCGGTTTCTGGTCCAGCTGGGAAAGCTCACAAATTGTAGGCTGCAGGTACGTCTTTTAGTGACCTGCTTCCAAGATGTACAGGCGTATCTTTGCTTTAGCACTCCACTTTCTTTTTTTCGGCAGTAATTTGCTTTGATTGCAACCATTTCTATATGAAACTGGTGCCAACTAAAAATGGCCTTGGCACGGTATAAAATAGAACAGAAAGCAAGATGTGCTTTGACCAAAAGCAAGCCAAAGGACCCATGTGTTTCGGAGACAAAAGGAAGGGACCAATGATGGATGCCTCGTCTGGAGCGAGAAGGTGCACTTTCCGAGGAACTGGCATCACTGAAGGTCGCCAGTTGGCCAAAAAGAAGAAGAGCCAGGCTTTATTCTCAGACGCCAATGAAAAATCGCATAGAACTAACTGCTGGCAACATGAATGCCATGCAAACAAGTGCACAGGGCATGCATGGCCGGTTACAACTAATTCCTGTCTGCACAGAAAGCAGAATGGACATGAAAAGCTATGGCCACAGAAAAGTACTGAGCTGTAAAATAAGCGAAAGAGGCTAATGTGTTGTGTGCATTACTGACCAGTACTCTCATATCAGTACACGCTTAAACTTGGATCGGAACTCATTGGTGGCAGATAAAGGTGGGCCACGGGCAGAGGTCCGAAAGTCAGTGGTTCAAGTGTACAAAAAGAAGTAGTGGAACTATGTTCCCTGCTAGCGTGCCCCTACCCCCAACCCGCTCCCCAAAACCCCATCCCTGTGCCCCCTCCCACACACAATCCAAACCCCCAAACAAACACAACTGCTATTTGAGGGAATGTTCAGTGCAGTGCATTGAAGTGCAAGCTTCAACTTCTTCCTACACTTTTATTTAATAACTAAACCATTCTGGAATGGTTTTAAAAAATAATAAAAGTATAGGGACAGCGGCCTAAACTGCCAGTAAGTGTCTGACACGTTGGGCCTCCTTTCGAGTTGGGCGTTGCAGTATACCTTGGACCGTGATTCCATGGGCATCACTTTCTTCCACAGTAACAGAACTACAGCCAGTTTCAACACAGTCAATGTCTGTCTTTGGAAGTGGAGGGGTTCCCTCCCGCATACTTCAACTCCAAAAACCATCGGATTTACTGCAGCAGAATTACAGTTTGTGGTAAATTAATAAAAATACCCATGGTGCCGTGTGTACTGCAAAAATAGCGACTGACACTTCTTTGCAGGCACTTGTAATCCCACAGAAAATCTCAGGGACTGAGTGGCTGTAAAAGTAAACGTTTGGTAAACCTCCAAACTCTTGCTGAGGCCCGAGCGTCTTTATCTTTACTGCATAAGAGAATACCAACCGAGTACTTCATCTTCTAGCGACACTACAGAAAACGTTGACTTTATCTCATAAAAACAACACAATACTTGTGAGACAAATTGAAACATAAGAGCGACAGATGTCACGGGAAGATGTGCTAAAATAGAGCAAATGGGTTTTCCTGTAGCAAGGTTCTGCAATGCAATAATTCATGAAGGAGACTTCAGCATGCCACCCACGAGACAGTTATCCCTCCAGAAAAGCAGCCATGCAATAAAGGTGCCATGCCTGTGCTTGCAAGCCAGAGAACCAGCTGGTCCAAAACCCATTTTCCATGCCCACAATAAGGGCCACTGAACACAACCAGAATTGCCAAGATCGTGGAGAAAAATCAGCAGACCTGAAGGCACTACAACGACGTGGCTATACCCGCTGCGTGATACGTAGCCACAGCACACTCTCCAGACTGTGCCATAGGTGTGTGTAAGTAAGGAACTGAAGAATGTGCGACTGGAAACCTTTAAACATTACACAAAGTGCGGAGCTATTATATTGTAGGTCTTGCCTTGCCACTGGCCAGGAGTGCTTGCTACTAGAATGTTGATGCCTACCAATCAAACAGAAGTATGCATTGCCATGCTTTCCCTAAAGCCATGATAGCTGTATACACAGAGATTAAAATTGAGGCAAAAAGAACCAGCAGAAAAGCACCACGGTTGGTTAAAGAATACGGAAACAGTCCCAATCACACTCAAGCAGCCTTCAATCTGCTCACCACCCACTGACCCGAACTCAATTAATATTTAGCCAGCAGAGAAATGGGTGGGGAGACCTTGGATTGAAACGGGCATGTCCAATGACACATAATCCATTCCATGTCTTGGCTTTACAGTTACCAGCCCTACTGGTAAGGACAGCAAATCAGAACCAACCAAAGGGAGAGAGAAATGATTACCATAAGACACTCTTGAAAGTGCCACAACATATGTGACCAGCAGGGCCTCACGGGTCAAGTGCATTGAGCCCCTGAGGAGGCGCACAAGCATCTGCAGGCCAGAGTGGGAACGGTGCATACTCCCTTCATATAACAACATATTGTCATCTCTCTAGAACAACAATCAGAAAAGGGTGCATTGTCCATTGGGGACACAAGACCAACATGCACATCAAGAAATGTGTTGAACCCAGACTAACAAGCACTGTGGAAAATTCCACTGCTAAGAGACAAGAAACAGTACACCGAGGTGTGCTTACTCACACATTGCCCCAGCCGGTGATTTATTCTGCCACTAAAGAGAGTGGACACAGCACAGCACAGAGACAGAGGGGTGGTGCAGGAGAGGGATTAAACACAAAGAAAGAAGTCGCTACCCAATCCTGTAACCCAGCAAAACAACTACAATGGATAGTAGACTCAAATGTAAAAAGTGTTGCCAATTCCCCAGACCATGGCACTCGAGTGGTACACCAAGCCTCTCGAGCATGCCTGTGTGGACGCCATAAAAACGCCCATGGTCAGATATTCTCCTACTCGACGATAGACTGAAGCCCTCAACCATGCTAGGGCTCAGTGACTATCTGGAGAAATTGGACCCAGGTATTAACATTTATGTGATCTTGGGCACCAGGGAGCAAGCCAGCGTTGAGCTAGAGGCTGCAGATGTAATGAGATGAAGTAGCAACTGCTACCTGGAAAGCAGGCTCGAATCCTGACCACCTCACAAGTAAGACTGGAGCGATAGCTGTTGGATGCAACAGAACCCAACTCCTTTCATGAGAGTTTACCATGTGGCATTACAGCTCAGTCCTGGAGGGAACACTTGCTGGCACTCTGAAGGGTTATGCATGATTGAACATCAAGCCACGTCTTCCAGCCACCAACATGTGACGGGAGTCCACTACTCAGAAAGAATGTCTGAAACAACCCCTCCCCCAGAATATTTGCCTCTAGACATAAGTGCAGAGGTGCAATAGCTTCCGCTGTTGTGTGGTTTTATTTGAGTGACTCTGGCTGGATAATGGATCAGTTCATCTTGTTCTCTATGAAGACCACTTGTAGGATGCATGACTTGGAAGAAAATAGTAAGGTGGGCATCAGGAAGGAAGTGCATGTGCTCAAGCAACAAGTGGGTCCATCCAAAGATGGTACATTGAAGCCACTGAGGTGCCAGAAGTCGAAGATTTAAGACAATTAAATTCAGAAAGAAATGTATCCTATTCCCCTGTCACCTCCAGTAAAAATATGGATGGGGCAAATACTTAGTCATTCACAGATGGATGACTAGACAGTCAAGTGTGGCAGGTGCTAATGTCAGCAACGAGATGAGTTTGGCTCAGAGCGTAGCATATGCAAAACCATTTATTGTGAAAGACGATAATCCCAGGTGACATCCTACTTTGGAGATCAAGCGATAATAGTATGCTGGAAAGGGTAAACTCTTGTATGTTGCCTTTTGCATACAACCGCATATTGGGGTCTCATTGTCTGTAAACACTAAACATCATTGATATCCAATGGTCACCATCACATTGGTAAAGCAACTACTAATCACGGTGAACCATCACAAATCATTATCATTAAGCACTCAATGAAATAATTTCAGATTAGTAAAATAGTCCATGGCCACTTGGAAAATCTTGCCCCGTACCATATAATATGATATGATATGATAAGACATATATAACGCGCCTATACACAGGTATTTCAAGGTGCGAGACATCTCAGACAGAGGTGTCAACAAAGACCCTGGAACTCATATAAGGGTATATCAAAGGCTTGTGTTTGGTCCAAAACACAGGGAGTGTTAGAGCAAGGGGAACTACATATGGTTAGTCCTCCTCAAAGGAGTATGAGGATTTAGGGATAGCCAAACATGTGAGAGGAATGCTCACAGACTCTGGAACTAGGCTCCTGACAGGGCCGTGGTCGTAAACCCCAAAATGTTCTTATATATAGGTGTGTGGTCAAAGTGAACTCTCCTGACTAACATACCAGAGTCCCTTACAGTTCGCAATGGTGCAAGGTTTATCTTAACCCTCCTGGCAGCTGCTTCTCTACAGTGGCCCTTCTGATTAATGTTCACTGAACCGACATGACCGTCTATTTATTTTCCATCAATGCCCCCCCTGATCCCCAAGAACCTGTTCAGCTTTGTACACACCTTCCCAGGTCCAATCTCAATAAATGTCCCATCTATAAGCCTTTCCTCTCCTGGATCACAAGGGGATCCCTCTTTGGTTTGCTGGTGGATCATGGCATTATTACCTACTAGCAACCAGATTACAACTTCTGGAGAACCGGTCGATGTTTGCCTCCCTTCTGGGTCTTCTTCACACATTGTCTAATGTCCTTAGTGCATTTGTGGGTCCCACCAGTAGCAGGAATAGGGTCCCAGGCAAGCCTGTGCCTATACTCACCTTTACTCCCCAGTTTTGCTTGGGCCTTCAGGCTTAGCTCCAAACAGTATTTGGGCCCAGGTGCACATCACTATCAACTCTCTCAGTCATGCAACCTTGCCCCAGCCCCACTCTGACCCCACTGATCGGTATTATGTCTTTCAGGACATTTCCAAGTTATTGTTCCTTTTGACCTGGCCAATGGTGGAGATTTTTACTGGACCTCTTTATCATTCTTTAGCACTTTCCTCTAATGCCTTCCTTCTCCCCCCTTTCTTCATTCCTCCACACTCTTGATCTTTCCCTTTTCCAATGCTTTTCTTTCCTTCTTCTCTCCTCCTCCCTGCACTCTCCTGTTCTTCCCTTCTCAAATGTCGTCCTCCCTGTCTGTTTCTCTCCTCCTTCCCCCACTCTTCTCCTCACTATCTCCTCATCTCCAAACTCCCACGCCCTTTCTTAATCCCTGCCGCTTTGTATACTTCTGTCCTACAGTTAATTGGGACTCCAAGAGCCATAGTGAAAATACAATTTGTCAATTATCATCTCCCCACAAAATTAGCTGTATCCCCGCACCTCATGTATAGCCTACACTGTTTCTACTTAAAATTGCACCCCGCTGCTACGTGGGACGAGGGTTTGCCCCAGCCCCACTGTGGCCCCACTGGTCGGTATTATACCTCTCAGGATATTTCCAATTCATTGTTCTCTTTGGACTGACCACAAAAGTCGCGGCAGCTGCTGACTGATTTGCACATGGCTGGTCCCCTTTTGCAATGGCGGAGACGGGCTAAAAAACGGTGGTGTGGAAGGTTGCCCAGAGCAATTGCCAGTGGTTTAGATTCATTCGAAACCTTCCACCCATCACTTTTGTGGTCAGTTTGTTTTTCCCTTTGGACTGGCCAATGCTGGAGATTTTTACTGGACCTCTCTATCATTCTCTAGCACTTTCCTCCATTTTCAACCTTCCTTGGCCTTCTCTTGCTCTTCTCTATCCTCCTCCAATGCCTTCCTTCTCCCCCTCTTTCTTCATTCCTCGACACCATTGATCTTTCCCTTTTCCAATGCTGTTCTTTCCTTCTTCTCTCCTCCTTCCTTCACTCTCCTGGTCTTCCCACCTCCTATGTCTTCATCCCTATCTGTTCCCCTCCACTCTCCTCCACTCTTCTCCTCACCATCCCCTCTTCTGAAAACTCCCACGCCCTTCCTTTATCCCTGCCCCTTTTTTATACCTCTGTCTTATAGTTAATTGGGACTCTAAGAGCCATAGTAAAATACAATTTGTCAATTATCATCTACACACAAAATTAGCTGTATCCCTGTACCTCATGCATAGCCTATACTGTTTCGACTTAAAATTGCGGCACGCTGATACGTGGGACGAGGCTTTGTGGGAATCCACCATCCTGTAAACGGGCAGCCCCGTAATGGCGGCTGCTAAATTATACTATGGTTGCCATGGGAAAAAGGTGAGCTCACTGTCGCAATATGGATGGCGTCTGTGGGCATATCCCTTCTCTTTCTCCAAGACCATGTGCTGCCTTCATGATTTCTGTCTGTAGGTCACCATTGCATGAGTCAGCCACCTCCACCAAGACTGTGAACTGGATATCCCAGTGTCTTTGATGAGTAGCAATTACCCTTTAGATGGATGGGGATGCATATTTTATTCATACATAATCGAAATGACTCAGGTAGTTTGGCAAAAGGAAGTCTGTTTTAATATCAATTATCTAAAACAGGGAGTACAATGAACATCAGCACTCACTCGATCCTCTTACTCAACAAATCTTACAAAAAACCAAGGTTATATTAAGCAAAATCATCATGAGTGGCGTATTGACCTGCGTTATTACCAACGTCATCCTATGTGGCAAACTACAAAAACATATTGGAGGAAGTGATAGGCTCTAAGTGACTAAGTATAAGTTCCATATCAGTAAAGAACAGCGAAGAAAAGTGATACAGTACTTAACATCAGGTGGGGCAACTAAGCCCTCCCCCTAAAATGGCCACTATGAACGTCACTAAATACACAACATCCCATTGGCTACACAAACTATAGAACCCTTAATTATGCGGTCCTCTACAATTTGTTGGCTTCTAACCCCCGTCAGTACTTTTCTACCTACGTCTAGCAGCCAGCAGACTGAACAGCCAGCTGTGGATGAGCTTGTGTTAACACTAGCTTCCCACCAATTAGCTAATCAATCCATCATAATTTCAATGGTCCAGTGTCAATTAGGGCTTTGAAGCCTGGTCTTGCGTTTGCACTTTGCTCTGAGGAATCATTAAGGAGTGTGGGCACATCCTACCCTCATGCACAGGTGGGACCACCTCTTTCTTCCAACTTCATTCTTCCACATGACTGGAGACCATGGAATCAAGCCTTTGCGTGTATTTAATATTTTTTTCTAATAGTCCTCTGATGTCTTTTGCTTTGATCAAGCCTTCTGAACAAGAGTTTCTGTTCTTGCACACAAAGTGTATCCAATGTCAATTCACTCCTGTTTGATAAGACCTTGGCTTCTTTGGCTCATCCAACTCCTTCTGCTGGGATTCATTTTGTAATTCAATTTGCTTTTTAACTGCGACACACTGAAATTAGGCCTTCTTGCTAATGTCCAGCACTGCTTATAATGCGTAGTGGAAACATCCATCCTTTACTCATCCATATGCATATATATATCCAATCTATTTACTATAAAGCTAGCCTCAAGATTACTTTGTCTGCTTGCATTTCCTTTGCATCTGTAAACGTATAAACTAGTTTAATATCTTCACCTGTCTCTGTGGCATAGGTTTCTTCACCTTGATCCCAAGATGTAAATTATCCTTGATACTTTCTTGATGCCTTATAGAATATCTGCATTCTCTGGTCTCTGCATCTCTTTTACAGACGTCAGCTCAATTCTGTGTGACGTCACCTTTCATCTTTGCCATTTATCTGCCCTGCATCTTCAGGAATCTCATTCAAATGGCAATCATATTTTCTTGTATGCAGGTACGGTTTTCTCAATGGGTACCTTGCCTCCAGGATCTTGTTAGATATGGGTAATTTCACTGGTACTGCACAGAGTCCATACTTTGCTCTTTGTCTGCTCAGCTGCTCTGTGTATGTCTCATTTTCTGGTTTCCAACAGACAGGTAATATGGGCGGGGCGGTTAGAGTAGGGATACTTGGCTCCTCCTCTACACTCCCCCTCTGGGCAATTCATCGACCACTTTCTCGGCATCCTTTACATCCAGGCACCGTTTTCTGAAAAAGAGCTTTTTAGGGACCCATATCTTTATAACTCCTTTCAGGCATCCTGCTGATTTCACATGCTCATCCTTGTTCCATGTCATGAGCATGCATTGTCCACTTGGACTGCACTAGATCCATCTTCCCACATACTTCTTATGGTTCTTTGGATAGAGGAACTTTGTTCCCTCAGGTGCATGAAAACTGGCTTTCACAAAGTTTCTGATTTCTTCATCTGTCAGGCCTCTGGCTTTCTTTTTTTCTTTTCTTTTTTTTTCAATGACTTCTTTATTCAACAGTAAACTTAAACAGAAACATAAGCAATGCATAGCTTTTTACAAAACAATTGATAATTATCCCATTGTCCACATTGTCTACCAATATACTTTCAAATGAATCCACTTTTCACATAATAAGCAACAATGAAAAAGCCCAAGATTCAATAAATATCCAGACATTTTCTCCAAATTCTCTTGAAAATGTTCAGGTTCTTTTGTCTCCTGAATATCACCCTCTCAATACTGGACACATCTGGCTTTCGATTCTGGCTCAACATCGATTTTGATCTTCATCCCTTTGGCTTTCTTTGCTGCCTTCTTGCACTGTGAGATTATTATCTTGATCACACAGATTCCAAGCAGCACCAACAATATGAGGGCTCCAAGAAACTTGAACATCCATCCATTGTGGAACCCAATAAAATAGTGATCCAAAACCGCTTGCAATGTCTTCCACTTCGTCTATCATCTGGCCATGGAGTTTCGTCAGCATGACTATGGCCTCTGTCAAGGTTCCATTCTTGTCATCATGAGAAGGTATAAATGTGCAACATGATTCTCCAATTTTTGCACAAACACCTCAATCCACATCTGTGATCATGTCCAAGATGCATCAATTCTGGAGCGTCATCAGTCTTATGGCTCTCATCTCTTCTCTGATTGCATTGAATCCCCTTATTGTAGTGTTACTTGTCCGCAGCAATTGCCACCTGGTTATCTGTAACCACATGGTATTTGCTCCATCCTGGATTCCCGGCATGAAGATCAACGTAAACACTGAAGAAGTCTTGCTAAACAGTCTGTGCTCATACGGGATAAAGTCAAAACCTTCTATTGATTTGGCTGAGAAATAGTTCTCTCTCCTCATTCTCTTTATCAGCTCCACAGATCTCTTCTTCCTCAGGTGAGCATCTGATTTGGGAAAACAGTCAAGACTCATATCACTCTTTGGAATCGCTAATGCTGGAACACAGACATTCACCAGTGTGCATATTCCTCTCCAGTCTTTAGGTAATTTCATGTATGCCTTGGATCCACAAGCCCAATAGTGATCCATAATTACTGTTGTCCCAATGTTCATTTCTGGTGCTTCAAATATTCAACCACATTTCTGGTTCTCTCCATTTTTCTTGTTCCATTATTTCTGAAACACAGCTTTGCATTCTCTAAAGGGACTATCTGCAAGGGTCCTCCTTTATCTTCGACCCATGTCAGTAGCTTTGCAGGTTCTGGCCATAGAGGCTTACACAACATTTGTGCATGTTCAATCGTTGGCTGGTAGTGACCCATTAATACCCAGTCTCTACAGATCATCACACCTTCATCCCAGCCATCTGGTGATATGACAGTTCCCCAAATCTGCATCTGGCCTCTGTTCTTCCATCTACGAATGTCTTCTGCAGACTTTCCTGGAACTTTCAGTATTTTATTCACTTCTCGTCTAATCCCAGTTCCTTTTACTCCAGGTTTCTGATATCTGATCACAAGATTCATAGTCTGGGCTTCGTTCCTTGTCTTTATGTCTTGAATATAATCATCTTCATCTGCATCTGTCCATTCAGTTGCCCATTTCAGAGAGGCTGTTTGACCCATGAATTGGCCTCTTGTACTAGCATGCTAAATGCACTATGCAGTGTGCAGTTAAGACATCTATTCCAATAGCTATGAAGAATTTCGATTTCCCCATGCTGTATGGCAGGCGTGCACACACAAAGCATTCCTCCTTTGAAGTTCTCGCAAGTTCTCGCAACTTCCTTCATATGTTGATACCATATGTTATTTCCCAAGTATGCTGTGCTGTCCAGGTAATCATTTAATTCATAATTATCTTCCTGGGTGCTTCTTTTAGGCCTCATTCTTTTCATGTGAGCTTCTATAATCATATCATGAAGTGTACTAGCATAGCCTCTTCAAGCTGGCCTGATTACAGGAACATCCATCAGTGCTCCCTGTGTAGGAGAAGTTTCAGCAAGTTTCATCCTCTCAACATACCCTTTAGGCATAAAAATGTCTCGCAAAATGTCCATGTGTGACTGTCTTTTGGGGATTATCTTTGGGTCATTTAATACAGGACCAGGTGCATTTGCATGCATTACTGGTGTAGGCCCACCCTCTAACAGCCCTTTGTCTTGCCTGTCTTGCCAAGCCTGTCTCTGGTGTCCAAAAAGAATTTCTACGACACCGTTTGTACGTGGGTGATTAATAACGGCACTTATCTCAGGCAATTTGTCATCTTTCTTTGGGACAGCAATGACTACATAGGGTCTGGGCCACCTAGTAGTTGCCACGTTTACTTTTTCCTTCTGCTCAGGAGCATGTACAGGAGTCTTAGCTCCATTTGCACCAATGTAGAATGTCGTACATACAGTCAGTGAACGCAGTACGATTATGAACACAATGCAAGTGTAAATGACACATAGGTAAGTTACTTTACAACATCTACTTCATGGACACTGTGGACGTCTCTCTGTGTTAGGCATGATGATGCTACTATTTATGCTGCCCATCTTAATTGCCCAAGGAAGGAAAAACTCAAACTTGAATACATCAGCATTGTGAACTGCCTCTGGAAGCTCCTGTCTTGACTCAGCAATTCGTCCTCAATCAGCTATCCGCTTACTGGATGATCAGAACACATTATTTTACTGTATTTTTGGAACCAGTCTTTCACCAGCTGAAATGTAGATGCCTGTCCAGTATGAAAAAACGACCTCAGTAAGTCTAGATGAGCTCAACGACATAGATTAGCTACCAGTCGATGCCTCGAATCTGCTTCAGCCCAGACGACATAACGAATATCTGTCAGCATGAAACAAGAATCTGTCTTTATCAGTAACCTCTCGATCTGTCCCTCGAAGGAAAGATTCACACTGATCTGCGATTAACCTTGGAATATATGCTCACTTGGATTATAATGCCTTCCAAGATCTTATTCAAGTGTGCAGTGTTTCTAGGATCCCTTAGAAAGGCGAGCACATCAGTGTGGCTTCGAACAAGATGTGGGTATTCCTCAATCAGACGAAAATAACACCACACTGACTAGTCTGTGAGCTGCATCATTTGAAAGGGGCATTTGTACTCTCCTCACTGTACTCAGGCAATTGCAAAATGTGTTCAGTGATAACTATAAGCAATCTTCTTATAACCAGGCCATTCTTAGGATCTTGTAAGAAGGCTGGAATGCGAGTAGTTCTCCCCACCAACGAAGGGAAAGAGCGCAACACCAACTCAAAATAAGCAAGAACTAGCCAAGAAAGGTCATCACTAGGTAACACCATAGGAAAATCCAAACAGGAACTCAGTGTGGAAAGAGTCGGGATACTGCACTCTCTTCCAATTGCTGTAACCACAATCAGAATCTGATCTGGCATAATCCTCTTCTTATCAGGGCTCAAGCATCCCTCAGTCCAAAGTTTCTTACCAAGCTTCTCTGTGGCTTTAAGAACAAATGATGTTTCTTTCACCCTGAAATGACAGCACAGAGTGTTCTCATCAGCTTCCCTTAACCCTTTCAGAGATGGCAAAAAGAGTGTCCCGAACCAAGCCACAGTCCAATGAAATCTTTTCTTTTAGTTGACAGCTTCTGCATCCTTCTTCCTCGTCATAGACCTTGTCTGCACATGCTGTGGTTCTTCCCCGATGCTTGTACTTGCTTCCTGTAGGGGTGTGGGCAGAGGGGTTTCTCCAGCAAAGATCTTTACATCGACTAACAAAGGCCAAGCACACCTTCCCTGCACTTTGACAGCAGACGGTGTGACGTCTTCCATGATGAATGGAAATAGGGTTTGTCCCACTTCTTCCTCGTATGATTGCGGATTAGGACCGTAACTCCGGGGTATAGTTGGGGAACACGTAATTCTTGAGATTCACTTGTTGAAGTATCTCCTTCTGTGTTCTGTACTGCCCTACACCCTTGTCACTGCAGCAGCTCTGAAATAACAGAGATACTTGAAGTCATACAATTCAAATAGTCACGCAATTCCATTCCAAGCAAATCTGCAGTTGGCTGAGCATCACTTCTAACTCTGGATGGAGGCATTAGGGGTTTCCTCATTTGTCTCCCTGTCACTATCTTGTGGGGCATGAGGTGGTGGTCAGAACCCGGTTGGTTCCTTAATGCATATAATGCCAGTGGTAGGCAATGCAACCACCCTTTCCTCAAGGTAAGCTCCAATTTGGCTATTCCTTCCTTGAGCAGGCCATTGAGCCTCTCACAGACCCCATTTCCTTGTGGATAATAAGCTGAAGAAAACTTGTGCTTTATACCAAGCAACAAGCTGATCTGTTCAAACTCTCTGATTCACAAAATGTGGGCCATTGTCTGACCTCATTATCTCACATACTCCCCATCTCGGAAATACTTCCTGCACTAAGAATTTGGCTGCACAGGTGGAGTCTGGGTGTGTACATGGACCAGCCTCAATCCACCTTGAAAAGGCGAACACTACTACGATCAGTTATCTATATCCATTACATACTTGTATCATGTCGACATAGTCAATATGCAAATGCTGACAAAACCCATTAGGTCTTGGAATAACTCCCCTAACTGTGCACAGTGTATGCCCAGACGATAAATTCTGAAAAACTAAACAATTTGTCATAAAAAATGCAACATGCTCTAACAGATTTGGTACAAACCAATCCTCAGCAATTGCTGCAGCGAGATTCTCCCTCGTTGTGTGTGCGGGGTGGTAAGGCTACAGGCATCACGACTTTGCCAGTGCTGTCTTGTCGCCACAATGCCTCAGAGGGGTTTAAAGAACACCCTCTTCATGTCCACAAATTCTTTTCCTCATGAGGTGCCCCCCGTAGACCTCTACCAACTGCATTTTTGACAGGTTATTATAAGTTTCCGATACAGTCAATGTAACAACCATTTTTTCATTTACATTTGGAGTTTCAACATTCATCAATTCTTTATCTGTATTTGCTATGCGCTTGGCCTCAACATCTGCTGCTTGATTTCCACGTGAGAGAAAATCTGACCTTTTAGTGTGAGCTGCGCACTTGACGACTGTGATGCTTACTGGAGTTGCAGTGCTTTAATAATACTGTCCAATAAGGCTGCATGTTGCACTGGAGTTCCGTCCGCTTGGAGGTAGCCCCTCCTTACCCAACGTGCTAACCCTGCGTGCACCATTGACGTCACATAGGCGGAGTCACTGTACACTGTTACTTGCTGGTCTGCGTGATCCTCGATGGCGCGAGTATCAATGGCAATAATTCTGCAGCCTGTGCTGAATAATGAGACAGCAATCGAGTACTTTTAAGCACCTGAAATTCCCCATTAACCATGTGCTTTATCACAACGGCACCTGTATATCTCTGTCCATCATTTTGATCGATCCTTGAAGAACCGTCAATGAAAACAACCTCTCCTCCTGCTAATTCATTCTATTTTATTTTCTAGGGATTTCATCATACAACTCTTCATAGGTTGGGCAATCTTGTTCAGGCTCTTCTTCTGTCATTGGCTCAGCTATAAACATGGCAGGATTCAATATTTTACATCAGACTATTTTAATCGCTGGATTCGATGCGACTACCTCATAGGCAGGTGCACTTTGGTTTCTCTAGCAAATAATGTGTGCTCAACGAATAACGTCATGAAACATCCCATCACTATACTTGCAGCCTTCTCTATGGTGAACGCGGTGGCCGCTAAACTTTGTTCACACGGAAAATGACCTCTCATTACTGGGTCTAAGATTCTACTGTAATATGCAAGGGGCGTGTACCCCAACGTGGTCCTCTGCATGAGTTATGCTGTCATAACAGTGCCATCTGTATGCAAGAACAAAAAGAATTCCTCAGCATAAATTGGGTATCCCTAAAACTGGAGCTGTGCAAATTGCTTTTTTCAATTCGTCAAACCCTTCTTCCATTTCCTCAGTCCACATGATTTTTTCCTGCGTTGCCTGTTCTTTCTTTAAGGCCTGCAAAAAAGATCTTATATACGAGCTGTAGTCAAAGACCCACGCCCTGACGTAATTACATAATCCCAAAAATCTCTACATGTGTTTTATCATGTGTGGCTTTGCAGTTTTCAAAATAGCCTCAGCTTTTCAGGGGTAACCTTCTTTCCTTCCTGCAAAATCAATTGGCCTCTGTAAAGCACTTCTTTTAACTTGTCATTGTCCACTTTATATCTTTTGCCAGCGAGTATAATCATCAGCTGAACAGAGGAGGTGCTGCACACTAAAATATCGTCTGCGTAATGCAATGCGACACTTTCTAAAGCAATATTGCTTAAGTGCATCTGCAGGATTCTATTGAAAATCGATGGGGACTCAATACCCTTGTGGTAAAAGAGTAATTTTCAGACGGGTCTGTCTAAAGGTAAATTACGTCAGATCCTGAGAGTCTTTATGCAATGGGATTGAGAAAAATGCATTTTTCAAATCAATCACAGGGAAATATCGTGCCTCAAAAGGTATATTACATAAGATTGTAGATGGGTTAGGAACTAGAGGGAACTTAGCATCTATAATCTGGTTTATCGGCCTAAGATCTTGAATTAAATGCCACAACTCCCCCTTTGAATTTTGATAGGGTACAATGCAGTATTACATGGTGACTCTGTTGTCACTAAGATGCCCTGATCCATCATGGGGGAAATCGTCTTAAAAATACCTTCATCTTGCTCTCAAGAAATAGGATACTGTCATGCTCGAGGTAAAATTGCTCCTGGTTTAAATTTAATCTTCACTTCTCCAAACCCCTTCAGTAGGCCTACGTCATAGGTGCCGGTGGTCCATTATGAAACTGGTACCTTTGCCATGTCTTCATCAAAATACTCAGGACGCCTTTGTGCTATCATCATCTTCTGAGGAACTTCTCTTTTAATTGCTCTCACCCAGTAAGTAATGCACATTTCAAATATAACTTCGTCATCAAATGGATGATCTCCAAACAGCTATTCATCAGTGACGTCAGTCAATCTGTAACCCTCCCCAATGGCGATTACTGCGCACCATTGTCTGCCTTCATCATCGTTTCCATCAAGCAAAACCATTTCTCCTCACACTATGGCTGCTTGTAGCTTTAGGGGAAAGACTCGTCCCTCCTCTTCAAGCATAGGTATTCTTGTACTGAACAGAAATTCATCGGGTGTTCTCATTGCTCTGCCTGCTAGGCCTGGTAGCCTACTCTGCCCATCTACAGCTAATATGCGCTGGCTGGGAAAGTTATCAGGGAATCACAGATCTCATCAGGTAAGCTTCTGAGCATTTTTTTGCCTTTCTATTTGTATTTTCAGGGTCTATTTTAAGACTACATTTCTGAGGTAATAATTTAGTTAACCCGTTGTCATCTCTGTCCAGGACTCAGCCCTTTAGGTGCAGTAGATTCATTTTCATCTTCTGTTGTCGCCGCAGCTGGTTGCACTCCAGGTCAGTGATTCCACAGTCAATACTGGGTGTGACACTGGCTTCTGTGGTGTTATGCATGGGTTCACCCAGGTCTGTTGGAAGCTCCTCTGCTCAGCACGGTTCATTTTTGGGTGTCACTAACCCTTTGTTTTGAGGGTGCACTTCTGTTTTTATGGTACCTAGTTCACTAATCCAGATAATGGCGCTCTTGGCCCCAACTGGTTTTGGTAAATTTAGGTGCTTTCTAACACCTCCATTTGGTTATATTTGGCAGTCCACCAGCAATTTGTTAGGGGTTGTGATACATTGGTCAACAGCCATGTTTTTGTGTATTTTTTACAGTACGGGTACATCCGCCTCCTGAAGAAGACGTTGTACAAACTTACACCCTACGTCGAAACCGTTTGAGAAAAACTCTATGGGATGTGATCTTTGTATACCCTTTTCTGATCCACCCTTATAATAGATGTGTTTCTAATCAGCTCTATCATGTGTTTTGGCAATTATAATACCAATGAATGCCGCTGTGAGGAGCAGCAATAGATTTCTTCTCCTCATCTGTTTTTAGTATTAGCCTTGTTGTTGTTTTTTAGCATTTTGGATGTCTGTCACTGTGTGTTGAGTCGTGAATGAAAGTTGCACTATGAGTGGCAAGTGGCAAGTATGAATGATGTTTTAGCCTATTCTAGGCACATTTTGCTGCTGTGTTGCGATGTCAAATTTATTAGTGTTTATTAAATGGTAATTAAATTGCTTTTCTATTTTTGTATCACCTTAAATAAACGTTGATACATTGATATAAATGATGTTGTGCTCTGGACACATTTTTACGCTTTTCATGTCCTAATAATATTCTGGTTCAGAGGTCGGAGTTTTCCTGCTCCTTTCAGGTTTTGCACTGGTAGCCATGACAACAGAATGCGTACTTCATAATGAAAAGCCTCCAATTCTAATGGTATTGCTCTAGCAGCTATCTGTCCTGAAAAAGCCATTATCATTTCACACACGTTTAAATAATGCATTCCTGGCGATGAACACACTATGCCTTCATCAGTAAACGAGATTGTCATATTTAACTTTGTCATCAAATCTCGTCCCAATATGTTAACAGGTGCTTGCCTCGAATATAGCAATGGCACCTTCATGTCACATTCTCCTATAGAGTCTGGTAATTATTCAGTGAAAGGAACTCTGCTTGTAGCTCCTGTGAATCCCTGAGTATTCATGGCATTGCCAGGCATTGAACATTTTCCCTCTCATATACATGAGCGTGTTGCACCTGTGTCTACTAAAAATGAAAAAGATTTGCCCCCTATACTGACATCTACCCTCGGTTCCTCGTGAGGATTCGGCGTCACGGATAGTATTGAACACATCAGGTCTGCCAGTGAGCTATCCTATTGTGGGTACAGCCTCATTCAAAGGATTCTCTCCATCGACAGTGACACCCCCCACACCCTAAGAGTCATTATCTGTCCTGTGCTTGTGTTTTGCTAAAGCTCCATAGGTGACTGCTGCGACTGCCGTTGTGGCGGATTAACAGCTACTTGCTGTGCTTGCAAGCCTTGCTGCATTCTCGGTGCTTGCTGCTGCATCGTTTGATTCTGAACAAATCCATCTCCATTCTGCTGCGAATATGCAGGCGGATTTGACATCCACCCTCTCAAAAACTGGCCATTTTGCTCTAACCCTTGACTTCTACATGTGCAAGCAGAGTGCCCTGTCATTCCACAAGTCCAACATATAAGTGGTGGTCTCCCGACCTGCCCATTTTGCATATTCTGATTACCATCCTGAATTTTCTGAAACCCACCTTGGTTATTCTGAAAGCTTACCTGATTATTCTGCCAATTCCATTGATTACCTTGCAAACCTCGCCCTCGGAATCCTCTTCCCCATGGAGTAAATCTACTATTGATTTGATCGAACTGCCTTTGATTATTCACCTGTAGCATGTTCACTGTTTGCTGTGAATTCTATCCATCTACACTCAAACATTGACCCCTCAATGACGTACTTGGGCAATTTTTTCTGCACTACTTTTGTCTCTTCGCCCTTTCTAATATCATCTTTTTTGCAATTCTTTTCCTGCAGGAGTCTGCAGTAATGCGCAATGGTCAGCTGAATTTCTGACCAAGGTTTTGCGTCTATACCCACTTATTTCTTGAGCTGCTTTTGTACTGGCTCTGGCAGCCCTTGGCATAATATATGATAGAATACCGGTGTAGATTTTCCCCAAGATTTGAGCGTTTCCAAGTTCCATGCCTCCTAGAAATATTTTATGTAACCAAGCGGGTCATACCCGTCCTGCATCTTTTTCGTCATTATAGCTCCCATATCGGACGTGTCTGGATTCAGCACTCCGTTATTGAATGGTGCTCCATCGTGAGAAGTGTTGACTGTAGTCACACCAGCATATCCTGCCCTTGTCCGCACGTCATCAGCTCTCTCACCAAGTATGGCGATTAGGAGACCCTTAATGTCCCTTATAGCCAACGTGTTTCCTCCCGTCATTTTTTCTAACTCATGTATCCATTTCCCAGAGCCAGAAGTTAAACTCAGGAGTTTACACCTTAGATTATCTCTATCCATTTGAGGCCATGACATATACTGTGGTCTCGTTCCTCCTTTCTCTAGCAAGGGAAACTGCAAAACCCCAAACTCATTCTCATCATTTGTCTGTCCGCCACAGGGACAATATTGCCACATCATCTTCTACCTGGCAAAGATCTTACTCTGCTTACATAAGGCAGTGACTCCCCCCTCTCACCATGGAGTTTGCCTTTAGGTCGGTCTGACTGTGTCAATGGTTCTGACGCCCTAAGTATAGGTGCATTTAAATTCAACCATCTTACTTCCTTATCCATAGGAAAGCATCCCTCAGGACCACATGCGTCATCTCTCTCTTCCCCTTGTATGGTTTCCCTGTCTTCGCCTTACATTTCTTGTGCCCAACTTGTGCAACTTCTCTCTTCGTCATCTCTATTTAGTGTTAGTCTGTCTAGAGACAGCTCCTTATGCTTCGTACTACATGAGGCTTCCTCTGTGTCATACAACTGAGCGCTCTCAAGTCGACAATTTCTTCCCTTTCCCTTAGCTCTTTCAGAGCTTTCATTTCATTGTATACTTTATCAACCGCTACCCCAATGCTCCTAGAGTCAAACTCGTCTTCTAGATTTGCTCTAGACAGGCCTGGTAATGACTCGTATTCTGGAAAGAATTCCTCTATATCCTCCCATGCAACTTGTGGATTAGGATCTCTTACTTCCTTTTCCAGGCGATCAAGATTGCGTGCCCTATGCCTTCTTTTGTGTTCCATATCATTGTCAAATTCTCTTTGCTTTCTCGCTTCCTCTCTCACTCTGTCTTCCTCTTTTTTCTTCATATATCTTCTCTCATTTGCCCTTTGTATCTCCTCATCCCTTCATCTCTGTATTCCTTTGCTCTTCCTCTTCTAGTCTTTTTCTTTCTAGTCTTTCCTGCTCATCGATCGTTCTTTGTCTATTGTCACGTTTCCTTTGCTCCTCTGCTCTCTCTTGTTTTTTTGCTTGCTCATCTTGATATAACTGCTCCCATCTCTGTCTATCTTTCCTTTTTGCTCCTTCATCTTTCAATCGTTCCTCTCTTTCTTTATCTTTTTTATCTTGCTCGTCTTGATCTTCTCTTTGTCTTATGTCCTCAATGCTTTTACCATTGAGTTTAAGCAAAATCTGGCCATCCATCCATTCATTCTGTAAGAGCGCTATCCCATCAGCTTTATCTCTTTCTCCTTTCTATCTCTTTACATCTCTTCCTATATCTAGAGACATACTTGCTCGATCACTTCTTTACTTATCGCATCTCTCCTTGTCCCTCGGGACTTTAGAGATTTCATCTATCTCAGTGTTTTTCTCTGGGCCCTCGTCACTACTTTGCGTAGGTGACTCCTATGCCGGGTTGCTATACCCTGCCGCTGCCTTGAGCTCCCTCAGTGGGTATTGCCCATCGTCTTTTTTGCTCTCGTCTTCTATTTCAACTAGGGTGGGAGGAGCAGAGGGCTCTTCAACCCCCTCTTTGCATACATTAAGTATCCAATGTAAAGAAGGTGGTTCATCTCACTCCTCCTGGTACATTTTCCAGAGCTCTAAGCTTGCTGTGCGCTTATCTAGCTTCTTCCCAGTAAATGCTGCATTCAAATATGTCATCATATGTTGCAGGACTGCCTTCGATAGTGACCCTCCTTGCGGCCACAGCATAAACATTTTGTCTGCAGTTCCTTTAACCCATTCTGCACTGTGCTGTCTAAGCTTGGGTGCATGTTTCAGCAACTGTTTTACAGAGATGCACAAGTGGAGTAATATCCTCCATTCTCAATTCGTCTACTCTTAACCTGTTTGACACTTGCTTGCTTTAATCACATATTTAAAAGTACTTTTCAGGAGGCGTGGCCTGGAGTGCCAGCGATGTGGTCACTCTCTTGATGGCCTCCGTGGGAAGCCCGTAGCGCCACTCAATTACTGCAAGGTTCCGGCGAACCATTTGAAAATCAAATGCCTGTCGCGGCATTTAGAGTGCTTGGACCATTGATAGGGCGAAAATGAGCTGCTGATGTCTGCCGAGAGCCCAGACCGAGAACGTGGAGCCCAGCGGGTACGCCGCCGCATCATTACAAAATGGCAGGCGGACCCGAGAAGACCTGCAGCAGCGTCTGAAGAGGACCAGAGGCGGGGGACCGTGTGATGGTGCAGGAGTGCCCTGACCGCCTTGCAACCTGCTTGCGTTTCGGGACTTCCTCCCAATCGCTCACCCGGGACAGGTGAAGTGCTTGCCACATCAGCCTGGGGAGAGGGACACACCCTACCCGCATGCAACAGGGGGGAACGCAGCGATTTCCGTGGGTCTCTGCCTGAATATCGAGGCAAGTCTGGGCTGCCCTGAGTGACGGGCGGCGCCGCGGTGAGGAACATGGCAGCCAGGCCCCATAGTTGATACGGTAGACTTCTCTGGCCCCGCCCCTCCCATTGGAGAGGGGGACCAACTCCTAGCGGTGGCTCCTCCTCGGCTCCCCAGCTTTGCTTCAGCATACATCAAGCCCCCAGATCCCTTCGGCGCTTGAAAGGGCGCCTAATTTCCAGGACATAAAAGAAAACCTTGGTGGGGAAATCGCTGCATTAGCGCTGCAGGGGGCTGAGACAGTGGGGCCCGCTCGGCGAGTGCAGCCCAGGATTGGGCATTGCATCCTCCTTGCCTTCAGCGCCGGGCCACTCCTGAGCCTGTATCCAGATCCTGGGGTGCCCCGGCCCACATCAGAATTCACCCCTTCCCCCCCGCGAAGCACTATAACTAGACGACTTTCCCTGATGGGAGCTCTGGGAGTGACAAGCTGATCCTGCAAGATCCATGGGATAAGGGCCTTCGAAGCCCCATATAGCCAGCAACAGCATTCATCTCGACTGCCCTGGTGTGGCCTGGCCCCATAGAGGACACAGTGGACTCCTCCTGTCCCCCCCCATTGGAGAGGGGGGACCAACTCCTGGCGGTGGCTCCTCCTCGGCTCCTGAGCTTTGCTTCAGCATACATCAAGCCCCCAGATCCCTTTGGCGCTTGAAAGGGCACCTAATTTCCAGGACATAAAAGCAAACCTTGGTGGGGAAATCGCTGCATTAGCGCTGCAGGAGGCTGAGACAGTGGGGCCCGCTCAGCGAGTGCAGCCCAGGATTGGGCATTGTATCCTCCTTCCCTTTGGCGCCGGGCCACTCCTGAGCCTGTATCCAGATTCTGGGGTGCCCCGGCCCATATCAGAATTCACCTCTCCCCCCCCGTGCAGCACTATAACTAGCCGGCTTCCCCTGATGGGAGCTCTGGCAGCGACAAGCTGATCCTGCAAGATCCATGGGATAAGGGCCCTTCAAGCCCCATTTAGCCAGCAACAGCGTTCTTCTCGACTGCTCTGGTGCTGCCTGGCCCCATAGAGGACACAGTGGACTCCTCCTGTTTCCCGCCCCCCCATTGGAGAGGGGGGAACCAACTCCTGGCGGTGGCTCGTCCTCAGCTCCCAAGCTTTGCTTCAGCATACATCAAGCCTCCGGATCCCTTCGGCGCTTGAAAGGGCGCCTAATTTCCAGCACATAAAAGAAAACCTTGGTGGGGAAATCACTGCGTTAGCGCTGCAGGGGGCTGAGACAGCGGCGCCCGCACATCAAGCCCCCGGAATCCTTCGGTCCCTCAGAGTGCAGCTAATGGCAGGACATAAAAGAAAACCACTATGGGGAATGTATCACATTGATACCGCTGGGGGCTAACTGAGGCAGGGGGACTCCCTTGGTGAATGCAATCCTGGATTGGGTGGTCCACCCTCCTTCCCCTAGGCACCGGGCCACACCTGAGCCCGCATCCGTAACCTGGGGCGCACTGGCCCACATCGTAACTCACCCCCTTCTCCCCCTCTTGTGCAGCACTTTGGCTAGCTGGCTTCCCCGGCGGCGGCAAGGCCCTACAGGCCTCATACAGCCAGCAACAGCATTCATCTCGACTACCCTGGTGCAGCCTGGGAGCTCTCGTCTCTCTTCATTGTGAATTCACCCCCTGCACCTGCGGGGTACCCGGCTTGCTGCGGTCTCCTTGGGGGTCTTGGCCATACTTGAAGAATCTAGAACAAGGTGGCCCCCCTCTCATTTTACCGCACCCACAGATTACGCCCTCGACAAGGGGTGGACTCCGACTCCTCCCCGACGTGATAACAAAGGTGCACTTTTACACCATGAAAGAAGCCATATCAGCAATAGGCAGGTCCCGGGACGAACTGACCTTTCAGGGCTCCCTCCTCCAGATATATCAAGATCTCTCCCTCCTCACGCTACAGAGGACAAGATCCCTCCTTCCTCTGACACTCTTCCTCTGGGACCATCAACTCCGATACAGATGGCTGTTCCCAACAGCCCTGGAATTTTCCTACAAGGGTACCCTCCGAAGAATCAGTCACCTCGAAGATGCAGAGGAGATCCTACACCTTGACTCCCCTGGGGACTCAGTGGACCCGGCTGCTGAGGGCGTGGAAGGCGGGACAACTGTCTCCCTATTGAAACCAAGGCAGGCGTCCTGGTCGAAGGTGCAGAGGGGCAAGAGGGTGAGGTGACCTAAGGCAGAAATGGTGAACTTCGAGACGCATTAGATCCCGGGGCAACACGGGCCAACTAACAACTCCTTGGGCTGCTTCGACCTGACTTTATGGAGCTCAACCCCATCGCTCCTTTGAGGGTCAGGCGCTGCACCGGTATAGCCTCGTTGGCACTGAAATGTGGAACTACAAACACACGCTGCAGGCTTCCCATGGCCCATGCCCACCTCCAAGGTACATGCCATCGAAGTGTCCTTGGAAAGAAATGCAGATCTCGTTTCCTGTCCCAGCACAGTTGGCTGGGGATACATGTTTGGCCCGGTTGGCCAGGGTGTGTGCCGGACCCAAAATGTCACCTCCCCCGAACGGTTAAAGTTCCGGCCTCCCGTTGGAAGCCGAAGTTAAAATCCCAATCGCAAGGTGACAGCAAGCCAATAACACCCTGAAATGTTGGTTGACCCGCACTCATCTCAATTCCCACACCCGGATTCCACAGTGGCCTCAGACTCCACCGCGACTCATCGAGTTCTGAAGCTTGTCTCTCTCAACATCAGGGTGCTGAACTCCCCTGCCAAGCGCAAATCCATCTTGTAGAGACTGCAGGGCGAAGATGCTGCCGTGGCCTTTTTGCAAGAGACCCATCTATTGCCGGCAGACTTTGGGCGCACCAGACACTTCCCACTTCAATTCTTGGCCTCTGGTGGCACCAAAAAAGGGGGAACTGTGATCCTCTTTGCAAAAGGGTTGAACCCGCTGTCAAAACTACCCAAATCCTTCCTCCCTTCCTCCTCACCTTTGCCTTCGTGGGCATCTTCCTGTAGAGTAGCCCTTCTTCTCCTGCGTGTTTCCTTAGGCTCTTTAGTTTTCTTTTTCTCGTGTAAATAAGGTCGGTCTCCACTGGAAGCCACGCTGTTGGGGAGAGAATCCCCCAGAGAGCGAGGCTCCGCAGGGAGACCGTCCTCCAACAGGGAAAAAAGCCTCCCGGCAAAAACCCTGTGCTGAATTGCTGGATTTCTGGATTGCCGGCTTGCTGGTTTGCGGGATTGCTGGATTGCGGGATTTGGAAGGAGACCTACTTCCCTCTTTGTGTAGTGCCTGGGTTCCGGACGAGAAGCCTCGAGGAATCAGACGCACTCCTTTGCCGACAACGAGGTAGCAGCCGGGGGATATAACCAACGGAGTAGTCAGGGGAGGCAAGAAGGTAAGAAGCGAGGAAGCTGGAGCTGAAGAGGAAGTTCCGATACACGGGGTGTACGGACGAAGGAGAGCGGAACAGGAGAAAAACAGGTAAGAACAAGGTAGTTGAAAGTAATGAAGACAGAGCAGCAACCGAAGGGACGGTCGCGGGAGAGAAAGTCAGAAGCAAAAACGCGGAGCGTTAGCTCACAGAATGAAAATACACTAGCGTTGGCAGCACGGAGAAAGAACCGAAGATGCAACGCGAAGAACGCCAGCACCGTCTCCAGTATAAGGAGTGGGCGGCCATCTTGAAAAAGCACTAGACCGCGCACTGCGGAACGTTGCAAGAACGTAACGACCCATTCAATGGCGTCTCCATGAGTGCCACAATTTCCATTGGGGAAGCATGACAGTATGCCTCCTTCTCACCGGGGGGCCTCCCGGTTTCCCTGGGTGGAGACGATGAAACTTCCGAACTAGCATGGGAGCATGTATATGATGGTGGGGTTCCCAAGTGCGTTCTTCAATAGAGTAACCCTTCCAATGGACCAAGTATTGGAGCTCTCCCTTGAAGTAACGGGAATCCACTAGATAAGAGACCTCATACTCCTCAGGTTCACTGGGCTTGTTATATGTGAGTCGGGTGGTTCTTCTTCGGTAAGGATCTGGACGGTATTCCTTCAGCAATGAGGAATGGAACACCGGATGAACTCGACGTAGTTGAGTGGGAAGTTCTAACTGGAAAGCCACTGGGTTGATCCTTTTCTTGATCTTGTAGGGTCCGATATATTTTGGCGCGAATTTCCCAGAGTGAACCCACCGGGGTAGAAACTTTGTAGCCAACCATACCTTGGACCCTTCTCTCCAGGGTGGAATAGGAAGTCTTTTCTTGTCAGCCCATCTCTTGTACTCCTTGCGGCTAGCCGATAATGTATTACCGGCGAGCTGATGGGTTTCCTTAAGTGATTGAACTAAAAATTCAATAGAGGGCAATCTTGAAGGTTCAGGTAGTCCTACCGACATATGGCGAGGGTGATATCCATATGTACAAAAAAACGGACTCATTCTGATGGCCGTGTGGCGGGTATTATTGTATGCAAATTCTGCAGATGGGAGATAGAGATTCCAATCTTCCTGTCGCTGGCTACAGAAACAACGTAGGTACTGTTCCATAGTTTGATTCAATCGCTCAGTCTGTCCATTGCTCTGGGGGTGAAAGCCGGATGAAAGGGCCCTCTGAATACCCAACTGTTTACATAACGAGGTCCAGAAAAGCGAGGTAAACTGGGAGCCCCTGTCGGACACCACTGTCTGAGGAAGGCCATGAAGTTTTACAATGTCTCTAAAAAAGACTCTGGCTGTTTCCGGAGCCGAAGGTATTCCTTTTAAGGATGTGAAATGAGCCAATTTGCTGAGAGAATCCACCGTAACCATGATGGCAGTCTTCCCTTGGGAGGACGGAAGATCGACCACAAAATCGATCGAAATATGAGTCCACGGTTGAGATGGTATTGGTTCTTGTTGAAGTAGACCAAGCGGGCGAGACGTTTGGTGTTTACTGATGGCGCAAATAGGGCAAGTAGCGACATACGTCTTGACATCGCTATTGCAATTGGGCCACCAGAAATATCGCGAAACCAGATCCTGGGTAGCTTTCTGGCCCTTGTGCCCTGCCAATGGAGTGTCATGACACCAGGACAAAACAAGAGTCTGCAGTTCCTTGTCGGGAAGATATAAAGCTTGTTTTCTGAAGTATAATCCAGATCTTTCTTGTAACTGCGCTCCTAATGCCTGGGAAGGTTTATTGTGGGTGAGACTGTCTCTGGTAGCATTGAGAAAGGTATTGGCAATGATCCGAAAAGATTTGTTCGACAGTATTCTTTCAGATCTCCTCGTTGATTCAACCTCCATACCTTGGCTTCGGGATAAAGCATCAGCCAGAATGTTTTCTTTTCCCGGGATGTAAGAAATAGTGAAATCGAATTGGGAGAAAAAATATGCCCATCTGGCATGCCTAGCATTTCTGCATTCCATTTGTTGGAGTATCTTCAGGTTTCTGTGGTCTGTACGAACAGTAAATTGATGAACAGCTCCTTGTAACAGGTGCCGCCACTCTTCACAGGCTAATTTGATAGCCAACAGTTCCCGTTCTATCACTGAGTAGTTCCGTTCACTGGGGGTAAGAGTGCGTGATAGATAAGCCACTGGATGTTCTTTGTCGTCTGTATGCCTTTGTAGCAGTACTGCACCTATCGCTCCGTCAGAAGCGTCAGCCTCTATTATGAAAGGATGTGCTTGGTTCGGTTGTATTAATATGGGAGCAGACGTAAAGGCTTGTTTCAATGACAAGAATGCCTGATCAGCTCCGGGAGACCAGTTGAATGCCACTCCCTTCTTCAGTAGGGCTGTGATAGGAAGTACCATGTTGGAAAATCTCGAAATGAATTGCCTGTAAAAGTTGGCTAACCCCAAGAACCGCTGAATGTCCTTGACGTTCTTGGGTGTAGGCCATTGTAAGATGGCTTTTATCTTCCCGGGATCCATACGTATTCCTTCCTTAGTCAAGATAAAGCCAAGATAGGACACTGAAGAGGAGTCAAAAATACACTTCTCTGGTTTCACAAATAATTGGTTCTGCAGGAGTCTTTGAAGCACCTCCCTTACATGATGGTGATGTTCTTTGGGCGAGTTCGAATACACCAATATGTCATCCAAGTATACCACTACAGTGGAGAAGAGAAGATCCGAAAATAACTTGTCAATAAAACGCTGAAAAATGGCAGGAGCGTTTACTAACCCAAAAGGCATTACCTTATACTCAAAATGACCTAAGGGTGTCCGAAAAGCGGTCTTCCACTCGTCACCAGCCCGGATCCTGAGTAAATGGTACGCTCCCCTCAGGTCCAGCTTTGTAAAAATGGTGGCTCCTTGTACTGCCTGTAAGACCTCCTTAATAATAGGCATCGGATACCGGTCTTTGATTGTTACGTGGTTAAGACCACGATAGTCAATGCACGGTCTAAGTTCGGAGGTTCCTTTTTTGGAGATGAAAAACAATGAAGCTCCAGCTGGGGATTTCGATTCCTGAATGAGTCCATTATGAAGGTTACTGTCTAAGTATTCTTTGAGAGCCTGACGTTCCGGCAAAGATAGAGGAAACATCCGCCCAAAAGGGATTTGTGCTCCTGGTACAGTCTCAATGGCACAATCTCCATTTCTGTGAGGAGGAAGGAGATGTGGCTGATGATCTAGAAACACTTCCCTGAACTCCAAGTAATGAGACGGAATCGGGTGAATAGAGGCTGCTGACAAGGACTGTGCAGAATCTAATCGAGGCGGAGAAATAAGTCCTTGAAAACAGCTCTCGGCACAGAAAGAGGACTTGAAATGAATGGTATTGGCTGTCCAGTTGATGGTAGGATTATGGCGGCGTAACCAAGGGATCCCCAGAATGATGGGGAAATGAGCTGCACGAATGAGGTCAAACACCATCATCTCCTGGTGTTGAAATATCTTGATGCTGACTGGCTCTGTTTCAAACTGGATGGGTCCGGAGGATAAGGGAAGGCCATCTACACCTTCCACGGGTACTGGCTGTAATTTTTTGCGAAGGGGTAGCCCGTTCTTCTCTGCCCATTGTATATCAACAAAATTTCCAGCGGCACCGCAATCCAACATTGCAATTACTTCCCATGGTTCTGAATGTCTGCTTGTGAGTTGAACGGGAAAAACCATCAGACGAGTATCGTCATTGGAAGGCGCCGGTAAGTGATTTACGCAGGGAGTCGATCTTCTTTCCCCGGACCTTCCCCTGTTCAGGTTCGGGGGGGAGCGTTTCCCTGTCGTCGAGGAGGTACTTCTGGACAGTTGCGTAAGAGATGTCTTTGAGAACCGCAATACATACAGAGACCTAGGTCTCTTCTCCTCCTTCTTTCATCCGAGGTTAACGGACCTCGTGTGGTCCCTATTTGCATAGGTTCCTCTCCCTGAGGGGAACCTGCATGTCTATCCTGGGAAGGTGGATGGAATATAGGCATCCGTGTTGCTGGATTTCTTCTGCGTTCTTGCCTCCTTTCGCCTATCCGGAATTCGATTTGGAGAGCCAGAGTCACTAGATCCTGAAAAGAAGGTGGTCTTCCGGCTCTGGCTATTTCGTCCTTGATCTCGTCATTTAAACCTCGGCGAAACAAGGTTTGTTTGGCAGAATCAGGCCAATCAGAGTTTACGGCGAGTCTCGTGAAGGACGAGACGTATGTTTGCACATCCAGACTACCCTGTTTGAGATCTATTATTTGTTCATAGGATGAGAACTGAACCTCAGGTTGTTCAAATCGTGTCTTGAAAAATTGTGTAAATGCTGCATAGTCATTAATAGCAGGGTCAGACTGGGTTATAAGAGGGGTTGCCCAAGCTAAGGCATTCCCAGCTAGATTTGAAACAAGAAATCCCACTTTTGCTCTGTCGGAGTCAAAAGCTCTTGGGCGGAAGACAAAATAGATCATGCAAGAGTCTTAACTTGCTGACGTAAGATCTGGTTTTCGTTCTTAAGTGTCTGTACTTCTGCAGTCAAACTTTGTATAGCCCCTACTAGCTCTTGATATTGTTCAAGCGAAGCCATTGATACTTCCAGGCGTTGCACGCTGTCAAAACTACCCAAATCCTTCCTCCCTTCCTCCTCACCTTTGCCTTCGTGGGCGTCTTCCTGTAGAGTAGCCCTTCTTCTCCTGCGTGTTTCCTTAGGCTCTTTAGTTTTCTTTTTCTCGTGTAAATAAGGTCGGTCTCCACTGGAAGCCACGCTGTTGGGGAGAGAATCCCCCAGAGAGCGAGGCTCCGCAGGGAGACCGTCCTCCAACAGGGAAAAAAGCCTCCCGGCAAAAACCCTGTGCTGAATTGCTGGATTTCTGGATTGCCGGCTTGCTGGTTTGCGGGATTGCTGGATTGCGGGATTTGGAAGGAGACCTACTTCCCTCTTTGTGTAGTGCCTGGGTTCCGGACGAGAAGCCTCGAGGAATCAGACGCACTCCTTTGCCGACAACGAGGTAGCAGCCGGGGGATATAACCAACGGAGTAGTCAGGGGAGGCAAGAAGGTAAGAAGCGAGGAAGCTGGAGCTGAAGAGGAAGTTCCGATACACGGGGTGTACGGACGAAGGAGAGCGGAACAGGAGAAAAACAGGTAAGAACAAGGTAGTTGAAAGTAATGAAGACAGAGCAGCAACCGAAGGGACGGTCGCGGGAGAGAAAGTCAGAAGCAAAAACGCGGAGCGTTAGCTCACAGAATGAAAATACACTAGCGTTGGCAGCACGGAGAAAGAACCGAAGATGCAACGCGAAGAACGCCAGCACCGTCTCCAGTATAAGGAGTGGGCGGCCATCTTGAAAAAGCACTAGACCGCGCACTGCGGAACGTTGCAAGAACGTAACGACCCATTCAATGGCGTCTCCATGAGTGCCACAATTTCCATTGGGGAAGCATGACACCCACAAATCCTGGAAATTAAACAATGCCCTGAGGGCCGCTACATAGCAGTTAAATGCCTGTTGTTGGGACAACTGTACTCGTTCATTTCAGTGTATGCCCCCAAAGAAGGACAAGCTACCTTTTACGAGTCTCTGGGCAATGCTCCACCCTCCCTTTGTGGAGGGCCAAATCATAATCGGAGGGGACATCAAAGGGGTTCCGGACCCGACAGGGGACAGATCACACCCTCCCACCCCAAAAGACTTCAAACTCGCTATCAGTCTCCTCAGCCTCTTCAGGACCTTAGATGTGATAGACTCATGGCGGGTGGGTGCTCCATTCCCCCGAGACGGATTTCTCTTTTTTACTCCTATGTACACAGAACCTTTTAGAGGATCGATCTTTTACTGACATCTCCACAGATACCTGCCTATGTCGAGGGGGTATCCATTGGTTCTAGAATTCTATCACGCCCCTGTAACTTTGGCTCTATGAGAACACGACCCAATCCCAAATCCGAACCGCAGATGGACTCTGTATGACCCCATGCTTAATGAGATGCCACTGAGAGACACAATTGCCAAAACAATCCAGAATTTCTTTAAAAAAAATCCAAATGAAGAAACCTCCCCAGCAAACACCTGGGTTGCCATGAAAGCGGTAATACGGGGGGAGCTGATTGCGCAAGGAACATCATATCATAGGTGCAAATGACAAGCCTGCCTGGCCCCTGAAGCGGAACTTCAAGAAGCAGAAGAAAATCATAAGCGTAAAGGGTGGTCCCCAAAAACCCAACGAGCCATACGTGCTGCCCGGAAAAAGATAGAAGCCCACTATGCAGAACACACGGCACACCTACTGGCTAAATCCAAACAATTCTACTATGCCAGGATCAAAAAAGCAAACAGATTGTTGGTGGAAAATCTGGCCAAGGCGAAGATGAGAAATACGATCACTGTGCTTCGCGACCAACACAGCGTAGTTCAATATGTGAATCAAGAGAAGCTGCGGCTTGCTACAGCTCACCTGATGGAGGTAATGGCCGCGCCATCGCGAGACCAAGGCGAACAACAAGAATACTTGCAGAAGGCGGCACTTCCCCAGTTGGATGACTTGTTCCGGGAAAGCCTGGACGCTCCGATTTCAGGTGAGGAGGTTGACACTGCCATTAAATCCCTTCAATCCAGAGCCCCTGGCCCTGACGGATATTCCACCAAGTTCTATAAGGTCTTCTGGCCCCAAATGACCCCCTCCCTGGTCACGCTCTTCAAATCCTTCAGGGAATCAGGCTCCATTACCCTGTCCATGCAGGAATCTATCACCATTCTTCTACTCAAGCCTAGCAAAGATGCCAGGGACAACTCCTCCTATAGACCGATCTCTCTTCTGAACATGGACACAAATATCTACTCCAAAATCCTCGCAAACCGCTTGTCAACCATATTACCTGATATAATCAACCCCGACCAATCCGGCTTCATTAAAAACAGATCTGCAGGAAATAATATCCACAGGGCCCTGAGTTTAATCGGCATCGCCTTTCAAGAATCACGGAAACTGGTGCTACTGGCCCTGGACGCTACCAAAGCGTTTGACAAAGTCGATTGGGCCTTTATGCTCCTCACCCTAGGGGCGTTCCACTTCGGACAAGCCTTCCAAAATATGCTCCTGGCCAACTATAAATCCCCGAAAACTCTCCTCAGGGTTAATGGCACTCTTTCTAGCCCAATTCCTCTGACCTGCGGAACCAGGCAAGGATGTCCTTTATCCCCACTTCTATTTGCATTGGTTATGGAGCCCTTTGCTCAGAGAATCAGACTAAACACTAATATTAAGGGCCTACAAATCGGCTCCAAACACTAAATAGCTCTCTACGCAGACAATGTTCTGATAACAATCTAAGAGGTTGGTACCTCGCTGGGGCAGGCTCTCTCTGAAATTGATAGATTTGGCAGGGTAACAGGCTTCACCATTAATTTTGATAAATCCATAGTCCTGGGGATAGGCCTAACACGAGGTGAGCAGGAATCCCTCATCTCTCTCAGCCCTATTCAATGGAAGGAAAATATGATTCCCTACCTGGGGGTTCATATTCCGCGAGCCCGAAGGAAGTATACCGGGTAAATTTCCCCCCACTCTTTAAAGAGCTTAAGAAGAACCTGGAGCACTGGTCATCTCAAAAAATCTCACTGATGGGGCGCATTACAGCCTGTAAAATGAATCTCCTCCCAAGGTTTCTATACGCCTGCTCCTCCCTACCCATCGCGATCCCACTCCCAGCCCTGCGGCGTCTGCAAAGGAGAGTGCTCTGGTTCATCTGGAGGGGTAAAAAGCCCTGGATTTTTCAGAAAACAATGATGGGCATAAACTAGGCGGGCTGGGGGTCCCTGATTTGCGAGGCTACCAGGTGGCAGCACAGTTAGCTCACACCCATGCTTGGCTTATGGCCTCTGAGCACCCAAGATGGGTGGAGCCTCTCCCCCTGCGCTTTCTCCCACATGTCTTGCCTCCACAGAGTCGGCAATGGGAGAAGCTGCTATCCTCCACCAAACATACCCTGTGCATATGGGACTGGGCCTTGAAACGCAAGGGGATCCCGAGGGGTCTGAGTCCATCCGCCCCAATTTTCCATAATCTGGCATTCTCCCCTGGGGCCCAGCCCCAGAATTTTAAAAACTGGATCGCGGGGGGTCTTGAAACTCTGGGTCAACTTTTCATGGGGGGCCAACCTTGCACCTTTGAACAATGTAAGGAGGCCTTCCAACTCAGGGAGACAGATAGATTCCCCTACATTCAACTCCGCCACTGGTGCTCTCACCCCTTCAAGCCACGACACGCACCCCTACTTCCCTTGAATTGACCCTACTGGAGCTCCCGACATGGTGGAAGATCTCTACCCTATATAAACACCTACAGGGAGACCTCCTTTCTACAAGGACCCCATATATGGCACAGTGGGAGGCAGACTTGGGACATCCCATGGAGGATCAGGCGTGGGTGGACATATGGACGCGGACGCATTCTTCGTCCTCCTGCATCTGCAACAGAGAATGTGCATATGAAATACTTTTGCACTAGTACTACCCCCCTCTTAGGCTCGACCACAACTGATTGGCCAAAGGCCATAGTCCCATTTCCATTGGCCAGCATGGTGAGAAGCGCAGAATGTGGCACGTGCCTTTCCCCAAATACTGCGAGTGCCGCGCCCCAGTGAAGCAGGAGTCCTTCTCCCTATTGGTGCTCTTGCCTGTGATGCACACCCTGCGCACCTGATTGGACAAAGGCCATACCCCATTTCTATTTGCCAGCATGGTGAGAAACGCATAATGTGGCACGTACGCTTCCCCTAGTACCAGGAGGGCCACGGCACATTAAATCAGGACTCCTCCTTTTTTTCGCTTTCCACTCCAGCCATGCATGCAAGGCACTAGGCCCTACCCACAGAAAACACACCATAGTACTGGCTATGGGTAAATGCTCATGTCATGTGCACTGCACCCCCATCTTCAATTGAGCCTGCCAGCTTTCACCCTAGGCACAAATTTGCATCCATGGTTGCATAACGGTCCGTTGGGTGTGCTGAACGGCATGTAGCAGGCCGCGTATATTAGCCATAGGTTACATGTGTGCTGCTGAACACATCCTTTCATGCTGCAATAACTTAAAGCACTCCGTAAAGCAAGGGGCTTATAAGGGGCAAACCATATGAAATGCACATGGTGGCATGTGGTGCCCTATTGTGCAACAGGGGCAATGATGTACACCATATGCTAATTTACGCATAGCAGCTCTCTTCCGCTGGTCGAAGAAGTGCACAATGTCCTCCACAAACGTAAAAGTCACAAACTTCAAATGCATGCAGAGTGACAACTGCATGGCTGCAATAGGTTGTGGTGGCTGTTATAAGGGTCTAGGCTGTTGGGTGCAGGTGTGGTGAATGATATGTAGGAGGCTGTGTACATTGGCCATGTTTTACATGTGTGCTGCTGAGCACGTCCTTTCATGCTGCCATATCGTACAACACTTCCTAAAAGCAAGGGTCTTCTGAGGGCCTAACCATAGCAGACGCAAAAGGTGACATGTGGCTCCCTATTGTGCAACAGGGGCAATGATGTGCACCATATGCTATTGTACACATAGCAGCTCACTTCTGCTGCTCTACCAACTCTACAATGTCCTCCACAACCATTGCGTAGAAGTCACCAACCTGGCATGCATGCAGACTGACAAGTGCATGAATTGCATTGTGGTGGCTGTCATTAAGGCCTAGCCTGTTGAGTACATGGCCTATGACCTACAGCCTTCGGCCGTGCACCCAACAGTCTAGGCACCTAGACAGTCACCACAACATAAAGTTATACAGGCGAACATCTAGGCATGCGCCACAATTCAGACAGGCAACATAGGCACCAGCACTTCTACCCAACCTCTGCACCCTAAAGCAGGAATGCAAGCACTCATGTTCCACTTATCGTAATGCACAAACATACCACAGGATTTGGCACCACTACCCACTTGCAATCAGAAACCATTGTAATAATGCCAACCAAACAACACAATCATCGCAACATTGGTCCTGCTCTCCACACTGTACTATGTGCATACAAGCAGTACCTCAAAGTTCACTTCAACACTTACAAATCCGTGCAATGCACACTACGCAAGCACATGTAAAAACCATTTGCACAGTAACCTCTTGCTTAATTACACTATTGCATTAGTGCACACAGTGGCAACAGTACACGACTGGTCACTGCAGCATCTCCACCCATACACCGACAACTGTACGATGTTCTACCAATCACCACACCCATGCAACCAACAATGTGTGCAATGAAGCCAAACCACACACACAAAGCTACAATGTGGCACCGACCTTCAACCAGTCGACATACCTTTTGAACCAGTGGACATACTTTTCAGTGCAAGAACTGCATCCATGCATTAAAGGGGCTACAGACTTACCACACACATCACACCATAGTACACCCCATCTGTAAATGTGCATGTCTTGTGGAATGCACTCCCCTTCTGCAAATGTGCCTGCCACCACTCATCACAGAAAGACATCGCCGCTGCAGCTGGCATGCCATAACGAAGGATGCCTGCAATGACCACACAAGATTGTTCCCTGTTGAGACAACCGCGAATTGGCATAGTATGCATGGATACCGCTGGCACAACCGTCTTCTTCTAATGAGATGTATCATTTGCAGCACTTCTTACTCCCCCACCCTTTCCATCCCTTCTTCCCACCACCAGATGGCCTAAACTATGTTTTGCAGGCCCGTTCGCTGCCGCACTGTCCTCAGAAACAACATGCCGGGGTTATCAAAAACTATTCACGCACAACACGTCACCGTACACTGCAGTGCAATCACATTTTTCACCGTGCGGCGAACAGGGAAAAGGGACACCAGAGCGCAGGCAGATATGAGTACTTTTAGTGGCCACACAGTTACATACAAGAGGCCCAGCCATGAACACAATGAATTAGGGGCTTGGCACACACACCACAACACTGTCCTCCGATACACCATGGCAGCATTTCCCAAAACCTTTGATGCACTGCACGCTTCCCTCCAGCCAACCACCAGCCACGTCTAATGTTCGCTGACTGCACGGCGTACCGCAGACCAATGAGACTTCGGTCCGCAGAGCAAACAGGGAAATGGGTCTGCAGAGCGGACCCAGATATCACTAATTTTTGGGGACGTACATTTCAGTTCTTTGCAACAAATGTACTGGTCCGATTTCCACCAAACACACAAAAGCACGGCTTCCGACCGAAGCACCCGCTCCTGCTGCAAATTTGGTGCAAATCCGTCCAGCCATTCGGGCTGTAGCCGTGCGCAAAGTTTTTCCCCATTCAGTCTATGGAGAAAAAAATAACCTTTGGGACCCCCCCTATAAATTTGCCCCCCTTGCAACCTCACCCAACTTGACGAAAAAATTCAGAGCCGGCCATATACTTTTTCTGCAAAGTTTGGTGAGGATTCCTGCAGGGGGGAGAAAAGTTACATGCCACCGAAAAAGTGCTCTTCCTATGAGTTTAGCAACTTAACCATAACTATGCGGCCACTACCGTGGGCGGTGTAACATATATATATATATATATTATATACGTATAAATATTTATTGGCGGCACCACCTGCAGTCTATTCACTACGTGTAGCCAGCCTTCATGATTACTTAGTCTACTTGCGTTGCAGCATCTGTACAGTTATAAAGCGACTTATATTTTCTTCAGTGTTCTTCGCACGTGCAATCTTCATTTCGTACATAAACTGTTACTCGATTCTTTATCTCGTCATCAATTTCCATAAGGTTTATGCATACTCTTCTTCTTCTTAGTGCGTCACTCTCATTTCTTGTAATGTCACCAACCTTTGCGTTCACCGCTTCATACTTCTTCAGAGATCTCCCCTAAGAGGCTGTCATCTCCCTACAGGTACATTTGATAGGGATTTCTCAATGGATACCTTGTTTCGAAGATCTTTCGCGGTATTGGACTCATTATTGGCGCTATGAATGTGGCATTTTCTGGCTTCCAACATATAGGCAAAATAGCGGCGGGATTGCTGGTAGAGGCATTTGGCTCATCCTCTACAATGTTTATTAAGATGATTCTGTATATATTTTGTGGTTCTTTTGTCATCATGTTCAGAGATGGAAACCAATGTGGATGTGAATAGTTTAAATGTTACGCTCACCTGGTTCCACAGGGACACCAACCAGCAGTTGGGACTCATGTATCCTTCTCTGCGGTTCCCAGGTGTGACCAGCGGGAGGGTTCTGCCTGGAATACAGGTGGGCAATGTTCAAGACTGGGCAACTGGGGTAAACAGCCCCCCACCACCCCGTATACCCGCGGCCTCTCTGGACCTCTCCTCACCTTGTTTTTAATGCAGGTGTGTTCTCCGTCCTGCCTTCTTGGCAGGGGCACGTTGTGCTTGGTGGGCGATTACGATCGAGTTACTTCACTGATGCCGGCCCTGCTTTCAGTCTTTCAGGTAGGTCTTATTGCTGTGGTATATTGTTGTCCTTGCATGCCTTTTGGTTTAACTAATGTCTTTTCTCTTCCTTAGGTGCGCAGAAGTCCAATATGTGGCATAGACTGAAATGGGTCTCGCCGGTAAGTAATGGCGTTTTAAAGCGCCTTGATGCGGTGCGTAGGCGCTAAGCGCAGTGCTATGATGCCTTGCCTTTTGCTAACCTGTTGTCTTGTCTTCCCACAGGTCGCTGTGCTCACCCGGTGCATGGAATTCCTGAGGCGATGCTGGTCGAGGAACGGCTTGCGAGGTAAGCTTTTCGGCACCGTTCATTAAATTGTAAAAATGTCTAATGCCTTGTTTCTTCCTTTTTTGCAGATCCGTCGGTTTGTGAGGAGTGCTGGTTCCGGGATGCTGATCGCAAGAGCCGTGGATGGCTAACGATTAAATTACAGGTAAGCTGCTGCTGCTAACGATGTCCTTTTCCTCCTTAACAGATGCTGTTCTTCCGAGGTTCGTGGGTGCAGCTGAACATGGTGAGCGTCACGTTGCAGAATTGCAAAGTAACGTGAAGCGTGTTATCCCAGTCGGGTGTGGTTTAAATAGCTTCAAGAAAGTAGTCCAGGTAAAATAGTTCCTATGGTACCACACCCAAAAACACTATACCGCATAGCTTGGTTCCAAGGAGCCAGGCTATGTGGATGCCTCCATGTTGATTGGCACTGAAATAAAGTAGTTCCCAATACAAGGCCTTTATCAAGTATAAGCCTGGCGCCAAAGGCGCCAGGACTGGCTCCAAGAAGGCCTAGGCCAAGGATGCCTGGGTTTAGTGGAGACCCGAGTCAAGACCCTTCCTGGCCCATGGGCTTGCCAGGGGGTCTTCTGGATGTGGTTCATGACAGCACTCCCCCCACCCCCCAAGACCCCTCTCAAGGTGTTCCTCCTGTCCGGCCCAGCTTTAGTTGGGAAGTTTCGATGATAGTTTTTGATGAAACGTGGCGCATGAACGTTTTCACAGGGTTCCCAGGATCTATCTTGGGGTCCAAATCCTTTCCAATCAATTAGATAGTATAGTTTCCCCCTTGAGTACTTAGAATCCAGTATGCCTTTCACTTCGAATTCTTGTTCTCCGTCAACAAGTATGGGTTTCGGTGGTGTTCCAATCTGTGTACCAGGCTGCATTGGTTTAAAAAGGGACACATGAAATACCGGGTGGATGTGTAGATTGGATGGTAAATCTAATTTGATGGCCGCTGGATTAATAATGTCCTTGATGGTGTAGGGTCCTAAGTACCTGGGTTGAAAGGTTTGGGTTCCTTTGATGGGTATAAACCTGGCAGCCAGCCAAACCTTGTCCCCTACTTGATAGTCTGGGGCCTTTTTCCTGTGTTGGTCGGCAAATTGTTTTTGCTTGTCTTTGGTGCGAATTAGATGTTCTTTGGCCTTTTTGAAAGCCTGAGTGATGTTGGTGTGAAGGGTTTTTACTGCTGGCATTTCCAAGCTGGTTGGGAGATCCAGTTCTGAGGTACGCGGGTTTCTACCATATAGGGTGTAAAAGGGTGTTTGTCCGGTACTGGAATTCAAGGAGTTGTTATATGCGTACTCGGCTATCCATAGTCAGTCCTTCCAGTCTCTTAGTTCATGGTGCAACATGCATCGTAGGTATTGCTGAAGGGTCTCTTTGGTCCTCTCGGTCTGACCGTCCATTTGGGGGTGATGGCTAGTGGATAGCCGGACGTCAATTTGCGCCATTGCACAACACTTTCTCCAAAAGTTAGAGACGAACTGGCTACCTCGATCAGAGATCAGGACTGATGGGAAGCCATGTAGTTTAACAATACCGTCCAGAAATACCTTGGCTAGACTGGATGCGTCAGGGAGGCCTTTGAGTGGATTAAAGTGTGCCATTTTTGAGAATAGGTCTACAACTACAAGAATGGTGTTAAACCCTTCACTGGAAGGTAGGTCAGTGATGAAGTCGAGGGAAAGAGTGTGCCATGGTGCAGGTGGAATGTCCAAAGGTTTCAGAAGGCCAGATGGTTTTTGTTTTTGCGACTTGTTTTTTGCGCAGACTCCACAAGACTGAATGTATTGGATGACATCTCTACACCAGGTAGGCCATCAGAAGTTCTGCTTTACCTTGGCTAAGGTCTTGGTAATTCCAGGGTGCCCTTCGATCAAAGAATCGTGATAACCTGAAATGATTTGTTGTTGTAAGTCTTTGGTGGGTATGTACAGACGACCGGTATCCGGATTCAAATTGATCTAGTCTCATGATATTTGAAAACCTATTGTTGAGGCCAAAAAGGAATATTGATGTTGATTTAATGAATAATGAGGACGATGGAGATATAGACCCAATAGGAGAGGCGCATGGTTTCACAGCAGATAATGTATGGTACAGCCACATGAGGGGGGTTGGGAGAGAAAGATTTGTATGATTTTTACTACATCTGCTCTCTCATCCCCATGCTTCAGGTGTCGCTAGGGTGTTTATCCAAATAAAGTAGAGTTTGCAGATGCACTGTGTCCAGTGCACCTAGCGTTGTGCACGGTCTGAGGCAGTTCAAAGGGCAAGAATTTTCTGAAGATGGGGTGAATCAAGAATGTGGAAATGTGTGGCAATGTTATCTGCAGCATCTGGCGTGGCTCAAGGAGCTAGAAAAACATGTTCTGATACAGACACTGATCAATTTTTCTGTGTGGTTTAAGGGCAATGGCACAGTGCCCATTGGCACAAATGGGAACTGTAGCCGCACATTTTGCATCGCCATCCTGCCTGGAGGTACAGTTGCCCTTTTGGACATGCGGTTTGTACGCCTCTAGGCAGTTGCCTCCAGCCTGGTAAGGTGTGTGCAGTTTCACAACATTGCATGTGACAGTTCTTGTTATTCTCAAAGAAGATTTTGTCCTCACCCCCCAATTCCCAAAGTCACATCTGTGCCCCCTTTGTCCCCTGTGTCTCTTGCGTCCCATTCATCAACATATATCGACATATCAATGGCTCTCTCCAACCATGGGAAGAAAGGACTATTGCAACAAACTAAGCGGTCCAATTACATCTCAGCGACATCATCAAATGCTCTAATGGACATTCCTGAACAGTACCCACTATTCAATCACACAAAAAGCCTCTTCGCATCCCTCCTGGCACCTGTAGTCCAAGTCACAACAAATGCCAAGTGGCTCCAGATGACCCAGTATGAACTCGTACTGTTAATTCATCAGAATCAGAGTTCAGTGCCATCAAAGAAGAACTACTGGCCATGATGCTTATAACCTTGCAAAATGGGTACATACTCGGCCTCCTAACAGCTATGGAGCGAGGGGTCTGTCAGAAAATAGGGAGCATGTGTTGCACTTTGTGCATCCCAATGATTCAGAGAAGGGCTCCCTGACTCAGGCTATTGCTGCCTTGCACAAGCTCAGAGTAATCATGGAAAATGAGGCAGGGATCGCATATGACCTATGGTTGGACTCTTTCTCCGAGTACTGTTATGGGGAGGGACCAAGCCTGATTTGCATATGGTATTTCCCCTTTTGTAATGGCTTGGCAGGCGAAGAACTCTTCTGCAAGCTTTCATGCACTTAATAGAGATTAAATCTGCTTTCTGCGGAACTACCAGGCCATAAACCCTTAGCCAGTTGCTAGCTGCTTATCTGCTCAGTTAATTATCACTTGTCCAGCCTCCTGCCAAACTAGTTGTTCCCAGATGCTCAGAATTCATCCTACGAATTCCAGACTGCAGAGTTTAAATATATTTATAAATACCTATGATATGTAAAATTATAATCTCCCTCTGTATGTATCTCAGTGTGCATGCATGCTGAACACACATTGCCAGTGCTTAGGGCGGGTTGCTGCCGGACTCGTAACACTTTTTCAGCACTTGACTTTTGTTTTTGACCAACAAATAAATATGTGGTGAGGTGACGCTCGAGGCCAGAGTGACCAATGCTCAGGGGTTTTGATTGTTTTCATAGGATGTGGCCAGATGGCATGCGTGCTGAAATGTTAGTCATTTAGATTAGAATGTTCCGGGACACCAGCAAAACCGGGGTGGATGAGATGACTATCAACAGTTCAAAGGGAAACTGTTAATTATGCTCTGTCTCTCGCTCATGTTGTTAAAGTATCCATGTGAGCCATGTGCAATTTCGGTTCAGGGTTAAAGGACTGTAATGAATTTGTTTGTAAATGAATGTGTAATCATGTCATGATGTCACGACCTACCATGGACAAATCGCAAGAAGGGGTGTTCTGTGAATATAATCCGAAGATGGTAGTTAAGATATCGATTACCAATGAGGATGGAATAATTGGATAAAGATGTGATTTCTTCTTGGGCGTGGCGGCCATGCAGTAGGAGGCACGATCGAGAAGCTCCTTTGAGATCCTGAATCAAATCCAGCTAAAACTGGTGCAAACCACTAAAAAGCAGCTGAAACTAACAGAAACAGACATCGGAACATCCGTAGATCACTGGCTGAGTCTCCCGACAGAAATTGGTGCAGGAATCTAGGAGGGAACGGCAAAAGAAGACGGCGCCTGCGGGAAACAAAATGGCAGGTGCGAATGGCCGAACCGCTGGAGAGATAGTCAGTGCTTCATAACCATGGGCGAGGTGCGGCTGGCGGGGGACAGACAACACCCTGCACAGTAGGAGCCCTCCTGGAGAGGCGACCGAAGACGAACATAGGCGGTCCGTGGAACGGGCACTACAGAGGTACGGAGCTGAAAAGCCCAGTGTAGAGAACGCACCCGAGCTCCACCCAGACACGGGCACGGGTGCACGTGGGCCCCACTTCCCTCTGGAGCCACTCTGCCTACAAGACCAATAAGCCAGGGTGGGTTAAGTTAACCGGCCACAAACACCCGCGGCTGATCGAAGAAGAACAGAAGCGGACCAGGAAAGGGAGCCCGGGAGTCGATGCGGACACCATAAAGGTACGGGTTGGAAGAAGCCTAGCAGGGAGAGCGCACCCGAGCTCGACCATATAGGCCCCATCTCCCTCCGGAGCCACTCCGCCGTCAAGGATTATAAAGGCAGCTCAAGATAGCCAACCAGGAACGCACGCGTCCGGCGGCGACAACATATCCAGAGGCACGGAGAAGCGAGAGGGGCAGACAATATAAACGTGAAACAGGACTGCCACCCATCCATTAGGCATGAGAGGCCAGAGTCGCACGTGCACTAAAGGAGGGTAGGTACGAAACAAGCCAAGGCACAACTTCCAGCGCAGCAAGCTCCCCCGGCAGATAAAGAGGGCGCACAACAACTAACAGGACGGTTACGAATCCATAGCGGGGAAGCCCAGGAACGGAATTCGAGATACTGAGAGACTGATAGGGCCAGGGCACGGACGGACCCTGATCCGCTGAACATCTAGCAGTACAAAGGCGAGTTCCATAGAGATAATGCCACATCGGAAACAGAGGGAAAACCTAAACAAACCAGCATAGAAGCCTTCACTAGAACACCCGGAAACAAACAACGGGTCCAGCCGGACACAGCAATGGCCACCTCAAGCACAACACAACAGGCGGGAAATACAAATGAAGGACCGATCCTAGAAGCAATAGCCACCTTGAAAGCGTCCCTTGACGCCAAAATGGACGCAGCGATAGGCACCCTCAAGGCATCCTAAGAAAATAAACTGGACACTGTCATGGTAGACGTGGGTCTCCTCTGCCAGGACACCAGAAATCTGACGGACAGAGTAACAACAACAGAGCAGCAAGTGCAGCAAAACACCACAGATGTGGCGGTCACGCAAACACAAATGTCAGAGGTGATACAAAAGGTCAAGATCCTCGAACAAAGAGCGGAAGACGCAGAAGGCAGAGCACGAAGGAACAATATTTGCATAGTTGGGCTTCCGGAGGGCGAAGAAGGCAGAGATCCCACCGAATATAATGAAAACATGCTGCTTCAAGAGATTGGAGCAGGAACCAGGATCATGAATTTCAAGGATAGGGAGAAGATACTATTATCCTCAAGAGAAGGGGGAGTGATTACAAGGAACACCTCCAAAATTACTATCTACCCAGATAATACAGTCATGGTCCAAAAACAGAGAGCAAAATTTGGTCCGACGAAAGAGCGCCTCAGAACGGCAGGAGTGCGATACATGATCCTATACCCCGCCAAACTTAAGGTACTCCATCAAGGGAAATCATGGTTCTTTGACTCGACTGAAGATGTTCATGCATGGATGGACCAGCAGGGCATCCCTCAGCAGAGACAAAGGAACCAGAATAATAACGAGGACCAGCCCCTGTGAGTGGAAACTTCGACTTTAGAAACAAGACGTCAACATAAAGTAAGGCCACTAAGCCAGATGCAGAGAATGAAGGAGCGACCTGCTTCAATCCAGCTGTGATGGCTAAGGAAAACCACAACCCCAAAATGAACGTTTCACAAGTTCGGATGCCAGTTTGGAGGCATCACGCTGCAGTGAGCCTGTTTCACTTCAGCGGACAGAACAAGAGAAGTGGTGAGGCCCGAGCAGGGGGGGGGGTGGCTGCGCGTTAGTTTGGAAGTTTTGGTTTATGTAGTTACAGTTTGAGTTATTGACTTGAGTGAATGGTTTGTAAAAGGCATTGGCAGCAGAGCAAATAATAAAAACTATAATGGGACAATTCCAGCACGAAGTGACTGGTGCAGCACACAGCAACAAATCTGGAGACATGACCGCCGAGACACAGGGAGAGGGAACCCGGTAGGGATGACTTCAAGTAGCACCACTAAGAGCAGCCGCAAGAGACAGAGGACAAGCAAGAGGCTATGGGACGGCAGAGCCGGATCAAATAAGTACACATGGGCCTGGATGAGTTAATAATAGCAACCTGGAACGTGGTTGAACAAGATGAAGGTCAAGATAGCTATGATCCAGGAGACGCATCTGACACCAACGAAACAGGCCAAAGTCGATCAGAAATGGGGAGGACAGGTATACAGTGCCACGTACTCAAATTATGCGCGAGGAGTACTAATATGGATCACCCCAGGAGTGCCATTCCAGCTCATAAAACAGGAAACTGACCCAGAAGGTAGATTGATGCTAGTGCATGGCATGTTGGAGAACAAAGAGGTGTGCTTAGTTAACACCTACGCTCCGAACCACGATGCGACAGAATTTTTCAAGAAGCTGGCACCCAAGCTGGCCCAGTACAGAGAAGCAACGTTTACCTGTGCCAGAGACTTTAATTGCAATTGGGACCCGCTCCTGGAAAGGTCGGACAACAAGCACAAGAAACCAGCACCCCCTGCCAAGGAGCTGCATAGAACCCTCGACCGTCTACAGCTGGTGGACGCTTGGAGACAGGTACATGGTGGGAAAAGAGGGTACACACACTATAGCGCACCCCACTGTACATTTACACGAATAGACTATATATTCACAGGCACTGAGTCACTGCAGGAATTTACAGGGATTAACATCAAAGCCCGCACACTTTCAGACCACGCCCCAATACTAGCAACATGGGCACATACACACAGGAAAGCCCTGATACCAACATGGCGACTCCGGGCAGAGGCTTTGGGAGAGGGAGAATTTGAGGAACACCTTCAGGAGGTGATAGAAGACTACTTCAAACATAATGAGGGAAGTGTAGAAAGTAACACCACACTCTGGGATGCATTTAAAGTTGTGATACGGGGGGTGGCTATCGGCAGGATGGGGGGACTGAAAGGTGCAGCCATAGAAGAACTCAACAAACTGGAAAGGCAGATAGAAACAGAGGAATGTAGAGCAGAGGCGGCGGGAGAGGAACCTAGGGAGTTGATGGAGTTGAGGACAAGATGTATAGAGTTATGGGAAAAACTGGGAAGGTTGAACTATGGGAGGTATCTACAACGATTGCATGCGGAAGGGGATAAGGCTAGTAGGCTCCTGGCATGGCTCACTAAGCAAGAAATCAAAAGAGACCCCATAACAGCCCTAGAAGACGAAACGGGGATGGAGATTAGGAATCAAGCACACATTAATCAGTCATTTGCCCGCTTTTATGAGCAATTGTATGCCCCTAATCCGGAAATTGACCCAGAGGACATAACAGACGCGTTGGCAGAGATAAGGCTGCCAAAATTAGCAGAAGAGCAAGCTCAAATACTCGATGCCCCACTCACGGTGGAGGAGATAGAGAGCGCAATCGCTGAGCTCCCCACCGGCAAATCCCCGGGTCCGGATGGACTCCCAGGAGAGTTCTATAAAACATTCAAAAGTACCATCACCCCAAAACTATTAGAGACATATCAAGATGCATATGAAAGCGCACAACTACCAATTAGCATGTCGGAATCAATAATTGTACACCGTCAAAGCATTTGACTCTGAACTGGGGGTGGCTGCTGAGGGTCCTCGCCCATTTCGGCATTGGGGAGGGGTTCCTCAGATGGATCAGGTTATTGTACAGGGACCCCAGAGCGAGGGTAAAGACGGGGCGATATATCTCGGTAGAATGGAGAATCCATAGGGGAACTAAACAGGGGTGTGCTCTGTCACCAATGCTGTATATTTTGGTCCTCGAACCGCTGGCGATTTTTCTCAGGGCAGAATATGGAGACACAGGGATAGACTTAGATGGAGTGCTGCATCAAATTTCGCTATATGCAGACGACATGCTGCTTTTTGTGGGAAATCCGCGCACTAGTCTGCCCTGCCTACTAGAAGCAATTGGGGCATACACGAGACTTTCCGGTATAGCAATTAACAACGAGAAGTCCCTGATCTTTCCCCTGGCTGGCCTGAAGCGGGTTCCCCCGGCAGAGATCCCGGACCTGGGTTTAACTTGGGCACCGCACTCCTTCCGATATCTGGGAATAGAGATACACCATGACGCCGCAGATTCTCATCAACATAACACGCAGGCAGCCCTCGAAAAAACACAAAGGTCTATGACATTCTGGGGAACACTGCCACTGGGGATGATGGGTAGGGCGGCCCTCTTGAAAATGGTGGTACTCCCACGCCTGCTATACTACCTCACAAATATCCCACACAGTATTCCCAAGGCCTTCTTCACCAAGTTGAATACAATAGCAGGGAACTTTCTATGGGCAGGGGGGAGAAGCAGGATTGCACTGAAGACTATGCAGAGAGACTATGAAGAAGGGGGCATTAGGCTGCCGGACTTTGAAAAGTATTATTTAGCGGGGCAGCTGCAATTCGCAGTCAAGTGGCTGGGTGAGGAAGAGACAATCGATACAATCATCTTTCAACCAGCACTAAAAACATACTACTTGAGAGAAATATTATGGCTGGAAAAACACCTGCTCGGGACCCTGCCACGCCTGCTTAACCTCGCGGTGGGGTTATGGAACAGAGCGTGGAAATTACAAGGGACACGGGACACCCAGTCGGCACAAATACCTCTTGCGGGCCTTGTGGGCATGGACACAAACACGATAGAAATATACCGAACCCAGTGGGAAGCCAAAGGCATTGCACAAATTGGGGACCTGAGGAGGGAGGAGAGGTGGGCAGACTTCCAGGAGATGGTGGAGGAATATTATATGCACAAAGGCCAATTCATCCTCTATAACAGAATAATCCTTAAAATCAGGAAAAGATGGCCAGAATGGGAAGACCAAGAGGATGCCACAGAGGAGCTAGACACATGGTACGATATAGCCGAGGGAACACACACAACCTCCAGGTTATATGAACAGATGCTAAGAGCCAACAACGCGAAAGAGCTACACATAAGACAGCACTGGGAAGAGGAACTTCACAGGCCCTTTAGCGACCAAGAATGGAGCAGGGTGTTAGAATATCCAAAAAAAGTGTCTAGGAACGCAAGGTTTGGACAGGCACAGTTGTACATAACACACAGGGCGTACCTCACACCCAAGAGGATGAACATGATGTACGAGTGTGATCCTGGAAAGTGCCCCCGATGCTCAGCCGACAAAGCAGACATGGTCCACATGTTTTGGACCTGCCCAATTATACAAACCTTCTGGGAAGGTATCAGAGCCAAAATAACAGAAAGTGGACTCCAAATACAGGCGGAGCACCCAGAGAGGTACTTGCTGGGCCTCTTCCCGAGAGGAGGCAGACATGGGATGCACCTAGCAAAAATAAAGGACTTGATATGTATATTAGCCAAAAGAAGGGTAGCTATGTCCTGGAAATCAAGAGAAGGCCCGACTGTAGATTCATGGTGGTCGGACCTCCGCAAGTGGACACTAGCAGAAACTGCGGTGTAGATAAGAGCGGTGCAAAGGGGGAAGGAGAAACGGCACAGAAAATAGCTGCATGGAACTCCCTGGTACAGAACCTATTCGGACAAGAGGGGGAGGAAGAAGAAGGAGAAGGCCCTGAGGAGGCGCGAGAATAATGATGGACACAAGACAGTGGTGCAGAGGTAACCAACCAAAACAGCACAGGCGGGAGGGTCTAACCTGCCCACATAAACCGTTATAGACGAAGATGGCAAGGTCGTCAGAGAGCTCCAGGATAAAGAACCCATAGAAGAAATCCGTAGAAATGCCAATATGCCAGTTATGTTATGTGTTTGTATGTCATATCTGTTGTTTGTTTAAAAAAATAATAAAGAAATAAAAAATAAAAAAAAGATGTGATTTCTCTGAACAGGTTTTGAGCAATCATGTATGAGGGTGTATTGTAATAAAATATATGGAAGTGTTTTTAACTGTTGCAAAAATATATATAATGTGTCAATGTATGTGGTTCGATGAGACACAAGGACTCTGCAGCGTCATCTAGCTCCTCCCCAGACAATAGTACAGTAACCTTGCTTTACGTACAAACGTGCACGTGTTCCTTCAGTCGTGGGCCTGATGGGTTGAGGTGATTAGGGGCCCATCCATACATTTCAACCCATGATATTAAATGATGATATGATAAGCCATTTATGACCTGCCTGTACACACGTTTTTCTAGGCACGACAAGACAAGGGAGGCAAGACAGAGGGTGGACAAAACAAATGATCTTACTAGGCTGTGTGTCATTCAGATCATGCAAGTTCAATACACAAATGTGCAGTGGTGGAGGGAGAGGGGAAGTGCCAGGGGGAGGGAAGGGGTAGTGCAATCAGGGCAGCAATGCTCTGAGTAAGTGCAGACAGGACAGTGCGGCTCTGGGTAAGTGCAAGGAGGCAGGGGACTGTAGGTTTCCAGCTACAGCCCTAAGTGCACTCTAGGCCTGGAGGCAGTGCAGGGGCTACTGGGCAAGGGGGACCCTGGTACCAGTAAGGCCCTGCAGGTAGCCAGGCAACCAGTCAGTACAGCATAAAGGTTGGTCAGCAGGAGAGAGAGAGAGAAAGCAGATGCGAAAGGACGGTCTCAAGCTGCGTCTGGAAGTTTAGGTGGTCCGGCTCAAGTTTGATCTACCCCCCACTCTCTGCCTGGAGAAGCATCTGACCCTCAGAGAGTTGGAGGTGGCTGAGCGAAGAGCTCGAGAAGGAAGGTGTTTAGGAAGAGAGAGTTGGATGTAGTGCAGGCCCCGCCCCAAAAGCTTTGTGGACTTTGCAGAGGTTTTTGTAAGGAACTCATGGTGTCAACAGTAAAGACAGACAGAAGTGATCACAGTTCAAGGGTGTTCATTAAACTGTATGCTGGTTGGACAAAAGCCTAATCTAAACCTAAATCTAAAATGGGAGCAAGCGTCAACCATCAAATGAAAATAAGGCAGTCCTAGTGCCGTTGTGTCAAATAAAAAGAGCCTATACTAAGAAACCTATTGCCAAACCTTACAACTAACCCAAAAAGGGATAGTTTTCAAGAAAAGAAAGAAATGTTCTCAAATAATATGTCAGAATGCAGTAGCCTGGAACTCCCTTCCACACATTTGGAGCATGTCGATGGACAAGTCTCGTTTCTCCTGAAAGTCTCTTGCCTTCGAGGGCCTGACGTAGTCAAATAACAAAGCAAAACAAAAGTTCCTTCAATAAAATGAAAGTTTGTTTCCTGGTTTTACTTAGGGTGTGGATTCTTCGCCCCTGATTCCCCCTCTTTCGGGCGCTGACCCCTGTTTCTTGTGGAGTTGAGCGATAGCTTTTCACCCCCCTTGATCTCCCTCTTCTGGGCTTGGATACTATAACAGTTCTTGTCGATATCAAGGCCTTCAGTGGTTGTGGTTTCCTGGTCCTGAGGGCCTGATAGATTTCACCAAGAACAAAACAACAAACACAAAGTTATCTTTTATGTATTTTTCAGGTGTTGGCTTCACCCCTGGGTCCCCCTCTTCCGGGCATAGACCCTACCTTGTTTTCAGCCTCCCTCCTACGGGATCACCATGGCTTTTCTCGAGTCGTGGGTGCACCCCTTGGTCCCCCTCTTCCGGGTGCTGCCCCTTCTCTTACTTTCAGCCTGTCTCCATGGGGTTCACTATGGCTTTTCATTCACGCACAAATCTCAATGCCTTTCAAAACAGTTCCCTTGGCCGGGTTCACTCTTGTCAACACACTGTTTCTTGGGTCTTTAGACTTGCCCCCTTCACATCAGCATCCCTCTTCCGGGTTCACTCTTGCCAACTTCACATTCGCATTCACTTTCAATGTTTGAAGAATTCTCTTATCTTGCTTTCTCACATTTCTTAGGTCAAAGGCTTTCGACTGTACAGGGATTTTGCTTGGCCTCCTGTATGACCAGTTTGACCGATCTTATTGGCTCTCTTACGGCCTTCTGGTAACTGTAGTTTGATTCAGACGGGGATTGATCAGGGTTTCTCGGAGCAGCACCCATGTGGTGCCGGCTCTCTTTTGCAGCTCGTCTCCCTTTTACAATGTTACTGTTTCTTAAGCTTTTCTTACTTTGTGACTTTCATTCAGCACAGCCCGGTTCTTATCGGCACTCCCCTCAACTCACTGTCTGTGATGAACCGCTTTGGTGTTCCTCTTTAACTGGAGTCAAGGCCGGTACCACGGAAGTAGGAGTGTCCCTCGCTCCGGCTTATCAGCGTTGATATGCTCTCTGTACCTTTGACATCTGCTGCTGCACACTTGGGCTATTGTCCTCAGCCTTACGATTCTTTCAGCGGAGGGTTAGCATGGTTTTGTCAAGGAGGGTAAGGTTGTGTCTTTCCTCGCCAGCCTCTAGATGTTTGCCACCTTTCTCTACCTTTTGACTGCCAAATTAGGATAGCTGCCTCATCGTGCAGTCTGCCTTCCTCGTACTGTGCTCTCTTGCTCCACCTTTTATCCCTGTGGGGAAAGGAAAGGGCCGTCAGGTGTATGTGAGAGCTTGGTCAATTGCCTGACCTTGCCTCACTCTCGTGTCGGGACATGTCAGGTAAACTGGTTTCACATTAGACCTTTGTGTTTTAAGTCGGGAGAAAGTGCTTGTGTAGGAAAGGGAAAGGGGTAGAGTTTCTGAGTGTTCTATGGTGTCGGAAGGGAAAGAGGGGTTACATGGAATGATAAGCATTGCATTGGTGATCTCGAAAGGGTAGGTTTTGTACTGTTTGTGAAATTAGTAGGAGGGTTGGCGGAGCAAACAGGAAGACCGGGATCGTGAAATGAACAAGGGGGATTGTGGAAACGGTAGTTTTCTGTCATGATAGATTGGGTGTTTGGAAAAGAATAACCAGAGGGAGTCGAAGGATGGGGAGTATTCAAGTGGAATGTAGGAAAACTGGGATTCTGTCTGGAGGGGTGAATGGATCTGGGTAGGAAAGATTCAATGGGAAGATGCAAGGCAAATGTGTTGTAGCCTACCAAGGCCTCAGGGATTTCATCCTCCTCTTGTTTTCCCTCGGTATAAGTAATGCATCTCTCCTGGGGCATTTCCCCAATTTTAACCCTGGTTTCCCTTATCCAGGTGATCTGCCTCTGTTCGTCTACCCCTATGTTTGGACTTTGAGAGAGCCGGTTCTTTCTTGGCCACTAGAATAAGGGATTCCCAAGATCTACTTGGGAAAATACTCTCAGGTGTTCCACAGTCTTGAACCTGATCCTTCCAGTCACCGGGAGCCAGTGGAGAGATTTCAGCCATGAAGAGGTATGGTCCCTGAGCTTGAGGCCAAGGACAAGTGTCAAAGGGCCTCATTACATGGTAGGGGGTTAACGGGGCTGGTAGAGCTGCCGGTCCTGTTAACCCCCTACCGCCTCATTACGAGGTCTCCTCGCTGGACCCGCTAAGGACGCCTGGTAAAACCAGGCGTCCTTAGCGGGTCCCGCGAGCAGGCCAGGATGCAAACAACAGGCCCGTCATTAACGGCCCAGTTGTTTGCATCCTCCCTATTCCCATTGAGCCCTATGGGGGCTCACATGGGAATGGGAATGTACCTGGTCGGGTTCCCTGAATGGGGAAATACCAGGTCCTGCAAAGTCGGAATGACCTGGTATTTCCCCATTCAGGGGACCCGGTACCCGGTATGGGGGTAGCCATGCCACAAATAGCGGCATGGCTACCTCCATTATCGTAATGAGGCCCAAAGTCCTGTTCTGGATTAGTTGCGGAGATTAGAGGAAGGCAGATTGAGAAAGAGGCTTTTACAGTAGTCCAGCCTAGAGCGAACCAGGGCTCTGGAGACAGTGGGCCTCATTACGGGTTTGGCGGTAGCCATGCCGCTATTGGCGGCATGGCTGCCACCAAAACCGGGTCCGGGTTCCCTGAATGGGGAATTACCGGGCCATTCCAAGTTTGGAGGGCCCGGTAATTCCTCCCTCTGGGAACTCAGACCCGGACCTTCCCCATTCCCATTTGAGCCCCCATAGGGCTCAATGGGAAAGAGAGGGAGCTAACAATGGGCCTATTACGACCAGCCGTTGTTAGCTCCCTGGTCCCCTCGCGGGACCCGGTAATGACGCCTGGTTTTACCAGACGTCCTTACCGAGTCCCGCAAGGGGACCTTGTAATCGTGCGGAATGGTGTTAACGGGTCCACATCCATTAGCGGAACCTGTTAACCCATTCCGCACGGATCGTAATGAGGCCCAGTGAGTTTCTGGGGAAAGAGAGGAAAGGAAGAATACCTCTTAGGAGGTGCAATTGGTGGTGGGCCTTCTTGGCAAGGTCTGTGATGTGAATAGAGAAGGAGACAGTGGAGTCGAAGATGACACCAAGGTTTTTAGCTTCACAGGAAGGAGAAGGAAGAGGGCCCAAGGAGGGCAGCCAGAGTGAGAGAGGGAAAGCGGGAACAGAGGTCTCAATGAGAAGGATCTCAGTCTTACTGGTATTAAAGCAGAGATCGTTGGAGGCGCACCACTCCTGAATCGTGGATAGACAGTCAGGAATGAGTGGGAGAGGAGGCTAAGGGTAGCCTGAAGGAAAGCTGAGTGTCATCCGCATAACACTTAAAGTTAGAGGAAAAGGTGGAGCTAAGGTAGGCCAAAGGGGCCAAGTAGACATTAAAGAGTCAGGGTAAGAGGTTAGAGACCTGGGAAACACCACATGTGGAGAGAGAGGTGGTGGAGAGAAAGGACCCAAGTTGTACCTGCAAGGGTCGGTCCAGGAGCCAGGAGGTCAACTAAGCCAGGGTCTGATCCATGATGCCCAGGTTCTCACTGAGACGATTGATCAGGATGGCACAATTGACTGTCTCAAAAGTAGAGGAAAGAACAAGGAGGATGAGGACAGAAGAAAGGCTAGAATTGAGATTAGTGAGCAGATCTTGACGGGTGTTCAGGAGAGCAGTTTCCGTGCGTCTGGCTGCTCTGATGGTCATGAAGACAACCAAAAGATTCAGTGTGGAGAGTAAGCTGGGAGATGGCCAGCTTTTCCAGGAGCTTTCCCAGGAAAGGAGTGATAGAGATCGGGCGGTTGTTTGCCGGACAGGAAGGATCGGCAGAAGGCTTTTTCAGGAGGGGGTCACAAGGGAGTGATTGAAGGGAGAGTTTAAAGTTCCAGTGGCAAAAGAGTGATTGCAGAAATTGGCCACAGCTGGAGTTAGGGTGTCAATGTGGTCCTTGATGGTTCTAGAGTATGAGGGGATCACCTGCTTGGATTAAACTTTCATAGATCAGACTTGTCGAGAAACCTCATCAGAAGTGGTCGGAGAGAAAGAGGAGAAAGGAGGAGAAGAGATAGATAGAGGGAGAGATAGAGGGAGAGGAAGAGGAGGGAGAGGAAGAGGAGAGAGAGGACAGGATGTCCTGAGTTTTAGTGGTGAAGTGACAAGCCAGAGCCATGAAGAGGGTCTGGGAGGGAACAGGAGATGTGATGACTTTAGAAGGATTGGCCAGCTCCTTGCAGATTTGAGTTCAGCCATGTTGTTAGAGGCCACAGAGACACGGGCTTGGATGTGGGCTCTCTCCTTGGTCAGGACAGAGAGTCTGTATTGTCTTTGGAGCAGGTGGCAGACCGATTTGTCAGAGGATGCATCTGATGCCCTCCACTTCCTCTCAGCCACCCTACACTTGCATTTCAGGATGGCGAGAGTTGCACTTGGAGGTAGGCTTCAGATGGATTCTCATGACAGGGGCAAGGACATCCAGAGTGTTAGAGATTGAGAGATCCAGGTTAAAGAGGGCTGTGTCAGGGTGTGAGTCAGCCGCTGGCAGAGGAGGAGCAGAGAAATTAGCGGCAAAAGCCTCTAATGACACACACTTCATGGGTCGAATGACCGAGAAGGTAGATGGAAGTGATGGAGTCAGCTTTGCCAGAGGGACAGAGAGCTTCAGGTGAGAGGAGAGCAGAAAGTGGTCAGTCCAAGAGAGAGGAGTGGTGAGAAGGTTCAAGAGGGGGAGGTCTGAGGGGATAACACTCAAGGTGTGTCCGGCAGAGTGTGTTGGACCTATGGGTAGAATGGAAAGAGAGAGAGTGTTCCAGAGGTTGCGTAAGAGCCCAGAGGAGAGATTAGAAACATCCAGATGGATGTTGAGGTCTCTGAGGAGAAGTTGAGAGGTAGAGGCAAGGAAAGAAGAGGATAGGTCAGCCCACTCTAAGAGGAAGAGGGTGACCTGGCCAGGTGGCCTGTCGATGGTGGCCACAGCCAGAGTGAGGCCAGGAGAGTTAGAGAGTCTGCAGACCAGGCATTCAAAGGAGGAGTAGGCCGGTGTAGGAATGGAAGAAGCAGGACCCACTCCGGAAAGGTCAGAACTACTCCAACTCCGGGACGGTTGGTTCTGGGTTCGGGGAGGATCTTGTAGCCATCAGGGAGGGGAGTAAAAAAACTTGTGAAAGAACTGCCCGTGAACCATGTCTCGGTGAGAGGAATTACATCCAGGTCAAGTTATTCAAGCGGTGGCAGATGTCAGAGGCGTGTTTGACAGCAGAGCGAGAGTTAAGAGTAGCGACGTGGAGCAGGTAGCCACATTTGAAAGACTTCTGTAGAGGGGTACAAGCTTGAGGTATGCCCTGCAGAGGTGGTAGAGGGGACAGAGTGGGCAGTGGAAGTAGAAGGAGATGGCAAAGTAGCCAGAGAGGATGAGAAGGGTACCAGAGAGGTGGCAGAAGAAGGAGGTGGTGGAGGAGCCAGAGAGGAGCTAGTAGGAGTAGTAGGAGAACGAAGGAAGTTGATAAGATGTGGGAGACGCCTATCAAAAAGGAGGATATTGGGCTGAGGGCCCTGGACCAAGATGGTGCCATTCAGATAAACATTAATGAAGGTATTGGAGGAGTGGAAGTCAATGGGTCTGGAGAGGGAAGGACAAAGAGGATGCTAGTAAGACTCTGTCTGGAGGAAGCACTGATGTAGGTTTCAGCGATAGGGAGGGCTGGGTTGGAGACCAGGATGTCCCTCTTCAACGTCTTCCTTCCGGACTTAGTGAGAGGGATAGGAGATAGAGTAGCAGTTAGAGAAGATAGGCGAGATGGAAAGCACCATAGATGGTGCAAGGAGGAAACAGGAATAGGAGGGAGCGCAATAGGGAGAATGCAGGATGCGCGGAGGGGGTAGTCACACTTTGTGCATTGAAATCGCCTGCCATTATAGCAGGCGCATTAGGAAAAATATCTTGACAACAATGCAAGATTCTACTAGTCTGCACCCGTAAACCTGCTGTGCAGTGTCCATCTGGGGGGTTATACAATGTTATGACCAGAGTATTCATATTTTCCTCTGGGAAATGTTTCATAATTGCACAGAGGTAATTTACATCTTCCTCTCCCTTCCGAGATGGTATAAAAGTCAAATGGGCTTTAACCCCTTTAACCCCTATGCATAGCCTTCCTTCCTTTGCCTCGCACAATACCACTCCCCGTGGCCTCCTGGGACATCACAGTATTGCCATCAAGGTATTTTTCTTTTTCTTGGATCCCACAGCTCTGGAAGATCAGACGCAAGACCTTGGGGGTCATTACCACCCTGGCGGTAGGGGGTTAACGGCACCGGTAAGGATACCGGTGCCGTTAACCCCCTACCACCCTATTATGAGGTCCCTTAGCGGGTTCCACCAGGACCGGCTGGTTTTACCAGCCTGTCTTAGCGGGACCCGTTAAGGGACCATGGAGCTAATAACGGGCCCGCAATTTGCGGGCCCGTTATTAGCTCCTTCCCCATTCCCATTGAGCCCTATGGGGGATCAAATGGGAATGGGGAATGGTTTTCGAAATGGGGACTTACCGGGTCCGCATAGGTCGGATGTCCCGGTAAGTCTCCATTCCGACACCACGGACCCAGACCCGAGTTTGGAGGCAGCCATGGTGCCAGAAGCACCATGGCTGCCTCCAAACTCCGAATGACCCCCCTTCTCTGCTAACTACCACTTGTGGGACTGAAGGCAATATCGGCTGAGTTGTATTTGCCAGCACGCTGTTCTCCATCAGGAGACAGACAGCCTGTAAAAGCCAGTGTTCTAGGGCTAAGAAACATAGCTGAAATGATCAGATCCCTCCCCACTTGGTCACCTAAAGCATATTAATTGTATTGCCCATCATTACCAGGAACCTTCTGCCCTCTACAAAAGCTAGAAAGGAATTGAGGATCAGCCATATGGATTTCAGTTTCTCCAGATTCCATATGTCATGAACTTAATGGCCCTATAATAGGCTACCTAACCAAAGGAGGAGTCTGTTGTCAGTCATTTTGCATTAGGAATTGTGAAACGGGACCCACAGTACAGGGATCTCTTCTTGGACGACCAAACTACTTCCTGATTCACCATAGCCTGTGCGTGGAACCTAATGGATTGAGAATATAGATTCTGATTTCAAACAGTGGCTATGTGCAGCTCAGTATGCCTGATGTCGAACCTCGCTAGAGGGACCACCATTACAGTGACCTCTGGAATCACCACAGCAAAATGGGAGTTCTCTGTAAAAAAAAAAAAGGTTGAGCAGTCTGCTTAAAATTTAGGCTTCTCTGCTGTGTCAGAAACACTCCAGTTTGGCTGTGTCCCAGACAAAGCTGATATAGGTCAGTCTCTAAGCATGGTTCAACCAAGACTTCTTTCGGTTGATTGATAGACCCAGAATGAGCAGAATATCCACCAGAACCTGAGCTAAGGAAATGATCTTCTCTGGATTCTCAGCTCAGACGAGGCAGTTGACCATGCACACCACAGAGTCTGAGGATGGGAGCCACTATGGTGCAGATGTTCGGTGCTGTGTTCAAACCAAAGGGATGGACATTGTACTGATATTGATCGGGCCTTAGAGAATATTGAGAAATGTGCGATTAGGAGGCCAGTGGGAACGTGTAGGTAAACATCCTTTGGAAGCACTGCACATATCCAATCCTCTAGAGAAAGAGAAGAATTTATATGTGCTGGTGTGCTCATCTTGAATTTAATTTCTGTAAGGGAAGAGACCGGTTGAGAAGGGAAAGGCACAGAATTGTTCCCAGACCTGCCTAGATTCTTTTCTGTATACTGTAAAGTCTGAAGAAAAACCTGGAGTCACTCTTAGTGGGCAGCACTTTCCCGATAGCCCTCAAGGTCAAGGAGTGAAGGCTATAAATCTCTTTCCACAGAGCCCAGCTTCCCACCTGCGCTAAAGGAGGATGAACAGGCACGGTAGATGGTAAGGGAAGAGGAAAGCCCCTGAAAACTACAGAAAGTATCAAAGGATCCCCAAACAACTGCCTCCAGACGAGGGCATGAACAGACAAAGGAACTCTGATGGGTATTAAGTGCTCCCAGATTTTCACATCATCTTTTGACTTGTCACCTGTAAAGGCCTGAATAAAATACCTCCTGCTTTCTATCTTGAAAGCCACTTAAACCAACAAAGGATTTTACCCTGTTGGGCTTAAGAGGAGCTACTGGCCACTCACTGCTGTGTCTGTAGCCATCAAAGGGTAATCCTATTTTATGTGCTCTGCTGAGCTTGGAATGTCCCTGAGTGTGTGGAAAGCTAATCACCAGTGCTGGTCATTGGGCCGGATTTTCCCAGACCCGACATCCAGCAAAAAATGTATCCCGGTCGCGATCCAGGAAAACAAGTTGTGTCCATTAAGGTAATCTATCTGCTTTTGTTCCTAGCACCAGGATTCATACTCAGGTCATTAGGACCAAAAGCCAGGGACTTAACCACTAGACTACTGGATTGTCTGGTTAGAACACTCGTGAATATTCCTGTCAAGATTGTACTGTGAGGAAAATATTCAAGTAGAGCTTTGTAAAGATGTGTATTTTTCTAATTGCTTGCAACATCATAGGAGACACTCCTCCTTTCTTTAATGCATTAATTAATCTCCTGAATGGTAAATGTTTATTTATGGGAGGGCCTGAGAAAAATCTCCAGAGTTCCCGCCTCCCTCTAACTTACAACTCCACCCTCACCGATGGCTGGTGGGAACCCACAGTTAATAATTTCCATTTCCAGCACTGCTGATCACTGTGGATGCAGTGTTCTAAGGTGGCTCTGGCCTGGGCTTTTGGTTTCTGTTGACAATGTTTGCTAGATTCCAGATCAGGGGTAATCCAGCCATATTCCTTCACTGCCTGCAAGTAAAAAGTGGAGTTGGCAAGGTTGGGCTGAGAACCTGTACTTTGTTTTGTTTTGAGTGGCCCCATATTAAAATGTGCAAGCGAGCCTAACTCCTCTGGGTGCTTGGGGGTTCTCCCACAAGACATTTTGAAAAATTGGTCCAGCTAGTATCAGCTAGTATATTTCAAGCACATTTGCCCCTCTATAAGAATTGAAAAGTAGCTAAACATAAAAAAACGAACATACCAGATTTTTTCTGAGTGAGGAATACCATATTGGAAGCTTCATAACAAATTATTTACCTCAAACGGATGTGGGAGTGAGGAGAGATGGAAAGGAGGCGCAAAAAGCCTCTACTGGAAGTCCCGCCCCTAAATTGCCTAAATGTTGGGAACCGGAAATGGTGACAAGCAAGACACCTGTAATGATGCCTATAACACGGGCAGCCTTTGAAACAAAGTATCCATTGAGAAGACCGTTCTTTATGTACCCACGAAAAACTGACAGTCTTTTGGGGAAGATCCCTGAAGAGCACATGAAGACGAATGAAAGAAGAGACTGGTGATGTCACATGAAGAAAGTGATACACCTCAGAAGAAATGACAAAAGAAAAGATGAATAGACCATATAGAATCTGATGACGAAGTAAGAACTGAGTAAACGTTCACAGATCACACGTGTGAAAAGGACGGAAGAAAATGGCAATCATTTTATAATTATACAAATGCAGTAACGCAAGTAGACGAAGTAATCATGAGGCTGGCTATACGTACTCAATAGTTTGCGGCGTTGTGCCATGGTATATATATTCAGAGGAATCTGGAAGTTCTACATCATATTTGAGCAAACTGGCATCCATGAATAGAAAGGCTGGAAAAGTGTGACGCAGATAAACTGAGCTGAGAATAGAAGGAGCAACAAGAGGCCTGCTTGACCAAGTGTCATGGGGTGAAGCAGCCAAGAAACTAGTCAATTATAAAGGAATGATACAATGTACCAGAAGGCGAGAAGCTGAGCTCCTGTCAAGGTGCGGCGGAAGGACAATGAGTGCCAAGTTTTATTCATTAAATGGTATTAAATACAGCGAGGAAGGTCAAACATGATCTTCAGTCACATGGTCAGATGAAAATATACTCTTGGACAGCTACACCGAGACCAGAAGATAAAGTCATACCCACACTCCCTTTTATTCCCAGGAGCAGTGCTACTTCACAAGGCTGAGGACAAAGACTATTCACATGGCAGGCAGCTTGAGTGATGATGGATGATGGGCCAATTCGGTGGGGAGGCATGGTCAAGCCCGACCCACTGGCACCTGGGGTACCAGCATGCATGCGGCTTACGAGTGTAATATTCCAGAAGGGCGCATGCGTGCCAACCAATTATAAGGGGCCATGTATTAAAGAGCTCTATAGTTTAGAGACCCAATAAGATGTTGTGTATTTTATGACGCTCACAATGACTTGCACTATGGGTGGGCAGAGTTGTCCATCTGACAGTAGAGATCCAAACACAACACCAACCCTCATGGAAAATATACCTAGATGTTTCCCGTTACCTAAGCACAACTCTCCATAAGTTTCTTAGTTTGCCACTTAGGATGATGTCACTGATGACACATATTTACTATATAATCCTGTTTTTTTATGAAATGAGAACAAGACCTGACTGCCAGATGTTGGATGATGTCCGTTGTGCAACCTGTTTTAGGTAATTGATATTAAAACAGACAAAAGTATTTTGCCGACTTCCTGAGTCGGTTGATTTATTGAGGTTGAGTAATTTCTCCATCCCCATCCACCCTGTAAAGTGTTACCTCATCTTAAAGAGCCTAAAACGGTTCAGAAGGTAAGAACAGAAAACCAGGGTATCCACACAAAAGAGGCCCATGGTACAGAGACCCACCAGGAATTCTCCCAACTTCCTTGTAGGCTAGTCCAGCCCTGTGATGAGGTTGGGCAGGGCCAGCCTTAGATCTTGCAGCGTCTGGGGTGAGCAAAATAAATGTGGGGTGGCACCCCCTAACCTCTGCTCAGGTAGGGGGGCACCTAGCCCTCTATTTAAATACTTAACTCCCCTCTTCCGTGCTGGAGCAGGAGTTAATCACTATAATAGGGCGCCGATGCTGGTTTAGCACCAGCGCCCAATTGAAAGTCAATGCGCCACGATCTTGTGCTAGCACTGGCGAGAGCGGGCGTATTTTCTTTCAATAGGACACCTTTACCCATCACGCGAGCTCAGAGGAGCCCTTGAAAGACTCCCGTGAGCTGGCGAGACAGGGGGCCAATGTTACACCCTGAGCGACCGCTCAGTTCATCAGGGCCGCATGCCGGCCCTGAGGGTGTGTTAGTGGAAAGAGCATCTGCTGAGTAGATTTTTGTGGTGACTGTTTCATGTTGCACCAGGGCAGCAGAGTGCACCTGGAACATGTCACCATAAGGCCGTGTGGGGGGAGGTTAAAACGTTAGATTCTATGTCAAGACAGGAGGCTTCATATTATGCATAACAATCTTTACTTCTGACAACACAGCAGCAAAGAAAGAAACTTTTAACACAAACAAGTTTCATTAACAACTGAAAAACAGTACTTCAATAACAGTTATGGGAGGAATCCCTAACCAAGATGAAGTGCAGGTCATGCCCTGCTACCAACCAATAGGCAGAGACCCTCCCCCATATAAGTCCTTTTCTCTAGCATGAAATCCTCTTTCTTTGCTGCAGACGCCACAAGCTAAGTAATTCCTTTGGGTAACCTTCGTTGTTGCTAGTTGGTGTCTATAGCATTGTTTGCTAAAGTTCTTTCTGTCTAAGAACTATATTTCCTTTGTTGACTAGGCCTATGTTCCCTTGGTTACACCACAGGGTGCTTCATATCGAAAGCTTGTCTCAGCGGCAGCCTGAGCCGCCGTGTTTATCCCTCAATTGCATTCTTTTGGGTGTAACATTGTGTGAGTAAGCGACCACTGTGTTAATGTATTCACCCCACAGCGTTGCGCTCACTCAGAGGCCAGCTTCCGGGCCCGAAAGAAAGCTGTTAACTCTCCAGCTCGACGAGCGCGAGCTATCCCTCAGTTGGAGGCAACCGCTGTGATTTATTCACCCCACAGCTTTGCTCTTACAGTTAAAAAGAGGTCGGCCTCTGGGCCCCAAAATGCCTCCAACTCAGTGGACACGAGCTCTCAGTGCAGCGTGTAAGCAGCTGCAGCCTCCATCATTCTTCCCTGAGTGGATTTATTGCATAGGCGTGCTTTGCCAGCGTGCATGTGTGGCCTGCTCGGCTCCCACTGCACTCCTGGGGATTAAAGTAAAAAAAAGAGGGGCTTGTCCCTCGCTCACAGCGTTAATTGACCTGCCCGCCTCAGCAGTGCATACTGCAGTGTTAACGCCTGCTCGGCGGGTTTCTTGTTTTCACCTCATTAGCTTTGTGGCCGTGATGCTGTAATCATTGCCATTTGCACTTAAAATACTTTTTTTCCTTAGGCCTGTGCCAGTACTTTATTTAGTTTTCCACGTTTTCTATGCTGCCCATATATAAACATGGTTGCTACTAAAGGGGGTGGGGGACCTTCCTCAGCTGATGCCAGTACCCAGGTTAGGCCTTCAAAGAAAAGTGAAAGGTCTGGGGAGGATACTGTTTTTATGTGGTCTGGGGAGGTGTCCCTTTCTGCTCCTCCGTCTGTGACTAGTTACGTTCAATATTCCATGGACTCGGCCCTTCACAACCTTAACTCTACCCTGGCCTTAACTTTTGATAGGCTAATAAATAACATTTCCGATTTTCACCCTCATTCTGAGGCAGGCCCTTCCCTTGCAGTGCATGCCCCTAGAAAATGGTCTGCAAAGTGGACAACTCATTCCTGAATCCAGGTCCCCAAGCCAAGGTCATGCCCCTAAGAGAACGTTAAAGCATAAGTTGGGGGGGGGGGCAACCCTTCAGTCAGGACCTCCTGTTAACGCTCTTTCAGCTCCCATGTCCTCACAGGATAGTTCTTCAGATTCCCCGCCCAAGATGCGTAAAAAGATGGGGACTCCTGTGGATCTATCCCACTGAGCTGCTGGCGCTTTGTTAGATGACAGTGGGGTGCCATTCTTTGATCCCTCCCTCATACAACACCCAAGTTCCGCAGAGTGGCACCCATCTAATGCTGTCTCTACCTTTTTACATCATTGGATTAGAAGGCCCTTACCCAAGGAGGTTAGGAACAAACTCCGGTCTGAATGTCTTAGGCCTGTTATCAATGACAAACTTGCTCTCCCCCCCGACATTGACCAACCTATGGTGTATTTCTTATCTTAGAAAGGAAAGGCCCCAAGAAAGGGGTTGACAAAGCCCTGTGCAGTTGCCAAGATAAGCTTCTTGCTGTTTTAGGGCCCCTAAAACACATTTTTGCGTTAGCAGAGGAGGCTGCGCTGTCTAATACCCCTGTTGATGTTCAAGCTCTTCGGGGCTGGGTGCAGAGGGCGGTCTGCCTGCTCAGCAATACCAATGCTGCCATTTCCAGAGAAAGGCGCAAGTCCTTGCTGATGCGCATTGATTCGAAATTGCCCTAGGCAACCTGTTCGGCGAAAGGTTCATCAAGGACCTGTCTGCTTACGTGCATACTTTCACTGCCCTGTATAAGGCTCAGGCCAACATTAGGAAGGTTTTCACCCCTAAGATTTTTGATAAGGCTGGACAAGGGAGAGAGTGCTCTTCTGGCCACTTTCCCCAGGGCTCTACCCGTCCCAAGCAATATGCATCCAGAAGTGCACATCATTACTCCTCTACTCGAGGAACCCGAGCTGCTCTCTATCTCCAGAGGGGGTTTCAATGGAGAGGAGGTGCCAGCAGAGGTGCGGGTAGAGAAAGGACAGCTCCAGGTATTACCACATATTTTAAGTATTTCTTTCCGCAAAGGTTTGGGGGGCAGGTTGGCAAGGTTCTTTCCTCAGTGGGAGGGGCTCACTTCAGATCCTTGGGTGTTGCAAACAGTGCAGTCTTTCAAACAGAATTTAACTCCCCTCCCTGTCAGCTCACGTCTCCCTATCCCCTCTTGTTCGACAAGGTCAAGCAGAAGTTAGTGGATGCGAAGGCCCGGGATCTCATTTTCAATGGTACAGTAGTCCCAGCCACCTTCAAGGCCTCCCAATTCCTCAGCACAATGTTTCTCATCCCAAAACCCAAGAAAAGGTTTGGCCAAGTCATAAATCTATGAGCCCTCAACTCATTTGTAGTTTATCACCATTTCAAAATGGAAGGCATTCACCTCCTCAGAGACACCCTTCTGCCTGCGGAGTGGATAGTCAAAATAGACCTCAAGGATGCATACTTGGTAGTCCTGGTCTGCCCCCTTCACCAAGAGTTTCTTCAATTCCAGTGGGGGGGTCGCATTTGGAAGTTTGCCCCTCTCCCGTTCGGCCTCTCTTCAGGCCCATGGTGCTTCAGCAAGCTAATGAAGGGGGTGATGGCTCACCTCAGGTCGCAGGGGATCCAAATTATCATTTATTTGGATGACCTGCTCCTTCTTGCGCAGAGTTTCCACATTCTCCAAGGTCATTTACATCTTTTGTGTTTAAAGGTTTTTATTGGAGAAAAAAATGTATCATACGAGGTATGAAAGAATCAAGTTATATCTTATATCCACTTAAAGCAAAAAGTAGTAACACTATAACATTTAACTGTTAAGGTAAGAGAGAACCTTGTACGAAAGCATATTCATTAGTTATTAACATTTTAAAATTTTTGAGGAAGGGAGAGGGAAATATGCATATACATTACAAACAAAACAAAACATACACCAGCCTTGCTGCCTCAACTGGTGGCCCGATGCATCTGAAGGAGATATTATGGGCCCCATTGCGATGCATGAGCACAGTCCCCATGATCGTACTGTTGGGTAGAAGGGGGTGGAACACAACTAAGGTACTAATGAAACTTGAGCAGGCTTATTCACCAGAGACTCCTATGACAGCAGATGTCTGCAAAAGTGTAACCGACCTAGGAGTAATCAGACACTGGGAGAGGTGGAGCATCTATACATGGGGGAACATGTATGATGAGGGGGAGTTTAGAGGGTTTGAGTCACTAGAAGATAAGGAAGGACTGCCAGGGGGGCAATTCCTATGGTATCAGCGGGTAAAACAGATAGCTAAGAGTAAATGGGATAACTGGCCAGAGGAACCTGAGGCCTCCCCCATGTTGACCCTGATGTACAGCCTGGGAGATGGATGGAGACCGATATCTAGAATATATAGCCACCTGGCTGACAGGCCTAACCCCATGAGAGCAACACTTGTCCAGGAATGCTAGGCATAGGTTGATTCAGCTTAATGTCCTATACCGCACATATATGACACCACTCAGGCAGCACTACCACCAACCACCTGTGCCCTTGGTGTGTGTCAGAGGAAGTGGGAATATTGCACATGTTCTGGGAATGCAGGCGGATGCAACAATTCTTGGAGCAGATAAAACAAGCTTGTGAGAAGACTGGCGTGGATACAAGCGGTCGCCGTTCGAATGCTTGCTGGGCATTTATCCCAGAAGAAGCCAAATTAAACATATACGGCCTCATTACGAGCCTGGAGGTAATGAAAAAAGGAAGGCGGAATGGTATTACCGGCATCGATTACCGGTCCGGGCCATTACGAGCTGACAACCCGTTAATGCCGCCCCCACCCGTACCGTGCCCCTTCTTACCGGCATGCGCACGTACACGCGCCCCTTCGCGGTGGCAATACCGGGATGCCGCTAACAGGAGGACATCACAAGTCACGTGGGCATGCACTTACTGGCATCCCGAAGGCGATAAATAGGGCCTGCACAAAAGGAGCACACCCATACACCACACCCCTCCCAACACCAAAATGATCCCACTTGCTGTAGCAATCCTGGGGCTGGAGGACATGCCTGCACTGCTACACCAGCAACAACAACGACTACAACAACAACAGTCAGCACAGAGGAGACATAGGAGGAGAAGGAGGGTGAGACACGCCCAGCAAGTCCCACCAGTGCAGCCAGTGGTACCACGTAGGCAGCCACCAATCCCTCGCATCAGAGCCAGTCCATTTAACCTAACCCCTGTGCAGATCCACACCCTGTACCGGTTGGACCGGGACACCATCACCACCATAGTGGACAGAATACACGACGACATTGTCAGCCTTATAGAAATCCGCACTGCCATCCCCCCTCTACTGAAGGTAGTGTCTGTGCTCCACTTCATGGCCACAGGCACCTACCAACACACAGTGGGCCAGCTGCATGGCATATCACAACCACTCTTTTCACGCATGATGACCCAAGTGCTGGATGCCCTCCAGAAGCATGCAGGCAACCACATATCCCTACGACAGATTTGCCAGGAACTCGCAGACTCTAAAGTCCGCTTCCATGCACTGGCAGGCATGGCCAATTGCATCGGTGCCCTCGAAAGCACCCATGTAGAATTGGTGGTCCCTCATGCCATTGAGTTAGTGTTCCGCAATCGTAAGCAATACCACTCCATCAATGTGCAGATGGTATGTGACCAGCAGGATGATCACACATTGTTGTGCCCGATATCCTGGATCCACAGGATTCCATGGTGCTGCGTAACTCCGCGCTACCCCGCTACATGGAGCGACATGCTGGACGACGTGCCTGGCTGCTTGGTAAGTTGATTGACAGGCCCATGGCAGTGCAGTGTGGGGGTTATACCGGTGGGATGCATACTCCACCTGGGTGAGCTTGGGGGGGGATGCATACTCCACCTGGTTGAGATGGGGGGATGCATACTCCACCTGGGTGAGATTGTGGGGGGATGCATACTCCACCTGGGTGAGATTGGGGGGGATGCATACTCCACCTGGGTGAGATTGGGTGGTGCATACTCCACGTGGGTGAGATTGGGGGGGTGCATACTCCACTTGGGTGAGATGGGGGATGCATACTCGACCTGGGTGAGATTGGGGGGGTTGCATACTCCACCTGGGTGAGATTGGGGAGGTGCATACTCCACCTGGGTGAGATTGGGGGGGGTGCATACTCCACCTGGGTGAGAATGGGTGGTGAATGGACAATGCACAAACAGTGAAACACTGTAGCCCTGAACATCCAACCTGAACATGACACATCAATGCCATCGATTAGACCAATGCTGCACAGCAATGACATGCCAGATGTACAAACAGGCCACTTGGGAATGTCAAGCGATGGATGACAAAACATGATCACACCTGTGGCAATGCCGCTATTGGGAATACATACAGAGTACCACACATCACCAACATGGGTGTTTAAACATTGTTCCGCATCCACAGTACATCTGCATCAGCATCAGCATGCAAGTGAACGCCCTGCATCATCTGGACAACACAATCCACACCAGCAGACCATAGTACAGTGCACATTGCGTCAAATCAACCTGCGTGCATGCATCCAGGGACATGTGCATGTCAACACCGAATAGCTGCAGCCATGGTAGTGATCACTAAGGTGTAAGGTCTGATATCGACTAACACATACCTCATTGTGCCCCCATGCAGGTGATGGTGGCTATCGCTTGAAGCCGTGGCTACTTACGCCTGTACGGAACCTGCAGAACAGGCATGAAGAGGAGTACAATCGGGTTCATACCCGCACGCGTGTTATGATCGAGCAGACCTTTTGTTACGCTCACCTGGCTCCCATAGGGGCGTCGATCGGACCCGGACAGCGGCGACCTCCTCCAACGTGAAGCGTAGTGCAGAGATGACAGACTGGACTGGACCGCGTAATCTCGTCTGCTTGACCCGTAGAAATATTCTCCTGCAAGTGGAGAAAGGGATTCAGCCACCTGTGGATTTTAGTAATGGCACCCCACTGTTCTCCCCACTAATCACCACCGATATTCGCTTTCTGTAAGCTCACCTTATGTTTGTAAATGATGAGCTCTCCATCCTGCGTGGAATGCAGGGGCACGTAGATACCAGTTACTTCACTGGTTTGAGGGCGTTGGAAGAGTTCCGGGTGAATATTGACTCCGAGGTTCCAGGCGAGAACCCGTAAGTATAAAGTTCAAAGAGTTCAATATGTCCGATGTTCACTCTTGTACATTCCTTTCTTGTGTTGCAGCTGGGTCCAAGGGAAGATTGTCTTGTGGCAGCTGATGGTGTTGAGGTAAGAGTCTGTATTACCCAACAATGTCCGGCAAAAGATGCGTGTGTTTAAATTGCTGGTTTCTCTCTCCTTACAGGTGCGGCGTAAGAAGTTGCGGTTTGTTACAGAATAATGCCTCCGGTTGTTAATCAGGTAAGTCCATGGTGGAGAGGTTGTATTTGTTGGCTCTCTCGGCTCACCTTATGTTTCTTTTGTTCCCTAGATGGTGGAATTCGGCGGAGAAAATGATGGAGGCTGAGCCGGAACGAAAAATGCTGTGAGGACTGGTGAGTATGGCGCGGCGCTGCAGCTGGCGATGCGACGCGTGTAGAATGATGTCCTTTTCAAGTTCGAAGACCTGATGGATCCGGAATTCAGGTAAGGATTGAAATAATATCTGTTTTCTAACCTTTCCTTCTTCTTTCTTCTATTGCTAGGAGCTCTGGATTCGAGATGGGCGTGGGTGAAGACTGGATGCTGACTGCAGGCACGGTGAGCGTTACGCTGCTGGATGCAGAATAACACGAAGCATGTGCTGCTGTTCGGGCGTGGTTTAAATAGCCTCCAAAGTAGTTCCAGGTAAGAAGTCCCTAGAACCACACCCGGGTAAAAAATAGTCCTTGTAGAAAAATAGTCCCATCCAGACCTCACGTTGGCTTGGATTCATTTGCAGCATGGTCTGCATGAGGTAAGTAAAGTCTATGAGCCTGGCGCCTATGGCGCCAGGACTGATTTCTATTATGAGCCTGGCGCCTAAGGCACCAGGACCGAACCCAGACAGCCCCCAGCCGGGGCTGCTGGGGTTTTATTAAATACCTGGATGCCTGCTCCCGGGGCTGATGGGCTTGATCCGGATGCCCAGGGGTAGGCATCATGACACCTTTGGCTGGTTGAAGGCACGGTTCCGCTGTCTCAGCAGATCTGGTGAAGCACTCCTTTACGGGTCAGAGACGGTGGCAAAGATCACTATAGTCTGTGCCATGCAGCACAACATGTGCATCCGGAGAAATGTACCAATGCCACCTGACATTGACTTGCAGCCACCGGGTGAGGAGGAGGATGATGATGATGGAGGAGGAGGAGCAGCACCCCTGCCAGTTCGCGATGCACAGGATGGGCGTGCTGTGCGCCAATCACTGATTGATGATTTCTTCTGAACCACAGCGATGCTGATGGGTCTGTGTTAGTACTACACTGGGCACTGGGATCATGTGGATATGGACACAGTGTGTGTGGGGAGTTGGGCACTGTGCGCTGTCATGAATTGAATAAACACACACGAAATGAACAATGTCCAGTCATTAAATGATTTTTAAAACAACAGGTGCATTGGAAAATTAACAATATAGTGCTAGAACCCTCCACCTCGCACACACCCTCCCCCAACACTCCCAAAACACCATACCCCCCAACACACCATAACCCCCCACAACCCCATACCTGTAACGCTCACCTGGTTCCCACGGGGCGCTGGTCTAGTCTGGATTGCTGTGGCCTCTTCTAGCGTGATGCGCAGGACCCGGAACACCGATTGGACAGGACCTCCAAATCGTGCTTGCCTGGCCCGTAGGAATATCCTTCTGCAGATGAGAAAGGGGATTAACAGTCTGCAGAATAGTGTGCTAGCTCCCCCATTTCCCCATTCGTTCCTCTCTAACTTCCTCCAAACCCCGGTTTAAGCTCACCTTATGGTTTGGAAGGATGAACTCTCCATCCTGCTTCTGGTGCAGGGGCGCGCGTTCGTCCTGTTACTTCACTGGTTTTCAGAATGGCGCTGGCAAAATCCACTTGACTTTCCTGAGCGATGCGCCGTAAGTATGAAAGTTCAAAGTTCAAGTGAGGCCCCCTTTATGTTGTCTTTCTAACCTGTGATCTGTCCTTTATTTCAGGTGCAGAATGAAGGCGATGCGTCGAGGGGTTAAACTGCCGAGGTGAGTAGTGATGAGGGCGATCCCTCTAAATGTCCTTATCATTCCCCAGAAATGTCTCTTGTCCTTTCCCCATAGGGGCCGGGGTACGGTACCTGCCAACGGGGCGGCGCCGACCCGAAATGTGGAAGAAAAGCCGGTAAGTATTATGGCTGTTAATCAGGCTTTCCTTCTGTGTTCCTTCTGCTCACCTTTTGTTTCTTCCTCTCTCCCCTAGGTGCAGAGATGTGGCGTCCGATGCTGACAGCCGCGATGGAGCCGGGAGATGTCTCGAGGACAGGTGAGTGAAGCGTGGCGCTGCAGCGAGCAACGCGATGCTTTTAAATGGAAGTCTTTCTTCAGGGATGCTGGCGAGAAGATTCCGGATGCAGGTAAGAAGTTTGAAATAGTCCTTGGTTTTCACCTTTCTCTTCTCTTCCTTCCTTGCAGGTCTTCCAGGTTCGAGGCGGGCGTGGCTGGAGTCCAGGAGCAGGAGCAGACACGGTGAGCGTTAAACTGCAGGAAGCAGAACAACGCGAAGCATGAGCTGCTTTCTGGGCGTGGCTTAAATAGCCTCCAAAGAAGTCCCAGGTATGTATCCTTCCCCAACTAGGTATGTATCCTTCCCTGGCCACGCCCGAGTGAAAAAATAGTCCCTATGAAAAAATAGTCCCTTTCAGGTCTCAGGGAGGCCTGAAGCGTGCAGCATGGTCTGCATCAGGTAAGTGCACAAAACACCTCCCTTTATGAGCCTGGCGCCTATGGCGCCAGGACTGATGTCCAACATGAGCCTGGCGCCAAAGGCGCCAGGACTGAGTCCAAAGAGCCCCTATAAGGGGCCGCTGGGCTTTTACCCGAGGGCATGATGCCTGCTTCCGGGGGTGCTGGGCCTGGCCTAGTGCTCCGGGGGTAGGCATCATGACAATACCCCAAACACCCTGAACACCCCAAACACCCCAACATCACCTCCCCCCTCACCCATTGTCATCCCACACACAATGTGCCATTTGTGAGTTTTGCAAGGTGGCAGTTGGCACATGCAGGGTGGTCCTGCTACTTCCGGCCTCTCTTCGGGTCTGGGGGCAGCATATCCGTTTGCCGTGTGCTGCGCCTGATCATGTGCACAGGACTTGAGGGAGTCGAACTGGCAGGTATGGTGGATGGGGTGGAGGTGGATGGGTGTGCGACTGCCGGCGCAGTTTGTTGCTGCTGCATATTCTCCACGATCCTGCCAAGGACCTGTGTAACCGCAGCTAGGCTGTCTCTGATCACTATGGTGTTGGCATTCATCTCGCGGCGGATCTGTTCTCCCTCCGCCACATACTGGCGGACCAGCTCAATCAAACCGTCCTGCCGGGCCTCAACCCTCATGAGGCGGGCCTCCATGTCTGTGGGGGCTGTGGAGGTGGAAGGTGCAGTGGCAGGGTGGCCAAATGCTGGACTGCCCTCCGCTGCTGTTGACTCCTCCTCTGCTGCCCTGGCCTGTACTGCTGGCCTTTGTTGCACTCTGGGCGTTGTTGTTGCCCTGGAGGTGGAAGGTCCAGTGCCTTCTTGTCTGGCCCTGGTACCCTTTATGGATGTAGTGGCCTTTGGGGCAGACTCCTGGCCTTCACTTTATGCGTCTGTGCCTGTGGGAGAACAAGAGTGAGGGGCATCAGTGATGGTGGTACGTGCAAGATGCATAATTTGGTGCTGTTCAGTATTTCACATTTCATGCATTGCTTTCTTGTAGGTGTGACGCTCATGGTACTTGCAATGTGGGGGGGCCAAATTGGCATACGGTGTGGACTCTCATTTCTGGACTGATGTGTTCTAGGTGGCATACCTTTGTATTGCAGTTTGCGTGATGAGTGACATGTGATTGATCCCTGTGTGTTGGTTGTCTGTTGGTGATGGTATTGGCACGCAGCATGCATTTCATTGTGCAACGGTTTGGGCCACCATCTGGACATGGATCTGCATATGTGTGTATGATGGCCCATGCATTGGCTTGGTTCACTTTCACATCTGTTGTGCTACGTCATGCTTTGGTTTACTGAGGTTTGCGGGGTCACTCACCTCCATCTCCCGATGTCGCCGCACCAATCTCCATTTCTCCGAAGCCCTCGATCGACTCCATATTTATCGTGGTGCTGCAGGTCTCCTCCCATCGCATCAATTTGGTTGGTGAGTGGTCCCTGCTGCCTATAGCCATGGCCTCCCTGCGGTTTGATGATAGTATGTTTTGCACCCGGAGACGTAGATCATCCCACCTCTTTTTGCAGTCTTTCACCGTGCGGGGGGTGGTGCCAACCGCTGTCACCTTCCGTGCCACCTCCTCCCATATTTGTTTTTTTCGCAGTTTGGCTTCGCGTTTCAAGTTGTTGGCAAACACCTCATCCGCATGGGCTGCCAGCGCATCCGCAATCATGTTGAGCTCCTTGTCAGAGAAGCCTTTCTTGCGCAAGCGGGGGGTGGACTTCTGAGTTGCCTTTGACATGATGGGTTGATTGGGCCTGCTCTGCACTCTGTAGCACTGCTGTGTTAAGAGGATTGCAATGGATTGTGTTTTTTAAAATGGCCACCGGCCTATTTCCCATTCTGGCGCGATGACGTTACATCCGGGTCCGGTATTACGAACCCGGTATTTGCATGATGGTATTGCCGGGTCCGTTATTAAGGGGTTGCTCCTGGGTGGAGGCGTATCGGCGGGTCCCTTGATGGCGCTATCAGGGGATTGGGGGCCTTTAGCGGCATGGCGGTGCAGCCATTACCGGCACGGGGGTTTGCGCGTGCTCGTGCTCTCGTAATCAGCCAGTATTAGCGGCGTCGAGGGTGCACAGATGCGCTAATACCACCTTGCGGTAATGACTGCGTTTTTACCTCCATGCTTCTAATGAGACCCATAGTCAAATTTATAGATATGGCAGGCACATTGGCCAAAAGGACCATTGCCATGGCTTGGAAGGCCCCTGGTGGCCCACAATACAAGAGGTGGCATAGAGACTTTGAGCATTGGGCTGAAATGGAGACCAAAGTATGGGGTGAAGCAATTTCCGGATGTGACGAGAGTGTATATGTGGCATATGATGCGTGGAAAAATTTGATATGGGACATGTTCCAAACCTCTGTGAATATCCTTTTCCACTTGAAAGCGAGAGAGCACTAGAGATGAATGTACACCATGTCCTCCTGGGGGGAATAACCTCACCCTGGCAAACTCTAAAAGACTGGCACACCTGGACACAGCGGCCATTACACTGACCCTGGAAAACAACAGACATATCATATGAGGATGGCTTTGTTTGTTTCGTTTGTTAGTCTAATGTTCGTACACCACTGATACTTACTTGTGATGCAATGGCAGATCATGATTGCTTGTAACTGAAACGTTAAGATAATTGCCAATAAAAACATTTTAAAATAAAGACATAACATACACAGTAGGAAGGGTGAATTTGAGGAGAGGGATGGGGAGACAAGGTGCGCAATTAGTATTAGATATGTGATTATTAGACCAACAATGAGCATGTAAGAAATTCAATAAAGGGTTTACATTTTAGCTCGTGTTTACGTAGTAGAGGTATGGTAGAGGCATTACACCTTTCTAGTCTATGAGTGTTGCATATTGAATTCTACCATATTTTGTAGTGACGTTTATCCAGATTTGTCCAATTGGATGAAATTGCTGTTATAGCCAACATAATAAATAAATCAAACAAAAAGCTCTCATGGCTACTGGTAACATCTTGAGCAATAGAACTTCCAGTAAAAAGAAGTTGAGGGATAAAGTCAATTGAAATGTTGAAGATACTTTTGATGGTTTTCCAAATGTCTAGCCAAAAAGATGAGACAAATCTGCAATCGAGAACCATATGCTTAAAGGATTCAGAGGACTGGTGGCAGCTCCAACAATTGTCATTTTTCGATAGGCCACATTTAAAAAGATGTGAGGGAGGAAGGAAAATTCTATGATGAAAATAGTACATAGTTTGTAGTATGTTTGCCGAAGCTGTGACCTTAGATATGTGGTTCTAAAGCTTAGGCCATTCCAATTGATTATACAATTGTGTGCAGTCTTGTTGCCAGGCAGTAAAACAGTCATGCAAGATGTATGTAGAAGAGTATCGTCAATGAGTTTTGTGATATAAAGAGGCAGACATAACCGATTTATAGATAAATTGTAACCTTTCAGCATTGGGAGCAATGATCTTATTGATAAGAACATCATAATTTTCAACAATTGCATCAATAATGGATAGGAATTGTTGCAGGAATGAGAGTGGAACATTGAATTCATCAACAACTACATTAAAATTAACTGGAACACCTTGAACAAATAGTTGATCAAGATATTTAATACACATAGAGATTTTTTATTGATTCTAATCAAGGGGTTAAACCAGATATATGAAGGTCATTTACATCTAACAATCTCTCTTTTGCAAGCCCTAGGCTTTGTCATAAATGTGTCCATTTTCCAGCCTACACAATGTATCCAGTTTCAATATAAATTCCAAGCAGTGCATCCTTCTACACCAGACAGCAGGCTCTCCAAAATTCAGAGGGAAATTTACCTCCTCCTCAGGAGGGGGGAGGTCTCCCTCAGAGAGCTAGCCAGGGTAGTGGGGATGCTTTCCGACTCCATTCAAGCCATCTTTCCAGTGCCCTTAGATTACAGGGGTTTGCAACGCCTCAAGGGCAGACATCTCTGCAAAAGTCTGTCGTATTCACAGATGGGGTCTTGTCTCCCGACGCCAAGTTGGAGCTCCTCTGGTGGCTCAATCACATGACCCCCTGGAATGGCAAAGCAAGCTTTGATCAATCTCTGGACGTCGTACTAGAGTCCGATGCCAGCACAGCAGGTTGGGGGGCAGGATAGGTGAGGTTTTCACAGGAGGGAAATGGTCAGTTCAAGAAAAATCTCTGCATATAAACTATCTGGAACTACTAGCGGGCTCTTTTCAGGTCAAGAGCCTCCTCAAGGATCAGGGAAATTGCTGTGTCCTTCGGATGGACAATATGTCAGCACTGCATTAGAGAAACCACCTGGGGGGTAACCGCTCCAAGGCGTGAGCGGATCTAACGAGAGTTTTGACATTTTTGCATAGACAGGAACATTCTCCTAAAAGCAGAGTAACTTCCGGGAGCCAACAATACTGTGGCAGACTGGAATTCCAGACATCTTCAGGACAGGAGCAATTGGATGTTGGACAAGATCCTTTTTTACCAGGATCCTGTCCCTCTGGGGTCTTACTCAAGTAGACCTCTTTGCCTCAAGACTCAACTGTCAGGTGCCCCTCTTTCACAGCTGGAGGCCTGACCCCTTGGCATTGGCAACCAACGCCTTTCCCCAGGATTGGTTGGGTCCCCTATCCTATGCTTTTCACCTGTTCACCATGATTGCCAGAGTCCTGGTACAAGTGCGCAGGCAAGTTCCAACACTCATAAAAGTCACTCCCTATGGCCCTCTTGGGTGTGGTTTCCAGCCCTCCTAGAGCTAGCAGTGGATATTCCTTGTCTTCTCCCTCTCCACCCTCGGCTCCTGATGGACCTGATGGGTCTTAACACAAGATGGTCCATCGGGGGGCATCTCTCCCTTATGGCTCGGAAGATTTCAGCTCTTCCTAGTGTTTCCAGGGACTTTCGCAGGACTCTATCTGTATCATCAAGGATTCCTGGGCAGTTTCCACTAGGTCAGGCTACTCCTAGGAATGGAATCGCTGGGTGGGCTTGTGTGTGGCTCGGAACCTTGATCCCGTTTCGGCCCCTCCTGTAGAGATGGTGAATTATTTTGTTGAGTTGTTCAAGGAGGGTAAGGCCTACAGGACTGTCAACGGGTTTAGGTCAGCCATTTTGACTGGCCATGTGCTAGTGAAAGGGGAGCCAGTGGCTAGGCACTTCCTGGTGCGTAAGGCCCTTAAGTCTATTCGTATTAAGGTTCCACATAAAGCTATGTATTCCATCCCATGGGATGTCAATATGGTTCTGGACTTTCACTCTTGGCCCCATAATAACAGGTTATCTTTGCAGCAACTCTTCTCCAAACTAGCTATGCTTCTGTGTCTTGTCTCCATCAAAAGGGTTTCAGATATCAGAGCTTTGGATGTTGATAATAAAGTGTTTTCCCTGCAGGGGGTAGGTAACCTTCTTTGTTTCTCGGAGAACAAAGTGTATGATCTCTTCCATTGGATACCGGGCCTTTCCAGAAGATCCCAAACTGTGTGTGGTGCAATGTTTAACATGTTTTGAATTAAAGATAGAGGGGCTGAGGGTACCAGGTACCTCTCATCTGCTTATTTCTTACAGAAAACCCTATAAGCCTGTGTCCCCAGCCACTTTAGCCTGGTGGGTCATGAAGGAAGCAGCTATTGGCGTTTCTACTTTCGGAGCCCATTCAGTAAGGGGAGCTATGGCTTCTAAGGCCGCTTTCCTGGGGGGAAGCCTGGAACAATTTTTTAAAGCAGCTGATTGGTCCAGAGAGTCCACTTTCAAGACATTTTATCATAAGCGTATTGATCATGTGGCATTTAATGAGATGGAAGGGCTTGAAACTTGCATAATATGAAGCATCCTGTCTTGACATAGAATGGTTAATCCAGAGGGGGTTTGGAATCTATTAAAGACAAGAAGGAGAGTATTATCCCACCCACGTTTTTCTATTTGCTTTTTGCATACAGGTTTGGGGTGAGGTGGCCCAATGAAGGAGGATCCTCGAGTGCCCAGGATGGCGCAGTGTAAGAGAGTTCCGAAGCTGGTTGTGGATCGTTTTTCCGTGCTACATTTTCTGATCTTCAGAGATGGCATCTGGTGCGGTGCGGTGCAGCTGCAGAAGAGGATTTCATGCTAGAGAAAAGGACTTAGATGGGAGAGGTTCCCTGCCTATCGGTTGCTTGCAGGGCATGACCTGCCCTTCATCTTGGTTTGGGATTCCTCCCTTCACTGTTATTGAAGTACTTTTTTTCAGTTTTAAGTAAATGAAACTTGTTTTTTTTTAAAGTTTCTTTCTTTGCTTCTGTGGTTTCAGAAGTAAAGATTGTTATGCATAATACTCGCCTCCTTCTCTTTAATAGAATCTAAACCCCACTCTTACATTGAGAGGGATTAAGCATTGTTCAATAGTTTTTGTGACACAGCATGTCAAAGGATCCGTCCCCCCTCCACACAGTAGTTGTGACTCAAAATGCCAAATCCGCGAGACTCGAAACATGATGCCAAAACACGCAGAGTGCTTGGAAACCACAAAATAAATCTGTATAAACATACAGGCCCCTAAGGCTTCCGTGAGAAGACTCGAGTCACATGTTCACGTGTTGTCATCCTCGCCTCCACCGCTATTGTCTCAAAGACATCAGCACCCTCCAAAATATTATGCAATACAAAATTAAACAAATACAAACTACACATGAATCGAACTTTATCTAACAGATGCGCTGCCTGGTGTTGAGCTATTGTGTGGCCTTGTTGCTAAGTTTCTCGCCTCCCAAAAACGCACAACTTGTGCACTATTCCTGGCTCCAGACACCGACTCCTCGCCGTGGCACTAGTGCCTGCAGCACATTCCTTTAATACCAGGGGGGCAGTGTTCGAGCTTTCAAAAAAGTGGGCGGGCGCCGTCCACCCGCGTGGTCCTGCGACTTGACGCGGTTGACTAGGACATGACTGACTGACTGACCGACTCGGCCACAGCTCTGCCTGGTTTTTCTGGAGCAGTGGTCTTGGTGAGGAAATCTCCAGATTTCTTTACGGGCCAAACACCCCCTGTGTCAAGGAACCAACCAACGCTTTAATTTAACACCTTAAAACGGAATTGTTTTTCTGAACATACATGTCCTTAATATTGAGTTTACAGTTTTCCAAACCATGAAAGAAAAACTCATCTTTCCGAGTGCAATGCTGCCATCTATTGGCTGTCTTGTAAATGTGTACTTTAAAATCGAAGGTGTTTTCTTGACGTTTTAGTTAATAATAAATCAAGGATGCAGATGCTGCAGTGCATAACAGGTGTGTGCATCTGTGGACAAAATGTTTTTTTTTGGCTCCCTTGTTTAGACAACGTGTAGTGCTAAGTTTTTTAATGTGTTATTATTGACACTGCCATTCTTGTTCGTTTGTCCGCATAAGCTTCAGTCCAAAACGATGTTCATGGGAAAATAAGTACAACAAACGGAATACTGTTTACTCAACCCATCAAATATGTGGTATAAGAAAAAAACGGCAATGCAAGAAACAAATCAATCACTTAATAACCATATGGCACACAAACACTGTAATGTCACAATGCTCAAAGGAATTTCAACACCGATTCTTGGCCAAGACATAATGTAGCGATACATGTTTTAGATTTGGACTACAGCTCCCGTTATCTATGCTGGATAGTGCTGGTGGGAGCTGCAGTCCAACACAGTTCGAGAGCGAACGGTAGCAGACAACTGTCCAACGGTCTCATCACACTCAGGAGTGTCAACGGGTTGCTAGTGGGAGCACAGGTAAGTGGGAAGGGTGTATAGGTGTCTTTGGGTCGGCCGGCACTCTGATATACAAGGGTCCCTTTAAGCAGGGTTTTAAGTGGGCTGGGGCAAAGCCCGGGCAGGCTGCGAAATGTGTGTCCAAGGTGGGGCCCTGACCGGGCTCCCCTGGTAATCCCAGCCCACCAGGCTCGTAGAAGCCAAGGCTTTTTTTCTAAAGCCTGAAGAGCTCTTGCGTGCAAGTGAGAGCTTCAGGCTTTAGAAAAAAAACCTTGCCTTTTAATTGTATCGCAGCGCGGACCCTCTGTCAGACGCCCCTTTCATTAGAGAAGCATGGCTCGTCATCACCCTCATCTCTACTGAAAATGGTGCCTGGCATGGGTGCGCTGCAATTAAAAGTTGAGGCAACAATTGCCTTACCTGACTGGTGCCTCTTAGGCTATGGCAGTGACCCTTTTGCAAAATCGAGCCTGGGATCTCACAAGAATGTGGCCTAAGAGGCAGCATTCAGGTATGCCAGGACACACCCCCTAAGAGCTCAAGTTTAAAGGACACTTAAACCACTGCCTTTAATTTAGCATGCTCTGCTCCTCTGACTTGCACCACGCTGTTGCCCTAAATTAAAGTGCAGTAAGGCCTTGTACGCGGCAAGACTAGGGGGCGGGGCTTCTACTTGGTACATTAATTCTGGGCGCCCATCAGGAAAGTACAGCAACTGCGCTCTCACTTTAGTGCGCCATTAACCCCTGTGATCATTCTACGTGTTTCCACGTCGGCCCCAGGCGCTCGCCGAGCGCAGGCGCGAGCGGCCTGCGGCACGCTCTGACCTCCAATTACCGCGCACTGGGATGTGCGTCATTGATTAAAGGCGGTGAGGTGAAGAGCGGCCAGAAGCGAGGCCAGCGAAGGTGATTAAAGCGGAGGAAGGGAGTCAGGCGAATGGGAATTAAACAGCCATGGCACTCATTACCTAGGAAATCACTTTCCCAGATGGGCTTTTTAATTAAGCAAATGTAGTCTGGGAAGTGTGGTCCTCCTTAACTTCAGTTCAACACATTCTACTTGGGCCACTGATTGATACAGATAATTAATTTAAAAAAAGGAAAGCCCTGGCCTGGAAAAGCGGACCCCAGCGACACGCGCGTCTTCCACTCACTTATTACATAACGTTTTGCAGCAAGTGAAACGGCCGGTTTCGGATTTTTTTGAATGGTTTTTCAAACAAATGTTTTATACATGAGATGTCATCCACGGAAAGTAGAGCATGGTTTTGGCCTACATTTACCGCTACTAACACGATTTCCCTCAAACGAATAACCATCTTTCCCAATAGAAAAGTTCAGAGGAATTATATTATTATTATTTTTTTCCGTTTACTCACTCGGTAAACAGCTGAATGAAATATGTCCTGGATAGGTGCAATTCCATGAAAAGCCTGTTTGCACATTGCACAAACGGAGCATACTGAATTTGCTCTATTTTCCTCCCACTGCAAAGCAAAATAGACCGATGTTCCCCATAGAGAGTGATATCGGAAGGCGAAACTATGTCAGGAGGAGATTTTATGGGAAGTGAGATTAAGAGGTGGGTCTGCAACCTGTAGATCTCCAGATCATTTGGACTGCGACTCCCATGATCACTCCTCTTTGAATATAGGTGGGGGGAGCCTAATTGTAGTCAAAAACATCTGGAGAGCCAAGGTGGCAAACCACTGCCAGGGAATCTTTAAGCATGTTAAAAAGCCTACCCAGTACCTTAATACCTATTTCAAGCTGCGTTAGGAATACTGACTTTGGGCAACAGAAAAGGCTAACAATGATCTCCCGCCTCACCACTGATTAGGACTGGTTTTCAACTCTGCAGAATGGTTGGGGGTTCTTATGAAGTTGGCACTGCACTCATAGTTCAAGTGTTTTGATTGAATGGAATTTGTATTCGGTATGCTTTAGTCTCCATTACAAAAATGAGAACTTGTTGGTTCCATTTGTGCCATTGGTTTTTAATGTTACTAAATGTGCAGACACGTGTTTCGGCCACATGGGGGTCTTTATCAAGGCTGTGGTTGTCATTTATTAAACAGCATTTTATACATTATGAACAGATATCAAGTCCAACAAAAGTGTTGCATAATATTATCACCCAGTTGTGGCCGTGGGAGTATGGTAGTGCAGTGTTGCATTGTGTGTTGTTGACATAAGTGACATGGTGGTGTTAAGAATTAATCGGCTTATAACCATTGTTCATATAGATTGTTACAGTTACTGTTGGCTTATGCCACAGGATAAGAGTAGGGACATAGCACCAAGGAGAGAGAAAGGAGAGAAGGAGAGAGTGTCAGCTTGAAACAGGATCTGGTAAAACTCTTGAGTGAGTATGTATTTGATGAGAAGGTGATAGCTTACACGGTGGGTTTGTCTCATGTGCGATAATAGTGAATGGCTGTATTGCATGGCGTGGTACTGGGCACTGAGTAGTGCTTCTGTGGGTGAAAACGAAAGGGTCGAGTTTCCGGTCGTATGGTTACAGTTGGGTCAACCTTGATTAGATTAAGCATGCTAAGAGCCTGGTTGTGGACTGTCTGTGAGGCGAGCAGGTATTTCTTAACGTGTAGTCATCATGTACAGTGTGTGACTCACGCTGAGCAGTACAAGTGTGGTGTGGGACGCTGCTACTCAGTGTGAGTCTCTGATAGACGGGTCTAAAACGGTTGGTGTTTTATCCAATGTGGCTGTCTAAGTGCCTATGAGAGATGGAGTGGGCAGGGAACCTGGGTGTCCATGTTGAGTGAACCGTGTATGGGAGGCATGCCGAAATGAGCTAAGCTTGTGCATCTGATGCTGTTGCATTTTAAGATAATTGGGCTGCGGTGCCTGTGAGGGTATCTCATGGGCCATAGACCTTAAGTGCGACCCGAGGTCGCGGTTGATGAATCCAGTGGTGTGACGGCTCGTGCTGGATGCATAATGTCTATACGCAGGTGACGACTCGCCGCTTGCGCTGGTGTATAGATACCAACGTTGCTGCTGGTGTGTCAATTGGAGAGTCCCATAGTCGGGTTTGAAAACGCATAGGTCTGGAATGCTTAAATTAGAAAACTTGGTTGCGGCATTGCAGGTGATGCTGTGTAAGGTCACAGCGTAACTTGGGGCATGCCCTGGACTACAGGTGACCGCTGAGTGCCTATTTTAAAGAGACTAGGGTAGTCGGGCGCCCGTAACTACAGTCGTGAAATCAATGTTAAGGAAGTATACATTAGGGACAATATATACGCTCACGTGGTTCTGTTCAGCGAATTCCTCATGATTTAGCTAACCTTGTGTGGCTGGTGCCTCATTCAAAAGTCTGCTCACTGGTCAGTAGTCGCAACGTACCACCCGTGCACTTCCTAGTTAATATTCTGAAACATGTCTACCCATTGGTTCTGGAGGCAAGGTTATGATTGGTCCAAGGGTCCGTTACTGTGATAGGCCCTATTAGTCACATGGGCGCAGGTCTTGGTGAGTTGTCATGACAATATAAAAACAGCTTACAAAGTCTTCTATATTGATAGGCTTGAGTTTCATATGCACAAGATGTGGATTGAAAGGGGGGCTATACTCGAAGGGAGGATTCACATTAGCCCATGAAGGCGTGTGTTTGTTGAAAAAGTGTTGAGATGCTAAAGGCGTTTCATGCTTAAACGAGCGCCCCGTTACCGTCTGCCCATGGGATCTGGTGCTACTGGATTATTTGGTCCTTGTGCAAGGCGTACATGGTTGGTAACATTAAAAGTGTTGCTTCCATGCTCATGGAGGGAATCCTGAATTATACATAACCTGGCATGTGAGTGCCACATTGGAGGAGGAAGAGTCGTAATGTTTAAAAGTGGCATTTCCAAATGGGCGTTCTTGCGAATGTCGGTCTGTCCACGTGATCTGATGTTCTTAAATCCTTGGGATCGGCGCATGGCGTACCTCGTGGGTGTGATTAACAATTGAGATAGGTCCGAGCCCGTCGCGGCTCAAGTGTTCATGAAAGGGGTTGAGAAGCGGGCGGTCCCCCTGTATTTGGTCCAAATTTGAAAGAGAAAGGGTGGTTGTCTGTTACAGTGGTGGGGGCCCAGGGAGGCACAGCTAGAGATGTTGACAAGAGGTCCCAGTTGGACGTCCCAGGTGTCAGGTACCTGTGTGTTGTGGTTATGTGTCGTGGTGCATCAATCATGGGGCAACCCAAGCGGGTCGCAAGGGAGAAGGAAGTGTGGGGAAGTATAAATGAGTACATGGCATTACAGAAAGACATTGAGTTCATGTTCCAAATTGAGACCTTGCTTGACATTTCTTCATGTACCTACTAGTCTGGCCTCATGCTGGCGCAGCTTTAGTTCTCTGTTCCCACCTCGGGAATCACATTTCACACATTCAAGACCTACACATTTAATGTCTTTCTGATTGCCCATCTGATGGGCCTCTTGCCAATGGACCGACAAAGGATATCTCACGTCTGATGTCCTGAGGGTGTTCAAGTGTTCCCGGATCCTTGTCCTCAATTCCCGGATGGTGCTTCCAATATATTTGAGTCCACACACACAAATGATTACATAGGTCACATATTTGGATCTGCAATTTATTAATTGTTTGATACTGTGCTTTAGAGTGGTGCCAAATTCTACACAATCAGGAGTGAGTCTCTAGGTATGTCTAGGGAACACATGGAGCATGTTCCACATTTGTGGAAACCTAATATAGTTTGGTTAGCCAGATTTCAGTCACTGGTGTCTACGGTGCCATAAACAATGGGCTCAGTATCCGGTAAAGGGTTGGTGCTCTGCAGTATGAGAATTGGGGTCTATCTGTGACCCCGTTGTGTATATCTTTGTCAATGACGAGGATATGCCAATGTTTCTTGAGGATTTTGTAGTACTTATGGCTATCGCGGTGGTACTGTGTTACAAATCTGAGGGTTTCATCCTGAAGAACAGCTCTCTTCTTCTTGGGTTGCAGCAGAACATCTCTAGGTATGCCACTTGTTTTCATTATGGCAGTGCTGATATTCCTAGGTTTGTATCCTCTGTTCAGAAAACGGTCCTTCAAAAGGTTGCATTGAATTGATATTTTATTTCTATTGCGCTCGTACACAAGTGTTTCAGAGCATGGCAAGGGAGGGGAAAAGGGGAGAACAAAATAACAATCTTACTAGGCCTAGTGGCATTGAGAACGTGCAAGTGCATGAGAGTGGGAGAGGGGAAAAGTGGAAAGTGCGGAGCAAAGGAAAAACGGATAAATAGTAATACATAAATAAATAATAAAGGCAACAAACAGTGGTAGTGCAGCCAGCAAGTGGCAGGTGTTGGGTTTAAGGCAGCAGACAGGGTAGGTCTAAGTACAGGAAGAAAAGGAAGAAAAGGGGGGGGGCTGTATGGGTACAGATACAGACCCCAGTGCAAGGGGTGGCCCAGATGCAGTGCGGGAGGGTGGCAGGGTGAGCACATACCTGGGCCCGGAGGAGAGATGGTGGCCAGGTGCATGGTGCAAAGAGAGAACAGATCAGCAGGGGAGAGGGGGAGCGAAGGCAGAAGCAAAGAGGAAGGTCTTGAGGTGCTTCCAGAACCGGAGATGGTTCTCCTCAAGTTTTAGAGTGGCAGGTAGGCTGTTCCAAAGGGAGGCCCCAACTGAAGACAGATCTACCCCCAGCTTGTTTCTTTGAAACAACTGAACCTGAGGGAGGTAGAGGAGAGAAGAGCTTGAGAGGGGAGGTATTTGCGGAGGGATAGCTGAAGGTATTTTGGACCCAGGCCCCAGAAAGCCTGGTGGACAATGCAGAGGATTTTGAATGTAATCCTTGCATCCACTGGGAGCCGAGTGAGAGATTTCAGAGCTGGAGAGATATGATCCCAGGGCTTGAGGCCAAGGACAAGTCTCGCAGTTCTGTTCTGGATCAGTTGCAGAGGATGGAGAGTAGAGGCAAGTCGATTTAGAAAGAGGCTGTTACAAAAGTTCAACCTAGAGAGAAACAGAGCTTGGGAGACAGTGAGCTTCTGAAGAAAGGAGAGGAAAGGCAGGGTACCTCTGAGCAGGTGCAGTAGGAAGTTTGACTTTTTAGAGACATCAGAGATGTGGGCGGAGAAGGAAAGTGTGGAGTCAAAGATGACCCCAAGGTTCTTAGCCTCGCAGGTCGGGGTAGGAGGAGGGCTAAGGGAGGCCGGCCAGAGAGTGTGGGGAAAAGGTGGTGAATGTGTGCCGATGAGCGGGATCTCTGTCTTGCTGGCATTCATACAAAGATCATTGACGGCACACCAATCTTGAATGGCAGTTAGGCAATCGGAGATGGGAGAGGAGGTGGCCGAAGGCAGCCTGAAAAGGAGTTGAGTGTCGTCAGCATAGCACTGGAAATTTGAGCAGAAAATGACAATGCAGTGAGCGAGAGTTGCCAGGTATTGGTTGAAAAGCCAGGGCGAGAGGTTAGACCCCTTAGTAAGTTCAAGGTAAGTTTCAGTAGTGCTGCAATTCCTTTTTGCATGAATAAATTCACCCATGGGGATATTCTCTATTACTGTCCTTTTGTGACAGCTTGTTGAGAATAGGACAGAGTTCACTTCTGTAGGTTCTTGTCTGTATGCCATCCAGGGCTATCGAGATCCTGATGTCTAGGAAGTCCATTTGTGTTCCTGTTAACTCGATACTGAAGCTGTTGGTGTTGAGGTATCCTTTGTACTCATCGAATTGGTTGGTGGTACCAGACCAAATCATTAAAATGTCATCTATGAATCTGTACCACTTCACAATGTAAGGGCTGAAGTCCTGATTACTGAAGGCATGAATTGGCTCAAATCTGTTCATAAATAGGTTCGCTATAACCAGAGCGTATGTTGCTCCCATTGCTATCCCTCTCTTCTGTCTATCAAATCTCACCCTTACAGAAGTCGAAACCCACATGCTCAACAAAGATTTTAATTTGCCCCCACGAGTACTCCCAATCACACCAATGCCCATATAGATCTCTTTAAATTCACAAGGAAGCTCAAAATAAAAACATTCTTTGCCAAAAAGGTACAATGGAATTGGAAAGAACCTGCCATCAAACCAACAATCAGTGCGATAACAATAACTTACAGCAAACCCATACTTTGGTAAATTTGACAGGCAGAACATCAGCAGAAGAACGGTCTCAAACCACGCTAATGGTGGAACTTGATATTGAGGAGTGCTCTCTAAACTATACGTAACTAAGAAAAAAATCCGCCTTCACCCTGAACTTCCAAGGTGATAACTCCTTTGACATCTTTGCCAAGGTGGTAACTCAGAACTTAAACAAGTGGTGAACTGGTATATAAGAAAAAAAAAGAAAGGACACATGAACCTCAGTAAATACACAGGAACTACACGCACTAAGAACAATGAAGAACAACCAGGACATTATCATCAAAGAGGCCGACAAGGGAGGAAATATAGTCATCATAAACCGAGTTGACTACATTGAACTGGCGCACAACCACCTCAAAACCCCAGGCTGCTATTAAACACTGCCATCTAATCCAACCACCACGATTAAACAAATGGCGAGAGAACTGGTGACAAAATGGCATAAAAGAGGGCAACTGACGGATGATGAGTTTAAATATTTGAAGACTAACTCACCCTACAACACAGACAATATACTTTCTTCCGAAAGTACATAAACCATACCTTAAGATCCCTGAAGGAAGACAGATTGTCAGTGCCATCGGATTTATCACAGAACCGATAGATAAATATGTGAACAATATTCAAAAGGAGGTGACCAAAATTCCCACCTACTTGCATGACACCATGCATGCACTAGCACTGTTGCAGGAAGTGGAATGGCAACCAGGGTTTTACCTTGTGACACTGGATGTCAAAGCCCTCTATAATGCTATTGAACTCACACAAGCCCTTGAGTTAAATGACCATGCTTTTGCTCAAACCTCGCCATTCCATTACTCCCACCTTATCATGACCTTCCTCAAATTCTCTTTAACTAACAACATTTTCTCGTTTGATGGGACTTTTTATAGATAGAAGAGAGGCATAGCAATGCGGGCAACCTACGCTCCGGCTATAGCAAACCTATTTCTAAATCGATTTGAACAAATCCATGCCTTCAGTAATCAGGACTTCAGCCCTTACATTGTGAAGTGATACAGATTCATGGATGACATTTTAATGATTTGGTCCGGTACTACCAACCAACTCGATGAGTACAAAGAATACCTCAACACCAACAGCTTCAGTATCAAGTTAACAGGAACACAAAGCCAGCACACTATTGACTTCCTAAACATCGGGATCTCGATAGACCTGCGTGGCATACAGACAAGAACCCACAGAAAGCCTACAGAAGTGTACTCTGTCCTGTTCTCTTATAGTATAGAAGAAAACAGTTCAAATTCACATTTTAATGGGAAGGGAAGGAAAGGTGTAACACACAAAAGCTATATCATTAAGAAAAATATTTTATTATAGAAAAAAGACATAATTCTCATTAAAACTGTGTTAAATAATACACAGATTAAGGAACAACCCTAAAACCAGGTTATCAAAAAACAGGACGATTACATACACAACATCAATGTAAATGTAAATAAACAACCATACCACATTAACTAAAAAAAACAACATTTACCATACAAATATCAGTGAAAAATTCATTTGTTGCAATCTATATATAACCCAACATGTTTCTGTCTGTTGACTCTTAGATGTCTGACATTCATCAGGGGTAGCTCTTAAAATTCTACAGTGATCGTCCCCTCCAGTCCTGGTGGGCATGGATCTGAACTTGATCCTTAATGCAATCTATAAAAACATACAACCATATTAAAAAATTGTGTGTGCACCAACATTTCCCAAGATTTACCTACTTTTAATGTCATATGTCAACATTACACAAACACGGAAGCCTGAATTAATAAAGCCACCCGTACCTAGTCCCCATTCGGGAACCCTTAGCACCAAAAATCTGCTGTAAACATATATACCTTGGGATCTGTGTATTCCAAGGACCCAATGTCGCCAATAATACAGTCACATCCAGCCGGATATCAGCCACTTATATTAGTAATCCTTTTCAATGAATTTGAGTAAGAACACACTAGAGAAGAAAACATAACGACACACTGTGTCACACTATAATCATACCGGAGTATAAAAAGTCAAAACATCCCTTAAGGAACATGCTTGCACATACCTTGCAAAATGCGGTAGCCAAATGTGTTCCCAAAAGAGAATAAACCTTTGAGGAGAATGATCAGTCTTTAACGTGAAACGGCTACTGTGTCAAGTTCTAACTCTTCAAACACAATCTGTGGAGATTAAACACTCCGGTATGATTATAGTGTTGCTTTTCCCTTGCAACCCTCTCAGGTTGCTCCAGGATTGACACACCACGACACATAACTACAACACACAGGTTCCCGGCACCTGGGACGTCCAACTGGGACCTCTTGTCAACATCTCTAGCTCCACCTCCCTGCGCTCCCATCACTGTACTAGACAACCACCCTTTCTCTTTCAAATTCGGACCAAATACCGAGCGCCCCTCTCCCTGGCTTCTCAACCCCTTTTATGAACACTTGAGCCACGACGGGCTCAAACCAATCTCATTTGTTAATCATACCCACAGGGCACGCCATGCACCCATACCAAGGATTTAGCAACATCAGATCACATGGATAGGCTGACATTCGCAAGCACGCCCATTTGGAAATGCGACTTTTTAACATTACGACTCTCCCTCCTCCACTCACATGCCAGGTTATGTATAATTCAGGATTCCCTCCGTGAGCATGGAAGCAACACTTTTAATGTTACCAAACAGGCACGCCTTGCACAAGGACCAGAAAATCCAGCAGCACCCGATCCCATGGGCAGACGGTAACTGGGTGCTCATTTAAGCATGAAACGCCTTTATCATCTTGAAACTTTTTCAACAAACACACGCCTTCATGAGTTAATGCGGAATTCTTGCTTCGAGTATAGCCCCCCTTTGGACCCACAACTTGTGTATATGCAACTTAAGCCCATCAATATAGAATACTTTGTAATCTGTTTCTATATTGTCATGACAACTCACCAAGGCCTGCACCCACATGACTAGTAGGCTCTATCACAGTAACAGACCCTTGTACCAATCATAACCTTGCCTTCAGAACCAATGGGTAGACATGTTTCAGAATATTAACTAGGAAGTGCTCGGGCGGTACGTTGTGACTACCAAACAGTGAACAGACTTTTGACGAGGCACTAGCCACACAAGGTAAGCTAAATCATGAGGTATTCACTGAACAGAACCATGTGTGCATATATATTGTCCCTAATATATACTTTCTTAACATTGATTTCACAACCGTAGTTACGGATGCCAAACTACCCTAATCTCTTTAAAATAGGCATTCATCTGTCACCTGTAGTCCACGGCTCCCCTCAAGTTACGTTGTGACCTTACACAGCATCACCCGCGATGCCGCAACCATGTTTTCTAGTTTAAGCATTCCAGACCTATGCGTTTTGAAACCCGACTACGGGACTCTCCAATTGACACACCAGCAGCAATATTGGTATCTATACACCAGCACAAGCGGCGATCCGTCACTTGCGTATTGCCATTATGCATCCAGCACGAGCCGTCACACCACTGGATTCATCAACTGCGACCTCGGGTCGCACTTAAGGTCTATGGCCCATGAGATACCCTCACAGGCATCGCAGCCCACCAATTCACTTAAAATGCAACAGCATCAGATGCACAAGCTTAGCTCATTTTGGCATGCCTCGCATACACGGTTCACTCAACACGGACACCTGGGTTCCCTGCCCCCCCCCCTTCTCTCATAGGCACTTAGACAGCCACATTGGATAAAACACCAATAGTTTTAGACCCATCTATCAGAAACTCACACCGAGTAGCACCGTCCCACACCACACTTGTACAGCTCAACGTGAGTCATACACTGTACATGATGACTACATGTTAAGGAATGCCTGCTCTCCTCACAGACAATCCAGAGCCAGGCTCAAGAGTTTTACCAGATCCTGATTCAAGCTGACACTCTCTCCTTCTCTCCTTTCTCTCTCCTTGGTGCTCTGTCCCTGCTCTTATCCTGTGGCATAAGCCAACAGTAACTGTGCCAAACCATATAGGTATGAACAATGGTTATATGCCGATTGATTCTTAACACCACCATGTCACTTATGTCACCAACACACAATGCAACACTGCACTACCATACCCCCACGGGCACAACTGGGTGATGATGTTATGTGACACTTTTGTTGGACCTGACATCTGTTCATAATGTATAAAATGCTGTTTAATCAATAACAACCATAGCCTTGATAAAGACCCCCATGTGGCCAAAACACGTGTCAGCACTTTTAGCAACATTAAAAACCAATGGTACAATGGAACCAAAAAGTTCTCCTCATTTTTTGAATTGAGACTACAACAAATCGAACACACATTCAATTCAATCAAAACACTTGAACTTTATGTGCAACGCCAACTTCATAAGAATCCCCAACAATTCTACAAACTCCTTTCATGGGGCATTGAGCACTGCCCTATTGGGTTCTTACAACAGGCTGCTAGCACGCCCCCACCGCAAGGAAGCAAGTACAAGCACGGTAGCCAAACTTTCCCAGTCCTCCCAACCCCCATTTCTCCTTGTTTTCAACTCTGTCTTGGCTCTCCCACTATTTTTGTTCACCTTTGTATTTTGAATATCAGTTAATCATTCTGCTAACACTGCTCCTGATGGCCGAGGGAATTCAGCCAATTGGGGACCCACAGGCAAGCCCAATAGTGTTGTAATTGAAAGGTCAATAGGTTTAATACAGCGCTTAGCACATGTTTGAGTCTAGAAGGACATTGGCAAATTCAGTGAGATATCAAAAACTGAAGCCAGCAGGAAATCAGCACCTATAAAATCAACCAGGGAACACAATCCTACTCTGGAAAGTGTACTGCAACCAATCAAGTCAAAGAACTACTGGCCGGGGTGGGGTGCATTAATTAAAAACAGTTTATTACCTGGACTTCTTTAAGGTATCAATATCAGTAGTTTTATGGATCTGCAAGAAATGGACTATCATCTTCTCAAATCGGCAGACAATGCTACCTTTGAGCTCTTAACACTAACCTTTGGTTGTTGATTGTTGACTTGTTTGTCACCAGCAGCCAGGGCAGTTGTATCACGGCACCCCAAGAGGAAAGGCTGAGAAGAAATGAATGGGCCAAAGGATCATGTGTACATTCTCTAGTCACTTTGTAGGAGTAAAATCTACCTGGACGTTGACGCATAGCGGAAGTCTAAAGCTGTAATCTCCAGCACCGATTTCTACGACTGATATGCTTCAACATCACAAATTACTGTGTTTTAGTACTACACCCACATGAGGTAATGCCACTGGTATCCTAATAGTCTTTGAGGTTTTCCCAGTTTTTAAAGAGTTCTGCAGACCTAATTCCTGATTTGTTTGATGCCCCGAATTGGTTGAATTCTTGATGCATATTTTCAATACCATCTCAATCATTTTCTACATATCAGTGGTCGAAGTGAGCGGGATCAGTTGGGAGCAGTGCTCCTCTACTTTTTTTAATGAAGTTGTACCGTTCCTATACTTTTATTTTAAAAAGAAACCGTTCCGGAATGTTTTTTTTGTTTTAAAATAAAAGTATAGGAAGAAGTTGAAACTTGCACTTTACTTAAGCAGCAGGTGCATGTGTATGGGGGTTTGTATTGTGTGTGGGAGGGGGCGTGGTGATGGGATTTGTGGGGAGTGGGTGCAGGCCAGCAGGGAATATAGTTCCACGACTTCTTTTTGTACACTTCGACCAAGTTCCACCTAGTCTACACCTTCCCTGGATTCCACTCTTCTACTTATGATTAGAACGGAGGATCTGGGACTCTCTGCTTTCCTTTAGTTGCTGCCGTCGTACTGTCCTATCAGCTCCACGCGTGGGCCATTTTTCTTTTTACTTGTCTGCATGCCGTTGTTGGGTGGTGTAGGGTTCTCATTCTTCTTCACCATCATTCTGTCCCCTGTAAGGTGCATTACACTCTTTTTTTTCACCAAGACATATTCCAGTGTATTTACCCAGACTGGTTGTCTCTCTCCTTCTTCCACACCATGGAATTCCGGGGGGTGCTGTGAATTCCTTCCCATCTTTCCTTTCAGTCCTAGGTCACTATTTCCATGTCAACCGGGGAAGTTTAAGGGGTAATTATTGCAGATAACTTGAAACTTGACTATCAACAGCATAGCTCAATTCCAGGTCTACGGTTAGATGCCAACAGGCAATATAAGTGGTTGACGACTGAATGTTTGAAGAAAAAAAGGGCACAAGCCAAGCTCACTGGCTGAGCAACAAGCATCCATCTGCAAGCAGAGTAGGGAAAGGATGGAAGGAAAGTATCTCCTGCAAGAAGAGAAAAAAAAAGGATGGCAGCTTAGCATCTCCCGCAAGCAGAGAAGGAAAAGGATGGCGGCATAGTATCTCCTACAAGCAGAGAAGAAAAAGGATGGCAGCATAGCATTTCCCGCAAGTAGAGAAGGAAAAGGATGGGGGTATAGTATCTCCTGAAATCAGAGGGAAAAGAAAGGATGGCAGATTAGCATCTCCTGCAAGTAGAGAAGGAAAAGCATGGCAGCAGAGCATCTCCCGCAAGCAGAGAAGGAAAAGGATGATGGTATAGTATCTCCTGAAAGCAGAGAAGGAAAAGGATGGTGGCATAGTATCTTGTATGTTGTGTGGTTTTATGTACTTAAGTATCAAGGTCTGAACAACCCTGAAATAATGTGTATATGTTTATATATGTGTACTCAATGTGATTGTAGTATCTAGGAGAGATACAATTTGTATTATTTTGCAGATTGTCAGCCTATTGGTGACAAGCACTTAGCACTTTGTTGAAGCATTGGTCACTTTATGAGTCTTCTTAGGTGTTTGTTTTTAATGACTAGTTTTTCCTTTATCTAAATTAAATTGTATTTATTTTAAATGATTAACCATAGAAGTCTGGTTGTATTTTCCATGGACTTCGATCTGACATTGTCTGAACTGGCTTGACAGTGTGATAAACCTTGAACCATCCAGGGCACCGTGTATCCAAACCTCCTGTAGGCAAAGGAGCCCCCCCCCCTTGTTTTTTGTTTAAGAAGTGACAGGTTTGCTCCTTAGGTGCCTCTATATATACCTGTTTTCCCACAAGTTGTTTACGGCATAGTATCTCCGGCAAGCAGAGAAGAAAAAGAATGACACTATAGTATCTCCTGCAAGCAGAGAAGAAAAAGAATGACAGTATAGTATCTCCTGCAAGCAGAGAAGAAAAAGAATGACAGTATAGTATCTCCTGCAAGCAGAGAAGAAAAGGGATGTCAGCATAGCATCTCCCGCAAGCAGAGAAGGAAAAGGATGGTGGCATAGTATCTCCTGCAAGCAGAGAAGAAAACGAATGGCAGCATAGCATCTCCCGCATGCAGAGAAGGAAAAGGGGGCAGCATAGTATCTCCCACAAGCAGAGAAGGAAAAGGATGATGGCATTGTATCTCCCGCAAGCAGAGAAGGAAAAGGGGGCAGCATAGTATCTGCCGTAAGCAGAGAAGGAAAAGGATGATGGCCTAGTATCTCCCGCAGGCAGAGAAGAAAAGGGATGGTGGCATGGTATCTTTTACAAGTAGAGAAGAAAAAGGATGGCAGCATAGTATCTCCCGCAAGCAGACAAGAAAAAGGATGGCAGCATAGTATCTCCTGCAGGCAGAGAAGAAAAAGGATGGCGGCATAGTATCTCCCAGAAGCAGAGAAGAAAAAGGATGACAACATAGTATCGCCTGCAAGCAGAGTAGAAAAGGAGGATGGCATAGTATCTCCTGCAAGCAGAGAAGAAAAAGGTTGGCGGCATAGTATCGCCCGCAAGCAGAGAAGGAAAAGGATGACGGCATAGTATCTCCCGCAAGCAGAGTAGGAAAGGATGATGGCATAGTATCTCCCACAAGCAGAGAAGGAAAGGGATGACGGCATAGTATCTCACGCAAGCAGAGTAGGAAAGGATGATAGCATAATATCTCCCACAAACAGAGAAGGAAAAGGATGCCGGCATAGTATCTCACGCAAGCAGAGTAGGAAAAGCATGGTGGTATAGTATCTCCCACAAACAGAGAAGGAAAAGGATGATGTCCTATTATCTCCCACAGGCAAGAAAAAGGATGGTGGCATAGTATCGCCTGCAAGCAGAGTAGAAAAAGGATGATGGCATAGTATCTCCCACAAACAGAGAAGGAAAAAGATGATGGCATAGTATCTCCCGCAAGCAGATAAGGAAAAGGATGGCATAAAATCTCCAGCAAGCATAGAAGGGAAAGGATGGCGGTATAGTAAACTGGTGGGCAAGGGTGTTCTCTGTGACATTCTCAACCAATGTCCATCTTCCGTTGGCAAAAACCTTAGTGCTTTTCTCGTTTTATTGATTTTAGAATTCGTTTTTTTATAAGGCATGATCGTTTAAATTGAGTGTTCTTGATTTGTACGCTTTTCTTGTCTATTAATGGATCCATGAAAGGCTATTTACTCTTCCCTTTGCCATTTGTAAACTTTTTTCTTGCTTGCTATTATCTAATGTTGCTCAATTTTGTCTTGTGCGATTCCTTTTTCTAGAGAATCTTAATCTGATAATTGTAACTATAGTATTGATTTATTTATGATATAATGTTTGTGCTTTAAGTTAATTTTGTACATGGAATCGTGTGAGATGTTATTAATGAACTGTAGCACATGGCATATCATAATAGAAATACCTTCCTTATTGAAAATTGGTGCACATTATTTGCTGTCTTCCTAATGCTGTTTGTTCATCATTTACAATTCTTATTTTGGCGATTATGTGTATGGTAAGCTACCAACAGTATTAACAGGATGAAAACTGGATGCAACCACCTTCTGCAGCCCAATCACCACTACCTGCCATGATTGCTGCACAGCTGCAACCACCACTGCCAGACAGCCACCACCCAACTCCAGCAGCCCCACCGTCCTTCCCGTGCCCTACACACCACCGATGTCACACCAGCCATCACCCTATCGTGGCAGGTATGGTAAGGAGGATGAGGATGACCAAAGCCCCTACCCGACACCATCATTTAGCCTGTCCACTATGCACAGCTCCCCTCCCCCACCCATGCCCAACATCCAGGACATGGATCCGTGCCATGGAGAACCGGCATGGGGCAATGGCAGAGGTGGTTCAGACACAGGTGAATGAGTTTTGGCTCCAGGGGGAGTGCATTCAATCCAGCACCCGCAGGAACGCAAGGGCCCTGAGATGCACTACCGCTGCCATTGTCATGCTTGTCCAAAGGATCCGGGAGGGAGGGAAGGGGTGTCTGTAATGGCCGAGTCCCTCTCCCACACCCTGCATGTCACCTTGGAGCACTTGGGGGGCTAGGGTCTGACCCACCCTCAACCGTGATCACCCCAGGGAGCTTGCCGCAGGGCAGCCCGAGATGCCGCTCCCAGCAGCTAACAACCAAACCTGGGCCAACCAAGGGCCCCATGGCCAAGCGACCTGAAAAGTGACACCTTTGTGTTTGACACTGAGACTTTTGGGTGTTTGGGGTGTGTGAGGATAGGGGGTGTGGGGAGCTGGTGTGTGGGGATAGGGTGTTTGTGGGAAGAGGGTGTGTGGACAGGCTGTGGTGAGGATATGTGCGGGGAGGGGAGGGCCGCACAGGGTATTGTAGTTTGAATTTATTTTTCAATACATGCTAGTTTTCCCTTGAAGCAATGAGTGGTGAAGGCAAGTCCCTCTATATGCACACTCCAGAGTAAAGACAACCCGCTAGGGAAATACGCCAAGAAATACATTTGCAAGGATAACAAGGTTTACTCGTACAAAATACAATTGCCAGCAAATGACTCTGCTGCTCGAGAGCGCTCTGGTCTTTCATCAGTAAAGATTGGGTGATAAGCACAAAAATCATCATACACCTATAGGACTCTTTCGTGTCACTGATTGGAGGCACATACACGTAGGCCTGCTCCATATGGGATGCCAGGTGGTAATTAGCTGGTTCTTCCCTGTCGATCTTGAAGCACATGTGTCAGATGGGCTCATCCTTGTGGTGAAGGTCAGGGCATGCATAAAACACAATGTGCCTCATCACGAGTTTGGCTGTAACCCTTAAATGCAGCGGTAACGCTATAACTGCCGCATTTAAGGCCCTGCCAAATCACATTCTTGGCGGATTTACCCCCAGCTCTGAGCTGGTGCAAATTTGCAATGATTTGCAGATTTTCAGTGCTATTACCGCCGGCAGTAATACCACCAGCGTTAATAGTGCCAAACATTCCCCATTAGGCCCAGTGGAATGGGAAATTCCCGAATGGGCCCAATGGGGAATGGGGACTTACGTTCCACCAAACCCATGATCCGGTGCTTATAGCAGCAGGGGGGTTGGCGGTAGGGCTTATTACCGCCAGGGTTAGCGCCCAACTCGTGATGAGGCCCAATGTATCTTAGCTAAGGTAAACAACTAAAACTGACTATTCACTCATTATGGCAGGCACCTGGGCGGCACAGGAAAGGGCTGCCAGGGAGAGGGGAGGATAAAATACAGTCATGCTGACCCATACCTTCAGGACTTCATTGATACTGCAGTTCCCGCACCCAATGTCTCCCCCACTTGGGGATTGATCTTTTATTTATCCTTCCTAGTACCTCATGTTACAGGAGACATGTGTTGCTGCCAAAGGGAAATACAGTCATGTAGGCTTTAGATCTGTGGTGGGCACTTTATGGAGGTTAGGACCTGGGTGTCGGATGCTTATAATGACATCAAAAGGTGTGGGGGTCGGGTTGGTGAAGGGCGGCCAGTGCCGGCCTGGCTGGGTGGGGGCTAGAGGCCTAATGGCAGGTTAGTGGAGATGAATGAACACATTGCGGATCCTGGTGCTGTCTCACGCTCTTTGCCGGGTGCATTCCTTGAGGCGACACTAAATATTTGCAACACTGAAGGGTCGAGAGGGAAATGGACTTCCGTGGGAACAGGGCTCGAGCGGAGCCAGCATGTTGTGTAGAAATTGGGCTTTGGGAACTGGGAACATGAGCAGAGTGGGCTTGTAGCTCGTCTCATGTTGGGCCTAACACAAAATGGCATCGAGGTTTGTGAGAATGTCTAGCGCTAAGCGCCTATTTATATGCGCTGCAGGGTCTTTATATGATACCAGGCGATGTGTACTGCTCCCACTTATAGGTTACATTGATTCATATGGGGTTCACCTTATTTGGAAGCGCTTAAGGGGGAGGGGGGTGCGGGATAGACTCATTTCCATCCCAACATTGGACATTCCTTATTTTGGTGCAAGTATTTATTGTGTGTGTGTGGATCATTTGCAGTAAGGTGCAAGGGAAGTGCAGAGTGAAAGGGTACTGAAAAAAGTTATCAATGTGTTCTTGATGGGCCATGCACATGTGCCTGGGCCTGGTGCCTGGGCCTGGCTGGCGATGCATCGTCATCATCATCCTCTGGCAGAGGAATGTCCAGATCGGGGGGTAGGGGTATGTTGTGTCTGACGTAGCTGTTATGCAACATGCACAGGACAGGACTATCTGCCCTACCTTCTCTGCCGTGTACATGAGTGCACACCCAGACCGGTTGTAGGCATCTGAAACGTGCCGTTAAGAGCTGAAGGTACGCTCAGTGGTAGCCCTGGTGAGTCACGTGCACCCTGTTGTAAGCCATTCCCTCCTGCATTTGGGGATCACTCAGAGGGGTCATCAGCCACAGAAGCAGCGGGTATCCAGAGTCACCTGAAAGGGGGAAGGACACAATGTTAGCCTCAACTTACATGTGGCAGAACTGTGTAAATTTGCCATGTTTTACACTTAGCCTGTTTGTGTCGGTTAGCTACATCATGCATCTGCCCTAATGGGATAGCAGAACATTATGCTCCCTGCTGCTCCCTGAGACAGGCACAGTGTTTCATCTTTATTGTGCTGGGTTCTGCCCCCTGAGACAGAGTGTTGGGGGTAGGAAATATATTGCCACTAACTGACCATAGTGAGGACTCACCAGTCTGGACTGAGCACAACAATGCCTCTACCGCACAACGATGCCATACAAAATGATATCCGGTCATCTTTTCAAAACGTATTTTCGAAACACCATTTTGTCGAAAACATTTTGCCGAAATTTGTTTTCTCAAATGTGTTTTTTTTTTATTTTATGTTTTTTTTGTTTCATAAGTAAAAAAAGTGTTTAAAAAAAAGGAGTTTGGGGGAACCCCACCATTTCAAAAATAAAATTACAAAAAAACATTTGAAAAAATAAAATTCGGCAAAATTGTGTCGCGAAAATGGCATTCGAAAATATGTCATTCGATAAAATCACTATAAACCATACAAAATCATGCATCACCACCACATGACTGCTAGCAAGCACAGCAGACCCTAATGCTCAGTAACCGGTTCAGAGACACTGACGGTGCCAACAGCACATCAAAGCCCTCTTACTCTTCTCCCTCTCTATCCCACTAACAGTCCGCCCCAACACTACTTCCATTGCAGACCCTCCAGAGTCCCAAGAGACTACCCAAGTGGCAACAGTGCGTGGTACAAGACCCATTGACATGTGTGAGAAATGATGCTTGGCAGTGGTGTTTCCTGCGACAGCGGAATCTCAACGGTAGGTCTGTGCATGCATGCCCATGTATCACCAGGATATACATCTCACGGTCTACTGATTCACTTGCTTTGGAGAGGTGGCAGTATTGCATTCTGGTATCCGTAGAGCATTGCAAGTGGATGTCCTTTTGGGTTTGTAATGGTCCGGTCAGTGACTGCTACATCGCCAGTCATATGCTACTCCTGTGTGTTGTGACCTGTCAATTGAGGCGTGCGCTGGTTGCTCCTGCATGTGCAGGGTACTTGCCGGACATGCATTTGTGGGATCCCGCCCCTTTTGCCTGTGACCCATGCTGCAATGTAGGTGTAAATGTACATGTACTCACCCAACATCCAGTCCGTAGGACCATGGAGTCATGGGTTGATCGTCGGAACCAGGAACAGCAGTGCATGATGGTCAGGTCGGCATCACAGGTCACCTGAGGGGGCACCAGCTGTACATGCGTGCAGTCCAATGCTGCCAACACATTGAGCATGCCTGCAATCGTATAGAAGCGGGCTGTGGTGGCATTTACCTGTACCTGGGTAGGTGGGAGGGTGATGTGCTGGCCCACATGGTGCAGTAGGGCCTCCACCAGCACTCTGGAGAAGGCAGGCTACAAAATGCCATGAAGCTGGCTCTCAGAGTGCTGGAACATGCCAGTGTCCAGGAAGTGCAGGACCGACACTAGTTTCAACAGCAGCGATATGGCTATCCTGATGCCGATCATGCTCCCAATGCCATCCTGGATGAGGGCCAGGTCGTCATGCATAGTCTCCCTGTCTAGGCGATACAGGTTGTGTGTGTGGCTGTCTGTGAGGGCCCAGAATGTGGCCCTTGTGCAAGGGATCACAGCACGCCTCCACCTCACCACCTGCATCCCCTGAATCCCCATCCTCATCCTTCTGTCCCTGGCCTCCTGTTAGCCCTACTGATGCTCCAGCACCATCAGCTGCACATCTTTGCCCCCAGGTCATGGCAGCAACAATGAGTGGTGGCATGGCTGTGTTGGGAAGTCTTCTTGGGATGGGTGTGGCCCTTTACTACTGTTCCTGTGTGCATTGGGTGCACCTGTGGCATTGTTTCTTCCACCTGGGTCCATTTACCAGCAGCTCTGAGGTGGTGGTGTCTCCGGCATGGATTTGCTGGTAATATCGGCAAATATATGCCTGCATTACTGGCATGTCCATGCTCATAATGTGCCGGTAAAACTCTTCTGCCAGTATTTCTGGCACATGTTTCTGGTATTGCCAGTATTTGCATTGCCTGAGTTATCAGTGCCATTAATTCAGTGAGGGGTGTTACCAGCGCCAGTTATTCCGGCAAATGGGTTCTGTGTTACACATACAATGGGGGTGCTGTTAAAGTGCCAGCACACTGTATTACCAGCACCTTTAAAGGATACCAGTACACTTGTAATGAGGGCCAATATCTTTTTCGTAGACTTGAAATCTGCTTTCAATTTAGTAAACCATACTTTATTGTGTGACACCTAATCAAAGTTGGGTATTCCACCACCAATAATTTATCTTCCATAAGATTTGTATATACTTGAAATGTGCTTCTATAAGATGAGGTCAGTTAGTGAACCATCTAATCCATTTCCGGTTGCTAAAATGTCTTGCCAGGAGTGCATGCTGGCCCCTTTATTGTTCTCATTAATGATTAGGCTTTGTCTATTGTTTAACCTTAGCCGACGCCTCCAGCATAAATGGCCAAAAATGTGCAATATTATTTGCAGATGAAACTGTTTTATTATCACAAGCCCCCGGGACTCCCCAAACTTTGTAGTGACTTCACCCTTTAGAGTTCTCAAAAAGGGTTAATCATAAATTTGACTAAATCCACATTTATGACTTGCCATGTAAAGAAATTCCAAAATTTAAATACAGAATCCTTGCGCACAAGAATATCTAAAGTCAATAATTTCAACTACAAATGGTTCTATGTCATTTCAACAAAGGAAATTAATTCGATGTAATTTACTTAGTTGCAATGACTTCGAAAAATATACTTGAATTCTTGTTTTTGTCCCCCATACACACCCACCTTCTCCTTCACTGCCAACCCCGCCCTTAAACCTCTCCCCATCCCACTTTTACCCCTTACCCCACAAATACATGTAAAATTCGAAGTATTTACAAAGTAATTTCCACGAAGTCAAATACATCAAAGTAATTTACTTTGTGGAAACAACAGGATACGCTAAAAAGAGAATAATTGTAATAAAAATGGACCATGGAACCTCCAGGTGCTGAAAAGTGAGCAGTGTTTGGATAAGGGAGCTGATGCTACTTTGCCGTTATCAAAACGTTTTGGGGGAGAGAAATCTCCCCCTTCAAGTTTTTAAATATCAAGCCATTTGTTGATCTTTAGGGTGCAGAATTATGGGGCAACGCGAATGTTAGAAAGAAAAACTGGGTGAAGCTACCCTCTAAACCAGATGCTCTCAGACTGCTCTTCTTAGAAAAAGCTGCAGCAAGAATTTCAAAATATTAAGTAAAGTTATCCTTTTTCTCTTGACAAGTTCAACAGAAGAAAAACTGGTATGTAATATTATCAATACGTTGTGCCAAAAAATATTTAATCGAACAAGTTGAATCGCAAATGGAGGCAAATATACTACATTGGGCAACCAAAGAGATCGGCAAAACTCAGATGGAACTAGCACAGGTTATGTATTAGGAACCGAAACTTGAACTCGGCTGTAATTAGAGATCGGCAGAAGATACAAAACAACTAATCCCAAATTAGATTTCAAATAGTTGAAGTGGTGGTAAGAAACCCTTCCCCCGCACTTGCGCGATCTCAATATCGCCTGGCCTAGTAAGATCGTTGTCTCCGTCTTCCCTCTGTTCCCCTTCCCTTCCCTCGTCGCACCTTGAAACACTTGTGTATAGGCGCGTTATAAATGCCATATCATAAAACATGAGTAAAAGACTTGACCAAGACCTTTTGGATTGATCGTCTGGGAACACTAACTGGATGAATGAGGAGATTAACTATTTATGATACATTTAAAACTTGGTTGCTGTTTCAGAAGTGTACTGTATTTCAACTTAACAGCATTAATGAGGAGATTGATTATTTATGCTACATTTGATACTCTATGCCTTTTAATTGAATTGTATGTTAATTGGTCATGATTATGTTTTAACATTCACTGACACACTTTCTTCACACCTCACACATAGGACTTTTCCAGATTATCTCCTTTATTTTTTTTCTTTATTTTCTTTATTTCTACTCGCTACACCCAGGTGTATTTGAATGTTATGGTCGGAATCTTTAGAAAGCAGGAGTTTACTAAACAGTTTCCTTTCTATTTTTTTTATTTCTTCTTGAGTTCCAAAGGAGTTAGAGGTACTGGTATAACCTGACCTGTAAATATGCGTATACCTTTAAGTATGTATACTCCTTTACACTGTTCAGCCAGACCCAACCAATCCAGGCCCCCCTGTATTCACAGGGTGTCCAGGACGCGAGGAGTCTGTGATGTCACGCGACTTTGGTTGTCTGGGCAACATACATACCGACAAACACATGTGCGCACACCTACACGCCACCCTTGCAAGTAGTACGCCCGCTATTGTAGGTAAGCTACAGGCTGATGGCTGCCGCTTTAACCCGAACGGCATGCACACATAGCGTTTTATATTAATGCCTGGATCGCTTACAGATCCGTCAAGACCAGCTTTCCACAATCACGATACACGGATGAAGGTAAAAACCGTGGATATGATTCTCCCGCACAGGGTTTTGGTTTGTTACCAATCTAATAGGTACCTTATTATTATTTACAGCTACTAAAGGCTCACTTATTAAGGTATTGTGCCCTCCAAGGTTACTTTAATTATGTTACCATGACCAACATTTTTGATTCACTTTTTCCTTTATTTTCCTTTTCACAACTATACATAGGTTACATGAACCTAAATGGTATGCATTCATTATTATTTTTGTCTGCATGAGGTTGTTGAATTCTGTTAATCCGATTGATGACATTGTTATTATTATTTTCTTTTGGAATTATTTATGTATGTAATGCATTGCTCAGCCCTGAAGATGGAGTTATGCTCTGAAATACATTGGCTATGAGCCTTTACAGTCAAGGAAGCTGTTTGCCTCCATTTTCAATTCAACTTGTTCCATTAAATATTTTTTCTGCACAACTAATTGAGAATATTGGATACTAGTTTTTCCACTACTGCTCAACTTGTCAAGAGAAAAAGGATAACTTTACTTAATATTTTGAAATACTTGCTGCAGCTTTTTCTAAGAAGAGCAGTCTGAGAGCATCTGGTTTAATGGGTAGCTTCACCAAGTTTTTCTTTCTCGCATTGTCTGGATCCGTGTGTCTGTCATAGGATCTGTTTTTACCAGATAAACTCCTACACAACCATTTTTTCAAGGTTACTGTAATCTGAATAAGAGTACATAAATGAACTATTGTGGTGCCCATCTTTCTCCTCCCAGTTTGCAACGCGAATGTTAGCCACCTATCAATTGGGGAAAATAATTTAATCCAAATACCTCTTCCCTGCCAAAGGGTACTCTGAACGTGTCTCTCCTTCTGGAAGTCGAGCATGTTGGCATTGCATACAAAGCTCATTTTAGACCTGTAATTCTATAGCTCCGATTGTAGGCCAGTGGTCCCCTCAGAGTTTACAGAAAAGCTGCAGAGGGTGTGATTTCTTGATCCGTTGATAGATCTTGGTCCTGCAGGACCCATGTTAGAAAGGTTATGACCAAAATGATTACTGGGTATCTCTGGGATGAGCTCTCTATCAGAGTTACAACACAAAATATGAGGTACAACAGGTGCTTTGCCATTAGGCACTTATCGATTTATTGGACAGATCGACAAACATACCCACATTTGTTTGCTATATACCTTTCAAACAGCATTTTACCTTTGAATGTTTTTAAACTTAATAGGATCCTTATTTGTAAAATACCTGTATCTAAAGTTGTATCTAGGAATGTTCCTGCTTGCCCATTGCACTGCTAATTTGTTTTAGGACCTTTCTGAAGGATGTTTTTCTTGCGATTCTTTTAAGGAGGACAAAAGCCCATGTTTTGACCTTCTACTATCCAATCAGAAAGGTTTGATTGGTTCAGATTTTAAATCAAATGATATTTACACCTCACCTCAGGCAATTCCAAGTGAAAATACACTAGACATGATTCGGTGGTGTTCGACATTGCTAAAATATTTTTTTTTTTAAAAAAGGCCTTGGATTAGAAGGGCCACAGATTTGAAGTTGATGGTACCTTCTCATTTATTTAATCTTTTCACCTGTGTTTTTATGCTACATGTCACACTAAGAAGTACATATATACGGCCTGTGAACTGTTTTTTGTTAATTTTAAAGATATTATTTGTTGGTTGTAATTACCTGTATGGTTTTATATTTATATATTACACAGCCACTGTAGTGCCGTGTAATAGCACCAGGAGCAATGGCTTGGTCCCGAAAGCGTGGTGAAAATCCGTCCAGTAGTTTTCTAAAAAATGACCAAAAAGTAGATCACAAAAAATGACCAAAAAGTAGATCACAAATAATTTGTGATATCTATGTCCGGTCCACGGACACACTTCCCTGTTCGCTCTGCGGACAGTGTCCTGATTGGCTAATCGGCTTGCGTCATGTCCGCGGACATGCCCCGCGCTCGCTGATTGGATGGTGAGGAGCGTGAAGTGCGGCAGATTTTTGGAAACACCCACCATCTTGGATTTGCGGACAGCGGCCGATATCCGCGGACATCGTGGTAAAAACATATGGAAAAACACAGCATTCCACTTGTCAAACTTATCAAATAATCTCTGGGGAGGTGAGGAGTGATGAGGATGGGATGGGATATCGCTGCAAGAAGCAAAAAAAAACAGTGTTTTTGCCGCAAAAGTCCACGAACAGTCCTGATGTTCGCGAACAGTCCTGTGAAAGTTTGTGAACAGCTTAGCATTACAGGGTTGGTGAAATGCAGTTCTTGGATGGCTTATAGCTTTGGTGTCACTTAATGGAACTTCATGAAGTTTTGCATGTATATTCCTTGGCTGATTCTGGGTGAGTATGCAAAGTTTGGTGGGATTCTGTTATGAGGGGACACAATTAGAGGGGGGGTCCCAAAATAATGTAAAGGCTTATAAATGAGCTGCCATTTGATGAATCCTCACTTAATTTGGGAAACTGATAATACATTCAAATATGAATGTTTTTCCGAAGTTTGGTAGGATTTTATGAAGAGGGGCAAAATTAGAGGGGGGGTCCCAAAATAATGTAAAGGCTTATAAATGAGGTGCCATTTGACGAATCTACACTTCATTTGGCAAATTGATAATAGATCAAGATATACATGTTTTTGCGAAGTTTGGTGGGATTCTGTCAAGAGGGAGCAAAATTAGAGTGGGGGTCCCAAAAAATTGTAAAGGCTTATAAATGTGGTGCCATTTGACAAATCTACACAAAGGTTTGAAAAAAGATTATAGATCTATATTTAGATGTTTTCGTAAAGTCTGAATGGATTTTGTCAAGTGGGGGCTAGGTTATATGACGATTATATGTGCAAACATTTGACACTTTTGAAAAAATAAAATATGGGTGGATTTCCAGCAAACTTGCGTAAGGAGCATTGAGAAGGACCTACAAGCATGGTTTTGCAAATGTACCAGTGTTTTATTATTTGACAAGTGTCATAATGTAGCTACAAAAAATAGCAGTATACCTTTAGTGATGGAGGGGTAGCCTGTGGCCATGGGCAGTGGCCAGATTGTCCGGGTCATGGAATAAGGTCATGTACCGGGCAATCTGGCTACTGACCATGACCACAAAGGACGAAACATAGGATTAAAGTGGCCATGTCCACCTGGCACTGGTTTGTGGTAAAGTTATTCGAAATTAGGATAGATTTAAAAGGGAAGAAAAATGTGCTTGTGGTAATATGGTCATATGGTTCTCTTTTTGCCTTCTGCAGGCTGCTATGGAAAGCGGCGAGGGGCCCTGTATGGAACCCTCACCGTCCCTTTCCATGGTGGCCATCCTGGAAAAGGATTTTCCTTCCTACACCGGGACGCCACAGGTGTCCCGGTGTTGGAAGAAAAACCCTATTTTTTAGCACCCCAGGTTCCCGCTTTGGGAACCTAGGGTGCTAATGGCCTTCATCCCCCATTTCAGGGGTTGGAATGGGGGATAATGGTCCAGAGACCTCGTTATCCACCCTCGCTTCGCTTGGGCTGATAACTTGGGCTGCTGGGCCGGTATTCATCGTTCCAGTCCCTGGAACAGAGGATGAACGCCACAATATTCCCATTAACATAACACAAAATACAAATGGAAATGTTGGAAAATCTTATTTAGTCTATGTTCTTTAATTAGAAATATAAAGTAGATGGAGTATATACCATTTTATTTTAGTTCTATTTTTTAACTGTGAAAGGTGGTTCCTAAAGGAATATGTCGTTTGTTGTTTTTGGATGTATTTTCTTTGGCAGGAGAGCTGAGAACAAAAGGTGGGGAGGGAAATGAGGGAAGAACAACCAAACACTAATATGGAGGGGTAGGTGGACAAGGGAAAATGTTGCGCGTGTGTTATTTCTAAGTTAGGGGGCACTGTTTCTCATGCTCCTTGATTACAGCAGTGGTGGTGGCTCTTGGGGAGGAGGGATGGCATTAGCTGCTGCCATTTTAAGATAAATAGCAGTTTTGCTAAAAGTATGTACTGTGTACTAGATTTTTAATGGATAATGAGTAGGAATAGGTGTTGGAGCTGTGCAAAGGAAATTTTGAAGTTGGAAGTTCCTAGATAAGTAGAAAATGCAGTTCCAAACTGTCCGCCAAGCAGAGATTTTATCGTGACGTCAGAGATCTTACCGTGAAGTGCGGACGGGTTCTCAGACACGTCATCATGCCGCGTGCCAGCGTATGGTCATGTGGCACTGTCTGGAAGGTCCGCTATGAAGTCAGATGTTCGTAGACGTCTACGGATGCAAAACTAGTTGAAATAGTTGCAAGAAGTGTATAGAAGTGTTAAAAATTATTCCAGATGGTGGGAAATGGCAGTGTTTTAAGGTGAAACTTTGGAAATTGGACACAGATATTGCTATATTGGGTAAGTATGATATTAATAAGTTGTAGGAAAATGGCATGCACTGGTAAAACCTATGAAATTCAATGAAAAAACTTTGTTAAAGGGACGTTATGGTTAAGCTGCACTAATAAAAACCTATGAAATTCAATGAAAAAACTTTGTTAAAGGGACGTTATGGTTAAGTTGGACTAATAAAAACCTATGAAATTCAAAGAAAAAACTTTGTTAAACGGACGTTATGGTTCCAAGTAAAACCGAAAACCCCCTGAAATTCACCAGTTATGGTAAGCTAAGCAACCATAACTGGCGCCACCACCGTGCACTGCTAAGACTAGCACCCAAGACATCAAAGATGACATCACAAATGTAATTGATGGCATCACTGATGACATCACATATCTGGGCCACTTGTTTTTGTTCCTTGGCACATATAGGCCAGGTGGTTTTGTTCACTTGCAGTCAGAATAATAAAATTTAAAAAGGTGCTACATATCTAGATGTTAACCTTGTCATATGTTCTTTAAGTACTTTCCTTAGGGTTTGGTCTGAGCTCATGGTGCACATACATGGGGAAATGAGCAGGCCTCAAATACAGAATTAATTTGTATACATGAAGATACACTTTAATGTCATTAACATTTTCTGATGATGCAGTTTCTTTCTTACTTTAGTTTAGAAATTCAATTTAAAAAAAACTTTGTTAAGAGGACGTTATGGTTAAGTTGCCCTACCAAAAACCTGTGGACTTCACTAAAAAAAACTTTTCAAACATGCCATTATGGTTCAAAGTAAAACCAAAAAACCCCTGAAATTCTCCAGTTATGGTAGGCTAAGCGACCATAACTGCCCGCACCACTGTCCTCTGCTAACACTAACACCCTGGGCATGAAAGATGGCATCACAAATTTCATTAATATCATCACTGATGACATCACATGTTATGGTAAGCTAAGCAACCATAACTCGCGCCACCACCGTGCACTGCTAAGACTAACACCCAGGAAATCAAAGATGACATCACAAATGTCATTGATGGCATCACTGATGACATCACATGTGCATTTAGTTTTCATGCACAGCCTCCACAAGGGATTGTCATTACAATATTGGCAGAAACGTATCACAAATCATTGAAGAACTTTCATATGCCAAATAGTTCCTTAAGCAATGCATTGCAAAAAAATTCCATTGCATTACTGAGTTCTGCTAATTACAGAAACTTCATTTCCCACGGAAGTTGATGAATGTATGACATCTCAACAGTATGAAGTTTACATGCTTCAGCCGTACATGTACGGGTACAGCACTTCAAGCAAGCTTATATGCTTCAGCCCTACACGTTTGCACTTATGCTGAGGTCGCTGCTGCCTCGGCTTTAGATCGAGACAGCAATAATGTTGCTGCGCAATCTCAACATCCAACTCAAAGTAGCTGGAAACGGGTTACAGGATTCATGCTTTTCTCATTGCCAGATTGATGTGGCTTGCTCCAGACAGTTTTTTGGCACTAGCTCCTACAGGAAAGACTAGCAATATTGTCTACAAACAAGCATTGGTTTATTTTTTTATATTTTATTTAATTTGGATTTGTAGAGCGCACTACAGCCCACAGGCATCGAGGCGCTATAAGGATATTTACGAGTGCTTGCTTGAGGGTTACAGGAAGCGGCCCATTGACAGATGCTTAATACAGTTTGCTTGGTTACAGTAGGGTTGGTTACATGCTCGGAGGTTACATTGTATAGTTCAGTGGATGGGCAAATGAATGGTAACATATACATTGCATAGCGTAGTGGGACAGGCCCATTTTTAATACAGTAGCAGGGCTAAGGGATGGTTACATATATAATACATAGCGCAGTGGGACGGGCCCTTTCAGACAAACAGCCTAATTTTTATGGCCTTGCCGAAGGCTGCATGAGAGTCGATCGTCCTCATCTGGGTTGGGAGGGTGCTCCAGAAGGTCGCGGCCATGGTTGGGAAACTGAAATCTCCAGCACGCACTCTGCATGTGTGAGGAACAGTAATACGATTAGCTGTTTAGCTCATTAAATAAACTTAAAACTAGGACTGAAGTAGGAATTACTATGCAAACCATTAGTACACATGCAAGTAGGATACATGTGTTTTATGATTTTGATGGATTCAAATTCCAAAACAAAGTTTATGAAATGAAAAACTGTGTCTTTGTACCACCCAGCATCAAAGCGAGGTTTAACCTGGCTTGGCTCATTCTCGTCACCCGTCTCTACTGGATGCATATTTAATTGAAAACAGATGAACAGGGAAGGTATTAATATCAAGAAAAAGAGCAGTGATCACATGGCTCATTCCCTTCATACAACCTTTACACTTTCTACCCTTCTAGATCTGTGCTTTAAAATGACGGTCACCGCCCCCACCGCACATTTCCTGGCGAATCATCAGTACACCAGCTCTGCACATATAGTGAGGTATTATAAGTGTCTTTTCCTGGGGCGTTACTAGGGGGGTAAGGGGTCTAATAGCCCCTGATCTTTTGGTTGTAGCCCCAGATATAGAATCTCAGGAGCTACAGCCAAAAGACTAGCTAGCCCCCAGTCCCAACAGTTCCGACATCAGCTTAGCCCCAGGTCTTTTCCAGACCTCGCAACTCAACTGGTTTTTTCTATGGATTTAGAAATCGGGGCTCCTGGAAAGAGGAGGGCTTCTTATGGAACAAGGATACAAATGAAATGGGTCAGTGATGCACTCAAGCACTCTTCCTTTGTCCAGTCACTGTAAAAATTAAATAAACACTTTTAATGTTGTACCCAGAGATGGTAAATGCTTGGTTTGTATGGGTTAGCATAAACTTGCATGATACATGGTACAATAAAGGACATCACAAAATACGCAATGCTGGTCATACAGAAAGAACACAAGACCAAAAACACTAAATCAATACTTTTGCTTGTGCATTGAAAGATGCATGGATCATCTACTGTTGATATATGGCACATCACTTAAATTAATTTTGTTGCACTTATCACTGCGAGCCAATCTTGTTTGGTGGTATCAGACAGTCACACACTGACGAGTTAACGTTGTCTGCACTGGTGGCACAAACCAGAGCAAACAGCCACACCAGTGACACCTGCGGCCACTGAAGAACATGTTGTAAATGTATTTAGCAATCACGTGCCACACTGGAAAGGTAGAAGATTCCTCCCATATAACGCATATCAACATTGACTGTCAGCACATTTTCAATATCATTTCTCCAAAAAAAGAAAGCAGTCGACAGTAACTTAGTATGAGCATGTAATTGCGGAAACACACCACTGTTATTAATAAAACAGCCATTCAATATCACTAGGTAGGACAGTTACATTAATATTCACAGGTAAAAAATGTGATATCATTTTCATACTATCCTCCCTAGTCTCCAAACATGTGGCTGCGAATAGCGAAGTCCAATGGAAGAAAGTCTGTAGTGTATTGGTGGCAATGTGTGAATGAGTTCAAGTTGTGTCACTTTCCAGATTCCGGTCATCATGGGATGCTTCCTGGCATTGTGAAGCAAGATCAACATCAGGTTATTCACAAAACAGAGAGACAAGAACACATTTGAAGTCTTTGGCCCGGCTATTCTGAAGGCTGGCAGGGTGTGATGTATTTTAAATTTCTCCTCACAATGTTGGCCAAGTGTTCAGCTTCATTTCACAGTTGCATTTGTAGCAAATTGATGTAAATAGCTGGAACTACGAAGGAAGAAAAAAGCGTTCACGGCTCTAGTGTCATAGCTATGAGCAGTTGGCCATTCAGAAGGACTGTCACAGAAGACGTGTTGACGAACCCGCCCGTCAGCAGAATAAGACCGCGACCCACGCATTCCTGCAAACCGTATCTGCTGAATAAAAGAACACATTTTTAATAACGGCAATTAACCCTTGGAGTCTCACCTTGCCACATCCCCTTACGAAACCATACACATCCCATGTGTTTAATAAACTGCGTTCTTTCATGTATGTTTCATTATTTACAAAAAGCCGATTACCATGTTCTGAATTGCCATGCAACATAAAGCTGCCTGCCCTTTCAGCAGAGTTATCAGTTCGATGTTCTGTCCGTCTCCCGCTTGCCAGCTGTGAAGACTTTGACTAATGAAACCCAGTTTATATTTGCCTTGCTCTACTACTTTCTTTTGGATAAAAAGAAAAGTGCATTGTGAATAACCCTATTTGTTAAACTTTTTATGTAAAATCACAACTTCCTAACCTCCCTCGAGGCTATGGTTTATTGTTACCTAGTCACATGTAATGTCAAGGCCACAACTGTGATAAAGAACTCCCACTTTTCTCCAATGAAATAGCTCTATCAAACCTGCAAATGTCAACACCTGCTATTGACCAGCTATTGAAAGATGCAAAGAACACATTGTACGTTGTTACGGTTTCATTTCTCACCCATTAAAAAAAGAAACTAATATTTCAATTAATTCTTCAAAAAGTAGCCATTATAAGTATCGATGGCTGGGAAACAGTTCATTGTAGCGTCTGCTGAATTAATTTGTAGGTGACCAATTTATGAGGTATCCACTAGCCTCAAAGCAGTACCAAATGTAATTCAGGTTTACCAGGCCTGGCTCCAGCCCCAATAGCCACCGTTGCTACTAGCAATTGTTGGGAGGGTCTCCCAGGTATACCAGAGCGAGGCTAGGGGTCCGCTGACTTCGAGCGCTCAACAACCTTGCCAGAATAAACAGAGGACTCAGTCAACGGAAAGTACAAACAGCGGTCTATTGCAAATAAAGTCAACAGGGATCAACACAAGAAAACAGGAATTATTTGATACATCTCGACCTTACAGTGCGTGCTCCCCAGTTTTGTTGTGATATTACCTCATCACCTGGGCACTTCCCCACAAAACCTATCAACTCGAGGGATTGGTTATTGAGAGTTCCATAACCTATACACTGTCCTATAGATGTTATTCTACTGGCTCTTGCATGTCAGGTGGATGCCCTGTCCCATCCCCAAGAAACTATCTATTACATTGTTGCAGAGTAGTGGGCTTACCATTGGTTGGTGCCCCTTGCATCCACCCCTGGAATTCTAAGCTGTCATTGGTTAGAGCCAATGTCCCCAGGCCTGGGACTCGATCGAGTTCTAAGCTCGTTGTGCACCTCTTCAAGGTGATGTGAATGATTATGGGCCTCATTCCGACCCAGGCGGTAAGTTACCGCCTGGGTCGTACCTTTACCACCATGGCGTAAACTACGTTTACTACGTTTATGCCATAGGGCATAATGGGAGTGGGGAAGGCGTTAATTACGCCACCGTAAATTACGGTGGCGTAATTAACAACAAGGTCCCTTAGCGCCATGGATTTTAACACCTGCTAAAAGCAGGTGTTAAATTCTCCATGGCGCTAAGGGACCTCGGAATCAGGCGGTAAGGGTCGGCGCTGTTTACGCTGCCGTAAACCCCTTACCGCCTGGGTCGGAATGAGGCCCAATGTGTCTGTATTGTATCTTGTGTGTACCACCTTTGCCTATGAGAATATGCTCCACACGTCGCAACGCTTGTTGCAGTCTGTGTCTGGATTGCTGGGATCGGCTCCTCTGTCCCACCACAGATGAATGTACATTGTCTTGTTTGGCTGTACCACGTGTTTAGAGACCACCCATTTGAGCTCTTCAGCTCACATGTAAGAGGTTTTATTCAGTTTTTCTGCAGATGGTCCCTTTGTTGTCCGGAGATTGGAATGTGTCCTAGTATCTCTGACCTTGGCTGTGAGCCTGTATTTGCACGTCTTGCTCCCTGTGCAGCCTGAATCAGCTTGACTCGTCTCATACTTAGAGGCTCGAAACCTGCTGTAATGTTCCTAAAACTTATAATGTGGTTTCCACATCGTCCATGTTATGCTGAGTTCCCTATAGGTTAGCTGCATGTGGTTTGATCAGGATCCATATATACTCCAGTATGTCCACGTGGCTATTGGCTTTAAGCATCAGTAAGCTTGCTCAGGATCTCTTGTGCCTTGCGGTTCTGCGTTGCTGCATTTGGCTAAGGAAAAATTAATAAAAGCAATGAAAGTATGTATCTGTCCTCTAGCTATAGAGCTGTGCACTTATGCTCTACATGTATACGAGTGTGTGTTTGTGTGATGCAGTGAAGGACTACTAGTCTTCTTCAAGTCTAATGCTGCTACGTCGTGGTGCCACTAGTGACGTCAGCATCGTAGCTTCTTGGTGCTTTAGTCAAGGCTATCCATATAGGTGTGTCTGTCTATGATCTCTAGCTCTTCTTCCACACATTTAGAGATTTGCATCGTATTCGGTCTGTATGGCTGGCTGAGTGGATACCTTTCAGTGTACTTGTCAATCATTGGTGCACTCGGGAACTGTCCAACATAAGATGAATTATGGCAAGCGTTTCTGCCTCTTCATCCTGACGTGAACTTGGCACTGCCGAGGGGTGGTTTCAGGACCGTCTCTTCAATCCCCCCTCTGGATGACCTGTCGACCACATCCTAATATGTTAAGCCCTTGGTTGGTTGCCATATTTTCATAATACCTCTGAGTTGTCATAGTCATTTACATGACCGTTGAAAGTCAATTCCATATAATGGCACACTCCTTCCAGGTTTCACCACACACATTTTCTTTCATAGTGCTTCGCATCAAATGGATTATCTAAGTTCATTGCCACCAGTGGGCATATTACCCTGTTTGCTATTCTCTCTCTCAGCTAGTCCCTTTCCTCCACTATCTTATCCTTTGCTCCTCCTATGTTCACATCCATCAGGACCTTCATTCCAATGGTCTCTTCTGCTGACTTTCGGCACTGGACGATACAGATCTTCACCACGCATAGTGTCACTCCCACCAATATTAGTGCTCCCAATATTACCTTCAGGCCCTCTGACAACCATGACGGCATCCATGACCATATGTACGCTGTCCAGCTCTGGTCCTTTCCAGTACCCTTGGCTTGATATGATATATTTTATTTATATCGCGCCCATACACAAGTGTTTCAGGGCGCGACGAGGCAAGGGAGGGGTGAAAGGGAGGACAAAACAACAATGTTACTAGGCCCAGTGACATTGAGAACACGCAAGTGCACTGAAGGGGGAAAGTGCAAGGGGCAAAGGAGGAGTGGAAAGTGCTGAACATGTATCAAAACAACAACAGGTAGTGCGGCCAGCAGGTAGCAAGCGCAAGAATAGGTGGTAGACTACAGGTGTCTAATAAGTGCAGAAAGGGGACTGTAAGGTTGCAGATACAGACCCAAGTGCAAGGGTTGCCAGGAGGCAGTGCGGGTATGCGGCTCGGTGGGCAGGGATTTGGGCCCGAATTCAGAGGGTCACCAGGTGCCCAGTGCTGAAATGGACAGAGATCAGCAGGGCAGAGGAAGAGCGAAAGCAGAAGCAAAGAGGAAGGTCTTGAGGTGATTCCTGAACTGAAGATGGTTCTCCTCAAGTTTTATAAAGAGAGAGGCTGTTCCAGAGGGAGGCCCCAGCCAAAGAAAAAGATCTACCCCAACTCATTGCTTGGAGAAGTGACTGGCCCTGAGGGAGTTGTAGGAGCGAAGAGCTTGAGTAGGAAGGTATTTGCAAAGGGAGAGCTGAAGGTATTGCGGACCTAGGCCCCAAAAGGCCTTGTGGACAATGCAATTGGTCTTGAACTTAATCCTTCCAGCCACTGGGAGCCAATGGAGAGATATCAGGGCTGGAGAGATATGATCCCTGGGTGTGAGGCCAAGGACAAGTCTCGTAGTCCTGTTCTGGATGAGTTGCAGAGGGCGGAGAGTAGTTGCAGGAAGATTTAGAAAGTGGATGTTGCAATAGTCCAGCCTAGAGAGAACCAGAGCTCCAGAGACAGTGAGCTTCTGGGGAAAAGAGAGGAAAGGAAGAATACCTCTGAGGAGGTCAAGTTGGTAATTTGACTTCTTAAAGATGTCAGAAATGTGTGGAGGAAAGAAAAGCATGGAGTCTAAGATGACCCAGAGGTTCTTAGCCTCACAGGTGGGAGCAGGGAGAGGGTCAAAGGAGGCAGGCCAGAGAGTGACAGGAGAGGAAGATGCAGGAGTGCCGATGAGGAGGATCTCTGTCTTACTGGCATTAAGGCAGAGTTTTTAGTGGCACACCACTCCTGGATTTCAGACAGTCAGAGATGAGAGAGTGGGAATAGGTGGCAGTGGGGAGCCAGAAAACGAGCTGAGTGTCATCTGCATAGCACTGAAAATTGGAGCAGAGAGCAGCAATGCAGTGGGCGAGGGGTGCCAGGTATTGGGTGAAAAGCCAGGGAGAGAGGTTAGACACCTGGGGAATGTATCCTCTATGGAGGAAGATGTCTTCTTCCTCCATCTTTGCATGCATCTGAGATAGCTGGGTTACCACCTCTGTCAGTGTGCCGTTATCTTCGTCTTCCACAGGTATGAATGTGCAACAGAATTGTTACGCAAACTCCTCCTTTCATTGACGTTAGTAAATCCAGAACCTATCTATTCTGGAGTGCCATCAACCTTACTGCTCAGAGCTCTTCCTTTGTTGCGTTGAACCCATTCACTGTTGAATTTGTCATCATCAGCTCCCACTGGGTAATCTACAGACACTTTGCAATCGTATATGTCTGTACAGCTGGAACAAATGATGGGAAGAACATTTGTGTTCTGCTACACAGCCTGTGTTTTGCCAGCACCTCACACAGAGCTGCTTCTATCTTAGTGAAAAATAGTTGCTTCTCTTCACTCTACTTATTTCCTCCGGCTTTCCACTCTTGCCCGTTTGTTCTTCTTCCACAGACCTTTTTTTTCTTTTGTTGGTCTCAATTTTTTCGAGAAGTCATCAAGCTTCACATCTTTTCGAGGATGACCAATGACGGCATATTGATGTGTACCAACAAACTAACTCCTCCCCAGTCGGGTGGCAGCTTTTCATATGCCTTGGATCTGCATGCCCAGTAGTGATCCATCAGTACTGCAGTGCCTATCCTCATTGCTGCATTCGTTTTTGTGCTTCGGCACCCTGTATTCTCTCCAACTGTTACTTCACCGTCATTTTGGTAACAGAGTGCTGGAGCCTTCAGGGGTATTATAGGCATTGGACCCGCTTCATTATCCACCCAAGTGAGCAACTTTGCGCTCACGTCCCACTCCTTCAGGCACTTACCATTCTCTTCTTGTACCTTGTTCACTGGTGATTGTACTAGCGTCAGCGCTTTGCTTCCCACCACTCCATCCTTCCATCCGTCCTCCGTGTATACTTGATCATACACTATCTGTGGTGTTTCCCAGCACCCATGTTCTCCTTCTATCTCCTTCATTCTTGTCCATGCGCATGGTAGTTCTTTCAACGTCATAGTCTTTGTGTCTCCCTTCTGATGCCCATCAGTTATGTACTCTATTGCTTCGTCTAACTGCTGGTAATTGTTCCTCATGTCAAGAGTCTTTATCTAACAATCTTCATACAGGAACGTTGCTAGAAACATCCATCTTAATGTAGCTATTTTCCCTTGAAATCTTCCTCTACTTGTTACCATCAACAGGTACATCAGACATTGAGCTCTTGTTGCTGGCATTTCATTTGCTATGAACGTTCTGGAAGCACTCATAGCATAGGGCATTGTAGAGCAGACAAACAGCTCTCCCCAGTGGTTTCCTTACCTACTTCTGTCATGTGTTTATACCACATGTTATTAGACACTCGAGCAGTGTCAGTGAGAACGAGATCTAGCCCCTTTGTGTCCACACTGCGCTTACCTCTCCTTACCGTGCTTGCAGTGCTCTCCTGTCCACCGACATGGGCGTTCTACCTGCTTCAGTCGGGGCAATGTTAGCAGAGGATACAGCAGTAGTGCTAGCAACAAGTGAAATTCTCCATAAATGCAAATACCCCACTTGGAATAAAGAGACAACAATATAACCACATTTTTTAATTATTTCCCCCATCTTTACCTGTGCTGCCTGATCCTTGTGCAGCTTGAAGATATAGTTGTCTGCCTGAAATGCGCAGAAATTAGCGTTATTGAGTTAGTATCAAGTTAATCTCCAAGCCCCATGAACCATATAATCGTTAACAGCAAATATGAATAACTGCTCCTGCAGGCCTATAATTCCAGGTTCCCTCAGTATGGAAAGAACAGAAGGATTTCCTTGTTCGAGTTGTGGTTACACTTGGGCCAAATATTCTATAAAGGCGAGATAGTATATTTTGGGTGAACTGGCCCGAAACCTGCTGGGTCTTTTCACATTGTGAACAAATTGGTTTGAGAAATTATCAGGGTGTTAGTCAGTGGGTAACAAAGAATCATCAATTATTACAGTCAGCTTTCTCGAAGAATGTATGTAGATAATAAAGTAACAAACAGACAGTGTATCCTCACTCTATGCATGTAGGTGGTCCACTCCCTAACTCTGCTGCCCTTGAGCGAGTAACCATTGTGTCTCCTCCACTCAGCAGTGTAAGTTCAAAATTGTAATTTTGCTCCTCTTGCTACTGATCGTTGGCCCTGCTGAACTTGTTGCCAGGCGAGGCCGCTGCTTGATAGGGCTTGACGTCAGAAAGATGGTTCCAACTGATCTTCCCCGCCAATCTGACAGCTTTGTCTGCTATTGCCTCCATTATGTGTGGTCCCATGTATCTGGGAGCGTCCCACCTTCTCACAGAACTCCTGAGAAGGCCGTAATCACCAACTTTACACATGCTTTTTTGTCCCAGAGTCTTTTGGTTTGTTGTCACTGTTGCTCTCTCTGCTGTCTTCTGGGCCTCCCCGGTGTCCTATCTGGTGAGAGATGTAAGAGGCACTAGCAATCAAGGAATTAATGTAGTCATACATTTCCTGACCCAACACATCTGCACTACTCTCTGCATCCTTCAATGCCCTTGTGGGAGGAGCCAGTAGAAGTTGCATGCATCGTCCCATCGCCTTGTGGGGCGTTAAATAGTGGTCGGACCCAGGATTGTTGGGCAATGCAAATGGTGCAAGGGGTAGGCAGTGAAGCCAGATTTTCTTTGTGCTCTGCTTTGTTTTAGCTATTACCTCCTTCAAAAGGCCATTCAGGCGTTCACACACACCATTTGCTTGTGGGTGATTGTGTTGAAGGCCCAGCAACATAGTGATGTGCTTGAACATCTCATTGGGGAATGGAGGGCCATTGTCAGACTGCAGGACATCACACACACCCCATCTTGGGAATACTTCCCGGACCAAAAACCTTGCTGCTCTGATAGCATCAGGATGTGAACAGGGGCCTGCCACAATCCATCGAGAGAATGGGCATACATCCACTATCATGTAGCAGTATCCTTGACACACTTGGATCATGTCAACATGTAAATGCTGGAATGGGCCTGCTGGCTGTGGTATGGCTCCTCTCACAACTATCAACATATATCCTGCAGTGAATTGCTTACGTGTTAAACAATTGCTTACAAATTCAGCCACATGTTCTGCCAAATCAGGACAGAACCATGTTTCTCCAATATGGGTAGCAATTACCTCTTTTCCTCTGTGTGTTGGATAGTGTAACTGTGTCAGTGCAGTGTTCAATAATGCTAGCGGCATCACCACTTTTCCTATGTTGTTCTGCCACTATAAGGCATCTGCCAGAGATACTGTACATCCCCTCCTGGCCAATAGTTCTTTCTCTTCCCTGCTACTCCATTATTCGTGTTTCTGGTAATACATTGTACCTTTCCTTCAGTACCATACCCTCGGGCATGTGATGCTGTCTCAATTTCTAGTAGCTCTCCAAAATATGCTGCACATTTCGCTTCAGTCTGCTGCTTCATTTCCAGTTGCGATAGGATCTTCCCCTCGCAAGTGTGTTTGGCTCTTCATTATTGCTAACTGCATAGAGTACTGAATAACTTCAATCAATTAGCCCAATATAAGTGCATGCTGTACTGGTGTCCCATCTGCCCTCCTGAAGCCTCTCCTCATCCATCGTGACAGTCCTGAATGTACTGTTGACATCACATATGCAGAGTCAGAGTATGCTGTCACTTCCTTTCCCTTGCTATGCTCCAATGTTAGTATTAGTGTCACTAATTCTGCTGCTTGTGCTGAAAAATGTGATGGAAATTGCGCACTCGCCACTTCCCCACTTGGTCCATCTTCCCTCAATATCACCACTGCAGTTCCTGTATGCCTGATCCCATCTGTCTGGTCGATTTTTGATGACCCATCAATTACAGGACATCTCCTGCCTCAAATGCGTCCTCATGTACTTTGCGGGTGTCACTAAAATCCTGGATGTTCTCTGCGCAGTCATGTGCATTGTCACCTTCTTGTAAAATGTCTGCTAGACGGATCGCTGGGATAACAAGTAGGCACCTCACTATCTTTAGTGATGTGTTTCATAGTAGCACCTGGTAACCTGATGCTCTGTGTTGTCAGTGTGCTCTTTGGCTTCTGCAGTATCGCAAAAAGGGTGTTTTTCATATAAAGAGTGGTTGTGCACCCCATGGTAATTCCTGCTGATTTCACCACTGCAAATGCAGCAGCAGCAACTAAAGCCTGTTCGCACTGGTAGTGCCCTCATTACTGGGTCAGGTTTCCCACTGTAGTATGCTATTGGCTTGTGTTCCAGGCTTGTCTTCTGTCAGTACTGCTTTTATCACTAATCCTTCAGTCTGTGAAAACAGGAAGAATTCCTTTTTGTAGTCTGGGATCCTTAACACCAGATATGTGCATATGGCTTCTTTCAGCTCCTCAAATTCCTCAGTCATCTCTGGCGTCCAGTTCATTACCTTGTGTCCCTTTTGTGCTTGCTTCAGCACACCCAGTAAAGGTCTCATGTATGTACTGTAGTCAGAAACCCATGCTCTGCAGTAATTGTTAAACCCCAAGAACTGCAGCATTTCTCTCACTGGCGTGGGTTTGTGTGTCTTGCGTATTGTCTCCGCCCTTTCTGGTGTGATCGGTCGGTCATTTTGGGAGATTGTCTGTTCGATGTATAACACCTCCTTCTGACAGTACTGTAGTTTGGCTTTGTCCACCTTGTATCCTTTGTCAGCTAACACTGTCAGCATGTGCACAGAGTCACGTCTACACTGGTCTTCTGTCGTGCTTCAGATCAAAATGTCACGCACAGTAGGACCGTACTCTCCATCTGCACATAGCCAAAGTCCACCTGTAGGACCTTGTTAAAGATAGATGGTGACTCGCAGTACCCTTGAGGAAGTCTTGTATGTTTCCACTTCCTGTTTCTATACATAAAGGAAAACAAGTCTTGCCAGTTCGGGTGTGGTGGTACAGAGAACAATGCATTTTTCAAGTCTATTACTGTGAAGCAGGCGTCTTCCGCTGGAATGCTGCACACATTTGTAGCTGGAGTTGGAACCAGAGGATACTCTGCTTCTACAATCAGGTTTAGGGGTTGCAAATCCTGGATGAAATGCCATGAACCCCCCTTTTGATTTTTTTACCTAGGTATACTACAGTGTTGCATGGGGATTCTGATGGTACTAGAATGCCTCACCCCACTAGTGCTGCAATTGTTTCATCAATGCCCTCATCTGCTTCATTTGAGATTGGATACTGTGTAGAATTGCTCCTGGTTTCAGCTTCATCTTCCCTCCCCCTATTCCTTTCAGAAGCCCCACATCATAGGGACTTGTGGTCCATAGGATGCTCGGTACCATGGCCAGATCCCCCTCGCAGAAGGATGGTGGTGCTTCCAGCGCCATTGCCATCTTCTGTGGTACCTCTCTGTAATGTATTTTCAGACAATACATCACTCTCATTTGGAGCACCATCTCGCTGTCTGACCTTTTGTCCTTGAATAGTTTGTCTGTCACTGTGGTTAGTCTGCACCCTTCTGCCGCTGTGATCACTGCTCGCCATGGTTGTCCTGTGTTGTCCATCCCCATGTACTGCTATCCACTCGTCCCTCACAACCACTGCCTCATTTTCTATTGGCAATATTGCCCCTTCTGCCTCGTCCAATAGTATCTCAGGTCTGAACAGATGCTTGGTTAGAACACGCCACATCTTCCCTTCAATCACTGGGAGCCATGCAATTGCAATTTCAGTCCCATACTGGAACAGCTCCTCATCCACTGCCCCCCTCTTTACATCCACAAGATGCTTGAATAATCTCTCTTACATTAAGCATGTGTATTCCTGGTGTGGAGCACACTATTCCATTGTCTGTGAATGAGATCGTCATGTTCAGTCTGCTCATAATGTCTCGTCCCATTATATTTACATGTGTCTGTCGAGAGTAAGTAAAGGCAGAGATAAATCATGCTCCCCTATAGAAAGGGAGATGTCTGTAAAAGGAACCAATTCCTGAGACCCAGAGAATCCTTGAGTATTCATGGCATTGCCTGACAAGCTAAATGTTCCCTCTCGAATGCAGGACCTAGTCGCCCCTGTGTCTACAAGAAAGGAAAACATTTTGTCACCTATCGCCACACCTATGCAAGGTTCCTCCACAGGGTTGAGTGTGATCAACAGGATGGAACACAACAAGTCTGTCTGTGGGCTGTCCTATTGAGGGTATAAGGACATCCTGTTCCCCAGCATGGTGACCCCTCCCATTTTTCGCCATGTGTGACACTGTGCTGTCGTTTTGCTGCATGCTGTCTTCTATCTGTGGCACCTCCTGTGTGCTACCTCTAATCTGTGGTGCTTGTAGATACTGTGCTATGGGTGCTTGCATCTGTGGTATAGGTGCTTGCATCTTTGGTGTTTGCTCTATATCTGTCCTTGCTCTTGTTGGGGTTGGTCTTGCGTTTAATAGTCATCCTGGTCCCCCTGATATGTCTGCTGGTACTGTGCTCCCCAATTCTGCTGCATCCCCGTACTTCTACAAGCTCTCAAAATGTGTCCTATTTTCCCACATGTCCAACACTGTGATAGCTCTCTCCCTTGCCCCTGGAACCCCCCGTGAAATCCCTGTGGTCCTGCTGCACTTGTGACCCACATCCTCGAAACCCTTGTGGAAAGCCCCCTTGGTTATGGTGCATCTGTGGTTCATACTAGTGTCCTCTCAATGGCTCCCTCTGAACCCTAGCTGAATGTTTCCCCACCCCATGAATCCTCCCCTCATGGGCAGTGGTGTGCTCTGCTGCTGCTGTGCTCCCTGTGCACTCGTGGTCGTCAGCACCACCCCTTCCATGGCGTACTCTGATAGTTTTTTCTGCACTAGTTGAGCTTCCTACAACTTCCTTTCATGTGTGTTCTTCTTTAACTTTTCTTGCAATAGCCTACAATGATGAACAATCGCAAGCTGCATTTCCTGCCAAGATTTTGCTTCCATCCCTACCAATTTCCTTAGCTACTTTGGGACTCGCTCTGGCAGCCCTTGACATAATATGTGGTAAAATACTGCTACCATCTTGTCCCATGGTTCGAGTTTCCACGTACCCAAACACTTGGATCACCTGAATATAGTGTAAGGGATATTCGTCTATCTCCATCTTGCAAGACATAATTGCTCCAATGTCTGACATGTCCAGGTACTGTGTCCTTAAATCTTGCCATACGGCAGCCCTACAATTTGCAAATGGCGACCCATTGAGGACTGTGTTCTGGGTGGTCACTCCGGGAACCCCACCCTTTTCCATACGTCATCAGCAGCTTCCTCAAGGATCACTACTAACAGTCATTTCATGTCCCCCACTGCTAACCTCTGACCCAATGTCATCCTTTCCATCTCGTATATCCATTTCCCAGCCCCGCCAACAACGATGATAAACATACACCTTTCCCTTGTCAATATGCTTCTATGTATATTTGTGGTCATCCCCTCCCTTTTCTAGCATGGGCATCTGTGTTATCTCCTCATTCACTTTCCTGGTCAATCTGACCTGTCTGTCCCAATTCCTAATGTTGTTGTACACATCTATTGGTTCTGTTATGGGTATTCGAATGTCATTGTTGCGTCCCTTTGGAATCCTCTACCTGGAACATACTATATCTGTCTCCACCTTCCTTCCGCCTGAGAGGTCTCTGAGCCTCTCTACGCATGGTACTAGGTCATCGATGTTGCATAGCTCGTCCACTGACTGTGGTGTGCGCTCGCCCTTTCCGCCTCCTGTTTCCCTATACTGGTCCCTCTCTCCCATGTCACCCGCTTGTCCAGGCTTGCCCCTGTTGATTGAGGCCTATGTTGTTCCCCTCTCTTTTCCCCACTGTTTTCACCTTTGTTGTCAGACCTCAAGCCCATGTTACTGCAAAAATCATCTACAAAGCTCAGTCTTCTCATGGTTGTGTCGTGTTGGGTTTCATATCAAGGTCACACAAATTGTAACTGCTTCCTTTCCCCAGGCCTCTAGGCCTGTCCTGTTCAGTTCTGTTCCGTGTCACCCCTGCCCTGTACTGTCGTGCTATCTGGTCTGCTCGTCCACCCCCTCCTGTTTAGTCATCTCCCCGTTCCCTTGTCCATCGTGTCTTTATTGCCCTTACTGCGTGCTCATCCTCCACTCTGCACGTGCGCTCTCTTGCCAATCTGTCCACCTGCAACTTTTTGTTCCCTCTCTGTCAACTTGCATTTTTCCTGCTCCGCTGCCTTCCTCTGCCTCTCGATCTCTTCCAGCTCTTTTACCCTCCTGTTCAGCTTTTCCTGCTCCTCTCTTCCTTTCTCTGCGCCCCCTTTCCATCCTCTTTCTTTCTGCACCTGCTCTTTCTCTTTCTCTTTCTCTGACCTCTCTTCTCTTTCGTTCTCCTTCCAGTCCATTTCCTCCATTATCACGGCCCAATCCGTAGCTTTTCTGCCCCCCCTCAAACCTTCCATTGTCTTAGTTGCCCCCTCCATCTCCCCATCTGTCTTCTGTTTCCCATCCATCTGTTTGTGGCTATGCTCCCTAGCCCCTCCTCCGTGTCCTGCTGAGCTTCGCAGCCTGCTCCTTGCCCAGTGGTCAGCTGCCCTGCACCTCGCTGCCCCTCTTCCCTAGTGTATGGTGGTGGTTTATATGTTGGATTTGAATACCCCTCTGCTGCTCTTAATTCTCATAATGGGTACATCCCCTACTAATCTTCTGTGTCATCGGAGATCACGCTCTGAGGGACATGTGGGTGAGCGGAAGGCGGGGCCGCAGGCCTCTGCACCTTCTGCTGGCTCTGCATCCACTGATGCCTCACTGTGTCCCCCTCACCCTCTTGGAACTTTCTCCAAAGCTCGAATATAGCCATGCAGCTTGCTAGCTTCTTCCCCTTATAGGTACCCTGTATGTGTGTCAGTAGTGATTGCTGCTCATCCTTGGAGAAACTTCTGCAGGGTGGCCATGGTTTAGTTAGCTTCCCCTTGCTGCCTTTAGACAATTCTATGCTATATTTGCAAATCTTGTCCTTGTAGGGTGAATGGGAGCGTCTTATCCAGGTGCTGTAGGGGCATGCCCCCCCACACTTCCCTTGATACATTGTTCTTCCTTTTACCTGACCGCAAATTGAGGGTTTTGATAGTCCGCTGTTAAGGAACGAACACAATATAATCCCAGTGCTTTGATAAATCACTACGAGTCTTTCCGGCTCCTCAACCTGTCGGGCATGCTCTGCGTACCGCCTTTTTCACAATCACTTCCTCCTCAGGCACACCCACAATCTTGCCTATGCGCCTTATGCACAACACCTCTGGCTCACCTTGTCTGCCAATCCCAAGTTTTCTAATGCTAGCTCATCACCGGCTTGTGCTCTCCGTATCCTATGTACCAACCTACGGGTGACATCACCAATTTACTAACCACATAGCACTGAGTATTCAAATACTGTGTGCACAATGTTATAGCCTGTTACCCCAAAATACACAAAACCCCAACACAAACCCCACAGCTGTCTTCCTGTCTCCTAGAAGAGTATGCCCCTGTTCTCTCATATTCGATCTGCACCTGCTGCGTCACCTAGCAAATAATGCCCCTCCTCTCGAGACTTAACCAGTCGAATCACCTTCCGCAATATAGGCCAGCTCCCTTGCTAAACCTTACAGGATACCGTCATCTATGACCCGAGCTAAAACGGCCAACCCACAGGAAACCACTATTTACATAATTTCTGTCATCTGTGCCTTCAAGTCAATAGTCTAGGTTGTTCACCAGAACCTTTGACCTCTAAACTCAAATGTGCCCTAGCCACATATACTGACGTCTACCGCCACTCCCGTCCCTACTAAGTTTACCAATACTACACAATACTCTGACAATACTCGACAATACTTCACAATACTCAATACCCTCCCTCATACCCACGGTTGCCGTGTGACTGGGTCAATACTTACACTCTGTGGTCTGCTGGTGCTGCTAGGCTGTCACGCCCCCAAAAGCTACTTCCCCGTCCTGGTCTGCCTGGACTCCTCACTGACCTCTGGCAGGATATTTCCAAGCTGGCTCCTGATGGTCTTTCCACGGGTATGCGTTCCCCGTCCTCCCCTTAGTATGCAAGGGTCCTGCAGCCTCTCAGGTTCTGTGGCGGAGGAGATGGCTTTGTGCCGGGCTGGCACAGCCAACCATCAACCTTGCTACCAACCTGTTGGGAGGGAATCCCAGGTTTGCCAGAGCGAGGCTGGGGGTCCCGCTGACTTCGAGGGCAAAACACCCTCCCCAGAATAAACAGAGGACTCAGTCAACAGCAAGTGCAAACTGCGGTTTATTGCAAATAAAACCAACAGGGATCAATACAAGAAAACAGGAATTCTCTGGTACATCTCAACCTTACAGTACATGCTCCCCAGTTTTGTTGTTATATTACATCATCACCTGGGCCCTTCCCCACAAAACCTATCAGCTCGAGGGATTGGGTATCGAGACTTATATAACCTATACAGTCTGCTATAGATGTTATTCTACTGGCTCTTGCATGTCAGGTGGCTGGTCTGTCCCATCCCCAAGAAACTATCTATTACATTGTTGCAGAGTAGTGGGCTTACCATTGGTTGGTGCCTCTTGACATCCACCCCTGGGATTCTAAGCTGTGATTGTTTAGAGCCAATGTCCCCAGGCCTGAGACTTGATCGAGTTCTAAGCTCGCTGTGCACCTCTGCAAGGTGATGTCAATGATTACGTGTCTGTATTGTATCTTGTGTGTACCACCTTTGCCTATGAGACTATGCTCACATGTCGCAACACTTGTTGCAGTCTGTGTCTGGCTTGCTGGGATCGGCTCCTCTGTCCCACCACGGATGACTGTACATTGTCTTGTTTGGCTGTACCACGTGTTTAGAGACCACAAATTTGAACTCTTCAGCTCACATGAATGAGGATTTATTCAGTTTTTCTGCAGCTGGTCCCTTTGTCGCTGGATATTGGAATGTGTCCTTGTATCTCTGACCTTGGCTGTGAACCTGTCTTTGCACATCTTGCTTCCTGTGCAGCCTGAATCAGCTTGGCTCGTCTCATACTCAGAGGCTTGAGGCCTGCTGTAATTTTCCTAAACCTTATAATGCGGTTTCTACATGTTTTTTTTGTTTTTCAATGAGCTTCTTTGACACACATATTTGTAACAGCATCTCTCTGGTAAATGCCTGAAGGTGTATGGGCACTCCATTCAAGTCAGTAGAGAGGCAGGGCACAGATCAACAGTCATATAAATCCAGTACAAACATATCAGCATAGACAAAGAAAACAGATTGTAAGAGGGGCAGGTTTTTCAAGTGGTGCCATTATGAGCAAAAAAATACGTTTCTCTGTGGAGCATAGCATATCAAGGAGTGCAACATTATAGGGTGATGCTTTTCTGAAGAGCTCACCCTGACAATTGAATCACTCTTAGGAGCTCACTATTATTAAAGACTGATGGACTGGCAATTTTGACAGGTTGGGGACCATGAGACTGAAGCTCTTGTCAAGGATTACACATTTGGGTTCTGGGGTGTAGATGGAATTTTAGCTCAGTCTGTTATTTTTACACATGACTGTATTATCTCCCACTTCCTGTTACTGCTAGAGGGAATTTGGGAATGATTAACTTCATGAATTAAAATAATGTAAACATCACTTGGACACTACACAAATCACATAATGAAGCATCTTGACAATTATTTTAAAAACATTTTTTGCAGAAGCTATATGGGAATGGCTGTAGCTTTAGCTTCTTAAACCAAGTACAGTACAAAGGTACCATAATATGTTATTTATATAGCGCGTTTGCCAAAGCACTTTAGATAGAACATGAGCTGCAGGGAGAAGGCCGTGGGAAAAGGCCTTTCTCCCTCTCTGCAGCTCTCCGCTGCTCGACGGCGCTCCAGGCTGCCAGCTGTCCCTCGCAAGGTAAGGCCACAAGCCTCAGCAAAAGTGTCACGCCTTGTAATCTGTTTCCTCGAGGCAGAAGGTATGATACTTACACCCCATGCCCCCCCCTTCTGTACCAGAAATGCACAACACCGGTCGCGCACTTGCACCTCTCCTACTTCCTGAGCCCTAGAGACCGCAACTTGAGCCAGGTGCCCCCCTAACTCACTCCGCTCCCACAACCATCAATATCGATATGCGGCTGCCACAGTTGCCTTCCCTACACTCACCTCATCATCAGCTCCTCCCTGTATTTCCTCTGCCGTACCTTCCAACTACTCTGAACGAGCACAACCAATGCACCACCCGACGCCCGCAAGCTCCAAGAAACTGCTAATACCACAGGGCACCCCTAGAAGTAACACTGACCTTCACATGATTTGATTTAAAGATGCAGGATTACCCACCTTGGACAACGAGGGCCGGACTCTAACTACAAGCACCTGTTTACCTTTGCCTGCCCCGCTGGCAGCATGCACGCCCACCCATGCACCTGAAGCATGGTCTCTGCCCACACATGCATCTATGTATGTGCCACTTCACTCAAATCCACTTATTGACTACTCCATGTCTACTATACCTGTGCCTTCTGTGGTGCCCATGCCATCACCTGCCTGTGTTGACAATGCCTTGTTTACTATGCCTGCCCCATCTGCCATGCCCATGCCATCACCTGCCTGTGTTTACAATGCCTTGTATACTATGCCTGCGACAATCTGCTATGCCCATGCCATCACCTGCCTGTGTTGACAATGACTTGTATACTATGCCTGCACCATCTACTATGCCCATGCCATCACCTACCTGTGTGGACCCTGTCTCGCCCAGCATGCCTTTGCCATCTGCCACACCCACGCTATTACCTGCCTCCACACCCCAATTGACTGCCACTCTCAGCTGTGCTTTGGTCAATGCACGTTCGGTACCTGCCCATGCCCTTGATATCCATGACTTCATCAAGGATAACCTCGACCTCTTGATAATGACAGAAACCTGGCTCAATTAAAGCTTGGGCCCGGTACTCTCACTCGCCATCCCTACAGGGTACACGATCTTCAGAAAAGACCGTACTCACCAGAGAGGTGGGGGAGTGGCCCTTATTGCCAGGGGAAACCCTCGCTATTAGGGAAGTTGAAGGGCAACTTGGTCACAACTGTGTCTACCTCCCTCTCAAAATCAATCTCTCCCACAACTGCACCACTACTATGCACATTGTATATCGACCTCAGGGTCCCATCGCCGAATTCCAGGACACCCTCATTTTCTCCCTGCCTGACAACATTAAAAAAAATCCCAAGTCCTGCTCTTGGCCGATCTGAACCTAGGCCTTAACGACCCTAAGGATTCCCACGCCAAAACCCTCAGTCATCATAACTGTTCCAGGCATATCACCACCAACCCTCCAATCCCTTGGTCTGACCACCACTATATTCAATTCAACCTTGATACAAAAAAGAGTCCACAAGGCCATTTCCAAACCTTACAAAGCCAATATCATCCAGGCCAAAGCCACCTCATTCAACTCAAGGATTAATAATGCCAAATCAGGGTCCAAAGAAATCTTCACCATCTTCAGAGAACTGGAAAACCATCCACTCCCACACCCACTCTTCTCAAGGACGAAAAAGTTGGTGTAACAGCATTCAGTCTGCCATGTTAGACAAGCTCAATACTCTGCAAACTAAAATCCGGGGCCATCAAAAGGCACTTAAGCTACTCATAGCCAACCTGCACAGTAACGCACCTAAGATCACTAAGTCTAAGTCCTCCCCACATTTTGACTTTAAAGATATGACTAAATTGGAAGTTATTGCCCTGTTGAAATCCATCAAACCATCTAACTGTGAGGGGTATGCATGCTCAGCCCAACTCATCAAAGACTCGGCACACATCCTCGCGCCCCTTTTCTAACCTCCTTCATTAACTCATCCTTCCAGGCAGGACATGTGCTAACTGGACCCAAGGAAGCCTGGGTACGCCTGCGCCTTAAAAAATAGTCCCTTCACCCAACGGTCCCATGGAACTATAGGCCCATCACCACCGTCCCATTCCTACAAAAAATCTTGGATAAAGCAGCCTACCTGCAGGGTCCAAAAATTCCTTGAAGACAACCGTCTCCTCGGCCAGTGGCAGTCTGGCTTCCACCCACAACATGGCACCGAAACGGCTCTCCTAGACTTAAAAAATCAAATGGACGATCTCGGAGACACAGGCAATCCTGCGCTCCTTCTGCTCTTTGATTTATCCGCAGCCTTCGACCTGGTCGATCATAACACTCTTTGCTGCCATCTCGCAACTGCGGCCACCTTCTCCCCCAAAGCATGTGCCTGGATCACGGGCCATGAAAGTCTTCTCCGACTCAGCCTGGCCACCCCGAGCCACATCAAATGTGGAGTTCCACAAGGCTCCTGCATCGCGCCCACGCTCTACAACCTCTTCACGAGGCCTCTGTTCAGCATCCTACTCACTGGCAACTATGAGGCAGATATGAACACTCTCACCACCATTTACTCCACGATCCAATCCTGGCTGGCGGACAATTGGTTATGCCTCAATAGTGAGAAAACTGAACTTCTGCTTATCAGCACTACCCTGGGCAACCTTGATCAGCAGTACATGTCCTTCACTATTAATAATATTCCCATCAAGGTATCCAATAACATCAAGACACTTGGAGTTTACCTAGACTCTGATCTGACCATGGACAGACAGGTTAATGCCATTGCTTTATCGTCAGCCTATTACTCCAAAGTTCTTAACGCAGCCAGACCCTTCTTATCCCGCCAGAACTGCCTCAAAATATACCAGGGATATAATTGGATCAAGGTTTGACTATTGTAATGCCCTCCTCGTAGGGACCTCTTGCAAAAACCTGGCTAAACTCCAACTGGTTCAGAACAACACCCTTAGGGCCGCCAAAGGAACTTCAAGGAAAGACCACATTTCTTAAGTGAGAAGGCAGGCTCACTGGCTCCCTGTCAAAGAGAGAATTGTTTTAAAAACCTTCTTCCCTCACACATAAATGCCTCAATGATCTTGCACCCCCGTACCTTGTCCAAAGAATTGCTAAACACACCGCCACAAGACCTCTGAGGAAGGGTTACTCCAAAATGCTTCTCACTCCTAAGACAAGAAGAGTCCGCGCTGGGGGTTCTAGTTTTCCCACAATGGCCGCATCCCACTGGAATGCCCTTCCCACTCACCTAAGATTGATCGAGTCCCATCAAGCATTCTGCAAAGCAATCAAAACTAAGTTTCTTGTCTGAATGTATACTGTCAATGACCACTGTTGTAATAATGACAGCGCTGTAAAACTTATGTGCATGCAACTCTGACCTCACCTGTTTTATATGTAATCATTTTACGACTAATGTGCTTGTAAACAAGAGACCTCCCTGGTCGCCTGTAAACCACTTAATCAAAATCTCTTACAAAAAATCATGTAACAATGCCTCAATGCCTCTTGGCTGTAAGTGCACTGTATAAATACAAATAAAAAATAAATAAAAAAACATACAACATCACCCAGCTGAAGTTGTTACTCATTTATCAATCTTGTAAGGATGAAATGCTGACTTGGCCTTGCCGGGATTCAAACCTGCTACCTACAGATGACATGGAGCGCTCAAACCGCTGAGCTATATTACCGGCAATCAAAGATTTGAGCCAAAAATATTCTGTCCGAGTTTTATTATGTATTTCAAAGTTTTAAAAACATTCAACACACACACTTACTGATTGTTGTTCGCAATGTGCAGATGACCATGTTAAATTGTTCAAAAAACAAACTGTTTGTGTTGAATGAAGAAATTAAATTAGGCCAGTCAGAATCCTGTGACATTTGGTTGGTTTGCTTCTATTCAAAACCCAATCCACTGAAATAGCTTACATGACAAGAAACAGTAAGCACTGTGCCTAAAAAAGCAGTGAAAAGTGAGAGTAGGCTCCCCTTTTTTACAAGAGAGTGAGATAAGAGATTTGACCAGGTTCATTGGATCATCGAGTGGAAACCTTGGGATACTAGCCTCAACACTTTTGCTCCACAGTCTTAACGTAAGCTACATACTCACCTTTGCAGACTCACATTGAATGCTCTTTGTTGGCAGTGGCTGGCCGGTTGTACAACCCTTGTTTGGAGGAACAGAGCTCTAGACCTACACTCTACTGGTGTTATGTTAGTTTTGAAAACTAGTGATCTTACAGGTCTTTTCTTTTGTAGGAGTCACTATCATCAAAGTATACATTCTGTCAATTGACGACCTCAGAGAGAGGAAAGGCCGACTCGGCTTAGCCCGAATTTCGTACTGTGATCAGGCACATGAACACTGATCTCTGCAACAAGTGTGTAATGCAGTGAGCTATTTTCTGTACAAAAGTGTCAATCAAATGTATTCATACCCATTTCAACTTTGGCTAATGCGCATGATCAATATATTGGCCACATGGAGATGAAAAGTGTATACCACATGAGCTATGGTAAAACAGAAACTCTATTGTGAACACAGTTACAATGCAGGCTAAATGGATCAGATTGAAACGTACTTCTCGAAAACAGCCAGGCAGCAGGTGCAGAGATTTCCCTGCACAATATCCGGACAGGATTTTTTGTAAAACAATGCTGGGCACTGACTTCTTTGAAACAGGCAGACATGTTTGGGTCACTCCAAGGAATATGCCCTGGGCATGTGCCCCTTTTGCCCTCACACAAAGATATGACTGCCCTATTGTTACGCCACAGCTCCATTATTTGCTGGCGCACCATGTTAAAAACAGGAGGCTCAAAAATGTTTGGGCTCACAGATGATTCCTTTGCATAAACAGTAATAGTACCTGACCAACATATTACCCAATGATGTGTGAAACGGCTACACATGTATGTTTAAGTGAATGCGCAAACTATTTGTACGGCGTACTCTGAAGGCATTGGCTGAATGACAGAGCCTGAAGGATATTCTTTGGGTGCAATGTTTTTTGGCAATAGCTCAGCACTCAGTCTACAGCCAGTTTCAAGGCCATGACAAACAATACTAGGTCACACACACATTTGAAATTCATTTTTCTGTTGGTTTGGTGAATCACTCGCGTTCATTTGGTGAAAGGACAATCCATAACACATTTCTCCACTACCTTCCTTTCCCAATGCACACGTTTTGGCCTGTTACCTAGCCACATTTTCATTAAGGGCTGTCAGAGATAACAGGCTCGCACGTCAATTTCGGGTGATGACAGAGACAGCATTATTATCGTCTTGTGAGACAAGAAAAGCAGCATCCTATTTGGAACTGACCGCTCTAACCTGACCAGCTGTCCAGATCCCTCACAATTATAGCTAACTAGTCACCTGACAGATTCAAAACCTAAGAACATTCTGGAAATCAGTCCACCTACCGCTAATACAATACAACCCATCATTCACCTTTAGTCCTTCTGTGTCTGATGAATCGTGCCCAGTGGCGGTCACACCCTTTCCATCATGTTGTTTTCGTTCTCTACTGAGGGATCCGTTGTCCATACCGGACCAAGACAGGTTAAAGAGTTATATGCCTGTAAACGTCATTGGCTGGAGTTTCTACAACACAACACTTTTCCAGCCCTACTTAATACGCACACTGTGGAATCTGCTAGAGAGATAAGCAATGCCTACGGCAACTTTAAGAGAAAGCATGAAAGCATCACAAGGTCTGCAAGAAGGAAGGTAGTATAAGAGCTTCGCTTATGCAGTGTCATTGTTGGAGAGTGGCCCAATTTGTTTTCTCTTCATCAATCCATTTCTTTATTAATTTCATTTTTCCTTGTTCCAACTTGGCCAAGACTGCTAAGTGTTGTTATCTCTATGCCATTAATGCTAAAATGCAATCTTTTTTTAAAATAAAATCGTTCTTTATACTTTTTTTCTGCATTAAGCCATAAAAACACATCTAAAACAATGTCATAAAACATTGTGAACATAAATATTTCATTATACATCAACCACTAGGATAAAACATTTAAAAACTCTAAAACATGTGCCGAGTATAAAAGTCATAATAAGATAAGTCGTGAGGTACTGGTGAACACACCCTTGAACCATTTCATTCTGGGAGCCGTAATAGCAGCTACACAATTCATAAAATGAACAGGAATGATCAATTAAAAGTTTGCTGGCGACTGGGCCTACTTCCCATACCCCATTCAAGGTGACCAGAATATAAAAACAAGTTGAGGAGAAGGGTGGGTAGGAGGGGAGATGAAACACAATCCCCAATGTAATTGAAAACAGCAGGTTAAGGAAAAAACTCATACCTTTACATGACACAAATCTATTCTACTGTTGGCATTATAGATCCAGAGCATTCACAACATTTGTCTTGCTAGGCTATTCCTTCTTAGTCATGCTCCATGCAGGAATTTAGCAACAAAAAAAAGACTCTGTTTAGGTCAGTTGTGCATTTGCAGTACAGAATTGCCAAGTGCACCTGCTACATGGTCTCGAGCCTGAATAACGGCAGGAGGTACATCTGCCTCAGGTCTTTTTACCCTGGAAAGAACAATAGGAAAAGGGTGGTTGTCTCTTCCGCCATCCCGCAGAGCCTGCACTCTGGATCAGTAGTATTATGCCAGTTCCTGTGAAAGTTGCCAGATTCGGTGTGGTGTTCCGAAATTCAATGAAAAGTGCTTGCACATAGCGAGGACTAAAGATATCGAGGTATATTTCGAAGCCATAGGTGGTCTTGGTTATTAGATATTGCCAGCATGTTTGTAACACTTAGCAGCCCTCTACCATCTGGTGTCTCAATTTCTCAGCGCTTGCTTTCTTGATTAATCTTTTGCCGCCCCGTCCTTCTCTCTGGTAGCTTCCAAAGATTACCCAAATCCAGCTTTGATAGCTCAAGCCGCACATGCTTCAGCCACGAAAGCGATTGAGAACCCTCTAGTAACATGAAGTGGGCTAAGACTACTCTATATTTAGATAGGGGGGGAGAAGACCATATTCTCCCCCAATAAATCAAAGGTTTTTGTGCTATAAAGCCAAATATTGGGCAAAGGTCACATTCCATTTGCAGGGTTGCAAGGGAGCACAGATTGTCTGCTATAGTAGTTGCTTAAGGAATTGTTTTTTCACAAGAGTTAATGCATGGGTGTTTGTGGGCCCCATAACTCAGCACCATATGTGGCTATGGGTTAGACTTGCAATCGATACAAGTGAAGTACAGGCGTCATAGCCCCCTACCCCCACCCACACTCCCTAATGTGCTACATGGAATGTTCTTATCCCACCACTATGTTTTTCTACAGTTACAGCTGCTTTACTTATTTGATGTGTCCATAAGAAATTCTTGGAGAACCTGGTGCCTAGATAGCCATAGGGGGGCACCTGTTCCAGAATTGCGCCATCGATATCAATGGTCAGTTTGGTGCTCTTGGCAAAACTATGTCTAACACATGATCTTGGTTTTCTCTTTATTTATTGCAAGAGACAACTCTTTGCACTTTTTTGCGTTGTCCACGAAGATCAGCGCTGAGATCATTTCATTACCCACATTGGGGGTTGGGGGGGTCTACGGTGTGTGTGACTAGCACCTCCATAATATCTCAACACTTCAATACATTCTGTAAATTCTCCACCAAGACCCTAGTAAACTGAAGCCTTGTTGTCATCATACAAGCTCTTGATAGTTGCTAGTAAGTTCCCAGAATTGTTCCTCTTTCTTAGTACCTGCCAAAGATGATTTCTGGGAACGCAATCAAAGGCGGTTCTAAGGTCTCCGAAGATGGCATACACCTTCGCTCTGTTTAGCAGAGTGTATTTGTCCAGGATCAGCTTGAGTCTATAGATCTGGTCAAGCATGCTGATGCCTTTCTGAAAACGAGGTTGTAGGTGGTTTATTATTCCATTGTCTGCCCAGCCCTGTAGATTGCCAAGTATGGCTTTGGCATACATTTTCCAGCTGCATCTAGCAAAACGATTGGCCGATAGTTCTGTGGGAACTTCTATCTCCCTTTTTGAAAATCGGCACAACCTCTGCTTCCCGCCATGATGGTGGGACAGTACCACTTTTTTAGGGCTGTGTTGAAGACACAACACAGCACCGGGGCCCAGATCTGGAGCTCATCTTTGAAGAGATCTATTGGAATTTTAACTGGGCCTGGTGCTTTCCCTGTCCCCAAAGCCTTTATAGCTCCCTGAACTTCCTTGACCGTTAGATCTAAGTGCTCCCCATCCAAAGACAAGCCCCTGCTGCTTGCTGCTGTTGGAATTTGTGCTGGCTGATCACAATATAGGTTCACAAAGTGATTCCACCAGTTTGCTGGAGCAATTTTACACTATAGGACATCTGGGCCATTCGTTCCCTTCCCCGCCACCATCTTCTAGAAAGAACATCAGTCCCCTTTCTAGAGGAGCAGCCAAGTACCCAGACCTCAACCACTTCGCCCATATTGCCTATATGTTGGGAGCCAAAGTGTGAGACACGTGTGGTACCAGTAAGAATACTGATACCAAAGAGAATCCTGAAAGCAAGGTTCCCATTGAGAAAACCATACCTGCATATTAGACGATAAGATGTCCATTTGAATGAAATCCCAGAAGAAGCAGAGCAAATGAATGGCCAAAATGAATGGTGACGTCATGCAGAATCAAGCTGACATGCATAGAAGAGATGCAGAGACAAGGGAATGAAGATATTCTAATAAGGCATCAAAAAAGAATCAAGGATAAGTGGCATCTTGGGATCAAGGTGAAGACGCTCATGCCACAGAAATAAGTATTCTTGAGGCTAGCTAGATAGTGAATAAATTGCGGCATGCACCAATATATATATATATATATATATATATATATATATATATATATATATATATATATATGCATAAAGAATAAAGGATGGATGTTTCCACTACATGTTATAGCAGAATTATACTGAAAAAGGAAGGCCTCATTTTCAGTGTGTCGCAGTAAGCAAACAAATGAATTAAAAGTGAATCTCAGAAAGGCGAGGTTGGACGAACCATGAAGCCAAGCCAAGAAAGTGAAGGTCTTATCAGGCTGGAATGAGCAGGCATTAGATACAAAATCGTGTGAAAGAACAAGCTCCTGTTCTAAAGGCATGAACAAAACAAGGAAGACGTCAGAGCTCTATTAGAAAATTGTATTTTACTACACAAGAAGCTCAAAATCATGGTCTACAGTCACGTGGACAAATGAAGTTGGACGGACGAGATGGCCAAACCTACGCATGAGGGCAGAGCATGCCTTCACTCCCCTGAATTCTCTAGAGCCAAGAACACTCTCAAGGACAAGTTCAAAGTCTTAATTGTCAGCAAACCACTTAGGTGATGATAGATGCATAAGCTAATTGGTGGGAAGCTCTGTTTTACACGAGCTCACCAGCACCTGGAAGTCCAATCTGCGTGCTGCTAGACGTAGGTGGAAAAGTACTGACTAAGGTTAGAATGCCAGGGAATCATACAAACATGTCGCCCTCATTTGTGCGCCCCCGCAGTTACTGCAACTTTGGGGGTGCACAAAATGAGGGTGACATTTACTGCACCCAAGCAGAGCAGGGGTTGCGGGGGTGTCCCCCGCTTAACATTTTGGTAAGCGGGGGACACGAAAGAAAAAAAAAAGTAAAGCACCCTGCGGCATCAGCTCTAACTCACGTTAGTGGGAGGAGCTGACGCCGCAGGGATAGCAGGGTGCAGGTGGCACACAGAAGTGTGCCGCCGTAAAAGGTAAATTGGGGATGGGGGTGGGAAGGGAAAAGCAGGCCGGGGAAGCGGGCACAGTGATCTATATGATCACTGCGCCGCGACGTAACTGTCGTCAGCATTTCGGCCATCGCAGTTATGGGCGGCGCAGTGATCACATAGATTTGAATACCAGTCAATTGTAGGGGACCATGTCATTAGGGGTCCTATAGTAGTGTAGCCAATGGGACGTTGCGTATTTAGCGACGTTCATAGTGGCCATTTTGAAGGGAGGGCTTAGTTGCCCCACCTGATGTTAAGAAACCTATCACTTTCACTCATTGTCCAATACTAGTATAGATTGTATACTTAGATAGTTCCTTAAACCCAATCACTTTTCTCAATAGGTTTTTGAAGTTTGCCACATAGGATGACGTTAGTAATACGTTGGTTAAACGTCACCTATGATGATTTTGTGCTATATAAGAACTTTTTCTTTAAATTTAGAGATTTTCTTTGTGACGTCGGATGATGTCCGTTATACTCCCTGTTTTAGATTATTGATATTAAAACTGTTATCCGTTTTGCCAACTACCTGAGTCATTTAGATTATTGGTGTATGAATAAACTCTGCATTCCCATCCATCTCAACGTTATTGATATTCATCTTAAAGGGCTGGAGATCACCCAGTTCACGTGGTAGTGGACAGAAAATGGTTAGATATCCATCGAGATAAAGTAAGCTTTGGTTTCCCGGAAATATCACACCACCTCTGCCATTCGACTGAAAGGACGTGAGACTCCCTGTAGATAGCGGTGTTAAATAAACACTTTTATGCTTGCAAGCTCGGGTGTGACGCCCCCCCCCCCGGTTTCTACAGAATCCCCTTGCGCGTCTACGGGAAGCTGAACAAACCGAAAGTTGAAGAGGTGAGAACGAGGCAGACAATCCCGAGAGTCGGAAGGCGAATATCCGAACGGTGAGTAGAACTGAGCGAGGTGGCAAAATTGTCTATGGGCAATGAATGAGAAAAGTGATAAGGGGAAAAACGAGTAACAGAGGGAGGTTGGGGTAAAGTAACTTGGAGAATAATGGGTGTCAAATATTAAGTAATTGGCTTGAGGAGAGATGCCAAGCAATTAAGAGATACTGTGAGGGGAGAACTCCACGAGGAAGGATACGCCTAGATACCTGTGTTTTAAAGAACTGTCAGAAGAAACAGCACCTAAAGTCCCATAGTGGAAGACTTGGAAAACGGTCCCGGTTAAAGACGGTTTTAAAGAGGGCAGTTTAAACTCCATAGGAGTATTATTTTAGAGGCAGAAGAGAAGTCTTGAGGACAAAGACTAGGATATTTGTGGCCGGCCGAGTGTGTTTGTCTGTCTGTTTTGTTTTTTGTGGTTGTGCAACAATGACAAAATAATAAGCAAGATTGATAAACGTAAAAAGGAGAAATCCAAGAGTTAAAGAATTAAGAGCGTCTTTTTGAAGAACTTGAATTGACGATATTTTTTAACAGATTAAAGTAAAAAACGTGGTGTAGAAGGATTGGAGCCTGCAACAATTGGTGCATGCGCATATTATTTTGTTTTTCTTGAAACGTGTTATTGAAATTTGCAAAGAGTAAAGATGAGTATTGACTATCAAAAAGTGATGATTCAAAATGCAGGATATTACTCTGCTTATACACTTGTGGAAACAGCTGCAGAAACACGCACCCAAGCTCAGACAGGACAGTGCAGAATGGGTTAAGGGAACTGCAGATAAAATGTTCATGCCGAGGGGGATCACTATCAAGGGTAGTCCTGCAAGATATGATGACTTATTTGCATGCTGCATATATGGGAAAAAAGTTAGATAAACTAGTAGCGAGCTTAGAGCTATGGAAAATGTACCAGGAGGCGAGAGAAAAGCCGCCTCCTGTAGATTGGATACTTAATGCATGCAGAGAGTGAGGTGAGGGACCTTCTGCTCCACTCGCCGCACCTGAAATAAAAGGCAATAGTAAGAAAGCTGATGGGCTGTACCCATGAAGGGAGCTTAAGGCAACAGCAGGGTATAGCAACCCGGCATATCAGTCGCCTGCGCAAAGCAGTGACGAGGGCCCAGAGAAAAATACTGAGAGAGATGTAATCTCTAAGGTCCCGAAGGACAAGGAGAGGCACGATAAAGAGAGAGGTGAACGGTCAAGTACATCTTTAGATATAGGACGAGAAATAGAAAGATGGAAAGGAGAAAGATCAGGCTGCTGAGTTAGCAATTATACAGAACGAATGGATGGGTGGTCATATTTTGCTCAAACTTGATGGTAAAGACATCAAGGACGCAAGGCAAAGGGAAGATCGAGACGAGCAAGATAAAAACGATGAAGAAAGATTGAAAGACAAAAAGGGCAAAACTAAAGAGTAGGAAAAGACGGGAAAAACTGAATCAAGATGAACAGTTGAAGAAACCGGAAAGAGCAGAAAAACAAAGAAAATATGACAATAGAAAGAGTAATCGAAGAGCAGGAAAGATTAGAAAGAAAAGAGTGGAAGAAGAGGAACAGAAATTAAGGGATAGAAGAATGCAAAGGCATAAAGATGAAGAAATACAAAGGGCAAACAAAAAAAGAGACATGAAAAAGAAAGAGGAAAAAAGGTTACGAGAGGAAGCAAGAAAGCAAAGGGAGTTTGACGATGAGCTAGAACAAAAGAGAAGACAGAAAGCACGTAATCTTGATTGCATGGAGAAGAAGGTAAAGAATCCTGATCCAGTAGTATCATGGGAAGATTTAGAAGAGTTCTTCCCAGAACAGGAGCCAATAGTAGGTCCATCTAGAGTAAATCTGGAGGATGAGTTGGATTCCAGAAGCACTGGAGACGCTATCGATAAGGTTTATCACGATATGAAAACTCAGAAAGTGTTGCAGGGGAAGGGAAAAAATGACTGACTTGAGAGTACACAGCTGTATGATAAAGAAGGAGCCTCGTGTAGTTTTGAGCCCAGAGAGCTGTTTTTAGATAGACTGACTTTGGAGAGAGACGAGGAAGAGGGAGATCACACGAGTTGGGCACAGAAGATGTCAGATGAAGACAGAGAAACCTTCCATGAGGAAGAGGGAAATAATGCATGTGGAACTGAGGTATGTTTTATAATGGATAAGGTTGATGGTCAGATTTAGACCTACCTAAATCGCGAGCATCAGTCACTGATGTGGCTAAATCCACCATCTAAAGGGCAGTCTCATGGTCAGATGAGGGACTCGCCACCTTATGTGAGTAGGTTAAGGTAATTTCCAGGAAGAAGGTGGTGCAAAACCATAGTCCCTACTATGGATAGGCAAACGATGAGAGATTAAGGTGAATTTGGGGTCTCACAGTTTACTTTGATGGAGAAGGGAGGAGCCAGACCGCAGTATATACCTCAGCCACAAATGGACAAAAATAATTTAAGGTGTAAACTCCCGAGTTTAACTTCTGGTGCTGGGAAATGGATACATGAAATAGAGAAAATGACGGGAGGGAATACGTTGGCTATACCGGACATTAAGGGACTCCTGATTGCAATCCTTGGGGAAAGGGCTGATGACATTTGGGCACGAGCAGGATATTCTGATGTTACCACAGTAAACACCGCTCATGATGGAGCACTGTTCAATAATTGCAGAGCAGGAGTTTGGAAAGTGCTTAGAGTGCTATATCCATGTCATGTCAGATATGGGAGCTATAGTGACAAAAAAGATGCAGGAAGGGGGGGGATCTAATTGTTTCCATTCAGAATTTCCAAGAACAGTGGGCCCTGGAGACACGAGAGGCTTCGGGGAAATCTATAACTGTGTTTTATCATATATTATGCCTGGGGCTGCCAGAAGCAGTACAGAAGCAGCTCAAGAAATTAATGAGTATGGAGGCAAAACCATGGTCGGAGATACAGCTGACCATTGCGCATCATTGCAGACTCTTGCAAGAAAGACGATACTAGAAAAAGCGAAGAGGCAAAGTTAGTGCAGAAAAATCTCTCCAAGTATGCCATTGAAGGGGCAATGTTAACCAGTGGGGATGGATTGAGCTCACAGCAAGCAGTAAACATGCCACAGATAAATAACAAGAGGCAGTTTGATCAAGGAAATACTGGGTTTATACCACGGGGAAGAGGAGGTTCTCGAGGAAGAGGTTTTCAGAATAATCAAGGGAATTTCCAGAATAATCAAGGTGGGTTTCAGAATTCTCAGAATGATAATCAAGGCATGCAGGGAGGACAAATAGAAAGACCTCTGCCTGTATGTTGGACTTGTGGCATGACAGGTCATTTTTCTTGCACATGTAGAAGTCAAGGATTTGTGCAGAATAATCAATTTTTGAGAGGGGGGAATTCAAACCCGCCTGCATATTCGCAACAGAGTGGAGATAGGTTTGCCCAAAATCAAACAGTGCAGCAGACACAAGCGCAGAGAGTACAGCAAGGTTTATAGACACAGCAGGCAACAATGAGCATGCCTCAAGGGCAGTCGCAGCATTCACCCATACAGATACAGCAAAGCACAGGACAGTTAATGACTCCTAGAGTAGCGGGGTCACTGTTGGAGGGAATCCGTTCACAGGTACAGGGATGAGGCTGTATCCACAATAGCACAGCTCCCTGGGAGACTTGATGTGTTAAGTACTATCTGATGCTTAATCCTCAAGAGGAACGAAGGGTTGACGTCAAAATAGGAGGTAAGTCTTTTTCATTTTAGTAGACACGGGTGCAACGCATTCATGTATAGCAGAGGGGACGTTTTTGATGTCTGGAAATGCCATGAATATTCAAGGTTTCACAGGAGCTACACGCAGAGTTCCTTTTACTAAAGATTTACCAGTCTCTATAGGAGAGTGTGATAAGTCGTTCGATTACTATATTCATGGCAGACACCTGTTAATATATTGGGTCGTGATTTCATGACCAAGTTAAATATGACAATTTTGTTTACGGATGAAGGCATAGTGTGTTCAACACCAGGAATGCATTATTTAAATGTGAGTGAATTTATTATGGCATTAGCAGGACAAGTGGTCATACAAGGAGTACCGTTAGAACCAGAAGTGTTTCACTATGGTGTACGCATTTTGTTAACATGGCTGCCAGGTTTAGTGGGCAGGGCTATGAGAACACTTGATGAATTCTTATTCAGGCCAAAGATACCTATGGATGAAGAGGAAGGGCAAATCTTTCCTTTGGAATTACAAGCAGCCATAGTGAGAGGAGAAATGGCTTTGCTTGATTGGAATAATCATGATGGCAGACGATGGTGCACAGTGATTGCCATTGGGGAGGGTTACATATTGACTGACGTCAGTGATGAGGATATTTTTAGAGATCATCCATCAGATGATGAAGTGATATTTGAGATGAGTATTACTTATTGGGTGAGAGCAATTACACGTGAGGTTCCCCAGAAAATGATGCTAGCCCAAAAACGTCCTGAGTATTTTGAGGCAGACATGGTGAAAGTGCCAGCTACATTATGGACAGCAGGCCCCTATGACGTAGGCCTATTAAAGGGGATTGGAGAAGTGAAGATTAAATTGAAACCAGGAGCAATTTTACCTCGAGCAAGGCAGTATCCCATGTCTGTAGAGGCAGATAAAGGAATTTATAAAAACAATATCCGCTATGATGGAACAAGACATTTTAGTGACATCAGAGTCATCGTGTAATGCCGCAATCTATCCAATCAAAAAAGGGAAAGGGGGGTTGTGGCGTCTAATTCAAGATTTAAGACCAATTAACCAGATTGTAGAGGCAGAGCTCCCTCTAGTTCCTAATCCTGTGACAATTTTATGTAATATACCTGTTGAGGCACAATATTTCAGTGATTGACTTGAAAAATGCGTTCCTATCAACCCCATTGCATAAAGACTCGCAAGATCTAACGTCATTTACGTTCAGACAGACTCACCTAAAAAGCACTTTTCTACCCCAAGGGTACTGTGAGTCTCCATCAATTTTCAATAGGGTCCTGCAGATGGACTTAAGCAATATTGATATAGAAGGTGTTGTGTTACAGTATGTAGATGACATATTGGTCTGTAGCACCACAGAGGAAAAGTGCAGACACAATTCTGTTGAGCTAATAATTATTCTTGCTGACAAAGGATATAAAGTTGACAGAGAGAAGTTACAGTACTGGCAACAAGAAGTGTTGTACTTTGGCCAGTTAAACTCGCATGAAGGAAAGAAGGTTACTCCTGAAAGAGCTGAGGCTATTTTGAAAACAGTAAAGCCACAGACGATAAAGCACATGCAGAGATTTTTGGGGCTATGTAACTATGTGAGAGCATGGATCTTTGATTACAGTTCATACATAAGGCCCTTATTGCAAGCTCTGATGAAAGCACAGGCAACTCAGGAAAAAATAGTTTGGACTGAGGAGATGGAAGACAGGTACGATTAATTGAAAAAAAGCAATTTGTACTGCTCCATTCTAGGAATTCCTAATAATGCAGAGTAATTATTTTTGTTTTCGCACACGGATGGTACTGTTATGACAGCAGTCCTTATGCAGAGAACCACATTGGGGTACTGTCAGGATCTGAGGCTAGTTGGTTGTCCACGGAAGCTGCTGAACCCTCGTAGTCCTCCTGAAGTGCCACCCTCTGAACTGGGATTAAAACAGCTAAGCTGGATGCACTCCTGAGGAAAAAGGGGAATTGGGATACAATAATAAATGCCAGGTCTGGAACAATGGTTTCTCTTCTTAAGCCTCCTGTCCTAAAGGGAAAGACAGAAATAACATTCCCTGTTCACTAACCTTATTTAGTTTTAAGAACTCTTCTCATCCATTCTTAAAAATATAGAAAAACCATAACTGGCCCTCCTCAACTGGAAGCTTACAGGAGTTATTTACTTGTGAGTAGTGTGCTGGACTCTTCTGGACTAGTCAGAAAACTCTCAGTATCTTGCATTGAATACTTTCCTCCTCTGACTCTCCCAGACCAAAGATGAGTTCACATGCACTCTCACTTCCTTAATGTTGACTTGTGCTGCCTGTTTTTTAAAATAATGCATTAGTCTGCCTTGACTTTTATATTTGAATTGCCTTCCTTTAGAGTCTTATAAACTCTCTGCAATCCCACTGTGCAAACGATTCGGTTTGTTCTCTCCTCCTTGGAAACACGTTAGCTAAGTCGACACTTCTTCTTTGGACATGCGCCTGTGACAAAGAATGAGGAAGAACCACAGAATTTGCTTTAAGTTTAAACTTGGTTCTGCGCATCGTGTGTAGTGACTCTTAATATGCCTGCTTGAGTTGGTGAAATAAAAATAAAACAACACCTAACTCCTTTTAACTACGCACAAAAAATCCGCGGGAAGAGAGACAGGGACAAGAAAGAATTCTGACCCTCTTCCTCTATTGTTCAAATGGTTCTTGTGACACGCGCACCCCTACTGCCAGTGACACTTGCACAGTCACAGGAATAAAGCTATACATTACAACTGCGTAGCGTTATTGAGTACTGCCAAGAAACGAGTACCCAATTGAGAAGTAAGCTAATCAGCGGCCGCCTTAACAAAATAAAATCGTCTCTGTTCCCGATTCGGACGCAAGGTAGATTCGAACGTGAGTTCATACAGTTGCCTAGCAACTAGGAAAGATCTCTCAGCAAGCGAAACAGCAACTGAAAATTACTTGCTGATCCTTCCCAAGCATTAGCAAGTCTTTGTTATTTAAAATCCAACTTCTTAGGATAATGAAACACAACTCCAGTTATACCTCAATGCTTCCCAATTTTAAAGCCGTAACTACAGTATTAAAAAGTTACTCCCAAACTCAATAAAGTTATGAATGAAAACTCAGAAGTCACACTTAACTTATTTCCGGATGAAGCTCTGCCACATTTTCCTGAACCACCAGACTCCTTTCTGCACCTCCTGGAATCCAAAGATGACTGGAAGGCCCCAGCCACTGTCTTAAATCTTGGGAGCTCTTTACTCAGGCCCTTTCAGCTGGACTGCTGACAATGAAAGGCAGTTTAGAATGTTCAGCTCCTGCCTTTCTCACCCTCCAAACCAACCAGAAAGCCTACTGGGAACCTCCATCTTGCTCAGGCAACCTCTCTGCACTCTGAACAGCAAAGTTAAGGCCAAACCAATTTCATAAGAATAACACTCATACCTGTAACACTTCACTCAAACAACAGACCCTGACAATTACAAGCCCCTTGCATATTCCAGTGGGATTCTGGACCCAGTAATGAAGGTTCCTTGTGAACAATCTTTGGCAGCTGCCACATTCGCCATTGAGAAGGCTGCTAGTATAGTAATGGGATGTTCCATGACGTTATTTGTTGAACATGCATTATTTGCCATTTAAAAAAAAACTAAGGGTACGTTGACTTCTCAAAGGGTTTCTGCTTATGAAGTAGTCATATGGAATCAGTGATTAAAAGAGTTCAATACAGAATAGTGAATCCTGCCATGTTTGTAGCTGGACCACTGGCATAGGACGAGCATGCACATGATTGTTTGAACTATGAAGAGTTCTATGATGAGATTCCAAGAGTAAAAGGGAATGCATTGGCAGCTGTGAAGATTCTTTTTATTGATGGTTCTTCAATAATCAATCAAAATGATGGACAGTGATATACAGGTGCCGCTGTGGTAAAGCACACGTTTTGAAACAAAGAGGTGGCGTCCTGCCACATATATTTATGTCAATTGCTCTTTACATTTTTATTTGCTGCAAAGATTATAACATTTCTCATGCTAAGTATCAAAGGAACTGTATACTCATAGTTAATAGGTGTAAGAATACAAAAAGGAATATCACAGGTGACTATTAGCTTATTTATTTGGCTGATGTCGCAAAGAATATGGGTTCAGTTTCCCATAGTGTTTAATAGTTTTTTTGAACAACACTTGCCTAAAAGTTGGCGAACATATTGAAAAAAGAACAAATAGAGAGTAAACTTAAGCCAAAATTCAAATTCTCAAAACATGGTCATGAATTTACTAAAACATGTACATAGAAGCAGAGTAATTTTGCAGCAATTATGTACAAAGAAATACATATAACGTGAAACTGTAATTAGTGAACCGGAGTTTAGTCTTCAAAAAAACATCCTGATAGTTGTTTCCAATGTTGTACTGGATATTTTGGGGAGATAGCCAAGTCTTTGGTCTAAAGCACACAGCCATTGGGGAGTTTCAGGTATTGATAAGTGCACAACTACCATCTCATTTTTCAGCACAGGCTGCAGTGTTAGTGGCACTGATTGTCACGCTCATGAATCATGCAGACCAGGAAGTAACAGTGTACAGTGACTCCGCCTATGTGACATCAACAGTGCACGCAGGGCTAGCACACTGGAAAAAGAGGGGCTACTACCGAGAGGACAGCACTCCACTGCAACATAAAGCCCTATTGGACAGACTTATTGAAGCACTACAACTCCCAGTAGCCACTGCAGTCAAGTGTGCAGCTCACACTAAAAGAGCAGATTTTATTTCATGAGGAAATCAAAAAGCAGACGAGGAAGCTAAACGAGTTGCATGTTCAGATTACAATATGTCATTTGACACACCGAATGTGAATGAAAGCATGGTGGTGATGATGAGTGTGTCTGAGTGTTATAACAATCTGTCTAGAACTCAATTGATAGAGATCCAGGGGGAAGCACTCCAAGACATTTAGGATTTATGGACAAAGAGAGGGTGTTCTTTAAACCCCTCTGATGCGATGTGGCGACATGACAGTACTGGTAAACCAGTGATGCCTGTAGCCTTATTAAGGTTTGCATTGGACCAGCTGCACTATCCTAATGCCATATTTTGAGAGACATCCACGATCTATCAATAACCGTTGCTGCAAAATGACGCATCTTTGTGTGATTTATGCTTGCTTTTTTTTCCAGTGATATTGCTTTCACTCACAGTGCGTAAGTCTTATTATATAGACGTAAATGGACTGAGAACTCCTGTGAATCTTCCTGAACAGAAGGAATCTACAGACATGGCAACTACAAGGCAGTCGAGACCTTAGGTGATTATTTCTACCTTAGAGACACACACAAGAGCACCTGGTCCTGTGATGAATACGCCTGGGTTACCGTTTTGAAAGAGATCACATATGGAGATTATGCAAGACATTTTGATGCCTAAAATTTATGTTGACAGAATGAAGCTTCTGGAACTTTCTCCTACACAGGTAGTACATGTAAAAACACCAAGTCCACTTACAAATGTTTCTGTAATTGGTCCAGTAAGAAGGAATTATGCTGACATACTTCATGAAATGATAATAGAAACTCATAAGAAAAGAAAGAGACCTAGGAGAAGTTCTAGGGAGGATGAACTTTTGGAGAACAGCATATGGTATCAGCATATGAAGGAAGTTGGAAGGAGAACTTCGGAGGAGGAATGCTTTGTATGTGCACTCCTGCCTTATAGCATGGGGAAGTCTAAGATCTTCATAGCTATTGGAATAGACATCCAGATAGCACATTGTCTATCTCACATAGCACTTTGCCACACAAGATGGGCAACTGAATGGACGGATCCAGATGAAGGGACGGATCCAGATGAAGATGACTATGTACAAGACATGAAAACAACAAACAGAGCTCACACCAAGAATCACATGATCAGGTATGAAAAACCTGGAGTATAAAGAGCTGGAATTAGATGGGAAGTAAAAAACTTGAAAGTCCAGGAAAATCTGCAGAAGAAGTTTGTAGATGGAAAAACAGAGGCCAGATGCAAATTTGGGGATCAGTATTATCACCAGATGGCTGGGAAGAAGGAGTGGTTATCTGCAGAGCCTGGGTGGTCGTTGGTAGTTATCAACCAACAATTGACATAGTGCTGAATGGATGCCAAACACTATGGCCGAGACTTGCTAAAATACTGACCTGGGTCGAAGACAGAGGAGAACCCTTGCAGATAGTGCCTTTGGAAAATGCAAAATTGTGCTTCAGAAATAATTGCACAAGAAAAGTTGAAGAGAACTAGAACTGTGGTTGAATCTTTGATGTACCAGGAATGAAACTTGGAACAGCAGTGATCATGGATCACTATTGGGCTTGTGGATCCAGAGCATATATGAAGCTACCCGTAGATTGGGGAGGACGAGTTTCACTGGTGAATGTTCATGTTCCAGCATTGGTAATTCCGAAAAAGTGCCCTGAATATTGGTGAATTTCCAAAAGCAGATGCACATTTAAGAAATAAGAGATCTGTTGAACTTCTGAATTGAGTAAAGAGAGAGAACTATTTCTCAGCAAAATTGATAGAAGCTTTTGATGCTATTCCCTATGAGCATAGACTGTTTAGTCAGACAGCTTCACTCTTCACATTTATCTTTATGCCGAGTATCCAGTTTGGAGCAAATACCAAATGGCTGCGGATTACCAGATGAGAATTGCTGCAAACGATTAATACAACCATAAAAGGATTCAATGCTATCAGAGAGGCGCAGAGAGCCATACGACTAATGACTCTCCATAACAGATATGTCCTAGACACGATCACAGCTATGGATGGAGGGGTTTGTGCAAAAATCAGAGAATCATGTTGCACATTCATACCTTTTCATGACGAGAATGGAACCTTGACGGAGGCCATAGGGATGCTAACAAAGCTACATGTCCAGATGATAGACGAAGTAGAGGACATTGCTGATGACAGTTTATTTGGATCATTCTTTTCTCAGGTTCCACAATAGATGGCAGATATATTCAAGTTCCAAGGAGCCCTGATTGTGCTGGTGTTGCTCGGATTATGTGTAATCAAGATAATAATTACACAATGCAAGAAGACAGCAAAGAAAGCCATAAGGATGGAAATCATGATTTATCTAGTATCAGGATGGAAGGACAAAGACTTGACAGATGAGGAAATCAGAGACTTTGTGAAGGCCAGAATCCATGCACCTGAGGGAACGGAATTTCTGTATCCTAAGAACCATAAGAAGTATGTGGGAAGATGGATCTACTGCAGTCCAAGTGGACAGTGCATGCTCATGACTTGGAACAAAGATGAGCATGTGAAATCAGCTGGGTGCCTGAAAGGAGTCCTAAAGATATGGGTCCCAAAGAAGCATTTCTTCAGACAAGGATGTCTAGATGTGAAGAATGATGGGAGAGTGGTCGAAGAATCGCGCAGATGGGGGGTGTAGAGGAGCAGCCAAGTACCTCCATGTCAACCACTTCACCCATATTGCCTATATGTTGGGAGCCAGAGTGTGAGACACGTGTGGTACCAGTGAGAATACCGATACCAAAGAGAATCCTTGATGCAAGGTTCCCATTGAGAAAACCATACCTGCATACGAGACGATATGATGGCCATTTGAATGAAATCCCGGAAGAAGCAGAGCAAATGAATGGCCAAGATGAATGCTGATGTCATACAGAATCAAGCTAACGTGCATAGAAGAGATACAGAGACAAGAGAATGAAGATATTCTAATGAGGTATCAAGAATGAATCAAGGATAAGTGGCATCTTGGGATCAATGTGAAGAAGCTTATGCCACAGAAATAATGAAGATATCAAGTTGTTATACACGTGTACAGATGCAGAGAAATGCAACTAGACAAAGTATTCTTCAGGCTAGATATGTAGTGAATAAATTGCAGCATGCGCCAACACATATATATATATATATATATATATATATATATATATATATATATATATATATATATGCATGAAGAATAAAGGATGGATGTTTCCACTACATGTTATAGCAGAATTGGACTGAAAAAGGAAGGCCTCATTTTCAGTGTATCGCAGTAAGCAAACAAATGAATTAAAGTTAATCTCAGAAAGGCGAGGTTGAATGAACCATGAAGCCAAGGTCTTATCAGGCTGGAATGAGCAGGCATTGGATACAAAATCATGTGAAAAAACAAGCTCCTGTTCTAAAGGCATGAACAAAACAAGGAAGACGTCGGAGGTCTATTAGAAAATAGTATCTTAATACACAAGAAGCTCAAAAGCATAGTCTACAATCACGTGGACAGATGAAGTTGAACAGACGAGATGGTCACACCTACTCATGAGGGCAGAGCGTGCCTTCACTCCCCTGAATTCTCCAGAGCTAAGAACACTCTCGGACAAGTTCAAAGCCTTAATTGTCAGCAGACCACTTAGGTGATGATAGATGCATATGCTAATTGGTGGGAAGCTCTGTTTTAGATGAGCTCACCAGCACCTGGAAGTCCAATCCTTGTGCTGCTAGATATAGGTGGAAAAGTACTGACGAAGGTTAGAATGCTAGCCAATTGTAGGGGACCACATAATTAGAGATCATATAATTGTGTAGCCAATGGGACGTTGTTTATTTAGTGACGTTCATAGTTGCCATTTTGAAGGGAGGGCTTAGTTGCCCCACCTGATGTTAAGAAACGTATCACTTTCACTCATTGTCCCATACTAGTATAGATTGTATACTTCGATAGTTCCTTAGACCCAATCACTTTTCTCAATAGGTTTTTGAAGTTTGCCACGTAGGATGATGATAGTAATACGTTGATTAAACGTAACCTATGACGATTTTTTGCTATGTGAAATTACTTTTTTTTAATGCATTGAGAGATTTGCTTTGTGATGTTGGATGATGTCCGTTGTACTTCCTGTTTTAGATAATTGATATTAAAACAGTTATCCTTTTTGCCAACTACCGAGTCATTTCGATTATTGATGTATGAATAAACTTTGCATCCCCATCCATCTCAGGGGTATTGCTATTCATCTTAAAGGGCTGGAGATCACCCAGTTCACTTTTCATACAGGTTATTAGCATTTTGTCCCATCTGTTCCTAATGAATTTATCTTTCTTGGTTTTAGCACATTTTATTAATAAGCTTCAGTGTGACCGCAGGCACCGTTTTGTCTATTTGGAGCCCCTCCTTCAGGCAAAGGGCTAATTCTTCTTATGCCATTTTGCACTCATCAGGCCATTCGATCATCCTGGATGTGAGATGGTTGGCTCTTCTTTTTAGTTTTGTGAGTAAAAGAAATATTTCCTACTATAGCTCCATAAACACCAGGCTTAAGGTAGGAAGATCGATGGAGGACCATTTAACACAAGAACTAGTATGACCCCCAACAGTTACTGCAGCAGTGCTGCCCTCCCCACCATTTTCATGACAGTTCTTGCCTTGAACAGTTACTTGTAGTCAGCTGTGGTCACCCTCTGGGCAATTGAGAACTTGTATGTCAACTGCTTGGGACTTTTACCCCTTAAAGGTAGTTGTCGCTGGCTGGTCCGATTGAGTTCTCCCTTTGCAAGATCTCAGGTTTATATTTGTAAGAATTGTGGAAAATCGCACAGAAGGCAGGCTATGTCAATTGCTTGCAGGTATGTTCTCAACTGGTAGCTGCTCACCAATGGGGTATTCCCCATGAACTGTCCAGGTCGTCCCACAGGTCATCGAGAGCTTTCAAAGGCTCAAACAGCAAACTCAAATTGCCTACTGCCAGCACAAAAGCTGGGGTCTTGCAAACATTTGGGACAGTATTTATTTATTGAGCATTTGTTAGGCGCCTATACAACAAAATAGTATTTACAGGTGCCACAAGACAAAGTGGGGAGGGAAAAAGGGACAGAAAAATACTATTGTGGTTCTACAGTGGTCCTACTAGGCCTTGTAACATTCAGAAGTGCAAGTGAAGAGAACTGTAAAGTGTATAGGGAAGGGAGCAAAGTATGGGCAAGTGCTAGTGAGAGCCTTGGAGGGAAGTGCCAAGGGGTACCAGGGAGGAGGCTGCCTAGTTGGGGGCCCACAGGGGCAGTGCTTGGGGAGGGGTGCTGGTGTCAACTGGGCAGGAACCTGGTAACCTGTGAGATGCATGAATGTCCAGGCCACCAGTCTCAGCAGCAGTGGGTGAATTAGCAGGGGAGGGAAGGAGAAATAGAAAAGCAGAATTATGAGAAGATTCTGGAACTTAAGGAGGTCCGGCTCAAGTCTGAGAGGGTTAGGGAGTCTGTTCCAAAGAGAGGCACCAGCTGAAGAGAGAGACCTGCCCCCCAACCATTGCTTGGAGAAGCGTTTGACAAGCAGAGAGTTGGAGTTAGAGGAGCAGACGGCTCTAGCAGGAAGTATTTAGGGAGAGAAAATTGGTGATAGATAGCGTGGTCCCAGGCCCCAAAACATTTTTGGGGTGATGCAAAGGGTCTTGAATTTGATCCATGCGGCCACTGGGAGTCAGTGGAGAGATCTTAGGGCTGGCGAGATAAGGTCCCTGGGCTTGAGGCCAAGGATAAGTTTTGCAGCCCTATTCTGGATTAGCTGAAGGGGTGAAGGGCGTACAGGGGGAGATTGAGGAAGAGGCTGTTGCAGTAGTCCAGCCTAGAGAGAACCACAGCTCTGGAAACATTGATTGAGCTTATGGGGAAAGGTGAGGAATGGTAGAATGCCTCTGGGGAGGTCAAGCTGGATGTGAGCCTTCTTTCCAAGGTCCAAGATTTGAGGGATAAAGGCGAGAGAAGAATCAAAGATGACCCCAAGGTTTTTGGCCTCATTGGATGGTGAAGGTAGAGGGCCCAAGGAAGGCGCCCAGAGGGTAGGAGGGAAACAGGGCACAGGTGTCCCAATCAGGAGGATCTCAGCCTTTTGGCATTAAGACAGAGGTCGTTAGCCGAACACCATGCCTAGATAGTCAGACAATCAGGGATGTTGGAGGAGGAGGTAGTAGAGGTAAGTTTGAAGTAAAGCTGTGTGTCATCAGCATAACACTGGAAATTAGGAGATAAGGTGAGCAAGATAAGCAAGATAGATATTGAAGAGCCATGGCGAAAGGATAGAGCCTTGCGGGATGCCACAGGTGGAGAGTGAAATGGTGAAGTAGAAAGGTCCCAGCTGCAACTGGAAGGGGCAGTTAGTGAGGTAGGAAGTCAGCTAATCCAGTGCCCTGTACGTGATGCTGAGAGTATCTCAGAGCCTTTTTATGAGGATAGAATGGATGATCGTGTCAAAGGCAGAGGAGAGATCGAGGGGGATGAGGGCAGAAGGAGAGTTAGAGTCAAGATTTGCAAGCATGTCTTCACAGGTGTTCAGGAGAGCACAGTTTCCGTCCCTCTGGATGCTCGGAATCTAGCCTGGTGGTCATGGAGGCAACCAACAAGTTCAGTATGAAGGATCAGTTGGGGGAGGACCAACTTCTCCAGGAGCTTAATCAGAAAGGGGGTGGTGGAGATGGAGTGATAGTTAGCCGGGCAGGAAGGATCGGCAGATGGATTTATTAGGATAGGGTGCACAAGGGAGTGCTTGAGGGATAGAGATAAAGAGCCAGTGGGGAAGGAGTAGTTACAGAAATTATACATGTTATGGAACACCACTAAAGCTCCTGGTGTGGCAAAATTGTGTAAGGCCCTCCCAATCTCTGGTCAGAGAATCTTCAAATGGGCTGTACAAAGCTGTTTCTCCCGCCTGTCCTGTTCCTCACTCAGTGATGGATGTATGCAGGCATAACAGTGTCTGCTTCCCATGCATTTTTGTTGACAACATGGTAAAGAAATGATTACCACTTTTCGACCCTTTTTTGTTTGAATTTATTATGATCAGAAAATTATTAATTGACTGTGGCCAGTTTATTATTTCTTCACAGTCGTGTTTCCCTTCAGCATTTATTTTCCTGACCACTGACTTAGACACATGTCAAATTTATGCCTGATCTGTGGAACCTATTTCGCATTACTCTAGCTCTCCTCACGTATCCGTCTGTGATTACCAGTTCAACTTTTAAACCTCTGGATTGAAAAAGTTCAAATTATTTTTTATAAAACCATGCTTCTCCATTGGATGAGTGGAAGTGCATACTATACTTGACCACCACAAACCTTAACATTTTCCAAGTGCACAAACTCTGGAAATAAGTATAATATTTTGCACTAAATCCAGGGACGTTACACTGGCCCTCACCTGCCAACCAATGCCTTCTTCCAACCAGTGCATTGTCTAGATATTGATCTACACTGGATTATTTTACCTCTTCTGTAAATTATGTCTGCTGGGTAGGAGATATTGCAGAGTAGCAATGATCTTTGAGTACTTTCCACAGCTCTGCAATGATGTTTATGTTATGTCAAGTTGTCGTATACCGTGCACCATTGGCATGGTCTCCAGGTGCTCACATGTTTCTGTAAAAAAGAGGGTTGGGCAGGTTAGTGAGGGATGTGAGAAACCAAATGGTGTCTCACCTGCTAGTCCCCAGGGATCTCTCTCTCAAGTGGCCAGGGCACGGCCATCAGCTTTGGATCCAGACCATGGGGGTGGCCCAGTGTGGGAGGATCACCTGGGTGAGAAGTATTCAGGCTGTGGGGGTAAGGCAGCTTGTGGCAAGACACAGTATTCCTCCCTTTTCCATACCCATGATCCCTCATATTTCATAGGATTCTCCAGTGTTCCAACTCCCCCCTCCCTTTTCCTCACAAACACTGGGCCGAGGAAGTAATAATACTAACTCTTACCCATCGCATTGGACGTGTCCCGCTAATGGGGTCATGCAAAGTCAGGCACTTGACTCTAAGTGCAAACATCCAATACCAATTAGCTCTCCTCAGACAGATAAAAGGCAGAACATAGAGACACACTCTGAGCAAGGTGGAACATGAGTAAGAACAAAACTTCCAGACCAAAGGCAAACCTACTGGAGCAGAGCAACGGACCAAAGTACGAGTCACGGGTGGAGAACCCCAGCAGCTCTCTGCAGTAGGTCATTGCCTCCAAAAGACACACAGAGAAGGCCAATTCCCAAACAACAAGGCTGCATTGGGTTTCAAGGATGCCAGCAACCCTCCCGAGTGAAGGGCAGAGTTGGGGAGGTGAGGCCAAGCCTGTGGTACTAACCATGACTCGTAAACTGGAAGACAGTAAAGACAAGAAAGAAATGCACACAGCTGGTGAGTTGGCAAGCTACGTGAGAGACCAATGTGTGCTAAAGAAAGATTGAAGTAGCAACATTGTATCGCACAGTTGAAAGATGCACGTGTGTGGATGAGATACAAAGAAAGGCAGACCTGCGAATGAATACAGTGAATACAGTGAACTACACAGACCAGGAAGCACTGGGAATAACAACATAGGAGTGTGAGTTGAAAGCTAGAAAGTTGAAGTGGTCCTGCGGAGGTCTGTAGAAAAAGCTGCGCACATTTGAAAGTCTTCAACAACAGGAAGTGGTCCGATCCAGACTGAGGGAGACTAACGCTCACCTGATTCCCGCAGAGGCGCCGGTCTTGACTGGGCGAATACCGTATCTTCAAAGGTGATGTGTAACACACGGTTGGCTCTTTGGGCTGGACCTCTGTGCACTGTATGTCTGACTCGAAGAGTAAGATGTCTGCAGATAGAAAATATGGGATTAATGAACTGGGGTTATTGGGTGTCTCTCTCTTCTTCCCCTTCTCTTCTCCTGTAGAACCCCAAAGGTTAACGCTCTCACCTTAGGTAAGTGAACGCCGAGCTCTCCATCTGCCTCGGGGCAGGGTGCCGTAACCAGTTTCTTCACTGGATAAGGGTGCAGGCCTTTTGACCTCAGAGGACTGCTGTCCGTCATTTACTGCACGAACGGTAAGTTCCGAGTATTTCAAATGTCTTTAAAAGTATTTTGTAATGATGTCTCTTGTTTTGCAGGGTTCCGGCGATGGCGGATGACGGGCTGAAGTGAGTTGAGGATGGAACCCGTGTGAGGAATAGAAGCGCCTGGAAGCACGTAAGTAAGCGCTTGTTGCCTGCTTCACGATGCGCACTAACTGTCCTTTTATCTTGCAGGTACAAGTTCGGAACTGCTGAAGGGTGCCGGAATACCTACTGGGTTCGGCGTGGGAAGGAGTACTGGCACGTGAGTAATAAAGTTACCCAATATCTTTAAACGCACCTTCTTTTGTCTTTCAGATGCGGGATGCAGCGCCGAAGGCCTCCGGAGCGTGCGAAGAGTTGGTAAGCTTTTGTCTTTCAGATGCCGGAATGCAGTGCGAAGACCTCCGGAGCACGTGAAGAGTAGGTAAGCCTTTGTCTTTCAGATGCCGGAATGCAGCGCGAGGCGTTGGTGACAGCCGATGGACCAGGTAAGAGAAGCGCTGTCACTGAAGACCGTAATGCTAACCTGTTCTTTCTTGTCTTTATAGGTGTTGCTGAAAACTGGATTCAGGATGGTAAGCCTTTTTCCCTTAGGCCCAGGATCAGATGCAGAAGACACGATGAGCGTTCTGCTGCAGAGGATGCAGAATAACGCAAAGCAAGATTATCCATCGGGTGTGGTTTAAATAGCCTTCTGTAGTGCTTAGGTGTCTCCTTCCACAGCCTCGCCTAGGTAAGAAAAGAGTTCCTGCTTTCCAGAAGAGTTCCAGTGTTCTGAACCTAGGGAGTGGCTCCTGCCCCACCCAACAGGAAAAGTAGTCCCAAACAGAAGAGGATTAGAGGCTCAACTGGCAGGTAAGTAAGCAGCATGGTCTGCTGCAGGTAAGTCCACCCAAGCATTATGAGCCCGGCGCTTCCAGCGCTGGGACTGGGCATATTTATGAGCCTGGTGCCACTGGCGCCAGGACAGGGTCCAAAAGGTCCCAATTGGGACTGGTTGGCACTCGGAACCTGGGTTATGGGTCTGCTTCCAAGGGAGTTGGGTAAGTCCTGACCTTTTGGAAGCAGAGATCATGACAGCACCCCCCTCCTCAAGGCCCCTCCCAAACCGGGCTTCTCCGGGGGTTTGGGTTTGTCAGGAAATGTTCGATGGAATCTTTTGATTAGATGAGGAGCGTGGACATATTCTGCAGGTTCCCAGGATCTTTCTTGGGGGCCGTAGCCTTTCCAGTCAATTAGGTAAATTAGTTTAGATTTGGAGATCTTGTAGTCCAGGATGCTTTTGACTTCAAACTCGAGTTCTCCATCAACTAGGATAGGTTTTGGAGATTTAGTTAGTCGGGTTTGAGGTTGCACGGGTTTTAATAGAGAGACATGGAAGACCGGATGTATCTTCATGTGAGGGGGTAAGTCCAACTTGACCGCTACTGGGTTTACTATGGTAGTGATGGAATAGGGACCAAGGTATCTTGGGTTGAATGTGCGTGGTCCTTTTAGAGGTAGATATTTGGTGGATAACCAGACTTGATCTCCTACTTGATATTGGGGAGCTTCCTTCCGATGTTGATCTGCTCCTTTCTTGTATTGTTCCTTAGCCCTTTGAAGGTGAGAAACGGCTTCCTTAAAGGCTTGGGTGATTGTAGAATGCAGGTAGTCTACTGCTGGTGTTCCAAGATCTTGGAGTGGATCCAACTCCGAGGTTCGAGGGTGACTGCCGTATAGAAGAAAAAACGGGGTTTTCCCAGTTCCCGAGTGGACAGAGTTATTGTAGGCATATTCGGCTATCCAAAGGATATCTTTCCAAGTTTTTTCAGTTTGTTGCAGCATGCAGCGTAAATACTGTTCCAGAGTTTGATTGGTCCTCTCGGTTTGTCCGTCGGTTTGAGGGTGGTGACTGGTCGATAGTCTCACATCAATTTGAGCCGACCGACAGCAACTTCGCCAAAAATGAGAAATGAATTGACTACCTCGATCCGAAATTAGAACTGAAGGAAAAGCGTGCAGTCGGACGATGTTTTCGAGAAATTCTCGGGCCAGAGTTGTTGCTGTTGGCAAGCCTTTGAGTGGAATGAAATGCGCCATCTTGGAGAATAAGTCCACGATTACTAGGATCGTATTGTATCCGGAGCATGGAGGTAGATCGGTGATGAAGTCCATAGAAAGCGTATGCCAAGGGCGAGGTGGGATGTCAATAGGGCGTAAGAGCCCGGCTGGTTTTTCCTTTTGACTCTTGTTTTCGGCGCATACTCCACAGGACATTATAAAGTCTCTGATATCTTTTTTCCAAGACGGCCACCAGAAGTAGCGCTTGATCTTTTCTGAGGTTTTGGCCATACCGGGATGTCCTTCCATTAAGGAATCGTGATAACAAGAGATTACCTTTTTCTGTAAATCTGTGCTGGGCAGGTATAATCGTTCTTGGAAATACAATAAGTTGTCCTTCACTGCAAAGTCCTTTCCCTGCAGATGCCAATTCTGTATGTCTGCTGGAGTTACAAGTTGCCTGGCTTTATCCTTAACTTCCTCTATGGATTGTGTGGCGATTACACCCAGAATTCTTTGTTCGGGAATGATAGGTACAGGTTTAGGGTTGATCAAGTGTTCTTCCACTCCCATCCGGGGAAGGGCATCAGCTTTACCGTTTTTTGTACCAGGTCGATAGGTAATTATGAAGTCAAACTCGGCAAAGAATAGTGCCCAACGGAGTTGTCTAGAGGATTGGGCTTTTGCGGTTTTCAAATATTGCAGGTTTCGGTGATCCGTAATCACAGTAACGGTGTGTCGGGCCCCCAGAAGATAATGCCGCCAAGCCTTAAAGGCAGACTTGATAGCCAGAAGTTCCTTATCAGTAATAGTGTAATTGATTTCAGGAGGCGAGAATTTGCGGGACCAAAATGCCACGGGATGCAACTGATTGGTTACTGGGTCCTTTTGTGATAGAACTGCCCCCATGGCAAGGCTCGAAGCATCAGTTTCAACGATGTAGGGGAGTTCGGGGCGAGGATGTTTTAAAATTGGTGCAGAGATAAATTTAGTCTTCAAATTCTGGAAAGCTTGCTCCGCCTCGGTAGACCATTCAAAACGTTTGTTTTTCTTTAACAAGGCGGTGATGGGCTGGACTATTCGAGAGAATTCGGGGATAAACCTGCGGTAAAAGTTAGCAAAGCCTAACATGCTTTGAACACCTTTTACGGAGGATGGTGATGGCCATTTGAGAATTGCATCGACCTTCTTTGAATCCATACGCACTCCGCTAGGTGATAATATGAATCCCAAGAACTCAACTTCAGTCACGTTGAAAACACATTTTTCCAACTTGGCGAAAAGTTTGTGTTGACGCAATCTCTCGAGGACCATTTTCACGTGTTTCCGATGTTCAGATTCCGATGAAGAATAAACGAGGATGTCGTCAATGTAAACAACAACACACACATCTATGAGCTCTCTGAGGACATCGTTCATAAAATATTGAAAGGCGGCCGGGGCATTGCAAAGTCCGAAGGGCATGACCTGATATTCAAATAGCCCATACTTGGTGCGGAAGGCCGTCTTCCATTCATCGCCCTCTTTTACTCGTACCAAGTGGTAGGCTCCTCTAAGATCCAGCTTTGTATATATGCATGCTTTTCTGACTTGGTCCAGGAGTTCAGAGATCAAAGGTAACGGATATCTATTCTTAACGGTGATCTGGTTCAGGGCACGATAATCTATACAAGTTCTAAGGTCCCCTTCTTTTTTTGGAACGAAGAACAAAGCTGAAGAAGCAGGGGACTTGGAAGGACGAATAAACCCATTCGCTAGGTATTGATCCAGGTATTGTCGGAGGTGAAGGTTCTCAGGCTCGGTGAGGGCATAAATTCTACTACAAGGAGGAGTAGATCCAGGTATCAGGTCTATCTGGCAGTCATAAGACCTATGAGGAGGTAGAGAGTTAGCCTGATCCTTCCGGAAAACATCTTGGAATTCTAGGTATTCGGGAGGTAACTGGGGAGTCTCCGAAGAAATTGCTGCCAGTGCAACACCAGGTGGAGGGTGACAAGTAGAGACACATTCTGGAAACTAAACCGTTCTTGCTCGCCAATCAATCTGAGGATTGTGTTTCTCCAACCAAGGTATTCCTAGAATAATCTGGAACTGAGGGGCCTTGATCACATCGAACACGATCTTCTCATGGTGTCCATCTTGACTTACTAGCGTCACTTCTTGAGTGGTATGCGTTACTGGTCCGGAGGCTATCTCCGTACCATCCACCGTAGTAATGACGTCCTTTACAGCCTTGGGACAAAGAGTTAGATTCATCCTCAAAACCATTTCATGATCCACATAATTGCCGATGGCACCGCTGTCGGCGTAAGCTTCAATCGCATGTAATCGATCCGGATGATCAGGGTTAATGAGGACCATAGGTATCACGAAATGCGAGGTCACGGAACTGGTTTTAACGCTCGGCAAGAGGACCTCTATTCTCGTCGGGCAAGGTCGTTTCCCTGCTCAGAGTTTGTGACCTTGGTAACTGCAGCTCCTACTGCCTTCTTGGCTGGTTTCACCGGACAGTCTCGAAGAAAGTGCCCTGAGTTTCCGCAATAGAGGCATAATTGCAACTGTTTTCTCCTTTCCCGCTCCTTTTGTGTTAGTGGTCCTTTCAGGCCCCCTATTTGCATGGGTTCCCCGGAGTCTACTCCTTTGGAAGGAGTTGGTGGTTTGGAAAATACTCGAGCATCAAACTTGGAACGATCGGCCTTCCTGTTCTGCAGTCTGTGATCTATTTGAACGACTAAGTCTATATAGTCCGAACAGTCTTGCGGGGGATTCACTACTTGGGCTAACACATCTTTGAGCTCTCCACGTGGACCTCTATAAAACAGCGTAATCCTTTTGTCCTCAGGCCATTGAGTTTCCACTATCAGTCTGTTGAAAGACGCAATATAAGCCAAAAGGTCTTGATTACCCTGTCGCAACGAAAGAAGCTCATTGTTCAAGGCCTGCCCCTGTGAATGTCTTGCGAACAGTTTTTCCAAACTGAGCTGAAAAGCTTAAAAATCATGGAGAACCGGATCATCTTGATTAACTAGAGGGATCGACCAGTCTGCCGCATTGCCACTAAGGTACGAAAGCACGAAAGCTACTTTAGCTTGATCAGTTGGAAAGGCTGCTGGCCGGCATAAGAAATGCAACCGGCACTGATTAATAAATACTGCAAACCTCTTTGGGTCACCAGAAAATCGCTCGGGCGGAGCCAGAGGTACATTCCCAGGTAGGTTGATTTGCACTGGATTCATAGAGGATGTCGAAGGAAGATTTGCCCCTGATGCGGGTAATGGGGTCTGTCCGGCTTGTGACTGTAGCAATTGTCTAGCGAGATCGTCTGTTCGCTCCTTGGAAATAATCAGTTCCCTCCTTAGAGCGTTCGTTTCCTGACGGGCTGCATGCACTTCTGCTCTTAGTTCCCCAAGTAACTGGGCTAGCTGGTCGGTATTCGAGGTTTCCATAGCGCGTGGGCGGGAGTTTTGCGGTAGGCTTTGCGTTCTGTAACGCTCACCTGATTCCCGCAGAGGCGCCGGTCTTGACTGGGCGAATACCGTATCTTCAAAGGCGATGTGTAACACACGGTTGGCTCTTTGGGCTGGACCTCTGTGCACTGTATGTCTGACTCGAAGAGTAAGATGTCTGCAGATAGAAAATATGGGATTAATGAACTGGGGTTATTGGGTGTCCCTCTCTTCTTCCCCTTCTCTTCTCCTGGTAGAACCCCAAAGGTTAACGCTCTCACCTTAGGTAAGTGAACGCCGAGCTCTCCATCTGCCTCGGGGCAGGGTGCCGTAACCAGTTTCTTCACTGGATAAGGGTGCAGGCCTCTTGACCTCAGAGGACTGCTGTCCGTCGTTTACTGCACGAACGGTAAGTTCCGAGTATTTCAAATGTCTTTAAAAGTCTTTTGTAATGATGTCTCTTGTTTTGCAGGGTTCCGGCGATGGCGGATGACGGGCTGAAGTGAGTTGAGGATGGAACCCGTGTGAGGAATAGAAGCGCCTGGAAGCACGTAAGTAAGCGCTTGTTGCCTGCTTCACGATGCGCACTAACTGTCCTTTTATCTTGCAGGTACAAGTTCGGAGCTGCTGAAGGGTACGGAATACCCACTGGGTTCGGCGTGGGAAGGAGTACTGGCACGTGAGTAATAAAGTTACCCAATGTCTTTAAACGCACCTTCTTTTGTCTTTCAGATGCGGGATGCAGCGCCGAAGGCCTCCGGAGCGTGCGAAGAGTTGGTAAGCTTTTGTCTTTCAGATGCCGGAATGCAGTGCGAAGACCTCTGGAGCACGTGAAGAGTAGGTAAGCCTTTGTCTCTCAGATGCCGGAATGCAGCGCGAGGCGTTGGTTGCAGCCGATGGACCAGGTAAGAGAAGCGCTGTCACTGAAGACCGTAATGCTAACCTGTTCTTTCTTGTCTTTATAGGTGTTGCTGAAGACTGGATTCAGGATGGTAAGCCTTTTTCCCTTAGGCCCAGGATCAGATGCAGAAGACACGATGAGCGTTCTGCTGCAGAGGATGCAGAATAACGCAAAGCAAGATTCATCCATCGGGTGTGGTTTAAATAGCCTCCTGTAGTGCTTAGGTGTCTCCTTCCACAGCCTCGCCTAGGTAAGAAAAGAGTTCCTGCTTTCCAGAAGAGTTCCAGTGTTCTGAACCTAGGGAGTGGCTCCTGCCCCACCCAACAGGAAAAGTAGTCCCAAACAGAAGAGGATTAGAGGCTCAACTGGCAGGTAAGTAAGCAGCATGGTCTGCTGCAGGTAAGTCCACCCAAGCATTATGAGCCCGGCGCTTCCAGCGCTGGGACTGGGCATCTTTATGAGCCTGGTGCCACTGGCGCCAGGACAGGGTCCAAAAGGTACCAACTGGGACTGGTTGGCACTCGGAACCTGGGTTATGGGTCTGCTTCCAAGGGAGTCGGGTAAGTCCTGACCTTTTGGAAGCAGAGATCATGACAGAGACCGAAGGTGTAATAAATTAGGGGAAGGGAACCCCTAAAGGATGTGAATTGAACTTGGGGAAGAGATCGCCTGAAAGTGTTTTGTTTTGCTATGAGAGGTCTGAGCCCAACTGACGGGTGTCATGTTGTTCCCATGGGCATACCGCCCGTCCACCTCGTTAGGTGGGCGGACCGCCGTTGGGGTCCTTCTTCCCGTAACAAGGGAAGTGATGTTTGGGTGAGGGAGGGGGTTGCGGGGTTTCGGCAGTCCTGCCGCGTTGTTAATAAAGCAGGTTATTCCTACACCGGCTCCTGCGTGATATGTGCCTCTGTCGGTTTGAGGAACCAAGCAAAACCTCACATCTGGTGACGAGGGGTGTGCTACACCCACCCGTGCAAGGGAGGCCCGCTGTCTAGCGGTGTGCAGCGCGTCAGCGCACCTCCAATCCTGAGGCCCGAAAGCCCTGGAAGACACGGAGAGGACCGCGGTCGAGTGTCGCGTCGCTGCTCGTCTCAGGGAAGAGGCCCCTATGGAGGGGCTCAATTCAGCGCTGCAGGCAAAGCGGGTGCCGGCTCCAGTAGCCACGGAGCACAGGAGTGCCCAATTAGCCACGGGGTGGCCCCCAGCTCACGCGCAGCACTCCGAGCCAACCCTGCCCCCATCCATCACACGCTGCATAAGACAGAGAGGGAACCAGGGGACGGCGGGAAGCCCTGCAAAGGAGGGAAAAGTATGTCACGAACGACTGGGCGCACCCGCCACAGCCACACTCCACACGTGCTCCACGTGATAGCTACACGCATATTCATGCTGTAGCATACCAGCAACTCAAGGCACTACAGGGCAAAGGCGAGCCCCGGACAGTGCACAGGCACCGGCTTGAATCAAGCAAGCCACCAGCACCATGTCATCTCCTGCAAGTCCAGCGGCATCGTCATCAGGAGGTGCAGGAGCCATTGCAGATGATCCCCAACAGGCACAAGGATCAGGTAACACCTCTCAAAACCTGCCTATACCCGGCCCTTTTGATGTCAGGGACACTTCCAATCTGGGACCCAGATGGATCATATGGCTAAGGGATTTTAAGTTCTATGCGGGGGCAATTGGTCTAATTGATGACGCAAGGCTAAAAAACACCTTATTCATGACGGTAGGCCCAGCGGTCGGGGACATAGCAGGGGAGCTGATGAGCGTAGACACTGTCACATATGATGAACTCCACGGGAAACTTTCCAAATACTTCACCCCCCACACCAATATTGACTATGAGCGTCACGTATTCCATACCACCAGACAGGAAAAGGGAGAGTCACTGGACAACTTTGTGATGCGCTTGCGCATCAAGCTGAAATACTGTGAATTTCACAAATATTCCAATGAAGAAGCATTGCGATCCCAGGTCATTGCTGGCTGCATATCACAACCATTCAGAAAACAACTGCTCCAAAAGCAAAGATCCCTAGAGGAAATCCTTGCATTAGCCAGAATGGAAGCGGCTGTAGAGTCGCAGCTGGATAGTCTAGGCAAGGTCACCATCCAACAACCATCATCCAATCCGGACACCATCAACAAACTCTATGCTGCCCCCTCACAAAGCAGAAAACGTACAGATGCCACGTGCTACCGATGCGGATACGAATATCCACACGTGGGTGAGTGCCCTGCCATTGGACAGAAATGTGCCAGCTGCGGCGGAATGGACCACTACAGAGCCGCATGCAAGAACGCGCCGGGACCTGTAACCAACAGACCAAGACAACATGAAAGAAGAAGAAGCTCACGGCTCAGCCCACCCACGGGGAGGGGGGAAGAAGAACAAATAGGACCAAAACGAGAGGACAGGACCCGGAGAAACTCGTACGCAAGAGAAGACAGAAAGTCATCAGACGGATCCAGACGATCTCAGAGGAGAAGGTTCGTCCGTTACATTGAAATGTGATACCCGTCCGGCAGTGAATCCCAGTCATCAGAGGAAGACCAATGAAAGAAGGGGAATGTGTGGGCGCTCAACAATGCCACGGCCACCCAACACAGTCCCACGCTTACATTACAAGTTAACAACACCCCGCTTGAATTCCTCATCGACACTGGGGCGACAGTCAACATCATAAGCGAACAGGCATACAACTCGCTTGTCAGCCCTTCGAAAATCAGAAAAGCCACGGTGGACATCTACCCATACGGCACCACCACCCCACTACCCTGCAAAGGGACTATCTCAGAATGGTGCGTGCACAAATCACACGCTGCAAAGATTCCTCTACACATTCTAAAGACGGAAGCCAACAGTGGGTGCATTCTCAGTTTCAAGACGGCCGTCGAAATGGGTTTGGTGCACATATTATATCAACTCATGGCCCACAAATACTTTGCCAGACCTGATGCGATAGGACAAACATTTCCAAACCTATTCAAAGGGCTGGGCAAACTGAAACACAGGAAGGTACAGCTGCATATAAAGCAGGACATACCACCAGTCGCCCAACACTATCGTGGGATACCCGTGAACATACAACACCAAGTTGAAGAAGAAATAAACAAGCTCATCAAACTCAACGTCATCGAACCAGTATCAGGTCCCACTCCATGGGTATCCCCCATTGTTCCCGTCCCAAAAAAGCCCGACGGATCAATACGCCTGTGCGTAGACATGAGGAGGGCCAACGCAGCTATTGAAAGGGAGAGACATCAGGCGCCCCGGATCACTGATATGATCCACCTCCTCCATGGGGCACAAGTTTTTTCCAAACTGGATCTCACAAAAGGTTACCACCAGATTGAAATTGCACCTGAATCCAGGTACATAACGACCTTCGTCACACACCTGGGTCTATTCCAATACAAAAGGCTCAGGTTTGGGATATCTTCTGCAGCCGAAATTTTTCAAGAAGAAATACACAGAGTCATTAGGCACGTACCGAACTGCCTAAATTACTCCGACGATGTTCTGGTCTATGGGAAGACGAAGGAAGAGCATGACACAGCTCTTCACAGAGTGTGCGAAGCGCTGGAAGGGGCGGGATTAATGCTGAATAAAGCCAAATGCGAATTTGGGAAAGGCTCGTTACGCTTTTTCGGTCATATATTCTCCAGCAAGGGAATGCGGCCAGACCCGGACAAAGTGGGTGCCCTCAACTCAGCCGCACCCCCAACCACCGCGACTGAGCTTAGGTCATTCCTTGGACTGGCCAGCTACTGCGCCAGGTACCTTAAGGACTATGCTACAATCAGAAACCCCCCTGCGCCTACTAACGCGAAAGGACCAACCCTACACATGGTCCACGGACTGTCAGAGGGCATTCGAAGAGATACAGGACGCCATCACAAAGGCGGAGGACATGGCCTATTTTGATGCCAAACGACACACGGAAGTAGTCGTCGACGCCAGCCCCGTTGGTCTGGGTGCCATACTAACACAAATAGACCATCAGGCGCCCACGAACGTATATGTAGTGGCATACGCCAGTAGGAGCCTAACCCCCACAGAACAAGCGTACTCCCAAGCAGAAAAGGAAAGTTTGGCGGTAGTATGGGCATGTGAGTATTTCCACCTGTTCCTGTATGGCAAGGAGTTCACCGTAATAACGGACCATCAGGCCCTACTCACAATCTACGGGGATCCAAAATCAAGAATGCCACCAAGAATAGCTAGATGGGGCCTACATCTACAGGACTGCAAGTTTACATCAAACACCGCCCAGGCAAAGAAGACAACCCGGCCGACTATCTCGACACCCCACTGGACCCGCCAGCCCTCAACCATCCATTGCAGATGAATATCTCAACTACATTGTCCATCACCTGCAACCGGTGCCCGTGGGGTCGGCAGACATAATCACACAATCGGAGTAGGACCAGCGCTACGCATCATACGCAACTGCATACAAGAAGAAAGGAGAGCACATATGCGGCAACAAGCAAGGCAGGAATCGGAGGAGGTCCAAGAAGACGTCAAATGCATAGACCAAGTCCGAGAATAACTCTCCATAGTCGATAAACACGTAGTCCTAAAAGGATGCAAAGTACTCCTCCTGAAATCGCTACGAGCCAGGACGATACAAGTAGCGCACGAAAGTCACCGAGGGGTGGTAGCCACCAAACAGCTACTAAGGCAGAAAGTGTGATTCCCCAGGCTGGACGCAATGGTGGAAGACATAGTGGGCAAATGCCCGACGTGCGCACAAGTGGCACCACCCCCACATCCAAATCCATTACATATGTCACCCCTACCGGGACACGTGTGGGAGGAATTAGCAGTAGATTTCTTTGGACTGCTGAGAGACGGCACGTATGTACTGGTGCTAATAGACGAACACTCAAGATTCCCAGAGGCTCAAATTGTCGACTGCACCGCTGCCTCGAGCATCATCCCAGCACTAGACCGCATGTTGTCCACGTATGGTCTACCCAGGATCATAAAGTCAGACAACGGAGCACCATTCATGAGTCAGGACTTCGAGAACTTTTCAAAATACATGGGGTTCCAACACCGAAGAATATCGCCCAGATGGCCTCAGGCGAATGGCATGGTTGAAAGATTCATGTCCAACATCAAAAGAACTCTACAAATAGCAGCCATACTCAATAAACCTTTCGTACAAGCACTTTATCAGTTCCTCAGGGATTATCGACACACCCCTCATAGCACAACGGGAATATGCCCAGCAGACTTGATGTTCAGACGACCGGTCCAAACGAGGCTACCGGAAGACACCCACTCAGCAGAGGCCACGCCGTTAGAACAGGAGGCCCGAGCCAAAGACGAAACAGCAAAAGCCAAGATGAAAGAGACAACTGATCACAAAAGGAAAGCTCAAGAGTCAAACATCGAACCAGGGGACCAAGTGTGGATGCGACAGCCGAAACAAAGAAAGGAGGACGCCACGTTCACAAAAGAACCGCTGACAGTCACACAGAGAAAAGGAACGATGATCACAGCACAAAGGACAGACAAATCCTCAGTAACTCGGAACGTATCGCACTTCAAACCTCGGACAACACACCCACAAGATGTACAGGACAGAGCTGAAGACAGTGGCGACGACAGAGGGCAAGACGCCCCCTATCTGGGAGATAGTGAGGCCTCTGATGGCGACGACACCATAATGCAACATGAAGAGACGGGGCAGACCCAGAGAAAGTCAGGCAGGCCACAGAGAAGCTGCATAAAACCTCACAGACTCATTGAGGAAATGGAGTGAGAAGAGGCAAGGACCCTGCACGTTAAAAAGGGGGGAGATGTCATGTTGTTCCCATGGGCATACCGCCCGTCCACCTCCTTAGGTGCGTGGGCCACCGCTGCGGTCCTTCTTCCCGTAACAAGGGAAGTGACGTTTGGGTGAGGGAGGGGATTGAAGGGTTTCGGCAGTTCCTGCCGTGTTGTTAATAAAGCAGGTTATCCCTACACCGGCTCCCGTATGATATGTGCCTCTGTCGGTTTGAGGAACCGAGCAAAACCTCACAACGGGGACTGACGTGAACTTTTGCTGTGAGAGGTCCAAGCCAGACTGAGGGAGACCGATGTGAACTTTTGCTTTAAAAGGTCTGAGCGCAACAGAGGGGGACCGACATGAGCATTTTGGTGAACTGTGTTTTGGAAATTGGAAAGTAAGACTTTAAGGTGGAAGGTCAAGCGGGCCTCGATCCACGTCTTGAACTGCCTTTGTGTTAAGAGCCTGAGTATGTCATCTCACCTACAGGGACTGCCTTACTCCGTGCTGCGCAACGTGGGAAGGAGAGCTGACTCAGCCACACTTATTCTTTATGTTTGAACTCTGACTTTCCTTTGCATACATATTCTCCTTGTCACACTTTTGGTACAAGATATAAGGCTGGCATTGGGCTTTTATTAGTACAGGCCATTTTGATTTGACTGACTCAACTAGGACCGTTTTATTTAATATTTGATGGTCGAGATAACTCCCATCTTAGCTATAGGGCAAAGGAGTAGTTTTGCAAACTCCATTGAAACTTAAATAAAGATTTTACAAATTGTACCTTTTGTGTCAGTGTCATACTTGTGATACCATGCCTCCCTCATAAGCAAAGCAAGAGGGAGTGGGATAGAGGTTGTTCTTTTCTGTTGGTGCTTGTAGAACCAGGTCAAAATGGCATCTGTGTGAGTCAGCTTTCCAGGTGTGTTTGGATTGTGCGCACTGAGGTTATTGTGTCCTGAAGGGCAATGTTCAGTGACCGGGATGTATGTTTACAGCATTTTGTTTTTTATGTGGATGTGTAGGTTGTGAGAGGTGAGACTGATCTGTTAGTTCATGTGATATATGTGTGGGGTATGCTGGAGAGGAATAGGGACGTCTGCACTGGGACCCCAGCTGGCGCATACAACTGGAGGTGTCCCAACAGCACTTTAAGATGAGGCAGAAGCACCCGTGAGATGGATGGGGATGCAGATTAATACTCTTGCATCAAATCAATAATGACAACTCAATGGTTTGGCAAAGGGAGTCCGTTTAATGACAAGTACAGAAAACAGGGAGTTCATGAATATCAGCAATCGCACAATCTTTCTTCTCACTTCAACTCCAATTAATTTCAGAAACAACACATCATTTCTACTAAAAACTCGTCACCACTGATGCGTAATGCATAAAATCTGGCATGCAATTCTATTGGTTCTAGGAAGGTAACTTTAATATAGGTGCTATATCTGTACATGGTAACGAAGTGAGGAGATTGGATAAACATTGTCAGGTGGGGCATCTAAGCCCTTCCTTCAAAATGGCTTCTGTAAACGGCACTAAAAGTATGTCTCATTGGTTCTACTAACTATAGGACCCTTGATTACTTGGTCCACTATGATTGGGTTGGCAACAACCCCACTCATATTTTTCCACTTGCCTAGTAGCATGCAGAATAGCCGGCCAGGTGCAGGGAGTGTGTCTGCTAACCCCAGCTTCCCTCCAATTATTGTTACAATCAATCATCACCTCAGTGGTCATGTGTCAATTATTTCTTTGTGGTTGGCCTCGAGACTGCTTCTCGGTCTGGAAAAGTTAAGACATCTGTGCATGGCACAAGTCCATGCGTAGGTGTGAAAGTTTTATCCCTTCTCGCTTGGCTGGTCACGCGAGTCTGACACTGTGAAATCGTCTTTTTCTTTATGCAATTTGCCAGCCACCTGCCTTCTGTGGCTTATCTTGACCTTTTTGAACAGGATACTCTGTTCTTCTTTCATAAATTGTATCCACTGTGGGTCTATTTCATCCAATACGACCTTGGCTTCTTGGCACGATTTGACTTCGTCTGAGTTTCTCTCCGTCTTTAATTCTCAATTTGTTAGCTGCAGAGCTCTCCTCTTGAGACCTTTAGTAACCTTTGGTTGATTCTGCTCTTGTGCATAGTGGAAGTATACTTATATAAAATGCTCCTTTTGAGGTCGATATGTATAGGTGGCGCTTGCCGCAATCTATTTCCATCAAGCCTCACGATTTTTTGCTTCTTGCGGTTCCTTGCATATGTACACATTTAAACTAACTGAATATGTTCATCGCACATGTGGTATAATCTCTGACATTCTGACATCAATTATTTCACTTTAGGTTCAGGATGTCACTTGTCCATGGTGTTTCGTCTCTTTTCATCATTGACAGGTCGTCATATCGTCTATATGTGAGTCAGTCCAGGTTCTTGTGACGTCACCATTTGTCTTCCTTTAGTATATTCTCTTCTTCAGGGATTGCATTCTGACAATCTTCATTCTGTTTCATTTGTCGATATGGTTTTCTCAATTGGTACCTTACTGTCCAGATTTTCTTAGGTGTCAGTACTTCAACAGATGCTGTTCATCTGATAGGTACTGGACAGAGCCCAGCTGCAACTCTCTGCTGGTTTATTTGCTCATCATACGTCATATATTTTGGCGTGAATGTTCCTGGTACTTTAAAATGGACGGCTGGAATGTGAATCGTGCTTGGGACCTCCTCTACACTCCCCCCCTCTGGGCGATTCATCGACCACTTTCACTTCTTCCTTGGTATCCACTTTTACTTCGTCCTCTGGATCCACCTTTAGTTCTTCCTCTGGATCCACACAAAGTTTTGAAGAAATATATCCTTGGGGTCCATATCTTTATGACTCCCTTCAAGGTTCCTGCTGTTCTTACGTGCTCATCTTTGTTCCAAGTCATTAGTTGACATTGTCCACTTGGATTACAATAGATCCATTTTCCCATATAAGTTCTATGTTTCCTTGGATATCGAAACTTTGTTTCTTCTGGTGCATAAATGCTGGTTTTCACAAAGTCTCTTATTTCTTCATCAGTCAGGTCCTTGGGTTTCCATCCTGGTTCGACATCAATCATGATCTTCATCCCTATGGCCTTTTTCACAGTTTTCTGGCACTGAGAGATTATTACCTTGATAACAGAGAATCCGAGCAATATCATCACTAGCAGGGCTCCTAGGAATTTTAAAGCATCTGCCATCAATTGCGGAACCCATGAGAATAGTGATCCAAACCAGCTGTCATCGTCCACTTCATCTGTTTCATCAATCATTTGATTCTGTAGTTTCGTCAGCATACCTATGGCCTCTGTTAAGGTTCCATTTTCATCATCATGAGCTGGTATGAATGTGCAACATGATTCTCTGATCTTTGCACAAACACCTCTATCCATAGCTGTAATCATGGCAAGGACATATCTGTTCTGGGGAGTCATTAGTCGAATTGCTCTTAACTCTTCCTTGATTGCATTAAATCCTTTTATTGTCTTGTTGATGGTCTGCAAAAACTTCCATCTGGTTATCTCCAACCATTTAGTATTTGCTCCAACCTGAACTCTTGGCACCAAGATTAAGGTGAACACTGAAGAAGTCTGACTGAACAGTATGTTCATAAGGGATAGCATCGAAATCTTCTATGGATTTTGCAGAGAAATAATTTTCCCTCTTCGTTCTCTTCTTTAGCTCTATAGATCTCTTCTTTCGTAGGTGAGAATCTGCTTTCGGGAAACTGTCAATATTCAAATCCCTTTTTGGAATCACCAACGCTGGAACATGGGCATTCACCAGTGTGCATATACCTCGCCAGTTCTTTGGAAGCCTGATGTATGCTTTGGATACACATGCCCAATAATGATCCATGATCACTGCAGTACCGTGTACCATTACTTGAGCGTCAAAAACTCGTCCACAGTTCTGATTCTCCCCCATTTTCCTTGTGCCATTATTCCTGAAGCAGAATTCTGGGCTCTCGACCCATGTCAATAGTTTAGCATGTTTTGGCTTTCAACCAATTCGTACTATGTCAAAGGTGGGCTGGTAGTGACCGAAGACCATCCATGCTCTGTAGATCACTACTCCCTTCTCCCATCCGTCTGGTGAAAGCACTGTTCCCCACATTTGCATTTATCCTCTGTTCTTCCACCTTTGAGCTTCTTCTGGAGTTTTTCCTTGAATGTTCAGTTTTTTATTTGCTTCTTTTCTGATCTCTGCTCCTTTAACTCCAGGCTGCTCATATCTTATCACAATGTGCTTTGTTTTTCCATTGTTTCTTGTCTTTATGTCCTGGACATAATCATCTTCATTTGGATCTGTGGCTTCAGTTGCCCATTTCAATGAAGCATCAGTTCCCATGAACTGACCTCTGGTCTTGCACATTGCTACGTGTGATAGACAGTGCGCCATCTGCATATCTATTTCAACAGCTACAAAGATCTTTAATTTCCCCATGCTGTAAGATAGGAAGGCACAAACAAAGCATGCCTCCTCGGAATTCCGTCTTCCAACTTATATGTTGGTAACAGATGTTATTTCCTAAGTGTGCGGTGCTGTCCAGGTAGTCGTTTAGTTTGTTATTATCTTCTTGTGTGCTTCTCTTGATTCTCAAGGTTTTCATGTAGTTTGCTATCATCACATCTTTAATAGCATCCATGTAGCTTCCTCTCACTGGAGGATTCTCAGGCACCTCCATCCATGTTTCAGACATCTTCATCTGTACCATTCGAGTAGAAGAAAGTCTGGTAATTCTTTCCTTGTCCTCTTGTCTTTTCCTGGCTCTGGCTATGAATGGCCATTTTGATTCTGCTATCATCTCTGTAAGCGAGTGTTTAGCTGGGCTTGCACTAGCCCTTTTACTGGATCCACTCCTGGATCAGGGGTGCTTATCACTGCTGTTTCTGTTGTTTTTATCTCCAACTCCTTTTGTCTCTTTAAAAGTTCACCTTTCTCCATTTGTCTTTTCACTTCACTTGTAGTAGTACTTCTCATCGTTGGTTGTACAACCTTCTCCCATTCTTTGGATTGTGGTTCTGCAGTTATTGACACTAGACCTGGTTTATGTGCACTCATCGTTTGCATGTGTGTGTCTTTCAGTACCCTCTTCTCATTCTTACTCTGCCGACCCTGTCTCCGCTTTTCATTATGTCTGTTACCACATGTGTGTGGGTGTCCTTGCTAATCACATCCATTTCAAGCTCCCTCACTCCTTTGTCAGACCTTCTAGGGACTGGAATGACTATTAAAGGTCTGGGTGCCTTCGTGGGTTTCATGCGCACATCATTAAGTGGGTGCACTGGAATCGGAACACTTTGTGCACCAATAGAAAATCCAGTTTGAATTGTCAGTGACAGTAAAACAATGATGAATACCATGCATAGGTACATTATTCCTCTCTATGTTAACCTACAACACTTAGTTCTGGGACAATATGAGCGTCTCTCCTCCTGAAGGATGACAACATTGCTGTTTTGGTTGCCCATCTCAATAATTTAGGGAAAGAAAACTAACTTTTAATACATTCTAGGCATTATCATCTCTGGATTTTGCTCTCTCTGCTCGTTGGTTGCAAATACTGGAATGATTCTCCCACTTTGCCTGAATAATAGATTGTCTCTGGACACAGTTCTCCTTTTGTCTATGAAGCTGTCAGAATCAGGTAATAAATTCAGCAAGTCTCTTAGTTTGTATGTTCAAAATAAACAAGCTCCCAGTCAATGTCTCTTATCTGTTTCACTCCAGAAGACATGTTGTGTCTGTCAGCATAAACAAGAGTGAACCTTTCTGGCAACACTTTCTCGATCTGTCCCTCGGCGGAAAGTTTAAAATCTTCTCAGATAACTCCACTGATGATCAGAAAGTTCAACCTGCATTACAATACCATGCAGGAGCATGCTCATCTGTGTAGAGTTCGCTGGGTCTCTGATGAAAGTGAGGACGTCAACATCGGCAGGAAGAAATTCAGTGATGTTAGTGGGCCTTCCCACTAACGTTGGGTACAATCTCAATACTAACTCAAAGTAAATTAGAATGTCTTTCGTGATGTCACTGCTGTGGGACACCATAAGTGAGTCCAAATAATGCTCCTGTTTGAAACGAGTCTGGATACTGTATTTTCTCCCAATTTGTGTGTCCTCGATCAAAATTTGGCATATCCTTTTCTCATCAAGGCTTCAGTGTGCCTCAGTCCAAAGTCAATAACCTATGTTGTGGCTTCTACGTGTAATTTTTCTTCTTCACCCTGCAAGTTGGATGCACAGAGCGTCCATTTTATGTCCTTATCCCCTTTTTTGCTCAGAGGAAATGTCCAAAATTAAGCCACAACTTTGCACAAAAAGTTATTTGTCTTTGCTTTGCTGGTCATGGGTCCTTCTTCCTCGTCATGGATCTCGTCTGCACTGCTGTTCTTCTTCCCAGTCATCTGTAGTCGCTACACATTGGATAGTGGGCAGGGGGCCTTCCCCATTGTATGGCTTGATGTCACCCACGAATAGCCAAGCTCTTCTTCCTTGTAGCTTGACTGCAGAGGGTGTGAGGTCTTCCACTGTAAATGGTTTGTTGAACCTTGGCTCGTCCCACTTTTTTCTCATGTGGTTTCTCACCAGGACTGTGTCCCCAGGGAAAACTGGTGGTAGACAAACCTTGAATCAGGTCTGTTTTAGTATCTCTTTCTGTGTTCTGTGCTGCCCTGCACCCTTTTTGTCATCGCTGTAGCTGTCCTGAAATTACAGTAAGACAAGATGTCATGCAATTCAAGTAATTTTCATTTCTGATCCTAAAAATTCGCCTGTCGGCTGAGCATCACATCTAGCTCTATCTCGGGGTCTCAATGGAGTGTGCATCCTTCTACCTGTTGCTATTTCATGCGGTGTACGGTGGTGGTCAGTACCAGGCTGGCTTCTGAGTGCATACAGTGCCAGTGGAAGGCAGTGCAACCATCCCTTCTTTAGAGTAAGCTTCAACTTGGCTATCCATTCATTTAACAAGCCATTGAGCTTCTCACATATCCCATTACCTTGAGGATGATACGCCAAAGAAAACTTGTGCTTTATACCAAGCAGCAAGCTAATCTGTTCGAATACTGCATTAACAAAGTGAGGACCATTATCTGACCTCATGACCTCACATACTCCCCATCTGGGAAATAACTCCCTCACCAAAAATGTGGCCGCACTGGTAGAGTCTGGGTGTGTATATGGGCCTGCTTCTATCCATCTAGAGAATGGACACACCACAACAATTAGATACCTTTACCCGTTACATACTTGAATCATATCAACGTAATTGACATGCAAGTGCTGAAAAGGTCCATTGGGCCTTGGGATGACTCCTCTAATTACTCTTAATGTATGCCCAGCCGTGAACTGTTGGCAGATTGTACAGTTCGCCATAAAAAATGCAACGTGCTCTGCTAAGTTCAGTACAAACCAGTCTTCAATTATCGTTGCTGCTAAATTCTCTTTTGTTATGTGCACTGGATAATGCAGTTGTTCCAATGCTATTTTCAATAGGGCTATAGGCATCACCGGTTTACCAGTGCCGTCTTGTCACTGCAAGCTCTCGTAGGGGTTTAAAGAACACCCTCGCCACTTACATAGATTTTTCTCCTCCTATGGTGCCTCCCCTTGGAGTTCCATTAACTGGGTTTGCCCCATGTTACTATAACCCTCAGGTTCACTTCATGCAACAGTCATTCTCTCATGCACATCCGTTGTCTCCACATTCATTATTGTTTTGTCCTTGGTCGCCCTACGCTTGGCTTCTGTGTCTGCTGCTTGATTTCCACGCAAGATAAAATCTGTCCCTTTCATGTGGGCGGCACATTTCACGACTGCTATGTCCACTGGGAATTGTAGTGCCTTAATGAGCCTAACCAATAAGGCTGCGCGCTGTCCGCTCGGAGGTAGCCCTCCTTTTCCAGCGCTCTAGGCCTGCCACTTGTCCATGTTGTTTCGTCTCTTCATCATTCACAGGTCGTCATATATTCTATATGTGAGTCAGTCTGGGTTCTTGTGATGCCATCATTCGTCTTCCTTTAGTATCTTTTTAGCTTCTTCAGGGATTGCATTCTCACAATTTCATTCTGTTACATTTGTCAATTTGGTTTTCTCAATGAGTACCTTACTGTCCAGGTTTTCTTAGCTGTCGGTACTTCAACAGGTGCTGTTCTTCTGATAGGTACTGGACAGAGCCCAACTGCAGCTCTCTGCTGGTTTATATGCTCATCATACATCACATATTTCAGCGTGAATGTTCCTGGTACTTCAAAATGGACAGCTGTAGTACGAGTCATGTTTGGGACCTTCTCTACAGACGGCTAGTGGTTGGTATGGTGTGTTTGTTTTATTGTTGGTCTCAGAATTCGTACTGTCATTGGATTAACTTGGGTCCCTGGTGATATTGCTAGCAGTGCCCATTTACTGCTTATTACTGTTAGTTGAAAAGCCAGGTTTTCAGTCATTTTCCCGAAGGTGAGGTGGTCATCTGTCATTCTTATCTCCTTTGGTATTTAGTTCCCTAGACTGGCAATTAGACATGAGAATGCAGTTCCTCTTAATTTCCATTTTTCGTATTGTTTCATTTCCATTTGGAGGTCATCGCTTGATCTTAGGTTTCTTTATGGATGGTAGTGGTTGATTTTTGGTTGGAGGAAATCAGATCCTTGTCTGTGTAGTTATCTGTGGTGATGCAGAGGGCATTTAAGTTAATGCATTTTTCTACTGGGTGCCAGTGTAGGCTTCTCAGGGCTGGTGCAATGTGGTCTCTTCAGTGTAGTTTCAGGAGTATCCTTGCTGCAGTGCTTTGGATGCGTTGGAGTTTTTTAGTGAGCTGTTCTGGCATTCCAAGGTAGAGGCTGTTGGCGTAGTCCATTTTTGAAAATACTAGGGAGAGGATTGTGGGGGTTTTGTGTGGGAAGGCGAGGTAGGGGAGAATCCCTCTAAGTAGTCACAGGCGGTAGAATCATTTCTTTGCTCTAGCGTTGACTTGTGGTTCTAGCGAGAGTCTGTTGTCCATGAGTATTGCCAGATTCTTTTATCATGGCTGATGCTTCTAGTTGGGTTCCCATACCAGGTGGCCAGTTCAGTTGTGTGCCTTTGCGTTATCCTCTGGAAGTGAGATCATTATTTCTGTTTTGGTCAGGTTTAGCTTGAGGTTGTTTGTTGTCATCCAGCTGTGTATGTCGGTGAGGCAATTGTTGTGGGGGGTGTTTGGGTCTTGCATTGTGGATATCTTGACAATGAGTTGGGTAACATCTTTGTAGTTGTAGGTGTACAGACCGTGGTTTCGAACGATTTTCATTACTTGGGACATGTAGATGTTGAAAGGGAGGGGTGAGATGCTACAGCCTTGTGGTACGTCACAGGAGATGTTTTTGGTGTTAAAGTAAATGGCGGTAGGTAAGTTGTTTCAGTTCAGTTAGGACAGAGTTTAGCCATTGTAAAGCAGAGTCTTTTATACCACATTCCTCCAGTTTCTTAATTAATGTTGTGTGTCTGATTGTGCCGAACTCGGCTGATATGTCCAGAAGTATGAGGTCAGATTGTGTGCTGTTGGCTACATTTATTTTTAGGTCGTCTCATATGGATAGAAGTACGGATTCTGTTCCTCTCATAGGTTTGAAGCCGACCTGTGGTGGGGTATTCAGTTTGTTTCTATGTGGTTGAGTAGGATTTTGTATCAGTGGTTCTCCAGTAGCTTTGCCGGGTAGGGTAGATTAGATATAGGTATGTAGTTATTGAGGTCTTCTGCGTTTCCAGTTTTGTTTTTTAGGAGTGGATTAATGTAAGCTGATTCAAATGATTTTGGTACTATTCCTGTATTCAGAGATAGGTTCACAGTCACCGGAAGTAAGATGCTGGGTGCTGTGGTTATGTATTTCTTTGTAGATATCTGGGGAGGAAGGAAAGCATGGGTCGCTGGGGGATTCGGTGGTTGGTGTCATTTATTAATGTGGAGAAAACTATTTCATCTATCGGATCAAATCAGTCGAGTGTTGCTGTGGTTGGTAGTGCACCGGTTGTTGGTGGTCCCATAGTAGTTGGTAGTTCTGTAGTTGTACTTGTGTTTATTGTTGCATGGCTTGCTTCTATGGTCTGTTGGATTGTTTCTATTTTTGTAGTTGGCGATGTTGTCACACAGTGATTGCGATGGTAAGACTCCTTTGTTGCAGGATGTAGGATTTTTGATTTCTTTGATGATATTGAAGAGTTATTTTTGTGGGTTTGTTGCCTATTGGATTTTTGTGGCACAGATTTTTTTTTTTGCTTTAAGGACTGCTGGTTTGTATATTCCTAGTTGTCATTGGTATTTAATTTTGTCAAATTGATTTTAATGATTTCTCCATAGTTTTTCCAGTTTTTCTTTTTTCCGAGTTCCCTGTGTTCTTCTGTGATCCACCATTGCGGTGGATTTGAAAGGCTTTGCTGGTGCTAATTGGTACAGGGCCTCAGTGATCCAATCATTGAGTTTTGTACTGCTGAGTCAGGGATAATTCTGATTATCTCAGAGATGTTTGGATTAGTTGATTCCAGCAGTTCTGTTAAGGATTCCAGGTCAAGACACTTCCAGTTTCTCTTGTTAGTAGCGTGCAGTATTGTGTTTTCGGATAGGGAGTTGGACGGTGAATGAGATCAGGTGGTGATCACTCCATATCATTTGGTAGCAGTGGGGTGGTGCTACAGAGTTGTCTCTGCAGAAGATTAAATCTAAGGTGTGGCCAACATTGTGGTTGGATCCGTTCACTATTTGGTTGAAGTGGAGTGTTTGCAGAAGGGTGTCGAGTGAGTTTGCTGTGGTCTAGATCTCTCAATTGAACCAGATGTTGAAGCGCCCCAGAATGATTCAAATATCATGATAGGTGGAAAGGTTGGTGATGGAGTCAGTGAGCTTTGTTGCAAAGTTTGGGTTATAGAATGGTGGTCTGTAGATCAGAAGGAACAGTATGTTGGCTTGGTTGTTGAGCTTGATCTCGATGAGGAGGGCTTTGCACTCTTCTATGCCCATTGGGGGAAGTGGCGTGGTGCAGACGTGGTCTTGGTGTGCCATTGCGATTCTGTATCCTCTTCAGTGTTCATGGTTGGTGTGTATTACTTTGAAATTGTCTGGTATGGATTTGTGGGTGATTGTCTTGTTGATAGCCATGTTTTTGTGAAGAAATGTGCATCGGTGCCGCCCTCGCTTAGGAAGTCATGCATTTCTGTTTTATGTTTCACCATGTATCTTACATTTTGTAAGCTTCAGTGTGTCTGTTTTTCCTTGTAAGTTGTTGCCTATCCTTTCATGAGTCCCAGCCGCAGCGATGTTGGTAGGGTTTTTAATTCTTGGGATTCTCTCTTGTGTGAGGCTGTTTGTTGAGATTGTGGTTGGGGGCTCTGTCTCTTTGTTGAGGAGTTAAATTAAGTTGATGGAAGGGTTTCTTAGTTCTGGTTCATGGTGGTTGGTTGCTTGTTTTTACAAGTGGGCTTTTTTCCAGTGTGCGATTGGTTATGAATTCAAGTTTGCCCCTCATTCTTATTGGAGTCTTACGAAAGGCATTTACTGAGTTGCTGGGTTTTAAGTGTTTGGTTTGGTGTCCTGTTGGGGTCCAGGTTGGTTTGGGTGCTTGCTTGTGGGTTTGTCAGCTGTTTGTTTTCCGTTGAGTTGGAGTCGTGGATGGAGAGGTAGTGTGAAATGTAGTCTGTGTTCGCTCTTTTCTTGGTCTGTATCCTATGTCCATTTAGTGGTGTTCCCACTGGGTTTCTGGTGTTTTGAATTCTGGTGGGTGGTTTCCTTTCCGTTGGGGTGCAGCTTCCTTCCTGTTTCAGTTTTCTTTTCTTGTTTCTCTGTCTCTCTTGTATCAAGGTATGCTGGTGGTCTGTGTTTGTTTCTGGGTTGCATTTGTGATGTATTCCAGGGGCGAGTGCCCTCCTGGGTGTCTTTTTGTAACTCACTTAACTTAGATTCTGCACATTGGCACCTTTCTTGATTACATTTGGTGATGGTTTTGATTGCTTCAACGCTAAATCTTCCAAAGTCCATGTATTTTAACAGCCTGCATCCCGTGTGTGGTGTGGTCTCTGTTTTTCAGTCTTTCTTTTCATAAGCCTCTATGGCAAAATAATAAAACAAAAACTTAAAATGATTGTGTGATGCCTTAATCCATTAAAATCATATGTCAAATTAAAAACATTTTTGATACAATGTAATTTTATGAAGGAAAGAAAATGGCTTACAAATTGTTTGACAATGTAAGCACGGCAATGTGAACATAATTTCAGTGACAAGTTATAAATAGGGGGGGGGGGCGTGGCTAACTGCCATGTGAAGAGGACGTGCTCTGGGTGCGCTCCGTCCGATGCGATCAACATAAGCTGTTTTCTTACTTAAAATGTGAACCCCTGAAGCCAGCGGTCCTCCTCATCGAACGCTGCTACCCTCCTGCACCTGCTGGCTGCTTTTCCGAGCTCGTGGGCGCCCTACGGAGACCGAGCGGCCGCACGGAAAGTCGCTGCTGACCCGAGCCAAAATGGTGGCTCCCTCGCGCTGAGATACGCGGCAGCCCTTACACCAGTGCGGCGCCCGGGCCGCGGCGCCGCGCCAGCTGAGCCGAATAGACACGGTGCCTACGATCCTGCCCGTCCTGCGCTGGGAGCCAACTGGAGACACACGCGACTGGGTGCCCGGCCGAGAGTAGATGCCCTTCGACCACGAACATTGCCTCCAGAGCTGCTGACGGGTGGAGCTGCGCTAGCGGTGGGCCGAGTGGACGGGCCCGACAACGGCTCCAGTGTCTCGGGAGCCCCCCCCGCCCTGCTCCTCCTCACCAACCTGCGCGTGGGACCGGAGCTCTGGGACTGCTCCTGGGTCCCTCCGCCGAGCAGGGGACCCTGCAATACCTGACCGATCGGTGGAGGAGGCCGACAGAGGACACACGCGACTCAGCGCGCAGGCGGGGGGCGGTGCGGCCTGGGCGCTGCGCGCGGCCTGCCAAGAGCGGAGCCCCTGGAGCGGCGGCCGGAAAGAAGAGCGGAGGGCCCGGGCGTCGCTGGGCCCACAAGGTGAGCGGGGGGGAAAGCCCATCATTAGCAGGATCACCGGAGAGTGCCGTGCCTGCATTTCCCCCCCCCTTTAGCCCACCACTCCCACTGGGACCCCTGGGAGGGGCGCAACACCCCGAACAGCACACCCGGAACCCTGTGGGGCGGACTTGGACGTCTCTGCCGGGCCCCTGCACATATGCGCCCCTGCCCCGGTGTCGGCTAGGTGGGGCGTCCCGCCTCGTGGCGCGTGGGGCCTGCAGAGCGTGCCTCAGACTGTACCGGAGGCACAGAGGGCCCGGGTGCCATCACCACGGATCTCCCCCGAGCTCCCTACACGACCATTGCCCTAGGGAACCCTACCGTCAACGCCTTCGGTGGAGTTCACACGACCGCTCGGCCCTGCCGCGCTCCGACCACCCCGGGCCCAAGCTAGATAAGACAAAGATCCGGCTGGCCTTCCGCCATGTCCATCAAAGGGGCCAGGTCCAAACAGCGCCAAACCACCATTGATACCTTCACGGCTGGGGGACCCATAGCTTCCGAAACCTCTAACGGCACAATCATAGACGCACAGCCTGACCTCCCGGAAACGGCCACTGAACCTAGCAACCATATCCTTGAAGCTATTAAATTGTTCCAGACCATTATGGAGCACAAAATTGACGCGGTGGCCATAGACCTGGGCCTCCTACGCCAGGACGTCCGCTCCTTGGCCAACAGGACTGATACACTTGAGGCTCAGGTGCACGAAAACACTGAAACCAAAGTGGTGCTCCTCAAAGATGTTGATGAACTGCAGCAAAGAGTGAAGAACTTGGAGGAAAGGGCCGAGGAGGCAGAAGGGCGGGCACGCCGGAACAACATTCGCCTCCTGGGCCTACCAGAGGGCATTGAGGGATCCGACCCCACGAACTATGTGGAGAACCTAATACTACAGGAGATTGGCGCTGAGAAACTGTCCCAAGGCTTCACGATTGAAAGGGCCCATCGATCCCTCACTAAAAGACCCCCCCTGGCACCCCACCCAGACCGATAATAGCGAAGGTTCTTAATTACAGAGACCGGGAGACCATCCTGGCCTACTCACGGTCAGGCGGCCAGATCCTCAGAGACTCGGCCAAAATATCCATCTACCCCGACTACACCTTCCAGGTCCAATTGAAGAGGGCTCAATTCATACATACCAAAGCCAGATTGAAGGCCGCCGGACTGCGCTACATGCTCCTTTATCCCTCCAGATTGAAAGTAATACGCAACAACAAAGCCCACCTATTCGACACTCCATCTGAGGCCCGGGACTGGATGGATAGGGAACAGATCCCTGACATAGAGGTAAAGGGACAACGACCACGCTGAACCGCACCACAATTGCAGCGTTCGGGTCCGAGGACCCCCAGGGGCCCCTCCATGCAAGTGCCAGCTCGATACAGCTGAATAGATTCTTTGCAGCAAGGCACCAGAGTAGAACACTCTTCCACCCCCGGAATTTCCCTTTTTTTTGGGTATACACATACCCGCCCGTAGGGCACCAGGCGACCAATGCACGGTCTAACGGAGCGGAAACGGGATAGTCACAACGAGGGAGACCTCGCTCGACCTGTTTTTAGTTTGGGGTGTTTAAAGTTACGGGGGGGAGGGAAAACAGGAGTTGGCACGAATGTTAGGTGCGGGAAAAGGGAAACACCTAGACCACTGACGTCCACCATACACAGCACGAAGACCACACAGCCCCTAGGCCTGGCGACTCCCAAGCTACTGAGTAGGGGGATAGGGGGTGGTGGCTTTATAGTTAAGCACCTCTATAAAAAAGCACCAAGACCACTGAAATCCTCTACACTCCTCTTGCCACTAACACGGCCCCTACCTGTATCCCCAAATAGACGCTATACCTCCAATTACCCATGGCAGTTATGATAAATATCATTACGTGGAACGTCAGAGGCATGAATAGCTATGTGAAACAACGTCGCATCCACGCATACTTGAAAAGATGCAAGGCCGGGATTGCCATGCTTCAAGAAACACACCTATCCGCTGATAAACTAAAGGCTTTGGCCAAAACTTGGCGTGGGACCTTGATAGGATCCTCCTACTCCTCTTATGCAAGGGGAGTCTTGATATGGGTTGACCCGACCATCCCCTTCAGACTAACAAGCACAAAAACGGATGATGAGGGTAGGATGGTACTGGCGTGCGGCACCATCGAAGGCAGAGAGGCATGCCTAATTTGCACCTACGCACCCAACCATGACGCTACGGCTTTCTTCCATTCCCTGTACCCAAGGCTCAGCCCTTACAGGGACAGCGTCATGATCTGGGGAGGAGATCACAATTGCACTCTTGACCCTCTAAAAGACAGATCGGATAATAAACATACCCGCCTGTCCCCCCCGGCCAAAATTCTGTCCAAACTGACTAACCAGCTGTTACTCCGAGACTTGTGGAGAGAACTGCATCCGGACCAGCGAGTTTTTTCCTTTTACTCCCCTCCCCATGCTGTCCATACTAGGCTGGATTATTTGTTTGTAAGCCAAGAACAACAAGCTATGTTTGTTGACGCCCTTTACCTGCCCAGGGTGCTGTCGGACCATTCCCCGCTGCTGGCCACCTGGGAAGTATTCCCGCCTAGACCCCCGGTCCCTACTTGGAGGCTTAGAGCCGAAGCCCTTCACGACGCGACTTTCCGGGAACACATAAGTGACTGTACCGAGGGTTACTGGGAACGAAATTTGAATAGCGTCAGATACATAGGCACTGCATGGGAGGCATACAAGGTGGTCATGAGAGGAGAGATGATTGCGTCCATAGGTGGAGCCCGTAGATCCATCATATCCTCTCTGGAACGCTCGGAGGGGGAGCTGGGCGAATTGGAAAACAGGGCTGACTCAACCCCAGAACTCCTACAAAAAATAACCGACCTAAAGCTAACCTGTTTAACACACTGGGAATCCCTGGGTAAATTGAGTTACGCTAAACACATTGAAAGAACCCACGCCCTGGGAGACAAACCCGGGAAACTCCTAGCCTGGCTGTATAAAAGAGAACCCCCCCGAGCACCCATTTGCCAAATTCTTAAGCCAGATGGCACCACGGCACATACCCAAAAAGAAATCAACTCAGTCTTTTCAGATTTCTATCACAACCTGTACTCCGAGACCCCGCCCGTGGTTGATGCCAGTATTGAGGATGTCTTGGACATCATTGAGCTGCCTAAATTGGACTCACAGATGGCTGAAACACTAGACGAACCCATCACTGCCGACAAAGTAAAGGTAATCATTAGATCCCTCCCATCTGGAAAAGCCCCTGGTACCGATGGCCTCCCCGGAGAGTTTTACAAAACTTACGAGGAGACTCTGGCCCCTCTGCTGGCCCAGGTGTTTAATGAAGGTTATGAGCGCGGCACCCTCCCTGACACCATGAGGGAAGCCGTTATCATCCCCCTCCTCAAGCCTGGCAAGGAGGGTACGGACTGCGGCTCCTACAGGCCCCTTTCCATGTTAAACGTTGTCAGCAAGATCCTAACCTCCCTCCTAGCGAACAGATTGCGTAGGGTAATACCACACTTAATCCATCAGGATCAAACGGGCTATGTGCCCGGGCGCTCCATAACCGAGAACCTGCGGAGATTGCACCACGTTATATACAGTACGGAACTGAGGCCTCAGAAATACGCGGTTGCGTCATTAGACGCCACCAAAGCCTTCGATTCAGTGCGATGGAAATGGCTATATGCCACCATGGTAAAAATGGGAATAGGACCAGTTTTCTTGAAATGGACCAAATTGGTTTACACCAATCCATCTGCCGGGGTGCAGACCAACAAGACTTACTCTGATTCGTGGTCCCTCCACAGGGGCACCCGCCAGGGATGCCCACTATCCCCGATGCTATATATCATCGCCAACGAACCTGTGGCCGCATACCTCAGACAGGAATACGGAGATGGGGGCATTGAGATTGACGGGATAACCCACCTGGTCTCCATGTACGCCGACGATACCTTGTTATACTTACATAATCCCGAACACCTCTTGCCCTACATTCAAGAAACGCTAGAATGCTTCCGAAATCACACGGGAATTCGGATTAACAAAGACAAGTCCTGCCTCTACCCGCCAGCTGCACTATACAGGGAAGACTTCAGATCCCTGCCCCCTTTAGATCTTCCATGGCAGGTGACCTCCTTTAGATACCTGGGAGTCACTATACACCGTAACCCTCACACGGAACACATCCTCAACACGATTAGAGCTAAAGATGCCCTAGCAAAATCCATGGACTTCTGGGGGAAGCTTCCGCTCTCTATGGCCGGGAGAGCGGGTCTCCTCAAGATGGTAGCGCTTCCCCGCCTATTACACAATTTCACTAATGTTCCCTCCAACATCCCCTCCTCCTTCTTTAGAGACATTAATAAATTATGCAGGCAGTTCCTCTGGCAGGGGGGCAGGCACAGGGTAGCGCTGGAGACACTCCAAAGACCCTACGAAAGGGGAGGTCTGAAAGTCCCCAACTTCGAACTGTACTACCTTGAAAGCCAGCTAAGACACGTGATGCGATGGATGGCCGATGAGATCACTACAGACACCAGACTACTCCAACCAGCTCTGACCGGCCTCTTACTCAGAGACCTACTCTGGGTCAAGGAGGAGACCCTAAGGCAGTGCCCATACCTAGCGAAGCTCGGAACCCGGCTCTGGAGAAGGGCTTGCAGAACATTGGGGTCCCCGGATCCATACTCCCCACAGATCCCCATAGCAGCACTCATGGCCCATCGCCCATGGGGCCTACTGGAAACGCGTGCACAATGGAAACCCTGCGGGGTGGCCACCCTTGGAGACCTGGTTCAGGATCATGAAATCCTAACATTCTCCGACCTCAGCGAGGCCACGGAGCTACCAGCAGGACAATTCCTGCTCCACAGAGCAGTGATCCAGGCTATGAAAGACAGATGGCCTGTGGCGGCCATTCTTGCAACGGACGACGAGATTATAGAAACAATGTTAAACACCGCCGAGGGTGGCCACGAAACCTCGCGGCTCTATGAAGCTTTAATGTTAGGCACGACCAGGAATGACCTCAGGAGCAGAGGAAAGTGGGAATACGAACTAGGCCTTGAATTTGACGACAAAGAATGGGAAAGAGTAACCCTCTACCACAAGAAAATCTCCAGAAACGCCCGCTTACAACTTATCCAACTATACATCACCAACAGGGCTTACCTAACTCCGGAAACTATATCGAGTTTCAAGGGCGCCGCAATCCAGCTATGTCCTAAATGCAATGAGCCGAGGGCGGGAATGACTCACATGTTCTGGGGTTGCCCAGTGATACGCTCCTTTTGGACACAGGTACGGGAAAGGGTGGCAAAAGCAGATATCGAACTGGAGGTGCACGACCCCGCGGCCTGCATCCTGGGCAGATGCAGCCGTGACCACAGAAACAAGCCCCTAAACAGACTCAGAGACTTAATTTATATCATGGCGAAAAGACGCATAGCCATGAGTTGGAAGAGCCCCAGAGGCCCGATCGAAGCGCAATGGTGGAACGACCTCACAAAGTGGATAGCTGCCGAGACCGGAGCATGGGAAACCGCTGTCCATGAACAGAGGCTGGACTCCAGTGAGGAATTACACCGCTGGGTGTCGCTGACCGTGCCATTACTCCACCCCAGAGCGGTGGACGACCCCTCAGATGGATCGGCCAGCCCTGGCCTCTAAACTGGCTTGATACTGGACGGTGGAGTTGACCGGGGTCTTGTGGGTGGGGGAGGGGTGGAGGGTGGTATTGGGGAGGTTGGGGACGTGTAATACATATGCAGTACACGATAAGTTTATGGTCTGTTAATCTGTTGAAAATCAATAAAGAAAGTTTAAAAAAAAAATAAAGTTATAAATATAGATTAATTGCAGTCTCTAGTTACTCACCCTTATTTATTACAGATGAGAGCCTGTACATCAGAATTTCTACCTGTACTAGCCCCATATTACTGTAGAGAAGCAAGCATGGTTCAGGTGAATAACCAAAGGCAGTTAGATCAAGTTAATAATGGATTCATACCATGGGGAAGGGGAGGCTTCCGAGGCAGAGGCTTCCAGAATAATCAGGAACATTTCCAGGATTATCAAAGTGGATTTCAAAACGTAAAGAACGATGACCAAGGCATGCAGGGAGGGCAAATTAGGAGACCTCCTGTATATTGGACATGTGGAATGACAGGATACATTGCACACATGTGTGGAAGTCAAGGTTTCCTGCAAAACGGGCAATTCTCAACATGGGGGACCACATACCCGCCTGCAGACACTCAACAAAGTGAAGAGGGGTTTGCCCAAAATCAGACAGTACAGCAAACAGAAGCATTGAGAATGCAGCAATGCTTACAAGCACAGCAGTCAACAATGAGTCCCCTCACTGGGAGACTTGATGTGTTCAGTCCTATCAGTGACTCCCAATCCTCAAGAGGAACCGAGGGTTGACGTCACAATAGGGGGCAAATCTTTTTCTTTTTTAGTACACACGGGGGTAACACGGTCATGTATACAAGAGTGGACATTTACATTATCTGCGAATGCCATGAATGCTCAAGGTTTCACAGGAGCTACAAGTAGAGTTCTTTCTACAGACAAATTGCCAGTCTGTATAGGAGAATGTGATATGTCGGTACCCTTATTATTTTCGAGACAGACGCATGTTAATAAATATGGCTGAGATTTAATGACAAAGTTGAACATGACGATTTCATTTACTGATGAAGGCATACTATGTTAGACTCCAGGAATGCATTAATTAAACGTGAGTGAATTTGTTATGGCATTTACAGGACAAACGGCCATACGAGGAGTACCGTTTGAACCAGAGGTTTTTCACTATAGGGTATGCATTTTGTTAACATGGCTATCAGGTTTAGTGGGTAAAACGGTGAGAATATGAGTTTTTATTTAGGCCAAGGATACCTATGGATGAAGAGGGAGGATGCATCTTTCCCTTAGAATTACAAGCAGCTATAATATCAGGGGAACTAGCTATGCTTGGTGGAGTTGATTATGAAGGCAGACGATGGTGCACAGTGATTGGGGAGGGTTATAGATTGAATGACGTCACTGACAAGGATATGTTTAGAGACCATTCGTCAGATGACTAAGAAGTATTTGAAATGAGTATTACTTATTGGGTGAGAGCCATAAAGCATGAAGGATCCTCCAAAGATGATGCTAGCATTGAAACATCCTATGTTTTTTTGATGATTATTATCATTATAAACCACAGGCTACAGGCCCCTATGATGTAGGCCTATTGAAAGGGGCTGGGGAAGTTAAGATTAAACTGAAACCAGGAGCAATTTTACCTCGAGCAGGGCAGTATCCCATGTCTTGAGAGGCAGGTGAAGGAATTTTCAAGACGATATCCAGCATTATGGAACAAGGCATTTTAGTGACATCAGAGTTACCATGTAATACGTCAGTGTACCCTATGAAGAAAACTAAGGGGGGGCTGTGGCATTTAATTCAGGATTTACGCCCAATTAATCAGATTGTAGAGGCCGAATTCCCTCTAGTTCCTAATCCAGTGACAATCTTATGTAGTATCGCTGTTGATGCAAGATATTTCAAAGTGATTGACTTGAAAAATGTGTTTTTCTCAATCTCATTGCACAAGGATTCTCAAGATTTTACATCATTTAAGTTTTTTCAGACTAAGTTAAAAAACACGAGATTACCTCAGGGGTACTGAGAGTATCCATCAATTTTTTTGCAGATGGACTTAAGCAATATTGATTTGAAAAGTGTTTTATTGCAATATGTAGATGACATCTTAATCTGTAGCACCTCAGAGGAAGAGTGCAGACAGGACTCAGTTCAGCTAATGATTATTCTTGTAGAGAAAGGATATAAAGTTCACAAGAAGAAATTACAGTATTGCCAAGAGGAAGTGCTATACATAGGTCAGTTAATTTCGCATGAAGGAAAGAAAGTTACTGCTGAGAGAGCTGAGGCTATTTTAAAAACAGCAAATCCACATACGATAAAGCACATTACATTATGTTAAGTCCATTTCTATAGCGCACGGTCACCCCAAGGTATCTTGGCGCTGAGGGATAGGATCCGCAGCTAGAACCAGAGCAAGTGCTCAGCCTAAAATAAGTATTTTACGGCCTTTCTAAAGGCTAGGTAGTTTGATATTTTCTGAATGGTCAGGTGGAGTTCGTTCCACAACACCGCAACTGCTATAGAAAAGGCTTGATGTCCAATCCGTACCCACTGGTAGGTGGAGACAACCAGGCAGTCAGCCGAGGCAAAATGCAGTTCATGGCTGGGAGAGTAGGAAGAGAACTTTGCCTGGATATGTTCGGCACCCTGCTCATGGAGGGCGCGATGAACTATGCACAGTGCCTTAAAATCAATACGTTGGGTCACCGGGAGCCAGTGTAGTGCTAGAAGCACTGGAGATATGTGAGCTCTGTAGGTTGTGCCAGTTGCCATGCGTGCGGCTAGATTTTGCAATCTTTGCAACTGTTGGATCACGCCCTTCGGTTGAGCCAAATAAAGAGAATTGCAATAGTTTAGCCGGGATATCACCATGGCTGCTGCCACCACTGGTGAATGCAGGGGGGCAGGAATCATGGGAAGCACTTTCTTTAAGATTCCAAGCTGAAAGTGGCCATCTTGACATACAGCAGTCACTTGCTTGTCCATAGAAAGTGACGCAGATAATATCATACCCAGGTTTTTTATCTTGCTCACCGGCACACGGAGTGGCCCCAACGAAGAAGGCCAGAACGAGGACACCCAAAGTGTAGGATTACGAGGACAGCCCACCACCATCACCTCAGTTTTGTCACATGCAAATATTTTTCTCACTATGCAATTATGTGAGAGCATGGTTCATTGATTACAGTTCATATATAAGGCCCTATTTGCAGGCTCTGAAAAAAGCACAGGCAACTCAGGAAAGAATTGTCTGGACTGAGGACATGGAAAAAGGGTTTGATGAGTTAAAAAGGCAATTTGCACAGCTCCAGTTTTAGGGATTCCCAATTATGCTGATGAATTCTTATTTTTGCATATGAATGGCACAGTTATGACAGGAGTACTCACTGAGAGAACCACGTTGAGTTACAAGCCTCTAGCATATTACAGTGGGATTCTGGACCCAGTAATGAGGGGCCACTTTCCCTGCAAACAATCTTTGAGACCGCTGCGTTTGCCATTGCGAAGGCTACTAGCATAGTAATGGGATGTTCCATGATGTGATTTGTTGAACATGTTTTGTTTGCCATTTTGGAGAAACTCATGGGTATGTTGAATTTTCAAAGAGCTTCTGTCTATGAGGTAGTCATATCTAATCCAGCAATTAAAATAGTCAGATGCAGAATGGTGACCTTTGCCATGTTTATAGCGGAACCACTGGCAGAAGATGAGCATGTGCATGATTGTTCAAACTATGAGGAATTCTATGATCAGATCACGAGGGTAAAGGAAAATGCTTTGGCAGCTGGGGAGATTCTCTTGATTGACAGTTCTTCTAGAATCGATCAGAATGATAGACAGAGATATACAGGTGCCGCTGTGGTAAAGCACAGAGCCAATGGAGAATTGCATGACTACGTCTCACTTTTCAGCACAGTCTGCAGAATTAGTTACGCTGATTGTCACGCTCCAGAAAAATGCAGATAAAGGAAGTAACCGTGTACAGTGACTCCGCCTACGTGATGTTGATGGTACATGCAGGGCTAGCATGTTGGAAAAGGAGGTGCTACCTCTGAGGGGACAGCACTCTAGTGCAACATGCTGCCTTATTGGACAGACTTATTAGAGCACTACAACTCCCAGCAGCCATCACAGTAGTTAAATGCGCAGTTCACACTAAAGGAGCAGATTTTATCTCACATGGAAATCAAGCTGCAGACAAGGAAGCAAAACAAACTATATTCGGAAGAAATTATGAAATCTGATATGCCTGATGAATGAAAGAATGGTGGTGATAATGAGTGTGCATGAAACCTTTAATAACTTGTCTAAAACTCAGTTAATGGAAATTCAAGGGGAAGCGCTGCAGGATGAGAAAGACCTGTGGACGCGAAGGGGGTGTTCTTTAACTCCTTCTGAATCATTGTGGCGACAGGAAAGCACTGGTAAACCGGTGATGCCTGTAGCCTTATAAGGGTCGAGTTGGAACAGCTACACTACCTTGCGCATGTCACTCGAGAAGGTCTTGCAGCAACCATTGCAGAGGAATGGTTTGTTTGGAATTTGTTAGGCAACATTGCATTTTATGTAGTAAACTGCATTGTATGTCAAAAGTTTACTGCTGGGCACGCACTGTATACAGTTAGAGGAGTCATCCTGAGTCCTAATGGTCCCTGTCAGCATGTACACATCAACTATGTCGATATGCTGCAGGTCTGTAATGGATACAGATATATGATAGTGATAGTATATCCCTTATCAAGGTGTATTATAGCTGGTCTATGTACACATCCAGATTCCACCTGCGCAGCAACATTTTTAGTACGAGAAGTGTTTCCTAGATGGGGAATAGGTGAAGTATTAAGATCAGATAATGGCCCTCTTTTTTTTAATGAAGTCTTTGAACAGATACGCTTGTTGCTCAGTATAAAGCACAAGTTTTCATCAGTTTAACACCTGCAAGCGAACAAGATCTGTGAGAGACTCAATGGCTGGCTTAAAGAAAGAATAGCCAAATTGAATCTTACCCTGAAAAAAGGATCGTTGCATTTGCAACCACTGACATTGTATGCGTTGCAAAATCAGCCAGGTTCCGACCACCATCTTACACCCCATGAAACAGTGACAGGGAGGTGGATGAGGACACCCCTCACTCCTCTATATAGAAGTGATGCCCAGACAACAGCAGAAGTGTTAGGAAAGGAGTTACCTACTTAACATGTATGACTACAAGTATCTCTGTCATTTCAGATCAGCTCAAGCGGAAGGGGTGTGGGGCTCAGAACACAGATGGAGACCATGCAACAACTGGATTTAAAGAACTATGTATTCCCAAACTGTTTCCCGGTGATCAGATCTTGATTAGGAACTTTACACATAAATGGCATGAGCCACGCTTTAACAGCCTGTTTGTGGTAAAGGACGTAACGCCATCAGCAGTGAAAGTGCTAGGAAGGCGCACGTGGATATTTCTGGGAGACGTAAAGATCTACGCTGGAGAACCCTCTTCACCCCCACCCAATCGGAAGCAAGCATCGGGGAAGAACCTCAGCACATGCAGACGAGATCCATGACGAGGATGAAGGACGCAGACGGTGTCAAATAAATAGATAAAGAATACTTTGGACTGTGGCTAGTTTCAGGATACTCTTTTAAGCTGCTAAAAAAGAAGTGACAGAAGGCTATTTGTTTTTGAGCCACAGGAGCTTGCTAAAGATTGGACTGAGACACATTTAAGTCTTGCTCGAGAAGGAAAGATGCCAGATCTGGAGTTCCTTTTCGACGAATAGAAGAGGGATCAGTTCCCAGATTGCTTTCTCACAGTTACTTTTTGGAGGTACCCATGGTAGTGCTTGATGGCCACGTTCACATGATCGTTCTTACAGTTTTTCTGTTCTTTCTTTATGCATATCCTGCGCTTGTGGGGAGAACTAACATTCATCTGTTCCTGCAAGATCGTAAAAATGGCCCAATTGTGAGGAGATTGCTCGCAGCCATAATAGAGAAAATTCTCCAGCATCCTGAGTACAGTGGGGAAAACACAAATGCCCCTATCTGATGGGAATGCTCAGACTAGTAGGGTTGGTTTTCCATTATTTGATTGAGGAATGCCCACATCTTGTTGGAAGACAAATTGACGTTCGCACTTTGAGAGATCTGAGAAATACAGTGGCACTTAACAAATTTCTACGTGATATAATCAAACAGGTTGATCTATATTCTGAGAGAACACTGGGACAGCCCTGAATAAGACTTTTGGAGGAAGAGATCCAGCGCCTACTGTCTATAGTATTCTACTTCTTGCTGGAAATGCATCCACATTTTGTTTGGTGAAAGGAGGACTATTTTCTGTAAATCAGGAACCCTGTTAATCATCCTGCAATCAGCCAGCTGTTTGAAGAGCTTGTTGAGAAAATCAAGATATTGCCAGAGTATTGCATATTACCCAAATAAATTTAGATGTTTCCTTCCTTAAAAAAGAATGGGTAATATTGACAGCAACAATAATGTCGCTAATATTGAGAGGCCACCACGACAAGCAAGAAGCTACTGCTGTATGAAGTGGGCCTATCTATATGTTAACTATACATGCATCTTGTTTATTGTGATTCTTATTTCACTCACAATACATAATGCTTACTATTTGGATCCCAATAAAGCAAGTTATTACCCTGTTATGCTCACCTGGTCTCTGCAGGGGCGTTGGGGCACGGTTGGAGCCCTCCCTCGACTTGGCCCCACGGTGTCGGCTGTCTTCCCCAGCTGCTGCAGAGAATGTTGTTCTGGATGCTGGTATTGCCCCTGGGAGGAGAGGAGAGGAAATGAGGATGGCGTGGAGGTGTTACGAATTCCCTCGCCCCTTTCGTGCCAGAACGATATGCACAAGATCCTTCCCATGCAAGCTTACCTGTTATTTGCAATGCTGGGCTCTCCGTCCTGCTTCCTTCAGTAGGGGCGCGTAGAATGGACCTAGTTTCTTCACTGGCCCACGAAGTGGCGATCCAGACCGGCTGTGACCAATCCACTTGAAGGCTAAGTCTTTGGTTTTTCAATAATGTCTTTAGCAATGAGTCTTGACTTGGTGGTAAGCAATAATGATGTCTTGCAATGTCTCTGCTCTTTCCTATAGGTGTGAAGATGACGATCAGAAGAGTGAAGCGAATCCTGGGATTCCCCTGAGGATGATGGACTCTCAAGGTCACAGGTAAACTTGCCGCTATGATGGAAGTCAAAACTCAGGTAAGATACAGACCAGAGTTTGTGATTGTGAGATTTCTAACCTGTTGTGATCTTTTCCCTTGTAGGAGCGGTCCAACGGTGTGGAGCAGAGTCGCGAGGCTTGAAGACAGTTTGGTGGCTCCAGAGGAAGATACAGCAGAGAATCAGAGAAGAAGCGAAAGGCTCGCGCATCGCTGGAATTCCAAATCGGTAGAGAAGAGGCCCCGACTCCGATGGATTGCCAGTAGGGTGCGCGTACAGTGATGGAGTGGCTGAGATTGGGTAAGCGCACCTTCAGCGATGGAGCGACTGGAGTCAGGTAGGTACGCCTTCAGCGATGGAGCGACTGGAGTCAGGTAAGCGCACCTTCAGCGGTGGAGCAGCTGGAGTCAGGGGATATCTGGGACAGAAGGCTCGAGGCCCTTTTAGTGGTACATTCCTAGCAGCCAACCATACTCTATCCCCAATATGGTAATGTGGGGCTTCCCTTCTACATCTGTTAGCAAACTTCTTTTGTTGTTCCTTGGCGTTGGTCAAATTCCTGGTTGCTTCTTTTAGAGTTTGAGTAATTGTCTTATGTAGGGATGTAATTGCTGGCATTTCTAGCTCATGAAGCGGGTCAAAGGAGGACGTCCGGGGATGCCGACCTGTCATAATATAGAATGGGGTTTGTCCAGTACTGGTGTGGATGGAGTTATTGTATGCAAATTCAGTTAACCATAGAACGTCCTTCCAAGTTTTTTCGGTTTGCTGCAGGATGCATCTCAGGTATTGTTCCAGTGTCTGGTTAGTTCTTTCAGTTTGACCATCGGTCTGGGGATGGTGACTGGTGGAGAGGCAAAGGTCAATCTGCGCTATCTTGCAACAACTCCTCCAAAATGCTGAGACAAATTGCGTTCCTCGGTCAGAAACCAATACTGAAGGAAAACCATGTAGCTTGACTATCTGTTCTAGGAATACAGTTGCCAGAGCTCCAGCGGTCGGAGGTCCTTTGAGGGGAATAAAGTGTGCCATCTTGGAGAACAAATCTACCACCACTAAGATTGTGTTGAAGCCATCGCAGGGAGGTAACTCTGTAATAAAGTCCATGGATAATGTGTGCCAAGGGACTGGTGGTATAGCCAGTGGATGCAATAATCCTGCGGGACGTGACTTTTGGGATTTCTGTTGTGCACAAACTCCGCAGGTAATAATAAATTGGGCCACGTCTTTTCTCCAGGTTGGCCACCAATAACTTTTCCTGATTTTGGCTTGGGTCTTGGTAATTCCAGGGTGTCCCTCCACAAATGATTTGTGGTAATTTGCAATGATCTTGTTTTGAGTTTCTTCGTCCTTGATGTATAGCCTCCCCTGGAAATAGGGTAAGTTGTCCTTAATGGAGTACTGGTTCCCCTTGCGCAACCATTCTTGTTGGGCGGCTTGATCCATTTGAGACTGGAGGGCAATCTTTAGATCTTCCCAGCAGGCGGTTACAGCGATTTGATTTTGAATCCGTTCTTCTGGGATGATGGATACTGGTTCTGATGGCATAAAGGCATCCTTCTTTCACATTCGTGACAGATGCCTTTCCGTTACGCACTCCTGGCCGATACGTGATCATAAAAATCATACTCTGTGAAGAAGAGAGCCCAGCGAAACTGAGGGGAAGATTGGGCCTTGGCAGTTTTCAAATATTGTAGATTACGGTGATCTGTAATAATGGTGACAGTATGTCTAGCTCCTAGGAGATAGTGTCTCCAAGTTTTGAGAGCTCCTTTGATCGCCAATAATTCTTTGTCGGTTATGGCATAGTTCTTTTCTGGCGCTGTAAACTTGCGAGACCAAAATGCTATGGGGTGTAACTGTCCCGTGTCTGGTTCCTTCAGCGATAATACTGCCTCCATGGCCACACTGGAGGCATAGGTCTCAACGATATAGGGCAGATCGGGTCGAGGATTGCCGAAGAACGGGTGCTGAGGTGAAAACCGATTTTAATTCCAGAAAGGCCTTTTCTTTCTTGGGACCAATGAAACTTCTTATTCTTTTTGAATAAAGAAGTAATAGGGTGCACGATTTGGGAAAATCCTGGAAATAATCGCCGGAAGAAATTAGCAAATCCGAGTACGCTTTGTACTCCCTTGACCGATGTCAGGGACGGCCACTGAAGAATAACCTCTACCTTACAAGTGTCCATGTGCACCCCTTGTGGGGTAGACATGAAGCCCAGGAACTCGACTTCCGTGACGTGGAAGGAGCATTTTTCCAGTTTGGCAAATAGTCAATGTTGGCAGAGGTTTTCCAGAACAGCTTGCACATGTCCCACGTGGTCTTCTTTGGATTTTGAATAGATGAGAATGTCATCGATGTAAACTAGAACACACAAATACAATAATTCGTGGAGTACATAGTTCATAAAGAACTGAAATGCTGCTGGTGCGTTGCATAGACCAAAGGGCATAACCTGGTACTCAAAAAGTCTGTACTTGCTTCTGAATGCATTTTCCCATTCGTCGCCTTTTTTCACTCTTACCAAATGGTAAGCTCCCTGTAGGTCCAGTTTTGTATAGATTCGTACATTCTAAATAAAGAGAATTGCAATAGTTTAGCCGGGATATCACCATGGCTGCTGCCACCACTGGTGAATGCAAGGGGGCAGGAATCATGGGAAGCACGTTCTTTAAGATTCCAAGCTGAAAGTGGCCATCTTGACATACAGCAGTCACTTGCTTGTCCATAGAAAGTGACACAGATAATATCACACCCAGGTTTTTTATCTTGCTCACCGGCACACGGAGTGGCCCCAACGAAGAAGGCCAGAAAGAGGACACCCAAAGTGTAGGATTACGAGGACAGCCCACCACCATCACCTCAGTTTTGTCACATGCAAATATTTTTCTCACTATGCAATTATGTGAGAGCATGGTTCATTGATTACAGTTCATATATAAGGCCCTATTTGCAGGCTCTGAAAAAAGCACAGGCAACTCAGGAAAGAATTGTCTGGACTGAGGACATGGAAAAAGGGTTTGATGAGTTAAAAAGGCAATTTGCACAGCTCCAGTTTTAGGGATTCCCAATTATGCTGAGGAATTCTTATTTTTGCATATGAATGGCACAATTATGACAGCAGTACTCACGCAGAGAACCACGTTGAGTTACAAGCCTCTAGCATATTACAGTGGGATTCTGGACCCAGTAATGAGGGGCCACTTTCCCTGCAAACAATCTTTGAGACCGCTGCGTTTGCCATTGCGAAGGCTACTAGCATAGTAATGGGATGTTCCATGATGTGATTTGTTGAACATGTTTTGCTTGCCATTTTGGAGAAACTCATGGGTATGTTGAATTTTGAAAGAGCTTCTGCCTATGAGGTAGTCATATCTAATCCAGCAATTAAAATAGTCAGATGCAGAATGGTGACCTTTGCCATGTTTATAGCGGAACCACTGGCAGAAAATGAGCATGTGCATGATTGTTCAAACTATGAGGAATTCTATGATCAGATCACGAGGGTAAAGGAAAATGCTTTGGCAGCTGGGGAGATTCTCTTGATTGACAGTTCTTCTAGAATCGATCAGAATGATGGACAGAGATAAACAGGTGCCGCTGTGGTAAAGCACAGAGCCAATGGAGAATTGCATGACTACGTCACACTTTTCAGCACAGTCTGCAGAATTAGTTACGCTGATTGTCACGCTCGAGAAAAATGCAGATAAAGGAAGTAACCGTGTACAGTGACTCCGCCTACGTGATGTCGATGGTACATGCAGGGCTAGCATGTTGGAAAAGGAGGTGCTACCTCTGAGCGGACAGCACTCTAGTGCAACATGCTGCCTTATTGGACAGACTTATTAGAACACTACAACTCCCAGCAGCCATCACAGTAGTTAAATGCGCAGTTCACACTAAATGAGCAGATTTTATCTCACATGGAAATCAAGCTGCAGACAAGGAAACAAAACAAACTGTATATTCGGAAGAAATTATGAAATCTGATACGCCTGATGAATGAAAGCATGGTGGTGATAATGAGTGTGCATGAAACCTTTAATAACTTGTCTAAAACTCAGTTAATGGAAATTCAAGGGGAAGCGCTGCAGGATGAGAAAGACCTGTGGACGCGAAGGGGGTGTTCTTTAACTCCTTCTGAATCATTGTGGCGACAGGAAAGCACTGGTAAACCGGTGATGCCTGTAGCCTTATAAGGGTCGAGTTGGAACAGCTACACTACCTTGCGCATGTCACTCGAGAAGGTCTTGCAGCAACCATTGCAGAGGAATGGTTTGTTTGGAATTTGTTAGGCAACATTGCATTTTATGTAGTAAACTGCATTGTATGTCAAAAGTTTACTGCTGGGCACACACTGCATACAGTTAGAGGAGTCATCCTGAGTCCTAATGGTCCCTGTCAGCATGTACACATCAACTATGTCGATATGCTGCAGGTCTGTAATGGATACAGATATATGATAGTGATAGTATATCCCTTATCAAGGTGTATTATAGCTGGTCTATGTACACAACCAGATTCCACCTGCGCAGCAACATTTTTAGTATGAGAAGTGTTTCCTAGATGGGGAATAGGTGAAGTATTAAGATCAGATAATGGCCCTCTTTTTTTAATGAAGTCTTTGAACAGATAAGCTTGTTGCTCAGTATAAAGCACAAGTTTTCATCAGTTTAACACCTGCAAGCGAACAAGATCTGTGAGAGACTCAATTGCTGGCTTAAAGAAAGAATAGCCAAATTGAATCTTACCCTGAAAAAAGGATTGTTGCATTTGCAACCACTGACATTGTATGCGTTGCGAAATCAGCCAGGTTCCGACCACCATCTTACACCCCATGAAACAGTGACAGGGAGGTGGATGAGGACACCCCTCACTCCTCTATATAGAAGTGATGCCCAGACAACAGCAGAAGTGTTAGGAAAGCAGTTACCTACTTAACATGTATGACTACAAGTATCTCTGTCATTTCAGATCAGCTCAAGCGGAAGGGGTGTGGGGCTCAGAACACAGATGGAGACCATGCAACAACTGGATTTAAAGAACTATGTATTCCCAAACTTTTTCCCGGTGATCAGATCTTGATTAGGAACTTTACACATAAATGGCATGAGCCACGCTTTAACAGCCTGTTTGTGGTAAAGGACGTAACGCCATCAGCAGTGAAAGTGCTAGGAAGGCGCACGTGGATATTTCTGGGAGACGTAAAGATCTACGCTGGAGAACCCTCTTCACCCCCACCCAATCGGAAGCAAGCATCGGGGAAGAACCTCAGCACATGCAGACGAGATCCATGACGAGGAAGAAGGACGCAGACGGTGTCAAATAAACAGATAAAGAATACTTTGGACTGTGGCTAGTTTCAGGATACTCTTTTAAGCTGCTAAAAAAAGAAGTGACAGAAGGCTATTTGTTTTTGAGCCACAGGAGCTTGCTAAAGATTGGACTGAGACACATTTAAGTCTTGCTCGAGAAGGAAAGATGCCAGATCTGGAGTTCCTTTTCGACGAATAGAAGAGGGATCAGTTCCCAGATTGCTTTCTCACAGTTACTTTTTGGAGGTACCCATGGTAGTGCTTGATGGCCACGTTCACATGATCGTTCTTACAGTTTTTCTGTTCTTTCTTTATGCATATCCTGCGCCTGTGGGGAGAACTAACATTCATCTGTTCCTGCAAGATCGTAAAAATGGCCCAATTGTGAGGAGATTGCTCGCAGCCATAATCGAGAAAATTCTCCAGCATCCTGAGTACAGTGGGGAAAACACAAATGCCCCTATCTGATGGGAATGCTCAGACTAGTAGGGTTGGTTTTCCATTATTTGATTGAGGAATGCCCACATCTTGTTGGAAGACAAATTGACGTTCGCACTTTGAGAGATCTCTGAAATACTGTGGCATTTAACAAATTTCTACGTGATATAATCAAACAGGTTGATCTATATTCTGAGAGAACACTGGGACACCCCTGAATAAGACTTTTGGAGGAAGAGATCCAGCGCCTACTGTCTATAGTATTCTACTTCTTGCTGGAAATGCATCCACATTTTGTTTGGTGAAAGGAGGACTATTTTCTGTAAATCAGGAACCCTGTTAATCATCCTGCAATCAGCCAGCTGTTTGAAGAGCTTGTTGAGAAAATCAAGATATTGCCAGAGTATTGCATATTACCCAAATAAATTTAGATGTTTCCTTCCTTAAAAAAGAATGGGTAATATTGACAGCAATAATAATGTTGCTAATATTGAGAGGCCACCACGACAAGCAAGAAGCTACTGCTGTATGAAGTGGGCATATCTATATGTTAACTATACATGCATCTTGTTTATTGTGATTCTTATTTCACTCACAATACATAATGCTTACTATTTGGATCCCAATAAAGCAAGTTATTACCCTGTTATGCTCACCTAGTCTCTGCAGGGGCGTTGGGGCACGGTTGGAGCCCTCCCTCGGTTTGGCCCCACGGTGTCTGCTGTCTTCCCCAGCTGCTGCAGAGAATGTTGTTCTGGATACTGGTATTGCCCCTGGGAGGAGAGGAGAGGAAATGAGGATGGCGTGGAGGTGTTACGAATTCCCTCGCCCCTTTCGTGCCAGAACGGTATGCACAAGATCCTTCCCATGCAAGCTTACCTGTTATTTGCAATGATGGGCTCTCCGTCCTGCTTCCTTCAGCAGGGGTGCGTTGAATGGACCTAGTTGCTTCACTGGCCCACAAAGTGACGATCCAGACCGGCTGTGACCAATCCACTTGAAAGCCAAGTCTTTGGTTTTTCAATAATGTCTTTAGCAATGAGTCTTGACTTGGTGGTAAGCAATAATGATGTCTTGCAATGTCTCTGCTCTTTCCTATAGGTGTGAAGATGACGATCAGAAGAGTGGAGCGAATCCTGGGATTCCCCTGAGGATGATGGACTCTCAAGGTCACAGGTAAACTGGCCGCTATGATGGAAGTCAAAACTCAGGTAAGATACAGACCAGAGTTTGTGATTGTGAGATTTCTAACCTGTTGTGATCTTTTCCCTTGTAGGAGCGGTCCAACGGTGTGGAGCAGAGTCCCGAGGCTTGAAGACAGTTTGGTGGCTCCAGAGGAAGATACAGCAGAGAATCAGAGAAGAAGCGAAAGGCTCACGCATCGCTGGAAGTCCAAATCGGTAGAGAAGAGGCCCTGACTCCGATGGATTGCCGGTAGGGTGCGCATACATCGATGGAGTGGCTGAGATTGGGTAAGCGCACCTTCAGCGATGGAGCGACTGGAGTCAGGTAGGTACGCCTTCAGCAATGGAGCGGCTGAAATCAGGTAAGCGCACCTTCAGCGGTGGAGCGGCTGGAGTCAGGGGATATCTGGGACAGAAGGCTCGAGGCCCTTTTAGTGGTACATTCCTAGCAGCCAACCATACTCTATCCCCAATATGGTAATGTGGGGCTTCCCTTCTACATCTGTTAGCAAACTTCTTTTGTTGTTCCTTGGCGTTGGTCAAATTCCTGGTTGCTTCTTTTAGAGTTTGAGTAATTGTCTTATGTAGGGATGTAATTGCTGGCATTTCTAGCTCATCAAGCGGGTGAAAGGAGAACGTCCGGGGATGCCGACCAGTCAAAATATAGAATGGGGTTTGTCCAGTACTGGTGTGGATGGAGTTATTGTATGCAAATTCAGTTAACCAGAGAACGTTCTTCCAAGTTTTTTCGGTTTGCTGCAGGATGCATCTCAGGTATTGTTCCAGTGTCTGGTTAGTTCTTTCCGTTTGACCATCGGTCTAGGGATGGTGACTGGTGGAGAGGCAAAGGTCAATCTGCGCTATCTTGTAACAACTCCTCCAAAATGCTGAGACAAATTGCATTCCTCGGTCAGAAACCAATACTGAAGGAAAACCATGTAGCTTGACTATCTGTTCTAGGAATACAGTTGCCAGAGCTCCAGCGGTCGGAGGTCCTTTAAGGAGAATAAAGTGTGCCATCTTGGAGAACAAATCTACCACCACTAAGATTGTGTTGAAGCTGTCGCAGGGAGGTAACTCTGTAATAAAGTCCATGGATAATGTGTGCCAAGGGACTGGTGGTATAGCCAGTGGATGCAACAATCCTGCGGGACGTGACTTTTGGGATTTCTGTTGTGCAGAAACTCTGCAGGTAATAATAAATTGGGCCACGTCTTTTCTCCAGGTTGGCCACCAATAACTTTTCCTGATTTTGGCTTGGGTCTTGGTAATTCCAGGGTGTCCCTCCACAAATGATTTGTGGTAATTTGCAATGATCTTGTTTTGAGTTTCTTCGTCCTTGATGTATAGCCTCCCCTGGAAATAGGGTAAGTTGTCCTTAATGGAGTACTGGTTCCCCTTGCGCAACCATTCTTGTTGGGCGGCTTGACCCATTTGAGACTGGAGGGCAATCTTTAGATCTTCCCAGCAGGCGGTTACAGCGATTTGATTTTGAATCCTTTCTTCTGGGATGATGGATACTGGTTCTGATGGCATAAAGGCATCCTTCTTTCCCATTCGTGACAGATGCCTTTCCGTTACGCGCTCCTGGCCGATACGTGATCATAAAAATCATACTCTGTGAAGAAGAGAGCCCAGCGAAGCTGACGGGAAGATTGGGCCTTGGCAGTTTTCAAATATTGTAGATTACGGTGATCTGTAATAATGGTGACAGTATGTCTAGCTCCTAGGAGATAGTGTCTCCAAGTTTTGAGAGCTCCTTTGATCGCCAATAATTCTTTGTCGGTTATGGCATAGTTCTTTTCTGGCGCTGTAAACTTGCGAGACCAAAATGCTATGGGGTGTAACTGTCCCGTGTCTGGTTCCTTTAGCGATAATACTGCCTCCATGGCCACACTGGAGGCATAGGTCTCAACGATATAGGGCAGATCGGGTCGAGGATTGCCGAAGAACGGGTGCTGAGGTGAAAGCCGATTTTAATTCCAGAAAGGCCTTTTCTTTCTCGGGAGACCAATGAAACTTCTTATTCTTTTTGAATGAAGAAGTAATAGGGTGCACGATTTGGGAAAATCCTGGAAATAATCGCCGGTAGAAATTAGCAAATCCGAGTACGCTTTGTACTCCCTTGACCGATGTCAGGGACGGCCACTGAAGAATAACCTCTACCTTACAAGTGTCCATGTGCACCCCTCGTGGGGTAGACATGAAGCCCAGGAACACGACTTCCGTGACGTGGAAGGAGCATTTTTCCAGTTTGGCAAATAGTCAATGTTGGCAGAGTTTTTCCAGAACAGCTTGCACATGTCCCACGTGGTCTTCTTTGGATTTTGAATAGATGAGAATGTCATCGATGTAAACTAGAACACAAAAATCCAATAATTTGTGGAGTACATAGTTCATAAAGAACTGAAATGCTGCTGGTGCGTTGCATAGCCCAAAGGGCATAACCTGGTACTCAAAAAGTCTGTACTTGGTTCTGAATGCATTTTTCCATTCGTCGCCTTTTTTCACTCTTACCAAATGGTAAGAGCGCTGAAGAGGCTGGAGATTTGGACAGACGGATGAACCCATTAGCTAAATACTGGTCTAGTACGTTATTAGGTACTGGTTTTCCTACTCAGTCAGAGCGTAGATTCTGCTGCAGGGAACTTGTGCTCCGGTGACCATATCGATTTGACAGTCATAGGTTCTGTGGGGCGGTAGGGTATTAGCTTGTTCCTTTTGGAATACGTCCAGAAAGTCTTGATATTCGGAAGGTAGTGAACCAACAATTCCTAGAATGGATTTTCCTTCGAGCTGTACTTTCCTCCCCTCCCTGTGGTAACAACGTTTTGCACATTCCTGAGGGAAGGTCAACTTCCTGGTGCGCCAGTCAATCCATGGGTTATGGGTTTCAAGCCACGGCATTCCGAGGATCATTTGGAACTGGGGAGCCCCTATAAGGTGAAACAAAATGCTTTCCTGATGACCATCCTGACATGTCAGCATTACTTTCTCGGTGTGTTGAGTTACTGGTTCCGAAGACAGCTGTGAGCCATCCATGGCAGTGACATTTTCTGAGCGTGGTTTTTGCTTAAGTGGCAGGCCTATCCGTGTGGCCAAATCCTGATAGATATAATTCCCCACCACACCACTATCAACAGAGGCTTCCAGGGCATGGATTCTTGATGGCTGTTGGTGGTGGGTTAGAAGCACCGGGATGACTAGGTGGGAGGTCTGTTCAGCTTTCTTGATTCTGCTCGACAAGTGGACTCCTACACATGCCGGGCGTCTGAGTTTTCTAACCCCTGTTCCTTTGCTTTGGTTTCATTATCCACGGCCCCTACCACTTTCTTGGTGGGTTTAACAGGGCAATCGCGCAAGAAATGTCCAGCCTTGCCGCAATATAAACAAAGTTGCTGCTGTCTCCTCTTTTGTCTCTCCGTCTTGGAAATGGGAGCTCGCAACCCCCACCCCCCGATCTGCATAGGTTCGGTAGCTTCATCAGCCTTGGTTTGACTGTCCCGCGGTTGCAGGTAAACTGACCTCCCTTCTGCCCGTGTGCGATCCATTTTTCGTTCTTGAAGACAATGGTTCAATTGTACGGTTCGGTTAATATATTCCGCACAACCCTCAGGCGGATTGACCACTTGAGCTAGCACATCTTTTAACTCCCCCCATAGCCCTCAGTGAAATAGTGTGGTTCTTTTCTCTTCCGGCCAATTAGTCTGTGCAAGGAGGCGGTTGAAGGTGGCAATGTAAGTTAATAGGTCATGGTTCCCTTGTCTAAGAGATAGTAACTCGTTGTCTAATGCTTGTCCTTGGGTGTGCCTGGCAGTTTTTCCAATTCCCGTTGGAATTCCCCAAAGTTCTGAAGTATTGGATCATCCTGGGCCACCAATGGGATGGACCAGTCGGCTGCACAACCTCCCAAATAGGAAAGTACAAAAGCCACCCTTGCGCTGTTGTCAGGGAAAGCTCCTAGTCGACACAAGAAGTGGAGGCGACACTGGTTCATAAACACAGTGTATTTGTTCGGGTCACCGAAGAAGCGTTCAGGTGGAGCCAGGGGAACAGTCCCCGGGAGTACCACTTGCACTGGAGGTGATGGCTGGGGCAACGGAGTTGGCGTGATTCCGGGTAACGGAGTTTGTCCTGCTTGTGCTTGAAGCATCTGCTTTGCCAGATCATCCGTCCGCTCTTGGGTTACTGTGAGGTCTCTCCTCAAGGCATTAGTCTCTTGCCTTGAGGCATGTACTTCAGCCCGCAGCTCCCCCAGAGGTTGGGCTAATTGGTCTGTTTCAGAGGTCTCCATTACACCCAGGCAGATATTCAGAGAGGCTTTGCGTTCTGTTACGCTCATCTAGTCTCTGCGGGGGTGTTGGAGCACGGTTGGAGCCCTCCCTCGACTTGGCTCCCTGGTGTCTTCCCCAGCTGCTGCGGAAAATGTTGTTCTGGATGCTGGTATTGCCCCTGGGAGGAGAGGAGAGGAAATGAGGAAGGCACGGAGGTGTTACGAATTCCCTCGCCCCTTTCGTGCCAGAACGGTGTGTGCAAGAGCCTTCCCATGCAAGCTCACCTGTTATTTGTAATGCTGGGCTCACCGTCCTGCTTCCTTCAGCAGGGGTGCGTTGAATGGACCTAGTTGCTTCACTGGCCCACAAAGTGGCGATCCAGACCGGCTGTGACCAATCCACTTGAAGGCTAAGTCTTTGGTTTTTCAATAATGCCTTTAGCAATGAGTCTTGACTTGGTGGTAAGCAATAATGATGTCTTGCAATGTCTCTGCTCTTTCCTATAGGTGTGAAGATGACGATCAGAAGAGTGGAGCGAATCCTGGGATTCCCCTGAGGATGATGGACTCTCAAGGTCACAGGTAAACTGGCCGCTATGATGGAAGTCAAAACTCAGGTAAGATACAGCCCGAGTTTGTGATTATGAGATTTCTAACCTGTTGTGTTCTTTTCCCTTGTAGGAGCGATCCGACGGCATGGAGCAGAGTCCGGAGGCTTGAAGACATTTCGGTGGTTCCGGAGGAAGATACTGCAGAGAAGCGGAGAAGAAGTGAAAGGCTCCCGCGTCGCTGGATGTCTGAATCGGTAGAGAAGAGGCCCTGACTCTGACGGAATGCCGGTAGGGTGCGTGTACAGCGATGGAGAGGCTGAGATCGGGTAAGTGCACCTTTGGCGATGGAGCGACTGGAGTCAAGTAGGTACGCCTTCAGCGATGGAGCGGCTGAAGTCAGGTAAGCGCACCTTCAGCGGTGGAGTGGCTGGAGTCAGGTAGGTACGCCTTCAGCGATGGAGCGGCTGAAGTCAGGTAAATAAGATGGTCTTCAGAGCTGGAGTACCAGAATCAAGGTGAGATACGGCAGTGAGTGTCACGCTGCAAAGCGGAATAACGCGAAGCAAGGGCATGTGGTTGGGCTGGACTTATATAGGCTGGCTCCGGCCCCTCCCTTTAGCCACGCCTTGTGGCTCCACCTTGCCTCGCCCAAGGATTCCAGCACGTGCCTCCCAATGCTGTTCTATGGCCACGCCCAGCCCTGATGCACGTGCTTTAGGCACAGAGTGTTCCAAGCATACATTTCTATGAGCCTGGCACCAAAGACACCAGGACTGGGTCCAAGTGGCCCCTGGGGGTGATGAAGGCCTGGGCCCTTGCGCCCCATGGCCATGACAGATTCCTGTGCATCTTCCTATGCAGAAGGAGGGTATAGATGTGGCAACTGCCAGGCAACCACGACCTTATGTAATTGTCCCTACTCTAAAGGTACATTCAAAGGCACCTAGTTCTGTGATCGATACATCTAGGCTTCCTTTTGGGGGAAGGTCACGTATGGAGATTATACAGGACTCTTTTATGACTTCATATTATGTTAATAGGATGAGGCTTTTGGAACATTCTCCTACACAGATAGTACATGTAAAAACACCAAGTCCACTGACAAACATTTCAGTAATTGGTCCAGTAAGAAGGAATTATGCTGACATACTTCATGAGATGATTATAGGAGCTCATAAGAAAAGACAGACCTAAGAGGAGTGCTAGGGAAGATGATCATGAGTTGAATGATTACCTGTATAGTGCAGCACACCTGGGGAATAACATATGGTATCAGCATATGGAAGAAGTGGGAAGGAGAATGCTTTGTATGTGCACTCCTGCCTTATAGAATGGGGAAGCCTAAGATCTTCCTAGCTAATGAAATAGACATCCAGACAGCACATTGTCTATCACACAACACTCTGCTGTACAAGAGGTAATTTCATGGGCCGAAGAGCTTACCTCAAATGGGCACTGAATGGACAGATCAGAAGAAGATGATTATTGTCATGCACCTGGACCAAGGAACTGGCTGTCTGGCAAAGACACAGGCTTATGTATGTCTCTAGCCCCTTCCAAGATGGCCCCCAGGCTGAACCAGGCTGTGACATTCAACATGGCCCCTAGAGGGCCACTGTGTTAGTTTCTATGGTGGTCTAGTGGTTCTGGGTGGGCCCAGGGGTATATAAACCCTGCCCCAGCATGACGTGTCAAGGTATCGCGTTTACAGATCTGCACTACGTGGGAAGCCAGAGTCTTCACTACGCAGGTCAAGATCTGCTACTTACCTGAATGCGGGTTGCGGAACTCTTCTGACTTCTTCTGCAAATCTTCTGACTTCTTCTGCAACACCTGCTGGATTCCACCCCCGCGACGAAGTTCTGCAACCTCTGCACCTGAAAAAGAAAGAAAAGACATATGGTAAGTGGCAGTCTCGTCATATAACCCCCCCCCCCCGCCACCCTCGCCATATCTTACCTGGACAATATATATCAGCAGCAGTGCCCGTCTTCTCCCACGCCAACCTCTTCCATCAGCATACCAACCCTAGGAAGAAAGCAGAGAATAGAGTAAGGCAGCGCAGTAGCAGGCACAAGGACATTTTACCCACTAACTAGTGGAGAGGTGCCTATAACTAATACTATAACACAACTGAAGGCGGATTGGGGGGGGGTCGCAGCAGGCCTCGGCGCCCATTTCACTAGTGGAGCAACTGGTAAACCACCACGCCTCAGTGAAGGAACTGGAGGCGAGTGAACCGGGGGAACTAACTAATACTCAGTGAAGGAACTGAGTAGGACTGGTACTAGCCCAGTGAGGAAACCAGGCTAAAGCATCAACATCAGTAAAGAGACTAAGATACTTGGTGCAACACGCCTTAGAGGCACAACATACGAGTGATCCAGATCCTCTACCTCCAGGCCACTCTTGCCCCTATGACCGCTGGGTGAGCTCACCTGCAGCGAGCAGAGTGGAGGGAGTGTTTTGGGCATCATCAGAAGGCGTTTAGACTGGACCAGAGTTTGCCGACAGACCGGACCAGGCACTCCTGCAGGGCCTCAGAGGTAAGCGTTACAATTATGTCCAGGACACAAAGACTAGGCTAAGAACTCATACTAAGAATCAGGTGATCAGTTATGAAAAGCCTGGAGTAAAAGGAGCTGGAATTAGATAAACAGAAGACTGAGAGTCCAGGAAAATCTGCAGAAGAAATTTGTAAATGGAAGAACAGAGGCCAGATGCAGATTTGGGGATCAGTGCTTTCACCAGATGGATGGGAAGGAGGAGTGGTTATCTGGAGATCCTACGTGGTTTCTATCAGCAACCATTGACAAAGTGGCTGAGACTTACCAAACTACTGACATGGGTCGAAGATAAAGGAGAACCTTTGCAAATAGTGCCTTTGGAAAGTGCAAAGTTGTGCTTCAGAAACAATGGCCTAAGAAAAGTCGGAGAAAACCAGAACTGTGGAATAATCTTTGATGTACCAGAAATGAGCATTGGAACAGCAGTGATAATGGATCACTACTGGGCGTGTGGATCCAGAGCTTACATGAAGCTGCCGAAGGAACGGGGAGGACGATGTTCCATAGTAAATGTTCATGTTCCAGCGTTGGTGATTCCTAAAGGTGAGAAACATTGGAAGCTTTCCTAAAACAGACACTCACTTGAGGAAGAAGAGATCTGTAGAGCTGATAAGTAGAATGAAGAGCGAATTATTTCTCAGCCAAGTCAATAGACGTCTTTGATTCTATCCCATATGAGCACAGATTGTTCAGCCAGACTTCATCGATATTGACGTTGATCTTCATGCCAAGGATTCAGACTGCAGCAAATACTAAATGGCTGCAGATCACCACATGGGAGTTGTTGCAGACAATCAACACTACTATAAAGGGATTTAATGCTATCAGGGAAGAGCTGAAAGCCATACAACTGATGACTCTTCAGAACAGATACGTCCTAGACCTGATCACAGCTTTGGATGGAGGGGTTTGTATAAAAATTGCATAATCATGTTGCACATATTTACCTTCTCATGATGACGAGAATGGCACCTTGACAGAGGCCATAGAGATGCTGACGAAGCTGCACATCCAAATGGTGGACGAAGTGGAGAACATTACTGATGATAGCTGGTTTGGTAAGGTCTTTTCTTGGGTTCCACAATAGATGGCAGATATGTTCAAATTTCTTGGAGCCCAGATAGTGATGGTATTGCTTGGATTCTGATGATTAGGATTATAATCTCACAATGCAAGAAGACTGCAAAGAAAGCCATAGGGATGACAATCATGATTGATGTTGAGTCAGGATAGAACACTAGAGAGCTGACAGATAAAGAAATCAGAGATTTCGTGAAGGCCATCCTCCAGGCACCCGAGGGCTGCATGGGCAGCTGGTGCTGCACAGGAGCCAGAGGCGCTGAAACTAAGGGTGGAGTGGCCGTGGGCGCTAGCAACAGAACCGGAGGGAGAATGACAAAGATCCCCTCTTGAGGACAATGCCCCTCTGGAGACCTCATGAGGGTGATGGCTTTTCAAGAAAACCCCTCTTCACAGGCCGGTGGAGCACCTGGAGGCGCGGGGCTTTTAGGGTGCTGAGGCCTGAACCCACTCTGTCTTCTGTCTGCAAGGTGTATCGGTCCTGCAATGTTGAAGGGTATTCTGTGGGCCCCGTACCCAGTGAAGACCAGTCCCACCTGGAAACTCGTTCCCCTACATGTTCCTGAAAGGGGGATGGTGTTGGACGAGCCGCCATTTTATCTGGCCTGGCAGCCATTTTGTTGGGTTGCATACCATGCGCCTGTATCTGGGTGCTTGCGGCGTTGGGCCCCGTCTCTTCCAAGACTCCTGGCGGTGTAGGTTGAGGCCTACCTTGCACCTCAGGGTGGCGACTGGTAGGCTGACTGCCCTCGGTACTACTGCGTAGCCCTTCAGGCTGAACCCTGTTAATAGAACCATGCGGCACCTCCGCTCAGTCACCGGTAGCAGCTTGTGACCCCTCGGCCTGATGGCTGGTAGTTGTAGTAGCAGCCTCGGTACCTGTACTGGTACCAGGACCTGAATGGTCCCTCCCGCTCTTAAGTTTCCTGGGGAAGGAGTCACTTTTGCAGGGTCGCTGGGGCATGCGTGCACCCCCTCGGACATCTGACCGGTACTAGGGCATAGCCCCTCGGGTGAAAGCCTGGTAATAGAACTTTGCGGCCTCTCAGCGCAGTGTCCGGTAGGATCTGGCAACCCCTCGGCCTGATGGTCGGTAGCTGTAGCAGCCTTGGTACCTGCACTGGTGCCAGGACCTAAAAGGTCCCTCTCGCTCCTATGCTTCCTTGGGAAGGAGACGCCTGTGCAGGGTATGTGGTGCAAACAGGTGCCCACTCGGACATCTGTCTGGTACTAGGGCGTAGCCCCTCAGGCGTAGGCACGGTAATAGAACCTTGCGGCCCCTCAGCGCAGTGTCCGGTAGGATCTCGCGACCTCTCTGCCTGATGGCTGGTAATAACCTTGGTGCCTGCCCTGGTACCAGGACCTGAAATGTGCCTCACGCTACTACGCTTCCTGGCGAACAAGCTGCTTACCGGGGTGCGTAGTGTGTACAGGTGCCCCCTCTGACCTCTGTCCAGTACTAGGGTGTAGCCCCTCAGGTGTAGACCTGGTAATAGAGCCTTGTGGCCCTTCAACGCAGTAACTAGTAGGATCTAGGGACCCCTTGGCCTGGGGAAGGTTTTTCTGGTGAAAAAGGTTTTGTCTCCTGTCCCTAACAAGGGACATCCATACCGTATGGAGGAAAGGGGACGGGACGCAAGAGTAGGACAGACTCACACAACCAGTCCATTTGGCATGTCCCAATATCAGGGTAATGCAGAGTCAGTCCCTTAACCTTGATGACTCACACCTGAATCTTGTTACCTTTCCCCATTGGGATAAAATGCAGAGCATGAAAGCAACCAGAGAACAAGGCGAGAAGGGCAATCGAAGCGAGCACGACCAGCAGAACAGAAGGGCAGGAAATCCCAGGAAGGCAACGCAAGTACAAAAGCAGAGCAGACGGGACTAGACGTGACCAGGAAGCAACACGGAGGCAGTGGACCTACCTCTCCGAAGCAGCAAAGTGAATGTTGCTAAAGAATCCAAAAGGGACAGTGCCCTGCCACTGTAGAAGGTCACGGCGGTACCTCCTTCATCTACGGCATGCAGACTTCAAGGGAGGCTTGACTGAACGGAAGGCTTTTGATAAGCCCTATCACCCGCTTGTGATAATGAATGAAAAGGACCGTTATGTTTGAAGTGCTCATTAGGTTGCCGAGAAAGTGCGAGTGAAAGCATAGTTATAACAAGAATGAAGAATGCCGGGATTGTGCATGTGAGAGAAGCCGCGAGAGAAATTAACTAAAAAAGGAGGCAAATAGTCAAAGTTTTCATATGAGGAAAAAGTTAAAGGGTACAAACCCCCTTGTACAGTCGAAGGTCTTTGACAAGGAGTGAAAGGAACTACAGATACCAGAAGGCCTTGGGAGGGGAGGCCAGTATAAATCTTGGAACTGTATCCAGTATTGTGGGTTGCGCGTAGGACGGCAGCCATGAGCATGAAGCTTGATTATGAAAAGTAATTGTGAAAAGTAAATGCGCTTGCTGCAATAAAACAGAGTAGCTCGGTGAGACACAATCACCTATCTGAAGTCTCTGTATCGAACTGGCAAGTAAATGAAAGTGTCAAGGATTGTAAAGAAACAAGTAGATGCTGACTGTTTGAAGGCTTGCGTCCGATTGACGGAAGCCAGCACTGTCTGCAGAAGGTTTGAGCCCGGAGGAGGGGGACCTGAGTGAACAGATGAAAGTAGACTGAATATTTGTTTAAAAAGACTTTAAGAGTTCCTGAATGCGATAAGCTAATAGAACTGGCAATGTTAAATGAACTGTGATTTGAAGGCTACAGTGAAACCGGTGGAGGGATGACAAGTGAAAGTAAGGCAAGGTGAATCCCACATTTTGATGATAAAGTGATTGAAAAGTTAGGTAAAAACGAAGGTGAACCCAACAAAGGGGTATCACGGGAAAGCACGGGAAAGCCCCACAAGAGAGTAATCCTGCATGGTGACAACTTGGAAAAAGGCTTTAGATGCCAGGCAAAAGTCATTGATTTGAGGAATCCTGCCTTTTTGGAAGAAACGGCTTCCTGATGCTTATAAACTCAAGGGGTGCTCACAGTCATGCCACTTTTCTGCCTTATCCCGTGATGCAACGTGGATAAGGAAGTATATTAAGTGTCACTCACCGACTAGGATGAGGCTAGCACTGCATGAAAACAATGGTTTACCAATGTTCTTAGATAAACCATTGCATAACCTTAACTTTGCAACAGTTTACTCAACTGTTGTAAACATTTTGCAAACATAATGTCTACTTAGAGTTTACACAACATTTGAATGAATGTACTCTATGTTTGCAAATATTTTACAACTATGTAAACTATGTGCACAACCTTGTGTTTACAATGTTTGCTCGTTTGTAAACCATACCAAACCTGTAGTTTGAAAGATTTGCAAATGTTATGTGAACCATAAACAAAAGATTTACAACAGTTTACAACAATGTTGAATAACTTTATTTTAATGGTTCAGAAAAATGTGTAAACCTGTCAAACCATACTTTTGGTTAGGTTTACAAAAAAGCTAAACATTATAAATACAAGGTATTGTATGTAGTTAACATTTTTTGTAAAAAGCAGGCAAACCAGGTGTACAATCATTTAAATGTTGTCTAAACATCAGTAAATATTAAGATTGTGAAATATTTAAAGCCACTTTTTAAACTGCTGCAAAGATTAGGTTATTCAATTATTTACACATCTGACAACATTGGTAAAATAGTTTTTATTGGTACGGAATGTCCTTTTTTAGTTGCAACTTAAATCAACTGTCAAACAGTGACATCATGTGATAATACTATGTTGCAGGGCCGGGTGGTAGACCTGTCATTCATGTAAAAGCCTTAAAACATAGAAAAAATTATTTTGATATGGGAAAACAGTACTGAATACAAAGGTTATTTGTGCTATGGGGCTGCAGCTTTCTCAAGTGTTACAAGAGCATTGCAGGCTACTTTCACATTGTTCTCAATTATTTTCCAAAGTGAAAATGGTCCACTACTACCAAGTGAGGTCCTTTGTAAGCAAATGGCCAAACAGACATGTCCAGGCAGGTTTCACAATGGTGTCCATGATTGTTCATCTCAAATACAGTGTATACATATTAAAAACTGGTAACGTATCACAGTTAAGCATACACAATAAAAAACACCCCATAATACCTATCCCATATCCATTGACATATGCCTTACATTTTCACGTTTACACTACTTAACACAGCATGTGTTCTCTATTACAACAGTGTATTTGTGGTTTGTATTTACATTCAGAGACAGAGGCTGGTCATTATTTCAAATATGCAGCGCTATCACAAGTTCATAAGGGACCCTAAATGTATGTGGCGCTACCGATGGCATCACAGAAACTACACTGATTTCACCATAGCCACACGCAGTCACACACACAGAATACACAAGTATACCTCTGATGCTTTACTCAACAGAATTTCACAATTCATTACTCAGCTATGATACAATGCACCATCACTCACCAAGCATAGAGGTCACCGACACCTCAAGCCTTACATCTAACAGGTAGAAAAGTTGGAAAATTAAAAACTGACTAACCGAGTATACTAAGAATAGGACACCCAATATTATGCATGTCGACCTTCTCCAAAATGTGCGAACATTTCTATACCACAGGAGTTCAAACCCAGGATTACAACCATGCAAAGAGAACCCTCATTCTTACCCTAATACACACACATCATCAACTCCAAAGGTCAGATTTCCAACTGTGTTGAGGTCCCATGCTAGAGGCTAGAAGATGGGACTGGGATAATTCTGTTGCCCAGGAACCTCTACCTGCTCCATGATGCAGGTTCGGAATGGTCCCCCAGCTGCCCAGTTCATCTTTAGTCTCATATCTTTTACCCATCATATTATCTCTGATCACACTTAGTGCTACGAGGCTATGTAACTATATGGGCAGCCTAATGGAAAGAGAAATAAAAACAAGTGGTCTGTAGAGCCTGAAACAGGGCTGTCTGTTGAGATAGTAATAATCATAAGGAAAGCTGGTTTATTAAGAGAATGCATTCTGCATGCATTGCTTGCACACAAAGTTGCGGGCACCACTCACAGACATTTTTAAATACCCACATTAGTCAGAAACCCAAGGTCTTACTTAGTGCTTAACTTGGAAGGAAATACGTGCCAGGGCCCAAATATTTTCCAGCACTCCTGTGACACTGCGGGTTGGCCCCACTGCTGCCACCACTGACGGCTGCTTCCCACAGTGTTGACACATTTGGGGTTAAACTACCGCTTGCACCTGCTCACTGGGGTTGATGGATGCTCTGGATATCAACACTTCATAATCAATCTGAGACAATAAGTGCTTCAGCTCAGAAATAAGTGCCAGGGCTGAGCCCTGGCAAACAACCCCACATAATAAACACTGGTCATGCTTGCTCATGAGAAGAATGAGAGGCTGGCACTGACAGACAGTGGTGACTGCTGCAGTTTTCGGTGTAAATTTAAAATGGCAGATGAAGGTAAAATAGTTTCAGCTAGCAGAGGTGTAACACAGTCTGGTAGTCAATTAGTATCACGTGAGGAATCCATAGTTTCTGTGCTTGGGCCCTAACCCCAATGAACATTTAGCTGTACAAGTCTGAGAGTCCTTGGGCAATCATATGTTCTGTTATCCATTCAGAAGATGGATAAATGGAGACAGCAATCAGTAGGTCGGTTGGAGTGAACTAAGATTAGAGATGAAGGAATGCGAGTTAAGATCAAAGGTCAAGGAGGGCAAGTCAACAGCACAGGTGGAGGAGGGAGCGTTAGGAGCAAGGGTGAAGCAGGATGAGTTATGAATAGTGGTAATGTTTGTTGAGTTAAGGGTGGAGGTGAATGTGAGCAAGACAAGATCAGAGGAGGATGAAGAGTTAATAGCCGAGGTGAAGGAAGATGGATCAATTGCAGGGGTGATGGAAGGTGAAAGAAGGGAGGAGATTAAGGAGGGGGAAACCATTGTGGAGGTGAGAGAGAGAAAGAGATTGGGCTACTTTGAGGTCAGAGCGTGAGGACTTCACTGCCGTCTCAAGTTCCATGACTAGATTCTCAAACTTGGAAATTCTCTGTTCAGCCTGTGTTAGTTTGCTACACATCTTGCTAATTTTGGCATTGGAATTTTCCACTTTCACAGATTGAGCATCTATTTTGTCACCGATAGCACCAATGCTCTCCCACAAATTCCATAGGGCCATCACGACCGGATCCACCTGAGCACTCTGGAGACATTCTTCATCGCTATTATGCAGGTCTGGATCACCCGGGCTCACGGCCTGCGAGACCTTTTTTGCAATAGTCATCCAGTTTGGCCTGTTTCTTTGAGAAGCTGCTTTTGTTAGCCATTGCAAGCCGGTGCAGTTGAGAGGCCATAAACCAGGGATTAGGCACCACACAACAGACTATAACAGGTTGTCCGGTCTGATCAAATGCTGTATACAAGAAAATGGCATTCATTTAAGGCCACTCAGCTAGCCAGATGGGAAAATCTGCAGCTGTGAGCTCAGGCTGTACTCCAATCAGATGATGTGTTCGCCTGAGCAATTAAAGACTCTCAGTGGGCACATCTGGGCAATTGTTACCATTTACATTATTACCTGCGATCCTTCATGGGATATCTACATTGGGTTAGCCAGCTCAGCGAGCACAAGTTGGAACTCAGCGCAGTGTTGTCAGCTTCCCCAAATCCGATGTACTGGATTATGGGCACAATCAGTGCTGGCAATTAAGCAGGAATCTTCACCAATACCTGTACTGTACTATTTTGTCACCGATAGCACCAATGCTCTCCCACAAATTCCATAGGGCCATCAATTCGTGAAAATTATAGTCCAGTTTGATTTTTAATTTGATATACTTACTCATTAGACATCCACCTCTATTTCTAATTTCCTTCTCCTTTGCCCCTATTCCAGGGAACATAATACCGCTAGCACCCCGAAAAGCCCTAGTTGTGTTTGTTCCTGCCTGTTGACAGGACTCCCGCAGGGTAGCTGGGCTACTTTCATCTTCTTCCTCCCCCTGCTGAGCTTACAGGCAATGTTCCAGTCTCCCCAGGCAGGGCCGACAGGTGGGCTGTCCAGTGGTACCTGGGGTTCAGTTGCTTTTGGCTCCCCTGCGGGGTGAGGCACGCTGATGATGCAGCTATGCAGGATGGACTTGGCATAAGTGCTGGGTGGGCCAGTGGGCCAGTGGGTCCATGGCTCACTCCGCTATTTTTGCTGGGCATGGAGGCAGCATTTTATGTCATGCAGCGACTGCTGTGCGGATGGCCTAGGCAATGGAGTTGCCACACCTGAGCCTTGCAGCCTTGCAGGTAAAGAGGAGGGGGCAGGCTGGTCGGTCATGTTTCTCCTCTCATTATGTTTAGCAGTTGCCAGGCTTGTGGGCACTGACCCAATGGTCATGAAGGGGACAGACTCTGCTCGTCCAGCTTCTGCACACTTCTTTTATGGGCTTGCCTTGGTGATGAGTTTGTGTGCAAGGTGTTCGGTTTACAGTTGTCTGCATGGGAAAAATGTCTGGCAAACGCTGCAATGTAGAGGCTTCCTCTTTCACCTCCAACACTGCCTCCCCAGATGTTCATCGCAGTAAGAGGCAACATTCTACACATGATGCTGCTGATAGCTGGCTGGTGCGGCTATTTCACAAGCCATTACAACAGGATGTTAAGGGAAAGGCGAGAGCCTTGCCTCTCTCGTCGTCTTCTTCATCATCAACCTCCTCCTCTTGAGTATCTGATCCTGAGTCTATTCACATGAGGAAGTACTTGGTTAGGGAGTCTGTGGCCTGGGTCATGGTCTAAATGGTTTACTTCATGGGGTTTGCTGAACAGGAGTTGTTGATGGCCGGTGATCGGAAGGGGAAGCCAAATTCTCCCCAATTCAGACAGACCTTAAAGACCGGTCTTCAACTCTTGACCGAGGTGAGGGATGAGGTCCTACAGGAATGGTGTGATCCATAGAAGGCGAGTGTTGTCAGGTTTTGTCCAAAATCTATCTGCTGCATAGTGAGGAGAAGACATTATCGCAGGTCATGGCGATGGACACTATCATCCTCAGTCTGGTTGGCAAATTGTCTGCTGCTGCCCGGGAGGTTGTCTGAGCTGGCGTGGATCGCAAAGTGTGTCCCAGTCTGAAGGGAGTTCATTCTGGCCCCCATCTGGTTTGCGGGCTGCTACTTATTCCTCTTATAAGGCAGGGATGGCCCTGGGGTCGATACAGGCTTTGGAATGCACAATGGAAGATGGTGCAAATTACGCTCCAGTGCTGCAGGACTTGAGGGGGAAAATAGAATTCCTGTCTGATCTGGTCTATGATAGCGGCCATCTCCACAGAATTGGAAATTGATGGTCGAAGGCGTGTGCATGTCAGGGATGAAACCCCATCAGAACACTATGGCCACCAGGATGTCCTTTGAGGGGAAGGTGTTGTTTGGGGATGACCTGGAAGAAAAGATCCATAAGGTCTTCAAGGCTGATAAGCATGCCATCAAGTTGAACAAGAATCCTGGGGCAAAGGCACATTTTCCTGGCTAGGGGTAGCATTCAGGTTGGAACCAGCAGCCTCACGGGCGTTTCCAGCAGAGCTGGGTCAGGGGGAAGCCAGAGTCATCCAGGAAGGCTTCCTCCCCAGTGCATCCTCAGAAGCCCTGATGTCAGGCCACTGGGGGCCAGCCTCCTGTCCCCGGTGCTTGGTGTTCCCAGGTGATGCAGTCAGAGTACTGGATGGAATTTGTGTCATCCCCACCCACCTGTATCCGTCATGGTGCTCACAGGCTGGCCTCGGAGCCTGATCAAATGTTGGGCCATGTGCAGCAACATCCAGGAATTGCTGGTCAATGACATGCTCCATGTCCCAGTGGCTCGGGAGGGGTTCGGCTTGTATTTCATCATCTTCCTATTCCCGTAGTCTTTGGGGAAATTGTGACTCATAGTGGATCAGATGAGGAAGAATTGGGTTTTGGCCAATCAGAGTTTCAATATGGAGACTCTCCTGACCATCATTCCACTGAAAAAGGAGAGGGATTTCCTTGCCTCCTTGGATCTACAAGAAGCATACTATCATGTCGCCATTTGGCTGGCTCATCAGAAGTTTCTGCGGTTTGCTGTTGGCAGACGTCACTATCAGTGCATGGCTCTTCCCTTCAGGCTGAAGTCTGCTCCTCAGATCTTCACGAAGGTCCTCGTAGTGGTGGCTCTTCATGCTCAGGGTTCAGACTTTCCACTACCAGGATGACTGGCCGGTCAGGGTGTCTTCCTGGGAGGCTCTTCTCCAGCAGGTGGTCGTTGTCTGTAGGATGTTGGAATCCGTAGGGTTCATCCTGAACGTGAAAAAATCCCACTTGCAATCTTTGCAGGACCTTCAGTTTATCAGGGGTCAGTTCTGGACTGCCAGGGATTTGTTGCTGTTTCCAGAGTACAGGGTGGCCAGGTTTCGTTCCCTATTTCCAGACTTGGCAGACTGGAGGCAGGCCTTGTCGAGGTTTTTTTGCAGATCGGGACATATGGCATTATGTGTGTTCTTGGTCCCATAGGCCAGGCTGCAGATGAGGCCTCTCCTGTCTCACCTTCACAGACACTGGCGGGTAAACTCACAGGATGTCTAGGACCGTCAGTGCCGATTGCCTTGATCGTGCAGCTTCAATGGTGGTTGCAGCCGGCGAATCTCCTGCTCTGTCTCTGCTGCATCAGCCTTTACCGTTCATGCCTGCCACAGATGCCAGAAAACTGGGTTGTGGTGCCATGGTGGGGGACCTCTCGCATCAGGAGAAGTTGTGTCCCCTGGGGCGTCTCCGTCCTCCAACTGGAGGGAACTGGCTGCAGCTGCAAGGGAACTGCAGGTGTTCAAGTCTATTCTCTGGGGGAGAGCTGCAGTTCTCAGGACAGACAATATGTCAGCCGACAAGGCAGGTACCAGGTCTCAGGGTCTGCAGGCACAGGCATGATCCTTGGGGGCGTGGTCGTGCAGCTTCTATTGTTCTTGTGGGCTGTGCACATCTGGGGGTGGACAATGAGGTCACAGACCACTTGAACCAGGTTTTTCCATCAGTGGAGGTGATTCTCCTGGCTCCATTTTGGTCAAGGTTGTTGTGGTATCTATTGGAGTTGGAGCTGGAGCTGGCTGTAGTTTATGATTCTGTCCTTTCCATGTCTGCTGGTGCTGGAGTCAGGGGAGTCCATGGTCGGGGTTCCTCAGTTGGGGGCCTGGAAACTGAAAGGTAAGGCCTGCAGTGGCTAGGGATGTCTGTTTCCTTGGTGCAGAATGTACAGAGAGCTCAGAAGCCTGACACTTTGAATGCATATTATCAGTACTTGGTCGTGCTTTCCAAGTGGTGTGAACATTTGGGGTTCTCAGCCCTTGCAGTGTTCTACTCCGGCTATCCTGCAGTTTCTGCCGGAAGGGTTTGATCTGGGTCTTGCTGTGCCTAACCTACGTTCCCAGTGGGTGGCGATCAGGGTGGTGCAAGCACTTTGGGAGAGGGTTGCTGAGCACGAGCGTCTGCTGTCCAGGTTGTTAAAGGGGTTTTCTCTTTCCCACCCTTGTGTGGTTTCTGGTTTACATAAATGGGACTTGCCGTTGGTTTTTAGGGCCCTGCAGGATGCTCTTTTTGAGCCCCTGTTGGAGGTTGCCCTGAAATGTGTTACTCTGAATGTGGTGTTCATGTTGGCCATCACTTTGGCTTGACATGTGGGTGAGATTGGAGCTCTGTTGTGCAGAGCTCTCTATTTGGGGGTTCACTCTGATGCCTTATAATTAAGTTTTGCACCAGCCTTTCGACCTAAGGTGGTCTTGAAGTTTCATCTGGCGCATGAGGTTGTTCTGCCATCTTTCTTTCTGTCTCCAAGTTCTCCTGATAAAGCTAGGTGGCATACTCTGGATGTCCATAGGGCAGTTCTTGTGTACTTGGACCTCATTGTTTCTTCTTGATGGTCGCACAGTCTCTTTGTTACCTTTGGAGGGCTAAATCCAGGGGGGGAATCTATGGTTCCTTCCATCAGTGGGAGGATCAGGAATGCGATTAAGTTGACTTATGCAGCTTCTGGTCAGCCCCTTCTCTCTAGGGTGCAGCGCCGGTCTATGAGTGGGATGGTGGCTTCATGGGCGGAGGAATGTGGGGTGGACTTGCTGAACATTTCTAGGGTCGGCCACCAGGCCGGATCCCAGCACGTTCATGAGGCACCACCACCTGAACCAGAATACGGGTGGGTCTACTGCTTTCGGCATGGTAGTCCTGAGTGGTGGAACTTCCTGATTCTGTTGTCCTTTGTTATTATATTGGTTTTGTAACAAAGTGGTGGTGGCGTGTGCGCTCAGCATTCCTTCTGGCTGGGGTCGGTTTTCTCATGCCATTCCTTCGAGCTTTGGGATACCTCATGAGTAAGTACTGGATGAGGAAGAGGGACAAGAAGGTAATGCTTGGATTACTTACTGGTAATCTTTATTACTCCCAGCCCTGCTTGTCCTCATCACAGTACTTATGTCGCACTGCCCCCATGTTTTTGGAGCCTGGAATGGGCCTCGGCAGACTGGGGGTGCATTAGATAGAACGGGGGCTTTCCAGGTGCTGGCGGTATTATGCTCCAGGGAAGAGGGAAGGAAGAAGAAAAGTAAGATAAAACAAGTGTTTCCTTTCATGGACATGGATGCATTATGAGCACGTACTGTGACGAGTACACTACCAGCTGCACCTCCTCAGAGGTATTCTTCCTTTCCTCTCCTTCCCCCAGAAGCTCACTGTCTCCAGAGCTCTGGTTCTCTCTAGGCTGGACCAAAGCAACAGCCTCTTTCTAAATCTGCCTGCCTCTACTCTCCGCCCTCTGCAACTCATCCAAAACACAAATGCAAGACTTATCCTTGGCCTCAAGCCCATGGATTGTATCTCTCCAGGACTGAAATCTCTGCACTGGCACCCAGTGGCGGCAAGGATTAAGTACGTTCAAAACCCTCTGCATTGTCCACAAGGCTTTCTGGGGCCTGGGACCTCAATAATTCCAACTCACTCTGTCACGGATGGCACTCTGTTAAGAGTGGCACAGGACACCCAGGAAGGGTTTGGGTGGTTGTGCCGAAGTAAGGTGGACAGATAAGTACCCACACAGCTGAAAGTAAAGAGAACGAAGAGTAGGCAAGTGTAGCATGGAAATAAGGTACAACAGAAAGGATTCCCTCTTGGGGTGTATGCAGATATAGGAAAAGAGTATTCCACGGACCTTAGGGAAAACTCTAGCCTTCTGGACAGTTTGCTATAACAGAGGCCCACGCTGTTTGCTCATGGCTGGGAACAACAGCTGTGGGTGTCTGTAACACAGAAACTAGACAAGGGAAGGGGCAGAGGTTGCTTGCCGGAAACCAACAGACAAGCCCTGTACAAAGGGGTCTACAAACGATACAAGAGAAGACAATAACAGACAAATCCAGGAATAGGGAAGTCGATGAGCAACCTAGCAGAAGGAAATGAAAGGAAAGCAGTATAACTGAATTGGACAGGGATTATGAACTGAGGGTTGAAAACGAGAAGGAGAGCAAGGGAGCAGCAGTCAGGAAACAGGGGGGCTGCAATAACAAAGTAATAAATGCAGGTAAACTCTTGTGGATTGCAGAGCACTGTAAGGTGCAATGTAGAGAGCTCAGAGGAGCAGGACAGCAAGGAGCAAGCCCAAAGGAGCAGGGCTGTAAGGAAGGGAGCCCAAAGGAAAAGGGCTGTAGGCAGCGGAGTGAAACAGGCTGCAAGGCAAGGAGCCCAAAGGACAAGGGCTGAAGGCAGAGGGGTGTAGCAAGCTGCAAGACAGCGGTTCCAGAGGACAAGGGCTGTAAGCAGCGGAGTGATGCAGACTGCAAGGCAGGGAGCCCAAAAGGCTAGGGCTGTGGGCAGCAGGGTGTAGCAGGCTGCAAGGTAGGCCGCCCAGAGGAGTAGGGCTGAGGCAGGGAGCCCAAAAGGCTAGGGCTGTAGGCAGCAGGATGTAGCAGGCTGCAAGGCAGGACGCCCAGAGGAGCAGGGCTGAGGCAAGGAGCCCAAAAGGCTAGGGCTGTAGGCAGCAGGGTGTAGCAGGCTGCAAGGCAGGACGCCCAGAGGAGCAGGGCTGAGGCAAGAAGCCCAAAAGGCTAGGGCTGTAGGCAGCAGGGTGTAGCAGGCAGCAAGGCAGGATGCCCAGAGGAGCAGGGCTGAGGCAGGGAGCCCAGAAGGGCCAGGGCAGAAGGTAGAAGGCAGTAGAGCGTAATCGGCTGCAATGCAGAAAGCCCGGCAGGGCACTGGAACAAAAGCAGGTGTAAGCAGGAACAGCATACAAAAATACGTAGCTCGAAGCAAAAAGGTGCTGGAAGGACTCTTAATGCAAGAGACTGAGCTCCTGCAGGCAGCAGCTTTTATAACGCCCTGCCCAGCACAGAAGCAGGCTAATTGGTCGCACCTGGATCAGCACACCTGCATACAATCTGCCTCCTCCCTCTCTGTTCCTGAACTGGTGGAAGCAGAGGTGATCCCTAGGGCTTCTGGGGATTGTAGTTCCGATGATGACAAACAGGAATAGCCAGGAATAGATAGTTATAAGCCAAGTGCATTGTGGTAAGTGTAGTTTGTTGGGAAAAATAGAAAAGCACCAAAATCTCGCAAATGGGAAATAAGGTCCAAGAAGTGAATAGCGGTTGATCCAAGAGTTTTCTGTAGATAAATTAATAACCATTAGTTCATAATGATCGCCAATGTATGCGCCCATGACGCAGGCATGACAGTATGCCCCTCTCCAGGCTCCCTGAAGACCGACCAACAAGAATAATATCTGTCATGCCATGAAAGAGTCTCATACCAAAGAGGCACATCATGAGGCACCAAAAACTGTCTAAGGTTGCAAGGTGAGAGTCTTGAAGGACGGAGACAGTGCCAATGTTCTGAACCATTGAGGTAGAATTCAGAAAAGACAAAGTCTTTGGAGCACAAAACCAAACAGTGTGTTCATGGACAGAGGAGCTGTGAAAGACTGCTGGAGGCTCCATGGCAAATTTTGCTTCGAAAGGCAACAGTAAGGTGTTGAAAGGTGGAGCCAGAGGTACAGCAGAGTTGGTTGCTCTAGGAAGATTTTCCAAGGCATCAGAAGCAGCAATGGCAAGGTCAAGGTTAGCCGCAGAAAATTCAGGAGTCATAGTGGCGGGTTCTCCATGATTTGTACGAAGTTCAGAAGCCACCACATCAGGGAGATCATGAATGGCTGTAGATAGTTCCGATACTGTAGCAACTGGGAGTGTGGGTGCCATAGAAGAACCAGCGGGCATTGATGCACCTGAGACTGATAGAGTAGAGTCTGGTAGTTTTAGTGCTGCAGAGGCACCAGCAGGAACAACCGGAGCTGCAGTCCTAAAAGAGAAATTGTTATCTGACTTAGCAACAGGTTCTGCCCTTGCAGTCAGAGAGGAAGGGGTGCTTCTACTTCAGAAAGAGTGATGTGAGATGCTGCAACAGTAGCAGATTTAGAAGTATTAGCAGGAGGAGCAGCAGAGATTGGGCTAGCAGATACAGGAACAGGTTGTATGACAGATGTGGTGTCAGGATAGGGTAGGCGTTCTGAAGGATGATCTTCAAAGTCTGGTGTGCTCAGATTGCTAGGTGGGTCTGGGGTATTAACTGATGGAAAGACTGGATTCCAGACAGGTACTGGGTACTGTTCAGAATTTGAATTGTGGTCTGGTGTACAAAAACCCTTAGAAGCAGAGTATATTTCTGATTTGATCACTTCAGAAGAGTCTGTAAGTTTGAGTAAAGGACTGTAGTCAGGGGTAAGAGCGGAACAATCCTTTGACTCAGAAGGATCTCTAATCAGAAGATTACACTTGTCTTGTGGTGTAATGGCTGTGTGAGTGATTTGGTCCACCGAAGGAGTTAATTCTTTACTGTCTGTACAACAACCTGAGTTACTGTGGCTGGAAAGTGAAAGAGCTGTGTCAGACTTTAGAAGGGATGCATATGCTAAATTTAGGTCTTCCATCTGCTTGGCATAAGTCTGTATCCTTTTCTGCGTGGCAATTCCAGGCCTTATCATGTCGATCTCTAAGGACAGAATATCGGGTGTAGGACATAGTGTCAGAAGGTCTGGAATATTGTGTCCCTTCATTAAATGTTTACTATGTAAATAAACAAAGTCATCATAGAGATCTTTGGTCTGTCTTTTAAGTCGTAGGAGTTGTTCTTGAGGCAGGTATGTTCCATTAGCCTGATCTAAAGCTTCAGAATCAGGTGTAGCAGAACATTTGGTTGTAGCAATAGGAAGACTGACCATAAGGTTATTATGGTTAGTAGATACTGAGGAAGTATTAAGACAACCAATGGTCAGTATTGGTCTTTTGTACCCAGGACCAGGTGGACTAACCTCAGGATACTTAATGCCTTGTCCTGTCAAATGAGGGTTTCCAGCAGTCTGGGGAGTTTGCCAAGCTGATCTTGAGCATATCACTCTAGCAACAGCGTACTCTGGTTTAGAGTCTCCCACAATGAGTGCAATATCCTTGGTGGTAGCAGTGTTAGATGACTTGTCCGAAGACACAGGAGTGTTTTTCACTGTTTGGGCTAACAAGATCTGTAAGAATTCATTATCTTGCTGTAGCTCTTCAACAGATAAGGACTGCGGATCATAGTCGCAAATGTCATAATAATTATACATGGAAGAAGGGTCAGCAAGCCAGTAAGTGTAGTACTGTGCTTGTAAATCTTTGTTTACTAAGGCGAGACTGTTCTTTAGACTAATGTTTTTGTTTGATGTCTTTAGAGAATCTATAGATTTTCGTAAAGGTTTCTTAACCCGAAAGGACAGCATCTTTGGTCTGTGTGTGCCTTTCCGGCCAATAGAACAAGACATTTTTGGCTCTTGCATTCTGTCATGGATGGCACTCTGTTAAGAGTGGCACAGGACACCCAGGAAGGGTTTGGGTGGTTGTGCCGAAGTAAGGTGGACAGATAGGTACACACACAGCTGAAAGTAAAGAGAACGAAGAGTAGGCAAGTGTAGCAAGGAAATAAGGTACAACAGAATGGATTCCCTCTTGGGGTGTATGCAGATATAGGAAAAGAGTATTTCACGAACCTTAGGAAAAACTCTAGCCTTCTGCACAGTTTGCTATAACAGAGGCCCACGTTGTTTGCTCATGGCTAGGAACAACAGCTGTGGGTGTCTAACACAGAAACTAGACAAGGGAAGGGGCAGAGGTTGCTTGCCGGAAACCAACAGACAAGCCTTGTACAAAGGGGTCTACAAACGATACAAGAGAAGACAATAACAGACAAATCCAGGAATAGGGAAGTCGATGAGCAACCTAGCAGAAGGAAATGAAAGGAAAGCAGTATAACTGAATTGGACAGGGATTATGAACTGAGGGTTGAAAACGAGAGAGCAAGGGAGCAGCAGTCGGGAAACAGGGGGGCTGCAATAACTGAAAGTAATACATGCAGGTAAACTGTTGTGGATTGCAGAGGTCTGTAGGGTGCAAGGTAGAGAGCTCAGAGGAGCAGGACAGCAAGGAGCAAGCCCAAAGGAGCAGGGCTGTAAGGAAGGGAGCCCAAAGGAAAAGGGCTGTAGGCAGCGGAGTGAAACAGGCTGCAAGGCAAGGAGCCCAAAGGAAAGGGCTGAAGGCAGAGGGGTGTAGCAAGCTGCAAGGCAGGGGTTCCAGAGGACAAGGGCTGTAAGCAGTGGAGAGATGCAGACTGCAAGGCAGGGAGCCCAAAAGGCTAGGGCTGTAGGCAGCAGGGTGTAGCAGGCTGCAAGGTAGGACGCCCAGAGGAGTAGGGCTGAGGCAGGGAGCCCAAAAGGCTAGGGCTGTAGGCAGCAGGGTGTAGCAGGCTGCAAGGCAGGATGCCCAGAGGAGCAGGGCTGATGCAAGGAGCCCAAAAGGCTAGGGCTGTAGGCAGCAGGGTGTAGCAGGCTGCAAGGCAGGACGCCCAGAGGAGCAGGGCTGAGGCAAGGAGCCCAAAAGGCTAGGGCTGTAGGCAGCACGGTGTAGCAGGCTGCAAGGCAGGACGCCCAGAGGAGCAGGGCTGAGCCAGGGAGCCCAGAAGGGCCAAGGCAGAAGGTAGAAGGCAGCAGAGCGTGATCGGCTGCAATGCAGAAAGCCTGGCAGGGCACTGGAACAAAAGCAGGTGTAAGCAGGAACAGCATACAAAAATACGTAGCTCGAAGCAAAAAGGTGCTGGAAGGACTCTTAATGCAAGAGACTGAGCTCCTGCAGGCAGCAGCTTTTATACCGCCCTGCCCAGCACAGAAGCAGGCTAGTTGGTCGCACCTGGATCAGCACACTTGCATACAATCTGCCTCCTCCCTCTCTCTTCCTGAACTGGTGGAAGCAGAGCTGATCCCTAGAGCTTCTGGGGATTGTAGTTCCGATGATGACAAATGGGAATAGCCAGGAATAGATAGTTATAGCCAAGTGCATTGTGGTAAGTGTAGTTTGTTGGGAAAAATAGAAAAGCACCAAAGTCTCGCAAATGGGAAATAAGGTCCAAGAAGTGAATAGCGGTTGATCCAAGAGTTTTCTGTAGATAAATGAATAACCATTAGTCCATAATGATCGCCAATGTATGCGCCCATGGCGCAGGCATGACACACTCTTCCTAAATATCTTCCCTCTCGAGCTCTTCGCTCATCCGCCTCCAACTCCCTCAGGGTCAGTCGCTTCTCCAAGCAGCATGTTTGTGGTAGATCACTTTCTTCTGCTGGGGCCTCCCTCTGGAACAGCCTCCCTGCCTCTCTGAAACCTGAGGAGAACCGTCTCCGGTTCTGGAAGCACCTCAAGACCTTCCCCTTTGCTTCCGCTTTTGCTCCTTCTCTCCCCTGCTAATCTCCTGACTATATCTGAAATTGCATTGGTTACCTGGCTACCCTCTGATCTTGGTCCCAGGTCCCCCCCGCCAGTTGCACACCTGCACTGGCTCCTGGCAACCCTTGCATTCGGGGACTCTTTCCATATCCCTACACCCCCTACTAGCACTTGACCCTGATTTCTGCTCTTACCCTTGCACTTGCCACCAGCTGGCAACACTTATTTATTGTCTTTATTTTTTTTAACTATTATCCTATGTACTGCACTGCCCCCTCCCCTTTCCCCCTGCACTTTTCCCCTTCCCCTGTACTTGCATGATCTCAATGCCACCTGGCCTAGTAGGATGGTTGTCTGTCTTCCCTCTGTTTCCCCTCCCTTGAAACACTTGTGTGTAGGCACATTATAAATGCCATATCATATCATAAACGTTGGTTTTCCTAACAATGAAAACTAGTCTATCTTGCGCCTGCTTCAATGACATGAAAAAAAGATACAATATTTTCATCATATTGCATTCTGGTATTCACAAGCACAACTTAATAACGTGAAAAACTACAAATGTACAGGAAAGATAAATTACATCCACAAAAAGCACTCCAATTCTGCAAATAGGTTTGACAAAAAAACGTATTCAGTGGTTTGTCTTTATTACTAGCATTAATGGGCATTTAAATACCATGTATACAAGAAATGAAAGCAAGATATAATAAATGTCAGAAACATGTTTATAGTAAAATATGTTTGTTCTGTCTGTGTTCTATGTTTTTATTTCTCGCTTTTGAGACCTATCCACAGCGTTTAGGTGTGTGGTTGTTGTTTCTGCTTATTTGGCTGGGAGGCAGCTTGCTTTGGGGTTGTTTTGGAAGGGTAATCGGCTTATTTTGACCTGGCAACACTACTCGGAAGCTGCTTCCTTTCAGGCGCGAAAAGCAAAGAAACAGAATCTCGGCAGATTTCAAGGGCTGAATTCCTGGCCCAGCTGCTGTCAAGAAGGGAGAAGAAGGTGAATGTATAGCCTATGAGAGCGTCTGAACTGGATAAGGAAGGTCCGCAGATTTAATAGGAGTCAGGCAGAGGCCCCGAAATGAAGATCACAGCAGAAAAAACAATGTAAGTCAGGCGAAATTGGAAAGGGTGGAGCACATATATATTTTTAAAATGAGAATCCTTTTCATGCTATTCTTTGAATAACATTCCCAGGGCACACGGGAGTAGACAGTCTCCTGTGTGAGTGCAATGACTCTGGCCCTTTTGGCTGGCTTGCGAAGGAGGGGAATGTTTCTCATTTTAAGCACTGTCAAAGTTTGAGTGTGTTTGTTCCCAAAACCTCGCATGGCCTCAGGTGTTTGCTCAATATTTAAATACATTTTAGAAAATAAAAACGAAATAAAATAAGTTCCATTGTAAAGCTGTTTGATTGATTTCCAAAATCACTTCTTGTTTTCATGTAACAAATGTATTTGTTCTGGTGAAATACTGATGTAATCTGGTGCATTAAACAGCAACCTGTGGGCTTGTGTTAAGAATGGCACCTGTCATGACACTTTGCCCTTAAATTTTCAGCATAGTGAACATAGACCTCATTTCTGTCCCTTATCTGGTGTAAATTGTTCAGCATAAAGCGCATGCGTGCTTGCATAATGTTACTTGACCACCATAGGGTTTAGTCCCACAAATAAGTTGAAGCTACTTTAATGAAGTACAAGTAGGTGTGAGATGGCAAGTCAAGAAAGACACACCGATATGCGGGTGCTTGGCTTTTTATCTACACATTGACCACCCATGTCCATGCAAATCAAAATGGCATGTCCCCACTGCTTAAAGGACACCCTCCTGGGATCACATTGAGCTAGCCCTATCCCACATTAATGTCAAGGTTTTTTTCTGTACAAGGCCTGCCAGTGTTATTTCTTAGCAGTCATATGAGAACTTAATTGCAGTTGTATTTTAGGTATTTGTGTCAGCTCATTGATTTATAAACAGTATGTGTGTCCTTGCATCTGTTCCGTGTACTTAAGTCCAGTAAAAGACAAGCATTGCAAAGCCAACAGTTTTGGTTGTTTATAGGTTTAGAGGCACATTTGTCGGGCACTGATACCATATGCCCAGGTAGTCGCACCATTTCCCAGCTCCTTACATCTTATGACCAGCTAGTACCATTATTGCAGTGCTTGACAAATGCCAACCCCATGTCTACACATAAGCTAAAGCTTTTGAATTTGCCATTGTTTGGTTTTGAATTCATGCCACATTCCCGCCAGCCACTAAGGATCCAAGTGGCCCTGTAGCAGTCTGTTAATTGGTAGTGAAATGTGTGTCTGCTACATCACGTTTCATGTGTTTACGTGATATGTTTTTCTCAGTAATGGTGTATATTTCAGATAGACTGGCTTGAATTTCTTTTTTTTAGAGGAGCTTCTCTGGTTTACTCCGATTTTGCACCCTTATTAGCCTTCATACGTGTGTCACAGTGAGCTTCATCCTGCTCTGATTTATGCTTTTGTTTAATGTTTAACTATGCAAAGGGGTAGCAAAAATGCTAAAATATTATAAAAGCTGTACTCTCTTTTCTCTAAGTTATTAGGTAAACTTTGACAATGGAGATTTTACTGTTCTCAGATCATGACCATACATGGACATGGTCACCGCTAGGATGAAACGCTCCGTGGATACTCTTGATAGCAGATATTGTGCTCCATACTCTGTGTATTTTTGGATCCAAATCCATTCATTCTGATGAAATGTAAAACATGGATGTACCAGCTTCTAATTGGTTTAGTGGACCACTGGATCTCTCGCTATAGGCTCTGCCTCTTTGTGGCACCCTTCTTCTACTCGTCTGTCCCAACACTTTTACCCGGGCCGCACCGCTAAGTAGCCCTTTGCATCTATTTCTCTTGGCTTATCTCTGCATGCTTGACTCAGACCACTACCATGCCTTGTGAGGCTGCTCTATACTACGGCACCTCAGGAAACCATATCCGTCAACTTCTATGTCTGGTTTTGTTTTTTTTGCTCAACCAGCTTGCCTCTTTTTTCAGTGCTCCCCTTCTGCTTTTCACCTAGAGGGCCTGTCCACTGTCTATGAACAGGTGGGACCTGCCATTTGTACTCGGGTTGAGGACTCAAAGGGTCTCCTATGGAATTGGCTCATTGATCCTCTAAGTAATTCCGAGCCCGAAAAGGACCAATATGAATCAAATATACCTTCCGTTAAAATACACAGCAAGCATTGTTTATTATCCCATGCATATGTTATAAGAGTGTAACCCCATAATAGGTAGGCCCTAATTGGGCCGTGGGTTACATAAAATTTATGTATAACTGAGCAGCAGTGTAATTCTAAATGGAGTTGTAATTGCGTTTTAAATTGTACTGTGATGAACGGATACATTCTCATTTGGGTTGCAATGGTCATGATGTTTATTTTCATTGTTTAAAGTGCAGACCTAGCTTGAGAGCAGCGGAGCACTGTACAAAGTGTGGGTAGCCAGCAATTGGACTGGCATCTTTTATCCGTAACTCAGTTCTTTGAGTTCTTTGCGTCAGTATGTGCGTACATTGGAATTAGTCATTGATCAGGTGTTGTTGAAAGAGCCATTTTCTAAGAGACTTGCAAAATTGGAGAATTGTGGGGGCATTCCTTGCTGACATCGGGATCGAGTTCCAGAGGGTGGGTGCATGATAAGGATTGTTTGCTGGTCCTCTCTTTGCAGACAAGTTGTGATTCAATCTGGTATGTCAATTTGCTGCACAAGGAGCATGTGTCACCAGGCATGTAGAGCTGGAGTTCTACTTGTGACTGCTTGGCAGATGATACATGCAGTCTTGTACAGTATCCTGACTTGGAGTAGAAGCCAATGCAGTTTGCGTAGGTTGGGGGTAATGAGGCGTACTGTAGTGTAGTGGACTCTCAGGAGAACATTTCCCCCATTGATGTGCAAGACCACAAGTGCCTGCACTACAGTCCAGAAGCCCTGCAGTGAGATGGAGGGTTTGATTTTTCGAACGGTAGAGATTCTGAGCCAGCCTATTTGGGCCTTCTTGGCTATGTGTTTTTGGAAGGACAGGCTGCTGTCAATGGTGAAGCCTAAGGATTTTAGTGAGTTTGATAGATGTGGATCAAATCCTGCTAGGCACATATCATTGAGCCATTGTTGGACATCTTGTTCTTTAGCGGGCAGCTCAATGAGGACAAACCAATCTGTCTTGGATGGGTTAAGTTTGAGGTAGGCAGTTGGCATCCAGAACTGGAGGATGGCTAGGTAATCTGAGAGACGAATGATTTCCTGCGTGCCATTTAGTCTCATGTACAACTGGGATCTTTGAGGTGAGTGCCCAGAGGCTCCATGTAAAGGTTAAAAAAGATTGGTGAGAGGATGGATCTGGATGTTCATCTGGATGGTCTGGTGTCTGCCTAAGAGGTAGGAGGTACACCAATTCAGGACGGTGCCAGAATCCCTTCCTTTCAGTGAGGAGTGAGAGAAGGATGTGGTGGTGGACCGTGTTGAATGCAGCAGAGAGGTCAAGGAGGATGAAGAGGCATAAGTCGCCCCTATCCATGATTTGATGGGCGTCATCCACCACATGGATGGTAGCCATCTCTGCTACACTTGGGGCAGACCCCTGACTGATCCCACACCTTCATTATCCCCACAAGATATTAACCGCTGCCTTCCTCCCATAACATCCTGTTTGGATCTGAGACAGCCGTAGATAATGCAGCATTGGCACAACTGCTATTGCAGGAGCAGGAGGGTGAAGACCAAACTTTTACAGGGCTAGGCGATAGAGATTTGGAGATATATTGATATATTTTCAAAATCGATATAGGATGAGAAAATATCATTAACATCGAGATATATAAATATATATACTTTATTACATGTACTGCGATTTCTTAGTTACATTTTGATATTTGCACAGCTGTGTGAATTCTCAAACAGGAAGAGGAACCCTGTATTTGCACTACAGTTTGATAAATGTCTTATAAATAAAGGTGTTTGTGATATCTCACATGTAGATGGCGTCTTATAACTGAGCATTTAACCCACATACACAATATAGAGATATGTATCTTATATCGCCATTCAGCCCAAAAATATTGAGATGTGACTTTTGGTCCATATTGCCTAACTCTATGCAATAGGAATGTAGGCAGGTAGTACCATGTGCATAGGACTCAGAGCCATGCTGTTGACTGGAGCTTTCAGATTTGAGCGAACATCAACATTTTTATTTTTTATTTTTATATAATGTGTTTCAGTTAATTGAACTTTTCACATTTCATACAATTCAATTAATTCTTCATTTATACACAATTTAACTTCCTTTATAATCCAACATAGTAACACAAAACGTTTCAGTTAATATACTTAAAATCATAATCAATTCATATTCTAAAATGAAATGATTCAAGGACATTTAAAACCCTAAAAAACAAATTCCACATATCATTATTAATTTCTTTCCAATAAGTTAAGTACAGTTACTGCATCTCAAGCACATCCTGCTGGCCCCACTGTCTTTCTGAAGTACGCAAGGTCTGCAAATTAATAGTCTTGTTTTCAGAAACCTTTTAACATACAAGCAATATTCTTCCATACACCAAACAGGAGAACACATGTAGACATACTCCTAGTGTTCATACAATACTTCTAAAATTCCTCTGTCTTTATAGAGTCGTACTCATGAACTAGGGATCCCAGTTAAGATAAACTTAACACGTGCCTATTGATTTACAGAAATTTCTCACTATTGCATACCCATGAACTTGCCTAACAACATTAAAAGTAAGCAATTGTCTCAATCTTGGCAATAGCGCAAACCTTAACTCTTTTGAGGGACATAACAGTAAATAGTGTTGGAGCCTCACCATGTAATGTATTAAAGCAATGTACTCTTTATCACTGACCAATGTACTATTTATGTACTGTCCATCCTCTCCTCCCCTACTCCTTCTCTCCCCTCTCATGCATGCTGACCCTCCTTCAGCCACCCCCCACCTTCTTTCTCATCCTTTCCTCTTTTCTCCCCTGATGTGGTCACTAGAGAAGTCCAATCTATAAAAGCCTTGTCTAAACAGGTTCATCCCTGTTCCTCTAAAACCATCAAGGACCCCATGGATACCCTTTTGCTCCGGCCCTCACCGACTTCTGCAACCTCTCCTTGGCCTGAGGAGCCTTCCCCTCCCCTCTGAAGCAATCCCTTGTTCGTCCTCTTCTCAAGAAACCCACAGCTGATCCTTCTTCCCCGGCTAACTATCGCCCAATTTCCATTACTCCTTTTCTTGGCAAACTCCTGGAAAAGCTGGCCATCTCTCAGCTTAACCTCCATTCCGATTCTCTTGGCTGTCTCCATGGCCTCTCAGTCTAGCTTTAGAGCTTCCAGAAGCACTGAAACTGCTCTCCTGAACATCCGTGATGATCTGCTCTCCAACCTTGACTCTAACATTCCCTCAGTCCTCGTCTTACTCGATCTCTCTTCTGCCTTCGAGACAGTCAACCATACTATCCTGCTCAACCATCTCCATGAAAACCTGAGTATCGCCGATCAGGGTCTGGCTGACCTCTTTCCTCTCTGACCGACCCTCCCAGTTCCAAATTGGGTCCTTCCTATCATCTATCTCCCTTTCTACCCAGGGGTCTAACCTCTTGCCCTGGCTTTTCAATCAATACCTGGCAACTCTCGCCCACTGCATTGCAATTTTCTGCTCCAATTTCCAGTGCTATGCTGATGACACAACTCATTTTCAGGCTTCCCTCGGCCAACTTCTCTCCTTCTCTCATCTCTGATTGCCTAACTGCCATTCAAGTTTGGTATGCCGCCAACAATCTTTGCCTGAATGCCAGCAAGTCAGAGATCCTACTCATCGGCACACCTTTACCCTCCTTTCCCCTCACTCTCTGGCCGGCCTCCCTTGGCCCTCCTTCTACCCCCAACTGCGAGGCCAAGAACCTCGGGGCCTTCTCTGCCCACATCTCCGATGTCTCTAAAAAATCAAACTTCCTACTGCACCTCCTCAGAGGTACTCTGCCTTTCCTCTCCTTCCCCCAAAGCTCATGGTATCCCAAGCTCTGGTTCTCTCTAGCTTGGACTATTGTAGCAGCCTCTTTCTAAATCGACCTGCCTCTACTCTCCGCCCTCTGCAACTAATCCAGAACAGGACTGTGAGACTTGTCCTTGGCCTCAATCCCTGGGATCGTATCTCTCCTGCCCTGAAATCTATCCATTGGCTCCCAGTGGATGCAAGGATTAAATGCAAAACCCTCTTCATTGTCCACAAGGCTTTCTGGGGCCTGGGTCCAAAATATCTTCAGCTATCCCTCTGCAAATACCTCCCCTCGCGAGCTCTTCGCTCCTCTACCTCTAACTCCCTCAGCGTCAGTTGTTTTAAAAGAAATGAGCTGGGGGAAGATCCCTGCCTTCGGCCGGGGCCTCCCTCTGGAATAGCCTCCCTGCCACTCTGAAACTTGAGGAAAACCATCTCCGGTTCCAGAAGCACCTCAATACCTTCCTGTTTGCTTCTGTCTTTGGCCCTCCTTTCCCCTGCTGATCTGTTCTCTCTCTCAGCACCGTGCACCTGGCCAACCCTCTATCTTCCGGGCCCAGGTACCTGCTCACCCTGCCACCAACCCGCACTGCCTCCGGGCCACCCCTTGCACTGGGGTATGTATCTGTACCCATAATCCCCCCCCACCCCCTTTTGTCTCTTCTTGCACTTATCAGCCAAACCCTGTCTGCTGCCTTAAACCCAGCACTTGCCACTTGCTGGCTGCACTAAATAAATACAAATGTTTATTTATTTTATTTATTTCTATTATTTATCTGTTTTTCCTTTGCTCTGCACTTTCCACTTCTCCCCCCTTACATGCACTTTTCCCCTTTCCCTCTCCCATGCACTTGCACGTTCTCAATGTCACTGGCCTTAGTAAGATCATTGTTTTTGTTCTCCCCTGTTCCCCTCCTTTGCCTTATCGCACTCTAAAACACTTGTGTACGAGCGCGATAGAAATAAAATATCAATATATAACTTTTCAGGGCAGCCAGGTGGTCCTAGTTCCTATACCAGTCATATAGCTCTAGGTGTTTCACATATTGCTGTTTTAATGTATGGAATTCCTTAGACCATTCTGGTTCGCAACCAATCCTCACAAATACCTTCTCGGTAACGGCTTGAAAGCCCCTTACTAAAGATCCTTGTACATATTTTGTCACAGTGCCTTAAAGGGCAAATAACAGACACAAAGGGTCTTTCATCAGACCAAGCTACAACTGTAGTGCTTCCATCAATGTACTAGAGGAAATGCCCCAAATGCTTTTCCAATATGTTCCTTCTAGACCATTCAACCAGCCCATTTCCTCAAAATGTACAATGGAAGCTGACAAGTGTGGTTGTGCAATAACACTGCTGGTACATCAAGAGGGCCCTTCCAGGCTATAGCCTACAGTTTCACAAGAAATTTTTCTAGACATATTTGCCAACAGTAATGCTTTCCTATTTTTTACAAGTAATCAATTCTGCATGTGTCTTGGCAGCAACCATAGGCACCCCTAAATAACAATAATTCTGGACTTGCCCAATTGGAACATCAGTGATGTACATAGTGGGTGATCGCCTCTTGCACCTGACATGCATGGTTTTGTCCAAATTGAGAGCAAGTCCATGTTCCTGGGCATAAAGACTTAGCTCAGCCAATGTACGCTGGAGGCCGATGAAAGTATAATCTCTCTTGCTCTCGCTCTCTCGCTCTCTCGCTCTCTCTCTCTCCAGGGCTCGACAAAGGGCCTGACTTCTCTCAAGCTCAAGGCTTAATATCATTATTGCATGATCACTGTACTCTATTCTCGATCGCATCCAACTTACTAACCAAGAGATGTGATTCAAAGTTACAGATAATCAAAGGTGGCCATCGTTTTACCTCCAAGACAGGTGAATCTACCAGGAATATCCCGTTGTTCTCCAATTTTAACATCATCATGGGACATTCTCTGATAAAAACAAATTCACTGAATACCCTGTTTATTACTCCTGGCCTGCATCATTGAGCTGACATCCCTAACTTTGTTAACTTAATCTGCCATTTATTTGTTTATGCAATGTGCATTACAATCCTCCCCTACTAAAACCATGTTGGAATCATTGTTAATTTGCCAATCAAGCAGAATTCCCATCAATGCCTCCTGAATGTTATCAGTGTCATGACTGACTGGGGGATCATAGACATGGACTACTAATGCTCTCCTTTCCCCAAGATCATTTGTGAAAGCCATTTCAGTTGCCAAGATACTCTTCTCCCAAAATGGGACTAACACCTGTGTAGCCAACAAGGATTGTGTATGGAGATCAGCAACCCACCATAAAGGACACCCCTTAGAGCCTCGATAGGTAATATTCAGGAAGATGTTATAACCATCTAAAGAATAATTAGTCACTAACCAGTTTCCTTGTATTCAAAAGAATATCCACCCTCCTGAGTAGCATCAATGAGGGCACAGCTCTACAATAGCGACCATGCCTTCTCGTATTCCATGATGTTATAAGGTCTGGGACTACAGCAGAGCTTTACTGGCAAAAAACTTGCAAGTGAATTCCAATCACAATTTGACTTTCCACAAACAAATCCTAGGCTCTCACTTATAAACATTCTCCCCTGTTTACTGGTGGTAATTTTAGGGTGCCTAAGAGCCTCTACCTGTGGTCCTTCCACCTTTTTGTTAGGTATGTCCACACCCATTTGCAGGTCATACCCCATTCTTCAGAATGTAGGCAAATGGCTTCTGATTAAATCTTGCATAACAATATATATTTGTGTCATTCCTAATGCAGTCTTCCAAGGACTCTACATGTTCAAAACCGTAGAGTTCAGAACCCTCAGGAAAGGAATCCTGGGTATCAGATGTAATAGGAGTGATTAATCCATTGATTTCTTCCTTCCTTAAACAGGCTGACAATCAAAAACATCCTGGGTTTCTTCGGACCCGTATCAACCATTTTAGGGTCATGATTACGTTCACCCGTTAAGACAGTCTGGGCGGTGGTGTGAGCTACCTCGCCTATTATGGGGCAACAGACAGCAGAGACCTGCTTTACTCTTCTTTTGGGAAGCATCAATGATGGTTTCATCAGAGCACCTTTCAATTACATCCTGCTGCGTTCCATTTATGGCCAATCATTACAGCTCTCATTTATAGCCTGGGTCTCAGGAGTTTCCTCATATTCTTCCATAGCTTTCATAATTTTTTTCAGAATACGACTTGTCAGGGTGCCTTTGCTTTTATTGACGCATTTAAGTCACAGTTGGCCTTTTTCCGTGCTCTCTTGGTATTCAGTTGTACTGCCAAAGCATCTTCTTTCTCAGTAGCTGTCACATTGGTGTTGTTGGCTTTGGCAGTGCCCTTTTTGTATTTCAGGATAGTCTGTCTTTTTATCCCCCTCCGCTCTTTCTTGTAAACGTAACATCCCGTAGTGTCATCACCATCATTAAGTGGCTCCTAGAGTGGCATTGTGCTGTATCATTATTTAGTGGGCTTTAATGAAGTGTCGCAGCAGCTTGTGCATGCACACTCACTCCATGTTCTCACATCTGACAGGGCTGGGCATCGATGCCCAGTGCTACTTCTGTAATGCAACACTGTCCCATGCATGCATAGATCCTCATGAAACGTATTACAAAGTTTCAACATAATATTTACTGCAAACCGCATAGTGGTCAATCAGGAAAAAGGCAAAGTAATGCTCGACAGAGTTGAAACATCATCGGCCAAGCTATGTCTCTCAGTCAAAATATCCAGATTCTTAGTCCCTCTCTGATTTAGGGGTTGTCTTGTGGCTTCCTGCTTTCTGTCACCATTTCCTCTGAAGTGCTTGTGGGGATCGGTTCTGCCAGTTGAATGCTATCCATAACTTGAGCTTGCAGGGAATAATAAAGATTTGGGAGAGAATTCTTGTCTATGATGATGGTGCACTTACTACTAGGCAAATGACAAATGATTTCTTCCTCTCCAGATTTGCCAGTTGTTTTGATTTTATCTGGCTAAAAAAATCTGTAATTTTACCCGTTACCAAGACTTGTTGCTGATCGGGTTAGGACTCTTTCGTACCCTCTTTATCTAGTACTTGCACGTCCATCGTCACCCTACCATCAGGGTCTGCTCTCTTTGAATGCAAGGCATAGACACTCCCCTTACTTTTTGCTTTCCCCGACATGCTCACAATTAGAAAGGAGAAAGAGGGCAAACATGATGTGAAAAGCCAAAGGGCGTTTCCCCATTTAGACCCGGGCATCTCTGGGGGTGGATAAGTGCGGGAGGATAACCAGGGTGAGGGATTCTCTGGGAGTGGGTGTAAGACATCCAATGGCGGTATCCCCCCTTTCCTACTACCCCTATCCCATCCTATTTTATATGATATTCTGACTTTCCAACTCCCACAACCCCCCTCTTTCTACAAACGTACTAAGTCGAGGAAGAGGAGGTCTGAGATTGAAAAGACTAAAATCCATACATTACATTGGACAGGTCCCACTAATACGGTCAGGCAAGTTCAGACACTTGACCCTAATTGCTGACACCTGGGACCTATTAACCATCCCCACATGGTTAAGAGATGGAACACTGAGACACGCTCTTAGCAAGGTGAGGCACGAGAAGGAGAAGTTCCTCCAGGGCAACGCCGAACCAGGTGGAGCAGAGCGACAGGCCGAGGGGCAGACTCGAGGAGTGGAAAAACCTTGCGCAACCCGGCGGGAGATCGGTTCCTCTGAAGAACCTTGAAAGTTGCGCAAGACGAAAAGAATGAAATCTGCCCTGTCTTTCGTGGGTGCCAGACACCCTCCCGGGTGAAAGACAGAGTTGGGCAGGCAAAGTGGCAGTTGTGGTATCAGCCTTGACTTCAGGATCAAAACCGCGAGTAAAAGAAAAGGAACACAGCCGGTGAGTTGAAAGCAATGAAAGGCCGGTCTATGCTGAAAGGAGATTGTAGCAGCAAAAATGTATCCAACTAATGAAGGTTGCACGTGTACCAATAAGACGCGAGAGAAAGTAAAGCATTGTTTAACTGTAAAACCAAAGCTATTGAGTAGAAGAGTGGTCTGGTGAAAAACGATTGCCCAATCGAAGGGCTCTGTGAAATCTTTGATGCTGTAGAAGCGGCAAAGTGAGCAAAAGAAGATGAGATGCAGGAAATTAACTTTGTGAACATTGAACTGTTCGTTTTGATCCCGGCAGAGGGAAACCTTGATTTAAAGGATTTCTTTGAGTTATTTGTGCTCAAATCTACATGTACCAAGAGGCTTTGGTGTAGCAGACAAAACATGATGGTTAAGAGAAAGTCAAAGTGGTCATGCTGAGGTATCAGTCAAATCCTTGCACATTCAAAAGTCTTCAACAGTGAAAAAGAAGTGAAAGGAGGCGTGAACCTGACCGAAGGGATCCCAGAGAATGTGATTAAAGCTTGGGGAAGGAAACCCCTACAAGTACTGTGATTGAGAGGCCTGAGCCTGACTGATGCAGACCTGCTTTGAAATGTGATTCTTTGAGAGGTCCAAGTCCAACTGAGGGAGACCTACATTGAATTGATATATTGAGAGGTCTGAGCCTGACAGACTGAGACCTACGTGAACTTTTGGTAAATTGTGAAGGAACTGTTGTGAACTCTTGGTGAGCTGAGAATGAGTCACTTTATCAAGGAAGGCCAAGTAGGCCCTAGTCCACGCTCTGAACTGCATTGTTGTGTCCGAAGCCAGAGTGTGTTGCAGGGTCCAAGTGTGCCACCATTCCCCGTGCTACAAAACATGGGGAAGGGAGTTTTCTCAGTCAAATTGACTTTTCATTTGAACACTAATTTTCCTTTTTGTATTTCATACTTCCCTTTTTAACCTGTCAGTGTAAGATTGAGGGCAGGCATTCGTTTTTTTTAGTATAGGCCATCTTTATTTGCCTAGACGACCAACTAGGACTGTATTTTCTTTTATTTGTTGGTCGAGAACACGCCCATCTTAGTTATTGGGCAAGATGGGAGTTTTTCAACCCCTTTAAACCAACATGTAAAGGTTTTTAAATTTGCAGCTCTTGTGTTAGTGTCTCCATATGATACCATGCCTCCCTTACAGTGACAAAACAGCACACATGTAAACACACTTTCAAACGTGTGCGCTATGAGCTGCGTTTGTTAAGTACGGTGTTCCACGTTGAGCAGGTGCATCCAGGTAAGCCCTAACAATCAATTGCCAAATCCTACAGCCAGCACTTGCAGATAGCCAAGTCTGATCAGCACAAGTCACAAACTTCTTGCTGCTGACTGCAGCACACTTGCAAACACACTTTCAAATGCCATCACCATTGCAATGTGTTAGGTGATGCTGTGAAAAGGCAAATTCATGGGTGCATAAAAGTGGACTTATTTGATTCCATGAGTCTGACTGGTGATGGGTGTGGAGATATGACACCTCTTATCCCCCACAATCCCTCTCTATTTACATTGGTGGCACAACATGAACACATTTTGGAAAATAGGTGAACCAAGGTACTCCAATGTAGGGAAGAACAAGAGGGTAGACTCGAAAATTGAGAACAGAGCTCAGGAGATGGTAGAGCGGAGGATACAGTGTAAAGAATCCCATGTGGTGGGATGTCATAGAAGTATGTGAATTCTGCAGACTATTTGGCCAACTGCAAGGTGGAGGTGCGGTGCAGACATGTGAGCAGCAAAGTGGACATTTCAGAGCAGAACCAAGTAGGAATGCAACCAAATGTAATTTTCTGCTACTTACACTATATATGTCTGCTTTGCTGTTATTCAGCCAGTAGAAGGTGCCTCAAAGTTTGGTGACATAAGAGACTCAGCAGGAGATGTTTTGAAAGGGTTTTACAGAGTGGTGGGGGAATGTGGTCCCATAGACCACTGAATACAGAGGGGGGAGCTAGAGTACTGTACACATCACTAATGGCAATGGCTGTCTGTGTCCACCATAAATCTCCTTGTTCCAGCATCCTATTAACTCCTCTTCTGTAATCCCTCTGCCCCCCAAACAGTAACTGCTGACCCCAGGACCTGTCATCTCCCATGAGGAACACAATAGTGAAGCCAATATTGGATGGAAGCCATGGAATCAAAACAAATTGATTCATTTTTACCTCCACACGTTCAAAAGACAGTACCTTTATTGACCATCTGTGAGACGGCAGCGTTGCAAATCCAAGCTCCCATCATATAAGTAAAATGTTCTTGTAACACCTTTCCTCACTTAAATTACTTCTTCTGAATGTCTCATGTAGCTGCACAGTGAAAAGCTTTACTTTATTTGTGTTTCCTATAGGCTAAATAGAAGACCAGCCGACAAAGGACAATCTTGTTGACCCTTGCATCTTTGGTTTTTTTAAAAAAAATATATCTTTTCCCCTTGGCCAATACTGTGGGCATTGCAATTAATGCTGGATTTGGGTACTAAACGTGACATTCCGTATCAAAGACTGACCTGCTCATGTACATGCATGACTCTTTCTTGCATTCATTCACGCTTGTGTAATTCCGCCGCTTTGCTGTGCACTGATAGACCCATCCACAGATTAATCCGTGCTGGGGCAGGAGAAGTGTGTTTGTGTCATGGCGCTGTCATGTGTGTCTACATATACTGTGTAGTGTATTTTATTTTAAAATGTGTTTTTTGGTATAATCACCAACCAGCAGGTGCTTACAACAGTCAGCTATAAAACTGTGGGAATATTCTACATAGCTGGATTTGTAATCAGATGCAAACAAATAAACACACATCTAAACAAAGGAAAACAAAACAAAGAAAAAATGACTCTCCACGCATGTTAACTAGGCTCGGGCATAAGTAAAAGGATTTAGGGTGTACAGTGACAGTAGTATTTTACTCCAAGCTTCATAGTGTGGGGAGCTGAGCGAGAGTGGGATCAGGTGAAATCAGTCTAGGGGGGTGTAGGGTAGCGGCACACAACACTGGCATTTGCTCTCAATACATGCAATGTAGCGGACAGGTAGTAAAATGTTCACAGTGGTTTATCATCCGAGGGGTGAAATTTCTAAAACTAACTTCTTCCAGGATTCATACGAGTTCTCAAGGGTGTAATCTAAGCCATGCAATGATCTAGCCCACACTCTTGTTTCAGTTTCACACCACACCTCAAATTCACGGTACCACTGTTTGTACTGAGGGCCCCCGGGTGACTTCCAGGACATAGCGTTGCAGCGTTTAGCTAGGATGAAAGCCAGATCCATGAATTTAATAATATGCTTATGTTTGCTACTCTAGGGTACGCACCAAGGAGGCATTCTGTAGGGTCCCAGTTGTATCTAACAATCCCTGCTATTTCGCAAGCCTCTTCTATACAGGTCCAAAACCTTTGCACCTTTACACACTTCCAAAAAATATGGAGTAGGTCTGCTTCATCTTGGTGGCACCAGGGGCAGACCGAGTGCTTGTGTTTGGTTACATTTTACAACTCTACTAGGAGTCATGTAAGTGCGGTGAAGCACATTAATTTGGACCAGTTTGAAGCTGGCGTTCCGGGACACCTTTTTGGGAAAATAAGCATCCACTCCCAGGCCTGTTCTGCAAACTTGTTTCCCAGATCTGACTACCAGTGAGTTTTTAGTTCTAGAACTAGAGGATTAGGCATGTTCAGCAAACAACCATACAATCTGGAAAACGGCCTCCAGCCATCCTCTAAGGCAAACATTAGAGGCAGTAGTTCAGTTTCCTCTGGCTGAGCAGGCCACTCGCTCCACTTCCGTCTAGCCACCCCCGTGGCATTAAACTACCATAGGAATTTTCCCCTGGGGAGACCGGTTTGTTGGGCTAGATTGTCCAGATTACTGAAACGACCTTTCTCGTACATGTCACCGTATGCGTCTCCTCCCAGTGCCTCATAAACCCAAGATCATCCCTGTTTTTACACACGTCAGCAACTATTGGGACATTAGAAGAGTAAGAGTGGGATATATAATGCAGTCTCAACACCCGGAACCATATCTTCCTACCCAGCGCCACTAGCAACAGGAGGGAGTTCCTGCAGGTACTTGGAAGCCATAGCATGTCATTAAGGCGGGCAGGGGGTAGCAAGTGTTTAAGTAACTGCGTTTCAGAGGTAGTGTCATCGGATAGCCATTTTGTTACAAAACTGATCTGGGCCGCTTAGAAGTAGAGTTCTAATCTGGGCAGTTCAACACCACTGTCCTTGTAGGGTATGTATAATACTGTCAAAGCCAGTCTGTGTCGAGTAGGGCCCCATAGGAACCCCCTAATCGATGTATCTAATGAGCGAAAGAAGGAAGTCTTGATGTAGTAATGGACATTTGTGAAGTAGTAAAGAAATCTTGATAAAACAATCATTTATATAATTGCTATTCTACCCATAAGTGAAAGTGGTAGTCGGAAACAGAAAGACATAGGGCCTCATTACATGGTATGCGGTAACCATGGTGCTATTAGCGCCATGGTTGCCACCAGTATTTTACCGTGTCCGCCTTGGTCGATGGCGGAATTACTGCCCTACTCCAAGGTGAGCGGGGGTGGTAATTCCCCATTCACCAAGGCACTTCCCCATTCCCATTTTTGCCTCCATAGGGCTCAATGGGAATGGGGAAGGAACTAATTACGTTACCGCAAATTGCGGTACCGTAATTAGCACCAAGGTCCCCTTGCGGGCCCGTTCCTTAACAGCTGGTAAAACCAGCCGTTGAGGTCGGGTCCCGCAAAGGCACCTCGTAGTAAGGCGGTAAGGGTTTACTGGTACCGGTGCCCTTACTGGTACCGGTATACCCTTACCGCATTCCGTGTAATGAGGCCCATAGATTTTTTTTAAGACCTTTCACTACCGCCAGGGTGTTAGGGGTGTGCATATCTTTGGGCTTACATATAATCTGAACACCCAAGTACTTAAAAGAACACACAGCCCACGGGAGCTCAAGGTGTGGTAAGGCGGTTTCACTCTCTCCACAAAGACCAGCCATGGGAAATAGGCAGGACTTCGCTCTATCGAAGGATATCCCAGAGAATGTAGCAACATTATCCAGCATGTCTAGGATTATTGGTAGGTTGTGGTCTGGCTCACACAGCTACAGTAAAACATCATCAGCGTATAGTGACACAAGCTGTCTAGTACCGCCAACCATAATGCTGTCAGCCAGGTATTCTTGCCATAGGTAGCCCACCGGGGGCTCAAGCGCCTGTATATATGACATAGGAGATAACGGGCCACCCTGGTGTGTCCCCTGTTGGATATTCCATGTATATGAGAGATATCTGCCAGATTTGACCCTCGCAGTAGGTGATGAACATAACAAGGCTACCCAAAGAATACAACACTCTCCCATTCCAAAGCTTTGCAACACAGCAAACAGCCATTCCCAATAGAGGCAATCAAAGGCTTTGATAGTATCCAGTGACACCACTATGTACTGTGTAGTGTATGTGTATTATTTGGTCATGTTTGCGCGTATGCATTCTCTGTGTTTTTAGATACCAGGTAGTCTGTGTGTCTATGTCTCTATTACCTCAGTCAAATTATATTTTGCTGCCATCATTGGTAACAAGGTGTTTGGTATTTGTGCCAATGAAGCTGAAGATTGGTGAGGCACCAGGAACAAAGCAATGTGAGGACAGCCACAGAACGTTTGGCCTGAGCCTTGCACAAAGTTTATCTGAACAGCTGGTGAAGTTTTTGTTTGTGTGCACGGGTCGCCTGGGGGAGTGAATTTGCACCAGATAATCAAGTGTTGGCAGCAGAATATGTTTTTTGCATTGTGGAAAGAGTACACAAGAGCAAAGATTTGCGCCATTTGGCAAATGTTGACACCATTTGGAAGAATAGACCTTTTATTTCTATTTTCTTGTTGTCCCCCTTAAATGGAATGAAGGAAGGGAAACTGCTCATAGCTATTTATCTCATGCTTTTAGCTTCAAAGAGCCTAGTTGGCTTTATACCAACAGCTCTAGGAGCGACGTGTCTAGTCAAACTGGTGACATACATATAAACCTTTGCGAAAATATGTATAAAGGAGCACTATGACACATATACAACATTTAAAAGTATATTGAAGAATATCAATACAAAATATTGTTCATAGTTTAAAATACACTTTCCACAAAACAATAACACCATAATAAGAAACACATTATCAAACAAAATTACAATCGCATAAAAATGACAATGATGCATATATAATGGACAATAGTTTGGATTTCATATGAAAGTTGCATTTGTGGCATTTCATGTACTTGCAGCTAGTTCTTCAAATACAGTTCCTGTCTACTAGATGCTGCCAGAAACCTAGGAGCTGCACCTGGGTAGAACCTGGTCATTAAATGTTTGTTTTGATCAGTAGGAACATGTACACACCCAAAATCTCAAACTCATTGCAGGTGATACATATTGAACAGCCATTATTATGCATTGACCATCAATATCCGACAGTGCATACATATTTGGGCCTAGTGATGCAGTCTGCACCAGTCTTGTGAACCTTTTTAGATCAGCTCACCATTTAAAGTTAGGTCTTGCTTGTGGAACTCCCTTTGCGCTCCAGTTTAGGATTCTCTCTTCTGTCCTTCTCTCCCTTGGACTACATATTGAATATCTGACCAGTCTGCAGCACTTTTCTAATGGTCATCATCTTCCTTGTCTTCCTTTCTTTGAATCAGAGGCACTGTGGAGGCGCTCGCTTTAAGCTGTCTGCCACACATTGCTAATGGTTTGCCTACTTTCTTACAAACTGCCATGGTGGAGGCGCTCGCTACAAGCGGTCTGCCACTCTATGCTAATGGTTGTCTTCTTTCCTTCTTTTCTTCTTTCCTTACTAAGCATTAAGCAACAATTAACTAAAAGTCCTTGTGTTGCTTTTTTAAAATGTGATTTATGTATGCTATTTGATGCCATCCACACCAACAAGGGTTATACAGTGCTTCACAAAGTGGCTGAGGGAACCATAGTCCCATAACAAGGGCATACAGAAGAAAAAAACAAAATTACGAAGTGGGTATGAGGAAAACATTGCTGTAGACACCTGTTTCAAAATGAGTAACTGACATGCCTCGATAAACTGGAGAATTAGTCGAGTTTATTTTTAACTATCCCACTTGACAAATCTCTGATTCTGGTCAGATTACTATCTCCGTTAGCCTGCAATACCTTTCATGCCATACATGATGCTGCTTTCAAACAGGAAATATTCTTCCAGAAATCTCTATTGAAGACTCTGAACACTTTACAACTGAAGATGGAATTTTTAGTTATTAGTTTGAGCTATTAGGTAGCATATCCACCTGTAACCTGAAACGATTGCATTCGAGTAAAGATGGAGAGAAATGGCATATGAGGAGGGACGTAAAGCTTGAAGGTGATGTTTTGTTATTTGCCCACCCATTTACTGCCGATGGCCAATGCCAACCTCTATCGCCATTCCCAACCAGTTCCTGCTCCTCCCTGCCCAAAATACCTCCTCATTCAAATTCCTTGAGCTCCCTTTAATCAAGCCTTATCAAACATTGCACTCAAAGTGACTGCAAGTGTTTTTTCAAAGCAGTCTTATGAGAATGAATGACTTCAATGGGGCTGTAAACACCTTCTGGGGTATTACAAATGTTTAAACCAGGTCTGCCTACAGACACTCAGTCTATAAGCACTACACGTGTATTTCACAAAGGTTCTGTTAAAAACAAGCATTGGTAAATCCAACCATTTTGGCTTGTGTATCAGTGTTAGGTATGTGCAATTAGACGCCCTCGTACTCAGACCATTTTGCATGTGCTCTACCATCAATGGCCAGTTAATACCACTACGGCAGTGCCTGACAAGTGCCTTTCCCATGCCTACACAAAAGCCCAAACTGTTGGCATTGCCAGTGTTTGTTTTTGATTTATAAATAGTTAATATTACCATTTAATGAACTTGGTAAAGTAATTAATGGGCTGACATAGAAGCTAAGACGATTATGTAGTTGTTGCATCAGGGAATTGGTAGACTAAATGTCGCCATAGCTTTATTTCTTATATTTGTAAGGAGCACATTCAACAGGCTCCAATCCAATTCTTGGAAGGGTCAATTTGTAAAACTATTTGGCCACAGTCACACACATTGTAATTAGCATTACTCAGTTTGAATGCTTGGACTTGGTATAAGTTGCTTGTCTTTTATATAGATTTCTCTGCTGCAATCATAGGATATGAAATCTTGCTAGATACTGTCTGCGATATTAATTATTGTGATTTGTATGCAACCTTGGGGAGTCGAGAGGTAGTGCTCTGAAATGAAGCATGGTGGAGGTGAAAACCAATACTTGAGCAGGCTAAAACATGCATATGATGGGCATGTCCAAATATACAATCTTTTATTTCAGAATGTTTTGCTGTGATTGTGGGTTTCCCATCTAGTGTAGAGTAGCTTCACCTATAGTTCTCTTCTAAGGCTGCTATGCTGTAGGAACATTATCTGGGTCAATAAGTGTTTTTTTGATTGAATTTGCCAGTCACTATATTTTCTTTTTAAACACACTAACCTGTTGGCTTCACATGTCTGTAAACATGTTATGTAGATGTTAATTGCACTAGTTTGCCCTGTGAACAAGTACATGTTAGTGTTCTGGCACACTGCAGACATTTATGGTGTTTGAAAGACTGGTAAATGTAAATAAAAGTAAAAAAATAAGTAAGTGTCATCAGTGGAGGATGAACCAAAAATGTATAAGAAATGTTGGTGAAGTGGGCACAGTGTGGCAAGAAACTAGCTTCCTAGAGAAAATCAGTTCTTGCAATTGTTTGTGTGTGTTTGATTATAGATCTCCAACTTATGTTGAGCATGTAGTGCAATGGTGGCATGCAATCACATGGCAGCGAGGCTCTACATATTTGGATAACTTTCTTTTCTTTTTTTTTTAATTGGCCTGCCATTGATGTTCCTTCAAGCTGTTTTCTTCATCTTTTATATGCATTTTCTAAGTCCCTGTGGAGAGGGGAGAACAGCTACTCCAGTAGATTCCAGGTCCATAATTACAAGGTTTCATTAGGAAACCATTAATAGACAACCTTTACAAAATGTTGTTTGTAGGGGTGTACAACATTACTATTTAATAATATAAAGGTTTACTTACAGTACTAAACTGTGTACTATTTGCAAAGGTTTACAAACAATTGTAAATACTGTAAACCAAATGTTTACTCATATTGACAAGTTTGAGGTATACACTAGGTTTGTAACGGTTTACAAATAATAGTAAATGCGGTAAACCAAATGTTTACTATTAGTGGCGAATTTGAGGTGTACACTAGGTTGCAACGGTTTACAAATATTAGTAAATGTTGTAAACCAAATATGATGTGTACACTATGTTTGCAAAGATTTACAAATATTAGTAAATGTTGTAAACCAAATGTTTATTAATAATGACACATACAGGTGAACACTAGGTTTGCAAAGGTTTACAAATCCTTTTATTTTGGTAAATTAAATGTTCAGTTGTGCAATACACATTAGTTGTACATTACGTTTGCAAAGTAGTCCTGTTTTGGAAACCATGGGAAACTTAAGGTTTACAAATATATGGAACATAAAGTCCAAATGGACTTGCATAACTACAAAGTTTGCTCATGCGTAAAACGCAATGTAAACCAAAAGTTTACAAACGAGTTCCAAATTGGTGTAAACCTTTGCAAACATGAAGTTTGCACAGGTTTGCATGGCGTTTACCAAATTTTTAAACTATCATTTTCATAGGCGACTGGGTTTCTCTTCGAGCCAGTCTGGTATTCACAATTGAAGAGCTTGGATGGGGCCTCCAACCGAGCCTCCTGTCTGCGAGGGAAAAAGACCTTTAAAATGATTTCACCCTCTACTGAGTGGACAGTACAAAGAGCCTGATCATTCAAAAGGGCGGGGAGAACACACCGCCATGAAATAGCAGCTGTAAAATAAAGAAGAGATGAGTTTTACGTGACAAATACTCAGATAGAAATTGTCACAACTGCTATGAATTATACCTGCTGTTTTATCTGGTTATTGGCGCACAGATTCCTACCTAGAAAACAGATAACAATATCAGGACTGTTCGAGGTAGTCTAAGATGAATTGGGATAATAATGAAAGGCTTCTTACCACTAGTAGTAATGGGTAAAATCCAAGGGTGAACAAAACAGCAGTATAAAATAACAAACAGGAAGATTAGTGAGGGTTCTAACCCGAACGGCACGAGGAGTGCACTAGGTCCAGGTTGGTGCACTCCCTGTGCAGCGTCCACTTGTGCACTTGTTGGAAAATTGTCCCAATACCTTGTAGTTCAGAAAATATCAAGAACAGTGGACCCCAGATAGCTGTAGGATATGGCGTCTGAAGTTAAGTGGAAAGAGTCAACGTTGATCACCAAAATGCTGGGTAAACTGATGTCTGAAACCAACGGAGTCTTTTAACTGAGAAAAAACACAGTGCTAAGAAGAAAGCAATCCAAAAGAGACACGGGCAAATTCTTCTTTTACATGCGGGCAATAACTGGAACAAAAACGCTAGTCAAAGCAATTACTGGAGGCAGGAGGAAAGGTCCTGTCAACTGGCGGGCGGCTGAAGTACAAAATCATCAAGCAGGGCAGTCCGTTAGGAAGATACGAGTCCCGGTACACTAACCTGACAAAACACGGCAAAACCAGGAAACAAGGCAGTCCATTAAGCAGGCAGAGGTCAGGTTTACAGAGGGATCAGGGATGCGACTGAAGACGGAACTTCAATGGGTTTGTAACTTCAATCAGAAGCAGCGAGCTGAATGAGAACGCTGCTTTTGTAAAAACCGAAAGTAAAACATCAGAGCACGTTGATTGGAGGGAAATGGCACCTGACAGAGCAGCAGAGCGGAATGGGAATTGTAGTTTTATTGGATTCCCTGCCGCAATCTCCATTGTGAAAGGAACGGAGGAATGAAGCGCCGCACACCATAAGGAAAGGAAACAACAGTGCGAGTGTCCTTTGATGTGCGAACTCGTCTCCTGGGATGCGGTGCACAGTGAGACGCACAGCGAAACGTAACAGTATCCACCCCCAAAAACGGCGCCAACCCCCTGCAGGCATGAAACCGGCGCAAAAGGGCAGGCGCATGAATATTGCGCAAAGGCTCCCAAGAGCGATCCTCGGGACCGTAGCCCTTCCAATCGACAAGGTAGAAGGGACGACCTCTACACAAACGGTAATCCAGTATTTCAGCCACTTCATATTCCAGATCCCCATCCACATGCACCGGAGATGGACGAGCTGGTAGCCTGGCCGATGCAATACAAGGTTTCAGCAGGCTCACATGAAACACGGGATGCACTTTCCAAGAAGAGGGCAAAGAAAGACGCACCGCTGCAGGGTTGATCACGGCAGTGATCGGTTAGGGACCCACAAATCTAGGAAGAAGCATGCGTTTGCTGGGAATGTTCAAATTGCGCGTGGAGAGCCAAACCGTCATGCCCACCGTGTAGTCGGTGCAGGGTGCCGATGCCTATCGGCATTGAGGTTGGCCCGTTTCTGAGCCTTCAGCAAGTGTCCCCGAACCGCGTCATGTACCATTGCATATTTCTGACACAGTCCAAAGCTGCTGGATTATCAATTGGGAGTGCCGGATCCAGAGGCAAGGAGCGAGGGTGTTGCCCGTATAGAACAAAGAAGGGAGAAACACCAGAAGAAGAGTGCAAGGAATTGTTATAAAGCGAATTCAGCTGGCGGGGGCATCATTAACTAATCCGACTGGAATTGACGACAGAGACACCTGAGATACTGTTCCATGGTGGCATTAACCCTCTCCGTCCGGCCATCCGTTTGTGGATGAAAAGCCGAGCTGAAATGGTCGTCGATCCGAAGGGACGCTGTCAAGGCTCGCCAGAAACGTGACGTGAACTGAGTTCCCCGGTCTGAAATGATGAAGAAGGAAGGCCAAAGAACCTGAAGACGTTCTTAAGAAAGAGGGAAGCCAGCGCTGGGGCAGATGGGAGACCAGTACATGGGACAAATAACGCCATCTTAGTGAAATAATCGACTACCACCCAGATGGTGTTGAAGCCCCTCACAGGAGGTAAGTCCACCACAAAGTCCATAGAAACCATGTACCAGGGCTTATGCGGTACAGGAAACGGTTGCAGAAGACCCATGGGCTTGGAGCGAGTAGATTTGCATTGGGAGCAGACGAACAGGAGGCAAGATAGTCAATGACATCCTTAGACATTGAGGGCCACCAGGCCCAACGAAGAATAGCCTCCAGTGTCTTTTGTTGACCGGGATGAGCTGCCGAAATCGAGTCGTGGGCGTGCCTTCCCGGGAGGTAAGTACAGCTGACACTGAAAGTAGGGCAACCCTTGAACAATGTCAAGATTTAGGTTGATGCACTCCTTAGCGTGAGTGTCAACCCATTCCACAATTAGGGAAAGCAAAGATGGCTGTGGGGTACATCCGCAGAACACCCTACAAGGTAAAACTAACGGCGGGTCAGGGACGGCAGAGTGAACATCATGAGACAGACGAGACAAGGCATCAGCACATGTATTGAGACTAGCTGGACGATAGGTGATCGTAATGTTAAACTGTGAAAAGAAAAGATGCCAGGGGGCCTGACGAGCAGTGAGACATTTCATAGATTTGAACGCCAAAAGACTGCGATGATCAGAGCAGACCGTAACAGGATGCCGTGCGCCCAGCAAATGATGTCTCCATTCCGAGAAAGCATCCTTGATGGCCAACAATTCCCTTTCCGTAATGGGGTAGTTTATTTTCATAAGGAGTAAGTTTCCTAGAGAAGAAAGTGACCGGATGGATTTCACCTGAATCAAGACAACGCTGGGATAGAACAGCCCCAACAGCGGATCCAGATGCATCAGCTTCCCCCAAGTATGGATTAGAGTGTTGAAGAACAGGAGCAGATGAAAAGGACTCCTTCAGAGCATCAAAGGCGACTTGCGCTTCGGAAGTCCAGTGGAAGGTCTGCTTGGAACTAGTCAAAGCCGTTAAAGGAGGCGAGATAGAGGAGGAGGAGTGTATGAAGCGTCTATAGAAGTTGGAGAAGCCCAAGAAAGACTGAAGTGCCTTGACTGACATGGGAATAGGCCATTCCAAGACCGCCTTGACTTTCGAATGACTCATTCTGATGCCCTGATTAGTGAGATCGTAGCCCAGGAATTCTACCTCTGTTGTATTGAAAACACATTTCTCTGCTTTAACAAATAAATGATTCTCTCGTAGTCTCTGTAAAACAAAGAGCACATGTTCTGTATGTGCCTGCCTAGATGAAGAGTATATCAGGATGTCATCCAGATAGACAACTATGAACTGGTCCAGACAGTCACGAAAGATGTCATTCATGAATGCCTGAAATGTGGCCGGAGCATTGCATAGCCCGAAGGGCATGACAAGATACTCGAATAAACCGTACCGGGTCTTGAATGCCTTCTTCCATTCGTGCCCCCTGGCGTATACGCACAAGATTGTATGCCCCACTCAGATCCAGCTTGGTAAAAACCACAGACGTACCCAATTGATCCAGAAGAACAGAGATTAGTGGAAGGGGATACTGGTTTTGTACTGTAACTGCGTTTAATGCCCTGTAGTCAATGCAAGGGCGAAGATCACCCTCCTTCTTTGGGACGAAGAAGAGTGGAGAGGCTGCAGGGGATCTGGACGGTCTAATGAACCCGTTCTTCAAAGCTTTATCGATGTAGTCCTTTAATACCTATCCTCCGGCAATGTAAGGGAGTATACTCTGCCAGCCGGAATTTTGGCCCCTGGTAACAGGTCAATAGGGCAATCATAAGGACGGTGTGGCGGCAAGTGGTCGGCTCCACCTTTGTCAAAGATGTCACAGAAGGTCTGATACTCCAGTGGAATTGAGATATCATGAGTAGAGGTAACAGCCCCGATAAGGGCTGTGGATGCGACCAATGCCTGGCAGGAAGACTTGAGTAACACATTAGTGTCCTGAAAACATTGTTCGTTACAGACTGAAGAAGGAAACTGAACGACCCCATTGGCCCAGTCAATGGCAGGGTTGTGTTGTTGTAACCAAGGAACCCCTAAGATGATCCTAAATTGTGGGGCCTTGATCAAGTCGAATGTTATGTCCTCGGCATGTCCTCCTTCGGTTTGCATTTGGACCACAGAGGTATTTTAGGTGACAAAACCGGATACCAGAGAGGTACCGTCCACAGCATGAACGGATTCCGGATGGGCCTTGGAAACCACAGGCACATTATGGGAAATAGCATAATCATAATCCATATAGTTCCCTGTGGCGCCGGACAGGTTAATAGGGGCCGAAGCGACCCCATGTGTGTCCAAAGAACGTACCCCCGGCGTAGGGACTCTGACTAACGCCGGTGTCTGGCGTTTCCCGCCTTCCTGACAGGTTTCTTTGGACAATCTTTGAGTTGGTGGTCCCCTGCACCGCAATACATACAAAGATTGTTGGATTTGCGGTGTTCCCGCTGAGCAGGAGTAAGGGGTCTGCGTATAGCCCCCACTTGCATGGGTTCAGGGGCAGATGGAGAAGGACCAGCGGGTTCCGGCAACGGAGGGGTCAAACCCCCTGGCTACGTTCCCCTTTTCTTTCTGCTCTTCTGGCATCAACATGTAACACCATATCCAAGAGTTCGCCAAAAACCATGGGAACTATAGGAACAATTGCTAACACGTCTTTTAGCTCTTCCGACAGCCCTTTATAGAAGACTGTTGATTTTCTCTCTTTGGGCCAGTCTGTTTCGGCTGCAAGTTGATTAAACCTAGTAAGATAGGTAAACAGAGAGGATGTACCTTGGCGTAGGTTCAAAAACTCAAAATCTGTGGCCTGGGACTTTAACGGGTATCAAAAACCCTGTGCATAACAGAAATGAGGGCATTGCAATCATAGAGCAAAAAACTGTTTGTCTCGAGTAGAGGATTGGCACAGGCTGCCGCAGTTCCACCAAGATTGGAGAGGATAAAGGCAGCTTTAGTTGTTGAATTAGGGAATGCCGCAGGACGACAAATGAAGTGCAATTTGCACTGATTAATAAAGGTTCTGTAATTTTTTGGATCTCCAAAAAACCTTTCAGGAGGAGCTAACGGAAATTGGGAAGCCATTAGTACAGGGGCTGCAGCAAACCCGGACGCTGAAGGATTGGAAATCCCAGAAGTTGATGCAGAGGCATTTGAGGCATCAATACCTACAGAGTGTGGTGGCGGAAACCTCTCCAAGTTATCAATCGGGTTATTCGGAGCATCGTGAGCTACTGAAATCTCAGCCCGGAGTTCTGCCACCAGACGTACCATGGCGGCTAAGGGATCCTCTCCTTCCGTTTTGATTCAATCACTCACCGACTAGGATGAGGCTAGATAGGCGACTGGGTTTCTCTTCGAGCCAGTCTGGTATTCACAATTTTGATTGAAGAGCTCGGATGGGGCCTCCAACCGAGCCTCCTCTCTGTGAGGGGAAAAAGACCTTTAAAATGATATGACCCTCTACTGAGTGGACAGTACAAAGAGCCTGATCATTCAAAAGGGCAGGGAGAACACACCGCCATGAAATACCAGCTGCAAAATAAAGAAGAAGAGATGAGTTTTACGTGACAAATACTCAGATAGAAATAGTCACAACTGCAATGAATTATACCTGGTGTTTTATCTGGTTATTGGTGCACAGATTCCTACCTAGAAAACAGATAACAATATCAGGACTGTTCGAGGTAGTCTAAGATGAATTGGGATAATATTTAAAGGCTTCTTACCGCAAGTTTTATTGGAAAAAATCCAAGGGTGAACAAAACGGCAGTATAAAATAACAAACAGGAAGGTTACTGAGGGTTCTAACCCGAACGGCACGAGGAGCGCACTAGGTCCGGGTTGGTGCACTCCCTGCGCAGCGTCCACTTGTGCACTTGTTGGAAAATTGTCCCAATACCGTGTAGTTCAGAAAATGCCAAGAACAGTGGATCCCCAGATAGCTGTAGGATATGGCGTCTGGAGTTAAGTGGAAAGAGTCAATGTTGATCACCAAAATGCTGGGTAAACTGATGTCTGAAACCAACTGAGTTTTTTAACTGAGAAAAAACACAGTGCTAAGAAGAAAGCAATCCAAAAGAGACATGGGCAGATTCTTCTTTTACATGTGGGCAATAACTGGAACAAAAACGCTAGTCAAAGCAATTACTGGAGGCAGGAGGAAAGGTCCTGTCAACTGGCGGGCGGCTGAAGTACAAAATCATCAAGCAGGGCAGTCCGTTAGGAAGATACGAGTCCCGGTACACTAACCTGACAAAACACGGCAAAACCAGGAAACAAGGCAGTCCATTAAGCAGGCAGAGGTCAGATTTACAGAGGGATCAGGGATTCGACTGAAGACGGAACTCCAATGGGTTTGTAACTTCAATCAGAAGCAGCAAGCTGATTGAGAATGCTGCTTTTGTAAAAAACGAAAGTAAAACGTCACAGCACGTTGATTGGAGGGAAATGGCACCTGACAGAGCAGCAGAGCGGAATGGGAATTGTAGTTTTATTGGATTCCCTGCCGCAATCTCCATTGTGAAAGGAACGGAGGAATGAAGCGCCGCACACCATAAGGAAAGGAAACAATAGTGCGAGTGCCCTTTGATGTTGCAAACTCGTCTCTTGGGATGCGGTGAACAGCGAGACGCACAGCGAGATGTAACATTAAGGGAGTAGATTAGTCCAGCAGTCCTGAACTACCAAAACCCTTTTGGACATTTTAGTTTGCACTACACTCTTTTGTTATGCATATCATTGTCCCGCATCCTTTTGTTATATAGAGTAAGTACTTGGCAATAGGCTTATTAGTATAGGCCATTTTGTTTTGACACGACACCACTAGGACAGTGTTTTCTTTACTTTGATGGTCGTAGTTTGCTCCCAACTTAGATTTAGGCTTAGAGTAGGCATTTTCTTTACCCTTATACTGTTTAATAAACACCCTTGGATTATACTCCTTGTGTGTTGTGCTTCTGATAACCATGCCTTCCTTACAGCAGTAATGACAGAAGTTATGAGGCAAATGCATTATTTACCCTGTGCTCTTTTACGTGGTTATGGTATCTATGGTCTGGCCTTGGATGGACTGTACTTTGTTTTGTGGGTGAGCAGGTTGTGCAATTTCTACGGTTTGATGACGTGACCAAGATAAGATGGAGACAGAAAGGGTGATATGTCAATTTAAAAGACGCTTACCGCACCTCACTGGGATATTTCTTTTTTTTTTGCATAATTGTCTGGCATTGTCCAGCTAGACATACAATGTGCATAGGTGTCAGAAGATGTGGGTGCGTTTTTTTGGGCACATCTTTGAAGCTTTCATAAGAACACTGATAGTGAAAAGAGGATTGTTGTGCTATCTTCAATGACCATGACCTGGGGAGGTGGGGTGGGAAACACCCTGCTTAATTCATGCCAGCAAGTGTATATGGAGTGCCCTTGACAGGGTTATGCAACATGTGGGTGGACACTTTGATGAAAGGGTTTTGTGTGCATTTTCATTATCTGCTTTTGCCCACTAGACAGACCATGTCTAGGGTTGTGAACGTTTCTGAGGCCAATATACCTTTTTTAAAAAATCAATCTTTATTGGTATTTAGTTGTAAGAGAGAGCGTCTACAGCTTGTGAACTTTTAGGCAGATGCCCTTCATAACACCACAAACCAACCATATGTCCCTGAAGTTTTCACCCCTCTCCCCCAAATCCTTTGACTCGGGACGCAACGTTGCTTGTCCCTAGCACTTCTCCTGGGGCAACTTCACCAGGCTAACGGCTGTTCGTGGTTAACTGACTCCCCCAAAACTTAGGCTAAGTATCATATGCTGGGGTGCTTTCGGGCAGGGTCCCCATAGTTATCCGGACATTTTCTATGTGTGGCCAAATGTCTCCATAAACTGCTCCCAGTCCATCTCTATCTGAGTGCTTAAGCCCTGTATGGCCACTGTGAGTCTTGCCATGAAGTAGATATCCTTGGGCACAGCTACCCATTCTCTCTTCGTGGGTAGGGCGGCCCTCTTCCATGTTCTAGCCCGAGCTGCCCGGGCAGCCAAGAGTAACAAGTATGTGTTACGCTCACCTGGTTCCCACGGGGGCGTCGACCGGAACTGGGCCGCTGTTGTTTCCACCAGCGTGACGTGTAGCGCCGAGATGACTGATTGGACTGGCCAGCTCAGCCTAGTTTGTATGGCTCGCAGGAATATTCTTCTGCAAAGGAGAAGAGGAATTAACCACCCGTGGAATTGAGTGTCAACCCACCTTCCCCACTCCCGTTGTCTTCCCACAGATCACTCTTGATGTCCCCTCCTTAGTCTCACCTGATGGTTTGGAAGGATGAGCTCTCCATATTGCGTCGAACGCAGGGGCGCGTTGATGACCAGTTACTTCACTGGCGTAGAGGAATTGGCGAGTTCCAGTATTGACTCTAAAGTCCAATTGTTCATAAGAGTTCAAATGTCTGATCTTCACTCTGTCCGATTCCTTGCAGGTTGCCGATTAATCCACTCGAAGATTTCCAAATGGCAATTGGTAAGATTCAGGTAAGTCTATTGTGGTTTTCCCCTTAGGGGCCGGGGTACGGCGATGAAGCAGAGTTGACCGTGCCGACCCGAGATGAGGTGAGACCCCCGTGGTAAATCAGGTAAGTCCTTGGGGGTAGCTTGTATAGCCTTAGAGAGTCCCCTTGCTCACCTTGCTGTCTTTGTCTCCTTAGGTGTCGGAGGGCGGCCGCGAGATGGAGAGAGCGTGATGGAATGCTGAAGTACCGCCAAGCAGGTGAGTTCAGCGCTGCGCCGTAGGAATGCGAAGCGATGCTTCAAAGACTTCTGTCTTTCAGCTCCGTGGCGAAATGGATCAGGATTCAGGTAAGGATTAAAGTTAAAACTCCTGTTCTAACCTTTATCCTTCTTTTCTTCTTGTTTCCGGAGTCCCAGGACTGAAGCGGGCGTGGCTGAAGACTGGAGCTCCTGAAAGCACGGTGAATGTTACGCTGCAGCAAGCAGAATAACGTGAAGCACGTGTGGCTATCCGGGCGTGGTTTAAATAGCCTTGGAAGATGATCCAGGTAAGTAATCTTCCACAGCCCCACCCAAGTAACAAAATAGTCCCTTCAGTAAAATAGTCCCTTCTAAGCCTCATTTGGCTTGAGTCTTCATGCAGCATGGTCTGCCTCAGGTGAGTATGCAGCATGGTCTGCTTCAGGTAAGTTATCAATAATGAGCCTGGCGCCAAGGCGCCAGGACTGCACCCAAACAGCCCCTAACTGGGGCTTTTGGGCATGCTCCAAGTGGCATGATGCCTGCTTCCGGGGCTGCTGGGCCTGGTCTGGTCTTCCGGGGGCAGGCATCATGACAGCACTCCCCCTCAAGGCCCCTCCTAAAGTCGTTCTCCCCCTTGACCGTGGTTTGTCTGGAAATTCCCGATGGAACCTCTTCACTAAACGAGGTGCATGCACGTGGTCACTAGGTTCCCAAGACCTTTCCTGCGGACCATAACCTTTCCAGTCAATTAGGTAAAAGAGTTTTGATCTCACTCTTTTTGAGCCCAAAATATTCTTGACTTTGAACTGGGGCTCCCCGTCTATGAGGATAGGTTCAGGTGGAGTGGTTAGCCTAGTTCCTGGTTGCACTGGCTTCAAAAGAGACACGTGGAAGACGGGATGGATTCGCATATGAGCAGGTAGATCCAACTTGACGGCCACTGGGTTAATAATTGCCTTGACAGAAAAAGTTCCAAATACCTGGGGTTAAAGGTCCGAGTCCCCTTGAGTGGTAAGTGCTTAGTGGCTAACCATACTTGGTCCCCTATTTGGTATTCAGGAGCTTCACTTCTGTGCTGATCCGCATCCTTTTTGTATTTTTCCTTAGCCTTTTGCAAATGGATGGTTGCTTCTTTAAAGGCTTGTGTAATAACAGCGTGGAGATGGTCCACTGCGGGCATCTCTAAATGCTGGGGTGAGTCCAAATCCGAGGTTCGAGGATGGTGCCCATAAATGGTAAAAAAAGGACTTTGTCCAGTTCCTGAGTGTACGGAATTATTGTACGCATACTCTGCGATCCACATAATGTCTTTCCAATTCCCCTCAGACTGATTTAGCATACAACGGAGGTACTGTTCAAGAGTCTGGTTGGTCCTCTCCGTTTGACTGTCGGTCTGAGGGTGGTGACTGGTCGAAAGCCTAACATCAATTTGTGCCAGTTGGCAGCATTTCCTCCAAAAATGTGAAATGAATTGACTGCCCCGATCTGAAATTAACACTGAAGGAAAGCCATGCAGGCGGACAACATTTTCAAGGAATTCCTTGGTCAGGATTGAAGCTGAAGGTATCCCTTTTAAAGGAATGAAGTGGGCCATTTTAGAAAAAAGATCTACAATAACTAGAATGGTATTGTAACCTTGGTACGGGGGTAAATCCGTGATAAAGTCTAATGACAAGGTATGCCAAGGGGTAGGTGGTATGTCTAATGGTTGCAATAATCCAGCAGGTTTTTTCTTTTGCCCTTTATTTTGTGCGCAAATGCCACAAGACATGACAAATGACTTGACATCCTTTCGCCAGGTGGGCCACCAAAATTGCTTCCTAATTTTAGCTTCGGTTTTTGCAATACCCGGATGCCCTTCTATTAAGGTGTCATGGTAATGGGAAATGACAAGTTCCTGTAGTTCTTTTTGCGGTAAAAATAGCCGGCCTTGGTAATAAGGTAAATCATCGATGACAGAGTACTGTGGACCTTTCTTTGCCCAGTCCTGTAGGGCATCGGAATCAAAGAGTTGGTGGATCTTGTTTTGAATGTCCTCCAGTGTCTGTATGGATGTCAGGCCAAGGATTCTCTGTTCCGGAATTATGGGTACGGGTTCTAAAGTTATTTCTGCTTCTCCCATTCCAATCCGGGACAAGGCGTCTGCTTTACCATTCTTACAACCTGGTCGATAGGTTATTACAAAATCAAACTCGGCAAAGAACAATGCCCAACGGAGATGGCGCGAAGATTGGGCTTTGGCTGTCTTTAGGTATTGTAAGTTGCGGTGATCGGTGATGACCGTGATGGTATGTCTGGCACCCAGTAGATAGTGCCGCCAAGCCTTGAAGGCGGACTTGATGGCCAGCAGCTCCTTGTCGGTTATGGCATAGTTTAATTCGGGGGCTGAAAATTTTCTTGACCAAAACGCCACTGGGTGAAGCTGGTTAGTTTCGGGGTCCTTTTGGGAAAGGACTGCTCCCATGGCTGAACTGGATGCATCTGTTTCCACTATGTAGGGAAGCTCGGGGCGCGGGTGTCTTAATATGGGAGCAGATGTGAATTTAGCTTTTAACTCTTGGAAGGCGTTCTCGGCTTCCTCTGTCCACACAAAGCGTTTGTTTTTTCGCAATAGCGTTGTAATGGGATGTACAATGTGCGAGAAGTCCGGGATAAACCTACGGTAGAAATTGGCAAAGCCAAGCATGCTTTGAACTCCTTTGATTGAACTTGGCGAAGGCCAATTAAGAATGGCATCCACTTTTCGTGTATCCATCCGGATTCCTCTCGGGGTCAGAATAAATACAAGGAATTCCACTTCCGTAGTGTGGAAGATGCACATTTCCAGTTTAGCATATAATTTATGCTGGCGTAACTTCTCTAGGACTGCTCGGACGTGTTTTACATGCTCAGATTCTGATAAAGAATATACTAAGATGTCGTCGATGTAAACGACCACACAAACGCCGATAAGCTCTCGGAGGACATCGTTCATGAAGAACTGGAAGGCTGCTGGTGCATTGCATAGTCAGAAGGGCATCACCTGGTACTCAAATAGTCCGTACTTGGTGCGAAAAGCAGTCTTCCATCGTCATCCTCTTTGACACGTACCAGATGATATGCCCCCCGAAGATCTAGTTTCGTGTATATACAAGCGTCCTTCACCTGGTCTAGTAGTTCTGGGATCAAAGGCAGTGGGTATCGATTCTTGATGGTTATCCGATTCAGTGCGCGGTAGTCTATACATGTTCTAAGGTCGCCTTCCTTTTACGGTACGAAGAACAAAGCTGAAGATGCAGGGGACTTGGACGGGCAAATGAAGCCATTAGCAAGGTACTGGTCTAGGTACTGGCGCAAATGGAGATTTTCGGGTTCCGTAAGGGCATAGATTCTGCTGCAAGGTGGTTGTGCTCCAGGTACAAGATCTATTCTATTTGACAATCATACGATCTGTGAGGTGGTAAGGTGTTTGCCTGTTCCTTTTGGAAGACATCCTGAAAGTCTTGGTATTCAACAGGTAATTGTATGGCTACTGGAATTACTGGGGCCAGGACTGAGTTTTGAGTTTTCCTTGGGTAGCAGGTGTGAGCACATTCTGGGAAGGTTAGTCTCTTCTCTCGCCAACCAATACAGGGATTATGTTTTTCCAACCAAGGTATCCCCAGTATCAGCTGAAACTGTGGGGCTTTGATTAAGTCAAACGCCATAGCCTCTCGATGCCCATCTTGACTCAGCAATGTCATCTCTGCAGTGGAATGAGTTACGGGGTCCAGAGGCGATTTCAGTTCCATCTACAGTGGTGACAACATCGGCTGTGGTCTTGCGGGTGAGAGATAGATTCATCCTGGTAGCCAATTCCCAGTCCAAGTAATTTCCTATGGCTCCACTGTCTACGTACGCCTTTACCGCGTGCATGCGTGATGGCTGCTCTGGATCTACAAGGACCATGGGTATGGTGAAATGCGAGGTCAGAGTGTCCTTCTTTAAGCTCGGCAAGCGGACGCTTGCCGGGCGTGGTCGTCTCCCGAGTCAGATTTCACATGGTTTTCGTCTGCTGCTCCTATAACTTTATTTGGTGGTTTTACAGGGCAGTTCCGAAGAAAATGACCAGTAGTTCTGCAATATAAACATAATTGCCGTTGCCGTCTTCTATCTCTTTCTTTCTGGGTTAAGGGTCCTTTAAACCCCCCGATTTGCATAGGTTCTGAGACATCTACTCCCTTGGAGCTTATGTGGATTTTAACCAACACCCTGTTCTCAAACTTGGTTCGGTCAGCCTTCCTGGTTTGAAGTCTGTGATCAAGCTGGACCACTAGATCTATATATTCAGCACAGTCTTGAGGCGGGTTCACGATTTGGGCCAAAACATCTTTGAGTTCTCCCCGAAGTCCTCGATGGAATAATGTGATTTGCTTGGCTTCAGGCCATTCGGTTTCCACTACTAATCTATTGAAAGTTGCAATGTAAGATAAAAGATCCTGGTTACCTTGACGTAGGGATAAAGGTTCGTTGTCCAAAGCCTGTCCTCGGGAGTGTCGGGCGAATAGTCTTTCCATGCTTGTTCGAAAAAAAAACCTGGAAATCTCGAAGAATCTGGTCATCCTGGTTAACTAGTGGAATGGACCAATCCGCCGCACTGCCGCTGAGATATGACAGTACAAAGGCTACCTTGGCCTGATCGTTTGGGAAAGCTCCAGGTCTACATAAAAAGTGCAAGCGGCATTGATTCATGAATGTTGCAAACCCTTTTGGGTCTCCGGCAAAGCGTTCAGGCGGAGCCAAAGGAACGGCTCCAGGTAAATTTATCTGCACCGGGTTACTCGATGGTACAGGAGCTGGACTTGCCCCAAGTCCTGGTAGAGGTGTTTGTCCAGCCTGGCTCTGTAATAGTTGTCTGGCCAACTCATCAGTTTGTTCTTTTGACACTATCAGTTCCCTCCTGAGAGCATTGGTTTCTTGGCGGGCGGAATGCACTTCGGCCCTTAATTCCCCTAATAATTGGGCCAACTGATCAGTTTCCGAGGTCTCCATGACGCCCAGGTGGGTATTTGTGGGTAGGCTTTGCGTTCTGTTACGCTCACCTGGTTCCCACGGGGGCGTCGACTGGAACTGGGCCGCTGTTGTTTCCACCAGCGTGACATGTAGCGCCGAGATGACTGACTGGACTGGCCCACTCAGCCTAGTTTGTCTGGCTCGCAGGAATATTCTTCTGCAAAGGAGAAGAGGAATTAACCACCCGTGGAATTGAGTGTCAACCCACCTTCCCCACTCCCGTTGTCTTCCTACAGATCACTCTTGATGTCCCCTCCTTAGTCTCACCTGATGGTTTGGAAGGATGAGCTCTCCATCCTGCGTCGACCGCAGGGGCGCGTTGATGACCAGTTACTTCACTGGCGTAGAGGAATTGGTGAGTTCCAGTATTGACTCTAAAGTCCAATTGTTCATAAGAGTTCAAATGTCTGATCTTCACTCTGTCCGATTCCTTGCAGGTTGCCGATTAATCCACTCGAAGATTTCCAAATGGCAATTGGTAAGATTCAGGTAAGTCTATTGTGGTTTTCCCCTTAGGGGCCGGGGTATGGCGATGAAGCAGAGTTGACTGTGCCGACCCGAGATGAGGTGAGACCCCCGTGGTAAATCAGGTAAGTCCTTGGGGGTAGCTTATATAGCTTTAGAGAGTCCCCTTGCTCACCTTGCTGTCTTTGTCTCCTTAGGTGTCGGAGGGCGGCCGCGAGATGGAGAGAGCGTGATGGAATGCTGAAGTACCGCCAAGCAGGTGAGTTCAGCGCGGCAGCGTAGGAATGCGAAGCGATGCTTCAAAGACTTCTGTCTTTCAGCTCCGTGGCGAAATGGATCAGGATTCAGGTAAGGATTAAAGTTAAAACTCCTGTTCTAACCTTTATCCTTCTTTTCTTCTTGTTTCAGGAGTCCCAGGACTGAAGCGGGCGTGGCTGAAGACTGGAGCTGCTGAAAACACGGTGAGCGTTACGCTGCAGCAAGCAGAATAACGCGAAGCACGTGTGGCTGTCCGGGCGTGGTTTAAATAGCCTTGGAAGAAGATCCAGGTAAGTAATCTTCCACAGCCCCACCCAAGTAACAAAATAGTCCCTTCAGTAAAATAGTCCCTCCTAAGCCTCATTTGGCTTGAGTCTTCATGCAGCATGGTCTGCCTCAGGTGAGTATGCAGCATGGTCTGCTTCAGGTAAGTTATCAATAATGAGCCTGGGGCCCATGTCGCCAGGACTGACTTTATCTTTATGAGCCTGGTGACATAGGCGCCAGGACTGCACCCAAACAGCCCCTAACTGGGGCTTTTGGGCATGCTCCAAGTGGCATGATGCCTGCTTGGCCTGGTCTGGTCTTCCGGGGGCAGGCATCATGACAGTATGTCCGGTCTGGGAGTTTTTCCCAGCGTTCTTCCCGTAGCTGAAGGCCAAACATTAACAGGATAGGATCTTGTGGGTAAATCCCCTCTCCCTCCTCCCTAAGCCACCTCGGACCAGAAGGCTTGAACCTTCCTTCCTGCCTGACCACCACATATGCCAGTAGTCGGCTTTTTCCCCACATCCATGCCAGTACACCGGGTCAACGTCCGGGAACATCCTAGAGAGGGTGGTTGAGTCATACTGCCACCTATGGAGAAGTTTGACAGCATGTGTCTTGTATTGGCATGAGATCGATGTCTTAAAAGCCCTACTGCAGATACGTTCCCAGAGCCTATCCCCCACCCGACAGCCCAGGTCCCTTTCCCCATTTCCTTCTGAGGCTTTTGGTTGTGCCTTCTCGGGAGATCATGGGGGCTCCGTAAAGGAGGGAGATGAGACCTTTCATTTCTACGTGGGAGTCTAGAATCTTTTCGACCGGGGTGAGCTTTCTTTGTATACAGGGTTTTAGTTTTGGTTTCATTAGGACACCCTTGAGTCGTAGGTATAGGAGCGGGGAGAGGCTACTGATCCCCAGGTCCGCCTCAAGCTCCTGAATGGTTATGAAGGTGTCCTCCCTCACCAGCTGACCGACTCTGGCTAGTCCCGCCTCAAACCAGGACTGGTAGTGTTCGTGGCCTGGGATTTCCTCCAGGACCGGTGTGGATCAGATGTGGCTCAGTGGCAAGGGCCCAGGGATGTCATTTAGGGGTCACCAGAGGTCGCAATTGCGACCTCTGAGGTCTCCCTTGCAACCTCTAGAAAAAAAAAAGTTTTATTTTTTAATTTTTTAAATGCAAGCTCATGGGCTGTGGCCAGCACCATGTGGCTCTATTTACTTCTGGAGTGGCTTGCTTTCTTGTTAAGGCCCCTTAAAAATAGAAGAAAAATAAGAAAAGGAGTGCCACAAGTCAAACTTTCAGCACTGACCCTAAATAATAAAGACTAGGAATACTAAATAATCTGTCTTTCTGGAATTCTATAGGATAATTGCTAGACTCATTAAAGGTTTACTTCAGGCACCCTTCAGGGGCTGAGTCACTGATTTAGTCTGTCCTTAAACGCCTCAACTCAGCCTTTCATCCTTCTGAGGTCGATAAATGAGTACCAACACAGGTTGGGTGATATTGGGTGTATATTTTTTCTATATAAAGCGCTTAACCGCTATATAATAACACATCATTATCATTTGGTCATGGACGTCTGCTTGCATTCACAGTAATTTGGTTATATGGGCCTATACACACTGATCTTAACGATACATATGGTGATCCATTCTTGTATGAAATGTACGTAACCATATTTTTTGTAGTGTACAATGCCATGTGATAGCACTTCCTGTTTTGTCAACGGGTGACAGGTTGTGTTCCATCGCTTCGCGATATCACTTTGGGGGTGGGGTCAAATTACATCACTTCCTGTGATGTCACCAGGGGTCAATGGTCATGTGATGTCACTTCCGCTACCCCTGGCATTTTGGTGAAATGACATCGCTGAGGGGGCCAGGTGGTTACCTTCTCTCTCGTTCCTTTTCCTGCCAGTGCTTTCCACATTGTTCCGAGTATGGGGTGGTCCCTGATTCTTTTTGGCAACTTCTTCAGTGGGACCCATAGCCATTCGCCCACCGTTACTGGGTGCAGGTAGAAGTTTTCAAGATAGACCCATTGTTTTTTGGGGTCCTCCCTAAGGTGTGGGGCCAGGGCCCTAAACTGGGCAGCTCTAGGATATGATATATGATATGATATATGATATGATATGGTATGGTATTTGTAACGCGCCTATACACAGGTGTTTCAAGGCGCGACGAGGCAGGGAGGGGAGGAACAAGGGGAGACAGACAACGATCCTACTAGGCCAGGTGTCATTCAGATCGCGCAAGCGCAGGGGTGGGGGAGGGGGAAAAGTGCAAGGGGAAGGGGAGGGGGGAAGTGCAGTACAAGGTAAGTGGCGTAAAGTAATAAATAGGGCCAGCTGGTGGCAAGTGCAAGGTAAGTGCAGAACAAGTGCTGGGGAAGGGGGGGGCTGTAGGGATACAGAGACAGTCCCGCAGTGCAGAGCGGTTCCAGGGCTTCAGTGCAAGTGGAGAGTGGCTGGGCCCAGGGCCGAGGCCATTTAGAGAGGTCCAGTTGCAGGATCAGTGCAGTTTCAGTGAAGACTATTAGCTGTTCAGCAGGGGAGAGGGAGAGAGAAAGCAGAAGCAAAGAGGAAGGTTTTGAGGTGCTTCCGGAACCGGAGATGGTTCTCCTCGAGTTTCAGGGAGGCAGGAAGGCTGTTCCAGAGGGAGGCCCCTGCCGCGGAGAGAGATCTAACCCCAGCTCGTTGCTTCGAGAAGCAGCTGACCCTGAGGGAGTTGGAGGCGGATGAGCGAAGGGCTCGGGAAGGAAGATATTTGGGAAGAGAGAGTTGAAGGTATTTAGGACCCAGGCCCCAGAAGGCCTTGTGGACAATGCAGAGGGTTTTGAACTTTATCCTCGCAGCCACTGGGAGCCAGTGTAGAGATTTCAGTCCTGGAGAGATACGATCCCTGGGCTTGAGGCCAAGGACAAGTCTCGCAGTTCTGTTCTGGATGAGTTGCAGAGGGCGGAGAGTGGAGGCAGGAAGATTAAGATAGAGGCTGTTACAGTAATCCAGCCTCGAGAGAACCAGGGCTCGGGAGACAGTGAGCTTCTGGGGGAAGGAGAGGAAGGGAAGAATACCTCTGAGGAGGTGCAGTTGGTAGTGTGACCTCTTGGCGACGTCAGAAATATGAGGAGAGAAGGAGAGTGTGGAGTCGAAGATGACCCCAAGGTTTTTTGCCTTGCAGGTAGGAGCAGGGAGGGGGCCAAGGGAGGCAGGCCAGAGAGCTGCAGGGAAGGAGGGAGTGGGAGTACCGATGAGTAGAATCTCGGTCTTACTGGCATTAAGGCAGAGGTCATTGGCGGCACACCATTCTTGGATAGCAGACAGACAGTCAGAGATGAGGGAAGGAGAGGGGGAGGACTACTCCCCCTCTTTCCTTGGGGAGAGTGAGAGTCTCATATCCTATTCTAGGTCTCTGGCCTTGCCAAATGAATTTGGTTATTCGTTTTTGGCTTCACTGAGGTAGGATTCAGGGGCCTCCAGCAGGAGCATCTGGAAAACGTATAACACCCTGGGGAGGAGATTCATTTTTACAGCATTTATTCTTCCCATCCATGAGATCTGCCCCTTTGCCCAAACCTCCATGTCCCTGAAGAGTTTATCAAACAGAGGGGGGTAGTTCGCCTGACTCAGGTCTTCATTCGGTCTTACTATATTGATCGCCAGGTATTTTATGCCCTTGGTACAGACTTGGAGGCCCAATGGGGTCAGTTCGGCAAGGTTCCTTTCTGCATCTGGAGCAAAGGGAAATATCATGGACTTGCTTACGTTTACCCTGAAGCCTGAGAAGCGACCAAACTGCTCGATGACCTTCAATGCGGCCGGGACAGATCTGGCGGGTTCCCTCAAATGCAGCAGAATGTCGTCTGCATAGAAGCCTAGCTTGAAGGTGCGGTCTCCTATGTCTATACCCTGCACTGTCCGGGAGCTTCTAAGGTATTCTGCCAGGATCTCCATGGTCATGGCAAACAGGAGTGGGGAGAGGGGGCAGCCTTGTCTCGTCCCTCTCTGAAGGGCGAATATGCGTGACCATTTATCGTGATTCTAGCCGAGGGGGCCGCGTATAAGGCCATGATGGCTTGTCTAATCCCTATCCCAGAGCCCAGCTTTTCAAGTACCCCCTGCAGGAACCCCCAGTCTACCCGGTCAAAGGCCTTTTTTGGCATCGATAGACACCAGAACAGGGTTATTCCCCTTTGGTGCCGCCTCCCTCATGACGTGCAGGGTCTTTTGAAGGGTGTCTGCCCCCTGCCTCCCCTGTATAAAGCCCACCTGGTCCGAGTGGATTAACCCCCGCATCTAATCTTGTAGCAATGATCCTGGTGAATAGTTTTGCATCCACATTCAGGAGAGAGATCGGCCTGTAGGATCGACAGTCCGTTGGGTCCTTCCCCTCCTTTGGGATCACGGTAATCAAGGCCTTGCCAAATGAAGGTGGAGCCCTCCCTGTGGCCATGATATTCGAGAATAGACTTGCCAGGAATCCTGCTAGGTGGCCCGCGAAGGCCTTATAAAAGCCTGCCGTGTACCCATTTTCTGCTGGGGCCCTTCCCAACTTCAGGCCTGACATTGCCTTGAGTACCTCCTCCTCTGTTATCAAGGCTTTCAGGGCAGCCACTTCTGGGCTTCGAAGGGTGGGGAGGGTAACCCCACTGAGGTATGCATCGAGTGTTTCCTTCTCTGCTCCCCTGTCCCTTCCATACAGGGTTTCGTAGAAGCCTGCAAAACTTTCAGCTATGCCTTCGGGTCTGAATTTTCCCCCTCATTCCCGCTCACAATTTTAGTCACCCATCTCTCAGCCCGTTGACCTCAGAGTTTGGCTGCTAGCATAGTGTCCGCCTTATCGCCTTTTTCATAGTATCTTTGGCGTAAGTGTTGGAGACCTGCCGCAATTCTGCCCATTTCTAGTTCCCTCAGGTCTTGCCTCTTCCCTCGTGCCGTCTCCAGATCCCTCTCCCTTTCCACCTCCCCCTTCCCCTCAGACCTTTCTAGTACGAGAATCTCAGACCTTAACCTATGAGCCACGAGCATCCTCTCCCTCTTTTTGGAAGCTCCTTCACTAATCAGCTTACCCCTCCAGGTTGCCTTCGCCGCTTCCCATACTATCCCTCGATCAACTTCACCAGTATCATTTAGCTCAAAGTACTCTTTGATTTCCGCTATCATTTCCACTTTAAAGACCGCATCCCAAAGGAGGAAGTCGTTACATTTCCATAGGCAATTCCTGGGTTTTAAGCCCAATATGCTAATGTCGGACCAGACCAGATCACGGTCTGACCAGCTGAGTGGACGGATCTCCGAGGCCTCTAGTCTGCTCACGTACTGGTGGCCCATATAGAGATAGTCTATTCTAGTCCTCGTACCATGGGCTGCTGAGAAGGTGTACCCCCTCTCCGTTGGATGGAGCTCCTTCCACACGTCCACCAGACCCTTCTCCCACATTAAGTCCCGAAGCCCCCCGCCAGGTCGTTCCCCCCCCCCCCCCACTGCCTGGTGGGTTAGCCCTACCACTATGGTCCAACTCCCGATCCGCCCACATGTTGAAGTCACCCCCCAGGAGGAGGAGCCCTTCCACTCTGGTCAATACCTCTGTGAGGACTTCTTGGATGAATCCCATCTGTCCCACGTTGGGGCAGTATATGACTGCAAGCGTGATTCTGGAGTTATGTAGGTTCCCTGATACTACCATGGCTCTCCCGTCTTCCCTTCCCCATTGGGCTACCTCGGTCAGCTTATGATGCCTGTGCAGCATGATTCCAACACCCCCCCCTCTTAACGTGGCCGGATGGCCAGAATGTCTGACCCACATGGGATCCCGTTATCGCCCTCTCCTCCCCTCTGATTGTTCTGGTTTCTTTTACAAAACGAATATCTGCTCTCGCATTTTTCATTTCCCTCCCCAGAAGGGAGCGCTTTGTCGGGGAGTTGAGCCCCTTGAGGTTGAGGGAGCCTATTCTAAGGGACTCCGCCCGGCCCTTCCTCTCATTGTGCATCATTGGTTCTTCACCTTGCACTCATCTTTTCCCTGGTCCTGTGGGAGTTGCCCTGTTCCCCTTTGGTGCCGGATTTGGTCTGGGCCAGAGGGCCTCTAACACCCCTACCCTCACTCACCCCCTCCCTTCCCCATGTGGGACACCTACCAACAGGCAAGCCAGAAGGATGAGTGAGTGTCCATACCCCGCCGGTCTATCAATGAACTCCAAGTCCCCGGCCGGGATTGTCAAGTTGGTGTCTCTGCATTCCCTGAGTGTAAGACCTTGTTCACCTAGTCCTCCCCAAACTCCGACGTGGGGGTGTTTGGTTTCCTGAATTTTCTTCTGCCTTTTGTCTTCTTTGTGGACCAGGGCCCCTGTCGTTGTCTCCGGGGTTCGGGCCCTGCTTGTGTACCTTCTTTGTTCCCTCCCTCTGGAGTGTCGCTTTTGAGCACCTGGAGGACTTGTGTGGCTTCTTTGCCGCTATTCACCCTGTAGTCTACACTAGATCGCTCGAAGGAGAGGGCAAACGGGAACGACCATCTGTACCTTATGTCCTGGCTGGTGAGCCACTGGGTGAGCAGACGACAATCCCTTCTGCGGGTGAGCGTGAGTGTGGAGAGGTCTTGATAGATCCTAATTGTATCCCCTTCAAAGATGAAGCTCTCAAGCCTTTTTGCTTTCTCCAGGACCTCCAAGCGCACCACTATGGACCTTGGGCCCCCTCCGCTTCCTCCCCCACCTCGATGTGTCATTTCAAGTTGTACCTCCTTGCCCCCTTCTAGAGCGAAGAGTTGGTTGATCAGGCCCTGGACCTTCCTTCCCACATCTGCCGCCGTCTCCCCTCTTTGTTGAGTGACCCGCGTGTCCTCCTTTGGTCGTTGGCCCCAAGCTGTGGAGCGCAGGCGAAGGGCAGGGGAGGCGATCCCCCGAAGCTGCTCCGAAGGGGGGAGGGGGCAACTTTTGCTGCAGTGCAGGAAGTCTCTGGGGTCCCCCGCACCCGGTAGATCAGGTTGCTGGCGTCCTTGTGGGTCTCCCGCAGGGGCCACCCAAGTCCGGGCGCCAGGCAGAGGGAGCCCCCGCTCTGCTTGAGTGGGCAGCTCCTATGGGAGTTGTTGGGGTTAGCTGTCCCTCGTCTGCTCCTGTGTCTCTTTTGTGTCCGGGGGGGGGGCTTGGATGGTCCTCGCCCCGCTGCCGGCCCCTGCAGGTCCCCGTCGGGGCTGTGCTCGGCGCAATGTGCCACTCGTCCGTGGTTGCGGGGGTGTCGCAACTCACGCAGGGCCTCCGGGAGTATCTTGTGGGTGTGGGGGAGGTCCCCAACACCACGGGTCCCACTCCAGACACCGGGGGGGGGGCGATTGCTCAGCCTGGTGCGGCGCACACGGGGTCCTGGGCGCGGGGAGTCCGCTGACCTCGGTGTTCCTCCGGGGGCTTGCCCCTGGCTTCTCCACCCGTGGTTGGGCTGAGCTGATCCCTCGCTACGCGGCCCCGATATGGCCGCGCACCCAAAGTGAAGGTCATCTCGAGTTTCGGTATCAAAACCCCAGCCGGGGATCTAAAAGGCGCATTAGGCCCTGTGAGGCAGGAGGAGCGTGAGCCTCACACGACTTGCATGCTCCGTGCCCCCTGGAGGTCGCCGGCCAATATACCTTTGATAATCAAATGTAACCAAGTGCACAATTTCTGGAAAGATTCACATGACCAAATCAAGCTAAGATGGTTTTAAGAAGGAGATTAGTGCCACCTTTGAAGAGTAGTCTCACACCCCAGTAAGACACTTTGACAATTCTGAATTGCAAATGTAAAACTCAGTCAAATAAAATAATTATCTGAAAACAGTAGGTGAGTCAAAGACAAACATTTCTTTTGTTGTTACATAGAAAAAGTAAAAGGAACATTCTGTGCTGGTAATCATTCCTTCCAATTTAATTTTTCTTCATTCAGGCAACAGATCTTTGAGGCTGTCTAACCAACAGCAGACTCACTGGCCTCAGGTCGATCACAGCATATGTCAAAGAACTCCCCAGAGCGTAAGCTCTTTGAATATATGTTTTCTCTCATTGAAAGTCAGACTTCAGGTTATCGAACAGCCAATGGAAAAGTAATGTGGAACATTGCACACTTATTTTAAATGACCAATTGCCTTGTTTTTGAAGTAGAGGTATTTGTGTTTTAATAGATGAAACATTTTGAGAAGGTGATCCAGGGTGATCACAATTTCGAGTTGGCAACACAACACGCATTGATCCTACGACACACCATTATGTGCAGCCTCAAAAACTGTCTAAAATATTTGTTTACCATGACCTTTCAATGTTATTTTTAAAAGAAATCAATTTTAAATGTTTGATATGAGTTGTTTCACTGCATACACATATTGAAGCCACCCCTGGGATATCAGAACTCCCTATATAATTATCTTAAAGGGGTTCATTATTCTATCCAGGGCCTCTTACCCCCACCGTGGGGATTATGTGGGCCCCCCTCTAAGCCACACATTTTAGAGACCACTTTGTTAGAGACACAGCTTTAGCAGTGGTTGAACTCTACGACCGTTTGAGAACAATACAGACTTGCTGCTGTGTACAGCCATGCTTTATGAGCACTCCCGGAGCTTTGAAAAAGCCAGTAGAAGGACTGCATTGGCAAACGAAGCTTGTGAAAATTGTCAATAACCAATAGAAATAATTACTCAATTTCTGCACCAAGTGAGGATGAAAGGCTGAGGCAAGATTGTTGTTAACCCAAACAGCGACCTGATGATCAAACATCCATACAGGGTTTAACTAGCGGATACAGTGGTAAAACAGTGCAGAAAGTGGTGAAACGTCTTGATAGGGTATATTTCTCTTTAGTTATGGGGGGACAATGTTAAAAGCCCAAGCACAATGCTATTAGAAATATCAAATTCATGCATATGTCCCCAGATCAGCTTAACCATTGGGAACTACATACTTTGTATGTGTTTTATCTTTAGGTGCGACTTTAAAAGAGCAGAGTGGTTGAATAATAAGACACTAATGAAATAAATTTTAAATTGTTTAATAGCCAGGTTTCCAAGGATAATTGCCACTTTCACATTCACTCATTTTAAATAAATGTCTAAATGATATGCTTTGGAAAAATATTGTTACATTTTACATGCTCTTCAGATATCTTCTATAATCCAAAATACCACAATGTCCAGAAGAACCTAGGAATTCTTCACCGTTGGACTGCATGACGTATTTCGGTTTCATGTCTGCGATGAATCCACTAAGTATATACCCTGAATGCTACAAGACAGTACCATCTTTTGATTAGATATACGTTGTCCATTTGATTAAAGAGATATACAATATATGAATCTTGTAGATAAAGTATTAGCTATGAGGCATTTTAATTATCCATGGCACACATACATTCCTAGAGCACCAATATAGCCTGATTGCAAATTGCAAGTTGAGACATACATCTGGGGCACAGGACAATTAAAGTTCTAGTCCAACATACTAATTTGGGTCTGCGGTTTTGGCCAAAGGGTGCCATTTTGATGTGTTAATTCACTGTGCAGCCACAAAATGTGACCTTTTCATGTAAACAAATATTCATATAAATCCTGATGATAGGAAAACTATTTTTATCCAAGCAACCCATATTACAGGTGAGGATGGATTGATGACTGAAAAGATTTCAAGTACCACATGTGTACAAGGATATGGGTTATTAATTTGAAACATAGTCCCATGGAACATAATACAGCTGGTTTGGCTGGTGAAATTATTGAAATGCTCATAAAATATATTTATTAAATTAACACTATACTCATTCAGTGGTGGGGATCCACGGTGCCCTTTAATTCATGTATGAATGTCATCAGTGAATGAAGTAATACGTTACTTACCTGTAACTACTGTTCTCCAGCATTGGTATCTTTCATGGATTCATATGCCTTGGAATATTCCGTCATAAGGCTGAGAATCCTCAGTAACATTAAAGAAGTTTAGCTGTAAACTTTTAAACTGCTTGTCACTTTAGTGCTGTATTAGAGTCATTTTGTTTTCATACTACCCACAGCGAATTAGACATCTCTCTTTGTTATGTGGCCATCTTCAGATTTGACAGCGCAGGTAATGTGACAGTAAGAACCAAGAAGAGCTGGAGAGGCTTAGAAGGGCTGCATGTGATTCCATGAAAGATACAAAGCTAGAGAACAGGAGTACAGGTAACATATTCCTTCTCCAGCACTGGATCTTTCATGGATTCATATGCTCTTGAATAAGATTATACGGCAGTACAAATTTTGATGATTTTACAGATAGCATTACGTATTTGTTTGGGGCGTGTGGAGGGGGGAATTGCGTAGACCTTCGCATGGGATTAGGGGGGGGTGGCCGCTAACGAAGAATCCTCCTGGGGCGGTGCAATGCTGGAGGATCCCATGTGAGGGAGAAACCCTCTTAAAAGCAGTGACGCTAAACTGGGGTATGGGCCCTTTAAGAACCCAGATCACTGATTGCTCCCTGTTGTAAAAACGTCCAGTATCATTCCTTAGCCGATAATCGGACATGTAATAATGTTTTGGCTGATCATGTCTTTTTCCTTTATGTTAACAACCACTTATATAGGAAAGGTAAAGAATTAACAAGAGAACTTTTACAAACCAATCGTCAAGACCAGAATGATACTCCGTGGCAGAGGTATCTATATAAACTGAACAGAAAGAGAAGACAGATGAAAGAGAAGATGAGTGGAAGTCGTAGGAGTGTAAACGTAGATATATCTTGCATTATAATGTTGGCTTAAGCACATACACATTGAACCGCGCCATTGCGGTTTCCGAAAATGCCATCTTCGCTGTCTTTTCTCTCATTTTCGAATTTTCATTCTGAACGCGGTGGAAGCTCGCGAAGTCACTGCGTCGGAAGTTTGCCTAAAACCTGCCCCCACACAAGAATGCTAAAAATCACTGAGCATGCTGAACTCTGCAACAGAGAACCTTGAAGCACTGGCACAAATGTAGCTAATCTGTAAATTAGGTGCCATTCTGTCTTCCTTGACTGTCTTGTTTTCCGCAGCGTATTGGGAACGTGTAATCCAGACTATTAAAGCAAAGCATGATTCACTGCATATTCTGTTTCTAAAATGAACTACTGAGTAGACATGCAGACTGACCTTTTAGCTCAGCACAAACAAAGATAAAGTAGCGCAATGAATGTTACCTTGTACTGAAGAACATGATCTCATCCTACATCCTTTCTGCTTTGCTTCCCAGACAGTAGAAAATCTGCAGGGTGACATGGAGTATTCGACCAGATGTTGCCATGGTGAAATTGACCAAGTTCATGGGTCTTTAGGTCACAAGCAATTATCACGTGGTGAGCTAGCCCAAATTCGTCATGATATTGTAATACTGTATAAAACACCACTGTGCCCACCTGTTTTTGGCTCACTTTTCCTATGCTTATATGCCGTGCATTTGTAAAAGTCGGTCTGTACGCGAGCGGGGAATAAACTGTTGCTTATACCTTTGTCCCTCGTGACTGGTGTCTTCATTGCTTTACAGTAGCCTCCTATTATTTGACTAACAGAATGGTACCCGGAACGTGGGCGCTTACGACCAGGACCCATCGCTTGGCGAGGACGGAGTGGATGTACTGAGATCGGAGTATCGGGGGCCGCTGCACATCTTAAGACGCGACTTCTCAGCAGACTGAGGCTTGCGATCTCTGGATGTCACGCTTCACCTAGAGGTCCTAGCAGCAAGAGACTCACAGCAGAGGGGCTTTTTGGGAAGACGGCCAGCCACAACAATGTTTGAAATGAATTGATGGGAGATATCTCTTTGGAATCAGGTGAGTTTTTCAAACTGACGGTGCTCTGCCTGATGATGTTTTGATTTGAACGCGTTCAAATATAGGTCTGGTACAACTGCTTTTTTAGACATGCCAGGCTTAAATAAATTGTCATTCTGTTGGGCAAGGCTTTGTTGTAGAGGAAGACAATTGAATTATTTGCAACATAGCGCCACTGCCAGGTTCGCCGGCATATGATATGTTCATTAAATACGGTATAGGAGCTGTAGTGTTTAATACTATTCGGCATTGTCAAACCAGACATGAACCGGAACTTCAGTGGCCAAAATTGGGGAGTTTTGAGATAGCGAGAATTGGGCATTTAGAAACTGTACTATTGCAAAAGAAGGCAGGACCTTCTTTATTTTTTTTTTTGCCATTGCAAAAGAAGGCATTTGACGTTGTTAGGGATTGGAGGAAAAAAGCAATGCAACGTCTTAGAAGCAGAGAGAAACATGCACGCAAACACATTACACAAGCTGGCAAAGCCTTAGCATATGACCAGCAAAAAGAGGAAGAGGTCACAAGGAAAATGGATAGGGTTTTCCAATTAGAGATGCAGAAAATATATCCATCACAAGATTTGCATGCATTGGTTGAATTAATAATTAAATGAGAGGAGAACGTCTCATACCGCACCACCTCCATACGTATCACTGCAACCAGCATTGCCTACACCAGTTACACATTCTGATAGTTTTCCTTTGCCTCCCAGTCCACACGATTTACTATTACTTTCATTACCGACCACCTCTATGACTCCACTGTTGACACATGACAATCCTGTTGACGATCCAAGAATTGTAACGCATAGCACAAGATCGTCTGCATGAAAGAAGGAATTACGGACTTGGGCAAAGAAGTATATAGAAGGGGGTGACGAGGCAGCAACTTTGCATTCTTTCTCAGACAATGGGGGTATTCCCGAACAAAAGATTTTGACAGAACAGATGGGTTTATACTTGGCAGAGGTTTGGGGTAATTTAACTGATTCAACAGTACCACAAGAATTGCAGGATTTGAATTTTTTTGTCTCGTACTAGAGATACTTCACTGAAAGTGCGCAACCATGTGTCGAAACTAATTTTCTATAAACGTTAATTAGACGGTCTGCATCAAATAGCATTAGACAAAGGCACACAATCAGCATTGTATGTGCAGAAGAAATGTTTGCCATTCTCAAAAATAGTCAATGAACAAACGCACATATGTACAAGAAACGCTCTTACATGGATTTCAGACGCTTCCATTACACCCATTGAAGTACATGACACATTCAATCAATATTCTCTATCTATGCAGAGGTGGGTATTGCAAGTTATGGTAGAGTATTTAAAGATGAATGTTTGAAAAATTTGTGCTGTCCTGCTGGCATTATGCTAATTTATAATCATGAGTTTCCTGCTGACATATCACTAACTTCATTATCACTCGATTTGGCTTTGCTCCTTAATAAACGTTTGAACATTCCCACAATGCTATTGCCTATGAGAGAGGTTCCTCCAACTCTTGTCCCAAAGGTAGAAATACCTGCTGTAGGGGGAGCACCTGCCACGACTATTCCAGCTCATTGCATTTCCCTTTTCACGACAGGAAGTAAACACCCTTAAGCAATCAATTCCAGATATTCGATAGAATCCTACAGGATTTTACTAAGAAATAGTTTTGAATTAGTCAGTTTTCACTTTAGGCGATATTGATCTACTGTTCCCTGTAATTTTGCTGACACTTTCATGAAAGCAAATTAGGACCATAGACGGCCAAGCTACAATGGGTTTCCCTGGAATTAGCTGATAAATCAAGGCAAGCTGGAGAAAAACCACTGCAGAGCATATTAATGCATATTAATGTTACCGAACCACATAGTGACTAAACTCAAAACTTTAGTGCCTGAGAAGAGAATTATTTGGGATAAACTCACTGCATGTATGCAGGGGAAAAAACGGAGGGGGCAACTGAGTTCTTTAATAGGTTTGAACAAGTGTTTTGACACTTTAGTGGCCAAGACTTGAGTACAGAGCCAGGGAAGATATTTGTTGACAAATTTGTGCGAAGATTACTGCCGGACATTCAGTCGCAGATCACTGCTTCTGAAAGTGCATGGCAGGTGAAATATCAGTCAGATGTTTTGCATATGGCTCAATACTATGAAAATAGGGTGAATAATAAAGAGAAAATAGAGAAGAAAAAAGAAGATTTTAAAACTAGGGTACTTCTGCGACAGATTGCTAGAGGGGCACGATGGGAATAATGGAAATGCACAATCAAGAAACCAGTTCATGCCACAAACAGGGCCAGTACATGTAAACCAATGTGCCTATTGTAGGCAAGAAAGTCACTGGAGGGCACAGTGTCCGACCCTCCAGCAAAGGGCAGCGAATGGGATGCTTGGTAGAAGATCGAGAGTATGCAATGGCATGCCCGGTCTGAATAGAAATCAGTTTGCTCAGAATCAACAGAACCAGCCATAGGATAATAATGCAAATATCCAGGGAGGTTAGAACCAGAATACTGGTACTACAAATGCTTCTGACACCAATTTGCATTCCTATTTTACTGAAGAATTCACATCTGATGATGTTTTGTTTTGCTAGGACAGCCCGAGGCAGAGTCTGGAACCTAGTCCTATTCCCGTAGATCAGAAAGGACCCTACATTGAAATTAAAGTCAGGAATAGAGAGCATGTTTTTCTAGTAGACACAGGGGCACAGAGGTTTTCCATTGACTATATGCAGGTTACAGATATCCCACTGTCAGGGCAGAATAAGATTTCTGTAGGGTTCTCTGGTACTCCATTAGTGAGTCCAGTTTCTCGACCGGTGCCGATAGCCTTGGGTCCATTCACTGACTCATGTCCATTTCTGTTGACTACAAATTGTGGCGACAATCTTCTGGGATTAAATTTGTTGAAAAAATTCAATGCAGTAATTTACTGTTCGCCAGATGAAGTACATTTGACCATTTCACCCGAGCTGAATTCCACTTCACAATTTATGACTTCGCCTTTACCGAGTGAACTACAAGTGCCTATGCATTTATGGGCAGTAAACGACGATATAGGGATACTGAATGTTGAACCTCTATGAATAGTATTAAAATGTGGTGTTACATTGCCACATATTCCACAGTATAAAGTATCTGTAGAAGGTGAACTGGCGCTTAAAAGTATTGTTTCATATTTAATGCATCGAGGCATTATTGAAGAAATTTCTGGTAGTACATGTAATAATCCGGTTCTGCCAGTATATAAGAAAAGTGATAAAGCCTTACACTACCATTTTGTTATTGATTTGTGCGCTATTAACAAGGTGGTAGCACCACAATTTCCCATTGTGCCTGACATCACCACCATTTTAACTAAGATTCCTGCTATGGCTACAAATTTTTCCGTAATAGATTTGAAGAATACATGCAGGCAAGGACACCTCGTTTTTGCTGAAATTGGACCTGGAGTGATTCCCAGTACCTCGAGTCACTCAGGACTCTTACTGCCTGCAGCTTCGTTTCCAGGAGGGGGCAGAGCTTGGCGAAATATCACGTGACCAGAACAGCCTTTAAAACCCACCTGCAATCACCCTCGCGGCGTTGAGCCCGGCAGGAGTAGAGGGCGACGGCTGTTGTGCGGCTGTTTGGCGCTGACGGTGTGACTACTGACCGGGAGACTGTGGAGGGGTAACCTCTTTGATCCCGGTCTTCGATCCACCATCACTCCAAGCGGAGCGTAGCGGAGTGTACCGAGCGATTCCTGTGTTCCCTGGTGGTCCGTGGGGATCGAGGGGATCGTGGAGTACGGCGAACTGTTTTACAGAAACTCCGGTAAAAATATCAGTGAGCAAACGGGCAATCTTCTATCTACTTTCAAGCCTCCACTCACCTGCCTCACAGGTGAAGCTTCGGGTAAGAGCGCACACGAGCTGATTGAAAATAGTGCGAGCGAGCGAGCGAACTAAAATGCAGACTGGAGCCACTGCGAATACCCGTGCCCAAGCTCAGGCTCAGGCCAAGCGCGATATAGAAACTGCAAATATTTGAAGCCTACAGGCTTTTTAAGGAAGGAACGCGCATGGAGAAGTGAGACACGCTGTCCCGGCAACTCTGCTTGACTCACCCTTTCCCCGCCAAGCGATGATGGCACATGCGGGCATACGAACTGGTCGAAAGGTGAAACGGACCGGAGCGGTCACAAATAGAACCCTGCACGCTGACAGCAAAGTGAGCGATGACAGCGACAGCATAGAATTGAGTGAGAACGAGAGTGAGTGTGTGATGGCGGATTGTGAGGATGTCAGATCAAGTACGGCAACGAGTCAGAGGGAGAGAGTGAATGATGTAAATGGGTCAGCCCCTAATGAACATCTAAAAAGTATGAGCACTCAGTCACTACAAGTGGACGAACAAATGGTGAAGAAGAGAAATCATATGGAGCCCCTGAGGGCTGTGTGCGCTGTAAGCACAGGAAAAGATATATGTCTGGTAATGATATATCATATACAGGAGGAGAGCCCCTGTCCCGGCTCAACCTCCCCTTTCCAACTCGATCAGAGGCAATGTTTGCCTTCCGATACATTCAGCGAGAACAGGGCGCTCAAGCTGAGCACTGCCGTCTTTCCTACCCCGTCATCCCCCAAAAAGCAAGATAATACAAGCCCAAGCCCAAAGCAGAAAAACCACCTGGGACTAGAAGAAACAAATTGTCAAGGAAGTCCTATTGAAGAACATACATCGCCAGAGATGACTCATTTAATTAATAAGGCAAAGCGTGGGAAGGAGCTGTGCAATAAGGATTTGTCACCTTCTCAAAGTGCTTCATTTGTGGAAAAGACAACAAAAGCTGGATCTTCACTAAAACTCTTGGCGTGGCTAAGAGTGGCAGCAATGCATAAACCTGAAAATAAAACGCCTGAACGAATGACCACAAACTTGCCATCACCTAATTTGAAGCAGAATGTGGATTCAAACCAGCTAGTAATGAAGGAGAATGCAATCTCTGTTAGGCCATCGAAAGTTCTAAGTGAGGACTGGATGAATCCCGAGGTTTGGAATGAAAGGAGTGCTGCACACAATGTACAAAATGTGTCTAAATTATCAACTAGAAGGGACTCCTTAGAGATTGCGGACCAACTACTGAAAAATCTTGCAGAGATGAACTGCAAAATAATACAACCACGAAAATCCTCCCAAACATATGAGAATGGGAGAATTCGGCCACAAGCAGAGCGAAGATTGCTCAGTGACACGAACATCGGTGAAGTCTTGAGACTTGTGGCCGATACTCCACCCTTTGAGACAAGAAATGATGAAATCATTGTCTCACAAAAGAGGAACAGAAGAAATATAAGCTCTGACATTGAAACAGAAGGCACGAACAAGCGCTCAAAGGAGGGAGTGCCACGAAAGCCTCCACACCACCCAAAAGAGTGAGTGAAGATAAAAACTGCTCTCCATGCTCGGAGTCTGAGAGCGATGAGAAAACTGAGCAAAGACAAAACGAGAGTCAGTTGGACGGGGATTCTATAACGGCTAACGAGCAAATAAACTCCGAGATCAGCCCCACCTTGCTGGATTCAGTTGCTACAAAATTAAGCCCGATCCTGATGTCATCAACAACGATAGCTGTGGCCCCCCTGATGAAATTATACGAAAATCTAAATGAGAATTGTCGCGATCAAACCACGCTAATTGCACTACTCAACTCGAAAATGATAAAGCTAGAGGCAGACTTAACAGACATGACAGCACAGGTGGTGATGTCAAGAAGAGGCAACAAAATCTCTTTAACAGCCCTGAAAGATTCGTTAAAAAATTCAGCTGAAGACAAAAGACTTTTAGCAGATGTCACAAGACAAGCATTGACGCTGCTACAAAATGAACGTGAATACAAGAATACCTCAGTCCCTACAAATCAGCCTTCTAGCATCTATCCAAGAGCAGAAATAACTAAAGATCGGATGCTCGTTGACAATAGCATGAGTGCACCAGGTGTTAAACAACAAGAGAAAACATCAAAAAACAACAAGACTATTGCAGCTACGGAGAAGAGCTGACAATTAGCACTGCAGAAATTGATACCTCTGAGAAAGGTCTCAAGGAAAATGGTATCCCTATAGATACGGATACGCATCTAGTTGCCACTTGTATGACGTTTCCAACAAATGTAGACCCACAAGAAATAGTCCGTACTGAAACGGAGAAAGAAAAAAGGGATAATTCTCTGACAATTGATCTGACCCAGTCCGATAAGTGCATTGAGGACAATTCAGTGAGTGTGGAGACCGACCCCAAAGTTGCGTCTACAAAAAAGAATGAAGCAGAGTGGTTTGACATTTTTGAAAACGGGAAAAGTATGAAAGCCAACAAAAAAAAGACAATCGATCAGAAGCTGAGCAAAGGTATAAAAAAAAAATCGAAAAACCAACAAGTCCAAAAGAATCAAAGGCTGAGAAACTCCAAATTTCTTTAGAAACATTAAAGCTTTGAACATCACAGTTAATAACCCTGAGCAAAAACTAACAAAGAGTAAACAAAAATGTGCCGATGCCATGGTGGAAACAGAACTTGAGACCCTTGGACTCTCAAACCGAAGCCAATGTCTCCGTCCCAGGATCAAACATAAACCCAAGGAGTCAGAATATTCCTCTGGCGATAGAAGATGATGAGGCCGAGACCAAGGAATTACTGAACCTGTCAACGTACAGCTCACCTGACGAAGATGAAATGGAGACTGAAAACACTGAGGAGGCCGATCAAAAAGGTGACGAGAGAGTTGTCAATGCCGAGATCACAAAGGACGGAATTGGTCCACGGACGCCTTTAAAAGTCCTTGAGAAAGTGAGCGGGCCTCAACCAAAAGGTAAACAAGTTTTTTCGTGGGCAAGGACTCCAAAGAAAAACAATGGAATAAAAGACAAGGATCGTGCAAAGCCTCAGGAAACACAAAGATACTACACATTAGAGGAGAAACGGATATAAGTATGCAGAAAGCTGAATCCACGAAGAAAAGCATATCAGATCCAATGAAGAATATAAATGATTCAGTGCAGGATCTCAGCGCAAAGTTTGATCCCACAAAATCATCTCAGCACTCCGTAAAAAACTCAGAGAGGGCTGGATGTGATAACCAATCGAAGTCGAACCAGCAACAACGTCCTGTCAAAAATAACATTTCCTCCATGCCTGCAGGACGCCAGGCGTTCAGACTTCTGGTAGAAAAAACTGAAATCAGAAAAAGTGATATGCCTCAAAACATGTATATCATCTTGCAGCTATTCCAAAAAATTCCCAGTTTAAGAGCAATAAAAAGTGCCCGAATCGATCGAGTCGAAATAATAACAGATGCAAACCAGAAATTTGTACTATTACACATTATAGACAGGCAGGATAAGGAATTGGTCATGAAATGCGAGAGGCAGCTGTGGGATGCCGGGTACCTAGTCTACGAGGTGGACAATGCGCTGGTGGACGAAGTAACCGAAAAACCTACAGGCTCCAATCCTCCTGCAGAAAAAGGAATCCTCCCACTGGGGAGCTCCCACGTGCTAACAAACGGAAGAGTAGAGGCTCAGATGTGTGATGTGCGAAAGAGAAGGTCGGAGTTGAAACTAGTCTCTGCCCGTTGATTGTGACAAGATTAAAAGAATTTAAAAAAACTGGATAACCGTGAGATGGTAAAGTCAACGGATTCAAAGGTTGAGAAGATGAACGCCCCGGAAGATGGGGGTGATAAATGGGCCTGGCTCGCGAAAACTCTAAACAGCCCAACGAGGAGTTAATGCCATGAGCAAGCGACAAAGGTGATGATAGCCTCCTGGAATACGTGAGGCTTTTCTCACCTTTTGAACTCAACACCTGAAATTTTGGCAAAGGCTGATGTGATATGTCTTCAAGAAACGTGGCTCGCGAATACACCATGCGTAGAAGGTTTCGAAGTTGCACTAAATCCAGCCATTAGACAAAAAAAAGGCCGCCCAATGTCTGGCCAACTAGTTCTCATTAAAAGGTCATCCGGTCTGAGAATTATATCAGCATCAAACATTTCGCCTTTTCTGCAGGCAATTAGAGTAGGTTCAGTAAACCAGATGGAGAAAAAGGAGCAAGTTATCTATCTCGTAAATGTTTACTGGAACTGAACACCAAAAACGCACCAAAAATTCGAAGATGATCTCTTAGAAGCCATAGATAGCATCCAATGCGATAACCCGGGAGCCCCACTGATTGTGTGCGGTGATTTCAATATGAACCTACTAGAAATTGCTCAAATAAAGAATCCCACAAAATTTAAGGAGAGACACAAATGTGAATGCTGGCTTGACGAAATGGTGCACAGGAATTTGATAATGCAAAATGGAACAACTCGAGGAGATATCCCAGCAAAGCCAACATGGGAACGAGGAGGACAAAAATCTATATTAGATTACATCTTTGTCTCGAATAGCCTAGTCCAAGACAGTGTTACACTTAATGTGTTCAAGACAACTAAAAGTGACCACAACATCGTCTCAATGGAATGGATGATGGATAATCCAGTATTGCGGAAGCAATGGAGACAACCAATCTCAGTGGTTCCGGGACAGAACAGACTGCGTGTAAAGAATGCCGACATAGTGGCAGTGACAGAATCGTTGCATCAACATCAGCGGTTTGGTGGGTGCATTCCGATTGAATACCAACAATTCTTAGAGATCTTCAAAACTAAAAAGAAGTCCACTCTGAACAGAGCTAGGTACCAAAGGCACCAATATGATCCTGAAGTTGCAACAACAAAGAGTGTTAAGGAAGGCCCTGAGAAGAATTGGCGCTGAAAATATGACTGATGCAAGGACACTGATAAAAAAGGCAAAGAATGGATATACTAACTGGCATAAACAGCATAGAGCCTTAATGGTGCAACGGGATGCCGAACAAATGCTGAAGGCCCTAAACAAAAGGAACTCCAAGGGCTTCTGGGCCATAATAAATGAAGCAATGAACCCCGAAAAAGCGATATCAAATATGGTAACCGAAAATGAGTGGGAAAGGCATTATGTAAAGTTATTTAAAAAAAGGTTAACCCCAAGTACCACAAATTTCGAGTGGAGCCACCCGTGGGAAATTGCAATAGATAAAGAAGACATCCGTGCAACCATTATAAAAAGCAGTGCCTCACGTGCCGCAGGGCCTGATGGGTTATCAAATGCAGACCTGAAAGAGAACATCGAAGAGTGGGTGGAGTTTTGCGACATCTTGTTCCAATTAATAATAAAAGAAGGTAGAGTACCTTCTACATGGAAGTCCGGTATAATCGTCCCCATCTTCAAGAAAGGAATCCGCACAGACCCCGCAAATTATCGACCAATAGCTCTGCTCGACGTAGTAGGTAAAGTGTTTGCATCACAATTACTTACACAACTTACAACATGGATTCGGAAAGAGAAGATCTACGACGACCGTCAGACTGGGTTCGTCAAAGGTATAGGCTGTGGTGTGAATCTGTTCATTCTGAACCTGTTAAAAATTGAGGCAATTAGATCCGGTAAAAAAACATCTCGCATTTATTGATATGGCAAATGCGTTTGACGGGGTGGACAGAAAAAACACTGTGGAACAACCTTATGAGAAGGGGGTGTAGCAAGAGCCTGATCTAAGCCTGATCTAAGCCTGATCTAAGCCATTAAAGAGCTATATTCGGACACTTACATCCAAGTCCGCTTGGACAGTGAAGGAAGGACAGTGAAGGACAGTGAAGGAACCTAACAAACCCCATAGCAACAAAGTGAGGAGTAAAACAAGGGTGCCAATTAGGGGAAACCCTTTTCAACTTCTACATATCAGAAGTTGGTACCGCCCTATCAAATGTAGTGTCTTTTCCACCACGGATCAATGGAATTAAGATCAATCATATCATGTATGCAGATGATATGGTGATATTAGATCATACACCAATTGGCCTCCAACGAAAATTTTCAGCACTAAGAACCTTCCTAGAAGATCTCGGATTGGAGATCAATGCGGCCAAATCTGAAATCCTGGTACTTGAAAACAAAAAAGGAAGAAAAATCAATCATTTTAAACAAGGCTGGTCGATCAGAGAGAAAAAGCTAAATAAAGTACCTCAGACAAGGTACTTGGGAACAATCATCAGCTCGAGTATTAATGAAGAGCTGATGACCAAAATGCTCCTAAACAGCTGCAGACAACTGATTTCACAAGCCATCATAATTCAAAAAAGGTATGGGAAATTCTCTATTGATCCAGTAAGGAAATTTTTCCTGAGCAAAGTATCTCTGATCTTAACCTACGGTGCAGAGAACATGTTCGGGTGCGACCATAAACTATGGTCTCGATGTGAAGGATTATTCTGGAAGAAGGTTCTTCAGATTCCACAAAGTACGCCCACGGCCAATGTACTATACGAAGTAGGGATTTCAACACTGAATGTGAGAATCACATGGAACAAGTTGGCCTTGTTTAGGAAACTACATGAAGACGCAAACCTCCCTCCTCTTAAAATCTTGACGGATGAGAAGACGCAAAGAAAATCAGTGTTAAACGAATGGAAACTACAATGTAAAGGGATCCTAAACCAATTAGGAATGGATGAGCATTTACTATGGTACAATCCAAATTTAGTAAAAAGGAAATTGTTGGATCTAGATTGGATCGACATAGGAGAGCAAAGATTAGCGCATAAATCCATGCAAAATGCACCACCTGAAGCGAAAAAACTTAATACACTTTCAAAATATCTAATGTTATCACCTTGTAGCCGTTTGAGAAGGCTGTTCCTAAAGTTCCGTCTAAACATCTTTGAAACGAAAGACATTTTAAGACATCGACGGACGATTCCTGAAAGTAATGTAAAGTGCAGATTCTGTGCAAAAGAAGATGAAGATTTAAAACACCTGGTGCTGTCTTGTACGGAACTGAGAGTGCAACGCGAGAACTATTTGGGGAAAGTGAAAAGTTCATTCCAGTCGTACAACTCTGAAGAATGGTGGAAACATCTTCATAATGGCGAAAGTAAAGCGCTGATGATTGGCACGATGAGACGCTTAGAGCATATTCAAATCCAATTAGAGAAAAGCCCTTATACTTGAACAGTGAAGCTCGAGACTAAGAGGATAAGGAACTATGAGGATCTAATGGAAGGAATCAAGAGTCATTTATTAGTGTAACATTGAGTAGAATGAATTGAACATTTTAAAGGTTGTAAAAGTAGGACAAAAAGCGACAGTTTTGTTCTATGTGCTTTTATTTTTTTCTTTATTTTCTTTTTTCTTTCTTACATTTTCAAAAAGTTTGTATAAACTAAATGAAATAACAAAAAAGAGAATACATTTTTAGCATACCCATTCATCCAAATAGCAGATACTTGTTTGCATTTTCGCTAGGAGGACGCTCTTTTACTTTCACACGTATACCACAGGCATACACTGAGAATCCTAGTATTTACAGTAGAGCACTCAAGGAACAACTCGACCAGTTCGAATTGCCTCCTACTTGCACATTGATACAGTACATTGATGACCTACTTATAGCTGCAGATTCCGAGGACGCTTACAAGGAGGGCACTGTGTTATTATTAAAGCATTTAGCTGAACGTGGCCATAAAGCTTCTTTGAAAAAGTTCCAATATTGTCAAAGGCAGGTAGACGGCTTGCACCTGAATGTATACGAAGCATCTCTAGTATGCCAGTTCCAAATACGCAGAGAAGTTATGGCCTTTATTGGCATGGCTTCATATTCTCAGCAATGGATTCCAAATCTTTCACTTTTGATTAAGCCAATGTTGGCATTAACTAGAAAGTATGCAACTATGCCTTTACCTGGGTATACAGATTATCACAAATCTTTTAGTCTGCTCAAAACCGTTTTACGTTTAGCGCTGGTTTTAGGCACACCAAATTATAGAAAGGGTTTTGTTTTGTTCGTGCATGAGAGGGATGGGTGTGCCTTGGCTGTTGACACAGGAACATGGGGGAAGAAGTAGACCGTGCGGTTATTTTTCCTCCATGTTAGACCCTGTTGCATGTGCTTTGCCAAAATGTCCAAGGGCTGCAGGTGCTGCTGCCGCCTCACTGAAACAATGTGAGGGTATGGTCTTGGGTCACTCCTTGACTGTAATGGTACCCCACTCAGTGGATGTTCTGTTAAATAGAACACAGACTCAGCATCTCACATCTGCCAGACTCACGAGGTATTAATTGATTTTATTTGCACCTCATATCAAAATTAAGAGATGCTGTTCTTTGAATCTAACTGAACTGTTGCCTTCTTTAAATGAGGATTGCACTGATAGTGCATCCCATGACTGACTGTACATTACTGAACAAGATACAAAAGGCAGAATCGATCTGAGCGATACACCATTAACATCGCCAGAAGGAGAGCTGTTTTGTGACGGCTCTTGTTTTAAAATTACCTGATGGCACTTCTACTGCTGCTTATGCAATCACCAGTTTAGATAGCATTATTGAAAGCAAAAGGATTCCACATAACTCCGCCCAGGCTGCAGAGATAGTTGGCTTGACTAGACCTTGTGAGATATCCAAAGGGCTCAGCGTTAGCATATACACAGTCAGTACACCTTTGGAGTCGCTCACAACTTTGGTAAATGATGGGCTGATAGAGGATTTTTAACATCTCACGGTACAAAGATTCAGCATTTGGTCCCTTGATAGTTAAACTATTGTCTGGATTAGCCCTTCCCAAACAACTAGCTATATTGAAACACACAGCACACCAGAGGGTGACTGACGACATTGGAAAGGGAAATGCCTTTTCAGACAAAATAGCTAAAACAGACTACTACTGACCCTCACTCACGGATGAATGTGTTGGATTCCACTAAATGGATTGCTGAAACTGGGGTGATGGAGGAGGGCATTAGTAGTGTGAAAGAGATAAAGGCTGAAGCCCAGAAGGAAGAGATTAAAAGTTGGGCTTCAGGACCTGGGATATTGGACAAGGAGGGATGTTGGGTAGATCGGGAAGAACAGAGATGGATGCTGCCCAACGCATATGTAACAGGAATAGTTACTATGGCACATGGACCAGCACACATTAATGCAAAAAGCATTTGTAAACACTTAAACACCATTTTGTATAACAATAACATTCCCAGGGCTGCAGAACAACTAGTTCAGAACTGTATGATTTGCTTGCAACCTAATATTGGTAAGGGTACACCAGCACCTAGAGGTAGTTTTGGACCTCCCGCTATGCCATTTGAAATAATACACTTTGACTTCATTGAGATGGAGAGATGCCAAAACTACAAATATGTGTTGGTAGCGATACCTGCTTTTAGTAAATGGGTTGAAGCCTTCCCTCTGAAGGATAACACTGCCATGTCAACTGCCAAAGTAATGTTGAAAGAGTACTCCCCAAAGTATGGGCTACCCAGAGTAGTTTGGTCCGATAATGGACCGCATTTTATAGCAGCTATCACACTACAAGTATGCGAGTCACTACAAATCGATAAGAGTTTCCATTCAGCACGGCTTCCTCAAAGTGCCGGTTTGGTGAAACGTCTGTTTGTTTATTTATTTGGTAATGCGTACCAAACCCTTGGGTAGCCGGGCGCAGACAGGTCAAGAAGGCTTAAAGCTTAGTTACACAGCAGGTTAGGTACGTGCATACAGGAAATATAAATTTACTGCCACTTCCAGGTTACAATAAGTGGTGGGGATTGATAACATATATTACAAATTAGATAATGCAGTTAAGTAATATACTGGTAACAAATGTATTGAGTAAGTTAGGGAAACCGGTGTCAGTTAACAAGTGCCGTCAAGTACAAGATGGAGCAATTCAGGAATCATTAGATCGTAGCCAGTTTATGATGTCACGTCTAAATTTAGGGTAGGGTTGTTCCATTCTGAGATCTAAGGGGAGTGCGTTCCAAGATTGCGCTGCTTTGACTGGGAAGCTAGCGCCCCCAGCGGTGGCATGTTTGAATCTCCAAGGTATAGGCATTGGCAGATCTCATAGGGCGGGTGGTGAGTCTCAGTGATTCTTTCAGAGAGGTAAGGTGGAGCTAAGTTGTTGAGACATTTAGACGTGAGCGAGACTGTTTTCAGGAGGATCCTGTCATTTATTTTTAACCAGTGGACATCCCTTCTGTATTTGGAGATGTGCTCTCTGTTAGGGATGTTTAGGGCTTCTCTTAGGGCCTTATTTTGCAGTCTTTGGATTTTATCGGTGATATATTTGTTAGCTCCTGAATATAGGGCATTACAATAGTCCAGTCTGGATATAATGAGTGCATTAGCCAAGGTAATGCAACTCGTTTCCGAGAGAAATGGTTTGCAGGCTTGGATAAGTCTGCAGGTGTAAGCTGTTGTGGATGCTAGTGAGTCAACTTGTTTCTTAAGGGTAAGTGTGGAGTCAAGGTAGAAACCTAGGGTTTTCACCACGGGCATCACCTTGATGGGGTTTTTGTCGATGTTAAAGGAGGCATAGCTGGACTAAATTTTTTAATGTTTGTCAAAACTTTATCCTTAAGAATAAACTAGCAAAGATATGTAAACACAGCATATTAAAATGGCCCAATGCTTTACCCTTAGCCTTACTATCAATGAGAACAGCAGCACAATCCAGAATGGGACTTTCCCCTTATGAGATCGTCATAGGGAGTCCTGTTAATATATGGAATACACCTAGACCAAAGAAGAACAAGATAGAATATCCGCTATTAACTGATTATTGTGACCAACGGACTCAAAACCTGCGTTTGATTCACCAACAGGTTTGAGCTACTTTGCCTGAGAAATACGATGGACCTGGTCACCACATTCTACCTGGGAACTTCATTTTGGTGAAGGACTTCGAAAGAAAGTCCAGTCTTGCATCTTGTTGGAAAGGACCATATCAGGTGCTACTGGCTACTCAGACGGCTTTTCGAGTAGACTGAAAACATCATTGGATCCATGCAGTGCACCTGAAACGAGTGCCCTTGCCTTTACCCTGTGACAAATGGATTAAGGAGGTGGTTGTCGATAATTCTGAATGCAAAGATGTGCCCGTGGACAAGGGCCATTCTGATCAGGGGCTACATTTTGAGCCCAAACAACTCGAGAATTCTACACTTTCTTCAGATCCTGTTTCTTTATTCACCTATCACACTACCTGGAGTCACGAGGTACAATCTTCGACCACGGAACTAGATAGGGAATGACTTTTCTGCTAGATTAGGAAAGTGTAGTTTGTATACTGCACCCACAAGAAACCAACGACTTTCCCTCTAATCCCCTCAAAGACGCGGGAACTTTTTTTTGTTTCAGAGAAACAGTGGGGCTGGGAAAAGACAGACATTCATCGATCCAGAAGAAGACTACAAGCAAGATAGGCCATTGCCACTGATGAATGAATGTATAAAGCCTGTTTAGTGAGGCTTCTTGTCGGACACTAAACAATATGCCTATCTTTGGGGCACGCGCAAATGAAGACAGTAATAACCTTGCTACTTGAAAGGCCATATCTAGAGGGCTATGGTCAACAAAGAAAACTAATCGTAATAACGCTTGCGGCCTGTGTTATGATAATTTTAATACCCGTCTGATGGTACCTGGAGAGTTCACATCCGCTTAATATACTGTTGCCTACTGCCAACCCCACTTTATCTCCTCTCTATGGGCACTCTCACACACTTCGTTCACATGATTTGAAACATAGAGAAGGTTACCACAATAACGCACTCATACAAATCATGAATGCCACACATGCAAACTTGAATAAAACCAACTGCTGGGTATGTTCTCACCTATCACAAAATGGTGAGAAAGGTTTGGGATGGTACATTTATCCACTTCCACTGTCAACTTCGTGTTATGCATCCTTTAGAGCCCTATTCTTTGGTAAGTGGAACGATAGTGCCACTGGTAACTTTGATGGGACAAACATCAATGAACTTGATAGACGCAGTCCCTTCCTCTTACACCATTAATCATGATCTAGAGATAGTGCCATTCTGCTTGAGAAAAGAAGGATCCAGGTATATGGGCACATATGATAAATGTGTGACTACTGCTGTTTTAGTAAACAAAAATAGGTCCTTGTACATTGGGGGACCCATCTATTTTGTTTGTGGAAGCGAGGCATATGCATGGTTACCCAAAGATCGGAAGGGCACTTGTTATTTGGGAATATTGTTGCCTGGGGTTTATGTCACATCCACTGCAGACATACTGAAACATAGGCCTAGGAGGGGAATAGATGATGACACCCCCTCCAGGTATTAGGCGATGTAGCAAAAGCCATGATTCCTTTTTGGGGCCAAGTCCTTAATTCATGAAATATTAGGAGATTGGCTACATTATTAGAGAATACAATTAATGAGACTACTGACATCTTGTTCAACATGACATTGGAGCAAAAAGCAATTAGACTAGTGGCTCTTCAGAATAGAATGATCTTAGATGTAATGGTGGCTGAACATAGAGGTGTATGCAAAATGGTAAGGTCCGCGTGTTGTGTGTACATACCCGACTCCTCCCCCAAAGTGTTCCAAGCGATAAAACAACTATGCATACTTGGTGCTGAAGTTCACGTTCCTGGAGGGAATTGGGACATAGGAACATGGGCTTGGAATCTGCTGAAAACCTGGGGTTGGAAGATCATCTCTGCACTGGCTATTATCATTGGGATAATACTTTTCTTCTGTTGTTGCATTCAATGTCTGCCCGTCTTAGGTTCTGCATTAGGTAGTAGTTGTTCTAACTCACTAATGAAACTTAGACCTTGTCCTCATGCTCCTGTAAATGTAACTAATGCCTTGATAATGCAGGGAGCCACTATCAAACAATTTATGTCTATCAATATAGAAGATAGTGATGACTCTAGTTCTGATGATGACGATGATACATGGTCACTTGTTTCTAGCAATGTGTTGGCTTAGGCCAAAAGGAGGGTTTGTAAATGTAGGTATAACTTGCATTATGACATCATAATGTTGGCCTAAGCACATACACATTGAACATGCACATTGAACTGCGCCATTGCGGTTTCCAAAAACGCCATCTTCGCTGTTTTCCTCTCATTTCCGAGTTTTCATTCTGAACGCAGTGGAAGCACGCAAAGTCACCTCTTCGGAAGCTTCCCTAAAACCTGCCCCCACACAGGAATGCTAACAATCAATGAGCACGCTGAACTCTGCAACAGAGAAACTTGAAGCACTGGCACAAATGTAGCTAATCTGTAAATTAGGTGCCATTGTATCCTCCTTGACTGTCTTGTTTTCCACAGCTAATTGTGAATGTGCAATCCAGACTATTAAAGCGAAGCACGATTCACTGCATACTCTGTTTCTAAAATGAACAAACTACTGAGTAGACATGCAGAATGGCCTATTAGCTCAGCACAAAAATAGATAAAGTAGCACAAGTAATGTTACCTTGTACCGAAGAACACAATATCCTCCTACATCCTTTACGCTTTGTTTTCCAGACAGTAAATAGTCTGCAAGGTGACATGGAGTATTCAACCACATGTTGCCATGGTGAATTGACCAAGTGTGCAGGCGAGAAACCAGCCGGCCCATAGGACTGGGGTTTTCCCAAACAGCACTTTAAGATGGAATAGCAGCACCCGTGAGATGGATGGGGATGCAGATTCATACTCTAGCATCAAATCAATAATGACAACTCAATGGTTTTGCTAAGGGAGTCCGTTTAATGACAAGTACACAAAACGGAGTTATGAACATCAGCGGTTGCTCGATCTTCCTTCTCGCTTCAACTCCAATGAACTTCACAAAAATCACATCCTTTATACTAAAAACTCGTCATTGCTGACGTGAAACGCTAAAAATATTGCATGCAATTCTATTGGTTATAGGAAGGTAACTTTACTATAGCTACTATATCTGTATACGGTAATGGGGAGAGGGGATTGGATAGACAATGTCAGTTGGGGCAACTAAGCCCTTCCTTCAAAACATCTACTGTAAATGTCATTAAAAGTACAATGTCTCATTGGTTCTACATACTATAGGATCCTAGATTACCTGGTACATTGTGATTGGGTTGAAACCAAGTCACCTTGTACTTTTCCACTTTGCTTAGCAGCATGCAGAATGGTCAGCCAGGTGCAGGGTGCCCGTCAGCTCCCATAGCCTCCCAACAACCAGTACCACCATCCATCACTGACCCACTGGCCATGTGTCAATTAGTTTCTAATTTGTAGGCCTCCAGCTGCCTCTGGGAGAACTCGGATATGTGTGTATGGCTCAAGGCTCAGCGTAGGTGTGAAGGCCCCAACTCTTCTTGCTTGGCAGGTCACATGTTTTAGGCACTGTGAAATCGTCTCCGTCTCCATGTAATTCGTATATTTGATTTTAGCTTTCTGTCCACCAAATGCCTTCTGCTGCTTATCTCGATTCCTTTGAACAGGATGCTCCGTTCTTGGCGTCATAAATTGTATCAGCTAAGATGACCTTGGTTTCTTTGCATGGGTCTCATGAATCGGAGTTCCGTTTCTGTCTTTGGCTTCTATTCCCGTGTTCGGAGGCCTTTGCTCCTGGGGCCTCTAGTAACTTGCGTTTGGTTCTGCCCTTTTGCATAGTGGGCATATATACGTCATATGAAGTGCTCCTTTTGAGGGAGATGTGTATGTGGCGCTTGCCGCACTATAAGTTCCTACTAAGCATAGCAAGCCGCATGACTTCCTCATCTTTCTTGTGTTTCCAAGCATATGTACACGTGTAAACAGGTTGCATATCTTGATTGCTCTTATGGTATAAGCTTCTTATACTTGACATCATCCTTTTAACTTCAACTCAACTTATCCATGGTGTTTCGTCTCTGTCATTCACAGGTCGTCGTTTTCTTTATCTGAGAGTCAGTCCGAATTCTTGTGATGTCACCATTCATCATCTTTTAGGACTTTCTTGGCCTCTTCAGGGACTGTACTCAGACGATCTTCATTCTGTTTTATTTGTTGATATAATTTCCTCAATGGGTACTTTACTGCCAATGTTTTCTTTGGTGTCGGCACTTCAATAGGTGCTGTCTGTCTGACCTGTACCGGGCAGAGCCCCACTGCGGCTCTCTGCTGGTTTATTTGCTCATCGTACGTCACGTATCTCGGCGTGAACTTTCCTGGGCGCTTTGAGTTCGGATCGTGCTTGGGACCTCCTCTACACTCCCCCCTCTGCGCGATTCATCGACCACTTTCACTTTTCCCTTGGTATCCACCTTTTCTGTATCTTCTGCATTCAATTTCACTTCATCGTCTGGGTCTATACAAGATGGCCTGAAGAAATGTGTCTTTGGGGTCCATATTTTTATCACTCCCTTCAAGCTTCCTGCTGTTCTCACATGTTCATCTTTGGGCCATGTCATAAGTTGACATTGTCCATATGGGCTGCAATAAATCCATTTCCCACATAATTTCTATGTCTTCTTTGTATATCTTAACTTTGTTCCTTCTGGTGCCTGAATGGTAGCTTTTACAAAGTCTCTTATTTCTTCATCAGTCAAGTCTTTGGCTTTTTCGCAGTTTTCTGGCATTGAGAGATTATTATCTTGATAACACAAAATCCGAGCAATATCATCACTAGCAGGGCTCCTAGGAATTTGAATGCATCTGCCCTCCATTGTGGAACCCATGAAAACAGTGATCCAAACCAACTGTCGTCTACTTTTCATCAATCATTTGATTCTGTAGTTTCGTCAGCATACCTATAGATTCTGTTAGAGTTCCGTTTTCTTCATCATGAGAAGGTATAAATGTGCAACATGATTCTCCGATTTTTGCACAAACTCATGGCTGTGATCATGTCAAGGATGAATCGGTTCTCAAGAGTCATTAGTCGAATCACCCTTAATTCTTCCTTGATCGCGTTGAATCCCTTTATGGTTGTATTGATTGTAGTAATTCCCATCTGGTTATCAGTAACCATTTAGTATTTGCTCCAACTTAGATTCTCAGCATGAAGATCGTTGTGAACACTGATGAGGTCTGACTGGACAACCTGTGTTCATATGGAATCACGTCAAAAGCTTCTATTGATTTGGCAGAGAAATAATTTTCTCTTTTCATTCTGCTTCTTACTTCTAAAGATCTCTATGTCCTCAGGTGAGCATTTGCTTTCGGGATACTGTCAATGTTCAAATCACTTTTTGGAATCACCAGCGCTGAAACATGGACATTTACTAATGTGCATATACCTCCCTAGTTTTTCGGCAGTCTGACATATGCTTTAGATCCACATGCCCAATAATGATCCATGGTCACTGCAGTACCGTGTACCATTCCTGGAGTGTCAAAGATTTGTCCACAGTTCGGATTTTCTCCCATTTTTCTTGTACCATTGCTTCTGAAGCACAGTTTCGGATTCTCCAATGGCACTATCTGTAGGGGTCCTCCTGTGTCTTCGACCCATGTCACTAGTTTTACAAGTTTCGGCCATAATGGCGTGCATATCTTCTGCGCATTTTCAATTGCTTCTCTGCAGGCTCCGGTGACCGACCATGCTCTGCAGATCACTAATCCTTTCTCCCATCCGTCTGGTGAAAGCACTGTTCCTCATATTTGCATTTGGCCTCTGTTCTTCCATTTTCTGGCCTCTTCTTCAGATTTTCCTTTGACATTAGGTTTATTATTCACTTCCCATCTAATGCCAGCTCCTTTCACTCCTGGCTTCTCATATCAGACCACGTGATTTCTCGTATGGGCACTGTTTCTTTTCTTTATATCTTGTTTGTATTCATCTTCATCTGGATCTGTCTTTTCAGTTGCCCATTTAAGGGAAGCATCACTTCCCAAAAATTGACCTCTTGTCTTGCACATTGCTACATGTGATAGACAGTGTGCTATCTGGACATCAATTTCTATGGCTACAAGGATCTTTGACTTCCCCATGCTATAGGGTAGGAGTGCGCAAACAAAGCATTCCCCCTCTGAGCTCCGTCTTCCAACTTCTTTCATGTGTTGGTACCATATGTTTCCCAAATGTGCTGTCCAGGTAATCGTTTAGTTCACTGTCATCTCCTTGTATGTGTCTCTTGATTATCAAGGTTTTCATGTAGTTTGCCATCATAACATCTTTAATAACATCCATGTAGCTTCTTCCCACTGGGGTATTCGCAGGCACTTCCATCAATGGTTCAGGCCTCTTCATCTGTACCAATGAGGTAGGCAAAAGTCTTGCAATTCATTCCCTGGCTTTGGTTATGAATGGCCAAATTTATTCTGCCACTATCTCTGCATGTGATAGTTTTGCGAGACTTGTGCTTGTACTCTTCATTGGATCAGGTGCGTTTGTCAATGCTGTCTATGTTGGTTCTTCAGCTCTTTGTCTTTTCAAAAGTTCAGCTTTTCCCCTTTGTCTTTTCTGTTCGCTTGTGGGGTAGCTTCTCACAGTTGGCTGCCCCAACTTCTCCCCTTCTTTGGCCTGTGGTCTGTAGTTATTGAAATTAGATCTGATGTATGTGTTCTCATCGTTTGCATGCGTTTGGTTGTAAGTAACCTGTTTTCACTCACATTTTGCCGACCCTGTCTCAGGCTTGTTTATGTGCTCGTTACTGCAACGGTGTGTGTGTGTGTCATTGCTACTCACATCCGTCTCCAGTTCACTCACTCCATTGTTAGATATTCTAGGGACTGTAATGACTACATAGAGTCTGGGTGCCTTTGTGGGCTTCATGTGTGTATCGTTAGGTGGGTGCAATGGTCTCTGAACACTGTCTACCAATGAAAAATGCAGTTCTAATCGTCAGTGACGATACAATAATGATAAATATAATGCATAAGTACATGATAGCCTTATAGGTTAGACTGCAACATTTACTTCCGGAAAAACAAGGGTGTCTCTCCTCCTGGGGAAGGATATGGTTGCTATTTTGATTTCTCATCTCGAACATTTTAGGGAAAAAGGCTAATGCTTTAATACAATATCAGACAATTTAATATCTGGATTCTGCTGGTTCCTCTTGTGAGTTGCATGTACGGAAAGAATTGTCCCTCTTGCCTGGACACTGGATTGTCTTATCTCTGGATACAGTTCTCTTTTTCTACGTAAGAGGAAATGTCAAAATCGGGTAATGCGGTCAACACATCTCTCTTACTGTGCATGTTCAAAGTATACGAGCTCCCAGTTGATGCCTCTTATTTGCTTCATCCCAGATGACATGTCGCGTCCTTGTCGGTGTAACAAGTGAGATCTCTGGCAACACTTTCTCGATCTGTCCCTCGGCGGGAAGCTTCAAGGTTTCTTCCGGAAACTCTGGTGGAGATTGGAGAGCTTAATTTGTACTACAATACCATGCAGGAGCATGCTTAGCTGGGTAGATTTTGCTGGGTCTCTGATAAACGTGAGGATGTCAACACTGGCAGGTCTCCCTACAAGTTCTGGAAATTCCTCAATTAGGCGAAAGAAGACATTGTTCGCCAATCTGCTATCTTCTGGTGACAGGGACATTCGCCTAGAATTTGCTGAATTCTGGAACAGTTCGGTACTCACTGTGAGTAGCTTCTACGATCTAGGTTGCTGTGGAGAGACCTGGATGATGATGCCATTCAAGATTATGCTCAAGCGTTCTGTGTTTGCCGGATCTCGAAGAAATGTTAATACATCAGTGTGTCTTCTGACAAAGTTTGGGTGCTCTTCAATTAGACAAAAAAATATCACGTTGAGTGTATTCGCTGCTTCTTCCGCTTGGGACATTTGTTTTTTCCTCTGTATTCTGGAAGTCGGAAGAACTGCTCGGCGATCACGGTGAGCAGCCTTCTTATTATCATCTTGTTTTCAGGATCTGGCAGAAATTCAGGGATCCTAGTGAGCCTTCCCACTAGCGATGGGTGTGACCTCAAGACCAGGTGAAAGTAGTTCAAAACATCTTTAGTGATGTTGCGATTGTGGGACGCCATTTGTGAGTCCAAACAATGTTCCTGTCTTGAACGAGCCTGGATACTGTATTTTCTTCCAACTCGTGTGTCTGCGATTGGGATTTGACATTCTTTTCTTATGAAGGCTTCAGTGTGCCTCAGTCTAAGGTTCAAAGTCAATAACCTACATTGTGGCTTGCATATGCACTTCTCTCCTTCACCCTGCAACTAGGATGCACAGAGTGTCTGTATTATTATTTTTTTGTTTTTTTATGTTCTTATCCTCTTCTCTTTTTGCTCAGAGGAATGTCAATTTTTAAGCCACAAATTTGCACAAAAGTTCTTTGTCTTTGTTTTGCTGCTGGTCATGCGTCCTTCCTAGTCATGGATCTTGTCTTCACGTGCTGTGGTTCTTCCCCGTTGTCTGTAGTCTCTTTGTGGTGGGGTGCAGGCAGGGGCATTTCTCAGACTTATGGCTCGATATCACCCAGGAAGATCAAATCTCTTCTTCCTTGTAGCTTGACTGCAGATGGAGTGATGTCTTCAACTGTGAATGGTCCTTTGAACCTTGGCTCGTCCCACTTTTTCCTTGTGTGATTCCTCACCAGGACGGTGTCTCCAGACACGATTGGAGGAACACAGATTCTGAGCTGTGTCTGCAGTAGCATCTCCTCTTGTGCTCTGTGCTGCCCTGCACCCTTTTCTTCGTCGATGCAGCTGACCTGCAATTACAGCAAGACAAGATGTCATGCAGTTCAAGTAATTTTGCATTTCAGACCCTAAGATTTCACTTGTCGGCTGAGCATCACACCTAGCTCTGCCTCAGGGTGTCAGGGGAGTGCGCATCCTTCTTCCTGCCGCTATTTCGTGCGGCGTAAGGTGATGATCAGAACCAGGTTGGTTTCTGAGTGCATACAGTGCCAGTAGAAGGCAGTGCAGCCATCCTTACTTTAGAGTAAGCTTCAACTTGGCTAACCTTTCCTTTAACAAGCCAGTGAGCTTCTCGCATATCCCATTACCTTGTGGATGATACGCCGATGAGAACTTGTGCTTTATACCAAGCAACAAGCTAATCTGTTCAAAGACTTTGTTGACAAAGTGAGCCCCATTATCTGATCTCATGACTTCACATACTCCCCACCTGGGAAATACCTCTCACTAGAAATTTGGCCGCACAGGTAGAGTCTGGGTGTGTACATGGACCTGCTTCTATACATCTAGAGAATGGACACACCACAATAATTAGATACCTGTTACATTACATACTTGAATCATATCGACGTAATCAACAGGCAAGTGCTGAAAAGGTCCATTGGACCTTGGGATGACTCCTCTAATTACTTTTAGTGTGTGCCCAGCCGTGAACTGCTGGCAGATCATACAGTTCATCATAAAAAATGCAACATGCTCTGCTAAGTTCGGTATAAACCAGTCTTCAGCGAGCGTTGCCTCAAGATTCTCTTTTGTCATGTGTGCTGGATAGTGTAACTGTTCCAGTGCTAATTTTAACAGGGCTATAGGCATTACTGGTTTACCATTGCTGTCTTGTCGCCACAAGCTTTCGGAGGGGTTTAAAGAACACCCTTGCCGCTTCCAGAGATGATTCTCTTCTTGTAGTGCCTCCCCTTGGAGTTCCATTAACTGGGTTTGTCCTATGTTATTATAGCTCTCAGGTTAATTTCGTGCAACAATCATCTTTTCATTTACATCAGTTATTTCTACGTCCATTATGGGTTCATCCTTGGACGCAATACGCTTGGCCTCTGTATCTGCTGCTTGATTTCCTCGTGAGACAAAATCTGTCCCTTTCGTTTGGGCGGCGCATTTCACAAATGCCATTCCCACTGGGAGCTGTAGTGCCTTGATGAGCCTGTCCAATAAGGCTGCGTGATGCACTGGTGTGCCGTCCGCTCGGAGGTAGCCCCTCCTCATCCAGCAGGCTAGGCCTGTGTGCACTGTTGATGTCACATAGGGGGGGGGAATTACTGTACACCATCACTTCCTGGACTGCGCGATTCTCAATCGCGAGTATCAACGCCAATAACTCTGCAGCCTGTGCTGAATAGTGAGATGGTAATCATGCACTAAGGAGTACTCAAAACTCTCCATTTGCTGTGTGCTTCATCACAGCTGCACCTGTATATCTTTGCCCATCGTTTTGATCGATTCTCGAGGAACCGTCAAAGAAAATATCTCCTCCTGCCAATGCATTTTCTTTGATTCTGGGAATCTCATCATAAAATTCTTCATAGTCATGTATTGGCGCTCCTTCAGTGACTGGCTCTGAGATAAACATAGTTGGGTTCACTATCTTGCATCAAACGATTTTAATCGACGGATTCGATATGATCACTTCATAAGCAGAAGCTCTCTGAGATGTCAACGTGCCCTTTGGCTTCTCTAGAATGGCAAATAGTGCGTGCTCGACGTACGTCATTGAGCATCCCATCACAATGGTTGTCGCTTTGTCTATGGTGAACGCTGCGGCAGCTAAACTCTGCTCGCAAGTGAAGTGGTCTCTCATCACTGGGTCCAATTTCCCACTGTAGTATGCCAGGGGCTTGTACCCCAATGTGGTTCTCTGTGTGAGTACTGCTGTCATAACGCTGCAATTCATGTGTGAGAACAGGTAGAATTCCTCTGCATAGTTGGGAATCCCTAAAACTGGTGCCGTGCAAATGGCTTTCTTGAGCTCAGTAAACCCTTCCTCCATGGTCTCGGACCACATGATTTTTTCTATAGTCGCCTGTGCCTTCTTTAGGGCCTGCAACAAGGGCTTGGTATATGAGCTGTAGTCAAAGGCCCACACTGACATAATTGCAAAGACCTAGAATGCTCTCCATCTGTTTTATCGTGTGTGGCTTGGCTGTGTTCAGTATGGCTTCAGCCCTTTCCGGGGTAACTCTTTTCCCTTCATGTGAGATCAGCTGGCCTATATACAACACTTGTTGCTGACAATATTGTAACTTTTCTTTGTCCACTTTATATCCTTTCTCAGCCAGTATAGTCAATAGCTGAATAGAATCGTGTCTGCACTTTTCCTCTCTGGTGCTGCAAATTAAGATTTCATCTACATATTGCAAGACAACACACTAATTCGATATTGCTTAAATCCATCTGTAGGACTCTATTGAAAATTGAGGGAGACTCACAGTACCCCTGGGGTAACCTCATGCTTTTCAGATTCATCTGTCTGAAGGTAAATGACGTCAGAATTTGTGAGTCTCAGTGCAATGGGATTGAGAAAAACGCATTTTTCAGGTCAATTACCGTGAAATATTTTGCCTCAACAGGCATATTACATAGAATTGTGGCCAGGTTGAGGACTAAAGGGAACTCGTCGTCTACAATATTGTTTATCGGGCGTAGATCTTGAATTAGCCTCCAAGACCCTCCCTTCGATTTCTTGACGGGATAAACTGCGGTATTGCATGACGACTCTGACATCACAAAGGTGCCCTGTTCCATCATAGCCGAAATTGTGTTAAAAATTCCCTCATCTGCCTCCCTAGACATGGGATACTGTTGTGCCTTTGGTAAAATAGCTGCTGGCTTCAGTTTAATTTTGACTTCTACTCCTTTCAATAGACCTACATCATAGAGGCCTGTGGTCCATACTGAGACACGCACCTGGGCCATATCGATCTCAAATTGTCATCTGTGATGTCAGTCAGCCTGTACCTTTCTTCAATGGCGATCACTGTGCACCACTGTCAGCCTTCATCATCGCATCCATCGATCAAAGCCATGTTTCCCCGTATTATGGCTGCGTGCATCATCAAGGGGAAATACTTATCGCTTCTCGTCGTGCATGGGCATTCTTGGCCTAAATAGCATTCCTGGAGTAGAGCATACTATGCCCTTCTCCATAAACGAGATTGTCATGTTTAACTTTGTCATTAAGTCTCGTCCCAATATATTTACTGGGGTTTGCCTTGAATATAACAGTGGCACATTCATGTCACATTCTCCTATAGAGACTGGAAGTGTGTCTGTAAAAGGAACACAACTTGTTGCTCTTGTGAATTCGGGAGTGTTTATAGCATCGCCAGACAAGGAAAACTTGTCTTCACGTATGCATGAGCGTGTCACACCCGTGTCAACTAAGGAGGAATATTCTTTATCCCCTATAACGACATCCACCCTTGGTTCCTGATGAGGGTCAGGTGTCACTGATAGGATAGAACACATCAGGTTTCCCAGTGAGCTGTCCTAGACCATATACAATCTTGTCCCATTTTGCGTGAATGGTCTTCCCATCCCAATACTCTTATCTCATCATTCACAGCCTGACTTATACTTTTTGTTTGTGATATTTGCATCAGTGACTGTTGGGACTGTCCTTGTGGAAAATGTATCACATTCTGGGGTTGCGAGCTTTGCTGTGTTCCTGGTGTTTGCGGTTGCTCTGTGTGATTTTGCGCAACTCAATTTCCTCCCTGTTGTACTAACACAGGTGGATTCACCATACATGCTCTGGTTCCTTGGTCATTTTGCACCATGCCTTGACTTCTGCATGTGCGTGCTAGGTGCCCTGTCATCCCACACACCCAACATATTGGCGGTGGTCTGATCATTCGCCCATTTGACATGTCCTGACTTCCATGTTGCATGGTTTGAAAACCTCCCTGATTACTCTGCCATCCTCTTCCTCGAAAGCCTCTCCCTCTGGAATAAAACCCATTATTTCTCCGATTACTCTGCTGTTGATTATTGGCCTGCTGCATGTTTGATCCATCTGTGTTAGTTATTACCCCTTCAATGGCAGATTTTGAGAATTTCTTCTGCACTAACTTCGCCTCTTCACCTTTTTGAGTAGCCTCTTTTTTACGATTCTTCTCTTGCAGCAGCCTGCAATAGTGCGCTATAGTCAACTGTATTTCAGACCACGGTTTGGCCTCGATTCTTATTAATTTCTTGAGCTGCCTCTGTACCTCATCTGGCAGCCCTTGGCATGATATGTATTAGAACACGGGTATAGGTTTCCCCTAAGATTCCCATGTTTCAAGTACCCACGCATCTTGGAAATTCTGAATGTAAAGCAAGGAGTCTTCCGACACCTTCATTTTCCGTGACATTATAGCTCCCATGTTGGAAGTATCCGGATATAGCGATCGTAATGCTTTCCATACTGCGGCTATGCAATTGTTAAATGGTGCTCCGTCATGCGCTATATGAACTGTAGTCACACCAGAATAACCTGCGCGTGTCCACACATGATCAGCTCTATCACAAAGTATGGCGATTAAAAGACCCTTGATATCCCCTATAGCTAACGTGTTCCCTTCCGTCATTTTTTCTAACTCATGTATCCACTTGCCAGCTCCCGAAGTCGGCATTGGAAGCTTGTTTTTCAGGTTTTCCCGATCCATATGTGGCCATGGAATAGACTGTGGTCTCGCCGCTCCTTTCACAAGCAACAGAAATAGGGATGCATAATCCTCTCTCTCTTCTCTCATTGTTTTTCTATCTACTGCAGGAGTGATATTCTCACATTGCCGCCTACCTGGTAATGTCCTCAGTCGGCTCACATAGGGCGGAGACACCCCCCTTTGACCGTACAATATTTATTTGCATCGGCCCGACTATGTGGCTGATTCCGATGCCCTCGATGCAGACACACTAGAATCTGACCATCTTATTCCCTTTCCCCTTGAGAAGAGCCTTTCGCGTCTTCTTTACTCATATTCCTCTCTTTCTGCGTCTGACATTATCTGTGCCCAACTTGTGCAACTTCTCGCATCCTTCTTGTTCTTACTGATTTCCAACCTATCTAGGGATAGCTCTCTGCTCTTACTATTTAGGGAAAAGTCCTCAGCATCATAAAGCTGACTGCTCTCCAGGCGCTTGTCCTTCCATTCCCCTTGAGGTACTTGTTCTAGCCCCATCTCGTCATATATTCTATCGATCGTCTCTCCAATGCTTCTGGTGTCGAAGACATCCTCAATATTTTCCCTAGACATGCCTGGTACTGAATCGTACTCAGGAAAGAATTCTTCGATGTCTCCTCAATCTACTACTGGATCAGGTTTTTTAACCTCTCTTTCCAGATAATGAGGATCGCATGCTCTGTCTTTGCTTACGTTCTATGCCGTCATTGAATTCACTGCGCTTCCTCGCTTCTTCTCTATCTACTTCCTCTTTCTTTGCATTTCTACATTCATTTGCCCTTCGTATTTCCTCATCCCTTTGTCTCTTTATTCTTATCTGCCGTTTCTTTTGCTTATCTTCTATTCACCTTCGTTCCTGTCTGTCTTTGATCATTAGATACTCTGTTTATGATCTTGCTGTCTTTCTTGCTCTTTGCGATATAACTGCTCTCGTCTCTGCCTATCTTTTTTTCGTCTCTCAATCCTTTTTGCTGTTCCTTCTCCGTTCTCTGTACATCGTCTAACTTCTCTTTTTGATTTGCGTCATCAATGCTTTTACCATCGAGTTTCAATAGAATCTGACCTCCCATCCATTTGTTCTGTGCGAATGCTCTCTCATCAGTTCTACCCTTATTTCCTTTCCATCTCTTGCCTTCTCTCTATGTATCGGGAGATGTACTATTTGTACCTGGTCTTTCCTCTCATTTTCACGTCCCTCCTTGTCCCTTAGAGGCGATATCGCTACCTCTGTCTTTGTCTGGACTTTCGTCACTACTTTGCGTAGGTGACTCATATGCCGGGTTGCTGTATCCTGTGGCGGCTTTAAGCTCTCTTAGCCGGTATAATCCTTCGTCCTTACTGACTTCGATTTTTGTTTCAGACAGGGCAGGTGGCGCGGAAGGCATCTCATCCCCCTCTGTACATACATTAAGTATCCAATCTAACAGTGGCTTATCCTCTTTGTACATCTTCCAAAGCTCTAAACTATCTAGGCGTTTATCTAACTTTTTACCTTTGTATGTGGCATGCAAATATGTCGTCATGTGCTGTAGGACCGCTTTAGACAGCAATCCACCCTGGGGCCACGGCATAAACATTTTGTTTGCGGTTCCTTTAATCCATTCTGCACTGTACCTTTTCAGCTTGGGTGCGTGTTTTGGCAACTGTTTGCACAGGTGTACTGATGGAGGCGTATCCTCCATGCTTAAATCTGTTCCCCTTTCCTTCATATAACACTTGTTATGCTCTTCTGTTTCTTTAATCAACTCCACAATATGAGCAAATATCAATTCGTATTCCACAATATCTCAGTTACTCCATCACTTAATTTTTATGCTAGTTCCTTGAAGGAAAAAATGTCATCCTATGACGTCACAACACAAAAAACAGACGTTAACGGACCAGAAACTCCAGCTGGCTACACAGATTCCTGCCCACAATCTTACCCAGACATGGGATGTAAGCCCATCCCTTTCACAGCGTCTTAAACTGCTGTGGTCTCCTATTTATTCCTGTTTTATTCAGGACTATGGATTCAGGCTTCTTCTAACCACTATGTTAAGCGTAGGAATTTGGGCATATCCCTTCCCTTCTCTTCTCGGGTGTCCTCCCCGGTATTCGCCTCTTTTCGCAGGTATCCTCCTGGTATCCCCTCTTCTTGGGTGTCCTCCCCGGTATTCTTATCCACTACTTGATCACCCCTTCAGTGTTTGTCTCTCTCTCTCTATCTCTATATATCTATATCTATATATCTATATACCAAAAGGAAAAGTAATTTCACTTTTCCAAACGAGGACGGCACTCAAAGCTGTCAGGACGTCAACAGTTGTCTCCAAAATAAATCCACCATTCGCCAAAGGATTTCTTTATGCCATATCCAGTTTTATTAAAGGCATGTCAGAACTACGACACGTTTTGCAACGCTCCCGTTGCTTGATCACATATACAAGTGAATCGTTTGCACAGCGTTTAAATACAATCAACAAAGAAAGTTCAAACTCTATGGTTTTGCCCAATACAATTAGTCTCTTTTCACTTTCAACTGTTTTCCCCAATTGATATGAATTCTCCCTTGTGTGACTGCAGGCGGCCCTTTTGGAGTGTGGTTTAAATCATTCTCATTGTAGTCAATGATATGAGCAATAACAGGTTTTTGGTAAACCAGCATTTTTTTAAAAAAGTATTATGACGCTAGTGGTCTGAACATACAATGCAGCATATCGGCATCAATATACCTGATTAACTGACTTGCCTACGGTCGGCCCGAAGTTTCCCATTTAAAAATTTCATCATCCGCTATAACCAATTCAATGAGGAATCTTTAAGAAATTTGTCCCATGGGTATAAGAGAGAAGAGAAAGAGGAAACATGATGCTTTAAAGTGCATAGTGCTGTAAACATTGGTCTTCAATAAGACCAAAGACTTTTTTTTCTCTCTAAAGTGCATAGTGCTCATCATTGTTCCTCATATACGGGCAATAAATAGGTTGTCAGCGACCTCATTGATTGTACAAGTGGAAAATGGATTCATAAAGTGCATAGTACTGTATACATATACATTCTACTCTACTTCTAACTATTTTGTTTTCTTTTCTTCCTCCTCCCTCCGTTACCTTCCCTTACTTGTTCTAAGGCATGCACTTTTGCCAAAGTATTCAGTCTTTTTCACTCACTGTTCACATGTTTCCTCTCTGGATACTCGGGATCACCGTCTTCGTCACCGCCTCTCCTGCCGTTCGCCGGCTCAGCTGCCCGTAGAAGTGGGAAGGGGTTTTTAGGGGAAAGTACAGGTTCCTTCAGGCCTTCACCTGCAGGTTTTGTTCTTTACTCTAACCACTAACTACGGGGAGCTTCACGGTCTACTTAGACGGATGGCAAAGGACTTGTGATATTGCCGAGGACCTATAGTTACTTTATGTCGGCAGTCAATGGATGTCTTATCTAATCGATAACCATCAATCTCTGCTACCAAATGTGCAGCAGGGACCCCAGCCAGCCCATAGGACTAGTGTTGTCCCAAACAGCACTTTACGATGGAATAGCAGCACCCGTGAGATGGATGGGGATGCAGATTCGTACTCAAGCATCAAATCAATAATAGCAACTCAATGGTTTGGCAAAGGGAGTCCGTTTAATGACAAGTACAAAAAACGGGGAGTTATGAACATCAGTGGTTGCTCGATCTTCCTTCTCACTTCAACTCCGATGAACTTCGCAAAAATCACATCCTTTATACTAAAAACTCATCCCTAACGTGAAACGCTAAAAATGTTGCATGCAATTCTATTGGTTATAGGAAAGGAACTTTACTATAGGTACTATATCTGTATACGGTAACAGGGAGAGGGGATTGGATAGACAATGTCAGGTGGGTCAACTAAGCCCTTCCTTCAAAATGTCTACTCTAAACGTCACTAAAAGTACAACGTCTCATTGGTTCTACATACTATAGGATCCTAGATTACTTGTAACATTGTGATTGGGTTGAAACCACGTCACCTTGTACTTTTCCACTTTGTTTAGCAGCATGCAGAATCGTCAGCCAGGTGCAGGGTGCCTGTCAGCTCCCCTAGCGTCCCACCAACCAGTACCACCATCCCTCACTAACCCACTGGCCATGTGTCAATTAGTTTGTAATTTGTAGGCCTTGATGCTGCCTCTGTCTGGGAGAACTTAGATATATGTGTATGGCTCAAGGCTGCGCTTAGGCGTGAAGGCCCTAACTCTTCTTGCTTGGCAGGTCATGTGTTTTAGGCACCATGAAATAGTCTCCGTCTCCATGTAATTCGTGTATTTGATTTTAGCTTTCTGTCCACCAAATGCCTTCTGCTGCTTATCTCGACTCCTTTGAACAGGATACTCTGCTCTTGGTGTCAAATTGTATCAGTCTGTGTCAGCTAAAATGACCTTGGTTTCTTTACACGGGTCTCGTGCATCTGAGTTTCATTTCTGTCTTTGGCTTTCGATTACCGTGTTTGAGGGCCTTCCCTCCTGGGGCCTCGAGTATCTTGCGGTTGGTTCTGCCCTTTTGCAAAGTGGACATATACGTCATATAAAGTGCTCGTTTTGAGGTAGATATATGTATGTGGCGCTTGCCGCACTATAAGTTCCTACTAGCATAGCAAGCCACACGATTTCCTCAGCTTTCTTGAATTTTCAAGCATATGTACACGTGTGAACTGGTTGCATATCTTCATCGCTCTTATAGCATAAGCTTCTTATACTTGACATTGTCTTTTTAACTTCAAATCAGGATGTCGCTTTCCATGGTGTTTCATCTCTCTTTTTGTCATTCACAGGTCGTTTTCTTTATCTGAGAGTCAGTCCGAGTTCTTGTGACGTCACCATTCATCTTCTTTTAGGACTTTCTTGTCCTCTTCAGGGACTGTACTCAGACAATCTTCATTTCGTTTTGTTGATTTGGTTTCCTTAATGGGTACTTTACTGTCCATGTTTTTCTTTGTTGTCGGTACTTCAATAGGTGCTGTCGGTCTGATCGGTACCGGGCAGAGCCCCACTGCAGCTCTCTGCTGGTTTATTTTCTCATCGTACATCACGTATCTCGGTGTGAACATTCCTGGCACTTCAAAATGGGCGCTTTGAGTGCAGGATGCGCTTGGGACCTCCTCTACACACGTTCATGGGTCTTTAGGTCACAAGCAATTATCACGTGGTGAGCTAGCCCAAATTTGTCATGATATTGTAATGCAGTATAAAACACCCCTATGCCCACACATTTTTAGCTCACTTTTTCCTATGCTTGTATTTCGTGCATTTGTAAAAATCGGTCCGCACTCGAGTGTGAATAAACTGTTGTTTATACCTTTGTTCCTAGTGACTGGTGTGTTTTCATTGCTTTACAGTAGCCTCCTATTATCGGATCAACGGGAGCAGCAGAAACTCATACAGAACATTGAAAGGTCCAATATAGCAAGCTGGGCGGCGAGCAAACACCCACGATTGCCTACAGCGAGACCGTCGAAGAAATACAACCAATAAGCCCTGGCCTGGTAAGCCAACCCAGGCCAGCAAAGGTGTGAAAAATATCCAAGAGGGATACGTGGCTCCAGGAAACCGACAAACAGACAAACTCTCCTGTGATGGAATTCGTGCCTGAATTCTTGAAGATCCTATTCAACGTGGTGCTCAAACGAGACAGAGTTCATGGAAGACTACTCACATGTGGGTCTTGACCAAGGATAACAGCCCTATTGCGCATCCACCCACGGTGGACTGGCATTGCCACAGCTAGATGCGCAGTACTACCATTGATTTGATGTGCTAAAATAATTCAGGCACACATTCCATCACAGGAGCGTTAGACTGAGCCCAGATTGCAGTTCCACGTCCTGATGAAGGCCATCCTACTTACAGCCATCTGAATAGGATTAAGGCTGAAAAAAAAGTTGTGTCGACTTTTTATACTGCACAGTGTTTGTCACACGCTGGGCACTTATTTTTTGTTGTTAAAATCAATACCAATACAATTCCCCTTTCAATTACAATGAGAGGTACAGATGAGATACTTAATACTCCAAATATGTACTAATTGTTACTTTAATTACACATTTTAGTGTATGTTTATTGTTTGAAATGTTTTGGGTTCACTTACCTGTGGTAATCATTGACATGTATGAAATGTAATGTGTTATTTATGTTATAATTATCATTAAATTATTCTTGGGGCTTTTTTGTGTAACCGGGCTCGCTCTGATCATTTGTTATATGAAAAAAAGGGCTTTTATTTCTGGCAGTCACAGGCCTCTGCTGTAGAATCCTCCAATACCAGCAGAAACTGGGATCCCTGAGAGGTTGAGAAGACTTCACCATTCGAGGGGGCTCCAAAAGGAGGGTGTAAGGCAAAGCCTGTCCTCCCAGGACCATGATATCTGTTACCAAAGGGCATCCATGAACTCTTGAAGTGGTCTAATTCTGAGCCTGCAATGTGGGATCAATATGATGCATGAGGACATCCTAGGAAGGACTCAAGGGAGGGTCTGATGCAATCGGGAGGCATGACAGCTGCTGAACTTTGTTCAGAATGGTTATTGACGCTCTCCGTCGAAGGCGTGGTGACATACACGCTGACGGTGTTGAGGTGTGAGCCCAGGAACTGCAAGTTTTGAGCAGGAGGTAAGCAAGGCTTTGCAAACTTCATTGAGAACCCCAGCAATGTTAGGCATAGTATTGTATCCTTGGTGTGTTGTGTCGCAAGTGAAAGTGATGGCGCACGCACCAACCAGTCATCCAGATAAGGGCAAACATGAATGCCCGGGGTGGGCTGCTACTGGAGCCAAGTATTAGTTGGAACACCCCAGGCACTGAATTTAGGTGAAAGGCAGAACATTGAATTGGTGGTGTAGTGATAGAGCTGGCCTAGAGAGGTAATACAAGGGTGACAGGACATCCCTGTCCACAGCAACTCCCTTTGGAAAAGAAGAAATCAAGGGCTTTTGAGCAGGCATCGCGGGTGATTAAGTGCTTGGCGACAGAGTAGTTCGAGATGAGGTAGACTATTTGGTTATCGACAAGGTGGTTGATGCGACTGAAGTAATGGATTTGATTGCCAAAGTAGATGATTTAGTAATCGAAGAGATGATGGTTGTTGTCGACGAAGAGGACTAGGATAGCCCATGTGTCATTGACGAGGATGGCGTAGACAGAGGAACTGCAGCCGTGGACGAGCGTTGCTTCTACGAAGAGTGATTAGATCATGAAGATGTCCACAAAGGCGTTCTCTGCGCTGTAGTGCTCAACGAGGCGACTGACTGTAGACATAGAAGTCAATGACATAGTCGACGAGGGGTTAGCCAGAGCATGCAATCCATGTCCCTTTCTTGCCTTCTTCCCACCGGAAGATTCTTCATGGGATATCAGCCTTTTTGATAAAGGAGTGCACTCTAGGGGTCTGTCATGTGTGGTAGAGGCATAACTACAGACAGAGGCCATGGAATCTTCATCCAAACAGGCCACTAACATCCAGTGGTGGTCCTTGCGGATCTTGGATGAGAATGACCGGCAGGTGGTACAGTTGTTCAAGTCATGGTCCGGGTACAGATTGTAGAGACATTGCTCATGAAGATCCTTGATGTACACGTTCTTAAGGTGACAAGTCGAGCAGGCCTTGAACAGGCTTTTTCTGCCTTGTGTCTGTCATGATGTCCACAGACTGCTGAAGGTCTCAAACAGGGTTAAAAATATAAACCAATCCCAGAGGTGATGGAATGGGCCGAATGTCCACCCCAGACAGCAATAAAGTCATCCAGCACCATACCAAGATGATATTATGGAAAACAAATAAAAAATTGACAAAAAAGCTTTGAAAAATGTAGAGATTGCTCGAGAACTCCAAACACTTAACATGCAGCAAAACATCTGCAGATGGCCACCATGGTGTAGATGAGGGGAACCGTCTAATTGGCTGTGGGCAGTATGACTCAAAATGACTAATAGAGCACTAAAGTGAAAAGCAGTTTAAAGGTAAACTGTTTTAATGTTACAAAGAATCCCCAGCCTGACGGGGAATGATCCAGAGCAGGTGAATCCATGAACGATCAATTGCTCAAGAATGGATAAGACATGCTGCCTGAAATTCCTACTGCACTGTTGTAAGGGGTGTGCATCGGATAAGTAGGCACTTCAAGTGTAATTCTCCTAGCAACATGTGTTTTTTGGTCATAAGGGTATCCGTTCACACCGCTGGCATTGGCACCAAGAAGACACATTGTGCATGCATCTTGGTTCAGGAAACACATCTTCTGTGCACTATACACATTAATAAACTTTGCTAAACTCCATATGTAAAAAGAAAACCACATTATCAGAGAAAGTTTTGTGAAATGCAGACATATCAATGGTAGAACCTTTCATAGTTGAAAACATTTAAAACAAATCTATAGATGCCACATGCATTCGTCCACAATCGATGATTGAATATAATGTAGTTTCACCAAGATGTAGAAAGTGATTTAGTAAAGCAAAAATGGAGTTTCAATCACTAAACAATAAGAGTTGCATGTGGATAATAAAGTGAAACTGGAGAAATGCTGTGTTAATATGTATTGCAGGTGAAAGCGTCTTCTGCATTTCCATGGAGACACGCTATTACATAAAATGTTTTGCTCTGGTGGCAGCAAACCAGGAGAAGCATATGCTCCGTTTCGTGCCATCAGAGAATTCAAACGTAACTCACCGGGTCTGCCTTTAAATTAACACACGATGGCTGAGGTGAAGAAGGGTGGATTGCATTGATAAGTGCATCAAAATGTAAGTGATTCTCCATAGAAAACACACTTATAATACATTGCTATGAGATGTATAGCAGATGTACTGAAGTTTTGTCAAGGAAGTGTGTGGGTTTCCCAATCCTTTATTCTGTGCCAAATGAAGACGGGAGGGGAAGATGGCCACTGAGTGAAGACGGTGCTCTGCTCTTCTCTTACTTCTTCCACTGCATTCTCAACGCATCACTGATATGAGATTGAGAGCTCAAGGGAACACTGTCAGCATGGTCATAATAGCAGCATTCACAGTGACAGCCGAAGTGCTTTTGTTAGTTATCGGTTGTGTGTTAGTTAGTGTGCAGTGGGTGCCAACATAAGTGTAGGTTTATGTGATCACAGGTTGGCTTTATCATCAGTAGTTAATAGGGGCTGCTTTCCCCATCAAGTACATTTTGACAGGTGGGCATGCCCCCTTTGTGTCTTAGCCCCTCCCCATTTTGATATAATTTTTGATATCAATTTAATATAAGATATCAGATCAAGATCACATTTATATTAGATTTATTTAAACTGCTATAAAGTGTGTTTTGATATACAGTGAATCCAAAATTGATATAATTCACATATTAAAATCATTTTTATATTTAAATGACTTTAATATGGGAGAGCGCGTGCCCGCTGTTGCTTGGTCGAGGGCATAGTGAGTTGTGAGGAGTTAGCTGGCAAGTGTTAGGTGTTGGTGATGCTTTGATGACGCAGGAGTGGGTTGTGACCTTTATGGGATGACATCATTTTATATAGATTTTATATGAGGTTGTTGTATATTTGATAAGCCTTTGACTAATTTTGATAAGCATTGTAATGTTCATTTTTATATAGATTTATTAGAGCTGTAATATAAAGAGAGTCAGATGGGTTGACGTCACGACTTTATAGGAGTTTTATAACAGATTTTATATAGATTTTATATATAATAAAAAGTGGTTGGGGCTTTTCTAGGCATGCCATTATCATTTTATAATGTGAAGGATAGGCCTGGGAGGATTGTGGCTATTTTAGCAGCAATAAAAGTTGAATAGAAATGATTTTATAAGGGTGTGGACAGACCCAGGCATTTCATCCAGGCATACCAGGGCATGCCTAGGCATGTGTTGTTTATAAAGCAGATATTACACCTTTGAAAATATAGAAGGGCAAAAATGCTGGGGCATTGGCTTTTGCCTGGGTTGCAAAACAGTGTTCACAGCAACACAGCTGCAGATCCATAGGCAAACGTGAAACCATTTGTTCACAGCAGAGTGCAAAAAAATAAAATAAAGGCCATATTTCAGGGGTGTATTAATTTTAAAAAATACAGCAGATTTTTGCTGGCAGGATCACGCGCACAGAGATTTGTCTATGAAGACTGCGGCACAGGCCTAAGACTTCACAGATGACACAGGCGGCCCTGTGGTCCGACTCAGATGTTGGATCTGCCCATGTATTAGAAAAAATATAAAACCGACATAAGAATGATGCAAAGTTGAACAATGAAGCGCTGAGGCGCATGTAATCTCCAGATGTCATGTGCCGAATGTGTCTAAACTGCATTTGAATGAGCCCATTCATTGTAAACACAGTGACTAGGGGGTTTTCAGAAGCCCGTAGCAGACTGCACGTGGAATATGCAGGATGTTCTGTTAAGAGGGCTGGGGGCAGGGTGGCGGCTGGCTGGGGGCACTAACCGGATGTCTTTAAAACCCAGGATTTAGAAGCCTGCCCGAATAGCGCTGTGGATTTTGACAGATTTGCTTGATCTGCGGACACCAGTTGGAACTGAAGGCCCCCGCCACCTACAAGTCCTGTGAAGGAAGAAGCCTCATTTTTGAAAGAATAACGTAAGATGTTTTATTATTTATTTTATATAGCCGTGTACAGGGATGTGAATTTTTGTTTTAAATAGTTGTTTTTCTGACCAGATGGGCTGTGTTTTTAAAAGTGCAAAATATTTATATACTCTTTAAATCTAAAGAACAGTATTTCTAGTGCTAGAAAGTGTTTCAAGGTGCTAACATGTGCTTTCTCGAAATGGAACAGGTGTAAAAAATCTTTCCAAGTGTTTTTAGCCCAGCTATTTAATGTGTAGGACAAACAAAATACATTTGTTTTTCTGCTATCAGGGGCAGCATGCAGGTGAGTTTATGGCTAAACAGCACACTTTTGTTGAAATGCTGGATCACCAGTGCTGTATGCTTTTCAAACTGGGGCTTTTGGGCATGCTCCAAGTGGCATGATGCCTGCTTGGCCTGGTCTGGTCTTCCGGGGGCAGGCATCATGACAGTATGTCCGGTCTGGGAGTTTTTCCCAGCGTTCTTCCCGTAGCTGAAGGCCAAACATTAACAGGATAGGATCTTGTGGGTAAATCCCCTCTCCCTCCTCCCTAAGCCACCTCGGACCAGAAGGCTTGAACCTTCCTTCCTGCCTGACCACCACATATGCCAGTAGTCGGCTTTTTCCCCACATCCATGCCAGTACACCGGGTCAACGTCCGGGAACATCCTAGAGAGGGTGGTTGAGTCATACTGCCACCTATGGAGAAGTTTGACAGCATGTGTCTTGTATTGGCATGAGATCGATGTCTTAAAAGCCCTACTGCAGATACGTTCCCAGAGCCTATCCCCCACCCGACAGCCCAGGTCCCTTTCCCCATTTCCTTCTGAGGCTTTTGGTTGTGCCTTCTCGGGAGATCATGGGGGCTCCGTAAAGGAGGGAGATGAGACCTTTCATTTCTACGTGGGAGTCTAGAATCTTTTCGACCGGGGTGAGCTTTCTTTGTATACAGGGTTTTAGTTTTGGTTTCATTAGGACACCCTTGAGTCGTAGGTATAGGAGCGGGGAGAGGCTACTGATCCCCAGGTCCGCCTCAAGCTCCTGAATGGTTATGAAGGTGTCCTCCCTCACCAGCTGACCGACTCTGGCTAGTCCCGCCTCAAACCAGGACTGGTAGTGTTCGTGGCCTGGGATTTCCTCCAGGACCGGTGTGGATCAGATGTGGCTCAGTGGCAAGGGCCCAGGGATGTCATTTAGGGGTCACCAGAGGTCGCAATTGCGACCTCTGAGGTCTCCCTTGCAACCTCTAGAAAAAAAAAAGTTTTATTTTTTAATTTTTTAAATGCAAGCTCATGGGCTGTGGCCAGCACCATGTGGCTCTATTTACTTCTGGAGTGGCTTGCTTTCTTGTTAAGGCCCCTTAAAAATAGAAGAAAAATAAGAAAAGGAGTGCCACAAGTCAAACTTTCAGCACTGACCCTAAATAATAAAGACTAGGAATACTAAATAATCTGTCTTTCTGGAATTCTATAGGATAATTGCTAGACTCATTAAAGGTTTACTTCAGGCACCCTTCAGGGGCTGAGTCACTGATTTAGTCTGTCCTTAAACGCCTCAACTCAGCCTTTCATCCTTCTGAGGTCGATAAATGAGTACCAACACAGGTTGGGTGATATTGGGTGTATATTTTTTCTATATAAAGCGCTTAACCGCTATATAATAACACATCATTATCATTTGGTCATGGACGTCTGCTTGCATTCACAGTAATTTGGTTATATGGGCCTATACACACTGATCTTAACGATACATATGGTGATCCATTCTTGTATGAAATGTACGTAACCATATTTTTTGTAGTGTACAATGCCATGTGATAGCACTTCCTGTTTTGTCAACGGGTGACAGGTTGTGTTCCATCGCTTCGCGATATCACTTTGGGGGTGGGGTCAAATTACATCACTTCCTGTGATGTCACCAGGGGTCAATGGTCATGTGATGTCACTTCCGCTACCCCTGGCATTTTGGTGAAATGACATCGCTGAGGGGGCCAGGTGGTTACCTTCTCTCTCGTTCCTTTTCCTGCCAGTGCTTTCCACATTGTTCCGAGTATGGGGTGGTCCCTGATTCTTTTTGGCAACTTCTTCAGTGGGACCCATAGCCATTCGCCCACCGTTACTGGGTGCAGGTAGAAGTTTTCAAGATAGACCCATTGTTTTTTGGGGTCCTCCCTAAGGTGTGGGGCCAGGGCCCTAAACTGGGCAGCTCTAGGATATGATATATGATATGATATGATATATGATATGATATGGTATGGTATTTGTAACGCGCCTATACACAGGTGTTTCAAGGCGCGACGAGGCAGGGAGGGGAGGAACAAGGGGAGACAGACAACGATCCTACTAGGCCAGGTGTCATTCAGATCGCGCAAGCGCAGGGGTGGGGGAGGGGGAAAAGTGCAAGGGGAAGGGGAGGGGGGAAGTGCAGTACAAGGTAAGTGGCGTAAAGTAATAAATAGGGCCAGCTGGTGGCAAGTGCAAGGTAAGTGCAGAACAAGTGCTGGGGAAGGGGGGGGCTGTAGGGATACAGAGACAGTCCCGCAGTGCAGAGCGGTTCCAGGGCTTCAGTGCAAGTGGAGAGTGGCTGGGCCCAGGGCCGAGGCCATTTAGAGAGGTCCAGTTGCAGGATCAGTGCAGTTTCAGTGAAGACTATTAGCTGTTCAGCAGGGGAGAGGGAGAGAGAAAGCAGAAGCAAAGAGGAAGGTTTTGAGGTGCTTCCGGAACCGGAGATGGTTCTCCTCGAGTTTCAGGGAGGCAGGAAGGCTGTTCCAGAGGGAGGCCCCTGCCGCGGAGAGAGATCTAACCCCAGCTCGTTGCTTCGAGAAGCAGCTGACCCTGAGGGAGTTGGAGGCGGATGAGCGAAGGGCTCGGGAAGGAAGATATTTGGGAAGAGAGAGTTGAAGGTATTTAGGACCCAGGCCCCAGAAGGCCTTGTGGACAATGCAGAGGGTTTTGAACTTTATCCTCGCAGCCACTGGGAGCCAGTGTAGAGATTTCAGTCCTGGAGAGATACGATCCCTGGGCTTGAGGCCAAGGACAAGTCTCGCAGTTCTGTTCTGGATGAGTTGCAGAGGGCGGAGAGTGGAGGCAGGAAGATTAAGATAGAGGCTGTTACAGTAATCCAGCCTCGAGAGAACCAGGGCTCGGGAGACAGTGAGCTTCTGGGGGAAGGAGAGGAAGGGAAGAATACCTCTGAGGAGGTGCAGTTGGTAGTGTGACCTCTTGGCGACGTCAGAAATATGAGGAGAGAAGGAGAGTGTGGAGTCGAAGATGACCCCAAGGTTTTTTGCCTTGCAGGTAGGAGCAGGGAGGGGGCCAAGGGAGGCAGGCCAGAGAGCTGCAGGGAAGGAGGGAGTGGGAGTACCGATGAGTAGAATCTCGGTCTTACTGGCATTAAGGCAGAGGTCATTGGCGGCACACCATTCTTGGATAGCAGACAGACAGTCAGAGATGAGGGAAGGAGAGGGGGAGGACTACTCCCCCTCTTTCCTTGGGGAGAGTGAGAGTCTCATATCCTATTCTAGGTCTCTGGCCTTGCCAAATGAATTTGGTTATTCGTTTTTGGCTTCACTGAGGTAGGATTCAGGGGCCTCCAGCAGGAGCATCTGGAAAACGTATAACACCCTGGGGAGGAGATTCATTTTTACAGCATTTATTCTTCCCATCCATGAGATCTGCCCCTTTGCCCAAACCTCCATGTCCCTGAAGAGTTTATCAAACAGAGGGGGGTAGTTCGCCTGACTCAGGTCTTCATTCGGTCTTACTATATTGATCGCCAGGTATTTTATGCCCTTGGTACAGACTTGGAGGCCCAATGGGGTCAGTTCGGCAAGGTTCCTTTCTGCATCTGGAGCAAAGGGAAATATCATGGACTTGCTTACGTTTACCCTGAAGCCTGAGAAGCGACCAAACTGCTCGATGACCTTCAATGCGGCCGGGACAGATCTGGCGGGTTCCCTCAAATGCAGCAGAATGTCGTCTGCATAGAAGCCTAGCTTGAAGGTGCGGTCTCCTATGTCTATACCCTGCACTGTCCGGGAGCTTCTAAGGTATTCTGCCAGGATCTCCATGGTCATGGCAAACAGGAGTGGGGAGAGGGGGCAGCCTTGTCTCGTCCCTCTCTGAAGGGCGAATATGCGTGACCATTTATCGTGATTCTAGCCGAGGGGGCCGCGTATAAGGCCATGATGGCTTGTCTAATCCCTATCCCAGAGCCCAGCTTTTCAAGTACCCCCTGCAGGAACCCCCAGTCTACCCGGTCAAAGGCCTTTTTTGGCATCGATAGACACCAGAACAGGGTTATTCCCCTTTGGTGCCGCCTCCCTCATGACGTGCAGGGTCTTTTGAAGGGTGTCTGCCCCCTGCCTCCCCTGTATAAAGCCCACCTGGTCCGAGTGGATTAACCCCCGCATCTAATCTTGTAGCAATGATCCTGGTGAATAGTTTTGCATCCACATTCAGGAGAGAGATCGGCCTGTAGGATCGACAGTCCGTTGGGTCCTTCCCCTCCTTTGGGATCACGGTAATCAAGGCCTTGCCAAATGAAGGTGGAGCCCTCCCTGTGGCCATGATATTCGAGAATAGACTTGCCAGGAATCCTGCTAGGTGGCCCGCGAAGGCCTTATAAAAGCCTGCCGTGTACCCATTTTCTGCTGGGGCCCTTCCCAACTTCAGGCCTGACATTGCCTTGAGTACCTCCTCCTCTGTTATCAAGGCTTTCAGGGCAGCCACTTCTGGGCTTCGAAGGGTGGGGAGGGTAACCCCACTGAGGTATGCATCGAGTGTTTCCTTCTCTGCTCCCCTGTCCCTTCCATACAGGGTTTCGTAGAAGCCTGCAAAACTTTCAGCTATGCCTTCGGGTCTGAATTTTCCCCCTCATTCCCGCTCACAATTTTAGTCACCCATCTCTCAGCCCGTTGACCTCAGAGTTTGGCTGCTAGCATAGTGTCCGCCTTATCGCCTTTTTCATAGTATCTTTGGCGTAAGTGTTGGAGACCTGCCGCAATTCTGCCCATTTCTAGTTCCCTCAGGTCTTGCCTCTTCCCTCGTGCCGTCTCCAGATCCCTCTCCCTTTCCACCTCCCCCTTCCCCTCAGACCTTTCTAGTACGAGAATCTCAGACCTTAACCTATGAGCCACGAGCATCCTCTCCCTCTTTTTGGAAGCTCCTTCACTAATCAGCTTACCCCTCCAGGTTGCCTTCGCCGCTTCCCATACTATCCCTCGATCAACTTCACCAGTATCATTTAGCTCAAAGTACTCTTTGATTTCCGCTATCATTTCCACTTTAAAGACCGCATCCCAAAGGAGGAAGTCGTTACATTTCCATAGGCAATTCCTGGGTTTTAAGCCCAATATGCTAATGTCGGACCAGACCAGATCACGGTCTGACCAGCTGAGTGGACGGATCTCCGAGGCCTCTAGTCTGCTCACGTACTGGTGGCCCATATAGAGATAGTCTATTCTAGTCCTCGTACCATGGGCTGCTGAGAAGGTGTACCCCCTCTCCGTTGGATGGAGCTCCTTCCACACGTCCACCAGACCCTTCTCCCACATTAAGTCCCGAAGCCCCCCGCCAGGTCGTTCCCCCCCCCCCCCCACTGCCTGGTGGGTTAGCCCTACCACTATGGTCCAACTCCCGATCCGCCCACATGTTGAAGTCACCCCCCAGGAGGAGGAGCCCTTCCACTCTGGTCAATACCTCTGTGAGGACTTCTTGGATGAATCCCATCTGTCCCACGTTGGGGCAGTATATGACTGCAAGCGTGATTCTGGAGTTATGTAGGTTCCCTGATACTACCATGGCTCTCCCGTCTTCCCTTCCCCATTGGGCTACCTCGGTCAGCTTATGATGCCTGTGCAGCATGATTCCAACACCCCCCCCTCTTAACGTGGCCGGATGGCCAGAATGTCTGACCCACATGGGATCCCGTTATCGCCCTCTCCTCCCCTCTGATTGTTCTGGTTTCTTTTACAAAACGAATATCTGCTCTCGCATTTTTCATTTCCCTCCCCAGAAGGGAGCGCTTTGTCGGGGAGTTGAGCCCCTTGAGGTTGAGGGAGCCTATTCTAAGGGACTCCGCCCGGCCCTTCCTCTCATTGTGCATCATTGGTTCTTCACCTTGCACTCATCTTTTCCCTGGTCCTGTGGGAGTTGCCCTGTTCCCCTTTGGTGCCGGATTTGGTCTGGGCCAGAGGGCCTCTAACACCCCTACCCTCACTCACCCCCTCCCTTCCCCATGTGGGACACCTACCAACAGGCAAGCCAGAAGGATGAGTGAGTGTCCATACCCCGCCGGTCTATCAATGAACTCCAAGTCCCCGGCCGGGATTGTCAAGTTGGTGTCTCTGCATTCCCTGAGTGTAAGACCTTGTTCACCTAGTCCTCCCCAAACTCCGACGTGGGGGTGTTTGGTTTCCTGAATTTTCTTCTGCCTTTTGTCTTCTTTGTGGACCAGGGCCCCTGTCGTTGTCTCCGGGGTTCGGGCCCTGCTTGTGTACCTTCTTTGTTCCCTCCCTCTGGAGTGTCGCTTTTGAGCACCTGGAGGACTTGTGTGGCTTCTTTGCCGCTATTCACCCTGTAGTCTACACTAGATCGCTCGAAGGAGAGGGCAAACGGGAACGACCATCTGTACCTTATGTCCTGGCTGGTGAGCCACTGGGTGAGCAGACGACAATCCCTTCTGCGGGTGAGCGTGAGTGTGGAGAGGTCTTGATAGATCCTAATTGTATCCCCTTCAAAGATGAAGCTCTCAAGCCTTTTTGCTTTCTCCAGGACCTCCAAGCGCACCACTATGGACCTTGGGCCCCCTCCGCTTCCTCCCCCACCTCGATGTGTCATTTCAAGTTGTACCTCCTTGCCCCCTTCTAGAGCGAAGAGTTGGTTGATCAGGCCCTGGACCTTCCTTCCCACATCTGCCGCCGTCTCCCCTCTTTGTTGAGTGACCCGCGTGTCCTCCTTTGGTCGTTGGCCCCAAGCTGTGGAGCGCAGGCGAAGGGCAGGGGAGGCGATCCCCCGAAGCTGCTCCGAAGGGGGGAGGGGGCAACTTTTGCTGCAGTGCAGGAAGTCTCTGGGGTCCCCCGCACCCGGTAGATCAGGTTGCTGGCGTCCTTGTGGGTCTCCCGCAGGGGCCACCCAAGTCCGGGCGCCAGGCAGAGGGAGCCCCCGCTCTGCTTGAGTGGGCAGCTCCTATGGGAGTTGTTGGGGTTAGCTGTCCCTCGTCTGCTCCTGTGTCTCTTTTGTGTCCGGGGGGGGGGCTTGGATGGTCCTCGCCCCGCTGCCGGCCCCTGCAGGTCCCCGTCGGGGCTGTGCTCGGCGCAATGTGCCACTCGTCCGTGGTTGCGGGGGTGTCGCAACTCACGCAGGGCCTCCGGGAGTATCTTGTGGGTGTGGGGGAGGTCCCCAACACCACGGGTCCCACTCCAGACACCGGGGGGGGGGCGATTGCTCAGCCTGGTGCGGCGCACACGGGGTCCTGGGCGCGGGGAGTCCGCTGACCTCGGTGTTCCTCCGGGGGCTTGCCCCTGGCTTCTCCACCCGTGGTTGGGCTGAGCTGATCCCTCGCTACGCGGCCCCGATATGGCCGCGCACCCAAAGTGAAGGTCATCTCGAGTTTCGGTATCAAAACCCCAGCCGGGGATCTAAAAGGCGCATTAGGCCCTGTGAGGCAGGAGGAGCGTGAGCCTCACACGACTTGCATGCTCCGTGCCCCCTGGAGGTCGCCGGCCAATATACCTTTGATAATCAAATGTAACCAAGTGCACAATTTCTGGAAAGATTCACATGACCAAATCAAGCTAAGATGGTTTTAAGAAGGAGATTAGTGCCACCTTTGAAGAGTAGTCTCACACCCCAGTAAGACACTTTGACAATTCTGAATTGCAAATGTAAAACTCAGTCAAATAAAATAATTATCTGAAAACAGTAGGTGAGTCAAAGACAAACATTTCTTTTGTTGTTACATAGAAAAAGTAAAAGGAACATTCTGTGCTGGTAATCATTCCTTCCAATTTAATTTTTCTTCATTCAGGCAACAGATCTTTGAGGCTGTCTAACCAACAGCAGACTCACTGGCCTCAGGTCGATCACAGCATATGTCAAAGAACTCCCCAGAGCGTAAGCTCTTTGAATATATGTTTTCTCTCATTGAAAGTCAGACTTCAGGTTATCGAACAGCCAATGGAAAAGTAATGTGGAACATTGCACACTTATTTTAAATGACCAATTGCCTTGTTTTTGAAGTAGAGGTATTTGTGTTTTAATAGATGAAACATTTTGAGAAGGTGATCCAGGGTGATCACAATTTCGAGTTGGCAACACAACACGCATTGATCCTACGACACACCATTATGTGCAGCCTCAAAAACTGTCTAAAATATTTGTTTACCATGACCTTTCAATGTTATTTTTAAAAGAAATCAATTTTAAATGTTTGATATGAGTTGTTTCACTGCATACACATATTGAAGCCACCCCTGGGATATCAGAACTCCCTATATAATTATCTTAAAGGGGTTCATTATTCTATCCAGGGCCTCTTACCCCCACCGTGGGGATTATGTGGGCCCCCCTCTAAGCCACACATTTTAGAGACCACTTTGTTAGAGACACAGCTTTAGCAGTGGTTGAACTCTACGACCGTTTGAGAACAATACAGACTTGCTGCTGTGTACAGCCATGCTTTATGAGCACTCCCGGAGCTTTGAAAAAGCCAGTAGAAGGACTGCATTGGCAAACGAAGCTTGTGAAAATTGTCAATAACCAATAGAAATAATTACTCAATTTCTGCACCAAGTGAGGATGAAAGGCTGAGGCAAGATTGTTGTTAACCCAAACAGCGACCTGATGATCAAACATCCATACAGGGTTTAACTAGCGGATACAGTGGTAAAACAGTGCAGAAAGTGGTGAAACGTCTTGATAGGGTATATTTCTCTTTAGTTATGGGGGGACAATGTTAAAAGCCCAAGCACAATGCTATTAGAAATATCAAATTCATGCATATGTCCCCAGATCAGCTTAACCATTGGGAACTACATACTTTGTATGTGTTTTATCTTTAGGTGCGACTTTAAAAGAGCAGAGTGGTTGAATAATAAGACACTAATGAAATAAATTTTAAATTGTTTAATAGCCAGGTTTCCAAGGATAATTGCCACTTTCACATTCACTCATTTTAAATAAATGTCTAAATGATATGCTTTGGAAAAATATTGTTACATTTTACATGCTCTTCAGATATCTTCTATAATCCAAAATACCACAATGTCCAGAAGAACCTAGGAATTCTTCACCGTTGGACTGCATGACGTATTTCGGTTTCATGTCTGCGATGAATCCACTAAGTATATACCCTGAATGCTACAAGACAGTACCATCTTTTGATTAGATATACGTTGTCCATTTGATTAAAGAGATATACAATATATGAATCTTGTAGATAAAGTATTAGCTATGAGGCATTTTAATTATCCATGGCACACATACATTCCTAGAGCACCAATATAGCCTGATTGCAAATTGCAAGTTGAGACATACATCTGGGGCACAGGACAATTAAAGTTCTAGTCCAACATACTAATTTGGGTCTGCGGTTTTGGCCAAAGGGTGCCATTTTGATGTGTTAATTCACTGTGCAGCCACAAAATGTGACCTTTTCATGTAAACAAATATTCATATAAATCCTGATGATAGGAAAACTATTTTTATCCAAGCAACCCATATTACAGGTGAGGATGGATTGATGACTGAAAAGATTTCAAGTACCACATGTGTACAAGGATATGGGTTATTAATTTGAAACATAGTCCCATGGAACATAATACAGCTGGTTTGGCTGGTGAAATTATTGAAATGCTCATAAAATATATTTATTAAATTAACACTATACTCATTCAGTGGTGGGGATCCACGGTGCCCTTTAATTCATGTATGAATGTCATCAGTGAATGAAGTAATACGTTACTTACCTGTAACTACTGTTCTCCAGCATTGGTATCTTTCATGGATTCATATGCCTTGGAATATTCCGTCATAAGGCTGAGAATCCTCAGTAACATTAAAGAAGTTTAGCTGTAAACTTTTAAACTGCTTGTCACTTTAGTGCTGTATTAGAGTCATTTTGTTTTCATACTACCCACAGCGAATTAGACATCTCTCTTTGTTATGTGGCCATCTTCAGATTTGACAGCGCAGGTAATGTGACAGTAAGAACCAAGAAGAGCTGGAGAGGCTTAGAAGGGCTGCATGTGATTCCATGAAAGATACAAAGCTAGAGAACAGGAGTACAGGTAACATATTCCTTCTCCAGCACTGGATCTTTCATGGATTCATATGCTCTTGAATAAGATTATACGGCAGTACAAATTTTGATGATTTTACAGATAGCATTACGTATTTGTTTGGGGCGTGTGGAGGGGGGAATTGCGTAGACCTTCGCATGGGATTAGGGGGGGGTGGCCGCTAACGAAGAATCCTCCTGGGGCGGTGCAATGCTGGAGGATCCCATGTGAGGGAGAAACCCTCTTAAAAGCAGTGACGCTAAACTGGGGTATGGGCCCTTTAAGAACCCAGATCACTGATTGCTCCCTGTTGTAAAAACGTCCAGTATCATTCCTTAGCCGATAATCGGACATGTAATAATGTTTTGGCTGATCATGTCTTTTTCCTTTATGTTAACAACCACTTATATAGGAAAGGTAAAGAATTAACAAGAGAACTTTTACAAACCAATCGTCAAGACCAGAATGATACTCCGTGGCAGAGGTATCTATATAAACTGAACAGAAAGAGAAGACAGATGAAAGAGAAGATGAGTGGAAGTCGTAGGAGTGTAAACGTAGATATATCTTGCATTATAATGTTGGCTTAAGCACATACACATTGAACCGCGCCATTGCGGTTTCCGAAAATGCCATCTTCGCTGTCTTTTCTCTCATTTTCGAATTTTCATTCTGAACGCGGTGGAAGCTCGCGAAGTCACTGCGTCGGAAGTTTGCCTAAAACCTGCCCCCACACAAGAATGCTAAAAATCACTGAGCATGCTGAACTCTGCAACAGAGAACCTTGAAGCACTGGCACAAATGTAGCTAATCTGTAAATTAGGTGCCATTCTGTCTTCCTTGACTGTCTTGTTTTCCGCAGCGTATTGGGAACGTGTAATCCAGACTATTAAAGCAAAGCATGATTCACTGCATATTCTGTTTCTAAAATGAACTACTGAGTAGACATGCAGACTGACCTTTTAGCTCAGCACAAACAAAGATAAAGTAGCGCAATGAATGTTACCTTGTACTGAAGAACATGATCTCATCCTACATCCTTTCTGCTTTGCTTCCCAGACAGTAGAAAATCTGCAGGGTGACATGGAGTATTCGACCAGATGTTGCCATGGTGAAATTGACCAAGTTCATGGGTCTTTAGGTCACAAGCAATTATCACGTGGTGAGCTAGCCCAAATTCGTCATGATATTGTAATACTGTATAAAACACCACTGTGCCCACCTGTTTTTGGCTCACTTTTCCTATGCTTATATGCCGTGCATTTGTAAAAGTCGGTCTGTACGCGAGCGGGGAATAAACTGTTGCTTATACCTTTGTCCCTCGTGACTGGTGTCTTCATTGCTTTACAGTAGCCTCCTATTATTTGACTAACAGAATGGTACCCGGAACGTGGGCGCTTACGACCAGGACCCATCGCTTGGCGAGGACGGAGTGGATGTACTGAGATCGGAGTATCGGGGGCCGCTGCACATCTTAAGACGCGACTTCTCAGCAGACTGAGGCTTGCGATCTCTGGATGTCACGCTTCACCTAGAGGTCCTAGCAGCAAGAGACTCACAGCAGAGGGGCTTTTTGGGAAGACGGCCAGCCACAACAATGTTTGAAATGAATTGATGGGAGATATCTCTTTGGAATCAGGTGAGTTTTTCAAACTGACGGTGCTCTGCCTGATGATGTTTTGATTTGAACGCGTTCAAATATAGGTCTGGTACAACTGCTTTTTTAGACATGCCAGGCTTAAATAAATTGTCATTCTGTTGGGCAAGGCTTTGTTGTAGAGGAAGACAATTGAATTATTTGCAACATAGCGCCACTGCCAGGTTCGCCGGCATATGATATGTTCATTAAATACGGTATAGGAGCTGTAGTGTTTAATACTATTCGGCATTGTCAAACCAGACATGAACCGGAACTTCAGTGGCCAAAATTGGGGAGTTTTGAGATAGCGAGAATTGGGCATTTAGAAACTGTACTATTGCAAAAGAAGGCAGGACCTTCTTTATTTTTTTTTTTGCCATTGCAAAAGAAGGCATTTGACGTTGTTAGGGATTGGAGGAAAAAAGCAATGCAACGTCTTAGAAGCAGAGAGAAACATGCACGCAAACACATTACACAAGCTGGCAAAGCCTTAGCATATGACCAGCAAAAAGAGGAAGAGGTCACAAGGAAAATGGATAGGGTTTTCCAATTAGAGATGCAGAAAATATATCCATCACAAGATTTGCATGCATTGGTTGAATTAATAATTAAATGAGAGGAGAACGTCTCATACCGCACCACCTCCATACGTATCACTGCAACCAGCATTGCCTACACCAGTTACACATTCTGATAGTTTTCCTTTGCCTCCCAGTCCACACGATTTACTATTACTTTCATTACCGACCACCTCTATGACTCCACTGTTGACACATGACAATCCTGTTGACGATCCAAGAATTGTAACGCATAGCACAAGATCGTCTGCATGAAAGAAGGAATTACGGACTTGGGCAAAGAAGTATATAGAAGGGGGTGACGAGGCAGCAACTTTGCATTCTTTCTCAGACAATGGGGGTATTCCCGAACAAAAGATTTTGACAGAACAGATGGGTTTATACTTGGCAGAGGTTTGGGGTAATTTAACTGATTCAACAGTACCACAAGAATTGCAGGATTTGAATTTTTTTGTCTCGTACTAGAGATACTTCACTGAAAGTGCGCAACCATGTGTCGAAACTAATTTTCTATAAACGTTAATTAGACGGTCTGCATCAAATAGCATTAGACAAAGGCACACAATCAGCATTGTATGTGCAGAAGAAATGTTTGCCATTCTCAAAAATAGTCAATGAACAAACGCACATATGTACAAGAAACGCTCTTACATGGATTTCAGACGCTTCCATTACACCCATTGAAGTACATGACACATTCAATCAATATTCTCTATCTATGCAGAGGTGGGTATTGCAAGTTATGGTAGAGTATTTAAAGATGAATGTTTGAAAAATTTGTGCTGTCCTGCTGGCATTATGCTAATTTATAATCATGAGTTTCCTGCTGACATATCACTAACTTCATTATCACTCGATTTGGCTTTGCTCCTTAATAAACGTTTGAACATTCCCACAATGCTATTGCCTATGAGAGAGGTTCCTCCAACTCTTGTCCCAAAGGTAGAAATACCTGCTGTAGGGGGAGCACCTGCCACGACTATTCCAGCTCATTGCATTTCCCTTTTCACGACAGGAAGTAAACACCCTTAAGCAATCAATTCCAGATATTCGATAGAATCCTACAGGATTTTACTAAGAAATAGTTTTGAATTAGTCAGTTTTCACTTTAGGCGATATTGATCTACTGTTCCCTGTAATTTTGCTGACACTTTCATGAAAGCAAATTAGGACCATAGACGGCCAAGCTACAATGGGTTTCCCTGGAATTAGCTGATAAATCAAGGCAAGCTGGAGAAAAACCACTGCAGAGCATATTAATGCATATTAATGTTACCGAACCACATAGTGACTAAACTCAAAACTTTAGTGCCTGAGAAGAGAATTATTTGGGATAAACTCACTGCATGTATGCAGGGGAAAAAACGGAGGGGGCAACTGAGTTCTTTAATAGGTTTGAACAAGTGTTTTGACACTTTAGTGGCCAAGACTTGAGTACAGAGCCAGGGAAGATATTTGTTGACAAATTTGTGCGAAGATTACTGCCGGACATTCAGTCGCAGATCACTGCTTCTGAAAGTGCATGGCAGGTGAAATATCAGTCAGATGTTTTGCATATGGCTCAATACTATGAAAATAGGGTGAATAATAAAGAGAAAATAGAGAAGAAAAAAGAAGATTTTAAAACTAGGGTACTTCTGCGACAGATTGCTAGAGGGGCACGATGGGAATAATGGAAATGCACAATCAAGAAACCAGTTCATGCCACAAACAGGGCCAGTACATGTAAACCAATGTGCCTATTGTAGGCAAGAAAGTCACTGGAGGGCACAGTGTCCGACCCTCCAGCAAAGGGCAGCGAATGGGATGCTTGGTAGAAGATCGAGAGTATGCAATGGCATGCCCGGTCTGAATAGAAATCAGTTTGCTCAGAATCAACAGAACCAGCCATAGGATAATAATGCAAATATCCAGGGAGGTTAGAACCAGAATACTGGTACTACAAATGCTTCTGACACCAATTTGCATTCCTATTTTACTGAAGAATTCACATCTGATGATGTTTTGTTTTGCTAGGACAGCCCGAGGCAGAGTCTGGAACCTAGTCCTATTCCCGTAGATCAGAAAGGACCCTACATTGAAATTAAAGTCAGGAATAGAGAGCATGTTTTTCTAGTAGACACAGGGGCACAGAGGTTTTCCATTGACTATATGCAGGTTACAGATATCCCACTGTCAGGGCAGAATAAGATTTCTGTAGGGTTCTCTGGTACTCCATTAGTGAGTCCAGTTTCTCGACCGGTGCCGATAGCCTTGGGTCCATTCACTGACTCATGTCCATTTCTGTTGACTACAAATTGTGGCGACAATCTTCTGGGATTAAATTTGTTGAAAAAATTCAATGCAGTAATTTACTGTTCGCCAGATGAAGTACATTTGACCATTTCACCCGAGCTGAATTCCACTTCACAATTTATGACTTCGCCTTTACCGAGTGAACTACAAGTGCCTATGCATTTATGGGCAGTAAACGACGATATAGGGATACTGAATGTTGAACCTCTATGAATAGTATTAAAATGTGGTGTTACATTGCCACATATTCCACAGTATAAAGTATCTGTAGAAGGTGAACTGGCGCTTAAAAGTATTGTTTCATATTTAATGCATCGAGGCATTATTGAAGAAATTTCTGGTAGTACATGTAATAATCCGGTTCTGCCAGTATATAAGAAAAGTGATAAAGCCTTACACTACCATTTTGTTATTGATTTGTGCGCTATTAACAAGGTGGTAGCACCACAATTTCCCATTGTGCCTGACATCACCACCATTTTAACTAAGATTCCTGCTATGGCTACAAATTTTTCCGTAATAGATTTGAAGAATACATGCAGGCAAGGACACCTCGTTTTTGCTGAAATTGGACCTGGAGTGATTCCCAGTACCTCGAGTCACTCAGGACTCTTACTGCCTGCAGCTTCGTTTCCAGGAGGGGGCAGAGCTTGGCGAAATATCACGTGACCAGAACAGCCTTTAAAACCCACCTGCAATCACCCTCGCGGCGTTGAGCCCGGCAGGAGTAGAGGGCGACGGCTGTTGTGCGGCTGTTTGGCGCTGACGGTGTGACTACTGACCGGGAGACTGTGGAGGGGTAACCTCTTTGATCCCGGTCTTCGATCCACCATCACTCCAAGCGGAGCGTAGCGGAGTGTACCGAGCGATTCCTGTGTTCCCTGGTGGTCCGTGGGGATCGAGGGGATCGTGGAGTACGGCGAACTGTTTTACAGAAACTCCGGTAAAAATATCAGTGAGCAAACGGGCAATCTTCTATCTACTTTCAAGCCTCCACTCACCTGCCTCACAGGTGAAGCTTCGGGTAAGAGCGCACACGAGCTGATTGAAAATAGTGCGAGCGAGCGAGCGAACTAAAATGCAGACTGGAGCCACTGCGAATACCCGTGCCCAAGCTCAGGCTCAGGCCAAGCGCGATATAGAAACTGCAAATATTTGAAGCCTACAGGCTTTTTAAGGAAGGAACGCGCATGGAGAAGTGAGACACGCTGTCCCGGCAACTCTGCTTGACTCACCCTTTCCCCGCCAAGCGATGATGGCACATGCGGGCATACGAACTGGTCGAAAGGTGAAACGGACCGGAGCGGTCACAAATAGAACCCTGCACGCTGACAGCAAAGTGAGCGATGACAGCGACAGCATAGAATTGAGTGAGAACGAGAGTGAGTGTGTGATGGCGGATTGTGAGGATGTCAGATCAAGTACGGCAACGAGTCAGAGGGAGAGAGTGAATGATGTAAATGGGTCAGCCCCTAATGAACATCTAAAAAGTATGAGCACTCAGTCACTACAAGTGGACGAACAAATGGTGAAGAAGAGAAATCATATGGAGCCCCTGAGGGCTGTGTGCGCTGTAAGCACAGGAAAAGATATATGTCTGGTAATGATATATCATATACAGGAGGAGAGCCCCTGTCCCGGCTCAACCTCCCCTTTCCAACTCGATCAGAGGCAATGTTTGCCTTCCGATACATTCAGCGAGAACAGGGCGCTCAAGCTGAGCACTGCCGTCTTTCCTACCCCGTCATCCCCCAAAAAGCAAGATAATACAAGCCCAAGCCCAAAGCAGAAAAACCACCTGGGACTAGAAGAAACAAATTGTCAAGGAAGTCCTATTGAAGAACATACATCGCCAGAGATGACTCATTTAATTAATAAGGCAAAGCGTGGGAAGGAGCTGTGCAATAAGGATTTGTCACCTTCTCAAAGTGCTTCATTTGTGGAAAAGACAACAAAAGCTGGATCTTCACTAAAACTCTTGGCGTGGCTAAGAGTGGCAGCAATGCATAAACCTGAAAATAAAACGCCTGAACGAATGACCACAAACTTGCCATCACCTAATTTGAAGCAGAATGTGGATTCAAACCAGCTAGTAATGAAGGAGAATGCAATCTCTGTTAGGCCATCGAAAGTTCTAAGTGAGGACTGGATGAATCCCGAGGTTTGGAATGAAAGGAGTGCTGCACACAATGTACAAAATGTGTCTAAATTATCAACTAGAAGGGACTCCTTAGAGATTGCGGACCAACTACTGAAAAATCTTGCAGAGATGAACTGCAAAATAATACAACCACGAAAATCCTCCCAAACATATGAGAATGGGAGAATTCGGCCACAAGCAGAGCGAAGATTGCTCAGTGACACGAACATCGGTGAAGTCTTGAGACTTGTGGCCGATACTCCACCCTTTGAGACAAGAAATGATGAAATCATTGTCTCACAAAAGAGGAACAGAAGAAATATAAGCTCTGACATTGAAACAGAAGGCACGAACAAGCGCTCAAAGGAGGGAGTGCCACGAAAGCCTCCACACCACCCAAAAGAGTGAGTGAAGATAAAAACTGCTCTCCATGCTCGGAGTCTGAGAGCGATGAGAAAACTGAGCAAAGACAAAACGAGAGTCAGTTGGACGGGGATTCTATAACGGCTAACGAGCAAATAAACTCCGAGATCAGCCCCACCTTGCTGGATTCAGTTGCTACAAAATTAAGCCCGATCCTGATGTCATCAACAACGATAGCTGTGGCCCCCCTGATGAAATTATACGAAAATCTAAATGAGAATTGTCGCGATCAAACCACGCTAATTGCACTACTCAACTCGAAAATGATAAAGCTAGAGGCAGACTTAACAGACATGACAGCACAGGTGGTGATGTCAAGAAGAGGCAACAAAATCTCTTTAACAGCCCTGAAAGATTCGTTAAAAAATTCAGCTGAAGACAAAAGACTTTTAGCAGATGTCACAAGACAAGCATTGACGCTGCTACAAAATGAACGTGAATACAAGAATACCTCAGTCCCTACAAATCAGCCTTCTAGCATCTATCCAAGAGCAGAAATAACTAAAGATCGGATGCTCGTTGACAATAGCATGAGTGCACCAGGTGTTAAACAACAAGAGAAAACATCAAAAAACAACAAGACTATTGCAGCTACGGAGAAGAGCTGACAATTAGCACTGCAGAAATTGATACCTCTGAGAAAGGTCTCAAGGAAAATGGTATCCCTATAGATACGGATACGCATCTAGTTGCCACTTGTATGACGTTTCCAACAAATGTAGACCCACAAGAAATAGTCCGTACTGAAACGGAGAAAGAAAAAAGGGATAATTCTCTGACAATTGATCTGACCCAGTCCGATAAGTGCATTGAGGACAATTCAGTGAGTGTGGAGACCGACCCCAAAGTTGCGTCTACAAAAAAGAATGAAGCAGAGTGGTTTGACATTTTTGAAAACGGGAAAAGTATGAAAGCCAACAAAAAAAAGACAATCGATCAGAAGCTGAGCAAAGGTATAAAAAAAAAATCGAAAAACCAACAAGTCCAAAAGAATCAAAGGCTGAGAAACTCCAAATTTCTTTAGAAACATTAAAGCTTTGAACATCACAGTTAATAACCCTGAGCAAAAACTAACAAAGAGTAAACAAAAATGTGCCGATGCCATGGTGGAAACAGAACTTGAGACCCTTGGACTCTCAAACCGAAGCCAATGTCTCCGTCCCAGGATCAAACATAAACCCAAGGAGTCAGAATATTCCTCTGGCGATAGAAGATGATGAGGCCGAGACCAAGGAATTACTGAACCTGTCAACGTACAGCTCACCTGACGAAGATGAAATGGAGACTGAAAACACTGAGGAGGCCGATCAAAAAGGTGACGAGAGAGTTGTCAATGCCGAGATCACAAAGGACGGAATTGGTCCACGGACGCCTTTAAAAGTCCTTGAGAAAGTGAGCGGGCCTCAACCAAAAGGTAAACAAGTTTTTTCGTGGGCAAGGACTCCAAAGAAAAACAATGGAATAAAAGACAAGGATCGTGCAAAGCCTCAGGAAACACAAAGATACTACACATTAGAGGAGAAACGGATATAAGTATGCAGAAAGCTGAATCCACGAAGAAAAGCATATCAGATCCAATGAAGAATATAAATGATTCAGTGCAGGATCTCAGCGCAAAGTTTGATCCCACAAAATCATCTCAGCACTCCGTAAAAAACTCAGAGAGGGCTGGATGTGATAACCAATCGAAGTCGAACCAGCAACAACGTCCTGTCAAAAATAACATTTCCTCCATGCCTGCAGGACGCCAGGCGTTCAGACTTCTGGTAGAAAAAACTGAAATCAGAAAAAGTGATATGCCTCAAAACATGTATATCATCTTGCAGCTATTCCAAAAAATTCCCAGTTTAAGAGCAATAAAAAGTGCCCGAATCGATCGAGTCGAAATAATAACAGATGCAAACCAGAAATTTGTACTATTACACATTATAGACAGGCAGGATAAGGAATTGGTCATGAAATGCGAGAGGCAGCTGTGGGATGCCGGGTACCTAGTCTACGAGGTGGACAATGCGCTGGTGGACGAAGTAACCGAAAAACCTACAGGCTCCAATCCTCCTGCAGAAAAAGGAATCCTCCCACTGGGGAGCTCCCACGTGCTAACAAACGGAAGAGTAGAGGCTCAGATGTGTGATGTGCGAAAGAGAAGGTCGGAGTTGAAACTAGTCTCTGCCCGTTGATTGTGACAAGATTAAAAGAATTTAAAAAAACTGGATAACCGTGAGATGGTAAAGTCAACGGATTCAAAGGTTGAGAAGATGAACGCCCCGGAAGATGGGGGTGATAAATGGGCCTGGCTCGCGAAAACTCTAAACAGCCCAACGAGGAGTTAATGCCATGAGCAAGCGACAAAGGTGATGATAGCCTCCTGGAATACGTGAGGCTTTTCTCACCTTTTGAACTCAACACCTGAAATTTTGGCAAAGGCTGATGTGATATGTCTTCAAGAAACGTGGCTCGCGAATACACCATGCGTAGAAGGTTTCGAAGTTGCACTAAATCCAGCCATTAGACAAAAAAAAGGCCGCCCAATGTCTGGCCAACTAGTTCTCATTAAAAGGTCATCCGGTCTGAGAATTATATCAGCATCAAACATTTCGCCTTTTCTGCAGGCAATTAGAGTAGGTTCAGTAAACCAGATGGAGAAAAAGGAGCAAGTTATCTATCTCGTAAATGTTTACTGGAACTGAACACCAAAAACGCACCAAAAATTCGAAGATGATCTCTTAGAAGCCATAGATAGCATCCAATGCGATAACCCGGGAGCCCCACTGATTGTGTGCGGTGATTTCAATATGAACCTACTAGAAATTGCTCAAATAAAGAATCCCACAAAATTTAAGGAGAGACACAAATGTGAATGCTGGCTTGACGAAATGGTGCACAGGAATTTGATAATGCAAAATGGAACAACTCGAGGAGATATCCCAGCAAAGCCAACATGGGAACGAGGAGGACAAAAATCTATATTAGATTACATCTTTGTCTCGAATAGCCTAGTCCAAGACAGTGTTACACTTAATGTGTTCAAGACAACTAAAAGTGACCACAACATCGTCTCAATGGAATGGATGATGGATAATCCAGTATTGCGGAAGCAATGGAGACAACCAATCTCAGTGGTTCCGGGACAGAACAGACTGCGTGTAAAGAATGCCGACATAGTGGCAGTGACAGAATCGTTGCATCAACATCAGCGGTTTGGTGGGTGCATTCCGATTGAATACCAACAATTCTTAGAGATCTTCAAAACTAAAAAGAAGTCCACTCTGAACAGAGCTAGGTACCAAAGGCACCAATATGATCCTGAAGTTGCAACAACAAAGAGTGTTAAGGAAGGCCCTGAGAAGAATTGGCGCTGAAAATATGACTGATGCAAGGACACTGATAAAAAAGGCAAAGAATGGATATACTAACTGGCATAAACAGCATAGAGCCTTAATGGTGCAACGGGATGCCGAACAAATGCTGAAGGCCCTAAACAAAAGGAACTCCAAGGGCTTCTGGGCCATAATAAATGAAGCAATGAACCCCGAAAAAGCGATATCAAATATGGTAACCGAAAATGAGTGGGAAAGGCATTATGTAAAGTTATTTAAAAAAAGGTTAACCCCAAGTACCACAAATTTCGAGTGGAGCCACCCGTGGGAAATTGCAATAGATAAAGAAGACATCCGTGCAACCATTATAAAAAGCAGTGCCTCACGTGCCGCAGGGCCTGATGGGTTATCAAATGCAGACCTGAAAGAGAACATCGAAGAGTGGGTGGAGTTTTGCGACATCTTGTTCCAATTAATAATAAAAGAAGGTAGAGTACCTTCTACATGGAAGTCCGGTATAATCGTCCCCATCTTCAAGAAAGGAATCCGCACAGACCCCGCAAATTATCGACCAATAGCTCTGCTCGACGTAGTAGGTAAAGTGTTTGCATCACAATTACTTACACAACTTACAACATGGATTCGGAAAGAGAAGATCTACGACGACCGTCAGACTGGGTTCGTCAAAGGTATAGGCTGTGGTGTGAATCTGTTCATTCTGAACCTGTTAAAAATTGAGGCAATTAGATCCGGTAAAAAAACATCTCGCATTTATTGATATGGCAAATGCGTTTGACGGGGTGGACAGAAAAAACACTGTGGAACAACCTTATGAGAAGGGGGTGTAGCAAGAGCCTGATCTAAGCCTGATCTAAGCCTGATCTAAGCCATTAAAGAGCTATATTCGGACACTTACATCCAAGTCCGCTTGGACAGTGAAGGAAGGACAGTGAAGGACAGTGAAGGAACCTAACAAACCCCATAGCAACAAAGTGAGGAGTAAAACAAGGGTGCCAATTAGGGGAAACCCTTTTCAACTTCTACATATCAGAAGTTGGTACCGCCCTATCAAATGTAGTGTCTTTTCCACCACGGATCAATGGAATTAAGATCAATCATATCATGTATGCAGATGATATGGTGATATTAGATCATACACCAATTGGCCTCCAACGAAAATTTTCAGCACTAAGAACCTTCCTAGAAGATCTCGGATTGGAGATCAATGCGGCCAAATCTGAAATCCTGGTACTTGAAAACAAAAAAGGAAGAAAAATCAATCATTTTAAACAAGGCTGGTCGATCAGAGAGAAAAAGCTAAATAAAGTACCTCAGACAAGGTACTTGGGAACAATCATCAGCTCGAGTATTAATGAAGAGCTGATGACCAAAATGCTCCTAAACAGCTGCAGACAACTGATTTCACAAGCCATCATAATTCAAAAAAGGTATGGGAAATTCTCTATTGATCCAGTAAGGAAATTTTTCCTGAGCAAAGTATCTCTGATCTTAACCTACGGTGCAGAGAACATGTTCGGGTGCGACCATAAACTATGGTCTCGATGTGAAGGATTATTCTGGAAGAAGGTTCTTCAGATTCCACAAAGTACGCCCACGGCCAATGTACTATACGAAGTAGGGATTTCAACACTGAATGTGAGAATCACATGGAACAAGTTGGCCTTGTTTAGGAAACTACATGAAGACGCAAACCTCCCTCCTCTTAAAATCTTGACGGATGAGAAGACGCAAAGAAAATCAGTGTTAAACGAATGGAAACTACAATGTAAAGGGATCCTAAACCAATTAGGAATGGATGAGCATTTACTATGGTACAATCCAAATTTAGTAAAAAGGAAATTGTTGGATCTAGATTGGATCGACATAGGAGAGCAAAGATTAGCGCATAAATCCATGCAAAATGCACCACCTGAAGCGAAAAAACTTAATACACTTTCAAAATATCTAATGTTATCACCTTGTAGCCGTTTGAGAAGGCTGTTCCTAAAGTTCCGTCTAAACATCTTTGAAACGAAAGACATTTTAAGACATCGACGGACGATTCCTGAAAGTAATGTAAAGTGCAGATTCTGTGCAAAAGAAGATGAAGATTTAAAACACCTGGTGCTGTCTTGTACGGAACTGAGAGTGCAACGCGAGAACTATTTGGGGAAAGTGAAAAGTTCATTCCAGTCGTACAACTCTGAAGAATGGTGGAAACATCTTCATAATGGCGAAAGTAAAGCGCTGATGATTGGCACGATGAGACGCTTAGAGCATATTCAAATCCAATTAGAGAAAAGCCCTTATACTTGAACAGTGAAGCTCGAGACTAAGAGGATAAGGAACTATGAGGATCTAATGGAAGGAATCAAGAGTCATTTATTAGTGTAACATTGAGTAGAATGAATTGAACATTTTAAAGGTTGTAAAAGTAGGACAAAAAGCGACAGTTTTGTTCTATGTGCTTTTATTTTTTTCTTTATTTTCTTTTTTCTTTCTTACATTTTCAAAAAGTTTGTATAAACTAAATGAAATAACAAAAAAGAGAATACATTTTTAGCATACCCATTCATCCAAATAGCAGATACTTGTTTGCATTTTCGCTAGGAGGACGCTCTTTTACTTTCACACGTATACCACAGGCATACACTGAGAATCCTAGTATTTACAGTAGAGCACTCAAGGAACAACTCGACCAGTTCGAATTGCCTCCTACTTGCACATTGATACAGTACATTGATGACCTACTTATAGCTGCAGATTCCGAGGACGCTTACAAGGAGGGCACTGTGTTATTATTAAAGCATTTAGCTGAACGTGGCCATAAAGCTTCTTTGAAAAAGTTCCAATATTGTCAAAGGCAGGTAGACGGCTTGCACCTGAATGTATACGAAGCATCTCTAGTATGCCAGTTCCAAATACGCAGAGAAGTTATGGCCTTTATTGGCATGGCTTCATATTCTCAGCAATGGATTCCAAATCTTTCACTTTTGATTAAGCCAATGTTGGCATTAACTAGAAAGTATGCAACTATGCCTTTACCTGGGTATACAGATTATCACAAATCTTTTAGTCTGCTCAAAACCGTTTTACGTTTAGCGCTGGTTTTAGGCACACCAAATTATAGAAAGGGTTTTGTTTTGTTCGTGCATGAGAGGGATGGGTGTGCCTTGGCTGTTGACACAGGAACATGGGGGAAGAAGTAGACCGTGCGGTTATTTTTCCTCCATGTTAGACCCTGTTGCATGTGCTTTGCCAAAATGTCCAAGGGCTGCAGGTGCTGCTGCCGCCTCACTGAAACAATGTGAGGGTATGGTCTTGGGTCACTCCTTGACTGTAATGGTACCCCACTCAGTGGATGTTCTGTTAAATAGAACACAGACTCAGCATCTCACATCTGCCAGACTCACGAGGTATTAATTGATTTTATTTGCACCTCATATCAAAATTAAGAGATGCTGTTCTTTGAATCTAACTGAACTGTTGCCTTCTTTAAATGAGGATTGCACTGATAGTGCATCCCATGACTGACTGTACATTACTGAACAAGATACAAAAGGCAGAATCGATCTGAGCGATACACCATTAACATCGCCAGAAGGAGAGCTGTTTTGTGACGGCTCTTGTTTTAAAATTACCTGATGGCACTTCTACTGCTGCTTATGCAATCACCAGTTTAGATAGCATTATTGAAAGCAAAAGGATTCCACATAACTCCGCCCAGGCTGCAGAGATAGTTGGCTTGACTAGACCTTGTGAGATATCCAAAGGGCTCAGCGTTAGCATATACACAGTCAGTACACCTTTGGAGTCGCTCACAACTTTGGTAAATGATGGGCTGATAGAGGATTTTTAACATCTCACGGTACAAAGATTCAGCATTTGGTCCCTTGATAGTTAAACTATTGTCTGGATTAGCCCTTCCCAAACAACTAGCTATATTGAAACACACAGCACACCAGAGGGTGACTGACGACATTGGAAAGGGAAATGCCTTTTCAGACAAAATAGCTAAAACAGACTACTACTGACCCTCACTCACGGATGAATGTGTTGGATTCCACTAAATGGATTGCTGAAACTGGGGTGATGGAGGAGGGCATTAGTAGTGTGAAAGAGATAAAGGCTGAAGCCCAGAAGGAAGAGATTAAAAGTTGGGCTTCAGGACCTGGGATATTGGACAAGGAGGGATGTTGGGTAGATCGGGAAGAACAGAGATGGATGCTGCCCAACGCATATGTAACAGGAATAGTTACTATGGCACATGGACCAGCACACATTAATGCAAAAAGCATTTGTAAACACTTAAACACCATTTTGTATAACAATAACATTCCCAGGGCTGCAGAACAACTAGTTCAGAACTGTATGATTTGCTTGCAACCTAATATTGGTAAGGGTACACCAGCACCTAGAGGTAGTTTTGGACCTCCCGCTATGCCATTTGAAATAATACACTTTGACTTCATTGAGATGGAGAGATGCCAAAACTACAAATATGTGTTGGTAGCGATACCTGCTTTTAGTAAATGGGTTGAAGCCTTCCCTCTGAAGGATAACACTGCCATGTCAACTGCCAAAGTAATGTTGAAAGAGTACTCCCCAAAGTATGGGCTACCCAGAGTAGTTTGGTCCGATAATGGACCGCATTTTATAGCAGCTATCACACTACAAGTATGCGAGTCACTACAAATCGATAAGAGTTTCCATTCAGCACGGCTTCCTCAAAGTGCCGGTTTGGTGAAACGTCTGTTTGTTTATTTATTTGGTAATGCGTACCAAACCCTTGGGTAGCCGGGCGCAGACAGGTCAAGAAGGCTTAAAGCTTAGTTACACAGCAGGTTAGGTACGTGCATACAGGAAATATAAATTTACTGCCACTTCCAGGTTACAATAAGTGGTGGGGATTGATAACATATATTACAAATTAGATAATGCAGTTAAGTAATATACTGGTAACAAATGTATTGAGTAAGTTAGGGAAACCGGTGTCAGTTAACAAGTGCCGTCAAGTACAAGATGGAGCAATTCAGGAATCATTAGATCGTAGCCAGTTTATGATGTCACGTCTAAATTTAGGGTAGGGTTGTTCCATTCTGAGATCTAAGGGGAGTGCGTTCCAAGATTGCGCTGCTTTGACTGGGAAGCTAGCGCCCCCAGCGGTGGCATGTTTGAATCTCCAAGGTATAGGCATTGGCAGATCTCATAGGGCGGGTGGTGAGTCTCAGTGATTCTTTCAGAGAGGTAAGGTGGAGCTAAGTTGTTGAGACATTTAGACGTGAGCGAGACTGTTTTCAGGAGGATCCTGTCATTTATTTTTAACCAGTGGACATCCCTTCTGTATTTGGAGATGTGCTCTCTGTTAGGGATGTTTAGGGCTTCTCTTAGGGCCTTATTTTGCAGTCTTTGGATTTTATCGGTGATATATTTGTTAGCTCCTGAATATAGGGCATTACAATAGTCCAGTCTGGATATAATGAGTGCATTAGCCAAGGTAATGCAACTCGTTTCCGAGAGAAATGGTTTGCAGGCTTGGATAAGTCTGCAGGTGTAAGCTGTTGTGGATGCTAGTGAGTCAACTTGTTTCTTAAGGGTAAGTGTGGAGTCAAGGTAGAAACCTAGGGTTTTCACCACGGGCATCACCTTGATGGGGTTTTTGTCGATGTTAAAGGAGGCATAGCTGGACTAAATTTTTTAATGTTTGTCAAAACTTTATCCTTAAGAATAAACTAGCAAAGATATGTAAACACAGCATATTAAAATGGCCCAATGCTTTACCCTTAGCCTTACTATCAATGAGAACAGCAGCACAATCCAGAATGGGACTTTCCCCTTATGAGATCGTCATAGGGAGTCCTGTTAATATATGGAATACACCTAGACCAAAGAAGAACAAGATAGAATATCCGCTATTAACTGATTATTGTGACCAACGGACTCAAAACCTGCGTTTGATTCACCAACAGGTTTGAGCTACTTTGCCTGAGAAATACGATGGACCTGGTCACCACATTCTACCTGGGAACTTCATTTTGGTGAAGGACTTCGAAAGAAAGTCCAGTCTTGCATCTTGTTGGAAAGGACCATATCAGGTGCTACTGGCTACTCAGACGGCTTTTCGAGTAGACTGAAAACATCATTGGATCCATGCAGTGCACCTGAAACGAGTGCCCTTGCCTTTACCCTGTGACAAATGGATTAAGGAGGTGGTTGTCGATAATTCTGAATGCAAAGATGTGCCCGTGGACAAGGGCCATTCTGATCAGGGGCTACATTTTGAGCCCAAACAACTCGAGAATTCTACACTTTCTTCAGATCCTGTTTCTTTATTCACCTATCACACTACCTGGAGTCACGAGGTACAATCTTCGACCACGGAACTAGATAGGGAATGACTTTTCTGCTAGATTAGGAAAGTGTAGTTTGTATACTGCACCCACAAGAAACCAACGACTTTCCCTCTAATCCCCTCAAAGACGCGGGAACTTTTTTTTGTTTCAGAGAAACAGTGGGGCTGGGAAAAGACAGACATTCATCGATCCAGAAGAAGACTACAAGCAAGATAGGCCATTGCCACTGATGAATGAATGTATAAAGCCTGTTTAGTGAGGCTTCTTGTCGGACACTAAACAATATGCCTATCTTTGGGGCACGCGCAAATGAAGACAGTAATAACCTTGCTACTTGAAAGGCCATATCTAGAGGGCTATGGTCAACAAAGAAAACTAATCGTAATAACGCTTGCGGCCTGTGTTATGATAATTTTAATACCCGTCTGATGGTACCTGGAGAGTTCACATCCGCTTAATATACTGTTGCCTACTGCCAACCCCACTTTATCTCCTCTCTATGGGCACTCTCACACACTTCGTTCACATGATTTGAAACATAGAGAAGGTTACCACAATAACGCACTCATACAAATCATGAATGCCACACATGCAAACTTGAATAAAACCAACTGCTGGGTATGTTCTCACCTATCACAAAATGGTGAGAAAGGTTTGGGATGGTACATTTATCCACTTCCACTGTCAACTTCGTGTTATGCATCCTTTAGAGCCCTATTCTTTGGTAAGTGGAACGATAGTGCCACTGGTAACTTTGATGGGACAAACATCAATGAACTTGATAGACGCAGTCCCTTCCTCTTACACCATTAATCATGATCTAGAGATAGTGCCATTCTGCTTGAGAAAAGAAGGATCCAGGTATATGGGCACATATGATAAATGTGTGACTACTGCTGTTTTAGTAAACAAAAATAGGTCCTTGTACATTGGGGGACCCATCTATTTTGTTTGTGGAAGCGAGGCATATGCATGGTTACCCAAAGATCGGAAGGGCACTTGTTATTTGGGAATATTGTTGCCTGGGGTTTATGTCACATCCACTGCAGACATACTGAAACATAGGCCTAGGAGGGGAATAGATGATGACACCCCCTCCAGGTATTAGGCGATGTAGCAAAAGCCATGATTCCTTTTTGGGGCCAAGTCCTTAATTCATGAAATATTAGGAGATTGGCTACATTATTAGAGAATACAATTAATGAGACTACTGACATCTTGTTCAACATGACATTGGAGCAAAAAGCAATTAGACTAGTGGCTCTTCAGAATAGAATGATCTTAGATGTAATGGTGGCTGAACATAGAGGTGTATGCAAAATGGTAAGGTCCGCGTGTTGTGTGTACATACCCGACTCCTCCCCCAAAGTGTTCCAAGCGATAAAACAACTATGCATACTTGGTGCTGAAGTTCACGTTCCTGGAGGGAATTGGGACATAGGAACATGGGCTTGGAATCTGCTGAAAACCTGGGGTTGGAAGATCATCTCTGCACTGGCTATTATCATTGGGATAATACTTTTCTTCTGTTGTTGCATTCAATGTCTGCCCGTCTTAGGTTCTGCATTAGGTAGTAGTTGTTCTAACTCACTAATGAAACTTAGACCTTGTCCTCATGCTCCTGTAAATGTAACTAATGCCTTGATAATGCAGGGAGCCACTATCAAACAATTTATGTCTATCAATATAGAAGATAGTGATGACTCTAGTTCTGATGATGACGATGATACATGGTCACTTGTTTCTAGCAATGTGTTGGCTTAGGCCAAAAGGAGGGTTTGTAAATGTAGGTATAACTTGCATTATGACATCATAATGTTGGCCTAAGCACATACACATTGAACATGCACATTGAACTGCGCCATTGCGGTTTCCAAAAACGCCATCTTCGCTGTTTTCCTCTCATTTCCGAGTTTTCATTCTGAACGCAGTGGAAGCACGCAAAGTCACCTCTTCGGAAGCTTCCCTAAAACCTGCCCCCACACAGGAATGCTAACAATCAATGAGCACGCTGAACTCTGCAACAGAGAAACTTGAAGCACTGGCACAAATGTAGCTAATCTGTAAATTAGGTGCCATTGTATCCTCCTTGACTGTCTTGTTTTCCACAGCTAATTGTGAATGTGCAATCCAGACTATTAAAGCGAAGCACGATTCACTGCATACTCTGTTTCTAAAATGAACAAACTACTGAGTAGACATGCAGAATGGCCTATTAGCTCAGCACAAAAATAGATAAAGTAGCACAAGTAATGTTACCTTGTACCGAAGAACACAATATCCTCCTACATCCTTTACGCTTTGTTTTCCAGACAGTAAATAGTCTGCAAGGTGACATGGAGTATTCAACCACATGTTGCCATGGTGAATTGACCAAGTGTGCAGGCGAGAAACCAGCCGGCCCATAGGACTGGGGTTTTCCCAAACAGCACTTTAAGATGGAATAGCAGCACCCGTGAGATGGATGGGGATGCAGATTCATACTCTAGCATCAAATCAATAATGACAACTCAATGGTTTTGCTAAGGGAGTCCGTTTAATGACAAGTACACAAAACGGAGTTATGAACATCAGCGGTTGCTCGATCTTCCTTCTCGCTTCAACTCCAATGAACTTCACAAAAATCACATCCTTTATACTAAAAACTCGTCATTGCTGACGTGAAACGCTAAAAATATTGCATGCAATTCTATTGGTTATAGGAAGGTAACTTTACTATAGCTACTATATCTGTATACGGTAATGGGGAGAGGGGATTGGATAGACAATGTCAGTTGGGGCAACTAAGCCCTTCCTTCAAAACATCTACTGTAAATGTCATTAAAAGTACAATGTCTCATTGGTTCTACATACTATAGGATCCTAGATTACCTGGTACATTGTGATTGGGTTGAAACCAAGTCACCTTGTACTTTTCCACTTTGCTTAGCAGCATGCAGAATGGTCAGCCAGGTGCAGGGTGCCCGTCAGCTCCCATAGCCTCCCAACAACCAGTACCACCATCCATCACTGACCCACTGGCCATGTGTCAATTAGTTTCTAATTTGTAGGCCTCCAGCTGCCTCTGGGAGAACTCGGATATGTGTGTATGGCTCAAGGCTCAGCGTAGGTGTGAAGGCCCCAACTCTTCTTGCTTGGCAGGTCACATGTTTTAGGCACTGTGAAATCGTCTCCGTCTCCATGTAATTCGTATATTTGATTTTAGCTTTCTGTCCACCAAATGCCTTCTGCTGCTTATCTCGATTCCTTTGAACAGGATGCTCCGTTCTTGGCGTCATAAATTGTATCAGCTAAGATGACCTTGGTTTCTTTGCATGGGTCTCATGAATCGGAGTTCCGTTTCTGTCTTTGGCTTCTATTCCCGTGTTCGGAGGCCTTTGCTCCTGGGGCCTCTAGTAACTTGCGTTTGGTTCTGCCCTTTTGCATAGTGGGCATATATACGTCATATGAAGTGCTCCTTTTGAGGGAGATGTGTATGTGGCGCTTGCCGCACTATAAGTTCCTACTAAGCATAGCAAGCCGCATGACTTCCTCATCTTTCTTGTGTTTCCAAGCATATGTACACGTGTAAACAGGTTGCATATCTTGATTGCTCTTATGGTATAAGCTTCTTATACTTGACATCATCCTTTTAACTTCAACTCAACTTATCCATGGTGTTTCGTCTCTGTCATTCACAGGTCGTCGTTTTCTTTATCTGAGAGTCAGTCCGAATTCTTGTGATGTCACCATTCATCATCTTTTAGGACTTTCTTGGCCTCTTCAGGGACTGTACTCAGACGATCTTCATTCTGTTTTATTTGTTGATATAATTTCCTCAATGGGTACTTTACTGCCAATGTTTTCTTTGGTGTCGGCACTTCAATAGGTGCTGTCTGTCTGACCTGTACCGGGCAGAGCCCCACTGCGGCTCTCTGCTGGTTTATTTGCTCATCGTACGTCACGTATCTCGGCGTGAACTTTCCTGGGCGCTTTGAGTTCGGATCGTGCTTGGGACCTCCTCTACACTCCCCCCTCTGCGCGATTCATCGACCACTTTCACTTTTCCCTTGGTATCCACCTTTTCTGTATCTTCTGCATTCAATTTCACTTCATCGTCTGGGTCTATACAAGATGGCCTGAAGAAATGTGTCTTTGGGGTCCATATTTTTATCACTCCCTTCAAGCTTCCTGCTGTTCTCACATGTTCATCTTTGGGCCATGTCATAAGTTGACATTGTCCATATGGGCTGCAATAAATCCATTTCCCACATAATTTCTATGTCTTCTTTGTATATCTTAACTTTGTTCCTTCTGGTGCCTGAATGGTAGCTTTTACAAAGTCTCTTATTTCTTCATCAGTCAAGTCTTTGGCTTTTTCGCAGTTTTCTGGCATTGAGAGATTATTATCTTGATAACACAAAATCCGAGCAATATCATCACTAGCAGGGCTCCTAGGAATTTGAATGCATCTGCCCTCCATTGTGGAACCCATGAAAACAGTGATCCAAACCAACTGTCGTCTACTTTTCATCAATCATTTGATTCTGTAGTTTCGTCAGCATACCTATAGATTCTGTTAGAGTTCCGTTTTCTTCATCATGAGAAGGTATAAATGTGCAACATGATTCTCCGATTTTTGCACAAACTCATGGCTGTGATCATGTCAAGGATGAATCGGTTCTCAAGAGTCATTAGTCGAATCACCCTTAATTCTTCCTTGATCGCGTTGAATCCCTTTATGGTTGTATTGATTGTAGTAATTCCCATCTGGTTATCAGTAACCATTTAGTATTTGCTCCAACTTAGATTCTCAGCATGAAGATCGTTGTGAACACTGATGAGGTCTGACTGGACAACCTGTGTTCATATGGAATCACGTCAAAAGCTTCTATTGATTTGGCAGAGAAATAATTTTCTCTTTTCATTCTGCTTCTTACTTCTAAAGATCTCTATGTCCTCAGGTGAGCATTTGCTTTCGGGATACTGTCAATGTTCAAATCACTTTTTGGAATCACCAGCGCTGAAACATGGACATTTACTAATGTGCATATACCTCCCTAGTTTTTCGGCAGTCTGACATATGCTTTAGATCCACATGCCCAATAATGATCCATGGTCACTGCAGTACCGTGTACCATTCCTGGACTGTCAAAGATTTGTCCACAGTTCGGATTTTCTCCCATTTTTCTTGTACCATTGCTTCTGAAGCACAGTTTCGGATTCTCCAATGGCACTATCTGTAGGGGTCCTCCTGTGTCTTCGACCCATGTCACTAGTTTTACAAGTTTCGGCCATAATGGCGTGCATATCTTCTGCGCATTTTCAATTGCTTCTCTGCAGGCTCCGGTGACCGACCATGCTCTGCAGATCACTAATCCTTTCTCCCATCCGTCTGGTGAAAGCACTGTTCCTCATATTTGCATTTGGCCTCTGTTCTTCCATTTTCTGGCCTCTTCTTCAGATTTTCCTTTGACATTAGGTTTATTATTCACTTCCCATCTAATGCCAGCTCCTTTCACTCCTGGCTTCTCATATCAGACCACGTGATTTCTCGTATGGGCACTGTTTCTTTTCTTTATATCTTGTTTGTATTCATCTTCATCTGGATCTGTCTTTTCAGTTGCCCATTTAAGGGAAGCATCACTTCCCAAAAATTGACCTCTTGTCTTGCACATTGCTACATGTGATAGACAGTGTGCTATCTGGACATCAATTTCTATGGCTACAAGGATCTTTGACTTCCCCATGCTATAGGGTAGGAGTGCGCAAACAAAGCATTCCCCCTCTGAGCTCCGTCTTCCAACTTCTTTCATGTGTTGGTACCATATGTTTCCCAAATGTGCTGTCCAGGTAATCGTTTAGTTCACTGTCATCTCCTTGTATGTGTCTCTTGATTATCAAGGTTTTCATGTAGTTTGCCATCATAACATCTTTAATAACATCCATGTAGCTTCTTCCCACTGGGGTATTCGCAGGCACTTCCATCAATGGTTCAGGCCTCTTCATCTGTACCAATGAGGTAGGCAAAAGTCTTGCAATTCATTCCCTGGCTTTGGTTATGAATGGCCAAATTTATTCTGCCACTATCTCTGCATGTGATAGTTTTGCGAGACTTGTGCTTGTACTCTTCATTGGATCAGGTGCGTTTGTCAATGCTGTCTATGTTGGTTCTTCAGCTCTTTGTCTTTTCAAAAGTTCAGCTTTTCCCCTTTGTCTTTTCTGTTCGCTTGTGGGGTAGCTTCTCACAGTTGGCTGCCCCAACTTCTCCCCTTCTTTGGCCTGTGGTCTGTAGTTATTGAAATTAGATCTGATGTATGTGTTCTCATCGTTTGCATGCGTTTGGTTGTAAGTAACCTGTTTTCACTCACATTTTGCCGACCCTGTCTCAGGCTTGTTTATGTGCTCGTTACTGCAACGGTGTGTGTGTGTGTCATTGCTACTCACATCCGTCTCCAGTTCACTCACTCCATTGTTAGATATTCTAGGGACTGTAATGACTACATAGAGTCTGGGTGCCTTTGTGGGCTTCATGTGTGTATCGTTAGGTGGGTGCAATGGTCTCTGAACACTGTCTACCAATGAAAAATGCAGTTCTAATCGTCAGTGACGATACAATAATGATAAATATAATGCATAAGTACATGATAGCCTTATAGGTTAGACTGCAACATTTACTTCCGGAAAAACAAGGGTGTCTCTCCTCCTGGGGAAGGATATGGTTGCTATTTTGATTTCTCATCTCGAACATTTTAGGGAAAAAGGCTAATGCTTTAATACAATATCAGACAATTTAATATCTGGATTCTGCTGGTTCCTCTTGTGAGTTGCATGTACGGAAAGAATTGTCCCTCTTGCCTGGACACTGGATTGTCTTATCTCTGGATACAGTTCTCTTTTTCTACGTAAGAGGAAATGTCAAAATCGGGTAATGCGGTCAACACATCTCTCTTACTGTGCATGTTCAAAGTATACGAGCTCCCAGTTGATGCCTCTTATTTGCTTCATCCCAGATGACATGTCGCGTCCTTGTCGGTGTAACAAGTGAGATCTCTGGCAACACTTTCTCGATCTGTCCCTCGGCGGGAAGCTTCAAGGTTTCTTCCGGAAACTCTGGTGGAGATTGGAGAGCTTAATTTGTACTACAATACCATGCAGGAGCATGCTTAGCTGGGTAGATTTTGCTGGGTCTCTGATAAACGTGAGGATGTCAACACTGGCAGGTCTCCCTACAAGTTCTGGAAATTCCTCAATTAGGCGAAAGAAGACATTGTTCGCCAATCTGCTATCTTCTGGTGACAGGGACATTCGCCTAGAATTTGCTGAATTCTGGAACAGTTCGGTACTCACTGTGAGTAGCTTCTACGATCTAGGTTGCTGTGGAGAGACCTGGATGATGATGCCATTCAAGATTATGCTCAAGCGTTCTGTGTTTGCCGGATCTCGAAGAAATGTTAATACATCAGTGTGTCTTCTGACAAAGTTTGGGTGCTCTTCAATTAGACAAAAAAATATCACGTTGAGTGTATTCGCTGCTTCTTCCGCTTGGGACATTTGTTTTTTCCTCTGTATTCTGGAAGTCGGAAGAACTGCTCGGCGATCACGGTGAGCAGCCTTCTTATTATCATCTTGTTTTCAGGATCTGGCAGAAATTCAGGGATCCTAGTGAGCCTTCCCACTAGCGATGGGTGTGACCTCAAGACCAGGTGAAAGTAGTTCAAAACATCTTTAGTGATGTTGCGATTGTGGGACGCCATTTGTGAGTCCAAACAATGTTCCTGTCTTGAACGAGCCTGGATACTGTATTTTCTTCCAACTCGTGTGTCTGCGATTGGGATTTGACATTCTTTTCTTATGAAGGCTTCAGTGTGCCTCAGTCTAAGGTTCAAAGTCAATAACCTACATTGTGGCTTGCATATGCACTTCTCTCCTTCACCCTGCAACTAGGATGCACAGAGTGTCTGTATTATTATTTTTTTGTTTTTTTATGTTCTTATCCTCTTCTCTTTTTGCTCAGAGGAATGTCAATTTTTAAGCCACAAATTTGCACAAAAGTTCTTTGTCTTTGTTTTGCTGCTGGTCATGCGTCCTTCCTAGTCATGGATCTTGTCTTCACGTGCTGTGGTTCTTCCCCGTTGTCTGTAGTCTCTTTGTGGTGGGGTGCAGGCAGGGGCATTTCTCAGACTTATGGCTCGATATCACCCAGGAAGATCAAATCTCTTCTTCCTTGTAGCTTGACTGCAGATGGAGTGATGTCTTCAACTGTGAATGGTCCTTTGAACCTTGGCTCGTCCCACTTTTTCCTTGTGTGATTCCTCACCAGGACGGTGTCTCCAGACACGATTGGAGGAACACAGATTCTGAGCTGTGTCTGCAGTAGCATCTCCTCTTGTGCTCTGTGCTGCCCTGCACCCTTTTCTTCGTCGATGCAGCTGACCTGCAATTACAGCAAGACAAGATGTCATGCAGTTCAAGTAATTTTGCATTTCAGACCCTAAGATTTCACTTGTCGGCTGAGCATCACACCTAGCTCTGCCTCAGGGTGTCAGGGGAGTGCGCATCCTTCTTCCTGCCGCTATTTCGTGCGGCGTAAGGTGATGATCAGAACCAGGTTGGTTTCTGAGTGCATACAGTGCCAGTAGAAGGCAGTGCAGCCATCCTTACTTTAGAGTAAGCTTCAACTTGGCTAACCTTTCCTTTAACAAGCCAGTGAGCTTCTCGCATATCCCATTACCTTGTGGATGATACGCCGATGAGAACTTGTGCTTTATACCAAGCAACAAGCTAATCTGTTCAAAGACTTTGTTGACAAAGTGAGCCCCATTATCTGATCTCATGACTTCACATACTCCCCACCTGGGAAATACCTCTCACTAGAAATTTGGCCGCACAGGTAGAGTCTGGGTGTGTACATGGACCTGCTTCTATACATCTAGAGAATGGACACACCACAATAATTAGATACCTGTTACATTACATACTTGAATCATATCGACGTAATCAACAGGCAAGTGCTGAAAAGGTCCATTGGACCTTGGGATGACTCCTCTAATTACTTTTAGTGTGTGCCCAGCCGTGAACTGCTGGCAGATCATACAGTTCATCATAAAAAATGCAACATGCTCTGCTAAGTTCGGTATAAACCAGTCTTCAGCGAGCGTTGCCTCAAGATTCTCTTTTGTCATGTGTGCTGGATAGTGTAACTGTTCCAGTGCTAATTTTAACAGGGCTATAGGCATTACTGGTTTACCATTGCTGTCTTGTCGCCACAAGCTTTCGGAGGGGTTTAAAGAACACCCTTGCCGCTTCCAGAGATGATTCTCTTCTTGTAGTGCCTCCCCTTGGAGTTCCATTAACTGGGTTTGTCCTATGTTATTATAGCTCTCAGGTTAATTTCGTGCAACAATCATCTTTTCATTTACATCAGTTATTTCTACGTCCATTATGGGTTCATCCTTGGACGCAATACGCTTGGCCTCTGTATCTGCTGCTTGATTTCCTCGTGAGACAAAATCTGTCCCTTTCGTTTGGGCGGCGCATTTCACAAATGCCATTCCCACTGGGAGCTGTAGTGCCTTGATGAGCCTGTCCAATAAGGCTGCGTGATGCACTGGTGTGCCGTCCGCTCGGAGGTAGCCCCTCCTCATCCAGCAGGCTAGGCCTGTGTGCACTGTTGATGTCACATAGGGGGGGGGAATTACTGTACACCATCACTTCCTGGACTGCGCGATTCTCAATCGCGAGTATCAACGCCAATAACTCTGCAGCCTGTGCTGAATAGTGAGATGGTAATCATGCACTAAGGAGTACTCAAAACTCTCCATTTGCTGTGTGCTTCATCACAGCTGCACCTGTATATCTTTGCCCATCGTTTTGATCGATTCTCGAGGAACCGTCAAAGAAAATATCTCCTCCTGCCAATGCATTTTCTTTGATTCTGGGAATCTCATCATAAAATTCTTCATAGTCATGTATTGGCGCTCCTTCAGTGACTGGCTCTGAGATAAACATAGTTGGGTTCACTATCTTGCATCAAACGATTTTAATCGACGGATTCGATATGATCACTTCATAAGCAGAAGCTCTCTGAGATGTCAACGTGCCCTTTGGCTTCTCTAGAATGGCAAATAGTGCGTGCTCGACGTACGTCATTGAGCATCCCATCACAATGGTTGTCGCTTTGTCTATGGTGAACGCTGCGGCAGCTAAACTCTGCTCGCAAGTGAAGTGGTCTCTCATCACTGGGTCCAATTTCCCACTGTAGTATGCCAGGGGCTTGTACCCCAATGTGGTTCTCTGTGTGAGTACTGCTGTCATAACGCTGCAATTCATGTGTGAGAACAGGTAGAATTCCTCTGCATAGTTGGGAATCCCTAAAACTGGTGCCGTGCAAATGGCTTTCTTGAGCTCAGTAAACCCTTCCTCCATGGTCTCGGACCACATGATTTTTTCTATAGTCGCCTGTGCCTTCTTTAGGGCCTGCAACAAGGGCTTGGTATATGAGCTGTAGTCAAAGGCCCACACTGACATAATTGCAAAGACCTAGAATGCTCTCCATCTGTTTTATCGTGTGTGGCTTGGCTGTGTTCAGTATGGCTTCAGCCCTTTCCGGGGTAACTCTTTTCCCTTCATGTGAGATCAGCTGGCCTATATACAACACTTGTTGCTGACAATATTGTAACTTTTCTTTGTCCACTTTATATCCTTTCTCAGCCAGTATAGTCAATAGCTGAATAGAATCGTGTCTGCACTTTTCCTCTCTGGTGCTGCAAATTAAGATTTCATCTACATATTGCAAGACAACACACTAATTCGATATTGCTTAAATCCATCTGTAGGACTCTATTGAAAATTGAGGGAGACTCACAGTACCCCTGGGGTAACCTCATGCTTTTCAGATTCATCTGTCTGAAGGTAAATGACGTCAGAATTTGTGAGTCTCAGTGCAATGGGATTGAGAAAAACGCATTTTTCAGGTCAATTACCGTGAAATATTTTGCCTCAACAGGCATATTACATAGAATTGTGGCCAGGTTGAGGACTAAAGGGAACTCGTCGTCTACAATATTGTTTATCGGGCGTAGATCTTGAATTAGCCTCCAAGACCCTCCCTTCGATTTCTTGACGGGATAAACTGCGGTATTGCATGACGACTCTGACATCACAAAGGTGCCCTGTTCCATCATAGCCGAAATTGTGTTAAAAATTCCCTCATCTGCCTCCCTAGACATGGGATACTGTTGTGCCTTTGGTAAAATAGCTGCTGGCTTCAGTTTAATTTTGACTTCTACTCCTTTCAATAGACCTACATCATAGAGGCCTGTGGTCCATACTGAGACACGCACCTGGGCCATATCGATCTCAAATTGTCATCTGTGATGTCAGTCAGCCTGTACCTTTCTTCAATGGCGATCACTGTGCACCACTGTCAGCCTTCATCATCGCATCCATCGATCAAAGCCATGTTTCCCCGTATTATGGCTGCGTGCATCATCAAGGGGAAATACTTATCGCTTCTCGTCGTGCATGGGCATTCTTGGCCTAAATAGCATTCCTGGAGTAGAGCATACTATGCCCTTCTCCATAAACGAGATTGTCATGTTTAACTTTGTCATTAAGTCTCGTCCCAATATATTTACTGGGGTTTGCCTTGAATATAACAGTGGCACATTCATGTCACATTCTCCTATAGAGACTGGAAGTGTGTCTGTAAAAGGAACACAACTTGTTGCTCTTGTGAATTCGGGAGTGTTTATAGCATCGCCAGACAAGGAAAACTTGTCTTCACGTATGCATGAGCGTGTCACACCCGTGTCAACTAAGGAGGAATATTCTTTATCCCCTATAACGACATCCACCCTTGGTTCCTGATGAGGGTCAGGTGTCACTGATAGGATAGAACACATCAGGTTTCCCAGTGAGCTGTCCTAGACCATATACAATCTTGTCCCATTTTGCGTGAATGGTCTTCCCATCCCAATACTCTTATCTCATCATTCACAGCCTGACTTATACTTTTTGTTTGTGATATTTGCATCAGTGACTGTTGGGACTGTCCTTGTGGAAAATGTATCACATTCTGGGGTTGCGAGCTTTGCTGTGTTCCTGGTGTTTGCGGTTGCTCTGTGTGATTTTGCGCAACTCAATTTCCTCCCTGTTGTACTAACACAGGTGGATTCACCATACATGCTCTGGTTCCTTGGTCATTTTGCACCATGCCTTGACTTCTGCATGTGCGTGCTAGGTGCCCTGTCATCCCACACACCCAACATATTGGCGGTGGTCTGATCATTCGCCCATTTGACATGTCCTGACTTCCATGTTGCATGGTTTGAAAACCTCCCTGATTACTCTGCCATCCTCTTCCTCGAAAGCCTCTCCCTCTGGAATAAAACCCATTATTTCTCCGATTACTCTGCTGTTGATTATTGGCCTGCTGCATGTTTGATCCATCTGTGTTAGTTATTACCCCTTCAATGGCAGATTTTGAGAATTTCTTCTGCACTAACTTCGCCTCTTCACCTTTTTGAGTAGCCTCTTTTTTACGATTCTTCTCTTGCAGCAGCCTGCAATAGTGCGCTATAGTCAACTGTATTTCAGACCACGGTTTGGCCTCGATTCTTATTAATTTCTTGAGCTGCCTCTGTACCTCATCTGGCAGCCCTTGGCATGATATGTATTAGAACACGGGTATAGGTTTCCCCTAAGATTCCCATGTTTCAAGTACCCACGCATCTTGGAAATTCTGAATGTAAAGCAAGGAGTCTTCCGACACCTTCATTTTCCGTGACATTATAGCTCCCATGTTGGAAGTATCCGGATATAGCGATCGTAATGCTTTCCATACTGCGGCTATGCAATTGTTAAATGGTGCTCCGTCATGCGCTATATGAACTGTAGTCACACCAGAATAACCTGCGCGTGTCCACACATGATCAGCTCTATCACAAAGTATGGCGATTAAAAGACCCTTGATATCCCCTATAGCTAACGTGTTCCCTTCCGTCATTTTTTCTAACTCATGTATCCACTTGCCAGCTCCCGAAGTCGGCATTGGAAGCTTGTTTTTCAGGTTTTCCCGATCCATATGTGGCCATGGAATAGACTGTGGTCTCGCCGCTCCTTTCACAAGCAACAGAAATAGGGATGCATAATCCTCTCTCTCTTCTCTCATTGTTTTTCTATCTACTGCAGGAGTGATATTCTCACATTGCCGCCTACCTGGTAATGTCCTCAGTCGGCTCACATAGGGCGGAGACACCCCCCTTTGACCGTACAATATTTATTTGCATCGGCCCGACTATGTGGCTGATTCCGATGCCCTCGATGCAGACACACTAGAATCTGACCATCTTATTCCCTTTCCCCTTGAGAAGAGCCTTTCGCGTCTTCTTTACTCATATTCCTCTCTTTCTGCGTCTGACATTATCTGTGCCCAACTTGTGCAACTTCTCGCATCCTTCTTGTTCTTACTGATTTCCAACCTATCTAGGGATAGCTCTCTGCTCTTACTATTTAGGGAAAAGTCCTCAGCATCATAAAGCTGACTGCTCTCCAGGCGCTTGTCCTTCCATTCCCCTTGAGGTACTTGTTCTAGCCCCATCTCGTCATATATTCTATCGATCGTCTCTCCAATGCTTCTGGTGTCGAAGACATCCTCAATATTTTCCCTAGACATGCCTGGTACTGAATCGTACTCAGGAAAGAATTCTTCGATGTCTCCTCAATCTACTACTGGATCAGGTTTTTTAACCTCTCTTTCCAGATAATGAGGATCGCATGCTCTGTCTTTGCTTACGTTCTATGCCGTCATTGAATTCACTGCGCTTCCTCGCTTCTTCTCTATCTACTTCCTCTTTCTTTGCATTTCTACATTCATTTGCCCTTCGTATTTCCTCATCCCTTTGTCTCTTTATTCTTATCTGCCGTTTCTTTTGCTTATCTTCTATTCACCTTCGTTCCTGTCTGTCTTTGATCATTAGATACTCTGTTTATGATCTTGCTGTCTTTCTTGCTCTTTGCGATATAACTGCTCTCGTCTCTGCCTATCTTTTTTTCGTCTCTCAATCCTTTTTGCTGTTCCTTCTCCGTTCTCTGTACATCGTCTAACTTCTCTTTTTGATTTGCGTCATCAATGCTTTTACCATCGAGTTTCAATAGAATCTGACCTCCCATCCATTTGTTCTGTGCGAATGCTCTCTCATCAGTTCTACCCTTATTTCCTTTCCATCTCTTGCCTTCTCTCTATGTATCGGGAGATGTACTATTTGTACCTGGTCTTTCCTCTCATTTTCACGTCCCTCCTTGTCCCTTAGAGGCGATATCGCTACCTCTGTCTTTGTCTGGACTTTCGTCACTACTTTGCGTAGGTGACTCATATGCCGGGTTGCTGTATCCTGTGGCGGCTTTAAGCTCTCTTAGCCGGTATAATCCTTCGTCCTTACTGACTTCGATTTTTGTTTCAGACAGGGCAGGTGGCGCGGAAGGCATCTCATCCCCCTCTGTACATACATTAAGTATCCAATCTAACAGTGGCTTATCCTCTTTGTACATCTTCCAAAGCTCTAAACTATCTAGGCGTTTATCTAACTTTTTACCTTTGTATGTGGCATGCAAATATGTCGTCATGTGCTGTAGGACCGCTTTAGACAGCAATCCACCCTGGGGCCACGGCATAAACATTTTGTTTGCGGTTCCTTTAATCCATTCTGCACTGTACCTTTTCAGCTTGGGTGCGTGTTTTGGCAACTGTTTGCACAGGTGTACTGATGGAGGCGTATCCTCCATGCTTAAATCTGTTCCCCTTTCCTTCATATAACACTTGTTATGCTCTTCTGTTTCTTTAATCAACTCCACAATATGAGCAAATATCAATTCGTATTCCACAATATCTCAGTTACTCCATCACTTAATTTTTATGCTAGTTCCTTGAAGGAAAAAATGTCATCCTATGACGTCACAACACAAAAAACAGACGTTAACGGACCAGAAACTCCAGCTGGCTACACAGATTCCTGCCCACAATCTTACCCAGACATGGGATGTAAGCCCATCCCTTTCACAGCGTCTTAAACTGCTGTGGTCTCCTATTTATTCCTGTTTTATTCAGGACTATGGATTCAGGCTTCTTCTAACCACTATGTTAAGCGTAGGAATTTGGGCATATCCCTTCCCTTCTCTTCTCGGGTGTCCTCCCCGGTATTCGCCTCTTTTCGCAGGTATCCTCCTGGTATCCCCTCTTCTTGGGTGTCCTCCCCGGTATTCTTATCCACTACTTGATCACCCCTTCAGTGTTTGTCTCTCTCTCTCTATCTCTATATATCTATATCTATATATCTATATACCAAAAGGAAAAGTAATTTCACTTTTCCAAACGAGGACGGCACTCAAAGCTGTCAGGACGTCAACAGTTGTCTCCAAAATAAATCCACCATTCGCCAAAGGATTTCTTTATGCCATATCCAGTTTTATTAAAGGCATGTCAGAACTACGACACGTTTTGCAACGCTCCCGTTGCTTGATCACATATACAAGTGAATCGTTTGCACAGCGTTTAAATACAATCAACAAAGAAAGTTCAAACTCTATGGTTTTGCCCAATACAATTAGTCTCTTTTCACTTTCAACTGTTTTCCCCAATTGATATGAATTCTCCCTTGTGTGACTGCAGGCGGCCCTTTTGGAGTGTGGTTTAAATCATTCTCATTGTAGTCAATGATATGAGCAATAACAGGTTTTTGGTAAACCAGCATTTTTTTAAAAAAGTATTATGACGCTAGTGGTCTGAACATACAATGCAGCATATCGGCATCAATATACCTGATTAACTGACTTGCCTACGGTCGGCCCGAAGTTTCCCATTTAAAAATTTCATCATCCGCTATAACCAATTCAATGAGGAATCTTTAAGAAATTTGTCCCATGGGTATAAGAGAGAAGAGAAAGAGGAAACATGATGCTTTAAAGTGCATAGTGCTGTAAACATTGGTCTTCAATAAGACCAAAGACTTTTTTTTCTCTCTAAAGTGCATAGTGCTCATCATTGTTCCTCATATACGGGCAATAAATAGGTTGTCAGCGACCTCATTGATTGTACAAGTGGAAAATGGATTCATAAAGTGCATAGTACTGTATACATATACATTCTACTCTACTTCTAACTATTTTGTTTTCTTTTCTTCCTCCTCCCTCCGTTACCTTCCCTTACTTGTTCTAAGGCATGCACTTTTGCCAAAGTATTCAGTCTTTTTCACTCACTGTTCACATGTTTCCTCTCTGGATACTCGGGATCACCGTCTTCGTCACCGCCTCTCCTGCCGTTCGCCGGCTCAGCTGCCCGTAGAAGTGGGAAGGGGTTTTTAGGGGAAAGTACAGGTTCCTTCAGGCCTTCACCTGCAGGTTTTGTTCTTTACTCTAACCACTAACTACGGGGAGCTTCACGGTCTACTTAGACGGATGGCAAAGGACTTGTGATATTGCCGAGGACCTATAGTTACTTTATGTCGGCAGTCAATGGATGTCTTATCTAATCGATAACCATCAATCTCTGCTACCAAATGTGCAGCAGGGACCCCAGCCAGCCCATAGGACTAGTGTTGTCCCAAACAGCACTTTACGATGGAATAGCAGCACCCGTGAGATGGATGGGGATGCAGATTCGTACTCAAGCATCAAATCAATAATGGCAACTCAATGGTTTGGCAAAGGGAGTCCGTTTAATGACAAGTACAAAAAACGGGGAGTTATGAACATCAGTGGTTGCTCGATCTTCCTTCTCACTTCAACTCCGATGAACTTCGCAAAAATCACATCCTTTATACTAAAAACTCATCCCTAACGTGAAACGCTAAAAATGTTGCATGCAATTCTATTGGTTATAGGAAAGGAACTTTACTATAGGTACTATATCTGTATACGGTAACAGGGAGAGGGGATTGGATAGACAATGTCAGGTGGGTCAACTAAGCCCTTCCTTCAAAATGTCTACTCTAAACGTCACTAAAAGTACAACGTCTCATTGGTTCTACATACTATAGGATCCTAGATTACTTGTAACATTGTGATTGGGTTGAAACCACGTCACCTTGTACTTTTCCACTTTGTTTAGCAGCATGCAGAATCGTCAGCCAGGTGCAGGGTGCCTGTCAGCTCCCCTAGCGTCCCACCAACCAGTACCACCATCCCTCACTAACCCACTGGCCATGTGTCAATTAGTTTGTAATTTGTAGGCCTTGATGCTGCCTCTGTCTGGGAGAACTTAGATATATGTGTATGGCTCAAGGCTGCGCTTAGGCGTGAAGGCCCTAACTCTTCTTGCTTGGCAGGTCATGTGTTTTAGGCACCATGAAATAGTCTCCGTCTCCATGTAATTCGTGTATTTGATTTTAGCTTTCTGTCCACCAAATGCCTTCTGCTGCTTATCTCGACTCCTTTGAACAGGATACTCTGCTCTTGGTGTCAAATTGTATCAGTCTGTGTCAGCTAAAATGACCTTGGTTTCTTTACACGGGTCTCGTGCATCTGAGTTTCATTTCTGTCTTTGGCTTTCGATTACCGTGTTTGAGGGCCTTCCCTCCTGGGGCCTCGAGTATCTTGCGGTTGGTTCTGCCCTTTTGCAAAGTGAACATATACGTCATATAAAGTGCTCGTTTTGAGGTAGATATATGTATGTGGCGCTTGCCGCACTATAAGTTCCTACTAGCATAGCAAGCCACACGATTTCCTCAGCTTTCTTGAATTTTCAAGCATATGTACACGTGTGAACTGGTTGCATATCTTCATCGCTCTTATAGCATAAGCTTCTTATACTTGACATTGTCTTTTTAACTTCAAATCAGGATGTCGCTTTCCATGGTGTTTCATCTCTCTTTTTGTCATTCACAGGTCGTTTTCTTTATCTGAGAGTCAGTCCGAGTTCTTGTGACGTCACCATTCATCTTCTTTTAGGACTTTCTTGTCCTCTTCAGGGACTGTACTCAGACAATCTTCATTTCGTTTTGTTGATTTGGTTTCCTTAATGGGTACTTTACTGTCCATGTTTTTCTTTGTTGTCGGTACTTCAATAGGTGCTGTCGGTCTGATCGGTACCGGGCAGAGCCCCACTGCAGCTCTCTGCTGGTTTATTTTCTCATCGTACATCACGTATCTCGGTGTGAACATTCCTGGCACTTCAAAATGGGCGCTTTGAGTGCAGGATGCGCTTGGGACCTCCTCTACACACGTTCATGGGTCTTTAGGTCACAAGCAATTATCACGTGGTGAGCTAGCCCAAATTTGTCATGATATTGTAATGCAGTATAAAACACCCCTATGCCCACACATTTTTAGCTCACTTTTTCCTATGCTTGTATTTCGTGCATTTGTAAAAATCGGTCCGCACTCGAGTGTGAATAAACTGTTGTTTATACCTTTGTTCCTAGTGACTGGTGTGTTTTCATTGCTTTACAGTAGCCTCCTATTATCGGATCAACGGGAGCAGCAGAAACTCATACAGAACATTGAAAGGTCCAATATAGCAAGCTGGGCGGCGAGCAAACACCCACGATTGCCTACAGCGAGACCGTCGAAGAAATACAACCAATAAGCCCTGGCCTGGTAAGCCAACCCAGGCCAGCAAAGGTGTGAAAAATATCCAAGAGGGATACGTGGCTCCAGGAAACCGACAAACAGACAAACTCTCCTGTGATGGAATTCGTGCCTGAATTCTTGAAGATCCTATTCAACGTGGTGCTCAAACGAGACAGAGTTCATGGAAGACTACTCACATGTGGGTCTTGACCAAGGACCCACGGTGGACTGGCATTGCCACAGCTAGATGCGCAGTACTACCATTGATTTGATGTGCTAAAATAATTCAGGCACACATTCCATCACAGGAGCGTTAGACTGAGCCCAGATTGCAGTTCCACGTCCTGATGAAGGCCATCCTACTTACAGCCATCTGAATAGGATTAAGGCTGAAAAAAAAGTTGTGTCGACTTTTTATACTGCACAGTGTTTGTCACACGCTGGGCACTTATTTTTTGTTGTTAAAATCAATACCAATACAATTCCCCTTTCAATTACAATGAGAGGTACAGATGAGATACTTAATACTCCAAATATGTACTAATTGTTACTTTAATTACACATTTTAGTGTATGTTTATTGTTTGAAATGTTTTGGGTTCACTTACCTGTGGTAATCATTGACATGTATGAAATGTAATGTGTTATTTATGTTATAATTATCATTAAATTATTCTTGGGGCTTTTTTGTGTAACCGGGCTCGCTCTGATCATTTGTTATATGAAAAAAAGGGCTTTTATTTCTGGCAGTCACAGGCCTCTGCTGTAGAATCCTCCAATACCAGCAGAAACTGGGATCCCTGAGAGGTTGAGAAGACTTCACCATTCGAGGGGGCTCCAAAAGGAGGGTGTAAGGCAAAGCCTGTCCTCCCAGGACCATGATATCTGTTACCAAAGGGCATCCATGAACTCTTGAAGTGGTCTAATTCTGAGCCTGCAATGTGGGATCAATATGATGCATGAGGACATCCTAGGAAGGACTCAAGGGAGGGTCTGATGCAATCGGGAGGCATGACAGCTGCTGAACTTTGTTCAGAATGGTTATTGACGCTCTCCGTCGAAGGCGTGGTGACATACACGCTGACGGTGTTGAGGTGTGAGCCCAGGAACTGCAAGTTTTGAGCAGGAGGTAAGCAAGGCTTTGCAAACTTCATTGAGAACCCCAGCAATGTTAGGCATAGTATTGTATCCTTGGTGTGTTGTGTCGCAAGTGAAAGTGATGGCGCACGCACCAACCAGTCATCCAGATAAGGGCAAACATGAATGCCCGGGGTGGGCTGCTACTGGAGCCAAGTATTAGTTGGAACACCCCAGGCACTGAATTTAGGTGAAAGGCAGAACATTGAATTGGTGGTGTAGTGATAGAGCTGGCCTAGAGAGGTAATACAAGGGTGACAGGACATCCCTGTCCACAGCAACTCCCTTTGGAAAAGAAGAAATCAAGGGCTTTTGAGCAGGCATCGCGGGTGATTAAGTGCTTGGCGACAGAGTAGTTCGAGATGAGGTAGACTATTTGGTTATCGACAAGGTGGTTGATGCGACTGAAGTAATGGATTTGATTGCCAAAGTAGATGATTTAGTAATCGAAGAGATGATGGTTGTTGTCGACGAAGAGGACTAGGATAGCCCATGTGTCATTGACGAGGATGGCGTAGACAGAGGAACTGCAGCCGTGGACGAGCGTTGCTTCTACGAAGAGTGATTAGATCATGAAGATGTCCACAAAGGCGTTCTCTGCGCTGTAGTGCTCAACGAGGCGACTGACTGTAGACATAGAAGTCAATGACATAGTCGACGAGGGGTTAGCCAGAGCATGCAATCCATGTCCCTTTCTTGCCTTCTTCCCACCGGAAGATTCTTCATGGGATATCAGCCTTTTTGATAAAGGAGTGCACTCTAGGGGTCTGTCATGTGTGGTAGAGGCATAACTACAGACAGAGGCCATGGAATCTTCATCCAAACAGGCCACTAACATCCAGTGGTGGTCCTTGCGGATCTTGGATGAGAATGACCGGCAGGTGGTACAGTTGTTCAAGTCATGGTCCGGGTACAGATTGTAGAGACATTGCTCATGAAGATCCTTGATGTACACGTTCTTAAGGTGACAAGTCGAGCAGGCCTTGAACAGGCTTTTTCTGCCTTGTGTCTGTCATGATGTCCACAGACTGCTGAAGGTCTCAAACAGGGTTAAAAATATAAACCAATCCCAGAGGTGATGGAATGGGCCGAATGTCCACCCCAGACAGCAATAAAGTCATCCAGCACCATACCAAGATGATATTATGGAAAACAAATAAAAAATTGACAAAAAAGCTTTGAAAAATGTAGAGATTGCTCGAGAACTCCAAACACTTAACATGCAGCAAAACATCTGCAGATGGCCACCATGGTGTAGATGAGGGGAACCGTCTAATTGGCTGTGGGCAGTATGACTCAAAATGACTAATAGAGCACTAAAGTGAAAAGCAGTTTAAAGGTAAACTGTTTTAATGTTACAAAGAATCCCCAGCCTGACGGGGAATGATCCAGAGCAGGTGAATCCATGAACGATCAATTGCTCAAGAATGGATAAGACATGCTGCCTGAAATTCCTACTGCACTGTTGTAAGGGGTGTGCATCGGATAAGTAGGCACTTCAAGTGTAATTCTCCTAGCAACATGTGTTTTTTGGTCATAAGGGTATCCGTTCACACCGCTGGCATTGGCACCAAGAAGACACATTGTGCATGCATCTTGGTTCAGGAAACACATCTTCTGTGCACTATACACATTAATAAACTTTGCTAAACTCCATATGTAAAAAGAAAACCACATTATCAGAGAAAGTTTTGTGAAATGCAGACATATCAATGGTAGAACCTTTCATAGTTGAAAACATTTAAAACAAATCTATAGATGCCACATGCATTCGTCCACAATCGATGATTGAATATAATGTAGTTTCACCAAGATGTAGAAAGTGATTTAGTAAAGCAAAAATGGAGTTTCAATCACTAAACAATAAGAGTTGCATGTGGATAATAAAGTGAAACTGGAGAAATGCTGTGTTAATATGTATTGCAGGTGAAAGCGTCTTCTGCATTTCCATGGAGACACGCTATTACATAAAATGTTTTGCTCTGGTGGCAGCAAACCAGGAGAAGCATATGCTCCGTTTCGTGCCATCAGAGAATTCAAACGTAACTCACCGGGTCTGCCTTTAAATTAACACACGATGGCTGAGGTGAAGAAGGGTGGATTGCATTGATAAGTGCATCAAAATGTAAGTGATTCTCCATAGAAAACACACTTATAATACATTGCTATGAGATGTATAGCAGATGTACTGAAGTTTTGTCAAGGAAGTGTGTGGGTTTCCCAATCCTTTATTCTGTGCCAAATGAAGACGGGAGGGGAAGATGGCCACTGAGTGAAGACGGTGCTCTGCTCTTCTCTTACTTCTTCCACTGCATTCTCAACGCATCACTGATATGAGATTGAGAGCTCAAGGGAACACTGTCAGCATGGTCATAATAGCAGCATTCACAGTGACAGCCGAAGTGCTTTTGTTAGTTATCGGTTGTGTGTTAGTTAGTGTGCAGTGGGTGCCAACATAAGTGTAGGTTTATGTGATCACAGGTTGGCTTTATCATCAGTAGTTAATAGGGGCTGCTTTCCCCATCAAGTACATTTTGACAGGTGGGCATGCCCCCTTTGTGTCTTAGCCCCTCCCCATTTTGATATAATTTTTGATATCAATTTAATATAAGATATCAGATCAAGATCACATTTATATTAGATTTATTTAAACTGCTATAAAGTGTGTTTTGATATACAGTGAATCCAAAATTGATATAATTCACATATTAAAATCATTTTTATATTTAAATGACTTTAATATGGGAGAGCGCGTGCCCGCTGTTGCTTGGTCGAGGGCATAGTGAGTTGTGAGGAGTTAGCTGGCAAGTGTTAGGTGTTGGTGATGCTTTGATGACGCAGGAGTGGGTTGTGACCTTTATGGGATGACATCATTTTATATAGATTTTATATGAGGTTGTTGTATATTTGATAAGCCTTTGACTAATTTTGATAAGCATTGTAATGTTCATTTTTATATAGATTTATTAGAGCTGTAATATAAAGAGAGTCAGATGGGTTGACGTCACGACTTTATAGGAGTTTTATAACAGATTTTATATAGATTTTATATATAATAAAAAGTGGTTGGGGCTTTTCTAGGCATGCCATTATCATTTTATAATGTGAAGGATAGGCCTGGGAGGATTGTGGCTATTTTAGCAGCAATAAAAGTTGAATAGAAATGATTTTATAAGGGTGTGGACAGACCCAGGCATTTCATCCAGGCATACCAGGGCATGCCTAGGCATGTGTTGTTTATAAAGCAGATATTACACCTTTGAAAATATAGAAGGGCAAAAATGCTGGGGCATTGGCTTTTGCCTGGGTTGCAAAACAGTGTTCACAGCAACACAGCTGCAGATCCATAGGCAAACGTGAAACCATTTGTTCACAGCAGAGTGCAAAAAAATAAAATAAAGGCCATATTTCAGGGGTGTATTAATTTTAAAAAATACAGCAGATTTTTGCTGGCAGGATCACGCGCACAGAGATTTGTCTATGAAGACTGCGGCACAGGCCTAAGACTTCACAGATGACACAGGCGGCCCTGTGGTCCGACTCAGATGTTGGATCTGCCCATGTATTAGAAAAAATATAAAACCGACATAAGAATGATGCAAAGTTGAACAATGAAGCGCTGAGGCGCATGTAATCTCCAGATGTCATGTGCCGAATGTGTCTAAACTGCATTTGAATGAGCCCATTCATTGTAAACACAGTGACTAGGGGGTTTTCAGAAGCCCGTAGCAGACTGCACGTGGAATATGCAGGATGTTCTGTTAAGAGGGCTGGGGGCAGGGTGGCGGCTGGCTGGGGGCACTAACCGGATGTCTTTAAAACCCAGGCTTTAGAAGCCTGCCCGAATAGCGCTGTGGATTTTGACAGATTTGCTTGATCTGCGGACACCAGTTGGAACTGAAGGCCCCCGCCACCTACAAGTCCTGTGAAGGAAGAAGCCTCATTTTTGAAAGAATAACGTAAGATGTTTTATTATTTATTTTATATAGCCGTGTACAGGGATGTGAATTTTTGTTTTAAATAGTTGTTTTTCTGACCAGATGGGCTGTGTTTTTAAAAGTGCAAAATATTTATATACTCTTTAAATCTAAAGAACAGTATTTCTAGTGCTAGAAAGTGTTTCAAGGTGCTAACATGTGCTTTCTCGAAATGGAACAGGTGTAAAAAATCTTTCCAAGTGTTTTTAGCCCAGCTATTTAATGTGTAGGACAAACAAAATACATTTGTTTTTCTGCTATCAGGGGCAGCATGCAGGTGAGTTTATGGCTAAACAGCACACTTTTGTTGAAATGCTGGATCACCAGTGCTGTATGCTTTTCAAACATGCTATGCAAGCTATTTTATTTAAAAGTGTGTGATCTAGCATTGTGTATTTTTGTTTAATAGGGCAAACCGAGAATTTAAAACAAAATGTGTTTATTCTTTGGGGGTAGGCAGGATTAACTGCCAGCCTTCTTATTCTATATAGAAGAACACGTTACTTACCTTATCTGGTAACTTTCTTTCGATGGGATATACCTCCAACGTATTCCACATCTATGACAGGTAATAACCACGGCTGTGCTGCTTCGGAAAATGTTCAGCAGAGGGCATCCTGCATTGATGACGTCGCCAAATATATTCTCTGCAAGTTCTGTAAGTTTTGAGGTGGGCTGTGGTTACAGCCAACATTCTAGATTAATGTATTCAACTAGGCACAGTGCCTGGTTGGAGAGCATCATTGATCAAAGGGGGTTCTAAAGGTCTCATTGGTTCTCTCCCTGATGGTTGCGCTGGTCTGGTTGGTAGTGTGGGTGATGATGTGTTTTCTTAATTGTGGTCACGATTTAAAAAAATATCGCTGCAATATTGATGCTTTTGTGTGGCCTACGGGGGTTATTGGCTCTGCATCCGATATGTGTTCCGACTGGCCCTGCTGGTTGTTCTGGTCCGGATGGTTGTGTGGGCGATGTTAGGTTTTCTTAATTATATGTCATGATTTTAAGAAATATCGCTGCAATATTGATGCTTTTGCAAACGTGTCACAGATCACACAGTTGGCTGAACATTTTTAAGCTTGCCAAGATTCAGGATGTTATATTTTGGCTCAGGTTGTAAATATTAATATTATAAACATACTCATTCTATATTTTGTTTGTTTGTAGAAATGGCTTTCAACAATTGGATGTTGCAACGGGCCACTTCTGAAAAAACAGCCTACAGCAGTGGAGAACTTGAGGACATTGGAATAGCACAGCCCGTTTCTGGATCAACAAACCTTGGATGTTTTATCGACCCAGGAATGGGGCTGCAATTTTTGTTACAGCAGCAAGCGCCGATGGATTTGGGGGTCCCGTTACCACAAATGTCTTTTGTGAAGTCATCACCAGGGCCGCTTGCTTCTGGAGAATTTGCAATGCCCAATGGAATGTCCAGGGCCCTAATAAGTTATTAAAAATTCTTCAAGATGGAGGCTGCTTTGTGTGGATCAGCAAATTCTGAATGTTTTGAGAGCACAGGGATGGGGTTGTCGGTCTACTGCATCTCTTGCAAGCATTGGGATGGGGCCTGTTTTTCGTGGATCAACCGATTTGGAATGTTTCAACGACCCATGGATGGCGTCAGATAGTGTTGTTACAGCGGTAAAGCCCAATGAATCTGGGGGACATATGCCGCAGAGTTCTTTTGTGAATTCATCAACAGGCTCTGGTGGTTCTGGAGTTTTTACAATGCCCGCTGGAGTGTCTGGTGGGCCACTGAGCGATAAAGTCAGTAAGGCCATGCAGGTTTTTATGGCTATTGTACTGTTAAAGCATTGAACCATGTGCCTGAGCAACTTGGAAATGGGCTTTCAAATGATTCTATAATAGGGTTTCAGGCATGTAAATTATCCTGCTGTGTTTTGCTGGCTCAAGACGGCGTTTAACACATCAACATCCCTCGAGCATGGAGTTATTCCCTCAGCGATAGGGGACTTGGGGATTCAGACGGATATTACCGGCCATTTAAATATTCAAACACCATGTGGATGTGGGAGAGTCAGCGGTCACACATTTTCAGACAGATCATTCAATAGCTCTGGGCTGCAAGCCTCCTTTAAAAGTGTGCATTCACAGGCCAGTGCCGGTTTGAAATGGGGGTGTGGGGTTAATTTTGTAAATTCTGAATGTTTTAAGCTGCAAAATGTAATGCATAATGTTGAGAATTATCTGGATGGGGTGAGACAACCACGGGGGTGGGGTACATGGCGACAAAAGAAAAATAACGTGAGGAGAGTGGGGTGTATAAACAGATCTGCACAATTGGGGGTTGACACGAACGATACGATAGTGATGACCAACAATGAGACAAATGTATCAGAATATGCTCTGCAGAATGTACATGTTGGTAAAGAGGGAAATAACGCTACCAGCATGGACAGCATTCAAAGTTTAGATAAGCAATCTAATGCAGCAGTAGACCCCAATAAGATCTCATTTTCGGGGCTTTCACCTGAGGAGCTGCTAGTGGTTCTAGGGTTTTTGCAGAAAGACATGGGGTTGTTGATGTATGCAGGAAATATGACAGATATGCCGGATGACGCTACAGAAGCTATTCAGGATGACACAGTAGTTGAGTTGGAAGCGCAAATATTCGATATGCAGCGGAATCCAGAGTTTACTAACAATCCTATCTCTGAAGGTGCTTTTAGCAGATGCTGACATTGTTAATACAGTTGATGAAGTGTGTATACATAGCAATATGGCTATGAGTCATAATATTGGGGCTATTAATACACCAACCCTTGATAGTCAAGATGACTGTATATATCAGAATAGAGGTGAATAGACTGTTGGCCCTGATAATATTTCTGTTGATGTTCAGGAAGGGTTACCACTCAATGGTCTTGGCTTCAATGTTTGATACATTATGGAGTCTGAAACTTTTGTTGGTGCTCAAGCAGGGAGTGTGCACACGGTGGGGGATGTAACTTCTGTTATTCTACAGGGTTGTGTGAATAAGGCCAGGGCTGTTTCTAATATTTCTAATAATGATAAAGGGGGACATGTGCACAGGTGTGGGGATGGAACTTATGTTGGTGTTCAGGAGGGTTGTATGAATAATGATGGGGTGTTACTGATATTTCGGATGATGATCAAGGGGTCAGTGTGCACAATGATTAAGAAGTCTACAATGCAGATGTTAATATTTCAAATGTTCTGCTAGAGATTGTTCAAACACAGGTCACTGCTTCCCCTGAGCTTCCATCAACATCATACACCAACACCAATACACCTGTTGTAACACCTCGCAACGAGCCCATTATAATGTTGGATAGTGATACAGACACGCCAAATTAAGGTGATCATGGTGTGGGAGCCAGGGGCAGTGTTGGGGTCATTAATGTTTCAGATACAGTTACATTCCAATTGTGTAGCGGTTATTCAAAAGAACAAGACAAAAAAAAACTTTAAAAAGAATTATAAAAAAAATGACTGAAAATCACCAAAATTAAAACCCCACTTTAAAAAGAAGCGGATTGTACAATTTATGGTTCAGAGTGCTTTTGAATATGCAGTAGGGGCTGTTATGACGCTACTAAAGTGCCTGGAGGATACTAGCACCTTAGCAGTGCTGCCTTGTGGGACAGGCACAGGTTTGCCAGGTAATATTACACTAACCGATGGCCCGTTTGCTGAATACAACCCAGTAGTCAAACAAAGAGCTTCTGATACACCTTATGAAATATTCAGATGTGCACCCGGCTACAGCGCTAGGCAGGGCACCGGGTCTTTTATACAATGCACTAAACACCCGTCTAGTCATTTTTCCACAAACATTTGTGGGACCTAGCATATACGCATCTCTGTCAACCCCGATCCCGAAATATTCCAAATATCAAACATATCAGAGGAGCCTGAAACGTTAGGACTAACTAGTGAGTCCTGGCAAAGCCCTGCTATTTAAAAAAAAAAAAGGAAAACTCAAAAACAAGCCACCACAGACATCTGCTCTGAAAGACTGCATCAAATTAAAAACACAGCCGTTGTCAAACCCTGTGTTCAAAGTGGTGGCGGATATTAATTTCGAGAAAGCTCTAAAAACAGGAGACAAAACTTACAATGAGACAGATCGCGTGCAGGGACGTCGACTATTTAAAATCTTTAGAAAAAGCCTGCTTGGTTATAACCAGACATGATCGAGCTACCACACTGCAGATATCAAAGCCAGATATCAAAGCTCCAGACACCAAATGTCCCAGTGTATCCAGAAAGGGTGCAAACTTATCAAAAGAAGTTATAAAACATTTGCAGCCATCGAGCATTACGAGGAATTTAGATTCATAAACTTGGACCACTTACACCCTCTAGGTCACGGAATAATGGTTATAACTGAGGCTGTGGAAACCTTAGATATTGGAAACTGTTGGTCCCAGTGATTTTGTTCCAATAAGAATGGAGGATGATGGTTTAAAAAGACCCTTGTATACAAGGCAATCACATCATGATACTTTTTTGCGTTTTAGTTTTTGGAAAATATACAAACAATTCTGCAGAGTAAAACTGAGATATTGTTTTGCTCCATTGAAAATCATCGGGTTAGTTGTCCAGCGGTGCTTATAAGCCTTTGCGCGCGATTCTGTACAGCCACATCATAAAATTTAACGGCCGTTGGTTATTAAACTTAGTTCACAGCTGCCTAAATCTCTGCCTGGCGTCTAGTCTTATAGGTTTAATCAAACCGCAAAGCATAACAGATGCCTATATAAGTGTAAACTATTTGCAAGTGCACAAATAGTTAAAACTACCAACAGGCACTCCAGTAGGGTTTGGACAACTGAATCTCTTTGAGGAGTATTTTGATAGACGCATCAAAATACTCTATTTTAACAATGGGGTGTGGCAATATTTCCCGCTAACGGCTAAAACAGCCAGCAACACTTCATATGTTTATACCACGACAACCATTTCTACAGTGTATTGAATCTAAAAGGTTTTCTGTGGGTTAAGCATCACATTTTCAAAAACAGATATCTGCCAATACCACTGTTGTTTGTGTCTAAGAGGAGAATGTCAAATGCATAAGTAAAACCCTAAAGAATGCCCACAGTGTCGTGCGTTCACGAGGTCTCGGGCCTGTCTAGAGACACACATTTAAAAGGCGGGTTTTGGGACTGTCGTGTGTGAGCCGCGCATTGATTGTCCAAAGTGCCAAAAATGTCTTCCCTAGAGTCACAACTGTGTTGGGATGATTTGTAGAGTCTGTAAAGTTTCCATTGTCAACATGGCTGAACACCTGTGCTACATGATGCCCAGCAGACCTCAGAATAAAACTGAGAAATACATAATATATGACATGGAGGCCCGCCAAGAGAATATAACCCATCAACCAAAATATATCCATGCCAGACATCTAACAGTGGATAGCTATTGGGAATTTACAGAGGACGCCTGTGTGGCTAACTTTATAAGTAATTTTGTAACAAGCAAATTCACGGGTTACACCTTTCTAGCCCATAATTCCAAAGGATATGATACATACTTTGTGCTGAGACAGTTGGTTCAAGGTGCTCAGCTAATGGCCATCTTTGTGGTACCTCTCCAAATAAGTTTGATTGATTCTGTGAACTTTTTACCCATGAAACTCAGCAAACGCCTAAAGGCATTTAGTTTACCTGGTTCAAAGGGTTTCTTTCCCCATCTTTTTAACTCTGCTGCTACCAAAACTACATCGGCCCAGTCCCACCCCCGGATCAATACAGGATGCCTAGCGAAAAAGAACAGTTTATGACCTGGTATAAGGCGCATGAACACAGCGTTTTTCACTTTCGCCAAGAGTTAAGGGCATACTGTCAAGAAGATGTCAACATTTTAAGACAAGCTTGTAATTTGTTTAGGGATGGCATCATTGAAATGACCAGTCGTAAAATACCTATAAAGGGTGGAATACATGTGTCATACATCGGCCCTTTTCAAAATATCACCCTGGCTAGTTGTATGCAGCTCTACAGACAACTATATCTAAAAACCGGAAAATAGCACTGCTGCCCCATGATTCATATCACGTTTGACACAAATGTTATTCCACGCCAGCTATTCAGTGGCTCTTACACATCTCAAAAACAGAAAACATCTATACAACACGCCCTAATTGGCGGTGGTGAAAAACGCTACGGCCAATACTGGTTAGACAGTTATGCGGTGGTTCAAGGGGTGGAAATAGCCTATGAATTTAACAAGAGCTTTTATCACGACTGTCCAGATTGCAATGCCCCCAGGTGGCTTTAACGGGCACTACTTATGAACAGTTATATAGATTCACTCTGTTGAAACAAAGTTTTCTAGCCAATCTGGGTGCTCGCGTCGTCACTATCTGGGAGTACTAATGGCGCGTGCACTGGTACAAGACAATCCTGTTGTGTGCCATTTTCTTAAGGAAATTAATCTACCAGAACCCCTAAACCCTCAAGATGCACTCTACGATGGACGCAAAAATGCTTTAAAGTTACACCATAGTGTCTCAGAGAAGGAGCAGATACACTATCTAGATTTTATCAGTCTGTATCCATCTGTAAATAATGACAAGCCCTACCCTGTGAGACCTCCTGAGATCATCTGTAACAATATTGGTGATATAAACCAATATTTTGGTCTAATCAGATGAGAGGTTTATCCATTCAGAGGCCTCTACATACATGTGTTACCCTATAGATGCAGCAGTAAACTAATGTTTCCGCTTTGCCGCACATGCAGTGAGACAAAACAGGCCTGTTGTGAACACACTGATGAGGAGCAACGCCTGACTGGCACTTAGTGCACAATCGAAATACACGCAGCTCTAATACAGGGCTATCGCCTGGGGTGCATACAAAAAAATATGGCATTTTAAAAGAGTCACCCTCAAGCTCTTCTGTGAATATGTTTCTATGTTCCTACTGCCGAGTATGTGGACGATGCTGCTAAACAGGCCTATATTGATGATTATTATAACCATCAGGGCATACACTTGCGTATGGATCACATTGAAGACAACCCCGCTCGGTGGCTGTTGGCAAAACTATGCCTTCGTTCGTTGTGGGGTAAGTTTGAGCAGAGTTAATTTGTGAAGTAAAACCATCATTACAGACCTCGATGTGCTTCATGCCTACCTATTTGATCATTCTTATGACGAAACTGCTTGTCTGTGTTGGCGCTATGCCATAGAATATCCAACAACTTCAGACAACACAAATATATTCATAGCGGCATTCACAACCGCTCCCGCCTATTTAAAACTGTTTGCTGTAATGGAGCAATTACACAAACGGGTTCTGTATTACAATAGCATTATTATTGTCAGCCGCCCCGGGGATGTCAACCCATCCACCGGCAATTTCTAGGAAATTTGACTTCTGAACTAGCTCCTGAAGAATACATTGTGGAGTTCATATCTGTGGGGCTCAAAACATACACCTATCGCACATCCCTCGGAACCGTCAACATGAAAGTAAAAGAAATAACATTCCATTTTAACCCAGCCCAAATCAATTTCGGCAGTTAAAAGATCAGGTGCAATCCTTTGTACAGGGAGCTGCGTGTGACACCCCACAGTCTATCGTCGTTACACATCTGTGTATATTGCATGATAAAAAACAGTGGGAAATTAGCACCGTCAGTCTACAAAGGACGCTCAGGGTGTGTTTGATAAAAACACTGGCAGCAGATGGGTTGACACACCGCTATAGCTATTCAATATTTTACCAAGAACCTCTACCAGGACCCCACACCTTTTCACAGCACTTCTGTAGTTGTGCTATGTCCCTTCAATCTGAGTGTCTTGAGATTTTGTGTATTTGCACCTGTATGTTTATTTTTTCTATTAAATTAAATGTTTTTACACATGTATTTTTCCTTTCTGGATTAAATATATCTTTTTTATAAATAAAATATTTACAACAGAGTGTCTGAGATTTTGGATATTTGCATGTGTAGGTTTATTTTTTCTGTAACACAATGTTTTTACACATGTATTTCTTTTCTGTATTTATAAATAACATTTTTACAATTCATAAACTGCTATTGTTCTTTATTACGTGGTCCTATTTAATATATGTATTATAACACAATCACTTTTAAAAGTTCATTTAGTTCATAAGTATAATGCTATGTTGTGCTTGGGGCCATCAACTTTTAGAGAGACTGGTTTTAATCACGCTGTAGAATTCTGTTTTCAAACGCTGACTTATTTTCACAGGCGTTGTTATAAACTCTTGACATCTTTATGTCGTCACATTTCTGCCAGTTTTATACAGGCCGTGTTTGCCCTCCGTACCTGTTCAACATAAAAAGACACAATCAGGTTTTATAGAACTACAGATTTTTTCTCATATTTAAAACATGTATTTTTATTCAGATTTTTTTCACATTAAATAACTTGAGTTAGCACATGTTGCACAACTATGTCCTTGGGTACAAATTAAGATGCATCATCAATTACTTCATTCACAGACTGTCTTTCACTGCGTTGATAAGCAGATATACACAATAGAGAGATGGTCGGCAAAAATTCACAAAGTTCTCTGTCAAACAACCAGTGTCCCTTAACGCATCAAAAACTTTGTTGCAGGCTGGCCACATTTACTCGCAATGAGGGCCTGACTGGCAACCTTAAATCAAGGTGACCTTGTAATGATTTTGCCATTAGTTGTCCATTAGTGTGTGATTGATGTTGTCGCATATGGTGCGATGCATAAATGATTGTTACATTTCTTTCTGTATAGCACTGTTGGTGCTTCCAGATAACACATCAGCCTTGTAAATATAGTAGCCAGCCGCTCCTTAAGTAGATCCAGCAATAGCCACTGTGCACATCCAAGGGCTGGTTTCACATTAAATTGATCACTTTTCAGCAGATGTTAATTTTTTATTTCCTGCAAATACATATGAAAACATCTAAAATCTCAGTCCTCATAGGTCAGTTTATGGGGTTCCATGCACATTGCTCTACCATACTGTCTTTGATATACTTTATCCCCCCATTTACAAACGGTTTTCTCATTAATGCTTCTAACACACATCGGGCAGCCCCGTCTAAATTGCTTCATTTTCAAAAGGGGGTTATTAGCTGTTTGTATAGCACACAGTGTTTTAGATGCACATCGCTCCGCCCCAAGCCCAGCCCTTACATGTGTTAGCGACTACGTCAAGCGCATCATTTCTACAAGGTGTTTAGAGCTCAGCATGTGACGTATTTTACATAGCGAATTATCCACGTTAGCTTTTTCCAAACATTCATCAGCATCATGTCCGGGGTCATCAATTTTGTGCCTTGAGCACCATCTGTGAATGTGTTGTTTTAAACATGTTTTCACAACACCGGCCGTAAAAACTTTGATAGCCATGATATCAATCCAGGTCACAGCCGATATAACCATATCATTTTTCACACTATTAGTTTTCATTATCGAAACACAGGCTTACACAGGACATTTTCAGAAACCACTGAGTTTTCAATCTGGTTTGAACAGCAAACAGTAAATATTGATGGTCTCTTCTACATCCTGGTTGTCCTCAACGTCATCCACTTTATTGGTTAAAAGCTGTAAAAAAACACTTACCTGATAGCATGCCTTCCGATATCCTGGGTGCTTGACCGCCGTTTTTTTTCTGATGGGCCAATAGGGCATAATCAGTCTATAGTGGCATTGGTGCGTCCGCCTGCAAAACCATTGATTCATATTCACTGTCTTCAGAGCCCGCATCAACCGATATCGGTTGCTCCATAATCGCATCATCGCCATTCCCAGATTAGCCACTGTTATGGGCACATGCTCCAAATGTTTTGAATGCAATCTCCAACAGACTCCCCCCCCCCCCATAGTCTTAACAGTAAGCAGCGGCTTGCTGTCAGCAGAAAGTGCAGTCATGCTTTCACAGAGCTCCCCGGTCTCACGATCCGTCAACACGGCCTGCTCAATCTCCAGATCATCATCATCCATGTAACAATATGGGATATCCTCGGAACCCCCAGGACTTCCCGGAGGTGTTTTCCCCTCGCCGTAGCTGTTCATAAGTTTCATTTTCTGAATAGCCCTTTGTTTGTTCAAAAAGTGCTGTGTTTTCTACCCCGTCGGATAAAGCTATATATCCGGGGTATAAAGCCCACTCCCGGCGACGACATAGCCTTATCAAGCATGCATTCTTAAAATGTCCACCACCTTTATATAAAAATAATATAAAGTTTATATAAACGTTTTTCGAGGTCTTAAATATACAGCCAATTTATATAAAACTAATATAAAGTTAATATAAACATTTAAGTCGTATCAAAATCCCTGCCAGCATTATATAAAAAAATAAGATAAGCTTTTGAATAATTTTAAATAAACTTTATCAAATATAGGAAAACTTGGTATAACATTTATATACAATGATGGCATCATACCATAAAGGCCACAACCCACTCCTGCATCATCAAATCATCACCAACACCCAACACTCGCCAGCTCCCCACAACTCACTATGCCCTCGGCCAGGCAACAACGCACACCCGCTCTCCCATATTAAAATCATTTTAATATGAACTTTGTATTAAAATCATTTTTATATCAAGTTTAGATTCACTTAATACCAAAAGACACAAACACTTTATAGCCGTTTATATAAATCTGATATACATTTGCTATCAATCTAACTTTTTAATGTCATATATATATATTAAATTGATATTAAACATCATATCAAAAGGGCAGGACTAAAGACACAAAGGGGGCATGCCCACCTGTCAAAACTTACTTGATGGGGAAAGGGGGCCCCATATACTATCATCGGTTCAGGATCGACCTCTTGGACAGACTCTGAATGGATGAGCATATAGGCTTCCCCCTAATGCCATCGCTCAGGCTATTGTGCAGTTGTAGTAAGTGAAATACTAAGAGTGTCCATGGCCTGTGTAAGTGCTGCTAAAGATGGGCGTCAAAATAGCAGTCTTGGATTGCGAGGCAACTCTACACTGAAGGATGGAGAGATACATCACTCTGTCAGGGACTGTCTTCTATGCACACGGTACCACGATACAACTGAGAAAATGCTCACTTGGGTGATTGGCAGCAATAAAGCAAGCATGTATTGTATTCTGAAACCTCAGGGTGCCCTCAAGATGAATTAGCAGCTTCCGGGTGAGTTCCTGGGGCCACCAAGACTATTAAAAGCCAAATCTGTTATAAGACTCTTTTTAAGGGAAGCAATTGACCAGAAAAATTGTAAGCCTAACTCTTGGGAGCAGTAAAAAAGCGTTGCAATGCTCCGTGGACTACGTGACCACCATCCAGTGCCACAAGGAATTTTCAGACAAGCTGCAAGTACGCTTATGACTCTTATTATGGCCAGTGGGGTGTGCATTTACAGTGTCTGTTTCTTTGCTCATTTTCTTGGATCCAGTGCCTCCACCACAGAAGGGGTAATGGCAACAGGAGTGATGATGGGGACCTTAGGGGTGTAGTTTGTCTTAGGAGAAGTGGAATGTGGAGGGAGAAAGCTCTGCTACAACCACAGCCAGCTTCGCAGCTAGAATATTGAACATTTCAACCATATTTTGAGAGCCGTCCTATGATGGTACTCATCTCATATCCTGCATTAGAGGCATGCCCAAAGACTGAGCAGTGGAGAGGCGATTGCATTTGGACATCAGTTTTTAGTAGAAGACGTTTGAGCTCTGGGTTACCAGCGGGTTCCTCTACCTTGAAACCAGTAACTAAGTGATTGGCGATCTTTCAGTGCCTTTTCTAAATATGGATAAACCTGATCCAGGAGGGGCTGGTGACAATGGGGTAGAAACTGCAAAGGGAAAGATACATTTAAGCACCCAACACTGCACCATGCTATATCCAAACAAAGGCAAGCAAGCCCCTTTATAGTTCCCATGATGGCTAACTTCAAGGAATCACAACATTTCTTTGCAATGAGAATTTCAAAATACAAATGCATCTCTAGGGTTAATGGTATGAAATGTAATTCAAGATGAACAGTTCTTTAGCATTACTATTGCTTGACAGGAAAGGCTGAGGTGTGAGAGCTCTGGGAAGCAGGGACATCCTGAAGTCAGGTAGCCCACAGAGGAAAATATTAGCAGCACTAAGGACACTATTGAAACAGGATGTCAACTGTCACAACACAGAGTAGGATACACATGAAGCAGACAAGAGAAGGAGACATGAGTTACCTGTAATGCTCTTTCTATGAATTCTTCTACAGATGGATAGCTAACAGCATCAGCTCAGAATTTATTTTTGACAGAGGGCTTAGTACTGCTTGATGTCAGTGACTCCCTCGTATATAGCTGTGCCATTACTTAATCAGACTTTGCGTCACGTGTCGTATAACAGGATGCTCTATGTCCTGTACCTCAGTCCCCCGCTTTTTACCCCTGGGCTCAGTCTGCAAGAGGAATCCTACAGTAAAGGGGAAAGGAATTGAAACAACAACAACAAACCACAATTGTTTACTTACCTCACTCTTCAATATGTCAACCCTGGGGATGAACCCACAGGAACCAAGGCAACATAGCCAGCCAACTGCTGCAGCCTAAAACGTAGCATACTGCTCCTCATGTCATCACACACAGACGCACGACAGCAGAATGGGATTATGACTATGGCCCATAGACTTCAAAGTGCGGTAGACTGTGAGGGTGATCAGGAAATCTGTGGGAGAAGAACCCATAGAAAGAACATTAGTTAAGTAAGGTCTCCTTCAATGGATTGTATTCTTCCACAGATTCCTCATCTTAGTTGACTCCCAAAGCAGTAGCCATGCGGGAGGAGGGTTGGAAGGTAAACCAAGAAGCTCTGGAGGACCACCCTACAAAAGCACGCATCTGGCCCATGGGCCAAGTCCAAGCTGTAATGCTTGGCACACGTGTGTAGTGAGGACCACGTTGCTATGCGACAAATGTCCCCGACCAGTGCTCCTCTCTACCACAGGCGTTGCCACTTCCTCTGCTCTACAGAGTGGTTCCTAAGCCCGGCTGGAACCCCATTGCCTGCGGACTGGTAACATTCCAAAATACACAGCACTATCCAACACAAGATAGTTTGTTTAGTGACTGCACCCGCCAACTTGGATCTATACTCTGGCTCAGATGGATTTCAGAAACTACTGTAAGCAAAAACCTGGGATGCACCTTCAGGGAGACCTTCGACTTGAAAAACATCAGGAAGTGGGCTTTACTATATAGTGCCTGCAATTCACCAACTCTTCTAGTGGATGTGATTGCCACCAAAAAGACTGTTTTGAATGCGACTAGTCTGATGAAAGCTGAATGAAAGGGCTCAAAAGGAGCCATCAGAAAAGTCAGGTCTAGTTTCAGATCCCAGTCTGGGACAACAAAAACCAAGGAGTGAAGCAGTGAAGCAGTTAAGGTCTTGCCCTTCAACAAGTGCACCACCACAGGAACAGTAAAGAAGCAGCCCTGTTCTGGCATCCTCTTTAAAATGGACCGAGCCGCCAGATACCCTTTTACTGTGCCCACTTGCAGATCCGATTTGGCTAGAAGGACAATTCACAGAAGGGGGTATGCCTGGTTACTACACAACCATGGCTTGCCTTAACAGAAATGTTTTTAACACAAATGAAGGCAAAGCACATCTATATGTTCATACTGTGAAACAGGCTTCTCATTTACACATTGGTCGGATGAGGGAACTGGATTTACTACAAGAGACCAGTATAGTAGGATTTTCTATCTAGATCTACCTGATGGAAGTCTAATCCTAGGTAGCGCTGGTGTGCCGCTTATCTAAAAGTAGATAGAAAAAGAAAAGCAAAAACAAGGGTGGCAGTAGTACGCTGACCCAGTTACTCTTTTAAACAATTTCTTGCTCTTACAGTTCCCTCTTGGACCCCTCTCTTACATTCACAGAAACAGAGTAAAAAAAGAGAATATCTATGGTGTGGTTCAGAGGTCTATTTATGGATACAGAACAATTTATTTAACTATAGACCAACTGAATTTGTTTCTTAGATTCTCAAGAATTTAAGAATGAACTAAGATCACTTAAAAATATATAGCCAAAAAATGGATTTGAAGACATTGACTCTCAGCTACTCTGGCGGGTTGCTATCAATCAAGAGGCGTCGAGGCCAAGTTGCTAGACTAGATACAGTAATTACAGCCTCCTAGTGCAACTTCCACTGTCTCCCAGTTTCAGCGGTATGTGTTTATTAAAACCACTTTCTTCAGGACAGTCTTCTCTATCGACACCAGTGTACACACTGATATCAAAGGGAGGTGATGGCTTTTTCTTCGTTACCACACCGCCTTTTGTTGCCATATGTGAAAAACCACAGTGAAGACCTAAAACAAAAGAGATGTCATGTCTTTTTTGCACATACTAAATTAATTAGAGAAGGGATATGTGTGTGGATAACGCATTTCTTATCATATTTTATCTCACAAAAGACAAAACAATAGTAAACCTTTGAATCACTGAACAATTTGGTGTGTCGTTGGGGGGATCAAGTCCACTGAATCCTACAAGCAGCGATTATATGACCTATGTACACATACAGTTCTATACAATGGAGCACCTCCAACATGCAGATTAAGTAGATGTAAGTGCTGACCTGAATCATATCTGACTGTGCGTGTCACTGGATGGAAGAGGAACACATATTACCGCCGGGAAAGATTCCCTTTCAAGTAAGAGAATATGTAGAAAATACATGTACTTGGTCCAGAACGTATTGGGCACTAGGACCGTTAGGCAGGAGTGTCTTTTGACCAACATTGCCTGTTCCTATTTATGATTGGACTGCATATTGATATGCTTTCAATTTGTCACATTGAAGAACTTAGGAACTATGGACCTGCATATTAATAGTAATAATGAAAACTCTCCTGTCTGGTTTCTATTGCTAAGGAAACACGGAGGGATAGAGATACCACTATGGCAACATCACTAGCCTGTGGAGTTCATGGTTTCCATCGACCATTCAGTGACATGCACAATCAGATGCGATTCAGGTCAGCACTTACAATTACTTAATCTGCATGTTGGAGGTGCTCCATTGAATAGAACTGTATGTTTACATAGGTCATATAGTCACTGCTTGTAGGATTAGGCAGACTTAGTCCCCCCAACGACACATTGAATTGTTCAGTGATTCGAAGGTTTACCATTGTTTAGTTTCTGTGAGATAAAATATGTTAGGAAATGCATTATCCACACGCATATTCCTTCTCCAATTAATTTACTATGTGCAAAAAAAGCTGTGAACCTACATTATATCTCTTTTCTTGTGGTGTTTTCATATATGGCGACAAAAGGTGGGTTTTGCATACGTAACCACATCACCTCCCGTTGATATCAGGGAGTATTCTGGTGTTGATATAGAAGACTGTCCTGAAGAAAGCGGTTTGAATAAACATATACCGCTGAAACCGGTAGACAATGCAAGTTGCACTAGGAGGCAGTAATTACTATATCTAGCCTAGCAACCTGGACTCAACACCTCTTGTTGATAGATAGCAACCAGTCAGAGTAGCTGAGAGTCAATAGCCCGCGGGGGAGCAAGGGCGCGGGTGTTGGTGTCCCGCGGAGCCTTTGCTCAGAAGCCCAGGAGGGCCACCGTACTTCGGAGGGGAGGCCACGCCCCCTCCCTATTTCCTTTCCACATTATCCCCGCAGGGCAGGAAGCCCACGGGGGAGCAAGGGCGCGGGTGTTGGCGTCCCGCGGAGGGTGTTTGCGGACCCGTGGAGGTGCACCATCTGGACTTTGCCCCTCTGACCCTGAGGCGGTACAAGGACACAGTGTTTCGGCGGTGAAGAGGGAGGCTCGGCCTGGATCCACCTGGGAGAAGAGGGTGAAGTAAGTGCAGGCGAGGGACTGTACTAGGAGCTGTTTGTCTGTGCGTCTTGGACAAGAGGGCAGAAACACTGGTGTGGACCCACTAAACACGCAATGTCACTCCTCAAGTCCCTAAGAACTTTGAACGCTCATGGCCCACCAAGGAAACGCCCCCTCCATCACCAGCACTCTCACCCTTCCCCCTCCCTTCGTTTTGTTCAGAGGTTCATCTCGCCCACCAAGAGAGTGGTCCCAAACCCAAGCGAAAAGTCCTGGCTGTGAAGAGGTTTCGCCCTCAGAATCAAAAGGGAGCGCCAGTCAAAGCTCTAATCCTGGATGTGCAAAACTCTGTCCTAATTCATGGGGGTGAGCCCTTCCCATGTTCCCCCGAAACCCCACTAGTGATGAAAGATGGGGGCTGTCGGCTGCCACAGGGGGGCAGTATAGCTGCCGGACAAGGGATCAGGGAAGGTCCAACACCTACTAACCATGGCAGTCTGTCTGATCCTTGTGTAGAAGGGGATTGTACCTCCAAGCCTCTGGAGGACCAGGCTATCATAGGTCCCAATGGAGGAAGACATCCAGGCCCGTTGTCCCGTCCATCCACTGCAGATGTGCTCTCTCCCCTTGTCCCCACCTTGAGCTTCAGTCCCCCCAAGGTGTTATCCGTCTCCGGAAATCTTGACCCCGGAACAGAGATGCCGGAGTCCAATGAGGGAGACACTGCAGGAATCGGAGTACTAGCCAGCAGCTATCCCTCAGTAAGCTCCACTCCTGCCAGCAACATCGTGGCTTCCACCCCGTCACCAGGCTCTATCATTCGTGCAAGCCCGGGAAAGATACTTTCTAGCTCTGCTCTGGCTAGCCCAACTGCGGGGGGGCAGCTCATTTATTGATGACGACCCTGTGTGCAATCTCTCCCTGGGCAACAGAAGTTTCGGGAGTGTACCGATGCCCACAGTGTGCCCATTGGCCAGCCCCTCTCTCTACCCATCTCCACTTAGGGAGTCCAAGCAACCAAAATGTGAAACCTCCCCGGCTGTAGGGCCGGTTATTAACCCCCCCAGTCGAGGTGGATCTGTCACTCGGGGGGTGTAAGTGCAAACAAGTTTTGGCCGAGTTGGCTGCTATTAGAATTTTGCTTACAACACTAATAGCCATTAAAGGGAGGGATCAAAGGGAGGAGGAGCCCTTTCCCATTCCGATTGTCTGTAAGGGTCTCTCTGACTTTCCTCTGGTACACCCCAAGAACCAAGTCCCTCTGTGTCCCGAGACTATAGCTCCAACATCTTGCCCCAGCCTGCTGTTGTCTGAGATTGCACATTCGGACATTGGAAAAGATCCCAGGGCAGGCGGCACCAAGTACAGTGAGCATGGTGGGGTGGTGGAATTTGCTCCAAGTCCAGTAGTCCTAAAAAGCCCTAATCACGAGGGGAAGATTGACTTTGGTCCACGGTACAGAGATGGTCCATCTCAGCCTCCTGTTCAAGACCAGAATGGTCGAGCTACAGTGTATCTTCACGGGGTACCAAAAATGGAAAGGAACATGTTGGAGTCCAGGCAGTCTCTTGTAAACAAAAGTGTACACTGGTTACGATCCTTGAGAGGATGTTCCTTTGTGTCCAGGGAAACCTTGGTAGGCTGTCGGAGATTGGCCAGTGTGGGCAAGAGTTCGGAGGACATAGTGGAATTGGCCTTTTGGGACTGGAGACTGGCGAGCAGGGTCCTGGGCCAATGGGGGGGGACGGGAGGGACACCAGGGAGCGGAATTCTAATCAGCCCACACTCCTATTTAGGCTCTATATCGCCCATGAGGCCAGTCAGGAGGACTTATTACCCCCTGTCTGGGGCAAACCTCACTCCCCTGGGCCGTGACCGGACAGGCTTTTTGGGGGTCAGGCCCAGGCAAGGGTAGTTATCCAGAGGGTGATGGGGGCCTTTGTTTCACCCTTTTCTTTCCCTAAGAGACTCTTTGCTGTACTATTCCAGTATATGGTCTATTGATTGTAAATGCTTTTTGTGTGTTGATTTTGCTTTGTGTTTGATGGATTCTTTTTCAATCCAAATAAACTTGTTGACTGACTGAATATCTTCATAGCCACTTTTTGGCTATATATTTTTAAGTGATTTTGTTCATTCTTAAATTCTTGAGAATCTACGAAACAAGTTCAGTTGGTCTATATGCAAATACATTGTTCTGTATCCATTAATAGACCTCTAAACAACGCCACAGATATTTTATTTTACTCTGTTTCTGTGAATGTAAGAGGGAGGTCCAAGAGGGAACTGTAAGAGCAAGAAATTCTTTAAAAGATTAACTGGGTCAGCGTACTACTGCCACCCTGTTTTTCCTTTACTTTTTCGATCTACTTTTAGATAAGTGGCACACCAGCACTACCTAGAATCAGAGTTCCATCAGGTAGATTTAGATATACAATCCTACTATCCTTGTGTCTCTTGCAGTAAATGCAGTTCCAGTTGCCTCATTGGACCCATGTGTGAATGAGAAGCACGATTTGGCTAGGGCCAACAAAAACTCATCGATTAAGTGGGACATGACATGGGGTCCACACCTCTCGCCTTGCAACAGGTCACTAACCTCCATCTGCATGCATGCAGTGACCTAGAGGAAGGTCTCTGTGCATCCAACAGCACCTCTAGAACCTCTTAAACAAGGTCCCAGACTTTGGATATCAGCCTCTCAAGAGCCCTGCATGCAGGTTGACAGAGTCTGGGTGCAGCATCTTGCCTCCCGACTGAGACAAGAGGTCATGCAGTGGGCATACGGCCAGTTCAAAGAGATTTGGGTACCACATCCTGCTCGACCAGTCCAGGGCAATCAGGATCAGGTGAGCCCTAAATCTCTGCAATTTCCTGAGAAAACAATGGATGACTTATCAGCGAGAATGCATAATGGAGGTCGAAGTCCCACTCCACCAGAAAAGCGTCCCTCAATGCCCCCCTGCGGGTGAGGGTGGGGGGAATTCCCTAGGAGAGAACTGTTTGCACTTCGTCTTGACCACTGTCACGAACAGATCCACTGACGGGATGTCCCACTTGGCAAAGATCTTCAGGCATAGCAGCCACTTGTGGGAAAGCGGGCTTTGCCTACTCAGTCTGCTAGGCCATGTAAGATGAGCTGCAGAGGCAGCGATGTTCTCTTGCATCCAGAACTATAGCTCCAGGGCCTCCTACTCCAGGGTAGTGATCTCCCGCCTCTCTGCTTGTTGAGGTAGTGCATGGTCATCATGTTGTCCGTTAACACCAGGACATGTTTCCCCTGCAGGGTAGGTGCAAAGTCTGTGCGCACTAGTGTGACTGCTCGCAGTGCCAACCAATTGATATTGCAAAGTTTCGCCTACTGAGACCAATGGCCGCTGATATGGAGCAAGCCGCAGTGGGCTCCCCAGCCATTCAGCAAGGCTTCCGTGACCACCTGCTCTTCCAGCCATAGCACCCATAAAGGTTCTCCAGCCAACATTTCTGGTCTTTTGGTCCACCAAAACAGGTTGTTCGCTACCAACCTTGACACCTGGACTACATCCGGCATCTGGCCGTAGTACTGCAACTACTGGCTCCTGGGAAGCCACTGAAGGGATCTCATGCAATGTCTCGCCTGTGACACCAGAAAAATACAGAATGCCAATAGTCCCAGTAGGCATAAAAACACCCATGCCAGTAGATTGCTGATGTATGGAAAAGACTGACCATCTGTGCCACATTGGCGACTCTCTCTTGGGGAGGGAAGGCATTCTCTTCTCGGATGTCCAAAGACTGCTCCGATGACCAGGAGCTTCTGCGCTGGTGATGCCTGAGATGTATGTTCAGGGAGAAACCAAAGTCATACATTCGTGAACAGGTGTCCTCGAGGTGCCTCGAAATCTGTTCTGGCAACCGTGCTGAGATCAGCTAGTCGTCCAAGCATGCAAACAGCTGGCTCTCCAGAGGTGGGGTCCTAATAGTGCAATCAGTTTGTAAAGACCTTGGGTGCTGGGATCAAGCCAAACGGAAGCACATTGAATGGGTAATGTACTTCACCAATGACGATCCTCAGCAAAAGCCAGTGCTTCTTGTGGATTGGCAAATGAAAATAGGCATCCTGAAGGTGCAGCGACACCAGCCAGTCTTGGAAATGAGATTTTCCATCACCATCCTGAATTTGACCTTTCTCAGGAACTTGCTCAGTTCTCTGAGGTCCAGGATGGGATGGAGGCCACTCCCTTTCTTGAGAATAATATGGCGCCATAAAATGCCATCTCACATTGCAGAGTATTGCATTTAGCTTAACATATTTAAAATGCACTGTTAAAGGATAGTTCCGGGACTTTTTTTTTTATTGTCCCTACGGTTCGGCCATGTGTTTTTAAGCATAAATCGGTAGATCGTAGAAAACTTTCCTATGGACCTTACCCGACTTTTCGTCCATTAACGCACTCGAAATCAGCCGCCATTTTCTGCTAATCCTATCATTTCCCCCCATCGCCCTGGCTCACCTGCTTTTGCGGCACTAAATCAAATCCCCCGCCCCTGAGCCTGACATCAGCAGACGCGTACCGCCCATTTCCCAACGCCAAAGCACGTTTCGTGTCAACAATCGCTGCGCCTCAGCTAATGACGTGTCGCCATGGAAATGGCAGGACGCCTCTTTCCTCAATAAGTATGAACACACCGTTTCACAACACACAGCAGCAGATTTTCGATTCCATTTTTCTCTCTGTGTTACTTTGAGTATTCTGTGACTCGTTTCTGTGCTCTGGTCAGCTACCTTCGCCGCTTCTAGGCCTTGTGAACACCTGTACCATCTCTGTAAATTATTTTACTTTCTTTACCACACAATGGCTACAATAATGCCGTATATGTACGAGCCCGAGTACACCGAGGAAGAACTACTGGAAAGGCAAGCACGCGGAAACGATGGGGATTCGGACGGCAGTTGGGAGGACCAGTAAACGGATGAAGAGCCTGGACCATGTCGCATGGACGGCGTCACCACCTGGTGCACGTGCAATCGGTGCAAGCTAATGCCAACTGAGGAGGAGAACTGCTGCTGATGTGAAAATTCCGGGTGCTTGGCCTACATTTCGGAAGGCGAGCCAAGTCCGCAATGCATCACTGAGCTGCTAGAGTTCAGGGAAGCCTGCCTCTCACGGACCGTGTTGAGGATGATGATGGTGCTTATGCACGAACTTCGCGGCACTGTTCGTCCGCGTAATCCGAGTAACGAGTAAGTATACTCTGGTTGTGATGTCAGTGATGCCACTACTATTTCATGGTTGTCTCCCACATATAAAATTACATCTACATATCATTCGAATGCATGTAAATTGGTTCCATATTGTGCATTTTCTAGATAGAATTTTTTTCAAAGCAGAATGACATTTTTTACCTGAATCGACAGTGATAAGAAAGTTTTGTCATTTTAATACAGTTTGCATCTTTCATTTTCACAGGTGGTACAGGCTGGTGGCCTATCGTTGCTTCACTTGGTGGCTTCACGGGAGGCTCGGACACCGCGTTCGGAGAGTAATACCTGCCTGTGCGGTACTTGCCATTAGACAACATTTCCCCAGCGACAGTGGACAATACCGCGGATTTTCCCTGGATGTGCTGCAACCGGAACTTTACAATGTGTAATGTTTATTATTTATGTTCAATTGAAATTAAGATCTAAAATAAAACCCAACATATATTTTAACAATGGTTGTTTTGATTTTTTAAATGAATCTAGTGTGTCTCCATTGAATAGTCTTCCTGTGCCTTGTCACACCACATGTCTCCGGCCAGCATCCTCCCTCACGCTGGCCGCCCACCTTCAATCCACATAACCGTTGAACCCATATGCAGCAGACATACATATGTTATTTTGCGGGTTGGCATCAAGCCTCCCGGCCTTGCCTCCTCCCCCAAAAATACTTACCACACCACTTTGTTCAAGCGTTGGCAATAAAAGGCCGTTGGATTTTATTGATACAAAACATGGTTATAGGTAAATAATCAATATGGTTGATCATAATAAATCATCCTTTTGGGCACCGGGTACAGAGATGACCCCCTCTGGCCCGTGCCGCCTTGCCACCAAAGGCCAGCCTGCTGCTGACTAACTGCCTAGGCATCCAGGGTCTCCAGGGTGAACTGCACTCATATATTCTCCTGGGAGGCTGAGGTATTTATAAACTCACCCCCCTGCCTTCCATGTACTAGATCCTGCAGCCTGCCTCTTACATGCAGTTAGATGGCCTCTCCTTGGTGAGGCCCTGCGGCAAACGAGTCTTGTCTGCACGACCACCGCCCCAATCCACCCCCCGCCCTATCAAAGGCAGTTCGCACCGGGGTACTTGTGCTGGCAAGTGGAGCTGTCAGGGAGCGATAAAGGCCAAGAGGTGCCAAATAGCATGTACACTTCAAAGTGGTCTATAGAGCATGGGTTGTTATTCCCATGTCTACCTCCAGACCCCGTGTCTCCTGCCAAGCATCCCCCCTCACGCTGGACGCCCCCCTGCAAACCGCATAATGCCACGACATATACACGTCATTCACAAACACACCCCTGTTTCGAATTCTTTATAACCCACTTCATATTTCTAATGAGAACTTCTTTGCGCTTTGCTAGTCAACCCGTGAAGGTGCTGGTTATCTGCTCTTCGTCTCTGTGAACTTCCGTGACCACTTCGAGGAAACTCGTCAGTTTGCAACCTGTGAACTGCTCCCTGTTCTACGACAAGAAACTACTCTGATCCCTGCATCTAACTGTTTGTTCGTCAAGGTAAGGCCATGTACCATAATCATTTTGCGTCCAATTTCTTTTCGTTCAAGACAGTACATGCAAGGAACTAGTCACATGTTCTGAGTTTAGTGAAATTATTTTTCTATTTTTTTAAAGTTATTCAAATACTTATCCGCATGTGAATAACGTGTATAGTTCCAAGAACCAAAACAAACCTTGCATTGAACCTTTTATGTGTCATTTTATTTTTTAACACATTGGTATTCATAGAGAATTGTTGATCTTTACTTTTCAGAACTTTCCACAATGCCTGCCTGTTCCATTGGCGGTTGCCCTTCGAAGACTCATAGTAAATCTGAAGGTACTATAATGCATGTTTTCCCTAAGACAATAGATCAGATAAGAGAATGGGTCCGATATTGCGGATATCCACCGTCTGAGCTTGAAAGTAGAGTCCTAGAAGTCTTTGCGGACAAGAGGGGTGATCGATACCGCATCTGCAGCAGGCACTTTACCTCTGACATGTACTCCACATCATTGCTAATAAAGAAGAACACACCGCGAGCGAAGCGAAAATTGCTCTCAACCGCTATTCCCACTCTATTCGTCCACATCCCTCCACTGGTGAGTCAAGTTTACGTATTTATCTCTCGGCCTTGCGGTAGTGTGTAGCATTAGCTAACAATAATTTCCCCATTTATGTATCCACTCAATATGAAGGCGGAAGATTCTCCATCCGTGTCGTTATTGCAGTCATCAGCCACTTCAAGCGCCTATCGGGTAATCTTACTTAGCTATTCTGCCACTGACTTGTTTTAGGCATGTAAATCAACAGTTTTAATTTATCGTGTGATTATTTTACCTAATGGTACACCCTTGTACTCGTCCTCTAGTCTTTGTTTTCAGTTATAATTATTGTTATCCAAAATAATGCAAGTACTGTCTTTCAGGGAGATGCTGAGGAGTCCAACGCATTGACGACAACCGTTGATGTCACTCAGATGCTTGAGGTACGTTTCCGGACAGTTCCATCGATGGAGATCATCAGATCTTGCATTCTTGTAGCGTGATTGTTACACACAATGTTTCTTTTGTTTTTAGCCATTGATATGTCCTTCTGTCGTCGCCCTCCTATGTGTCTTCTTTTTTCAATATTGTGTTCATTACTAATGAAAGTCCTATGTTTCAGGGAGTCGATGGAGCATTAGTCCAAGAAGAAGGGGGAGCATGCAGTTACGGGTCGGCGCAACAGCTTGCAGAAGTGTGCACCGCAGTTACATCGTCCCTTGATGTTCTTATGCATTTCGAGGTATGGATACTGACAGTTCGATCAAGCGAAATCATATGACGTGATTACATCCGCTATACTTCCTTCTTTATTAACGCAAGTACTATGTTTCAGGGAGATGACAGAGCTTCTTCTACAAGAACATCACCCCTAGTAGTTGATGCAGATCTCTGGGTGGTGACACTTCCAACGATCGAGCAAATCGAATCATGTTTACATATCCATTATTTATTTTAGACAACTGATCATTTGTGCAGGTCTATTTAGATGAGCCGTTGACGCCTGCACAAAGTGTATGTTCTTTTTAACAAAATAGAAAACCATACTAATGCAATTACTGTGTTTCAGGGAGTTACTGAAGCATCATCTTCAATAATATCATCAATGGAAGTCTATGAGGAGCCCGAGGTATGGATCTTGACAGTTCCATCTAACTAGATCAACAATGCGTGAATAATTGTCGTTTGAATGTTCTACACAAAGCGTTCATTCGTGTTTTGCTATTGAGATGTACGTGGGTATTGGTCCCCAAGTACATTTTGTGTTTTCAATATTATTATACATACTAATGAAAGTTCTATGTTTCAGGGAGTCGATGGAGCGTCAGTGCGTGATGCATGTGCTTATCATGAAAATATAGTCGTTGCAGCGCAAGAGGAAGTGGAGACATGCACACACGAGTTGGAGCAACAGCGTCCCGATGTTGAAGTTTGAGGCAAGAAAGTTTCAAAGAAAAGAAAGCAAAAGAAGGTTAGTGTCCTGGTCACTATATTATGTTGTTTTTCACTGTTAATAGTTCAATACTGTAAGTTGTGTTTAAACTGAACATCCCTTTTCCAATCTGTCCTCTAGTTGCGAGTGGGTGTACGAACTAGATCTACACAGACAGTGAAGCGAACGAGAGATGTTGCTTGTCAAACCTTTTGGCAGGGACTTGAGACTGGAGATGCATCGTGCCAATGGGAAGAATATGAAGTGATTGACAACGGAGCTATACCACATCCAGCCATTGATAGTTAATGTCCTCCTGGTAGTTCGGATGCAGTCGGAGATCAATTCACAGAATCCACACCCGCAAAAACTAAGACCGCGAGAAAGTTGAAGAAATTGTTTTATTCACCCATCGCCGGAGAAGGAACAGATGTTGCAATGGAAGAGAATGAAGTGGACGACAATGAAACACCATCAATATCACTGAACATAGCGGAAGACAATATCAGAGATTCTACCTTTCATGTGAGTGACATGTCCTCAACGTTACAGGCCGAACCAGCTGGGCTGCAGAGTGACAGTATAAGGAAAGAGGCCAAATTCATTGTATTTGATAGTTGTTTGATTGATATTATTATTCGGATGAAATGTGGGCATTCGGTTGGTGGGAGCCATTGATTAATGTGACTCGTGCAATTCGAGGCACTAACCTTAAAATACATGCCACCTGTACAAAATATCATCCTTTCTCATGGTCTGCACAACCCATGCTGGGGCAACTGCCAGCAGGCAATCTACTTTGTGCAGCGGCTGTACTTTTTAGTGGTTCAAGTTTTAAAAAGTTAAAGTCTTTCTTTCAGTTTGTGGGAATCCATTTCATTGCAAAAACTCAGTTCTACAAATACCAAACCGATTATCTATTTCCAACCATTAGCGAAGCTTGGAGAATGGAAAAAATGTCTATTGATAGTACATTCGCGGGCAAACGGTTCAGGCTAGCCGGTGATGGACAGTGCGACAGCCCAGGATTTTCAGCCAAGTACTGCACCTACCACTTTCAGGACATGGAAAGTAAGAAAATTGTGAGTTCGGTGGTCGTGCAGGTGTCACAAAGTACATCCTCAGTGGCCATGGAGAAAGTTGGCTTTGTAGCATCATTGCAAGAACTACAATCGCGGGGAATGGTGATCGACCTGATAGCCACGGACAGAAACATTTCAATTGCCAAGACAATGAGAGAAGAGTACAAAAATATAAATCACCAATTTGACGTTTGGCATCTTGCAAAAACAATCAATAAAAAAATGTCGGCTGCAGGTAAAAAAAAAGATATGCAAGGTATTTCACAGTGGTCCAAGTCAATCAGCAACCATCTTTGGTGGAGCTCAAAAACATGTGGAGGGTCGTTGGAAATTCTACTGGAAAAATGGCGGTCAGTAATGCTACACTGTAGCAACGTTCACCGCTGGACCACAAACCAACATTTCCACAATTGCGAACATGGCCATTTGTCCACAGAGGAGGCACGGAAGAAGAAGTGGTTGATTCCTTCATCACCCACTCACAAAGCCATTGAAAAGATTGTATTTGATAAAACTATAACAAGAAATTTGAGGGGACTCACGGAATTCTGCCACACAGGAGATTTGGAGGTGTTCCACAATATGTGCCTAAAGTACAGACCAAAACGATTGCATTTTGGCATGGAGGGCATGATAAATCGGACTCTTCTAGCGGTCTTGGCACATAACCATAATGTTGGCCGTCAACAAAGTAGGACGACCGGAACTTTAGGGACGCTTCGCTACAATAAGGCCTTCACTAAAAGAAGTAAACAATGGGTGATCAAACCAGTGTTTCAGGATATGCAATATGAGTTTGAGAGACTTATTGTTGATGTCCTAGATAAGCACATACATGGAGTTGTGAACGAACCTGTGCAGGGGACAACTGCATTGCCACCCAACATTGCCTCTGTTCCATGTCCACCTAAAGAAGAGCTCATTGAGAAATACACATCACGGTTTAAATGATTGTAATTTGATTGTCTGTTCTCTCGAGTCTCCTCATGTCGCAGGCCCATTGAATATGTGTATCTATGTAATGTGTAAATAAAAGTGATTGCTCAGTGTACATGCAATGTGTCTCTCCACCGTTGCCCCTCCCTTCACCGTGCAGTTGTGCGAACCACCCGGGTGTCACCTGTGACTTTGCTCTGGAGTCTCCTCATGTTGCAGGCCCATTGAATATGTGTAGCTATGTATTGTGTAAATAAAAGTGATTGCTCAATGTACATGCAATGTGTCTATCCAACCTTGTTCATTTGCGCATTAAATTAAACCAAACAGTAATATAAATCATTTTTCAAAAAATATAGAATTGGTCCGTATTTATGGTTCTCTGGGGCTGCAAATGCACGCAGACAAAATGCAAAGATGGAGTGTAAATTTCAAGTCCTGTGAGATGGCCTTACACTGAATGTAGCTAACTAGGAATGTGTGCTCGTTCAAAGTGAAGGTCAGCTGCTTTGATTTTTTGCTCGGGTGCCGGAATGGCCCACGACTCAGTATAAGGTTCTATTGTTATTTGACCTTGACAGGCCGGGACCATCCCGAAAGACTTCTTTTTGGGGGCATGGGGCAATAACGTAAGAAACGATAATGAATATAATTTCAGAAACGAAAGCCATTTAATGTTCGTTCATTAGAAGAAATAACGTCGGCATAGAAGGAGTGGTATTTCGGGGCTGCCCTACGCACAGACACAATGGAAAATGCAAATATAATGTAAGTAACTCTTTAGATGAGTTTATACCGCAATTTAATTACTATACAGTAGCTTTAAAGACGGGTTAAGTTGTACTTGTTCGTTCTATGTGGCATATTGTTTTGTACCGCGCACTATCTTGAGGAGAACCATCTCCTTTTACGGAAGCACCTCAAAACCTTCCTCTTTGCTTCTGCTTTCTCTCTCCCTCTCCCCTGCTACAACTGGTCCACTGTCTGCGACCTCGGTCCTGGGCCCTTCCACTCTCCACCTGCACTGCCTCCCTGTCAACCCCTGCACTGGGGGACTGTCTCAGTATCCTACAGCCCCCCCTTGACGTATAATACCCAGTTGCACTGTCCTAGCTATGAAATAATTTCCCGACCTAATATATAAAATGAATAATTTTAATAAAGATCTGATGGTGAGACTAATTTCATTTTTTATGTTTTTAAAACAGGTACATCCTTCATTATTGTATGTGTCACGAGTACCAAACACCGGCGGATGGCTTTTATAACCGCCAGTTGCTTCTTCGCGTGAACAACGTTACCACCCTGACCATTTTATGGGACGATCGCCAAGTACAAGTATGCCCTTACGCGGTACTAACGGCTAGATGCAACATACAGACCGTTGTGGTGGCCTAGTGCCTCGTTGTTGGAACAGCCATGCGATTATCAGTGCGACCGAAGAGCTTATTTTATCGTAAACCAACACCCTGTGTACTGCACACGAACATCGCTTGCCTCAAGACGAACTATTTTGGATCGAGAGCAAAGAAAAATGCAAATCGCAGAATATTCTCTAAACATTTGATGCCCAATAAATGTACTTTGCCAAATGGACAATCTTGCCGTTTGCTTTTAAACCACAGTTTCATATTCCGAATTGTGGCGCTGTATTGTGAGATGATCTAAGACCCTGTGTACAGCAAAGGAACATTGCGTGCCTCAAAACGAACTTTTTGGAACGTGAGCAAATAAAAATGCAAATCGCTGAATATTCTCTAAACATTTGATGTCAAATAAATGTACTTTACCAAATTTACAATCTTGCGGTTTGATTTAAAAGTACAGTTTCATATTCCGAATTGTGGCGCGCTGTGTTGTGAGCTAATCTGTGTTGGTTTCCGGGTTCTGTGTGTAGTCGCGTAGAAGACGCCTGGGCGCGTTTGCCTACGCAGCACAGTCACGTCACGGATAGAGGCGGGGAATATGAATGTTTTGATAAAGTCTGTTTCAGGGGCGGGGGATTTGATTTAGTGCCGCAAAAGCAGGTGAGCCAGGGCGATGGGGGGAAATGATAGGATTATCAGAAAATGGCGGCTGATTTCGAGTGCGTTAATGGACGAAAAGTCGGGTAAGGTCCATAGGAAAGTTTTCTACGATCTACCGATTTATGCTTAAAAACACATGGCCGAACCGTAGGGACAATAAAAAAAAAGTCCCGGAACTATCCTTTAAGAGTCGTTACAAAATTCAGCAATCACAGTTAAGGAATACACAAATAAAATATTGCATGTACCAAACTTCATAATATCTGCCCAGGTGTTGCACCGTCTAGAAAAGTAACTTTTTTCCGATTTCCAAGAAGAAATACACCAATCCAAGAACCATGTCCTGTAAAATCGAACCAAAATGGAGAATAAATGGGCATCCAAGTGCCCAAAAGTAATGCATCCATCCAAAGAAAGTATCCAGACAAAGCATTCCAAAATCCAAAGAATCCACTAAAAGAAAACATGCGAAAATATGAAAAAATCCAAGCTCCCACATGTAATGCAACTATCCAAATACAATGTTGAAATAAATCACAAAAACCAAAGAATCTGAGAAAAAACATCTGAAAACGTGAAGAAATCCAAGCTCCAAAAAGTAATCTGAAAAAAAAACAGTGCTTTAAACAGGGTGTACCCAAAAACTATTCTTAAAAACCAAAAAATACTGGAAAAAAGCCACCCAAAAAAGTGAAAATAAAACAAGTTCCAAAAAATAATCCACAGCCTTGATGAACGCGGGAATGTCTTAACCTGGAACAGTTTCTGGAAACACTTGACGATTTAAAATGGCGGGCATAGGAAACTGGAAACGAAAACTAGCAAAAGCCTCCAGTGGATGAAAAGGGAACTATATTAAATAAAACTTGCCTCTAGTGGTAGAAAATGGGAACTACAGAATATCAGACAATTTAATAGTAAACGCATAAATATAAGAACTATATAATATTGGACATTTAAATTAAACAATACACATTATTAGTATTATATATTACTACATTGGTGATTACTTTATTTTTAGATATTAAAGTAAATCGATGATAAAACACCATTGAATAATGCTTCTCTATTTTTTGTTGCAATATGACTGGTTACCGCCCATTTCTATGACCAGAACCACCTCCACTGTCCCTTTCAACAGAAGGGCTTGCAGTTCTTTCAGTAGTTTCTGCTCCTGCCAACGAAGAGGGGACGGAGGTCTCTTTGGGGGTCTCCTCACAAATGGGAGGCAGTAACTCCACTTGATCAATTGGAGGGCCCAGGCTTTCGAGGTTATTTCCTGCCATTTGCCCAAGAAGCCAGAGATTCTGCCTCCAACTGGCAAAGTATGTTGAGAGATCTCAAAGAGGCTTCTGAGGTCGCTGTGGAAGATGGCGATGCTGTTGAGTGCCTTGCTGCGACCCTACCTCTACCTGGGAACCTGCATTGCCCTTTTTGGCTTGGTGTGCTTGTGCCCCTCTGGGAAAGGTTGAGTACCTCCTGTAGCCCCTTCCTCTGGATCCGATAAAGTAGGGTTGTCGTGGGGGTTGCTGCTCATCGGCCTTGGGGCCAACGAGATGCTGCCCATTGAAGGCCATGTGGAGCAATTTTGCTTGGACATTAGGGGAAAACCCCAAGCCCCTCAGGTATGGCGACCTGCACAAAACCGTGGAAGTGCCTACAGCTCGACCTATGCAGTCAGCTGCGTTCAAACCTGCTTGGAGCACTTGGCAAGGCATCTCCTTTCCGTCAGCCACTATGTCCAGTTAACCAGCTTTGACTTGCCCTTCCGGGTGGTGGTCAGCTGCCTCTAAAATAGTACTCCAGAGAATCTGGAAGAACTTGGAGAAGGCACAGGAGGCATTTGCTGCCTTAAGGGACATACTTGTTGAGGCAAAGACATTCTTTGCTAAGGCATCAACCTTCTTCGATCCCTGTGGGTTGGAAGGTTTGGCCTGCACAACTAAGCCCTCTGGGTTTGGGTGGGATGTCAAAAATGGTAGGTCGCCTCTCGCTGGTTTATATTTTTTGGGAACTCTGCCCACTGGAGGTGTTGAGCATGGATGCTGCCACAAGGTGATAACCCGTTCGGCTATAGCCGCGTTAAACGGTAGAGCCTGTCCCATTTGAGACCCACGGTCGAGGAAAATGGTCAGGCCATACTGCGACACTTGGTTTGATTGGGCACCGAACCCCAAGGCCATGACTACCTTCTTGCACGCGTTGTGTTATTGTGAATTCAGGTTTTGCTTACAGGTTGAACTGCTAAAACGCCACATCCGGAGATGTGTCCAGCCCACTGGTATCATGGAGGCCCTCCGCTAGTTGGAGCAACCCCGCCTGGTTCACTATAAAATCGGGCAAGCAAAGGAAGGTTATCCACTGTCCCCCTAGAAAGGAGGACATGTCAGTGCCATTAAACACCACTGAGGCCCGAGGGAGTGGGGGTGGAGGGGCAGATTTCACAGATCTATGTAATCACTACACCTCCCGTAATGCTGGTGACATAAATGTCGACTTCCATTACGGCGCAGTGCAGTGATCAGATAGAGCACCCTGCCTGCATCCCCCGGCCCGCATTGCCCTATCCGCCACCACTTACCTTTACGGCGGCACACTTGTGTGCGCCACCAACTCCCCACTATCCCTGCAGCGTCAGTTCCTCCCACTTACGTGGGTCTGACTGATTTTGCAGAGTCCTTTATCTTTTTTTGTTTTACTGATTTTACTTTCTTGTCCCCCCCTCGCTTATCACATCGGTATGTGGCGGACACTCACGCAACCCCAGACTCCCATTACAGCAACCAGGGAGAGCGAGGGACACCCCCGCTTTGCTTGGTCGCAATAATGGGAGTCGGAATTTGTTCAAATCTAAACTGCGCAGTAAATTTGCAGTTGTCATTTTAAAGTCTGATTAATGGTATGTTTCCGATTTCACTCTAAACATGCAGCAGCAACCTCAGACATCAGAATTTGTTTGCTTGTCCTAGACAATAAATTATGTCACACAGCTATTGAGGGCCATTCCCACCTCTAAGTGAGGTAGCACACTTATTCAAGATAGCCCGCCAACAACTATTTTTTCAAATGTAAAATCACAATTTTGGTTTCTGTAATTTCAAGTATGTTAATTTATTGTGGGAATATAATGGGCTTTCACATCATGCTTAATAAAATAGTTACCTAGATCCAACAATAAATGATGGGTGATGTTGCTTGAACACAGATTCTCTCATCCACCAGGCCCTTCTCTTCCCTCCTATACTCCCCACCTTCCACCTGCCTCTGCCCTCAGATGTTACTACCTTCCACTCTCCCCTCTACTGCTACACTTTCAACACACTGGTACTACTCTTCTTTTACTACCACTTCCATTCTCACTACATTTACTCTCTGCTACTGTTCTCCCTGCTATTACTTCTCTACCTTCATACTTCCTTCTGTTGATTCCCACACTACTAGACCTTGCCTCCACCCTTCAATGTTACTATTCTGTCTGTCCTACTACTACCACTGCCTCAGCACTGCTAATGCTTTTCGTCAGTACCCTATCTTTTGTACTGCTACTCTCTCCTTCCCCAAACTCAGTGATGTGGTGCCCTGCTCACCCTTACACTACACTCAAAACTTCCCAACACTCACCCTGTTCCCACATCTCTTCTACATCACATCCCACTTCTTTCCTACACCCCTCTGCTAGCCTCACTCTCTCCTCACACTAACCAGTACTACACCACTCCCCAACTATCTCTCACATCATCTCTAGCTCTCTCACACACCTTCTATACAACCCCTCACTTTCTGCACTACACTATAAAACAACTGGTATCACTCTCTCACAATTACTTCCCCTTTGCTAAGCATACCACCAGTTCTCCAACACACTGCTCCTCAGTCCATCCTCTGCCTGTTCTCTCGGTCCACCACCAGCCTCTCCAGTGACCTCAACTGTACAAACCACACTGTCCTCCCCTGCTGCATGTTTTTATATGGTGGGGTTGGTGGCTCAGTGTCTTTGTCCCCTTCCCATTGGCTGCAGCACTCACCTGACTTCCTGCACCAATCAGTGTCTGTCTTTTTCACCAGACCCAGGTGAGAGGCTTTAAACCCCCTCCCTCTTTTGCAGCACATTTTCACAGACAGTTTGGCGTTATCCAGTCATGATTTGGATTTAAACGTTTTTCTGTAGCTGGGCTAAGATTACTCGCTGTTTTGATGCAATGAAGACTTGCGGTTCATCTAGGCTGTTCTGTTTCTCCCTTTTGTGGATTCTGATTCGGGTCTTCTCAGCAGCTCACAAGGGGATTCTGGAAGGTGCAGTTCTGAAATAGAAAAGAAAGAATGGTGGCCAAAAACTGACTTGGGAAATCCAGAATGGTAGCAGGGATGGGATTTGTGACAGATGCAGAATTTTCAGGGATTTGGGACCCCCAACTCTCACTTCACCAATCTGAGGCATTCTCCTGCCTCAGGTTGAGAAGGGTTCCAACCCCCCTGACATGGTCATGACCCTGACCCTTTCACAGTGCGATAACTAGTACAGCATGCATATTGGTACAGCAGGGATCAGTGATTCATTTAACCTGTTTGTACTTCGGAAACACTGTGTGCTGAATTGTCCAACTGATTAACCCTTCTTTATGCTCATACAGCATCACTAACTCTTCTGTAGTCACGCAAACCCTGTTAATGTTCTGGGCTCCGAAAGCAATCATGCTATGTGGACCGCCGGCCTGGTCCTGCTCGCATTGAAAAGGTTCCATCAGAATTTCACCCACTTTCCAAAGGTTGGGCGGCCTCCTTTGGATGTGGATATATTAGCCAACAGCATGCTGTGATTCTGTGCATAGGCAGCATGACATCGTAAAGGGCAACAGGTGTGTGCATCTTCAGTGACAATCTGCCACTACCCTAGGGCAAGATGAAGTGGTCTGGGAGAGGCCCACGTTTCCTCCTCCAAATATTGCATCACAGCATGGGATATGGCATCCAGGACCACCTTATCCACCACTCCTAGGCACAGGCAGGACACTTCGTAAAACAGTATTACTGGAATTCCTGCATCAAGCAATGATGTGAGAATACATTCTTGGATTTCTAATTGTTAAGCAAGAATCCATCACCCAGGCGTAGCATAGCGTGCATGGAATTGACGAAGCAATACAGCAACATGTGGAAATAATTCAAAAAGTACTTGAGAAACATCTAACAGATGACAAGTATAGATTTTTTCTGCTTGACCTACATGTGGAGGCACTTGGGAATAAAGCATACAGGAATAATTGGAAACATTTGGGTGCACTGGAAACAACAGAGGGCTTAGCCATATATCTGTGGAAATTTGTTCGTACCATTTGGGCATACTGTTGAAGGTCGAGATCTACCCAAAAACCTCTAGTTGATATGAAGCATGTGCGCCTGGTTCCCTGGAAATCAGTTAAGGACAAGGAGCGGTCACATCCCATTAGTCACTATTAGTACGCATAGGCTGTGTGAAAAGTTGCTGGCTATTTCTAAACGCAAAAAACAGCATGATGGGAGGGGGGGGTAATAACTCTATATACGTTGGTGGTTGAAAACGTGTGTACCGCAAAAAGATGATGTGAGTTGAGGCTCATGAATTTAAATGTACATTTGTGGGATTGTAGAACTGTCAGCTTCAGAGATGGCAGCCTGAAGGCTCAGCTCCCATCTTCCCCACACTCATAAACTTGTGAAACTGTAAGAATAAAAGGAGCTATTTCAACATGCAAAACACCAGAAGGGGAAATAAGGGGAGATTTTCAGCAAGGGAGAAAAAGATGATAGTAGCACTAAAGCATTGCACTGCGTCATAGCACAAAGATACACGACAGCAGAATGCGATTAGAACTATGGCCTACGAACTTGCAGGTGGGGTAGGATGGGAGGGTGATGAGGAATCTGTAAGGGGAGATTGTCAGCAAGGGAGAAAAAGATGACAAGATTTTGGAGATGCTCACTAAAGTCACTGCCGATATAGCTGAGATAAAAGCAAAACTCTTCAATTCAGAAAACAGCACCAGGAACTGGCATACAAAGCCAACACAATGGAGCAATAGATTGTTAGTAATGGTGCAGTTCTTCAGTGAAAAATCTGCCGGTAAGGGCCAGAACTACCGCCAAGTCAGGCCTGCTGGTAGTTCAGAAGGTGCTGGTAACCGTTGTTACCAGCACTTTTTACAGACCGCCAAACTTGTAATGAGGGCCTATAATTGCCCAAATTCCTTTGTGTGTTCCTGCCTTCATGGCAAAGGAAACTTGACGAAATATATAAAGTACTGAAAGGTTTGCCATGGGGTTACAGGATGAGACCCATTGTAGCAGATCTTATCAAAACAGTGTAAATAAAAAGTAGGGCAAATGGTGAGTTTGTTTTCCTGGATTTTAGGCATCATCATACTGCTTTAACATGTGCACATTTAGAGATAGGTCACAGGCTGACCCCAAGCACTAGAAACAGAAAGTGTGAAAATGAACTTTAGTCCATTCAGTATGGTGTATTTTACATATAGATAGCCCATCAGCTCTGTTATTAGCAATAGTTTCTCAATAGTGAGCACTTGCAAGTAATGCTTGGAAAGGGCATAATAACATAACTCCCTCTTTAATGCAGAGTAGTGGAGGAAATCCTGCCATGAAGCATATACATTTTGAAAAGCTGGTTTGCAGCCGCAATCCAGAAAATCAGTGAGGCTTGGAGACAACAAATTATGAACAAATTGCAGTTTTACAAGTTTAAATATAAACAAAGAACATGGAAGGCATAGACACCAACAACTTTGCCATGTATTGAATTATTCTGCGGGAATTACTTCTTATGAGTTTCTAGACCCTGCAATGTAATCAGAAGCTCCAATGTATAATTGTCATTCTTTGGGGAGGTTTTTGATTTAGTGGAGGAACAGACAAGGGCAGTTTTTTGTTAAAAGTTAGATGCAAGAATAGATGACAAATAGTGGCCTAGACTATGCAGCAGTCTGCTATGAGGAACATTGAGTTGCGTCTTCGTTGTGTGCATCCGAGACTTGTATGTAGGTCCTACTGGTCTCCGCTCAACACACATTGTCTAGGTCTGATGGACTCAAACCAATGTTGAAACTGTATGAGGGAGGTGTGTGCTTTTGTACGTATGTTTTGAAGTGACCCAAAAATTAGTGGGTGAGGTTTGCTGGAAAGGATTGATTTAGCACTAACTGAACACAGAACAAGAAGCCAGGCATGGTTCTGCTTTTACTACATAGAAATGTGTGTCTTTCTTACCATCACTGTTTGGTTGCACAGAGCGCTCATAGCTCTGAAAATTGAGATTTTAAGACTTGAAGTCTAGAAGCAGACCATAGGAAGACATAGCCCCCATTTTACCAGTGAAGTTTGAAAAGATGTTTTCTAAGAGAACGGCTTTATCATTTTGTGGTAAACTCTGAAAGCCTATGAATGATCTATGGGAATAGGTACTTTGCATACATTAACTTTCTTTGATCGGTCAGGGTGCAAATCAGTGGATGTCGAAATGTCTCCCCCCGTTTCCCAGACAGTTATCCTCAATTCTCCTTTAAAAAAAAATAAATAAGCAGAACTCTGAATAGGTACACTACTCTCGGTTCGTAATGAGTCTTCTGTTATTTGAAAGGTGTTAAATTTAGAATGAAAAAATGTATTGTCTGAGAACCTTACTTTAACAGTCACCGACTCTTGGGTGAGGGAGAAGATGTGATCAAGTGGCCATGTTGCCAACTGAGGAACCGGAAAGCAATGATCCAAGCTTCCATACTTGACCAAATTGAGTCATAAAGGGGAATGTCACTTCATCTAGCTGAACTTCAATGTATACATCTACCAAATAAAATAAATGCAGGTATAAAGAAATCATACAGAAAATATTAGACATAAGCAGGCATACAGCAAACACTGGTAAAGCCTGGAGCTTTTGCATATGAACTACTTAGGCTATGCAAGCCTCTTCACCAGACCCATTGAGGCCTCCTTCGCCAACAATTGAGCTCTTCTGCCAAAGCTATTAGTTTTGCCAATGCATGATTCTACACCCCACAGTGCCCCCTCCCCAATCATTTAAACTTCCAGTCCTCCTTTGTTGAAATAAATAAATGACAATCTTTCATCCCATTTTACTTTTACATTCCCAACACTCCTCCCCTTGTTCACTATTCTCTATGACAATTGTGCATTTTTCTGCAGATTTCAAGGTGCTGCTTAGGGATTCATATTTAAAAGGAATTAGCACAACATTCCTTCAAATCATTCAAAACATTAAAAAAACAGCGCAAAATTTTGTTTCAGTAATTCAATAATTTATTCATCTAAAAAATGGTGTAAAAGTATATAACTCTCATTCACAAGTTTTATATGGAGGCTGCCATTTATTTAAAATTGTTTCTTCCTTTTTATCAAAGTCACTTTTTTTCTCTTTTAGTGTAATGTACCAGTGATATAGAATTAAAATGAACTTTGCCACTGTATTCTTTCAAATTCTCCACTTTATATAAAAATGAAACCCAATGCAAAATGCACTAGGAGAAAAAAAGAAAATAAAAAAGAGGAAAAACTCTGAGTCATCCAGAAATGTACAACTTTTACAGTTAAAAAAAGTTCAGAATTGAAAATATATACATATCAGCATGCCGGATGGACCATCTTTTAATGGACTGGCCCCTTAGTCCCACACCCTCTCCACATTTATCAAACATTTGTGGACAGTTCTGGTATTTACAGGATTTAAAACATTACAAATTTTCAACATGGTAGGAAATTTGAAGTTTCAATGCCTCCGGTCAGGTACACATTAAATAAAAAAACTCCTGCATGGAAGAATGCATATTTAATATGGCAACATTATAAAGTCTTTATCATGTTTAAGTACATAATATAACATTTGCCTCCTGTTAAATCTATCACAATTGTATTTTCATAAAAAGCTTATAAATAGGTCACTGGATATTTGTCTTAACTTAAAAAATTAAATAAAAAACATTGGTTGCTTCCTTGGCAGTGATCCAGTTGTTGCAATTGACATTACAAGCTGCCTCAACTGGGACCAGCGCCCCTCGTATTGTGTTTGTTTAGTACTCCCGTTTTACCCTGCAGATGAAACCAGGATGATAGACAATAGGAAGTACAAAACCTCATTGTTAGAAGTCCATATTGTTTTAAATGCAAGCATCACCAACTTGCTAAACACTGTCTCTCCACGATATTGCATCCCATTCCAGAAGAGTATTTTGAGTCAAATTCTAGATCTCTAGGCGAGTATGGACAAAGAATGACTAAGACTCGCAAGTCTTCAGCACTTTACAGATTCAAAATGCAAAGGTCCACTAACATATCTTACTTGGTTTTAGATTTGTTAAAAATAAAATTAAAAAAAAACCTCTTTTAGAAAGCCAGTGATCTCTCCTATCCCCTAGACTAAACAAACATATTGCTGCAATGTGCATATTGCAGTTGATTGTACTCTGTAAACTGGATACAAATGTTTATTTCATTGTGTACCCACAGGAGTATAACATCTCTCGGGAGTCCATTTTAACATCTTCTCTCAATAGTATTAAATGATTTTGAAAACAAAGTGAAACAAAAATCTGCTTGCAGTCAGCCTGTCTGATCAGTGGTCCCCAAAGGATGGATTCTTTATCTTGTGTTGCCCCCCTCCTCACAAACTGCTTGGTTATTTGTTATTTCTATTTTTATTGCCTGGGCACCAAACAGGACACCGGACTATGTTCACCAACAACCCTGCCATATTCTCATCTGTTAACTCAACAAGTGTAATTGGCTAACAGACGATGGCATGATGTGATGTCCGCAAACTATGTCAAAGTTGCCTTTTAACTGTCCATTGCATCACAAGTTGAAAATAAGATAGCAACGATTTCTTGTGCCATGGTGGTATAACCCCTTGTCTGACCAATAAGGTTGAAGCAAAATCACATGCCAGCTGCTAAAGGAATGGTTGTGCAAATCTGCCCAGTCTAAGAATGAAAATGGTTAGCCAAATAGAACTATACAAAGCACGCCATTACAAAACCAATGCTGGTAAACATTAGTTAAGCATGTCTTAACCATTATTCACATTTGTACTCAGTTTGATTTCATTTAAGCCAGATTTTAAAATAGTTCATTGCTTACTCAGATTTGATCCATCTGGGGAGGAACTTGATGCATGCAGGTTACATGTAGTTTGAGCAGCACTAATTGTATCTATAGCTCTTAAGAATAAGAAAAGTTCATCATATGCCTTTTCTGATATACATGCTGTAAACCATATAGAGCTATCTGAACAAACCATTGCATAGGATCTATAGAAACTCCGTTTATCAATATGGTTGAAATGGGTTAAGCTGCAATCAAAGTTCCACACTCCTCCAGCCCTCAAAGTGGTAAATTCTCTGTTCTCTTTCACCATCAAACAATGTGTTCAAGGCACACTTTTGTCTGTTAGGTGCCAACTGTTCCCTACTTGGTAGCATAGATCACAATGCATTTCTTTGTTGAAAGGCTAACATTTGTAGTAAACCGGAGATGAAAATGCTGATCTTATCCTAATAAAGGTTCACTTGCTTGTGTACAACCCCACGACTCTGCAAGATCATTCATGTTATAGGAGGTTCTGTCCCTTTTCTATTGGTTTGCGCCTGCAAACAATACCAGAAATGTTTCACAGATTACAAAGCAGACGTAAGCAAAGGGGCTTTGTGTGAAATTAGGAACAACCAAGGCACTAAGCAAAATAGCTTATAAAGGGCCACACATTGTCGATTTTCAGCATCTTTGGAGTGATCGACAAAAAGCACGGAAAAGGCTCAGATGCTCTCACGCACATTTCCCAAATAGTGACACGATTTAATTTAGTCTAATACTCGGGGAGTGGATGGAGACAACATTCCTTAATACCGTCAGGCAAGCTTGTCTCCTGAACATGCCAACAGAATGATTCAAGAGAGCATTCAGCAGCCTAATGTCTTACAATACGAATCACAACATCATGGGTATCATGGAAGAGCTAGCTCCAATTCTAGTAACGCCAATAACCCTACATAAATATTGTGTATATTTGCAATAGCAAAGCTTGCATGTGATCTTAGACAGAAAACTAAATGTCAGTTAACCTGCAATTCAACCTGAGGTACACAGCGGTATTCATGTATGAGGGCATTGTTGTGGGCCCTGAAGCAGTTTACATTTTTACAAAAATAAAAGCTGGCCATGGTGGTCCCCCTGCAAAGATGTGTTAATCGCGACTAGTAAAATCATCCACTTCAGAGGACTACTGTTGCAGGAGGGGTATTCTGTCCCTAGTCATTGCAGGTGTACTGTGAATCACAATGCAACGCTTACCTGCATAAGGAAAGGTATCAAAAACCCTGTCAAACAAAGACTTCAGTCGAACAGTTTTGAGGCAAAGTAAATTCTCTGAGAATTAGTCTGCAGCATTTCATAAAAAATTGCACAGTACACAACTTTGATGGAGTCGAATCAGGCAATATGTGTTTAGCTCAATTTGGGCTGGAAAAGGTTGTAAAATATGGACATAGACACAGTCTATTTAAATAGATCAGTGGAATAAAGGGGCCATATAGCGCCTGAACCATGCCCTCCCTTGTGCGTCAAGCAATGCTAAGCAACTGTGCTCCTTTTTTATTCTTGTTAGTTTCTGCTTGGTTACATGCTATATGGAACAAGTATACTGTGATTAAATATGCATGGCCTTGTGGTAAAAACACTAGCTACACAGATACAATGAAAATCAAGTGTTGCTTAGTGGGTGTAAATGCTGATGAAAATATTTTGTGCTCTACTCGACGACCCTTTCAGCTTAAGTTGGAAACAAAGAAAGTAAAGCTTAAAAGTCACATTTTTTCTTTAAAAATAAAACAGAATATTGACTTAGTGGGTCACTCATAATGCATAAAAAATAAGCACACATTCCGTTTCTGCCGGCAATCTCTTCCCTTGTACATTTGGTTTTCCTGCACATAATTCCAACACTTATCCAGTCACTGATTTGTGAAGTAAATCACTGTTCATTGCTTGATGGTGAAAGGAGGCAGTCATTTTCTGGTGGTCATTAAATCACCATGATAAGAAAGGGACATTTATGTGCCATGGTCTGCTTGTAATGTGGTAATTCTATGGTACAATTTAGTTCTGAGACATGATCCAATGGTTTCCCCAGATAACTTTTGCCAATTGACATCACGAGACATCATGAACTAAGGAAATCCAGAAGCAATGTTTTTGTGATGACACAGAAGAACCATGGTCAAGCAGCTGATGACCGAGCTCAAGCATAATGGGGCTAAAAGACAGCCATAGCCTTATGGCATCATAGCACAATAAAGTCGGGCTGGCGCTGCAAGCATCTAAAGAGAAAATAAATCATCACCTTTAGCAACCTACGGCATATTGAAACTTATTTGATGGGGTGTTTTGACAAAGGATCTTTAGTAGCATATCCCAGATGTGTTAGCAGAATGACCTCAGTACTCCATGACATCTACAACCGACTGTTTGGTTTTTCATACCTTTATGAGGCATGTGTTGGGATGTGAGTCCCAGATGCACAGGTAAATGCTGTACACTGGATGCAGCAGAAAAAAGTATGCATGTTTACGTCAATTCAATGCATGGAGAGATCACAATTTATTTTACCATAAGTTAAAAGCTGTTGCTGACCTCGACCAATCCTTCTACTATTACACCCTTGTTCACTTTGTGATATTCCTTAGATGGATCTCTGGCCTGCATCAAATATGCACCATATCAGGAGCAGGTAAAGTGCCTGGTAACATATGGACTCTAGCTTTCAATTAAAGTAGTTCACCTTAGTAAGAGCACTCGAACACGTTCCATGAAGAGGATGCATCTAAAATTCCATCTCCCACAATGGAGCCTACAAACAATGGTGATTTTAGCTTAGTTTTTCACACTTGGACTGTGAAACAATTTCTCTTTACCTAGAGCACCATGGTTCTGCCATGTGAAGGATTGCATTGGGAGTTCTTGTACCAATTACTAAAAGTTGGCCTACTTGGGAAGTGGCACCTACAATCCGTTTGTGGACAGTCAGAGGCTTGGATGTTCTATGAGATTTCAGATGTGTCCAGTAGTTGTACAACTTTCACCCGCTTCAATATTAATGCTGGCGTCTTCCATATAAATACGGAGGTCTACAGAGACTCGTCAAGCAACCTACATTTTGACCTTAATGAGTGCAAGGACCTCCTTTTGAAAGAAGATGGGGCGAAAAAGAATCTTTGCTCAAAAAACAGTTACTGCGTAAGGTTTTAGCTGTGTAAAGGAACTCTCATTTTTTTTCAACCATCAAAGGAGGATTGCAGATTTTAGATGTTTCCAAACGTTTCACTCCCACAACAAAACACTCGTAAGTGCAGTCCCTTAAAGTTACCCACTAATGAGCAATCGGATCCCTGGACAGCTGTGAATTTGACAGTTACTGCTTTTGTGTGTCAAACAAAGTCATGACAAAGACACACGATAAACCCCCAACACTCTGTAATGCAACAAGAGAGGTGCCTTATGCATAACATAATACTTATCCCACATTTTGTGTACAAAGGCTTATCTACCACAGTGTATCACCTTTTAACTTTCCCACCAAATTATCCTGACACCGTTTTCAGGCTGTGTTCATCCAGAAAATAGTTTCTGGTCGAAACCACGGTTCGATCCACACAACCTGGAACATGCCATTCTCGCCCCCTTTTACAGCAGTAATAGATTGCTACCAAGCAACTTTACTACTTTTCTACAATGTGACGGCTCATTTATTCAGGGCTTGCTTTATCGTCGTCCTTAAACGAGTGTAGCGAAGTAGCCTTACTCCCTTTTAGTATAGGGGAAAGCCTTGGGATTTCTCTGTTCCTATGCGTCATCTTAGTTCTTTAGGGAACACAATGAAAACATTCCCATACATAATCCATACTTCATATTAAATATAGCTCTCTGAATTCTTCGGGGTCGGTTTGCATTGATAATAAATAATAAAACATGTAAATAATTATTAAAAACAGTCTTCCGGTTTTAAGAGTAGTAAGGAGAGGTAACATCAGCTCAATGAGCTCCACTGGCGATGGAGAACAAGGAGGTGGGAGATTTGTACACACCAGAGTTTATCCTCCAATTTACAGGAGTCATGCAGCTTCTATCTTAGGACGACAAAATACACTGCAGACCCCTGTAAGCAGTTGTGAACAGAGCCTCATTGTGAAGGAGGAGGCATTGTCCCATTTTTGCTGTATGCACATCAAGCTCCCTACCCAACAACCACCCAGAGCCCTGCATTTAACAGGAAAAGCAGTTTGCTCCAATGTAGGCATCCCTATTCCATCACTTCCTTCTTATTCCTCTCAGGCTTTGGACCTGGCTCGTGGCGCTGTCTGCTGGCTCTGCCTGAGCCCTATCTTCGGTGGCAACAGCCACCCAGGTGCGTTTGATGGCTAATGGGCATCTAGTTGCCGTACCGAAAAGTCCATTCTTCTTTATCTCAAAGACCCAACACAGCACGCAAGCTCTTCCTTTCTTGAACCTGCAGAAAAGAATGCCTTGTTGGTAGACCGCAATCCTCGCCGCACTTGGGCGAGCCTCTGCAGACTGAGTCGTGCTTCTCTAGCCAGAAAGAAGAAGGCATTCTTCAAGTGAAGAGCATGTAATGTTTTCCCTCGTTAAAGAATGCTCATGATGGCATTGTACATCTGGGTAAGCACCATGAAGTGGATTGGCAGGCAGGAGCTACGGTCCTGGGAGGCAGGGTTGGAGGTCAACCAGGATAGAGCGTTGTACTGCTCTAGCACAAACCTGTTGGGAAAAATATGGTAAATATTAGGACACAGTTTAGAAGTTTCTTACATTATTTAATTGCTAAATTAGAACGTCACCCTCAGCACTGCACCGCCATCAAGCAATTTAATGAACGATGAATAATGAGCAATGATACTAACAAACATAGCAAGACTGCTGAAGACAGACTCAAATGTAGCAAGACACAACCAATAATAGATGAGACAGATGTCAGATGAGACAGACCCATTTCAAAATCAATCAAGGTGATAGAAATCTGGCACATATATTAAAGAATATTCCAGGTGTTGAGAGCTGGATGTAAAGGTCGTCTGTTGCTTAGTGAGACAGACAGGGCTTGAACTAATAAGAAACCTCCACTGGATGAGTATTTTGGGCCATATACCAGTGATGCAAGGAGTATATCTTGGGGTCAACTCTTGACTGACCCGTCCTGTCCTCCTTCAATTATACTGACAGATCAGTTATGGTCGAACTAAAACACCTAAAGGTACTGCGGTCAATCCTGTCCTTTACCCCGAAAATAAAAATAAGTTACTCACCGTAGTGACTAGAGTACTCATAGTCCCCTTTCCTCCATCCTTGTGGGCATCCCCCAACATGGGGACAGTACCGGAACCTTTGGCAGTGAAAAACTGAGCTTCCCCTTTAAATTTAGTATAGTGCGCTGGGGCGTTGCCTCTGGCATGGTAACGCCCTGCCGAGGCCCCACCCTCCGGCGCCTCACCCGAGTCCCCTTTGAAACACATTGGATGCTTAGATACCTGGCTACTCTTAGTACATATTAGCTCTTGGCATACTAGCGGGGGAAGGCAAGTGGGACATATGGAGGAAAGGGGACTATGGACTAGGAGTACTCTAGTCACTACAGTGAGTAACTTTAATTTCTCATAAATCCTGTCCCCCTTCCCCCATCTTTGTGGGTGATTCCACTGAATAAGAACATAGGGTGGAGCTGTGACAACCGGCCTTATATCTAGGATGAAGAGAGAAGGTTCTTCAGAACCGCCTGACCAAACTCTGCATCACGTCTGGAGCTGGTGTTCAGCGAGTAGTGCCTAAAGAAGGCCAACGAGGGGCCCAAGTAGCCGCCTTGCTGATGACATCTCAAAAAGCAGGTCTCTGAAACGCAACGGATGTGGCCTTAGCTCTGATGGCATGCACACGAAACCCCTCAAGGACAGGTCTGCCCATAGCCGTGTACACTTCCGAAATGGCCTGAAACAACCAACAGGCGATGGACGCATGCGAGCCAGAGGAGGAGGCCCCAAATGTCACGAACAATGCCTCGGACTTCCTGAACTATTTTGTCCAAGAGAGATAAAACCTGAGAACCCTCTTGAGGGCCCTCTCTGTCTCTAACTGTGGGTTTGGAAAGAACACCAGCCCGCAGATCCCTTCATTCAGATGGAACGAAAAGACCACATTGGGCAAGAAGTTTGGGTGACTATGCAAGATGACGTTGTTGCAAAACGCGGTGAAGGGCTTGGACGAAAAAACCTGCAGCTCACTAACCCTGCGCACAGAGGCGAGAGCCACCAATAAAACCGTTTTTACCATCACCAAGCAGAACCGCATTGAGGTACCAGACCGGATGAGGCCTATGCACCGGATAAAAATGCCTAGACAACCCCTTAAGATGGGACTTAACCACGGGGTTGGCTGCCAAAAACATGCTCAGGGGAATTCTTGTAAGCCCCAATGTCCGCCAAATACATGTGGCAAGCATCCACCTGAACTCCATAGAGAGCCAGGTGTGCTGAAAAGGCCAGCACATCATCCAGAGGACAGGTGACAGGGTCCAGACCTTTGTCACGCGTCAAATGGCAAAACAGGCCATTTGCTCTTATACTGGGACAGAGTCGAGGGCCTCCTGGCCTGCTGAATGATGTCCCAGTTGTCATCTGAAAATTGAGCAGGCTGAAGCCTCAGCTGATCAGGAACCAGGCCGCCAAGGCTAGAATGGCTGGGTCTGGATGTTCCACTGCCCCACCCTGCTGTGTCAGGAAACCCCTGCTGGGGATCGGATGATGGAAGGGTCCCCGGCATCACAACTGCAGCAGATCCAAAAACCAGTGTCACAAAGGCCAGTGGGGGGCAACCAGGATGAGACTGCAGCCCATGGAGGCCAGAACTTGCAGAGGGTCTGTTGGAGCAGAGGGTTGGCCGGGAACGCATAACACATGCAGCCATGGCAACAGATCTGGAAGGTGCATTCCAGTGACCACTGGCCTGCCCACGAGGCAAACTGGGGGCACTTTGCATTCAGAGGAGATGTGAACAAGTCCATGTCCGCGAACCCCCAACGCTAGGACAGGAGCAAAAAGGAGTTGTTGTGCAACTCTCACTCGTAGATGTTGAACCCCAAGTGACTCAGCTGATCTACTTCTGCACTGCTGTCTCCCCAGCAGGTGGACTGCCAAAATCCAAATCCCCTCTGTCAGGGCCCATTCCCAGATCGAAACCGCCTCCACACAGAGGAGAGGGTTTGGGGGGGTGAACAGGTGCCACCCTGCTTGTTCAGGTAAAACATTGTAGTAGAATTGTCTGTTCTGAACAGAAGCGACTAGTCCCTGATGAGGGACAAAAATGCCCTGAGGGCCAGGCCCATTGGCCTGAGCTCAACCAAATTGATAAGTAGGTAGGCTTCCATCCTGGACCATGCTCCATCAATCGCATAGCCCTCCAGAATAGTCCCCCAATCCAAAAGAGAGGATTCATTTGTCACCACCAGGGTAGGCTCCGGTCAGGTGAAGGGGGCTCCCAATGAAACATTGCCATCCATCAGCCACCAGCGAAGGTCGGGCAGAAGGAGCAGCGGTATAGGGATCCTGTCCGACTGAGACCCTGTCACCTGATCCCAATTGGCCGCCAGGTGGAGCTGGAGGCGCCTCATCTTGAGGGTGGCGTGCTGTACAGTGAGCATGCAGGAGGCAATCAGGCCCAGTATGCACTGTATTCACCATGCCGTGGTGGTGGTCTTGTGGGCCAGAAAGTGTGCCACCGCCTTGAAGAGGGACAGAAGCCTTTCAGGCATAGGAAACACCTGCTGAGCGGTAGTGTTCCAAACCACCCCTAGGAAGACCTGTTCCTGAGATGGGCACAACTGTGACTTCCTCCGGCTGAGGGGAAAACCCCAGCTGATGAAGGATATCTGCCAGTCTCTGGCAGGACTGCCCCCCCCCCCACTTCGGGTGACCCCGCCCTCACCAGCCAGTCCAAATAAGGGTACAGATGATGGCCCTCCAAGCTGGAAGTTCTGAAAGGAAGTCGGCTATTTCCCGCCAAAGCCTCTGGTTAACGGCTGACAGCATGGCATCCGCGTTGGATTGACGAAGATGCAGTGAAGCGTTGGTCATAAAGCTTCTTCCTCTACGTCTCCAAGATCTCCTCCTTGCCTAGCAGCGCCGAGGAGGAGGTGGCCGAGGACGACTGGGGCTTTGAGTACAGTGACGCTGCAACAATCATCGAAGAGTGCAGTTGAGGGTGGACCAAATGCAAGAGTGGATCCCCCTCAATTTGCCCATACGTGGCGTCCAGATGCCGACTGACATGCTGGGCTCAGTGGGGTGTGAGCGACCCCTTTTTGGCCAAGCCGACAACGTCCTTCTGCATCGGGATTCCCGTTCTAGCCATGGGGCGTAGAGTGAGGACCTCGGCAAGTACCCCTGTCTCTGGTTGTTTGACTTCAGGTTGAGGAAAGCCCAAGTACTCTGACAGACCTGTGAGTCGTTCATGGAAGGCCTTGGCTGACGATGCTGTGTCGAGGTCTTCTTCCTCATCTGTGTCCACCAGGGCATCCGGCTGGTCCGGAGCGGGTGGAGGAGTGCTGGATGCCGAGGGCTGAGGTGTGTAGACTGGAGCCAGAGACTGCAGCAGAGGCTGGTACAGAACTGCCTGAACTGTGGGAGTCAGTGGACCCGGTATCTAAGGAGCTGGCATGGGCAGCAGGCGTTGCACCGGGATCTGCGGCGCTAGAGCCATAGGAGGGATGACTATAGGTGCAGGCGGAGGGAGCATGTCCCTGATCACATCCTTAAGGATGGCCCCCATATGAGGAGATCTCATGAGTGAGGAACTTTTCAAAGAACCTGTCTTCGCAGGCCGTTGGGGTGGCAGGTGATGTTGACGGGGTAGCGGGCGGCTGCTGGGGTTGGTGCATACTCTGTCTAGCTGGTTGCGGGGTAAATCTGCCCTGGGATACTGATGGATAAGCTGTAGGCCATATACCTGGTTGACACAGTCCCACCTTGTAACTCGTTCTCCCACCTGCTCCGCTCCCCGGGCGGTATGGGACAAGCGGCCATCTTGTCGAGCTGCATGCCACGTGCCGAGGTTGTGGTGCTTAACTCACTGGGCCTGGCCTCCTCCAGGACTCTTGGTGATGGAGCATGAGATCTACCCTGCACCTCAAGCCGAGGTCTGGTAGGCCTGTCGCTCTCAGCCGTATCGCTGCCAGTGCTGCGTGCAGGCGCCCCCTCGGACATGTTGCAGGTACAAGGGCGTAGCCCCCTCGGGTGTACACCCGTTAAAAGAACCTTGCGGTCCATCAGCACTGTCTCCGGTAGGATCTACAGACCCATCGGCTGCTAGCTGAACTAGCCTCGGTACCCATGCTGGTGTGAGAAGCTGAGAGGTTACTCCCGCCAGGGCATTTCCTTGGGAAGGAGTCGACCTTGAGGGTTGCGCTGGAAAAGAGAGGCCCTCCCTTGGGCCTTGACTTATGTCTGACAAAGTCCTTTAAGTCCTCTGAAGGCGACTTCTCGAAGAGCTCCCTCCAACTAGCTAGTCTGTTCTACAGAGCATGTGATGAAAGTGCGTTGCAGGGATCGGAGGCAGGGAAGGAACAAGTTACTTACCTGTAACTGTTGTTCTCCAGCATGGGTCTGGCATGGATTCACATGCTCATGAATATTCCCCGTCGTCAGGCTGGGAATCCTCGGTAAAGAAAAAAACAGTATCAGTTTCGTTTCTGATCTGTCTTTCGTAGTAATAACCAATCACTGGTCTCTGCGTCATACTGACCACAGCCAATGACTGCCCTCTACCTAAGCACCGCCTCTGGCAGCCATCTTCAGATTTGGAAGCACGTGAAGTGGCAGTATGACCAAGTGAAGAGCCGCAGAGGGGTAGGCGGAGGGTTCGCATGTGAATCCATGCCAGACCCATGCAGGAGAACAACAGTTACAGGTAAGTAACTTGTTCCTTCTCCAGCATGGGGTCTGGCATGGATTCACATGCTCTTGAATAAAGAATACATAGCAGTACACACATGCACAACCACGGGAGGTGGCAAAGGCTCAACATTAAGCATTACATCAAACTCAACATTAAGCATCTTACCTCCTCACCGGGCTCACCTCAGGCGAACAGGTTGCGCAGCACTGCTTGGCCGACCCTGGACTCCTCCCTGGAATCCCGATCGACGCAGTAGAATTTCGTGAAGGTGTGCGTCGACCTCCACGTAGCAGCCCTGCATGTCCAGCAGGGGCACACCAGAAAGGAACGCTGTGGTAGCTGCGATCGCTCTGGTGGAATGGGCTCTCGGACGGGAGATCGCAGCAAGATGAATCTTTATGGACGTGTGTGCCAGTCCAGCTTTGGCCAGCGGCAGTACTTGGGGAGCCGTAATCCGTAGAGGGTTAATCTTCTGTGCGTGGCACCAGACAGAGAACCTCTTCCATTTGTGTCCGTAGCATTTCAGAGTCGAGGACGCCCTGGCCTTTGCAAGAACCTCTCTGCAGTCGGCCGGTATGTCGTATCCTCCAAACTCTAGCGCTGCCGGAGCCAGGCCTGCAAGTTCAGCGATTTCGGGTCATGGTGGAGGATGGCGCCTCCTTCCCTGGAGAGTAGATCCGCGTCCACCGGCAGCTTGATTGACGGGGACGCTGACAAGTCCAGAAGGTCCGGGAACCATATCTGCCTCGGCCACGCAGGTGCGACGAGGATCATCCTGCACCGTGACCTCTTGAGCTGGTTGATGAGCCGGATCAGCAGTGGCAATGGAGGGAACGCGTAAAGGAACAGGCCCTCCCAGGGGAACGAGAAAGCATCGCCCATGCTCCTTGGCTGGGGAAACCTGCTGGCGAACCTCCGGCACTTGGAGTTCGTCGCCGTCGCGAACAGGTCAATCTGGGGTGTGCCCCACCGTCGGAAGAGGCGATCCACTAGATCCTGCCGTAGTTCCCACTCGTGGCACGAGCGCAGCTCCCTGCTGAGTGAGTCGGCGATGGTGTTTTTTATCCCTGCCAGATGAAACGGCACCAGAAATATCCTTTGGGCGACGGCCCAATGCCACAGGTCCTGCGCCTCCCTGGACAGTGCTGGGGACCTGGTTCCGCCCTGTTTCCTGATGTAAAACATGGTGGTGGTGTTGTCGGTGAAGATCCTCACCACCTTGCCCTTGAGGGACGGAAGGAAGGACCTGAGGGCCCAAAACACTGCACGGAGCTCCAGGACGTTGATATGTAGTGATTTCTCCGTCGGGAGCCAAAGGCCTCTTGCGTGCAGATTTTCGGTGTGCGCTCCCCACCCTTCCAGGGAGGCATCCGTGGTCACTGTCTCCTGGTGGGCTGGGGTCTGGAAGTCCATGCCCGCCGTCAGATGCGCGCGGGTGCCCCACCACCGGATTGCTCGTCGGAAACTCTCGTCGAGTGTGATCCTTTCCTCGAAGCTGCCCGTCGTTTGGATCCAACGCGCGTCCAGGAACTCTTGCAACGGGCGCATCCGGAGCCTGCACAGGGGAATGAGGTAGATGCAGGAAGACATCATTCCGAGGAGGGACTTGATGGACCTCACCTTGGCCGCGTCGGCCACCAACATCTGTTGTACCTTGCCCAGGATGGCCCTGGTCCTCTCCTCCGACGGGGAGGCCAGAAGGGACACTGTGTCGAGCCTCGCTCCCAGAAACAGTGCGTCTTGCACGGGTACCAGGTGGGATTTGGCGTAGTTCACGGAGAATCCCAGGTCCGTGAGAAGCTGGACGGTCCTTGCCGTGTGGTCCACGGCGAGCTCCCTCGTCTTGGCTCGGATGAGCCAGTCGTCCAGGTAGGGGTAGACGTGGATCCCCTCTCGGCGCAGCTGCGCCGCCACCGGTGCAAGGCACTTGGTGAAAACCCTGGGTGCCGTCCGAAGGGGAGGGCTTTGAACTGGTAGTGACGCCCTTGGACAACAAACCTGAGAAATTTTCGGTGCCCCCTTAGGATGGGAATATGGAAGTAGGCATCCTCCAAATCCAACGACGACAGGAAGTCTCCTTCCTCCAGCTGACCCAGGACGTGCTGGAGGGTGACCATCCGGAACTTCTGAGCCTTGATGAACTTGTTCAGACGTCGCAGGTCTAGGATGGGGCGCCATCCTCCCGTCTTCTTCTTCACGAGGAAGTATCTCGAGTAGACTCCGGAGCCCCGAAGCCTCTTTGGGACGAGTTCGATGGCGCCCTTCCTGAGCATCGCCTTTACCTCCAGGAGAAGCTGCGGGACGTGAAGCTCTTTCCTGGCCATGGGGGGGACGCGCGGGCACCTTCTTTGAAACTCGAGCGCGTGGCCCCGGGCTAAGGCGTCCAACACCCAACGGTCGGTGGAGATGGACTCCCACACGCTGACGAAGCTCCCACCGGGGTGCTTCGGTGGGGGCCCGACCCGACGGCCGGTTCAATCCTGTTTCGACGAGGCTTTGCCGCCTTGACCTCCTTGGCGACGACGGCGGGGTCCGCCCGACTTGCCTCGTCCCCTATAGGCCTCCTGAGACGACGAGCGGGCCGCTTGACGATAGGTGGAGAAACCGCCGCCGGAACCTTTGGAGGCGCCCTTGCCTCCTCTGCTCCGAAAGGGCGGCTGTCGTCGTTGCAGAACCCCAAGGGCCCGGGCCGTCTCTGTGTCCGCTTTAATGGCCTGAAGGGAATCGTCCACTGTATTCCCAAACAGGTTGTTCCCATCGAACGGCATGTCCAGGACTCTGGTCTGTACGTCTTGACGGAAGTCCGTAGCCTTGAGCCATCCACGCCGCCTAAGGCACACGCCGTTGCCCAACTGGCGAAATCCCGTATCGGCGATGTCCGTCGCAATAGTGATGGCGTGGTCCGACGCCACCTCACCTTCCTGTAGGATCTCCAGGGCATCCGCCCTCTTGTCGTCCGGTAGGAAGTCCAGCAGAGGAGCCAGTTTGTACCATAGCTCCCTGTCGTAGCGGGCCACGATAGCCAAGGCGTTGGCCGCCTTAATCGTCGTCGTTTCAGACGAGATGACCCTGCGTCCCATAGAGTCCAATTTCTTTCCCTCGCCGTCCGGCGGGGAAGTCGATGTGGAGGCCGCACCCCCCCCCCGCTTTCTTCCTGGCCGCCGCAGAGACGACGGAGTCCGGGGTAGGCTGCGCCCGGAGGCACAGGGGGGCCGCGTCCGGGACCCGGTACTTCTTTTCGTACCGGTCTCTTCTCGCTGGCGTCGCGGAAGGGTTCTTGAGGAGGGCGAGGCCCTCATCCCAAATGTCGTCCAGTAAAGGCACCGCGAGGACCGTCTTCCTCTTGGCCTCGCGCCGTTGATAAAGGAATCCTTCCTTTTTCTTCTCCTCAGGGCAGAGTTGGAAAAGATCGGATGCCCTGGCGATCATGGAGTGGAACGATCCAATCTCGTCGGGCGGAGAAGCCCTAGTGGGAGGTGAGGACGGAAGATCCTCGTCGTAGACCTCGTCGTCCGTACCCGTCGCGGCCGTGTCAGTCCCTGTATCATCCCCTCGAGTTGTGGACGGGGAGGAGGGCTGGACGGGGCGCGACGGCTGAAAAGGAGGTGGAGGGTGAATCCTTCTTTTCTTGGGAGGAGGAACGCCAGAAGGTCCCGGTTCTGGGTCCCCCGACGGGAGTGGTTCCTCCGCTGGCAACGGTAGTCTCGTCCTTATCTCCGTGCATAAGGACTGTATAGCCAACAAAATGGCCGCCGAGTTGTCTTGCGGCGCTGGCAGAGGGGAATCCGACGGGCGATCAGGGGCCCCGTCGGCGCCCTCGGCGATGTAGTCACCTGCGTCGGGATCCATCCCGACGGGCCGGTCTTCTTCCACGCCGAGGCCGTGGCTTAAGACCTCGATCAGCTCTTCCTCCGAGGTCGAAGCCGAGTCTACGACACACTGCCCCCCCTTTTTCTTCTCCGCTGGAGATTTCACGGGGGTCCTATCGATGGGCATAAAAGAGGACTCCCTCCGAGGTGGCAGGGAGACTCTGAGCCCCAAGGTCGCCACCACTGGCGCAGCCTCCACAGTCTGAGCCAGGGCCGCCGCGACAGTCTCGATACAGGCCTTGGCCGGATGGATTAAGGCCTTCACCACCTTAGGTGCGCTCACCGCCTTATCCTTGAGGGGGGGGGGGGCACTGCCTCGCTCCCCCTCCGATGGGGCCTTCAAGCTCGACCGGGGCCTTTCCAGGAGCTTCGACGGGTGCTCGGCCTTCCTCTTACCCAACCCAGAGCGTTGGCTCGTGGTTGATGGTACCGGGGAGGGTGCGCCCTGCCTGGCGCCCGTAGAGCCCGACCGTTCGGCGCTCCTGGTGCCAGCGGACTCGCGGTGCTTGGCCTTGTGTTGGACCCCCGTCGCCGGGGCGTCCTCAAAGGTCTTAGAAGACCGCTCAGATTTCTTCCTCTTCTTCTCGTCGGACGGGCTCTTCCCTTCCAGCCAGTTGGTGAGACGTTGATGGCGGTCCTTCATGGTCCGCTCCGACATGTTGCCGCAAAACGCAAGTCCTTCTCCACGTGCGTCTTGTCCTCATGTAAGCAGTAAAGACAAAAGGAGTGTTCGTCCTCCTTAAAGACGTTCTGCAGCTGGCATCCAGGGCAGACCCTGAACAGCTTTCCGGGCGTCAAGCTTCCCTTCTCCTGGGCCATGTCCGGGACGGGCCCGAGAAAACTTCTGGAGTCCTCCAAAAGCGTAGCTCGACGAAATCTTCACCCTTGAGGGGCGCAGACGAATCCGACACGGGTCCCCGTTGATCGGATGGAGAGTCGGTGGAGCTTGAGGCTCTTTTGACCGAAAAAAACAAAGTTTTTGAGAAAAATGTGAAAAAAATAGCACTAACGCTCGAGAGCAGTAGCACGAGGATCCCAACACATGAACGTGCGGTAAAAATCTGAAGATGGCTGCCAGAGGCAGGGCTTAGGTAGAGGGCAGTCATTGGCTGTGGTCAGTATGATGCAGAGACCAGTGATTGGTTATTACTACGAAAGACAGATCAGAAACGAAACTGGAGGATTCCCAGCCTGACGACGGGGACTATTCATGAGCATGTGAATCCATGCCAGACCCCATGCTGGAGAAGGGTCCCTCGCAGGCTGGACACCCACCTGCTGAAGCCCGCTGAAGTCGACACGTGCCGGGGAAGAGCGTGGCGCCAGAGGACCGAGAACCCGATTGATAAAAGTAGACAAAAAGACAGAAGAAATTATCTGGGGAAGAGTGCATGGTATTACATGGCCGAAGCCAAACCCAGGAGCGCTGGTGAAATCGGACCGTTCCAGTCGATGCAGAAAAGGGGACTGAGGAATGATGCTGGTGGACGGAGTCAGGGGACGCATGCTCCCAAGGCTGCACCCCTGCGCGCCTCTAAATTTAAAGGGGAAGACTTTTTTTGGGAAAAAGGTTCTGTCTCCCGTCCCTAGCGGGGGACGCCCATACAGTATGGAGGAAAGGTGACAGGAAGTAGGGGTAATAGTGGTATTGAACCATGCAGACACTAGCATGGTGCTAGATTGTTCAACAGAGGGGAGGTCCAATGACCAGCGTTGCCAACTGAACATGTCTTTTCTTATAGATGCTGACTGCAATGAATACGACCAAAATAAGATAGTGTATTATGGAGAAGATAACTGGTGCTAAACAATGTATATTTTCATCTTCTGGGATGCTTTGAAAGCAACCAATAAGGGGTGTAATAGGATTATTTTACACAAATAAAATGTGGGCTGCAGAAGGGGGGGGGGCTTTTGAGAAGTTGCTGAGAGAGGCAGAACAAGATAACTGTGGACCACTGGACATAAAAAGGGAGGAAGTGCTAAAGGCCAAGCAAAAAGTAGATAACTGGCAGGGCAGGCTATTTTCTATTCTAGACAGGCATACTGGGTATTTGGGAACGCTTGTTGGCCAGTAGGCTAAAGAATCTTCATACAAAGGAAATATAGTAGGGAGAGTCCCTTAAAGCAATATGTGGATTGGGACATTCAGAAAAAAAAAATATATATATATATATACACCAACAGTATCCACTATGCTGGAGCAAAATGTAAAATGAGTTTAGTTAATTTTAACTTGTGTGTATCCAAAATCAGATATCACAATTATTTTGAGCCTCTATACATCCTGAAAACAGTCCTTATTGTTAAAACAAATTTAATAAAGCATTTTTCATTACAATACAAATATTATTGACATATTGAGTTGGAATGGACATTACTAATAGGAAAGGACATTACTAATTAGAGAAAAAAGCAAGAAACCCAAAAATATGATGACAAACAATTGTGGAGTAAAAGTACAACAATGAACCGAAAAGCCTGGTTACAGAAGTGCAATGTTCAAATCTTGAAATAAACACAAAAGGTCAAATAACATTGAGAGAATAGACAAATGATAAGCAGTTAATACATCCGACTTTGGTCATAATTAGTCAAACCAAAAAAGAAAGAAAGAGGATACCGCGGCCTTTATTAGTATCCCAAGTTACGCAGTCCCATAAATGCAGGTCTGCCGACGTGTTTGTGTTATGAGGGATGTCCAAAAAACAAAAATGGACTCAAACAGGACTTAGTTCAAATAGGACCTTCCTATCCAATGCAGAATTTAAATTACAAGGGGTCCCAGTGAACTTTTAAAAGGTTTTGGGTAGGCTAAAGAAAGCAGAGGAAAACAGACTACTCATATGTCCCGCCCCCTTTCCTCCATCCTTGTGGGTGATTCCACCGAACAAGAACATAGGGTGGAGCTGTGACAACCTGCCTCATATCTAGTATTAAGCAAAAAAGTTCTTCAGAACCATCTGACCAAACTCTGCCGTGACCCTGGTGCTGGTGTCCAGCGAGTAGTGCCAACAAAAGGCTGACGCAGTGGCCCATTAGCCGCCTTGCTGATGACATCCCAAGAAGCATGTCTCTGAAAGGCGCCGGCCGTGGCCTCAGCTCTGACTGCATGGGCATGAATCCCCTCAGGAAAAGGGTTGCCCATGGCCGTGTATGCCTTCGAAATGACCTGAACCCAAAAGAGATTTTCGCATCTACCTGCGCAGGAGAACACGCAAGAACCATCATAAACGAATCCCTCTCCTCAGGAATTTGAATTTTTCCTGATGCGTTCAAAACTGCTCATGTCAACCCTCTTCTAAAAACACTTTCACTCGACCCTCTGGAGCCCAAACACCAGGTTCCTTGCCAAACTCATTGACCAACCGCCAACTCCCAACTCAATGCCTTTGTCGAAGCAAACAATCTCTTAGACCCCACACAATCAGGTTTCAGAGCCCGCCACGACTCGCCTCAGGCCTCAAGCCAGTCTGGGTGTTCTTGGGTACCGCAAAAATCCTGGAATAGTAACCGAAGCCCCTGTCTACAAGAGAAACCAGTTCCATCGCCTGCTTCTCCAAGAGTGAAAGGACCTCCTGTAAAAGAGTCAGGGACCCGATCTGACAAAGAGGAGGAGAGGATGGTAGAGGCAAAGGAAGAGAAAGACCGAACCCTGTGGAGACTATGGATAGGATCCACAGGCTTCTGAAAAGACGCCTCCATGTGTCCTGGAATAGAGCCAAACGGCCCCCACAGGCGAGCTGTGTTTGAGCTTAGAGCCCCTTAGGAACGTGCACGTGATGGATGGGTTCACACAGAATAACTCCTCATCCAAAAAACCGAACCAACTCAGGAAGATGGCAAAGTACTGTTTTATTAATAATTATCTAAAACAGGGAGTTACAACGAACATAAACAGACGTACGCCCGATTTATCTCAACCATCTTTTCATAAAAGCATGGTTATATATCCAAAATATGTCAGAGGTAACGTCATACTACGTGGCAAATAATGAAAAACCTACTGAGAATCGGGATTGGCTTAAGGGGAACATCTAAGTATATTATCTATAGGAACTAGGATTGTAATTGGCTGACCCCTGTAAGGTGGACAACATATGCCTACCTCTAAAATATGTAATCTTCAGAAACATTAGGTACACGGTTTCTCATTGGTTTTCAAACAATAAGGTCCTTCGTTATATGGACCACTACAATTGGTTGGCACACTTGTGCAATGTCTGGAACATTCAGTTCACTTAGCAGCATGTAAGCCCAGACCCAAGGAGATGGGGCCTGACTCTACCTCCCCATCTAAATAGCCCAGCATCTCTCATCACCCAAGCATTCTGCCATGAATATTGTCTTTGAACTTGGCCTTGCAAAGTATCCTTGTCTCTGGAAATACATGGGAGTGCGGGTACTCAATATTGTGTTCTAGGACACTAAGTTCGAACTCAATTTTCATCCTTGGCTCACATGACAAGAGACCACAATTTGGACCATTTTGCAGGTTTTAAATGTCTTAAATGATTTAAACTTGGCACTCTTGGTTTTCTTTCTTTGGACCTTAACAAGAGATGATTCATCCTTGCACGTTCACTCCTTTTCAGAATAGATAACCGACCTTGGCTGCTTTAGTCTTGACTTCAGGCCAAAGAACCTCACCATGCGGCTCCACAATTCAGCTGATTCTTGCTGCAACACAATTTTCCCTTTCCTCTTCATGGGTCTTGGTTTACAAAAATTCATGATACCGATGTCCAGCCCCTGTACAATGGCGGATTCGCCTGCATTCTATTCACTACATTGAGCCAGCGTCTATGATAACTCAGTCTACCTTGCGTTTCAGCGTCTATACATATATATTGAATGGTTGATTCTCTACAGCACTTTGTGCATGGTTAATCTTTTTCATATTGAAGAGTTCTCCTGATTCTTTACTTCGTCATTAGTTTCTGTAAGATCCATACATCCTCTTCAGCCAGCATCCTGAAACATTGTTCATGCTCTCTTAGGACGTCACAGGCTTCTTTCTTTAATCTGTTTTCATATTCCTTCAGGGAATTCCTCCCTCAAATTGTTGTTCCTTCAGGGATTCATTCGATAGGGTTGTCTCAATGGGTATTTTCTTTCGAACATACGTTGCAGTATTGGCAAAACTGCTTGTGTCAAACATGGCATGATCTCAGGTTTCCAACATATGGGAAGTAGGGGGGGCGAGGTTTCCTACAGAGGCGTGCAGCTGCTCCTCTACATGTTCCTCAACCTGGACGTCGCTGCTTCTTGGCGTCAGAGGCAGGGCAGAGGAGGGCAAGCGGAAAAACCTGTGCAATGTCTTCTGCCGCTTCCTCCTGTTGTCGTTGGGTGACCTATCAGGCCTCCAGATACCGTGGTCTCAGAACCCCTTGAAGCCAGAGACAGCGCACGGTTTGAACTAGGTTCTACCCTGGTATTGAGGAAAGGATTTCTGACCTGGTTTTGTCAGGATGTCCAAAAACGTTGACCCCCCCAAGGCACAGCCCTCTGCTGGCTCTGTCAATGTGGGCTACCCAAGATTCCAAGAGGTCCTGCCAATGGCCCGGGAGGCTTGAATGACCGAAGGGAGGTCGGGCAGAAATTCTCCAAGCTTCTACCACAGCTTCTGGTTAGCCACAGCCAAGAGGGCATCCGCTTTGGCCTGCTGCAGATGCAGTGCTGAGATGGAGTAAAAGCGCTTTCCCAAGGACTTAAGGACCTTGGGAAGCGATTGGAGGTAGCTCCCGTGGAGGACGATGAAGATGGTTTAGAATACAATGAGGCCGCAGCCACCACAGAGGAATGGGGCTGTGGGTAGGAGGCCAGGAGGAATACCCCCCCCGTCCGTCAGTTTAAGCCTCCTGTCCAACTTCTTTTTCATCTGGCCGTTGGCCCTGGGCTTCTCCCAGACCGTCCACACCACCTGCAGGACATCCTTCTGGAGGGGAACGCCAGACCGGATCGTGGTGCATTTGCCGAAGACCTCTGCTAGCAGTCCCGAATCCTGGGGCTTCCTCAGGAAGAGGGACCCCAAAAACACTGCCAGGCCCTGAAGGTGGTCATGAAAGGCCTTAACGGAGGCCGAGGGTTCATTGTCCTGGGTGTCATCGCCCCCCCCCCCCAGCCCCCCAATCCCCTTTTTTAAAGGGTGAGGGGAATCCGGGCCCTGGGACACAGGTGCCGGCAGAGTCCGCCCCCCCCCAAAGGTCCAGTGCTGCAGACAGGTTCAACAGCTGTTGAGGGGCAGGTGATGGTGGTACCGGAGGAAGTGGGGGGTAGAACAACCAGTGGGGCCTGAACCAGAGGAGGGGCCGGCACAGGGAGCTCAGGATGAACGGGCAGAGTACCCAGAGGAAGGGGACGAGGCGCCATCACCTGCGGGATGACCTTCACAATATCCCTGAGCCCCTTCATCAGAGGGGAACGCGTGAGGAGGAGGAAGTGCTCGAAGAAGCATCCCTCACAAGCCACCTGATCCCTAGGGGCCCATCCCTCCGAGGCACTGGGCCTCTGCTCCTGGTCAAAGCGCTGAGGTGCCTGGTGCATGTTGTCAGATTCTGGGGAAACCTCCCCCCTTCCTTCCTCCTCACCTTCAAAGGAGTTCTCCTCCAGATCCCCCTTCCTTCTGCGAGATGTCTTAAGTTGAAGATGCACTTTCTTCTCTTTCTTTCGCAGCAAATGAGGTCTTTGTCAGCGGGAAGCCACACTATCGGTAGGAAGAACCCCAACAGCCTGGATTCCCCCGAATCGAGCCTCGATAAACAGGGAAAAGCCTCCTGGCAGAAAAACCCTGAATTCCCTCGACGGTTGGAATGGCTTGTAGAGGAAGAGGCTCAGATGACGTGAAGAGGACCGTGAACTGCAGGTGACAGAGAATGTTGAAGCAGGAATCCAACGTACTGCACTAGGAGGAGCGCGGCATAGAGTGAAGCAGAGTCGACCGTGGAAGGTTGCAGCCAGCAGAAGGGAGGAGCATGACCTCCGTGGCAAGCAGTGACGAGTATGGACCGCACAGGTAAGACGTAAGAATCGGGAGATCCCGACTAGACAGAGCAGAGCACAGAGAGGGAGAAAACACAAAAGGGATGAAAAAGCAAATAGGGAAAGAAACAGGGAGCGAGAACCACGAAATGAAGGGGTGAAATATAACAGCAAGAAAGGGCAGAACAGAGTAAAGTGCCAATCCTAAGAGTAGGATGGTAAAAAGCACTGGGTGGGCACCCGAGCAACAAACGGGAAAAGCAGCTGAGAAAAGAATCAGTGACCGGAGCGAAGCGCACAGAGAAACTGAGGTGCAACGCACCGCGTCACAGACTCTGTGACCCTAAGTCCGGCTGGTGGCGGCCATCTTGGAACAACTAGACTGGTAACAATTGGCATAAAACATGATGGAACTGTTTAATGGCGCCGCCAAAGATTCCACATCTTCCACGAATGCATGAGAGGTGTAGCCATACGGCTGTGATGGGTGGATGTAGACCTGAGGGGACCAAAAACCTGCACCGTAGGATCTGCTGTCGCTTCCAGAGGGAAGGGGGCTGGGATAATCCTGAGCAGCCCATTCGGTGGGCGAATGCACTGGCAGGCTTTGAGCTGTATCCAAGATGGCCACCTGCCTGGCAGGCTCTGCCATGTGCCGCTCTGCCATTTTGAAGCCTTGACGGTGGAGGGTCGTGAAGGACTTGAGCCAAGAGAGGTCTCAGACATGAGATGATAAAGCTTGAGACTTGCACCCGAAGCAGACGCTTTGACCAGAGAGATCCCCGTGGTAGGTGCTGAGCCCCGAGTCGGCCGCCCGGTAGTCTTAACACCTTGATTCATGACCTCGGAGAGAGCTCCGGTAGGCTGGCAGCTTGGCACCTGTGCTGGTAGCTGTGCTAGATCTAGCTGAGGACAGACTCTTGGAGGTGGTACTCAACGATTCCTTCCCCCCGCGGTAGAAAACGAGCCTGATTGTCCTTCCGAGGACAGCCTTGTAGGGCTCCTGAGACCTTCAGCTTGGGAGTCGGTAGCCTGGAAGGCCTCAAGTCTGTGCCAGACCACCCGAAAGAGCCCCCAGGCCCCTCTGCTCTGGAGTCAGAAGCCTTAGAGGCCTTGGGCCTGCCAGAACCTGAATCGGAGGAACCCTGATATTACATTACATTGCATTTATAATGCGCGCTATAGACCAGGAGGCATGAAGGCGCGGACAAGTTGTACATAAAAAACAAAGGGACATTCAGATATAGAAATATCTGAATCAGGAATATTGAGTAGTCTAGCTGAAGAGGCTGTTATGGTTACCGTAGAAAGCTCAGGTTAGTCGAGATCTTCAGAAAACAGCAGAGTTCTTAGGTCTTTTTTGAAGGGTTGAAGGGAGATATGGCTGTGCATATATTCCGGCAGTTTATTCCACATATTAGGAGCTTTTAAAAAGAAAGTTTCATTTTCGGCCTTTGCTGTTTTGCACCTAGGTTGCACTAAAAGATTTTGCTTCCCAGACCTCAATACTCTGGTGTTGGTTTTATCCTTTATGTAACACTGCAGATATGGAGGCATGATTTGTAGTTCGCATGTAAATGTTATAACCAGGACTCTAAATGTAATCCTCGATTTGATGGTATCCAGTGAAGCGAGCGCCTGGCGTTTGATGCATGATCTTGCCTAGTTACTCCAAGAAGGAACAAGTTACTTACCTGTAACTGTTGTTCTCCAGCATGGGTCTGGCATGGATTCACATGCTCATGAATATTCCCCGTCGTCAGGCCGGGAATCCTCGGTATAGAAAGAAATCAGTATCAGTTTCGTTTCTGATCTGTCTTTCTTAGTAGTAACCAATCACTGGTCTCTGGGTCATACTGCCCCCAGCCAATGACTGCTCTCTCCCTAAGCCCCGCCCCTGGCAGCCATCCTCAGATTTGGTAGCACGTAAAGTGGCAGTATGACCAAGTGAAGAGCCGCAGAGGGGTAGGTGTGAGGGTTCGCATGTGAATCCATGACAGACCCATGCTGGAGAACAACAGTTACAGGTAAGTAACTTGTTCCTTCTCCAGCATGGGGTCTGGCACAGATTCACATGCTCATGAATAAGAGAATACATAGCAGTACACACATGCACAACCACGGGAGGTGGCAACAGGCTCAACATTAAGCAATACAACAACTCAACATTAAGCAACTCTTACCTCCACACCAGGCTCACCTTAGGCGAACAGGTTGCGCAGCACTGCTTGGCCGACCCTGGATTCCTCCCTGGAGTCCCGATCGACGCAGTAGAATCTTGTGAAGGTGTGCGTCGACCTCCACGTCGCAGCCCTGCAGATGTCTAGCAGGGGCACACTAGACAGGAATGCCGTGGTAGCAGCAATCGCTCTGGTCGCATGGGATCTCGGACGGCCGGGCAGCGGTCGGTTTGCCAACCGGTGACAGTGCATGATGCAGCCGGAGAGCCATCTGGAAATGGAAGTCTTCGAGAGAGCCCTCCCTTGATTCACAGTCCCAAAGTTCACAAACAGCTGTGATGTCTTCCGAAAACTCTTCGTGCGGTCCACGTAGAACTTTAGCGCTCTAGCTACATCCAGCGAGTGCAAAGTCCTCTTGGCCGGCGACGGGAAGAAAACTGGCAACACCAAGGGCTCGTTGAGGTGGAAGTCCGACGGCACCTTGGGCATAAAGGAGGGGTGCGTCCTCAGCACCACCCTCGTGTCATGAAAAGTCAAGTATGGAGGCTTGCAAGATAGGGCCTGGATCTCTCCCACTCGTCGTGCGGAGGTGATGGCCACGAGGAAAGCTGTCTTCCATGACAGGAACTTCAGAGGCGCTGAATGCATAGGCTCGAATGGGGCCCCCATGAGCCTGGTCAGCACCACATTAAGCTCCCACGCCGGGGCAGGAGCCTTCATCGGCGGGAATGATCGAATAGTCCCTTCATGAATTCTTTCACCAGGCGATGAGACCACAAGGACGCCCGTCCCGTAGTTCTGGTATATCGGGAGATTGCAGCCAGATGTGTTTTGATGGAGGCGTGAGCCAGTCCAGCTTTGGCCAGTGACAGTAGGTATGGCAGTACTTGAGGGGCCGTAATCCGCAGAGGGTTAATCTTCTGTGCACGGCACCAGACAGAGAACCTCTTCCATTGATGTCCGTAGCACTTGAGAGTTGAGGACGCCCTGGCCATTGCAAGAACCTCTCTGCAGTCGGCCGGGATGTCGTACCCTCCAAACTCTAGTGCTGCAGGAGCCAGGCCTGCAAGTTCAGCGACTCTGGGTTGTGGTGAAGAATGGCGCCTCCTTCTCTGGAGAGAAGGTCTGCTTCCGTCGGCAGCTTGCCTGGTGTGGACGTTGACAAGTCCAGAAGGTCCGGGAACCAGATCTGTCTCGGCCACGCCGGTGCGACGAGGATCATCCTGCACCGGGACCTCTTGAGCTGGTTGATGAGCCGGAGCAGCAACGGCAGCGGAGGGAATGCATAAAGAAATAGGCCGTCCCACGGAAACGAGAAAGCATCGCCCATGCTCCTCGGCTGGGGGAACCTGCGGGCGAACCTCCGGCACTTGGAATTCATCGCCGTCGCGAAGAGATCGATTTGGGGTTCGCCCCATCGTCGGAAGAGTCGATCCACTTGATCCTGGCGTAGTTCCCACTCGTGGCACGAGCGCAGCTCCCTGCTGAGTGAGTCGGCGATCGTGTTTTTTATTCCTGCCAGATGAAGAGGCACCAGAAACATCCGTTGGGCGACGGCCCAGTGCCACAGATCCTGGGCTTCCTTGGATAGGGCCGGGGACCTGGTTCCGCCCTGCTTCCGAATGTAGAACATCGTGGTGGTGTTGTCGGTGAAGATCCTCACCACCTTGCCCTTGAGGGACGGAAGAAAGGACCTGAGGGCCCAGAACACTGCGTGGAGCTCCAAAATGTTGATGTGGAGTGACTTCTCCTGCGGGAGCCAAAGGCCTCTCGCGTGAAGATCTCCAGAGTGTGCTCCCCAACCTTCCAGGGAGGCGTCCGTCATCACCGTCACCTGGTGAGCTGGGATCTGAAAGTTCGTGCCCGCCGACAGATGGGAGCGGGTACCCCACCACCGGATCGCCTGACGGAACGTCTCGTTGAGAGGGATCCTGTCCTCGAAGCTGCCCGTCGACTGGACCCAGCGGGCGTCGAGGAACTCTTGTAAGGGACGCATCCGAAGCCTGCAAAGGCGCACCAGATAAATGCAGGAGGACATCATCCCGAGGAGGGACTTGATAGATCTTACCTTGGCCATGTCCGTGGCCAGCAGACGCTGCACCTTGCCCAGAATGGTCCTGGTGCATTCCTCCGACGGTGAGGCCAGCCGCGCCACTGTGTAGAGCTTGGCTCCCAGAAACAGGGCGACTTGCGACGGAACCAGGTGGGATTTTGGAAAGATGGAGCATCCCAGGTCCATGAGCAGCTGGACAGTCTTCGCAGTGTGCTCCACGGCGAGCTCCCTCGTCCTTGCCCGGATGAGCCAGTCGTCCAGGTAGGGGTAGATGTGGATCCCCTGTAGGCGCAGCCGCCACCGGTGCGAGGCACTTGGTGAACACCCTGGGTGCCGACTTCAATCCGAACGGGAGGGCCTTGAACTGGTAGTGCCGCCCTTGGACCACAAACCTGAGGAACTTTCGGTGTCTTTTTAGAATGGGGATGTGGAAGTACGCATCCTCCAAGTCCAACGACGACAGGAAATCGCCCCCCTCCAGCTGTCCCTAAGGCACAAGGGGGCAGCGTCGGGGACCCGGTACTACTTCTCGGATCAGTCCCTCTTTGCTGGCGCCGTGGCAGGGTTCTTGAGGAGGGCGAGCCCCTCATCCCAGATGGCATCAAGAAGCGGTACGGCGAGGACCGTCTTCCTTTTAGCCTCGCGCCATTGGTAAAGGAACCCTTCTTTCTTCTCTTCTGGGCAGAGCTGAAAAAGCTTGGATGCCCTGGAAATCATGGCATGAAAGGATCCAATCTCGTCGGGCGGTGATGCCCGAGCAGGGGGCAACGGGGGACACGTCCCATCGTCGCCTGTGTCGTCATCTGTACCTGTCGTAGCCGTGTCCGTGCCTGTATCATCCCCGTGGGTAGTATACCGGGGGGAAGGCAGAGCAGGCCGCAGAGGTGGGAGAGGTGGCGTAGGATGCGTCGTCCTCCTCTTATGCGGTGGGCTTTCCGAAGGTCCTGGCTCTGGTTCCCCCGTCGGGTCTGGCTCAGGTACCTCCGTCGGGGGAAGGGGCAACCTTGTCCTCATCTCCGAGCATAAGGACTGAATCGCTGACAAAATGGCTGCCTAAGTGTCCTGCAGCGCCGGAAACGACAGACGCGAGGGCTCTTGAGGAGCCTTGTCAGCGACACCGTCGCTCTCGTCGTCGGGATCCCTCCTGATGGGCTGGACCTCTTCCACGACTTCGATGAGCTCTTCAGAGGTCGTGTCCGTATCCACGATGGCCACCAGCCCCTCCCCCACCTTTTCCAAAAAGGACTTCGTGGGGGTCTTCTCAATGGGCCTGAAAGACTCCCCCCTCCGCGGTGGCAGGGAGACTCTGGGTCCTGAGGGCGCCTCCACTGGTGTAGCCTCCACAGGCTGAGCCAGGGCCGCAGCGACATCCTCAATCGAGGTCTTCGCAGGGTGAATTAAGGCCATCGTCACCTTCTGGAAGCCTGGGGCCTTCACCTTGGGGGGAGGGTCCGATCCTCGCTCCCCCTCTGCCGGAATCTTCAAGATCGACCGGGGCCTCTCCAGAAGCTTCGCCGGGTTCTCGGAACTTCCTCTTACCCGAGCCGGAGCGTTGGCTCGTGGTTGATGGCGCCGGGGAGGATGTGCCCTGCCTGGCAGCCAAGGAGCCCGACCGTTGGGCGCTCCCGGTGCCTGCGGTGCTTAGCCTTTTGTTGGGCCCCTGTCGCCGGGGCGCCCTCACAGGACTTAGAAGACCGCTCGGACTTCTTTTTCTTCTCGCCCGACGGGCTCTTCTCTTCCAGCCAGTTGGCGATCCTTCATGGTCCGCTCCGACATGTTCCCACAAAACGCACAGTCCTTCTCCTTGTGCGTCTTGTCCTCATGTGGACAGTAGAGGCATAACGAATGCTCGTCCTCCTTGAAAACATTCTGAAGCTGGCATCCAGGGCAGGTCCTGAACAGCTTCCCGGGCGTCGAGCTTCCTTTCTCCTGGGCCATGTCTTGGAACTTCTGGAATCCTCCAAAAGCGTAACTCGACGAAAACTTCACTCTTGAGGGGCGTAGAAAACTCTGAAACGGATACCCATTGATCGGATGTAGAAACGGTGGAGCTTGAGGGTCTATTTAACCGAAAAAATTTGAAAAATCTCCTGAAAAGCACGAAAACGCAGCAAAAGCTCAAGAGCTACAGCACGAGGACTCCCAACACTTGAACGTGCAGTAAAAATCTCAGGATGGCTGCCAGGGGCGGGGCTTAGGGAGAGGGCAGTCATTCGCTGGGGGCAGTATGACCCAGAGACCAGTGATTGGTTACTAAGAAAGAGATCAGAAACGAAACTGATACTGATTTTTTTTCTATACCGAGAATTCCCGGCCTGATGATGGGGAATATTCATGAGCATGTGAATCCATGCCAGACCCCATGCTGGAGAACTAATCTGACTGCCCAGTTCTATACCACTTGCAACCTATGCAATTATTGCTGGCTAATGCCCAGCAGTAGGCTGCAGCAATAATCAATTTTAGCTCCAATTATTGCTCGAGCAATAGTTTCCGCACTTTTCTGGGAGATCATAGGTCTCAAGTGCGACAACAATTTAACATAATTGACTGATCCGGAGACAACTGTTGTAGCGTGTGCCTGCATGTTTAATGTCTGGTCTAGAGTCAATCTGAAAATTTCTGTGTTAGATAGGGGCGATATAATATCTCCCAATTTAAACTTGCCTACAATCATAAGTTCTGTCTTGCTCCGGTTAAGGGCAAGGTAGTTGTCCAGCATCCACTTTTCAATTAGTGAAAAAATTCTATTCACTTCTTGCTCATCCTTCTCGTGGTGCCCAGTTAGGGGGATAACACATTGAGTGTCTGCATAGTTTGAAAACACAACCCCCCTCCTCTTCTAACAAAGAAGGGGGCCATGAAGAGATTATATAGACACAGCGAGGTGCTGGCGCCTTGTGGGACGCCACATAATATAGGTAATGGTGTTGCTTCAGATGTGTGGGAACCCAGGGGAAGGAATCACTGCGCTGTGGGGCCGTGCTGAACAGAGTGCCTACCTTGTCTTGACGAGAGGTCCCGGAGACAAAGTCCATAATGTGGGGTGGAGGAGAAGCGTGGAAGATCTCTCTTCCACGACAACCGATTCTTCAATGGCCTGTGACTGAGAGCGTAGCAGGCCGAACATAAGTCCTAGCGGTGGTCAGGCCCCAAGCACTCAAGACAGAGTGCATGGGGGTCCCAGACCGAGGATGAACAGTCGACATGCGGCGGGGGAGGCGAGGCACCGAAGGGAAGTTAAATAAGAATTGACAAAAACAAACAGGGAGTAATCAGAAAGCTAAAAAAGTATCTCCGCTGGCTGCCAGGTCCAACACCCTCTGTGCTGAAAAAGGGACTGAGGTGAGGAGCGGAGGGCAGGGCCTCGGCAGGGCGTTCCCAGGCTAAGGCCATGCCATGCACGCTATACTAAATTTAAAGGGGAAGCTCAATTGTTCACTGCCAAAGGTTCTGGTACTGTTCCCATGTTGGGGGATGCCCACAAGGATGGAGGAAAGGGAACGGGGCATATGAGTATGAAGGAATACAAGCTCTTGCTAGCAGACCTGTGCTGGACATGCTAGAACAAAACAGGCACAACACCCTGCGCATGTTCTGGGAATTTGGCGGGATTGCTCAATACTGGGACAAATTCCTACAATAAATCGAATTAGTAGCATCGTTTGAACAGCTACATACCCCAGCACTTTGTGTATTAGGTCTCTTCTTATCAGACGTGCACCTCCCTTATGAAACCATGTATTGGATATACAGGGCAATCATAATGGCGTAAAAACAAGTCCTTAAGAAATGGAAGTACAGTGACAAGCCAAAATATGAAGAATGGTTAAAGGGATAATTCTGTTGGTGAGGGAGAAAGTATCCTTTGACGAAGACATGTTAATTTGGGACCTTTTTACTGAACTTTATGTGCGACATTTGACTATTTAGTTGATGTTGCCCTTACAAGGTCCTCCTGCTCAACTTAGCTCATTGTTTAGTCCTCTCCTCCCACATTCAATTCTGAAATCCTGCAGCCCATCCCCTCCACTATTAACAAATCTGCAAAACAGATTGTGCTCCTATTTGGTTACATTGCTGAGTGAGCTCCTGTAATTTGTCTGATGTTTGGTGCTCTCTAAGAACCAGACTGGGATTATCTCACATTTCCCTCTATTCTCTGTCAGCTTTCTTTCAGCAGCACAGTGGCGAGTGGTGATCCCATTGAAGGCTATGCCAAAGCCAAACTATCTCCTGCGTTAGTAGGCAAAAGGAGGAAAAAGAATACAGCCATTCTTTGAAATCTCTTCTCTCCACTGCATGCCTGACTGTAGTAAGCGCAAATGTAAAAGCAAATTTGTTGACCACCCTGTCAATCGCAGATGACATGCATTACTCACCGTAATCACATTTCTGATGATTTTATCTGCTTAGATTTATATGATATGATAGGTTATTTATAACGCGCTTAATACCCAGACGTTTTTAAGCGCGGATCCTGGGATCGAACCTGTGTTGCTCCGTGTCGTCTTGCTTCCAAGGCGATTACGTTGCCCCTGAGCTATCCTCCTGAGGATATGCGGATATAGTCTGACGTTACGTGGTAATCTCGGAGTATTGCATCTTTCTTTCGAAGATCGAAAGAGTCGTCGACCTGGGCGTGACTAACACCATCTCTAGCGTGACATGTAGTGTACCCAAAATCCCTCATGTGTCGAAGACGACGGGTTGTTTTTTTCTACCGTGAGGGAGCCTTAAAGTATGTGTGAGCAAGTACAGAAGAGAGAAGGTGTGGGTGCATGTGAATCTAGCGGATACAATCATCAGAAATGCGATTATGGTGAGTAATGCATGTCTTCTGATGCGTGTGAATCTGCTTAGAATCACATGCTGTGCATAGACCAGCGAGAAGTACCCAGAGATGGTGGTGGGATGTGTGAATGAACAGTAGAAAAGAGATGTCTTAGCACCGCTTGTCTCACCTGAGAATCAGATCTAGAGTGTGTATCTAGGCAGTAGTGTTGTGTAAACGTGGGTACAAAACTCCAGGTAGCTGCTTTAATGGAATCTAGAGGAACATTCGCAATTAATGCTATGGTAGCCCTTGTGCCCAGAGTATATGATATGATAGTTTATTTATATAGCGCCTATAACCAATGTGTTTCAAAGCGCTTCAAGGCAAGGGAGGGAACAAGGGAAAATACAACCACATTCTTACAGGCCATGAACAGTAAGGATGCGAAATTAACTATCGTACTCGGCCTGACGACATTTCAGGTAGTGCAAGAGATAAGACATAGATAAGGGAGGGGGACAGTGGGGAGGAAATGGAAACAGACAGGCGACTACCGTACTAGGCCTGACGATATTTCTGGTAGAGCCGGAGAAAAACAAAAGGTGAGGGAGAGGGGTGCAGAAAGGGAGGGGAGGAACAAAACAAGCGACTATCATACTAGGCCTGACGACATTTCAGATAGTGCCGGAGGGACGGTGGGGAGTTAAAAAACAGTAATGGGAGGGTGGAGGAAACAGACGAGGTTGCTATCATATTAGGTCCAGGGACAATTCTGATCGAGTAAGTGCATAGAATAAAGTAAGGGGAGGAGATAGGAAAAGGGGGAAGGGACAGGAGGAGAGAAAAGAGTAAGCAGTCAAAAAGAGTGGAGAAGCAAGAGTGGAGAGCGAATACAATTGCAGAAGTCAGTAGTAAAACAATGTTGCAAGCCAGGATACAAGATGAAGATGGGAACAGCATGATTCAGGGTCACCATGAGTACACGATGCAAAGGAAGTCCAGCATGAGAGTTGAGAAAGAGTGACGCACCGTGAATGAATCAAGTCCATACAAGTCAAATCCAGCATTGGCCACAAGACAGTGATGGTGAAGGAAGGCACCAGGTGGGCGGGGCTTGCTAAATGGTGAAAAAGAGCAGCAGGCAGGAAGGTACCAGGTGGGCGGGGCTTAGGCCAGATGACCTAGATCCACTTGCACCTGATCCCCATCTGTAGTGTGAGCTCTAGGCATGAAGGGTAGATCTCTCTTGGTAAGAGAAACAGTGTGATGCAGTTTACGATCCACTTGGAAATAGCTGACTTCGAGACAGGGTCCCCTTCTCTACCAGCTGCCACTCATACAAAGAACTGGTTTGTTTTCCTTAGTGGCGTTGTCTTCTCCAGATAGTAAATTAACGCTCTTCTTACATCCAGTGTGTGGAGGCTTTTTTCTGCCACCTTAGTGGGGTTTTGGAAAAGATGGGTAGTTCTATGGACTGGTTTACATGGAACTTTAAGATAAATTTGGGCGGGAAGCAGTGGTGTGTGCCCAAAACTACCTCGTCTTTGTCTAATCGTGACAAATGGGTGCCAAAGTGAAAGGGCCTGCAGTTCACCAACTCTCCTTATGGAGGTGATCACCACCAGGAAGGCGGTCTTGTAGGCGAGTGTCTTAAGGCTAGCCTTGTTCAATGGTTCAAATGGAGGTCCCATTAGTCTGGGATGGACCATATTCAGGTCCCATCCGGAGGTTGGGTTGGAGATGGGGGGATTAAGTCTCTTTACCCCCTCCATAAACGCTATAATTATAGGAATTTTCCACCACAAAGTCTTGCGTGGTGTATGCCGAAAGCGCGGCTAAGTGGACTTTTGCAGAATTGAAAACCAGTCCCAAATTTAACAGGTCAGTTAGGTACAGGATGATATCTTTAGGCGAACAATACATAGGATTGATGCCCTTGGTATCACACCAGATAACAAAGCACTTCCACTTGTTGGAGTAGCAATGTCTGGTGGTAGGTTTCCGTGCCTCTCTGAGTACGTCCATGCATCTCTGAGGGAGTTGAAGGTGCCCGAACTCTGACTTTAGGAGCCAGGCTGCTAAGCTAATTGTTTGGGGGCATGGATGTAGTGTCTCCGCTCGATCTTGAGACAGCATGTTCTACGGGCATGGCAGCTTCCTGGGAGGGGAGACTAAAATTGCCATGAGATGGGAGAACCAAGGCTTGCGGGCCCACCAGTATCATCATGACTGGTTCCTGGTGTATCTTGTGCACTAGTCTGCTGAGAAGTAGAATCGGGGGTGGGTGGGTAGACATTTCCTGTGCCATGTTACCCTGAGGCCGTTCCCCTTGGAGCGGTTCTGTGGGTATCTGGAGGTGTAATCTGGGCATTAGGCGTTTTCCAGAGTAACGAATAAGTCCATCTCTGGGAAGCCCCATTCTGAAAAGACGTTGAGTAAAATGTCCTCTTGTAGCCACCACTCGTGCGCTACGGGTAGGGGGGAAGTCTCTGCTGACTATGTCTACCAGGAGATTGAGTTCCCCTGGAACATGTTGTGAGAGGAGGAACATGTGTGTGAGTGCCCACCTCCAGATGTTCTGAGAGTTTGGACAACCCTAGAGAATGAGTGCCTCCTTGTTTGTTTAAGTAGTATATGGCCGTGGTGCTGTCCGTGAGGACTAGAACCGTCTTCCCTTCGAGGTGTGCCTGGAAAGCTTTCAGGGCTTTGAACACTGCCAGCAGTTCCATCAGGTTGATGTGATTGGATGCTACTGCTTGAGACCACACGCTGTGCGCCGTCTGTTGAAGAAGGTGAGTCCACCCCCCCCCCAGCCCATCAGACACGTCTGTGGTGAAAGTGGCTTCTACTGCGGGGGTGAAGGGTATCCCCTGCAGAAGGTTTTCCCTTTACCACCACTGCAGAGACTGAACGAGGGCTGCCGAGACAAACACTAGATCGTCCCACTGGCCGCTGGCCTGACACCACTGGCACGAGAGCCACTCTTGCATGGGGCGCATACGCAACGAATGCGAGGAACTAGGTAGATGCAGGAAGCCACCATCCCAATCAGTTGCATGGCTTTGACTGGCTACATAGCGAGGGATCTGGAACAGCATGTTTTGCACCCTGTCATTAGAGGAGAAAAGGAGTGTATTCAGTCCGAATTAGAGCCCACAGAAACTATTTAGTGTGGCTGGGGGGTTAAACTAGATTTCTTCTCTTTGCTAGAGAAACCTAGGCTGAAGAGGAGATCCAACGCCCTCTGGGTATTTGTCTGGCATGTTCCATACAAATTCCCTGTTATGAGCCTGTCTTCGAGGTAGGGATAGACTGGGATGGACTGCCTGTGCAGGGCTTGGTAAAAGAGATATAATTATTTATTTAAAACCACATCTAGAAAAACACACAGGCACAAATAGTAAGCAATTCAAAAACACGGTCACTAAAAGATATACACTCCCTTAAAAGAATATTAGACAAGTCTTAAGTAAAGCCCCACTTATTTTCAGACAGCGATGAGTGCTTAACGTAGATGGCACTCTAATAATTCGTTTTAAAAAGGGAGAGAAAAGCAGAGAATAAGTTGAAACAGATCCCAACACTTTTACCAGAACATAACGAGAGGAAGGCAAAGTAAAACCGTGAAGTTAGAGTTCAAGAGGCCGGGTCCACTTTCAGAGGATCCAAACGAAATGTGTCCAAAGTCACACGGTTGCAGTGCACAAAAGTCTTGTAAAGGTTCAAAAAGGAGTTGGACCAAAGAAAGGACCAGTTAGAGGGTCAAGGCGGCCAGCCCAGTCCAGAAGGTTAAGGAGTTATTATTACCTTGTTGCAATCTTTAGAAAGGGAGGCCTGGTGGACACGGTACCTTAAAGTGGTGAGAACGCTCCAGTGGGGGCAGTTGTTCCTGGCAGCGGATGCAAGTCGGTGCTTCGTCCGGGGGAAGAGAGGATCTCGTCGTGGAGGAAGACAGGAGTCCGTTGCACTGCCAGGGAAGAAACCAGCCACGGAGTTTCTCAGGTACAAGGAGCGGTCCGTTGATTCGCGGTTCAGTGGTGAGTGGCTATCCGGCTGTCAGGGTGCTTGGCACGGCAGTTCGACCACAAACCGGGCTGGGGTGCGAAGAAAGAAAGGTAAACTGGTTGTGCCCACCAGTCAGGGGAAGAAGCCTCTCCAGCCGGGAGACCTTCTCTGTCGTCGGGACGTAGTGAGTCGGTTCTGCAGCGCTCCACCGGTGGTGTCGTCGTGGTAGGTCGGCTCACCTTCTCCCTCGTCGGATTCTCAGGTCCTGTGGCGACTTCTGAAGTTCCAGTCCCCAAAGCCCTGCTTTTATGCAGAAAACCCCCATTCACTCAGCCTAGCTGTCACTCAAACATGCTAAGTGGTGAGCCGGCCGGCACTTGGGCCAATCACACAAGAGCGCGACTTGAGTTACCAAGGTAACTCATTCCAGGGTGCCTAAACCCCCTCCAGAGTGGCACCACTTTTGGAGGCTTCTGTGGACTTGGGTTGGAGTCACAGAAGAGAACACAAACGCCATTTTAGAATCGAGTCTTGGCAAAAAATACCAACCGGAGAATTAATATTAATTAAATAAGCCGGCGGTATGTTCGAGGCTATGAGAATTAAATAATTAAAGTTGGTAGCCTCGAACAATGGGAAAATCCCATAGGAAAATATTTGCGGTCGAATATAAAAAGTAGTTTCCACTGCCACCAGCCAAAACCCGATCAGGGGGGACGGAGACATGCCCCCTCGGCTAACAGACCCCGGGGCAATCGAATTGCCCTGACCAGTACGTCCACAATATGATGGTTTGTACTGGTTTCTGTTAATAATTTGGGACTAGCAAAGCCAATGGTGACTTTACATGCTTTGGGAGACAGTAGTCAGTCCCAGGGTATGGAGTCTATGGTGGGGTGTCACGATAACACCCCTGTGTTACTGCACGGAGGGTGCTGTGTAACACACATCGTAAAAACACATGAGACCCTATGGAGTAAAGGACCCCATAGCCCATAAAACACATTCACAGTCAAAGGAATACCATAAATCATGTCCAAGAGTGGGAGGAAAAGAGTCTCACTCTTGGCAGGAGAGAGAAAAAAAAAACTCCAGAAATCCAGCAAAGCTGCTGGGGGACTCACTAGGTTAGGAAATTCAGCCTAAAGAGAGAATTCTCCCTAACAAGGACGATCCATGCAGCCTATGGATTCCTCTGTAGGTTTGCAACCTCGCCCTGTACGCTTCTTGCGAGACATTTGTTGGTGATAGGATGGCCTGTATTCTTTGTTTGTCCTTGAGAACCTTCCCATACCGAACAGAGGAATGCCGTTGTTGCTGTAGGGCGCCCAGAGAGTGGGCAGCAACAGTATCAGCCTTTATGGCCTGCAGGGTTTCGTCCACTTTCTTTGCAAAAAGTCACATCAAACGGCATATCAACCGCTTTAGATTGCACCTCTGGTCTAAAGCTGGTTGCCATTAACCATCTCTTGCATCTTGGCACCCCTGTGTTTCCTATCTGGCAAAGACCAGTGTCTGCGATGACCAACGCAACTGTGGTGGCATGGTCTGAAATGACCTCTTCATGCAACAGCATCAACGATTCCTCCCCTCTTATCAGGTAGAAACTTCAAGATGGGACACATTTTGTACCACAAATCACTGTGATTACGGGAGAGGATTGCCAATGAGTTGCCCGTCTTGATGGTGGTAGTGGCCCTGGAAATAACCTTTTTGCTGAACATTTTCTGTTGTTTACCTTCCTTGTCAGACGGCACCATGTATGGCAGATCTCTTCCGAGCTGCTGGTGATACCACAAAGTCTGGACTTGGTTGGGTGCGCAGGCACTTCAGGGCTGTCAAACGACTGTATACTTCTTCTCCAGCCTGTCCCTTTTTAGGGGGAGCCGTGAAGGGATTTTTCTTTACAAGCAGCCCATCTTCGCAGATGCCTTCTAGCATAGGGTTTGCGACCACTGCCTTCCTAGAGGCTTCATATCTCTGGAACAGGAAACCTTCCATTAACTGTTCCTCCGGAATGAGGTCGAATAGCCTAGCTGCACGTGGTATGAGTGTGCAAGGAGCCTATCTACATCATGTGGTGAGTCACACAAAGGTAGGTCTGCTGGTTCACCATCAGCAGGGACCAGATCATCAAATTCATCACCAGTCAGTGAGGTCATTATCAGCCCCAGTGTCTGTGAGGTCGGTCACTAGGTACGGCCAAATGAGGAAACAGCAGAGGTGGCTGAGGAAGAATCAATTGTTCTCTTGACTGTAATGTTGAAGGGCTTCCTTACGTTGCGCTCCTTGCGGAGCCGGGGAAGAAGATGGTGGTGCAGTTCAGAGAGTAGTGTCTGCAATGCGGATAAGATACCAAGGGAAAACTCCCTGGTCGAAGGTGGTATACCCAAGGGGGCTGAATTGTACTGTTTGAGGTTAAACTGAAGGAATTGGATGAGGTATCGGGAGAATAGGGTCAGGATCTTAGCCAATCTCTGTGCTCAGAAAATAAAGCCTTCAGGGGCTAGTCATCTGAAATGTCACCTCCCTGCAGTTAACTGGGCAGGTGGTACTGCAGCAGGAGATAGAGTAATGAGTGGCTTGGCTTTCGTGGGGCGTTGCAGAAAAGATAGGGCTGGAGGCATGGCACTGTTCACACTAGCACCTCTTGGAAAAGTGGCAATCACAGGATTCTGCGATTGTGAGACTAACGGTGCTGAAGACTGCTTGGGCAGTAAAGAAATCTTCACCAACGTGGCTTGCTACCTGCGTTGAGGCAATCGTTGACAGGGCAGCCGTCGACGAAGGGTCTGATGATTTAGATGGTTTGTGACATGTCAACGGGGTCATCAACGAGGTTGCCCCGTGGCTCGTAGATGTGGACATCGACGCACACTGCTTCTCCAACGCGTGCGTTGATGATGGAGGCTTTGGTGTAGCCGTCGATGTAGTAGCTTTTGGTGTAGATGATGCAGTCACTGACGGGGTCATCGACCAGGTGGACGAAGTGGTCGGTGCTACAAGTGTCAACAAGGTGGTCGACAGGGGTGGGACAGCTGAAGTGTGTGCCTTGTGCCAGTTTTTCTTTTTTTCCCTAGGGAAGATCCTTCAAGCAACCACTTCCGTACACATAGTATTCCAGTATGTACAACTAGTCAGCACACTCTGTATGTACAATAAGCCAGCTGCCTGAAGCCCTACACACTTCTCTACACAAACTATTACAGTACTTCAACCAGTGGGCAAACTCTTGGGTGCATGGCCTCCACCCAAGAGTCTGCTAGCTGGCCCCAAACACCACAGCATAATACAGTCTATAGAAACATCCTCCTATCATCTACATTCCACTCCCCTTCCTTAAATAAGCCTGCCTGCAGTCACCACATAAGCTGGTCGCCTGAGGACCTATCCTACCCTAATGAAGCCTGCCTGCAATCACTATATAAGCTACTCGCCCGAGGACCTACCCATGAACTGCCGCAGTGTACTTGCAACCATTCACATTCCACTCCCCTACCCTAAACCACCTGCAGCCCTGTACACTACTCTACACATACTATTACAGTACTTCAACCAGTGGGCAAACTCTTGGGTGCATGGCCTACAGAATCTAGTAGCTGGCCACAAACACCACAGCATAATATAGCCTATACAAACATCCTCATATCATCTTCATTCCACTCCCCTTCCTTAATTAAACCTGCCTGTAGTCACCAGATAAGCTACTCGCCTGAGGACCTTTCCTACCCTAATGAAGCCTGCCTGCAGTCACCACATAAGCTGCTCGCCTGAGGACCTATCCTACCCTAATGAAGCCTGCCTGCAATCACTATATAAGCTACTTGCCTGAGGACCTACCCATGAACTGCCGCAGTGTATTTGCAACCATTCCCATTCCCCTCCCCTAAATCGCCTGCAGCCCTCTTCACTTCTCTAAACATAATATTACAGTACTTCAAAAAGTGGGCAGACTCTTGGGTGCATGGCCTATGACCCAAGAGTCTAGTAGCTGGCCACACGCACCACAGCATAATATAGCCTATATAACCATCCTCATATAATTTACATTCCACTCCCCTCCCCTACCCTACCGTAATGAAGCCTGCCTGCATCTTTCACTCCACCACACTTTCCAGCCCCTCTTCCAGACACCAGATGCCCCAAAACATGTTTTCCAGCCCTGTTCGCCACCGCACTATACACAAATATTTGCGCATACAACATGGCGGGCATTTCAGAAAAATAAGACGTTCACCACGCTTCCATCCAGCCAATCAGCAGACATGTCGTATAGCTGCGAACATCACGCTTCCCTCCAGGCCAATCAAAGTCCGGTCTGCAGAGCCAGATATCACTAATTTTTGGGCACCTAAATTTTGCCCGTTTTTTTTTTAAAAAACGACTGGATGGATTTTCACCAAATTTACAAAAGCACGTGGACAGGACCAAGCTGCCGCTCCTCCCACACATTTGGTGAAAATCCGTCCAGCGGTTTGGGCTGTAGGCGTGAGCAAAGTTTTTTTCCATTCAGTCTCTGGAAAAAAAACAATGTTGGGACACCCCCCCCCCCCCAATGACTTTGCCCCCTCTTGACGAAACCTCACCAAATTAATTCAGAATTTATATATATATATATATATATATATATATATATATATATATATATATATATATATAAATAAATATAACACGGCCTGCAGTAGTGGCCGTGTAGTTATGGTTAAGTTGCTCATCTCATTATCTCATTGGAAGAACACTTTTTGGGAGGCTTACAGGCTTATAACTTTGCTCCCCCTGGACAAATCCTCACCAAACATTGCAAAAAGCTTCCATCAGATGTCAGCCTATGCACAGCCTGTGAATCTAAGCAGATACAAGCATCAGAAATAAGATTACGGTGAGTTATATATCATATATATGGGATACATTATTCACCGTATTCGTATTTCTGATGCTTGTATCTGCTTGGATTCACATGTTGTGCTTAGGCCGACATCTAGTGGAAGCTGCAGAGTATTACAGTTGTTGTTCACAAAACTCGAAAAGGGAAGTCGAATAGGGCGTGCCAGTAATACTATCCTTAGTGTGATGTCCCCTGTACCCATGATCCCCCACGTGTGTAGGTCCCTCAGGTTGTATTTTTCTGACATGAGGTAGCATGAGGAGTCACTTGAGTACAGAAGTATCCAAGCAGATACGATAGACGAGCTCACAAGTTTATGCGCCTTCTCTCAGAACGGAGGAAGGGTCGGGCGCATGTTAATCTAAGCAGATACAAGCATCAGAAATACGATTACGGTGAGTAATGTATCCCTTCTGAGGCTTGTGGAATCTGCTGAGATCAAATGCTGTGCATAGACTAGCGAGCCGTGGAATAATATGGAGGAGGTGGGATGAGAGAAGGTTCATGAGCGAATAAATGTCTTAGACCCGCATGTCCCACTTGTATGTCTTGGAATAAGTGTCAGTGCAGTAGCGCCGAGTGAAGGTATGTATTGAGCTCCATGTAGCTGCTTTGCAAATACTGTCTAAGGGGACATTTGCAATGAAGGCCAGAGTGTCTCCTGTACCTCTTGTGGAGTGAGCCCTGGGCGTAAAAGGTAGTGTTTTATCTGATGGGCAATAGCACAGTTGGATACATTGGACTATCAACCTAGAGATGGCATTCTTAGAAATGCGGTCACCTTCTGTGCCTGGCGCTATGGAGACAAACAATTGATCTGTTTTCCTTAGCAGTCTGGTCTTGTCTACGTAGTAGAATACAGCTCTCCTCACATCTAGTGTGTCGAGTTTTACCTCAGCTGAGCTTTTGGGTTCTTGGAAGGTTGGTAGCTCAATTGACTGGTTTACATGTAATTTGGAGATTAATTTAGGCGAGAACCTAGGATGAGTTTGTGAAACCAGCTTGTCTTTGTGAACAACAAAGAAAGGATCCTGCACTGACAAAGCTTGAATTTTACTGATCCTTCTTATGGAAGTGAAAGCCACTAAGAAGGCAGTTTTATAAGTCAGGTGTTTGAGGCTCGAAAGAGGGTCCTATGAGTTTAGCGAGTACCACATTGAGGCCCCATCCTGGTGGCTGGTTAGAAATTGGAGAGTGGAGTCTCTTTACACCTTCCATGAATGCTTTGTTGACTGGTACTTTCCACCACGAGACTTTATTGTGAGAGATTGTGGAGGCTGCCAAAACCGCAAGGGGGACTTTTAGGGAGTTAAATACTAACCCCGCATCTAGCAAATGGAGCATATAACTTAGGATGTGTGATGAAGTACATTCTATAGGGTTGATTTGTTTATTCTAGCACCAAATTACTAATCTTCTCCATTTGTCAAAGTAACAGTGCCTACTGTTTGGTTTTCTTGATTCTTTCAAGATATCCATGCATCTCTGTGGCAGGTTGAGATGTCTGAACTCTATGACCTCTGGAGCCATGCTGCCAAGTTCATTGAGTGTGGGTGCACTGTTAGTCCCTCGTGCTGGGTCAGTAGGTGGTACTGGCACGGGAGTTTGATGGGATCGCACATCGCCAGTTTGCGCAGATGGGGATACCAAGGTTGTCCTGCCCACATAGGAGCAACTAGGATAAGCGTCATCGGTTCCTTGTGCATCTTGTTCATCACCTTCCTCATGAGAGGGGTTGGTGGAAAAGCGTAGGCAAATATCCCTGACCAGTTCATCCATAGGGCGTTCCCCTTGGAGCCTGGCTGGGGGAACCTGGACGCAAAGTCTGGGCATTGACTGTTTTCTCTTGTGGTGAATAGGTTATTGTGGGGAAACCCCACCATGAGAAGAGGTGTTCTACGACGTCTTCGTGTAGTCGCCATTCTTGTTCCTCTGGAAGGGGATCTCTGCTCAGAGCGTCTGCTAGCGAGTTGAGTTCCCCTGGAACATGCTGGGCTGACAGGTAAATCTTCCGTTTGAGTGCCCATTTCGAAATTTGTTGGGCAAGCCTGGACAGATTTTGAGAACGAGTGCCCACCCCTGTTTATGTAAAATATTGCAGTTGTGTGTCTGTAAGGACCTGCACTGACTGGTTTGATAAGAGGGGTTTGAATGCCCGAAGCGCTCTGAATACTGCTAGAAATTCCAGCAGATTGATGTGGTTCTGAGCAACCTTGCGAGAACACACACCCTCAGCTGTGTGGTGGAGGTAGTGAGCTCCCCACCCTGTTAAGGAGGCCTCTGTTGCGACGATGGCCTGAACCTATGAGTCATAGAAGGGTTTCCCCCTCTTTAGATTCTCTCTTTTCCACCAGCAAAGATTCTGTACTAGTGTTGGTGAAACGACCACTATATCATCCGACCACTTGCCTGAGACCACTGTTTCGCCAAACCACTCCTGCATGGGTCACATGCGCAAGCACGCGTGGGGAACCATGTAAATGCAAGACGCCATCATGCCTAGCAAACGCATAGCTTTGCGCACCCTTATTTGGCGACCGGTTTGATATTGAGGAATTTACAGCAACAAATTACGAATTCTTTCCTCTGACGGAAAGGCCAACCACTCTTGAGTATTTAGGACAGCTCCTATGAACTGTTTGGAGGTGCTTGGCACAAGGCTTGACTTTCTCGTTGATGGAGAAACAAATTGAAAGAGGAGGTTGATGGTTCTTTGGATGTTTTGTCTGCAAATCAGAGGGGACTCCGCTGTAATGAGCCAGTCGTCCAGGTAAGGGTATACTGGGATTGGCTTCCTGCGCAGGTGCGCTGCCACCACCGCCAGTACCTTGGTGAATACCCTTGGAGCCAAGGCTATTCCGAAGGGCAGCACCTTGAATTGGTAGTGCTGGTTCGCTATCTTGAAAAGCAAGAATCTTCTGTGCGCTGGGAACATTGAAATATGAAAATCGGCATCTTACATATCCAGTGTTGCCATGCAATCCCCCTTTTTTAGTAGGGAGATAATCTCTTGTATCGTAGTCATGCAGAACTTTTGTGGCTTGACATACTTTGCAGGACGCAAATCTAATACTGGGCGCATTGTGAGACCTTTCTTTGGCACAAGGAAGTAGGTTGAATAAATACCCCCCATTTACCTGATTGGCCGGGACGACTTCTATAGCGTCCTTTGATAGCAGAGTTGCAATCTCCTCGAGGTGGATTTTCTGATGTTCCTGCAAGTGTACTTTCTGTTGTGGAGGATTGTCATGGGGGCGCTCTAGCAACTCAATGTTGTAGCCTCCGGACACTGGACAGCACCCATCTGTCCGAGGCGATTCCCTTTCATGCATGGGTGAAGTTGGTAATGCGCCCCCCTTACTGGGGATGCATGGGAGGGGACCTGAAGCTGAACATCACTGTTTGGCAGGTGGCATACCACCTCTAGCGGGGTTGACTCTTCCCCGCCCATGACCTCTGCGCTGCCCTCTTGGGTAGCCCTGGGAAGATTGTGACTGGTAATTCCCCCACGATGAGCCCTGGTTTTGGCTATAGTTTGACCCTCTCTGGGAATTTTGGCCTCGAAAGCGGTGAAAATTACTGTTTCCACTCTGTTCAAAGGGTTTGTTGGTGAGTTGACCGAGGGATTTGAATGCGTTGTACTCCTCTTTCGCCGTTTTCAGTGCATTTTCGACGGCTTTGCCGAATAATACATCAGGCTCAACCGGCATGTATCGGAATCGCCAGAGTTTCTGGCTTGAATCCTGTCTTAACCATGCATGCCTCTTTATGATCTTAACTTCAGCGATTATTCTACCAGCATTATCAGCCGCGTCAAAGTTGGTCTTCAGGAGACAGCCCGACACTGCTCTACCCATAGCTGCTACTAGCGCTAACTGGGACTTTAAAGGTTCAAGTGCGGATGAAAGCAATGCAGATACTTCCTCCCACTTATGGCAATTGTAGCTTGCTAAGAGGGTGGCACTGCTCGCTATCCTAGCCTGATAAGCCGCAGATGAAGTGAGTTTCCTCCCTCAACCATAGATTTTTTTTGCTTTCCTTATCTGGAGCAGTCTCTGAGGAAGCAAGTGGGGTTCCCGCTCTCTTTCGAGTGGTAGTAACGACCAGGGCATCTGGCTTTAGTTGTCCCGTGATATATAAAAGGTCGGAGGGAGCAGCGCGAAATAACTTGACACCTCGATTTACTGCACCTGGCAGGTTAGGTGTCTGCAAGGAAGGCAGAATTCTGCACTGGACCGATTTTAGTAAAGGGATGGATTGAGTTACTGCCCTTTTGTCTCCCAGGATTTGCTCTACGAAATCTCGGTCTTCCTGAACTTCCTGTATATTTATCTGGAAGTGTTCAGCAGCCTTAGCCAACATCTCATTAAGAAGAGGCTGGTTATCGACTGGAGAATCATTAACAGGAGTGTCCTTAGGAACTGGGGAGTCTCAAGTGTAAGCTTCAGCCTCATCTTTAGCCTCCTGGTACTCATCATCCCTGTCGTAGTAAGGGTCTGCAGACAGTACGTTATCAGATTGAGGGCCAGGTTCTTCATGGTAAGAACTTTGGTCTTACAGCTCCACTACAAAGGGGTCTATTACTAAGTCCTAAAAGGGAGTATCGGAGCGAGCCCTTTTAGGAGGGGGTTGAGGAGACACAGGAGTGGCCCTCGAACCAGAATGAGCTGAGGTGGGACGGGTGTTCCTCTAACTCTGAAAATAGCTAGGACCTTTTTCATACAAATCTGCCATAAAGGTCATCCTTTTCATTACCCTGTCTATGTCCTGAGAGCTCCACTCTGGGTATAAACACAGACTGAGGGGTAAGGCCCATGTCCTCATCTGTGGGAGGTATAACCTTGGTTTTAGGGGCTGACTGAGGTTCCTTTGATTTTTTAGCAGCCTTGTCCTCCCTATGCGTCTCTTTAGAAGTGTGGGTATCTTTCGATGACTTTTTGAGAAGTTTACCCCCTCCCCTATGGCTATAAGTGGTCTTACTAGACTTTTTGGGGCCTTCCGATTGGTCCGACGCATCGCGTTTACTTTCGGCGGCGTGATCCGACGAAGCAGGTCAAATTTTGGGTGTAGGATTAGAAGCGGAGCGTCTAGTTTCGGTAATGGTCGAGACTGGGTCTCGGTGGCGGTTTGATGGATGACACCTTTTCCGGCCGAGGACGCGTGGTCCTTGCTGTGAGGCGACCACGATCGGGAACGCCCAAGAGGAAAGGTTTCGGTGGACCGCTCTCTAGGTGCTGACCGTTGCCGATCACGCGTGTCGAGTCTCAGTTGGGGCTAATGTGCTTGGTGGTGGATGTTCGTGTTGCGCGGGTGTGTTCTCCACAACATGGCCGCTGGCCAGTCCTACGGGGTCAGGGGTCTGTGCCTGGCTAGCTGAAGCTGCCCTCGCCGTCTGATTCGGCGGCATTGCTGCCATCGCCGAAAGCACCCTCTACGTCTATGGCCTCGAGCTGCCTGGCGTAGTGAGCCCAGCACTTTGTTGAGCAGTACTTTAGGGTTTTTGGCTTGAAAAGCCTACAGGCTTTACAAGATGCCTCAAAGTGGTCGTGAGGGAGACACAAATTGCAAACAGTATGTTTGGCCACCCAGGGGAACGTCTTGTTACACTTGGGGCAGAATTTAATTGGAGTACTCTCCATAAGGTCAAGGTATGGCAGCGGGGCGAATGTATGTAGGAAAAAGGGGAAAATATCTATATGTATGACCTTTCCCCACTCTCCCTACTGACTGGGCCGAGGTTGCCTTCCAAGGCCTGGGGTTCGTCGCAGCAGTCTTCGACGGAAGTCTCTCCGATCGTCATCGGCATCATTCTTCGGCATTCGGTGAATGAAGGATAGGAAGAGATCTAACGGTAATCGAAATATAGATAAGGCTTTACACCGAAAGGAACTCACACACATGCGTCCGACTAGTACGGCGGAAAAAAGCAATCTGAGGGATGATGGGTACAGGGGACGTCACACTAGAGATAGTATTACTGGCACGCGCTATTCGATGTCCCTTTTCGAGTTTCAAAAACAACTGTTTCTGCAGCGTCCACTGGATGTCGGCTTATGCACAGCATGTGATTTAAGCAAATTCTACAAGCCTCAGAAATATATATATAATACATTACTCACCGTATTGAGTGATTAAGGTAATGAGAATCCCCCCCCCCTACCCGCCGATGGAGGCGTCTGTAGTAACAATCGCCTGCACTTCTGGATCGTGGAAGGGTTTTCCCTTCAGCAGGTTCTCTCTTGTTCACAAGTGGAGGTTTTGTACTAGTGTTGGCGAAACGACCACTAGATCGTCCCACTGACCGCATGCATGAGACCAATTTTTTGCCAACCATTCCTGCATGGGGCGCAGACGCGCATCAGGTACCAGGTAAATGCAAGATGCCAACATGCCTAGCAAACACATTGTTTCCTCCTTCCAAAGGGTCCAAATAGACCCTGTCCTGGCGCCTTTGGCGCCAGGCTCATAACAAAGTGTGCTCTGCACACTTTGGGTCCAAGGCACGTGTATCCAGGCCAGGCGTGGCCATTAGAAAGCATTGGAAGGCACGTGCAATCATCTATGGGAGTGGTGAGGTGGGGCCACAAGGCGGAGCTAAAGGGGAGTGGCTAGGGCCAGACTATTTAAGCTGGCCCCACCCGCATGTTGAGGCTTTGCGTTAATCTGCTGTATGCAGCGTAACGCTTACTGCCGTCTGATGCTCTTACCTGTCTCCAGCTCTGCATCTTCTGATTCCAGCTTCACATCTTCGGCGCACACCTACCTGATTCCAGCTTCACGTCTTTGGTGTGTACCTACCTGATTCCAGCAGTACATCGTCAATGCGCACCTTACCTGGACCCAGCTATACTATCGCCCGGAGCGCATCCAACCTCGATCCGGCATCCGCAGTGCGCACCTTACCTGAAGCCAGCCATACGCCGCTTGAAGTACTACGAGCATCAAGTCAGCATCTCCAGCGCGCACCTTACCTGTCTCCTCGAATCCATCTTCTCTTGGGCGCCTCTTCCTCACTTGTCGGAGTCTTCATTCACGCAGAAGTCTTTTTCATCAGGCATCCTCGCGGTTCTTCCATCTCGCAGCCGCAAACAGCTTCCTGGATAGCCGTTGTCCATTTTCCGATGCCTGGCCATCCCATAAAGACAGCACAAAGTTAGAAACCACAAACATTTAACGCTTGGCCGCACAACATCTAAGCCTTGCGTTTCATTTAGAAACCCTAATAACCTTCTAGCGGAGTCTGCTCCATTATTTTCTGACGCCGTGTGGGTACACTGTCAGCAACGCGACTCAGCAGAGCTATCTTCAACACCTATTGGGGAAAAGAAAGACATTAAGGATACGGACAATCATTGGGAAAGACTTTACAGAAGCATGCAGCCAATAATCATGGTGATCGACACTCACCTCCCACGAGGATTGGTCACACCGGTCTGGGCCATTACGCATACGGGCCAGTGAAGCAACTGGGTCCATCTACAGCGCCCCTGCTGACGAGAAGCAGGATGGAGAGCTCATCTTTGCAAAATAACAGGTGAGAGCACATGGGAAAACACTTGCGCATCTCATTCTGGCACGAGGGGTTCGAGGGGGATCGCAATTCAGTCACATCATTCTCACTGCCTCTTATCTTCTCTCAAGGGCATTGTCAGCAACCTGACCAGACCAAATCACCGCAGCTGGGAGTAAAGCAAGATCCAGGAAAGCCAAATCCAGGGAGGGCTCCAACCGTGCCCCAACGTCCCCGCAGAGACCAGGTGAGCGTAACACCGGCTTGATAATGAGGCATTTGCAGTAACATGTTTGGACTCTTTCCTCTGATGGAAAGACCAACCCCTCTTCTGAGTTTATTACAGCTCCTAGGAACTGTTTGGTTGTGCTCGGCACTAGGCTTGATTTTTTCTCGTTTATGGGGAAGCCTAATTGAAAGAGAAGGTTGATAGTTCTTTGAATGTTTTGCCTGCAGTTTTGGAAAGTCTCCCCTGTAATAAGCCAGTCGCCCAGGTAAGGGTACACTGGGATTGCTTCCCTGCGCAGGTGTGCTGCCACCACTGCCAGTACCTTTGTGAATACACCCTTGGTGTGGATGCTAGTCCGAAGGGTAGCACCTTAAATAGGTAGTGCTGGTTTGCTATGTTGAACCGCAAGAATCTTCTGTGTGCTGGGAACATTGACATATGAAAATAAGCATCTTTCATATTCAATGTTGCCATGTAATTCCCCCCCACTTAAGCAGAGGGATTACTTCTGGTAGCGTAGTCATGCAAAAGTTTTGTGGCTTGACATGTGTGTTTGCCGGGCGTAAATCTAATACTGGGCGCATTGTAAGATTTTTTTTGGCACAAGGAAGTAGGTTGAATAAATACCCTTGTTTACCTGGTTGCCCGGGACAATTTTTATGGCGTCCTTTTGGAGCAGCTTTGCGTTCTTCCTTCGAGTGAGTCTTCTGGCGTGGGGGATGGTTCCGGGGTCGCTCAATGAGCTCCACACAATAACTGCCCACCACGGTGGATAGAACCCCTTTGTCTGAGGTGATTCACTCACATGCTTCGTGAAGTTTGAAATAGGTCCTCCCACTGGAGAGGCATGGAAGGGCACCTGAAGCGGGTAGTCAGTTTCGGAGGTTTGGTTCCACCTCTAGACGAGGAGGCCCTCCCCCGGCTATGGGACTGGCGCTGTCCCCTTTGGTAACCTTGTTGGCCTTGATGTTACCCTGGGATTCAGGGTGTCTTCAACGGCCTTTCCAAGGAGGACTTTGGGCTCAATGGGCATATTAAGCGGAGTAGCTTGCATCTCTTGCGTGAAGCCGGACTGTTGTAGACAAGCATGATGCTTAATTGACCCCTCTGCAATAATCCTGCCTTCATTGTCGCAGCATTCAAATTACCTTTTAAAAAACAGCTTGAAACTGCCCTGCCTTCTGCAGCCACAAGGGCCAATTGTGTCTTAAGGGGTTCAGGGGCTGAAGACAACAAAGCTGATACCTCATCCCATTTATGGAAGTAATAACTCACCAGAAGGGTGGCATTATTAGCTATTCTGGCCTGAAAAGCAGCCGAGGAAGCCACTTTCCTCCCCATTGTGTACAGCTCCTTACTCTCCTTATCTGGCAGAGCCTCAGAAGAGGCTAGGGGTGTTCCTGCTCTTTTGATGTTTTAACTACAAGAGAGTCAGGTTTGAGCTGTCCCCTAATATAGAGAGGATCTGATGGGGCAGGGCAGAAGAGCTACTAGAAGCAGGGATTAACTGCCCGCGTCTGGTTAGGAGTTTTCAACAAGGGTTGTATCTTCGGCTGAATAGACTGCAGGAGGGGAATGAACTGAGTGACAGCCTTCTTATCCCCTAAAATGTCATCAAGAAAGTCCTTGTCTTGTTGAGTTTCCTGTGTCTTTTTCTGGAAGTGCTCAGCTGCCTTGATGAGCATGTCGTTCTGTACTGGCTGGTTATCTATAGGCCAATCTGCCACAGGAAAATCCTGGTTGGCGGGAGAGTCCATGGTATACATGTCTGGCTCTTCATCACCATAGTAAGCGTCTGCAGACTCTTGAGTTACATAGAGGTCCACAGTGTCAGTATCCAGGTTGTACAGGTCAATGACCGGGGGGTCCTGCTGTGGTGGAATAGTTAGGGTATCGGGGGCGAGACCTTTTTGAAGGGGGTTGAGAAACAGTGGCCGATACAGGGACCTGAGAACTAGAGGCCGCTGTTGTGGGTGGGGTGGTCTGAAGACTCTGGAAAGAATCAGGTTTTTTTTTTCATCCTCATGACCATATCAATATCCTCACATGTCCATTGGGCAGAGCTAGGAATGGACATAGGGTCCAATGGAAACCCCTGATCCTGAGGAGTGAATGGGACTTGTGGTGAAGGCTGTCCCTTTTTCTTTAGAGCTGAGGAAGGGAATCATGTTCTTGTGAACGCTTACCCTTGTTTTGGGACCTATCCTTATGGGACCTTTCCCTATGAGGGGTCTTAGAAGACTTCTTCTTGGACTCCTACCACCTTCATTACGCTTTCTGTGACGTGTTTAACCAAATGGGCTAGTCCCACCTTTATAGGGATTTTTGCCATTTTCAACAAAGAACGTCTAACTTTGGCTACAGAATGATCCAAAGTCTCGTCTACTGACGTACAACGTTCGGAAATGGATTTAGTCACAATGTCTGTTCTGTCTTTCGATAGTCGGGGCCTGTCATGTGGCGATCGGGACCTTGAGTGCCCAGAGGACAGGGATTCTACAGACCTCTCCCTAGAAGACGTGCGTGGGCCTTTCTTCAACGAACGTGTCGAGTCTCTGCCCTGGTCTGTGTGCTTAGTGGAAGGGGCTGTAAGAGCGCCAATGCCACGGGTGTGGTCCCCTTAACAAGGCCTCCGGCCTGTCAAATGGGTTCGGGGGGCTGCGCTTGGGAAACCAAAGTATCCCCCATCACCTTCGGATAACACAGCATTGCTGCCGTAGCTGAAACCCATCCACGTCCATGGTGGCCTCAACATGCATGGCGTGGTGGGCCCATCGCTTGGTTAGACAGTCCTTTAACATCTTGGGTTTAAAAAGCTTACAGGCTCAACCGGTCCCTTCGACGTGATCCCGAGGGAGACAAGGTTGCACACCAGGTGCTTGTCGACCAGGGAATTTTTTGTTGCACTTGGGGCAGAATGGAATGACACGGCAGCTAGGCGAGACTAATTTACTAAAAGGGGTAAATACATTATCAAATGTCCTCCCCCCTCTCTCCCCACTGTGTGGGCCGAAGCCTGAAGCGGCCTTCCAAGGCCGGACGGATCTGTCGATCAGAGCCTTTGACTGTTGTTTTCTTCACTGCTCTCGGATGTTTTTGATAGTCGGTGATGTAGAATATAAAGGATAGGAAGAGAAACTCTCTAATTTGTATAAATCAATGGTGTTATCCCAAAAGAAGAACTCTGCGAAATAGTGTCCACCTGCGATAGCGGAAAAAAAAACAATCTGAGGGACCTCGACGCATGAAGGACCATGGGAACAATGGACGTCACACTAGGGATAGTATTACTGCCACGCCCTGTTGATGTCCCTTTTCGAATTTCGAAAACAACAACTGTAATACCCTGCAGAGTCCACTGGATGTCAGTCTATGCACAACATGTGATCTAAGCAGATTCCACAAGCCTATATCAGGCATTACACAAAGTAATATCATTTCTGATGATTGTAGCTGCTTAGATTCACATGCTGTGCATATAGTGCGACATATAGTGGTAATCGCAGAGTATTGCATCTTTCTTTCAAAGTTTGAAAGGGGACGTTGACATGGGCGTGACTGCAACAGTATCCCGAACGTGACGTGCAGTGAACCCAAAATCCCTCATGCGTCGAGGTCCCTCTGGATGTGTTTTTTCTGCCGTGAGGGAGCCGTATAGTCAGCGTGAGCGAGTACAGAAGAGAGAAGGTGTAAGAGGTCTATGTTCCTTCTACTCCACGGGGGGAGGAAGGATGGGCACATGTGAATCTAAGCAGATACAATCATCGGAAATGCTATTACAGTGAGTAATGCATGTCTTCTGATGCTTGTGAATCTGCTTAGTATCACATGCTGTGCATAGACTAGCGAGCAGTACCCAAAGAGGGTGGTGGGATGTGTGAAGGAACAGTAGCAAAGTGATGTCTTAGCACTGCTTGTCCCACCTGTGAATCACAACTAGAGTGTGTATCTAGGCAGTAGTGTTGAGTAAAGGTTTGTACAGAACTCCAGGCTGTTGCCTTGCAAATGGACTCAAGAGGAACACTTGCAATGAATGCTATGGTAGCCCCTGTGCCCCGAGTAGATTGTGCTGTAGGCATGAAGGTTAGATCTCTCTTGGCAAGAGTATAACAGGGTGATGCAGTTTACGATCCACTTTGAGATAGCTTATTTAGTGACAGGGTCCCCTTCTCTGCCAGCTGCCACTGAAACCAAGAACTGGTTTGTTTTCCTTAATGGCTTTGTTTTATACAGATAGACAACCACTCTCCTCACATCCAGTGTGTTGAGGCTTCTTTCCACCACTTTAGTGGTGTTCTGGAAAAAGGTGGGTAGTTCTATGGATTGGTTTACATGCAATTTTGAGATAAGTTTAGGCGCAAAGCGTGGGTATGTGCGCAAAACTACCTTATCTTTGTGAATCGCGAAAGGGTCCTGAACTGAAAGGGCCTGCAGTTCACTAACTCTCCTTATAGAGGTGATCGCCACCACTAAGGTGGTCTTTTAGGCGAGTACTTTAAGGCTAGCCTTGTGCAATGGTTCAAAGGGAGGCCCCATTAGTCTGGTAAGAACATTCAGGTCCCACCGGGAGCTGGGTTGGAAATAGGGGGACGAAGCCTCTTTATCCCTTCCATAAATGCTTTAATGACCAGAATTTTCCCCCACAAAACCTTGCTTTGGGACATGGTGTATGCCGAAAGTGCAGCTAAGTGGACAGTTGGAGAAATTAAAACCAGACCTGAATCAAACAGGTGGGTTAGGTACAGGACAATATGTTTAGGTGTGCATTCAATAGGATTAATGCCCTTGCCATTACACCAGATGACAAAGCGCTTACATTTGCTGGAGTAGCAATGACTGGTGTTAGGTTTACATGCTTCTCCGAGTACGTCCATACATCTTTGAGGGAGTTGGAGGTGCCCAAACTCTATGACCTCAGGAGCCAGGCTGCTAAGCTGAGAGTTTGAGGGCACGGATGTAGTGTTGCCCCCTGATCTTGAGACAGCATGTTGTATGGGCATGGCAGCTTCCTGGGAGGGGAGACTGACATTGCCATGAGCTTGGAGAACCAAGGCTGGCTGGCCCATATCGGGGTCACCAGAATCATCCTGACTGGCTCTTGGTGCATCTTGTGCACTATTCAGTTGAGCAGGGGAATCGGGTGAAAAGCACAGACATTTCCCTGACCATGTTATCCAGAGACCGATCCCCCTTGGAGCTGTTCGGAGGGTACCTGGATGCGTTATCTGGGCACTGTGTGCTATCCAGAGTTGTGAACAAATCGATCTCTGGGAAGCGCCATTCTGCAAAGACGTTAGAGACAATACCTTCGCGTCATCGCCAGTCATACTCTGTGGTCAGTGGGAAGTCTCTGCAGAGCACGTCTGCCAGAAGATTGAGTTCCCCTGGAACAGGTTGAGACAGGAGGCACATTGTGTGTTTGTGAGCCCACTCCCATATGTTCTGAGACAGTTTGGATAGGACTGGAGAGTGTGTGCCCCCCTGTCTGTTCAAGTAGTACATGGCTGTGTTGCTGTCCATGAGGACTAGTACAGTCTTCCCCTGTAGTTGTGCTTGAAAAGCCTTCAGGGCTTTGGACACTGCTAGCATCTCCAACAGGTTTATGTGGTTGGATGCTTTTGCTGGGGGCCAAACGCCGTGTGATGAGGGAGGTGAGCGCCCCACCCCGTGACGGATGCGTCCGTGGTGAGAGTGGCTTCTACTGCAGGGGTGGTGAAGGTCTTCCCCTGTAAGAGGTTTTCCCTCAACCACCACTGCAGAGAGATAACCAGGGCTGCCGAGACAACCACTAGATCGTCACATTGTCCGCTGGCCTGACACCATTGGCTGTTGAGCCACTCTTGCATTGGGCGCATGTGCATGCAAACATGCATGTGGGATTAAGTAAATGCAGGAGGCCATCAAACCCAACAGTCGCATGGCTTTGCATACAGTCACCTCATGATTGCCTACATAGTGAGGGATCTGGAACAGCATGTTTTGAACCCTCTCACTGGAGGGTAAGACGAGGCCATCTTCGGTCCGAATTACAGCCCCTAGGAATTGTTTGACTTGGCTGGGAACTAGGCTGGACTTTTTTTTCATTGTTTGAGAAACCCAGACTGAAGAGTAGATCTACTGTCTTCTGGGCGTTTGATCGGCATTTTCCATACGAATCCCCTGTTATTAGCCAGTCTTCGAGGTAAGGATAGACTGGAATGGACTGCCTGCACAGGTGAGCCGCTACTACTACCAGCACCTTTATAAATACCCTTAAGGCTGAGGCAATGCAGAAGGGAAGGACCTTGAACTGATATTGTTTCTCCTCTATCCTGAACCTTAGGTACTTTCTGTGCGCTGACAGCATTGAATTATAAGTATGCATCTTTCATGTCCAATGTTGCCATGTAATCCCCTTGTGTTAGTAGAGAGATTACTTCCTGCAATGTTGTCATTCTGAACTTTTGAGGATTGACAAACTTGTTTGCAGGGCCCAAGTCTAGCACAGGGAGCACAGTGAGATCCTTTTTAGGTACAAGAAAGTACAATGAATAAATACCCTGGTTTACATGTAGAATGGGGATGACTTCTATCGTGCCCCTTCCTTGAAGGATGTCCACCTCTTGCAGCAGAATCTTCAGGTGTTCTGGCGATAAGCGTCTGGACGTTGGTGGTCAGTATCGAGGTGGTCGCTGAACTCGATACAGTAACCGTGGGTGATGGTCTTGAGCACCCACTGGTCTGTGGCGATTCCCTCCCATGCATGAAAGAAAGGTGTTATTCGTCCCCGGACCGGGAAGGCGTGGGAGGGGACCCAGACTGGCGAGACGTTTTTGTGCCGAGTCCGGAGAGCCTCTTCGAGTGGAGGTTTCTACCCCTTCCTTGGCCACTGCGCTGCCCTCTGTTGCTATTGACCCGTGGCAGACGCCCCTTGTCCGGAGGACCATGGTGTAATCCCTGTTCCGTATGGATTGTGGGGAGAACGTGGGAAGGATTGTCCCCGAAAGGAGCGGCGAGAGCTACCCCCTCGCTGCTGATAGGGTTTCTGTAATTTGGTTTAGACACTAAGGTTTCACATTCCTTTTTAGCTTGTTCCAAGGCCTCATCTACTGCCTTCCCAAACAGGTTAGTCTCTTCAACTGGCTTGTTAATAAGGGATGCCTGGGTCTCGGCTTAAATCCCGATTCTTGAGCCATGCGTGCCTTTTAAGCAGGGTACCTTGAGCCAGTGTTCGTCCTGCTGTTTCTGCAGCATCCAGGGTATTTGTGAGGATATTCTGATGATTGACCTGCCTCCCTTCTGAAACAACTGCCAGCAGGTGTGATTGTGTCGGTTCGGGGACTTCGTGCAGGCTTTCCTCGAGTAAATTCCACTGGACATTGCTATAACTAGCTGTTAGGGAGAATTCTCTGTTTAGGCTGAATTCCCTAACCTAGTGAGTCATCCAGCAGCTTTGCTGGATTTTTGGGGTTTATTTTTTTCTCCTGCCAAGAGTGAGACTTTTACCCTCACTCTTGGACATGATTTGAGTGTATTCCTTTGACACTAGATGTGTTTAATGGACTATGGGGTCTTTTACTCCATAGGGCTTCATGTGTTTTTGTGATGTGTGTTACACAGCACCCTGAGTGCAGTAACACAGGGGTGTCATAGTGACCCCCCAGTATAGACTCCATACCCTGGGACTGACTACGGTCTCCCAGGGCATGTAAAGTCACCATTGACTTTACTAGTCTTAAATTCTGAACAGAACCAGTACAAACCATCGTATTGTGGACGTACTGGCCGGGGCAATTCGATTGCCCCGGGGTCTGTTAGTCGAAGGGGCACGTCTCCGTCCCCCCTGATCGAGTTTTGGCTGGTGGCAGTGGATACTACTTTTTATATTCAACCGCGAACATTTCTCTATGGGATTTTCCCATTGTTCGAGGCTACTATATTTATTTAATTACGATAGCCTCGTACATACCGCCGGTTTATTTAATTATTATTAATTCTCCGGTTGGTATTTTTTGCCAAAACTCGGTTCTAAAATGGCGTTTGTGTTCTCTTCTGTGACTCCAACCCAAGTCGAGCCCTTTGTTCCACTTTTTTGGCGGGCTTCTCCACAGAAGCCCTCCAAAGTGGTGCCACTCTGTCTGGGGTACTTAGGAGGGGTTGAGGGGGATTTAGGCACACTGGACTGAGTTGCCTAGGCAACTCAAGTCGCACTCCGTCCTGATTGGCCCAAGTGGTGAGCCGGCCGGCTCACCACTTAGCATGTTTGAGTGACAGCTAGGCTGAGTGAATGGGGGTTTTCTGCATAAAAGCAGGGCTTTGGGGACTGGAACTTCAGAAGTCGCCACAGGACCCAAGAATCCGACGAGGGAGAAGCTGAGCCGACCTGCTACGACGACACCACCGGTGGAGCCCTGCTGAACCGTCTCACCACTTTTCCCAACGACAGAGGAGATCTCCCGCCGGAGAGTCTTCTTCCTTTGACTGGTGGGGATAACCAGTTTCACCGTCTTTTCGCCTTCCCGACGCATCTCGTGGCCGCCTTGCCTGTGCCAAGCACCCCGGCAACCGGAATACCACGTTTTACCACGACCGCGAAATAAAGGGTAATACCTTTAACCGGAAAACTCTGCGGCTGCTTTCTTCCCTGGCAGTGCAACGACCTTCATCTTTCCTCCACGTCGAGATCTTCTCTTCCTCTGGAAGACGCCGAGACTTGCAACCGCTGCCAGAACAACTGCCACCGCTGGAGGATCCTTCCCACTTAAGGTACTGTGTTCCGCCTGGCTTCCCTTGCCACCGACTGTACGGTGTAGATTTAGCCCCCGGCTTTCGAACCTGGGTTAGCCTGGGACACCCTGGCTAAACTTTTCTGAGCCTCTCCAAACTCTTTTTGAACTCTCTGCAAGACTTTCAAAGCATAGTGTAACTGTGTGATCTTGGGCACATTTGTGCTCTGCTCTCTCTAGAAGTGGGCCAGCCTAACTATTTTGGCTCACCAGTGACTTGTGCTCTTCTGCCTTGCTCAAAGTGTTCCTAAATCTTAGAGTGGTGTATCTTCACATATTCTGTCTTTTTCCCTCCCTTTTTCATGAACTTATTGGAGTGCCATCTATAGTTAAGCGCTCACCTCTGTCTGGAAATAAGTGGTGTTAACGTAAGACTTGTCTGATAAGGAATAAGGGTTGTATATATCATAATAGTAACTGTGTTTAGAGTGTTTTACAATAAGAGTGCTGGAGTGTTTCAAACAGTGTGTTTTTAAACAAATAATTATATACTTTGATACCAAAGCTCTGGTCAGTGTTTGCTTGTGCTATTGTGTCCGAGTGCCTATTGTGTATACTTTGTATACAGCCCAACTCTTCTTGAGGGAAGTCTGACTGCTCAGCCACAGCTACCAGGTAAATCTGGGTGGTACAGACTGCTACCAAGTGGGTTTACTGCTAACACCTGTAGTCCTAAATCTTTTGCAGTGTTCCCAAAGGGAACTGCACAGGTTTCTGCCTAACACTAGCCACTAAAGTGGTGTTATCAATCCTAGTGGAGTAAGCCAATGATGATGCAATGCGCTTTCCAAGGGCATATAACTTCTTGCAATCCTTGTCTGGAGATGCCTCAGCCGTAGACAAGGGTACTCCGGCCCTCTCCCTTGTAGTTGGGAGTGGCATGTCCCCGGATATATAGCGGGTCTGTTGGAGAGGGACCAAAAAGCTTTTTGACTCAAGGATTTACAGCTCTTGTTTGAGATGAGTTAACAAAGAGGGAGCAATGAGCCTCTTGATAGAATTCAATAGTGGTATTGCTTGACTTGTGGGTGGTTTTTCCTTTAAAATGTCCCCCACAAAGTCAGTGTCTTGTACCGCCTCTTGAGTGGCCATCAAAGTGTTCAGCAGCCTTTTTTTTTTTTTTTTAAAAACCGCATTAAAGGCCATCTGGTCATCAATAGGTGAGGCTTGTCTCTGAGGCGATTAGGAGGGAAGATCTATACACAGGGTGTCTGGATTGGAAGTAGTGGCAGGTGAAAGCCATGGTGCCTCGCCTACCGGTTGTTCATCACCCTAGTCTGGACACTGGTCTGTCGTCTCATCAAAGGGATTCTCTCCCTGATCATAGGGGTCTTGACGGATTTGGAACACGTTACTTTCCTGTAACTGTTGTTCTCCAGCATGGGTCTGTCGTCAGGCTGGGAATCCTCGGTAAAGAAAAAATCAGTTTGTTTCGTTTCTGAACTGTCTTTCTCCTATTAACCAATCACTGGTCTCTGTGTCATACTGCTCCCAGCCAATGACTGCCCTCTACCTAATCCCCTCCTCTGGCAGCCATACTCCGATTTGGTAGCACGTAAAGTGGCACTAGGACCAAGTGAAGAGCCGCAGAGGGGTAGGAGGGAGGGTTCGCATGTGAATCCATGCCAGACCCATGCTGGAGAACAACAGTTACAGGTAAGTAACTTGTTCCTTCTCCAGCATGGGGTCCGGCATGGATTCACATGCTCATGAATACAAGAAAACATAGCAGTACACACATGCACAACCACGGGGGGTGGCAAGGCTCAACATTAAGCATTTCCTCAACTCAACATTAAGCATCCTCACCAGGCCCACCTTCAGGCGACCAGGTTGCGCAGCACTGCCTGGCCGACTCTCGACTCCTCCCTGGAATCCCAGTCGACGCAGTAGAATTTTGTGAAGGTGTGCGTCGACCTCCATGTAGCAGCCCCGCAGATGTCCAGCAGGGGCACACCAGACAGGAACGCCGTGGTAGCAGCGATCGCTCTGGTCGAATGGGCTCTGATGGCCGGGCAACGGTCGGTTTGCCAACCGGTGACAGTGCATGATGCAGTCGGAGAGCCATCTGGAAATGGAAGCCTTCGAGAGGACCTTCCCTTGGTTCACAGGTCCAAAGTTCACAAACAGCTGTGAAGTCTTCCGAAAACTCTTTGTGCGGTCCACGTAGAACTGCAGCGCTCTAGCTACATCCAGTGAGTGTTAAGTCCTCTCGGCCGGCGACGAAGGCGACGGGAAGAAAACAGGTAACACCAAGGGCTCGTTAAGATGGAAGTCTGACGGCACCACCCTCGTTTCGTGGAAAGTCAGGTATGGGGGCTTGCAGGAGAGGGCCTGGATCTCTCCCACTCGTCGTGCGGAGGCGATGGCCACAAGAAACGCTGTTTTCCACGACAGGAACTTCAGCGGCCTCGAATGGCGGCCCCCATGAGCCTGTTCAGCACCACGTTGAGCTCCCACGCCGGGGCCGGAGCCTTCACCGGCGGGAACGATCGGACCAGTCCCTTCATGAATTCCTTCACCAGGCGATGGGACCACAGGGATGAGCGCCCCGGGGTTCTGCTGTAGCGTGAGATAGCAGCCAGATGGATTTTGATGGAGGCATGGGCCAGCCCCGCCTTGGCCCGTGATAGCAAGTACAGCAGCACTTGAGGGGCTGTAATCCGCAGAGGGTTAATCTTATGTGCCTGGCACCAGACAGAAAACCTCTTCCATTTGTGTCCATAGCACTTGAGAGTCAAGGACGCCCTGGCCTTTGCAAGCACCTCCTTGCAATCCGCCGGGATATCGTAGCCTCCAAACTCTAGTGCTGCAGGAGCCAGGCCTGCAGGTTCAGCGACCCCGGGTCGTCGTGGCGGATGGCGCCTCCCTGGCGAGAAGATCTGCGTCCATCAGCAGTTTGACTGGGGGGGACGCTGACCTGTCCAGAAGGTCCGGGAACCAGATCTGTCTCGTCCACGCCGGTGCAACGAGGATCATCCTGCGTTCCTCGCCGTCGCGAATAGGTCGATCTGGGGATTGCCCCATCATTGGAATAACAGATCCACTTTATCCTGCCGCAGTTCCCACTCGTGGCACGAGCGCAGCTCCCTGCTGAGTGAGTCGGCAATGGTGTTCTTTATTCCTGCCAGGTGGAAGGGTACCAGAAACATCCCCTGGGCGATGGCCCAGTGCCACAGATCCTGGGCCTCCTTGGATAGGGCTGGGGATCTGGTGCCTCCCTGCTTCCGGATGTAGAACATTGTGGTGGTGTTGTCGGTGAAGATCCTCCCCACCTTGCCCTTGAGGGACGGGAGGAACGACCTGAGGGCCCAGAACACGGCTCGGGGCTCCAGGACGTTGATGTGTAGTGATCTCTCCTGCGGGAGCCAAAGGCATCTTGCGTGGAGATCTCTGGTGTGCGCTCCCCATCCCTACAGGGAGGCGTCGTTCATCACCATCTCCTGATGTACCGGAGTCTGGAAGTCCGTACCCGCCGCCAGATGTGTGCGGGTGCCCCACCACCGGATCGCTTGGCAGAAGGTCTCGTTGAGCGAGACCCTGTCTTTGAAGCTGCCCATCACTTGCATCCAACGGGCGCCGAGGAACTCTTGCAGTGGACGCATCCGCAGTCTGCACAGGCACACTAGGTAGATGAATGAGGACATCATGCCGAGAAGGGACTTGATGGACCTCACCCTGGCCACGTCCATGGCCAACAGCTGCTGCGCCTTGCCCAGGATGGCCTTGGTCCTTTCCTCCGACGGAGAGGCCAGTCGTGCCACTGTGTCAAGCTTGGCTCCCAGAAACAGTGCGACCTGCAACGGAACAAAGTGGGATTTCGAGAAGTTGATGGAAAATCCCAGATCCGTGAGCAGTTGGACAGTCTTTGCTGTGTGTCCGACGGCGAGTTCTCTTGTCCTTGCTCGGATGAGCCAATCGTCCAGGTAGGGGTAGACGTGGATCCCCTGCAGGCTCAGCCACGCTGCCACTGGTGCTAGGCACTTGATAAGTACCCTGGGCGCCGACTCAATCCGAAAGGAAGGGCCTTGAACTGGTAGTGCCGCCCTTGGGCTACAAATCTGAGAAACTTTCGATGTCCTTTTAGAATGGGGACGTGAAAGTAGGCATCCTCCAAGTCCAGCGACGATAGGAAGTCGCCTTCCTCCAGCTGCCCAAGCGCGTGCTGGAGGGTGACCATCTGGAATTTCTGGGCCTTGATGTACTTGTTTAAACGACGAAGGTCCAGGATGGGTTGCCAACGGCCGGTCTTCTTTCTTACCAGGAAGTATCGTGAGTACACTCCGGAGCTCCGGAGCCTCTTTGGAACAAGCTTGATGGCTCCTTTCTTTAGCATCGCCCTTACTTCCAGCAGCAGTTGAGGGACGTGGTTTTCCTTCCTGGCCACAAGAGGAATGCTAGGGCACTTTTTTAGAAACTCAAGTGTGTCCGTGGGCCAGGGCATTCAGCACCCAACGGTCAGTGGAGACGGACTCCCACACAATGACGAACTTCGCCAGCCGGCCTCCCATCGGGGTGCACAGGTGGGCGCCCGACGCTACGGCCGGTTCAGTCCTGCTTGGCAGCGACCTTGTCCTCCTTGGCGACAAGATCCTCCTGACTTGCCACGTCATCTGTAGGCCTCCTGCGACGAGGAGCGGGCCGCCTGACGGTATGTTGAGGAGCCGCCGCCGAATCCTTTGGAAGCACCTTGCTTGCCTATGGAGCTCTGAAGGGGCAGCCGTCGTTGCTGCAAAACTCCCAAGGCCCAAGCAGCCTCTGTGTCGGCCTTGATGGCCTGCAGTGACTCGTCCACTGTCTTGCCAAACAGGTTGTTCCCGTCGAAGGGCATGTCCAAAACTCTGGTTTGCACGCCCTGGCGGAAATCGGTTGCCTTGAGCCAACCGCGCCGTCGAAGGTAAACGCTGTTGCCGAACTGGCGAGAAACCGGTGTCAGCAATGTCCGTGGCTACTGTTATGGCGTGGTCCGACGCCACCTCGCCTTCCTGCAGTATCTCCAGGGCCTCAGCCCTCTTGTCGTCCGGAAGGAAGTCCAGCAGAGGAGCAATCTTAAACCATAGCTCTCTGTCGTAGCGGGCCACAATCGCAAGGGCGTTGGCTGCTTTAATCGTCGCCGCCGACGAGATGGCCCGTCGTCCCATGGCGTCCAGTTTCTTCCCCTCGCCGTCCGGCGGGGAGGTTGAAGTTGAAGCAGTCACCCCCGCTGCTTTCTTCTTGGCCGCCGCCGAGACGACCGAATCCAGGGTCGGCTGCGCCCTAAGGCACAAGGGGGCGGGGGATCCGGGACCCGGTACTTCGTCTCGTACCGGTCTCTCTTGGCAGGGGTCTTGGACGGGTTCTTCAGGAGCGACAGTCCCTCGTCCCAGATGTCATCAGTAACGGGACCGAGAGGACCGTCTTCCTCTTGGCCTCACGCCGTTGATAGAAGAAGCTTTCCTTCTTCTGTTCTTCGGGGCAGAGCTGGAAGAGCTCGGATGCCCTGGCGATCATGGCGTGGAAGGAGCCAATTTCGTCAGGCGGGGAGGCCCGAGGAGGTGGTGATGGAAGGCCCATCCCGTCGTCACCACTGTCGTCATCCGTCCCTGTCATGGCCGCCTCTGTTCCAGTGTCCTCCCTAGGTTCCGGGGAAGGAGATGAAGGCTGTGAGGGCGGCGAAGGCTGAAGGTGTGGGGGTTGGGGGGATGAACTCTCCTCCGCTTGCTTGGATGGCTCCCCGACAGGCCAGGCTCCGCTGGATCGTCCGTTGGGGGTAAGGGCAACGTCGTCCTTATCTCTGTAAATAAGGCCTGGATCGCCATCAAGATCGCTCCCGAGTTGTCCTGTGGTCCAGGCACCGGCTGCGACAGGCGCGACAGTTGGGGAGTGGAATCCTCCGCCTTCACGGGAACCTCGTCGGCACCACCGTCGCTCTCTGTCCTCCTCGTCGGGATCCCTCCCGTGGGACCGGACCTCCTCGAACTTTTTGTTCAGGATCTTCACGTCTTCAGCCAGCACGGCCCCCCCGCCTCTTTTTCCGCCGGGGTTTTCACAGGGGTCTTATCGATGGGTTGAAAAGAGGATTCCCTCCGCGGTGGCAGCGAAACTCTGGGCCCCGAGGTCGCCTGCACTGGGGTAGCCTCCACTGGCTTCGCCAGAGCCGCCACGACTCCCTCGATAGAGGCCTTAGCCGGATGAATCAAGGTCTCCACGACTTTGGGCGCGCTTGAGGCCTTCACCGTGGGGGGAAGGTCACCGCCTCGCTCCCCCTCGGCTGTCTCCGTCGGGATCGACCAGGACTTCTGTTAGGGAGAATTCTCATTTCATGGCTAATTTCCCTTACCTAGTGAGTCCCTCAGCAGCTTTGCTGGATCCCTGGAGTTATTTCTTTCCATTTGGTAAGAGTGTGAGGTCTTCCCAATTCTTACTTGTGTTTTGCTATGTGTTTCGACCTGTCATTTTGTGTTTGTGGGCTCTGGAGTACACCACTTAAGTAGCCCCCTTCTTTGTATGTGTCACCCAGCACTTTCTGTGCAGTGGCACAGGGTTGTCGTTCAGACTCCCCCGACTCCATTTCTGAGGTGACTACCATCCCCCAAAAAAGGGTAAAGTTACCATTAACTTTACTTAGTCAATTTGACCACAGATGCAGTACACACCATCTTCTATGGAGTGCTGGAAGGGTCAACTCTTAAGCCTTTTTATCTGTACCTCACAGAGCATGGTTTCTCTCTTTTTAACATTTAGACATGGCTGGTGGCAGTGGCATCTACCCTAACTTTCTCCCGCGGTTATCTTATATAACCGTGGTAATATTGTAGGCTATTGTGTTAACCTCGAACTTAAACCCGCTTGACCAAATGCTTTTTGTTTTGGCTCCGGTACGGTTTATTTGCCATTTCTTTTTGTTAAAACCCTTCTTGTGTTTTACTTTGCGCGGCAAACCAGATTTGCCTTCTTTGTTCACTGTCTTTTTTCGGGCTTCTGCTAAGAAGCCCTCCTCCAGGCGTCTGGTTGTCTAGGTGGGCTGAATGTGAGGGAGGGGTGTAGTCACCCCCTGCACAGGGTATCCTAGGAAACCCAAGTCACACTTTGCCATGATTGGGCAAGGTGGTTGTCCGGGCTGGACAACCCCCCTGCTGGGTGATAGACAGCCAGGCTGTGTGAATGGGGGGTTTTGCGCATAAAAGGCAGGTCTCTTGGGCTGGAAGTCAGAGAGTTGCCACTGGAACTACAAGGAACCGACGAGAAGTGGAGGAGAGGTCGACTGCTGCAACTACCCCATACCGGTGAAGCCCTGCTGCAGTCCTGAGCTATCTACCCTTCAACGACTAAGAGGAGATCCAGACCAGTGTCTTCTTCCCTTGAGCCTGGTGGGGATAACCAGCTCATCATCTTCAGCCAAAGGTCACCTTCGTGGTCGAAATCGCTGCACACTGCTGTAGTGGTTCGGATAGCCACCTGAAGAACCTCTCCTGTTTTTAAGGAGCGCACCTTTTATTCATTGTCGCTGCTGCCGGCCTCATCCCTGTGTGGTGTGGACCCCCTCACCATCCTTCGTGCTGAAGCTGCAGGAAAGCGTGGGTCTGCAGGAAACCAACAGGAACAACTGCCGTGGCACCAGCTTAATTCTTTGAGAAAGGTACTGTGTCCTGTTTGAGGAATCTTGGGTGAAATCCCCATTTCTCCATTTTAAGGCTTGTCCTTACTTTTCTCTCCTTATAACATTTGCTTCAGAACATTGACAATATCAAAGTACTCTTGGCAACGTTGAATCTCGAACTGTCCGACTGTGATCCTCGACAACAGGCACCCGGTGTAATTTGACTTTGGCTTCGGCCCCTTGACTCTTGAATTCCTGTCTATGTGTGTTCTTCGATTCTGTCTGCCTAACCAACATATTGCCTGTGATTTTTTACCCCAACTCTCTCTGGGTATTTCGGGTGCTAAGTGTGTTTTTACCCCGGTAGCATTTCTCGCCACGGATACGCATTTATCTAGTAGACCGAACTGTCAAAAAGTGATTGCAATTGTATTCACGGTAACGTGTTCTGTTTCATAACACTGGTCCATTCAAACATAGGGTACTTACCTCGAGTAATACTGTACAAAGTGAATTGGTTAGTTGTAGTATATTTAACGTGTGGTTTTTTTTAATTAATAGAAGTGTTGTGTTGATAACAATTGGTTTAAAAATAAATGTACTTATATTATTTTACCTGAAACCTTGAGTCAGTGTTTGCTTGAGGCACAGTAATTGTGGTCCCTTTGTGTAATCTCTGCTGCTGCTCATATACTCTTGAGATAAGCATGGCTGCTCTGCTACTGCTACCACTATAACCTAGTAGTACAGGCTTGTACCAAAGGTAAAACTTGTACTGCCACCTGTAGTCTTAATTGTGTGTAGTGGTCCCTAAGGGCACTGCACAGGATTCTGCCTAACAACTCCCGAAGTTTGCCCGGGTTCTCCGATTTCCTCTTCCCTGAGCCAGAGTGTTGGCTCGTGGTTGATGGCGTCGGTGAAAGTGCGCCCTGCCTGGCAGTCGAGGAGCCCGACCGTTCGGCACTCCCGGTGCCTGCGGTGCTTTGCCTTTTGTTGGGCCCCCGTCGCCAGAGCGCCCTCAAAGGTCTTAGAAGACTGCTCGGACCTCCTCTTCTTCTCACCGGCTGCTGGGCTCTTCCCCTCCAGCCAGTTGGTGAGGCAGATACGTCGATCCTTCATGGTCTGCTCCAACATGTTTTTGCAAAATGCACAGTCCTTCTCCACATGCGTTTTGTCTTCGTAAAGCCAGTAGAAGCATCTAGAATTCTCGTCCTCCTTGAAGACATTCTGCAATCCGCATCAAGGGCAGTTCCTGAACAGCTTGGATCCGGGCGTCGTGCTTCCTTTGTCCTGGGCCATGTCCATGCGTAGTCTGGAATCCTCAAAGAAGTGGAACTCGACGAAAAGTTTACCCTTGAGGAGCGTAGAAAATTCCGAAACGGGTCCCCGTTGATCGGAAGTAGAAACGGTGGAGCTTGAGGCTCTATTGACCAAAAAAATGAGATTAAACTCTTTGAAAAAACGCAGTAAAAGCTCAAGAGCTATAGCACGAGGACTCCCAACACTTGAATGTGTGGTTAAAATCTGAGGACGGCTGCCAGAGGAGGGGTTTAGGTAGAGGGCAGTCATTGGCTGGGGGAACTATGACCCAGAGACCAGTGATTGGTTATTAGGAGAAAGAGTTCAGAAACGAAACTGATTTTTTCTTTACCACGGATTCCCAGCCTGACGACGGGGGAATATTCATGAGCGTGTGAATCCATGCCAGACCCCATGCTGGAGAACCTCATGTTCCGACAGGTCAAACTCCTCCTCATGAGAAAATTGACTTGAAGTTCTTTGAACTTTGGCTAAAGTAGTGTAAGAGTCTTCCTCCCTTGGTCGTGTTGGAGTGATAAACCTTTCCAAAAAATCTACAAACTTGGAAAGCTTGTTCATGTATCCCTCAAACCTATCTCTGGTCCATAAGGATGAACCAGAGAAGTGTAAAGGGAGGACTTGGGTCTCTAGGTGGTCTAGATTTGTCAGCCAGTGTCTTAGATGGGGGCTAAGACTCATGTGAATATTCTTCTCGATGTCTCGACATGTCCTTTGACTTATTTGCTGCTGAGATTATGTACGCGAGACTCGTGCTTATCTCAGGCATATCGGGAAAGGATTTCGACGAGCCCGATGGCTTTGTCGCGGTTTTAGGTGCTGCCGAAACCTTTGGCGCTGACGCGCTCTTCTGGGCCGTTTCGGCGTCCTTATGGTGTTTGGTGCTGACACCCTTTTGACTTGGATGCCCGGACGCATGCGGTATCGACGGTTGCGCGAGGGCGGCTGATCATGGGAATTGGTGGGTTCTGCCGAAGGTTTCGATGTTCCCGTTGGCGTCTGTGGCCTACCCGACGAGTCTCTCTAGGAGGCTCTGGGGTGGGGGGGCTGGTGTGTTTTTCTTTACGTGGTGTGGGTGTGTCCTTATCGCCGGGGTGTTGTCTCCCCATAGCAGAACCAGTGGCCTGCCTGCCAGGGCCGGACCCTTCGGAACTTGCCTGTTCTGCCGAGAGGTCAATGGCCTATGCATCTGAGCCATGGCTGTCGCTTACATCCTCGTCACTCGAGGCGCGTGCGCCGATGGGGGAGCTACTCACGGCCATGCTGCATGGCGTACGCAGCCCACCGCTTTGTCCGCCGATCTTTTATCGCCTTTGGATGTAAAAGTTGGCAGGACTTTCAGGATCGCTCGTTGTGATCCTGAGGTAGAGACTTATTACACCTCCGGCGAGTGTCTTTCCATGGATATTTGTTGTTGCAAGAAGGGCAAAATTTAAAAGGAGTGCTGTCAACAGCTCCGGTTAAAAGCGACAGCGAAACCAGAAGGGAAAAGAGAGAGGAGAAGGAAATGCATTCTACAAAGGAATCAGAACCCCAGGCCCCACTCTCCCTACTGGATAAGCCTCATAAGCCGCGTCAACCAAAGCACCAGCCGCCGAAATCTGCAGTCTTCAGCGTTGGTTCAGGAGTAGTCGTCGATGAAGAATGGACTAATATTAAATGACCAATGGTTGTGGTCAATGAAATAGAAACTTAGCAATTTACGAGCTCTGAATAAGGCAACCAGCTAGCTGGGCGGAAAAAAAAAAAAACTGAGGGACCTCGACGCGCGAGGGATTTTGGGTACACTACACGTCATGTTAGGGATAGTGTTACAAGCACGCCCATGTCGACGTTCCCTTTCGATTCTCGAAAGACAAGATGCAATACTCTGCAATTACCACTAGATGTCAGACTATATGCAAAGCATGCGATTCCAAGCAGATTCACAAGCATCATGAATATATATAACTGCATTGTCAGTGCACCTTATTATAAAGTGATGCTAATATTTCCACAGCATTAGGCACCTCAATATTAATAATAACCCTTTGGCTTAGTGGGGACAAGCATAATTAATACCAGTAATGATAATTGTGCACAGTGTTTAGGAGACAGCACCAACCTAATCAAAAGACAAAGATTACCAATTGAAAAAAAATTCATAGTGAAAAACGGCAGCAACTTGTCCAAGCTGCATAAACTAATGCTGAAAATACCTCCAGTCCTGGTGCGCACATTTTAAGTACTTAAGTATTGGAAAGCTAAAGGACATGTCTTATCATTAATTAGTTTATAACTCTCACAAATAATGCTCATCTTGACCATTATAAAGTAGGCATGTATCTACAAATGCCTGGTGCAAACATCTACTTACTAGTGCACATGCAAAATGTTTCGCCTTGTGCAAGCTGTGTCTAGGCTTAACATTGTTCATATCAACAACTAGTGAAACAAAAAGGATAAAACAAAAAAAAATAGTTTTGTACATTTGTTAAATACATATGATCCAGCTAAGGTAATGTATTTTCTTTAGGTGTTGATCTTGTTTGCAACTTTTGTGACACTTGTGATAGATAAATCACAATTATCCTGCTTGTTAGCAATTCTTAGTATAATTCATACTGATTCCTGTCACCCTGAAATGGGTTATTGGCATTGACATTGGCCGCCCACAATACCTGTAGGGCTTGACGCAAAGGCCTCCAGGGTCTTCGGCATGACGCAGTGAAAAAGTAAAGCACAAAAAGCTGGTGGCATTCCACAGCAGCATTCTGAGGGTGAGGGGAAAAAAGAATCAGAGGACATACATGCGGTGGTGCTGGATCTACATTTATTGCCCCAGATGTCACTTAAGGCATCATCGGTGCCCAACTGTACCAAGCAGAGCTGATGCACAGCCCCACTTTGGCCCCCGGTGGCTGAGTTTCAGAAGGCAGTTGGCGCTGGAGCTACATCTGCAATTAGAAATTAATACTATGGGAGGAAGGAATTCATTAGAAATGTGTTTTTACTTGGAAAAAAAATTCCTCTATTGGAAATGGGAATTATATTTTTCTGAGGGCTCTTTTTCCTTACTTAAGGAGCCCTCCAACCTCTTTTCCTTTGCAGATGGAGAGCAGGTGCAAGTGGATCTAGATCAGCTGGCCTAAGCCCCGCCCACCTGGTGCCTTCCTGTTTGCCGCTCTTTTTCACCACTTAGCAAGCACCACCTACCTTCTTAGCCCTGCCTCTTCCTTCCTGCTCCTAACTATTAGATCAAGGGCGTCTCTCGCCCGGGCGTCCTAAGCGAAATGCAGATGAAGAAAAGGGGAATTCCTTTTTGGACCTGTTCGGACCAGGAGGACCCAGGGCCCGACCCCCTGCTCAGACAGCAGGTAGGCATGCAGCAACATGTGTTACTCCCTCTGGTCCCCCCGTGATGTTCCCTTGTGCCCCCCCACTGGTTTTTTCCTCCCCAACGCCCCTCCAGCACTATCTGAAATGTCATCAGGCCTAATATGATAGTTGCTTGTTTTGTTCCTCCCCTACCTTTCTGCACCCCTTTCCCTCACCTCTTGTTTTTTTTGCGGCTCTACCAGAAATGTCATCGGGCCTAGTACGGTAGTTGCCCGTCTGTTTCCATTTCCTTCCCACTCTCTCCCGCCCTTCCTTATCTATGTTTTAGCTCTTGCACTATCTGAAATGTCGTCAGGCCGAGCATGATAGTTAATTTCATATCCTTACTGTTCATGGCCTGTAAGAATGTCATTGTTTTTTTCCCTTGTTCCCTCCCATGCCTTGAAGCGCTTTGAAACACATTGGGTATAGGCGCTATATAAATAAACTATCATATCACATCATGACCAATCATTTTTCTCCTACATTCAACCGAAAGTTCGTAAAATGGTCCAATTTACGCATCTTATTTGAAGCCCTGGGTGCGACTACCATTAAATATTGATTGATGCGTGGGAGAATGCATTTTTTTAAAGCTTTGAGGAAAGCTCTGTGCTGGTTAGTGACTTGTAGGATGGTATTGGTTGAAATCTTTTTTTCCCCTTAGTAAGGGTTTGGTTATAAGCATTGCAGGTTGTTTGAGGAGTGTGAAAGGTGAGAATATGTGCCAACATTTTTCCACTTTGCATATTTTTCTCTTTTGAATACTGGTGCATCAAGGAATGTATGACTTAGGTTTGAACATTTGCTTGATGGATTGCCACACAATTCTGCTTATACTACAAATATGTTTGAGCTATTGTATCAATCCTTAATTTTTTACAAAAGAACAGAGTAATGGGAGCACCCAACTAAAATAGTGATTGTTAAACTGGTGCAAAATTTTACTAAAACATTGATCCCCTGCTTAGTATTAGTACAAAGAAAAAAACAAATAAAAACATTAAAAATAGAATAGATTTCTGAAGGTCTGGTGACAAACCTTGACAAAAAAGATCCAACCACAATCAATTACTACCACTACCCAATGTGCCTTCCATAATACATAGGCTATGAAAAATGCAAACAAGCTGGCAAAAACGCTTAATTCCACAGAACAAATGAAAAATAAAGACTTTGCAGATGACAAGTTGCAAAAGGTGTTACTCAAGGCTACATATGCTCTCCAATTGATATTCTAGAGTATGGTGATATGAAGTGCTAAGCAGACAACATTTAAGCTCTGGTGTTAGGGAGAATTCTCATTTATGTGCTAATTCCCTTCAACCTTAGAGACCCCCAGCAATTTCTCTCACTATCTCATGTGTTTTTGACCTGATTTGGATTATTTGTTTCCTTTGTTTTTGGAGTCTGACAAACTCCATAGGCATCTACTTTTTTGTATGGCGACACGCAGCACCTTCAGAACAGTGTCACTTTAGATTTCTCATAAGGTTTAAATATATTTTCTTGTGTGAACTACTGTTCCCAAGAATAGTAAGGTGAAATTGACTACCTTTTCTCTTTGTAGGTCCAGCACACACATCTTAAGTGGAGTGCTGGGGGTTACCTAGTAACCCCTTATCCTACATTCTCATGTAAAACAATGTATGTTACCCTCACTAATGGCTGGTGGCAGTGGTTTAATTTCCCTATTATTGTGCGTTTCTACAGCAGGCTCAATCCTCAGCTGCAGTATAGCACCCATGGGTGACCATTTTGTCAAAATAGCCCCGGCGTCTTTTTCCGCCATTTTCTGGTTTTGAGGTCTTCCTTGGGTTTTACTCTCTGCGCGCTAAGCTGGTTTGAGCCCTTGGTTCGTTTTGCCTTTGGCAGGCTCCAGTACTGAAACCCTGCCTCTGGCTCCAGTGTGTCTGGAAGGGCAGGAAGTGAGGCGGGTTCCCGAAACTCCCCTGCCCTTTGTCTTTAGGAATGCCTGAATGCCCCCGGATTGGCCTTTCAGGACAGCCACCCTGCTGTTTGAGTGACAGCTAGGCTGTACATGAATGGGAGAAACCTGCTTAAAAGGTGAGGGCGATCACTGGGAAAACACCCAATGGAGAAACCGTGAACGAAGCCTGCTGTATCCTCCTGGACCGTTGCATTGCCCGGTGAAGCCCTGCTGCTGTGCTGAAACTCCTTTTTCTGATTGACAAGAGAAACTCAGGGAGGGACGACTTCTTCCCTTGGGTTAGTGGGACCAACTAACCCTGAGATGTACTCCACTAGACCATCTTTCCTGACTGGCTGTACTTCTTTGCTGCTGCAGGACCAGAGTGCCAGGGGTCGAAAAATCCGTAGTTGAGTGCAATGTCTACAATCCGGCCAGAAGCTCCAGGAGTCTCATAAGGACCCTCCAGACGCAGGACGAGGAGAGCTCGAGTCCCCTCACCAGATTTCAGGACTCAAGGAGTGAAGGAAGCCCAAGCGGTGTCCAAGACGAGTGCTAAAGCCACAAAGTGCTGCTGATCTGAAAAGAGCCCGTAGCTGCTGCCGACTTCTGAATTGCTGCCGCAGGACTCCTCCAGATGCCCTCCAACTTGTCCCCACGATGGAGACCCAGGAACTGCAGTGCTGCAACCAGACAGAATCCAGCTGCATCACTCTTCTTCTGACCAAAGGTACTGTTCTGACTTGGGGTACTCACCTCAGCATCCTTAGCTTTACTCTTCTCAGTTGAGACTCGCAGTAGCTACTTTGCTAGAGTTAATTTCAGCTCTACCCTTCACAAGTTTAACAGCTTGTGACCATACAGTGATTTTTCTTCAACAAACTCTCTAACTTTGTGCACGTCTTTATTATCTAAGAAGTAGCTCAGCTCCACAGACTGTGCTCCAATTGACTTTGGCTGTCATGCCACCCTGCAGATTCTTCTAGTCCACTTGACTGATATTTACTGTCTCTGAGAGGTGATAACTTGGTCTTAAACTATTATTGCTGGGAAAGGTTTTTGTCTAGACGATTTAAGTGCTCACATGCTCTGAAAACCTGTTTAACCTTTTTTCCTTCCGTTAACCTTTCCTTTCTACAAACCTCAGAATCTACAAAGTGTACTAGTGTTATATAAATGACATTACTGTCCTAGTTAGTGAAGTCACCTCAGGGTGTAGTAAGTGTGTAAAAAGCATCTCTAAAGAGTATTTACTAGCTTTGTGTTGATTCTGGAAAGGTATTTAAGTATATTTGATGGTTACATATATTGCCCTTTTTAAAGAATGCTTATTTAAACACTGATGTTAAATGAATTATAAGTTACTCACCGTAGTGACTAACGTACTCTTAGTCCATAGTCCCCTTTCCACCATACGGTACGGGCGTCTCTTCCAAGGGACGGGAGACAGAACCTTTTTCACTGGAAAAAAAACCTTCTTCCCCTTTAAATTTAGAGGTGTGCGGGGGTGTGGCCCAGGGAGCATGTGCTGCCCTGACTCTGCCCTCCGGCGCCACACCTCAGTGCCAATTGACGCGTCGACACGCGTTTGTGGGACGTATGGAGGAAAGGGGACTATGGACTAAGAGTACGTTAGTCATTACGGTGAGTAACTTATAATTACTCTTACTCCCGTCCCCTTTCCTCCATACTGTATGGGCGATTACAACGGATTGTAGCCCCAGAGTGGAGTGGAAACCCTCCTTAAGCAATTAGGTTCCCGAGCACCGCCTGTCCGAAAGCCGCATCAGATCTAGAGCCAACATCCAAACAGTAATGCCGAAGCAGAGGCCGAAGTAGACGCCCTGCTTATGATTTGCCAAGGGACATGGCGCTGGAATGCGATGGCCGTTGGCTTGGCCCTGACAGCGTGGGCAGGCATGTTGGCCGGGAGCAACTTGTGCTGGACCTCTTACGCTTCTTTGATGGCGGAGACCATCCAGGGGGATATGGAAGCCTTAGAGGCCCGATAGCCTGTTCTTGAGCCCCCATAGGGACAAACAGGGTGTCCGATTTGCGGAAGCTCTTGGTCCTGTCCAAGTAGAATTTCAGGGCACGCCTGACATCCAGGCAGTGCAGCACTCTCTGTGCTTTGTCCTTGGGATCGGGGAAAAACGTACGAAGGACTATTTCCTCGTTCAAGTGGAAAGCAGACGGAACCTTGGGCAGAAATGCCAGGTGTGTCCAGAGGACTACCTTGTCCTTGTGAAAGGTGGTATATGGCTCAGAGGCGATCAGCCCCTGGATTTTGCCGACTCTACGAGCCGAGGTAAGGCCGACTAGTAAGGCCGTCTTGATGGTAACCAGCCTGATGTCCACAGACGCCATTGGCTCAAACGGTTTGTGCGCCAGGGCGCCCATGACGATTTTAAGGTCCCCCACTGGGTGCTGTCTCTTAACAGGCGGGTAGAGCCTTGTGAGTCGCGTCAGATTTTTCTGGACGATAGGGTTGGAGGAGGAGAAAATGCCCTCCTCAGAGTTCTTGTAAGCCCCAATGGCTGCAAGGTATGTGCAGAAGGTGTCCACCTGCACATCTGAATGATCAAGGTGCGCAGAAAAAGAGCACGTTGTCCAAGGTGCAGGCCAGGGGGTTGATTCCCTTGGAGTCTGCCCAGTGGCAGAATCTGGTTCATATGCTTTTGGACTGGGCTCTGGTAGCTTTGCGCCTGGCGCCCTGTATGATCTCCAGATTCCCCTGTGAGAGGCTAAGGTGGCAAAGCGTTAGCTGCTCAGGTAACACGCTATGAGGGCTAGTTTCCCTGGCGCAGTGTGGATGACTCTGCCCCCGTGCTGAGCCAGAGAATGTGCTGGGCCTGTCGGGAAGTGAATCGGGGGCACTTCACAGATTCTGAGCAGATCCGAAAACCATGGCCTGGCCGGCCACCGTGGAGCTGTTAGATTGATGAGGAGTCGGCTAGACTCCTTGATTTAGCAAATTGCCCTGTGAATCAGGGGAGTGGGCGGAAAGGCGTACGCTTTCATGCCGGTCCACTGGAGGTGAAAAGCATTGCCTAGAGAACCGGGGCCCTGACCTTGCCAGGATGCAAATTGGGGACACTTCTTGTTGTGCCAGGTGGCATAGAGATCCACCTGGGGGTGGCCACACCGGTTGAAAATCTCCTGAATAACGAGGTTGTTTAGCTGCCACTCTTAATTGTCCTCCCCCAGCCTGCTGACCCTGTCTGCTTCCATGTTAGATTCCCCGGGAGGTGAGCTACCGTGAGGTGGCTCCCTGCTTGTTGACATAGTACATGCTGCTCGAGTTGTCCGCCTGGATGAGGACAACCTTACCCCTGAGAAGTGGTAGGAATGCCCTGAGCGCCAGCCAGATGGCGTTCAGCTCTAGCCAACTGATGTGGTATTCCTGCTCCTGTCGAGTCCAGGTGCCGTGGACAGAGAGATTGTCCAGGGTGGCTCCCCAGCCCTCGAGCGAGGAATCCGTGTTGATGGTGGCCTGCAGAGTGGGGGCCGGAAGGGCTTGCCTGTCCACAGGTTGCAGTCTCTGGACCACCAAGTCAGGTCCGGGTGCAGAGATGGAGGAATGTTGATCATCTTGGATTGAGAGCCCGGCTCCTGGTTCCATGAGGCCACGAAGTGCAGCTGAATCCGCCTCATCCTCAGTCTTGTGTGCGGAACGGCTAATAAGACTGCTGCCAGAAGACCAAGGAGATGTTGGTACCACCATGCCAGGGTCACTTTTCTGCTGAGGAAGTGGGCGGTGGCCCTCTTGATGGCCGAGATTTTGTCCTCCGGCGGAACAGAAATACTTTCTCGGAGCATGTGGCCTGGGAAAAGTGGTGAACCGCTTCCGGAGATGTAGCCCTGACGAGCCAGTCGTCGAGGTATGGGTAGATTTGGAGGCCCTGTGCTCTGAGGAGGGCCGCCACCGCATTCATGAGTCTGGTAAAGACCCTGGTGGCCGAGTTGAGGCCAAAAGAAACGACCTTATATTGAAAATGGTAGCCGATGATCCGGAACCAAAGGAAAGAACGATTGTGCTGACAAATCGGGACGTGTAGGTACGCGGATACAGGGAGCACATCCAGTCTCCCGTGTCCAATGTCTCCACTATTAAAGCTTGCGTAACCATCTTGAATTTTTGCAGGGGTATGGAGAGGCTGAGGGTGGAAAGGTCTAGCACAACTCTCAGGCCCGACTGGTTCTTCTGAATGGCGAAAATCCTGGAGAAAAAGCCAAAGCCTCGCTGGGAGGCTGGGACTTCCTGGCTCTCTACGAGCGACCGGATCTCCGCCAAAGTAGTTGCTGTCTCAACCTGTGGATACTACAGAGAGGATCCAGGGGCCCATAAAATTCTGGCGCCAGAAATGTGCACGAAGAGCAAGCCTGCCCCCCACCGGAGACACGTGGACCCAAAGGGGCGTGTCATGCCTTCTTTCCCTCGGAGGCTGTCGTTGAGGAGGGGGACTGGAAAAAGCCCTCGACCCGCCCCTCCCCTGTTGCTTGCGCCGGTTCTGAGACTGCGAGTGGTCTGGCTGCCTGGCTCTGCGTTCCTGGAAGCCAAGGAACCCTGCATATGTACGACCTCTTTCTGAGCGCTGCTGAAATGGAGTACGATTGGGACGTGGTCTTTGTAAGGATGGACAAAGACTTAGCTGTTTGTGAGCTGTTTTTCTTCTTGTCCAGCTCTTCGTCCGTAGAGGAGTTGAAGAGGTTCCCCCTCCGAACCCCCCCTCGAATGGTAGAGCTAGTATCCGTTGCTGGACATCCAGGTTGAATTTTGTTGCCCAGAGCCAGGCTCTCCTTCTCATGTCCATGCCAATGCAGATGGCAAGGCCTGAGGTGTGAATATGGGCCACTGTGGATTCCATGAGGTCATGTGCGACCAGCTTGGTCTCAGCTAGCCCTGCCTTAAAGCGTGATTGGCTCTGGGTGGGGAGTTCCAGGAGGAAGTGCGCAAATTTCCCACCATAATCTTTTGTTGGCAGCTGCCAGCATGGCATCGGTTTTGGCCTGATGTAGATAAAGAGGCATTGGAATAGAGTTTCTTGCCATACGCCTCCAAGATCTTCTCCTCCTTGCCTAGCAGCGCCGCCGAGGACGACTGGGGCTTGGAGTATAGTGATACCGCAGCAATCACTGAGTGGTGTGGCCGAGGATGGGCCGAGAGCAAGAGTGTATCCCCCTCCATCTGCCTGTACTTGGCGTCCAGGCGTCAATTGACCGGCTGCGCCAAGTGGGATTTGAGCCAGCCCTTCTTGGCCAGGGAGACTACATCGGTCTGCATAGGAATCTCAAATTTGTCAGAGGGGCGTTGTGTGAGAACTTCAGCCAGAACCCCCCCCTCTGCCGGCTGCTCGACCTCAGGTTGGGGTAGGCCCAGGTACTCCACCAGCCCAGCAAGACGTTTGTGGAAGTCTCTGGCTGAGGATGGCTTGTCCGGATTCTCCTCCATGTCCGTATCCTGTGGATCTGGAGGATCCTGTGGAGGAGGAGTAGATGGCGCCAGAGGCTGGGTTACAGGGACCGCAGGCTGAGGCGGCGGAGGTTGCAGAGTTGGCTGTGGAGCCGGAGGAGGCAGCTGTACTGGGCCCCCGATGGAGGCATCTGTGGTGCCGCTAGCATGGCAGGAATTACTTCCCTGATGGCGTCTCTGAGGATAACGCCTATCCGCAGTGACTTCATGAGGCTGAGGAACCTCTCAAAGAAAACCTCCTCACCGACTGATGCAGTGGCAGGGGGTGCTGACGGGGTAGTGGGGGTCTGCTGACGGGGCTACTGAGGTCGCTGCATACCATGCCCATACGGACACAAAGGAAAGCTGCCATGTGCTTAAGAGGAGTAGGCTGTAGGCCCCTTACCTTGTTGAAGCCAGTCCCATCTTGACCCTCGTTCTTCGCTGAATTCCTGGAATGGGGTCGGACGGGTGCCTCTTTCTGGCGTGGCGGCCATTTTGTGAGGCTTTTGTAAGGCTGCCTGCCACATGCTTGCAACGCGTTGCTCGGCCCGCTGGGCCCGGCCTCCTCCAGGCTTGTGTGTGTATCACAAGCCCTACCCTGCTCTTCGAGCCTGGGCCGGGTAGGGGTGACACCCTCAACCGGGGGTCGGTAGAGCTGCGTTTAGGCACCCCTTTGGACATATTGTCGGTAATAGGGCATAGCCCCTCAACCATGGTGCCGGTACAAGGGCAGAGCCCCTCGGGTCAAGACCCGGTAAAAGAACCTTCCGGTCCCTCAACACTGTCACCGGGAGGATCCGAGGATCCCTCGGCCTGGAGGCCGGTAGCTGCAGCAGCCTCGGTGCCCAGTGCCATGCAAGCTGTGCCACCCCGGACAATGTCTTGCACCTGGTACACCCCTGCTTTCACAGGTAAAAACATTGTGGTGGTATGGTCTGTGAGGAGCTTGACCATTTGATTTTGTAGTACCGAGAAGAAGGTCCTTTTTAAGGTGATTTTGAAGAAATAGATTGTTTTTACTAACAGTGCTGAACCAGAGGACTCCCTCAGCTGAACAGTTATTGGAGGTCCCATTGGTTGGGACCAAAAGCACCCATAGCAAGGGTGTTAGGCTATAAAATTCAGTTTCTTCTTGCCTAGGGCAAGGGGAATCAAAAATGTACTACGGATTCCCAGCCTGACGACAGGGAATATTCACAGCATGTGAATCTATGAAAGATCCAATGCTGGAGAAAGTACATACATGAAAACGGACATCAGTATAAACAAAACAGCCTCGAGTTTTCCTTTTGGGAGTGATATTAATTGAAACTGGAGAGCAGCTTGTAGGTTAATAAAATATACTGAGGTTTCATTTTGCCTTACGTTTTGTTCCCTTTGGGAACAATTTAAAAACAATGCTCCCATTTCATAAACTGGGCTACGGCATCCAGGGGAAAGCAGATTAAGGGCAGAGATTTACCTTAACAAAAAAACACCACTATGGCACCAAGTATGTGTGGACTTGCAAATAAAAAGTGTTAGACAAACAGCAACCCAGTCATGTTTCGGTGAGAATCTGTGGATAAACACCTGGTTAAACCAAGCAATTTCAAGCAACACAAGCAAAAACCACAAATAAGCAGAGAACCATTACCTTAGAACATCTGAGGTGGTTTTAGAGTCGAGAGGGTGAGAAACCCGCTGGGAGTTTTTGGAAGGGAGGAGGTCGTCTGTGTGTGCTACTGAGATATGGTGATGAAGTGAAGCCTGCGGTGGAAAAACAAAGATTGCATTAACAGTGGGTTCAGCAACTATACACTACAGACGGTTTACCTTTTTTCAAATATTGGTAACAGGACAACTGATTAACTAAACCAATAATCCATTTCGGTCTCAATGTGAGCAAAGACACCAGACATTATCTGAAAAGGTTTTTGCCATCTTAACACAGTTTGTTGGCTAGTTACAACTACTACACTGTGCAGCTACCCAAAAAATGCTGGAGCTGGCTGAATTGTGAGAAGTCATTTTCTCACAATTCTTTTAGTGCAGTTACTATTCCAAAACGAAAGGCACACTATACAACCCTAGAAATTAAAGAGGCTGTGATGTTTCATAAATCCATATTCTGTCTGTCGTATAGATATAGCACTTTAAAATATATCAATTTACAAATTGCTAGACTGAAGGATAAGTGTGACCAAAAGGGGCAGTACCTTGAGGAAAAGTGGGCACTGGTTCTGTGCTTGTGGACAGGAGGCCCAGAACCACTGGGGCAGATTCTCTGCTTTGGCAGTGGAGACGTAGTATCCCAGTGCGAGGGGCTGCTGCTTCAGCTCTTCGGGAGCTTCCCTGGAAAGAAGACGTTCACCCTGACCCTAAGCAAGATGGAACAAATGAGAAGACATTTTTAATTAAATAAGCACTCTAGGCATAGCGATTGGCAGTGATTAGCATATTGGCACTGAAGAAAAGGTTGCATAGCAACAGTTTTCAAGAATGGGCCAGCTTCAAATAGACTGCAGCATCCGCAACCCGTGTCCCCCCCCCGCCCCTGCCCCACCCAAGGAGGATTGTAGTGCTGCAGCCAAAAATAAACACCCTTTTGGCAGCAGATCCTTCCTACATAAGGGGAACAGAGATCACTCCCTCAGTTTGGGAGGCAAACATGAATACGCTGAGAGCAGTCAAAGGATTAATACAGGTGCACCTATTAAACACTTTCCCATTTACAAATTAAAGTTACTCACCGTAGTGACTAGAGTACTCATAGTACATAGTCCCTTTCCTCCATCATTGTGGGCGTCGCCCAACATGGGGACAGTACCAGAAACTTTTCAGTAAAAATTGAGTTTCAGTTTAGTATAAAGCGAGGCCTCGTGCGTTGGAACGCCTAGCCGAGGCCCCGCCCTCCGGCACCTCACCTCAGTCCCCTTTGAACACATCCGACGCTTAGATACCTGGCTACTCCTAGTACATATTGTCCTTTGGCATACGAGCTGGAGAAGGTAGGTGTGACGTATGGAGGAAAGGGGACTATGCACTATGAGTACTCTAGTCACTACAGTGAGTAACTTCAATTACTCATTTGTCTTGTCCCCTTTCCTCCATCCTTGTGGGTGATTTCACCGAACAAAAACATATGGTGGAGCCGTAATAACCTGCCTCATATCTAGGATGAAGCAAAAAGGTTCTTCAGAACCGCCTGACCAAACTCTGCATCGTGCCTGGAGCTGGTGTGCAGTGAGTAGTGCTTACAAAAGGCAGACTTAGTGGCCCAAGTAGCCGCCTTGCTGATGACATCCCAAGAAGCAGGTCTCTGAAACACTGGCTGTGGCTCTGACGGCATGGGCATTAATCCCCTCAGGAACCGGTTTGCCCATGACCGAGTACGCTGCCGAGATGGCCTGAACCATCCAACGGACAATAGAAGCTTGAGAGCGGGGGAGGATCCCCCAAAAGTCACAAACAATGCCCAAGACTTCCTAAAGGATTTTGTCTGAGGGAGATGAAACATGAGGACCTTCTTTAGGTCCAAGGAATGCAGGGACCTCTATGCCTCTGACTGCGGGCTCGGAAAGAACACCGGCAGGCAGATCTCTTGATTCAGTTGAAATGGAGAGACCACCTTGGGCAAGAAGTTTGGGGGAGTGCGCAAAATGACATTGTCGTGAAAAGTGGTGAAGGGCTTGCACGAGGACAAAGCCTGCAGCTCACTAACCCTGCACATAGAGGTGAGATCCACCAGTAAAACTGTCTCTAGTGTCACTAAGCGGATGTCCACAGAGGCCCTTGTCTTGAAAGGCTTGTGCTAAAAAGATGCAAGAACCATATTGAGGTCCCAGACCGGGTGCGGCTTATGCATTGGCGGAAAAAGCCTAGACAATCTCTTAAACTGGTACTTAACCACAGGGTTGGCCGCAAAAAACATGTGCTCAGGGGAACTGTGGTAAGCCCCAATGGCTGCCAAATAAGCGCAGCACTTATCCACCTGAACTCCAGAACAAGCCAGGTGTGCTGAAAAAGTCAGCATGTCATCCAGAGGACAGGTGACAGGGTCCAGACCCCTGTCACAAGCCCAACGGCAGAACCTAGTCCATTTACTCCAATACTGGGACTGAGTCGAGGGCCTCCTGTCCTTCTGAATGATGTCCCAATTGTCATCTGAAAATTAACAATGCTGAAGCCTCTGCTGCCAGGAACCAGGCAGCCAGAATCAGCCTGGCCGGGTCCAGAGGTTCCACCATCCCGCCCTGCTGCACCAGGCATCCCCTGATTGAGATCGGAAGGTGGACACGACCCTGGGAGCACAACTACAGCAGATCCGAAAACCAGGGTCTCGAAGGCAAGTGAGGGGCAATCAGGATGGGGCTGCAACCCACCGAAGCCCCAAACTTGCGGAGGCTCCGTAGGAGCAGAGGGGTGGACGGGTATGCATAACTCCTGCAACCGTGCCAAAAGATCTGGAAGGCATCTCCCAGAGACCGCCTAACCCTGTCCTGCACATGAAGCAAACTGGGAGCACTTGGAATTTAGAGGGGATGCAAACAAATCCAGGTCTGTGAACCCCCAACGCTGGAACAGGGGCAACAAGGAGTCTGTGTGCAACTGCCACTCTTAGTTGTTGAACCCCAGGCGGCTCGGCTGGTCCGCTTTGCATTGCTGTCCCCCGTGAGGTGGACTGCTGATATCCAAACTCTTTCGTCAGGGCCCATTCTCACATTGATACTGCCTCCATGCAGAGGAGGGCGGTGGGGAGGGAGAGGGGTGACAGGTGCCACCCTGCTTGTTCATGTAAAACATTGTAGTAGAATTGTTTGTCCTGACCAGAAACTACTTGTCCCCGATTAGGGGCAAAAACATCTTGATGGTCAGACCCACTGCCCTGAGCTCGAGCAGATTGATATGCAAGAGGGCTTCCTTCCAGGACCATGCTCCATGAATCGCGTATGCATGCAGAATAGCCCACAGCCCAAAAGAGAGGAGTCAGTCGTCACCACCAGGGTAGGCTCCAGTCGGGTGAAGGGGGCTCCCACTGAAACATTGCCATCCGTCAGCCACCAGCGAAGATCAGGCAGTAGGAGCGGTGGCATTGAGATCCTATCCAACTGAGACCCCGTCTCCTTATCCCAATTGGCTGCCAGGTTGAGCTGGAGGCGCCTCATCTTGAGGCGGACGTGCTGTACAGTGAGCATGCAGGGGGCCATCATGCCGAGAATATGCTGGAACCACAATACCAAGGTGGTCGTGTTAGCCAGAAAGCGCTCCACCACCTTGCGGAGGGACAGGCGTAGGAAGCACCCACTGAATGGTAGTGTTCCAACGCACCCCTAAAAAGACCGGTTGCTGAGATGGGCACAACTGTGACTTCCTCTGGTTGAGGGAGAACCCCAACTGATGAAGGATATCCACCAATCTCTGTCAGGAGAGCACCAGCCCTTCAAGTAACCACGCCCTCACCAGCCAGCCATCCAAATAAGGGTAGAGATGAAATGATGGCCCTCCATGAGAAGGCCTGCCACTGCGTTCATCAACTTTGTGAAGACACGGGGAGCCGAGATCAGGCTGAAGGGCAGCACCTTGTACTGAAAGTGGTATGACAGTCGTGAATCGCAGACATTTCCGATGCGATTGGTAGATGGGAACATGTAGGTACGCATACTTGAGGTTCAGGGAACACATCCAGCGACCTGCACACAAATACTGGGCTATGTGCGCAGGAGTAATCATCTTGAAGCGTCGCAGCAGTAAAGACAGATTTAGAAATGATAGGCCCAGGGCAACTTTCAGGCCAGCCTGGTTTATTTATTCAGTTATTCTTTTATAAAGTGTCCAAAGCCCAAAGACAGCTAGACGCTGGTTCAAACTTAAGAAGATGGTTACAGGTATTTGGAGCAAAGCGTCAGAGTTGCATAATTGCATTTTACACATTACACAATATACATTTATATACACAAGTATTACAGGTACTGAGCTAGGGCCTAAGAATATATTGAGGGAGGTCTGTCCTGAAGAGTAAGGTTTTTAGGTTTTCTAAAAGACCAGAAGGCAGTGTCGTTTGAGGTGACTGGGGAGGGTATTCCACAATTTAGGAGCTATAGTAGGGAAACTTGCTTCACCTGATTTTTGTTTTCTGTAATTCGGGGTGATGAGGAGATTAGTGTACTGGGAGCGGGTTGGTCTGTTAGATTGGACTTTACGGATGAAGTTACTGAGGTATAAGGGTGCCATATTTGCCATACATTTGTGTGTAAGCGTGAGGATTTTTAAATTAATTGTGTCCTGGACAGGGAGCCAGTGGATCTTCCTCCTTGTGGTAGAAATGGGTTTGTGTCTAGGAGTGTTTAAGGCCGTTCTGATGGCGTTGTTTTGAACAACCTGTAATTTCTTGATATTTCTTGTGCTGTTTCCTGCAAATAGTGAGTTGCAGTAGTCTATCCTGGATAATATCAATACTCTGGCCTGAGTGATAGAGTTATCAGAGGAGAGGAACAGTCTACTTGCTCTTATTAATTTGGCAGTGTAGGCGGCTGAGGAGATAACAGCGTTGACCTGTGTATTTAAGGTAAGAGAGGAGTCGATATATACTGCTAATGTTTTTATTTCATTGCCAACTTTTATGGTATTACCGTCGATGTTGAAGGATTTGTATGCCTGGGGAAGGTTACCGAGTTTAGTTTTGCTACCAATGAGAATTAGCTCAGTCTTATCGTCATTGAGACAATTCATTAAGTGCCATCCACGCTTGGATGGCCACATATATCTTAAGTTTTTGGAGTCGGTGTCGTAGCATCCAGTAATGGGTATGAGTATTTGCGTATCGTCCGCATAGTTTGTATACGTGATACCAAGATTATCTAGTTTATCAAATAGTAGCTTAGTGAAGGCATTGTATAGAGTGGGTGACACGAAAGAGCCTCGCGGTATGGCACAGGTCACAGGGACTGGAAGGGCTTCCGAGTCGTCAGAGAAGACCCTCATGGTTCAATTGGTAAGGAATGACTTAATCCATTTGATGGCGCCTGATGAGAATTGGGAGGCGGTCTCAAGGTGTTGGCAAAGAATGTTGTGATTGACCAGATCGAAGGCTGCAGAGAGATCTAGGAGAAGGCAGATGCACAGTTCCCCTTTGTCTTTGTATTGATCCATTTGCGTTTTCAAGTCTAATAGGGTGGTCTCTGTGCCATGACCTGGGCTGAAGCCTGGTTGTCATAGATCCAGGAGGTTATGGTCTTCCAAGTGTTTTTGGATCTGCAGATAGGCTATCAAATCGAGTAAAAACGGTACAGTAGTGATGGGACAGAAGTTGGTAGGGATGTTGGTGTCTAGTGTTGATTTTTTGAGTAGGGATAGAACCCATGCTGTTTTTAAGTCGCTTGCTACTGTATTAGTAGCAAATGAGCTGTTGATGAGGCTGGTGATAAAAGAATGTTCAGCAGAATTTACACCCTTTATCAGTGTTGCCGGGCAGATGTCACTTTTGCATCTGGATATTTTCAAACTGTTGATGATATTAATAGTATCTGTAATGGAAAATGGTGAGAATGAGAATTTGTTGGTCTCTATTGAGGGAGGAGAGGTTGGCTGTTTTTGGGTAAGGCAGAGTTTAGATTTATTGTGTTCTATTTTTCGTTGAAGTGGAGATTTTGTCTGCTGAAGCATTTTGAATGTTGGAACACCATTGTTCGTCTTTGACAGTATGATCCAGGATAGGTGTTGGAGATTCTAATTCACAGAGAATTGTGAATAGTTCTCTAGTGTTGGATTGAGCATTGGATATTCTATGGTTATAGACCTCGCTTTTAGCTAAGAGAATTTCTTGTTTGTAGTTGTTAGCTGCTGCCTGAAAAAGGCTTTTGTTTGCTGCAGTTGGAGATTTGCGCCAGTTAATTTCTGCAGATCTTTTTGAAGCATGCATTGTTCTGAGTTCTGGTGTGAACCAAGGGTTGATGTGCGCTGAGCGTTTAGCTTTTTTTCTTTTTAGGGGAGCAACTTTTTCAGTAACTTCGGACATGATTTCATTGCATTGACAAATCAGAATTGATGGGTCATTGTCTGGATGCTTCGAGTCTAGAAAGAGTATTAGGAGAGGTATCATGTTATCTTTATTCATATTCTTAAATCTTCTAGAAGGTGCAGTAAGTACTGGTGCAAGATGTTTCTGATTTTTAGTGTTAATGGTGGTGGTTAAGATTATGGTGTTATGGTCTGACCAGGCCATAGGGGTATTAGATTGTATTAGTGGTACAGTTCGCGTCCGCTAACCAATACAGAGTACGTCCTTTTTTCGTGGGTAGGGGCATGGATCCTTTGAGTAAACCCTTGGACTTCCATAGATTTGGCTAAAAGGTCTGCATGGATGTCTGATGGGTCGTTCCACCCTAAGTTGAAATCGCCCATGATTATTGCTTTGGCATGAGGTTTCATGTTGTGGAACAGGAGTGTTGTAATGTCATCTTCAAAAAGTGGAGATGGCTCCAGGGGGCCTGTAGACTATGTGAAGAGTAAGTGTGCAGGAAAGTGTAAGGGATATTTTTAAGGTGAGGATTTCCCCTGCACTGAAGGGGAGATCAAAGGATTTCCTTATAATTAGGCGTCTTTAGCAAGTACGGTTACACCGCTTCCTCTTGAAGTATCTCTATCCTTTCTAAAGATGGTGCACCCCTCTGGGATGGCATAGGAGAGCTGGAGGCTGAGTGTAGCCAGGTTTCTGTAATTGCTAAGAAGTCAAGGTCATTGGATGTGAGAACATCTGCAATATCCAGAGCATGCGCAGTGATCGATCTGGCGTTAATGAGTGCACCTTTTAGTGTAGTTGTATTCATGCTGGCAGAGGCCTTTCTAGAGGCAGCTTTGTGGGGTTTAGAGACATTTGGGGTGTGTGTGTGTGGGAGTGGTGTGATGTGGTTGGTAATTTATTTGACCGTAGGTGTGAGAGTGAGGAGAGTCTGTAGTCTCATTGATCCCAAGATGGGGCATGAGTGCAGAGGAGGAGTGGGGGCCGGGGAGTCTAAGTGTAAGGTTGAGGCGTCATAAGCGTGTCTCTGCCTTGTTCCCGCGGATAGATGGTGGAGTCTTGCGAGTTTGTCTGGTGGCAAAGCAGTTAATGGGAGGTCATTGATGAGGGATTGTGGTCTAGACAAACCTTTGATGAGAGAGCATGAGTTAGTTGGAAGTGGGATGATAGGGAAAGGTGCAATTTTATTGAGGAAGGCAGTGGGACAAGGGGAAGAGTAGTGGCGAGTGCAACGTGGGCGGGCAGGGCCCTTTCCTAATTGGATATACGTGCCTGCAGCCAAGGTGAATCCATAGTGGGGAAGGGGTGTGGGCATTTCCTCAGATGGTAGTTTGCTACTAATAGCAATATTGAAAGAGTGTGCAACAGGAAAGTGGCTGACATGGCACTCAATATGGGGTTGCTATGTTAGGAGGCAGGTTTAGTGGCACGGTGGCTAATGGTACAGTGGGCTAGAAGTGATTAATATAGCAGTAGGCGCTAGTCGCACAATGGTTAATGATGCAGAGGCTGGTAGCAGTGGCAGTAGCAATGGCTATCAATGACTAACAATGGCTAAGATCACAATAGTCTGGTAACACACAGTACAGTGGCTTATGCTACCGTGTGCAATTGAGGTCTGGGGACGTGGTGTTGGCGGTAGCCAATTGATGGGGAGGTTGGAGGAGCTAGGCACTACAGTGAATAAAACTACAATGTACCATTGTTAATATGATTCAGGGGGCTACAGTTAATGACATGACAATGGGCAACTCAATTGAGAGCAAGGTTATGGGAAACTCAATTGATAGCATGGCAATGGGCAACACAATTGACAGCATGGCAATGGGCAACACAATTGATAGCAAGGTAATGGGCAACACAATTGATAATGTGGCGAAGGCTATGCACAGCCCCACAGATAAGGGGTGTATCAGCCACTTTTACTCCCTAAAAAGTGGCAAATACCAAGAAATAAAAATAGGGAGTAAAAATACTCCCAACAAAAAATAGGAAAAAGACGTAGAATCTTGCACCCCAGCTTTCCCCCTCACAGCTCCATGGATCTGTTTGGATCAGTAATGCACGTAGTACCACAGGAAGTACCTACTATTTAAACTGCCTGACTGGAAGAGGTAAACATGTATCCTTTAATGTGCATGAATAACGAGATTCAAAGAAATCAATATTACAAAACATTTCAATTTTTCAGTTAAAACATATTTTAACTTGCTTATAAAATACTCGCATTGGGAATTGGACTTACATTTTTACTCACTAAAATAGAATTGTACTCCCAACATTAAAAAATAGATAGTAACATACTCTCACTTCAACATCTAATCTAGAGCACTGGCTATGCAATTGAATTATTTGCTAAAGGCTGCACAATTAAAGTTTAACGGTTGGTAGTGCCGTAGGCTTGAGGTTATGCCTAGGCAAATGGGTGCCAAAAAATCAGAACAGGCATAAATAGAGTTGTGAGAACATGGGGTTAAGCAGACACAGCGAGCGTGGGGCAAAGACAAGAGCAGCGAACATGAGGTAGAGACCATCAGGTCAGGGTGCCTTTAAGGGAGCGGCGGAGGCAAGCAGGCAACAAACTGTTTGTGCAGGCAGTCTTTAGGAGGTGATGCGGCAAATCGAGGGATGGAGGTGGCTACTGAGTGTAGCCAACTGTGCCTTTGCAATGTTATTGGAGGCAAGGTGGATATGCAAGGGCGCAGTACACTTGGAGGCCAGGGACTGGATATAGAGCGGGCAACGAATGTGGACTGAGTAGGGGAAGTAGATGGAAAGCTATAGGTGTGGGGGAGTACTCACTTGGAGTAGTTGCGTCGATGGATAGCAGCTAACTGGGCAACGGCCCGCCACGGACAGGCGCAGACAGGCCTTTTGCTGCGGCCCTTTGGCTGCGAGACCGGCTCGGCTAATGGTATTTGGATGCTGTGTGGCCCAATCAGGAACCAGCAAGGAAAGAGGCGAAGATGCACCCATAAGGGTGCGTGGAATGGCGCACCCATTTTGGAGTACGCTGGAGGATCAATAAAACGGTGTAATGCATAGTGCTCTTCAAGCCGTGTGCGGCGATACTTTGGTGGGAGCTTGCTGCGGGGAAAAGACGCTTGTTGTTGGCACACACATACTGCCAAGGTATAAAGTGGCACAGAGGCCTACCTTACAGTAATTAGCCGTCGGGGCTGGTGTAGCTTTCAGTAGAATGCGGCGAGGAGTCGGGCCATCTGATCAAAGGCCGGATGTTGGGTCCGGGTTGGGGAGGGATCCAGTCCTTTCGCAGGCAGCCAGGGTGATGAGAATGGGCACCAGAGGGCACAGACAGGCCCTTTTGCTGCGGCCCTTCGGCTGCGAGACCTGCTTCCGCCTACCGGCTTGGCCAATGGTATTTGGATGATGTGTGGCCCAATCAGGAACAGACAAGGAAAGGGTTGAAGATGCACTTACCAGGGTGCGTGGAATGGCGCAGCCATTTTGGAATACGCCGGAGGTTCAATAAAACAGTGTAATGCACAGTGCTTTTCAAGCAGTGTGCGGCGATGCTTTGGTGGGAGCTCGTTGCAAGGTAAAGGCGCTTGTTGTTGGCACACCTACTGCCAAGGTATAAAGTGGCGCGGAGTCCTACCTTACAGTAATTAGCCATCGGGGTGGTTAAGCCTTCAGTAGAATGCTGCGAGGAGTCGGGCCACCTGATCAAAGGCCGGATGTTGGGTCCGGGGTGGGAGAGGGTTCAAGCCCTCTCGCAGGCAGCCAGGGTGATGGTTTTTCTTAAGTACCGCAAAAATCAAGAATAATACCCAGATTGACGAAGAGAAGGATACGATGGTAGAGGCAAAGAAGAGGAAGATCGAGTCAATAGAGTCCCTGGGGAGAAAAGAGGTTGTCGGAAGCGGCTGTTCGTCTGCAGTGAGGCTTGATGGCCTGAAGGTGTGATGTTTCCTCCTTTTCCTCCCTGCTTTCCTGCTAATTTGGAGGGTGCCTTCCTCTAAACTTCTAACCCAGGCTACGTGTACCGGAGTTCAGCGTGTGGTCTCTGCTTTGTTTGTGTCGGACCACTGGAGGGCTGAAATCTGCTCCTCACTGTTAACGGTGATGCCAAGCAGAGGCAGCATGTTTGTTATGCCTTTACTTCCGTCTGCCTCATCCTCACTTTTGTAGAGGTGCGCAGGCTTCACCACACTGGCACTATCTTGGCTTGGGTATGAAGGCCACGAAGCAACAGGTACGCTAGCGCGAGGCTCTGGCCCAACGTGGAGTGCTTTCCTTGCTCATCCCGCATTAATGTTTTTTGCTGTGGTACCTGACAAACGCTTCTGCGCATTATTAAACAAACGTTGTTGCTTTTGCTTGCTGCCATGCCATCCTCCTTGTCTGACCATGTGCCCAACTCCTTGGCTATCTCGCCTTTGCCCGTTACTGTAGTGGATCGATTGGCAGAAGTCCTGGCATTGAGCGCACACAGGAGGCAACACATTGGTGCCAAATGCAGGGAAGTATAAGCTGACTGTAGGAGGAGTCCTGCTAAATTCTCTGCAGCTCCATCTAAAGGGTCAGCATCCGACTTAAACATAACGAGCTCTGCAATTAAGAAACCCTTCAGTACTCATGTTAATGGAAATAACTTAGAACAGCCAACTCCCACGGCTCGGACAGACTGTTTCCGGACAGAGGGGGTTACAATATCCAAGTAGGTCTCCCCCTACAATCCTGACCTTAGTCGAGATCTGTCAATTTCTACTTCTGTGGCAACTCCCCTAAGGTTAAGGGGGGCTGTAAAATCTAACCTTATGGTCCCGTCACACTCCTTGGTAGGTACTGAGAGTTCCATGACAACGGAGCCTTGATGGGACTGGAAGGTCAACCTTATTAATGAATTTAACAACTGTGCCACTTCCTTGGACTTTGATGCCTGGCTAATATCACTAGATATCTCTGCAGAGAAATATCATGACCTTACATTTAAAAAAAAGTCTTCCACCTGCTCATGTATCATCTGTAAGCTATTCACCTATCATCAAAGTGAACTGTTACTCTCAAACAAATTTGCCTGCTAAGGTAGTAGATAACCATGTGCATCTTGCAGAGGCTCCTGTTGGGGATCCTGTCATTTGTCCTCGCTCTAAGCCTATGGTAGCTGCGAAAGAGGCTCTACTGCCTCCTTCTTTTGGCAATAAACAACCACAGATCTCTCATCCTGCTCCCCCCGAGCACCTGGTAGTGTCCAGGGATGCACGCTCGAAGGGTTCTGGTGAATCTTTGAATCTTAGACTGGTCAACCGAAGAGGTTTTCGTGTACATAAAGTTAACATGCCAAACCCAAAAGAGGACTCCATCAAAGCCTTGGTCTTGGACCATAGAAACTTTATTGTCACAAATGTCATGAAACCTGCTCAGAGTGAACCTAGTGATGCTCTTCGAAATAAAGTACTTGCCTGGCTTCGTGCAAGATCTGGATCTGGGGTTGTTCGCCGTTCTGACCTGAAGTTTCTACACAGGATAGAACAGGATGACTGGTGTACTCAGGGGAACAAGGACTGCATTGTCATGGGGTGTGGTGTCAGTACCCTGCCAAGCTATTTGAGACAATGTAAATATATACCCAGAGGTTCCTCTAATTTTGGGCCACAGGTGAGCTGTATTCCCTGACCTTTATGTCACTGCTTCTTGATGTTAGAGGCGGGGGCAAAGGAGGGGGAGCGGAAAAACCTGCGCAACGTCCTCTGCAGTTTCCTCGTGTTGTCGCTAGGCGACCTTTCAGGCATCCATGTACCACGCTCGAAGGGCAGATCCAGGATCCACACCTGCACGTCAGATGAAAACTTAGTGGCTTGCATCCACAATGTGCTTCTCAGCTCAACACCAAGGCACAGCCCTCTGTGTGGGGGACCGAAGACTCCATGAGGTCCTGCGCAATGGCCCAGTCATCTGCCAGCCCAGCCTTGAAGGACACTTGCTTGGCCCAAGGGAGATGGGGCAGAAATTCCCTGAGCTCCCGCCACAGCTTCTGGTTAGCCGCAGACAAGAGGGCATCTGTATTGGCTTTCCACAGATCCAGTCCTGAGATGGAATAACATCACTTCTGCAGAGACTCAAGGACTTTATCTTCCTTTGAGAGGCAACTGGAGGTGGCTCCCATGGAGGAAGACAACAAAGACTATGGTTTAGAATACAAGGAGGCTGCAGCCACCACTGAGGAAGACGGCTGCGGGCGGGAGCCGAGGAGGATTGGCCTAAACCTGCCATCCAACTTCTTGTTCATCTGGACGTTGGCCCTGGGCTTCTCCCAGACCTTACGCGCCACCTGTAGAACATCCTTCTGGAGAGGGATGCCAGGCGGGATTGTGCTGTACTTAACCAAGATCCCTGCTAGCACTCCCGATTCCTGGGGGGCTTCCTCGGGCAAAGGGAACCCCTCCCAAGAACTCTGCCAGGCTCTGAAGGCACTCATGAAAAGCCTTAACGGATGCCGAGGGTTAACTGTCCTGTGCGTCAAGGACCTAGTTATCACCCCCCCCCCCCTTTGTTCACAGACCGAGCGGAATCTGGTCCTTGGGACACAGTTGCCAATGTGGTCCCCCCAGGTCCGAAGCCGAAGAAGGTCCAACGGCTGTTGAGGGTAGGCGTTGGTGGTACAGGAGGAGGTGGAGGGGTCAGTACAACCAGTAGTGCCTGGACCGGGGAAGGGACTGGCACCGGAACAAGCCGTGCTGGAGGAATGGAGCGAGTACCCAGAGGGGGCAGGTGGGCACGGCAGCACCACCTGCAGGTTGAGCGCCTTCACAATGTCCTTCAGGAGCCCCTTCATCTGAGGGGAACGCATGAGGAAGAGGAAGCACTCAAAGAAGCAGTCTTGCCCTCCGAAGCGCTGGGCCTCCGCTCCTGGTCAAAGCGCTGAGGCATCTGGTGTGTGTAGCATAAGTCTGTGATGGGTAGATGTATCCCTGACGCGACCAGAACCCTGCACTAGTGGATCCACTGCTGCATCCCGAGAGAAGGAGGCTGGGATCATCTTGCAAAGTCCATTCGATGGGCGAAAGCACTGGCGGGCCCTGAGCCAGATCCAAGATGGCTGCTGGCCTGGCAGGCTCCACCACGTGCCTCTCCACCATTTTGAAACTTTGCACCAAGCCCTGGGCAGGAGGGTGCGGAGGCCCTGAGCCAATAGAGGCCACAGACACTGGAGAATACCGCTTGGGTCTTGCACCTGAAGCATAGGAGTTGACCTTCGAGATCACTCTGGTAGGCGCTGAAACCCTCAGCGAGACAGACGGTAGTCATAACGCCTTGACTCACGCCTTCAGAGTGAGCTCCGGAAGGCTGGACACCCTCAGCACATGGGATAGATCGTGTCGAGGACAGACTCTTGGTGGTGGCACTCAACACTCCCTTACCCGCTGGGGTAGAAGAAGAGGACGAACGTGATTCCTCTTCCCAGGACAGCCTTGAAGGGCCCTGTGAGAAACCAGAGGCGTTATTCCGGGGGATCCTTTGTTCAGGCGGCCAGGGGAGGGCCATCGCTCTTGGACCCCAACCCTGGGTGTGGACGAGCGGGGGAGGATCACCTAAGCAGGGGGTCCTTGGAGACTGCGAGGGGAGTGCCGTTGGGCGAGAAGCGGTATCCCATTTTTTCCAATGCATCCCCTTAGCCGATATCCCAGCAGTCTTTATGGGATGTTGTCACCAAAATCCCACCCCCCCACCACTTTCCCTTACGCAAAAGACAGAGAAAACAGGGGAACTTCAAATTACCTCTAAAACCTAATTCGATTTGTACCTCTCCACAACACTACACCTCCCATAATCCTATTCCTCTATTGAAATCCACAAGGACTGGGACGAGTAAGATGCAGGTGTGAGTCATGAGGATTACCCATAGGAATCCATGGGCAATGGATTCCTATGGGCAGTCTCCATGACGTCCTGATAACTAGGTCAGGGAGGGAGGGACAACTAATCACACCGACTCCAATTAACTCTAGCTGGGAGTATAAAAGCAGCAGCCAGGAACAGCATTGTGAGCGAGTTGGGGATGCTGGAAGGTACCTGTCATGATCTCTGCTTCCAAAAGATCAGGACTTGCCCAACTCCCTTGGAAGCAGACCCATAACCCCGGTTCCGAGTGCCAGCCAGTTCCAATTGGGACCTTTTGGACCCTGTCCTGGCGCCAGTGGCACCAGGCTCATAAAGATGCCCAGTCCCAGTGCTGGAAGCGCCAGGCTCATAATGCTTGGGTGGACTTACCTGCAGCAGACCATGCTCCTTATTTACCTGCCAGTTGAGCCCCTGATCCTCTTCTGTTTGGGAATACTTTTCCTGTTGGGTGGGGCAGGAGCCACTCCCTAGGTTCAGAACACTGGAACTCTTCTGGAAAGCAGGAACTCTTTTCTTAGGCGTGGCTGTGGAAGGAGACACCTAAGCACTACAGGAGGCTATTTAAACCACACCCGATGGATGAATCTTGCTTTGCGTTATTCTGCATTCTCTGCAGCAGAACGCTCATCGTGTCTTCTGCTTCCGATCCTGGGCCTAAGGGAACAAAGGCTTATCATCCTGGAATCCAGTCTTCAGCAGCACCTGTAAAGACAAAGAAAGAACAGGTTAGCACTACGGTCTTCAGTGGCAGCGCATCTCTTACCTGGTCCATCGGCTGTCACCAACGCCTCGCGCTGCATTCCGGCATCTGAAAGACAAAGGCTTACCTACTCTTCGCATGCTCCGGAGGTCTTCGCACTGCATTCCGGCATCTGAAAGACAAAAGCTTACCAGCTCTTCGCACGCGCCGGAGGCTTCGGCGCTGCATCCCGCATCTGAAAGACAAAAGAAGGTGCGTTTAAAGACATTGGGCAACTTTATTACTCACGTGCCATTACTCCTTCCCACGCCGAATCCAGTGGGTATTCCAGCACCTTTCAGCTTCTCTAAAGCTCCGAACTTGTACCTGCAAGATAAAAGGGACAGTTAGTGCGCATCGTGAAGCAGGCTACAAGCGCTTACTTACGTGCTTCCAGGCGCTTCTATTCCTCACGTGGGTTCGATCCTCAATTCTCTTCAGCCCGCCATCGCCGGAACCCTGCAAAACAAGAGATATCATTACAAAAGACTTTTAAGACATTTGAAGTGCCCAGAACTTACCGTTCGTGCAGTTAACGACGGACAGCAGTCCTCTGAGGTCAAGAGGCCTGCACCCTTATCCAGTGAAGAAACTGATTACGGCACCCTGCCCCGAGGCAGATGGAGTGCTCGGCGTTCACTTACCTAAGGTGAGGGCGTTAACCTTTGGGGTTCTACAGGGGAAGAGAAAGGGAAGAGGAGAGAGGCACCCAATAATCCCAGTTCATTAATCCCATATTTTCTATCTGCAGACATCTTACTCTTCGAGTCAGACATACAGTGCACAGAGGTCCAGCCCAAAGAGCCAACCGTGTGTTACACATCACCTTTGAAGATACGGCATTCACCCAGTCAAGACCGGCGCCTCTGCGGGAATCAGGTGAGCGGTACAGTACCGGAGAGCAGGAGAGAGCCCTAGTGAGCTGGAGAGACCCTGGGAGGTCTGGAGGAGGAGAAGGGAACCGCCCAAACACTGGCCATGTTACCAGAGAGGAGATTGCAGTGTGGAGGTGGAAATCCTTCCAGAAGGCAAGACCAGGGGCAGCTGGGGTTGCCTGGCGGTACCGACAGTTAAACTTCTCCCCTGGGCCTGGCAGGAGAACCCAGGTCGCAGAAGAGCCCCTGACCTCCTATAGACATCCCATTTTGGCTCCTGCAGCATCCAATGGCATAAAGTGCCCATTCGGGGAGCAAAGAAAGTGGGAGCAAAATCAGCCCAGTGCATTCTGGGACTAGAAGTCCCAAAATCATTTTCTTAAAATTGGGACTTTTGCAAGGAGGGTTCGAGCCCGAAAGAGGGAGGCCTTTGAGAACCTAAAACGGGGTCCCAGCGAGGCCGAGGGAGAACCTTGAGGAACTTCAAGAAGGTTCCAAGCCCAATAGAGGAAGACCCAGTGGTGAAACTACAAGACTCAAATAAAACCTTCAAGACCAGCTACAGTCTGTTCCGTTGCCACATGGGTGCTCGTGTGAAAGACTCTGGTTGATCCCCCTTTGTTTTGCTTTGAAACTACAAGAAGCAGACGGCCGTACGAGAGCAGCAAGAACAATGTCAAAGTGGCCCTACAGCGGTTGAGCAACCTCCGCTGTACAGTCGAAAGTCTTTGACTGGCAAGTAATTGAAAGCTAAAGGAAGCAATTCCCGCATGGTGAGAGAATATTGGCAAGAGTGAAACCCGGCAGGGGGTTGCCATTGAGAGGGGCCTATGCCCGGAAGAGGGAAACCCATGGGTGAGGAACCATCAACCTAAAATTGTGTGAAAGGCCACAGTGAACCGAGCAGAGGGAGGCCGAGAATCGAGAGGGGTCCGAGTCCGGAAGAGGGGGACTCAGGGGTGAAGAACCACACCCCAAAAATGTGTATAAAGCGGGTGGAGTCTGATGCCTCAATGAACAGCAGTGCTGACAAGGGTGAACCCAAGAAAGGCAGGGTAACTAGGAACTGGTTAAAAGGACATTAAAAATTGTGAATGTAATGGAGAAGATTGGTTACAGAGCTATCCTGGAAAGCATGCTAGAGTGAACCCGGCAGAGGGAGGCTGACATCCAAGATGGACCTAAGCCCAGAAGAGGGTGACCCAGGGGTGAAGGCATCACCCACCGAACATTTGCAAGGAACTTTTGTTATTTTGGGAACCCATCAGGTCCCTGGAGACAATAGACTTTTTATAGAAAAGAGACTTAACCAAGGAAGAAATTGATACTTGCCAAGGAACGGTCAGCTCGTGCTAGGAAAGCTCCAGCGTGTGCTGTGCACAGGACTGCCACCTTATCCCATGCTACAAATGTGGGGAAGGGAGACCCTTGGCTAAAGCCCATCTTGACTTATAATTTGAGAGTACTTCTTTCCTTACTGAAAACCCCATCCCACACTCTTTCTATATTAGTTGTAATAACTGGCATTTGTTTTTTTTTTGTTGTTTTTTTAAGTATAAGCCCTTTTACTTTGACCAGACGTCACAAGGACTGCCTTATTTTTCATTTGATGGTCGAAGCTTGCATCCATCCTAGATTTAGGTAGATTAGTTGTTTTTCCAGCCTGCATATTGTTTAAATAAACACCCTTGAATCGTGATCACTTGTGTCTGTCTTTACTGTTGCAACCATGAGTTCCTTACAATCCCAAAGCTCCTCAGCTTGGAAACCAGTAGCCAGGATGGCCTCAGTTCTGTCCCCGGCAGAGCCCCCAGTCTCCATGGCCTGGGAGCCGGTAGCCTTAAAGGTCTCAGGCTTGCCAGAACTATGAACGTGAGGAACCCCGATACGTGGGAACCCTGAGGATCGAGTCGCTACGCTGAGGAGCTGTGCTGAACAGAGGGCCTACCTTGTCTAGACGAGAGGTCCTGGAGACAAAGTCCTTAAAGTGGGTAGGAGAAGAAGTGTGGAAGATCTCCCTCCACCACGAAAACAGATTTTTTAATGCAGTGACCAAGAGCGCTGCAAGCTGAACCTGCGTCCCATCAGTGGTCGGGCCCCAAACACTCAAGAAAGTGCATGCGGGTCCAAGGCTGGGAACGAGCAGTCGCATGATGCACATCCCGTGAATTCTCCTGCGGCCAACATGCACCGAGGGAGGCGAGGCACCAAAGGGAAGTTAAGTAAGATTGAACAAACAAAACGGCGAGCAACCGGAAAGCTAAAAAAGTATCTGCGCTGGCTGCCAGGTCCAACACCATCCATGTGGAAAAAAGGACTGAGGTAAGGCGCCAGAGGGCGTGGCATTCCCATGCCCGATGCCGCGACTCCTGCACGCTATAGTAAATTTAAAGGGGAAGCTCAATTCTTCGCTGGCAAAGGTTCTGGTACAGTCTCCATATTGCGGGACGCCCACAAGGATGGAGGAAAGGGTACGGGACATATGTGTATAGGGGGTATTAAATTAATGTATTAACTTTAAATACCAAGAATTTACTTAGATACTTTTGGAACTTCGATAATTGACTGGATTCTTCAAAAGCAGGATGTGACTGCTACTAATGCTCATTTGAGGGTGGGAAGGTGCATGTGATTGACATGGGCCATTATGGAGAGACTTTGTTTAAAGGTAATATCCTTAGAAGCAATTAACTAATAAACAGATGGGATCAAAAAAGTGAAAAGCAAAGGAATGAGCTTAACTAAAGACATTTTAGGTAAATTATCAATGTGCCAGTTGATGTACACAAAGGGGTAAATTTCTATACTTGCAGAGCTACACCCTCTGAAGCACGGGCCATTATGGAGAGACTTTGTTTAAAGGTAATATCATTAGAAGCAATTAACTAATAAACAGATGGGATCAAAAAAGTGAAAAGCAAAGGAATGAGCTTAACTAAAGACATTTTAGGTAAATTATCAATGTGCCAGTTGATGTACACAAAGGGGTAAATTTCTATACTTGCAGAGCTACACCCTCTGAAGCACTCTTGTACCTAGCGTGTGAGAATATATAGTTAAGAAGAAAATTGAAGTTCACCCATCTTTTCTACTCTGCATACAATCCCATAAGTTATTGACCTACATTTACAGTATTATATTTCTACTCACACCTCCACCCTAACCTCTTTCAGCAATCCAAAGTGGGATTCTACTGCTTTGCAAAAGACATCAATACATAAAATGAGGAACAATTTACATCTTTGACATGTCTGTAGTATGTGTGGGAAACCTTATGCACAGCTACAGTGAGAATTCCACATGGGATGTACTCTGCAAGAGTGCTACTGCAGGCCGCTATGGTTGATGTAGTGCAGAATGACATTTACGTTTTGGTATTAGTTTGATGCATCACTAGGAACCTTACATTGTTGTACTTCGGGATAGGTCCCCCTCATATTTGATGCAAAAAAGAGATGAAAAGGATGGGTCCAAACCATCTAGTACATCACAGTATTTTTAACAACCAGTGTGTTTATGGCTGGTTACTAAGTATGAGAAACTGGACACTTTTGAAAAGACTCAGTCTCTCTCAATTATGGACAGATGCCCGACACATGAACCACTGTTGCAGTCACTCAATGAGGGCCTGAACCAGAATGAATGGAAGAAACTGGCTCCCTACTGTTTATTTCTTCATTATATGGATATGATCCAATAGATGATATTATGGGACAAAGTAACCTTTTCTATTAGCACCTGTAGCAGACAGGTTTTGTACACTGTAGCCAACACTGCAGTTTGATTCCCCCAAACAAAGCCCTTTTACCAAACATTGCCTGCATAGCCAACAATTCCAAAATATGACCATGCGACAGACTGCGATTATGTCCTCACAAAACCAACTCATTAGTAGGATGTAAGAGGACACAATTTAAGAAGAACACATCAGGGTATACCATCTGCAGAAATGCATCACATGCTGGCCTAGTGTTTGCCTCACTCTCTGCTCCCTTTCTCCGACTCGCTGGCACACTCCATTTATGTCCCTGTCTTTTCCTCTGTGGACATGGGTATCAAGGGCAGGTGCGTGTTTGCAAGAGCCACTTCAGCAGTTCCTGACAGCTGAGCAAGCAGCGAGAAAAACATTTTGGGGATAGGAGAGGGAAGAACAGATGTTTTTATTTTGCAAGAGAGGCAACAAAAAGTAAACAGAAAAAGAAACATGTAATTGTACCAACAGTGTAAACTGGCTCTTTCAAAATGGTATTATGGTCATTTCTAATGTTGACTTCCAGTATTTATGTTAGTCCTACTAAGAACATTGCACTTGTCTTACATAGCAAAGAACATCATGAAAACCACAATTCACATAACTTATTTACTGATTGGTAATTGCAAGAGGGACGGACTGTCTTGTACTTTCCTATTGTACTTCAATAAGAAAGGGGACGGAAAACACGGCACCAGTGAGAATCCAGCCTGCTATGCACTAAATCAAAGAGCATTTTAGGACCATAAGAATGTCCAAAGAGAGATATATATATATATATACACACACACACACACACACTGGGTTTGGTACTCACTTCATTTTTGACAACATTCATTAAGATGTTGGCAACCTATTTAGACAGCTTTTGGATTTGGATGAGGATAAAATGGCCAACATTGATCACTTCACTGGGGTCCAAAGCCATCCACACATCTTGTTAGCCAAGTCTCAGGTTAAGGGTGGCTATGCACAGCCCTACAGATTAGTTTAGTGGTCCCAGAAGAGCAGTGTTAAAGGAAGGAATATGTTACTTAACTGTAACTCATGTTCTCCAGCAATGATATCTTTTTGATACATTCACATGCTGTTCGAATATTCACTTTCATCAGGGCTGGGAATCCTATATAATATTAAAGCAGCTTGAATTTGAAAAACTGCTGTCTTTTTATCGTTCTCTTGAGTTATTTTTGGTCATATTGCCCCATAACCAACAGGAAGTATTTCCCTTAGCTCTACCGGTGGAGGCTAGAGGTTATCTTCAGATTAGCATGGCGCACTTCAAAGTGTCAAGTTGAGCCACATATGTGGGGTAGGTGGGAGGGTCGCATGTGACTGAAAAATATCAATGGTGTAGAACAAGAGTTACAGGTAAGTAACTTGCTCCTTCTCCAGCATTTGATCGTACATAGATTCACATATTTCAATAGATTACAAAACAGTATACACATATGCATACAATGCAAAATAGGTGGAGGAAATAGTCTCACCTTCAGGAAACGCTCACCTTATGCAAACAGATGGCGAAGCACGGCTTGTGCAACCTCTGGACTTCGCAGTGGAATCCTGGTCAATGCAGTAAAACTATGTGAAGGTGTGAGACCACCACTAAGTGGCCGCCCTACAGATATCCAACAGCGGGGCAATGGAGAAGAAGACAGTGGTGAAAGAAACTGCACTTGTGAGGTGCACCCGATGCGGACATCGAAGCGTCCCATTAGCTATGCGGTGACAGCAGGAGATGCAAGCCGAGAGAGAGAATAGGGAGATGTAGGACTTGGGCAGCCTTTTGCCCACAGCCGTGGGGCCAAATGCCACAAACAATTGAGATGACTCTGCGAAACAGCTTTGTACGAGCAACATAACACTTTAAAGCCTGCATGGCATCTAAGGAATGCAGCAAGCGTTTGCTGGAGTAGAAGGACTGTCAAAGAAGACCGGCAGGACCAAAGGTTCATTAAGATGAATGATAATGGCCCTTTGAGCATAAAAGCGGGATTTGTCCATAACAGGAACTTGGATTTGTGGAACACAAGTTAGGCCGGCTTGCAGGATAAATTACAAGTTACTCACCGTAGTGACTAACATACTCCTGGTCCATAGTCCCCTTTCCTCCATACTGTAGTATGGGCGTCCCTCGCAAGGGACGGGAGACAAAACCTTTTTCACCAGAAAAAAATCTTCCCCAGTAAATTTAGATGCACGCGGCGGCGGGGCCCCGGGAGCTTGCGCTTCCCTGGCACTGCCCACCAGCGCCACTCCTCAGTCCCCTTTGACGCATCGACAATATTACCATTGCCTAAAGAAACTAGTTCTATTAGGGGGGGGGGGTAGTGGGACATATGGTGGAAAGGGTACTATGGACTAGGAGTACATTAGTCACTACGGTGAGTAACTAGTAATTACTCCCTGTCCCCTTTCCTCCATACTGTAAGGGTGATTTTAACTGAATGTAGCACCAGGGAGGAGAGGTGACCCCCATAGGAAAATAAGTTCCTCAAAACTGCCTGACCAAATGCTGCATCCGCCCTGGAGCTGGCATCCAAGCAGTAGTGCTTGCAGAAGACCAAAGGCATAGCCCATGTAGCCGTCTTGCTGATAACATGCCAAGGGACATGCCTCTGAAAGGCAACCACTGTGGCCTTGGCTCCGATAGCGTGGGCATGCATATTAGCTGGAAGAGTTGTGTGCTGCCCCTTGTATGACTCCTTGATGGCCGCAACCATCCATCTTGCTATGGAGGCCTTAGAAGCCTGATAGACGGGCTTTGACCCACCGAAGGTGACAGAGCATCTGACTTGTGGAAGCTCTTAGTTCTGTCGAGGTAGAATTCTAGAGCTCACCTAACATCTAGACAGTGCAGTACCTTCTGAGCCTCATCCTTAGGGTCTGCGAAGAAAGTTGGTAGGACTATCTCTTCATTCAGGTAAAAATGCTCGTTAAGTTCTAAGCACCACCTTGTCCTTGTGGAAAGTGGTATATGGCCCTGAAGCCACCAGAGCCTGGATTTCACTGACCATGCGTGCAGAGGTAAGGCCCACCAAGGGGGGCTGTCTTAATGTTGACCAGCCTGATGTCCGCGGACACCACTGGCACTAATGGTTTATGTGCCAGGGTGCCCAGGACCACATTGAGATTACACACCAGGTGTGGCTTCTTGATAGGCCGGCAGAGCCTGGTCAGGCCCGCCAGGTGTCTTGCCACCACCTGGTTGGAGGAGGAAAACACCTCCTCCTCTGAGTTCTGGTAGGCTCCGATGGCCGCCAGATAGGTCTGGCATGTGTCTATCTGCACCCCTGAGTGTGAGCGAGGTGTGCAGAGAAGGATAGCACGTCGTCCAACTTGCAGGTCAGTGGATTGACCTCCTTAAAAGCAGCCTAGTGAAAAAATCTGCTCCACTTGCTTTTGTACTGGCCCCTAGTAGCATCACTCCTTGTGCCCTGTATGATGTCCAAGTTCGCCTGCGACAGATGCCTTAGTGTGACCTGTTCAGGAACCACGCTGAGAGGGCTAACCTCTGGGGTGTGGGGTGGATGACCATGCCTCCCGGCTGAGATGGTGGGTGAGCTGGGCCCAGCGGAAGGTGCATCGAGGGCTGCTCCAACAAGTTGAGGCGTTCCGAGAACCACAGCCTTGCTGGCCACCACAGAGCTATGAGGATGATCTGTAGGAGTTTGGATTCCCCTATCTTGCATACTACCAAGGGGAGTGGAAGGGAAGGCATACGTGTGCATGTTGTTCCACTGAATCTGCATCGCATTGCCCTGTGAGCCCCAGCCCTGTCTCTGCCAAGACACAAACTGGGGGCACCTCCTGTTGTGCCAGGTGGTGAAGAGATCCACCTGAGGATGACCCCACCTGTTGGCGATCCCCTGCAGGACCTGGCGGTCCAGTTGCCACTCGTAGTTATCTGCACCCAACCTGCTGAGCCTGTCCGCCTCAAGGTTGGACTCCCCAGGAGGTGAATTACTGTCAAGTGCATGCGGTTTCCCAGGGCCCACTCCCAGATGTTGACTGCTAGCGTAAATAGGGGAAGGACCTGGTGCCCCCAGCTTGTTGATAAAATAAATGCTGGTGGAGCTGTTCGTTTGAATGAGGATCGATATGCCACTGAGCTTTGAGAGTGTGCCAGATCGCCATCAATTCCAGCCAGTTGATGTGGGTCTCCTGCTCCTGCCGGACCATACTCCATGGACACTGTGGCTGTCCAGTGTAGCTCCCCAACCCTCCAGGAATGAGCCTGTGGTGCTGGTGACCTGCAGAGCTGGCGTACGAAAGGGCCTGCTTCTCCGCAAGTTGCTGTCCATGCTCCACCTGACCAAATCCTGGTGGAGATGTGGTGGGTTGTTGACTTGTTCTGCCTCAGAACCCTTCACTTGATTCCAGGAGGCTGCGCAGTGCGGCTGCAATCTCCCCATTTTGAGCCTTGTGTGAGGCAATGCCAGGAGACATGCTGGCAATGCCCAAGAGGTGTTGGCACCACCATACCGAGGTCACCGCTCTGCTGAGCAAGTGCACCGTGGCCCTCTTGATGGCTGTGATCTTATCAGAGGGGAAATAGCCTCTGCAAGCCTGTATCCCAGAGCAGGCTCAGGGACGTCAGAGACTGCATGGGTTCCAGCTGTGACTTGAAAAATCCCAACTCATGTAGTGTAGGCATGAGGGCAGAGGCTCTGTGGTGGACAGCCTCCAGAGACCCTGCCCTGATAAGCCAGTCGTCTAGGTATGGATAGACGTGATGACCCTGGGCCCTGAGGAGGGTGGCTACTGCGTTCATCAGTCTTGTAAAGAACATAGGTACCGAAATGAGGCCAAATGGTAGAACCTTGTATTGGAAGTGGAAGCCCATGATCCTGAACCTCAGAAAGCATTGATTGGGCTGCCAGATTGGGACATGCAAGTAAGCATCCTTTAGATCCAGGGAGCACAGCCATTCTCCCCTGCACAATGTTTCGGCTATAACCGCTGTAGTAACCATCTTTGAACTTTTGAAAAGGAGGGGAAAGGTTAAGGTGGAAAGGTCCAACACAACACTCAGGCCAGCCTGGTTCTTCTTGTGTATGGCGAAAATCTGTAAATAGAAGCCCAGACCCCGCTGGGAGGCTGGGAAGACTTCCGCCGCCTCTCTACGAGTGAGCAAATTTCCACCAACAGAGTTGTTTTCCTAATCTGTGTGAGCAGAGGGGAGGAGAGAGCAGTGAGAGGGATTGGGAGGCAGTAGCCAGTGGATAGTACAGATGGGATGCAGGGGTCCGCGTACCTCGTGCGCCAGCATTGGCAGTGAAGGGCAAGTCTGCCCCCCACCGGAGACACACTTGGAGCCGGATGGGCGTGTCATGTCTTCTTTCCATCTGAGGTTGAGGAGGGGGACTAAAAGAAGCCCTTGTGCGCAGCCTTGTGTTGCTTGCACTGGTGCTGGCTGGGGACCTGTCTGGTTGCCTGGACCGTCTTTCTTGGAAACCCAAGAACCCACCGAACGACCAACTCTTGTCTGAACGCTGCTGCGTCTGGTTACGCCTTAGGAGTGGCCTTCGTGAGGATGGATGAGGATTTTGCAGTCTGGGAACTGTTTTTCTTCTTGTCCAGTTCCTGGTCCGTGGTGATTCCACTCGTAAGAGGTCACCAACCTCAAAGGGAAGGTCCAGTATGCCTTCCTGTACATCCGGGTTGAACTTAGTTGCCCGAAGCCAGGCCATCCTCATTTCCGTAGCGATGCAGATAGCACAGCCAGAGGTGTGGATGTGAGCCACCTTGGACTCAATTATGTCCCCCAACCCCAGTAGAGGGCGCTGTGCATCGATGCCTGGTTGAGTCGATGTCCCTCGGAGGTCTCCGTCCTGATGTCGACGTCATCACTGGTATAAGTAGCGCACACAGTGCCTGTTGCTCAGTTCCGTTTTGAAGGGTGAAGCACTGTCTTGAGTTAGACGGTTACTGCCCCTGAGAGAGCGCAGACTGTAACCACAAGGGAAGTTTTACTGCAGGGTTGGCTGGGAGGGCGACAAGGAATACGTGGGAGGAACATCCAGTCGAAAGAACGTTACCATGGGTAAGTAACTTTGTTCGAATGGATTGTGTCCTCCCATGTATTCCTTATCTTTGAAACACTCCCAAAGCAGTTACTTATTCGGAGGAGGGAGTAAAATTGAAGTGATCAAGAATGCACAGTGTGCAGTACTGCCTTTCCAAAACCAGACTCTTGACTAGAGGAGGAATCCAGGCTGTAGTATTTCGTAAAGGTGTGTGCAGACGACCAGGTGGCAGCTGCACAAATATCCTTTATTCAACTCCCATCTGCAAAGAAGACAAAGTTGCGCTACTCCTGGTGGAGTGAGCCCTTAGATGTTCTGGGGGGTCTTTAATGGCCAGTCTGTAACACTCTGAAATTGTAAAAATAATCCATCTAGAGATTGTTTCCTTAGTGATGGCTAGACCCAGTTTATGACCTGTATAGCCCACAAACAACTGATCATTCCGTCTCAATCTTGCCAATCTGGTAATGTAGAAACTCAGTGCACGCTAAGGGTAGAGTCTGTGAAGCCTTTCTTCCTCTTTTTCCAGGTGTGGCGGAGGATAAAAGGATGGTAAGGTTATTTTCTGAGTGATGTGAAATTAAGAAACAACCTTAGGGAGATGTGAGGGCTTCACTTTCAATAGAAAGAAAGTGAACACACATGCACACCTGAAAAATTCAGGAATGGGCCTATTTAATAGTTTTTAGATTAGTAATGAGGTGCAGAGGAGAGAGACACAACCCTGACACTAGATTGTGAGTTATAGAAAACAAGAGAGGAGAAGGGTATGCACAAATTGTGGGCCCCTCGCGTCCCCTGCACACTCAAGGTACTGTCACTAGACAGTCCGTGGGTATAGTTTTCTAAAGATGGCTCTGTATGCCAATATAAGTCAACATATTTAGGGAAGATTTTTTAACACGTAATTGTGTAAGTAATTATTTTACTGACCGTCCGCCGTCGTGTTCTCCTCTCTGGCTAGGTGAACTGCTGAGAGAGATTCCTTCTTGTAATGCCCAGAACCATAGCTGCATTGCCTCTGTGAAGGGTGGTGGTGACCCTACACCACCTCTTTTCTTGAGGTAGTACATGGCCACTGTATTGTCTGTCATTATCAGGACATTCTTCCCCTGTATAGATGGCAGTAAGGCCTTCAACGCTAGGCTGATTGTCCTCAGCTCTAAAATTTTGATATGTAGTTCAGACTATGATGGAGACCAACGACCACTGATGGTCAAATAGTTGGTATGGATTCCCCTCCCAGTGAGCGAGTCATCCGTCACTACTGCCATCTCCGGCCATGGTTTCCAAAAAGGTTCTCCTTTCAGTTTTCCCGACAGGCACACCACTGAAGATCCAGTAAGACCCTGGGCCTCATTACAAGTCAGCCGGCCCAGAAACAACGGTGGCGGTAAATCCGCTGCCACCGTTGTTTCCAGACCGGCTGATTCCGAGTCCTGCAGGCGGGAGGTGTCACACCGCCAGGCATGACCTGGTGGGAGTAACACTACCCGCCTGCAGGCGGACATGGAAACACCAGCTCTGTCATAGACGGAACCAGTATTTCCATGGTCCGCATCCCCATGGAGTCCTATGGGAATGGGGATTTACAGAAATCCGCTTCCAGAATGACTGAGTCACTGGGGTTGTAATGCCCCGGTGATTCCCACAATCACAGAGGCGGAATGGTATTACAGGTCCGGCGGCAGCCTGCCGGTTTTTCCAGCACGGCTACCGCCGGACTCGTAATGAGGCCTTCTGTCTCAGATTGTAGGAGATCTGACATTCTTCCTGAGAATTGTGACCACTGAGTCCTGAGAGCCCAATGGAGAAATCTAACTCGCAGGCGAGCCTCTGGCACCAGAAAAATGCAGGATGCCATGACGCCGAGCAACCTCAGAAAATCGAAGGCTGGAAGATATTGGGCATTCTGGAATTTTGTCACCATCTGCAGAATGTCTTGAGCCCTTACCTCTGGTGGTGCGGCTTTTCCCAAGGAAGCATCCAGGATTGCTCCGATGAATTGGAGTCTTTGTGAAGGTATCATTTTGGACTTCTTGAAGTTTAGGGAGAAGCCCAGCCTTTGGAGGGAGTGGCAAGTATAGCTGAGGTGATTCAGGACTTGTTCAGGGGAACTGGCCCCGACCAGCCAGTCCAGGTAGGGATAGACGTGAATCCCCCCCTCTCCTGAGACTCACTGCCACTACCACCATTAGCTTGGTGAAAACCCTTGGGCGGAGGTTAGCCCAAATGCCAGACCACGAACCTGGTAGTGAGAGTTGCCAATGGCGACTCTCCGGTACTGTCTGTGCTTGTGATGAATCAGCACATGAAAGTAAGCATCCTGGAGGTCCAATGATACCAACCAATCCTGAAGCTGGAGGGCCTGAAGGATCTGAGAAAGGGTTACCATCTTGAACTGGTCTTTCCTGAGGAACTTGTTCAAGTCTATTAAGTCCAAGATGGGTCTCAATCCTCTGTCCTTCTTTGGAATTAGAAAATAAGTGGAGTACCAACCCTCGTACCTCTCCGCTACAGATACCGGTTCTATAGCACCTTTCTCCAGCAGGATTAAAATCTCCCGCATAAGGAGCAGATCCAGAATCTTCAGAGTTTTCTCTCGGTGGATGACTGAGGTTTCAGCAGGACAGTAAGGCATTAACCTTGGGCAACTGTTTCCAATGCCCAAGCATCTGATGTAATAGCCTGCCATTCTATCAGATGCTGTGATAACCTTCCTCCTACTGCCGTCTTGTGATGCAAGACCCCAGAGAGGTTTTGGAGCGGCCAACACAGAAGCTTAGGGTAAAGCAGCCCCTACCGTTGCGGTCTTAGTACCTCTACCCAGTCCACCACGGGGGAATAGTCTGACCCCTTTGAGCTGGATGCCCTCTGCCTTTTTTCCGAATGCAGAATAATAGCGAAAGGACCTACCCCTCCAGGGCTCACCTGTGGCCGGTTTGGAGTTTGCCTTAATGCAGCTCCAAGGGATTTGGCTGCCGCCTTGAAAGTTTGCAGCTTCTCCAAACTTTCATCAGCTTTGTTCCAGGTGTGCCATCAAAAGGCATGTTGAGAAGTCTGGACTGAACGTCTGGGGCAAATCCTGACTTCCGCAACCAAGCAACCGTACTAGCCGCCATGGCTCTGCTGATGCTGTCAACAGAGTCGAGACCGGTCAGGAAGGATTCGCACATAGCGTCCTTCCCATCCTTCACAATGTTCAAGAAACATTCTTGTTCCTCCCCCTCAAGGATGTGGTCAGCCGCCATCGAAATACAGTCCCAAAGGGTGTGGGTAACATCGTCAGTGTGCAGGTCACATTAGCAGACTTTAACACCATACTACCGACCAAGAAAACGTTCTTAGCAATGGCATTGTATTTTTTGTCATCCCTGTCTTGTTGTATTGTGGGATAGGCATTTTGTTTGCCAGAAGAGGTACCTGCCTGTAATACCAGGCTTTCTGGTGTCAGTATCGAATGTTTAATCGAAAGGTACAGAAGATCAGAACATGAAGCTCTGTATTTGGCGGTTAGTCTCTTATTGACTGCCGGGACAACCTGGGTGTTTCCCAGTTGAAGCTACCCTCCTCTGAAGAGCCCTATGAAATGGGACAATAGGGTCTTCTTGTGATCCTTTATCCAATATGTCTGTTAAGTCATCCTGTTCAAAAACAGGTGTGGACCATCTCATGTATTTCATAACTAGTCATGAGTCATATAGTTACCTTCAGCATGTTGCCCTGGATCTGCCTTACCAAATTCAACTTCAGGGGAAGTGTCAATGCCACTTGCTACGTGTAGGGGGTCCTATAAGTTCTTTATCCAAGACTATTCTGATACCAGTTCCTCTGAAACAGAAGGTGTACCATACTCTGGACCAAATGGTCTTTCCTCGTCAGATGAGTGTTCAGCAGCCTCATAAATTGAGGACAGAGTCTTAAAATACTCTGAACGAAGTTGAGGAGTGTAAAAACGCTCAAAAGAAGGCGGCGCTATGGAGGTCATAATGGAAGCTGACCATGTCATAATCGTCAATGCTGATGGCTTCCACAAAACTTTCGATGGCTCTGAAGGTTTCCCCGAAGTCGTCGACACAAACGTCGAGGTTTTCGACGATAACGTTGAGGTAATTGTCGTATAAGACGTTGAGGAGGTCGACACTAGAGGCATCAATAGTCTTTCCCTTTGATTTTGGCGCCTAGGGCCTCGATGACGCACACTTTGTGCTTGCCGTATGGCCTTATTTTGGCGTTGACTACGACTATTTCTAGTATGTTAGAGGCCTTCTCTCGACTTGAGGGAATAGATCGCTCTTGAGGAGTTTCCACAGCTGGGGTCGAGGACTCCCGGCTTCTGTGTTTCCCAAGTTTGTCTGGGGCATCGCCTCTGGGTGTTTTTGAGGGGGGCAAGGGCGCATTCTCAAACACCATCATACTCATTCTGAATTCCTCCCATTGGGCTGGGGTACTATGTTTTGAGGGGCAAACGACCCTTTCGGGTGAACTGGATGAGGAAGTGAACAGCGATCTATGGCGCCTATTTTTTGCCATGCCTCGAAGACTACGAATGATGCGACCCACTTCGTGACCGGGAACATTTATGTTTTTATGATGGGGAGAAGGTGGTATCGACTAGTCAGAAGATTACGTTTGGACGGGGTAATAGATTTTAAAGGCCTACATCTCTCCAACTTACCTCTGTGCTCCCTCAAGGCTTTGGCCGTCATCGACATGCATTTGTCCTGTGTGGGTCCGTCATGGACAATTTAGCAACACAGACGCAGCATTTTTTCTAAACCGGACCGCAAGTCGACGGAGTCTATGAGGAAGCAATCTCATTAAAAAACAAATAATTTTCTCAAAAAACTCTAATAAATTCAAAGAATCACGGAACCAAGCGTTACGTTACCCAAGCGGTGAAGCGTGGAAAAACGGAACTGAGCAACGGGCCCAGCGCGCTACTTATACCAGTCATGACGTCAACATCAGGCCGGAGCCCTCCGAGGCAAATTTACTCAACATCGATGCACAGCACCCTCTACTGGTAAAAAATTAAAAAGGTTTTCCGAAGCAGCAAGCTGGATATTAGGAAATCTCAAAGATAAGGAATACGTGGGAGGACACAATCCATTCGAAAACAGTTTTATAATTCAATCTGAAAATGTTTTTTGAGAAATACTCCTTGCAACCAGGGTTGTACTCCCTTCCCCTAGATCAATTAAGAAATACTTAGCTTACAGTTCCGATTTAACAACATTCTGTTCAAAGAAATCGAAAAGTATTTTTCAATCACAGTGCCTTTCTCAGAAACACCACAAATGTCCTTTTTAGCACAGTTGGTCGATAACTCAAAACAAGTCAATGACTTTCAAAATATCCTTCTTAAAAGGATGATTGATTTTCTCCCCAAAACAGGTACCAAAAACAAATGCAATTGTTCTGTTATAATTCAACACTTTCTTCAAAGAAACCACTTCATGTCAGGATATCAATTCAATAGTTCTCAACACTTCTTGAATTAAAATACTTGTCAGGATAGCAAAAAGCAACTTGTCTCAGGGATGCCACTGCTTTTCAAACAAATGATACAGTACATGAATTTACTCTTACGTCATGTCCCCTTTCCTCCATACTGCATGGGCGTCCCTTGCAAGCGTGAAACAGAACCTTTTTCACCAGAAAAAATCTTCCCCTTTACATTTAGAGGTATGGTGGGGTGTGGCCCAGGGAGCATGCACTACACTAACTGTGACCACCGGCGCCACTCAGTCCCCTTTTCCGTTTTGACGGGAACGGGCCGATTTCACCAGCGCTCTGGGTTTGGCTTTGGCCATGTAATTCCCCCAATTATTACTCTTCTATCTTTTTTGTCTTCTTTGTCATTCAGGGACTCGGTCCTCTGGCGTCACACTCCTCCCCGGCGCATGCCGACTTCAGCGGGTTTCAGCAGGTGTCCAGCCTACAAGGGGCTCTTCCCTATGGCTGACCCCTCACGCTCTTTGCCTTCGCTGCATTGGCCCTGACCATGGCTGGCAAGGTGTACCACGTGCGACGCACTGAATCCAAGCGCACTGAAGAACAGGCTAGCTAAGTGGAGGGAGCTCTTCGAAAGTTTGCCTGTAGAGGACTTGAAAAACTTTGTCAAGCAGAGATCGAGGCCCAAAGGAGGGCCGCTATTTTCCATCACACCCCGTAAGGGCGTATTCATCCTGAGGAAACGCCCAAATGAGAGGGACCTCTCGGGTTCTAGTACCAGCACACGCACCAGGTCTAGTCCAGCTACCGGCCTCACAGACGAGGGGTCTTCAGATCCTTCCGGAATCAGTGCAGGTGGACCGCAAGGTTCTTTTACCGGGTGTACACCCGAGGGGCAACACCCTAGTACCGGCTCAATGTCCGAGGGGGCGCCTGCACGCAGCCCTACCGGCGACAATGCCGAGGGCAATACGCCTTCCAGGCCTAGACCTGAGGTGCAGGGTAGGCCCCATGCTCCACAAACAAGAGTCTTGGAGGAGGCCGGGCCCAGGGAGCCATGCACCACGACTTTGGCATGTGGCACCCAACTCGACAAAATGGCCACCGTGCTAGAAAACATGGACGCTCATCCGATGCCTCTCCTAGGAACAAAGCAGGCGGGTGAACGAGTTTCAAGGTGGGACTGGTGTCAACCAGGTACGTGGCCTACAGTTTATCCATTAGCAGCACAGGGCAGGGCAGGTTTCCCCTGTTACCTAGACAGTGCGCTCCGGCCCCAGCAGCCCCCTGTCACCCTTCTGCCTCCGAAGACAGGTTCTTCGAAAGGTTCCTGGCGCTGATGCGCACCCCGCAGATGGGGGCCATCCTTCGGGATGCAGTAAGGGACTTGCTCCTCCCCGGTCCCTCCACTGGCGCCCATAGTCATGCCTCCCATGGCTCTGGCACCACAGGCCCCACCGCAGTCCCCACTGCCCCCGTCGGCTCCTTCAATGGTGGCTCCCTTGCCTCCCTCAGCTCAGGCAGTCCTGCAGCCTCCGGTTATGATCTCCACGCCGCAGACCATGGCGCCCAGCACCCCTCCTCCCACCCCAGACCAGCCGGACACTCGGGTGGATATAGACAAGGAGGAGGACCCGGACGCGCCGTTGTCAGCAAAGGCCTTCCATGACAGGCTTGGCAGAATATCTGGGCCCTTCTCAACTCGAGGTAGAGCAGCCCGAGAATGGGGTCTTGGTAGAAGTCCTCACCCTAAGACCCCCTACCAAGATGGCTATCCCGATGCAGAAGAGCATTGTGCTCTGGCCAAGAAGGGGCGACTCAAACCACACTCGATCTCACATGTCAATTGCCACCTCGATGCCAAGCATAGACAGATGTAAGGGGATGCATTCTTCGGAGATCGCTGCAGCGGCACTCTATTCTAGGCCTCAGTCGTCCTCGGCCACCTCGTCCTCTGTGCTGCTAGGCAAGGAGGAGAAGATTGTTGAGGCGTATGGGAAGAAACTGTACTCCAACACCTCCCTGCACCTGCGTCAGGCCAAGGCGGATGCCATGCTGGCAGCCGGTAACCAGAGGTTGTGGCGGGAAATAGCTGACTTCCTTCCGGAACTTGCGGTGCAGAGCCAGGCATGCTTCAGGGCGGGTCTAGGAGAATCCAGGCCGGTAGCGCAGGACATCATGGAGTCCACCGTAATCCACATCGATAACTCCTGCCGGGCCATCTGCATCGTCCCAGACATGAGAAGGACTGCCTGGCTTCAGGCTACTAAGTTAACCCCGATGTCCAGGACGCTCGACATCAACGCTTCGACAAGGGGTGGATATTTGACAGGTCTCAGAGATTGCAGGAACGGAGGTCGAGAAAACCTGACCGCTTGCTGAGTCAGCACAGGTGCAAGCAACAAAAAGGGAGGGGGAGAACAAGGGCTTCTTCCAGTCCCCCTCCTCAGCAGCAGCCTCACACAGTAAAAAGGAATGACTCGTCCCCGCAGGTCTACGTGTCTCACATGCATTTCTGGTGCCAGACCTTTGCAGACCATTAGATCCTCTGTTTAGTATCAAAAGGGTATCGTCCACCAATATCTCCCTCTCCTCCCTCCACTCCACTCCACTCCACTCCCACAGATTAGGACCGCAACTCTGTTGGCGGAGATCCGGTCGCTCCTTGAGATCCAAGAAGTGGAAGTACCAGCCTCCCAGAGAGGATTAGGATTCCATTCCAGGATTTGCGCCATACAAAAGAACCACCAGGCTGGCCTGAGAGTTGTGTTGGACCTATCCATCCTCAACCTCTGCCTCCCTCTTCAGAAATTCAAGATGACTACGCCAATACTCATTGCGGGGACAGGACAAGGGAGACTTGATGTGCTCCCTGGATCTTAAGGATGCCTACCTACACGTCCCAATTTGTCAATCTCATCGCTCCTTCCTACGCTTCAGGATCATGGGCTGTCATTTCCAGTACAAGGTACCACCCTTTGGCCTCAACTCAGCCCCCAGGATATTTACCAGACTCATGAATGCTGTGGCAGCCCTCCTCAGGGCTCAAGGCCACCATGTCTACCTATACCTGGGCTGGCTCGTCAGGGTGAGAACCCCATAGGGGGTTACCCACACTTCCTCCGCTCTTATGAGCACACTCCACGACCTGGGGTTTACCATCAACCCCAAGAAGTCTCAGCTGCAGCCCATGCAGAGCCTCACCTTCCTGGGCCTCATCTGGGATACGAGCTCCGAGAAGGTATTTCCCTCAGAGGGCAAGATTATGGCCATCAAGAGGGCCACTACACACTTCCTTACCAGAGCAGTGACCTCGGCTCGGTGGTACCAACACCTACTGGGTATCCTGGCTGCGGTCCTTGTGGCCGTGCCACACATGAGGCTCCGGATGAGGGGATGAAAGCTGCAATTCGCAGCCTCATGGAATCAGGAGAAGGGCTCCCAAGCGGAGCTGGTCAGCATACCCCCTTCTCTCCACTCGGACCTCACATGGTGGTCCAGGGACTGCAACCTGCGGTCGGGCAAGCCCTTCCGGCAGCATCCCCACAAGTCATCATCACTACAGACTCCTCCCTAGAGGGCTGGGGAGCCACTCTGGACAGCCACACAGTTCACAGAGTCTGCACTAGGCAGGAGCAGGCGTCACATATCAACTGGCTGGAGCTCAGGGGCATTTGACTAGTCCTCAGAACCTTCCTTCTGCTCATTGGGGGCAGGACCATCCTTATCCAGACCGACAGCTCCACCAGCATGTACTATGTCAACAAGCAGGGGGTACTAGGTCCCCTCCGCTGTGCGGCCTAGCGGTCAGCATGTGGGAATGGGCCCTGGAAAACAACATCTACCTCACGGCCGTCCACCTCCCGGGGGAGGCCAACTTGGATGCAGACAGGTTTAGCAGGCTGGGAGCAGACAATTACGAATGGCAATTGAACGACCAGGTGCTGCAGGTGGTCTTCAAAACATGGGTTCTTCCTCATCCTCAGGTGGATCCATTTGCCCCCTGGAAGAACAGGAAGTGCCATCAGTTTGCGTCCTGACAGGGGTTGGGCCCCAGTTCCCTGGGAGACGCATTGCAGATTCAATGGGAGGGCATGACAGCATATGCCTTTCCCCGCCCACACCCCTGATCCCCAGGGTACTTCGCAAGATGAAGGAAGCTGGTCACCTCAGCATCATCTTGATAGCTCCTTGGTGGCCAGCGAGACGATGGTTCTCTGAACTTCTCAGCCTCTCGGACAGAACACCCATTCACCTTTCGCTGGGGCCAGCACCTCTCCTGTCCCAGCAAGGGGGGAGGCGTCCTCCACCCCACGCCTCAGAAGTTAGCCCTCGCAGCGTGGTTCCTGAGCAGATCACCCTCAAACACATGAGCCTATCACAGGCTAACCTGGAGATCATTCAGTGCGCCAGGAGCAAGGCTACCAGGGGCCAATATAAAAGCAAATGGAGCAGGTTCTGTCACAGGGCGGACTCTAAGGAGAAGGAGATCGACACACTTACGTGCATGCTGGATGACGTGCTCTCCTTCTCGGCTCACCTTGTGCACTCAGGCGTTCAGGTGGACACATGTCGCACTTAGCTGGCAGCCATAGGGGCCTACAGGAATTCAGAGGAGGTGGTCTTCTCCTGCTTCAACATGATAGTCCAGAAACATCTGGTGGGATTGTCCAGGCTTTACCCGCCCATTAAGAGGCCACACCCCATGTGGGACCTCAATGTGGTGTTGGGCGCCTTGGCGCACAAACCATTCGAGCCAATAATGTCCGCAGACATCAGGCTGGTCACCATTAAGACTGCTTTGCTGGTGGGACTTACTTCCTCCCGCAGAGTCAGTGAGATCCAGGCTCTGGTGGCTTCAGAACTTTATGCCACTTTCTACAGGGATAAGGTGGTCCTGCGGACTCACCTGGCATTCCTACCTAAGGTACCCCCCGCCTGCCATCTTAACGAGGAAATAGTCTTACCTATGTTCTTCTCTGACCCCAAGGACAAGGCTCAGAGAGTCTTGCACTGTCTGGATGTCAGACGCGCTCTGAAATTCTATCTGGACAGGAACAAGGGCTTCCGCAAGTCGGACGCACTTTGGCACCTTTGGGGCCGCCAGACCCGGTTATGTGGCATCCAAGGCTTCTATTGCACAGTGGATGGTTGCAGCCATCACAGAGGCCTATGAAGGGCAGCACAAGCCACTGCCAGCCAACATGCACGCTCATGCGGTCAGAGCCAAGACCATCGCCTTCCAGCGGCAGGTTCCGTGGCAAGTCATAAGCAGGGCGGCTAAGTGGACCACCCCTTGGCTTTCTCTAAGCATTACTGTTTGGACGCCGGCTCTACATCAGACACTGCGTTGGACAGGCGGTTCTAAGGAACTTATTTGCTTAAGGAGGGTCTCCTCTACACCCTGGGGCAACATTCAGTTCTAATCGCCCATGCAGTATGGAGGAAAGGGGACGGGACATAAGAGTAATTACAAGTTACTCACCGTAGTGACAAACGTACTCTTAGTCCTTAGTCCCCTTTTCTCCATAGTCCCACCATCTTCCCCCCCTAATAATACTGGTTTCATTAGGCAATGTTAAATACTGTCGAGGCGTCAATAGAGACTGAGAAGTGGCGCCGGTGGGTAGTCAGGGTACTCAGGCACCTCAGGTACTCAGGCACCTCTAAACTTAAAGGGGGAAGGTTTTTTCTGGTGAAAAACATTCCGTCTCTCGTCCCTTGGAAGGGAATCCCATGCAGTATGGAGGAAAGGGGAATAAGGACTAAGCGTATGTTAGTCACTACGTTGAATAACTTGTAATGTCTTAATTCAACCAAGGTTTGTTTCACGTATCTTTTTGTCAAAGATATCAAACCATTATCTTTTTTCCTGGTCCATTCACTTGCCAGGACTAACCACTATAAGCCCTTTCCTCATGTACTAGCCCGTCAGGAAGAAAACCTGATGGCAATATTCATTCCAAGTTTCTTCACACCACTCTACCTTGGAAGGAGGTTTGGCCAATAACTGCCTTCTCTTATAGTCACTTGAAATCTTGTGTTCAAGTTGTTCCTAAACTGGGAATGGAATGTACAAGAAATCTTAGCTGATGGTAGTACTGGTTATGAGCTTTTCTCAGTGCTTGTTTTGATATGGTAGGCCAGTAGCCTATTGGCTGTGCGTAGTATTGGTTAGAGCCTTTCTCCATTGATAGTTCTCCCAAAGTCTTGACAGCCTCTTGGCTGTGGGGAGTACTAGTTATAAACTCTCTCCTCTTGAAGATCCTTTAATGGACCATTCTTATTTGCCACTTAGCTGTGTTTCCTTTAACTATTCAGCCTCCAGTAAATAGGATTTACTTTCATATTTCAATTGTTCGGCATCCCAAATGACTGTTTAGTAACAGCTTTCGAGTATGGATTGTCCCGGGGTCAGCATTCACTATCTGCCAACTCACCGGTTCTCTGCAGCGGCTCCCCTTGCTGTTAGGCTTTACTGTATTCCATCAGCATCCGTTCTGCTTTCTCTTCCACTCCTACAAGCCTCTGGTAAGTTGCTCATTTGATCTTCCGTGGCTTCGCCGGTCTGTCGCACGCTGCTATGGGAACATGTCTCCTCCTCAGTGGGGCCTCTTTGTATGCTGCTTTCCATTGCGTGTATTTTGCAGTTCTGCTTGCTTTCACCTTTCGCAGTGACTCCTGCCGGTGGGCTTCTCTCTGTGGCTGCTCCTGCACCTCAGGTTGGCTTCAGCTTGTCCAGCTATGCCTCCCGCAGGGCCATTCACTGCTCCTGCTCACTGCTCCTTGGCCTTCTTCCTCTGCTGCACCTTCATTTTCCTCGTTTTCCAGCTGGGCCTCATTTTGGGTTTTAAATATCCCGCTCAAGTGCTTGGAGTGAAAGAAACTACACTGCACCTTTGGATATTCACGATTCTGAATACTTACTGCCTTAGCGTGATTAGGGGTACCCGTATAATTTAGGGATGCCCCTTTAAATCGGGCTACCCTTACAGTGTTGAACCTGACGTGATCTTAGTTTTTTGCTCCTGTACTTTGCGAAGGCCTAGGCCAGTCACCAAGAAATGAGCAACTTTAGTAGGAGCCATTTTTAAAGAAATCCTCTCGGCTCACTAAAGCGGGGCGTGGCTAAAGAAAGACAGGCCAGCTTTGTAACAGAGGAAAACTCAAGTGAAACACGCACATGAGAAAAAAATACTCTTGCAAGTGATAACATGGGAACATGTATGTATGATAGTATGGTGATGTGGATGATGTATGAGGTCATTGGGACAATGTAGGGACAGAAGGCCGTTCAGAGAGCTGAGTTATTCGCTCCCATCCTCATTTCTGTAAAGAATAAATGTGTTACCCTTACAAGATAGACTCTTGGCCTTAATTCCCTAGAGGGGTGTACTTTAATCTGGTGTGAGCCGTGATTAGGGGTATCCGTATAATTAAGGGATGCCCCTGTAAATTGGCTATCCTTACAGTGCCTCTTCCTCATCCCAGTACCTTTAGCTTTTTCATGTTATTTTTAAACAAGTCAGACTGTTCTACGAACTGGGAGTTATTAGAGTAAGGGGAGATTGTAGAAAGTGTTTTTTAATGCCATATTAGAGTGAACACTTGTCATTAAGGCAGATTTATAACAATTCAAGGTTTTCATCTTTAATTCCTGAACCTTTGATGCACCAACTTTGTTCTGTTTACCTAACAGGCTCTTGGAACATTGTTATTAGAGGGATTGGTGCATTGATAGCATGCCATTAAATATCTGGGAATGAATTCATCTTCACCCTCAGAAGATGAATACTGCGTCTCTCCTAGTGGAGTCATCACTTCCCCTTGATAGCCATCTCCTCCCATGTTATCCTTCCCCCTGATACCACCCCCAGGGTAAGGAGGATCAGGAAGTGGTTGCCTTTCAATGGCCACCTGGGAGGAGACTTGAGGCTGTGGTTTGGTGAGGACTCTACAGGATTCATCACAGTACCTGCGCATCCATACCATACTGCACTGAACCTCCCTCTATCAAGGTATTTGTCCTAAACTCTTTCAAGCAATCAGATCTAAAATCGGGGAACACACACAACAAATGTCATGGTGTGGCAGGGTTGCATCAATTAAAATGAATCTCTTTCCCAAACTGTGATATTCCTTTCAAGTCCTGCCAGTAAATACCCAGTCTCAACCACTTAATAAACTACAAGATCTGATCGCATTTGTATGGCAAAACTCACTGCATAGGGTTTCCATCTTGCTGCCATTTTTCATTTAGTCTTGACCCGTATATCTGTTGCTGCATTAATCTACATTACTGCCTCATTTATTAGCTGCTGCCATCCTTTTTTCATTTGATGTGTTCTTCCTCACTATTGCAAAGTTAGCCTTTAACACACAGAATGCAACAAATCTAACTTCTACATGAGCTGCAACTATAACTTGGTCTTCAGTACAAATGACAATGAAGCTTTACATATCTTGTAGATGTTTACTAATTCACCTTTTCGGCAAAATCCAGACACATAGTTAGTGTCCGATAGCTGTATTTGTGCAGCACTAGTTTGCTTGGCGAGCCAACAGTAGAGCTTTGTAGCTGGTGGTGTCAAGCTATCTAAGCTCTGTCCGGGAGCTGAATAGCTCCCAGTTCGTCAATTTTGAACCCAGAAGTACGAATCTAAATAAGGAGAGAGGTGGTCTTGCACTCCTGCATATGCAGAACTATTACCAGGCTGTTAAGACTATTGAATGAGTGGGTCAATCCACATTCTACCAAAAGCTAGAAACCCCTAGAAGAGGAGGTAACAGGTAGACGCTGCAGATTTATCCCTTAGATCCCTCTGGGAGAAAAGCCCCCAAGTATGTATGAATTACCAACCACTAAATCGACCTTGCAAGTATGGGATAGCATAGCCATTAGATTGCGCTTGTCCTCGTACCTAGGAGGGACCATGCCCATACATTTTAAAATACATTTTTATCCAGGTTATGACGGAATAACATTCGCTAAATGGAGACCTGGCAGATGAGAGCATCTGACACACATGTTCTAGCAGGGCCAAATTCAGATTTTCAAATCATGCAAGTTCACTTTCAGGACAGATGAAAAGGAACGCTACCCTTACTGGCAGCTGAGGCACTGGGCACAACCAAAGCACAATTAAGCATCTGCCAACCAGACCCCCCCCCCCCGACAGCATTTGAGAACATGAGCTTCACTCCACAGTATTCCTCTGCTCTCATCTCTCATTTGTACACTTGCCCTAGTTACAAACTTAATGAGGGCCTACCATCTTTCATTCCAGCTTGGCACAAAGACCTAGGGACAGTGTTTTCCGAGAACAAGTGGGGCATTATCTGTAGATGGATGCAAAAGGCCAACCTTTGTATTGAATACGCAGGGAAAGGCTTGAGATTTCTAGCAAGAGGTTACCTCACCCTCAACAGAACAAGACACAGGAGGCAGAAGTCTGTAGTGGCGCGGATGAAAAGGTACGGGTACCTACTTGCATATCTGTTGGCACTTTACCAGACTGACCGTTTACTGGACAGAATTCATTCATTTCGTTGATGGAATGACAAATTCTGAATTATCTTTGGTGGCCTCCACTTGTCTTTTGGGAGAAAAATTGAGAAGAACAAGTTACTTACCCCTGGTAACATTCTTTCGATTGGATGTTCCTCCAACGTATTCTTCATCTTATGATAATTATCTCTCCAGCTTCAGCTGCTTCGGAATTTCATTTGTTTTCTTTTTTTTTGACAGAGAGCGGTGTGTGCAGTGTCGTTGAGTCGATGTCCCTCGCGGCCTCTGTTCGACATCAGAATAAGTAGCACACACAGCGCCCGTTGGCTTCAGTTCTGATTTTCCCCCTCCTGAAGAGGAATTGCCAAGCGTACCCTAGACCACAGGCTCACAGAAAGTGTAATAACACGTAAATTGTACAGCAGGGAAGGCTTGGAGTGGCGATGAGGAATACGTGGGAAAGAACGTTACCAGGGGTAAGTAACTTGTTCTTCTCATGGATTGTGTCCTCCCACGTATTCCTCATCTTATGATAGACTCCCAAAGCATTAATAATTTTGAGGTAGGAGTACCAATACCAATTAAATTTAGATCTAATCTTGGACTGAATGAACGACTGCTTTTGCAAATTATCCTCCCAAACTGGAAGATTAATCCAGACAGTAATATCTTACGAAGGTATGGATAGACGACGAAGTGGGCGCTAAACAAATATCATTGATTGGGACACCTCTTTGAAGAGCAGCAGAGGTTGCCATGCCCCTTGTGGAATGTGCCCTTAGACCTTCTGGTGGGTTCTTGCCCGCTAACCTGTAGTATTCGCCAATAGCGAATTCGCCAATAGCCAGGATGATCCATCTAGATATGGTCTGTTTCGCAACCACAAGACCCAATTTGGAACCAGTATAGCCAATGAATAATTGGTCATCTTGGCAACATTTAGCCATTCTGGATATATAAAAACGGAGTGCCCTTTTTGGGTCCAGTCTAGTAGTGTAATTTTTTTTTATAACTAGTGGAAGTTGGAGACTACCTTCAGTAAAAATGAAGGCTTTGCCTTGCGAATGACCTTGTCTTTATGGAATACCGTATGTGGAGGTTTACAGGAAAGGGCATGCAACTCGCTTACCCTGTGGGCTGACGTTCTTGCAATAAGCAAACCGTTTTTTAATGTCAAGAGCCTTAAAGGGCATGAGTGTAAAGGCTCAAAGGGAATACATGTTAAAAACATTAACACTAGATTGAGGTCCCATACATGGACATTGAATGGGACCGGTGGATATACATTAGTAAGGCCTTTAAAAACTGAACAATCAGAGGGATCTTAAAATATGAATCCTCCTCTGAAGAGCGCTTAAAAATGGAAAGTGCTGCTAGGTAAACCTTAATTGTTCCAATCTGGCGCCCCAGATCTGCCAAATGTGACAAAAAGGAAAGCGCTGTAGGTGTCTCACATAGAATGGGATCCACATTCTTATCCCTGCACCAGTTACTGAACTTGTTCCAATGGCACAAAGATTTTGTTGCTGGCCTTCTGGCCGAAAGCAAAATCTCCATTACGTCATCCAGGAGGTCCCAATCCTTGAAGCTCAGCCTTTCAGAATCCATGCATGAAGGCAGAGTGTCTTGACCTCTCTGGATGGAGAACCCGACCTTCCTCTTGCGAGAGAAGATTCTCTCTGTGGAAAACGTATTGGACGGCAGATGGACATGTCAAGAAGGTCCGGGTACCAAGTCCTCCTGGCCCAATCCAGAGCAATGAGGATCATACGTTTCCCAAACTTTCTCAACCTCCTGATCACGTGAGGAATGACGGGGACTGGAGGGAACGTGTACAGTAGTGGAAACTCCCAGTCCACCACAAACGAGTCTCCTAGAGCTCCTCTTGGAAGAAATTCTCTGGAGCAAAACAGTTTGCACTTCCGGTTGACACTGGTTGCAAACAGATCCACTTGAGGGATTCCCCAAAGGGTGAAGATCTCTTGACGGACTCCCTGAGCTAGTTCCCACTCATGAAAGACTGTGCTCTGCCTGCTCAGAGAGTTCGCCGCCGTGTTCTGCTCTCCAGCTAGGTGAATCGCCGATGGAGAGAGAACTTCTTGAATTGCCCAGAACCAGAGCTGCATTTTGTCTCTGCACAGTGGAAGTGACCCTACACCACCTCTCTTGAGGCAGTACATGGCCACTGTGTGTCAATATAAGGACTTTCCTTCCCCATACAGAGTGCAGGAAGGTCTTCAGCGCTAGTCTGATTGCCCTCAGCTCCAAAAGGTTGATATGCAGTTTGGACTCCGATGGAGGCGAGGTGGCGGGTGGCGAGGCTTTCCCAGAGGAAGTATCCAGGACTGCTCCAATAAATTGGAGACTTTGGGGTGGTATCAGGTGAGACTTCTTGTAATTGAGGGAGAAGCCTAGTTTGTTAAGAGAGTGGCAGGTTACGTTGAGATGTTCCCAGGCCTGCTGGAGCCCTGATCAGCCAATCATCCAGGTAGGGGTGGACGTAAATCCCCCCTCTCCTGAGAGTCGCTTCCACCACCGCCATCAACTTGGTGAAAACCCTCGGGCAGAGGTCAGCCTGAATGGTAGAACTTCAAACTGATACTGAGACCTGCCAACCTCAGGTACTTTCAGTGCTCGAGATGGATTGGCACATGAAAGTAAGCATCCTGAAGGTCCAATGATACCAACCAGTCTTGGAGTTGGAGAGCCAGAAAGATCTGAGAAAGGCTAACCATCTGGAACCTCCTGAGGAACTTGTTCAAGTTTCTTAAATCCAAGATGGGTCTCAATCCTCCATCTTTTTTGGGGATCAGAAAGTATTGGGAATACCAACCCTTGTTCCTTTCCGCTACAGGTACATGACCTATTGCACTTTTCTCTAGCAGGGTCAACCTTTCCTGCACAGGGAGCGGATCTGGAATTTTGACAGAGCTAGTCCCCGGTGGATGATCCCGAGACCTTTTTTGAAAAGGAAGCCAGTAGCCTTGGGCCACAGTTTCCAGTGCCCAAGCATCTGAAGTAATGCCCTGCCAATCGTTCAGATGTTGAGTAAGTCTGCCTCCCACCGAGGTCTTGTGGGTCAACGCCTCGCAGTGGTTTAGAGGCAGCTGAAGCAGCAGCTGAAGGTAAGGCTGCCGTTGCTTGGTCTGGTTTAGCACTTCTCCCTTGTCCACCACGAGAGAATCTTCTCTGACCTCTTTGACCAGCTTGTCCTCTTAAAAAATGAAGAGTAGAATCTAGAGGATTTAGCTCTCCAGGAAGATGAGCCCAAATAAAGTTGTTGAGGCTGTTTAATGGCGGTGCGAAGGGATTTAGCCCCCGCCTTTGAGGTCTGCAGCTTTTGCAAACTCTCAACCGCCTTGCGACCAAACAGTCTTCAGCCGTCAAAGGGCATGTTGAGTAATCTAGCTTTCACATCTGGTGCAAACCCAGACTTCTGCAACCACGCAGATCTGCGTAACATTGTACTAGCCACCATGGATCTGCTGATGCTGTGTGCAGTATCAAACCTGACTGGAGACATTCACCCATTGTCTCCTTACCATCCTTGAGGATTGCCAGGAAGCAGTCTCTTTCCTCTCCTTTCGGGATGTGGTCAGCTGCTATAGTAACAGTCCCACTCGGTAAACTTAAATCTAGATAATGTGCAAGTAAGTCACATTTGTCCACTTCAATGCCATACTACCTGCAGTGAAAAATGTTCTCGCCCAGGCATCCACTCTTATCATCCCTGTCAGGAGGGATTGATGGGTAAGCCGACTGCTTTGTAGATGAAGCAGCCTGAACCACCAAGCTTTCTGGTGTGGGATGCTTAGTGAGATACTCAGGGATACTCTGGGCCTTCTTTGAAGAAGACAAAGACTTATGCAATCGACTTCTCGATCAAGACTGTTTTGATTCTTTGCGTCGGGAGGAATCCCTCGACTCATCTGTCTTTTTTGACCTCTTCAAAGGTGACTTTGACACTAACCTCCCCACCGCCAATTTACCTTTACACTCCCTGAGAGCCTTCTCTGTCATCGCCTGACAGGAGCCACAGTCGGCGGTACAGTACCCAGAACCAAAAAAAAACAGACATACGTGGTGGGGGGGTCAGTGATCGACATCTCGACCTGCAGTTTTGGCACTTCTTAAAGCCCGACATGGGCATCGATAGATCTGACGAAGAAGACAATTTCAAACAAAAATAACTTATCACTGAAGCGTGCCGTAATTCTCTCCGAGCGTTAGCTTAGAAAAATGGAACTGAAGCCAATGGGTGCTGCATGTGCTACTGATATTGATGATGCCGTCAACCGTGGAACGGAGGACCTCGAGGGACAAAGACTCAACGACAGTGCACACAGCGCCCTATGTTGAAAAAAAAAACATTTCCAAAGCAGTTGGAGAGCTAATTATCATAGGATGAGGAATGCGTGGGAGGACACAAACCATTTGAAGAAGCACTCTCGGGTCAACCATTCTGTGAGGGCTATACTTTTAGTTGTAAACATCCGTGTCTGCTCAAAACTCAGCAAGAACACTGACCGTAGACTACCGGTGGTCACATATGTGGATGCCGCTATTAAATGAGAAAATGACATACAATATGCATTATATATTTGCCTAACACATTTGAGAGCCCTGGGCTTGTTGTGTTCGTAGGGGTTGTTAAACCTCACACATGTTGTAATGTTGAATTTCGAGTGGGGAGTTGGTTTGGAACACTTTCCCCATCTTATTTTCTTCCTAATATGAATAATTCCACACTTTCCCCATCTTATTTTCTTCCTAATATGAATAATTCCAGTGAGCCTACAACTCTTACATTGAATCAAAAGGTTGATTTCCCAATTTACAATATTGCAAAAGTGAAAACTGCTGCTATAACCCTATTAAACCAATTTGTTTTATGTGACCTATTTGTGAACGGTGCCTGGGAGTAAAGCCTACATGGTTCCTTTCTGTTCGACTTATCGCCTTTTGTTTTGTTTCTTTTATGTTGATTACCTCTGTATAGCGCAGCATCAAGCAATCATACTGTGAGCAGGTGGCATATGAGCAAACTGCTAAATAAAAAGATTTTAACATAAAAAAGGGCACGTTGAAGCTATTTGGGCTGGTCACGGCCATAGTCAAGGCGTGGGGCACACAAGGGGTGCCATGTGCCCCCAAAGGTGCATTAAAAATGTTTTTCCGATCTGGTCCCAAACATGGGTTCCTGGACTTCTGTGCAACCACCTTTTAAAGAGGGCATTTTCCTGCCCAGTCTATGATCCCCCGGGGCTAGGTAAGGTGATGGGGGATTGGGGCATGTCAGAAGTGGTAAGCTGGCCACGGTCAATTGCCAATAAGCCACAATAGGGTTAAGTGTCCAACTGGGTAAGTGGCATTGTGCCGGGTTCCAGGTCAGGCATAGGCGCCACATTGTTAGACTCAGTGGGGCCTGGTCAGGCAACTTGGTCGCTGGCCCTGGTTGCAGGCCATGGCCAATAGAACATAGACACAATAGGGTAATATATACAGCAGCCATGTTTGGTGGTTTGGTGGGGCTTCGGCCAAGTGCCTAGAATTGGCATGGCCATGCGCAGTGGGTACTGTGGCAATTGCGCAACAGAAAGAAAAAAATTTACATTTTGTGAAAATCTTTTGTTAAAAAAATGTAATGAGTTATCCTGATAACTTTATGGAAAATCTTCGAAAAAAAACCGTCAAGGGGACATTATGGTTGCTACACAAAACAAAAGAAATGGAAGTCACGGTTCCCAAAGGAATCATAACTTGGAAACCATACTGCGTAAATCGCATATGTTGTCATCCATCAGATTAGCAATGACATTACATATGACATCGCCGATGGGTACACATTCCGCATCAAACAATTTAAGGGTAGTGTGATGTGCTGTATGTAATCAGTCACTTTTACTTTGAGAATCATAAAATGTGCAAGAACTTCTGATATGTGGAGCGCACGTACACAGAATAGAAAGCAGATGCTTGTTTGTGGCAATGTAAAATAAAGTCGATGTATGTTATCAGGGTTAAGTGGTTACCACACCAGTACATATTTACCATAGAACAATATCAAAGCACAGCTACCAGGCTTCAAATGCATTCCATTTGCCTGTGTGTTTTAATACAGCCCTTACAGAGCGTCCATATTGCATATTTCAGTTGTACTACAGACATACTCTAAACTGTAGGCCAACTATAATAACATTTTGACAAAGTGGAATATAAAAAAAATCACCTAGTCTACGAAACAGCCACTTGAAACAGTTAATATTGAAAATGTGTAAGCAAACAGATTCTGGACACAAAAGGAAACTTCCAGGACACGAGGCAATGTATGCGTTGCTCGCTTAGTGACACTTTGTTGCAGAGTGTGTACCCATCAGTGATGACATTTGTGATGTCATCAGATGTGTCACGGATGGCATAATTTGCAGTCATCTGATTTCACGTGGTACCATGAACAGTGCAGCACGGAGGCTGAGCTACCGTTCATTTCATTGATACATTTTGCGGATTTATTATTTTTGCGCTGTGACCATGACGTCTATTAAACAGCGTTTTTTTTCTGAATGGTCATACATTTTTACTAGTTTAGCTTTACCATAGTGTCCCTTTAAAAAAGTTTATTTCCACTGAAATAAGATATACATATGTACTGAACATATTTTTTGACTTCTCATTTCTGAGAGTGAGTAAAGAGTCCAACAAGGTTTGTTGCATTTTAGGTTTCGTTTTTAAAAAGGTTAAACTTTTATGTTGCGATTCCCGTTGGTAAACTAACACTTTAAAGGTGGCTAAGGTATTAAAACAAAAAACAGACAACCATCTATCCAATTTGTATTTTTAAGGGAGTATTGTGTGGTTTGCATGCAAGGTATTGTTGACAGATGTGTTGGGTGCGGTAGATCATTGTGTGTGTTATGATTATTTTGAGGTACATTTTTAATTTTGTTTTTCCCCTATGAATATGAAATGACTGCATGGGCAGATCTGTGCGAATGGGTGCGAGTGTGTGCGCCCGTCCCTTCGAACCTACTACACATGTAGCAATAGATTTTTTTCCCCCCTAGAAAATGAATATCACACAAGCTGGTCTGGTTTACAGACTCAATTCTGATCTGACTAAATTCAGGATAAGAAATGTTAAGTGTCTAAGTGTGCAAGCGTGTATGTGGAAAACATGTTAAAATTGGAAACGGACCATTTCGAGATACGTGGGTAGAACGCAGAAAACGAAAAACTTTTCAGAAATCATTCCGAGTATAAAAATGCTGATGGAAAGTTAATGAAGTTGGTGTGAGTATTCTGATCTGGCCAAATTAGTTGCATGCCAAATGTGGTTAACTTTTATGGATGAGAACAAAAGTTACAGGGGGAAACATTTTAATTTTCCCAAGTAAAGTGTCACGTAACTACACATTTACAACTCTAAATTTGAAATGTATAGAGATAGCAAGATGGCGAGTGAATAGACGCACACTCAAGCACCAGGATATTCAAGCTTTGATGTAACCGATTCTACTTGACAATCTTCATTTTATGGACCTGGGAAGTAGAGGTTTCCTATAACTTGTCACTTCAGTGAACACCCATTCCACGGAAGAACACCTCACAATGGGCTGTCTTATGACCACGGAGACTGGGGGTGCTAGCAGAATGAATTATTTAGGTAGTGTTGGTGCAGAATAGGTGAAGTAGTGATAGGCTTAGGTTGTGTCTAGGGGATGGACACCACATTTTGGAAGGACAGGGCAGAAGAGCTCAATGAACAGAAGGCATGAAGGTGAATCAAGTTTGCAGCCTTGAGACGGGAATTATGCCGTTTTTAAAGGGAGTGAGGCGCATCCTTGAGTGGATGCATTCTTTTACTTAGCAAGAATTTTTTTTTTTTTTTTAAGTGACGCTGCCTTCCCAATGTGACATGTGTGGGTCTGCCTGGTAATATTAAAGCTAAAAAGTAAAACCTACATGCCCAATTTACATGTGCAGTGAATTACGGGAATAGATCTTTTATTTGCCATTTTTGGTCAGTGGACTCCCAACCTTTGTGAATAATGACCTCCTAAAGCACAAGTACATCATATGTTAGCAGATAACTATTCATGCAAATCATGCAAAATTAATCTATTCAAAACTAATAGCAGGTCGGCGTGTGAATAGGACTCTTCCAGTCTGCGTTATAATTTTGTTTAAGGTTGGCCTGGCACGCTCAGTGTAATAGAGTGACCTGAGATTGCCCCGTTTCTTCATACAAGCGACCTCTGTTAATTTGTTGATGTTGTAGATGGAAAACCAACGCTGAGCCACTCACTCATCACTATCCATTGAGAAGCAGATTACCGGAACATGTACAAATCTCCCTAATGCATTTACACAGTTGCAGTGTCTCTGATGTACCCCACCCACTTTACAGACTGTGACCACATGCAATGCCATTTCACCAACACTTCAAAGGAGGGTTGCTAATCTGAAAAAGATGCCATCTCAAAAACAGGGCTCATGACAGGATCTACAGCTGCTCAGTCCTCCTCCCTGTTCACTCTATGTGCCTACTGTGTTCACTACTTCTGAACTGCCCTGTGATTTGACCCTTTACTCTCTATACTTTGCTTTACAACCCCCCCCCTCCCAAACGGTATACAACTGCCATCCCGCTCCATGGCTATGCCATCACATTCTCAGTCTTCTGCACTCCCAGAATAACTCTGAGCCTCACTCATTTACCCCTTTTCTGTCTTACTCGGCTATTCATTGCTGCTGGACTTTGTTATATCAATTCCTCTCTTAGGCTCCTCTGTTGCATTTTTCATTGCTTTTCATGCTCATGCATCCTCTACCCCATCAATACCAGTCTAGCTATTGATGTACTCCTTAATCCCTGCTTTCCACAATCCTAGTCCATTTACTGTTCTTCCGTTCTAGCCCATCGGCTCTGCAGCCCAGCTCGTCAGCCCTCTGCTCTTTGGCCTAAGATTCGTCCTCTGCTTACTTCCCCATATGACTTGCCGTTCTCTCCTTTCCATCTATGCTCTGCTTGCCCAATTTCTCCAGAGAGGTTAACTATGCGACCCCTCCCCCACCCCCTCCGGTTCCATGCTAACCGCTTGCTGGTCCCTCTATTCCCAAACTGTTCTCCGCTTCCCCTGTTTCCAAAAGTATTCTCCTACCACTGTGGAGAAAGATGCCATGTATGTTTGATTATTCGACTTTGGTGTACCCATATTGTTCCCTGTGGAGTCCTCATCTGAGGCCACCACAGAGGCGCAAATACCAACTGTGCAGAGAGATCTTAATTTAGTAAAGTACATCAAGTACCTGGTTACCTAGCTCGCACAGTACAGCCTTCCCAGGTTGGTGGCATTTAGTAGCCAGCCATTCATGTTCATCAACAGCTTTGTAGTGGAATTACTACCCATAAAAGCACATATGAAGTACAATAAATAAAAAAACAATACAAGATAGCAACCATTAGATATATATGAACTACATATGAATACTGTTAGTCTCAGAATTTCCTGAACAATTTCCTTTCAATCTTAAATACAGTGCTCATTTCAGATATTTCAGCAATGCCCATCTTGAGCTAATAAAATTAGCGAAAATGCTCCTGCGTATGCTGACCCAAGATATTGAAAGGACCTCTCATATAAGATATACATTTACAATAATTGTTTTAAAGAAAACTTCTAAATATTCGATCAAAATACATTCAAGACCACAGTATTAACATTCAGTTATAAAAGTAAGACTTTGATGCGCTTTCGTTTTCATAAAAAGTGTTATTCTAATCAAAGATGGCATAGGAAAGTATTAATCCAATGCATTTCAGTTGTTTAAACCATCGTCAGCGATTCTGACCTACAAAAATCAATGAACATAATATTTTCTTGGATTCATTTTTGTCTTAAACAGAAATATAAATATTAATACAATAAAGATTGTGATAACAAAAATGAGACCTGCCTGATTTTCTGTGCTCATATCTATGAGACAATAAAAGAACTCCAATCAAATGTAATAATCTCTAAAAATACATTCCCTACACTTTCACACAAATAATGAAACCAGTCAGTATCACGGTAATAACCCCATTAATCTCTCTTCTAGAGTGTTGTAATAGGCAATAGAAGAAGGTCCAATTGGACCAACACAAATTAACATAATTTAGCCAAGCTTTGATCCACCACCTATTTGCTAAGGTTTCTTGGGACGCATTCCGTCACACATGACGGTTTGCGCTCCCTTTCAATGAAGTCCAAATATGCAGTTTACTTTGTATGTAGTATGTATTTCAAGATTGTTTTATCTGTATGTTCCTGAATATCGTGTTTTCCTTCCAGTCTCAAAATTGGAAACTCATTTGTTATGCTCATTCCCAATTATTTTAATGATTATATTAACACCTTTTGTTGCAGTCGATATTTATATATGCGACAGGGATACACATCTAGCCATATATTGTGATGGCTACTGCCAGGTCTGGGGGAGTTGGGGATGAAGTTGGGAGGACACGTTTTGACCTAATTGTGAAAGGTGTCTGGGAGTTAAGCCTATATGCAAGCCTTAGAGATAGAATGCGGGAAGAACACAGTGTTGCATCCAGCTGTACCCCCGCCCCGCCCGATTAGTGGGCACCAGAATGTTTGAGTGGATGCAACCTTGTGGTGAGGTCTTTGTCAACTTGAAGGTGGACCACAAAGAGACCTGCAACCTGCCAAAGGCTTTCTAATTGCTAAGCTGTGTACCGGACATCCAATTACCAAAAGGAGCTACCACAAGGAATGGGGACCAGCCGAGTCACAAGCCCTTGAGAACCCCTTTGCTGACACTACACAAAGAGGAAAGACCCTTGGGCACACAGTGCACCAGTAACTGACATCATGAGAGCCATGTGGCTCTTAAGGAACCCAACTTCCAACCCTTGTACTAAGAAACCCCAAGTAAAGGTTGCTTAATTGAGTAGTACATCTAACAGAAGGCCTCCATAAAAGCTGTGCCTCACCCGTACAAGTGCCCCCCACTACACAACAGCATTAGCAGTTTTGCCATCTTGCATAATTAGTTTCACATGAAGGCATGGTGCTTTCTTTCCCGGGCTCAGGACCACCTCAGCAAGTTCATCAAGCTTTCCCTAACTCATCTACTATTAGAAGTGATTGAGTAAACTGAGTCAGTCCTTAGTAGGGCACACAATGATACAGAGTAAAAAAGTATCACTTTTAATAAAGTAGTACCCAACACAAGTTCGTTTGAAAATAGGCTTTACATCCCATTTAAGGTAAACTACATAGCTTGGTGCATGTTATAGGAAATGCATGTTATAGAAAAGTAATGTAATTCAGAGAAGTCTCTAGGAGTGGACTTGACCCCAATTGTAAGGATCAAATGAAGAGGCAAAGGTAAATTAGGGCCTTCGGGAACACAATTTGACAGTTCATACCCCAGACCACCTGTGGACTTTTACATGCTTAGCCAAGATGCAGCATCATAAGAAAACGAGAGGCAGACCCGCCCAGATCGACAGAGTACAGTGGTCCTGATTCTCAGCAGTACCCAATGGTACTTATAGGGCTCAATGTTAAAGATAGTGTACAATGTTCAAATAGGTCTGTTTCAGGACCACCAGACAACAGACTGACGCTAGCACAGCTTTCATGCGACCCCTAAGAGGGCAGTTAAGACATTTCTCCAATGAGAAACATTAAAAATGTGTCTGCCTCCCTATTCAACTTATTTCTCAAAACATTTTCATCTCGCTAGGTTTTGAATCTCATCTCAAGCTGTCCCCTGATTTGTGTCTCCAGTCTCGGTTTTCCATCCTTACTAGAGGTCTTTCCCTCTTCCCATTCTGTTCTCAATTTCCTCTTATATACTCTTGTTCTCCTCTCAGTTCTCCTGCTCCAGCAGTATAATTAACGGAAAAGTTACTGCTAATAACTTCGACTTGTCACCATGACCATCAGTCTGGCTTCAGAACTGCCAGAAGCACGGAAACTGCTCTTCTGAACATCCATGAAGACCTATTCTCCAACCTCGACTCCAACATCCCTTCTGTCCTCATCCTAATCAATCTCGCTTCTGCCTTTGACACGGCCAAACCATGCCATCCTGCTCAACCGTCTCCGTGATAACCAGGGTATCGCTGATCAGGACCTGGCCCAGCTGACCTCTTTCTTCTCCAAACACCCCTCCCAGGTCCAACTTGGGTCTTTCCTTTCCTCTATCTCACTCTCTACATGTGGTGTTCCCCAAGGGTGTAACCTCTCTCCCTGGCTTTTCAACCAATACCTGGCTCCCCTTGCCCACCGTAATGCGGCTCTCTGTCCCAACTTTCAATGCTATGCGGATGACAATCCAGGACCACTGCCTCCATGATCCACCTTGGATCATCCTGTAGTATTTACAGGATCCAGGTGCGGAGCTGCCAAGTTATGAAAAATCGTTTTTATTACGTCTGTTATATTGCCTTTACATGACCGAGAACCTCTGCAGCAACTTTACTGCCTACAGCACCCATCTTGGTGCATTATAGCCGTTAGCTTCTTTCCACAGCACTGCTTTGCCCAGATACGAGGCGACGCCAGAATGGCTGCTGTGATCGCAGCAGAGATTTGAGCCTACCGCATTTCCTGTTTTGCCTAAACTGCATACTGATTGGCTGAGCACAGCCTTATAATCCAATAGCCTGTATCGACAGGCGGAAGCCGGCCAAACGAACAAGGGCCATAGAAAAAGGGCCTGTCTTTGCCTGTCCGGGCCGGAAGGGCCATAGGGGCATGTCCGGCTGGGTCACCACCAAGACATCTTGTTACACAAATTCTCCCCCCTTTGCCTCGAAAAAGATTTGATTGCTGCGTTCTTGTGACATTGGCCGCTGAGGGTAAGATCCCAAACGGAGTCATGCTTTGCCATTGGTTCTTTGCGACTTTAGCTATGCTTTTAGCACAAACTTCCTAACCTGTATGCAGCCAAAAGGTCTATGCGCGTAGGAATACCCAAGTCATCTATTCCCCTCTGCATGAAATGTCATGATTTACCTATCACTATCAACCACCTATGATATTACATGCAATCTGCCATCTGTATTATGATGCGCAACGTACACATACTTCGTACCAACGAGACTCCTACTTGTTAGCTAACACCTGCTTTGCCTCGTAACCTCCTTGAACATTGCCGGAAAATTGCTTCTCAAATGTCATCCATACTACTGTTACATTATCATCATGCTTTGTGTCAGAACCAATTGGGAGGTACAGTCGAATCCGTACACTGTACCATACCTAGCCCGCTTCAGCGGCTTGTCTCACCTTTTATCACTCTTGCTGTGCTTTTTGCTAGGTTCAACATTACCCTTATGCTACGTAACATCTGTGCTCACTTTATGCCGTAACTAGAACGAATACAGTATTGTGCGCCTGGCTTACCTGGATCGCCACTTGTGCTGCAACTGTGCGAAAGCTATTTCCCAGGTTTCCTCTCAGGTTTTCATAGGCACCTTTATCGCGTGACTATCTCTGATATACTTTTTCCGCCTTACTAGCTGCCTGTGTATTCTATAACTGCCTTCTGGCCACTTGCTCGTATATTTCGAGATCACTTATACAAGTGGATCGCCACAGTACCCTAATTATGTACTCTGACTCTATAAAGATCCTAGTCATAGCTTTAGTAACTTGCTCCCTCTGCTCATATTCACCAGCTGAACACACCTTTAACACCAAGGCTAAACCCTCATCTCCTAGGGCTGTAAACATGGCTAATGCCACCATGTTCACTCCCCATTTCACCAATTCTGGTCTTTTACCTCAGTCTGATCAGATTAGACCTACTTATTTCCTGCCACCATTACAGCCTACTCCCGATAAACCAACATCAGGGAGCTCCACAGTCGCTAGCCCAACTTGCATACTGACCCCTGCCCAATGGATTCAACAATTCGCCACTAGACCCAGGCCTAACCAACCATGCCTAATCAGCCTCAGCAATCACAGGCTGGGATCTTGGTTTAACAAAACACCCCCACCGCGAGCAATATACTGAACCCACATATGCCATTCAAGACTAGAGCCAAACCTATCCCAAACTATCAACCAGCCTGCACTGCAATCCTACCGCTGCCCACCTCCCCGACAAGATAAGAACTTGCCATTGATCAAAGGTGCACTTATCAATGCCAGATCAATGGTAGCCCACGCTATAGATATCGCCGACCTCATGATCTCAAATCAATTAGATTTTCTAGCCATAACAGAGACTTGGCTCCACCAGCAGCAGGACCCACTTTATCCTTAGCCATTCCTGAGAACTATTCCATGCTTAGACTAGATAGAGAAACTTCTAGAGGAGGCGGCATTGCCTTCATTGCTAACACACAATTGGGACTAAGGATCACTCCGCATCCACCATTCCCTTCAGGTGCACTCCCAACAGTAAAACTACCTCCATCAGCTTCTCGTACTATCACCATGCACCTTTTATACAGACCACCTGGCCCCATCTCCACATTCAAGGAAGACATAACTTCCCTCCTCACCACTAATATGAAACCCGGTTCGCAAATCATAATACTAGGAGATTTAAACATCGGCTTGTATGACCCGAATGATGCAAATGCTCCTACCCTGGCTAATAACATCACAGAGTTAGGCCTTACCCATAGGATCATCATGCCTACTCACATTAAAGGTTGCATGGATTGCTGACCTTAATTTCAAGACCTCAATAACATCCATTGAACCTTGTGTTTGGACTGATGACCATCTCATTTCCTTCTCCATTCAAGATAATCTACAACTTAACTCTACTCCTCAAATGCCCCTACCAGCCTTCACTAGAAACAAGCGCAATATTACTGTTAACAACTTATTATCGCTTCTCCACTCTATCACCAACCCTACAGATTTTAGTGCACACCCAGTAGCGCTAGTAGAGCTCTACAACTCAACACTCAACCAAGCCATTGATAGACTAGCTCCTCTAAAATGATGCAAAGGGAAACCACAGACTCACCATAACTCGTGGTTTACTCCAAATCTTAGTTACACGGAATGAAAAAAGAAATGCAGAAGCCCTTTGGAAAAAAAACCCTTGTCTCAGAATAAGGAGAATCTCACTAAAATATCTGCTATATATAAATCGGAGATCCTCCACATCAAAAGAGACACATTCAATGAAAGAATGATCAAAGCCAACTCTAGTACAAGGGAACTCTTTGCCATCCTAAGAGAAGTAGAATCTCCCTCTACTCGTATTGACACATGCATCAAAGACAAAACTTGGTGCACTAATATCCAAGATGTGCTATGTAACAAAATATATTTGCTACAAGAAAGAAATCAAAGCAAAAAAAGCAAGCCTCCCACCTAATGACTTACAGGGAGCAGGAATCACCCAAGATTTAGGAAAAACAGGCTAATCAGTTCAAATTTGCCCCGATCTCCACCCACGGAGTGGAGAACATAATAGCCTCACAAACCTTCTAGATGCCTAGGGGACACCTGCCCAGAATCTATAATCAAAGAGGCAGCTAGGGATCTAGCACCTTTCATTACCACTCTAATAAACTCCTGCACAGTCAACTCATCTTAAGGAGGCTTGGGTTCTTCCCCTATTAAAGAAACCTAATCTAGACCCTAGCATTCCCACTAATTACAGACAGATACCAATGGTCCCATTTCTCTTGAAACTTTAGACAAGGCATCATACCTACAGATTTAAACCTACCTAGAGACTAACAATTTGCTAGGACTCCGCCAATCAGGCTTCAGACCGAGACACGGTACTGAAACCGCACTCATTGACTTGAAAAACCAAATGGATGAGGTGAAGGACAAAGGTGAATTGGACATTCTCCTTCTACTAGACTTGTCCACCGAATTTAATTTAGTGCATCAAAAAGTGCTCTTCAATCATCTGACCTCAGCCGCCCATTTCTCGACTGAAGCCACTGCGTGGATCCAATCCTTCTTGGATAATCGCTCCATGAGAGTGTTCTTGTTAAGGAGAATTCTCATAAATGTGCTAATTCCCTTCTACTTAGAGACCCCCAGAAACGTTGCTGGACTTTGAGGACTTCATTTTTTTATTTTTTACCTGGAAAGAGTGCGAACCTTTTTTTCCCACTCTCTCATGTGTTTTACATGTGTGTTCTTTGATTATGGAGTTTTAGGTAACTCCATAGGCATCATCTTTTGATGTGTGTTACACGGCACCCTCAGTGCAGTGACACAGGGATGTCTTTTAGACTTCCCAGAGGTTTAAGTACCTTCTCTGGGATAAACCACCGTTTCCCAAACAATGTAAAGTGAAATTGACTTTACTAGTCTTTTCCCAATTCCTAGACCCAGCACACACCATCTTACAATGGAGTGCTGGAGGGGTTACTTAATATCCCCTGTGTCTAAACACTCATGTAGCAGTCAAATGCTACCCTTTCCTATTGAAAAGGCTGGTGGCAGTGGTTTTACAACGAACCACCATGATTTTTCCCGACCACGAACACCGGTAGCTAAAAATCACAGGAGCCATGTTTTTCAAGATTGCGCCTTAAGCCCCTTTGTTTAAACGGGTCCCGGTCTTCTTTTTTCGGCATTTCGTTTTGGAAAGGTCCTTCTAGTGCTCGTCTCTGCGTGCCAAACCAGGTTTGGTCCCTTTGTGTGCCTTTGGCAGGCTTCAGGTCTGAAGGCCACCCTTGACGTCTGAGTGTCTGGGATGGGCAGGAAGTGAAGGAGGTGCCCGAAACTTCCTATGCTTAGTCTCCTAGGGGACCCAAATGCACTCTGGCGTGATTGGCTGGCTGACTGTCCGGCAAGGACAGCCACCCTGCTGGGTGAGTGACAGCTAGGCTGGAATGAAAGGGAGAAAAGTGTTTGAAAGATGAGTCTCGTGGACTGGAAGGCAGAGTCAACCACTGGAACGAAAGAACCGAAGACGAACTCGAAGAGGACAGCTGCTGCAACCACTGGACCGTTGGTTTGCCTCGGTGAAGCCCTGCTGAAGGTCTGAATTTCCAAACTCCATTCGACAGAGATGCTCCTTCAAGGACGGCTTCTTCCTCTGATTTGGTGGGACCAATCAACTCATAAGACACCTGGATACCATTCTCAAGGCTGGTTAGGTTTAACCAGGCAGAGGGACACCAGTTTGTGTTCTTAAATCTACAGCTACTGGAACTTAAGTAACTCCATTTTGTTTGCTTTCTTCAACGATCCCGTGCAGGAGTCCCCTGACGTCCTCCCTCTTGTCTCCACGACTGAGGCTCAGGAACAGCGAGATCTGCAGGAACTGCCAGGAACCACGACTTCAGCAACATTTGTTTTCTTCATACAAAGGTACTGTGCCAACTCGATTGAGAGAATGCCACTCTTCTGGTGAAAGTTTGTGAAACTTTCCTAACTCGCAGGTCTAGTCAGCTTGTGACCCCACAAATGATTCTTTTTCGCCTAAACTACTGAGAACTTTTGCAAAGACTTTACCGTTTGATACCAGAACTGCTCTTTCCTATCCAGAACACTAGCCCATTGACTTTGGCCTGGCCCATTGACTTGAAATGAAATATTCTGGTGAACTGAAACTATTTGCACTGCCTAGAAAGTATATGTAATCTATTCTACTTACTGTTGTCCTTTTTAATCACTGCTAAGTAACTGAACTGCCATTTGGCTCATTTTTCAGGGGAGCTCAAACTATCTCAAAAACAGTTTTGTATTGGTATTGAAGTGTATTGGTCTATAATAAGTTGTCTTCTTCTAGTGGAATGTTTTATAAATGATTGTGTAAATACATTCATAAGTGTTTTACCAAGAAACTTTGAGCATAAGTGTCTACTTGAACCACTGTGATTGAAAGTCCTCTGTGTAACTACTTGTACTGCTCACATTCACTCTTGAGATAAGCCTGGCTGCTCAGCTCGCTACCAACAAACTGTGTGGTACAGACCTATACCAAAGGTTGGTCTTGCTTACACCTGTAGTCCTAATTGTGTGTGGTGGTCCCAGAGGGTACTGCATGCAATTCTGCCTAACAGTTCTCACCTAGTCATCAGCAGAGCCAGTATTGGTAACCTGTGGAGTCCCCAAGGATCCTGTGTCTCCCCTACTATGTACAATATTTTTTACCAAGCCCCTGTTTGATGACCTCGATAATCTGGGTGTCTCCTACACCAACTATTCGGGTGACACCCAGATTCTGATTCACATTTCAGGTGATTACGACATTGACATGGCACGAATTAACAAATTCTACCTTACTAATCAAGCCTGGATGGCCAAGCACGGTCTCTGCCATAATGACGATAAGACAGAGCTCCTGCTCATTGGATCGTCAGGCAGGCTTAAACTTAGCAACCAGTTTAAGTCATTCAACATTGACAGAATAAACATCAAAGTTTCCAAAGAGGTAAAGACCTGGGGCTTCTACCAGGACTCAGCACTGAAGGAACAAGTTACTTACCTGTAACTGTTGTTCTCCAGCATGGGTCTGGCATGGATTCACATGCTCATGAATATTCCCCGTCGTCAGGCTGGGAATCCTCGGTAAAGAAGAAAGAAACAGTATCAGTTTCGTTTCTGATCTGTCTTTCGTAGTAATAACCAATCACTGGTCTCTGCGTCATACTGACCACAGCCAATGACTGCCCTCTACCTAAGCACCGCCTCTGGCAGCCATCTTCAGATTTGGAAGCACGTGAAGTGGCAGTATGACCAAGTGAAGAGCCGCAGAGGGGTAGGCGGGAGGGTTCGCATGTGAATCCATGCCAGACCCATGCTGGAGAACAACAGTTACAGGTAAGTAACTTGTTCCTTCTCCAGCATGGGGTCTGGCATGGATTCACATGCTCATGAATAAAGAATACATAGCAGTACACACATGCACAACCACGGGAGGTGGCAAAGGCTCAACATTAAGCATTGCATCAAACTCAACATTAAGCATCTTACCTCCCGACCAGGCTCACCTCAGGCGAACAGGTTGCGCAGCACTGCTTGGCCGACCCTGGACTCCTCCCTGGAATCCCGATCGACGCAGTAGAACGTCGTGAAGGTGTGCGTCGACCTCCACGTAGCAGCCCTGCATATGTCCAGCAGGGGCACACCAGAAAGGAACGCCGTGGTAGCTGCGATCGCTCTGGTGGAATGGGCTCTCGGACGGCCAGGCAGCGGTCGGTTCGCCAACCGATGACAGTACATGATACAGCCGGAGAGCCATCTGGAAATGGAAGCCTTCGAGAGAGCCTTCCCCCGATTGACAGGTCCAAAGTTCACAAAGAGTTGTGACGTCTTCCGAAAACACTTCGTGCGGTCCACGTAGAACTTCAGCGCTCTAGCCACATCCAGCGAGTGCAAAGTTCTCTCAGCCGGCGACGAAGGCGACGGGAAGAATACAGGCAACACCAAGGGTTCGTTGAGGTAGAAGTCCGACGGTACCTTGGGCATGAAGGAGGGGTGCGTCCTGAGCACTACCCTCGTGTCGTGAAAAGTCAAGTACGGGGCCTTGCAGGAAAGGGCCTGGATCTCTCCCACCCGTCGTGCAGAGGTGATGGCCACAAGAAACGCTGTTTTCCACGACAGAAACTTCAACGGGGCCGAGTGCAGAGGCTCGAACGGAGGTCCCATGAGCTTGGTCAGCACCACGTTGAGCTCCCACGCCGGGGCCGGAGCCTTCACCGGCGGGAACGATCTGAACAGTCCCTTCATGAACTCTTTCACCAGACGATGAGACCACAAGGACGTCCGGCCCGTGGTTCTGGTGTATCGGGAGATCGCAGCAAGATGAATCTTGATGGACGCGTGTGCCAGTCCAGCTTTGGACAGCGTCAGCAGGTACGGCAGTACTTGGGGAGCCGTAATCCGTAGACGGTTAATCTTCTGTGCGTGGCACCAGACAGAGAACCTCTTCCATTTGTGTCCGTAGCATTTAAGAGTCGAGGACGCCCTGGCCTTTGCAAGAACCTCTCTGCAGTCGGCCGGTATGTCGTATCCTCCAAACTCTAGCGCTGCAGGAGCCATGCCTGCAAGTTCAGCGATTTCGGGTCGTGGTGGAGGATGGCGCCTCCTTCCCTGGAGAGCAGATCCGCGTCCACCGGCAGCTTGATTGGCGGGGACGCTGACAAGTCCAGAAGGTCCGGGAACCATATCTGCCTCGGCCACGCAGGTGCGACGAGGATCATCCTGCACCGTGACCTCTTGAGCTGGTTGACGAGCCGGATTAGCAGTGGCAAAGGAGGGAACGCGTAGAGGAACAGGCCCTCCCAGGGGAACGAGAAAGCATCGTCCATGCTCCTCGCCTGGGGAAACCTGCTGGCGAACCTCCGGCACTTGGAGTTCGTCGCCGTCGCAAACAGGTCGATCTGGGGTGTGCCCCACCGTCGGAAGAGGCGATCCACTAGATCCTGCCGTAGTTCCCACTCGTGGCACGAGCGCAGCTCCCTGCTGAGTGAGTCGGCGATGGTGTTTTTTATCCCTGCCAGATGAAACGGCACCAGAAACATCCCTTGGGCGACTGCCCAATGCCACAGGTCCTGCGCCTCCTTGGACAGTGCTGGGGACCTGGTTCCGCCCTGTTTCCTGATGTAAAACATGGTGGTGGTATTGTCGGTGAAGAGCCTCACCACCTTGCCCTTGAGGGACGGAAGGAAGGACCTGAGGGCCCAAAACACTGCACGGAGCTCCAGGACGTTGATATGTAAGGATTTCTCCGTCGGGAGCCAAAGGCCTCTTGCGTGCAGATTTTCGGTGTGCGCTCCCCACCCTTCCAGGGAGGCATCCGTGGTCACTGTCTCCTGGTGGTCTGGGGTCTGGAAGTCCATGCCCGCCGTCAGATGCGCGCGGGTGCCCCACCACCGGATCGCTCGTCGGAAACTCTCGTCGAGTGTGATCCTTTCCTCGAAGCTGCCCGTCGTTTGGATCCAGCGCGCGTCCAGGAACTCATGCAACGGGCGCATCCGGAGCCTGCACATGGGAATGAGGTAGATGCAGGAAGACATCATTCCGAGGAGGGACTTGATGGACCTCACCTTGGCCGCGTCTGCCACCAACATCCGCTGCACCTTGCCCAGGATGGTCCTGGTCCTCTCCTCCGACGGGGAGGCCAGAAGGGACACTGTGTTGAGCCTCGCTCCCAGAAACAGAGCGTCTTGCGCGGGTACAAGGTGGGATTTGGCGTAGTTCACGGAGAATCCCAGGTCCGTGAGAAGTTGGACGGTCCTTGCCGTGTGAACCACGGCGAGCTCCCTTGTCTTGGCTCGGATGAGCCAGTCGTCCAGGTAGGGGTAGACGTGGATCCCTTCGCGGCGCAGCTGCGCCGCCACCCGTGCGAGGCACTTGGTGAACACCCTGGGTGCCGACCGTAGTCCGAAGGGGAGGGCTTTGAACTGGTAATGACGCCCTTGGACCACAAACCTGAGGAATTTTCGGTGCCCCTTCAGGATGGGAATATGGAAGTAGGCATCCTCCAAATCCAACGACGACAGGAAGTCTCCTTCCTCCAGCTGACCCAGGACGTGCTGGAGGGTGACCATCCGGAACTTTTGCGCCTTGATGAACTTGTTCAGACGTCGCAGGTCCAGGATGGGGCGCCATCCCCCCCGACTTCTTCTTCACGAGGAAGTATCTCGAGTAAACTCCGGAGCCCCGAAGCCTCTTTGAGACGAGTTCGATGGCGCCCTTCCTGAGCATCGCCTTTACCTCCAGGAGAAGTTGAGGGACGTGAAGTTCTTTCCTGGCCACGGGGGGGACGCGCGGACACTGCCTTTGAAACTCTAGCGCGTGGCCCCGGGCCAAGGCGTCCAGCACCGAACGGTCGGTGGAGATGGACTCCCACACGCTGACGAAGCTCGCCAGCCGGCCTCCCACCGGGGTGCTTCGGTGGGGGCCCGACTCCACGGCCGGTTCAATCCTGCTTCGACGAGGCTTTACCGCCTTGTCCTTGGCGACGACGGCGGGGTCCGCCAGACTTGCCTCGTCCTCTGTAGGCCTCCTGAGACGACGAGCGGGCCGCTTGACGGTAGGAGGAGAAACCGCCGCCGGAACCTTTGGAGGCGCCCTTGCCTCCGCTGCTCCGAAAGGGCGTCCGTCGTCGTTGCAGAACTCCAAGGGCCCGGGCCGTCTCTGTGTCCGCTTTAATGGCCTGAAGGGAATCGTCCACTGTTTTCCCAAACAGGTTGTTCCCATCGAAGGGCATGTCCAGGACTCTGGTCTGAACGTCTTGACGGAAGTCCGTAGCCTTGAGCCATCCACGCCGCCTAAGGCAAACGCCGTTGCCCAACTGGCGGAACCCAGTGTCGGCGATGTCCGTCGCAACGGTAATGGCGTGGTCCGAAGCCACCTCACCTTCCTGCAGGATCTCCAGGGCCTCTGCCCTCTTGTCGTCCGGCAAGAAGTCCAGCAGGGGAGCCATTTTGTACCAGAGCTCCCTGTCGTATCGGGCCACGATAGCCAGGGCGTTGGCAGCTTTAATCGTCGTCGCTGCAGACGAGATGACTCTGCGTCCCATAGCGTCCAATTTCTTTCCCTCGCCGTCCGGTGGGGAAGTCGATGTGGAGGCCGCACCCCCTACCCCGCTTTTTTCCTGGCCGCCGCGGAGACGACGGAGTCCGGGGTAGGCTGTGCCCGGAGGCACAGGGGGGCCGTGTCCGGGACCCGGTACTTTTTCTCGTACCGGACTCTTCTAGCTGGCGTCGTGGAAGGGTTCTTGAGGAGGGTGAGGCCCTCATCCCAAATGTCGTCCAATAGAGGCACTGCGAGGACAGTCTTCCTCTTGGCCTCGCGCCGCTGATAAAGGAAACCTTCCTTCTTCTTCTCCTCAGGGCAGAGTTGGAAAAGCTCGGATGCCCTGGCGATCATGGAGTGGAACGATCCAATCTCGTCGGGCGGAGAAGCCCTGGTGGGAGGCGACGACGGTACATCCTCGTCGTATACCTCGTCGTCCGTACCCGTCGCTGCCGTGTCAGTCCCTGTATCATCCCCTCGGGTGGACGGGGAGGAGGGCTGGGAGGGGCGTGACGGCTGAAAAGGAGGAGGAGGGTGGATCCTTCTTTTCTTGGTAGGGGGAACCCCAGAAGGTCCCGGTTCTGGGTCCCCCGACGGGAGAGGTTCCGTCGGCAACGGTAGTCTCGTCCTTATCTCTGAGCATAAGGACTGTATAGCCAACAAAATGGCACCGAGCTGTCTCGCGGCGCTGGCAGAGGGGAATCCGACGGGCGATCAGGGGCCCCGTCGGTACCCTCGACGATGTCGTCGTCACCTGCGTCGGGATCCATCCCGACGGGCCGGTCTTCTTCCATGCCGAGGCCGTGGCTTAAGACTTCGACCAGCTCCTCCTCCGAGGTTGAGGCCGAATCTACGACGACGCCCTGCCCCCCCTTTTTCTTCCCCACGGGGGATTTCACGGGGGTCCTATCGATGGGCATAAAAGAGGACTCCCTCCGAGGTGGCAGGGAGACTCTGAGCCCCGAGGTCACCACCACTGGCGTAGCCTCCACAGGCTGAGCCAGGGCCGCCGCGACAGACTCGATAGAGGGCTTGGCCGGATGGATTAAGGCCTTCACCACCTTAGGTGCGCTCACCGCCTTATCCTTGAGGGGGGGGGGGGGACAGTGCCTCGCTCCCCCTCCGCCTTCGAGCTCGACCGGGGCCTCTCTAGGAGCCTCGCCGGGTGCTCGGCCTTCCTCTTACCCGACCCAGAGCGTTGGCTCGTGGTTGATGGTGCCGGGGAGGGTGCGCCCAGCCTGGCGCCCGTAGAGCCCGACCGTTCGGCGCTCCCGGTGCCAGCGGACTCGCGGTGCTTGGCCTTATGTTGGACCCCCGTCGCCGGGGCGTCCTCAAAGGTCTTAGAAGACCGCTCGGATTTCTTCCTCTTCTTCTCCCCGGACGGGCTCTTCCCTTCCAGCCAGTTGGTGAGACGTTGATGGCGGTCCTTCATGGTCCGCTCCGACATGTTGCCGCAAAACGCACAGTCCTTCTCCACGTGCGTCTTGTCCTCATGTAGGCAGTAAAGACAAAAAGAGTGTTCGTCCTCCTTGAAGACGTTCTGCAGCTGGCATCCAGGGCAGACCCTGAACAGCTTTCCGGGCGTCGAGCTTCCCTTCTCCTGGGCCATGACCGGGCCTGAGAAACTTCTGGAGTCCTCCAAAAGCGTAGCTCGACGAAATCTTCACCCTTGAGGGGCGCAGACGAATCCGACACGGGTCCCCGTTGATCGGATGGATAGTCGGTGGAGCTTGAGGCTCTTTTGACCGAAAAAATGAAGTTTTGAGAAAAAACGTGAAAGAAAAAAAAAAATAGCACTAACGCTCGAGAGCAATAGCACGAGGATCCCAACACATGAACGTGCGGTAAAAATCTGAAGATGGCTGCCAGAGGCGGTGCTTAGGTAGAGGGCAGTCATTGGCTGTGGTCAGTATGACGCAGAGACCAGTGATTGGTTATTACTACGAAAGACAGATCAGAAACGAAACTGATACTGTTTTTTTTTTCTTTACCGAGGATTCCCAGCCTGACGACGGGGAATATTCATGAGCATGTGAATCCATGCCAGACCCCATGCTGGAGAACTTGAACAAACAAGTCAATACAACTGCCTCAGCTACAAGCTATACTTGTAAACTAATCAACGCATGTAAACCCATTTCTCTTCTCTGATAGTTGCATTACATTAGCAAGAGCTCTTATTCTGCCTAAATTAGACTATTGTAATGCATTCCATTTAGGAACAAGCAAATGCAATATCAACAAACTGCAAAAACTCAAAAATAATGTCCTAAGAACTGTGCTTAGTTTCCCAAGAATGCAGCAATTCTCGAACGCCAGACATAATGGATCGCTATTAAGGATAGAATCAAATTCAAATCCTTAACCCTTACCCATAAATGTCTATCTAACTTGGCCCCCAAATACTCAGTGAATAAATTCTCCAAACACACTTCTGAACGCCCCACCAAAACATTGCATGCTAACTGTCTCAAGGTCCCGAAATTTAAGCTCAAGAAAACAGGGGGTAGCAGTTTCCCAATAATAGCAGCCCAGCTGTGGAACTCCCTGTCTGCAACCCTAAAAGCAGACCCTTCTCACTACACGTTTAGGAGAGAAACTAAAACATGGCTTTTCTCCCTCGATGAATAAACTATGCTACTGTAGCCACTATGCTCATATCCCAAACATTCTACCTGCCTATATATATTTTATAAAATATCTGTTGTAATGTAAAGCTATTCAAAATGTATGTAACTTCCTGGAAAGTCCTTTACAGTTTTGTGATTTAATGCTGTAAATAATTGTTATTATCTTGTTTACTGTGTAATCTGTTTAAGTAACTATCTTATGTGTAATTCGCCCAGATACCCCAGGGTGTGGTGCGTTATATAAATAAACACTCAGCTCATTTTCAGGCTTCCCTCTGCCACCTCTTCCTCTCTCATCACAGACTGTCTGCTATCCAGGAGTGGTGTGCTGCCAACAAGCTCTTCCTTAATGCCAGTAAGACTAAGATTCTCCTCATCGGCACACCTGCACCCTCCTTTCCAGTCTCTCTCTGGCCAGCTTCCCTTGGCCCTCTGCCTGCGAGGTTAAGAACCTTGGGGTCATCTTCGACTCTGCACTCTCCTTTTCTGCTCACATCTCTAATGTCTCTAAGAAGTCTAACTACCAACTGCCCCTCCTGAGGGGGATTCTTCCTTTCCTCTCTTTACCGCAGAAGCTCACCGTCTCTCGAGCTCTGGTTCTCTCTAGGTTGGACTACTGCAACAGCCTCTTTCTAAATCTGCCTGCTTCTACTTTGCGCTCTCTGACACTCATGCAGAACAGAACTGCTAGATTTGTCCTTGGCCTCAAGCCCTGGGATCGTATCTCTCCCGCCCTGAAATCTCTGCATTGGCTCACAGTGACAGCAAGGATTAAATTCAAGACCCTTTGCGTTGTCCACAAGGCTTTCTGAGGCCTGGGTCCACAATATCTTCAACTCTCCCTCTTTAAATACCTTCCTTCTCAAGCTCTTCGCTCCTCCACCTCCAACTCCCTCAAGGTCAGTCGCTTTTCCAAGCAAAAAGATGGTGGTCGATCTCATTCCTCAGCTGGGGCATCACCCTGGAACAGCCTCCTTGCCTCTCTAAAACTTGAGAACCATCTCCGGTTCCGGAAGCACCTGAAGACCTTTCTCTGCTTCTGCCTTTGCTCTTCCTCTCCCCTGCTGTGCTGGTCACCGGGCTCCTGGTTACCCTCTGCTTTTCGGGCCCTGGTCCCAGCCCACCCAGCCACACACGCGCGCACTGCCTCCTGGCAACCCTGTACTTGGGTCTGTATCTGTTACACTACAGTCCCCATACGTGCACTTATCAGACACCCCCTGTCTGCGCCTTAACCTCGCACTTGCCACCTTACTGGCTGCACTACCAGTTTTTGTCGTTTTATCCCTGCTCAGCACTTTCCACTTCTCCCCTCTCCATTGCACTTCCCCCTTTCCCTCTCCCCGCGTACTTGCGCGTTCTCAATGTCACTGGGCCTAGTAAGATCGTTTGTTTTGTCCCCCCTTGTTACTCTCCCTTGCCTCGTTGTGCTTTTAAACACTGGTGTATGAGCGTTATACAACTAAATTAGCTTATCATATCTTGACTTACTCCTGGAAAGATACTTCTTGAGACACAGAAAAGTTATTACAGTATGAGGCAGAGTGCATTCTAGGTCACGCACTGCTTTAACTTACTCCTGACTTATTCTTCTCGCTCGAGCAGTACTTCTATTTCTTAACTTTTCTGTGTCTCAAGAAGCATCTTTCCAGGAGTAAACCAAGAGCAAATTGAAGTTACTAGCAGTAACTTCTCCGTTAATTATACCCTCCATTAATTATATTGTTGTCCACAGGCTATCCGGAAAGGAATTTGTGCAACTATCGTGCTGAGTAACATCTTGTGCAGATCAGTATTCGTGTAGGATTGCACGTTTGTGCCCGGCAGAGAGAAAAAACACCCTCACTGTATTTAAATTGAATTTAAATTGATTATTCCACTGAGTTTCACCTTTGTAGTCCTTCAACAACATCCAGGAAGACCATTTCTCCCAAGTCCCTGACATTTATCGACACACCGGGTGCTTCAGTGCCGGGTGGCGCATCAGTGATCAGCCGGTCTTCGCCGACCATCGCCGCTTCTCGCTTATAGAATTCCTTCTCGGGCTGCTGCTCTGTGAGTTACTAATTTTAGTGAACGTTAACCCCTTTGTCCTCTGTGCTATACCACCTATACACCTTGCTTTCTAGCCAGCATGATGAGCGTTCCAGTGGAAATTGACACCCTTCTGAGACTTGTATCCATTCAAAACAACATTCAACAGAAATTGGAACCGCCAGAACCATCTGTTGAACTTCCACTGTTACCAGATAACCCTTCCCAGTGTCCGCACCCTATGGAGGCCAGGCCCCTGGATACTACGGCAAACGCCAAGCTAAGTAAAATAACACCCTCCAAGCCTATGACACAAAACCAACTCCAGGGCCCTTTACAGAAGTCCACCATAATGAACCATGAGCTCAGTGAGCCCCCCAACCAATGTCTCCCACCCCCCAAAAGGAAGCGCCCCACGGACAGACCATCCCCAAAATGAGTCCCAAGATAGCCCTCCTGAATACAAGGTCACTAAATAACCATGCCCAGAACAATCATGACCTGATCTCCCTAAATGATCTGGACATGATTTGCATCACGGAAACCTGGGCCACCGAAGCTAGTGGCCCATTTTTCAATATGGCCACCCCCAAAGGCTATTCCCTCTTTAATAAGAATAGAGACACAGGGAGGGGTGGGGGAGTAGTAATTATTGCTAAGACTTATTGCTAAGACTGAACTTATGCTGTTCCCTTCTCCGTGCGACGGCTCAGGCTGAGAAATACTTCACCTCAAAATGACACCCTCTGCTCACTCCTGTGTTCATTTCCTCTTAATTTACTGTCCTCCACAAACTATGCCAGATTTTAATGGGGAAATCACTCAAATTATGAGTAAATTCAATGGGCCCAATACTACCATACTTTTTTTTAGGCAACTTGAATCTATGGCGGAGCAATAATTCAGACAAAAACGCCATTGACCTCAAGGAGTCCCTCTCCAACATGGAGTACCAAATCTTGAATAATGAGACAACCAACGATATAAATAACCAACTAGACTGAGTGGTCGCGAAAAACATTGCACCTCACAACATTCAGACAATCCTGTGCGTCTGGTCATACCACTAACTAATCAACTTTATCGTTGACCTCAAGACCCATTTAGAGAAACCCTCTGACCACAGAAAAAAGGTCATGAATCAGAATTTCAAAAAAATCTCCTCTGGGGACATCGAGTCATGCATACATACGTCCATGCTGAACTCTTCAGACAATGACCACAGACATCCTTCTGGATAATTTCACCAAATATCTCCAAACCATGGTTGATCACATTGCTCCCCTCAGACCAAAACTTGTTAGGGCTAATCCAAGACATCAGGAATGGTTCACACCTGAAATAACAGCCATGAAGAGGTCAAAACGTTCACTTGAAGCTAAATGGCTGAAATCGGCATCCAAGGAAAATAAAGAATCATGGAAAGGCATGTACAGGATCTATAGAGCTACGATATTAGATACCAAAATGAATTTTTTCACTGCCCAAATAGAGGACCACCCCAAACAAAACCGGTAAACTCTTCCAAATTCTGAAGTCACTAGAAAAACCCGCTGCCCAGCCACTCCCTATGGCCCCTAAGCGGATGATTGTAAGATGGTCCAGACGACTTTTGAAGTCGAAAGCACTAAAGCAAGGAATCAAGTTCTGATGGTGCAAAACATCTCAAATCCCCCCCGAGGAATCTCAGGACGCCTACCAGGGATTTCCAGTGCTCCCCTAAATTTGCCCTAAGTCCAATCAAGGTACCAGAGATGAAGAGAATATTTTAGCATGAAACCCACCTACTCTGTTGAACATGTGCTGACACCACAAATTATCTTAGAGCACAGCACTCTCTTTGCCCCTTCCCTGACACAATTTGTCAATTCATCTTTCCGAGACAAGTGCATCCCTACTGCCATCAAGGTAGTTATGGTTAGCCCCCTACCCAAAAAGATTAGCCACAACCCTAGAGACCCTGCAAACCTCAGGCCCATAACAAGCTGCCACTTTCTCCTCAAGATCTTTGACAAAGTCGCTACATCTCAGTTACAAACCCATGTCGAGACCAATAACATCCTACACAGGGGCAGTCTGGTTTTAATTCGGCCCATAGTACCGAAACGGCCATAACAGATCTTCAATCATTCATACTAGGGATTATAGAGAAGGGCAAAGCAGGCCTTCTGGTCCTCTTGGACCGCTCAGCGGCTTTTGACCCTGTGGACCATTGGCGCCTTCTACACACCCTAGAAGCCACAGGAAAGTTTTCCAGGGGTGCTACCGAATGGTTCGAATCTTTCTTGACCCACCGTGTCTCTATAGTACACTGGGGCAACACCCTTTCTCCACCCTCAACCATTCCCTGCGGGGTTCCACAGCGGGCCAGCCTGTTGCCCGTACTGTTCAATATATACATTCAGCCCCACTGTGCCCTACTGGAGAGCATAGGCACTTACCTTACCAACTACGTGGACGAAACGCAGTAAGTCATGGAACTCAGTGTGGACTACCCCAAAGACTCAGCCAAAGTCCTCTTGATTTTCAATCAGGTTGAGTTATGGATGACTGAGAACTGGATGTGCATGAATGGCAGGAAAACTGAGCTACTCATCATCAGCTTCCACCAAGCCAGGAGTAAGCTCAGCACCAGCTACAATGCTTTCCCCATTAATGAAACCAGAATACCCACTCAGACAAAAGGTTAAAACCCTGGGAGTCACCTTGGAAGCCTCCCTAAAATCAGAAGAACATACAATAATGGTTAGTAGAAATTGCAACTACCATCTTCGACGTCTTAGAATATGCGACCTTTCCTCACCTAAGAAAATTAGTCCACAATAGCCTGTGCCATCTTTCTGCCAAGGTTTGTGTACTGCAATGCACTGCTTCTCGGGACTAGCATTTCCAGCCAAAAAAGATGATGTCCACATCATTAGAAGGGTCCCTTGGAAGGAGCACATATCTACACACCGGAAAGACCTGCACTCACTGTCCATAATGGACCGCATCAGTTTCAAAATGGGCACCATCATCCACGGCTGCCTCTATGGCAATGCCCCCTCCAACCTGAAAACACTGATAACTCACTACGCCCAAGGCAGATGTTTACGTTCAATTGACAAGCCCTGGCCTCCTGCCCAGCTTTTAAACAGAAGAGAGGCATGGGTAGATCATTCCCATTCTGTGCATCCCAGCTGTGGAAATTCCTTCCGGGGAAGCTGAGACAGGAAAAGAATCTCCTAGGTGTCAGGAAAAGAACTTAAAGATTACACTATTGCCTCACACATCCAATAATTGGCCTCTTCTGTCCTGTCCTCTTTTGTTATCCTTGTGTTCATGTGCGCCCTGATGCCTGTGGGCTGTTCGGCACGTTATAAATATAAATAAAACATGTCTACACTTTTTCACACAACACCCAACATCTAACCCACCTGCACGGGGGGCTACCTTATCACAGGATGTACTATGCCTTAGTATACATTTCCCATTAAAAGAACTATCTGATGCAGACCCTCATTCAATACAAAGGCCTTTAAAAAATATTTCTTTGCACCAGTTCCCAAAATGTCCGAACAGGACCATATTAGCCAGAGTGCACTTTTCCTTATTTAAAAGAAAGCAACCCACACTCTAACCGCCCTTACTCCATACACAGGATTACACAATGGAGAATACACTTTTCCCTTGGTAAGGCGACTGCTACAAGACTATGTCCTAGAATACACTTTGCCTCAATCATTATTTCAGAAATGTAAGTCCATACAAAACTATGGTTCAATGTCAATAGTAACATATCTATGGGAAAGGTTTAGATAAGTATGACTAGCATTCCAGGGGAGGTGCTGACACAGCAACCTTCAGGCAGGGATGTAGGACCCCACCAGACCAGTTCCGGACCCAGGTTCGACGAAGTGACGGCTGGAGGAGGAAGGTTACAAAGCTGAACCAGAGTGCCAAGAGAAGGCAAATTTGATGTGGCTGTATCTTGTAAGATGGTCTGCCCACAAAGTCCCCAAGGACTGAAGACTGACTAGTGATGAATTTGAGGCCCAAAGACTCCAAGAAACATGCAGCTATCTGTGGAAATGGCTCATGTTTTGAGGATGTAGGGGTTAAAGGAGACATCAGGATTTGCAGATCATGTTTCTGACACCTGATCCAGGGTCTGCACAGAAAGCCCCTGGGCACAGAAGCATGGGTCCAGAGAATCCAGACAGGGGACTTGCATGACAGGCTAGCAGACGATAGGACTTCAACAGCGACGTTCCACCTTTCGATTGCAGGCCAGTGAAGAGCTGGTGAAAACAAAGGACTCTGACTGGAACTGTATTCTTAGTTTAACAGCCCAGCACAAGATGCTCTATGATGGAGCAGGAGAGTTTGAGGAGCAGCAACATGCCACTCTTTCAGCACCAGCACAGGGCACCCACTTCAGTGCTAGCCACAGGCAAAGGAGGCAGGAGCTCAATGGAACGCACACACTGCTGCAGAGGACAACGATCCAGCTGTCCCACAGCAATAAAGAGCTTGAGAGAGCATTTCCTTGCACAGGAAGGTGCAGATCTTCACCTTAAGAAGAAACAGAGGGAGAAGCACTGGCCCAGTCAAAGAACCACAAGACATCTCCAGAGTAACCACCATAAATTATTAACATTTAAAAGAGCACTTTGTGAAATTATATAAGAAAGAAAACGGGGGAAAGTGCAGTTCTAACGATGTGGGCATAAAAGTGAGGTGTTTTACTTTTGATGGAGTGCAGGATTCTTCATAAAAAAAAATGTATGTCTGGTATATGGAGAGTTGCTGATGCCGGAAAGCTACAGACAGCGATGAAGCTGCAGGAACGTAATGGAGTACACCTCTATTCATTGACATTTAAAGATGTGAAAGATCACTGCTGTTTGAGTGTTATCACAGCACCTAGTTAATCACTTTTCTTACAGCCACAGCTTCGTGTGGAAAAACAGCAATACATCCTGACTCTGTATTGAGAGAAAATGTCTTTCACGAAAATGTAAAAGAGATTTAGAAAGACCGCTCTGAGATTGCTCAGAGAGGTCTTTCTAAATCTTAATTGTCAAGGCCCTGCCGTACAGGAGTGCACGCAGGGGCTGCAGGCTGATTAAGACGGGCAGGAGAAGACTGGTTTAAGCCAAGTGGGGACGGGCCTGGGGAAAACCAGTGTGTATGTGAGGCAGGGGACTGGGAAAAGGTGCGTGTCTGAGTGTATTTGTATGTGAGGTGTGGTTGAGGCGGGGCAGTGGTTGAAGGGGAGCTTGGAGGTGAAAACCCCAATTTCAAAAGGGGGCGGGGGAGGATTCATGTACTTCAAATATTAAAGGCTGCACAAAATCGCCAGAAAAAGAAAATCGTCTTGTTTGTGCAGTCTTTAATATTCAAGATTATCAAACTTAAGTTGAAACGCACAATGATATGATCCCTTTACTATTTGCATTTGATGCTGTTGAAACATCTAGGTTTATGCTTGTAGCGAAGGAACCCATGCATGCAGTTTGTGGATTCATCAAGTGTTTTCTTGTTTAAAGATTCTCAACCTTTAAGATTAAAAGGGCTTGATAAGTGCAATCTTAAACATGTGTGAAATCACAAATTTCAGCATCGCAATGCCACAGAAGTTGGACGGGAGAATACCTGCCTTAAAAATTTTCAAAAGGAGCCCAGGCTGTTCTATTCACAATAGGAAATCTGGATTGGGTGATAGCAACCACGATTGATCTGTTTACTTAGGCTCTCGCTGGGAAGTCCTGCTTCCGAGCAAATTTAAGTTTGCGGTTTAAAATGAAATTTGTTAAAATTTTTGAGGTAGTGTGGCCAACTGTGCACTTTCTTACCATGCAGGGAAAAAGGCCTGGGGAGGAATAAATGATTTTTGCTTTTGAGAGAATAACTTAGTTTTAAAAAGGGGTAGAATTCTACATCGCGAATGTTAAACTTACTTTTGAGCTGTCTAAATTAAATTGAGTCTTGGCCTTCATAAAATAGTTAGAAGTGTTTATCCCTTTAGAAGACAACATGGGACAGAATGACTTTTCTTTATTATCTGTTTTTGTTTCAACATCATGAAGTATTGAATTAATGTCTTTAAAGTGGAAATCGTAAGTTTATATATAGTGACTAAAGCTTATTTATTTTAATGTTTATAACACTCCGCTCACCCGTAGGTCCCAGGGCGCACATAGAGAAGACAAAGGTTATATCCAGGCCTACCCAGAGGATGTAAACTGTAATGTTTATTAAAGGATTATTTTTAAGAAGCTTGTTATTCAGACCAAAAAGGAGAACAAGGATGGGTAGATTCGCTCTCGCTCAGCACAAGACCATGGGGGGAGGGACTGTCTAATTTTGTTGTAAACCATTTGATTCCATGAGATGCAAGGAAAGCAGTGTAATAATTGTAAGAAATGCCCTATGTTCATTTCTCCGCTTATCTTGTGTAGCGTTAGTTTTTGGAGCACAAATCTAGTTTTAATTAGGCCCCCTCACGCCGTACACTCCTCAGTACAAGGCTTGGACCACGTGCCTCCGGTAGTGGGATTGCCCCTTGCCCTTATGTAAAGTTAACCACGGTTGACTGCTACATAGATGGGACTACTGAGCAGGACACGGGGCATCCATCTTTTGTGCCCCCTTTCGTCGACTCCATCTTGGGTAAACAGGGCTCACTGCGATAGTACAGCAATGCTCAGCTCCCCTTCCACCGCAGCAGCCAAGGACAGAGAGACACACACAAGGCGCGCAGGCAGCTGGCTGGCTGGCCCCCACCCTTTCACTCCCCCTGCGAAGGAAAGCTCTGCACTCCCATTCTCACGCTGAAGCCGGAGAAAGTTGCAACAACCAATATGATACAGTTTTCTTCCTCTGAGATCACTGCTAGCATGAGAACCAGCATGTGAACCAGGATGAGCTAAGCACTTTCTGTTCGTTCGTCCCCATAAACGTGCAAGCCACCCACCCCCATTTAGAACAATTTATTGCCATCTTGACCCTGCGCTCCCTGTAAGGTATTTCTTTCAAGTGCCAGACCCTCGCCTGTGCTGCGAAACCCACCCAACACACCCAATACTAACCTTAAGCATTTTACTACAATATATGTTTTTTCTCATACTAATAGGTTTGAAGTTTAGGAGATATGTCAAACACAGCTTGATTCTTTTTATATGCACAATAAAGGTCAAGGCCTCTAAAGCCACGAATGACCCAATTGTACTGACAATAATTATTATGTGTAACTTGTGTAGATATATGAAAAGTAGCATAAAATGTTTTAGATAAATAGTTATTTAGTGTTTTTCAAATGCAACATATTAGCTTAGGTAGTGACCACAGTGACTGGACCCTGACCTGCGTGGAACACAAGATATTTGACGTCCGTCATCTCGTCAGCCACTCAACCAACCACAAGGAAGAGATGTCACCCACACCTACAGCACCACACCGCCTGGCCAATCGGGTCCATTTAGCACTTTTTGTTAGAGTTGCTTTAATTGATATATATACAAGTTTGATGTAAATGTTTGGGTAGGGTTTTTGTTGGGTTATTTACTAGATGGAGAAATAAACCATCCTTTGAACTCTTGAAGCCGGGTTTCAGTGCCTCCTTCCCCGACAGGGGTGGTTATTTTATTTTTCTCTCACACGTAGTAAGCCGGGGAAAGGCACCTACAATAGCTGTGAGAATTTCTGATATGCACGCACATTTAGAAGCTAGTGTTTGCCCTTATTTCAAAATCAATTATTTGAGAAAGGAATTTATTTTTTCCTCATTTGCATGGGTAGATTATGTAGTCAGATTGTGATGGACGTTTTTAATGTAGGTCAGTATATCTTGTTTCCAATAATATTTCACGCAATGAGTGAGGGAAGCGATGTACGATTGAGAATTAATTTGAACAAGGACATGTGCTTACTAACGCCCAGTTATCTTTTTTCCTTTGTGAACAGCCTGTCTCATTTACTAGGAATTCCTTATATTAGTATCTTAGGTTTTAAAATGTTGTGAAGATGGAGTTGCCTTTTGTGGTGATAGAAGCATTTTCCAGTTCTTTGAGGAGCTTCTCTAGTCTTTTTATGTCATGTCTCACTTGATCCTTTTTGTGGGCCATACCATTAATTATACTGCCAGTAAGACAGGGTTTCATAGCATCCCAGAATTTATCAATAGGGAAATAGGTTTATATAATTTTCTATGAAAGTTTAGGAGCCGAGTTCTTATTTTTTCTAGGTCTGAATTAGAATCCATCATTCAAAAACCAGAATTAGTTTTGTTAATTCTTTATTTGTTTATGGTTACACAGTAACCTTTACAAAATGTGATGTTAATACATCATAAAACTTTACATATTCATATATCCATGCCTGCCAGCATTTTACAAAACCTTCCTTAAAATCTCTCCATAGCAAATCATTTCATCATAAAAATAATACATAAGAAAATTAGGTTGAGTATTTACAATAACCACTAGAAACAGACTAAAAAGCTTTCATAATAGATTAACCACTCTTCCATCGCAGTATTCAGGTGCCCAGATCCCAAGGCACTTTCTTTGAGATGATATTGATTAATCCAAACTTACTTTTAAAGATTCATATACCACTAACCTAAAGCACTAATAAACACTAAAAAGCTAAAAATACAAAAATATCCATACTTTAAAGTTAAGACAACTCGGCCTGCACTTGCAATTTGCAAGTATCCCTTAGGAAAAGTACTACTGCCAACTGCAATTGGAGTCTCTTGCCATGAATCATCTCTAGCTACAAGATTTCAAGATCCACATTTGCTGTATTAGGGACAAATTGGCTAAAACTGTTTATACGTTCCATTCTTAAACCATCACATTCAATTGGAACATGCTTCAATGTTTCTGGAAATTCTGCTTGCTTACAGTAACTGCATACGGAGGGATTGCAACTATTGCCCTCTCTAATGTCAATGATTTCACCAGTTTTTATCACATTAAACCGGAAGCGCATGAAATCCTGTCTCCAAATCCTATCCGGAAATTTCAAAAAGGTATGATTCAACGGTTCCAATTTTTTTACTGTAATGAGACACAAGATGTTTATACAATTTATATTTGGATACATGTTCCACAGTCTGATTCCAATCAAAATGTTGTAACAGAATCTTCACTTTCAAAGGATTGGGAAATCCTCACAAACTCCTTATATCCAATCTGTTCAGAACTTCACGCACTTCTGCCTCCATATCATGCATATACAAGGAAACAGCAGAACCATCCTGGACGCCATAACCCATAATTGCATATAAGATGGAATTTTTGCAAGTAATCAACTTTCTATAAAGAGAAAATCGCCACCATTCTACAACACTTCTAATAGACATGAGCCCAAGCTCATAGCGGAGGGCTGAGAGTGGAACACATTTTGGCAGACATTTAACAATAGCTTTTAAAATTCTAGACTCATATTTTGCAAGTTCATTTCTACACCATAGCGGAGCAAATTCACGTCCATAAACCAGAATTTCATGTTCTTGACATGGTTAAATGGCTCAAGAGACATATATGCATGCATGATTTGAAATACAGATGGGCTTGATCAAAGGGTTTTTGTTATGACGTAGGAGATCATTATGAGGAGGTCTACTCTAGAGTATGACCTATGAGGAGTGGAGAAGAAGAAATCTTTCCAAGTTGGTCAAATGGAACATTGAGGCACCTACCACTCCTCGATGTTAACATGCAGAGACCATTGAGTGGTTCTGAATTTTGTTTGGCAATGCCTAGTCAGCAATGAGTAGGTGAGAGTTTACAAGTGCAGTGGAAAGGGGTTTTAAAGTTAGCGGGGATTTCAAGCTTTTTTTTCAAAAGAAAATGAATGCAGGCTGGTGGTTACGTAGTGGGTGTAGGTATTGGGGTACACCAACCAGAACAACTTTATTAAAGGGTAAGACTATAGCAAGATGAAAGTAGAAAAATAAGAGTTAAAAAATAGGATAAAAGGACAGAGTGAAAACAACAATAAGCCCAGATAAAAACATTTGTATGGACCATACCCTCAATATACCTCCACTCTCCACTCAGAGACTAAGGTATCAACGGGGTGCTCAAGGTAAGAAAGTGGTGTGCAAGCTAGCAGAATTTTGGTTTAGGTCTGTGGATGTTCATCAGCCCTGTACAGAGCAGAAATGCAGCCATCACTGTGGCAAAAAAGCAGCAAACACAGCCATGTTTAGGTAGGTGGTACAAAGCAATAAATTATTGGTTGGCAAGCACACAAGGGCCAGAAGGCTGTGCAGGCCTGATATAAGCCTCTTTCTGAGGGGCAAGTATACAAGGTGCTGCCGTGGTATATTTTCAAGACTGCTTTAGCTGCCAGAGAGAACTGGAATGGCGGTCACGTGAGTGCCTAGTATGTGGTTAGGTGCCATTACGTGCAATGGAAAGATCCACTAAAGGAGGTGGTCTGTGTCATGTGGGTAGGCAGATCAGAATTGCACTGAGCTTGTATGATGCTGCAAAGTTATGATCCCCAAAATGGAAAGGGTATACCATTAAGAAGCCCATTTATAATGTAATTGACTAAATGTATCATTCTGACATTTTGTGTGAAGCTCACTGTGTAAATCATTATAGAAATCCTGACTGTTCTGCGCTCAGGAGACACATTGTGGCATGGGGTATTATGCCAGTTTCCCAGCCCATTCATGCACAGAGGTATGGAAATGAACCGGGTTTATACCTTTTGCTGCCGGTCTCCCTATTTAATTATTTAGTAATAAGCTGCAGGTTCGGATATTTAGGGCTGTCACAATGCAAATTCGCCATACCCAGCTGAGACGGTAACAGAAGTAGCAGACCCCTTCCCTTTGAACATCTGTGTGCAGAGTCTATGTAAGAGGCCTAATTGAAACCTCTAAAGGGGTAAACTTCCAGTGAACGAAGTGTTTGTCTTTGGGCTGCACGCAAACCCATATTAAACTATAAGAAAGCATGGATAGATTCAGGGTAGGGATTAACATAAGTATGTAAAAATAAAACGGGGAGAGAAACCGTTTAAATGAAAACAAAGGCCAAGAAACTTTGGCGGAGAGGTAAAACTAGCAGTTGGGTACGGAGGGTGGAGCTAGGGAGGAAAAGGAGCAGAGGAGGGGTAGCCAGAAAACCTCAGAAATACATATAGCCTGTAATAAAAGAATAGTTGCTTAAGAGAGTACATTGTAAACAGATTTCAGGAAAGCCTGATAAAACAGATAATGGGTAGAAACCAATTTAAAAGTTCCCAAGTGCCCTGAGCAAGGGCACAATAGGTTTTATCCTGCACAAACTATCAACAAAAGACATGTAGATATTTGGGGAAATGGAGCTCATTGACAAAAGGGGACAAGCAAATACATATCCTAGGAGATAAAAATTACAAGTTACTCACCGTAGTGACTAACGCACTCTTACGTCCCTGTCCCCTTTCCTCGATACTGCATGGGTGATTACAACTGAATATAGCCTCAGGGTGGAGACTTGACCCTCCTTAAGTAAATAAGTTCCTTAATAACGCCTGCCAGAATGCCGCGTCTGACCTGGAGCCGGCATCCTAACAGTAGTGCTTGCAAAAAGCTAAGGGAGTGGCATAAACGGCCGCCCTGCTGATGACCTGCCACAGTACGGGTCTCTGGAAAACGACTGCCGTGGCCTTGGCTCTTAATGCGTGTGCATGCATGTTTGCCAGAAGCGGTTTGCGTTGCGCCTCCTAGGCCTCCCTAAGGAGGCCACCATCCACCTTGCTATGTGGGGCCTTGGAAGCCTGTTTTCCTGGCATGACCCTCAAAGGGTGATAAATAGAGCCTCAGACTTGCAGAAGCTCCTGGTCCTGACAAGATAGAACTTTGGCGCTTGTCTAGCATGAAGACAATGCAGAACGCTCCGAGAATGGTCCTTAGGGTCAGCAAAGAAAGTAGGGAGCACCATCTCCTCATTTAGATGGAACGCAGAGACTACCTCGGGTGAGTATGCGGGAGGCGTTCTGAGGACCACCCTGTCCCTGTGAAAGGTAGTGTATGGTTCAGCGGCCATCAGAGCTTGGATCTCACTGGCACAGCGTGCAGACGTAAGGCCCACCAAGAGGGCATTCTTAATGGTGACTAGCCTGATGCCCGCGGACGCCATTGGCCCAAAGGGTTTATGCGCCAACGCGCTCAGCACTATGGTCTTTTAACCACCAGAGTGGCAGATGAGAAAAAACGTCCTCCTCTGACTTCCGGTAGGTTTCGATTGCCGCCAAATGGGCTTTGAGGGCGAGCCAGATGGCCATAAACTTGAGCCTGTTGATGAGGGCCGCCTGCTCCTGACAAAACCCTCCCCATGGACTCTGTGGCTGTCCAAGGTAGCTTTCCATCCTGTGTGGGGATGGTAAGCTGCGGAGCTGGCTGACGAAAGAGCCTGCCTATCCATAAATTGCTGTCCATGCTCCACCAGACTAGGTTGTGACAGAGATACAGTAGAATACTGCCTGGCTCTGCCTGGGAACCCCTCTCCTGACTCCAGGAGGCTGTGCAGTGTTACTGCAATTTAGGCGTTGGTGCCACCATGCTGAGGTCGCTGTTTTGCTGAGAAAATGTCCCAGGAGCCACTGACGGCTGTGATCTTGTACTCGGAAGGGAAAATTCTCTCAGAGGTCTTATCCCAGATGAGGCCCAGGAATGTTAGCGGCTGCATGGGCTCCAGCTGTGACCTCTTGAGATTGATTGAAAATCCCAACACGTGTAGTGGAAGCATAAGGGCAGAGGTGGTGTGGAGGACTGCCTCCGTAGACCTTGTCCCGATGAGCCAGTCTAGGTATGGATAGGCGTGGTGACCCTGGGCCCCAAGTAGGGTTGCCACAGGTTAATCCCGCCCTGTACAGACCCTGGGGGCCGGATTGGGGCCAAAAGGTATAACTTGCATAGGAAATGGAAGCCCATGATCCTGACCCTATGAAAGGAATGAAGGGGCGGCAGAATGGTATGTGAAGGTAAGCATCCTTCAGATTCAGGGAGCACATCCAATCTCCCGTGCACAATGTCGCAGTAATATGCGCTGGGGAAACCATTGTATGGTGAAAGATCTGTGAACAGGAGCCCAGACCCCGCAGGGAGGCTGGGACTTCTTCCACTGCCTGCCTCTCTATGTGCAAGCGAATTTCCACCCACAGAGTTATTGGTAGCCCAAGGACACTGCAGGGAGGAACCAAGGGTCGGCGAACCTTGTGCGCCAGCATGAGCGTGCATCTGGCTATATGCCCTAGGGGTGGCCTTAGCGAGGATGGATAAGGATTCAGCAGTCTGGGGACTGTTCCCTCCTCTTATCAAGTTCCCAATCCGTCGTAGAATGGAACAGGTCGCCCCCCCCACCTCTAAAAGGAAGGTGCAGTATTGGTTCCTGGGCGTATGGGTTGAATTTGGCCACCCGTAGCCAGGCAGTCCTTCTCCTGCCAGTAGCGGTGCAGATGGCACCGCCTGAGGCGTCAATGTACGCCACGGCGGACTCCATTATGTTCTGCGCAACCATTGATGGCTTCCGCCAGCCCTACTTTGAAGCGTGTCAGGCGCTGCACCGGGAGTGGGGAAGGAGTGTAGCTGTGAGAGTGCCAACAGCAAGAGTGGGCCCCCTCCAGCTGTGTAAACTTGGCGTTGAGGCACCTGTTGGTTGCGCCGAATGAGGTTCAAGCTGTGACCTGCTGACCTGAGCCGGCTGCTGAGAAGGAGACTGTGGGGCTGCCAAGACCGTTGGAGGTGTGGGAGCCGGTGTTGTGGGTACTGCCACAGGCAGCTGGTGCTGCACATGAGCCGGATGCGCTGGAACCAAGGGCAGAGGGGCCGTGGGTGCTAGCGACAGAACCAGAGGGAGTAAGTCCCCGCGGGTCATGGCTTTTCAAGAAAACCAGTCTTCACAGGCTGGTGGAGCGCTTGGAGGCACAGGGCCTTGAGCGTGCTTTGGCCTGAACTCACTCTGCCTTACTGTCGGCGGGGTGCATCAGCCCTGCGACGATGAAGGGTATGCCGTGGGTCACGTACTTAGTGAAGACCAATCCCACCTGGAAACTCGTTCCCCTACCTGTTCCCCAAAGGGGGATGGTGTCAGACGAGCTGCCATTTTATCTGGCTCGGCTGCCATTTTGTCGAGCTGCATGCCACGTGCCTGTGTTGTAGTGCTTGCCGCTTTGAGCCCAGCCTCTTCCAAGACTCCTGCTGGTGGAGGTTGAGGCATAACCTGCACCTCAGGATGGGGCCTGGTAAGTGGATTGCCCTTGGCGATGCCGCCGGCAGTGTTGCGTGCAGGTGCCCCCTCAGACATCCGTCTAGTCCTAGGATGTAGCCCTTCGGGCCCAACCTGGTAATAGAATCTTGCGGCCACTCCACTCAGTCACCGGTAGGATCTTGCGACCCTTCGACCTGGCAGCCGGTAGCTGTAGTAGCAGCCTTGGTACCTGCACTGGAACAAGAACCTGGAAGGTCCCTCCCGTGCTTGTTTATGGTGCGTACAGGCGTCCCCTCAGACATCTGTCCGGTACTAGGGCATAGCCCATCAGGTGTAGACCAAGTAATTGAACCTTGCTGTTTCTCAGCGCAGTCACCGCTAGGATTTCGCGGCCCCTTGGCCTGACAGCTGGTAGCTGTAGAAAGCAGCCTTGGTACTTACCCTGCTACCAGGACCTCAAAGGTCGCTCCCACTCCTACGCTTCCTGGGGGAGGAGTCGCTTTTGCAGGCTACATGGCGCGTACAGGCGCCCCCTCGGACATCTGTCCGGTACTAGGGCCCAGCCCCTCGGGCATAGACCCGGTAATAGTCCTTTAGCGCAGTGTCCGGTAGGATCTGACGACCACTCGGCCTGATGGCCAGTAGCTGTAGCAGCCTCTGTACCTGCACTGGTACCAGGACCTGAAAGATCCCTCTCGCTCTTGCACCTCCTGGGCGGAGGAGTCATCTTTACGGGGTACATTGTGTATACAGGCGCCCCCTCGGACCTCTGTCCGGTACTAGGGCGTAGCCCCTCGGGTGTAGACCCGGTATGTAGACCCGGTAATAGAGCCTTGTGGCCCTTTAAGGCAGTCACCGGTAGGATCTAGCTACCCCTCGGCCCAGAGTCCCGTAGCTGTAGTAGACTCAGTACCTGCACTGCTACACGAACCTGAAAGGTCCTTCCGATCTACGTGCGGATGAAAACAGTGCCCCTACCTTGGGCCTGAACTTGTCCTGACAAATTCCCTTGAGTCCTCTGGAGACAGACTTCCGAAGAGCTCCCTCCCCCGGGCTAACCTGTTCTTCAGAGCACGTTGTAAGCGTGTTGCATGCGGTAAAGGACTCCCTGCCGTGGTCGGGGCCAAGGCAGCAGAGCGTGGGGGTCAGACGTAGGGAATAGGCCTTGCTATACACCTGCTGGAGTCTGCTAATGTTGAATTGTGCCGGGGAGGAGCGTGGCGCCATAGGACAGAGGTATCTGATTAAAGACAAGAAGACACCAAAAGGAAAAAACTTCTCTGGGGAAGAGCATGTGGAATTACAAGGCTGGAGGCCTAACCCAGGAGCGCTGGTTAAAGCGGTCTGTTCCAGTTGATGCGGATAAGGACTGAGGAGGGGCGCCAGTGAACGGAGCCAGGGGAGCCCATGCTCCCAGGGCCGCACCCCCAAATTTAAAAGGGGGGGAAGAAGGTTTTTTTCTGCTGAAAAAGGTTCTGTCTCCCGTCCCTAGCGAGGGACGCCCATGTAGTATGGAGGAAAGGGGACGGGACGTAAGAGTATATCGGACATAATAAAACTCCTACTTGAGAAGTGTCAGAGGCTAAAGGCGCTACCATAAAGCCACAAGAGTGGGAAGTCATCCTAAATTGACACGCAGAGGGGTCCAAAAGAATAGAGTAGTAGAGGATACAAAATCTAGAAGAATCAAATGTAAAACTACAAAAAAAAATAGAAAAAACTGAAAAAGCAACGAAACAGGGAAGAGGAGCAGGTCCAGTCCACTCTCATAACCAAACTATACCCATGTCCGTCTGATGCAAATAGGAGGACAGGAGATGTAGACTATATTATCGAGAATTAAGGTAGTGCAGGATCAAAATGCAATCATGCAAGAGCAAGCATTGTGGTCAGAACTAGTGGCACAAGCACAACTCCTGCAAATGCATTCCAGAAGCACAGCAAATGCTAGCATGCAATTCCAAGCTCAAGCCTTGGTCGGGCAGGCAGAAAGCGTGTCCATCATTAGCCCCTCCGATTCCATTGTAGTTGTGATTTACAGCGCAGCAACTGTGCAATTTCAAGTCCCACCGAGACATTTGCCAGGAGTGGGCGCTGGTAACAATACACAACCCGTGGACACCTAGGGATTTGAGGAATTTGTGTCATGAGGTTCTGAACAAAAGGAAAGAATCTTAAATATGTATTGCAGAACTGTGCGCTGTGGTACAATGCTATAATCTTTCCTGGGTGGATATGAATCAGCTGATTAGTGATGCCAGCTGTAAAGCATCAGCGTTGGACTCAAGAAAGGCGAGCTTATGGAGTGTGTGCAATATGGTGCAGGTTACAGATTCTCTTTGGTGCAGAGGATTTCAGTATTATGTCCTCGAAATGCAGATTGGAGTACGATTTCACGCTGTAAGAGAAACATTAATAGCAGATTTTCTTGAGCGTTTGAAGGTTGTTTTTAAGCACCATTCAGGAATAAATCAACCGGCTGGAACAGCACAGGAAGCCATAGCAGATGCATTTGTTCAGGGACTATTGCCCAAGGTGTAGTGATAGAAAATGATTTGTATTGGGTGGCAAACAAAGCCCAACTTGGATCTCCCTTCAATTTCAAATCGCCAGAAGCAGATGAAGGATTCCAGTAAATGCAAGTTGATAGTACTATAGGTGCAACGTTTACAGCAACAACAGATAACATTTTCGAGGCAGGCTGTGTTTGTGAATGCAGGAGGTGGCCATTAGCAACCCTATCCCCACCACCTCACTGAACACCCTGTGGCATATATTTAGTTAGTTTTCGGTGCTTAGAAAAGTCTAGAGACTTTATTAAGTAGGCAAAGTGATTGTCTTTGGTTAGCATTGTTTAAAATCATGCCTCCCTTGCTTTCTGGATTGAAGATGATGACATTCTACTGAAGACAAAGCTTGTACTTGAAGGCAATTCTAATGCTCTTAGCAGTAGTGATGATATTTGTTCACTCATCCACCTTTAAAGCTTCACACACTTACACTGGGAATAGGAATTGGACGATCCCTGGGAAGGAGTAAAGGCCGTAGAGTTGGTAGTATTGGACCACACGGAAATATAAATGAGTGTGTGACTAGTAACAAATGTCACTAGAGCAAACAGGAAAGTTATTGGACGTTTGAGTGCCCAAACCAGTCTCGGCTCCAAACTGCAGAGTAAAGGTAGGGACAGCCTCAGCTACTATCTTTTGAGTGTGATGGCCCTTCTGAGACCATAAGGTCAATGGACAGCTTTGCCAAGGAGAAACTGACTTTATTATACACACATTGATACCGATAGACCAGAGCGCCCCTTTGTAAATTGTGGAATCAAAGGAAAGTGTGCTTATTCTGATAGATACAGGTGCAAATCGATCAGCAATACAAACAAAACAAAAGCCTTTGCAAATGTCCCGTTATTCTCAGAAAGTCTCAGAAACGCTGTTGGTAGTTCCGTAACTAATACACAGGATGTAAAAAAAGAAATCATACTTTATAGTTGAGTTTGTTGTCCCCAATAAACTTATTAGCGCATGGACAATTAAAAAAATGAAGATGCACCACACATGAGAATACTGGCATATAATGGTGCATGGAAATGTATCGACAGTCATTGTGAAACAGATTTTTATATTAGCATTTAATATTGTGGAGAGGGCAAAGCCCTCACAGGACAAGGCTGCAGTGCTGTGCGACGTACATGCGCAGGAGATGCTGCCGGTTGATACACAATACATTGCGCCTACGTCCACGCATCCAAACCTTTAAGAAAAGAGGATCGAACCCTCTGTGGCAAAGTCCTCGCAGGACAAGGCCTTGGAGGTGTGTAACGCTGGTGTTTGGTGGCAAAGGGGTAGCGGAGGAGAGCGCAAGCACGCAGTGCAGCCGCCGACCAGTAGCGACCATAAGGTAAGAAGGGTCTGGGAAGGTAGTGCGACCACTACTGCACTCTGCTAACCTAAAAAGCCTTTGCATGTACTTCCACCTAAATGTCCAACTTAACATACTCTGTGTCTCTGTGCAACCTGTAGGATCTCCCCACTAGCGGTTCACTGCATACATTGTTCCTGTCTTCTTTCCAAGTCCCTTAAATTGTGGCTACGGCTGCATATGTTTTGTGTTCCATTAGGCCTCCCCCACACTCTAGGACCCCTTCCCACTGTGGTTAATGTACTTGTACTGTGTTCCCGCAGGTTTTCATCCACGCTCTAGGTCCCCATCCACTTGGCTATTACTGTACTGTGTTCCATTACTCTCTCACGTTCCAGGTCACTACCCCGCTGGGGGTACTATTGTATGCTGTGTGCCACCTGCCCACTCCTCCTGATGTGCTCCCTTGTGTATTCCCCCCCCTGTGCTGCGTGGCACTCCTTTCTCTATCCCTTCCCCACCTTTCATCCCCTATGATGTTCTCTGTTACTCCCATCTTCTCTAACTGCTACTCTATCTCCTATCCTATTCCTCTCACTAAGTCTGGAAGGAAAACATTCAAGAGGGACATCCAGGTCTCCAACCTAGGCCTCCCTATCGCCAATATCTGCATCAGTGCTTCCTCCAGATAGACTCACCGAGATCCTCTTTGTCGTTCCCTCACCAGACCTATGGACCCCTCATATGGTCACGGCTCTCTCTCCTATTTCTTCCTCTCCCATTAATGGTGGTATTGGTCAAGGTCCTCCTGGCCCCCTTCCACTCCTTCAAGACCATCATTAAAGTCTATCTGAATGGCACCATCTTGGTCCAGGGCCCTAAGCCCAATCTCCTCCTTTTCGACAGGCGTCTCCTGAGTCTTATCAACTTGCTTCCTTCTTTTGCTCCTCCTACTAGCACCTTTCGGGCTCCTCTGCCACACCCTTCCTCTGCCAACTCTCTGGCACCTTCCTCTACCTCTCTGGATCCTCTGCCACCCCCTACCACCACCTCTTCCCACTCTCAGGCTGCTTTACCACTTCCGCTGGGTGTGCCTCTTGCCTGTACCCCATCCCGTAAGACTTTCAAATGTGGCAATCTGTTCCATGTCACTACTCTGAAATCTTGCTCTGCTGTCGAACACTCCTCTGACATTTGCCACCTCCTCAAAGAACTTAACCTGGATGTACTCGCTCTCTCTGAGACATGGTTCACGGCCAGCTCTGTCACAAGTTTTGCCACTCTCCTGCCTGATGGCTACAAGATCCTCTCCGATCCCTTAACCAATCGACCCATAGGTGGAGTAGCTCTGAACTTTCCGGAGTGGATCCCTGCATTCTTACGCAGGCCTACTACTCCTTTGAAAGCCTGTTCTGCAGGCTCACTATCTCTCCCTGCCTCTCTTAAACTGTGGCCACCATCTACAGGCCAGCTGGCCAGGTTGCCTTATTCCTCTCAAGAGTGGGCTGACGTCTCCTCTTCTCTCCTCTCCTTGCCTCTACCTCTCAACCTCAACATCCACCTGGATGCTTCTAATCCCTCCTATGGGCTCTTCCGCAACCTCTGCAACACACTCTCTCCATTTATCCCTCTGGTCCGATGCACTCTGCTGGACTACCTTGGATGTTCTCATCTCCTCAGACATCCCCCTCTCTAACACTCTCACACTCCTCTCTCTTGGACTGACCACGTTCTTCTTTTCTCTCACCTGAAACGCACTGTCCCTCAGACAAAGTCCAGCACTGCCACCTATCTTCTCATTCAGCTCATGAGCGTGCGTCAGAGGATGCATTTGCTGCTACCTTCTCTGTGGCTGACTCACACTCTGGCACAGCACTCTCTAACCTGCATCTTTCTATCTCCAACACTCAGGACATCGTTGCCCACGTCATGAGACTCCACCTGAAGCCTACCTCCAATTGTAGCTCTTGTTATGACTCCGGCTTCGCCACCCTAAAATGCAAATGCAGGGCGGCTGAGAGGAAGTGGAGGGCTTGAAGCACATCCTCTGACAAACTGGCATGCTCCTGCTTCAAAGGCAATAAAGACTCTGTCCTGTCCAAGAAGAGAGTCCACATCCAAGACTGCATCTCTGCGGCTACTAACAACAAGGCCAAAGTCTTTATAATCGGCAAGGAGCTGGCCAATCCAGCTGCATGTTCCCTCCCAGGCGCTCTGTACGGCTCTGGCTGCTCACTTCACCACTAAAACTCAGGACATCCCGTCCTCGCTCTCCTTTACCTCTCCTGGCCCCCTTCCGGCCACCTCTCCTTCTCCTCCTCCATTCTCCCCGACACCACCTGATGAGGTTTCTAGACAAGTCAGATCTATTTAAGTTTTGTCCTAACAGGTGCTCCCCTGCTCCTCCAGAAACATCAAGGACCACAATAACACCCTTGCTCCAGCCTTGGCCGATTTCAGCAATCACTCTTTCGCCACTGGATCTTTCCCCTCTCTCCTCAAGCACTTCTTTGTGCACCCCTCCTTAAAAAGCCTTCTTCCGAACCTACCTGTCCGGCAAACTAACGCCCAATCTCCATCACTCCTTTCCAGGGCAAACTCCTGGAAAATCTGGCCCTCTCGCAGTTTACTCTCCATACTGAATTTGGTGGTTTTCTTCTCGACCATCAGTCTGGCTTCAGAGCAGCCGGAGGCACGGAAGCCGCTCTCCTGAATACCCATGTAGATCTGCTATCTAATCTCGACTCCAGCCTTCCTTCTGTCCTCATCCTCCTTGACCTTGTCATCTGCCTTTGACACGGTCCATCGCGCCATCCTGATCAATCGACTCTGAGAACCGGGGCATCACGGATCAGGCCTTGGAGTGGTTGACCTCCTTCCTGTCGGACCGGCCCTCCCAGGTCCAATTTGGGTCCTTTCTCTCCACCACCTCCCTCTCCACATGTGGTGTCCTCAGGGCTCTAACCTCTCTCCCTAGCTCTTTAATATCTACTTGGCCCCTTTGGCCCATCTGATCTCTTTCTCCTCTAACTTCGGTAGGCGGATGACACTAAGCTCTCTTTTACTCATTCCTGACTGTTTATCTGCTGGTTGTCTGGATACCCGATGAGCATAAGGGGTAGCGGGCTCCTCCATGATCAGTCTCCCCTGCACTGCCGCCAGGCCACCACGCACTTAGGGTCTGTAACTGTAACCTCTACAGTCTCCTACCTCCTTGCACTTACCCAGAGCCGTGCTGCCCTGGATGCACTTACTCAGAGCATTGCTGCCCTGATCACACTTTCCCTCCCTGGCATTTGCCCCCCCTCACTCCCCCCAGCACTGTCGTACTTGCACGATCTGAATGTCACAAGGCCTAGTAAGATCGTTTACATTGTCCTCCCTATGTCTTCATTCCTTTGTCTTGTCACGCCTAGAAACACTTGTATACAGGGGCGTTATAAATGAATGCATTGCGAAATGCTCCTGTGTACGTTTGGTGACTTGTATCTATTGGATTTACCCATGAGTTAACCTACAAAACTGCAGGATGTCTGGCTTTTCACCCAATATTTCACAAAGTGCAATTTATAATGTAGCATCTTTCAAAACATTTTTTTGGGGTTGAGGGAGTGGGGGAATTCCCCAGAGCCTCCCTTGGTTGGTTCAGGCTCCCTCACTGCATTTGGTCGCTCATGCATATTTGCAGGACATTTTTATGCCCTCCAATCAAATAATTCACCAGCAGACACTGACCCCAAAATGCGGCAAAATGGCTTCTGTAAGTGGGACATTAATAACATTTAGTTGAATAGAATGGCACATTAAACAAACCCTAAAAATCTTTTTAGAGATTCTGGCTCCAACTTATTTGTGGTCGAGTCTGTTTCTAATGTCTATCCTTACATTGAATTTCAACATGATGTGCCATTCACTTGGACATTAAGTGTTAACTGACTCATCAAAGGCCAACGTCTATTTTTATGGCATTAATAAATGCAAAACACTGGAATTCTAACCACAATCTACTTTTAATCATTGTGTTCATACACATTACAAGTTTGCATATGTTGTAGTCAGTCTGGAGGAGGCATTGTAACCCTGCCTCTCTCCAGATTACCTTAGAGTTCAGTATTTCCAGAACGACTTACCCTGCTATGTTGGAAGTTGGATCCTCCCCCAATACCAGATGGGGAACCGGGGGACGGTACTGGAGAGGAGTTTGGCGAGGAATGTAGATTCCCAGTAATCAAAATCCCAATGTCGTTGTCTATGTCATCTGGGAATTGTATTTCAAAGATGTCTGAAAAAAGAACATATACGAACATCCGCTTAGCAATGATACACTTATCAAATTAAAAAAGGATGTAGTTACATGACAGCTTTGCGTTATACAATGTATGGTGGGCTTGGTTAGCAGTCACTTTATTAGAATATTTTTCTGCAATACAAGTAACATAATACAGAAGGCAGTTAAATTAAATATTCTGTGATTCATTGTCAATTGCAAGGAACAATGAATTAAACAAAAAGTTTACATTTAAAAAGGTTCTCTTTAGCCCACATAAACATTGTAATCTTTACAAACATGCCACACTACTCCAATACAAAGAATCAGTCAACTGAACAAGCAAATGTTCATATCAGAACAACCACTTTTTCGATATTGGCAACTACATGAATTGTTTCCATGCATTAATACCTTCAATGCAGGGGTTTCAGTTATCGTGTGTGCTACCAGTTTGGTTTATCAAAAAATATATATTTGCAAGAGTGCTGTTCAAAGACAAGATCATAGTATGCAATCAAAACAAAAATTCCTCAACCTATTTTCTTCACTGAAAGAGTCACCATTTCCTGAGTCTTCCTTACACAGCAATCCTTCTCAAGGTCAGCTGGCCCCTCCAAAAAGCCATCCCTATGGTTGGGACTGATCATATGTAGACACCTTTCAAACTTCTGCTTCTCCAAACCACCAATAAATGACTAACTCTTCTCCCACCAACAAATCTTGACCAATCGAAGCAACTGATCATCCAAAAGCACCTTCACTCTTCAAATGAAATGTGTCTACTCCAGGCTAACTTCTGCACTCAATGGCCGCCCCCCTATAAAATCGAATTGCAAGTGTTCATGAGCAAAATGACTCAACTGTAACCTGAAAAACATCAAAAGGCTTTGCCTTTTAAAGACTCTGGGGGAAAATGATGTCCTCCAAGATAAAACGGCCTGGGTATCCCATGTCTGCCACAAATGGTATATTTGGACCGGCCCAAGAAATTGTACTAGAGCACGCATCAAGATTCTTCAGAGCCAAGAATCCCCAAGTATTACTCTTCAAAGTGCTGGCATAACTCGCACGGACTTCAAGATTAATCGACTCTTTAAAACTCTGCAATCACTACTAGAAGTCGACAAATGATCTCAAACATCTCAACCGATCTTTAACTATCCCTTCTTAGGCTCCAATCATCCCACCATAAACAAAACACCTAGAGTTCCACACCTTCTCCATTGCTCTACAGAATTGCCCTATTCAAAAGTATATTCACCTAATGCAAAGGCTTGGCAGAGACTCAGAAGGAGTCATTTCATCTCTTGTTGACAAGTGTTTGGCAGTAGACACCAACAGGGTAAACACACTGATCCTCCTGTATTTGTCTGCTGCTTCAAAATATTCAACCACCAAATTCATTCAATGTGCTCCATTTTTAGATAGTATACAAAACTCTACCCTGCAATGGCTGGTGACTTTCCTGGACTACTGAGCCCAAAGAACCATGACCAACATTTCTTCTCTCCCTCTGTGCCAATCTACTGCATGTTCTCTTAAAGCTTTGTCTCATCTCCCTTTAACTTTAATGTTCATCTCTCGCGGACAGCTTCCAATTCTATGGATTTAACTTCTACATGTATGATAACCAACACTCCGATTCTCCTACAATTTGACAGGAATCATTGTGCGCTACTGAGACCCCCCCCCCCACCATGCACCCTACCCAAGACTCCTATATGTAATCTGTTAAATCCCTGATGTATGCAAACTGCTGAAACAAATTCGACCAGGATCAAGATTATGCTTCTATGAGTCAGCATAAACCTATGGAGTAAAAGTCTATGGCCCCCGCACAGAGACCCAGGCAAATCTGTCAAAGTATTGGGATTTAACATATTAATAGTTACTCACTGTAGTGACTAACATACTCTTAGTCCATAGTCCCCTTTCCTCCATACTGCATGGGCGCCCCTCGCTAGGAACGTGCGATGGAACCTTTTTCACAAGAAAAAAAAACCTTCTTCCCCTTTAAATTTAGAGAGGCGCGGCTCTGGGAGCATGGGCTCCCATGCCTACGCCCACTGGTGCTGCTCCTCAGTCCCCATTGACGCGTCGAAAATATTTGACATTGCCTAATGACACCAGTATTATTAATGGGGAGGATGGTGGGAAGTATGGAGGAAAGCAGACTATGGACCAAGAGTATGTTAGTCACTATGGTGAGTAACTTAATTACTCTTATGTCCCGTCAACTTCATACTGCATGGGCGATTACAACTGAATGTAGCCCCAGGGTGGAGAGAAGATCCTCCTTAAGAAAACACATTCCTTAGAACTGCTGGTCTGAAAGCAGTGTCTGATTTAGAGCCGGCGTCCAAACAGTAGTGCTTACAAAAAGCCCAAGGGGTGGCCCAGGCGGCCGCTCTGCTGATGACCTGCCATGGGACCTGCCGCTGGAAGGTGACGGCCGTGGCCTTGGCTCTGACAGTGTGGGCGTGCACGTTAGCTGGAAGTGTTTTGTGCTGCCCCTCCTAAGCCTCTTTGATAGCCAAAAACATCCACCTTGCTATAGATGCCTTGGATGCCCGAAAACCGGGCCTTGACCACCCCAAATGGGATACAGGGCGTCCGACTTGCGGAAGCCCTTGGTCCTGTCAAGATAGAATATCGGAGTGCATCTGACATCCAGACAGTGCAAGACCCTCTAAACCTTGTACATAGGATCGCCAAATAACGTAGGGAAGACAATCTCCTCGTTCAGATGAAAAGCGGAGACCACCTTAGGTAGGAACGCAGGGTGTGTTCTCAGGACAACCTTATCCTTGTGAAAAGTAGTATAGGGTTCTGATGTCACCAAAGCCTGGATCTCACTGACTCTGCAAGCAGAGGTGAGACCCAACAACAGAGCTGTTTTAATGGAGACCAGTTAGATTGTCCGCAGATGCAATTGGCTAGTGCGGTTTGTGCGCCACTACATTGAGGTCCGACAGGTGTGGTTTCTTGATGGGCGGGTAGAGCCTGGTCAGGCCCCCAAATGCTGCTTGACAACCAGGTTGGAAGAGAAGACTTCCTCCTCTGAGTTTCTATAGGCCCCTATAGCTGCCAAATAGGTGTGGCATGTGTAAGGGCGTCAATCTCTTTAGAGTCTGCCCAGTGACAGAACCTACTCCATTTACTCTTGTACTGGCTCCTAGTAGCCTTGCTCCTAGCGCCCTGAATGAGGTCTAGGTTAGCCTGTGACAGGCTCAGGTGCTTCAGCGTGACCCGCTCAGGAGCCATGCTTAGAGGCCTAATTTCTGTGGAGCAGGGTGGATGACCCTGGCCACCTGCTGCGCCAGAAGATGAGCTGGGTCCATCGGCAGATGAATGGGTGGCCTGTGCGAGAGGCTGAGAAGCTCTGAAAACCAGTCTCACCAGCCACCATGGACCTATCAGATCACCCTGCGGACAAGGGGTGTGGGAGGGAAGGCAGGCATAGGCCGTCAAGCTGTTCCACTGTATCTGGAATGCATCGCCCAGGGAGCCAGGGACCTGCCCCTGCCAGGAAGCAAACTGCTGGCCCTTTCTGTTGTCCCAGGAGGCAAAGAGATCCACCTGGGGAGGCCCCCTACTGCTGAAGATCTCCAACAGCACCAGATCGTTCAGTTGCCACTTGTAATTGGCCGCTCCCAATCTGCTGAGCCTGTCCACTGCCAGGTTGTACTCCCCCTGAAGGTGGATGGAGGTCAGGTAGATGTCGTTCTCCAGAGCCCATTACAACATGCTGATCACTAGGTTGCACAGTGGAGGGGACCTGGTACTACCCTGCTTGTTGACATAGTACATGCTGGTGGAGGTGTGCGTCTGGATGAGGACGACCTTGCCCCCAATGAGCCGAAGGAAAGCTTTGAGAGCTAGCCAGATGGCTTTCAGCTCCAGCCAGTTGATACGAGACTCCTACAGGGTCCAGACTCCATGGACACTAGTTGTCCAGAGTGGATCCCAGCATTCCAGGGAGGAATCTGTAGTGATGGTGACCTGCGGGGCCGGCTGCCAGAAGGTCTTGCCCGTCCGCAGGTTGCAGTCCCTGGACCACCATGCAAGATCCGGTTGGAGAGTAGGAGGAATGCTGACAAGCTCTGCTTGGGAATCCCACTCCTGATTCCATGAGGCTGTGAAGTGCAGCTGTAATCTCCTCATCTTGAGTCTTATGTAGGGTACGGCCAGTAGGACCGCTGCCATGATACCCAATAAGTGTTGGTACCACCAGGACGAGGTCACCTCTCGGGTGAGGAAGTGAGTCGTGGCCCTCTTGTGATGAACCGCCTCATGACATCTCGCCCTGACGAGCCAGTCGTCCAGGTGGACGTGGTGGCCCTGGGCCCTGAGAAGGGCTGCCGCTGCATTCACAAGCTTAGTAAATACCCTGAGGGCCGAGTTGCGGCCGAAAGGTGCATCTTCAAATGGAAGCCCATGATCCTGAATCGCAGAAAGGAGCGATGCGGCTGCCAAATCGGGACGTGTAGATAAGAGTCTTCAGATCCAGGGAGCACATCCAGTCTCCCCCGCACAACGTCTCTGCAAAGAGCGCATGACTTGCTTTTGACTCCAGAAGCCTCACCTTTTATACAGTTCCAGCACACACTCCACTGCAATTTCTCTCAGCATTTTACAGAAAGGGGCATTTGGCTGTCCAATCAGGACAGCCAGACTCATGTGGGAGCTGGTCCTATTTAGGCACTCTGGCAGACAAAGGACAGGTGGGTGGAAAACTCCAGCCCCCCCCCCCCCGCTTACTGCCTGCCCAGACACTCTGGAGCCCAGGTGGGGACACCCAAGGGTTTCCGCCGAAGCCAAAACACACACGCTGATGTCCCCCTTCCAGTATGGTAAAAGAAGGGCTAACAAAGAACAACCACGCTACTAAAGGCGAAAAAACGAAAGGGGGGCCCAAGTTGGTACTTGGGTGCACCTATTGTGCACTGCCAAGGCTATGGACATAACCTGCAGTATAGACAATACACAATAGTTGGTAGAACACGTCCAATGCCACCAGCCTTAACTAGGAGGTTTTTCTATGTGACTGAAAAGTCGCAGGAGCAGAGAGAAGGGGATACTAGGTATGCCTTTGGCACTCCACTGAAGGTATGTGCCAATCCCTCAGACTACAGAGTTTTGGGAGCGATACTAAAGTTACTCGAGGATAAAGAAAAAGGGATCTTAAAGGAGGACCCCCAAGGGTCCCAGCAACACTGCCCATAAGGAGCTGTGTGCTGCAGTAGTAAAACACAGATGCCTTTAAGAGCTATGGAGCAGACAGACTGCATAGTATAGGTAGAATACAAGACGAGAGTTCCAAAAGATATAGCCCACAAGAATGAATGAATGGAAAAAGGCTCCACTCATTCAGGGTTGAAAGCTGGGGGTCTCAGTAGGAGAGGAGATGTAGCATAAAAATGAAAAATCTCAACAGTCTAAATCGTCAAAAACTCCAAAAAACAGTTTGTGCTTTTCTGCCTAAATTGGGAAATTTCCCAATGCAAGCATTGCTGGATGCGATAATATCCTCCTCTACCAAACAAACTCTGATTGGCCTACATTACTCATTAAATGTTTTTCAGTCTTACTGTAATGAGAACTGCCTGAAAGTAAAGGTGATTCATTTAGGAGGCACTGCGTTTTTGTAGATTCACATGGTATATTCTTTCTGCAAAACTTAAGTTAGCCAAGACCTATAAATATTTAAGTTTAAGATTTGAGCATGTATTAAGTTGGAGGGAACACATTTCGATACAGGGCTGGTGTAATTTTTGCAGAAATCTTACCCAAGTAAACTCCCTTTAATTGTCTTTTGTATGGAATGATGTGCTTGTTACAGAAAGTGAATCTGACATTGGCTACAGTAGAATCCAGGCTATGGTTTCATTTACAAATATGAAAATATCATCTTTGATTAAATCAATTTAATTACAATTGTGTCTAGCCTGGCTTGAATTTAGGCATATTTAAGTAACTTTGGGTCTCACCCTAAGTTACTAGGGGAATCCAGACGTGGACCACTTGCTCACTATTCTTAGAGAGGCACAGATCCACCCTACTGATGAGGTCCAACCAGACCGAAACACGTGTCTGGGGATGCTGTTGGTACTCTTGTTCAGAGGAGAATTGCCTAGCATTTCGGTGCTGGACTGCCCCAGGACAGGACAAAGACTGATATGTTTGGGATATTTCTTCTCTGTGAAAGATAGTGAGCTAAAGACTCTCGGTAAGTCTCTCGTAACCAGGACTAATGTCTGGCAGAGGGACTCCCAGGACCCCCTTGTTAATTTGAATTTAGGGCCTACAGAGGAGAAATTCGATGTTGGAATGCAATTGAGAGGGTTCCTGGTGACACTTCACTCCCTTTTAAAAATTGCATTGGCCGCATTGCGCACATGTAAAGTATTCTTTGTGGAAATGTTATATCTAGATATCTCAGCCCTCCACTTAAACATGCACACCCTTTGACTTGAGATTATCATAATCTAAACAAATATTAAAAACAGTGCTGAGACAAGCAAGCTTCAAAGCAGATTACTCACACTACCTGAAAATGAAAAATGTATCCTTTAAGTTGGAACCAGTGGTTACCGGTACGATACAAGGACATATATTTTAAATAGTTTTAAAATGTGTAGGTCAGCAGCTTCTATCCGAATTTTAAATGTACACACTTACCTATGCAAGTCTTAAGGGGGCATGGGAAGGCATTTCCCATTTAAATAGGCTTTGTCACAAAGCTTCTTTTGAAGTTATTTCAGGAATTGTGTTTGACCCATTGCAAGCCTCTGGTTCATTGGGAAGCTTATTGATTAGGTAGTGGAGACCCAACTATTGGCAAAATTAACCAGCTTTGCCTCCTCCAGGATTACCAGTCTGGCTTCCGCCGCAAATACAGCATCAAGGCTGCACCCATCCAAGTGGTGATTGATGCAGTGCGAATCATGGAAACAGAGGACACGCCCTCTTCAAACTTTAAAGCTGTACAGATGGGCTCATTCAGATTTAACCGACTCCCTCAAGAGAATTTGGGGGACCCCAATGTTCCATTCTATCCCCTATCATCTCTATGGAGCCCTTGGAAACACTCCAGAAGACCTCAACATAGTCATACATCAGTATGTCACACAGCTGTACCTTAAGGTAAGTGGCCCCCAAGAACATTTCTCACCTCACCATATGCCTGGCTAACATCCAAACATGGATGTCAAATACCTACCTTAAACTGAAGTCCACCAAGAAAGAACTTGTTCTCATCAGTTTCCCCCCAACAAACAATTTGTGCAACAATGGCTGGACAACGTGCCTCAAAGGTGTCAATCCGTAGTTCTCAAACTCTGGCAAATCCCTGTGCTTCGATGTTGACCGTAGCTTTCCTATCCCAAAGCCAAGGAGGAACAAACCTCATGGTTCCAAATTGCCACGCTCTACAAAATCAAACCCTTCAACCTGCCGCATTACTTCTGCACGGTGGTCCAAGCCCAGGACACTGGGTTTCCAGCTGCATACCTGCCACACCATAGCAATTCTCACTACAGGCACCCGCAAATTCGACCGTGTCTACAATGTGCGATGATCACTGACTCCCCTTCCCCGCCAGGATCACATTAAAAGCTGCATGTACCACTTACAAAGCAGTCTCGAAATGAACACTTGACTGGTAAACTCCACACCTCTAGAGCCTGACACAGCAAAAGTATCGAAAAGGTTGGAGTCCAAGCAAGCCCACTAAGACAAGACGTGCAAGGAGGAGTCCTGCCAAGGCTTGAAATGCACCCACCATTCTTCAGTTCTGCAAAACATGAACAATGTGGGTCTTTCAACAATACCTGCTGTAAGAATAAAAATCGGTCCCTCCCTCAACAGAACTGAGTTACTATATAAAATGACAAGCCCAATGCTGGCATTACCCCGTTCTAAAACGCACTGTGGCTGTAGAGCTAGATTCGAGCTATAAGCTTTAAAAATGAATGACCCTTAGTGTTTGGCTAGGCACTGCACCCCACACATTTAATGCACGACTAAACTGCTGATCTTTCAGGCTTATTCATTCCACTGGGTCCATGCAGATTTGTTCCTGGACAAAATATAATTTCCACCAGCCAACTAGTTCACCTTGTCCACTGTTCCAAAATGTCTCACCAGAACGGAGCTACACTCTATTTCACCAATTTAAGGTCCTTTAACCCAAATCTCTTCAAAGGCTAGGAATTAGGATCCCCACTCTCAGAAGTCAACAAGAACCCAGATTCCCAGTGTATGCCATTTACTTCAGTGTACTGCAATACTTCCCATCTTCAAATCTGTGTGGGGCCACCAAAGGACCACCCACCCTAATGTTGCACAATCTCATACCTATAAGTCATTAAAACAGGATTGTTCCTCATTCCTATAAAGCGAATCTGCTAATAGTTGAAGTCACTCTGCTCACTTGGTTCTATTCTCAGAAAAGGACATAGATAGAGAAATAACCGTAGTGCCCTCAATTGTAAAAGAAAAATAGTCTGCATGCAGCAATGCACTATTTCACTACGACCATGTGATAAGTCTTTAATATTCATATTCTGAGGACATCCCCTACCTAGTGCGGCTCACCAGCAGGAACTTATTTTATTTTTGCAAAGCACACATGCCATCTAACAGCTTCAGGGAGTCGTGAAGAGAGGAGAGCATAAGAAGAGTATAAAGCACATGGTTCTGTAGTGAGGTGGACATGTGTCAGAGAGATATTAGGTAAGGTTAAAATCAAAACCCATGAGCTAACAAGTGGCTTTCAGATCTTTGCCTAACTTGCTGGACAGTCACCTTCGACAAGAAGGGGTAGAGGAGTGCCGGTGAGCGTGGCTAGCTAGCCATGGAATAGGACGTGCTTCCTGGTGCTGCTCCTGAAGATCCGACGGTAATCCTGAAACTGCGCCTCGAAAATGCTACCTGCGCACCAATAACGAAGCTAAAAGTGTCTAAATAGGTACCCTGTGGCTGACTCGAATATTGTGTGAACTGCATTGGGCACTCCGGAGAAAATAGAATTTTCGGCTTGCGGACGCGCTGATACTTCGTTGCCAAGAGGGCTGACAACAAAGGAACTTTACTTGCGACCCCTGGGTGGACCGAAAACAGCGAAACAGCAGAAGTAAACAAATCATAGTTGCCGCCACAGGACGCGCTGAGCAGCACTGGCAGAGATTGCTTCGGATATTCTCCCAGTGGGACATTGTTGCAGCGCTTTGGAGTGTATGCAGGTGAGGCGACTGCTGTACGCGGACAGAGCCGCCCTGCCGTGGAGGTTGAGCACCTGGAGTTTGCGTGGCCTCCGGCTGCCTGCGAGCACTCGGCTGGAGCCTCGGATCGCGAGCAGCAGTGTGGTCGGCTGGAGGGACGCTGGCCGCTTGTGATCCTTGCAAGGTTGTAGCGGGGGCCCAGCACGTCGGCCAAACATCCGCAGGAAGGCTAATGAAAGTGCCAGGGGACTTGGATGGCATGTTGGCTGGGCGAGCCATATAGGATGTGCCTGACATTATGGCTACTAATGATACCCCCTGGTTAAAGTGGAGCATAAGCAGCATTGTTGGACGGGTGGCCTGCCCATAAGACTATCCGGGAGCAGAGCTCCGCAAAGGGAAGGTGCAGGCTGGCATTTGATATGTGCAGAGGGCCTGCTCCTTCACAGGAGGCCCAAGGACAGATCCAACGCTGTGGGCTGCAGGTGGCCGAGGCCTACGTGAGGAGGCTGGCCTCGTGCTGTCGCGCTGCTGGCTGTCATAGATGCTCGAGGGTGACGAGACCCTAGGGGCCGGAATGGGTAACAAGTGGGTCCATCCTGGACAGAGGATGGATGTCAGCACACTAATGGAAAGAGGCGGCTGGTAACGGAGCGTATGTGTTGTTTTGACGTGCTGTTGGCCCGAGCTGCGCTGGTGGTGGATGCGTGGGAGTGCCTGGTGGCACAGTGACATATGTAATCGGGGTGCTGATCACCACAGCCAAGAGGGTACGTGGGAGGACACGACATACTTGAAGTATATTTTGTTTTTCGCTGGGTGGCGGGCGGCACGGGAGCAGCCTCAGCTGACATGGACAGTGGTGCGCAGAGTATAAGGAGCACAAGAGGCAGGCGGTCCGACCAGGGCCAGCAGCAATCTGCAAGAAACAGTAAGGACAAACGGAAACGTGGGGGGACACAATCCATCCGTGGATATAGCTCAGCGCATGTGTATCCATACGGGGTACTTCGAGGATATTGGTCTGGGCCTGGAGTGGATCGTAAGCAAAGCGGCGGGATATCGAAGTAGAATCGCCGCGCCGCAAACAAATAGCCTTGGTTACTTGACCGGGACTGCAAAATGACGGGCAGAGTAGTCAAGGGCAAAAGCAAACAACCCACGATGGAAGCGTTTGCTAAGACACAGCAGTCTCCAGCGGCGTCAGCACATAGTGGCGCAAATGCACCCATGGAAAGTCCCCCAGGGACGGAAAACCAACAGATACTTACGGCTATAACGGAGCTAAGAGACTCCTGGGGGATAGCAATGGCGGACCTGCAAACCTCTTTAGAGGCCAAAATAGACGCAGTGGGAATAGATGTCAACCTGCTGCGGCAAGACGTCAGGGCGCTGGCGGACAGGACGAGCAGTCTGGAGGGTGCGGTCAAAACTAACACAGACACCAGCACCAGTAACGCAAAGGAGGTCCACATACTAAAGCAGTAAGTGGCCAACCTAGAGAATCGTGCGGAGGAAGCTGAAGGTAGGGCGAGACGGAATAACATCTGTGTGGTGGGCCTGCCGGAAGGAGAAGGAGGCCAGGACCCACCTGAATTTGTCGAGAACATGATTCTGCAGGAAATAGGGGCCGACAAACTCTCGCAAGGATTCACAGTGGAGCGAGCGCAAAGAGCCCCCATGAGAAAACCGAAGCCTGGAGCCCCTCCACGCGCAATCATTGCCAAGATACTGAATTACAGAGATATCGAGAAGAGTTTGGAGTACTTTCGAAAGGGAGGAACGATCGAAAGAGCCTCGGCTACTATAACAGCTTATCCTGATTATACCATGCTGGTCCAGAGGCAGCGGTATAGCTATGTGGCTGTAAAGTGGAGACTGCGCATGGCCGGCATCAAATATATGCTTCTGTACCCTGTCAGACTGAAAGTACTGCACAAGAGTAGGATGTTCTTTTTTGACACCCCAGAGGAAGCAGCGACATGGCTGGACTTGCAGGGCTGTCTGGAACGAGATGCAGAATGGGCCCAAATAGAGCACGATAAGTGATTGGGATGTTACATGTTTATTGGGGTATCACATAGCAGGGTATCGCAGTAGAGACTTGGTTAAACACCGATAGATGGGAATGGATGGGTAGTGTTGAAACTAGGATATGGCATCCTTGATTTTGCTGGAGCTTGACGGACTGGAATATAGAGTATTGAACACAGGAGCAAAATGTATAGCGATGCGTGGTTGAATTGAACTCTCCCCCCCCCCCCCCCCCCCCGAGTAGTAGTGGGATAGCCATTAGGGTGACCTCACTCTGCGGAGCTTCGAGTACAGGCTATTGCCAGAAAGAGCTAGATGCGGGGGTGCCTGAGATCCAGGGATGGAGTTGGGCAACAGTTGGGGGGGGGGGGTAATGTTGGGGAGGGCAAGGCAGGCGGGAGGGAGACGGAAAGGGGTGTTTGGAGTTAAGGGGAGTTTTAGTTGGGAACCAAGCCTATATAGATTGAGATGGAGGCTAGATCTGGACTGCACTGGTGGGGGGCGGGGGAGAATTCTGATAGGCCATGGCAGACCTTAAAATAATCACACGGAATGTCAGGGGGCTTAACAGCTATTTAAAGCGGAACAAGGTCATGCTGTACCTGCGTAGACAAAAGATAGACATCGCACTGTTACAAGAAACTCACCTGACACGGGAAAAGATGGATACAGTTGCTAAGAAATGGAAAGGGGTGGTGGCGGGTTCAACATACTCTGCTTATGCAAGGGGAGTGCTTATATGGGTGGCGCCGCATGTCCCGTTTCAACTGTGCAGGAAGTAGCGTAGACGGATGGTAGGATGGTTATGAGGGGACTGGTAGAGAATAAGGAGATAAGCATTGTGAATACATATGCCCCGAATCAAAACACAGCAGCATATTTCAGAACGCTGTGTACCAACCTAATCGTATGTATGGGGAGTGCAGTGATTTGGGGGAAGGGATTTTAATTGTGTGTTAAACCCAAGAGTGGACAGATCAGACGGGAAGATAGATAGTCCCACCCCAGCTGCCAGAGCGTTGCACACATTACTGGATGACTTTGGCCTGGGAGACGTGTGGAGAACAAGACACCCCCAAGAGAGGCAATACTCGCATTATGCAGCCCCGCAGCAGCTACATACGAGGCTGGATTATGTCTTTGCTACGTCAGAGGTAATTGCAGAGATCACTCAAGCAGAATACAAAGCGAGGGTCCTTTCGGACCACACCTCTGGTTCTCTGATGGCAATATTGCCCCCGAGAGCAAGGATTCCGACGTGGAGCCTCCGTGCGAAGGCACTTAAGGATCCCTTTTTCAGGGAGGATATGAGGGAGGAGATTATAAATTACTTTGAATTGAATACTGGTAGCGTGGACTCGGCGGGTACATTATGGGAAGCCTTCAAAGTTGTGATGAGAGGGGAAGCCATTGCAAAATCTAAAGGCCTGCAGGGGGGGATCTTGGCTGACCTACAAGAAACAGAAAGGCAACTGGAAGCGGCATTGAAGAAAGGAGGTAATACTAAGGAAGACATGGAACTGATACTCAAACTGCAGCATGAATGTGAGGGACTCTGGGAAAGATTGTGTAACCTCAACTATAAAAGATATATAGAAAGACAGCATGTGGGAGGGGATAAAACAGGGAGACTCCTGGCGTGGTTATACAAGAGCGAAACCCCTAGACCCATGTTTAGAGCGCTAACAAGGGAAGACGGGAGCACAGCTGACACTCAAGAGGGAGTTAATAAGGAGTTTGCAGATTATTACAGGATACTATATGGGGATGAGGGGGGAAGAGACCACGCAAAGGTAACAGAAACATTGGAGGATATAGGACTGCCCAAGATAAGCGCTGAGGAAAGAGGAGCTGGACGCACCGATCACTTTGGAGGAGTTGGAAGAGGTGGTGAGGCAGCTGCCCACTAGCAAAGCTCTGGGGGCTGACGGACTCCGAAGTGAATTTTATAAAGCATATAAAGAGGTGCTCCCCCCAATGTTAGAAATGTTAAATGAAGCCTTTGAGGTGGGCAGATTACCAGAGTCACTCAGAGAAGCGATCATAGTACCGCTCCCCAAACCCAACAAGCCTGGGCATAGCTGTGGCTCCTACAGACCTCTGTCGATGTTGAACCAGGACAGCAAAATGTTGACGGCTTTCTTGGCGAACAGACTGCGGAGAGTGATTGGCAAACTAATACACCCTGACCAGACGGGCTATGTCCCGAATAGGAATATAACTCATAACCATAGACGACTCCAACAGGTTAGTGAATTGGGGAGCGGGACTGAGGGCGAAATGGCAGTTGTGTCTTTGGACGCGGTAAAGGCCTTTGATTCGGTCAAGTGGCAATGGCTGCTGGCGGCCCTGGCGGGCTATGGATTAGGGCCTGGATACGTAAGGTGGACGAAGATGCTATATAGTAAACCGCTGGCCAAGGTCAAAACAGGATCGGTGATATCCGAAAGATGGCAACTTAGTAGAGGCACCAGACAGGGATGCCCATGGTCCCCAATGCTCTATATATTAACCCTGGAGCCCCTCGCAATATATCTCAGGCAACAATACAATACTATAGGTATCGAGGTGGGAGGAGAACGTCACTTGATCTCCTTATATGCGGATGACTTGCTGCTGTACTTGAGGCACCCGGAGGAAAATCTCAAGTACATCCTGGAAGTGATGGAGAGAGATGCGGGGCTGTCTGGTATAGCAGTGAATCCTCAAAATCTAGTAACTTCCCGTTAGACAGTTATAGGGAAATCTCTGTGGGACGGTTACCGGTATTACAAATACCATGGGCGGTTAGTACCTTCCGGTATCTTGGGACCCCTAGCAATGATGGGACGAGGGGCAATGCTTAAGATGGTGGTACTACCTAGGCTCCTGCACTATTTTGGGTATATTCCATACCCGATACCCAAGAAGTTCTTCACTAAACTGAACAGCATGTGTAGGGATTTCCTGTGGCATGGTACCCGGAATAGGGTGGCACTATGGAAGCTGCAGAAATTTTATGAGAAAGGGGGGATAAAACTGCCTAATTATGAGGTCTATTATGTAGCGAGCCAACTGCAGTATATCGCCAAATGGCTCTCAGATGAAGTACCCCCCGAATCCAGGTTGTTTGGACATGATTGTGCCCCATTTTACTTAAAAAAGATGATTTGGCTGCCCAAGACAGAAATGGAAGAGCACCCTAAGATGATGATGCTTGGGTGGAAGATGTGGCGCCGGGCATGCCCGATGATGGGCAACCCATTCCCATGCTCCCCGCAGGTACCCCTAGTGGCACTAGCAGGGGGAGAAGAGCAGCTAAGGATGACAATCAGGAACCACTGGGAACCGGTTGGGCTAGTAACAATGGGGGATGTATGGCGAGAGGGGACCATCATAGACTTTGAAGCGCTGGGGGAGGAAAGGGGGTTGCATACGGGCCAGTACATTACGTATCACAGAATGGTGCAGAGAATTAGGAGAACATGGCCCGAAACAGTATTGGAAGAAGAACCAGACGATGCCATGGATACAATTTATGATATATCGGAGGGGGGGGCACGAGATCTCCAGACTGTATGAGATGATGATGGCTAAGGTGGGGAAGGAATTAACACAACTGAGATCAGACTGGGAAGCGGAAGTGGGAGCCCAGATGGAGGACGGGATGTGGGAACGTGCCCAGGGGTACCATAAAAAGGTGTTGAGAAATGCAAGATTGAAACAGATACAATTGTATATTAAGCGTAGGGCATACATGACACCCCAGAGGATATCTAGGTTTGAAAATGCAGGACGACAAGCATGTCCTAAATGTGATGAGGAAAATGCAGGCACGGTACACATGTTTTGGTCATGCCCGGTCATTGAGCGTTTCTGGGGAGAAGTAGCACAGAAACTAGAGGAGAGGGGGGTCAAGATTGTGGTGGATACAGTATGGGCCTGTTTGCTGGGGGGATTCCCCAGATCGCAGAAACTCAAGCATGTGAGTAAATTGAAAGATCTAGCATAAGTGCTTGCGAAAAGGAGAATTGCCATGGGGTGGAAGACATGCCACAGACCGCGGGTGGAGGGAGCTACAGAAATGGGCGGATGCAGAAAGCATGGTATGGCAAGAAGCGAGCAATGTAGGAGGAGAGGAGGAGGCAGAGACCCTGATGGCCTGGAAACTATTGATAGCGGAGTTGTTTGGGCCAATACAAGGCCCGGCGGAACCTATGGAAGGGGAGACCCTACCACAAGATGGATGCAGGAACAGAATGAGGAAAGTAATAGGCTCGGCATGGGGGTTGGGGGGGGGGGGAGGGATAAGGGTTGCAGTGACCGTAATTAAGCAATGTATAACTGAGCTGTTGATATGTACACTGCAAGTTTGGTTCGTATTGCTTGTTTGAATAAACCAATAAAAATTGTTTAAAAAAAGGGGTAGAGGAGTGCCACTGATCCAACAGGAGGCCACTGTCAGTACAGCGGCCGCCTGTGTCTTAAACAACATTTAAATCAATGCAGGAACACTGGTGCTAGAGTAATGCAGCCAAAGGCCTCCAGTACATAAAGCGAAATTGGCAGTTGTCTGGTCACATTGTATTTGTTTATTTGTAGAGCGCTTATACACAAGTGATGTGCTTCAAAGCGGAAAGGGTACAAGTGAAAACAGTATCATTCTTAGGTCTTGATGTTTCCGAATGATCTAACAAAAATTAACTAGTATACTAGGACAGAGGCATTTCAAGTGCATGACAGGAATGAAGGAGAGAGGGAGGGGGAGAAGGGAAGAGCAAACCATCACACGCCTATGGACAAGTGTTTCAGGAGCGACCAAGCAAGAGAGGGAAGATAATGGGAGGACAGGACCAAAACGAACAAGCTAGGCCAAGTGCATTCAAGGTTGTGCAAGTGCGCAGACAGGAAGTGCGAGGGAGGGCAGAGGGGGGACAATCCGCCCAGTCCGTCAGGGCCTGGGTTAAGAGCAGAAGAGGGTGCCTCTCACATGGAACGTAATTTTGAGTGCAAAAGTGCGAGGCATAGTGCAGAGGCCCGGAGGCAAGTGTAGGACTGGCGGGGGAGCCTGGGAACTGTGAGGAGTTTCCGGAACTTGAGGAGATCAGGCTCAAGACAGAGAGGTAGGGAGGCTGTTACAGAGGGAGGATCCTGCAGAGGATAAGGTTCTACCCCCATTGCACAGAACAGGTTACTGTCATGATCTCTGCTTCCAAAAGATCAGGACTTGCCCGACTCCCTTGGAAGCAGACCCATAACCCCGGTTCCGAGTGCCAGCCAGTCCCAATTGGGACCTTTTGGACCCTGTCCTGGCGCCAGTGGCACCAGGCTCATAAAGATGCCCAGTCCCAGCGCTGGAAGCGCCGGGCTCATAATGCTTGGATGGACTTACCTGCAGCAGACCATGCTGCTTACTTACCTGCCAGTTGAACCCCTGATCCTCTTCTGTTTGGGACTACTTTTCCTGTTGGGTGGGGCATGAGCCACTCCCTAGGTTCAGAACACTGGAACTCTTCTGGAAAGCAGGAACTCTTTTCTTAGGCGTGGCTGCGGAAGGAGACACCTAAGCACTACAGGAGGCTATTTAAACCACACCCGATGGATGAATCTTGCTTTGTGTTATTCTGCATTCTCTGCAGCAGAACGCTCATCGTGTCTTCTGCTTCTGATCCTGGGCCTAAGGGAACAAAGGCTTACCATCATGGAATCCAGTCTTCAGCAGCACCTGTAAAGAGAAAGAAAGAACAGGTTAGCACTACGGTCTTCAGTGGCAGCGCATCTCTTACCTGGTCCATCGGCTGTCACCAACGCCTCGCGCTGCATTCCGGCATCTGAAAGACAAAGGCTTACCTACTCTTCGCATGCTCCGGAGGCCTTCGGCGCTGCATCCCGCATCTGAAAGACAAAAGAAGGTGCATTTAAAGACATTGGGCAACTTTATTACTCACGTGCCATTACTCCTTCCCACGCCGAATCCAGTGGGTATTCCAGCACCCTTCAGCTTCTCTAAAGCTCCGAACTTGTACCTGCAAGATAAAAGGGACAGTTAGTGCGCATCGTGAAGCAGGCTACAAGCGCTTACTTACGTGCTTCCAGGCGCTTCTATTCCTCACGCGGGTTCGATCCTCAACTCTCATCAGCCCGCCATCGCCGGAACCCTGCAAAACAAGAGATATCATTACAAAAGACTTTTAAGACATTTGAAGTGCCCAGAACTTACCGTTCGTGCAGTTAACGACGGATAGCAGTCCTCTGAGGTCAAGAGGCCTGCACCCTTATCCAGTGAAGAAACTGGTTACGGCACCCTGCCCCGAGGCAGATGGAGAGCTCGGCGTTCACTTACCTAAGGTGAGGGTGTTAACCTTTGGGGTTCTACAGGAGAGGAGAAAGGGAAGAGGAGAGAGGCACCCAATAACCCCAGTTCATTAATCCCATATTTTCTATCTGCAGACATCTTACTCTTCGAGTCAGACATACAGTGCACAGAGGTCCAGCCCAAAGAGCCAACCGTGTGTTACACATCACCTTTGAAGATACGGCATTCACCCAGTCAAGACCGGCGCCTCTGCGGGAATCAGGTGAGCGTTACAGTTACTTTTTCCGAACCCTGTTAATTTATTAGACGTGTGTAATGGATTTTCCCCTCCATACCCGCTTAGCCACCTCCCAACCCTTCCTCGTCAAATGCTTCTATTTCACAATAGAACAGAAAGTAGATGTTAGTTTCTAAATAACAAAATGCTCTACTGCCATTTCTGAAAATAGATATCAAACAGGATTTTCAGCCCAGTAGTTCGACAGCCCCCCTCCGCCCGCATCCCCACAATTCTGCCAGTACTTGGAAAACTAAAAACACTGAACAACTGCTCTTAAGTGAAAATGTACCCAATATGTTAGAGTGTGGCATGCAACATAGTGTATAAACGTGGAAGGAGTATCTCTAGGGTGATAAATCATCCAGAGATCCTTGAGAGTCAATTCTGAGAAGAGCTTCTTGCTTGCCTCAATTGCTCTTTTCTACGCTCCCAGCTAAGATAAATTTGGCCTGTAGTGGTCTGACACAGCATTAAATATCCTCTCAGTAAAATGTTCTTTTTAAGTGTGACAATTATTCTTATACTCCCACTTTTTCTACATTTAGGTCACAAAACAAAATTATAGTTCCAAAGATTGCTATGCAGCTAAATTACCCCATCATCTCTCGGGGTCAGTTAAATTATTTGTTTTTTGTAACTGATGCATTGTTGTTACCAAAACATGCCTTTTTTTGTAAGAATAGATGGGACAGAAGCAGTCTTCGTAAAGCGCATCCAAGCCTCCTAAAATTTAGCATGTCATTTGACGGAGGAGCATCAAGCTTTTTTAAAAAGGACCTGAATGAGCCATTTAGCTCATTAACAATCCACCCAATAACAGACAACATAGACACAGAGAGAACAGTTAGATTACCTGATGACAATATCCTGGCCCAGAAGCAAATTAACATTCAACCCCCTGGTCAGTTTTCTACACCTAATGGTTACATCATTTCACTGTACTTTCAGCACATCGGTGAAAATGATGTTGCAACCCAATCCTCAACTTTTCTCTTATTCTTCCCACACAGTTGACCGCACCTCTATTCCGCCAACCCACTCTGTTCCTCTTCCGGGCCTAGCCTAAGGCATATCTGCCCACTCAACTTATAATGAGATAACATTTCAGACCACTGGAAATGCACAGCACATGCAGAAAAAGATGAACAGAGTCAAATATCAGAGGGAGAAAGGCTGGAATCCTCTACCGGATAGGATTGCTGTGATGAGCAAAACTCAACTTAAAAAGGTCAAAAGTGTGATAAACTGGAAAAACATGCCGCATTTAATGCTTCTTCCTCCCTGCTTAAACAGCTACCAAAATAAGCACCTGGAAAATGGGACAGCAACCACGATTGGAAAACTTAAAAATAAACCTTTGACTCCTCTTGGAGACACCGCCAGGACCCCGAACTCCCATCCCTGTGTACCCCCCAACTACCACCACATTCTTATGTGATCATTCTTTCAGCTCTCAAAATGGGGTCATACCACAGACCCCTGCCTCCCCTCAAGATACATCCTCTTCTGCTCGACCAGTCCTGCCCTAAGTCTACTTCTCTGCTCTCTCCCATATGGACTCACCTTTGCACCAGACTTACCCTCGGCCACCCAGTTTCCTAGAGAAGATAATCATCTTCCTTGCCCTTCCATTGGCCAGACTGCATTCATACCAAAGGTACAAGACTGCAGACCCCCCCCCCCCTCCACTCCTTCGCAGAATGTCATCTACTGCCCATTTCGCAATACTAGCTTGCACGTATTCACAGTGTGCCATGCTGGCCTTTTCACACTTATAGTCTATCATTTTTCAAAGAGATTTGTTTTTGCAATAAATGTTTTGCAACATTCATTGGAGAGAGACAGCCTAGCAAACAGCACCCTCAAGTCAGAATGGAGAAGGAAAAACCATTTTTGAGTGTGGCTTGGCCCACCTGTTCAACAACATATGAAGCAATACAAAAAAACAAAAAGGTTTGGTATAGATATGAACCAAACTCCATGACCTCATATTTCAGCAATTGGAACATTCCTGGATAAGGTCTTTTATGCAAAATCCCACCTCTTGATAAGCCAGTCCTACCCAACAAAATTAATTTGGCATTTCTTTAACAACATGAATGCAGAAAACAACCTATCTTGCTAAAACTGTTTTTAACCCAGTGGTACCTCCCCCAGGCAGGAACTGCAAATGAAAAAAATAATTCTTTGGCCAATTCTTGCATTTTTCTGTCCAAGCAGTACCTTAACATTCAAAATATGCATACACCATTTAGTGGTGGCATGTGATTGTATGGCATGCAACTGTAGACGACAGATGCTATATGAACCAGTTGGTTGATGTGAAAATCTGAGATAGCCTTTGACAACAAAAAAAAGATGTCAAAGTACATTTAAACAAAAAAGTCTGTTTCCATGCTTCAGGGTTGAAACTTCTAAACTAAGACTCTAGCAAGAGGCAATTGTGATAATTTTCTATTATCCCCTTTACTGGTTTTTGGACGTTTACCAGTTACTGTCTTGTGCAAGTATTTTCACACAACTGAGTGCTCTGCTGGTTGATGGTAGATACCCAATTCTAGTTGGACTACAGGTTGTACTGGGGGTGGTTTGACAGAGCACCCTGTTAAAACCTAGTACTGTGCCCTGCAGCCATATCAAATTGTCCATATGTGGGCGAATAAGATGCAAATAGTGACATGCATGGTCCTACTCCTACGTCCCGTCCCCTTTGCTCCATCCTGTATGTGTGTCCCTTGCGAGGGATGGGAACAGAACCTCTTTTCCACCAGAAAAATACTTTCCCCCTTTAAATTTATGGGGGCGCGGCCTGTGAGCATGGGCTCCAATAACCCTGCGCACCGGCGCCACACCTGAGTCACCTTTTCCGCATTGACGGGAACAGACCGCTCCACCAGCGCTCCTGGGTGAGGCCTAGCCTCGTAAATTCCACATGCTACCCCAATAGTATATCTAACTCTTTTTCTTTCTATTGCAGACTTGGGAACACCGTCCACCAGTGCCCTAGCTCCCTGGCGCATGTCGGCCCAGACAGGCTTTATCAGGTGTCCGTCGTGCGATGGTTCCTTTCCGACATCAGATCCCCTACATGCTCTCTTAAATGCCTTGGTGAGGACCATGGCTGGGATGGATGCTCTGCGTGTGACTCCCTCACGCCCAAGTCGCTCAAGCACCGACTTGAGCGTTAGAGGGACCTATTCAACAGGACTCTGCCACCGAACATGAAAGACTGCATCCAAGGGAAGACGCAGAAGACAGGTGCGCTGTTCTCCAAAGCACCCCGCAAAGGGAACTCCTTCGTGGGGAAGCACTCTGGCGCGAGGGGTCAGTCTGGCCCTCACATTGGCAAGGGGAACCCCGAGGCTCACGAAGCTACCGGCCTCACGGCAGAGGGGTCCAAGGGCCCTTCCAGTCCTGCAGCCGAGGGGCCTGTGAGCTCTATGATCACTGGGACACGTCCCGAGGGGCATCGCCCTGATACTGGGTCCTTACAGAAGGGGGCGCCTTTACAAAGAGCCAGCACTAACGGCCGGGAGGCCGAGGGCTTCCCGCCTACCGGGTCTACACCGAGGTGCAGGGCAGGGCAGAGCTGTTGCGGTCAAGCATGCAGGCCGAGCCCGGGAACAAGCCAGCTCTATTTCGGCCACTCCTGAACCTCAAAGGCAGGAAGCCTCGCAAGCAGGTGCCGAGGTCCGTCAGCCCACCGAACAGCAAAGGAGAAATGCAGCCCCTAGGATAGACTGGGCACACCTGTCACTTGGTCTACGTCTTACCCCAACATCCCGGGGCCCAGGTACAATATAACCATGTATGGACAGAGGCTAGGCAGACAATTGGCATATTCGGCCCCTCCTCCCTCGCAAGACCACTCACAGCCAGCCTATGAGGACAGGTTTCTGGACACGTTCATGACACTCATGCACTCCCCTCAGATGGGCACAATCCTCAAGGGCATTATCAAAGACATGTTGCCACTGCCCACCCCGGCTCAGCCAACCGCAACACACCTCATGCCCCACCAGCTCCCCCTCCAGGCTCTGCCGCTACAGCAGCCCAGCAAAGACGCTTCAGTAACTCTGGTGCAGTCCCATATCCCCACCACGGAGGATCGCCAGAGGCTCGCTGATGCAATCCCCCTTGGGACAGAAGGCCAGCAGGAATCAGACGAGTCGGAGCAGGATACGCCTTCGTCAGGGAAAGCCTTCCACAATAGAATTGCTGGTCTGTCAGAATACCTCGGTATCCCGCAGCCACAAAAAGAGATCCCTGAAGCTGGAGTACCGGAAAAGGTCCTCTGCATCAGTACTCGGTTGGGCATCCCCTTCAAAAAAAAAAAAAGGGCTGGCTCAAGCCCCACTTCACATAACCGGTCAAAAAGAAGCTTGACGCTAGGTTCAGGCAAATGGAGGGGAGCAGCATACTACTCTCTACACACCTGTCATCAGTAATCGCTGCAGCATCTATGTATGCCAAACCCCAGGCTTCCTCATTCCTTAGCACCACTATGGCCCTGCTCATCAAGGAAGAAAAGAACCTTGACTCGTATTGCAAGAAGGTCTATTCAAATGCAGGCCCACATCTCAGGCAGGCCAACGCAGATCTCACCGCAGTTAATCAACGCCTGTGGAGGAGATCACAGACTTTCTGCCTGATATCCCCAAGGACAAACAAGCCTCTTAAGGGAGGTCTGGCGGAGGCCCAAATCGTAGCCCAAGATATGATGGAGGCATCGGTGGGACACATCAATAGGGCGAATAGAGCTGTCTAGCAACAGACATTAGGCGCACTGCACGGTTGAAGGCCACATGGTTCAACCAAGATGTCTGGGACAGAATCCTTGATCTTCCATTTGAGGAGGGGATCTCTTCTATGCCTCAACCGACGAGGGGCTGGACAAAAAGAAGACTAACTCCCAGACAGCAAAGTCTCTGGCCATACTGACAAAAATCGGCCACTAAACCATTTGCTCAGTCCCAGTCTGGATCAGACAAGGGGCGCTCATTCGCCGGCTTTCGAGGGTTCCAGGACCGAAAAGCCGGCAGCCTGACCGATCTCCCAGTCAACACCGGAGAAAGCACCACAAGACATCTCACAAGGGGTTCTTTCAGCCCCCCTCCTCCGCAGCAGCCTTTTTACAAAAGAAGAAATGACGCTCCGCGTCGGGTCCACAGCACCCCAGTCAGATGCAGGCTGGCTCAGCACAGTCAGGCTTGGCGGGCAATGTTTGCGGATGCCTAGGTCCTCTCAGTAGTGTCCTGGGGCTTCAGGCTACCTCTTCCCTCCCACAGATCGGCACACCATCCCTCTTAGCGGAGATTCACTCTCTTGTCGAGAGCGAAGCAGTGGAGCAGGTTCCCCCTAGAGATTTTACTCCTGCACCTTCGCCATCCAGAATAAGAACCAGGCGGGCCTACGAGTGGCGTTGGATCTACCTTCCCTGAATCTTTACCTAGACTGGACGTGTTCCCTGGATGTGTTCCCTGGACCTGAAGGACACGCATCTCCACGCTCCCTTTGTGCAGCCTCACCAGGCCCTCAGGTTCCGGGTCATGGGTCTGCATTTCCAGTACAGAGTTCTGCCCTTCAGGCTAAATTCAGCTCCGAATGTCATCACAAGGCTCATGAATGCAGTGGCGGCCCTCCTCAGATCAGAGGGTTGCATGTCTACCTCTGCCTCAACGACTGGGTATTCAGGGGTTCTTCTCCAAAACAGGTCCGATATTCAGCAGACAAACGCATCTCCACTCTATTCAAACTGGGGTTTTCAAGAAATCTCAGCTCACACCTACTCAGGGGCTGGAGTTTCTATGCCTGCTGTGGGACACACAACAGTAGAGTGTGTTCCCCACGGGGGGACAAGGTGACAGCTATCAGATCAATCTCCCATTTTCGCACCCGATCGAGCACCACAGCCTGGTGATATCAACACCTTCTGGGGGTGTTAGGATCTATTGTCTTCAGACAATCCCCTACACCAGGCTCCGCATGAGGAGGCTCCAGCTGCATTTCGTGGATTCCTGGGATCAGGAATTGGGCCATCAGGGGGCGCCTATCTCCATTCCACAGCACCTGGAGTAAGACCTCAGTTGGTGGCAACAGGAGGAGAATATCCTGGTGGGCAGGCCCTTCTGTCCGCCCCCACAGACTACACCATTACCACAAATTTGTCGCTCAACGGCTGAGGAGCCACCCTGGGAGGGAGCGCACTCGGTACACAGTCTCTGGACCTCAACGAACGGCAGAATCACATCAACTGGCTGTTACACCTTCCAGGGGAGTACAATCTGGAAGCGGACAGGCTCAGCCGCCAGGCTGCCGACAATTACGAATGGCAGCTGAACGGGAGAGTTCTCCAGGAAATGTTCAGCAGATGGGGGTCACCCAACAACAGACCTCTTCGCGACAGCTCAGAATCTGACTTGCCCGCAATATGCATCCTGGGGGGCAAAGGGGTGCGGCTCTCTAGGGGACGCTCTCCAGATACACTGGGACGGGATGTGGGCATATGCATTCCCTCCCACACCACTCGTGCAGAAGGTTGTGAGCAAGATCAGCACTTCCATAAACCTCAGGATCATCCTTGTGGCGCTGCTCTGGCAGGTGCGACCCTGGTTCTCGGACCTACAGCAGATGTCGCTTCAGCCGGAGATTCTACTCCCCCTCGAGATAGGCCCTCTACTAGCGCAGCAGGGAGGCGCAGGGCTACACCCCTCTCCAGAGAGACTAGCCCTAGCGGCCTGGTTCCTGAGCAGCATCTTCAGCTGTCTCCCGACAATCTGGACATCATCCAAAATGCCAGAAAACACTCAAGCGGTACAAAAGAAAGTGGACATGATTCTGCTTTTGGGCTAAGGCACACTGGGTCAACCCTCTGACATGCACACTCGACCAAGTCTTTTTTTACCTATCTCTCCAGGTCTTGCTTCTAGGTAGATACCAGTAGAACGTACCTGGCCGCTATCAGTGCTTATAGGAACTCTGACTCATATCCTTTCCTATCCCAATCCTGTAGTGAAAAAGCACCTCAAGGGACTGACCAGGCTGTTCCCCTCCGGTCAAGTGTCCTCATCCAGTCTGGGTCCTGAATGTAGCCCTAAGCACCATCGCCCATAAACCATTTGAGCCCATGGCCACGGCAGACATTAGGCTGGTCACGCTAAAGACATCCCTTTTGGTCGGGCTTACTTCAGCTTGCTGAGAGTGAGATCCAGGCGTTGGTCACCTCGGAACCATACACAAGGTTTCACAAGGACATGCTCTGCACACACCACAGATTTCTTCCAAAGTTGGTCTCGTCCTTCCACATCAAGGAGATTGTGCTCCCCACATTCTTCCCAGATCCCAAGGAAGAGGCAGAGAAGACGCTCCACTGCCTAGACCTCAGAAGGTTGTTGAAATTCTCTCTGGACAGAATGACAGGCATCCGTAAGACAGATGCACTCTTTATAACGTTTGGAGGCTCTAAGCCTGGGCAACAGGCCTCCAATGCAGCCATAGCCTGATGGATGACAGCAGCTATCCTGGAGGCATACAAGGTGCAAAGTAAGGAGCCGTCACAGGGTATGCATGAGGTAAGAACTAAAGCGACAGCAGTCACCTTCCAGCGACATGTTCCCTGGCAGGTTAGTAGCAGGGCGGCGACATGGGCCAAGCTTTCTGCGTTTTGCAAGCATTACTGCTTGGATACCCATGGCAAGGCTGATGCAGCATTTGGCCAAGCGGTGCTGCGCAATCTATTTGCTTAAGAGGTCGGGCTCTCTACCCCAGAGTGTTGGGTCAGTTGTAATTGCCCATTTAGGATGGAGGAAATGGGATGGGACGTAGGAGTAATTAAGTGTTACTCATCAGAGTGACTAACATACTCCTAATCCTTAGTCCCCTTTCCTCCATGCGCCCCACCACCCATTCCCCTAAAATAAGACCAGTGAGGTTGTAAGACTTTAAATACAGCCGACACGTCATAAGGGGTCTGAGGTGTGGCACCGGTAGGCAGGGTTTAAGGAGCCCGTGACCCAAGTCTGCGCAGCAGTAAATTTAAAGGGGAAAAGTATTTTTCTGGTGCAATAGAGGTTCCGTTCCCGTCCCTCGCGAAGGACGCCCATTCAGGATGGAGGCAAGGGGACTAAGGACTAGGAGTATTTTAGTCACTCCGGTGAGTAAAACTTAATTTCCTCACCTACTCTGAATGTTGTGTGGCCAAAAGAAAACCAGTGCTGCATGGTTAAAATGTATGGTAGAGATGTTGTTTTATAAGTGCATTTCCTCACTGAGCCAGCTCAGAAGAAGGCTGGATAAGACCGGTGTGAAAGGGTGTATGGTGCTTTGGTTTGAAGCACACAACCAGAGAACAGACCCTGTCGCACCCATTGATTTGGTGGTCACCAAAATGTTTGGTGTTGCACCTATAAGATTGGAGGGTAAGGCTGCCCTCAGCTCCAAATCTCCAAAAGAGTAGGACACAACTACATTTAATACCAGTCCCTAAAAAACAAAGAGGAAGCCTTGACGGAAGGACTTTGTGAAACCTCCTCAGAGGCCAATTGTGACAAGCCCTGAACTATAGCTTTTGTCCAAACCCTATTACAAAACATTGGCCACAATTGTAAACTCTGGATCAGGTTCCTTCATATAATAAATAAAAGCATCTGATCTATCTCATGGCTCACCAGAGTGATCATTTCACCTTGGCCAAGATGAACACACTGTCCCGCTAGTACATTGATTTTCAAGGCTTTTCATGAACAGTCTCAGGTAGTCCGGAACGAGGGATCAGGAAAATAAAAGATGCCATGAAGCCTAGAATCGGTTGCACCATTCTGAATATGATACTTTCGGTCTAAGGTGAATGTTCTGTAAAAGTGATCAGAACCTCTCCTCAGCAACCAGTTAAACAGGAAAGGGCCAAATACACAAATTCTAGGATATGTCATATTTTAACTATGAATCTGAATAAGACTTGCTTGTATGTATCCGTTAGGTACGTTTTTATGAAGTCCAACTGGTGGGGGACTGCACACGACTTATCTCTTGGTATTAGGGACCCAACTCTTAACATCGGCTTGCACTACACTAGTCAGAGTGGCTGAGCAGCCATGCTTATCTTTGGAGGTAGTTATGTGAGCTGTACAGCAGTACAAAGAAATCAGTACATACATAGAACCAATAAAACACTTACCCACTTATATCAAAATATTTATTTATATATACACAAGGCACAAACAATTCTAAAATGAATTAAAAATAACATTAAATTAGGAATGGAATTACATTATACATGGAACAATAATGCAGGTGAGTAACATCTGGTTATACATTCCATATCCAGCACACAGAGTGATGTCAGTTTAAGGTCAGTAAAGCACTAAGTATCACCTTTGCAAAATTGAGGATGGAGGGAAATAAAGGTTATACAGTACACAGTATAGCAGCTGTTAATAACAAGTACACTCTCCCAGAGATATTGGCAGTTTGGCTCCTAGAAATAACAGTGTCTACAATAAAACCTATGGCGAACCCAGCATGGCCAAAGCCAGTATGATCAGAAGATGAACCTTTGGGGAATCAGTACAGGAAAAGTCAAATGGACAGTTCCAATAAGATCTTCAGAGGAAAAGTTATTCAAGCAGTCAATAGTTCAGGAAGAAAATACAGGTGCTCAAGGGGAGCCTGTTTTTTTAGCATATCTTTGCAGCCTTTGATACAACTGATGGCGAGCTTGTTATGAGATAGTATTGTCAATATATATTCAAGATAAGTTGAGTGCTGCTTAGAAATGACTAGACCACTCAGACTACTGAGTGTATCAGAAAATGGAAGTAAAATTAAAGTTGCTAGTCACAAGTTCTTGCGCAAGAACTTGTGACTAGCAACTTTAATTTTACTGATCAAGGGGAGCCTACCTGAGAGTACACAGGCTGCAATGCCGACACAGAGGAGTTGAGGCCAACTCTTACTTCAAGAAAACAGCACTTCCCAAGCCAGGAAGCACCGAAAATGACACAAGGCAATTACACCCAAAGTCCGAAAGTACCTTAAAGATGAAAACAAAATTGTAGCTGGCTTCCTTCTAAGTGCAATGTTGCAGACCCCGATTCCTGCTCCTTGGTCATGGTGACAAAAGGGGGGGCCTTTGGCGGGCTTCTGCGGCAGAACTCGGGAGAAGGGGTCGGCAGCAATGGCTTCAGCTCACTTCAGCAGCTCTGTGGTTTTGGCGCCTTTTTCTCAGCGCCAAAAAGAAACAAATATTGCTGGTTGATTCTCTACAATTACTCGGTCATAAACTCTGGTGAGGGAACTTTTGGTGAATAAGTCCTGCCTCTGGTGGTCCACACTAATGCCTGCAAAGTTTCAGGTGGATTCGATCTTCTGAAGATGAACTTGATAATGGTCCAGGTACCCCGGGTATTGGTGTTCTACAGCCCGTGAAAGTCGCAGAGCGTCGGGGGTGACCCAAAATGAAGAAGTCTTGAGGCTAGTCGGTCCCACCAGCTGGGGGGATCTTCCCTGCCGCTTTAGAAATGGGGTCAGCACAGCTGCAGGGCTTCACCTGTGCTTCTGCAGTCCTGGAAGGTGCTTCTGGCATCTCTGCTTGCCTTCTGCTTCGGATTCCTTGTTCCTGTGGTCGACTAGGCCTGTGGTCCCAAAATCCTTGCCTTTTATGCACCAACTCATTCATTCACACTCAGAGCTGTCAATCACCTGGGGGTTGGCTGTCCTCCAGGGCAGCCAGCCACCCAGTTAGAACTGGTTCCAGCCAGGCATACCTACAGACAAAGGACAGTGAAGTTTCAGGCTCCTCCCTCACTTGCTGCTTTCACACACACTGGAGCATGGGTGGGCTTCAGGGGTGGAGCTCGCCAAATGCAAAAATCACAAAGGACTCAAATCTACCCTAGAGGATAGAAGAAAAGCCCAGAAGGAATAGACAAATGGAAAATTGTGAATAAAGAAGACCGGGGCCATTTTGGTAAAATGGTCACCCATGGGTGCTGTACTGCAGCTGAGAAATCAGCCTGCTAGTAACCTGCACAGAAGGTAGTAAAACAAAACCACTGCAAGCAACCATTTAAGTTAGTCAGTGTAACAAAAGGTTACATGAGAAGTGGGAGAAGGAGTTACAATGTAACCCCCAGCACCCCACATTAGGTTGTTTGTGCTGAACCCACACAAGAAAAGGTATGCAAGATAAAAGTTATCTTACTATTATTATGAACTGTAGTTCTCACAATAATATATATTTAAACATAAGGAGAAGTCCAATGGAGTCCCCAGTGACACTGCACAGAGGGTGCTGGGTGACACTAAGCAAATAGCAGATAGCTGTATTCACATATGGAGGTTACCAAACTCAATACAACAGTAAGAATTAAAACATCCCAGTCAGAGAAACGGAAAGAGAAAGTGGTAAAAAGTTCCACCTACTCAGGAGATTACAATAAAGTTCACAGGACAAAAAAAAGTGCTGAGGGTCTCTCTCAGGTTAAAGGGAATTAGCACAGAAAGTGAATATTCTCCCTAACTGTATCCTACCTTCCCCAACTATTCCATTCTTTAAGGTGGGCTGGGAGGATAGCTCAGGGGCAACTCGTTTGTCTTGGAAGCAAGACAACGCATAGCAACACAGGTTTGAATCCCGGTTTCAAGCTTTGAAACTGGTCTCCGGTTTTAAGCGCGCTATAAAAGAACAATTTTAATTATAAAATTGCAGATAGAGGAAAAAGGAAGCCCAAGTTAAGAAAAAAGTATATGCAGGCAAAAAAGATCTTTTTGGATTTATTAGAAACTCAAGGAACACGGCCCAAATATCAAGGGCCAGACATGATTATAAACATAACATTAAAGAGAATGGAAAGCTGGCATACTATGGAACAAGGAGCACTGTTGACCAACCCTGAAGAGTTTTGGTTAGCATATAAAAGGGTATAAAACATCTAAATGTGACTCTCCTACACAAGAATTAATTGGGGAAGAAATATGTCTGGAAAGTTATGCAGAATTGAACACTACAGGAGTTAGACAAGTTGTTGTAGAGGCAGGCTGGACTCTCTGGCAAATGGGAAAGCAGCAGATCCAGATGCTATGCTGAGTGAACTTTTTAAATAAAAGCTTAAGATCTGGTGATCAGTTTTCACTGTAGCTTTTAACGCTATGCGTCATTTTCATGTCTTTCCCCTGAGCTGGGAGGAGGCAATTATGTATTGGACATTTGTATGGCGCCTATACACAGGTGTTCCATGCGCAAGACAAGATGAGGGGAGGGTGGCATGGGGGAACATGGGAATCAAAGGTAGAACAAAAAACGGTTACATTGGCCTTGTGACAATCCTACCGAGCATGTGCATGACAACGTGGTAAGTGCAAGGGAGAGGTAATAGAGGGAGACGTGCAGGGGGTGGGTGTGGGAAGTGCTGGGTTGGACAAGGCGGCAAGTACACAAAGGAAGAGGGGGGAAGGGAGGATGAGTGCGGTGGACAGGGAGCCCGAGGGAAAGTGCTGGCAAAGGATGCTGGGCGGACTGATAGGGGGTGGACTGGCCCCTCTATGACCCTGAAGGGACTAGGCACAAGTGGCAGCGGCATATGGAGAGTTATCACGGGAGGGGGAGAGGGAAAGAAGAGGAGAAAAGTAAAGTCTTGAGAAGTTATCAGAACTTAAGAAGATCCGGCTCAAGTCTGTGGAGGCAGCATTCTAGAGGGACAAGCCAGTTGAGGAAATTGATCTACCTTCCACTCTCTGCTTGGAAAAACATTTGACCTGCAGAGAGCTGGAGCCAGAAGATCGAAGCACTCCGGCCAAGAGGTATTTAGGGAGGGAGAGCTGGCTGCAAAGAGGTCCCACGCCTCAAACAGCCTTGTGGATGACGCAAAGGGTCTTGAATTTGATCTTTGCAGTCACCGGGAGCCAGTGGAGAGATTTATGGGCTGAGAGATGCGGTCCCTGGGCTTGAGGCTAAGGCTAAGTCTTGCAGTCCTATTCTGGATCAGTTGAAGGGAGGAAAGAGGCAGGTCGAGGAAGAGGATGTTGCAGTAGTCCAGCCTAGAGAGAACCAGGGCTCTGGAGACGTTGAGCTTCTGGGGTAAGGCGAGGAAAGGAAGAATGCCCCCGAGGAGGTGGAGCTGAAAATTTGACTTCTTGGCAAGGTCCATGATGTGTGGATAGAAAAAGAGAGGATTCAAAGATCATCCCAAGTTTTTCTGCCTCACAAGTGGATGAGGGGAGAGGACCCAGGGAGTCTGGCCAAAGAGTGGATTGTGTGGGGAACAAGAAGCAGGTGTCCCAATGAGAAGGATCTCCGTCTTAGTGGTATTAAGGCAGAGTTCATTAGAAGACCACCATGCCTGAATAGCAGTCAGGCAGTCAGTTACGAGTGAGGAGGAGGTAGAGGAAGGCAGTTTAAAAGAGAGCTGTGTGTAGTCTGCGTAACACTGGAAATTTGGGGAGTGGAGATCAGGTGGGCCAGAGGGGCCAAACATTCAAGAGCCATGTCTCCGGAGGATAGCTCAGGGCAACACACTTGCCTTGTAAACAAGACTATGCAGAGCAACACAGGTTTGATCCCAGGGTCTGCACTTATAAACCTCTGGTATTAAGTGCGTTATAAACAACCAATTACAATGGCAATAGGATAGAGCCCTGAGGTACACCAAAGGTAGAGAGAGGTGGAGGAGAGAAGAGGACCCATTTGCACTTGGGAAGGTCTGTTAGAAAGGAAGGAGGTCAGCCATGCCAGTGCCCTATCCGTGATGGATAGGGTATCATGGAGACGGTTTATGAGGATGGGCACGGGCGTGGCTGACCTTCCTTTCTAACAGACGACACGGAGCAACACAGATCCGATCCCCGGGCCCGTGCTTGGAAACTTCTGGGTATTAAGCGCGTTATAAATAACCAATTATAATTAGAATGTGTGGTTCAGTGCCAAAAGCATAAGATCGATCGAGGAGGTTCAGAACAGAGGGAGTGTTCGAGTCCAGGTTATAGAGTAGGTCTTCATTGGTGTTTAGGAGAGCAGTTTCTGTGCCTATGGCTGCCCTAAAACCAGATTGGTGGTCACAGAGGCAGCCAGCCATTTTGTTGTGGAGGGTCAGTTGAGGTATGAACAGCTTCTCCACAAGTTTGCCCAAGAAAGGGGTGACAGCGATAGGGCGATAGCCCATCAAGAAGTGTCTTTTTTTAGGAGAGGGTGAACAATGCTTAACGGGTTGAGGGAAGGAGCCAGTGGCAAGAGTGGTTGCAGAGGTCAGCTAAGGCTGGAGCGAGAGAGACAATGTTGTCCTTGATGGTTCTGGAGGAGCAGGGAAGTACCTGTTTAGAGGAGACTTTCATAGAGCGGACAACTCTAGAGATCTCATCAGGTGCAATGATAAAGAAAGAAGAGTACGGGAGAATGGGGAGCCAAAGCAAGCAAGAGAAGGGGGTGTATGAGGGCAGCAGATGACGAGAAGACAAAATGTCCAGAGTTTGAGGAAAAGTGGGTGGCCAGTGCAGAGCAAATGGCGTGGGAGGGGGAGGGGAGGAGACTGCAGGAGGATAGACAGGTTTCTTGCAGAATTTAAAGAGGTCAGCCGTGTTATTGGTGGCTCCAGAAATGTGGGCATGGACACGAGGCCTCTTCTTGGAGCAGATGGAGACGGTATTGCCTTTGGAGTAGACAGCAGTCCAGTTTGTCAGAGGATGAGCTAGATGCCTGAGACTTCTGTTCTGCAGCTTTGCACTTGCATTTCAAAGTTGCCAAGTCAGAGTCATTCTAAGAGTTGCATTTAGAGGAAGGCTTCATGCAGATCCTCATGACGGGGGCAAAGATGTCCAGGGTGTTAGAGATAGAGAGATGGAGGTTAGCTAGAACAGAGTCAGAAGGAGAGTCTAATGTAGGGAAAAGGGGGATGAAGGAAGAGGCAAATGCAGTGACTGACACGACACACGTATCATCGGTCGAATGACGGTGGAGACTGGCAGTGTGAGCAGAGGCGTCAGGGGAGAGGGGAGGCCAAGGTGGCAAGTGAGGAGAGTGTGGTCAGACAAGGAGAGAGGGATGTCTGCTGAGAGGAGAGCATCCAAGGTGTGTCCGGCAGAGTGGGTTGGGCCAGAGGGGAGGATAGTTAGGGAAAGTGTTGCAGCGGTCACAGAAAAAAGTGGCCACATCAGGCGAGTCGAGGTAGATGTTGAGGTCCCCAAGGAAGATAAGTTTGGGGGAGGAGGCAAGACGAGAAGAGGACATGTTGGCCCATTTTGAGAGGAAGAGGGAGTCCAGGGGGTCTGCAGATGGAAGCGAGAGTCAGAGAGAAAGGAGGTGAGACAGACAGCTTGCAGACTGGGCTTTCAAATGATGAGTAGGTTTGAGTAGGAATGGAGGCAGGAACTCATTCAAGGAAATCAGAGTCACTCCGCCACCAGGCCGGGAGAGCCTGGAATTGGACAGGATCTTGTAGTCCTCAGGGAGAACAGTGTCAAAAGCAGTGACGGAGCTGGTCTTTAACCACGTCTCAGTGAGAGCAGCAATGTCAAGGTCTTCAAGGAGGTGACAGGTGTCAGAGGAATGTTTGATAGAGCGAGAATTGAGGGTAGCTAAGTGAAGCTGGTTGCCCCCTTTAAAAGATGTGCGAGGGGGGGGGTTGCACCACTGGGGGAGGGGAGAGTTGGGATGAGGGAAGGAGGACTGGAAGGAGAGGTGGGGTTGAAGAGAGATGGAAGATGCCTGTCAAGAGGGAGGAGGTTGTGCTGAAAGGCCTGGGCCATGATAATGCCATTATGATAGACATTATTGCTGCATTTGGAAGATGCAAAGTGAACCAAGAGGACTTCACATCTGGTGTTGCCAATAATGGGTGGAGGAGGAGAAAGGGGAGAGGACAGAGACCATATGGGGGGGTCCGTAGGTTAGAAGAAGGAACAGCAAAGAGAAGCTCAGTGATGGTTTGTCTGGAGTAAGCACCGAGGTAGGTGTCTGCGAAGGGCAGACCAGGGTTGGAACTCGGAGTGCCTTTTTTAGTTTCTTCCTTCTAGATTTTGTGAGAGGGGGGATAGGAAATGGAGAAGCAGTTAGACAAGATAGAGGAGACTGAGAGCACCATGGGGGCAGAGACAGGAGGAGCAGGAGGGGAAGCCAGAGACGTGCAGGGGATGGCTCAGAAGCACTATGCAACAATAGAATCACACGAGACAAAAAACAGTGAGCAAGCTGGAAATGCCCAGATTTGTAGATTAACAAATTGGTAAGCACACCCAAATTCTATTTTAGCCAGAAAGCGCTGAAAACAGAACAAAATGGTGGAAGCACAGTTCGAAGCACTCCTAAATGAGTTTAGCCAGAAAGCACTCAAAGCAGTACATAAAAGGTGGATGCACAGTTGGAAGCACATCAGGGAATAGAAAAGAGTTATACATTATTTTCCTTTTTTTTTTAAGCAGAGCATTAAGAGAGCACTAGAGAAAATCAGTATGAGGCAATTTAGAGTGCTATTGATGCAGAGATTAGTGGTTATAGTGCCCAAGGAAGGTGGGCGGACCAATGCGATCCATAATTGCTAAATAGTGCAGGGACTGGGACAAGGAAGAGACAAACCAGAGCCACACATACTCTCTTTATTGCCACACACACACACACACACACACACACAAGTTATGTACTGGGATGAGGAGGACACAATCAAGAGCAATGCAGAACTTCCAAGACGGCAGTAAGCGGTCTAGCCCTTTTCAGAGCAATCAACCTGGCAGGAAGTTTCAAAGCAGCAAGAATGGCGAGAATGTAGTCCGCTATGGAAGCAGGTCTACGAACTGCTGGATGAGAGCAGACATCTCCAGGAAGATGGCGTGACAGACGGAGCACTCGAGGAACCCAGAACAATGCAGAGTGTATGCAGCAGAAAGCGAGGCTAAAGGAAGCTTGAGGCCGGTGGCGAAATACAGAAAAGGAACTGGCGAACTGGCGCTACCAGGTGAAGCTGACGAGTGAGGCTTGAGATGTGAGAGGTGCATCAGTGGTGGGAGCGAAACCACGGAGAGCCGCTGTGGAGACACAGTGAGGCGCTGCACAAGAGCGAGAGAGCTTGTGGCACTGGCACGCCTTTACTCACTGACTGGTGAGTCAGCCTAGCAAGGGAATGGCAGAAAGTTTATGAATACGGATACTGAAGGGGCATCTTGGCACTAATAACAGATGTTTGTTACCCAACTTTAATGATACTCATTTTATCAACCTTCGGAAGGATGAAGGGCTGAGTGGACCTGCTGGGATTCGAACCTGTGACCATGAGGTCAAACACAGGCCCCCTGTAGTGGATGCATTAGTCCACTGAGCCACGGACCTGCTGAAGGAACTGTGTAGCTTGAGAGAACAAGCATTGGCAAGAGTGTGTGAAAGTGCAATAAGTGAATGGTAGCAAAACAAGCAATGGTAAAGCATCACGAGGATGTGAAATGAAATTAAACCAAACACCGCTGTAGAGATGACAGTGGAAATGTGCAAATGAAGGAGCAAATAAGCTGCGTCGGGTTGCATGACCTGTAATGGGTGGACCGTGTGGTCCAACAACTGTGACTAGACAGAGTACACTCATTTTTGGAAAGGTCACTTAAAAGCACCACAAAGAAGCTTGTGATTGATTCTAAAAGAAATCTTGTGCGATGTGAAATTAAGGAATTGAACTCTATGAAATTATTGAAAGGTAACCAAGCCAGAAGAGCTGGGAAGTATAACAAGGAATTGTGTTGAAAGACTTGAAAGCGTGGGGAAGAGAACCCCTTTTTGCATGGTGAACTATATGAACCCTGGGGGAAGGGAAACCCTTTGAAAACCAAGAGCAGGATGAAGCTCGGAACTTTTATTTCAACATTTATATTGAGGCTAGCATCCCTACACACTGTATACAAATAGATGTAAGGGCAAGTATAGGTTTGGACACAGACGTTTGCTTGGGACTTCCTGACAGAGACTATCCTTCGTTTTATTTAGGTAGGGAATTCCCACCTTAGCATAGGGAAAGTTAGGCCTTTTTCCAACCTTCTTTTCTTTTGAATAAAAGTTTATAGCCCAAACTTGAATTGTGTTATCTGTGTCTGCTCCATGATGCCTTCACAAAAGCCAAATTGGTGCAGACATAAGCTATGGCTCTGTACTTTGGGAATATTGTAGGTCCCAGCCATTGCAAATTAAATAAAATGATTTCTTGCGCACATATCATGGGACTCCCACAAAGTTTCCTATCCATTACACCAGAAACTTGACTTGTGTCATATTGAGGATACGGGAGTAAGTAAACCCACTTATCTATTATATGCAACATTATTGACGCATTCAGTGGATATTAGAATTAGTGATACAGGACTTAGAAAGTGGTTCCTTGAGATCAATAAATGAGATAGAAAATTATCAGTCTGTGAAATCAACTCTACAGTTTTATCTCCAACATAAAACACCCAGGACGAGAAAGGGTAGTCAACCCAAGGCATATGGCACTTTCATTAAAATTAAAAACAAATATACTGCCTTTGGTAGCAATAACATGTAGATGGGGGAAATAGCAGCTAGCTAAGATTTTTGCGATCTTCAGTTGAATACTTAACCCACTTTCTGCCGTTTTGCCCAATCTAGCACTGCTAAAGAAGAAGGTACATATTGCCCCTTTTAAAAAACATGGGTCCAGGCAAGTTTAAGTAGCAGTGCAATTTATCTTTGGACTTAAAGATTAATATTCTGCTTTTATGATTTACTGATATATTGAGCAATCTCTAAAAATAAGAGGGAAGCACATAGCAGCTGCGTACATTTAAATCTGAACTTCTAGTTTTATATATGGATTTGAAATGTTTAGAATAAATAGCTTGACATTTAAAAGAATGTATAACCTAAAAGTAATTGAAATATTTGCAGTTGAACTGGAATGTGTTATTTATCTTTTATGGAATTGGTTTAATTTCTGAAATAAAGAAACAAATGAAGGGCATTATGTAGCAGGTCATTGGGCTTTGTGACAAATCAAGTGTATTTGTCCCTTCTCCCCAAGGGGGAAAACACCCCCTTTGCAGTTATGGAGGTGAGCCCTCTCAGCAAGACCCTCCCTATGGGTCTGGGCAAGTGGGACCTCACTGGGAGAGACTCCCCTAGGGGACAAAGACTCCCATTCCTGTGAGGAACTCCCTAGGCCTACCTGCTGTGAGTAATGTGATCCCTGTATATTTGGCTGAAGGGAATACTGAAACAAACCATTTTGGAAAAAGGAAGGAAGATGTCTCTTTAAAGAGAAACATACATTTAACTGAGACAAGTGCAGTAATGAGGGACAGACTCATATGCAGGGAAATCACACGTGGTAGACGTAGAGTCGTGGAGCACTTGACTTTCGAGGAGGTGAAGAACACAAGGGTGAGACGCCAGGGGTCCGACGCATACAACAACGGAAAGACCGCTGTGTAGCAGAAGAGAGGAATCCTGTACCAGGTGGTGGTGAAGCCACAACCAGATCGTAGTGGGCAGGACGCCCGGCGAAGCACAGCAAGATCATCACAGCAGGAAGCGCAAGCAGCTCCCTGTCGCCAGCACCCGTATATGGAAGCAGCCAGAAGGGACGCCGACAAACAAGAAGCATTACAAGCCAGATACTGCAGAGGACTGCCTGAGCGAGAGCCGAGCCCGTAACATTTCCCTACATATAAAGAGGTCCCGCAGAGAACAGGATAAGCAGGAGGCAGGCTGGGCGACATTATTTGAAGAAAGAAATTTGCCCCAGTCAGAAGGATGAGATAATCACTAAAAAACTGTTGAACTGAAAGTGCGTAAAATAGACAGAGCAACCCTGTATGGGAAATAGTTAAACATTGGAAACAAACACCATGGAAGGAAGGGAAATAACCCTCTGAGTTTAAAGGTGAAGAGTGGAGAAAGCCTGGCATACAATTCTGTAATAGGGATATGAGAAAAGGCTACCAAGTGAACAAGATAAAGAAAGACAGTTATAGAACGGGAACTCAAGAAAGGGAAATTAAATTTGGATCAAGTTCAGCCTAAGCTAGGAAAACCTGGGTTAATAGACTTAAGCATCTACAAGTGTAGACAAGACTGTGGGAAAGGATCTCAAAAAGAATTATCACAAGTATTTCAGTAAAGAGACGTTAAGACGCAAAAGCATTGTGGAAGAGCTACAACAGCTTATCAAGGAGACATCCAGAGATTATTCCAGAAGATTGTATTAGGAAACATGGCGTGAAATAGACTTTAAACACCAGAAGATAAAAGACGATCAAGAGAAGAAAGACATTATCTTGGCCTTGGAGTTGGTTTTATTAGTGGTAGGGCGAAGTAGAGTTAGGTTTGGACTGAGGACATTTTACTTTGGGACTTCCGGATGAGCACCTGGTGAGACCCTTTAGTTCCAATAGATAGGCAGGGAAATCCCTTTAGCAACAGGGAAAGATAGGCCTTATTCATTTAATTTAACTAAAAAGTCAGAATGTCCTTAACATATCCGACTCCTTCCGACACGCCACACCTTGTACACTATTCCATGACAATCTGATCACACTTGCTGTTTTACCAAGCAGGTCTCCCTTTGCTCTGCCCCAATCAGACCATCTATGCTGGAAACGGATTCTTTGCAGGTAGGAGGCTTTTTGATCTTAGCTGGACGACTAGTTGTCCCTGGTCGGTTAATACACACCACTGCGCTCTGGTAGCAGTTAGGAAAGATTTTCTTTTTTTAAGCTTCTCCTCCATTGACATCAATGGAACTCCCTAACTTTTTGCTATTGTTTAATTAATTTCCTGACTTGTGGGGGTAATTAAAGCCTTTTTGCTTTACTCCCGTTGCTTAACTCATCTGTTTTGGGGGCACTGGTCAGTCTCTAAGTCTACAAGACTGCAGTGTTGCAGGGGTTACTTTGTATCCCGTTTTCTTCAAGTAACATTGATGTTACAATCATGATGCGTCTAAGACGATATGGAGGAAGGAGACATTTAGTTCTATGAAGATTTTCCCTTTCCATTGGGGCCTACCAAGTCACTGTCCATTTCCCATAGGGTTTTCTCTCAGTGTGCTTTTCAGTTTGACTTTGCCACCACTTACCTATGGACTCCCTTGAACATGCATAATGAGGATTGAACCGTAAACCACTGAACAGCGGGGTTTGTGTGCTAAGGAGGAAGGTATTCGAATGGTGGATATAAACAGTTTAAAATGGAATGGACAATGGAGGTCAGCACATAAGAGAAGGAAGTCGTGATGGTGTTGCAGGTATTCGCAGACTTACCAGAAGTAAACCCTAAAGACTGACTAGGAGATTCAATTCATTTTTTTGGCAGGAGGCTGGATAGGTGTCCCTGAAGGCCCAGTGATCTGTTCTCAATCTAGGTTTTGATGACGTCAGATGAGGAGTGACCTATAAAGAAAAGGGGTCTGGAGTGTGGGTTTGGTTAGCTGCTCTGCCTATTCCAGTTAGGTGTAGGTTTCTGTTTTAGTTGGCTTGCAAGACAATGAGTAAAGATGCCTCCGTTTGTCACCACCTTAAATTGATGCATGAGCTAGACATGCATTCAAAATTGTCTTACCACATATTTTCTAACCTGTGCTCTGGAAACCTTGTCCTTTGGCCTTCTTCCTGCAATATACGGAAAGCCCTTTCCCAGGAAAAGCTGCAGTGTGAGCAACTGGCTGGGTGTGAGGGCTGGGACTATCGGGTCTCAATCCACACTCTGGCGAGGGGTATGTCTGTTGCTGGACAGAGGTGGGTGAAGAGGGTGCCCATGATTGGATAATACATGCCAGTATGAACGATGCACATTTTCTATTGGTGGGCTGGAGAGAACCCCTGTGGTGCACATCCGCTTCTTCATGGCCATTTCACAAATTTCGAGGCAGGGTAATTAATTATAAATTATATATTTTAGGGGAGGGGTGGAAGGACAAGGGAGAGGAGCTTGCCCCCTCATTAAAAGAAATGTGGTGAAATGGCCAACGCAACAAGGTGCCCCAGATCAGACACCCCACTCAAATCTTGGTTAAAAGGCAGACTCCTGCAGGCATTCTGTGATTGTCATTGGAGCGAAGACTACTGCAAAGAGCTGCAGCCTGTTGAGAACTCGAAGAAGACTTTTGAAGACATCCAGCATTGCCTGCAGCCAAGTCGTAGAGAATGCAAGACTCTTGATCGAGCTCCTTAAGACCTTCACTAGTGCTCAACCCTTGCACAGGCGGAACCAATCTGTCCAGACTGCTGCATGCCGCTCCTGCTCTGGAGCCTTTAGGAGAATCACAGAACCATCTTGAGGGCGGACTAGCTATATCCAGGGAATCTGCTGTGCACCAGTCACTGTTGGCCTAAGAACTGACCTCTTGCAGCTGCATATCAGAGTGCCTAGATCATCCAACTGCAAAGCATCAGGAACTGTCTTTTGTAGTGTGGGACTGTTGCCTGGCTGAACCCGATCCTGAAACCAGACTTGTGTCTGTGACCCCTAGACCTCCTGTAACAGAAACAATAAAAGTAAGTGGGCCCAGGTAATCTAACAACCCTAGGGGTGGTTTCTAGTGGAATCAAAGTAAGGGGGAAAGCACTCTACTGCCACAGGGTTGAATGGGCACAAATTCTGGATCCTACCTCTTCCCTTGCCTGGTTTGATCAGTGGAGTCCGAGCCAATTATCCCCCTGGACTTCTCGTAGAGTGGTGGTATAAGGAGGGGACACCAAAGCTTTTATACTTACATTTGTGCTTTCATCTCTGGAACATTTTACTCATCTGCTGGCTTTGCCAATACTGGATGAATGACTTTCCTGTTTTAGGTTTCAAAACTGAATGATTTCTAACTGTCTTAAAAGTAAAGTGATGGTGTTTTCTACTAAGAACACCCACTGGGAATGTATATGTGTGTACAGTAGTAGTTTGGTAGTACTACTTACCTGTTATTTTCATTTCTTCGGGTGTGTTCAGGTCTAATAGAGCCAGTCTATACATCATTTCGTAGTGTGCTTTCAGGTCTAATAAGTTTATACTTGCTGTCTAATTTGAGTGTTTTGTGTGTGTCTCATTTTTCCATTATACCACCTGAACAAGTTCTGCTATCTAAGGATTACTGCATTACCACCTACCTTGATTGGATTTGGCTACATCCAAGTGTCTTTTCCTTGTTCAGCATAATAGGGTAGCCTCGGACAACCTTTCCTCAATGCTGGTTCTCAAAATACATTTAAACAGCAAGCAACGTATTCATGAATGGGACCCTGGTAAGGTGACACTTTTTTGTTGGCATTATAGCATCCTAAACTTGGTATTCCATGCTGTCTATCCATGAATGGGCCTGCTTGTGCTTCTATGAAGGATCTGACTTAGTTAAAGTGCTGTAATTCTAGCTAAAGTTACATTTCAATTATGATAAACACACCGGTATTAGCGCCAAAAACATCCTCGTTGGGGTAGGTTGCAGGCGCCACTTGGACAGTGGATGAAGTTGGAAACACCAAGATGTGTGTGCAGGAAGCATCCTGCGGTGTATTAAGCTGTGACGTCTGTTGGGTCAGAGCGGTGCTGCGGCCAAACACAGAACCCATCATTACAGCATCTACAAGAGAATAAAAACAGAGCATAGAATTCAGATTCAGTAGCACAGTTGTAATGCAATCAAAATGCTGAAGAACAGTGTATACTCAAAGGAAGACATAGGCAGATATGCGGTGGCAGATATGGGAGGATGTTTTGTGAGGGAGTGGCATTTTGAGTGGGTACGTGCATAGGGATGCATTTGTGTGTGGTTGATAGTGAGGCCATGGGGTTTCTTTCAGCTCCAGAGACAGGACTGAAGAAATAAGGCAAAAAAGATCTTCTGATCAGTATGAACAGATATGAAAACTTAAATTCCATCCTGCGCTTTTGGCCTATTTTATTTTCTGTTCTGGTCTACCATACCCCCCCCCCCAACCCCACCTTCACTCCCCCCGATCAGCCTTCATTTGAGGTCACACTAGGTACATTAACAACTGTACCCCAGTCAGTAAGAGGTTACGGTGGCCCAGGGCACCTAGATTCCTAGTACAAGTCTCTTTGTACAGATGACTGTGGGATCCACTGGTTGCTGAAAACCGGTTTCATTTTAGTAGGGTAACCACTATGTAAACCCAGTACCTAGTCCAACCAAAGCTAGATGCAATCATAGATACAAGACCTGAATTCACACCCAAGAGAAATCCTGGTAATAAGACTTCAAAAGCAAATGTGGCAGACCCAAGTGACTGGGGTGGGGAAGTTGACAAATGCTTTAGGCTGCAAATGTGAGAGACATCCCTAGTCTCCAATGTCATATTTGGCCTGGAGGTCTGTACACCTATCATTGCTTGCAGGTTTGCTGTACTAGAAAGGTAGGGTGGCACATGTAATAACAGAATACATTGCAGTTTAGGTTTATAGGCTTAACTAAGTGAGGTGAATGGCCACTACAAGATTAGCAGCAAACACTGTATTTAGACAGAGTCGCTTAGTTGACAAAACAGAGTGGAAGATATAAGTAACAAAAATCGAAAAAGCGTTTGAGGTCATGATAGGTTTAAAACTGCAAAGGTAAAAGGGGAGCAGGGTTGCAGGTGGGTACAGCAGCAAAGGAGAGTAAAGAGCATTACCAAAGCTGAGAGATCACAGTAACAGTATTGCATAAAATATGCAAGTCAATATCAAATCAACTTCAACTGAGCTGCTGGGTTCGGGGTGTGTGTAAATATATACATTTAGCAAGACAAAGGTAGGTTGTAGGGTTATGGAACAAGTAAATTGCAATCCTCAAGGACTGTGGTGCTTCTGAAAAGGACCTTTGTTTAATATCCCCTTCTTTGTCGTGCATCAGTGTGGCTCAAATTAGACACTCAAGTGGAATATACCTGGCATCACTACAAAAGAGCCCTGGGGCTCCATGGCAACTAGGCAGGCACTGAGAACGGTGGGCGAATCAGATGAGGAGATCCCACACATGCGGCATGCCTCCTTCAGCTGTCTACTGATGGTCTGTAGTGAACACTCCCCGAGGAGGATACTCCAGTCTGGAAAAAAAAATATTCTTTTGTGAAACATGTGACAGGAATAACACACTGGGATAACACTGAAATTATCAGCAGCAGCATCTTCTTCATCATCATCATCCATCACATTTTTTCAAACATTGGGGAGCCATATCATTTATCAGTACGCAGGGAGGTTATCTACCCTACCCATGGCGATCATCTTTCCCTGCAGCGACTATGGCAATGTATTCTGAATGGAAGGTACCAATAGTAAAAATGTATTAAGTGCGCCTAGTAAGGTTGAAGCGCGCTCACGTCGAAGGAACATCAGGGTTCTGGTGATAGCTCAGGGTGAGGAGGGCCCCAGCATGGAACTATACTTGGAACGCCTGTTCACAGATGTCCTGAAAATCCGAGTGATGTCCATGTAGATCACCATTGAACGGGTGAATAGGGTCTTAGGTAGGAAGCCACTGGTTGGTGCTCCCCCGCGCGCAGTCGTGGCAAAGCTGCTGAAATATAGGGATAGGGATGCAATATTACAAGACGCAAGATGAGCAGTAGCATACAAGGTGGGCAGTATGCGTATCCTGGTGTTCCCCGACTTCACCCAAGAGGTCCAGAAAAAACGCTTGCCCCATGATGCAGTGAGGTGGCGACTGAGTTGGGGCTCAAGTATATGCTGTTCTTCCCAGCAAAATTATAAGTTACTCACCGTAGTGACTAACGAGTCCCCTTTCCTCCATACTGCATGGGCGCCCCTTCCAAGGGACGGGAGACGGAACCCTTCACCAGAAAAAATCATCTTCCCCCTTTTTTAAAAACTTTATTTTGATTTGCAAGTCACATCACACGCGCTTCAACTTCCCATTAGTATAGGATATACATAACAACAACGGTAGCTTTCTCCCCTCCATCCCAGTTTTAGAAAACATCATTGTATTCCCTACAGGTAGCACGGCTTCAACACATTAGATATACATGATAGACAAAAATAAAAGGGGATTTTCCGCTTGTGTTTCAGTTAGCATCAGACTCTTCTGAACCTGGTAAGGTGCTTTCAAGGTAAGATCTGAGTGGTGCCCAAATATCTTTGGGTTTACATGGAGAGGGAACAAGACCTATGTAGGTTTCTTCACATTCAATGACACATGACAGTGTTGTGAGGAATTGATCTGTACGCGGGGCCTGGCTGCTTTTCCACTTCTGCAAAATACATTTTTTGGCCACTATGCATGCTATGTTAAACAGTCTCCTGTTTTTTTCTGTGACTTTTCCTATGTCGCCAAACAGGTACCTTTGGGGACTGAGTTGTGCAGGAATTTGTGTGACCTCCTCCAAGATATTCGCCACTTCCCGCCAGAATTCCATTATCCTAGGGCAGGCCCAGTTCATGTGATATGCGTCCGCTTATGGATTGTTACATTTGGTACAGTTTGTGGTCATGGACTCATGGAGTTTTGCCATTTTAACTGGGATGTAGTGCAGCTCGTTGAGTATTTTAAACTGTACAAGTCTGAACCCTGCGTTTAAGGAGACTTTCTTTGTAAGGAGGCAGTTTCTGGACCATTTCCCTTCCTCAATTGTTGTGCCCATGTCTTCCTCCCAAGATGCCTTTATATTGTTGGAAGATTTCGTGTGGGTTTGGACTATGTTATATAACATGGAGACGCCTGTGCCTGTTTGTGTATGAAGTGCTTGGTAACAGCGGTGTTCGGGGGGTTCTATTGGGAACATTGGCCATCGTTTTTTGAATGCTGCCTTCGTACGGTAATATTGTAAAGTGACGAGTTGGCCCCGTCCTACTGTGTCTGTGAAGTCTTCAGGTGTAAGAAATCTACCGTTTGGGAACATGGCCTTCATTGTAATGTCGTAATCCGGGATCCAGGCTTTCTGTATGCCAATGTCGTAGGAGGGTGCAATGCCCGGGAAATTCCATAGTGGACACTGTGAATCATAGGGAGTTTCAATATGGAGTCGCTTGCTGATTGCGGCCCATGCTGCGATTGTGCAGGCTGTTGGGTCATATTTACAGACATCCTTATGAGACTTCACTAGTATTGTGGATCTTAAGTCTGTGGGGCGGACAGAGTGGTGTTCTATGGGGACATGTGGAGATTCTTCTGTGGGGTTCTGCCAATATTTGGGATATTGGGCTTGTGATACTTGGTAATACAGCTCGAAGTCGGTGTGGCAAAGCCCCCCATTTCGTAGGGTTCCACCAGTTTTTCCGATTTGAGCCTGTTGGCCCCCCCCCCCCATTCCAAATGAAGGTGGTCGCAAGGGACCGAAGTTTTTCAAAATAAGGTTTGCCTGGCCATATGGGAACGTTGTTGAAAATGTATAGGAGCTTGGAAAGGACTACCATTTTGAGTACCGCTATCCGACCAGCCAATGATATTGGGAGCTTAGTTCAAATTTGGAGTTTAGTGTGGATCATCTGCAGTGCGGATTCATAGTTATCTATGTATAGTGATGGTTTGTCTCTGGATACGAGGATCCCCAGATATCTTATGTGGTCGGGGGGACCATTTCAGACCATGCGTGTGAGAAGGGCAGGTGGTGGCCTGTGTTAACGGGAAGATTTCTGACTTGGCCGTGTTGATTTTATAGCCGAATGTAACGTGAAGTCATTTATCACTGCCAATACAAGCTCTAGGTTCTTCTCTGGTTTCCGTATGTACAATAATGCATCATCTGCATACAATGAGATGGATTGATAAATACCGGCCATCTTTATGCCACACATTTCTTGTTCCCTTCTGCTTGCGGCCGCCATTGGCTCAATGGTGAGGGCGAAAAGGATAGGGGAGAAGGGGAAGCCCTGTCTAGTGCCTCTATGTAAGGTGAGATGAGTGGAGAGGGTGCGGTTCGTTAGGACCCTAGCTTTGGGAGACATGTAGAGTAGTCTGACGCATTGTGTGAAGCATGGACCAAAGCCAAATTTATTGAAGACCTCAAACATGTATTTCCATGAGACGGAATCAAGCGCTTTCTCGGCGTCCAGCGAGATGGCGACTGCCTGTGCGTCTGGTTTGATCTGTACCATGATGCAAAAAAGTTTACGCAGGTTTAGGGCCGTGGACCTCGTCGGGATGAAGCCACATGGATCAGGGTGTATTAAAGTGGTCATTCTGGGGAGTAGTCTATTAGCGAGAACTTTTGCGAATATCTTTGCATCAGTGTTTATTAGGGACAGAGGGTGATATGACGAGCGTTCGTGAGCAGGGCGTCCGGGCTTAAGCAGGACAGTTATGACTGCATCTGTAATTGATTCTGGAAGGGAGCTGGAGCTCAAGGCTTCCTCCCATACATGTGTTAATACCGGGGATAGTGTTTCGGCATATGTCTTGTACATGTCAGAGCTTAGGCCATCTGGGCCCGGGGTTTTACCTGCTGCCAGTGACTTAATCGCTTCAGCGATCTCTTCCTTGGTTATTTCCTGTTCAAGAGCACAGTTGTCCTCTGGTGAAAGCCTAGGGAGTTCAATCTCGCTCAGTTATGCCTGAATGTTTTCCTGCGTTCGTGTATCATGATTTGCGTATAGGTTGGTGTGATCTAGCAAATTCGGCGATAATTTCTTCTTCCGTGTGCACAGGTTCTTCCTTATCTGTCAAGAGGCATGTGATAGGGGCGTGGTTAAGTTCAGTTCGTAGGATACGAGCCAGGTGGTTCCCTGCTCTATTTCCTTCACGGTATCTACATGCCCTGATTGGAGTAGACCTATATTGCAGTTCTTGGGTTGCAAGATCATTGAATTTTTGGAGGTATGCATTGATATAGGCCAGTGCGCTTTGGTCTTGTGTTATACTATAATCGTTCAAGTGTTTTTAGGTATATTACGGTTCTGTCCAGGTTTGATCTGACATCTTTAAGGAGACCAGTAGTTTTAGACATTAGGTTGCCCCTAACCCAAACTTTGAACGTTTCCCAAACTGTGGCCCATGCACCCACTGACCCAGAGTTTATTTGAAAGAATTCCTCCATTTCGAAATGTAGTGTTTCTACCACATTAAGGTCTTTCAGGATGTTTGGGGGCATTCTCCAACGCCGTGGTGGTCGTTTAATGTTCTGTAAGGATATCTCGAGTGTATTTCACAGCTCACTACAGAGCTGAGTAGGGTGGTGGGTATAAACCAGTAATCTATCCTGGATTCTGTATCATGCACAGAGGAGGAGAAAGTATATTGTCGGTCTGTGGGGTGTGTCCCTCTCCAGGCATCCGTCAGGGCCAATTCCTGCAGAATTTGGTGTATGGTGGTGGCAGATCTAGTGAGGGTCCTTTGTCTACTGGAAGGCCTATCTAATAGCACGTCTTGGATAGTGTTAAAGTCTCCCCCCCACAGCACCCACAGCACCCAAGCGTCCGTTGTTGAACCTATTACATCTAGGAGGTGGGCGTAGAATTCGGGGTCGTCAGTGTTCGGACCATAGGAGTTGATCAGTATTAATTTTTCTCCTGCCGCCATGCCCCATACCACCACATATCTACCCAAAGGGTCAATTTTGCTTTTTTTCAGGGGGCAAACCCCCATGAGGGGTGTATCAACGTTAGGACACCTCTGTTCTGTGATGAATATTCAGTGTAATACCCGGTTTTGCCCCATTGATTCAGGACACTCATTCGTTCCCCACAGTGCGTGGGTCTCTTGGAGCATTACTATGTGCGGGAGAGGTCTAATGATGTATGCCCCCACTTTGCTGGATTTAGCCACGGGGGGGGACAAGGGGGAGATTGGCACCATGGGGGGGGATCAGCGCGTGACACTGTGATTGCATTTTTAACAATAAACATAACTGCTAACTTCTTCTCAAGCTGCCCAACTGGGGCTCTCAACGTGAATGACCATATACCTGGCCAAAAAAACAGTTCCAAATTCCCTGTACCCAAACCCACCCACACCATCTGGATCTGGCCCAACTTGATGATGAACCCCATTTATAACTTTGTGATTTCACTCGTGGAGGGGGGGGGGGGGCGAGTGCTGCAACTCCGCCTTAGCAGTCGAGCGCATCTCATCCGGCTTACTTTAGTAACTGAAAAGCTGTGTTATCCATTTCTGCTAGTACAAGAATGTGAGTCCAGCAAGAGCGAGACAGAGCTTAGGTATCGTGGTCTATACTGGCTGCTGTAGGAGATTCCGATCGGGATTGTTTCTTCCTGGTGGAATGGGGATAGAGGATTCCACATAAGCTAATGCCGCGGCCGGGGAGTCAAAGAAGTGCGCACGTCCGCCATGTTGTATGCGCAGCTTTGCTGGGAACAAGGGAGCGTACGGCACCTGTCTCACTCGTAGCTGACGCTTAATGGATTCATGTGACCGGTTTTGGGACTGGACTCCCGCTGAGAAATCGGGATATGTGTGTACGTTATCGTTGCCGTGTCTCAGGGGTCCCTTTTCTCTGGCCAATTTCAAGACAACGTCTCTGTCCCTGTAATTCAGCAGCTTCACAATGAACGTGCGGGGTGGGGACCCCAGTTTAGGAGGAGGGGCGAGTGTGCGATGTGCCCGCTCGACCAAGAATTGATGGGAGAACGAATCAGCACCCAGGAGCGTCTTAAAGAGGGTTTCTATATGGGTTTCCATCAGACCTCTGCAAAAAGATTCCGATAGGCCGACAACGCGCACATTATTTCTTCTTGACCTAGACTCCAAATCATCACACTTATCACAGAGTTTGCTCATTTCTCCCTTCAAGAGGGTTATGTCATGAGTGTTCCGGTGAGTCGAGACTTCATTTGCGCTTATTCTGTTCTCGGCATCTGTGATTCTGGCACTTTCTTTGTCTACCCTGGCTTTAAGGGAGCCTAGAGACAATGTCGTCCAATTTAACGTTAATTGCCAAGAACCCATTCTGGACCGTTGTTAGGAGATGGTCAAACTTGGAGTCTTCTGCAGTTGAAGATTCGGCAGCCGACGTCGTTTCCGAGTTCTCGGAGGATGCTTGTGAGTTTGTAAAAGAATCCATCGGGCTGGTTTTCCTGCTTTTAACCACGTTCTTTCCTGGCATCGTGTAGGTGTCCCCCTGGTTGTATCGATTATGGTGTGGGACGTATGTAACTTCAAGATTAGGAGTTCCCTGTGAACGATGAACAAGGCTGCACCCACGCTGCCCACCAGGTGGAACTGCCGTCCGCGGCGGTCGCTGCAGGCTCCGGGTCCTAGTGTCCCCTCCGCCTCACCACTCGGCAAGGAGAAGATTAGAAGGATTTGGGCAATGGAACTGGATGTATTGGGGAGATTTTTGTTTTTATTTGCTAGTTAGCATCCCAGCGTGCGTTTCGTTGATGTCTCGAGGTTCTCCGGGTTGAGCTTTGCCCTCCTGCTTGCCCGGTTGTTGTCAGGGTTGTGTTCTCTGGGGTGTTGGAGAATGTTCACGCCACCTGGGCCTCAGGACACGTTACTCTGTGACTGCGAGGTATGCTGTGGAAGGTGGGTAGGGCAAGATCAGGATGGCCAATTTCCGGCAGACCACCAGCTCTACCAGAGGTGGACTGTGTCCTCCCACGTAGTTGTGTATAGTGAGGATAGCTTTGAGGGGGAGAAGGAGCTCCACCTCGCTTGCTCTGGCTTGAGGGTGTGGCACCCTCAGCACACACGGTGTGTGTGGACGGTGAGGATCGATTGCACTCGAGGTTGGGAAAATACAGAGGTGTCTGCAAATAAAGGTGAGTGATCTTTCCTGTAGGGGGTTGAGCCCGCGCAGTGGCCTGACCCGCGTTTAGTGCGACCTGAGGCCTTTTGGCATTTCTGCTGTGGGATACACTGCATTTAATTGCTCCCAGGCGAGGAACACTTGGTCCTCCCTATGCTTCTCCCCGGAGGGGGCTTAAGGAGCAGGTTGTGTGGCCAAGGACATTCGTGCACCAACTGTGCTGTCGGCCATGGCCCCAGGAGGCTCCCCACTCGAAACTAGTGTTTACTTAAAGTGCAATGACGGCTTTCTTTGACACAGCGGGGGAACTGCTTCGCTGCCAATCGAAAGAACATTACCAGTTGTTAAGTAACTTGTTCTTCGAGTGGATTGTGTCCTCCAACGTATTCCTCATCTTCGATAGACTCCCAAAGCAATATGGACAATTCCTCTGGAGAAGGGGGTATATTTTTCGATACTCTTAGATGGCTGAGTATAATACTGCTTTTCCAAAAGTTAGCTCCCTAGACTGGGAAGCATCCAGGATATAGAATTTTGAGAAGGTGTGTAGCGAAGACCAAGTTGCTGCTTCGCAAATGGATCTTATTGGAACACCTCTTTGAAGGTCCGTGGAGGAGGCGATGCCTCTGGTGGAATGAGCCCTTAACCCTACCGGAGGGTCTTTTTGAGCTAGTCTAGCATTCTGAAATGCAAAGCACAATCCAGCGTGAAATTGTCTGTTTTGTCACAGATTGACCCAGTTTCCTTCCTGTGTAACCTATAAAACAGCTGGTCGTCCACTCCAAGTCTGGAAAGTCTAGAGATGTAAAAGCTTTAAGCTCTTTTCGGATCCAACCTGTGTAATCTTTCCTCCTCCTTCGAAGGATGGGGTGGAGGATAGAATGCGGGTAAGACAATTTTCTGACTTAAATGAAAATCAGATATTACTTTCAGTAAAAATGATGGTTTTACCCTCAACACAACTCTGTCCTTATGGAACACAGCATAGGGTGGCCCAGAAGACAGTGCCTGCAATTCGCTCACTCTTCTTGCTGATGTTAGAGCAACCAAGAAGGCCGTTTTCCACATTAGCAATCTTAATGCACACGTGTGCATAGGCTCAAAAGGAGCACACATTAAGAATTTTAGGACTAAATTTAGATCCCAGATCGGTACTTGAAATGGGTGAGGAGGAAACACATTAGTGAGTCCTTGTAAGAATTGTATTATCAAAAGAATTTTGAAGTAGGAGCATTCTTCCGAAGAGCGCTTGAAAATGGAAAGAGCCGCAAGGGAACCTTTTATTGTTCCAATATTCAGATCTCTATGTGCTAGGGTCAGAAGGAAAGATAATACTTCCAGAATAGAACATAGAAAAGGATCAACATTCTTTTCCCTGCACCAGTTGCAAAACTTTTTCCAACGGCAAAGGTATAGAAGCTTTGTTGCTGGCCTTCTTGCCGAAAGCAACACCTCCATAACGTCATCTGGAAGGTCCAATCCCTGTATCTCAGCCTTTCAGATATCAAGCATGAAGGTTGAGCGTTTTGACCTCTGGATGGAGAACCTGACCTTCCATTTAAGAGAGAAGGTTCTCTCTCTGAGAAAGACGTACTGGAGGACAGATGGACATGTCTAGAAGGTCCGGATACCACGTTCTCCTGACCCAATCTGGGGCAATTAGGATCATGCCGCTCCGAAACCTTCTCAGCCTCCTGATGACCTGAGGAATGACGGGAATCGGAGGGAAAGCGTACAATAGTGGTAAATTCCACTCCACCACGAACGGGTCCCCTCAGGGCTCCTCTCGGGGGAAATTCCCTTGAGCAATACCTTTTGCATTTTCGGTTGATTCCGGTTGCAAACAGGTCTACTTGAGGGGTTCCCCAAAGGGCAAAGATCTCTTGAATGACTTCCTGAGCCAGTTCCCATTCGTGGGATACCGTGCTCTGCCTGCTCAGTATATTTGCCGTCATTCTCTTCCCCAGCTAGATGAATTGTTGTTAAAGAGATTCCCTTCTGAATCGCCCAATACCAGAGCTGCATTGCCTCTGCACAGGGGTAGTGACGCCACGCCTCCTCTTTTGTTTAGGTAGTGCATGGCCACTGTGTTGTCTGTCATTATCAGAACATTCTTTCCCCTGACAGATGGCAGGAAGGCTTTCAGCGCTAGTCTGATTGCCCTCAGGTCTAAAAGGTTGATATGTAGTTTGGACTCCGATGGAGACCAACGACCGTTGATTGTCAAATCGTTGGCATGAGCTCCCCAACCCAGGAGTGAGGCATCCGTCACTACTGTGATCTCCGGCCATGGTTGCCAAAAAGTATCTCCTTTTAGGATGTTCTCTGTACAGGTCCACCATAGAAAGTCTTGTCTGACCATGTTCGGAATCTGAAGAAGATCTGTCATTTTGACCCGAGAACTGGGACCACTTAGTCTTTAGGCCCCATTGAAGGTATCTCATCCCCAAGGGTGCCTCTGGCACCAGAAAGATGCAGGATGCCATGAGGCCGAGCAACCTTAAAAAGTCGTAAGCCTGGAGATTTTGGGCATTTTGGAATTTGGAAACCATCTGAAGAATGTCTTGAGCCCTCGACGTGGGAGGCGAGCTCTTTCCAAAGGATGTGTCTAGTACAGCTCCTATGTACTGAAGCTGTTGGGAAGGTGTCATTTGAGACTTCTTGAAATTGAGGGAGAAGCCCAGTTTGTGGAGGAAGTGTCAGGTGACTTTCAGATGATCCAGTGCTTGCTCGGCAGAGCGCGCTCTGATCAACCAATCGTCCAGGTAGGGGTAGACATGAATCCCGCCTCTCCTGAGGTGCGCTGCCACCACTACCATTAACTTGGTGAAGACCCTCGGGCGGAGGTCAATCTGAATGGCAGGACTCGAAACTGATGGTGTGAGTCGCCAACTACGAACCTCAGGTATTTTCTGTGTTTGAGATTAATCGGCACATGAAAATAAGCATCCTAGGAGATCCAATGACACCAACCTGGTTTGCCGCGCAAAGTAAGACACAAGAAGGACTTTAACAAAAAGAAATGGTGACTTAACCTGACCTGGGCCGAAATAAAAGGTATTTGGGCAAGCGGGTTTAAGTTCGAGGCTACCACAACAGCCTGGAACAGTACCACGCTTATATAGTATAATCGCAGTAGAAAAGTTAGGGTAAATACCACATGCGACCAGCCAAGTCTAAATGTTAAATGAGCAAAAATAGCTCAGAGAGGCACATACAAAAAGGGGTAGGAATTAAACCTTTCCAATACTCCATGTAAGATGGGGTTTACTGGGTCTGTAGTCTTAAAGTGACTATATAAAATTAATGGCAACTTTACATGTTTCTGGGGAACAGTAGTCAGCCCGAGAAAAATTGAGTCAATGGGAAGTCTAGAAGACAACCCTGTGTCACTGCACTGAAGGTGCTGTGCAACACACACAAAAAGTGGGGCTCATGGAATACTGTGCTCCAGAGCCCAAGATCACACAAACAGTAGAAATACACATGGCAAAACACATGTAAGAGTGGAAGGAAAAGGCTCAACTCCTACCAGGTGGAAAAAATAAACCTCTAGAAATCCAGCTAAGCTGCTGAGGGACTCACTAGGTGAGGGAAATTAGCCATAAATGAGAATTCTCCCTAACACAGACTATTTCCTTGTTTAAGTGGAAAGCAAACAGCACCTTGGGCAGAAATGCTGGGTGCGTCCGCAGGACTACTTTGTCCGTGTGAAAGGTAGTATATGGTTCTGAGGCGACCAGTGCCTGGATTTCGCTGACTCTACGAGCCGAGGTGAGTCAGACTAGTAGTGCCGTCTTGATGGTGACCAGCCTGATGTCCGGGGACACCATTGGCTTGAATGGTTTGTGCGACAGGGTGCCCAAAACTATGTTGAGGTCCCATACAAGGTGCGGCCTCTTGACGGACGGGTAGAGCCTCGCGAGCCCCGTCAAATGTTTCACAATAGGATTGGAGGAGTTCCTGTAAGCTCCGATGGCTGCAAGGTATGTACGGCAAGTGTCAACCTGCACGCCAGTGTGCGAGGTGCGCCGAGGAGGAGAGCACGTCGTCCAAAGTACAAGGCAGAGGATCAATTTCCTTGGAGTCGGCCCAGTGGCATAATCTGGCCCATTTGCTTTTATACTGGGCCCTGGTAGCCTTGCTCCTTGCACCCTGTACGATTTCCAGATTAGCCTGTGAGAGGCTGAGGTGCCTCAGCGTTACCTGCTCAGGAACCAAGGTGTGAGGTAGTTTCAGTGGTGCAGGGTGGATGACCCTGCCCCCCCTGCTGGGCACGTCGGGAGGTGAATCGGAGGCATCTCCGAGAGGCTGAGCAGCTCCGAAAACCATGGCCTGGCCGGCCAGCATGAAGCTATTAGAATGATGTTGAGTTGGCGAGACGCCTTGATCTTGCAAATCACTGAAGTGGGTGGGAAGGTGTAAGCCGCCATGCCGTCCCACTGAAGCCGAAATGTGTTGCCCAGGGAGCTGGGACCCTGTCCCTGCCAGGAGGCAAACTGAGGGCATTTCCTGTTGTGCCAAGTGGCAAAGACATCCACCTGGGGATGACCCCACCTGTTGAAGATCTCCTGAATAACTAGGTTGTTTAGCTGCCATTTGTAATTGTCCACTCCCAACCTGCTGAGCCTGTCCGCCTCCAGGTTGGATTCCCCCGGGAGGTACACTGCCATGAGGTAGATGTAGTTTTCCAGGGCCCACTCCCACATGCTGATTGCCAGTCTGCACAGAGGAGGGGATCTGGTGCCTCCCTGCTTGTTGACGTAGTACATGCTGGTCGAGTTGTCTGTCTGGATGAGGACAACTTTGCCCCTGAGAAGTGGTAGGAATGCTCTGAGCGCTAGCCAGATGGTGTTCAGCTCTAACCAATTGATGTGGAATGTCTGCTCCTGTCGAGTCCAGGGTGGCTCCCCAGCATTCGAGGGAGGAGTCTGTGGTGATGGTGGCTAGCGGAGTGGGCAGCCGAAAGGGCTTGCCTGTCCGTAGGTTGCAGGCCCAGGACCACCATGTTAGGTCCTGGTGGAGAGATGGAGGAACGTTGATCACCTCAGATTGAGAGCCCCGCTCCTGGTTCCATGAGGCAGCGAAGTGCAGCTGAGTCCTCCTCATCCTCAATCTCGTGTGTGGAACGGCCAATAGGACCGCCGCCAAGAGACCCAGGAGATGCTGGTACCACCATGCCGAGGTCACCCCTCTGCTGAGGAAGTGGGTGGTGAGCCTCTTGATGGCCGAGATCTTGTCCTCCGATGGAAATACCTTCTCTGAGCATGTGTCCCAGATGAGGCCCAAGAATGTCAGAGTCTGCGTGCCCTGCAGCTGTGACTTCTTGAGATTGACCGAGAATCCCAGATTGTGCAGCGTGTTCATAAGGACATGGGAAGAGTGGTGAACCGCTTCCGGAAATGTCACTCTGACGAGTCAGTCATTGAGGTATGGGTAGATGTGGAGGCCCTGCGCTCCGAGGAGGCCCGCCACTGTATTCATGAGCCTGGAAAGACCATGGGGGCCGAGTTGAGGTCAAAAGGAAGTACCTTGTATTGAAAATGGCAGCCCATGATCCCGAACCGTAGGAAAGAACAGTGGGGCTGCCAAATCAGGACGTGTAGGTACACGTCCTTCAGATCCATGGAGCACACCCAGCCTCCCCTGCACAATGTGTCTGCTATAAAAGCTGGCGTAACCATCTTGAATTTTTGCAGGGGTAAGGAGAGGATGAGGGCGGAAGGGTCCAGCACAACTCTCAGGCCCGCCTGGTTCATCTTCTGAATGGCGAAAATCCTGGAGTAAAAGCCCAAGCCTCGCTGTGAGGCTGGGACTTCCTCTACTGTCTGGCTCTCTACGAGCGACTGGATCTCCGCCAAAAGAGTTGCTGTTCCAACCTGGGAGGGGAGGAGGGAGCAGAGGCTGGGGCCACAAAATTCTGGCGCCAGAAATGTGCGTGAAGCGCAAGCCTGCACCCCACTGGAGACACATGGACCTGAAGGGGCGTGTAATGCCTTCTTTCCCTCGAAGGCTGTCGCGGAGGAGGGGGACTGGAAAAAGCCCTTACACCCCCCCCCCTTTTGTTGCTTGCACCGGTTCAGAGCCAGCAAGTGGTCCGGCTGCCTGGTTCTCCGTTTCAGGAAACCGCAGAACCCTCCGTACGTATGAACCCTGTCGGAGCGCTGCTAAGATTGGGTGTACCATTTCGGGCATGGTCTTTGTCAGGATGGATAAAGACTTGGCCGTTTGTGAGCTGTTTTTCTTTTTGTCCAGCTCTTTCTTGGTCTGTGGAGGAGTGGAAGCCCCCCCCCCCCCTGAACGGTAGATCTAATACGCGTTCCTGGACGTCTGGGTTTAATTTTGTTGCCCGGAGCCAGGCTGTCCTCATGTCCATGGCGAAACAGATGGCAAAGCCAAAGGTGCCAATATGGGGAATGGTGGATTCCATGAGGTCATGCGCCATCAGCTTGGCCTCGGCCTGCCCCGCCTTAAAGTGTGATTGACTGAGTATGGAGTTCTGGGAGGAAGTCCGCAATTTCCCATCATAACCTTTGGTTGGCGGCAGCCAGCATGGCATCGGCGTTGGCTTGATGAAGATGCAAGGACACGTTGGAATAGAGCTTCTTCCCGTACGCCTCCAAGATCTTCTCCTTGCCTAGCAGCGCCACAGAGGAGGTGGCTGAAGACGACTGAGGCTTGGAGTATAGTTACTCCTCAGCGATCACTGAGGAGTGTGGCTGAGAATGGGCTGAGAGCAAGAGTGTATCCCCTTCCATTTGCCTATACTTGGCATCCAGGCGTCGATTGACCAGCTGGGCCAAGTTGGGCTTGAGCCAACCCTTCTTGGCCAGGGACACTACATCGGTTTACAGTGAAATCCCCGTTTTGGCAGTGGGGCGTCGCTTGAGGACTTCAGCCAGAACCCCCTCTGCCGGTTGCTCGACCTCAGGCTGCGGTAGGTCCAGATACTCTGCCAGCCCTGCAAGACATTCGTGGAAGGTCCTGGCCGAGGATGGCGAATCTGGATCCTCCTCCTCATACGTATCCTGTGGAGGAGGAATAGTTGGTGCCGGAGGCTGGGGTAAAGGGACTGTAGCCGGAGGCGGAGGCTTGTACGGACCTGCCTGAGGCATAGGCTGGGGAGCCGGAGGCAGCGGCTGCGCCGGGGTCAGCAGCGCCGGTGGAGGCGCTTATGGTGCTGCTAGCATTGCAGGGAGGACTTCCCTGATGGCATCTTTGAGGATAACCCCCATCCGAGGTGACTTCATAAGGCCGAGGAACCTCTCGAAGAACCCCTCTTCACTGGCCGAAGAGGTGGCAGGGGGTGCTGACGGGGTAGCTGGGAGCTGCTGGAGCCGCTGCGCACCCTGCCCATATGGACGCAGTGGAAAGATGCCCTGCGCAAAAGAGGGATAGGCTGTAGGCCATGTACCTGGTTGAGGCCAGTCCCACCTTGACACTCGTTCTTCGCCAAATTCCTGGAATGTGTCGGACGGGTGCCTCCGTCTGGCGCGGCTGACATTGTCGAGCTGCCTGCCACGTGCTTGCGACATGTTGCTCGGTCCGCTGGGCCCAGCCCCCTCCCAGACTCTTGCGTGTGGATCACAAGGCCTACCCTGCTCCTCGGGCCTAGGCTCGGTAGGTGTGACACCCTCGACTCGGGGGTCAGTAGGGCTGCCTTTCAGATGACATTTCCCCCCCGCAATTCTGCTCCTTCCCCCTTCCTGTGCACTTGCGCGATCTGAATGACACCTGGCCTAATAGGATCGCTGTCCGTCTTCCCTCTGTTCCCCCTCCCTTGCCTTGTAGCGCCTTGAAACACTTTTATATAGGCACGTTATAAATGCCATATCAGATCAAGAACCTTCCAGTCCCTCAATAATACCACTGGGAGGATCCAAAGATCACTCAGCCTGAGTGCCGGTAGCTGTAGCAGACTCGGTGCACGTGCTGGTATAAAGACCTGACCGGTCCATCTCGCAGGGGAGAGTTCCTGGGAAGGAGTCTGCTTTGCGGGGTGTGATGGAGAATATCAGCTCGATGTTTCACAAAGTTCTTGAGTTCCTCTAGAGGCGACTTCTGGAAGAGCTCCCTCCACCTGGCTAGTCTGTTCTTCAGCGCTTTCGAGGATAGCGAGCCACACGCTGTACAAGCTTGCCAACTGTGGTCTGGGCCAAGGCAACGTAGGCAGAGGGTGTGGGGGTCTGAAGTTGGGAAGAGCCTGTTGCAGGATGGACACCTGCAGCACCATGTGGAAGTCGACATGCGCCGGGGAGGAGTATAACGACTGAGGTCTGAGTGCCGGAATGATAAAAAGACAAAAAAAGACAATTACATGGCCGCGTGGAATTGCATGGCCAAAGCCAAACCCAGGAGCGCTGGTGAATTCGGCCCGTTCCAGTCTATGCGGAAAAGGGGTCTGAGGTGTGGCGCCGGAGGCCGGAGTCAGGACAGCACCCCCGCGCGCCTCTACGTTTAAAGGGGAAGAAGGTTTTTTCTAGTGAAAAAGGTTCCGTCTCCTGTCGCTTGGAAGGCACGCTCAGTGTTAGGGAGAATTCTCATTCAATGGCTAACTTCCCTTACCTAGTGAGCCCCTCAGCAGCTTTGCTGGATTCCTGGCGTTAACTTTTTCCCACTTGGTAAGAGTGTGAGCTTTTCCCCCAATTTTACCTGTGTTTTGCCATGTGTATCTCATCTGTTTTTGTGATTGTGGACTCTGGAGCACACCACTTCAGTAGCCCCACTCTTGTGTGTTACAAAGTACCTTACGTGCAGTGACACAAGGTTGTCTTTGAGACTTCCCACCGACTCCATTTCTGGGGCTGACTACTGTCCCCCAGAAAAGGGTAAAGTTGCCATTAACTTTACATAGTCAAAATAACCACGCATCCAGTACTCCCCATCTTACATGGAGTATTGGAAAGGGTTAACCCTTGGCCATTTTAATCTGTCCCTCCTGGAGCATTGTTTTGCTCTTTTAACATTTAGACTTGGCTGATGGCAGTGGTATCTACCCTAACTTTTCTACCGCAATTATACTATCTAAACGTGGTATTTATTTATTCACATTTGTAGAGCGCACAGCAGCCTGTAAGCAACGTGGCGCTTGTTACATGCAGGATTAGCTTAGTTACATAACATCGTGAACATTTTTGCAATTTGTTACATTAGCTGTTGCTTAGTTACATATCCATGGTCAGGGTTAGAGCTAGTTACAGTGGCGCTAGTTACAGTGGATGGTGGTGAGTTAGTTAGAAAGAGGTTTTCAGATTCTTCCGAAAGGTGAGTAGCGAGGTTTCAGCTCGAAGGGAAGAGGGGAGGGCGTTTCATAGCTTGGGGGCTAGATAGGGGAAACCTATCCCTCCAGCCTTTGCTTTGTTGATGCGGGGAATGGTGAGTTGGTTAGCATAGAGGGATCTGATGGATCTATCTGATGTGGCTTTCGTGAGTTTCAGCGAGGTAGGCTGGGGTTGTGGTGAGAATTTTAAATGTAATGCGGTCCTTGACTGGGAGCCAGTGTGCTGCTTGCCTTGCTTGAGTGATGTGGTCTCTTCTTGGGATACCTACGGCTGCCCTGAGTGCATTGTTTTGTGTGGTCTGTAGCTTGTTCAAGTTATTTACGGACGTGCCTGCAAGGAGTGAGTTGCAATAGTCTAACTTCGCGAATATAGTGGCTCTGGCGATGGATAGGCAGTTTGGCTTGATTAGGAAGGGTTTGAAGGCGTTTAAGAGTTTGATGCTTAGGGCGGAGGCTGAGGCTATGGAGTTGACTTGCTTATTCATAGAGAGCGTGGCGTCGAGGTGGACACTGAGTCTCTTCTGCCAAGAAGCCCTCCTCTGGGCGCCTGGGTGTCTAGGTGGGCTGAATGTGAGGGAGGGGTGTAGTCACTCCCTGCACAGGGTAGCCTAGGAAACCCAAGTCGCACTTTGCCATGATTGGCTGAGGTGGTTGTCCGGGCTGGACAACCCCCCTGCTGCGTGATTGACAGCCAGGCTGTGTGAATGGGGGACTTTCGCATAAAAGGCAGGACTCTTGGGCTGGAAGTCAGGGTCACCACTGGAACTACAAGGAACCTAAGAGAAGACGGCTGCTGCAACTAACCCGTCCCGGTGAAGCTCTGCTGCAGTTCTGAGCTATCTACCCTTCGACGACCAGAGAAGGTCCAGTCCAGAGTCTTCTTCCCACGAGCCTGGTGGGGTCAACTAGCTCATCTTCCACAGCCAGAGGATCCTCTTCGAAATCGCTGCACACTGCTGTAGTGGTCCGGATAGCCATCTGAAGAGCCTCTCCTGTTTTTAAAGGAGCACACCTTTTTATTCACTGTTGCTGCTGCTAGCTTCACCCCTGAGTGGCACGGACCCCTCCAGACGTCGTCCTCGTCTCCACGACCGAAGCACCAGGAACCGTGGGTCTGCAGGAAACTACCAGGAACAACTGCCGTGGTACCAGCTTCTTCCTTGAATAAGGTACTGTGTTCTGCTTTGAGGAACTAGGGTGAATCCCTTTTCTCCTCCTCCAAGGCTTGCCCTGGTCTTCCTTCCCTCTAAATAACTTTTGCTTCCTCTGTTGATAATAGCCAAGTACTTCTGGCAATGTTGAATCTTGAACTGTCGGACTGTGTGATCCTCGACAACAGGAACCCGGTTCCACTTGACACTGGCCCCGGCCTATTGACTTTTGTATTTCTGGCAGCAAGTGTTCTCGGATTCTGTCTGCCTTGACAAATGTATTGCCTATGATTTTTGCCCCCAACTCTCTCTGGTTAGCCCAGGTGCTAAGTGTGTTTTTGCCCCGGTAACATTTCTTACTGCAGATACGCATTTCGTTAATACGACTGAGCTGTCAAAAAGTGATCGCATATGTATTCCTGGTAACGTCTTTTGTTTCACAACACCGGTCCGCCAAAAACATAAGGTACTTTGAGTTATTCTGTGGCAAGAGAATTGGTTTGTAGTGTATTTTACGTGTGGTTTTCAATTTATAGAAGTGTTGCGTTTTACAGATGGTTTAAAAATAAATGTACTTATGTATTTTTACCTGAAACCTTGAGTAAGTGTTTGCTTGAGTCACAGTAATTGTGGTTCCTTTGTGTAATCTCTGCTCCCGCTCACATACTCTTGAGATAAGCCTGGCTGCTTCGGTACTGCTACCACTTTAACATAGTAGTACAGGCTTGTACCAAAGGTGAACTTGCATTACCACTTGTAGTCTTAATTGTGTGTAGTGGTCCCTAAGGGCACTGTACAGGATTCTGCCTAACTCCCATGCAGTATGGAGGAAAGGGGACAGGACGTAAGAGTAATTGAAGGTATTGGCGGACGGCCGCTCACTCTTTCAGCGCCTGGCGGAGGTGTAGGACTGGCTGGACTCGGAATAAGGTGACAGGCCTGCCTCTGGGAGGGGGCAGTATGGCACCTCACGATCAAGGAGGGTGTCCATGCCCAACTCTCAGGCGCACGATCAGACAGCCAGGCAGCGGTCAGTTTGCCAACCAGTGACTGCGAGTGATACAGCCAGAGAGCCAACTGGAAATGGAAGCCTTGGACAGTGCCTTCCCATGGTTCACAGGACCAAAGTTCACAAAAAGGTTTGCTGGAAACTCTGCGGGCCACATAAAACTTCAGTGCTCCAGCCACATCCAGCAAGTGCAAAGTCCTTTCAGCCTGCGACAAAGTTGTCAGAAAAAACACAGGTAACACCAAGGGCTCGTTGAGATGAAATTTCGACTGAACCTTTGGCATAAAGATGGGCGAGTCCGCAGCACCACCCTCGTCCCGTGAAAAGTGAAGTAAGGCTGCTTGCATGACAGGGCCTGGATCTTGCCTACTAGTCTTGCAGAGGTGATGACCACGATGAACGCGGTCTTACACAACAGAAACTTGAACAGGGCTCAATGCATAGGTTCTAATGGAGATCCCATGAGCATAGTTCGCACCACATGGAGTTCCCACGCCGGGGCCGGAGCCTTCACCGGCGGGAACGAGCAAAAAAAGTCCCTTGATAAACTCCTTAACTAGACGGTGCGACCACAGTGAAGACCGTCCCAGAGATCTGATGTAGCAGGAGATAGCTGCCAGATGTACCTTGGAGGCATGAGCCAGCCCCGATTTAGCCAATGACAGTAAATACGGAAGTACTTGAGGGGCCATGACCCTCAGAGGGTTCATCTTCTGCAAACAGCACCAAGTTGCAAAGCGCTCCCATTTGTGTCTGTAGCACTGGCCTTGGCGAGTATCTCCTTGCGGTCCACCGGAAGATCATAGTCAGCGAACTCTAATGCTGCAGGAGCCAGGCCTTCAGGTTCAGAGACCCCGGGTCGTGGTGCAGGATTGCGCCTCCTTCACAGGCGAGAAGATATGCGACCACCGGCAGCTTGACTGGAAGGGACGCCGACATGCTGAGAAGGTCCGGGTACCAGATCTGCTTCGGCCACGCTGGCGCAACAAGGATCATCCTGCACCGGTACCGTCTCAGTTGATGACTCGAAGAAGTAACGGCAACGGTGGTACGCATACAGAAACAGGCCTTCCCAAGGGAATGAGAATGCGTCCCCCATGCACCCCAGCTGGGGGAATCTGTTGGCGAAACTCTGACACTTGGTGTTCGTCGCCGTCGCAAACAGATCGATCTGTGGATGCCCGATTTGAGGAAAAGTTTGTCCACTTGGTCCTGCCGAAGTTCCCACTCGTGGCAAGAGCGCAGCTCCCTGCTGAGAGAGTTGGTGACGAAGTTCTTTACTCCTGCCAGAACATCCGCTGGGCGACGGCCCAGTGTCATAAATCCTGTGCCTCTTTGGAGAGCGCTGGGGATCTGATGCACCCCTGTTTCCGGACGTAAAAAAAAACATTGTGGTGGTATTGTCTGTGAAGACCCTTATCACTTTGCCCTTGAGGGACAGGCGAAACGACTTTAGGGACCAAAACACTGCCCGTAGTTTCAAAACGTTGATGTGTAGCGTCTTCTACTGCGGCAGCCACAGGCCTCTGGCATGAACTCATACGGTGTAGGCTCCCCATCCTTCCAGAGAAGCGTCTGTCGTGACCGTCTCCTACTATGGGGGGCTCTGTGTCTCTGGCTATATTGGAGCACACGCCCCACCATTTTATCGCTCGATGGAACTCCTCGTCGAGCGCGATCCTGTCCTGAAAGCCTCTGGACACCTGGACCCGACAGGCGTCGAGGAACTCTTGTAGAGGGCGCATCCGCAACCTACAGAGCTGAATCAGGTATATGTATGACGACATCATGCCGAATAGAGACTTAACAGTCTTTACCGTGGTGACCCTCAGTGCTAACAGCTGTTGCACTTTGCCTTCGATGACTGATATCCTCTACGCCGACGGTGACGCCAGGCAGGACACTGTGGCGAGCCTGGCTCCCAGAAACAGTGCACCCTGCAATGGAGTCAAACAGGACTTTGCATAATTCACAGAGAACCCCCCCGTTCCATCAGCAGGCGGACAGTCTTCGCTGGGTGGTCGACGGTGATGTCCCTTGAACTGGCCCGGATGAACTAGTCGTAAGGGTATACGTGGATCCCTTGCAGTCAGAGATGGGCAGCTGTTCAGCAGAATCCAGTGCAGTTCACTTAGGGAGCACTACACCAGATTAGGACTACAGGTGAGAGCAATAAATCCCCTTTGGTATCAGTCTGTACCACAAAGATTTAGTTGGTAGCTGTGGCTGAGCAGTCAGACTTATCTCAAGAGGGAGATGAGCAGTATTCAGGGTTTACACAATAGGTCTACTGTACCATGGTACAAGGAAACACTGACCAAAGCTTGGTATTAAAAAGTAGTTATATATTTATTTTATACACTTCTAATAAAACACAGGTATCACAGTCATCAAGCAAGTTAAATTAAGTCAAAGGAAAAATATACACACTTCCAAGTTGAATTGTAGACCAAGTGAACCAGAGTGAAAACTGAGCAAAACGGCACAGTGAAAAATACACACAAGGGATCCTCTAACAATTCCTCACAAGGGAGGGAAAACACAAGTTATTTAGAAATAGTTTCTCATACACCCTAGCAACACTTCCCATCAGTTTGTGAACCAGTTCAGCAAGACAGTGCATCAGTATAGGCAATACTTAAAATGAAAACTGAGCAAAATGGCATTTCACAATGTTTAAGCATGGGAAGGAAAGGGTAGTTAAAATAAATAGGTGCACCAACACAGTTCTCAGTGAGAGTCAATCTAAAGAAAGCAGATCTAACAAATGTGACCAGAGTCAGTAGGCCTGTGCCAGAGTCAGTGGTACACGGCAAAGGCCCAGGAGCAAAATGTTCTTGTAGCTGCAGTCAAGTCTTTGGTTAACAAATTTGAAAAGGTGGTTGCAGAAGTTGAAAAGACAATGTTAAGAAAGGGGGGGGGGGCGGCCAACCCAACAGGTAGGTAAAGGATTTAAAACACCTTTAGCACTACGAATAAAGGGCGGCCTGGCGGAACAACGCATCTTAAAATGAAGACGTGGCTCCTGCGGTGGCGGTTGCTCCTGGTAGTTCCTGCAGTTCGAGTGATCCAATAGAGGAAGAGAGGCTCTCGTTGTGGAGGAAGGTTCGAGTTACTGCACTACCCAGGGATGAAACCAGCTGCGGTGCTGACTGACTAATAAAAGGTACGCTTCTTTAAATCGCGGTCCGGGTGGACTGGTGCCTGGCTATCAGGCCTCCGAGGCAGGTCTGGGAAGGCGATTGGCAAACTGGTTGGCCCCACCAGCTCAAGGGAAGAAGGCTCTTGCAGGTGAAGGTCTTCTCTCATCGTGTGGAGAAAAGTGGTGAGACGCTACAGCAGGGCTTCACCGGTGGTTCAGTCGTTGCAGATGTCTTTGGCTTCTCTCCTCTTCGGCTTCTTAGTTCTAGTGGCGACGTCTTGCCCTTCCAGTCCTCAGGAACCTGCTTTTATGCAAAAATATCTCCATTCATACAGCCTAGCCGTCACTCACACAGTGGAGTGGTCATCTTGGCGGGAGACCCTCCAGCCTATTGGGATAGAGTGAGACATGGGTTGCTGAGGCAACCCTGTCCAGGGGTCATACTCCCCTTCCCACACAATGGACCCACCCCAGACTCAGTGGCGCCGAAAGGAGGGCTTCTCAGTAGAAGCCCGCCAAAAGGACGAACAAAGGATCCCCCGTCCTGGGTTAGGAGTTTAGAGAAAGACACGAGAAAGAAGTTATATTAAAGTTCTGGCAAATAAAACCTACCGGAGCAAAGTTATTAAAATGCACCGGTGGTATGTTAGAGGCTGTCAGAAAATGTGGTAGCCTCGAACAATGAGAAAATCCAATAGGGAAATATTTGCAGTTGAATATTTATGGTAGTAACCACTGCCACCAGCCAGAAACTTGAGAGAGAGGGACTGTAGGGTACCCTCTGTAAAATGAACATAGGAGAAAAACTATTAACCCCTTCCAGTACCTCCATAGTAAGATGGGTTGAACTGGTTTAGTTCATAAGATTTGACTAATAAAGTCAATGGGGACAGTAGTCAGTCCCAGGGTATGGAGTCTATGTTTGGGGGTCGCAACGACACCACTGTGCCACTGCACTGAGGGTGCTGTGTAACACATGTGAATGAAGATGGTTCCTATGGGGTTGAGAAAGATCCCATAGGCATTAAACACAAAAATAGCCTAGAACACACAACAAAAATGCCCAAGAGTGGGAAAGAGAGTCTCACTCTTAGCAGGTAAAAAGAAACAAACCCTTCAAATCCAGCAAAGCTGCTGGGGGACTCTATAGGTAATGGAAATTAGCCACCAAATGAGAATTCTCCCTAACAGCAGCCACCAGAGCCAGGCACTTAGTGAAGACTTTGGGCGCTGTCTTCAGTCCGAAAGGAAGAGCTTTGAACTGATAATGCTTCCAATGAATGAAGAAGCGCAGAAACTTGCAGTGTCCTTTGTGCATGGGGACTTGGAAGTACACGTCCTCTAGGTCCAACTAAGACAGAAAGTCTCCCTCCAGCTGCCCGAGCACGTGCTGCAGCGTGACCATCCTGAACTTCTGGAACTTTATGTACTTGTGGAGTCATCGCAGGTTGAGAATGGGCCTCCAGCCCCCGGTCTTCTTTCTTACGAGAAAGTACCTTGAGTAAACTCTGTAGCCCCGGAGTTGCCGTGGAACCAGCTCTATCGACCCATTTCCTTAACATGTCCCAAACTTCCAGTAGCAGCTGAGGGATGTGTTGTTCCTGTCAGGCCACCAGTGGTATTCGAGGACACTTTCGCTGAAACTCTAAGGTGTGTCTGTGGGCGAGAGCGTCCAGCACCAATCGGTCGGTGGAGATGTTCTCCCACATGCTGACTAAGTTCGCCAGCCGGCCTCCCACCCTGGTGCAGCGGTGGGGGCCAGACATCTTGGCAGGTTCAGTCCTGCTTGGCAGTTGGCACAAGGCCCTGGGAGCCTTGACGACGACGGCCACCTCTGAAGGCCTTGGAGCAACCCCTGTTGGCTTCCTGGGCCGAGGAGTGGGAGGGGTTGGTGGTAAGAGGATGAGCCCCTGCCGAAACCCTTCAGCGACCTGCTAGACTTTCCTTCTGAGGAACTAAAGGACGGCCTGTGTTGTTGCAGGTTGCCCTGGCGGGATTCATCGACTGTCTTCCCCAACAGGTTGTCTCCGTCGAACGGCATGTCCAGGACCCTCGTCTGGACCTCCTGCCTGAAGTTGGTGGCCTTGAGCTATCCACGACGGTGAAGGCAACCCGTGTTGCCCATCTGGCGGAAACCCATGTCCGCAATGTCCAGTGCCACCGTGATGGCATGGTCTGACACCACCACTTCATGGAGGATCTCCAAAGCCTTGACCGGATTGTCATCGGGGAGGAAATCCAGGATCGGGGCCATCTTGTACCAAAGCTCCCGGTCGTGTCTGGCCATGATGGCCAAGGCGTTGGCCACTTTCACCTTCGTCGCCGTCGAGTACATTACGTTTCTACCCCATGGAATCCAATTTCTTCCCCTCGTTGTTCGGGGGTACAGACGAAGACTATGAACTTGACTACTACTTCCTGGCAGCCGCCGAGACTACGGAGTCCGGTGACGGTTGAGACTGCAGGCACTTAGGCGTGGACTCTGGCACCTGTTACTTCTTCTCAAGCCGGTCTCTCTTTGCTGGGGCTGAAGCAGGGTTCTTCAGCAATGTCAGCCCTTCATCCCAGACGTCGTCCAGGAGCGGTACCGACAGGATAGTCTTCCTCTTCGCCTCCCGGCGATGGTACAGGAAGCCCTCCTTGTCCGGGGTGAGCTGGTAAAGCTCTGACGTTCGGGCAATCATGGAATGAAAAGATCCCACTTTGTCCAGTTGAGAGGCACGCGGTCCCAGAGATGCAGGGTCTCCCAGCCCTGCGTCATCGTCCGTATCCGTCATCGCCGTGTCTGTCCCCACACCCCTTGGGTGGGGAGGGGGGCTGCAATGGAGGCGTATGGAGTCTCCTCTTCTTCGCCGGTGGCTGCCCTGGTGCCGCTGGAGCTGGTGGGGCTGTCGGCAATCTCCTCTGAATCTCCGACACCAGCGTGTGGAGTGTCGAGAGGATATCCTGCAACAAATCTCTAGGGGGCACCTGGGGAACAGGGTCACTGGGCCCAACTGCCATGTCATCATTCCAGTCTATGGTAATCTATGTCATCGTCGGAGAGCATCCCCTCGACGTTCCCACCGTCATCACACCGTGGATGGTGTGGATGGAAAGCATCTCCTCCTCGTCAGACGAAATGTCTGTGCCCTGGAGTTCTTCTCCCACCCACCCCTTTCTTCAGGTCCTGAGGGGTCGGTCTCGGGCTGAGGTCCGGCACCCTCTCCTCCAGGGTCTTTTCTACCGGCTTGAATGAAGACTCTCCTGGGTGGGAGACACTCTGGCTGCCGCCGAGGCATTAACCCATTGACCTGGACGGGGTCAGCCCCTTTTACCTTCGAAGGGAAGGCCACCATCATCTCGATCGAGGATGATTTAGCCTGCACCACCTGGGCCTTCACAGGCAGGTCGGCCATCTTGGCCTTTTCCTTCAGGGGCAGCTCGGACACTTTGTCCTGCTTGTCTTCTCCTTCATGGGTGATTCGGACACCTTACCCTGTTTGGCCTTATCCAGTGTTTCCTGCAGCTTCACTGGGGTAGCCAACTTACTCTTGGTTGGGAGAAAGAGGAAGGAGTAGCAGGAGTAGGGAGGAAGTTAATGAGGGACGGTCAAAGAGAAGGAGGTTAGGCTGAGAACCATGAACCAAGATAGTGCCAGTGTGATGGACATTAATAATACACCTAGGTGATGTGAAGCCCGCCAAGAGGACTCCCATTTGGTGCCACCATTAATGGGTGAGGATGTAAGAAGAGAGAAGATATGACATGAGGACTCCATAGACCTGGAGAGGGGACATAGAAGAACAAGTTAGTTACCCCAGGTAACATTCTTTCGACTGGACGTTCCCCCCACGTATTCCTCATATTTGATATTTGCTATCCAGCTTCAGCATTTCTTTTTTCAGCAGAGGGCGCTGTGCGTCGATGGCACAGACTAGATGTCCCTTGAGGCCCCCTGTCTCGAAGATGATGTCATCAAAGGCATATATAGCACCTGCAGTGCCCGTTGGCTTCAGTTCTGTTTTTTCCCTTACAGTAGAAACGCCCACATAACCACGGGAATGACCGTACTCAGCCCTGAAGGAACGAAAACTGTAACAGCATGGGAAATTCTACTGTGGGGTAGGTTGGGAGAGCGATGAGGAATACATGGGAGGAACATAGTCGAAAGAACGCTAGCAGCGGTAAGTAACTGGTTCTTTGAATGGATTGTGTCCTCCCACGTATTCCTCATCTTTGATAGATTCCCAAAGCAGTGTTTGATGTGGTGGAGAGAGTAGAATTTGATTTAAATGGTTTTCATGAACCGAGTACGGGACTGCTTTTCCAAAGCTACCCTCCTGACCGAGGGAAGATTCCAGGCAGTAATGTTTTGTGAACTTTTGGAAAGTAGACCACGTTGCCGCTTCAGAAATACTTATCGGTACACCCCTTTGCAGGGCAGAAGAGGTAGCCATGCCCCTGGTGGAATGGGCCCTTAAACCGTCAGGAGGATCCATCCCTGCCAGCCTGTAACATCCTGAAATGGCCAGAATGATCCATCTGGATAAGGTCTGTTTAGTAACAGCCAGACCCAGTTTGTGGCCCTGTATAGCCAATGAAAAGTTGATCATCAATACAGATTTTTTTACAGTGTACATATATAAAAGCTTAAAGGTTACGAGGGTCCAACCTATACAACCTCTCCTCCTCCTTGCTAGGTTGAGGTAGGGTGTGGATAGAAAGAAGGCAAAACAATTGTTTGTCCTATGTGGAAATCAGAAATGATTTTGGGTGAATAAACTGCATTACACCCCTGTAAAAGACACTAAATTCACAGAAAACCATGCAAGCAGTTGCCAGAAGTGTGGGTGTGAATGTGCCGACTCATTTCATATGTACTGGGAGTGCCCACACATCTAAGAGTTCTGGTGGAAAGTGGCTGAAATACTGCAAAAGGTAACACTGTTACCAGCGGACCTCACACTCCAGAAATACTTGTTTGAGGATATTGGTAACATGTCAGAGGTAACCAGAAGACTGTTTAATTTATCGTGCGAAGTGGCGAAGAAGCGTATACTTCAGAACTGGAAAAGCCTGCACACACCAAGTGTAAATCATTATTTCAAGGAATTGACATACGTTAATGAGTGTGAGGAGCAATTCGTAATGACACTCCCAAGGGTGAGAAAACCCAAAGATATTTGGGCCCTGTTCAGAGTATACCTGTGTGAGTTGGCATCTGCTGAAAACAGTCCTGTGAGGGCTGGAAATGCACTGGAACTGAAAGTGTTTAAATAGTGTATAAGATTTTGAGTTGCATTTAAGACATGATTGAATATGTTATGATGTGTTGTTGCAGTGAAGTGTACCGCAATTAATGAATAAAGTTAATTTAAAAAAAAAAAATATTTTGGGTAAAAATGAAGGTTTGACCCTTAGAATAACACTATCCTTATGAAATATAGTAAAGGGTGGCTTGGTCGAAAGTGCCCGCAACTCGCTCACTCTACGGGCTGATGTTAGAGCTACCAATAGAATGGTTTCAAAGATGAACAACCTTAAAGGACATGAATGTAAAGGTTCGAAAGGTGCACACAGAAATTTAAGAACCAAATAAAGATCCCAAACTGGACCCTGGGACGGAGGTGGAGGGGGGTCACTTGGGTGAGCCCCTTTAGAAATTGTGTCACCAGTGGAATTTAAAAGTATGAACATTCCTCTGATGAGCGCTTAAAGATGGACAGCACCACCAAATATCCCTTAGCCAATCTGGGGCTCCAGATTGGTACAACTAAAGATAGCCCAAAGGATAAAACATCCTGTGTTTTACATAGAAAAGGATCTATATTATTTTGTCTGCCCAGTTGCAGAATTTATTCCAACGGCACACAGACTTTGTTGCTGGCCTTCTGGCCAAAAGCAAAATCTCCATTCCATCATCCGGGAGGTCCCAATACTTGTATCTCACCCTTTCAGAAACCAACCGTGAAGGTTGAGACTTTTGACCTCTGGATGGAGAAACCGACCCTCCTCTCGCGAGAGAAGGTCCTCTGTCTTTGTGGAAGACGTACTGGAGGACAGATGGACATGTCCAGATGGTCCGGGTACCATGTCCTCCTGGCCCAATACAGGGAAGTTAGGATCATGCGTTTCCCAAACTTCTCAACCTCCTTATCACAAGGAATGATGAGCCTGGAGGAAACTCATACAGGAGTGGAAATTCCCAGTCCAGCACAAACGTGTCTCCTAGCGCTCCTCTTGGGGGAAATTCCCTGGAGCAATACAGTCCGCACCTCTGATTAACATCGGTCGCAAACAGATCCACTTGAGGGGTTCCCCAAAAGGTGATCTCTTGAAGGACTTCCTGAGCTACTTCCCACTCATGGGAGACTGCTCTGCCTGCTCAGAGCATCCACTGTCGCGTTCTCGCCGGCTAGGTGAACTGCCAATAGGGAGATTCCTTCTTGAATTGCCCAGTACCACAGCTGCATTGCCTCTCTGCACAGTGGCAGTGACCCTACATCACCTCTCTTGTTGAGGCAGTACATGGCCACTGTGTTGTCTGTCATTATCAGGACATTATTTCCCTGTACATTATCGCTAGCAATCCCAGATGGCTACACCATTCTGAGACAAGAGAGAAACATGTGAGGCGGAGGCATTCCCATCATTGCCAAAATCAGCCTAAACGTGAGAACTACCGCCACTCCAGACTCGAAATCCTGTGAAGTGTGCGCAATAGAGCTCCCATTGCACAACTCCCAGACCCTTACTATCTACCTTATCTATAGGCCCCCAGGCCCGGTGGGTACATTTGAAAAAGACATTGTCTATTATCCACCAATCTCAAGACCTCGACACAACTACTCATTCTTGGAGACTTTAATCTAGGTTATAATGATCCATTAGACAAAAATGCAGCCAAGGTGGCCAACACCCTCACCGAATTAGGACTAACTAAAAAAATTGCAGAACCCACCCATAATAGAGGGAGACACTCGACTGGTTAGCGGACTATAACTGCTCTATCTCCATTACCTCCATATCCCCACAACCATGGATGGACCATTATCTAATAACCTATGACCTATCTACCACTAGGCTACTCCCTCCTGTAGCCAATATGGCAACTTCATGCCCTACCAGGAATAAAGAAAGTATCACCATGGTTAAAGAAATTCCCACCATTCTACCCACCCTAAATCAACTCGAACATCTAGACCCAGAGACATTCGTTGAGTTTAATAAAATGATACGAACCACCCTCGACAAAATCACCCCTCTAAAGGTGAGACCAAGCAAACCCAAAGCCCACCTGAATAAATGGTTCACCCCCCCACTGAAAGATCTTCGTCAACTTAAAAGAAGCTGCGAATCCACCTGGAGACTCACCCCTTCAGAAGACCACAAAAACAAACTAATAGAAATATCTTCACAATACAAAAAAGAAATCGTCCTGGCCAAACGCAACTCTTTTAATAAACGTATCTCTTCAGCCAACTCTAGTATGAGGGAGCTGTTTGCTATCTCAAAGAAACTAGAGTCGCTGACTCCCAGACTAGATACATGCATAAAAGATAAAGCCAGGTGCACAGAGATACAACACACTCTGGCCAACAAAGTTACCATGCTCCAAAATAAAATAATGGCTAAGAAAACAACACTCAATCAGCCGACTATATCTAACTCCAACCCACCCCTTATGATGCAAAATACTACTACCCAATTTAGATTCTCAAAAACATCTATCCGGGAGGTGGAGAAAGTCATCCTTTCTCTTAAGCCATCCAACTGCCAAGGCGACCTGTGCCCTGCACAACTTATAAAAGATGCCGCCAGAGAACGTTCCCCCTTTATAGCTAAACGTATAAATGCATCATTCACCTCAGGCACCGTACCGTCCAACCTGAAACAATCATGGGTACTGCCATTGCTAAAAAAAACAATCCCTAACCCCCTCATTCCCACTAACTACCGACCAATCACGACTGTTAGGCAGAATCCTGTGCAGTTCCCTTGGGGACCACTGCAAAAAGATTAAGACTACAGGAGTAAGCAGTAAACCCAATTGGTAGCAGTCTGTACCACCCATATTTACCTGGTAGCTGTGGCTGAGCAGTCAGACTTCTCTCAAGAAGAGTAAGGCAGTATATAGAGTATACACAATAGGGCTAAAACACAGTGGAACAAGCAAACACTGACCAGAGCTTTGTATCCAAAGTATATAATTATTTATTTAACACACACTTTAAAAAACACACTACCACTCTAAATCAAGAGCAGGTTCAAACACAGTCAGATAAAGTATAAACACCTCCCTTGATAACTATTAGATAAGTCAGAGTTAAAACACCGCTATTTGTTAAAACAGATGTGAGCGCGTAACCTAGATGGTACTCCAATAGTTAGGTTAAAGGGAGAGAAAAAGGCAGAGCATAAAAATAAAACAGTTCCCAACACTTCTGTAATTCCAAAGCAAGTCAGTGAAGGCAGTATACACTGTAGAGCCAAAGTTCATAGACCAGGCCCACTTCAAATGGAGCAAAGCGTAATGTGCCCAGGATCACACGGTTAAAAATGCACTAAAAGTCTTTGCAGAGCGTTCAAGAGGTTGGGGTGGTTCAAGAAGTAAGGTTAGAAGGTCTGGAGCCAACCCAGTTGGAAATCCAAGGATTTAAGGGTCACCTTTAGCAATCCGAAGAAAGGGAGGCCAGGTGGAACACAGTACCTTAAAGAGAGAGGAAGCTCCAGCGGCGGCAGTTGGTCCTGGCAGTGGATGCAAGTCGTGGATTCGACCAGGGGAAGAGAAGATCCCGTCGAGGAGGAACCTTGTAGTCGTTGCACTGCCCAGGGAAGAGACCAGCCGCGGAGTTCGTCGGTAAAAGGTGCGTTCCTTTTATTCGCAGTCAAAGTGGTGAAGCTTGGCTATCCGGTCGCCGGGGTGCTTGGCACGGGCGAGTCGACCAAGAGACGTCTATGGAAGGCAAAAGGGGCGAACTGGTTGATCCCCACCAGCTCAGAGGGAGAAGACTCTTCCAGCAGAAGATCTCCTATTGTCGTCGGAAAAGTGGTGAGGTCGTTGCAGCAGGGCTCCACCAGTGGTGTCGTCATTGCACATGGCTCAGCTTCTTCCCTCTTCGGATTTCTTAGGTCCTGTGGCGACTTCTGAAGTTCCAGACCCAAAAGCCCTGCTTTTATGCATAAAAACCGTCAATCAACAGCCTAGCTGTCACTCAAACATGCTAAGTGGTGAGCCAGGCGGCTCACCACTGGGTCAATCAGAATAGAGTGCGACTTGAGTTGCTAAGGCAACGCAGTCCAGGGTGCCAATTCCCCTCCCCAGACATCCTGTGGAACCCAGACAGAGTGGCACCATTTGGAGGGCTTCTGTGGAGAAGCCCGCCAAAAAGTGGAACAAAGGGCTCGACTTTGGTCAGAGTTACAGAGACAGACACGAACGCCATTTTAGAAAAGAGTTCTGGCAAAAAGACCCAACCGTGAATTTAATATTAAATAAATAAACCAGCGGTATCTTTAACATTGCACCAAAAAGTGGTGCGTTTAAAATCAATGGGAAAATCCCATAGGAAATATTCCGGGGGAATATTTTGCGTGGTAACCACTGCCACCAGCCAGAAACTCGACAAGGGGGGACTGGATAGTGCCCCCTTGAAAACAGACCCATGGGCAATATAATTAACCCCTTCCAGTACTTCCACAATATGATGGTTTGTACTGGTTCTGTTCACAATTTAGGACTAGTAAAGTCAATGGTGACTTTACATGCCCTAGGAGACAGTAGTCAGTCCCAGGTAATGGAGTCTATGTTTAGGGGTCACTATGACACCCCTGTGTTACTGCACTGAGGGTGCTGTGTAACATATACACAAAACACATATACCCTATGGAGTAAAAGACCCCATAGCCCAAAATCACACAAATAGTCAGAGACATACCTCAAATCATGCCTAAGAGTGGGAGTAAAAGAGTCACACTCTTAGCAGGAGAAAAAAACAAACCCCAAAAATCCAGCAAAGCTGCTGGGGGACTCACTAGGTTTGGGAAATTAGCCTTATAAGAGAATTCTCCCTAACAAAGACAGTCCCCTTCCTGCTAAAAATCCTGGATAAGATTGCATACATCAAAATCCAAAGATTCCTAGAAAACCACAAACTCCTAGGTGCAAGGCAGTCTGGCTTCCGCCCACAACGTGGGACCGAGACTGCTCTCATCGATTTAAAAGCTCAAATTGATGAGTTAAGAGACAAAGGTCAAACAGCTCTCCTCTTATTCTTAGATCTCTCGGCAGCATTCGACCTTGTAGATCACAAAGTCCTCTGTAACCACCTTAATTCCGCTGCACACTTTTCCAAAGAAGCCATAAAATGGGTGGAATCTTTCCTTAGTGAAAGGACCATGAGGGCGGTCTCCCCCTCAAACGTAGCAGATCCCATCCCCATCTCATGCAGCATCCCTCAGGGCTCCTGTGTCTCTCCAACATTATACAACATATTCACTAAGCCCCTTTTTGATGACCTGGACCTTCTTGGTATCACCTACACTAATTACGCAGATGATACCCAGATTCGCCTCCCGCTTTGTGGGAATTACAACAAGGATTTGGCCTTGGTGAATAGGGTGATTTCATCATCCAGGCATGGATGGCCACTCACGGTCTATGCCTGAATGATGACAAAACTGAGCTAATCATCCAGGGTACACATTCCAGTCTCAAAAAACTAGGCCAGACCTACTCTGCCTTTATTACGGTAGCCAAGGAAGCGAAAACGATGGGATTCCTTCTAGATGCCACTCTTTCCTTCAACAAACAGGTGAACTCATTGGCCTCAGCCACAGCTTACACATGTAAGCTCCTCAGAGCAGGTAAACACTTTATCTCTAATGACAACTGCAAGATTCTAGCTAGAGGCCTCGTTCTATCTAGACTCGACTACTTCAATAGCTTGTATATTGGAGCCAACAAACACATCCTACACAGATTACAAATTCTACAAAATGCCTTGAGAGCAGCCCTTGGTATCCCTAGACGATCACACATTACAATAAGGCGTAATAATAATTGGCTGTCGACCCATGAAAAAAATCCTACTGAAAGGGGCCTCCCTTACACACAAAGCCTTGAACAACATGGCTCTTCCCTATCTAACAGACAGAGTTATAGAGAGAAGATACCCCAGACCCTCCAGAATTTCCAATGTCAACACACTTATCACCCCTAGATTCAAATTGACCAAGGTTGGAGGTGCCAGCTTCGCCGTCCGGGCGGCCCAAGCATTGAACTCCATGCCCTACACTATACATGAGGAGACATCTTACCTTAAAATCAGATCCAAGTACATCAACCATCTGAAGCAATCGATCAACTAGCCTATACCTCCTCTTCCCCCCCCCCATCCTTGCGGATATATTACCTGCAAACTGTAGAATTGTATGTATATAATTTACTGCATTAATGCCATGACCTGTATATATCCGTTGCATCATGTATAACTATGTAACCCAAAATGCATCATATTCTGCTCATAACCTATTGTACTATTACTATGACACAGATATATATATATATATATATATATATTCCTAGCATCATGTGTAACTATGCAACTATGTAACCTATGCCTCGCATATCCTTACTGCTGAGCCCTCTTACCCTTGGGTCTGGTGTGCATTATAAATGAATAAAACAAACAAACAAGGATTTCAGCGCTAGTCTGATAGCCCTCAGCTCCAAAAGGTTGATATGTAGTTTGGACTCCGATGGAGACCAATGACAGCTGACTGTCAGATCGTTGGTGTGGACTCCCTGCCCCGTGAGTGAAGCGTACGTCACTATTACCTGCGGCCATGGTTGCCAAAAAGGTTCTCCCTTCAGAATGTTGTCCTCGCAGGCCCACCACAGAAGATCCTGTGCGACCCTGCTTGGAACCTAACGTAGGTCCGACATCTTTCCTGAGAACTCGGACTATTGAGTTCTGAGAGCCCATTGAAAGGATCTCATTCTCAGGCGGGCCTCCGACACCAGAAAAATGCAGGATGCCATGAGGTGCAGGGCCTGAAGGATCTGAGAAAGTGTGACCATCTTGGTCTCAGTCCTAAGTCCTTGTTGGGTATTAGGAAATCTGGAGAGTACCAACCTTTGTTCCTCTCTGTTACAGACACTGGCTCTGTAGCACCTTTCTCTAGCAGGGTCAACATTTCCTGTACAAGGAGCAGATCTGGAACCCTCAAAGAATGGCTCCCCGGTGGATGGCTCTGAGGTCTCTGAAAGAAGGGAAGGCAGTAACCTCGGGCTATGGTTTCTAATGTCCAAGCATCCGAAGTAATGTCTTGCCATTCTTTCAGAGGCCGAGACAGTCTGCCTCCCACTGGTGAACTGTGACTCAAGACCTCAGATAGGTTTTGAGGTGGTTTATGCAGTGGCAGATGTTAAAGATGCCCATGCTTGAGCTCGCTTTGCACCTCGTCCACCACGAGGAAATCTTCTTTGGCCCCTTTGACCAACCATTCCTCTAGCCCTTCCAACTGAGGAGTAGTAGCGAAAAGATCTACCCCTCCAAGGTTGTCCACTAGGTTGAAAAGGCTGAGGTTACCTAAAAGAGGCACCTAAAGATTTGGCTGCCGCTGTTGAGGTCTGCAACTTCTCAAAACTCTCGTCAGCCAAAAAGTTGAGACCCCTCAAAGGGCATGTTGAGAAGTCTGGATTGCACATCTCGTGCAAAACCTGACTTCCGCAACCAAGCAAACCTGTGCATAATGGTGCTAGTAGCCATGGCTCTGCTGATGCTGTCAGCAGAATCCAGACCTGACTGAAGAGACTCGCTCATGGCTTCTTTGCCGTCTCTAACAATGGCTAAGAACCCGTCTCTTTCATCCCCTTCAGGAATGTGCTCTGCTGCCATGGAAATGCAGTACCATAGAATGAACATACATTTTGCAAGGGCACATGTGGAGTTGGCAGATTTGAGTGCCATACTCCCTGCAGAAAATACCTTCCTTGCACATCCATTTACTCTTTTGTTGTCCCTATCTGGAGGGATGGTAGGGTAAGCCGCTAGCTTAGATGTTGCAGTAGCTGCCTGCACCACCAGACTCTCTGGAGTGTGGTGTTTCGACAGGTAGTTGGAGTCCCTACTGAAAGGGCAGTACATTTTGGTCAATTTTTTATCTACAGCCGGATTGGTTTCCGGCGTTTCCCAATTCATTGCCACCGTTTTTTGCAAGGCAACATGAAACGGTAATATAGGATCTGGCTGATGACCCTTATCTAGGATATTCGTTAAATCTTACTGTTTGAATGGCAATGGAGGCCTACTCCACCCAATATAGTCCGCTACCTTGGACATGAGTTGTCTGTAGGATGCATCAGCATGCTCCAAAGCTCCAACTCAGGAGAGGGGTACACCCCACTTGCTGTCTGTAGGTTGTCAGAGGGCTCTCAACATTGACTCCTCTGCTATAAAACTCTCTGGTACATTTGGCATACCATATTGGAGACCAAATGGAGCCTAGTCATCAGATTGTTCATTCTCCTCATATACAGAAGAGACTTAAAATACTATTTTCTTGGCAGAGGTATATAGGTCTTCTCAGTTATGAGGGGTTTTACAAACAATGGATTTGACGCTGGAGTCATCGAAACATCTTTCATTGGCGCCATAGGCTTTAGTGGGGCACTGTGTCAATGGCGCAGCTGGCAATGATGGTACAGCTGGCGTTGATGCCTTTGGCGTTAACGGTTTGTCTGGCGTTGAAGACACCGCAGGCGTCGAAGGTGTCGATTGAGTAGACAACCTCGACTTATGCTTTCGGCTCGACTTATCCTTTGATGTTGCGTCATTGGATCGAAGCCTCAACGGCTCCCCCTGTGGATCGGGCCTCCGTCCCAGGCTCGACGACGTGCAGGATTTAGGTCGAGCCCTTTCCTTCCTGGATTCTTTCAAAGGCGCGGTAGGAGCATGGCTTGGAGGCTTCTGTTTTTCAAGTATTTTCAGCATTTCTGCTCTGAAGGCCTCGCACTCGGCCGGAGTGTATTTTTTAGTTGGGCAAGATACCCTCTCAGGGGAAGCGTCCGAAGATGAAGTCGAAGAAGGCAACCTATGGTGTCTTCTCTTAGACTTCGAGGATGATGAGGAGTGGTGAGAGCCACTCCTCGATCTCAACCGTTTAACCTTCTTCCTCCGAGGAGAGTCACCTCTTGACTCGGTCATACTTTTTTTGGCCGGGGTAGGAGATTTAGGGATTCGGCCTACCTTCAATTTCCCTTTTCGTTCCTTCAAGGCCTTCCCGTCATTGACTGGCACTTGAGCAGTCTGAGGTGTTATGGTCTACCCCAAGGGACCACAAACATATGCAATGTGGATTGGTCTATGACATTTTTGACCACAATCAACACTTTTTGAACCCTGTCTTCGGGGTTGTCGGTGTGGACGAATAAGACATTTTCTCGATTCTCTTTCGAAATAACAAAGTCGTCATGAAAGTGAAGAAGCGGGCTGTATTTCTAAAAAGCTAAAGCATTCATGGAAAAACGTAACTGCAGCCAACGGGCTCTGCACATGCTATATATATATCTTCGATGACATCATAATGAGACGGAGGCCTTCGAGGGACATTGAGTCGATGCCATGAAAGCACAGCAGCCTCTGTCAAAAAAGAATTTCTAAAGCAGCTGAAGCTGGTTAACGAATATCAAAGATGAGTAATACGTGGGAGGACATAATCCATTCGAAGAGGATATCAGTAAAGATCTGTCTGGAAGTTGCGCAGACCTATGTGTCTGCGACAGGTAGGCCAGGGTTAGTGGTCAGGATATCTTATTAAAGCTTTTTCCTTCCAGGCCTTGCGAGAGAGGGAGGATGGGTGGGTGATAGTATAGCAGTTAGAAAAGATAGTTGAGATGGTAAGTGCCATAGTGGTTGAGAAAGTAGGAAAAACAAAGAGGAGGGGCTGCACAGCACAGGTTGGCATATGCAGGTAGCTGGGGAGCTAATTGCAAAGAACGATAATTATGGCCAGGTTGAGGGTGGTGAGCTGGAACGTGAAGGGACTGAACAATGTCATAAACCGAGGGAAAATCCAATCCTATTTCACGGGCCATGGCATTGACCTGGCACTACTGCAGGAGATGCTCTTGGATGTGCAGGGGCTGTGGGGAGTGCAGAGGAGGTGGTAGGGAGTGTTGGTTGATACTACCTTCTCCACCTAGGCTAGAGGAGTGCTGGTGTGGATTAGGTATGGGGGTGGGGAGAGTCAGTGAAGGAGACTCGGACCCTGGAAGATACAGAGGGTAGGTACGTGGGGATTGTAAGGGAGATTTGGGGCATCCCAATATTTCTGTTGGGAACCTATGCCCCGAATTAAATTTTTGCCGACATGCAGGATGTACTGGTGCAGTACTGGGACCTCTGGTCCCTGCGGCTCAGGGACTTTAACTTGTTTTTCTGGATTGTGCGCTGGATGTGGATATTGCGGTGTCCGGGCAGGAGGGGACAGCAAATAGGACCTTGCCGAGAGTTGTTGGGGACCTTTATCTTAAAGACGCCTGGAGGGCACTTCACGGCCGGGAGCATAGCTTCTCTTATTTTTCACTGGTACATGGGTCCTATTTGCAAATAGAATACGCATTCGTAGGGAGGAGAACATGTCCTGGGTAACAGGGGTGGAATACCTAGACAGGTTCGTCGGATCACTCGCCCATAGTGGTGAATTTGGTAGGGAGGGACACTCTTCCGCTTATCTCCACGTGGCTGTTGGATACGTGGATGCTGGAGGATGGAAGTTTAGGGCATCACTGAGGGACATCATCCGCCAGTTTTTTTATGATAATTGGCGTTTGATGACGAGGAGGTCCACGTAGTGGGAAGTACTGAGGGGGGTGTGTATGCCTGCAAGGCTGGGATCTTCCAGAGTACTTGGTCAGAAAATTAAGGATCTCAACTTGAATGTGGCCCGCCTGGACCAGGATCTGTTTGGTGGGGGGATACAAGCGGAGGTCTTGCTCGAGGGGAGAGCTGGGGGAATCTAGGGATCGGCTTGCGCCCTCAGCTATACAGGCTATGTGGCAACACAGCACGCTAAGGGAGACAAGGCAGGCAGACTGTTGGCCTGATTGTTCAGGAGAGAGGGGGCCAAGGCAGTACAAAGGCGTCCAGCACCAGGGGGCAGCTGATCATGGATGTTGGCATCTGTGAAGCATTTCTATGCCACACTACCAGGAGAAGGGGAGGGGTTTAATGAGGAACGGGCAAGACAGTGGCTACAGGATGCCAAGCTGGCCACACTGGGCTTGCATGTGAGGGATCAACTAGAAGGGGATATTGACCTACAGGAGGTGGTTGGGGCCATCAACTCTCTTGCCAGGGGGAAGACGCTCGGTATAGACGGTTGCCGATGCAGTTGTATAAAGAATATAGCGACTTACTCGCACCTAATGTGATGAGTGGTGCAATTCAAACTCTTTCTCCCCCGCAAGCACACTCTCCTCACCTGAGTTGTCTGAGTTGTCGGTCTCTTGTAGGCGTCGTTGTGCAAGGTAGTCTCTTCCCTTCTTATGATGAATGTGCTTGTCACGGAGGGAAGCCACAGGGACTGCTGGATAAACAGCTGTCCCGTGACTCCCTTTCCGGAACCAAGCCACGAATCAGGGAAATCCCGAAAGGGAAAAAACCCTGAGGTGTAGTGTTGACTTCTAATCCGGATGACAGGATAATCGTTGATGAGAGCAACAGAGCGAGGCGGATGGCAGAGTAGAAGATCTCCAACACTCTAAACCAAGGAGTAGCAGAGTCCGGGAAGACGGAAGCTCCTTGTGGCAGTTTGAGGATATGGCACTGGTTCCAGGAAGAGGAAATTAAGGGTATGCGGCAAGCACAGCTCAGAGGAGCCCAGCAGAAAGAGTACGGGAAGGATTCCCGAAATAAGAAGACAGAGGGAGAAAAACGATAAAGCACACCGGAGTACCGCCGGAGCGGCGGTAGGAAATAGAAGCGAGGAGTAGCGTTCTGAGGAAAGAAGCAGGAACACTGGTGGACAGGAAAACCCTCTGGCAGATCCGAAAAGTGGACAGCAGAGGATCGGAGCAAGGAAACCCGGAAACAGGAAGCGTCCAAAGTGGGTTGCAACGCAGCGTCTACCAGGAGGCGGGGAGTTAAATACTCCCAGCAGCGCTGCGTCACGTAACTGGGGCTGGTAGCAAGAACACAGAGAAAGGACTAAAACACCCTACCTCTGTGTCTCCAGCTCCAACGCGGAAGCATCCGCCAATTTCGGCTACGGCCGTGACGGCGGATGACAGTATGCCCCTCCTTAGACCACAAACACCCCAGCTTCCCCGGGTGCAAGCGGTGGAATCTGGCAAGCAACCGAGGGGCATGTTATCTGAGAAGCCGGTTTCCAGGAGTCCTCCGACTACGGGTAACCCTTCCATGACAAGAGGTATTACAACCTACCACGGTAAAACTTAGAATCTCTAACAGCAGAAACCTCATACTCATCCTGGGTGGATGTAGGCACTGGAATTTTCCGGGAGAGAGACCTGTGTTGGGGATCTGGATAGTAAGTTTTGAGGAGAGAGGAATGAAAAACAGGATGAATGCTTTTAAGAGAAGGGGTGAGTTGAAGACGATAGGTCACAGGATTGATTTTGGAGAGAATGGAAAAAGGACCCAGGAAGCGTGAAGACAATTTGGAAGGTCTTGTCTATCGGGGAAGGTACTTTGTAGACAACCACACCTTGTCTCCTGGCCTCCAGGAAGGGCATTCTCTACGGTGCTCGTCAGCTCCAACCTTATTCCTTCGTCTGCTGTCTTCCAACCCTTGTAATGGGTTGGTCTGTGCCTCTTGGATATTTCTCAAAACCTCTTCAGCGGCTGGTGAGTTGGAAAAACGGGGTACCTCTGGTGTTAGAAATCTTGGGTGGACTCCGTAAGTACAAAAAAATGGAGAAAGGCCTGTGGCGGAGTGTTTGGAATTATTGTAGGAGAACTCTGCCGTGGGAAGTAGAGAGACCCAATTGTCTTGATGCTGGGAAATGAAACATCTCAGATATTGTTCTAGAGTGGCGTTGAGACGCTCGGTTTGACCATTAGATTGCGCATGGAAACCGGAAGAAAGGGTTCTTTGTACCCCTATTCGGGTACACAAGGCTGTCCAGAATTTTTAAATGTACTGACTTCCCCGATCAGAAATTATCTGGTCAGGGAGACCATGTAATTTGAAAATGTCTCAGGCAAAGGTCTCAGACATCTTGGTTGCAGTAGGTAATCTCGGAAGGGGGGAGAAATGTGTCAATTTGGAAAAAGCATCCACCGTCACCATGATACAAGTACATGATTCGGACTCCGGAAGATCCACTATAAAGTCCGTAGAGATAAGTCCCCACGGGCGAGTTGGCTTCTCCACCTGAGTGAGGAGTCCTAGAGGTTTGCCCGAGGCATACTTGGCCTTGGCACAAATTGGACAAGATTTCACGTATTCAAACACCTCCTTTCTTATGTTGGGCCAGAGAAATGACCTCGAGTTGAGTTCTAAGGTGCCATCTCCGCTTCTGTGTCCCATCATACGTGAGTCATGACACCATCTCAGGATCTTCCTGCGTAGCGGTCCTTCTGGGATGTACCACTTCTTATAAAACACCCATCCATCCTTTATTTGAAAGGGGGAATTGGAAAAGAAGGAGATTTGAGGCAATTCTTGCGTGACAGCAGCCTTCACCTCTTGAAGAAAAGGACCCACCATTGCTAGGATCTGGTTTCGGTGGAACATGGGCTCGGTCTTCACAGACACTGTTTCAGTATGGGAGTCCTTGCGAGACAAAGCGTCAGCTAGTCGATTTAGCGACCCTGGAATGTATGTGATCTGGAAGTCGTACTGTGAAAACAGATAAGCCCATCTTGCTTGTCTGGAGTTTGAACATTCCATCTCCTGTAAGGCCTTCAGATTCTTGTGATCTGTGCGGATGAGGAATTGATGGCGGGCACCCATGAGGAGGTGCCGCCATTCTTCATAAGCCAATTTCATCGCCAGTAACTCCTTTTCAAGAACAGAATAATTGAGTTGACTGGGAGAGAGTCTTAGATAGATAGGCGACCGGGTGTTCTACATCCTGAAAGGTCTGAAGTAACACGGCCCCAACAGCAATGGCGGATGCGTCCGTCTCAAGAATAAACGGTAGAGTTTGATCCGGATGTTGCAGAATCAGGGCTGAGCAGAAAAGGCTTTTCAGATGACAGAAGCTCTCCTCTGCCTCAGTGGACCAGGAAAACGGGCAAGCCTCCTTCTTGAGCAATCAGGTAATGGGAAACACCACTTCTGAAAAGTTCGGGATAAATCTCCTATAATAATTCGAAAGTTCCAAGAACCGCTGCACCTCCCAAACAGAAGTAGGGGCCGACTAGTCGAGAATGGCGTGTATCTTGTCTGGGTCCATGCGATCCCTTCTTCAGACAGTACATATCCCAAATATTGCACCGAAGGTACAGCAAATTTGCATTTTTCTGCCTTGACCAGTAGATTGTTCTTTTGCAGGCGATTCAGAACTTGCTTGACTTGTCTGATGTGATCCTCCATGTTAGATGAAAAAAATCAAGATATCATCCAAATAAACGATGACTGATATCGAAAGCATGTCGGAAAACATTCTGTCCATAAATCTCTGGAATACCGCTGGTGCATTCACCAATCCAAACGGCATTACCTTATATTCAAATAAGCCCAGAGGGGTACGGAATGCTGTTTTACATTCGTCTCCTTGGGCAATTCGTAGCAGATGGTATGCGTTTCGAAGATCAAGCTTGGTAAATACTCTAGCCCCTTGTACAGCCTCAATGATGTCAGTGATAAGGGGCATCGGATACCTATCACGAATGGTAACCTTATTTAGACCCAGTTAGTCTATACAGGGTCTAAGATCGGTGGAGTCTCTTTTCTTAATGAAAAATAAAGGGGCTCCTGCAGGGGACTTTGATGGTTGTATAAGGCCATTCTCCAAATTGGTATCTAAGTATTTCCGAAGAACCTGTTTCTCCGTCTGCGTGAGAGAGAACATCCGACCAAACGGTACCAGGGCATTGGGTTCCAAGTCGATGGTGCAGTCCTCTGGCCGATGAGGCGGCAATTTGGCATGAAGGCACTCTTGAAACACTTCGGAAGATCCTGAGCAAAAACTGGCTAATGCATGGACTCCCACGTGATTGTTGGAAAAAATCTTAACCGGCTGTAGATCTCCCCGACACTCCAACCGAAAACAGTTGGTAGCGCAATATGGGGAATTGAAGCTCAGCTGATTCGCGGACCAGTTTATTAATGGATTATGTTTACGGAGCCATGTGATGCCCAATATAATGGGAAAATGGGCGGCCCTGATGATGTCAAAACATAAGATTTCCTTGTGTTGGTCTATCGTCAAGGAAAGTTCCTCCGTGGTATGGGTAATAGGACCAGAAGACAATGGGGTTCCATCCACTCCTTCAACCTTCTGACCTTCCTTCCGTGGTATCCGGCGGAGACCCACCTTGTCTGCCCACAGGGTGTCAACAAAGTTTCCCGCCGCTCCACAATCCAGTAGGGCTAGGGTCTTAACTTGTCTGCTCTCTAGGTCAAGATCTAAAGGAATCACCATGAGTCTTAGGTCCTCTTTGGACTCAGATGAGGAAACTGAAAGAGAGACATAGGGACGGTGAGAAATGTTGGGAGACCCCCGGTCGTTTGTCCCTACTGATGCCGAGGGTATTCGTTTCCCAATCTCTTGTTTGACAATTCTGGGCAGTCTTTGAGAAAGTGTTGGTCTGAACCACAGTAGGCACATAAACCTTTTTCTCTTCTGCGACGTCTTTCAGCAGCGGGTAACGGTGCTCTGGTGGCGCCGATCTGCATTGGTTCTTCGGAAGAAGTAGTAGTAGAGCGACCAGGGAGTGAGTGTGCAGAGGGTTCTGTAGTATAACCAGGACTTCTTTGTTTGCGGCGCTCCGCCCTTCTTTCCTGTAGACGATACTCTATGTGAAGAGCAGCCGCTAGCAGGTCTGAAAAAGTGGGTGAACGAGGAGACCTGGCCAGCTCATCTTTGATTTCTTCCTTCAAACCTCTCCTGAATATGGCATATTGTGCTGTCTCAGGCCACCCCGCTCCAGCAGCCAAGGTTTTGAAGGAAGAGATGTAAGACAATACATCCAGAGAGCCTTGTTTGATATCCAGTAAATCTTCGCAGGCGGTAAAGGACAACTCTGGCCGTTCAAAAGTCTGCTTCAGTAGATTCTGAAACCCTGGAAAATCCTGCAAAATGGCGTCTACACTGGTCACCAATGGTGTAGCCCAGGACAGTGCGTTCCCTGTCATATTTGAAATTAGGAAACCCACCCGGGCTTGATCTGTAGCGAAGGTACGAGGCCTAAAGGTGAAATAAACCATGCATGCTTCCAGAAACTCCTTCACCTTTTTGGGAGATCCATCGAATTTCCCAGAGGACAGCGCCATGGGTGGTAATTCCGGGGGGGGGGGGGGGGGAGCAGGTTCTCTAGCTGATACCATCTGTTTAAGCAGAGCATTCTCGGTCTTTACTCCTTATAGCTCCTGAGACATTGCTTGAAAAGCTTTCCACAGCTCTTGAACCTGATCCTCAGCAGACATCTTTGAAGCTTTTGGTGTTGCAATCTGTGACGAGTGGTGCAATTCAAACTCTTTCTCCCCCACAAGCACACTCTCCTCACCTGAGTTGTCGGTCTCTTATAGGCGTCATCGTGCAAGGTAGTCTCTTCCCTTCTTATGAACGTGCTTGTCACGGAGGGAAGCCACAGTGACTGCTGGATAAACAGCTGTCCCGCGACTCCCTTTCCAGAACCAACCCAGGAATCAGGGAAAACCCGAAAGGGAAAAAACCCTGAGGTGTAGTGTTGATTCTTCTAATCCGGATGACAGGATAATCGTTGATGAGAGCAACTGAGCGAGGCGGATGGCAGAGTAGAAGATCTTCAACAGTCTAAACCAAGGAATAGCTGAGTCTGTGAAGACGGAAGCTCCTTGTGGCAGTTTGAAGATATGGCACTGGTTCCAGGAAGAGGAAATTAAGGGTATGCGGCAAGCACAGCTCAGAGGAGCCCAGCAGAAAGAGTATGGGAAGGATTCCCGAAATCAGAAGACAGAGGGAGAGAAACGATAAAGCACACCGGAGTACCGCCAGAGCAGCGGTAGGAAATAGAAACGAGGAGTAGCGTTCCAAGGAAAGAAGTCGGAACACAGGTGGACAGTAAAACCCTCTGGCAGATCCGAAAAGTGGACGGCAGAGGATCGGAGCGAGGAAACCCGGAAACAGGAAGCGTCCAAAGTGGGTTGCAACGCAACGTCTAACAGGAGGCGAGGAGTGAAATACTCCCAGCGGTGCTGCGTCACGTAACTGGGGCTGGTAGCAAGAACACAGAGAAAGGATTAAAACACCCTACCTCTGTGTCTCCAGCTGGAACGCGGAAACATCTGCCAATTTTGGCTATGGCCGTGGCGGCGGATGACACCTAAGATGCTTGATGTCCTTTTGGAGGCTCGATCGAAGGGTCTTTCTGGAGTTGGAGGCTCTGATAACAACTCTGCATAAGGAAGGCTGGGATCCGGCCCAATGCAAGTCCCATATGCCATGGTTTATGATAAATGTGGATATAAAAATCATATGCAAGATCCTGGCTGCCCGGCTGAGTCCAGTTATGCACACCCTGACCAAACGGGACTCATTCATGGAAGATCCACAATGCAAATCTCAGACGATTGCTTTTGAATCTCGATAAACAGATGGTCAGAGGAAAGACTGGTAGTGATGAGCTTAGAAGTGTACAAAGCCTTTGACTCAGTCTCATGGGCGTTCCAGTGGCTGGTCCTAGAAAGGATGGATCGCCGGGTCGGTTTCCTTGAGTGGGTTAAGATGTTGTACATCGGCTCTCCGCCCAGGGTTCGGGTGAATGGAGTGGTGGTCCTGTTGTGCAAGGTGGGCAGGGGTACGCAGAAGGGCTGCCCATTGTCCCGCTCATATTTGCATTGGTGATTGAGCCCCTGGGAAAAATGTACAAGATCAGGAATGAACATATGGGTTTGCAGCTGGGGGAAGAGAGTCACTGCATCTCCATGTACGCAGATGACATCCTGTTATATGTTTGTAACCCCCAGGACAACTTGGGGCAGGCGTTGGTGGAGTTCAGCCAGCTTTCGGGGTTGGTGGTTAACAAGTCCAAGTCGGTAGTGTATGCACTGCCGACGGATGACAGTGGGGGGCTTGCAATGTTTTGGGATGGGGGTGTCATCTGTGGGAATACGGGTGAGCGGGGTTTGGGAATGGATACACACCCAGAATGTTACTGGGTTGCTTACGACCTTTGAGGGACTTGTGAGTTTTGGATCCGGATTCCCATCTCTTTACTGGGACGCATGTCTCTGGCAAAAATGATCATGCTGCTGAGATTGTTGACTGCATTCCAGGTGATGCAGATGGAGTTGGGTAACCACTGTTTTCATTCCCTCCACGCTACTCTTGTTAGGCTGCTCTGGAAGGGAAAGACCCGGAGGATTGCCCTGGCCATGCAGCAGTTGCCGGCAGGTAAAGGGGGTATTGGGGCTCCGGATTTTAGGGCATATTATTTAGCGTCTGTACTGCAGCATATGTTGGACTGGCTCACCCGACCTCAAGAGGATCAGACCATGAGCTGGATAGAGAGGGAGATATAGCCGCGCAGACTTCTGGAGTTGCTCGAAGGACGGGACCAGGGGTTGCACAATGTCCTCTCCCCAGTGGGTACGATTGTTAAAGCCTAGTGGAGGGCCACCGCCTGCGGGGGTCAGCGCTTTCCCTTTCTGCCGGTTCCACCCGCTGGGCTGCAGTAGGCTGCAGCGGGTGATGGTTCAGAGGGCTCTGTGGCAGGGGGAAGGGGGGCATGCTAAACGCCTTCTATATGGAGTATAGGGACATCAGGTTTGCTGAATTCCAGGCAGTGCATCCTCTAGACCGCTGATCTTCCTAGACTTTGCCGCTTTGATGGTAGGAGTAGGAGTAGGAGAGGCATGTGGGGGTGAGGGGTTCCCAGGAATCCGAATTCTGATTCATGGGATGAATGTGACCCTCATGCAGCTGGTGGAGGGAGGGAAGAGTGTGTCAGAGCTATATGCGGCAAAAAGGGAGGAGTGTGTAGTGGGGCAATTGTTGGCTAGAAAGCAGGTGCCCCCTTCCTTCCCCAGAAAACATGGAATTATAAAATCAGAAAGAACACATTTGAAACTGCACTTTAAATCCTCCTGGAAATGCAGCTGGCACAAAGAATAGTTAGGTTTGCTACACAAGTAGGAACACAAGAGGCATTAGCTTGCACAATTAGTGTGTCTTTTTAAATAGCATAGACTTGGTGGCTGGAGAGCGCATTGCCAACAGAGGGTCTCACTACATAGGTAGGGGCAGCATGGCTATAATATGTAGAGTTATGTTGTAGCGTACCCATAGGAAGAAATGTCATGTGTCAGGCATGCACCAGGTACTCAGTAGACAGCAAATAAATGCAGAGCTAATGTGTGTTGCAGAAGAAACAAACATGACAAAATGCCATTTAAATTTTTTAAAAATTAAGACCCCGTTGAACACGCTTCAACAAATCAGGAAAAATGCTGTAGCCGGCTGGATGAGGACTAGCCAAAAGGTATGTCACGGTCGAACCGCTGCAGGAAGTGCACACGGTGAAGATAGTTATTATTGTGTTCGGTCAAGCTGCCAGATAAATCATGTTGCTAAAATACAGCAAACCGCTTAAAGTTTATACCATGCCAGGTAATCAGAAGGAGCTGACAGAATTATACAATTTGCGCCAGGCTATGCGTGAAGGAAGATGAGAGGAGCATCTATGGACTAACAATTAAAATGTTGCGATTAAATCTTAGCAAGGTGACTCATAGAATAATTATTCATAAATATGTCAAGAATAGGATGGCGATAAAGACCTTAAGCCTTGGCACTCACAGAATGGGAGGTAACATGGGCTCTTAGATTTAATTAAATAAGGCGATGCACTGGTCTCTCCCGCTCTCTCACCTACACAAATGTGTCATCATGCAGCCAGTTCCATGGATAGTGTGACCGCATTGTACTCCATTAGCACGTCTTTTTTTCACTGCAGAAGTAAATTAGGGCCTACTAATTAATTTCCATATATGATGAGGTAGCACTTCTTTAGGGGAAAGTCCATGGGTGTGGTTTTAGATAACGATTGCCCAATCCCTGGGTGCACACATATAGATTCCATATGTAGCTTAGTAAAGGGAGACAATGAGCAGAAGCAATAGGTTTCCAGACATCACAATGACTCATTCATGTTATATAAACTCCTGTTTTCTGTTGAAACCTTGGAGAATTCTGGAGTGAGTGCTTGGATTTTATCTTGATTCTTACCCCCCCTCCCCCCCCCCCCCCCCCCGTCTACTGCAACAAACTGGGTTACCTTGCATTTTACATACCACATTCTGAGTGGTCTCTTTTGACAAATGCCAGTTGGAGGGCTTTTTCGGCTTTGACCTCTACTTAACAAGTGTAACACTGCGGCAGTGGCCGCTCCGCACGAAGTGGGAGACTGATATGGGAAATCATCTCACGAATGGGGAATGGGCAAGGGCCCTTCAGCATGCAAAATGGGTATCTTGGAAAGCCACATTCCAGTGGATTCAATAAAATAGTCCAGAGAGCGGACATCATGCCAGTGAAGGTAGCTAAGATGGTGGAGGGGGTGGACCTGGTCTGCTGGAGATGTCAGCAGTAGGGGTGCGAACGCAAGGTAGGTTTTTGGGGCGACATCTGCTCGGAACGGTCAGCACTAACTGGGATGAACGCACAAGTTAAGATCAAGCATGATTAATAATTAGCTGGGGTTGTTGCCTGTGGGGTGGGAGAGGGTTTGGGGGGAGGTGTCGACCAAAGCTCTGGCGCTGGTCCTCCTCTTGGCTAAGACGACGGGGGTTAAGGTCTGAAAGGTGCAGGGGAGGACTGGCATAGGAGATGGCAGAAGTGGGTGAGAACAGAGATGGATGACAGTGCCGGGCTGCAGGGGGAGGAGGGCATGGAACCCTGCTACACAATATGGCATGAGATATGGGACAAACTGGAACTGAACCCGGACTTGCGCCCCCCCTTGAAAGGACTGGTGGTTGTTGATGGACGAAGGGGGCTTGTGGTGGATCAGGAGTGTGATGGGGTGAAGGGTAGCAGGGACAGGTGAGTGGGGCAGAGACCCATCGGAAATATTTGTCCTGGGATGCCGATCATACTGGTTGAGGGCGCGACAGAGTATTATCCATGTATGACAAATGCAGGTTTGTTTGGAAAATCAATAAAAACTTTAAAGTGCACCCAGTACACCATCACATATAATCCCTGTCTTCTACCAGTGGCCTCGGCCTCCTCTACATCCAGCTTTCCCTCCCTAAATACCTCCCAGCCAGAGTCCTTTGATCTTCTAGCTCCAACTCTCTGCAGGTGAAATGTTTCTCCAAGCAGAGTGGGAGGTAGATCCCTTTCGTCGGCTGGATCCTCCCCCTGAAACAGCCTCCCCCACCCCCTCAGACTTGAGCTGGATCTTCTTAAGTTCCGGAAACTTCTCAAGACTTTTTTTCCCCTCGTCTTTCCCTTTCCCCCTCCCTTGCTAACGCTCCCTCTGCTGGTGCGACAGGGACCTGTGTCCCTTCAGTCATACTGGGCTAGGCCAACCCCTAGCAGTCCCCTCAGCATCCTTTGCCAGCACTTGCCCTTGGGCTCCCTTATCCGGACTAGCCCAACTGGTCCTGCCTTTCCCCCTTGCACTTGCCACTTTGGCCCTCCCAGCACTCCCACCACCGCCCCTTCCCTGGGGTTACCCCACTACTGCACTTTCCCTCTACCCCCTCCCACGAGCACTTACCACCTTGTCAAGCACATGCATGGTAGGATTGTCACAAGGCCAATATAACCATTTTTTTTCTACTTTCATGAGTCCTATGTTCACCCCCATCTTGCCTTGTGACGCTGGGAAACACTTGTGTATAGGTGCAATACACATGTCCAATAAATAAATAAAAAAAATCTTTGCCCAGGGAGGCTGATACCTGCTCACTGAAAGGTCATCTTGGTTACCTGCAAACCAAGACTCTTGGTGACTATAGGTAGCAAGTTGCTTCACAAATCCCATGTACATGGTTTCTGTTTGAGGTGCTATAAAATATATTCAAGGGTTGTTGGGTAATAATTGATGTAGTAACACTGTGTGAGACTACACAACGCTTATCTGCTTGGTATTAGGTAACTCACCTTTTGGTATAGGTCTGTACTACAGAAGTTGGTAGTGTGACTGAGCAGGCAGGCCTATCTCAAGAGGGGTAAATGTGAGCTGTAGAGCTGTAGCAATGAAATTAAATAATTCAAGTAACACTTATACTCAAGGTTTCAGTTAAAAATAGTTATTTTAACATCAATTTTTAAATAAGCATTCTTTAAAAAGGACAAGATATGTAACACTGTAAATATACTTTAAAATACTATTTAGAATCAAACACGTTAGTAGATACTCTTGGATATGCTTCTTGCACACTTCCTACACCCTGAGGTGACTTCATTCACAAGGACAGTAATGGAATTTACATACGACTAGTTAAACTTGACAGATTCTGAGGTTGCAGAAAAGAAAGGTTTAAGGAAGGAAAAAGGTTAAACAGGTTCTCAGTACATGTTAGGACAATGAAATCATCTAATGAAATCTAAGCAAGCCTTTCCCAGCAGTAACAGTCTAAACCAAGTTACCACCTATGAGGGACAAACATTATCAAAGTTAATGGGCTAGGAGAGTCGGCAGGGAGACGGGACTGCCAAAGTCAATAAGGGCACCGTCTAGGGAGCTGAGGCACTTCTTAGATAAAAGGTCTTGCACAAAGTTAAAGAGTTTGTAGAAAAATCACTTGTAGGGTCACAAGCCTTTAAGCCTGTGAATAGAAGAGTCAAAATCAACTCTAAAAAGGTAAGCCGCTGCAAGTCTTAACTGAGAAAAGCACAGCTCATAGACACTTCGGTAAGTACCCCAAGTCTTAATGGTTTCATGTGTTAATATCCCCGCAAAAATATTGCAATACAAAAATATCGCCATATTTTTGCGGCAAAATTGACCCAATGACCCTGAGGGGGACACTCCGGAAAAAAAAAAACCTGCATTATTTTAAAATGTATGGGGGGACACCCCCGCAACCCCTGCTTCCACAAAATATCTTCCCCAAAAATATTGCCTATGGCGAGACAAACAGCCATATGTATGGCGATATTTTTGGTGGGGATATTTTGTAGGGATACCGTCTAAACAGTACCTCTGGTTTGCAGAAGAGTGGATTTGGTCCTGTTACAGCGGTGCAGACCCTGGGTTTCTGAGCCTCAGTTGTGGGGAGACGAGGGTGGATGTCTGGAGGACTCCTTCGGCGCAGTTTGGAGGTCATCGGCAGCTATGGGCTCTCTTCGGTTCAGCAGCACTTTGGCGTTTCAGCGCTTAGTAAACAGCAATGTCGCGGATCTCGGATAACGGTTGGGCTTCCTTCACTCCTTGGGTCCTGCACTCTGGTGAGGGGACTCAAGCTCTGGTCGTCCTGCTTCTGGAGGGTCCTTAGGGGACTCCTGAAGCTTCTAGCTGGATTTCAGACGTTGCACTCGACTACCGATTTCTCGACCCCTGGTACTCGGTTCTTGCAGCAGCGAAGAAGTACAGCCAGTCGGTGTTACACTCACCTGATATCCCCAGGGGCGTCTGGAAGGCTCGGAGATCTGGAACCCTGGATGCGTAGTTGCCCAGTGCTGATTAATGAATCTTAGTTATTTGTAGTGTGAGCTATCCGTCCTGTGTTTCTTGTGCAGGGGCGCTTGACATTTGTTGGCGAGCTGCCCGAGTTGCTTCACTGGTGAGGTACGCCTTCCTTGGGCACAGGCCTGCTGTGACCCCGAATTTGCTGGTAGGCAGGTAGGTTTGTTAATTTTAAGTCTTTGTTCTGTTTATGGTGGGAATTTGTTAATGTCTTTATCTCCTTTTCAGGTGCGAAGGTCTTAATGCTGGCGTGCCGGATGGAGAGGCATGTTTTCTAGGTAAGAGAAAGCGCAAAGCGCAACGCCTTTATTGTCTTTTAAAGCTAACCTGTGTTTTCTTCTTCTCCTCACAGGCCGCTGTGGTGCTGCGAGTGGATGAGAGCGCAATGAAAATCAGGCCCCCGGAATCCGTTAAGGTAGGTACAGCGCTGTGCGGTTGTTTAATATTGAAAGCAAACCTGAATATGTGTTTTCCTTTGCAGATGTTGCTGTGGTGCTCCGGATGGAAGCTTGGCGTAGCGCGATGGAATTCAGGTAAGACTGATGGAATTCGATGTTTTGGAAGCGCTTGTACTAATATTGTTTTTCCCTTTCTCGTTATTGCAGGTCGCAATGTTCGAACAGCAGCTGTGATAGCGGTTCGCTGGAAGTCCTTAAGCTAGTACTCACAGGTGAGTGATGTTTCTTCTTCTCTCAGTTTCCACAGATTGCAGCCCAGTTGAGATGCTGAGTGCTGGATGGTGTTTTCTCAGGTAAGACAGAATAATCTTGTTCTTGCAGGATTACAGGAAGATGCTGAAGACCAGGAGCTGGACACGGTGAGCATCACGCTGCGGGTTGCAGAATAACTCGAAGCGTGTTCTGCAGTCAGGGTGTGGTTGATATAGCTCAGGTAAAGTAGTACCAGGGAAAGCAGTTCCAGGCCTGCCACACCCAAAACATTACACCACATGGCTTTGTTCTTAGAACTAGACTGTGTGGGTGCTTTTATGTTGGATTTAAAGGCCCATGTACATAAATGGGACCTAGGTTGAACAGCCCTTCTTTCCTACATATGAGCCTGGTGCCAAAGGCGCCAGGACTGGCTCCAGGAGCCCTTTTACAGTGGTCTTAAGGCCCTCAGGGTTCTGGTGGGAGCCTGCTTGTGGCACAACTTGTGCCCCCTCACAGTAGTCATGACAGCCGGGGAAGATGGTGCAGTGGAGTTCGTCTCGGGGTTAATTGGTCCCACTAACCCAAGGGAAGAAGTCGTCCCTTCTGGAGCTTCTCTGTCGAAGTGAAAAAGGAGTTTCAGCACAGCAGACAGGCTTCACCGGGCAATTCAAAGGTCCATGAGGATACAGCAAGCTTCATTCACGGTTTGTCGGGTGTTTGTTCCAGTGGTCGACTCACACTAGTCCCAAAACCCTCACCTTATAAGCGGGTTTCTCCCATTCATGCACAGCCTAGGCTGGCAATCACACAGTAGGGGGGCTGCCCTGAAAGGACAGCCATGCAATCAGGGCTGGTTGCATTCAGGCATACCAAGAGATGAAGGACAGGGGTGGTTTCAGAAACCTCCCTCACATCCTGCCTTTCCAGAGACACTGGAGCCAGAGGCGGGCTTCAGAGCGGAAACCCGCCAAAGACAAAAGGAACAAAGAGCTCCAATCTGCCTTGACACACAGAGTAAAACCCTAGACAGATCTCACAAACAGAAAATGGCGAAAAAAGACGAACGGGCCATTTTGACGAAATGGTCACCCATGGGTGCTATAGTGCATCTGAGGATTCAGCCTGCGGTAGGAATATTAAAACACTGCCACGAGCCATTTAAAGTAGTGAGGTTAAGATACATTTGTTTACATGAGAACATAGGATAAGGGGCTACTAGGCAACCCCCCCAGGATTCCACATAACATGGTGTGTGCTGCACCTACAAAGAGAAAAGGTAAGTAAAGTCAATTTCACTTTACTATTCTTGGAAACAGTAGTTGATACAAGAAAAGGGATTTACCTTATGAGAAATCTAAACGATTTCTCTAACACTGCACAGGTGTTTGTCACCATACAAAAAGTAGATGCCTTTGGAGTTTGTCAGACTCCAAAAACAAAGGAAACGCATAATCCAAATCAAGTCAAAAACACATGAGAGTGAGAAAAAGGTTTCACTTACTCCAGGGTTAAAATTAAAAAGTCCTCAAGTCCAGCAAAAGAGCTGGGGGTCTCTAAGTTTGAAGAGAATTAGCACAGAAATGAGAATTCTCCCCAACAAGGGTCACAACAAAAGGTGCTCTGTGCCAAAGCATTTATATAAGTCATTGAGTGGCAAACAGGTTATTGGCATGAGTCCTAATGTCCATATGCAATTTTCGTAACCTGGCAAAGTGGTTGCCACCTTGAAAGACTATTTCACATGAAGTCACAAAATAAAAAAGGAATCACCGACGGTAAAAGATCAACAAAGCCGCATTTACTATCCATAACCAAGCCAAAGAAGGATCCCCCCAAAAAATGAGAAAAAAACTGGTCTCAGCAAATGAGTGTGTGTAGGTTATCGTAACGATTACTAGCTGAAAACAAAAAAAGGTTCTTCTAATGAAGAAAACAGGTTTATGCACACTAAATCTTCCAATTTTGAAAGAGCAGCAGTAAAAAGAAAATGACTAGATTGTGATAGTTGAGGAAGTTCTGAAATCCTTGCAAGGTAAGAAAAAAAAAATTAAAGATGGCCATCATTAGCTTGGAATTTAAAAGAAAATAGCGCCGGCCGGTTGTTTATTGCCAAATGGTTCTATACAATGATAAAATGAAAAAACACCTGCAACGGCTAAGGATACAATTTCTCAACCACCTAACCTTTATTTTATTTTCTCCACAGCTTTGGTTTCAGTCCAATCATCTTTTCAGCATGATCTTTTTATTTATCTGTCACTGGATTGCTGTTCACAGAAACAGCAGGATCAAATTACTGCAAATTAGTGGATTCCCTTGGTAAATAGAACTGTGAACCATGCTTAATGTTCCAGTTCGGGAACAAATTCAACTGACTGGTTTCAATTGAGGAATATAACCAAATCTAACAATTTCTTCTGTGGTACATTGATATTGATATTTTATTTCTATCGCGCTCGTAAACAGGTGTTTCAGAGCGCGACAAGGCAAGGGAGGGGAACAGGGGAGAACAAAACAGCGATCTTACTAAGCCCAGTGACATTGAGAATGCGCAAGTGCATGGGGGAGGAGGAGGGGAAAAGTGCATGGAAGGGGGGTGAAGTGGAAAGTGCGAAGCAGAGGAGAAACAGATGAATAACAATAAATAAATAATAAAGTGGTAGTGCAGACAGCAATTTGCAAGTGCTAGGTTTAAGGCAGCAGACAGGGTAGGTCTGATAAGTGCAGGAAGAAAAGGGGGGGCTGTATGGGTACAGATACAGACCCCAGTGCAAGGGGTGGCCCGGAGGCAGTGCGGGAGGGTGGCAGGGTGAGCAGGTATCTGGGCCCGGAGGACACAGGGTGGCCAGTTGCACGGTGCCAAGAGAGAACAGATCAGCAGGCGAGAGGGGGAGAGAGGGCAGAAGAAAAGAGGAAAGTCTTGAGGTGCTTCCGGAACCGGAAATGGTTCTCCTCAAGTTTTAGAGTGGCAGGGAGGCTATTCCAGAGGGAGGCCCCAGCCGAAGACAGATCTACCCCCAGCTCGTTTCTTTGAAAAACGACTGACCCTGAGGGATTTGGAGGTAGAGGAGAGGAGAGCTCGAGGGGGGAGGTACTTGCGGAGGAATAGCTGAAGTTATTTTGGATCCAGGCCCCAGAAAGCCTTGTGGAACATGCAGAGGGTTTTGAATTTAATCCTTGCATCCGCTGGGAGCCAAGGGAGAGATTTCACAGCTGGAGAGATACGATCCCAGGGCTTGAGGCCAAGGACAAATCTTGCAGTCTTGTTCTGGATTAGTTGCAGAGGGCGGAGAGTAGAGGCAGGTAGATTTAGAAAGAGGATTTTACAATAGTCCAAGCTAGAGAGAACCAGAGCTTGGGATACCATGAATAAATTCCATGTCTTAGAAGATGATTATTAGAGAGACTTTCCTAAGTGTGACCTCAGAGCAAGAATAGGTTAATGTACATTGCAAAGAAAATAGCTTTTAAAATGACTGGTATTAGTCATGCAGTCACAATAAAGTCATTTGTTGGCATTGGACAATTGCTTGCAAATACCTTTCAATTCCCCATGCCCCACTCGCCCAAGACGGCCTATCACGATTCTCCAGGGCAGTGATGTCATCTGCACAATTCCAATGCACCATTCCCACAACTTCTGTAATCCGTTTTTTCGAGCGGACACCTTGCTCCTTCGCGACCTGCAAAACAAAACGGGAAACTATTTGCATGACTAACAGTTAAAATATCATGTCACTCAATTTTATTTACTCCGATCTAGATTCTGAAAGACCAAATGTGAAAAATGTGTTTTTCCCATGGGGGAAGCAGGATTATACATTTTCCAAGTTAAGGATTTGCATATCTGACATATGTATAAATCAAGAAAGAGAAGAAACTTCACAGCAATGCAATAATGAATTGTGCAATACTGATCTAAAATCATTGCATGGATTAAAGATGACAGTAATGTCAAAAAAATGATGCTCCTAAATCTAAGTGTATATGATTTTCAGACTTCTTTGCTTTGCATGAAAGCATAGTTTAAGTTCATGAATAGTAAAAATCCTCCTGTCTACACGCCCGGAAAGACGTATCCTTTGATGTTTACATTTGTATTATAACATTTGGTCTTTGGAGCCTTTTCCAAACAACTTGCTCTGTGAGCAGTACACATATAGAAACATTTTCTGCAGCCATGATTAATCTTGTATTTAATTTCTTAGGATGTAATATCTTTGCATGAGGTATATGTTGCACATCATCCAAATTAAAAGGCAGGAAAACAGTAAGCCAACGAGGACAGAAGTTGACGCCAACTTCTATTCCAATAAAAAACTTAAAACTTGGCAAAGTGGACAAAATAGGGCTTTTTAAGGCAGATATTCAACCATGTCAGATTCCAAAAGTAACACTCTGGAAGGCATTAGTAAACCATCAATATTTGAAGGTGGCCTTCCATCACACACTCCATGACTAAAGGTGGCTCTCATGTGGGATAATGTGTAAGAATGTGTTTTTGGGGTGTGAAAAAGAGAGAAGGGAGTGGAGGCAAGGCTAGAAGTAGAAAGAGAAAAACATGCAGTTAAGTGCTGGGAGTAGGCACATGGAACAAAAATGGATTTGCTTATGGCTTACCCATGCCCTGATCCAATGTTAACTTTAAAAATGAAACAATTGCTCAAACGTGAAATGAAGTTAGTTCCTAAAAGATTGTTCTGCCATATTTGCCTATCCACTGTAAGATTTAAATACCTATGCCTAAAAGCAGAAGGGTGAATTTATTAAAGGTACTTGGTGGAGAAATCGATTTTGGAGTTCTGGCCGAACACAACCAGGTGCCATGCACACTGTTAAGCCGAAAAATAAATGAAACGGGCAGCAGACAACGGTGGGTGCAATTCTAGACTACACCCCTGTCTTTATTCCGGAGGCTCACTTAAAGCTTGAATCAAAGAATATGCACAGGCAAAATAAGAAAAATGCATCTCCTGCCCCACTGACTGACTGTGGATATGCCGAATCGACCTGCCGTTGAAAGGTGGTCAAAGGCTGGCAAAAATGGGGTTGCACTGTTTAACTTCACTATCCATGGCAGGTCACTGTCTGGTACCTTGACCACTTCATGGCCACTCTCAAAGGTCACCTCATAAGTGTAGGTCTCCTCATGGTGGCAGACATTTAAATACACTTATAAAGAGTATATCAAGTTTGATAATAAGAGCACTGAGAAAGGCAAATGGGATTCACTCATTGTCATAGGTTCACCACCATGCAAATAAGGAAATGCCCAGTGTCATTGTTCAATGTACGTTCACAATTATTGCTGGTGTGGATCTGTATTAGTGAAGTCACTTTGCTGTTCTTTCTGTACTGTTTAAGTGCAGCCCCAGCAGAATGAACTGCAACAAATACTGTTCATGCAAGGACAGCAGAGACAATACTGCCCTTTGTAGTGGGAGGCTATTTCGCACCATTCTTTTTTGTGAATACGATTTCTTATTTGACTATTGTAAATGCTTTTAAGCTTTTCTCTAACATATTAGATGAGCTCTGACTACTGATATATTTCCAGCCGCAGGGATGGACTGAGGTCTGCACAGGTTTGGCCATGGTGCTACTTTAGAAGATGGAAAATTCCTTATTTCCAACACCTACTCTTACCTGTTTGGCACATCGATGTTCACGATGCAGGTTTCCAGAAGTTCTCCATGAAGGTCTGTACAGGACGCCAGGAGCCAACGTTGGTCGTGAGACAAGCAATAGCTTACGAATAGGACGTTATACCTCTGACTGGCTTCGCCAGAAGCCTCCCCCATTTCCGTCTGTTTGTCTTTGACTGGTGCCAATATGAAGGGTGGTGAATAGAGCTGGATAGGGCTTGGACGCTGTAAGTAAAACAATAAGACAGATTAAGCTAAGCCTTCTATCAATAGTACTTTGGTATGGTCTGGTAATGTTTATTTGTAAAGCGCCTATACATAGGCAAGGGTTTCAAAGTGCTCAAGGGGAAAAACAACAGTCATTCAGAGCCCTTGAATTTCTGCACAAGTCTGCACAGGCAGACTAAGCACATAAAATACATATAATACAATCAACAGTGTAGATAACAGCAAATAGGTCTGACCACGATTCTGCAGTTTTTCCAAGGGCATTGAGGTGCCACCATGCAAGGAGGGGACACAGGGACGATAGACGGTCTTCAAGGCATGGTTCGTTCAGATTGTTAAAGTGCTTGAATAGTGTTTGAATCAAACACTATTGGAAGTATGAAACCTTTGGCCCAAACAGGGATAAAAAGTTGTACCATTAAAGTGGTGGCTTAGGCGAAATATTTCAAAGGGGTGAACAGGCACACATATCAAAAAAAATATTAATATATGACAAATTAAAAGTGACATTCACAAAGAAAGGCAGCAGGGGACAGGCAGCTACTGAAAAACACAAATAAACATAGGCCACATATCGTGCATGACCACAAGCTCAACTCGTACTGGTGTTTTACACTGATACTATGCTTGTTGCCTCTGCTTTGTTCCAAATCTTTAAAAAAGTAAACGATCATATGTGCCAGAGTCAATGCCGTTAAAAATTTTGTGGTTACCCGAAGAGATTTTATGCACTTCAATCACTCTTATTAAGTTAAATATAAAACATTGGTTATCTATCTATAGCAACAGAATACCCCTGTGGTAAACTTACTAATAAACACTTTATGCTATTTTCAGGATTAGCAAATGCTTCTTCAGGAAATTGACCAAAGCTCTGATGAAAAACTTAGTATGGTCAGGTGTGTGTGTGTGTGTGTGTGTGGCAGGTGCAGCTAATGGTACACCGATTTCTTGAGAAAAATCTTTAGAAAGGGCCAGTCTGGTTTCCCAGATCTTGAAAAGTATCGGAGAGCTATTGTGTTAAAGAAAATGTGTCACTGGTTCAGATGGAAGGACAGAGATGCCTCCAACTGGGTAAACATGGAGGCATGTCCAGTCTAAGAATTCAATCCTGACAGCTTATATACTACTAGTAAACAAACCCCGGGAAGGGAGCTGCCCACTGTGATATACCGTAGGTTTATACTGACTGGATGAGTAAGAATGACTGGGTCTTTTCATTTTCCTGCAGATTAATAATAGCATTGTGTGAGGCCACCAGGGGGTGCACGGATGGTGGCAGCCTTAGTGTTGCTCTCGTTCCACGGGGTCTAAAAGTGTGTTCAGCCCCCACATTTGCCCCCCCTCAAACGGTAGAAACGGGTCCATACCGCGCAGGAGGCCGCCCGGCATAAGTGTGCAAAGTTTGGTGGTGATCGCTCCTTGATGAGACAAGATACAGCGGAAAGAAGTCTGCCCGTGAGAGTGGGGAGGTTTGCCCTGCCTTGGCATACCAGGACAGCGATATTTAACTTTGTTTTGGGGAGCGTGCAGGTGTCTGCGACCTGTGCGCGGATGAGGCCCGGGACCATTCATGACGGTCCAGGTGAGCGGCGAGAGAAGGGACGGCATCCCGCTGGCAGAGGGGGCCTGAAATAATGGTTGTTTGGAGCCTGCACCTTGGCTGAGGGGCTGGCATGCAGAGGAGGTGGTGGACAGTGTATCCTGGCAACTGGAGGCAGGGGCCTTGAAGTGGTCTTGTGGTTTTAGTTTGGTGGAGACCCCACGTTCTCCCATGGTGGGTGCTAGTGGCAGGGTGTTGGAGCAGTTTACCAGGAGAGGCGGCCTTGCGTGGCTGGCCCTGCCGTTTGAGTGCTGTGCTGGGTTGCTTTGTCTTCTGGGCTTCCGCACTTGGCTGGGAATTGGATGCAGCATCAGTGGTTTGGTGACTTGTGGTGGACTGGCCCTGGGCCTCTGGCTTTTTGGATCTTGGGGTGTGCTCCCAGACGGCAGGAAGGGGTGTGGGGGCGTCTTCTTTTTCACCGACTTCCACCCTCATGGACTGGAAAACGTTGTCTCAGAGGTTTTATTCTGCTGCCCCCAATCCACTTCTGGTAGAGTAGGAGACAGGTCCCTTGATCAGCGCTGAGGTCCCCGCCTAGGCTGCGGCTACAATAAAGTATATAATGGCCTTACTGGAAGAGGTACAGGGAGCTGGCAGGGGCCTGTGACCTGTGCGTGGCAGAGGCCCGGGACGTTTGATGACTGTACAGGTGAGCAGTGAGAGAAGGGATGGCGTCCCGCTGGCCCTAAGGGACTGAAAGACTGGTTGTTCGGAGCCAGGGTCTTGTCTGAGGGGAGGGCGTGCAGAGGAGGCTCTGGACAGTGGGTCATGGGACTGATCGCCCAAGCGTGTCGCACAGGCCTGGCAATGGAAGGTCCTGGCAACTGGAGGTGGGGGCCTTGAGGCGGTCTTGAGGTTTCAGTTTGGTGGAGACCCCACATCCTTCCTTGGTGGGTGGTATTCGTTTGGTGACGACCCCACCAAGGATGGATGTGGGGTCTCCACCAAGCTGAAACCTCAAGGCCCCCACCTCCAGTTGGCAGGACCTTCCATTGCTTGGCCTGTGCGACACCACCTGTGGGGTGTTGGAGCAGCTTACCGGGAGAGGAGGCCTTGCACGGCCAGCCCTGCCCTTGGGTGCTGGACGGGGTTGCTTCATCTTGTGGGCCTCCGCACTTGCCTGGGAATTGGATGCAGCCTCATAGGAGTTTGGTGACCTGCGGCAGACTTGTCCTGAGCCTCTTTATTTTTAGATCTTGGGGTGTGCTCCCAGACGGCGCGGGGGGGGGGGGGTCTTATTATTCATCAACTTCCACCCCCATTGACTGGAAAACGTCTCTTCAGAGGTTTCATTTTGCCACCCCAATGCACTTCTGGTAGAGCAGGAGACAGGTCCCTCGATCACGGCGGATGCCCCTGCTGAGGCTGCGGTGACAAAAAAGGATATAGTGGCCTTACTGAAAAGATGTACAGGGGATCCGTGATGACATAGCAGTCTGGTTGGATAAACGTGTCGACAAGATTGACTACTGACTTACTGACTGTTAAGCAGAATCCTGTGCAGTGCCCTTAGGGACCACTACACACAATTAAGACCACAAGTGGTAATGCAAGTTCACCTTCGGTACAAGCCTGTACTACTATGTTAAAGTGGTAGCAGTAGCAGAGCATCCAGGCTTATCTCAAGAGTATAGGAGCAGTAGCAGAGATTACACAAATGGACCACAATTACTGTGACTCAAGCAAACACTGACTCAGGTTTCAGGTAAAAAATAGAAGTACATTTATTTTTAAACCATCTGTTATAAAATACAACACTTTTATAAATTCAAAACCACACGTAAAATACAGTACAAACAACCAATTCTCTTGGCACTGAACAACTCAAGGTAAGTACCTTATGTTTTGGCGGACTGGTGTGAAACAAAAGACGTTACCGTGAATACATATGCAAGCACTTTTTGACAGTTCGGTCTTACTAAAGATACGCATATCCGCAGCAAGAAATGTTACCGGGGCAAAACACACTCAGCACCTGAGCGAACCAGAGAGAGTTGGGGGGCAAAAATCATAGGCAATACTTTTCTCAAGACAGACAGGATCAGAGAACACTCGCTGACAGCAATACAAAAGTCAATAGGCCGGAGCCAGTGTCAAGTGGAACCGGGTTCCTGTTGTCGAGGATCACACAGTCAGACAGTTCAAGATTCAACGTTGCTAGGAGTACTTGGTTATTGTTAACAGAGGAAGCAAAAGTTATAAGAGGGAAGGAACACAAGGGCAAGCCTTGGAGGAGGAGAAAAGGGATTCACCCTAGTTCCACGAAGCAGAACCTTATTCAATGAAGAAGCTGGTGCCACGGCAGTTGTTCCTGGTATTTTCCTGCAGACCCACTATTCCTGGAGCTTTGGTCGTGGAGACGGGAAGGAGGACGTCTGGAGGGGTATGCACCACTCAGGGGTGAGTCCAGCAGCAGCGACAGTGAATAAGAGGTGCGCTCCTTTAAAACAGGAGAGGCTCTTCAGATGGCTATCCGGACCATGGCAGTAGGGTGCAGTGATTTCGACCACGAAGAGGATCCTCTGGCTGTGGAAGATGAGCTGGTTGACCCCACCAGGCTCAAGGGAAGAAGACTCCGGACTGGATCTTCTGTGGTCGTTGAAAAGTAGATAGCTCAGGACTGCAGCAGGGCTTCACCGGGACGGGGTAGTTGCAGCAGCCGTCTTCTTCTCCGCTTCTCTTTGTTTCCTTGCAGTTCCAGTGGCGACAGACTTCCAGCCCAAGAGTCCTGCCTTTTATGCGGAAATCCCCCATTCACACAGCCTGCCCGTCAATCACGCAGCAGGGGCAACCACCTCAGCCAATCATGGCAAAGTGCGACTTGGGGTTCCAAGGTTACCCTGTGCAGGGGGTGACTACACCCCTCCCTCACATTCAGCCCATCTAGACACCCAGGCGCCCAGGAGGGCTCCTTGGCAGAAGCCCGCCAAAAGACGGTGAACAAAGAAGGCAAACCTGGTTTGCCGCGCAAAGTAAAACACAAGAAGGACTTTAACAAAAAGAAATGGTGACTAAACCCAACCGGAGCAAAAAGAAAGAGTATTTGGTCAAGCGGGTTTATGTTCGAGGCTACTATAATAGCCTAGAACAATACCACGTTTATATAGTATAATTGCGGTAGAAATGTTAGGGTAGATACCACTGCCACCAGCCAGGTCTAAATGTTAAATGAGCAAAACAAAGCTCAGAGAGGCACAGACAACAAGGGGTAGGATTTAACCCTTTCCAGTACTCATGTAAGATAGGTTGTACTGGGTCTGTAGTTTTAAAGTGACTATAAAGTTAATGGCAACTTTACCTGTTTCTGGGGGACAGTAGTCAGCCCCAGAAAAAGGAGTCATTGGAAAGTCTTAGAGACAACCCTGTGTTACCGCACTGAAGGTGCTGTGTAACACGCACAACAAGTTTGGGCTCATGGAGTGGTGTGCTCCAGAGTCCAAGACCACACAACAAGTAGGAATGCACATAACAAAACACTGGTAAGAGTGAGGAAGAGAGGCACTCTCTTACCAAGTGGAAAAAAAACTCCAGAAATCCAGCAAAGCTGCTTAGGGACTTACTAGGTAAGGGAAATTAGCCATAGAATGAGAATTCTCCCTAACACTGATGATAGAAACAAACCAAACTTCCCTTGGTACGGTGGAGCTTCAAGTCGACATGATGCTCTCCGAATTGAAAAGGAGGGAATCTGAACAGACCCTCAAAATGGACGACTTAGAACCAGGAGAGGAGAAATCTGATTTTTGAGAATCCAGGATACTGAGGGTGAGACAGAATCGGACCTCAAGAAGATCATCCACCAGGTGATAAAATTTTAGTTTGGTGCCGATACAACTGCTGAACCCACCATTGATAGGGTTAATTGTGCGGGAGGTGGGGCGGAGGGGGGAGGCCTGTGCTTGCTAGCTTCCATTATCAGGAAAATACAAGAATTCTTGGGAAGGCGAGGAAGGAGGGTCTGGTCCTTCTTGGCCCATCCAGCATAACTTTCAGCCTTCACTTTAGCGAGAAGAATAATGCGTGTGCCCCCCCCTCACCCAATGGCTCACTGGGAAGGGAGTTTGCCATTGATGGGGGTTTCCCTTTTCCATCTCCTTTGAATAAGAGGGCGTCAAATATAGGGTAATCACTGAGGATGATACTCAGAATGGATCAGGAGTGAGCTCATGGGTCCACGGAAGGCACCAACTCAGGATGATGTGGTCTCAGCTAACAGTGATGGGTTTCACACGGTGGAGTGTGGGGGAAAGTGGGTTTTAGAGACGCTATGTTCCAGGGTCAAAGAAGTTCAAGAAACCGCCAACCAGGGGAGCTCCTTGAATTTCGGCTTCCCGTCAGGTGACAATTTCTTATTTGACACCTGAGAAGTGGCTGTTTTTCATCGTTTTGGACTGGTTTGGTTTGTTCTGAACATTGTCAAGGTTAGATGGAGGGAGGAGTGCAAACTTGGGGGTCCCTGGAGGATGGGAGGTGCACCCGCATATGGGGCCTGGGTTTTGATGAAGACCGGGATTAAGGGACTGGTTTCAATATATGTGCTGTAGTAATTTTGGTTATGGGGTGTGGGGGCTCATTTATATGGGTTTTTGTTGAAAGTTCTCAGTGGTCTGGGAATACCTGGTGGTCTGGTCCTCAGCCAGTGATATTAACAGGGTGGGGCTGAACGCCACAGGGCCAGCGGGGGGGCAGGTGGGAGGGGGATGTGTTGAGGGTTTTCAGGGAAGGGGAAGTCTGGTATAAGGCACTGGTCTTTGGAGATGGCTCTGGCCTGGGGATTTGCTTTTGTTGAAGGTGTGATGCTTTGTGGGTGTGAGTAACTAGATCAGGGGAGGTAGGGCGGACTGGTTACAGGTTTGTACGTTGAATGGGAAGGGGCTAAACTCGCTGGCCCAACGATCCCTGTTGCCTAGGGAATTTGAGGGGTAAAAGACGGGTTCCCTGTGGTCTGGTTGGACAGGTGTATTGGGCATCTGGTGCCTCCAAGAAGGGTGGGGATACTTTTTCACAAGAGAATGCGGGTGGACAGGGTGAAGATGTGGGAAAGCGGTGACTGGGGGCTCTCCTGGTCTAAGGGCCCGCTAAGGGAGTGTGGCTCACTTTTGCTGCGATTTATGCTCCTAACTAGGGTCAATTGCAATTTTATTTTGGGAGACAATTGGCAAGGTGGTGAGGGAATGCAGTGGGCATCGGATAGTGGAAGTGTCCTTAACATGTGGGCGGACCCTATGCTGGACCGATGGGGGCCGTGAGTGGAGGGCCGTGGGGTTCCACAGACAGGTGGTGGCGGTTTGCAGGACTGTATACACAAGATTTGCGTGGCGCCTCTTTCATCCCCAGGATATAAGTTTCACCTTTTATTCTCTGCCGCACGGGACCTACACCTCCATTGACTATCTCTGCGTATTGAGAGAGTTGTGGGACAGCACGTTTGCTTGCAAGATACTTCCGGTTATCGGATCATGACTTGGTGTTACTGGCTCTCTCATGGTCGGTGGTCGGGGCCGAGTGCCCACCACTCGTCGCGGTGTTCTAATGAGTCACTTTGGAAGGGCCCCGTGTTTCGGGAGGAATTGGAGGGAGCCATTAAGGAGTTTTTCCTGCTTAATGATACAGGGGAGGTGGATACATGTACCGTATGGGTTGCTGCTAAGGTGTCGTGGAGGGGCCTTTTGATTAGGGAAGGGGCCTGGAAAAAAAGGGAGAGGACTTTACTCAAAAATAGGCTATACAAGGAGATTGATATTCTGCAATGGGGAATCCAGAGATCGGATGTAAGGTGGGGGGGGGGCTGATGGAGAAGGTGAGGGGCAAAAGGGAGGAGTTTTGGTTATTGGAAGAGGGTAAGATTGTTCGAAAACTTCAATTTTTGAGCCAAACGTATTATGAGAAAGGGATAAGGCTGATGCACTCTTAGCTGACAGTCTCAGTGAGCAGTGGGCCGACAAATGGATTACAGCGATATAGGGCACTGAGGGCTGTGAGGAGACTAGTTCCGAAGGGATTGCGGAAAGATTCACCCCCTTTTATGAGGGATTGTATATGGGCGAGGGGTGTGGGGACTCCGGAGGGCTTGAGGCCAACCTGGCTGGGGTCTCACTTGCGGCTTGACACCTGATGAGGTGGTGGGTATGGACGGGTCTATAACATAGGAGGAAATAGTAGACACTATTCGTATGTAGTTCGGGAAGGCGCTGGTGGAGGATGGCTGCAAGTCAGGATTATATAAATTGTTTACAGGTTTACTTGCCCCCCACCTGACCAAGCTGTTTAACAGTATTTTGTCATCGGGCATGTTGCTGGATCTTTTGTGAAGGCCCTCACCCCGGTGATACCTAAGGAAGGTAAAGATCCCCGTCTTTGTAGTTCCTATAGGCCCATTTCCCTGCTTAATGTGGATGCAAAGATATTCACTCAGGTTCTCTCGACTAGGTTGGATGTTCATATGCCTAGACCGGTCCACTCGGACCAGGTTAGATATATAAGAGGGCAGATACAATACTATGAGGAAAACGATGCACCTTAAGGATTGGGAAAGTAGTAACGGAGGCAACCCTACGTTGGTTTCTATTGATGCGTAAAAGGCCTTCGATAGAGTTGAATTGGCCTTTCTCAAGGTGGTGTTGCCCAAGTTTGGATTTGGGAATAGGGTGTTGAATGGAATTATGGCCTTGTACAGGCCTTATACAGGAGTCTAAGGCGTGTGATGCAGCAAATTGTAGTTTTCTTTGCTGGTTTGGTTTGTCACAGGGTATGAGAATCAGCTGCCCCCTTTCGCCCCTACTGTTTGCTCTTTACATGGAACCACTTGCCCAAAGGTTGAGGGGGGATTTGCATATGCAAGGCATCACAGTGCGGGAGGTAGAGTATAAACTGGGGTTGTACGTGGATAACATTTTGTTGCATCTTTGGAATTCACTGGATTCAGGGCCGGTGGAAATGATTGAGCAATATGGAAAGTTTTTGGGGTCCAAAATCCATCTAGTTTCCCCTTTGGCCGTGAGGGGCATAGGGATCCCAGTGGGCTGAGCCATTTGGGATTGGAGGTGTGGGAGGACCCATTACAATATCAGCGAGTCCTTCTTACAAGGGATGTGATTGGGATGCATTAGGCTAACTACCCTCCACCTGCTGGGGAGGACGTTTCAAGATCTGGGAAAATGGCAAAGGTTCACCATATTGTGGATGGCACGTTTTAATGCCACCAAGAGGAATTTCCTTCCCAGATTGTTGCATCTATTTCAGATTCTCCCAGTCAGGGGTCCTGATGTGCTGCTTAGAGATGTGAAGGGGTGTCTTTTAAAAGTTCTTATGGCAGGAATAGAAAGCCTGAGTGGATTACGATGTTTTGGTACTTCCGGAAGAGTGGGGGGAGTGGGTTTCCTACACTTCTCCTTGTACTACAAGGTGGCTCTGCTTCAGATCATGATCCCTCACCTGAGGGAGCAGGGGGAGCGACAGTGGACTGGGCTTGGTAATCATCACCTACTACTGGTGACTAGGGGGAGGGGCTTTGGGTGCCGAAGAGCCTGATCCCACAGAGAAAAAGCATCCCATTCTTGGGGTCCACTGGCATATCTGGCGGAAGGGACTTGAGATGCAGGGGCTTACGACTTGGCCTTCCCCGTCGAGTCATTTCTGGGTGAGGGACCATATTCCAAATTTAGTGAGACAACAAAGTTGGTTTGAAGCGGGTTGGACAGTTGTGGAGGGGGCAGTTCACCCCCATATCTGACTTGGAAAAGGCACTGGGAATTCAGACTTATTATGAGAAACGTAAGGGTATTCTCACCCATAAACCCCTTGGATCCTGTACGCAGGTGGCCAGGGAAAGGCCATCGCTATTGGATTCTGACCCTGGGGCAGAGAAGCGAGGGAGGATCACCTGGGTGCAGTGTCCTTGGGTGGAAGTGGTGTTAGTGACCAACAAAATCCTTCTCCCATCTTCATGGGCAGTTATATTTATGTATTTATCCATCAGTTTATATGTTGTCGGAGCCTCAAATCACAGGAAGTCAATAGCTATTCAAATAGAAGTGTTTTCAAACGCTTTCTGAAGTTCAACAAATTAGGGCCGGCACGCATTTCTTTTGGTATTTATTGCATTTGTTCTACACCCAAACCCGGATGTATCACGGCGTAGGTTCCGTAAACTTAGGTCTGGTTACAGAGAAGAAAAAATGTTACAGTCCAGTACTTATTAGGTTAAAAGCTATACACAAACTCAGTACCCAAGCGTGTTCAGGACTATACCAGTATTTCATATTTATACATTTGTGGATCAGGAGTTAGTGGGGAGTGTCTGTGAGGTCAGTTGCTTACATTTAGAACTTGATGAAAAGCCTAGTTTTGATCGATTTCTTGAAGCACTGATGGGAAGACTCATTTCTGATGGGGTTCCAGATTTTGGGTGCCACTACTGGGAAGCTGCTGCCGCCTGCCCTAGATCTTTTGAAGCGTGGGACAGCTAGATGGGTGCTAGAGTTGGATCTTGGGGGTCTGGTGGCTACATTATGGGAAATGGCATTTTTACTTTTTTTTAGCCTTTGTTTTTATTAACATTTCAGTATACAAACAGGTGCCTAGGCTGTTCCTGGCACTAGAACATCAAAGAAGCAAACAATGTTATCGATATTTTTTTAAGAAAAACTGTAGCCCATCCTCCCTTCCCACCTCCCTGAATTAAACATTCCACGATCCGGAGGATTACAGGCTATTGAACAAAAACTTTGGGACGAGCTAAAAAGACCAAGCTAAAACCATTCAAACAGGTTGACGTAGTGAGGTTCGACACCTTCCAAATCGTTCAGACAACTAGAGGCAACCAAGAAGCAGTACAGAGAGAATCACTGTGAAACCACTAGTGTCTAAAAGTCAGTCTCATAGAACCACATTCCTCATTCATAAGGACAACCGCCCATTCCTGCTGCACAAAGGAAGACAAGGAATCATTGGTTATGGCCGACAGATTCTCATAGATGAAGATAGCATTCAACTTCTTAAGCCATTCTGCTTTCAAAGGGGCGAGGGGGCTTTTCCATTTTTGAGCCAATGCCAGTCTCCCTGCTCTCAACATCGCCCCTACAACTTTCGGGAAACCATTCATCTCGGTGTCTGGCATGGGGGTACCCAATAGGATTTCCAGAGGGAGTAGGGACGGACAAGTTCCCGCAATATCCTCGATCCAGCTAAGCAGTTTGGACCAGTACACCTGAATCATAGGACATTCCCACCACATATGATACCAGTGCCACTTTGTTAGCACATCCTAGGGCACAGCAGAGATACATTTTTGAACAGTAGCCGTGGAGCGATGGCAAGAGTGAAGGACCTTAAAGCTGTGTTCCATGGCCGAGGTGTACAACGCCCCCGAGAAAGGAAATTGCATTGTTGAGGTAAATTTGGGTTTTCTTGGAAAGAGATTTGTGAGTGAGACACATCGTTGTGAACGGGATTCTAGCTTTGATGGGAAGCCAGTGTGCATCACCCCTGGTTTTGATACCCAAGGCGGCTTGCCGAGCTTTATTTTGTAGGAGTTGGAGTTTGCCCAAATTAGTGTTGGAGGTGCCTACCAGAAGTATGTTGCAATAGTCAAGTTTTGACAAGATGAGGGCACGTGCAAGGGTAAGGCAATTTTGTGGGTTCAGAAATTGGCGACGGAGCGCAATAAGTTAGGTTGTATAAGAGGTTGCGAAGGATAGAATGAATGTGTCTCGTCATGGTCATGTTGGCATCCAGGTATACACCCAGAGTTTTAGCCGGTTTAAGGACTGGAATGGGTGTGCCATCAATGATGATGACATCGTAGTTAAGGGGTGAGCATTTTTAGTTCTGCAGGGGTTTGGGGGGGGCCAACGATGAGGATCTCTGTCTTTTCATCGTTAAGACACAGGCTGTTGGTAGCCATCCAGTTTTGGATTATAGCATAAATTGTTGACGGTGGTGGCGTCTAGCTCATAATCGCCTGTGATAGGGATAAGGATCTGGGTGTCCTCTGCAAAGTTTGTGTAGATGACACCCATGGCATCCAAGGCAGCGAATAGTAACTTTGTGTATGCATTGTAGCGCCCCTATGGGGACTGGAATAGGGTCAGCGGCATCTTTTCCAACTGCTACTCTTGAAGTACATTCAGCCAAGAACGATTTGGCCCGGATGCACAGTTTATCATGGTCTACCGAGTCAATGGCGGAAGAGAGGTCTAGAAGTAGTAATATGCACATTTGCCTGCATCCCTTATGGAGTCCATTTGGATTTTAAGATCCAGTAATGCCGTTTTTGTGCTGTGGTTTGGCCTGAAACCAGATTATCTAGTTCCTAGTAAATTATTACATTCCAGGTGGTTTTGAATTTGTGTATAGGCTATCAATTATTTTGAGCAGGAAGGGGACTGTTATAGGGCGATAGATAGTGGGTATGCTGGGGTCCAAAGAGGTTTTTTTGAGGAGGGGGGTGACCCAAGCTTCCTTGATACTAGCTGGGACAGAGTTAGTGAGGAAAGAGGCATTGACAAATTTGGTAATGATGGGGGTTAGCGTGGGTGCACAGAGTTTGACCAAGTGCGCTGGGAAGCAGTCTCCTTTACAGTTGGAGGGTTCGAGTGTGGATATGGTGTGCAGGACCTGGTTTTAGTTGACCATCTCGAACTGGAACTGTGTGACTGGAGTCGCAGCTTTTTTCCAGGGCCGAGAAGGGTGTACTTTTGTTAGCAAGTACATTTCTTTTGGCAAGGATTTTATCTTGGAGGGTCTGTATTTTCGAGGCCAGCGCGTTTTGATGGTGGTGCACCACTCTTTGGTGGAGTTAGCAGCAGTAGTGGGGGGAACTGAGTTGTGGGCCTCCAGTTCTCTGAGAATAGTAAAGAGCTCTTTGGAATTGGAAGCAGTTTTATTAATGCGTGTGTTCAAGGCATTGGCCTTATAGGTAATGATAGCTGCTTTAAACATTTTGTTAGCTTCCAGGAAGGAGGCAGCCGAGTCAGTAGTTTGTTCCAGGCTATTGCAGCCTGCACAGGAAAGGTTCTACCATAACCTCCGACTTAGTAGGGATCATTAACGCATTTCATTACTGGATCTGGTTGCTCTTTTTGGAACAATCATCAGCATCTTGGGGCTTGCCCATTACAGCATTTATGCAGAATGGTGAGCGCTTTAAACTGGGTCCTGGCCACCATTGTGAGCCAGTGACGGTTTCTCCTATGTTCCGAGATCTACTCGTGTTCGCGTAAATTTTTTACCCAGCGCACATCTTCGTTTTGCAGGACCTGCAGCTGAAGAAGGCTTCCCCTTTTATCCCCAATGGGTAAGGCATTACAATAGTTGATCTTCAGCAACATTAATGCTCGAGCAAGGGTTTGGATTCTGATACATAGGGTTTCACCAACCTTAGTATTTTAAGGTGGCATTGAATTTTGTTATTTTAAACACTTGCCCTTTCCACTTTGGGTGACCCGTATCTAGTATTATGCACCCTGGTGGGGAGGGGCATAATAGTTGGGTTAAGCAGCTACTACAGATTCTGGTGGCAGGCCCTGACACTTATGCTGTGATTGCAGCAGGTCACAATGTGGCAGGAGCAACAGTACTCAAAGGGCATTTTTGTCTATGCTGCACAGGTACCATGTCCCAGTTAGCCTCATCCCACTGGAGTTGATGGATACCACAGACCTCCACAAGCATACAGTTTGCAATGGTCTCTTTCAGCTGCACCCACAATCTCCCAGGGGAAGTGGATAAAGCAAATAAAACCTCAGACTCTGGCCTTCTTGCACATTTTGTGTTTCAGGGGTACCTCTCTTCAGGGTAACCACAAAGTGGCCTTAAAATGGCCGTTCTGACCAGGTTTTCTTTTTGTGAGCTCATAATGGCAGCCTCCATATTGGTCAAATTTGACCAACCCCATTCTGCAGGGGTATTTAGGCTCTGCCCTGCCTCTGCATCTGCATCTTCCCCTTGCTGCTCAGATTCTGCAATCTCAAGGTGGCAAGTGTGCGGACCTTCTGAAGGAGTTTTACCAGGGCCTACTGTTTTTGCCTTTATTAAAGCCCTCCCTTGTTTAGTGCAAGTACTTCTGCTGACTCCCCGACATCTACCGGGCCGCACCATCTTCGCTGGACAGTTTTCGGGGCGGTTTATGCATTCTATAGTTTCCTGTCAGCATCTTCTGCTTGGCTGTGGGTTGCTGCTGATGGTCAGAAAGGGTTGCAAAATTATCAGCTTAGGACGTCTGAGGGCGCCTCCAGCCGTTGTCCACATCCTGGGATCGTACACTGCTAAGCTGTATGGTGAATCAGAAGGAGGACTCGGACTACATTGGGTCATAGTTTATGAAGTTTAACTAAAAAAAAAAACACTGAACTTGTCCAACAGCTATGATGGAAATTCCCTGCCTAGCAAAACAAAAACTAAGGGTACATATTAGGTACCAAGAAAAAACTACTTCTGTCAGAATCCTAAACAAACTATCCCTACCACTTTAAAAAACACCCAACTAACAAGGAAAAAGGCGAGGCTTGCACACTAGCCTCAATATGGGCGTCTGTATGGCCCAAGTTATGCTTGACTTATTCTCAGTCTTCAAAGTTCCTTTTTCACAGTAGAATGTTCTTCCCAGTCTTAGTATCAAGTTATGAGTTTCACTCTCCTTTTAATAAAGAAAATTGGTTCTTGCTGTGAACATTTCTATACCTCGAGGGTGGTTTGAAAATAAAACCCATTCACCTTCAAGGATTTGAGACTCTCCCAAGTCCTGAAATCCTCAGATAGAAAAACAACCTATCATCCAAGTTATTTCACATAGGGTGGTTGACTACCCTGGTTTGTCAGACTTTTCTAGCTTCTATGGCTTTCCCAGCCCTAATTCAAAGTGTTCATGAAACCTTTTCCCCTTACATAAGGTATTCATATGACATAAGTTATTTATAACGTACCTTTACACAAGTGTTTCTAGGCGCAACAAGAGAAGGTAGGGAAGACAAAAAACGATCTTACTAGGCCTTGTGTCATTCAGATCTTGCAAGTGCAGAGGGGAGAGGGGACGTGCCAGGGAGAGAAGTGCCACGAAAGAGGGTGTGGGAGGCGGGGGGGGGGGGGTGTTAGGGCAACATTGCTCTGAGGAAGTGCAAGGAGGCAGGGGACTGTAGGGTTACAGATACAGCCCCTAAGTGCACAAATGGTCCAGAGGTAGTGCATGGACTGCTAGTCGTGGTGCCCATTGAGGCACAGAGGAAGGCCATGTAACCAGTGAGCGCAGCAGACCAATAGGTCAGCAGGGGAGAGTGAGAGAAAGTGGAAGCGAAAAGGAAGCGCTTGAGCTGCTTCCGGAGCCTTAGGTGGTCCTGCTCAAGTTTGAGAGGGTCAGGGAGGCCGTTCCAGAGGGAGGTACCTGCAGAGGAGAGAGATCTACCCCCCACACTCTGCCTGGAGAAGCGTTGACCCTCAGAGAGTTGGAAGTGGCTGAGCAAAGGGCTAGAGTCAGAATTAGAGAGCAGATCTTCACAGATGTTCAGGGGAGCAGGTTCTGTGCCTCTGGTTGCTCTGAAGCCAGACTGATGGTTCGAGAGCCAACCAGATGGGAAATACCTGGAAAAGCTGGCTATCTCCCAGCTTACTCTTCACACAGAATCTTGTGTGATCGCAGAGAAAGAGCAGAAAGGAGGAGGAGAGGGAGATGGCAGCCAGAGAGAGGCCAAGAGAGGAAGGGGGGCAAAGAGTAGAGAGGGGCGCGTGGGGAGGAGAGAGGGGACAGGATGTCCTGAGTTTGTTTTAGTGGTTAAGTGAGAAGCCAGAGCCGTGCATAGGGCATGGGAGGGAACAGGAGAGGTGGAGACTGCAGTAGGATTGGACAGCTCCTTGAAGATTTTGAAGAGTTCGGCCATATTGTTAGAAGACGCACAGAAGTGGGCTTGGATGTGGGCTCTCTTCTTGGACTGGACAGAGTCTGTATTGCCTTTGGAGCCGGCAGAGGATGCGCCTCATGCCCTCCACTTCCTCTCAGCCACCCTGCACTTGCGTTTTAGGGTGGCAAGGTCGGAGTTATACCAAGAGTTGCACTCGGAGGTAAGCTTCAGGCGGATTCTCATGACGGGGGCAACGACATTGAGTGTTAGAGAAAGAGAGATGCAGGTTGGAGAGGGCTGAGTCAGAGTGTGAGTCAGCCTCAGTTGTAGAAGGAGGAGAGAAAGTAGTAGAAAAGGCTTTGACTGACACATGCTTCAGGTGCCGGATGGCCAAGAAGGTAGGTGGCAGTGCTGGGGTCGGCTTCACCTGGGGAACAGAGAGCTTCAGGTGGGAGGAGAGCAGAAAGTGGTCAGCCCAAGATAGAGGCGTGATGAGTGGGTTAGAGAATGGGATATCTGAAGAGATGAGAACATCCAAGGTGCATCAGGCCAGAGGGTAGAATAGAAATTATAAGTTACTCACCGTAGTGACTAACATACTTCTAAGTCCAGTCCCCTTTCCTCCATACTATATGGGCGACCCTCGCTAGGGACGGGAGACGGAACCTTTTTAACCAGAAAAAATGATCTTCCCCTTTAAAGTTAGAGGCGCGCCCCTGTGAGCATGCGCTCCCCTGACTCGGCCCACCAGCGCCAGTTCTCACTCCCCTTTGACTTGTCAACAATAATAACATTGCCTAATGACAGCAGTTATATTAGGGGAGTGGATGGTGAGACGTATGGAGGAAAGGGGACTATGGACTAGGAGTACGTTAGTCGCTACGGTGAGTAACTTATAATAACTCCTATGTCCCCGTCCCCTTTCCTCCATACTGTATGAGCGATTACAACTGAATGTAGCTCCAGAGTGGATAGGTACCCCTCTTAAGAAGACAAATTACTTAATACTGCCTGACCAAATGCTGCGTCCGACCTGAAGCTGGCATCCAAGCAGTAGTGCTTGCAGAAGGTCGAAAGGCTTAGCCCATGTAGCTGCCTTGCTGATGACCTGCCAGGGAACGTGCCTCTGGAAAGCAACCACCGTGGCCTTGGCTCTGCTAGTTTGGGCATGCATGTTTGCCGAAAGGGGTTTGTGCTGCCCAGCCTAGACCACCTTGATGGGCGCAACTATCAACCTTGCTATGGAGGCCTAGGGAGGCCGATAGCCTGGCTTTGAACCACCGAAGGTGACGAAGAAAGCCTCCGATTTGCAGAAGCTCTAGGTTCTGTCCAGGTAAAATTTTAGAGCGCGCCTGATGTCTAGACAGTGCAGTACCCTCTGAGCTTCATCCTTGGAGTACGCAAAGAAAGTAGGTAGCACTATCTTCTCATTTAGGTGAAACGAGGAGACTACCTCAGGTAAGAATGCCGGGTGAGTTCTAAGCACCACCATGTCCTTGTGAAAACTAGTGTAAGGCTCTGAAGCCACCAGTGCCTGGATTTCGCTGACCCTGTGTGTGGATTTAAGACCCACCAGGAGAGCCGTCTTAATGGTGACTAGCCTGATGCCCGCAGACGCCATTGGCTCGAAGACCACGTTAAGGTCCCACACCGGGTGTGGCTTCTTGATAGGCGCGTAGAGCCTGGTGAGGCCTGCCAGGTGTCTTTTAACCACCGGATTAGACTATGAAAACACTTCCTCATCTGAGTTCCAGTAGGCAACGATGGCCGCCAGATAGGTGCGGCATGTGTCTACCTGCACCTGCGAGGTGTACAGAGAAGGATAGCATGTCGTGCAATGTGCATGTCAGTAGATCGACCTCCTTTGATTCCGCCCAGTGACAAAACCTAGCTCACTTGCTCTTTTACTGGATCCTGGTGGCATCACTCCTAGCGCCCTGTATAATGTCTAGGTTAGCATGTGACATACGCAGATGCCTTAGTGTGACCTGTTCAGGAACCACGCTGCTAGGGTAACTTCTGGGGTGTGGGGTGGATGACTGTGCCTCCCTGCTGTGATAGTAGGTGAGCTGGGCTCAGTGGAAGGTGCACCGGGGGTTAATTTGACAGGCTGAGAATTTCAGAAAACCATGAACTCGCTGGCCACCACGGAGCTATCAGAATGATACTGAGGTGCCGGGACTCCCATATTTTTCAGATCACCCCGTGGACCAGGGGAGTGGGAAGGAAGGAATACGCATTCATGTTGTTCCATTGGATGTGCATCACAATGCCTAGAGAGCCCTAGCCCTGTCCCTGCCAGGACGTGAATGGTGGCACCTCCTGTTGGACCAGGTGGTGAAGAGATCCACCTCAGCATGACCCCCATCTGTCGAAGATCCCCTGAAGGACCTGTTCGTCCAACTGCGTCATAGTTGTCCGCACTTAGCCTGCCGAGCTTGTCCGTCTCCAGGTTGGATTCCCTTGGGAGGTGAATTGCTGCCAGGTGTATGCTGTTTACCAGAGCCCACTTCCAAATGTTCACTGTTCGAGTGCAGCGGGGAGGCGACCCGGCGCCCCCCTGCTTGATGATGTAATACATGCTGGTGGAGCTGTCCGTATAAATGAGGACCGCCGTGCCACTGATCATAGGGAGGAATGCTTTGACAGCAAGCCAGACGGGACCATATCACATGGACACTGTGGCTGTTCAAGGTAGCTCCCCAACTCTCTAGGGATGAGTCTGTGGTGATGAGAACCTGGGGAGTGGGTTGACAAATGGCCTGCCTATCTGCAGGCTGTCCTCTGCGCTCCAGACTAGGTCCTGGTGGGGATTAGGTGGTATGCTGACCAACTCCGCCTGGGAACCCTTCTCCTGACTGCAGGAGGCTGCGAAGTGCAGCTGCAGTTGCCTCATTTGGAGCTGGTGTGCAGCAGCGCCAGGAGACATGCTGCCTAAGAGGTGCTGGTACCACCACGCTGAGGTCGGTGCTCTGCTGAGAAAATGCCCCATGTACTTCTTGATGGCTGGGATCTTGTCCTCCAAGGGGAAAATTCTCTCGGAGCTCGTATCCCAGATGAGGCCCAGGAATGCTAGACTCTGCGTGGGCTCCAGCTGTGACTTGGAAAATCCCAACTCGTGTAGTGTATTCATGAGGGTGGAGGCGGTGTGGTTGAATGCCTCCAGAGATTTGGCCCTAATGAGCCAGTCGTCTAGGTATGGATAGACTTGGTGACCCTGGGACCTGAGTAGGGCTGCCACCACGTTCATCAGTCTTGTAAAGACCCTGGGGGTCGAATTGAGGCAAACGGATAGAACCTTGTATTGGAAATGGAAGCCCATGAGCCTGAACCTCAAAGGATCGATGGTGATGCCAGATTGTGAAGTGTAGGTAAGCATCCTTCAGATTCAGGGAGCACATCCAATCTCCCGTGCACAGTGCCTCAGCTATAAGCGCTGGTGTAACCATCTTGAACTTTTGAAGAGGAAGGGAAAGGTTTGGGTTAGAAATGTCCAACAACTCTCAGGCCCGCCTGGTTCTTCTTGTGTATGGCGGAAATCCGTGAATAGAAGCCCAGACCCCGCTGGGAGGCTGGGACCTCCTCCACTGCCCGACTCTCTACGAGCAAGCAAATTTCTGCCAACAGAGTTGCTGTCCCAATCTGTGAGAGCGGAGGAGAGATGAGAAGGAGGGAGAGGTAGGTGGAAGCCCATGGACACTACGGATAGGATCCAGGGGTCCACAAAACTTGCACGCCAGCGTTGGGAGTGAAGAGCAAGTCTACCCCCCCCCCCCCACTGGAGACTCCTGGATCCAGATGGCCGGGTCATGCTTTTTTGCCCTCTGAGGCTGAGGTGGGTGACTGAAAAAATTCCCTTGTGTACCGCCTTATGCTGCTTGTGCCGGTGCCAACTCCGTGCTCCATCCGGTTTCCTGGACTGTCTCGCCCTCCAACTCCCTCAGGGTCAGTCACTTCCCCAAACTCGTTGCTTGCGGTAGATCTCCTTCCTTGGCTGGGGCCTCCCTCTGGAATAGCGTCCCCGACACTGAAACTTGAGGAGAACCTTCTCCAGTTCCGAAAGCACCTCAAGACCCTCCTCTGCTTCTGCCTTCGCTCTTCCTCTCCCCTGCTGATTTTGTCTTCTACTGTGCACCTGGTTACCCTCTGATTTTGGGCCAAGGTCCCTGCCCACCCATCCGCACACCAGCACCGACTCCTGGGAACCCTTGCACTTGGGTCTGTATCTGTAACCCTACAGTCCCCTTACCTGCACTTATCAGACACCCCTTGTCTGCACTGTAACCCATGCACTTTGCCACCTTGCTGGCTACACTACCAGTTTATATCCCTTGCTCAGCACTTTCCACTTCTCCCCTCTCCCTTGCACTTTCCCCCTTCCCTCTCCCCTGCACTTGCGTGTTCTCACTGTCACTGGGCCTAGTAAGACTGTTTTTCCCCTCCTTTTTTCCCCTCCTTTGCCTCGTCGCACTCTGAAACGCTTGTGCATGAGCGCGATACAAATAAAATATATCTTATCATGGTGAACATAAAGAAGGAGCGGGAAGGCACACAACAGTACAAAGGTACTTCCAGGGGTGGGGTTTTCGGGCGTGCGAAGCTTAATGAGACGGTTAACAGAACCACAGTTGCCTGAAAACACCCAGATTAAACTTACCAAAAAGAGCAGAAAAATATCTAGTTTTTCACACAGCAGCAATGCAGAGAATCCGACTTTCCCGGAGAGGATGAGGGAAGGCAAAATAATACAATTGACCGGCAATGTTAGAAGGGGTGGGAGGGTAGTTGGTACTCTGGTTTCTCAGGTTCCCGGGTCCCCATAACCTTGTTCGCTTTCAAAGATGTCACAACGTTCAAATCCCTCTCAATCCCCTTTCATAGGGTGTTGGTATATTCAGGTTTCTCAGGCTCCTGTTACATTGATAGCTTACATGGCCATCACACAATGTTCGTACATTGTAGCAGTACGCCCTCAGGAGGGTCTCTCGGGTTCCTGTAACCTCATTGGCTCCTCCCGTGGCTACTGATCCCAGTAGCTATGGTCCGATTTATGTGGAACTCAGTAACCCAGGCTCTGTCATATGATCCGTCTCGGCGTCCGTTACTGGCCTACCGGCCCACCACAACTCTGTTGGGGTTCACTCCACCAGGCAAGGCAGTGTTATTTTCCTCCATCTCTTCTCAAACTTCAGCCAGATAGAATGCTAAGCTTCAGGCGTTCGGTCAGTATTTCGCTCGACTTCCTCGCGGACACTGGCTCTGAGGCCCAGCGTGGCTCCGCTCCTCCAAGACGATGTGCACAGGCTCGCCTCTGCCCAGCGGTTGTTCTCCTCCCTCCCTGGGAGCCTCACTCATACAAGTCAGTGAAATTAACAGAATTGTGTCAGTCGTCTGTGATCATAGCATTCAGGCAATGTTCAGCATTACCTGAAGCCAATAGAGTCAGAAGGTTCTTCGTTAACTATGCATGTAACAGTTAATGCAATAGTCTTTCCAATATCCATATAGGCAGAAAGGGGGGTTTGGATTATAAATTCCTTGCTGGAATGGGAGTCCTTGTCCTTAAGAGGGGAGCCACTCCCAATGAGGTTGCACTTGCCCAGACCCCTAGGGAGGGTCATGCGTAGCAGGCTCACCTCCCTAGCCTCACAGGGATGGCTCAGCTCTGGGGGGAAGATCCGAATTGTCCAGATTCGTCACAGCTGCCTTGATCTTTTTTCCACCTAGCCACATGTAGCAGTCTTTGCAGGTTCCCAAATCTTTCTTGCCAAGTTTTCAACTTCAGATTTCACTGTCGACTTTGTAGGCAGATGTGTGGTTTCTTTCCATTGTCATCTGGAAAATCGCTTGCTAAGGGTTCAAGATAACGGGGTTCTAATGTTGGAGACCGCAACAAAGGAAAGCTGTACCTTACCACTCTGTTTCCTACTGCTGAAGCCCTTCTTGTCGAAACCACTGACCTGAGGACCCACCTTTGTGTCCTGAAGAGGGTGATTGTTCATGATACTCACCCCCTGAGGAGTCTTGCTGGCCCAGGGTCGAGGTTGTTTGAGGCGAGTCTCTTCTGCACTTCCTCTGGTGTTGTTGCTTCTTACTCTGGGGCGTCTGGTCTATCCATCAACCTCTAACACTTCTTTGGGGTTTGTTCTGGCCTTCCCTGGGGTTGCTTGCAGTGTAATTTCCACCCGTCTGGTAGAACCGACTTACTGCCACAAAGTTAGATGGTTCAATAACCTTCTTACCAGTGTTTCCAGTGGAACCTTAAACCTGCTGTGGAACTCTCTAAAATGGACTCCGAGGTAATCCCCTCAACCTCAAAATATTTCCTGGATCCACAAGGGGATTACTAAACTCTGGGTCGAGGATTATGATTCTAGTGCTTACCTGTGATTTTCGTTTCATGTTTAAGGTCCTGCTATGCATTTCTCCAATGGTGAATTATTGAAAACATTGTAGTTAATCTTGGTGACCCTAAATAGGTGTCCGTGAAACGTATGATTAAGTTAACACTTTCTAAAATGTTCTATATGTTTTTGGCAACCTTAGGGCTGTGGTTTCAACAGTGCCATGCTCTCTATGGGTTTGGTGTATTGTCAGGTGTGCATGTGCATTAATTTTAATACTAGGGGGTCAAAATCAATGTAGAGTATTGTTGTAGACCTTTGGGATTTATAAGACTATTTTTCCTCACTGGATATAAATGTGTTGGTACCTTTCCTGCCTAAACCTTATATGTGTTAGGTGCTGACCACTGATCTAGGTCCTACCATATACAATATGGGTGGATTGGGTCTTTAGGACACTGTACAAAGTTGTGCAGACCCATAGTGGGCTGTACCGGCTTGTTAGGTTTTGTTGTTCCCTTAGACTCCTAACCCCCTGTTTATTCAATATGTATTGAGCCCATATATAAGGCAGTGGAGGTTGTAGAGTCCCGTTTAGACACATGCTGATTTTTTAAATATACTCAGTGTCTTATTAATACTGTGTGCTAAACCCTAAGTACTTTATCTGGCTTCATAGTTTTTTCCAGACTATCACTGCTGTTTATTTTCTAGAGACGTGTGTGTGGACTAATTTTACCTTGATGTCCGCCTACTACCTCTACCTGAGAGTTATGCCTTGTTGCTCTATCCAGATTACCCATCGCAAGCAAGGTTTGGCTCTCCTTTGTCAGGTGTGTTAGCCTCCATTAGGGTTGATCATCAGAGGATGGTACAAAAACTGCTTTAACACCAACCTATTTTAGTGAACAGGAAAGCAGATGTCTAGTCAAAATCAGTCAAGGTAGTGCAGCTGAGCATTAAGGCTTAGATTTCAGGAGATATGCGGGCAGTGTAGTGCCACAATTAGACACACAGAGTGTTAGGCAAGGTTGTATGCAGTACCCTTTGGGTGCACTACGACAACCCTGACCTCCTGGCAATAGGAACCCAACCTTTGGTACAAGTCTGTACTACACAGGTTGGCAGCGTGTTGAGCAGCCAGGCTTATCTCAAGGGGGGTGTGGGGGGGGGGGGTAAATGTGAGCAGTAGGGGAGTAATACAGAGATTTGCAGTGACAAGAATTCAAATAAACTCTTACACACAAGGTTTCTTGATTAAACAATTATTAATTTATTTAACAGTCAGTTTGAGTAAGCCTTCTTCAGAAGGGGCAATATAATTGTAACACAAATACACTCCAAAATACACACGCTTAGTTTCTCAAAATCAGCAAGTACCCATTTGGGATGGTACACAGACACTTCCTACACCCTCAGGTGACTTAAATAGCTAGGACACTGTGGACATTAATATATCACTGTTGAATTTAGGGCAATACAGTGTGCCAAAGAAAAAGGTTATAGAAAAAAACAAGAGATCTCACAAATATTCTGAAGCAGGTAAGTACTTTTGGTAACCCCCAATGAAAAGTAAGTTAACCCCTTCCTGGAAGGAAGACAAAACTGTCAGAGGGAAAAGTCTCATTCAGGGAGCAGGCCAGGCCAAAGTCAATTGGACAAAAGTCTAGGTGAGCTGAAGCAATTCTTGCAGGTAGGTAAAAGTCTTGCACAATGTTTTAGAAGACATTGTAGAAAAGAAGATATCAAAGTAGGGCCACAAGCAATGTTCCCTCTAATTATTTTCCCTAAGTGCGGGAATGGCTAGCTTTCGTGTGCCCATTATTTTCCATGTGAGAAACTGAATAACGAGGTAAGCCACTTTGTGAGCATGCGTACTCTGTGAGCCACCATCTCGGAAAAGTTTGGAAGGGTATTTCCCCTTCCCAACCACTGTAAATCTTTGCAAATCAGTGTAAAAGGTGCATCTTACAACAATTATTTTAAACATATATAGGCTAAAACAAATAGGTTATATGTGATTATAAGGAGAGCTCATCAACCAGTCCAAGACTTCAAGATATGCCATAGTACCTACCACAAGCATTCCTGTGCAGAGAAACAAATGTGTATGCACCAGAAAAACTTTGTATACTCAGGAAAAACAATAGGTTTAGTTGTGGCTATTCATTTGCTGTAACTGCTCAGTAAAAATGCAGGAAGTGTCTAATGCCTTTGAAGTAAAACGCATGTTTGTTTACAAAAAATAAATATCGCTCATCACGGATGTGGTTGTCAAATAATTCAGACAGGATACAATTTTAGCTAATGTAATAATGGCAGCTAAAAGGAATTAGTATGAAAACATGCCAATAGGAGTTAATGTACCACTTTAATCAAGTAATTCAAGGGCCAGGAGAACATGCCTCTGTTTGTGTAAGGACGATAATTGCATCAGAATAACTGCACCACAGAATATAAGAATTCCAGGGTCTCTGATTGCAATGCACATTACATTGTCCTGTGAGTTGTGACAATATTTACAATATTTACTCAAAACAAGCCTTACGGCTAAAAGGCATGTAGCCATTAATTTTTACTCTCTAAAAACAGGAGAATGTGCCCAACAAAAATGGGAAACCATGAACATATGAGCCTTCCACCTGCTTTTTTCGAATCAGTGACCAGCAGAGCAGTGGCATAGGTAAGCGCTAGAATATTACTGCCAGATGTCAAGAAGAATTTAAGGGGAAAGAACATATTTAATAAGCATGAAATATCCCTACTGCCAAAGCTAATTATTGTCTTACTCCCTGAAAAGTAGGGAGTAAAATCGTATCAGAGCCCTGCTTGTAACCCCGACATAGGAGGTGAAATAACAGGTCACATAATGAAGCTTATAGTTTTGCCCACCCTTCTTCACAACAGCCTGGATACATTTCAATAAGATGCTTAATGAGGTTTCTTCAGGAGCTCGTTGAAGGAAATCACATATCTGCCTTTAAAGTCAATAGTAGCAATGCTCACAGGTACAGCAGATTAAGTGCCTTCTTCTTTAACTAGAGACCCCTTTTCTGAAATTCACGGATATCATTTAAACAAGATGCATGGGGATGCTAGAGGCAATAAATGCGAACACATGATCATATTGCAAAGCCCTCAGCAGCTGGGAATTGACAAAAACAGAAGGTGCAGTTTCCTAGACTGCTACTAGAGTGTCCTATCCTTTACCAAACAAACATATTTCCTTCACTGTACTGTACTGCCAAAACATCCGATTTGGTTTTTGAAAGTTGCTGATTTGTTCTTCACCCCAAAGGAGCATTCTCCTTTGCTCTTCCACCCCTACCCCTCCCCGATTCCTGTTCTAGCCTCCAATAATAGTAGACTGGGTTATGTAACAAATGGGAGATTGCAGTAGTAAAAAACTAACTGGGATATTTACATACCACAGTCACCCTAGGTTACCTGGGGGCAACCAGGCGTGGACTCCCTGCTCACTGTGCTTAGAGAGGCTCAGCTTCACCTCCCTGATGATGCCCAACAAGGCTGAAACAAGTGTATGGGCTTGCTGATGGTACTCTTGTTCAGAGGAATTGCCATAGCATTTCGGTGCTGGACTGCCTTTGTGGGCGGGACAAAGACTGATATGCAAATGGATATTTCCCATCTGTGAAGGTACAGTGAGCAAAAAGCAATGGCTGCAAACTCTCAATGTGGTTAATAACCACTGAACAGGTTATCATGCCTTGTTTTTTCGAGAGAGGGGCGCCTGCTACCTTTTTTGTATACCACAGTACTTTGCAAGCAAAACATATTTAAAGCCTCACCATGACATTATGTGCAGTTTAAGAAAGTGTCATGAATCTACATATGCACAATTACTATGAAGTGAATACAAGATTGTGACATACCTCACCTTTAAATTGTTGGGTAGGATTATACAAGCGCTAAGTGAAACCGTTCTTGAATACCAGTGAATTACCATTTAATATGTTAATGGCTATGCCCTATATAACTCTAAAAACTTGAAAAGGATGCAGATTGTGTAAAAAGCATTCTAGTTATCTGAATATCCGTTGCCCTAATACTATATACACATGATGCCAGACATAGTCCATACCCATTATTACTTGAAGGTCAAATAAATGATGTTGCAATGTTGCTCTCCACTTATAAGGTAATGTTAGCAATGCTAAAGTAGGGTACGCTGAACATGACATTTGCCTACTCAAAATCTTTAGAAAGCAAATTAATATTTTAGTTTTATAATGCATTTATTTGCAAGGGAGCATTACAAAGTACTTATGTGACATATGTACAAAGAATAGGATGCATTGGATGAGGCTACACATCCAAGTAGCCTGATTACTTCCAGTCAGTATCCAATATTTGAGCCGAGATGCTTTTGCTATGGCATCAGGAGTAACTAATTATTGTGCTTGACCGTGATTCATATAACAAACAGAAAACAAGTGGGTGTATGTGCCAGTCTGGTAACCGTGTGCAGAGGCAAGGTAGGCACAGTCACGGTTGTCTGTTATCGTTGATATGCCGCGCCTTGAAACACTTGTGTATAGGCGCGTTATAAATGCCATATCATATATCTGAATGTGGTCTGGGCCAGAAGTTAGTCATAAGGTGTAAGTGTGGCAGAGTCCAGCATAGGAGTCATGAGTGGGGAGGTAAGATTATTTTGTTAATGTTTTCAGGCCTATCAAAGCCTAATCTTCTGTTTGTGAAGCCACTTTTTCATATTAGTTTTTAACCTCTTGTATGTGTGTTTTGTTTTTTGGATTTTTAGGTTTTTAAGGTCACGCTTGCCTAATAGGGCAATGAAAATAGGCTAGACCAGAATATCAAGACTAGTTAGTCCAATTTAGAATTATTTTATGAGAAAGCAAATACTAGGTATCTGCTGTGGCTTGACCTAGGATTGGTCAAATGACTTGTATCAAACAATGAATATCAACTGGACACTCAACAGTTAGAGGTCCCCGCAATGAATAAATAACCCTGAGAAAAAATACATATACACACATTGAAAACACTATGGCTTAATATGTAGTCGATTGTCTTAGACAGACAAAGGAATCAGGGATATTTGTTAGATGTGAAATTACTGCAATCTATTAAATGTATTTTTCATCCCTGCACTTGTTTGTGATGTATTTTGATGTTTGTCTACGTACTGATATATATGTGATGTTAACAGAAAGATATGTAGAGCAAGCACTGATTATTGGGTGCTGGAGATTTTAGTTTAACATTTGTTTTGTATATATATGTGCGAACAATTTCACAACACTCATAAAATGTAAGAAACACCCATCATGAAAATGCTTACAAAATGAATTAGCATTACAAGTGCCAAAAAGACTACTTGAAGGTGAATGTGTATTAATTACCACAGATGGATTAACGGAATACAGGAACTGATGCTTTTGAATGTGATTATTAGGACAATTGTTGTTATAATAGTATCTCTGTCCGATGTCCTAATAATTAAGGGCCACCATTTTGTTAAATGTGTGGCTTGTGCCTTTTTCAATCTTTGTGAATTGGTGGGATTTGTCTGTGTGCGCAGCTAAAATTCTTCAGAGCTGCACCCATAAGGAAGTGGGGCAAGCGCACATGCGCACAGCTTAGAGGGAACACTGGCTACCAGCTGATTAGGTTTGTGAGGTAAAGAAGCTGTTAGCAACTCTATAGAACCAACCAAGACAAGTCTCCACTGAGAACAAGTGAGGTTACAAAACAAGAGGTAAATTCTCTTAGACTGTATAGTACCTTTGGTTAGAAGAAATGGTTCCAGCTGGCTTCCGTTCCTGTGCAGCTCTGCAGATCCCGTGTTCCTGGACCTCAGTTGTGGAAACAAGAGGTAGTACGTCTGGAGGACTCCCGCACAGCAACGGGACGGTCGGCAACAGAAAAGGACCAACTTCTATTCAGTGGCACTTCGCAGTTTCAGCTCCTCGAGTCTCAGCAAATAGAACCACCCCAGACTCTTGGCTTTTGAGATGGGCTTTCCTTGCATCTGGGGTCCAGCACTCTGTTGGGGTGGCTCAGGCTCGCATAGTCCTGCTTCCTGGGAGTCCGGAGGATCTTCCTGGAGCTCTTGGCCAACTTAAAAGCAATGCACATGATCTGGTGTTTCTCTCCCTGGTTCTTCGGTTCCAGCAGCAACTGCAGTGGAAATACAACCAGCTTCGAGAGGATATCCGAGTGGCTTACTTTGGAGTTGATTGGTCCTACCAACTCAAGTGGAGAAGTCGTCCTTACAGGACTTCTTTAGTCGAGACGAATTCAGAGCTTCAGCACAGCAGCAGGGATTCACCGGGCAAACCAGTGGTCCAGGAGTTGCAGCAGGCGTCTCTTCCAAGTTCTTCTTCGGATTCCTTCATCCAGTGGTCGACTCTGCCTTCCAAGCCAAAAAGCCTCACCTTTTATGCAGGATTCTCCCATTCATTCCAGCTTAGCTGCCAGTCAAAGAGCAGGGTGGCTGTTCTTGCCGGACAGCCAACCGGCCAATCACCTTTGGGTGCATTCCTGTAACCAAGGGGTTTCCCTCACTTCCTGCTCCCACCAGACATAATGGAACCAGAGGAGGGCTTCACTCGTGAATCCCGCCAAAGACAAAACGAACAAAAGGGACCAAACCTGGTTTGGTGCGCAGATTAAATCTCAAAAAGGACCTTTCCACGAAGAAATGGCGAAAAAAGAAGACCGGGGCCATTTTGACAAAAATGGCATCCTTGGGTGCTTTACTGCAGCTGCGAACACAGCCTGCGGTAAAAGCACACCATGGTAGTTAAAAGTAAACAACTGCTACCAGCCATTCATCGAGAAAAGGGTAACAAAAATGTTACATGAGAAGCTAGACAAAAGGGATACTAAGTAACCCCTCCAGCACCCTATTGTAGGATAGTGTATGCTGGGTCGAGAAGGTTACAATGCAAGTCAAGTCAATTTCACTTCACTGCTCTTGGAAACAGTAGTTTATCCAAGAGAAGTTTTTTAAACCTTTGGAAAATCTGAAAGACTTCCCTGTGCCACTGCTTTAAAGGTGCTGTGTGGTACAATGTAAAAGATGATGCCTATGGAGTTTGTCAGACTCCACAACCAAAAGAAACCGTGATCAATTCATAGCAAAAATACATGAGTGGGAAAAGGGCCTCACTCTCAACAGGTAAAAAATTAAAGTCATCAAAATCCAGCAAAGGTGCTGGGGGTTTCTAAGGTAGAGAGGAATTAAGACATTTCTGAGAATTCTCCCTAACACAGAACATTCAAATCATATTACATAAAAAGTATAAAAATACACTATTAGGCCTTTAAACACCAAGCAATGAAAACCTTAAGTACTACCACCAAATCAATACTATACATGTATGTACTTTCACAGTTGGTGATCTCACTAGAAATCGCCCACACTTTACTCCTAAAACAAAAGTGATTGACAAATTAAACATGAAAACAATAAGTAGTAAAGCAAACAAAAAAACAACTAAAGCAATGCAAAAACAATTGTAAATCGAGGAGATTTATATACAAATCAAGGGAAACTAACGGGTTACCCTGCTTTACAAAATAAGCCCCTTTCAATTGAGAAGTACTTCTCTGCTAACGTAAGCTGGCCGCCTAGTGCTGTTACAAGTCACAAGTTCCAGTTAAGAACCTATTGCAGAGAGTTTGAAGTCTGTAAAGTGAAGAAAAAAGTATTTGGAAAAGCCAACATCTGGGTAAAATGCTCCAGTGACGAAGAAACAAAGTTAAGTTCAAACGATTAGGGGTCCTCTCCCAATCCCAACACTCTGAGGGGGGGATGGTCCTGGGCAAGAACTTGACCAATCAGGACCATGTAACCCCTAAGGTGCGGTGGACGGGTGTCGGGGCTGATGAACTGAGACTGATGAATGGAGACTGATGCGCTGTAGTTGACCTTGCTGGATCTGGTCAGCCCACGGGAAGGTTCAGGAACGCTTCTGAAGTCTCTGGCAGGATCTCCATGCAGGAGTCCAGAAGGGCTGGTCGCCCCAGCCCAGCACGTGAAGCACCAGCAAGGACCTTCAGGAGATCAATCCAGAGGGACAGGACTCCCCAAGACTTGGCTGGAGGCAAGACTGGATGTTTAACAGTTGCTCTCAGGACTTCAGTGGACTACCACTCTTTGTAGGGGTCTGTGCAGGACCACCTTGGGTCGGATTCAGTGTTCAAACAGGGGACATCATCTGCCAGCTATTGTGTTGTGAATTATTGCAGCAAGTAAACACAAGATGTGACTATCATGGATGTGTTTCACACATACTTCTCAGTGATTCAGCAAGTAGGCTTTTGTAATGTCTGGAGTTGTAGCACAGAGGATTTCTTTGGAAATGCTGAGTAGCATAAAGTTACTGATCAGTGGACGGCAGCAGTCCAAGAGCAAAGACAACGTACAAGGCTGCCATACTCTGCTGCCAAAGTTGGAGCACCTCCTGTCAGGTTCCATCAGCAAAAATGTGCAGCAGCTGCTGGACCATGTCGATCACCCCATAAAAGATTCTGTAGCCAGTCTAACCTTAACCTCGACTGAAATCGAACCTCCTCACCCCCTGCAACCTCCCCATGGAAGGAAAAGAGTAAGTGGCTAAAATAACCAAGACACTGCTCAACTACTTCATCTTGTTCTGAAGTATGCACGTAGCAAGAAATAGAAAGGCTTAACATTTAACCTTTCTCTATACCCCACCCCGTTTACCTGCTCAAGCTAGGAGGGAATTGGTGTACCTTGTAATTGTAAACATACAACTCATGTAATACTACAATACAAAAAAAGCAGAGTCTGTTTTATTGTCATTGAAGGCAGGTACCAGGCATCACGTCTTTATTGTACTGGATTTAACTCCAACAACCGGACCAGCTCTCCAGACCTCCCAGCTTAAAAGTTATCAGGTGACCAATTCTATACTTCCAGATGCCTCAGTCCTGGGCCTACATGCAGAGACGTAGCCTCCAGGCTACTTACAGTATATGTTCCTACCTTATGCTGGTCCACGTTGATGCAGATGACCGTTTTGTAGGTTACGCAACAGGATCCTTAGAGTGCTAATGCCAGAGGATTACTGATACTCCCCTCGTAACACTGCCTTTAGACCGCTACCAACACCCACTAAGAAAAACTCCAGTTTAAGTCACGTGACTGAACAACCTTGGCATGGAAAAGTGCCAGACAGCAGTTGTTTTGTGTCCCAGCTTCTGCTTGGGCTGTATATGCAAGTATTATCACTAAAACTAAGCATCACACAGAGACAAATGGTAAACCTAGAATTTAGTCATCATTAGGTAATTAGAAAGCATACCCATCTCATGATAACATTCCATTGTAACAAGGTAAATTGGACACAACTTTCCCTGACATTATATAGCCCCAACGTTGCCTGTTGCTACTTGTAACTACTTGAAACTCAATAGAATCCTTTAAGTCTTTTCTTATTGGTTGCAGGATTAATTGGAAAAGTGCATAACTCCTCCAAGAGAAAAACTCAAATAGTGGTTGCGGGGAACTGTAAGTTCTCAATTTTTTCAGAAGTAGCAAATATTTTCAGTTTTATCAGTTCCAACTCCACCTACAGTTGTGATATGATATGGCATTTGTAACACACCTATACACAAGTGTTTCATTCGTTTCTATGAACTTGTGTCTACTTGGGTATCTTACCCGGAAAGAGGATGGAGTCCTTGTGCTAGTTACACATTGTGGCTTTAATGAAGGCACCACAGTGTCATAGCGCTGAAACTAGTTTCTCTTGGATTTTTTCCATTTGTTTTGGGGAGAAGTTATGAATTTCTCCTGGGCTTTAGCGCCTGATGGGGACCAACTACAATGACAGTACAGTGCTCGGTGTGGGCACCGGCGCAAATATTCTACCAAGAGACACCACTCCCTCTTCTTGGAGTAGTATCACAGAAAAGGACATGGCCGGCATTAAGGAATATGTGCGGTCCTGTGATTAAGCTGAATCCCTCCTACAAGCACAGAGGAAATAAAAGAAAAACAGGGTGGCTCTCTGTACTATCCTAAGTATCCTTATGCGGATTTACTTCAGTCTGTGGCTTAATTAAATGATATGTGCTCTCACATGTCTTGAGAATCGTCCTCCTGACAGGACGTCAAACTGAACATAAACCAACCTGGAGCCTGAGATATAAACCAGACTGCTTACAACTGGCCATGGATGAAAGGCATTTCTAAAAGAAACGAACAAAGTTCTAGACTACTTGACAGTTCAAATCAAACTGAGCTTTGAATCTCCCCTCCATCTTGGCTTGGGGTAAACTCAAGTTCCTGGACCAGAGTGTCATTAATAAACCAATACAGGTCCCCCAATTACTCACTAGCAAACACGGCCAGCTTGAGTCTAATGTTATTCAGAACCCTAACCAACCCCAACAGGTGCATCACCCCACAATGTGAACTTCAGCTAAATGAGGTAGATGCCTGTAAAAACCAGACACCTAAAATCCAAGGCTTGTGACTACACAGTGGTGTCTGTAAAATATCTAGCACAGTAAAGGCTTTGACAAAATAAAAGTCCCACTATGTTTAATCAATGAAAGGAAATATGTTCACAAACACCCATGACATAAGAACACAAAAGAGTCGAACAGTTTGGCCAATGCAACATGAATAAAAGTAAAAAATAAAATAAAAAAAAGAAAGCACCAAATATATTGTGTGCGAAAAACTGTGCACAGTTCAGTAGAGGTGAATGGAAACTTAGCAAAACGTAGCACAATGTTTGTTGAAATAAACTACTTCATTGGCTGAAAACAGGCAAAGTTATGCTAGCAACAGCAACAACCTGCAGGGAAAGTGGTTGGCATGGTTGGAAAGACTGCTGCGGTTAAGCAGGTGATAGGAGATTGTTAGGAACATGCAATATGCGATGTATATTTCTACATCTTTATTAGTATTACCCTGCTAATGTCAATACTAAACGATGGGATGCAACCATTTTTCTAGGCATCTTATACTTGGCAGGTCGAAATGCACTGGTAAGACTCAAGGTGTGGGAAAAAATACACAGCATACGGTAAAGAGCATAACATGCTATAAATGAGGAGTTTTACTTCATGTAAAATACATAAGGCACTTAATGCCGAGGCCTGCATATTAGTGAAGCAAGTTTAACATTATAATGGTATTGTTTCCTTGTAACATGTATCCTGCTTCATTGCATTCAGCCCTGTCTGGAAAGCAAAAAAGTAATGTCAGTTCTTAAAAAACACAAACCTCTTGGTTCTTAAGGGTAACATCGATGTTGGAAGCTGGTCCAAAGCCAGTGAGTGATTTTATGTGGATTTGAGTCGGCAGTGGCCGCCGGCACTGGCAGTACACAGAGAAGGCAAGGGACTTTAGTTGCTGGATATAGAAGACTTGCTCATCCTTCATTGTCTGGAGCATGTATTGACAAGGCACAATCTGTAGAGGATAAAGCAGAACGTGAAAAATGAAATCTTTCTGCCCCAGCCACAATACTGACCAAAGTGAAGCAAAAGATGTTTTAGTATGTGAAAAAGGATGGCGGCTGATGCACAAAGGTAAACAATGGTCTAATGCTACCAGAATTTAAATCACACAGACTATGAAAAGACTATTTGAAATACTAAACGAGCAGAAAGACGCACTTTTTGAAAAGAAATTGAGAGGAAGAAAAAAGGAAATAGAAATAATTAATGAAGGTTGTTGAGACCAAAGAAAAACTAAAAGACATTGGCAAAATGGGATAGAAAAAATTAAAAAGATGGAGGAAAAGAGAAGTTAAGAGATTAAAGTTACTCATTGTGGTGACTAGAGTACTCATAGCCCTTAGTCCCCTTTGATCCATTGTTGGTGGACGCCCACAAGGATGGAGGGAACGGGACAGAACAGAACGAATGAGTAAGAGAAAAACGTAATGAAAAAAGGGTGAGGAGGACATACCTGGATGATAGTTGAATTTCTCACATGTGCTGGTAAACTGTCTAGCATCTCAGTGTAGCATCGCATCAGACTCAGCAGCCACAAATTGGTGGAGGTGGATTCTTCATCTGTAGTGTACGTAAACGGATCCACAACATAAATCACAATGGCAGGTGGGTACGTGTTACTGTCTGCAGATTCAGGCTCTGTAGGAATCCCTATCTTGTCTCTGTCCGTCACACTGTAGAATAACACTTAAAAGTTAGCATGAGGAGGAATTTGTTCACTGAACGTTCATGTGCTAAAACACTGATGCGTACATTTATGAAGTGTTTACTTCTGAAAAGCGAAGTACATATGCTTTATATTGCCTTCCGGCAGGACTACAGTATTGTGCTCTTAATCATTATAGTACCTTTAAAGGACAACATTTGCAATGTTTCTAAACTGGCCTTTCAACACCCCAAGTGTAAATCATAATAGAACCCTTTGAAATGGGCGTTCACATTGTTCAATGACAGACTTCATGTGTATCACCTTCATTTTCAGTACTAAAGATCGCCCCCTTAACTAATTGCTTATTAGGAGTAAACAACAAATAAAATTCAATACTGGAGCCCCTGACTGGGTCAAACATTCTAATTTTTTAACTTTCTCGGTTTCTGTGAATCTGGCCCTGGTTCCCATACGTTTCAGCTGTCAATTTATTACTCAAGAAGAACAAGTTACTTTCTTACCTGGTAACGTTCTCTCAATGGGATGGTCCGACGACGTATTCCATATCTATGACAGGTAATGTCCACAGCTGTGCTGCTCCGGAAAATCTTTGGCGTCTGCGTCCTGCGTCGATGACGTCGATGCGCCGTCCCAGAGGACCTCCTCCGACGTCACCCGATGTGATAAGTAGGACGCGCACGACGCCCATAGCCTCAGTTATAGTTTTTTCCCAGAACGTGTGCCACCAGTTTTCTACCAGTCAGACACACAAGGCCTTGCGGAAAGCAAGCTGCAATCGCAAAAGAAATCCTGCACAGCGGGGAAGGCAGGGAGGAAGCGATATGGAATACGTCGTCGGACCATCCCATCGAAAGAACGTTACCAGGTAAGAAAGTAACTTGTTCTTCGAGGGGATTGTGTCCTCCGACTTATTCCATATCTTTGACAGACTCCCAAAGCAGTACCAAACAAGGAGGTGGGAAAGAATTTAGAATACAAATTTTGCATGCCCAATCAAATTGCGGAATAGAGAACTGCCTTGCCAAAGGCCAGATCTTGCCCTCTGATGGAATCGAGGGAGAAGTGACGTACAAAAGTATGTACTGAAGCCCAGGTGGCTGCATCACAGATGTGACGAATAGGAACTCCCCTCTGCAGGGCAGTAGACGCAGCCACTCTCCTGGTAGAATGGGCCCGCAAGCCAGCCGGAGGATCCTTACCCGCCAAGCGGTACCACTCGGAGAGAGCTAAAATAATCCAACAAGACAAAGTCTGTTTCGTCACAGCTTGTCCCAAACGCTTTCCAGCGTAACCAATGAAGAGTTCATCGTCCACTCTGACCCGGGACATGCGCGAAATATAAAAGCTCAACGCTCTCCTAGGATCAAGCCTATGGAGCCGCTCCTCTTCCTTACCAGGATGTGGAGGAGGATAGAACGCCGGAAGAACCACCTTCTGACTCAAATGAAATTCCGAAACCACCTTCGGAAGAAAAGGACGACAAACTCTAAGGACAACTCTGTCCTTATGAAACACAGTGAAGGGTGGCCTAACTGAAAGTGCCTGTAACTCACTCACTCTGCGAGCGGAAGTAACCGCAACCAAAAACACAGTTTTCAGAGTTAACAGCCTCAAAGGGCAAGAATGTAAAGGCTCAAACAGAGCACCCATAAGAAACTTAAGAACAAGGTTCAAATACCAACCGGGCACCAGAAAAGGTGACGGAGGGAACACATTAGTGAGCCCTTTCAAAACCTGCAAAATTAAAGGAATCTTAAAATAGGAACACTCTTCGGACGAGCGCTTAAATATGGACAGCGCCGCCAGGTAACCTTTAATGGTCCCCACTTGCAAGCCCCTGTGGGCCAAGGAAAGCAAAAAAGACAGAACCATGGGAATGTCACATTCAAAAGGATCCACATTCTTAACTCTGCACCAGTCGCAGAACTTTCTCCAACGGCAACGGTACAGAGACTTTGTTGCCAGCCGCCTGGCCGAGAGCAACACCTCCATCACGTCTTCAGGGAGGTCCCAATCCTGTTATCTCATCCTTTCAGAAGCCAAGCGTGAAGGTTGAGGGATTTGACCTCTGGATGGAGAACCTGACCCCCTCCCGTGAGAGCAGATCGTCTCGGTAGGGAAGACGACGTGGAGGGCAGATGGACAAGTCGAGAAGGTCCGGGTACCACGTCCTCCGGGCCCACGCCGGAGCAATGAGGATCATCCGGGAACCGAACCTTCGTAACCTCCGCAGCACTTGCGGGATGACGGGACTGGAGGAAATACGTACAGGAGTGGGAATGACCACTCCACCACGAACGCGTCTCCTAAGGCTCCTTTTGGAGGAAATTCCCGCAAGCAAAACTTTTCGCACTTCCGGTTGACACTGGAGGCGAAGAGATCCACTTGAGGGGTCCCCCAAAGGGCGAAGATCTCCAGGAGAATCTCCTGAGCCAGCTCCCACTCGTGAGAGATTGTGCTCTGCCTGCTCTGAGCGTCCGCCGTCTCGTTGTCGTCTCCGGCCAGATGAACAGCCGAGATCGAAACTTCCTGCTGGATGGCCCAGAACTCGAGCTGCATCGCCTCCCTGCACAGCGGAAGTGACCCTGCCCCCCACCCCCTTTTTGTTGAGGTAGTGCATGGCCACCGTGTTGTCCGTTATAATCAGGACACTCTTTCAGCGCACAGTCGGCAGAAAAGCCTTCAGGGCTAGCCTGACAGCCCTCAGCTCCAACAGATTGATATGGAGTCTGGACTCCGACAGAGACCAACGACCGCTGACTGTCAACTCGTTGGCATGAGCTCCCCATCCAGTGAGGGATGCGTCCGTCAAGATCGTCACCTCTGGCCAGGGCAGCCAAAATGGAGCCCCCTTCAACAGATTGCCCTCGAAGGCCCACCACAGAAGGTCCCGGGCTACTGAGACCACTGGAGCTTGAGTGCTCACTGCAAAGATCTCATCCGCAGACGAGCCTCTGGCACCAGAAGAATGCAGGATGCCATAAGGTCGAGCAGTCTCAAGAACTCGGACGCTGGGAGATCCTGGGCAAATTGAAACTTGTTCACCATCTGCTGAATGTGAAGAGCCCTCACCTGAGGAGGAAAACACTGTCCCAGGGACGTGTCGAGCACTGCTCCGATGTACTGGAGCCGCTGCGTTTGTGTCAAATGGGACTTCTTTAAATTGAGGGAGAAGCCCAGCATGTGAAGGGAGTGGCAGGTGACGGACAGATGATCCAGGACTTGCTCGGGAGAGCCCCCCCTGATCAACCAATCGTCCAGGTAGGGGTAGACGTGATTCCCCCCCTTTCCTGAGATGCGCTGCCACCACCACGATCTTGGTGAAAACCCTCGGGCGGAGGTCAATCCGAACGGCAGGACTCGAAACTGAAAGTGCGAGTCGCCAACCGCAGGTACCTCTTGTGCTTGGGATGGATCAGCACATGGAAGTAAGCATCCTTGAGGTCGAGAGACACCAACCAGTCCTGAAGTTGAAGGGTCTGGAGGACTTGAGAAAGAGTCACCATCTTGAACGTGTCCTTCCTGAGGAGTTTGTTCAAACCGCGCAAGTCCATGATGGGTCTCGATCCCCCGTCTTTCTTCGAAATCAAAAAATAAGGGGAATACCATCCCTTGTTCCTCTCCGCTACAGGCACCAGTTCTATGGCGCCTTTCTCCAGCAGGGCTTGAATTTCCTGCGCAAGGAGCGGATCCGGACACTTCAAAGAGAGGTTCCCTGGTGGATTGTCGTGAGGCCTCTGCCGAAAAGGAAGACAGTAGCAGTGAGTTATGATCTCCAGAACCCACACATCCGAAGTAATGGCTTGCCACTCTACAAGATGCTGCACCAGCCTTCCCCCAACCGGCGAACCATGGGACCTGGCCTCATGACTGAGTGGTAGCGGCTGCGGCGTTGCCTGAGGGCAAAGAGGCAACTGCCCGAGCAGCCTTGGCACATCGAGTACCTTTGTTCCCACCTCTGGGACTCTTACGATGGCCTCTGACTGCTAGCTCCCCTCGCTTTACTGAAGGACGTGTAATAGCGAAAGGAACCTCCCCCTCCATTGCTGTCCCCTAGGACGAAAAGGCGGAGGTTGGCGAACTGCAGCGCCCAACGACTTTGCAGCAGCTTTGGAGGTTTGCAACCTCTCAAGGCTCTCGTTAGCCTTGCCGCCAAAATGTTGTTCACCGTCAAAGGGCATGTTGAGGAGCCGGGACTGCACATCAGGAGCGAACCCAGACTTCCGCAACCAACGCAAACCTGCGCATTACGGTGCTCGCCGCCATGGACCGGCTGACACAATCTGCCAAGTCCAAACCCGACTGAACGGCCTCACACATGGCATCCTTGCCATCCTGAACCATAGCAAGGAAAACCATCCCGTTCGTCCCCTTCGTGAATATTTTCAGCCGCTAATGCAACACAGTTCCACAGAGTGTGTGTGAAACGAGACAAAGCACATATGAGTTGGCCGCCTGAAGCGCCATACCCCCCGAAGAAAACACTTTCTTTGCCCAGCCGTCAAAACTTTTGTCGTTCCTATCCAGAGGGATGGTAGGATACGACGCCTGCTTTGCCGGGGCCGTAGCCGCCTGCACCACCAAACTCTCCGGAGTGGGGTGCCTGGACAAGTAGCAGGGGTCGCTACTGGCTGGACGGTATTTTCGTGACAAAGACTTGCCCACTGCCGGGAGATTCTCCGGAGCAGTCCAAGCCGCCGCCACCCTTCTCTGCAGAGCCAAATGAAACGGCAAAACCGGGTCAGTGGGGGGACCGAGATCAAGGATGTCCGTGAGATCATCCTGAATGAACTCCCCTGGGGGAGCTGACCAACCCAAATACTCTGTGACCCAAGACATAAGGCGCCGATATGAAGAATCGGCATGAGTGCCAGGCTCCGGCCTACAAAACTCCACCTCCGGAGAGGTGTCCAATCCACTGGCATCATGCAGTGACTGCCTCAGGTCATCAAACTGGCTATGGCCCGAGATAAGCTCATCTGGAACCGTAACCGGAACCAAGCCGACATCAGAGCCTTCATCACCCTCTGAAATGTACTCCAGGCGTGGAGAGGAAGACCTCTGGGGACCAAAGCAGTGCTCGTCCTTAAGCCAGAGCCTTTCTAGGGGCAAACCCCGTGCCACGGGGCCCCTCCGACACCACCAACGAGTCGACGCCGCCAGCATCGGTGGCGTCGACACAGGCCTCGAAGCCGGAGCAGATGTCTCGACGACCTAGGCGCCGACGACCCCCTCGGAGGCGGAACCTCGAGAGAAATCGTCGATGACCTCGGCGCCACAGGCGTCGGTCTTCGAAGACAGCACAGGATCACGCGTTCTCAAGCGCGTCGAGGACCGGGACCTGGAAAGGGCATGGCGAGAACGGCTACCCTTGTCCGAGCGGGACCTCTCCCGCGAGCCGTGCCGACCACCCGAGCCCGAAGGCGTGCGAGTGGTGTCTCTCGACCGGTGCCGACCGACCCCACTCGGAGACGCGGACGGACCGGTGCCCTGCGATTCAAGAATCGCTAGCATCTGCTTCCCGAAGGAAGCCATTCCTCCGGTGTCGCTTGCATGGAGGGATAAGCGACCCGCCGACGGGCGGAGTCCTCGGAAGAGGACGGGGAAGGCGACCGATGCCGGCGCTTCCGGGAATGCCTCGAAGAGGCGGAGGAGTGGCGAGACCGACTCCTGGAAGGAGACCCACTGGACTTCCGACGATGACGTGGAGAGTCGCCCCTTGAGTCATCCGTAGAAAGCCCCGCAGACCTCGACTTCCGGGGCTTAGACACCCGGCCTAACGACAGCTTCTTCTTGCGTTCCCGCAAGGCCTTTGCCGTGAGCGACTGGCAGTCAACACAGTCCGTATCGTGGGCCTCCCCGAGGCACCAGAGGCAGGCATCGTGCGAGTCCGTGACCGACATCTTGGACCCACAGTCCCTGCATTTCTTGAAGCCCGGACGCGGGGTTGAAGACGAAGTAGACATCGCCACGAACAGGTCTTCACAAAAAACCGAACAGGTTCAACAAACCAAGAATTCGAAAACAGCAAACTCCAACGAGTCGAGGCGTACCGAGATTCACAAAGCGAACACGTTTGCGGAAAAACGGAACTGAGGCTATGGGCGTCGTGCGTCCTACTCATCACATCGGGTGCCGTCGGAGGAGGTCCTCGGGGACGGCGCATCGACGTAGGACGCAGACGCCAACGATTTTCCGGAGCAGCACAGCTGTGGACATTACCTGTCAGATATGGAATACGTCGGAGGACCCAATCCCCTCGAATTAAACCTTCTGTCGAGTAGCCCTTGTTTACAAATGGAACCGTTTTTCACAAGTCGGAACATCGTCCTGATTAATCAATTTGCCTCTGCAAACAGGAGAGTGTGAATATCTTGAATATTAAATGCTGAACTGGAACTACTGTATGGACAATTCTTCATCTTTAGTGTTGAGCAGCTTTTACTATTCTACAAATCTCAAAATAAAATAATTGAATGGTATAAAAACAAATCTAAAAACAGCACATGCTAACAGATACCCACCTTTACCAAGAAACCTGTACCCCTCCCTAAATTCCCACATAAATGATATCTTCATAAAAGGGAGCCATCTTTACACTATACTCAAACAGTCTATCCAAACATCTTAATTCGCTCTCACTTGCAAATCTTTTCATGCTATTTATTTTAAATGTTATCTTTTTGTTAATTCTACATTCTGAAATTAAAATTTTAGTTAATGTTAAGATACATTAGTGGAGGATTTTGGGAGCCCCATAGTATTAAGGTGAAGAACAAATTACTTTATCTCGCGGTAATGCTCTTTCGGATGGATGGTCCTGCCACAGATTCCTCATCTATGATATCCCTATCCCAGCGCAGTTTTCTCTGGAAACCTTTCACCTGCCAGAGGTGGGCAGCACAGCTCTGCATCGGTTGCGCTGACGTGTCTATGCGTCCCATGCTGGTATATGCCATCAGGTCTAATATATAGTGGCGCAGCACCCCATGACTTCAGTTGCACCCTTTCTATATAGCACTCTAAAGCTGAGGGACTGTAGGACTGATGTGTACTACCTTTCGCAAGAGGGGCAGGTAAGTAGGGCGATGAGGAATCTGTGGCAGTAACACCCCTCATAAGAGCATTACCGAGAGCTAAGTAACTTGTTCTAATGTATTCTTCCTGCCACAAAAACCCTGGGGGAGGACTGCCCTACTAAAACAGGCATCCTGGACTGCAAGAGAATCCAAGCAGTAATGCTTAGCAAACGTGTGTAAAGACACCAACGTTGTCACCTGGCAAATGTCCAGGACAGGGTCTTCCCTCTGCAGGCAGAGGTGGTAGCCACTTCTCTGGTAGAATGCTCCGAGACACTCAGGTACATCCTTCCCAGCCGGATCGTAGTATTCTGAGTTGCAGACAATGAGCCAACTGTAAAGGGTATGTTTGGTTACAGCCTTGCCAGCACGATCACCAGCGTAACAAAGAAAAAGTTGGTCATCTTTCCTAGCCCCTCTAGTATGGCAGATGTAGAACTTAAGGGCCTGTACTTGGTCCATCGATGGAATCGTTCCTATGCCATGGAAGGTGGAGGAGAAACACAGGAAGAGGGATCTTCTGAAAGATGGAAACCCGAGACCACCTTCGGCACAAAGGAGTGTCTCTCTCTCAATGTCACCTTCTCTTTGGAAAAAAACAAATAGGGAGGTAAAACAGACCATGCCTGGAGCTCACTCATCTGTCTCGTGGAAGTGATGGCAACCAGGAAAATCACCTTAAGGGTCAGCAATCTATTAGAATTGCAATGAAGGGGAGGGGGCTTGGGGGGTGCTGTTGCGCACTACAGAAATGGCCACCTGATTGTAGAGCTCCCGCTCCACTGAGAGATCTTGTGCCTAATTATTCTCTTTGGAGCCGCCTACTAAGCTGAAAATAGCTATGGTACGGATAGCCCAGGTATCTCTGAAACTCCGGGCAAGCTACGACCAAAGGCGCCGGAGTTACAGCTGGATAAACACCAGCCGACCCACGCAGTTGGCGCGATCCGGCTGGGAGTACCAAAGAGAACCACCCAAAGGATGTGGATGCAGAGGGATGGAAGGCCGCGGATGGGCGGAGCCTGTACCTGAGACCCGCGCCCAGCCTGAATCCTTAACATGCAGCTGGAGCGCGGACGCAGAGAGGGCAAGCGGAGTAGAGGTGGACCAGCAGACCTGATGCGACCTGGGCTCGCGGGGCTCTCCCGCTGCTGAGCCCCAAGGCTGCCCCAGATCCTGCTGTGCACCGCGATGAAGAACGTGCAGCAGCGCTGCGATGCTACAGTGTGCAGAGGCCTGGAGAGATTACAGCATATGCCTCACGGTGCCAAGTAAGGGGGTCGGAGGTGCGACGGAGGGGAAGCGGTGCCATATAGAAACGATTGACCGGCGTGGGCCGGCAGGCTCTCGCCGTTGAGCGGCTCTTCTTGGACGGGCCAACGGTCCCACTGTTGTCGGTGTATAACATGGGCACGACACGCCCTGCTGGATGCACGCTGCTCCCGGGTGTCTCGGCCCCGTACCTCGCGGGCTGGATGGCTGGCCTCTAGAAGACTGTAAAAACTGATTTAATAGGTCCAGGGGGGCCCTCCCCTTGATCGACCCTGTGCAGGCTACTGTGATCATCCGTATACAAGAGCGCAGCGCTGTATGCAAGCGCGGACCGCTACAAGCGTTAAGACACACAACAGCGCAGAAGTGCAGGATTTTTAAAATTACACACTGGTGGTGGACCCCTAGACGTGCTACAACATTGGAGTACATACCACCCCGAGGGGCGGGTTGGCGGGAGAGCGTCAGACTTATATCAACTACCTGGCAAACAGTGGAGGCTGAAAGCACTTGAAAGATTATAACACCACAAACTAACACAAACTTCTTAATTCCAACAATAAAATACGAGGGAGGACGCAGTCCACTTGTGGTAAACTAGCCCTGGCAAGCTATATCATGTGATTGCCCGAATAGAACGCTCCCAACCTTAGAGCCTTGTCCTAGCCCCTTACAGAAACATCATACAAGGAGCAGAACTGAAAGTGCGCAGGAGTGCGACAAGCCCAATAACAGACCACTGAGGGAAATACAATAGCAAATACCACGACAACATTATGGGCGAACCACACAAAGCAGGTAAAGGGGCCAGGACTCCTGGTAACAAGAAGAAAGGCACAATGGATGCTTATACTGGCAGCCACAATCAAATTTCTACTGCAGACGTCCACACTTGCACTAATGAGGCCTTGGACCCAGAAGTTGGAGATCAAGAAGACAGGTTGACAACAATAGTACAGAATGGATTTCGTGCAGTGAACATGAAGTTGGATGATATAGTAACCACTATTGGCTCCCTCAAGGCCAGAGTGAACAAAGAGAGCACACGTGTCACGGAAACTGAAAACGGAATAGGCACTCATGAAGACACCATTGCACCCCATGGCCGCAACATCACTCAGCTTAAAGATACTGTGTCCAAACTACAAAATAAATGCGAGGACCTCGAATCGAGATCAAGGAGAAACCACATCCGAGTATTGGGCGTGTCGGAATCCCTTGGAAAAGGTCAAATGGAAAAGAAACTTGAAATGCTACTCAAATCCTTGTTTGGGCCGGAGGCATTCTCCGAACACTTCCTAGTCAAGAGAGCACATCGCACACTGGCGCCAGCACCTAAACCAGGCGCACCACCACGCACGATAATCGCAAGACTCCTTAATTACAGGGACAGAGACGCAATCCTGCGAATGACCAGGGAGGCTGCAACGCTCCAATATGAAGAAAACAGGATACACATATACCCAGATTTTTCCGCCGGGGTTCAGGCGAGCAGAAGATCCTATGAGGCAGTCAAAAGGCTCCTGAAAGAACGTCAAATCCCATATGCCTTGATGTTCCCGGCCAAGATGAGGATCCCACATGCAGGAAGGGCGCCCTTTTTCGAATCCCCGGCTGAAGCCATGCAGTATATTGAAACTTCCATAACCCTGCCTCCCAGAGGGGGCAGACCGGTACAGAACAACAGGCCCCGACCGGCAGATTAAGAGACATTTAGTGAACGAATATATGGTAAAGCTACCGTATCCTTGAGGCTGCAGCCTTGACAATTTAATGGCTAAGGCGGCCCCACGTAATGTGGCCAAGTGGAGTGCTGGAACCAAGTCGGCGGCCATGTGAAGCAACATGGCTACCTCTGGAATATTCCATGAGTTCAGATGGGAACATTGTCAAGTTGGGGGTGATGATGAGGGTGGGTGGGAGGTACGAGGGAGAGAAATTTGTTGTTTCTGTTTCGGAATGGACTTATTATGGAACAATGGGGGGGGGGTTTGTGGCCACTAGAAGGCGTTATGTCCAGACGGAAGGTTGACAGAGGTTAACTGCTTGTTGAATATTAAAATTGTGGTTGCACTGAGACTGGCGCTGTTCGGGTCGCACAAATGTTATAACCCTGATGGACGAGACAATGTCAAAATATCTCCCAATAACGCACTGGTGACGGGTTGAGGATAAAACTGTTGACATGGAATGTACGGGGACTAAATAACCAGATGAAAGTCAAGAAAATTGGTAATTACATTGCCAGACATGGCCCCCATATTCTAATGTACAAGAAACACATACAATGGGTGTGAACAACATGCATATACTGCCCAAGTGGGGGAATTTACGGTGCCATACTGACTACTCTTCCCAATCTAGAGGGGCTATTACCCTTATTCATCCAAGTTTGGGATTCGGGCTGGAGGGCCACAAGGTGGATCAGTTGGGTAGATACGTTATGGTATGGGGGAAGGTCGCAGGCCAGCAATTGCTGCTGGTTAATACATACGGGCCCAATATAGACAACCTCGCTTTCTATATGAATGTATATCAGATGATTGCTTCACTTGATGTGTCCAATGTTATTTGGGGTGGGACTTCTATGCTCTAGATCCCTCACTGGGTAGGTCCACGAAAACTATCAGAGCTCCGAGCAAGACAGTCCTGACCCTGGGCCACATTCTTCCGCAGCTTTCACTGGTGGATGCCTGGCGGAAAATACACCCTGGTAGTAGGAGATACACATACTACTCTTCAGTTCACGACTCTGAGTATAGAATTGAGTATTGGTTTGTTTCCTCGGTCAGGACTGCTGCATTGAAAACATGTGAAATTCTGCCCCGCACGCTAGCAGATCATTCCCCAGTGTTGTTGGAGCTAACGCTCCGAAATGCCCCCTGTCCCGCAAGAAGGTGGAGAATGCCGAGTGGAATGCTGGGAGACCCCTGGGTGGTGGAATCACTACATGTCGAAATAGAGTTTTTCACTAACAATGTAGAATCGGTTGGTAAATACTCCACAGTGTGTGAATCCTTCAAGGTCTGGATCAGTGGAGTCCTGATATCCAAGTCTGTTGGCATGCTGAAGGGTGTACAAGCCCAGCAAACGGACATTGAAAGCAAATTAGACACTTTGGAAGAGGCCTACACCCGTACACAGGACAGAGAAATATTAGCTGACATACACACACACACCTCCAGAAATTTGATAAGATGGCCAACAGAGAAGTACGCTATGTGTCAGCCCCCATACTGGCACAGATGCGGGGAGGGTAGAACGCTGTCCAACTTACTCATACATGATAACCAAATCAGATCACTAGCATACAAACAGCGTAGGGGGAGGTACTCCTGAGGGAAGAGGAGATAAAGAGGGAATTTGTTACATTTTTTAAAGAATTATACACAAATAAGGATAAGAAATCGCACACAGAAATTAAGTCATACCTTACGGCTCTCTCCCTTCCAAAACTTCCTGAGGAGGATCACTTGGCGATGGATCAGCCGGTAACTGCAGAGGAAATTACGGAAGCAATCAAAGCACTGTCATCAGGCAAGGCACCGGGGTCAGACGGGATAGGAGCCGAATTTTTATAAAGAGTTCCGCGAATAACTAATTCCAATATTAATGCTGGTATGGGAGGAATTCCTTTGAGAGTAATATATTACCCCCAACTATGAGAGAGGCTGTGATAACTGTGCTCCCTAAGCCTCGGCGACCATCACAAGATGATTCTTCCTATAGGGCCCTGTTACTTCTAAATACTGATGCTAAAATATTTGCAAAAGTGATGGCCAATCGACTTCTACCGGCAATACCTACTCTTGTCCATCCCGACCAAAACGGGTTTATCCCCACAAGATCCACAGCACTGAATCTCTGCAGACTCTTTTGGCATAATGGCGCAAATGGACCCGGGGAGAAACGCGGTGGCTATAACCCTCGACGCCGAAAAAGCCTTTTATTCGGTCTCATGGGTCTATCTCCTGGCTGTGCTGGAAGCATTTGGGGTGGGCCCCAACTTTATCAGATACGTAAGACTATTATACACTGAGCCCAGAGCTCGGGAGTTAACCAATAGGTCCATCTCTGAATTGTTCCTGTTGGGCAGGGGCACTTGACAGGGATGTCCATTCTCGCCCCTGCTATTCGCACTAACCATAGAGCCAATGGCGGCCACGGTACGACCAAGACATGCAGACAGGGGGATAAAAATGAAAGCGTCCACTCAGTTGATCTCACTGCATGCTGACGACATGTTATTATATGTCCGTGAGCCTGAGATAAACATAGCATCCATCATGACAGAAATACAAGAGTTCGCAATTTATTCCGGGTATACTGTGAATAGGGCCAAATCTGAAATATTCCCGCTCACACCGGCCACCAGATGCCCCAACATAATAAATGGACTCTAGTGGTCGGAGTAGCACATCAGATAAACGGGGATCCTTGTGTCCAAGGATAGACTCACATTATTTTCAGATAATCACAAAAACGCTACAAACTTTAAATACAAAACTTCAGATGTTGGGGAGCCTCCCAATTTCGTTATACAACAGGATTGCCATCCTCAAGATGGTAATCTTGCCCAAGTTGCTTTACTTCTGTGTCAACTTCCCCATATGGCCTGGTAGGACTTTTTTACGCCAGACTCCGATCCATGGTAGTAACATTTCTCTGGAACGGGAAGACAGCGAGGCTAGGGCGGGAAAAAATGACGAAACCATACTCCTCAGGTGGTATAGCTGCCGCCGACTTTGAGCTTTATTATTATGTTGCTCAAGCGCACTTTGCAAAATACTGGTATAATGCTTCAGATGGAGCACCCCACAAATGGATAGAGGAATACACCACACACCCCACGAACATACAATCAGTTATATTTGATTCACGATACAAGGACACCTGCGAATACAATCCGGTAAGCTGCACAGTGAGGGCATGGGAGACTATATACAAAAGGCTGAAACTGGAGACACCCTATAACCAAGAAATACCCTTATGAAATTTCCCAGGTATACCCCCCACACATGACAGCAGAATACAGGAATCCTGGGATCCAAATAGTGAGAAAGTGGGTGATATGTTCATCAATGGGAAATCTGCGACCTTGAGGGAATTGCTGAGGGCGCTGGGAGGTGGGCCACTCAAGACACTTCAATACCGCATGAGATCTGCATTTCAGAAAAGATGGCCGCTATTCCCGGACAAGCCTCCACCACATCAAGGTATACAGTTGGTAACCGCTAAAGATGGCCTAGGAATCTCTAAGCTGTACTCAGCAGTGCAGTCCCACACCCCCACACTAAATCAAAGAAAAATGGGAAAGAGACTTGCAGAAGGCCCATTTCTCATCTTCAATGGGCCAGGTACTGCTCACTCACTAAGAATGTGTCACTTAATTCTGGGCTACGGTTAATCCAATTCAAAATTCTAACTAGGCTACATTACACACTGGCTAAAATAGCAAAATGTGCACCGGAAGCACGGATGCTTGCCCTAAATGCAATGCACCTCGGGCCGGAGCCTTTCACATGTATTGGGAATGTCCGGTTGTAGCGGGCTTTTGGAATGATGTGGCTGTGATGTTGGAAGAGATAACGCAGGTGCCCCTGACCGAACTCATCAAAAATACCTGTTTGGGGACATTGGCAAGAGCTCTGAGAAAACCTTAAGATTGTTTAATATTTCATGCGTGGTGCCAAAAAATGCATCCTACAGAAATGGAAAAACGCCGGTCCACCCAGCATGAACCAATTTCTTCGTGAACACATGTCAATGAAACAGAAGAACAATATGTCTTGACCCAACCTGCGGCATATAGGCCCAAAGACATTTGGGGCCCTTTCAGAGTGTATTTATATAACATGATCTCTGATGATGACGAGTCTCTAACATCGAATGTATAAATGAGGCAAATAATGTATACTTACTGAATATGTGAGGGGTGATCTGGAATGGTGCAGTGCATCTCTTTGTGACCACTAATGAAAGGAGTTAAAAAAAAAAAAAAAAAAAAAGAATTGCAATGAAGGGGCTCAAATGGAGCACCCATAAGAAATGTGCAAACTAAATCTAAATCCCACACCAGAACCATAAAATGACAGGGAGGAGACTGATTCCACAAGCCCGCAAGAACTGCATAGCAGTGGGGATTGTGAAGAAACAAGTCCTGTTCAGGGGACCTCTTGAACACAAAAATAGCGGTGAAGTAACCTTTCACAGTGCCAATCTGCAGGCCCACCAGGGACAGACGGCAGGATAAAGGATCCAGTTCCCTCTCCAAGCAACAAATCAAACATTTACACCATTTGCAGGCATACATGGATTTTGTAGCAGGTTTCTGTGCTTGAAGGAAAACATTGAGGATGTCGTCCGTCAAGTCCTACTCCTTGTATCTCAGCCTCTCAGTAGCCAAGCATAAAGCTTCAGGCTGCTTAGGTTTGAGAGGAGGAAACACCCCTCTGAATAGGAAAGCAAGTTCACTCTCCTCAAAAGGCACCATGGAGGGCAGATGGACATTATGGCAACTCCGGATACCAAATTCTCTGGGCCTAATCTGGGCGATCAGGAGCATCGTGATTCCGAACAGGTGCAATCTCCTGAGAACCAGCGAAATGACGGGGATTGGCAGGAACGCATAAAGGCGGACGAAAGCCCACTCAACCGTCAGTGTGTCCCTCAAAGCTCCCTGACGAGATAATTCCCTATTACAGAACAACTTGCACTTCCTGTTGGCACTGGAAGCGAAGAGCCACTTGAGGAGTTCCCCGAAAAGAAAAAAGTCTGCTCCAGAACTTCCTGACAGAGCTTCCACTCGTGGGAGGCTGATGTCTGTCTGCTCAAGGCATCCACTGTGACATTATTTCACCCTGACAGATGAGCCGCTGTCGGAGAGAGACCGTTCTCCAGAGCCCAGAACCACAGTCTCATTGCTTTTCTGCACAGAGGCAGGGACCCCCACGCCACCTCATTTGTTGAGGTAGTGCATGGCCACTGCGTTGTCAGTCAGGATCAGCAAAGGCTTGCATTTCACAGAGGGGAGGAAAATGACCAGGGCCAGACTGATCGCCCTCAACTCCAGCCAGTTGATGTGTACCGGAGACTCTGAGGTAGACCAAAGTCTGTTCACTGTCACCTGGGACCAAGGCGGATAAAACAATGTGCCTATCACCAAGCTGTCCTGCACCGTCCACCACACGTGATCCTGCGACACCTGGCTCGAGACCTGTGGAAGGTCTGACATGTGGCCTTGGAAATGCAACCACTGGCAACAGAGACGCCACTGAAGCGATCTCATGCACAGTCTCAACTCGCCACCACAAGTATGCAGGTGTCACGCTCACCTTAACTCTGCAGGAGCACCTGGAACCTCTGTGTGGCGATGTGTCTCTGACTGCTTCTGCAAGGATGACTGAATCTAGAGAAAGACCGAGAATACAGCAGGTTAAGGTGCGTGTTTGGGACTGGTAAGTACCTTCACCCTCCCAATGCTCATTGATCTCCCAGTTTTGGTATGCGGCTCACCTTGTGTGATAATGCAGTGGGCTCTCCGTCCTGCTTTTGACAGCGGGGCGCAATGTCTGATGGCACCTGTTACTTCACTGGTGATGGTGTTGTCTGTGAAGCCTTTTTCTGCCAGACACTCGTAGGACTTCCAATCATTGCTTTCTCTGCGGGGATTTCACCTTCATTTGTGTATTTATGCTGCTGTTCCCTGAGTTTGTTTCACTCAGGTGGATTGCAATGGTTCACAGAGAGTTTTATGCACTCTAATGGGAATAGGTAAATGCCTTCTTGAGTCTACATAAATGTGCGTTATGTGCTGCTGCTATGAGAACAGTTCAGTGTCCTCTATTGAGTTCAAGCAAGTATGCGTGTATGCGCTGCTGCTATGAGCGGTAGGCTGCCTTGTTCTTCGTATTCGAGTCCACTTGCATGCTTTTACTGCACTTACATGGGCGATGGCTCATTGCTCAACTCTTGTTGTTTTTTCCTTCCTCTTGTTTTTTCCTTCCTCTACAAGTTCGCCGAGTTGCTGTGCATCGTGTTCGGGGTCGCGTAAGAAGCAGAACAGAAGACCGGGAGCCAGATGAAGCGCGGACCGCGAGAGGAGGAGCCAGGAACTGCCACAGAACTAAGAGCTAACGCGAGCGAGTCCTCGAGCACCCGGAGACGAATGCAGGAGCCGACGCAGAACGCTGACATGGCACCAGGAATAAGATGATTAAAGATGACAGGAGTCCACAAGCGGTGGTTAGTGAACCGCGGAGACAACGGTGAGCATTCAGCTGCTGTGGGCAGAGAAACGTGAAGCAGGGAAGCACGCCTGGGTGTGGCTTTAAATAGCCAGCCACACCCAGAGGCTAGACCGCTGCTTCAGAATATGCAGAATGAGATTCCTCCATGTTGGGTGATCAGCCTATTGCTGAATGCAGTAGCTGGTGCCATGAGCACCATGCTTGAGCCCAGCTGGGTCCTTCCCAGTTTCTCCATGGTGTGGCATGACAATGTGGCAATAGTTTACCAGACTGAGGAAACCCTGGGGTAGATGAGTGTAAGAGGGTTACAGGATTTGTGGTCGTGACAGCAGTTGGCCATGTAGCCCAGAACGCGCAGATAACTCAAGGCACAGACTTGTTGCTGTGATTGGAACACATTGACCATCCAAAAGATGTTCACTCGATCGTCGGGCACAAAAGCCATGGGTAGGTGAGTGTCCAAGACTTCCCTTGATGAATTGGAGAGACGGCCACAGCAGAACCCGAGTCTTTTTGAAGTTCAGGGAAAAGCCCAAACTGTGCAGAGTAGATGCTCCGACACTAGCTCAGTTGAGCGAGGTCGTATGAGCCAGTAATTCAGGTAGGAAAAGACATGGATGCCTCCTCTCCAGAGGCGAGACGCTACTACTGCCAGCAGCTTGGTGAAAACCCTGGGTGCCGACGAAAAAACGAATGGACCATGAACTGGTAATGCTGTTGGTCCACTACGAACCTCAGGTTTGTATTGGGCCAACAGCAAGCTCATGTAAGCATCCTGAAGATCCAGGGAAACTAACCAGTCATTTTGCACGATCTGGACTAGAGCAACCCCTCTTGAACTGGTTGTTTATTAAGAACATGTTCAACAGCCGCAGATCTAGAATGGGGCACAAGCCTGGGATGTCCACGGGCACCAGAAAATAGGTGGAGTACCACCCCCTTCCACGATCTGAGCACGTAACCAGTTCAATTGCGCTTTTTGACAGAAGCTGATGGACCTCCTCTAGAAGGATGGGATCCAGAGACAAAGGGGTTGCCAGGGGACCGTGGCCGGGTGGGCGCGGGAGAAACAGCAGTAACCCCGACAGATGACCCGTAAGCCTAAGCATCAGGCGTGGTCACCGATCATTCTGTGCTGAACAAGGAAAGCCTCCCTCACACCAACGATAAGTAGTGCAGCCCATCACTGAAGTTTGGTGCCCTGGGGTGTGGAGGGAACAGCGGATGCTGCAACACCTCCCCACTGGGTACCCCTTTCTCTCGGGAAGCGGCTGACTTGCACCCTTCTCCGGACAGGTTGTCCACGGCCCTTCTAGACGGAAGCAGGAAAGGGTTGAAAACCTCTGCCCCGAGAAGGACTTTGTGGAGGGCTGTTGGACTGCAAACCCCAGTGACCGTCTGTCCCAGGTTATTCTGGGCTCTTTCTCCTCCGCCACCTATAGCTCCACCTGCAGAGTCCCTCGGGGGTCCAACCTTTCTCCCTTGCTCTTTAGCAACTATCTTGCTCCACTTGGACACCTCATCTCTGCCTTCTCCCCCAAATTTCCAGCGTTAGGTAGATGACACACAGATCTTCTTCAAACTTACATCTGATCTGCTTCTTACTTCCTCCTTCATTCCTGACTGCCTATCTGACATCCAGATTTGGTGTACTTCCAATTATCTTTGCCGCAATGCCTGCAAGACTAAGATCCTGCCTACTGGGACTCCTACTCCCTCTTTCTGTCCCTCACTCTGGCCCTCTTCCAGGGTTCTCACACCCCTTTGCCTTCAACTTTAGCCAGAAACCTTGGCGTCCTCTTCGACTCCTCTTTCCTTGATCCCTCACAGTCAGGACCTTGCTAAGAAGTCCCACCTTTAACTCCATCCCCTCAAGGGAATTCTTCCTTTCCTCATCTTCCCACAGCTCACTGTCTCTAGAGCTCTGGTTCTCTCAAGGCTAGACTACTGCAATAGCCTCTTCCTTAATGTGCCCTCTTCTTCTCTGCGACCCCTCCAGCTAATCCAGAATAGGGCTGCAAGACATATCTTTGGCCTCAAGCCCAGGGACTGCATCTCTCCAGCACTAAAAACTCTCAACTGGATCCCGGTTGCTGCAAGTATCAAATTCAAATCTCTCTGCATCATCCACAAGGCTGTCTGATGGCAGGGACCACGCTATCTACAACTTGATCTCACTAAATACTCTCGCTCCAGATCTTTATATTCCTGCAGCACCAACTCTCTGTAGGTTAATCGCTTTGCTAAACAGCAAGCTGGTGGTCGATCTCTTTCCTCAGCAGGCTCCCTATGGGACAGCCTCCTCTTGACTTGAGCCAAAACGTTTCTCAAATTCCGGAAGCTCCTCAAGGCTCACCTTTTCACCTCCTCTTTCCCTTGCTCCCTCCTCTGCTAACTCCCACAGTTGCTGAGACTGGTGACCAGAGCCCTTATGTGTCCTCCCAGATTTATGGGGCCTCCCAGACCCAAACGCCTACAGCCTCCACCCCTCCGAGTACTTTGCCTTGGCACCCACTGGCCTATGTCACCACAGGCCTGCACTTCTTTATTGGTGACTGAGCACTCTACCTATGCATTTACAGCTGCTTACTCCTTAGCACTCCCCCCACCCCCCCATCCTCCATGCACTTACACATTCTGAATGCTCACAAGGCCTATTAGGTCCGTCTCTATCTTTATGTTATGTTCGTTTTCATTCCCATGCTCCCTCCCTGTTGCCCTTTGGGTGCTTTGAAACACAATATACTTGATGTATAAGCGCCTTACAAATACACAATGAAAATGTTCTCCCCGTCAAAAGGCATGTCTAACAGCCTCATCTGTATGTGGGTCGCAAAACCTGACATTCGTAGCTAAGAATGGCGCCCGACCACTGTGCTAGTGGCCATGGACCTGCCCACGCAGTCTGCCGTGTCCAGTCCAGATTACATCTGCCATGCCGCCACCTTGCTGTCCGAGACCAAGGAGAGAAACCCATCCCTGCTCTCTCCCTCTGAGACGTATTACACTGCATTGGTTACTGACTACTAGAGGCCGAAGGAGAATTTCACCATGGCATAAGAGGCATTCACAGCTGTGAGACGGGCATGGTATCAAGAGATGACAAGACACAAGGATAACAGTTTGAAAACCCTGATTTAAACACTTAATCTTGCCCTATCTCTGGTTTGGGTTTTCCCTCAGCTGATGTAACTAAATGCCAGTCTAAGTCAGTGAGTCCAACATAAAGTAGTTCTGTGTCAAACCTATGCTTGTCCTCACATCTAACTAAATATTGTGTAAGGAATGTTTTAGTCAAAGGAATAGTGTTCCAAAGCAAAGTAGCTTGGCACTGGAGCTTTTCTATAGCTCCCTTCCTCAAGCTCAAAGTATTCAGGTTCCCAAAGTTCTACAGGTCTCTCAGTATTCACTTATCACCAGTTCCTTGTACTTGGATTCACAAAGTTCATTAGGCTTCTAGAATTCCTTTATCTGAACTTAAAGCCCTCTATTTTACACAAAGTTTTTCTATAACAAACATAAAAGTTAATTTGCTTCCTTCCGGGGTTCCCTTCCCCACTTTCAATACTTCAACCCGCTTCTCAGGCTTCTTTTCCCCACACGCAAAGTCTTTTGGATTCACAAATATTCAACATGTTTCTTCCGGTGTTCCTTCCCCACATTTACTAACTTTTCAATTCTGATTCAATTTCCACTTGATTCACATTTGTCACAAAGTTAATTTATTTCCCTTGGGTCTCCCTGGTCTGGGCGCAGCTGTTGGTGGAACGCATAGTCCACCCATTACAGGTCACGCAAATAGGTATCCCAGGCTTTTGCTATGCCCCTTTCTCGTTACTTTCTCATTCTCATGAACACTCTTATTCGCATGAATTGTAGTTTCTTCAATCTTTCTGGAGGGTATTTTACTAACACCTCACGTTTCATGCAGCTCCCCGTTTCAACCTGAGCACTTTGCTCACACTTTGCTTTTGCGCACAGCTCCCCTTTTCCAAGAGGGCTTTCTTTAATCACTTAGACTTTCGACGAGTATTCTTTCACTCGCAACCACTATGCTACAATGCATTTGCTCACATTCAACACACACCGGGTTTCCCATTGTCTGAAACTCAGTGGTTGTGTTTCTCAGTTCTCTATCACTTTTTTATCATTAGTGTCTTTTCTCCTCCGAGGTTAGAGCTCATTGCCTGCCCCTTAGGCACTCCTGGCTCCAGGCTTGACCAGGTAAATGAGCAATTCTGGCAATGGAGGAAAGATAAGTTACTCACCGTAATGACTAACCTACTCTTAGTCCTTAGTCCCCTTTCCACCATACTGCATGAGCGTCCCGTCCAAGGGACGGGAGACAGAACCTTTTTCACCAGAAAAAAACACCTTCACTTTTAAATTTAGAGGCACGCAGGGGTGTGGCCCTTGGAGCATGCGCTGCCTTGACCCCGCCCTCCGGTGCCAAACCTCAGATCCCATAGACGTGTCGACAAAGGACTAACATGGTCTAATGACACCAGTTTTATTAGGGGGCTGGGGAGAGGATTGTGGGACGTATGGAGGAAAGGGGACCAAGTACTTTAGTCACTACAGTGAATAACTTATAATTACTCTTACGTCCCGTCCCCTTTCCTCCATACTGCATCAGCGATTACAACTGAGTGTAGCCCCAGGATGGAGGGGAGACCCTCCTTAAGCAAACCGGTTTCTAAGAACCACCTGTCCGAAAGCTGAGTCTGATCTAGACCCGGCATCCAAACAGTAGTGCTTGCAGAAAGCCGAAGGGGTGGCCCACGTGGCCGTCCTGCTTCTGACTTGCCAGGGGACATGCCGCTGGAATCCGATGGCCGTTGCCTTGGCTCTGACACCATGGGGCTTGCATGTGGGCCGGCAGTGGCTTATGCAGTCCCTCGTAAGCTTCTTTGATGGCCTGGACCATCCAACTGGGGCTATGGCAGTCTTGGAGGCTTGATATCCCGGTCTTGATCCGCCAAAGGGGACAAAAAGTATGTCCGACTTGCGGAAGCCGTTGGTCCTGTACAAGTAGAATTCTAGGGCACGCCTGACGTGCAGGCAGTGCAAAACCCTCTGTGCCTAGTCTTTGGGCTCAGCAAAAAATGTAGGCATCACTCTGGCCTGGTCTTCCCCTTGGGAGAAGAGTCGGGTTCCGAAAACCCACTGTAAGGTGCTCGAGGGGTTCCCCCATCTGTGGCTGCACTCCAGTTTCACCAGCATGGAAGTTTTGGGGGTGGTGGGGAGGCTCCGAGCCCTATAGTCCCTGTGGGAGACAGAGCAATGCGGAAGGCTTACTGCATATTCGCACCCCTTGGTGTCCAAAAGATGGTAGATTAACTTGTGACTTGGCAAGGAAATCCTGACTGTTTTAGGGCAGGTCAATGTGGTCAAATTCTAGGAACCTACAGCGTTGAGGTTGAACACCAGCGGAAGCTTGATTGGTAGGGCTGATGAGGGCGAGAAGCTCAGAGAACCAGAACTGTCTCAACCATGCTGGTGCCACAATGATTAGCCTACGCGGTTGCGTTTGGTTGTGCGGAGGACTTTTGGCATGAGTGGAAATGTCAGAAAAGCATATAGGAAGTTTCCACTACACAGAAACGTGAAGTCGTCTCCCGAGCTGGCTAGTTGAGGGAACCTGTTAGTGAACAATTCGCATTTAGAGTTATCCTTTTTGGCAAATAGTTCCACCGCTGGCTTCCTCCATGTTCGGACTTCCACTTGCTCTGCAGGAGTTTCTATTCGTGGCAGCAGCAGAGTTCCCTAATGATCGGCCACAGAGTTGTGTATGCTTGTAAGGTGAAAAAGGGGACAGAAGCACTCCCTGGGGCAGAGCCAAAATCCATGATGACTGAATTGGAGGAGATGATGTCCGATCTGGTGCCAGCTTTTTTGGATGTGGAATATTGCAGTTGTACTGTCCATGAACACAGGGTTTAAGTTACTTACTTGTAACTGTTGTTCTCCAGCATGGGTCTGGCATGGATTCACATGCTCATGAATATTCCCTGTCGAGCTGGGAATCCTTGGTAAAAGAAAAAACCGGGACGGACGCCAAGGGGCACGGAGATGCTGCAGTCTCCGTGAACAGCTCTGCCTCCCTGGGGCCTATTGCGGTTTAAGCCGCCCCCGCCCCCATCAGAGGACACCATCGCCCCTGCGGGCCTTGGGATGCCCGGGGGCACTCCCTGGTCCAACTTTCAGGACCGAGGGTGCATGGAGGCGAGATCGAGACCGCAAAGCCCACAGCGGGGAGAGAGGCGGCCCCGTGTCTGAGAGGCGCTCCAGGAGGCAGAAACATTTTCGCGCAGGCCAAAGATCAGCCTAGCTACATTGCGCAACTCGGTGGGCCCCCAGAATCGTGGGAGGCAGCCAAAAAAGAACACAGTGGACCCCCTCGTCCCTCCATCTGGGGGGGACCTGAGAGACTACAGAAAAGCGGTTGGCTTGCCCCCCTCTGTGCATTGGAGAAGTCGCGAGGGGCTCTCAAGAGCCTCCGTCCCACAGTTGTAGGCCCAGACGGCTTGGGGCCCCCGGGCTACCCCAGTGGGGGTACCCACTCTAAACACGGGGAGTGTCTGGGGTACCCCCGCAGTCACGGCCTGGAAGTGAAGTCTGACATGGGGGCCTCGCTCTCCCCCCCTGCCCGGGAGCGGGGAGAGAAGAGTGGAAGGTGGACCCACAGCTGGAGAGAAGCAGTGGCAGAGCCCAACCTTCAGGACCGGAAGATAACCAGTACCTCGCCCCTCCCCTGGAACACAGTGGGGCATTTCCCAGGGATCCAAACAGAAACGCCCCCCGCCCCAGCCGATTCACTGTGGCCTAGCCCACGACCCCCCCCTCTCTCCCCGCTACTGAGGTGTGAGGGGCCCGACACAAAGGGGACACCAGAGGCACAGTAGGAGCACAACCAAGGGGGATTTTTGGCCTGCCACTGGCCTAGACAAGATCCTGAGGAGGGCAGCGGCTCGATAGAGGAGGAGCAGTAAACACCCCCATGTGGGTTGCATAATAACCTTGCCAAAGCTTGCAGCCCCCACGAGAAGTGAGGCAAAGGCTGTGGGGGCTGTTGGCGTGAATGGGGGAGGGGGTGGAGGCCCCACAGCGGGGCGGATCTGGAGGAGAAGTGGGTCTACGGATTCGGAGGGTGAGGTGTGGGCCCCCTGGGATTGCACAGGGGCGTGTGCCCGTCCACACCAGACCCAAGTGAATTAGGACACTTTCAGTCCCCCAGATAGTGTGTGGGAGGAGTGTGGGGGGGCCAACAGGGGCACAGCTGGGATGAGGGACTGTGCCCAGGGTCACTGCATCTGGGGGCCCCTAACAGGAGAGAGGTGCATACAAGCAAACAGGAAAGGAGGCAGGCTGTGGGCCCCCCAGGCTCCCTACGTGGTCATGTGCCATCCCAGCCGCAAAAGACTCGACCCTGGCATAAGAAGACCCCGAGGAGCCCATTTTGCAGACTGCAGTTACAACCCAGGCTGGGGTAGGGGGGCTACAGGGGCGTGTCATCACCAGTCAGAAGGGCCCCTACGAGCTTGCCATAGGGGCCTCTCCTCATGGAGCCTCCTGAGGTAGCAAAGGCGGCGCCCATGGCAGGTATCGGGTCCCCGGATCTGTGGGCCAGTGATCTTCTGTCAGACAGCCCCATCTGCCCCCGTGGGGCACAGTAACGGTGATACCTAACCGAGGACGGTCCACACTACACACCCGACAGCACAGACTCGGCGAGAGGTCGAGGTGCATGGATGCAAGGGAGAGACTGGCCCCCTTCGGATACACTCCATGAGTCTCAGAGGAGGGAACGCCTGACTGAGGCATTAGGTCAAAGATGGGAGAAGACGCTGGTGCCACCAAAAAGGATGTAGCAGCCCTCCTGGAGGAGATCAGAAGCATGAGGGCAGACATCGGAGGGAAGAGTTGACAAAATAACCCATAGAATTGATAAGGTGATGGAAAGACTGGAGGAGGTGGAACATAACCAGTCATCCCTGGACACGATGGAGACCCAAATTGGCCTGTGTCTAACGGAGGTAGAAAGGAGAGAGGAGGCAATCCTCCTGAAGATGGCCGCCTTAGAGAATCGTGAGAGGCGCAATAACCTTCGGTTATTTGGGATCCCTGAGAAAGAGGGGGAGACTGAGAAAAACCTACGGAGCACCTTATATGCCATCACCAAGCTCATCTACAACAATGTGGCTATTGACGAGGCCAAGATCGAGAGGTTACACAGGGCTGGTGGCCCAGATCTGTTCTTGTCCGCTTCCACAACTATGGCGATAGACAACATTTTTGAAAAAAGCATTTAAAAAAGGGCCCAGTGATGTATGGGTTGGTAATGTGACTGTCTTCCAGGACCGGTCCTCCCTCACCCTCTCGAAAAGGAGGCTATGCGTGCCACTCACTAAGTGGTTGAATGAAAAAAGAATTAGATATAGGGGGTGGTTCCAGTTGTCCATCTCTTTCGAAGTGTAGGGGTGCAAATACAGACTCATAATCGAACAGGAAATTAAGAGGGCCATGAATGAGCAAATTGGAGAGGAAGAGACCCCGCACACGTTAAGGGAATGGAAACCTGATGGAGGACAGTGGCATACATAGGGATCGAGGAGAAGGTGTATCTCAGAAATTCAGGAAGCTTAACAATCCACCGGCTGACGGGACCTGAGGTGACAAGTGAACGAAGCAGTTATGTGGTGGTTGAGCAGGGACAAAGTTGTATAAGGAACCCGGACCTACGGGCCCGGGCAGTTCTCCTGTTCCCCATCATGGGCGGGGTTTGTACCACATTGTGGTTTGTTGTGGGGTATTCGGGTTTGTAAGTTAACGTGGGTGGGGGAGCGCTATGATGCTGTAATGTGGGTAGTTGGTGCAAAGTAGTGTCGGTAGGGGCGCTGCCGTAGGTGGTTTGGTCAACATCAGGTAATGTCAAGAGGGAGGGGCCGGTGGAGGGTGGAGGGGATTAGGGGCTTGGGGAGATGGGGTACGGGGACAAGGGGGTTACTCACCTGGTAAGAGCTTCTCCAGTACTAGAGTTCTTTTTGGAAAGGGTTCAGGCTGACGCACTGAGGTCCATAAGGTGGAATGTATCAAACTCCCAGACAGAGATAACATGATGGCACCGGTGGGAAATAGCCCCGAGGTTGGGGGAGACGCCTGCGAAAAGGCACCCTGAACATGAAAGGTTTGAACTCACCCACCAAACGATCTATTGTGGCAAGGGAATTTCAGAGGGCGGAACTAGAGGTCATGTTCCTCCAGGAAACGAGGTACTCCAAGGGAGAGGAAAAAAGGGTCCCATGCGGGCGGCCCCTTGAGAAAGGCAGGGGTGCGCATCCCGGTGAAGAATGGACTCAGAATGGAAGTCACCAAGGTCTGGTCGGACAAGGAGGGGGGAGCCCTATTGGTCTCTGGAGACATTAGAAAGACGAGATTCACATTCGCCTCTGTATACGCCCTCAATCAGGGACAGTTAAGATTTTTGAACGATACAATGGTGAACATTTTAGTAGAGAGCAAAGGGCACTTGATCACGGGGGGGGTTTAACACTTGGGCAGACCAGGACATGGACAGGTATAGGCATGAGGATAGGGCACAGGAGCTTCTGGGCCCACGACACTGCGAGTTTCATGCGTCTTTGGGAGATTGGGGTTTGAGGGACATATGGAGACACTTTCACACAGACAAACCGGGTTCCACGTTTTAGTCCCCACCACATGGGACCTACAAAAGTATTGATTACCTCTACATTTCTAGAGACATATGGGAGGAAGCACGAGGCTCAGATCATCCCGATCTCCTGGTCCGACCAGGACATGGGGACAGTGGATATAGAGTGGCTGGGTCTAAGTGGAGATGTAATGAATTCCTTTGGAAGGACCCCATGTTTCACTCAGAAATGAACAGGGAAATGGCAGAATATTTCAAAATTAATGACAACGGGGAGGTGGATAGGAGAATCGTCTAGTAGGTGAGGAGGCGGAGAAGGATACTTGGCGCAGGATCATATTTCGGGAAGGTGCCTGTAAAAAGAGGGAAAGGGCATTGGTGGAGCAGAGATTGTGGGAAGGGATAAGACATCTGGATGCGAAAGCGCATGACCCAGGCGGGAGGAGTGCATACAGGAGGCACGGGAAAGAGGGAGGAATTGAGACTCCTGGAGGAGGGAATGTTATTCATAGGCTGCTTTTCTTGAAACAAAAGTTCTATGAGAAAGGGGACAAAGCAGACTCCCTACTGGCCTCAAGGTTGAGGGGCCAGCGTGCAGACAGATGGGTTATGGAAATCGAGGGAAATGACGGAGCGACAGATCCCACAGGGGAGGGAATCTCAGAGGCCTTCACAGCCTTTTATGAGAAGTTGTTTGTCTCGGAGGTGAGCCCCGAGGAACAGCATATAGACGCCTACCTGGGGTCCACCAATCTGCCCCAAACTCTCTGAAGAAACCTCAGCGTTGGAGGCTCCCATAACGGAAGAGAAAGTTAGAAAGACAGTGGTAAGGTTAACTTTGGGGAAGGCTCCGAGAGACTGTTTCACTTCAGAAGTCTATAAACATTTCTCCCCGCCCTACTTCCTTTTCTGACCGAGTATAACGCTCACCTGATATCCACGGGGACGCCACTCAGCCCTGGCTGGACCACTCGCACTCTCAAACCCCCCTCTCCCCCCTTGGTAATGTTTCAGCTGAGGATTGGGCTTGCAATACAGGAATATCGGATTCAAGACTTAACTCTTTCTTGCTGATTGCGTCCTGCCTCCCTTGAAAACCAAACCGTCCCTTAGACCTTCTCTTCACCTTAATTCTTTGTAAGGTGCGCTCTCTGTCCTGCTTCTCGGTGCAGAGGCGCGTAGCTGGTGCGGGCGTGTTGCGACCTAGTTGCTTCACTGGTGCGGGCCGTGTTAGAGTCCAGACCTGCTTTGACTCAAACCCTGTTAAGGTAGGTTTGCTGTTTTACAGTCTTGATATTCTGTCCCTTCTTTCTTTCTTGTCCCTTGTTTTTTTGCTAATGTCTCTGCTTCTTCCTATAGGTGTGGGAAGAGATTTTTGGCATTGCCGTGATGAGGGGAGATGAGCACGAGGCAGTGAGTGAATGCGCAGTGCGAGGCGCTATCTTGTCTTCTCTTGTGCTAACCTGTGTCTCTCTTTCTTGTAGGCCACTGTGATGTCCCGGAATGGATGCTGACCGAGAGACAATCGAATCAGGTAAGAGTCTTGTGGTTTTTTGCTGTTCTTAAATAGGAATGAGTAAGCGCTTACTAATGCTATTTTCACTCTCCTCTTTCCAGGTTGCGGTGTTCCGGAGAAGGATGCAGTGCCAAGATGCTGGTGTTCTTGGGCCGGGTAAGCGATGGATCGAAGACAGGATGCTACTCACAGTGAAGTGCTGTATTAATGATGTTCTTGTTCTTTCAGGTATGTGGTTCCAGGATAAGGGAGGCAAGGAACTCAGGAGACCGAACTGGACACGGTGAGTGTCATGCTGCTAACCGCAGAATAACACAAAGCGTGTCCCTCTGCCTGTACGTGGTTTATATAGCCCCAGGTATTCCAAGGCCCGAACACACCCAAAACACTAGACCGCATAGCACAGTTCTTGGAACTGAGCTATGTGGGAGCCTCCATGTTGAACAAAAGCCCGTTAAGAAGTCCAGACCCCATGTTATCTTCACGTTGAGTATGAGTCTGGTGCCAAAAGGCGCCAGGACTGACTCCAGGAGAGTCTTTGATGAAATTGCAAGGCATTTGAGGCCATAGTGGGAGGTCGTAACCTGTCTCCAGTGGAGAGGCTGACTTGCATGTGAGGGTTGGGGGTAGGGATCATGACACAGAGTTGTTCAATCACATACTCAACACGGGCGGGGCCCCGGAATCCTTCGCTCTGGCTCTTAACACAATGAATCTCAAAGCGGGTAGAGACCCCTGGAAGTATAGGGCCTATCGGCCTTTCTCCTTTCTAAATACGGACGCCAAGCTGTCCACCAGGGCGATGGCCACCAGACTGGAAGGGTATATGCCTAGATTCATTCATTCGGACCAAGTGGGGTTCATTAAGAGGTGACAGGGCAGACAAAATGAGGAAGACTTTACACCTGATACACATATCTCAAGACATGGGAGGGGACCCGTTCCTTCTCTCAATAGATGCAGAGAAGTGGGGTTTTCTCAGGGTGGTCCTTGTTAAATTTGGTATTGGAGAAAGACTGCTTCGAGGGATCATGGCTGTGTACAAATCCCCAATGGCCTCAGTAATGTTGAAAGAGGGCTCTCACAGTGGTTCGCAGTAGGGAGGGGGACTAGACAGGGGTGTGCCCTCTCCCCCACATACGCTATGTCGATAGAACCACTTGCCCAGCGGATTAGGGATGACCCGTGGGTGCGGGGTGTTACAATAGAGGGGGGGGGGGGGAAGACTGTTGCGACCCTCGTCCAAAACCCCCTCTGGCAAACCCATTGGCCAGGTGGAGTCAGGACTCGGGCCTCTAGAACCTGGCATCCTTTTCTAAAACCCTCTTGGGGACACTCCTGGCGCCTATAGCGCCAGGCTCGTACACCATGAAAAACATGTGCTTGGGAACTACTTAATGTGTTAACAGCCAACATGGAATCTTCCATATAGCTTGGTTCAAAAGAACCAAGCTATGCGGTCTAGTGTTTTGGGTGTGGCAGCCTAGGGACTACTTTACCTGGACTATTTTGTTGGGGCTATTTAAACCACACCCGAGCAAGACAGCACGCTTCGCGTTACCTTGCAGCTTGAAACGTGACGCTCACGGTGTCCAGCTATTCCCTCGGAGAAGCAGAACCTGCAAGGAGACAAAAGGAACATCATTAGCAGCAGCATCTTACCTGCAGTCTTCATCTTTAGCCACTCGCAGCAACTGAGAACAGCTTCCTCGAATCTGCACGCCTCCCGGACAGAACGACCTGAAAGAGGAAGATAGAGGCAACATTAAAAGACAGCAGTAGAGACATTTGCACGTTACGAACTGCTCAAAAGGCTTACCTGGCTGGTCGCCTCTCGGCTGGCACCACTCCGGAAATTCCACTCGCACTGAAGAACACTGACCTACAAGGAAGGAAAACACAGGTTAGCAAAGGCAAGACTTCACAGCGCTGCGCATAGCGCTTACTTACCGCATCATAGCGCTCTTAATATGCCATCATTTACCAGCGGGGCTCAACCAAGCCAGTTGGCCGCGCTGAAGCTCTGCATACCTAAGGGAGAAAAAAGAGACATTTTTAAACAAAGAAAGGCATGCAGGATAGCAACAAAACTAAAGAACAGCAATAAGAAATACCTGAACAATATCAAACGGGCCGGCGTCAGTGAAGTAACTGGACCGCACACACCCATGAAAGACAACACGCCCCTGCAAAGAAGGCAGGACGGAGAGCACGCCTAACTCTACCACAAGGTGAGGAGAGGATCCAAAGGGGCTGAAATCATACGGGGGTGGAGGGAGGATACTTACCCCGGTTGGTCAGCCTTGAACACAGTCCTGTATTTTCAGGCAGAACCTTCCCCGCAGACCACATCTGGGCAAAGCTGAGAAGCATACCAGCGAGTAACCTGGCTGGGTGGCGTCCCTGTGGATACCAGGTGAGCACAACAGACTATAAGGTAGTATTATATGCAGACGGCATCCTGCTACATGTGAGCGAACCTATAGTCTCCATACCGGCAGCACTCCTACTGATTGAACATTATGGTACCATGGCCGGGCTGAAAATTAACAGATTCAAGTCGGTTATTTTCCCCTTGGACAGGAGGGGGGACAGGGACATTGAGACGTTTATACCACTCGGGCTGGAGGTTAACTTGACCACAAAGCGATATTTAGGCATCAATCTGACGAGGGAATTTGAGAAGTTATTTGACGCCAATTACATCCCCTCCCCCACTGATGCTTAAAATACACGTGGACCAAGCAAAATGGCAAAAGCTAACAATTTCATGGTTGGGTAGTCAATGAACTGAAAATGGTGGTCCTCCTGAGGGTTCTGTATCTATTCCAAATGCTTCCTACACGGATCCCTGAGGTTTGTGAGATACGGGGGCTCTTCATGGGTTCCTCTGGCACAGTAAGACCGCCAGAATTCCCAGGGAAGCCCTGACATTACCAACTGAGAAGGGAGGCGTGGGCCTCCCTGATGTGCAGCTCTATTATAAGGCCAACTTAGAATCCAAATACTGCATTTGAGACCCCAGGCAACAATGGGTGGCTTTGGATAACTTTCACTTGCGCCCTGCCACGGTCAGGGAATAGTTGTGGGTGCCCAGGGATAAATTGCCAAGGAGAGTCCGGAATCACCCCATCTTGGGGACAATATGGGACATCTATAGACAAGGGGCAAACATGAAGAGGGTCATCACATGGCATTCACCCCTGGGTCACCTCGGGGTACCAGGAGTTGGAGACAATATACCTAATCCAGGGAGATTTCAGGAATGGTTCGCGGCCGGTCTTGAAAGGATAGGACAGCTTTTCAGTGGGGGGAACCTTCATCAACATATTGGACCTAGAGGAGGCCCTGGGAATAGGTAAACTCTCAGTATTCTTGTACTTGCAGCTAAAAGGGGCTCTCACGGACCAGAATGTCAGGGATAAGACCGGGAGAGATCTCACTCCATTTGAAAGATTGTTGGACAGGAGCACTGAAATGAGAGGTTTGATATCAGCCATGTATGGGGCCCTGGTTGAGGCGGGTGGTGGGACCACAGAGATCTTGAGAGGGCGATGGGAAAGATTTAGGGGTGGAAGTGGATGAGGTACTCTGGAAAAGACTATGCAGGGGGGTAACTAAGACGTTGTCTTGCCATAATAGACAACATTCCATCAAGCTCCTCCATAGATAGCAGTTTGACCTGATCAGACTGTCAAAGATGTTTCCCGCCACGAGTCCCAAGTGTTGGGAGGGTTTGTGAAGAGAGAGACGATTATTGGCATATGTGCTGGGGCTGTCCCCGGATACAGGTCTTCTGGGATGAGGTCCTTCGGTGGATCAGAGATCTGGAAGGTTTATCTAGAGATATGTTTGGGATAGAGGAGGTGGACAGAGTATTCCAGGCTCCCAAACATTGTTGCACCCCTACTGTTGCCCGCCAGGGCACGTATGGCCACTAAAAGGAAAAATGAACACTCACCCAGTAGAAGTGAGTGGTCCAACGTGGGCAAGAGTATTTATACGATGGAAAAATTACGACAGGGCTTCATGGAAGACCTGGATCCAATGGAAATGGAGTGGCACCCCTTCATTGTAAAATATATGAAACCAGACCCTGCAGGCAGGTTAGCTCGAGATGGCACTACCCAGGGAAGGGGGACGGGAAGGAGGGGACGACATGGGGGGGACATTGGAGGAGAGACTGTCATTCAGAGGGAGCCATTTGAGTAGGGGGAGGGAGGAAATGGGGACTTACTGGCATATTGTTCTGCTGACAGGAGCCTGAGAACCCAAGTACAGAAGGAGTAAGCAGTATCAGGGGGAAGGAGGGCAGGAGGGAGTGGGAGGAAAATGGGGAGTTGCTGGGGGTTTGTTCTAGTGCTTGGTGTTCTCTTTTGTTTTGGAACATGTCATGTTGTACTGCTGTAAAGTTACACTCTTCTACAAAACAAAATAAAACTAAATGTGGAAAAAAAATTGCACTTTCACTTTAAAACTGTATTCCTCCTCTAAACCAATCTGTCCTCTGGGTCATACTGTCCCCATCCAATGACAGTCCTCTCCCCTGGGATATTTCTCCTCTGTGAAAGATAGTGAGCTAAAGAATCTGTGTAAGGCTCTCGCAACCAGGACTAATGTCTGCCAGAGAGATTCCCAGGACCCACCTTGTTTTTTGCATATTTAAGTAAATTTGGGTCTCGCCCTAAGTTACTAGGTGAATCCAGACGTGGACCCCTTGCTCACTATTCTTTCAGAGGCACAGCTCCACCCTATTGATGAGGTCCAACCAGACCGAAACACGTGTCTGGGGTTTCTGTTGGTACTCTTCTTCTTCAGAGAATTGCCTAGCATTTTGATGCATGACAAAGACTGATATGTTTGAGATATTTCTCCTCTGTGAAAGATGGTGAGCTAAAGAATCTGTGTAAGGCTCTCACAACCAGTACTAATATCTGGCAGAGAGACTGCCAGGGCCCCCCCCCCTGTTTTTTGATAAAGGAATAGTACACAGTAAGGGTCCACTACCTGTAAAGAAAGGGAGCATACAGTGCAAATGACGTCTAGACAGTCCTTCACTTATCGAACCCTGAAAGGCAGTCCAATCTTTAAGATGAGAGGAGACTTGTGCTCAAAAGTACTTTCCGTGCTGATCCACGCAATCGTACAGTTGGGCCAAAACGGGGTCTCTTGCAGGGCTGTAGCAGCTCAGGAAGGTGGGTGAGGCAGTGAAGAATAAGTTCCAAAGTCCAAGAGTTGGGAACAGCTCGGTAGCACAGGCTACCTCTATATAAAGGAGAATGGCCGCAGGGGACACTTGTGCGTAAAATTGGATGGATACGCCAGGGGCCACTGTTAAGGGTTGCAAGTACTCACCGACCCTCGGCGCACTCCAGACCAAACTTCGGCAGTCGAGTCCACTTCAGGCGCAGGTTCGAATCCTGCAATTGTGCGGCTCCGCTGCTTTCAGGGACCGCGTTCCAGGGAGGATTCGGTGGCAGGACAGTGGCGATTTCTCTGCTCCTGATGAAGGGATCAGGCCAATTCCACTGCAGCAGGTCTGAGGGGACAGCAGCAAGGCACCCACGAAGTTCATCACAACAGCAGGGCGACTCGGGTTCAGGCTTACTCTCCTAATTCCAGACCTAGGAATGCTAGATGTGCGAAACTCCGCGGAACAGTGCCTTATACCCAGAGCTTACAGTTGCCAAATGCTCAAGTGTCAACTCGAGATGGCTGCAGTACCAGGACAAAGGTCTAGTGCAAGTTGATCAGTTCACTGGTTGGCCCAGGAACACTTACAAGAAGGCTTGCTTACAGGTTAAGTTGGAGGTGCCGAGAATATTTAGTCCCAACATTCCAATGGGTCGAAGCGCCTTTACAGACCTAAGTTCAATCAGAAACAGGTGGTTCGAAGGGACGACAGCGGGCTAAGGGTGCCAAACCTTCCAACAGGTCACCAGCGGTTCCTGGGCTCTGCTTCTTGGGTTCAAGGTACTTGGCTCCTTTCCTAAGTTCAGTGTGAACTCAAGAGATCGACCTGGAACGGATGTAACATGCCTTCTCTTATCCAGAATCTCCTTTGCGCCAAATCGAAGAGGACCCAATGAGAGATCTGCTCACATACAGCCATCCCACAGGTGGACCAATCACAGTCCACAGTGGTCCCATTTATTCCCAGCACACCAGACATCCTGGCACCCAGTAGGTGTATTGGAACTAGACAGACAGTCCAGCCCACATCCTGGAGGCAAACACACAAGGCATGCAGAAACCAGCAAAAGGTTTGTTTTGCCCTGGGGTCTGCATGGCCAAATAAGGATTTTTTTTTATTATTATTAAATGTTTTGTTTGGTAATACAAACGTTTCATTATATTATTTACAAGATACATAAGAAAGCAAAAACAAACCAAGAAAAAAAGAAAGATTGGATTGATATTTATGTTTCTGGTTCTTACGACGAGCTGTTCAAAATCACAGTCCAAAATTTAATTACTGTTAGAATTATTCATCTGCTTCTGGGAAATTTTAAAGAAGTCCTTGAACAAGTTTCTTTTATCCGTCAAAGCATTGCACTCCATGATTACATGAAAGAGTCTCTCTGGTATTGTCAATCTTACAGAACCGGCAATCTGTGGTCGTTGTTGTTGGATGTTTTATGTTAAATAGGTAATCGCGAGTTGGTAATATGTTTAGGCGGAATCGTAGGAAAGGATCTCGTATTGATTGTTCTGGAAAACATGCTAAATATGGAGGCAATTCGTTAAGAGCTCTTGCTTCAATTGGACAGATCATCACTCGTTTATATTCTGATTGTTCCTCTATTGTTTTGATCTTCACTGATATCTTCAGCCTTCATTTTCTTTTTTATCTCTTTGGACCAGTATTGAAGTGCTGTTACACATACAGGGCTCTTTTCCTTGAGTATTCCTAAGGATGAAATTTTATCCTGGCAAATTATTTTCCTATAGAGATCCAATTTTTTCCAGGTAATGATGGATTCAAGGGATTGTAGGGCCAGTTCAAAGCAAATTCTTGGGATTGGAAATGAATTAGGAAAGCCGAGAGTTTTTCTCCAGAATATGGCCTCATATTGTTGCCATTTCATTTTGTCTTGGTTGATTATTGTTTCTCCAGCGTAGGTTAGGATGGGGAGCACTTTTTGGCTATACAGTAGGATTGTTGATTTTATTGAAAAGGTTCAAAATTTGCAATGAAAATAGCGTCCCAATCGAGCTAGGGATCTTGCTTTTCTCTCGATGTGGTCTTTCCATTCTTGCTCAACTGGTGATGGATTTATCAAGACACCAAGATATTCGAGTGTTTTGGTTTCTTCGATCTCTTTCTAGTTGTAATTTCACACTTTTTCGTCTGGTGCTACGTAAGGATGATAATCTCATTAGCTTGGTTTTAGGAATATTAATTTGAAGGTCGTTCTCTTTCATGAAAGAGCCCACCTTATTTAATGTTTATTGTAGACAAGATTCCGTTTTGTCCATGACAATGATGTCATCTGCGTACATTAAGGTCTTTAGCGGTTCGTTATTTATCTTCAGTGGGTTCGAGAGTGGATCATGAATCGCTTGCACAAAGCCATAAGTGTATAGGTTGTATAGACAGGCAGCAAGGGGGCTCCCTTGTTTTAGGCCGTTCCAGGTAGTAATTTCATCTGTCACTGCACCATCTTTTTTCAATCTTACTCTGATCGATGTATTAGAGTAGAGTTGTTTAATCGGATTGAGAATAGCTGGGGGACAATCCCATGCTGCTGTTTTTAGGTCTATGAAACACAGCATAAACTTGTTCTTTATTGTCGCTTCATACTTAATCATATTCAGCAGTAGCAGATTGGCGTTTGTGCTGATTTTATTAGCGAAACCAGTCTGCCTTTTCTCTTGAAAACCATTTTCTGTTGCCCATAAGTTGATTTTTTTCATTAGAAATCCCACAAAGAGTTTTCCCAGTGGATCAAGAAGGGCTATAGGTCTGTAGTTAGTTGGCTCTTTCCTTTCACCAGCCTTATAGATCAGAATCAGTATCACCAGGGTACAGCTGCAAGGAATTTGTTTATTTTTCTCTATTTAAGGAGTTTTGAAAAAAAGATAGCCCATTCTTCAGGGGCAGATTGTAAGTTAGCGTTGGAATAAGGATTTTCCCTGGTCTGGGGAAGGCAAAGGTACAAGATAGCCAAAGACAGAACAAAGGACTTTGTGGCATGGCCATTTTGGGGCCAGGCCACTGTCCTGGGCCAAACACGGTATGGACCACACGAAAAGGTTAAAAATAAATGAAAAATAGCAGCTACCACCAGCTCGGTCCAAGGCACATTTGTACATCTACCGAAAAATCCTTTGAGTGTGTCTAGGGCCTCAAAAATGAATGGAAGATTGCAGCGTACTGTACTGTAAGGTACTTTGTGCACTGTTAAAATGCTGCTAAAGAATAGCAGCAAAGTGAAAGACTAAGGGAAACAAAGGCTCTCAGTACTGACTGTCTTTAATGGCATGTCAGTGAACGAAAACCCAGCAAAGTACAGCAGAAGGCTGGGCTCCACTGGCAAAAGTCAGGCTAGGATGGCCAGATAACAGCAAAAAGTTGGGGGGTTCACAACTGGAGGGAAAATTACACATAAATGGAAATCTTATCTAACAATGAGGATGGGTAAGCCAACCGTTTCCTTGCGGACGCTGACACTACCGGGTCCAGCAACGGTTGCGACCCCAGGCACTTGGGTGCAGAGTCCAGCACCCTATACTTCTTCTCCAGCCGATCCCCGCTTAACTGAAGCCGTGCAAGGGTTTTTCATGAGGGCCAGGCCATCCTCCCAAATATTATTCAGAAAAGGCACAGCCATGATAGTCTTCCTCGCCTTTGGTACAAGAAGCCCTCCTTCTTGGTTTCCTCAGGCACAAGCTGAAATAGCTCAGAGGCCCTGGCGATCAGAGTGGAACGATCCCACCTCATGCTGTGGGGAAACCCTATGAGGGGCAGTCAAATGTGGAGATTAATTGTCCGCTTGGACAAAGTCTTCATATTCATCTGTGCTCGTGGTCATATCAGTCCCAATCTCTGTGTCCGCCGGGGGGCTAAGGGCCTGATGCAGTGGAGGAGGCGGATATGGGGGCGTCAGGTGACACTCCCTCTTTTTAGACCGAGGCTGATCGGGGGCCTGCGGCACTACAGGTACCGGTGGCATTCTCAGTTGGATCTCTGACACCAAGGTGTGGAGAGTTGATAGGATGTCCAATGGAATGTCACATGGCTGAGAAAGCAAAGAAGGAAACCTCTGCCCTGCGCCGCCGCCGTCCTCGCGCACCGTATGCATGGACTCTTTATCTTCATCGACCATGGACGACACCTGCACAGTTTCAGCGGTGACCTGTGAGGACTGTTTTAGGGCCTCCTCATCACTCCCCCTTTTCCCACCCTGAGGGTTCAGAACCGTTAACTGGGCTGGTGTCTTACCCCGTCTGGAGTGCCTGCAGTCTTTGCAAAGACCTCTGCGGTGGTGTCCCGCTGTGGGGGCAGGAACACTTTCTGAGCTGCGGGAGCCACCCTCGTAGGATCAGCACCCGTAGCTGCTGTGGTAGTAGTAGCCGTCGATGAGGACCTTGTCTGTGTCGGACAAGCAAGCCTGCTTCGGCTGTGCAGCCTTCGTCTCCTCTGTCCTTGGCTTATCGGAATTCTCCCGTAGCTTAGCTGGGGTGAACGACTTCCTTTTTGAAGAGAAGCTCGACGGTAGCCTGGCTATGGAGGTGGAAGGTGATGCTGAATGCGCCCTATTCAACTTGGGACCCACATCAGCATCGAACCCGGTGGACACGGACTTGCAGATCTTGGCCTTATCTTGGACCCCCATGGATGGAGCGACCACAAAGGACTTAGAGGACCGCTTCTCGGACTGGCCGGTCCTGGACGAGACACTTTGCACGTGCCAGAAGTCTTGTTCGAGTTAAGCCATGTCACCAGCCTACTATGCCTGTCTTTTGTTATCTTCTTAAAGAAACCTAGGCATATCTCGCACTCTACATCCTTATGGTCCGGGTGTAGGCAGTAGAAGCATTGTAGGTGCTTACATAAACACGTTCCATAGCCCGCATTTGACGCCGGGGAATATTCATGCACATGTGAATCCATGCCAGACTCGAGGCTGGAGAAATAACACTTTCCCATTTATGTAGGGTAGGCGAACCCGAGGGTCCAGCATACTGCCAAGCTCATTAAAATAGATATGCAGAGACTTATCTGCATTAACAAAAGTCTTCTGGCATTACAATTCTAAGTGTGTGGTCCCTAGCCCTCCATGGAGACGTCTGAGGTTACAATCACTTGATGACAACGGACTGTGAAAGGAGTCACACTGGAAGGTTGGCAGTGGCCTTCCATCAATATACAGCATTGCAAAAGGAAACGATTAGAAAGCTTGCAGGGTGTGTGGGGATCTGCGTGGTTCAGAAGCTCCTATGGATTTAACCAGCGGGACCAGACAGCCCAAAGGTTAGGCTTTGTCAAACCTCCAGAACAAGATTTAAAGGTTTAGAGTAGAAAGGGTCAGAAAACTTTACCCCTTTATAACCATTTATGACCACTTGCTGTGTTCAAGTCCCATTTATTCAGTGCCAAAACTTACACTGTGAAGGTCTCCCGTTTCATCACTTACTCGCTTGCTTCCCAAAGGCATTCATCCTAATCATGCCACACAAAAAAATAAAGTTGTTCAACTTCCCTTGATGTTGAGAAAGACCATGACAACAGATAAAAGGAACAACTGCCAACGTTTCAAAAAGGTACACAGAACTGCTTCAAGGGGAGGGGACAGAGCTGGTAAATTTGCAGTAATTGGCTCTTGAAACAGGACATTAAAAGAGACCGTGAAAATGAAATGCATATTCTTTTCAGTGAAGGGTGCAAGTCCCTTTACATCATGATACGCTTTATGAAGATTCCATTTGCCGTTAAAAATCCCTTTAAAGAAGCTAGGGGTACAAGTACCAGAATAGAAACCAGGAACACTTGCAAGTTCTGATACAGGCCGATCCATAAGAATGAGGCAGCACAAACATTCCCTGACAAGGAAAAGTGGTGTGAGGAGGAAGGAATGCATAGAAGCACACCCATGAGAGGATTAGATGTGGAAGAAGTAGCCCTATATGGCCACAAAAAGGGAAATGCTTTGTTAATGAATGCTGCATCATAAAGCACCCTTTGGTATGCGAATCAGCTGTGCTGGGCTATGTTCATATAGTTTGCTGTTTTTCTGACAGAATTAATCACAACTTATTTTATAGTGGCATCTAAGGGTTGTCAAAGATACAAACTGAATCAATTTACAAAGGATATTATTTTCTATTCTTTTTTATTCCAAATGTTAAATATTTTGATTCATTTACCAAATACAAAAACATTTCTTTACAGAAAACCGAGATCACATACCAATTCTAAAGCATTTATATTCAAAATCAATACAAGAAATAAAAGCGAATAAGGTGCAGGATAAAGAAGGAACAACTTACTTACCTGTAACTATTGCTCTTCAGCATGGGTCTGGCATGGATTCACATGCTCGTGAATATTGCCCATCGTCAGGCTGGGAATCCTCGGTAAAAGAAAAAACAGTTTCACTTTCACTTACAAACTGTCTTTGGCCTTTACACCAATCACTGTCCTCTGGGTCATACTGCCCTCATCCAATGACAGTCGTCTCCCTAAGCCCCTCCTCTGGCAGCCATCTTCAGATTTGGTAAGCACGTAAAGTGGCAGTATGACCATGAAGAGCCGCAGAGGCGATGGAGGGAGGGGTTGCATGTGAATCCATGCCAGATCCATGCTGCAGAACAACAGATACAGATAAGTAACTTGTTCCTTCTCCAGCTTGGGGGTCTGGCATGGATTCACATGCTCATGAATAACTAATCCATAGCAGTACAACATTACACAACCATGGAAGGTTGCAATGCTCAACAGAAGCAATTCACTCTTACCTCTGGAACACTCACCTGAAGCGTACGAGTTGCGTAGCACTGCTTGACCGACTAAGCTCCTCCCTGGAATCTCTGACGACACAGTAGAACTGTGAAGGTGTGCATGGAACTCCATGTAGAAGCCCTGCAGATGTCCAGCAGGGGTACACCAGACAGGAACGCTGTCGTCGCAGCAATCGCTCTGGTGGAGTGGACTCACGGACGGCCGGGTAGCGATTGGTTCACCAACTGATGACAATGCATGATGCAGCCGGAGAGCCACCTTGAGATGGAAGCCTTGGACAAGGCCTTCCCATGGTTCACAAGACCAAAGTTCACAAACAGTTGTGAAGTCTTCAGAAAATTCTTTGTGCGTGTCACGTAGAACTTTAAGGCACGAGCAATGCCCAGCAAGTGCACGGCCCTTTCAGCCGGTGAAAACGTTTTTCAGGAAAAAAAAACAGATCACACCAAAGGCTTGCTGAGGTGGAATTCTGATATATATATATATATATAGTCAATTATATAAGAACAAAGAAAAAAGGCATCCCCGTTAGAATGGTTGCAGAAAACACCTTCATCTCGGCCACCACAACACTGCTTAATCCCAGAGCAGGTAGCTTGACAGATCACTCGTGCCAACAGGGGTCGGGAGCGGAGCGTACTTCCTCTCAGCGAGATTGCATCACCCTGGAGTCCAGTTCTATCTGCTTTTCCTAAGAGGAATATCTCTTCTCTTTATGGGGGTCGGGGGGAGAGAGAGTCCCGACCCCTCTAGGTTACCAGACTGCCCTCAGCCCAAGAGCAGACAACAAGCATGAGGAGCCAAGAGTGGAAAATTCCAGTTAGAAGTGGAAAGCCCAGCTCCTCTTCCTTGCCTTCTTTCCCAGTACCCCTTATCACTGCACCTGCAGAATGCTCCGACTCCCTTTCTGGCTTGTCCTTCGGCGGACAATGCAACTATTCCCCACAGTTAGTTCATCTGACATCATGTGACCTTGCCTCAGCTGCAGAAATCCACGTTTACTTACTGAGCCCATGAAAACATAGGCTTTTATTGCGGTAATGGAAGTGAATGTCCAAAATGGGCGCGCCTCGGTGCCATGTTTTAGATCATTTTTTGCACACACACACACACACCCCTTGGACAATCACCTACCATAACCCAATGTGCGAAAAGGTGGTTCCCAAAACTTTCTAAACATCTTCCATAAATTCAGAATACACGAAATAAAACAAATCCAAACAACTAAAACCCCAAATAAAAATAGAACGTAATGCCTCAGGAATCCATGCAAACAACTCCATAAGTTTCCCGTCCTGATCTTTAGTGACTCGGAACGGGAATTATCCTCCAGTTTAAAACACATCCCTTCTACAGCATCAAACCCTAAATTATGCTTCAGAAACAAATAATCAATGGCTGCCCCATTTTGCAAAATAGCTTTCCTAAAATGTCTATTATCCAACAATAACTCCGCTAAAGCTTGCAAAGTCTTGTTAAGCCCTTTCACTACTAAATAGGCTCATTTAATCATGGTTTTACATCCCCCAGCCACCAAACCCCAAATCCCTATTAATGAAATGGCCAAAGCCAATACTTCAGCTTCAGACAACAAATGCACATCAGAATTACAATCTGGTGACAGGGCGGTATAATGAATAGCTCGCATAGACCGCCGAACAGCAGGCTGTAAAGGAAATCTCATTAAGCCAAGATGTGATAAAGAAAAGGGTGCCATCCGAAATATTAGCTGGAATATATGAAGTAGAGGTCCCACAGGAGAATAACCAACCTGTAGGAAGTTTGAAATGGTTCAGGTGACTGGCAGTTAAAACAGTATGATTACACAACATGTTATTAGATCCATCAAAACACACACTTGGTGGTCGCGCACATAAGCGCAGCTCAAAATCAGTTCCTCGCTCATGGTTCAAACCCAGTTGTTGACAATTCCAATGAATTTCGGCGCACAAGTCATTTGATAACAAACATCAGCAGGAGCAACAATATAGGTAATGATGCAAGTCATATTTCTCCATTTGTGGTCTGAATCCGCACAAAACGTACAATAGTCATACACAGAAAAAGTATTTTTGATGTCGGAATCCTCCACCATAAAATCTTTGTGCAATACCCCGAATATATGAAGCAATATTGGGGTGGGCGTTGGTATAGCCACAAGGCAGGTGGAAATCAGATTTGCGGAATCATGGACATCCGCCAAACAGAAATGTGAAATTTTTAACACTCGTGCCAGGTAAACCCATATATTTTCAGGTTGCCCGACAATGGCTGAATAACCATGCTGCACAAAAGACATAGAAACTGCAGAAGGGACCGAGGCATTACGCCTGCACCAACGTCGTTTCCTTAGCGCACTGCAACATGCTGCAATGGACGGTGCAAAGGTGGTAGCAGACGTGTCGGTCCTCATCCAAACTCTATCTGTAGAATGGAGACATTTGCCACCTCTTGCAGCATGTCCCCAGAACCTCCCGAAAGGACTACACCTCTCCGCACAGGCAATCTGCACACCCAGGATCTAAAAAGTCAGAATTCAAAAACAAGAGCTCAGTGGAGTACATCAATTGCGCAAATAACATTTATCAGCAGGAATATGAGTCAATTTTATCTGTCCAGGTTCCATCACAAGAACTACCTGATCCTCTCCTGCTGCGATTACATCCGCCGGGACAGGCGGACCATTAGGCTTTTCCACCCACACCTTGGCGCCCGAACCATTGTATCCGATGAGCCAAAACCCTTGTCGCCCAAGTGTTGTCACTACCGGGGGTGGCTCTCCTTTCTTCACCATGGACAATTTCACAGGAACCAATATAAATTGTGCCACCCTATCTCCCTTATGGATGGGCCACATATTCTCTCCACTATTCATGAGGATTACCTTGAAAGTCTGCACCCACAATCCCTCCCAACACCTGAATACCTCTCAGGGCTAAGCCAGATCTAGGGGCAAGTCATCCCATATGCTCAGATGGTATTTGAACCCCAATTCCTGTTATCAATTACAACAATGCCCCTTGGTTCAAGTCGGGTTTCTTCCCTTGCATGCAGATCGACCCCAGCAGGCTCAGGGGTGGCTCGATAAGGAGCCAATGCCCCAGGGGACATTTCCCAGTACAAGAGGGTTTCCATAGCTCTGTTAGGTCTAAGTTGTAAGGCTGGAGTTAACTTGCGCATCAATGGAGTCTCACTGTGCGCAATGGGACGGTTATTTAAAATCTGAACCGCATCCAACAAACGCTCTCGACACCCTTTCAGGGTGCCCCTTTGTGCAACTGTTCTTTCAACAATCCATTCATTCTCTCAATTAATCCCGAATTCTCAGGGTGATATGGGACATAAAAGATCCATTCAATACCTTTTTCCTGACAATAGTCCAAGACAAACTTCCACTTGAAGTGTGACCCATTATGACTTTGAGCCTGTAAGGGAACACCATAATACACAGTCACTTGATCTAACAATTTAATCGTGTTCAATTGGGTGGCCCTTTTACATGGGAACACCATTAAACAAATGGAATACGCGTCTACAATAGTACACGCATATTGCCATCCTCCGCTAATGGGAATGGGGCAGATATAATCGATCTGCCAAATCTGCCCAGGCATTTTTCCCCCATTTCTGTGTCGTGAATTTTATATGGAATAGATCGTTGTTTCGGATGTTAACACACGGGACATTGTACAATCTCTGTTTTCACAGTCACTAATGGTATGCTAATTCCCTTGCCTTGTGCCCACCTGATAGCTTTTTCTTCGAGGTGCCCACTCTTTTGGTGGGCCCATTTAGCAATTTCCTCCAAATCATCTTCCTCAGCCGTCGTGTTCATGACCGAAATCTTGGCATGTTCGCCTGCAACAGAATTGATTCATCGTTCCAAAGAATCTGTTGCACAATGTGCGTCAACATGATACACAGTTACTGCAGTATGCATTAGCATTTCAGCAATGTCTTGCCACAATTCCTTTCCCCACACTTCTTTGGCATGAATTTTCCATCCATTCTTTTGCCAGGTAGGCAACCACACCACCAGCCTGTTCGCAACGGACCAGGAGTCTGTATAAATATAACATACATGGTGCTTCCTATTTCAAAGCCTAATACACGTCATACAGCAAATTGGCTACTCTTTCCTTTTCCAGAGGTGGTTAACACCTTCTTCGATTTAGTATTATTTGCGACGGTTTTTCAATGTTGCTCAGTTCCCACATATTTAGCTGACCATCAGTAAACCAGACATGTTCCACTTGCTCGTTCGTTACATCCCCATAGGGGATTCCCCATTTACCTGGAGAGTCACAGATTTTCCTCCCCTCCTCGGGCTCCAGATCTACTAATGGAACCCCCGGCACTTGCTCGTGTAATTCCCCCACTCCACCCTTTCCCGTCTTGGCACGGTCTTGAATGTACCATTTCTATTTGATGATACTGGCCTCTTGTGCATGCCCTATTCAATGTGTTTTAGGGGGGCTCAATACCCCACTGCATGATCGGTATTTCCAGTTGGATCAATATATCATGACACTGTCATTTGTTCTGTATCCACGAGTGCCCAATAACATGCTAACAAATTGTTTCTTGAAGGGAGTATACCTGTCGCCAGCCTCGGGCAACTTCGACTCCAAAACCCTAGAGGCACCCGCTTCCTGTCCTGTTTTTGCCACAGACTCCAGTTTGCATAGGTATCCTGTACAGATACAGTTTGCTCCACCTCCCCATGCCTCAACGACCAGATATCAAGCACTTTCAGTATGGTGTCTTTGGCTAATTGGAACGCTCTATCCGGCTCCTCTCCCCATTCAAAATTTAATTTCTTGCGTGTCACTTTGTAAAGGTGCGACAGAATCTGCCTCAAATGTGGTGTATGTTGTCTCCAGAATCCAAACAACCCAATAAATTGATGACCTTGTTTGTTAGTCCTCGGAGTGGAAACTCAAACATCTTTTGCTTAGCTTTTGGCACCATTTCGCGATGCCCATTGTGCCATTGAATCCCCAGAAAAATCACAGTCTCTGCTGGACATTGGGTCTTTGCTAATTTCCCACCCTTCCTTCCGTAATCCTTCCAAGATAAGATCTAGGTGCACTCGCACACTACGCTCATCTTTTCCCTGTATCAAAATGTTGTCAATGTAATGCACAATTTGCACATCCGGTTTGCACAGAATTTTATCCAAATGTTCCGCCACCAGCCGGTGACAGATTGTTGGGCTATGCATGTATCCCATTGGCAGGCGTTGGACCGTATACTGCACCCCATTCCAGGAAAATGGTAACTGTTCCTGACATTCATCAGCAATCGGTACAGTGAAGAAGGCATTAGCCAAGTTTAATACTGCATACCAGGTTCCCTCAATGTTTTTTACATTTTCAATCAAAGTCACTGCATCAGGGACTGCGGGTATTAATGGAGGAGTGTGTTCATTCAACTTGCAATAATCTACAGTCATCCAGTAACTTCCGTCCGTTTTTTTTTTTAACAGGCCAGATCGCATTGTTTCAAGCCGTGGTTACGGGGCACAATACAGTGGCTTCTACATACCCTTTAATGGTGTCTGAAATTTCCTTTTGCCTCCCGGGAATCCGATATTGTTTCATGGATACTCTTTTAGTGGTTATTGGAACCTGCACCGGTTGCATTTTCTATTTTCCTACCATCACGAGAGTACAAGTTAAAGCACTCGCCCCAAATTGATAAAGTTTACCTCCTAATCCGAGGGTTAACTCCTCTACAATGTCAAAACCAATAATGTATTCAGGAACTGGGACAATTAACGCCTGACAGGCGTGATAGGTGTCCCTTTTCAAACTTCCAATTTTCATGTCAACTTTTGTTTGGACAGCAGGGGTCTCTGTCCCTCCCCCTCTTCCCCCCCAAGCCTGCAATCGCAAAAGGCCTTCCGTTAAACATGGAAGGTTTCCCATGTATTAATGAGGCCTTCTCCCCGGTATCAATTAACGTGGGACATCCTGTACATTACCTGATTGCCAAAATAATTTCAAATTACATGAGGCTGTCTATCTACCTTAATGGGGCAGTAATGCAGTAATTACCAGAGTTTGACCACCATCCTATTCGTACTTTGAATGCGCATGTTTAGATTCCATTTCCACCATCGCACTCACCATTTTCCTCAAATCCGCATAAGTCGGCTGGTGTGGGGGAGACATATCCAGCAACCCATCGTCCACCTCCTCACGGGGGTAGTGGGTGCAGAGAAGGAACCTCACCCCTCTTTGGCTTACGTACCTCCTGTCGTTTCACTGGTTTATAACGCTCCTTCCCATTTAGTCCGAGCTTTTTATACAATTGATACATTTCCTGTGTCTCAATCCTATCAATTTCTTCCCGCAGCACTCCATCTTTTAGCAGTGCCAAAAACATATCCTTTCTGGATACGCAAGAATCTCGGCTGTCAAACCTCTTGCCGGGGGTGCGTCGTTCACTCCGCCCCTCCCTTTCTCTTGGGGTCAATTCCTCTGCTTTTTCCCATTTTCCTAGATCTGCTAATTGCCTGATAGCATCCACCACTGCATCTGTCATTCAACCAGTCATCCCCACCAAAAAGGTCATCATTACATTCTTATACACCGGCGGGGCAGTTTGAATGATGGTATTTCCAGATGAAACAGATAATGCTATTATTCCCATATGTTGAGGAGTATCCAGATGAATTGCCTCTTTCAAGGCATGGTCCCCTCACACTCTATAGCCTCTCTCAATGTGTACCATTTCTTATCCTCGGTTGGCCAGTCTGAGGCGAGAGGATACTTATGGTTACACCCTTGGGCCGGTAGTTGTAACAAACATTTGAACCTCTCCCCCATCGTCCTCGCCAGGAGGACCAACACGTAACATTTCTTGCACATGCGTTTCCTGCATCAATGGCAGAACCTGGCGGCGTCCGTGGCGTCTACCGAGAGACCCCTCCATCAAATAACCTGAGCATCCAGGTTAACAAAGATTCACCAGCCCTTTGTTTTAAACGGCTGATTATTTCCCCAACCTCTTGCTGGGAATAATCCTCGAGTGTTGCAAATCCACAACCTCCCCTCTGGGGTTATTTGGATTAGGACCCGCTAATCTGCGCATCACAGGTTTGGCTGTTACATCCTTACAACCAGATTCTGGCCTGGGTTAGCCCTCCGGCTCTGACCCACTCTCTGTACTAGTGCTGTCAAATACATCTCCATTCCACTGGTCGGTGTCTCAATCAACCCCTGCGGAGGCAATCACCGTTGCCACCTTACGAGAATTCACTCTCCCTCTCCTTTTTCGATATTTGTAACGGGCAACCCTTACCGCAGCTCGCTCGGCTAGCACCTGGTATTTGTCCGCATTGCTATGATACAACTTCATTTGGCGCTGCTGCATTCATGCAATCTGTTTCTCAGCAGCCAGCTCCTTTTGCAATCTCAGAACACTAGCCTGTAATTCCACATTCTGTTGATGCACCTTTCGAAAGGCATGCAAAAGAATCCAGCCTCTTCTACCCAGAGCCAAACACTCTCTCCCTTTTTACACAGGCACCTGTTGCAAGCAGCCCACCACCTCTTCTGGACTCGCCTCTCCTATACTTGTGTCCCATGTCTCGCTCAGACCTGCACCACATGCCCAGGTCTGTGTGACTGTCATACGGACCCTTAGTCCACCCTGGGATAGTTACCTCAGGACAGTCTCCACCTGCGGAGCTTTCTTTTTTCCTAGATAGGGAACTCATGAAATCCGATGAGTATTCCACGTCCCCTATGATCAATACCTCACAACACACTTTTCACCACTCAGCTTATTGCCTCTCAGAGTCCAAAACCTTAAAGTTTAGCAGGGCTTTTTGGCATCAATATCAGCACAAAGACCCTGCTCACAGCGTCAAAATGTTTTGCTTGGCCACGTGGAGGGACCTCAAACCTATGTCGCCCTAGACCCTAAAGAAATGAGTTGGTGGACTCGGATAGGCAATAACTCACACTTAGATCAATAGTGGTAAAGGAAAACATTGCTCGTTATAGGCCCTTTATTCACATGTGATACAACACACATATATATATTCAATTATATAAGAAAAAGAAAAAAGGCATCACCGTTAGAATGGTTGCAGAAGACACCTTCATCTCGGCCACCACAACACTGCTTAGTCCCAGAGCAGATAGGCAGAGAGATCACTCGTGCTAACGGGGGTCTGGAGCGGAGCGTACTCCCTCTCAGCGAGACTATCACCTGGGGGTCCAGTTCTATCTGCTTTTCCTCAGAGGAATACCTCTTCTCTTTATGGGAGAGGAGGGTGGGGAGTCCCTGCCCCTCTAGGTTACCAGTTGTCCTCAGCCAAAGAGCAGACAATGAGCATAAGGAGCCAAGAGTGGAACATTCCAGTTAGAAGTGGAAATCCCCAGCTCCTCTTCCTTGCCTTCTTTCCCCCTACCCCTTATCACTGCACCTGCAGAATGCTCCGACTCCGTTTCTGGCTCGTCCTTCAGCGGACAATGTAACAACTATTCTCCACAGTTAGTTCATCTGACATCATGTGACCTTGCCTCCACTGCAGAAATGCGTGTTTACTTACTGAGCCCACGAAAACATAGGCCTTCATTGCAGTAATGGAAGTGAATGTCCAAAATGGCCACGCATCGGTGCCATGTTGTTTTAGCTCTTTGTTCGCAAACGCACTACACTGGTACACCCTCCTTCCAAGCAGTTATCTTTTTATAAACTTGTCATTTGGGTGCAGGTCCCAGACTCGCAATGTTCAAATCGGCTTAGTATACTCTTAGGCCATGCCTTTGTCCTCTCAAGGACTGTCCCTCTTTCGGTGCGAATCCCAGATTCGTAATATTCTACCGATGCTTGGTTTACTCTCCTGCCGGGCAACAGTCCCAACATGGACTTTCTCTGTTCGGGTGCAGGCCCAGGACTCGCAATATTATATTTGGCTTTGTTTGAGTTTCTCATATGGGTGCAGATCCCAGACTTGCACTTCATTCCCAAGGTCCCAGATCCTCTTGATCCGGCTTCCACATTCACCCCTTTGCTCCTCTGGGCCTCCAGCACCACTCGGGTAATCTGCGTACATGTTTGCTTCTCTCTGGTAGGTACCAGCATTTCCTGAGCAGCTGCTGTCTCACTTGAAGCTTCAGTCATGTTCTGGGCTTTGTCGCGTTCGGCACAGCTTTCCTGACGTCTTCTCTGCGGCAGTGAACCCTCTGTCCTGGATGCTTCACTGGTGCCTCTGGGACCTCGCTTGCATTCTCCCCCTCTGCTCTCAGGTTCCTGCTTGATGGCTTTTATCCCTTTCGCCACTGCACGGCTTTTTTTTGTGCACACCTAAATAAGTTGTAAATAATTCGGTATTATATTATTTTTAATGAGGGATATTCTAGCCAACAGGGCGTTTGGTTTGGTCCTGAAGAAGGTGGTTGACTTGTAATATGTCTAAACACTTTTGTATACAGCATCTACTCCATCAACTTTTGTATGGCGTTGACCCTGGAATGTGTATATAGGAAACTTGTCATCTATGGTTATATCAATCAACATTTGCGCTTCATGCTTTTCTTCTTCCTGCACCTCATTCATTCTCCTTTCTTGGATTGATTTTAAATATACATGCTTTTGAATTTGTATGGGATCTGTGTGTTTTCTGTAAAGAAATGTTTGTATTTGGACAATAAACCAAATTATGCAACATTTGTAATAAAAAAAATAATGGCAAATATCCCCTGTAAATTGATTCAGTTTGTATCTGATAACGCTTCGATGCGACTATGCAATAAGTCCTGATTAATTCTGCTATGTGATTCTAGTATTGCAAATTAATTCCCAAAAAAAAGACAAGCTTGGCAAGAACCCTTTTTGTTTTGTATATTTCCAAAATTTTTGCCATAGCAAGGGCTCCCCTCCAGTGTTCATGTTTTCTTTTGGCAACATTGGGCTATAGACAAGTGAGCAGCCAAAATGTCCAATTATATTCCATCTAAATATATTTTGATATTAAACTCTCCACAAAGAGATTGATGTTAAATAAGTATTTTCATTGCATCTTTTTCTTTATCAAGTGAAGATAGGGGAGGATGTTTCAGATGGAAACAGGATGCAAGTTCAGAGAAAAGCACTACTGCCTCTATCGTACATATCCCCATGACAGAATTCTACAAGGCTACTAAGTGGCCATTGCTGGCAGAATTTAAGAGACAGCAGTCTGCATTGTTAAGCTATGCTGAAGCCAGATTTGGAAAAGCAATTCTGCCAAGCTTTTGTTTGCTAGGATATTTGGTCCTATGAGGGTGGCAAATTCAAATGCTGCAAACCTTCATTAACTACATGAGGATGAAAATTAAACTATGTACCAGTTACAAAGGGTCCTTGAGTTTTGTAGTGGTCATAGGTTACTCTGCCCTCCCTACCTTCCCGGAAGCTTTGACATTATTTGCATGTTGCCTGGCTGATGTGACTGAGAACAGAGGGCAAAAAAGCCAGTTGCATAGTTATTGAAGACCACTTTAGCCCAAGGCAAAGGGTAATTTAATTATGGGGGCATGAAGGGGAATGATTTCCTTCTGGTACCATAGCTATTCTGATTGGCTGAGGCCATGAATCTACACTGGGCGTCTACAATATTTTCTTTACATTTAAACAGCTCAGTAAATTTTCACATGTGGGAGCATTAAAGAGTGTTAACCACCAGAGGCTGTACGGCTTTGAGGTCTACAGTTACTACTTTATAGCTTGCAATTTATCTTGCCTGACAAACTAATAAGCAATTTATTTCACAAATCACCACATTCCTATTCACTGGGAGGATGCAGGGCTACGAAGGATGCTACATGACTGCTTTGTCCCCTTTTCCTTTTTTTTTTAAAGCTGCATCCTACACCTGTTGGAAATTAGTCTTTTCAACAGCCAAGGGTTTTATAATTAGGCAGATGACATGCATATTGTTTTAAGACTGCAGTATCCCAATACAACATCTACAGGGACCATTCAGACATGTCTGTGTCCCATATATTTCAAGATGGCCTACAATCTGCTGAACAGCAATTCCAGCAACATAGAAATCATCCCGTTTGGAAACTCTCTGAATTTACTGAGCCTGGATTATTGGCCTGGTGGTCTGGGTCCAGCCTATTCATCCAACAAAAACGCTCAGAATTTGAATGTCATTCTTAATAGCAAACACTACTGTACCGCCAGATCATCAAAGCAGTACACAAATCTTGCTTTAACTTTTATTCAACCTCTTTCACCACTGGGACAACCCATAACAAAATATTGCTGTTAGAGAACTTAGTCAACTGCCGGTGGTTATTCTAGCACAATGGGGCCCCCATCATGGACTTCAAAACATGTGGTGGAAAAATGTCAAAGAGCACTATATGAGCAGCTGCAACACTGCACCTTAAACCTTGCTCGTCTAGTAAAAGGACTCCATAAACTGGTTTGCCTTTAAGGAACTAGGATATCGTCAAAACAGTGTGCGTGATCAACAAATTGGTTAATTTTGACCCATTTATTTCAAATGGACATCCTCGCTTAGTCTGCTCTCAGAATATGCAGTCCTCATGTGGCTTCATTCTGGAGGTCCCCTTGCACTCAATAGGAAGATCCTTCTCCCACCTGGGTGGCATAGAGCTCAGAGCCATAACCGCCTATCTAGACTAAAAAAATAAATAAAACTTATCTACACCACCGTAAACGAAGCAACTCACGCATGACACACTGACCTTTGTTGTTGAAATACTGATGCAGGTGCCACAATGGCCAGTTTGGGTAAATGCTGCTGTTACAAGTATTGGATAAAAATACAAGTATTTAATTTTTTATTGTGATCTGCTTTTATTAGTTAAAACTTTCACCAATAATGCATCAAGTTCGAAATTACAAATGTATAAGAGAAAATAAAGCATAACATCTTTACACAATTTACATAAAAAATAATAAGTGTATACTCAATACATAATTAAAAATGTGACTGAGTGAACACAGGTGCAACGCAATGTTCAAAATTGAACAGAACAAAAGCAGCACAGGAAAAAAGGATCAAAAGAACCACCCTTTGTACCATAGCTATTTCAATTAGTTTGTAGCCATTTGCACAACAGTTATAATACTTCACCAAGCATTCTGAAGACTTCCAAAAGGAACCCATGCAGAGCTTTGATTAGTTAAACACTGTCACCCCACATTAAATGTTCCCAGAAGAATTCCCCAAAACCATTGGTTCCTTCTGGTATAATCGATTTAAAAAGTTGATTTCTAATAAGAAATACATGTTTAAACGTTTCTGGGGTGGACGGACACGGTGTGGGGTGTTAGATCACGAAAATGCAAAGATTACATTGGCATTATGGAGCAAGTTAGACACACTCCATAATGCAAATAAATTTATTTTGGCCAAGTACTTTTTCGGGATTTCGAACATCTTAGAAATTGGGGGGGCACAAGGGGCGTGGTCTAACCCCAACAAAGATGGCTGCTTAGCGCCGTCGCTCCGTCCCACTTTCTATTCTAAAAGGCATTATATTCATTTTCTGCTGTTCTTTCCCCTACCTTATACAAAAATCTGTGCTTGTTGGCTCTCGCCTGAGCTCCGGTGCTGCTCTGCTTCCGTCTTATGCCTGTTTTGCTCTCTGGCATTCCAAGCCGACGGCAGCATCCTCAGGCAGCCACCTTCCGTGTGGAGACGCCCGGCGTCACATCCACTGTGACTTACCAGCCGTGGCCTGGTTGGCCCCTCCCCTGCAATATCGCTGCCTTTGGTAACAAGGCCACACGACACAGACAGCAACAAAAGTGAGAGTTCTTTTCATGCTATTACGGTCCTCATTCAAATTCAATGTTTGCAGAGACTTTACTAAGAACAAAGCGTTTTTATTGCTAACGCCTCCCGCGCACCATTTCTCCTCACAAGTGCTTCAAGCAGTAAGGATGCACTACCAATAGTCTTTAATCTCACCATACTTTACATTGAAGACATTGTCTTCTGTTTATTCACGTACTTCCCCACAACTAATTATGAAATTATGAACTTTGTTCTATTATAAGGCAACCCGAACTTTGATACTGCTGTCAGCTGTACTGGGGACACTTGGTGATACAAAAGTACTACCACCTTCTCTCCTCATATCTTCTGGTCTTCCCTGAAATTATGCAACTTATTAAATTATCTTTTGACCACTACGGAACATATCAGAGTTATCTTCCTGACCGTCATTCAATATACCCGCTTTATTTCTATGTGCTCCCATTCTGCGGTCAATATAATTCTACGCTAATTCAATCTAAGCACGGAGGCTCTAAGCATCACTGTTAAGCCGTAACCTGGAGTGCCTCAAACTCCAGTCCCTTAGTTTACACCTTATTATCCTCTGTCATTTTCATTTGATCTCCTTTAATTAGGGGAAAGGCAGTCTGCATAATTTGGACATAAGAATTGTAAACTATAGGAAATAACGTCACGTTACCCATCACCAGTGTCTGAATGGAATTGAAGACATAATTCTATGCTCACTTGAAGTTTATTCCTTACCACTGCTGGAGGTGGCTTCACTCTCTTGCTGAGCCAGTGTTTTTTTTTGCGCTTCTTTGCGTGTGCACTGCTCTGTCCTCTAGCCTTGATATTATTATTTCAGTATCCTCTTCTACAACATATTTCTACCAATCCCCGATACCATCATGGCCACTAGTAAAATCATTAAAAAATGTGTGCCTACTACAAAATAATTATTATCTCATCGACTAACTTTAAGAGACCCAAAAGTGACTCACCACCCCCGCTCAGCATCTCTGATCCTGCTATTGAAGCCATATTATCAGAAATCGGATCACTTAAACCCTTCATTGACCACAAATCTAAAATTACAACAATTGGATGATAGATGGAAGGGCTTTGTGAACAGAATGCATGAGGTGGAAAGAAGAGTTGTCGTGGAGAAGATATATCCCCCAAAGTGACAACTTGAGAAGTCTATCAAAGATCTTCAAAGGCACAATGAAGATTTAGAAAACCGAAGCAGACGTAACAATCTCGGGTCTGCCGGAGGGCTCCGAAGGAATTAATGCCATAGCTTTTTTGTAAAGGTTTCTACTAACCTTACTTCACTTATCCTCGGAAACATTACTAAGCATTCAACGTGCTCATAGAATTGGTCACTCATCAATCTCCACTTCTACGCACCCATCGTCCAGAACATTGATTTTCTAACTTCTGGAATATTCCCAACTTCAGCTCATCCTATCTGCTGTAAAGGAATGCAAATCCCTCATTTGGAAAGGTAATAAGATATTTATTAAGCAAGATGTTGCCAAAAGTACTGCCCAACGGAGAAAAGTATTTCTGTCCTTTCATCTAGCTTTAAAGCCGCTTAATATTCGGTATGGGCTATACCACCCTTGTTCTTTTAAAGTAATACATGAAGGTCGCACTGCCATGTTCGATGATCCTGATGACCTAATAGCCTTTATACGCTCCATCAAATCCGACGGCATGGACACATCTTCCCCTGCCAGTATCTCTACTTCTTCTATTACATGAATATGTTACCCTCTCCTATGCTTTGTTTTTTTATACCGAATGCCTTAACTATCCATTTACCATAACTTAGTGGGACGGTGTCGTAGCAGCATCCTCCTTATATCCTGAGTCGCTCTTTTTCCTTTTGACTCAGCTGCCGTCACCCATCCAATTTTTTCTCCCTTTTTGTCCCCGTTTCCTGTCTGATCTATACATCTGTTTGAAATTCTTGTACGCTAATAATTTATCATCAGTCTCCCTATTCACCTCCCTGATTCCCGTTATGTCCTCCTTACGTGTCTTTCCCCGAATATATGGGATTTTAACTACTTCTTTTTGGCACTAAACATTAGTATTTACAATGGTTTTAGGCTATTTTACTATAATTATTGAATCGCTAAAATTATCTTTAAATATTTCAGGTGTAACATCAAAGGTTGCAACAATCCCATTAAAAGATTTAAGATCATCTTAATAAATTAAATCCTTGCATAGCCTGTATACAAGAAACACATTCATCTAACAAAGAAGCTCTGAAACTCAAATCCCTATGGGTCAAGAAATCATCTCTAGTCCAGCAGTAGCTAAGAAAAACGAAGTTGCCATATTAATCAGTAAGAAACTACCCTTCAAAATCATAGATCAAGGTGTTGACATCAACGCAAGATGGTTATGAGTTAAGCTCTTGATTGAATCTCCACACGTTTCCATTCTCAAAATCTATGGTCCTACTAGGCCTGACCCCAATTTTTGGGTCTTCATTAAACAAATGATACTTCAAAATAACTTCACTAATTTAATTATGTGTGGGGATACCAATGAGGTCCTTGACCCTTTTCTCGATAGGAAATCCAGTTGTGTTTTCAAGACCTCCAAGTCTCTCAAATCTTTTTTGAGGTGTTTAGCTGAAACCAGCCATATAGATACCTGGAGGCTTTCCCCACCCCACTCATTTGACTATACTTTTCATTCCTCCCTCCATAACACTCTCACACGCCTCGATTACATTTTCTCCGCCAAAATCCTCACTGGCTCCATTGTGGATTCTAAAATAGCTAACATCATAATATCAGATCATGCCCCTCTATGTACCTCCTTTAGTCTTTCAGATGTGCACAAATCCTCATCCTGTTGGAAACTTAATTACTTTCTATTACAAGATCCTCAATTTATTTTATCTGTTAAATCATTTGCTCAACAGTTCTATGCAGATAATTTAGATTGCGACACATCAGTTATAAACAATTGGGATGTGTTCAAGGCGGCCCTTAGAAGCCACATAATGGCTTTCTCAGGGGGGGAAAAAAAGCCTCTCCGCTGAAAACATCTTGATGATCTTTACTCAGAGCTCACCCTAGCTGAGCAACATTATTGTTGCAATGTTAACTCCAAGAATCTCCATAAGGTCATGGCCCTACGCTTTCAAATCAATAACGAGATCACTGCTCTAGCTGCAGGAACCATTCTTAAATATAAAACAAAAATGCACCAAACAGCAAATAAAGCCGGTAAAGCATTAGCCTCTTACTTGAAAACGAAAAAGGAAACATTTCTTCTCTCCCATATCAAAGATACATCCGGTATCTCACATCATCATCCCAAATATATACTAAACTGTTTTACAAGGTTTTATACTAATTTATACACTCCAGAGAATTATATTCCCCATAATAATATTACTTCATTCTTTAATAACATTAACAGATCCTCATACCCTCAATTGGATCTCTCCCACTTAGATAATGACATTACCCTTCCAGAGATCGCTAGAGCCATTGAAGGCTTGGGAAGAGAAAGTCCCTAGCCCAGATGGTCTCTCTACAGAATATTTTGATAATCTATCTCAATCCCTTGCTCCCAAGCTTAAAAATCTATTCTCTTATTTTATATCCTAGAAATCCTCATCCGGTTCATTTTCTGAAGCCTTGCTTGTACTTTTCCCTAAACCGGATAAGGACGCCTCAATTCCCGGCAATTACAAGCCCATTTCCCTCATCAATGTGGAGAGCAAACTTTTTGCGAAAACCCTAGCTAACAGAATTGAATCTTCACTCCCTGCTTTAATAAAACCAGATTAAGTGGGCTATGTTAAAGGACGCAACATATTGTCCAACGCCAGGCTACTCATCAGTCAAGGATAAATAGGGCAAGCAAGGTTGTGCCGCCATTGCATTAGATGCAGAAAAAGCTTTGGACCTTGTCAGCTGGGACTTTGTTTCAATCATTACGGTGGCACGGTTGTGGCGATAAGTTTATCTCACTTGTTAAATTACTCTACTCTTCCCCTAAATCCTCAATATGTATTAATGGATTACCTTCTCCTGTCTTCCCTCTTCTTAGAATGACTCGACAGGGCTGCCCCCTCTCACCAATCTTATACATTCTCTCTTCAGAACCACTATTAGATCTAATAAAAACATCCCTAAAGCATCCCTGGTATTTCAGGGGGAGCATCTTATATTAAAATTGCAGCATATGCCGATGACATCCTTATTCTCTTAAGAATCCTAAACTACACCTCCCCAATTTACTTAATGTATTCTTTTTTTTTTATTTTTATGTTGTAGTTTTATTCAAAACTTCATTTATCCATACAATCATACAATTCCAAAAGGTAGAAAATGAAATCGTCTGTTTGTTCTCACAGAATCGACAAAATGCTACCTCTTTCAAAATGTGCCTGTTATTTGCCATGATTTCCGTGCTGGTAGTTGATTCAATCGAAGTCTAATGAATTGATCCCTAATCTTCCTATCTGGAAATTGCTTCAGATTCGCAGGTAAGTCATTAAGTGCACGGTTGTCCAATTCACAGTTCAAGTTCATCTGATATCGTGATTTGTCTGTTAGAGTAGAAATCATCCAATCATTTCGCTGTAGTCTTTGTTTAGTGCATTGAGGGCGGTTCACAAGCATCTCTGTTATACTATTTGCTGCCATAACGTCAATCATGACGTTCTTCCATGTTGCTAATGCCATTTTAGCCACTGTATCAGATCTCTGTTCGAATAGTTTGTATGCTGGTATTTCGTCCTCATTAATCATCTTTCTATACAAGTCGATCTTTTTCCACTTGACTATTGATATTAATGATTGGGTCGCAATCTCATGTCTGATTCTTTTGATGGGAAATGAACTCGATAACCCAAGGATTTTCCTCCAAAACATGCCTTCTAAGATATCCCAAATTGATTGGTCGAGATTTATCAGACTCACTCCCGTAACTCAAAATTGCGGTCACTTTTTGTCGGTAGAATATGAGGATCGGTTGTAAGGAGTATTTTCCAAATTTTTTATGTATAAATAACCCTTGTCTTACCAGTGAGGCTGTTTTTGTTCTTAATTGGTTTATCCATGGGGTTTCAACTTCTGATTGATTCACTAGAACTCCCAGGTATTTGATTGCTGTTACCGTTGTCAATTTTTGTTCGTTCATGTAAAATTGAAAGGGCTGTTGATTTCTTTTTTGTCCTTTTTTTGCTAAAAGTGGCATGATTCTTGTTTTGGCGGTGTTTATCTCTAGGCCATTTTCCACCATATACGTTTCCAACTCCCGTAGGCTTCTTTGTAGCCCTAATTCTGTTTTGTCTAAGATGACAATGTCATCTGCATACATCAAGTTCTTAATCTGGTAGTTATTCAATTTGGGTGGATTTGCCTTCTGAAAACGAGGAGGATCAGGGAGATCCAAATTATACAGTTTAAACAGCGTTGCTGCAAGAGGGCATCCCTGTTTGAGACCATTTTCCGCTTCAATAGGAGCCGACAATTGACCTTGTTGTGAAAGTCTGATTCTTAAAGTGGTATTGCTATATAGTTGCTTAATGGGTCCCACTATTGTCGATGGACACTTCCACTTCATTAGTTTTCCCCACAATGTTCTCCTATTTACCAAATCAAAGGCCATATGCAGGTCTATGAATGCTGCATATGTTGTGTGCGTGTTAACCAATGCCTCCTGTTTCAATAGATTCAAGACCATTAGATTTACATGAGTACCCGTGCTCTTTGTGAATCCAGTCTGCCTGATGTCAAATTGCTTATTTTCCTTGATCCATATATTAAGTTTGTTTAGTAGAAGCATTGCAAAAATCTTCCCAATCGGGTCCAAAAGTGCGATTGGTCTGTAGTTTGTAGGTAGTTGCCTATCACCTGCTTTATATTTGGTATCAAGATTGCAGTTGTCCAGGTATCGGGTATTTGTTTTCCTTTTTCAATTGCAGAAAATAGATGAACACAGAATTTTGCCTGTTACTTAGGACATCTATTATAACAATTTGGCCAAGAATCAGGTTATAAACTTAAAGACAAATCTGAAATCATGCCTCTAAACCCCTATTATCTCAAACATGATATTGATCCCTTTGGTTTTAAATGGTGTTGTAGCTCTTAAGTATTTAGGTATACGTTTTGCTCCCACAATTCATGATACTATGAAACTCAATACCCAATCTCCGTTAGATAAACTTGGAGATCTTCCCTTGAGATGGCCACCCCTTTATCTCTCTTGGTCGGGACGGCGTGACACAATTAAAATGAAGCTGTCACCAACTCCTTTGTGTCCCTATATCTCCTTCCTTCTTTAAATCCATCAACTCCATTCTTCAGAATTTTCTCTGGGGTGCCAGTAAGAGTAAAAGGATCGCTTTCGCCAAACTGAAAGCATAATATGATAAGGGTGGCATTAAGTTCCCTGATTTTAAATTATATCACTCTGCTTTTCTTCTGAAACATCTCGATGTTGGTATGCGCGTCCTAGATTAACAAATACTCCCACATGGTGTACTTTAGAGAAAAATATGGTCCATTCCCTTGAATTACTGACCTTATCTACATATTTAATCATTCCTCGTCGACTATCTCAGATCCCATTAGAGCAACTATTTCAGCCCTACAATTCTTTCTTTTTCCACATAGAAAAGCCACAATAAAAGATTGTGATTAATAACAGAGCCTTCAACTGGAAATCCTGGTTGAAAAAGGGCATCAGATTTATACAACAAATTATAGACTGTCCTTCTATTCTCTCTTTTCTACAATTCAAACACCAATTCTCCATTCCCAACGCTGATCTTCATTTTTATAACAAAATCAACTCCTGTTTTGATGCACTACATAATTTCTCCAATGATACTCTCACGCCTGATGCCTTCAGACTACTGCAGCTAACCATGCTCTCCGATATTAAGGCTTCCAAATTTTACAGCATTCTCACCTCATCCTTTAAGATATGCTTGGTGCATCCAAAATGGGAACATTATTTTGGATGCACTTTAGATGACCACACATGGTCCCTTCTTTTCTCCAGAATTAGATATATATCTGTGTCAGCTAATATTACACAGTTTCTCTTCTTTATACACAGAGCGTTCATCACCCCTGATAAATGATCAAAATCCAAGATGACTGAAATTTTGGACATGCGGCTTTGTTCCTGCCTCATATGAACATATGTTTTTTAACTGCTCTTTTACTTTTAGGTTCTGGCAGGATATATGGAAATATCTTAAACTTATTTTTTCTGTTGACATCCCATTATCTTTGCTAAATATTTTCTTGGAAAGTCTCGCCATCACTAACCATTTGCCATCGGATGCCGCCAAACTCTATGATCTACTCATCATCATAGCTCTGAAAAGTATAACCACCAACTGGAAAGACTTTCACTCCCCATCTACCAGAGGTTGATGGAATGACATCTGCCACACACAAAGAATGGAATTATGCAAATAACCTAAACTCTATTCCTAAGAATAACGCTAAATGGACTTTTTTCATTCGCTATTTGAATTGTTTTAATGTTACCACACATGAAATGTGAACCTCCACATGTATATTATACCCTTCTGATGTTCTATGGATATATCTACTTATAAGCTATGTCTGATACCATATAGACTGTGTTCATGAAACTCTAAGTGCCATATTGTTTTCATTCATTTCTCCACCCCCCTCCTTCCCCTTGTTGCTTGTATGTACTGTGTCTTCTTGTTTGTCTACCCCCTACTCATTTACCTGCTCTGCAGTATCCTTCATTGTAATACTTCCCATAATATTTGGTTCCATATAGCTCTATTTAACTAATTAGCTGATTGTTCATGTTTTACAAACTTAGAAAAGTTTCTAGAGCATATTTTGCTCTTTCCTCAGCGTTTTGTTGTATACGCTTAATGGATTACTGCATTGTGTGTGCTGACAAATACGTTATTGTTACATTTTAAAATTCTAATAAAAAGTTATAAAAATAAAAAAAAGAAATTGGGGCAGGGTTGTGTAGATGGAGCATCTCAATATGTTATGCTCTAAAAGAAATTCAGCAGTAGACTTTAAAACTCCAAAATCTACTGGACCTGGCAACTAAGAACAAGTTGTCAGGAAAACATTCAAGTATAATGGTGCTGGCCCCCGCAGGAAGTCTGTACTGGGGAGATCATCACAACTGCTTCACGAAAAAGTATTTTAAAAACAAAAAAGGCAATGTTTATACATATGTGCGCCTATGTGTTTCCTTGAATGGGGGTCGAGTTAGTGTGTTTCCATGGTGCAGAGCAGGCACCGCCTACCACGGTACGTGCTTGGAGAGGGCCCGTCACACCATGGGAATGGGTTTTACAGGCGTATGGTATTATTGGGAAGTGGGTACAACCAGCATACGTATTCTTACTGTAACAAAACAGGGGATTAAATGGGACAGTCAACACAAGTGTTTTTACAATAGCACTGGCCTTATTGGGCAAAGCCATCATACGTGCTCCTACTGTTACAGTACTGCCATTATTAGGCTAAGCCAAATATAGTATGTTATTGCATTGGCTGGTATTGCTAGGCTTGCAGTCTGTTCTTACAGTATAGTACTGGCAGCATTGACCAAAGCCAAGGCGAGCATATTTTTCGAGCGGTTGAAAGTACTGGCCTTATTGGGCAAAGCCATCATGTGTGTTTTCTCACAGTTGCCTACTTAGCAAAGCCTTCAAACGTTTTCTTACAATGGAAATGCGGTTATATATTTTTGGCATTGTCATCCTGAAAATGTGTTTGAAAATGCTACTGTATACTGTTTGTGACCTTGCATTCGAGTTTTTTAATGCGTTATCCTAAGCAACCAATTGCAAATTGTGTCTCTCTTTACCCAGTTTTTCAAGAAGTGCGTTCAAAATGCACAACTTCTATTTCACAAAATAATGTTCTCGGGTGACTAGGATGGCAGTGAAATCCCCAAACTGTCCTCGGACGTTTTGTATTATGCTCAGACACTCACCCTTATTACTGGGAAATATTTGCCCAGCCCATTGAAGAAATTCAACAGCCGCCACTTGATAGCGGCATTCCATTATTCTAACCTTTTTGCTGTATTATAATAGGATTTGCAGCAGATACATGACACAACAATGCCCCATTGTAGTTAAGTCCTGAAAACACACATTTCACTTCAAAGCAATGCATCAACATCTTCACAAAAGGAATCTTTGATCTTCAATAATCAACTAAAGCGATGTTATAACCATTTACACTCTCACTCGCTTCAGAGTAGTCCAGTCGAGGACAGACACTGCAGACTTGTGTGTAAATATATGGAACCTCAATGAAGACAGGTAACGTTGCAATCAAAGCATTTTTTTTTTACATAATTGAGATGAGGAAGATCCTACTGAAACATTGCCCTGCCGCAAGCTTCACCTTGGTTCGACTACCCATGCAAAAATAGAAGCCGGAGTTCTGAGTTTTAGTGGTACAACAGCACTTAAGAGCAATACTCTTTAACAAAAACAGAGTTCCACAAGGATAGAAGTGGTATTCACATTCCATGCAACTCCAGAAGCATCACCAAGGATGGAAACACAGCTACACATATCATACAATAGGCTTATGCCACACTCGGACATTCCCCTCTCCAATATCTTACCAGCATCCTGCATCCATTTATGTTGCCTACATAAAAACAGTTGTAATAGCTCCTTTGTGAGACAAAGAAGCACACACAAACCACCCACCTGTTTATTACCAACGTCAAAACCTAGTTTGCCTACATGACCACGAAACCCGTTTTAAAGAAACTATAGCATTGCTATGCGTCTTCCCCTGTCCAGTGTCGATCGAACTCTCGGAGGTGGCATATAAATCGTGCCTGTTTGAATGGTGCTGCCAGCTACACCCATGCATGGTCAATAAGGTGTTTTCCAAATGAATCCTTTGACAGCTCACCCACTGTTCCATTTTCCAGATCAGAACTATTCTGCTTGAAACGGTAAATAAGGTGCTCTAAGGTCACAACAACTCCACTAGATTCCAATCCTAGAATCATTAACTGCTGAGTCAATTAAAGCTGTGCTTAACCAGTCAATTACAACATGCCGGGGGGTAAGGGGGAAGGGTGTTAAAAAGCTTGACTGACTCCAATGGCTTGAAAAGTGTTGTAATCATCAGGTTAAGTACGGCCTGGAGTGGTGCAACGCTGTTATGAGCAAAGCAGAGCTGTTAATTCTCTTCGAACATATGTAATCCATTTACTGCTTAGTAATTGGCAATCACCTGTACCCGGGCAACTGTTCAGGTGTGACATTAGAATTCAGAAATTAATTAATGAAAAATAGACCTACAACAGGTTACATTGCAAGTGACTGATTAGTAACCAATCACTGCTCACTCATCAACTCTCTCCGAACCAGCAAAGACGGTGATCTAAGTATGCAGCAAATATTCAAGAGATGCTGGTCTTTGTTGGACTCCAAGTGTCACTGCCTTTAATATTAAGATGTCTGAGCTTCTTGCTTGGACCCACTGAATCTTAGGCACTCCTCAACAGGAATTTGCCAATCAAACACATTCAATAAACACAGTTTATTTCTGAAAGACGTTGATCAAAAGTGGCTGACATCTAGTCTGGTGATGCTTTGTAGTCAGCCTATGGCATGTATCTTTCCTCCTCCATAGGAAATTTACATTTTAATCACCATCTTCACTCACTATAAGGATTGATACTTAATGCATTCTAAAATTATCACCTTATACTGAAGACAGACTTTCTAGAAAACAAACCAGCTACAATTTTTGTCAAGGTCGTTTTTCTAATTTGTAGGATAGTATGCTTTGAAATACATACATGTTACTTCAGAACAGGAATGCCTCATTTCACTATTGCAGACATTTTAAAGTGAAAGAATTATAAATAAGACAGCTTTGAAATTATTTGTAGCCTCTATGGATAGAATGCACACTGCAAAAAGGCCTTCACACAGTGTCAAGTCTAGCATCAAAATTCTTGCTTTAGTACTTACCTCTCTTGCTGATGTGAGTTTTGTACTGGCTCAGCGTCTACGCCAGAGGCTTGTGTGTTGCCTTGAGGTCTGTCGAGTGAGCATCCCCCAGCAGTAGTATTTGGAAGAGCCCCTACCCCCATGGTACAAGCAGATGCTGAGACACTGCCTACTTGGTTCTGGCAGGGTGTGGTTGAGGACGACGAGGCAGATGCTGGAACCGATGATCCAGCCACAGTGCTAGAGGCTGCTGGTTGGTTTGCATTGCAACTGTTGGGTGTGGAAGTAAAGGAATGAACAGCTGCAGGTGCTGTAGAAACGGATGTACATGTGGTACTACTGCTCGCTGTTGAATCACTTATCCCAGAATTAACTTGAGTGTAATTTGCTGGATGTGACTGATGGACTTTTGGTGTATCCAATAAGCTGTTATCCATCTGCAGAGATGCCAAGTAAGGTCCTAAGTGGAAGAAGAAAGCGTATTAGACACAGAAGTATTAACATGCAAGAAGGGCAGAGATGGAACACGTTTGTTTCGCTACTTTGCCTAGGATTTCCGTCCCACTTCAGTTTAAAAACATTCTCACATTGAGCTAATAGGCACGAAAGAAACATTCTGAAATAGCATATGCAAATGCATATCCATCTAATACCATTTATATGTTTGTGCATTTGTTGTGCTGCCTTCCTAATACAGGCACGCTGGTCTAGCACACAATGTTACCAAAAGAGGAGAAGTCTGTTTGCTTTTTAAGTAGAGGGGTCTCGGCAATGTGTGGCACTTTATGTTTTGCACATCGTGAAATGTAACAACCTGTAGAAATGATGCTCAAGGTTTATAAAGTCAACGCAGTCCTTTTGGGGCTGATCTCTGGGGTCATTAACTGAAAAGCAAATTATTGAAAACAAGTTTTGCCAGAATCGGCTATTTGCAAGATAAGCTGGCCATTACACCAGTTATGTTTCGCTTTCAAACTTGGGCCCGTCCTTCGCTATGCAAGCCTATATTATACAGGTCTTCCTTTTGTATGGAGGAGCAATTAAGGAACTGTAATAACACAATGCTTTGTTTTTCCGTGATATATATCCCAGAAACTATAAAATAGGACCATATGTTTTTAAAGATTGGATACCGTAATTCAAAGAGGCACCACTTGATTATTTGCCCTAGTTCCTACATTAAGTCCGAATAAGGAAAGTAAATCCAATAAAATATTTCAATCTCCATTCCATTCGACCCTCTCAAGCTAGCAAAGTGATGCAATCTCTGAAGAGGCCCGATAGCTCTGCTCAAGGGGAGACAGGACTACTCTTCACTCGAAGTTTTAGCAAGAGTGCGAAACACAGCAAGGCCGTTAGCAAGGACATTCACACAGCAAACACCATGCACATAACTATCTCTCCATTTTTCACTGCCTAATGTCACAATAGGGCCAAAAAGAAAACTTGACGGATTATGGGGGCAACACGTTTCTCAAAATGGGATAAAAGAGTAGAGTGAAAAGTCACGTGTGTTTCACAAAATATGTACGTCCATAAAGTGATTTTAGGGCGAGAACATGTAAAAGTACATCAAAGCTCAGGAAAAGACACGCCATCGAGGAACGTCCTTGCCGTTGGCATAAAGGCAGCAACCCACAGGTGCGCTTTAGGGGGTTGCTTATGAGATAAAGCAAGGCAATAATATGTCCCGTGTGGTTTTGACACGTTTATCATCTAAAGTCGCCGCTCTGAGAAAAACTGGGGCGTGGCCGCCAGCTTCCTCCACAGTGCATTGCAGGTTCAGAGCAAGCAGTGTACAGTGGGGGCCACTGAAACGATGTTCAACAAGAATTGGTTAATTAAATTATACTTCTTGGTTAAGAAACCTCTGTGCATCTTTTAAGGTTGTGTGATTTGCACAGGTTGGTGGGTGAACAGGTTTAGGTACATATTAACAGCTTCTTACTGCACACCTCCATCTAGCTGTTGGACTGCCATCTAATCCCAGGGGACCAGAAATGGGGGGAGTCACATCTAGTAAATACAAACTTCAAGCTTGTGCCTGAGCAATTTATAGTTGAATACCCACAGCTCCTAGCTGGCTGGTCATCTATTGATAATCAACCCCTCTGGCGGTATTACTTTTTCTCCATTATAATGTATTCACCACACAGGTGCCTCAGGCTGTTCTCTGCTCTAAGCAAGGCGGCTGGGAGGAAACCACCATGCTGAAATTGGCCCTCAAGAGCCTAGACACATGTTCATATGCTCATGAATGAAGTACGGTCCTAACGTACAGGACCAGACCAGTGGGTTCGTTCCTCCCTTTCTGTATTTTTGGCTCTCTGTTAAGAAGTTATTCTTAGGTTTATTCCCATAAAAAGGGTGGTACACCATGGCAAGCTTGAGGCGGCATGCCCTTCTTCCATTCATGATGTTTAATATTGTGTAAGAGGTTCAGCCCTTCGATCGGCAAGGAGGCTTTCTTTCCTTGCAGTGTTTTGCCTCTCTCTCTTCCAGGTCCTGCTGGTAGAAGGGCCAGTTCAGGGGGCATCATGGCACATATAGCCTTGTTGAGTGTGTCATGGCATAGAGAATTATTGGCTTGTGGAATGTGACACGAAATTTCTTTCTGATCACTATGACATGGCCGATCCGTTACGTCTTTCAATCGAAGGTAAGTACCATCACATTTTTTCCAACGAAAAAATGTGCAACAAATGCATTTTTTTTGGAGGGGGTCCGCCCTCCAACCCTCCATTTGTAAAACTTAAAACACTCCCCAAACAGAATTAACCATTTACCCCCACAGAAATATGCAAAAATAGGCATACGATGCACATTTGTTTGTTGGAAAATATTCGATGTAAAACCCCTCAATGGAACATTGTTTGATGGAAAATCTGCATACCGGCCTGTCTTGTTATATACATGCTTATTTGACTGCTCCGTAGCTTTTCCCTCTATTTATGCTGATCGGATTAGGCTACTGTTGGCATACGTAGTTGATGCTGAAGCCTTTGAGGTGGCTATTTTTAACAGTCAGTGCATTCAGTATGTTCTTGCTTGTGTGGTTCTTCAGTACTTGAAATGCAACTATCATTCCAGTAGGGGTATGAGTGATGCCAGATGATTACACTGCCTAATCTGCAATTAGCCAACATAATAGCTCGTTATGCTATTCACAAGGTGAGCATGTTTGTCCCAACTACTTGGTGTTTTAATGTTTAACGAGGAGGAAAACCTTGGTGCTGGGAACCACCCCTAGTGTACTGTGGCGACAAAGAATGAAGAGGCTGACCAGGTGGTGATATAGTGGTTGCTATAGACTCATTAAATGATAAACCAAACCCATCTATCCCCAACTAGAAGGAGATTTCCCAACTAAAATAAAGGATCTCGGATGCTCGTCAGGAAGTCTGCGCAAGTCAAAACAAAGGCTCTGTCCCAGTCACAAAGACTCCTACTCTAACCCAGTCACTGGAACAAAACATCATAAAGTCAAGCTGCTATTCTTGATCCAGAAGAATTACGCCCTTTTCCTGGATGTAAAACGACCAAACGGATCTCAGGTTATTCAAAGCAAAAGTTCCAAAGTTCCAGGTTTTCCATGACCAGACAGAAAATAAGCAGGTGTATAAAGTTCTCGTGGGGCTAGGAGAATGACTCCCTTCTCCTAGCTAGTTTCCCAGTGTCTTTCACAGTTCACGCCGGGGACTTAGGTAAGAATGTTTTTTTCCACTCCCTCCTGACACCCGACTTACCTTCTATCCTGCGATCTCTGGCGGGGGACGAGGGAAACCTCCAGCCGTGTGGAGACTCGGAGCGGGGCCATCCCCGCTCCAAGCCTCTACACGGCTGGAGGCTTCCATCATCCCCCGCCGGAGACCACAGTACTTTTTATTTTTTTCCCTTCCCTGTCCCCCTCGCTTCCGCCCTCCCAACCCCACTTACCTTCTTTTTTCTTCTGGTCTTGGGAGCGAACGCGCTGGTAACACTTGTGTTCCCCGTGCGTCCGCTCCCGATGGCTGCCATGGAAAGGGAAAACTGACTAAGTTTTCCCTTTCCCGTCAGCCATTTTTTTTCTATTTATTTTTTTCTGTTTCGAAACAAGCGAAACAGAAAAAAAATGCCATTAGTACCCCGGTCTAACGGGCCGGGTGCTAATGGCAATAAGACCCAAGGCGGCGGGCCAAAACCGCCCACAGTAATGGCCCGGGGCTTCGTTGAGGGCCTTGTTACGCTCGTGCCTGTAACTACGGCCCCGGGGGCATTACCTGGGCCGGTATTGGGCCGTCGCCTCGGGTCTTATTGCCACAGTAACAGTTTCAGAGGCGATATTACGTTAAGATTTGGGCATTATGGTCAGCCTACGTGGTGGGATTTTACAGAGGTTCTGCCTTTCAATTGCGCCCTTGTCCCCAGGAGAGGAATTCCTCCTCATGAGATCCTCTCAGATGTTACCACACCTAGGGGAACTATTGGCTAGCCACCTCACTTCCTTAGCTTCATGGGAAGGAATTCAACCCTGGGGAAAAGTGCTGCCACCTAAAGGACCATCACAGTGCGCAGTCATTCTGCCGCTATCCAACTGTGACCAGGTTAACCAAAGTGAGATTGGAACATGGAGAGAGGGGTCAGTATAAGTTGCACAATCACCAATGATACAGCAAGGAATTACTTCTCTTCCCTGCCAATATGGTAACATTGTATCTCCCATGTCAAACCTGGCATTATGGAATACCCAGGCCAAAAGAAAGATCTGATAGATGATCCATAAAGACAAGCACCCCTGGCTTCAATAGAGGTGACCTAAATGTACACCACTGGCCAGAGAGCACCTTCTTCCCCTAATGTAACGTCAGTCTTACTTGGGGATTTCAATAATCCTGTGGATGGGGACCAACAGCTCCCTGGAAATGGGAACTTGGCCACTACATAAAAGGGAGAGCAGTATAACAGTATTATAATTCAGGGAATCACCTAATGCCCCCACACCCCCTGTAACCGACATTACAAACTTGGAGTGATAGTCTGACTAGGACATTCAACCTTAGATGTATGTAACCCTCTAGGCCTTACAGCAAGCATGTTGTGCTTTAGTTATCTGGAAGGCAGATGATGGTTGTCCTTGTTTTTGATGCTGGAAACTATGTATGAACACTTTCTGACAAGGTTCCTTTATTGTATATGCACATTATTGATCCATTTGAATTCGTGTCTGCATTGGAGCCTCTTCTTTTGTTTGATAGGTGTCCATACATAGAACCATCAAGCATCCTGGCAGATACATTAAACTGCAGAAGCTACGTAGTACCTTTAATAACAGAATATCCATGTAGTTGCTACAAGGTGCCCAGCGTACAGTTGGATGGACATTTGTTAGCATGGGTCCTTTGCAGGACACGTACGTTATCCCCCTAGATCAGGATTCGTGATTTTGCAGGGGCGAGATTCCCTCAGTTACCTTTCTTTTCAGACAACATGTAGAAATAGGAGCCAGGAATCCTGGTACCTAAAGTATATTGTCCATTGGCTACAGCAAACTCAACTGAGAGATCTAATTGGGAGGGGGGTGGACGAACATCTTCATTTCTGTCAACCGCGAAAAAAAATAAAAAAAGGAATCTCTGTAGGCTAGATAACTATGGATGACCAATCATTAACCGTCTGACAAACTACATGGAGGTAGAAGCAAACGCCAAAAAAGGTGTTTGAGGGAATCATAAATGTATATAATTTGACATGGGGTGCAACCTGTTGCACTATTATTTATTACGCATGGGACAATTGTCATATTCAAATACACTGTAGAGAACTCTGCTTACAACAAAGGACCACAGACAGCAACCTCTAAACATAGCAAGTTTGCGGTGGAGGTAGTAGCTTAAGCCTTCAACTTGCCTACATGGTATTTCTCTGGAGGGATGCACGCGGAGACACTCGAGTCATATCTCCAACAGAAGACTCCTAGCTTGGAGAGAAAAGAACGAAGCACATGCTTCAGCGATCCATAGCATTTCCTTAACCTTATACAACATGTAAACATGTGTATAGCTGCACAAAGAACCGCCAGCTAGATGAACAAGTTACTTCTTACCTTGTAACGTTCTTTCGATGGGATGTTCCTCCGATGTATTCTTCATCATTGATAATTCGTCTCTAGCTTGCTGGCCTCGAAATTTTTTTCTGTAGAGGGCGCTGCGCGTCGACGTCCGCCGAGTCGATGTCCCTCAACGGCCACCGTATCGGCGCCGACGTCACCATGCCCATAAATAGCCACGCGCGGCGTCCGTTGCTCAGTTCTGTTTTGTAGCATAAGAAAAGTCATGCCTGAATTGGTTATTGACCTTGAAGGAGCGTAAGCTGCAACCACAAGGGAAGTATCACTGCGGGGATGGATGTGAGGGGCGATAAGGAATACGTCGGAGGAACATCCCATCGAATGACGTTACAAGGTAAGAAGTTACTTGTTCTTCGAAGGGATCGTGTCCTCCGATGTATTCCTTATCTTTGATAGACTCCCATAGCAGTGGCATGTAATTGGAGGTGGGAGTAAGAATGTCATGTATCCCTTTAGGGATGAACCGAATGTAATACAGCTTTGCCAAATCTGGTCTCTTGACTAGTGGAGGAATCCATGTTTTAAAAGTTTGTGAATGTATGTGAGGACGACCATGTGGCAGCGGCACATATGTCTCTGACCGGTACCCCTCTTTGGAGGGCCGGAGAGGCAGCGATACCCCTGGTTGAATGAGCCCTAAGATTTTGGGGTGGCTCTTTACCTGCCAGTTTGTAACATTCCAGAATGGTCAAAATAATCCACCTGGAAATGTTTTGTTTTGTTATGGGTAATCCCAACTTGTGACCTGAGTATCCTACAAACAGTTGGTCTGCTTGCCTGATCCTAGCCATTCTGCTGATGTAAAAGCTTAGAGCTCGCCTTGGGTCCAGCCTATGTAGCCTTTCTTCCTCTTTCCCCGGATGGGGAGGAGGGTAGAACGAAGGTAAGGTAATTTTCTGAGTAATATGGAATTCAGAAACCACCTTTGGGAGGAAATTAGGCTTCATCTGTAGGACAACTTTGTCCTTGTGGAACATTGTATGTGGGGGTTTACAGGAGAGAGCTTGTAGCTCGCTCACCCTCCTAGCAGATGTTAGTGCTACCAATAGGACAGTTTTAAGCGTGAGAAATCTCAGCGAACAAGAGTGAAGTGGTTCGAATGGAGTGCCCATTAGGAAGTTTAAGACTAAATTTAAGTCCCATAAGGGAACTTGGAATGGTTTTGGAGGATAAACATTAGTTAATCCCTTGGGAAATTGTATCACTAGAGGTAGTTTGAAATACGATGGTTCCTCCGCAGTGCGCTTGACGATTGAAAGCGCTGCGAGATAGCCTTTTACAGTGCCAACTTGAAGGCCTGAGTTTGCCAAGTAGAGTAGAAACGATAACACTGTTGGTGTACCACATGGAAAAAGTGTCGATATTCCCTTCTCTATACCAGCTGCAAAATTTGTTCCAACGGCAGCGGTATAAAGACTTAGTTGCTGGCCTTCTGGCCGAAAGCAACACCTCCATGACGTCATCGGGGAGGTCCCAATCCTTGTACCTAACCCTTTCGGAAGCCAAGCGTGAAGGTTGAGGGTTCTGATGTCTGGATGGAGAACCTGACCTCCCTTCTGCGAGAGAAGATTCTCTTTGAGTGGAAGACGGATTGGAGGGCAGATGGACATATCTAGAAGGTCCGGATACCACGTTCTCCTGGCCCAAACCGGGGCAATTAGGATCATGGTTTTCCGGAATCTTCTCAACCTCCGCATCATTTGAGGAATAACAGGGACTGGTGGAAACGCGTAAAGGAGTGAAAACTCCCAGTCCACTACGAACGCGTCTCCTAGAGCTCCTCTCGGGTGAAATTCCCTTGAACAGAACAGATCGCACTTCCTGTTGGTGCTTGTGGTGAACAGATCCACCTGAGGGGTTCCCCAAAGGGCAAAGATCTCTTGAAGGACTTCCTGAGCTAGCTCCCACTCGTGGGAGACTGTGCTCTGCCTGCTCAGTGCGTCCGCTGTCAGGTTCTTCTCTCCGGCTAGGTGGACTGTCGATAGAGAGATTCCTTCCTGAATTGCCCAAAACCAGAGCTGCATTGCCTCTCTGCACAGTGGCAGTGATCCTACGCCTCCTCTTTTGTTGAGGTAGTGCATGGCCACCGTGTTGTCCGTCATTATCAGGACATTTCTCCCCTGTACCGATGGCAGGAAAGCTTTCAGCGCTACTCTGATCGCTCTCAGCTCCAATGGGTTGATGTGTAGTCTGAACTCTGATGGAGACCAACGACCGCTGATGGTCAAGTCGTTGGCATGGGCTCCCCACCCCATGAGTGAGGCGTCTGTGACTACTGTTATCTCTGGCCATGGTTGCCAAAACAGTTCTCCTTTAAAGATGTTCTCTAGATAGGCCCACCATTGAGGTGACGGGCTACCTTGTCTGGAATCCGGAGGAGATCTGTCATTCTCCCTGAGAATTGCGACCACTGAGTTCTCAGTGCCAACTGAAGAGATCTCATTCTCAGGCAAGCCGCTGGCACAAAGAAGATGCAGGATGCCATGAGGCCTAGCAACCTCAAAAAGTCGAAGGCTGGGAGACGTTGGGCATTTTGAAACTTGTTGACCATCTGCAGAATATCTTGAGCCCTCACCTCTGGTGGCGAGGCTTTTCCCAGGGAAGTGTCCAGGACCGCCCCAATGAACTGGAGTCCCTGTGATGGTATCATCTGTGACTTCTTTAAATTGAGGGAGAAGCCCAGTTTGTGAAGGAAGTGGCAGACATAATCTAGCTGGACCTGGGCTTGTTTCGAAGATACAGCCCTGATCAGCCAATCGTCCAGGTAGGGGTAGATGTGAATCCCTTCCCTCCTTAGACCTGCAGCCACTACCGACATTAGCTTGGTGAAGACCCTCGGGGCGGTGGTCAGTGCAAATGGCAGAACTCGAAATTGGTAATGAGAGTCACCAATTGCGAACCTCAGGTATTTCCTGTGTTTGAGATGGATTGGCACATGGAAATAAGCATCCTGAAGGTCCAGAGATACCAGCCAGTCCTGGAGCTGGAGGATCTGAGAGAGAGTTACCATCTTGAACTTGTCCTTCCTGAGGAACTTGTTCAATTCTCGTAAGTCCAGGATGGGTCTCAGTCCTCCGTCCTTCTTTGGTATGAGAAAGTAGGGGGAGTACCAGCCCTTGTTCCTGTCGGCTACAGGTACCGGTTCTATGGCACCTTTCTCTAGCAGGTCTACAATTTCCTGCAAGAGGAGCGGATCTGGAACTTTTAGAGAGCTGTGCCCCGGTGGATGACTCTGAGGGATGTGTAGAAAGGGTAGGCAGTAACCCTGGGCAACTATCTCCAATGCCCAAGCATCTGATGTTATAGCCTGCCATTCCGTCAGATGGTGAGTTAACCTGCCCACCAGTGCTTAAAGTGGGCCAGGGCCTGCCGGGGCCCCAGTCCTACCGCAATATTGGCGGGAATCACGGGATGCATTATCCCGTCGCGGCCGTGACGGGAGATGCACCTGCCATGAAGTCAGGCGAGCTGACAGAAGTGGCAGCCAACCACAGCGACGCTGTGACTGGCTGACACTTCCGTCAGTCATAGTAACTGCATCTGGTGACCCCTCGCGCGAGAAGTCACCAGAGGCAGTTACTGTCCCTTTGTTTCCCCAGGTCGCCAAGGCGTCTTTAACCCTCGGCGAACCTGGGGATTCCTCGACATATTTCGAGGTTTATGAAAGATGGCTTTGAAAGTCCACATTTCAAGCCATCTTTTATAAAGCTTTGCTGACGGACAATTTTGTCCGTAGTCAAAGCTTTATAAAAGATGGCTTGAAATGTTTACTTTCAAAGCCATCTTTTATAAACCCGAAATGTTTAAAAAAAGATGGCCTGAAAACTAGTCAAACCGTAGGGTATGCACACATATATATATAAATGTTATACATTTGTGTGCGTACCATACTATGGTTTGTGTACTTTGCAAGCCATCTTTTATAAACGTAGAAATATGTTACATATTTCTATGTTTAGAAAAGATGGCTTGCATAGTACACAAACCATAGTAAGGTACGTACACAAATATATAACATTTATATATATTTGTGTGTATACCCTACGATTTGCGTACGTTTAGGCCACGCCCCTCCCACAAGCCACACCCCCAAATGAGGCCCCCCCTCGATTTTTTACCCCACTTAAAGCCCTGCTGCCCCCTACAGGTGTTTTGTGTGGAAAGACCTCAGAGTGGTTTGGGGGCGGCTGATGCAGATGCCGAGGGTAAAGAGGCACCTGCTGCGGCTTTAGTATTTTTGACCCGTCCACCTCGGGTGGATCTCCTTTGGCCTCTTTGAGACGGCTGTCCTCTGCCTTTCCCGAATGCGGAATAATAGCGAAAGGACTTTCCTCTTCCAGAGGTTCCTGAGGGGCGAAAAGGAGTTTGGCGGATTGCAGCTCCTAACGATTTTGCTGCTGCTTTAGATATCTGCAACTTTTCCAGACTGTCATCAGCCTTTTTTTCCGAATAATGAAGAGCCGTCAAAGGGCATATTCAAAAGTCTGGCCTGTACATCTGGAGCGAAGCCAGACTTTGGCAACCAAGCATGCCTGCGGATTATTATACTTGCCGCCATGGCCCTGCTGATACTGTCAGCGGAATCGATGCCAGTTTGAAATGACTCGCACATGGCATCCTTGCCATCTTTAATAATGTTAAGGAAGGCTTCCTTTTCCTCTCCTTCAGGTATGCAGTCAGCCGCTGATGAAGCACACTCCCACAGTGTATGACTGAACCTGGCGAGCGTACAGGTGGCGTTGATGGACTTCAACGCCATACTACAAGCAGAGAAGACTTTCTTTGCCTTAGAATCGTACCTCTTGTCATCTCTATCCTGTGGGACAGTAGGGTAAACGGTCCTGCTGCTTGATGAAGTTGCTGCTTGGAACACCAGGCTCTCTGGAGTCGGGTGTTTTGATAAGTATTCAGGGTCAGCTGCAGCTACCCTATACTTGGCTGACAATCATTATTGACAGCAGGGATAACTTCAGGAGTTTCCCAATTAGATGAGATTTTTCTTTGTAAGGCTGCATGAAAGGGGACCACAGGATCCTCCTGTGGACCTTTGTCTAATATGTCTGTCAGGTCATCCTGTTGAAAAACAGGCAAAGGCGCAGACCAACCCATAAATTCAATAATCCTTGCCATCAGGGTTCTATAGGGTGTTTCGGCATGTTCCCCTGGGTCTGGCTTAACAAATTCCACTTCTGGGGAAGTGTCCAGCCCACTTGCCTCATGTAATGACTCCTGTAGGTCTTTCAACCTCTTTCCACAGAGGTGAAATCCTCTGAAACAGGTAGTGTGGTCCTCTGCAAACCGAAGGTTTCTTGGTCAGAATCTTTCCCTTCATAAATTGAAGATAATCCAGGGTACTCTGACCTCTGAAATGGTGTAAAACCCATTTCTAAGGCAGAAGGAGCCAAACTCGTCATTATTGGGCGAGAAAACGTCGGTGTCGTCGACGCCGATGTGACAGGCTTCGAAGGCGCCGAGAACGGCGTCGAGAAAACTGGAAGAGGCCTTGAAGAACTCGAGAGGATCGGGATCCTACTCGAGGATGTCAACGACGGTCTCGGCGTTGTGCCAGAGGCTCTTGGAATCAAAATAGCCGTGGTCTTCTCTTTCATCGGTGTCGACGATGATGTCGAGTCGATCGACCGAGTGTCGAAGAACCCTTCGACAATGGCGTTGATGGCACCGATCCATGCGTCGAAGGGATCTTCGACGACGGCGGCGAAGACGGTGCCTTCTTACCCGATGGCCCATGGCGCTCTCGGGTGGAATGTTTCGCCGCGTGCAGCGACTCGCAGCATTTTGATTTTTTGGGTTTTTCACCCGGGGTATCACCCTCAGCTGTCTTCGAGGTGGTCGAGGCCGCTTTCTCGAAGACGCTTAACATTTTCTTCCTGAATTCCTCCCACTCAGCCTGAGAGCTGTGTTTTGTGGGGCAGGAGACCCTTTCTGGGGAAACAGAAGACGACGAGGAAGGGGATCTTCGACGTCTCTTCTTTGAGTGTCTTGATCTCGACGAATGGTGGGAGCTACTTCGAGATCTAGAATGGGAATGTTTTCGACGGCGAGGAGACGAATGCCTCGACTCAGCCGAAGAAACTTTCGAGGAGGTTTTGACTGACTTACCTCTCTCGAGCTTCCCCTTGGGCTCCTTCAAGGCTTTCTCCGTCATGACATGCAGTCCTCACACTCCAAACAATGGTGCTCGGCTCCCAAGCACCACAAGCAGATCCTGTGTGGATCCGTTATCAAATTTTTTTTACTGCAGTCTCTACATTTTCTGAAGCCGGATCGCGGCATTGTCGGTTCCGATGAAGATGCCATCGAGAACGAGTTGGTATATTCGAGTAGATGTAGAAGGTTTATTCTGACTGAACTGAGCAACGATGTTCCAAGGCCACACGAAGCGCGGAAAAACGGAACTGAGCAACGGACGATGCGCGTGGCTATTTATGGGCATGGTGACGTCGGCACCGATACGGTGGCCGTCGAGGGACATTGACTCGGCGGACGTTGACGCGCCGCGCCCTCTACAGAAAAAATTTCCGAGGCCAGCAAGCTGGAGACGAATTATCAAAGGAATACATCGGAGGACACAATCCCTTCGAAATACCGAACATAGTAGTTCATCCACCCCCACAAAGTACAAGCAGGTCGCAACGGAAGCTTTAATAAAGTTAATTTTAAAGGATATTTGTATCATGCATGATCACCACCAGAGTGGTCCCCTGGAATTCTGGCGGAACTGAAACAAAAGGGTGGGTAGGTTAGGCATGTTAGTATGACAAAGTTTGGAGAAGAGCAAGGGAGCGTGAAGTACTGTTGGCAGCTTCAGTTCGGTTAACAGTTCTCAGAGCATATTGGTGTGGTATTCGGTTCTGAGTCAGGTGTGTGTTTTTGTGTGGGGGTCTGTTTGTGCATTTGTTGTTGGGGTGTGGTGAAGTGCGTGTGGGTTGCTGCGGTTCAAGAGGTGTGTTTTTGTTTGGTAAGAGTGTGAGGTGTGTGAGGAGTGGTGAGGTTTTTAGAAGTTTTTGGGGTTGGTTAGTAGCATGCCCACTCCTATTGTGTCTCCCTGGTGACTTGGAGAAGGCTGCCTTCCTTTCGGTGATAACGTTTCAGCACGATGAGGCTGTCTTATCTCTCTGTCATTATGCTAAGTCAGCTACTCTGTGTTTCTATCATGTGTATTTGGCTACCCCTTTTACCCCAGTTTGTTGTTCCTGCAACCTAGTCCTTTCGGATCGATTTATTTGCGACCTACGCCTGTATCCTATGCCCATTCTGAGTGGGTAAGGCTGGTGCTAGTCTTAGGCATGTTTGCTGTTCTGTCCTCATGGGGTTGTCGCTCACGTTCTGTTTCACCTAGCATCGTCTCTCTTGTTCTTGTAGGAGTTTCCCTTAGTCGGTCCTAGGTGTTGTCTGTGCCATCATATATTTTGTCAGTCTGTTCGATTGTTTCATTTTGGTTCTGTGGTGTTGAAGAGCCAGGTTTTTAGAAGTTTTCTAAATTTGATGTGGTCTTTGGTGTTTCTTACTTCTTTCAGGAGGTTGTTCCAGGTTTTTGCAGCTAGGTGGGAGAAAGAGGATCTCCCTAGTTTTTTCTTGGCGTATGGTTTTGGTTCCAGGCAGATTTCATTGCTTGATCTGAGGAGTCTTGTTGGCTTGTAGATTGTCATTTGTAGGAATTCTGCTCCCTGTCCACTGATTGCCCTGTGTATTAAGCACATTGTTTTGAACGTGATACGTTGTTTGATTGCAAGCCATTGTAGCATTTTTAGTGCTGGTGTGATGTGATCTCTGCTAGACAGTTTGAGGAGGAGTCTAGCTGCTGCATTTTGGATGTTGTAATTTCTTAAGGTGGTGTTCCGGCATCCCGAGGTAGAGGCTGTTTGTGCAGTCTATTCTTGACAGGAGGGTGACGATTGTCAGTGTTTTGTGGGTGAAGGAGAGGAAAGGTAGGATTCTGCTAGTTGAGTGAAGGAGGAAGAAGCATTTCTTAATTATCGCGTTTACTTGTGGTTTTAAGGTTCGAGTGTTGTCCATTAGGGCTCCCAGGTTTTTTACTACCTTAGGCGGTGTGAGCCGGTTCCCAGATTAGACGGCCAGGAAATGTAGGTGTTCTCTTGGTTTTTGGATATAATCATGATTTCTGTCTTTCCTGGGTTGATTTTTTAAGTTGTTGGCATTCATCCAGTCATAGATTTATTTTAGACATTCTACTAGGGTTGAGTGATCGGCTTGTGTATCTTCGATTTTGTAGAGGATTTGAGTGTCTGTGTAGTTGTAGCACATAATGTATTTTTTTTAAATCCTGGTTAACGGAGTCTGGTAGATGTTGAAGTATAATGGTGATAGTGAGGATCCTTGTGGTATTCCAGTCGTTAACTTTTGGGGTAGATTTGAAGGGATTTATCCATACGGTTTCTCTTCTGTCTGCTAGGAATGATTTAATCCAGAGTAGTGCCATGTCCGTTATAATCTTTTGATTAGGGTGTCATAGCTTACTTTGTCGAAATCTGCAGAGAGATTGAGCAGAATCAGAGCCGAGGTTGTGTTGGAGTCTGCGTTCGTTTTTAGGTCGTCCCAGATGGATATTAGTGCTGATTCTGTACCTCTTACGGGTCTGAAGGCGACTTGTGCTTGGTCTAGCAACTGATGTTTTTCTACGTGTTCTTGGGTTAGTTTGTATACGTATGTTTCTAGGAGTTTTGGCAGGTAGGGAATGTTTGAAATCGGTCTGTAGTTCGAGAGGTCTTCCACATCACGACTTGTGTTTTTTTTAGAAGTGGTTAAATGTAATGATATATTTTGAGCCCCCCATGTCCTTGGTTTCTGTCTGGAAGGCAGGGAGCTTTGTTAGTAAGGACTCTGACAAGATACGGAAAGTCATGACAGATGCACCCGTGGATTAGTAATCAAAGGACTCCACCCCCTCCCACCCCCCTCACCCCCAGCCTGCCCTGGCCTTCAGCCTTACTACCCCAAACTTTCTGAGAAGGGGCAGAGTAGGGAGTGCATTTGCTCTCACTAGGTGGTGACCTTCTCCTTTCCGTACCTTGCAAAAAGCTCGAGAAGCTGCTATCCCCATAGTCAAATGACTTATCAAACAATCACCTGTCATGCCAAAGCAGCATTTTCACCAAATAAATAAATTCAACATTTAAACCGCATTTATTCCAGGCGAGGGTAAAAGACACGAAATCAGGCACCTTCTAAAGAAAGGACCAAAAGTAAATAGGCATTGTAAAAATGAGCATCGAAATGGGGGAAAATGTACGATGATGAGCTACTGAAAACGAGGGTGGAATGATAATTACAGTGGGTGAAAACAAAACACGGAATATTTACCGTGTTTAGTAGCAATAGTTTTGCAGCTTGGTAACCGTAGCAGTGCAGCCGCATTCGTTGCATACTCCTGCCATCTAGTGGACCATACCTGAATATAAAACACAGAGACTATTTTCTCTCGAGATTTCATATCTGGTGCATCCTACGAGATGGAAGAATCAAACTTGAGTCTTGATTTGAACGCATTTTACTCCCGGCGGGGTGGTTCGAATTCCACAAAGCATTCTGACACTGAGCAGGGACTAAGCAATGGAGACGAGCTCCAAACTTCATCAGCACCGTTAGTCGGGGAGCAGCTCGGAGCTCGTTTTCCTCGCCTTCGCGCACTCTTCTGCAAGACCCTCTCGTGACCAGAGGAAGGCGTGTGTGGGAAGAGGCTGCATGGGAACTGAAAATACAACATGTGCTCCCTTTGTTGTTTATAGTTCTTAATGTTCGAGCATGTGCAGACATATTCCTTCCAGCACGGGTCGCGGAACGAGAAACATGTGCATTCAAAATAAAATGGAGAGTTTCATCCATTCTTCGAAACATATTAGCACTTAATTGCTGGACAAATTATTAAAACAACTTATAAATGTAATAAACTTAATATTGCTAATAGAACTTATTAATTTCCAGTACTTAATTATGTGGACCATGTGCCATTCAAGTCCAGGAAATTTTCAATGGCATTTAATTTCATTTGACATTAAGGGGATCGTTTTGGAGTGTCTTGCAATTAGGTGGCTGGGACCTTTAACATGTACACTTGTGTAAATGTGTACTCGTGCCTAATTTTCCTCATTTGCATGGCGGGTGCATAGTTTTCGTACACGCTTGTATGTCACACTTTTGCACTCTGCTGCACAAACTGAGAAAACTCTGCCTGCCATGTACGCATGACAGGCAGCATTTTCAATGTATCCCTATATAGTCTGTTTTTGGCAGTTGCAAAAAGCATGCATTCTCCATAGGAATTCCCCAGCGTTTTTGCCAGCGTGAAAATGCATGGTGGCGCAAATGCTGGAGTATTTGCATGGCGGAGAGGAAGGGGATGGCAGAAACAGAAGTTAGACTCCTCCCATCCTCTCTGCCATACAAATGAATGGAAATGGGGCGTGATGTGAATGAAAGGTGTAAACACCTTACACAAGGTTTTCATACCTTTAATTTACATTATGCCCAGCCCAACATGAGAAGTGGTTGTTTACAGGAATTGCTCAGGAGATTAAGTGACAAGTAGGACATTATTAGACACATGGAGCTAGTCAAGTTGTCCCAAAACTTGATGGAACTTTAAACATTAGCATGGCCTTTGGGTTCTCGCTCAAAATATTTTCAAGAAATGTTTGGTAATGTTTAGGCAGTAAAGTTGGTTAGAAATGGAGCACTGATCTTCAGATGTAATTTGGGGTTCTTCCCAAGAAATGTCTGATCTTTACTGTTAAATGGAGTATTCCTAAACATACAAGACCAGTAATATTGGTCAGCACATAGAATTTACAGATCACTTGGACTTTGGGGGTTAGCCCCCTCAATTATTTTGGCACACACTGGAAAATAGTGGATTTTAAAGCACCTGGGGCCCATTAAATTGCGGAAAAGGTGGTAAGGAATAAATACTTTGCTGAAGGATTCTGGGCCTCTTCCCTCCCCCAAAAGGGATTTTTGCAGGACATTTCCTGGCGTGGCAAATGCCCTGCAAAACTGATCAAAACTTTGAGCATTTGAAGACCACTTCATAGAGAGCTCTGTTGGTGGCATCTACGCATGTGGATACATTGGATTATCACTTAAAACAATGTACTGTGGGATATATTCTGGACAAGAAGAATCATCGGCCAGGTTAATACTGCCTAAATGCGTTCCATATAGGGGGGAAGGAGGAGGGTCGTATGGAGGAAAGGGGACCACTGGTTATAAGCCCTTAGGGAGGTGAGATGTTGAAAGGCTTAAGAGAAAAGGTTCTTCAGAACTGCTTGACCGAAGGCCGCGTCTGAACTGCCAGAGTTGCTGCCCTGCTGATGGTTTGCTAAATTGGTAGGCAGAATCCTGTGCAGTGCCCTTAGGGACCACTACACACAATTAAGACAACAAGTGGTAATACAAGATCATCTTTGGTACAAGCCTGTACTACTATGTTAAAGTGGTAGCAGTAGCGGAGCAGCCAGGCCTATCTCAAGAGTATATGAGCAGTAGCAGAGATTACACAAAGGGACCACAATTACTGTGACTCAAGCAAACACTGACTCAAGGTTTCAGGTAAAAAAATATAAGTACATTTATTTTTAAACCATGTGTAAAACACAACACTTCTATAACTTCAAAACCACACGTAAAATACACTACAACCAACCTTATGTTTTGGCAGACCGGTGTTGTGAAACAAAAGACGTTACCGGGAATACATATGCAATCACTTTTTGACAGCTTGGTCGCATTAAAGAAACACATATCCGTGGTAAGAAATGTTCCGAGGCAAAAACACACTTAGCACCTGGGCTAACCAGAGAGTTGGGGGCAAAATCATAGGCAATACTTTTGTCAAGGCAGACAGAATCAGAGAACATTCGCTGATAAATACAAAAGTCAATAGGCCGGAGCCAGTGTCAAGTGGAACCGGGTTCCTGTTGTCGAGGATCAGACAGTCAGACAGTTCAAGATTCAAGGTTGCCAGGAGTACTTGGCTATTGTCAACAGAGGAAGCAAAAGTTATAAGAGGGAAGGAAGATAAGGGCAAGCCTTGGAGGAGGAGAAAAGGGATTCACCCTAGTTCCTCGAAGCAGAACACACTACCTTATTCAAGGAAGAAGCTGGTGCCACGGCAGTTGTTCCTGGTAGTTTCCTGCAGACCCACGGTTCCTAGTGCTTTGGTCGTGGAGACGAGGACGACGTCTGGAGGGGTCCGTGCCACTCAGGGGTGAAGCTAGCAGCAGCAACGGTGAATAAAAGGTGCACTCCTTTAAAAACAGGAGAGGCTCTTCAGATGGCTAACCGGACCACTACAGCAGTGTGCAGCGATTTCGACCATGAAGAGGATCCTCTCGCTGTGGAAGATGAGCTGGTTGACCCCACCAAGCTCAAGGGAAGAAGACTCCGGACTGGATCTTCTCTGGTCGTCAAAGGGTAGATAGCTCAGGACTGCAGCAGGGCTTCACCTGGACGGGGTAGTTGCAGCAGCCGTCTTCTCCACTTCTCTTCGGTTCCTTGTAGTTCCAGTGGCGACTCTGACTTCCAGCCCAAGAGTCCTGCCTTTTATGCGAAAATCCCACATTCACACAGCCTGGCTCTCAATCACGCAACAGGGGGGTTGTCCAGCCCGGACAACCACCTCAGCCAATCAGGGCAAAGTGCGACTTGGGTTTCCTAGGATACCCTGTGCAGGGGGTGACCACATCCCTCCCTCACATTCAGCCCACCTAGACACCCAGGCACCCAGAGGAGGGCTTCTTGGCAGAAGCCCGCCAAAAGACGGTGAACAAAGAAGGCAAACCTGGTTTGCCGTGTAAAGTAAAACACAAGAAGGACTTTAACAAAAAGAAATGGCAAATAAACCGATCGGAGCCAAAAGAAAGAGCATTTGGTCAAGTGGGTTTATGTTCGAAGCGAATATAATAGCCTAAAACAATACCACGTTTATATAGTATAATCGCGGTAGAAAAGTTAGGGTAGGTACCACTGCCACCAGCCAAGTCTAAATGTTAAAAGAGCAAAACAATGCTCCAGGAGGGACAGATAAAAAGGGCTAAGGATTAACCCTTTACAATACTCCATGTAAGATGGGGTGTACTGGATCTGTGGTTATTTGACTATGTAAAGTTAATGGCAACTTTACCCTTTCTGGGGGACAGGAGTCAGCCCCAAAAATGGAGTCGGTGGGAAGTCTCAAAGACAACCCTGTGTCACTGCACTGAAGGTGCCGTGTAACACACAAAAGAGTGGGGCTACTGAAGTGGTGTGCTCCAGAGTCCACAATCACAAAAACAGACGAGATACACATGGCAAAACACAGGTAAGAGTGGGGCGAAAGCTCACACTCTTACCAACTGGAAAAAAGTAAACTCCAGGAATACAGCAAAGCTGCTGAGGGACTCACTAGGTAAGGGAAATTAGCTATTGAATGAGAATCCTCCCTAACATAAGGCATTTGCCTCTGCAACGCAATCGCTGTGGCCTTGGCCCTCACTGCATCAGCATGTAGATTTTCCGGTAAATCCTTGTGGTGCCCTTTGTAGGCCTCCTGAATGGCAGCCACCATCCATCTAGCTATCAAGCCTTTCCTCAAATCCTGGTTTGGAACCACCAAAGGTGATGAACAATACATCGGACTTAAAGTCTTTCGTCCTGTCAAAATAAAACTTAAGGGTCCTTCTGACGTCCAAGCAACGCAAGACCCTATCTATCTCTGACTTTTGATCTGGGAAAAAAAGTTGGAAAGACTTGTTGAGATGAAACAAAGACACCACCTTCGGCAGAAACAAAATATGAGTGCATAGCACCACCTTGTCCGGATGAAACGTGGTGTAGGGTTCTGAAGTCACAAGAGCCTGAATCTGGCTGACCCTGCAGGCTGACGTAAGGCTTACTAGAAGAGCCGTCTTAATGGTGACCAGTCTAATGTCGGCCAACACCATGGGTTATGCGCAAGTGCGCCCAGTACAACAATGGGGTCCCAGAACGGGAAGGGACGCTTGACAGGGGGAGGGGTACAACCTGGTCAGCTCTGTAAGAAGCATCTTGACAACCGGGTTGGACATGGAGAACGACACCTTGTCTGTGTTCCGGTACGCTCCGTTTGCCGCCGCCAGATAGGTGCGGCATGTGCCAACCTGCATGCCGGACTCTACGAGGTGTGCAAATGAGGAGAAAGTTACATACCTGTAACTGTTGTTCTCCAGCATGTGTCTGGCATGGATTCACATGCTCATGAATATTCCCCGTCAGGCTGGGAATCCTCTGTAAAAAAAAAAAAAAAAATCAGTTTGTTTCGTTTCTGAACTTTCTTTCTCCTAATAACTAATCGCTGGTCTCTGGGTCATACTGCCCCCAGCCAATGACTGCCCTCTACTTCAGCCCCTCCTCTGGCAGCCATCTTCAAATTTGGTAGCACGTTAAGTGGCAGTAAGACCAAGAGAAGAGCCACAGAGCGGTAGGAAGGAGGGTTCACATGTGAATCCATGCCAGACCCATGCTGGAGAACAACAGTTAGAGGTAAGTAACTTGTTCCTTCTCCCGCATGGGGTCTGGCATGGATTCACATTCTCATTAATACAAAAATACATATGCACAACAACGGGAGGTGGCAAGGCTCAACATTAAGCATATCAACTCAACATTAAGCATCTCTTACCTCACCAGGCCCACCTTCAGGCGAACTGGTTGCGCAGCACTGCCTGGCCGACTCTGGACTCCTCCCTGGAATCCCGGTCGACGCAGTAGAATCTTGTGATGTCCAGCAAGGGCACACCAGACAGGAATGCTGTGGTAGCAGCGATCGCTCTGGTTGAATGGGCTCTCGGACGGCCGGGCAACGGTCGGTTTTCCAATCCGTGACAGTGCATGATGCAGCCGGAGAGCCACCTGGAAAAGGAAGCCTTCGAGAGGGCCTTCCCTTGGTTCACAGGTCCAAAGTTCACAAATAGCTGTGATCTCTTCCGAAGGGTCTTTGTGCAGACCACGTAGAACTTCAGTGCTCTAGCCACATCCAGCGAGTGCAAAGTCCTCTCGGCCGGCGACAAAGGCGACGGGAAGAAAACAGGTAACACCAAGGGCTCGTTAAGATGGAAGTTCAACACCACCTTGAGCATGAAGGAGGGGTGCGTCCTCAGTAATACCCTCATCTCGTGGAATGTCAGGTATGGAGGTTTACAGGAGAGGGCCTGGATCTCTCCCACTCGTCATGCGGAGGTGGTAGCCACAAGAAACACTGTCTTCTACGATAGGAATTTCAGCGGTGCCGAATGCAGCGGCTCGATTGGCGGTCCCATGAACCTGCTCAGTACCATGTTGAGCTCCCACGCCGGGGCTGGAGCCTTCATCGGTGGGAATGACCGGAACAGTCCTTTCATGAACTCCTTCACCAGGCGATGGGACCACAGAGATGATCGGCCCGGAGTTCTGGTGTAGCGGGAAATCGCCGCTAGATGGATTTTGATGGAGGCACGAGCTAGCCCCGCCTTGGCCAGCGACAGCAGGTACAGCAGCATCTGAGGGGCTATAATCCGCAGAGGGTTAATCTTCTGTGCACGGCACCAGCCAGAGAACCTCTTCCTTTGTATCCATAGCAATTGAGGGTTGAGGATGCCCTGGCCTTTGCAAGCACCTCCTTGCAGTCCGCCGGGATATCGTACCCTCCAAACTCTAGTGCTGCAGGAGCCAGGCTTGCAAGTTCAGTGACCTCGGGTCGTGGTGGAGGATGGTGCCTCCTTCTCTGACGAGAAGACCCGCATCCGTCGGCAGATTGACGGTGGGGGACAATGACATGTCCAGAAGGTCTGGGAACCAGATCTGCCTCGGCCACGCTGGTGCGACGCGGATCATCCTGCACCAGGACCGTCTGAGTTGATTGATGAGTCACAGCAGCAACAGTGGGAACGCATACAGGAACAGGCCGTCCCAGGGGAATGAGAAGGCATCGCCCATGCTCCCCGGCTGGGGAAACCTGCTGGCGAACCTCCGGCACTTGCCGTTCATCGCCATCGCGAATACGTCGATCTGGGGATTGCCCCATCATCGGAACAGGAGATCCACTTGATCCTGCCGCAGTTCCCAATCGTGGCACGAGCGCAGCTCCCTGCTGAGTGAGCTCCCTGCTGAGTGAGTCGGCGATGGGGTTCTTTATTCCTGCCAGATGGAAGGGTACCAGAAACATCCCTTGGGTGACAGCCCAGGGCCATAGATCCTGGGCTTCCTTGGATAGGGCTGGGGGATCTGGTGCATCCCTGCTTCCGGATGTAGAACATTGCAGTGGTTTTGTCGGTGAAGATCCTCATCACCTTGCCCTTGAGGGACGGAAGTAACGACCTGAGGGCCCAGAACACGGCTCGGCGCTCCAGGACGATGTGTAGCAACCTCTCCTCCGGGAGCCAAAGCCCTCTTGCCTGGAGCTCTCCAGTGTGCGCTCTCCCTCCTTCCAGGGAGGCGTCCGTTGTCACTGTTTCCTGATGTGCCCAGGTCTGGAATTCCATACCCGCCGCCAGATGCACACGGGTGCCCCACCACCGGATCGCTTGGCGGAAGGTCTCGTTGAATGGGATCCTGTCTTCGAAGCTGCCCGCCGCTTGCATCGAACGGGCATCGAGGAACTCTTGCAGTGGACGCATCCAAAGCCTGCACAGGTGCACGAGGTAGATGCACAAGGACATCATGCCAAGCAGGGACTTGATGGACCTCACCCTGGCCACGTCTGAGCCCGACAGCCGTTGCATCTTGCCCAGGATGGCCTTTGTCCTTTCCTCCGACGGAGAAGCCAATCACCCCACTGTGTCGAGCCTGGCTACCAGGAACAGGGCGACTTGCGATGGTACCAAGTGGGATTTCACAAAGTTGATTGAGAATCCCAGATCCGTGAGCTGTTGAGCAGTCTTCACTGTGTGAATGACGGCGAGTTCTCTTGACCTTGCTCAGATGAGCCAATCGTCCAAGGTAGCGGTAGATGTGGATCCCGTGCAGGTGCAGCCGCGCCGCCACTGGTGCTAGGCACTTGGTGAACACCGTGGGTGCCAAATTCAATCCGAAGGGAAGGGGCTTGAACTGGTAGTGCCGCCCTTGGACCACCAATCACAGGAACGTTCGATGTCCTTTTAGAATGGGGATGTAAAAGTAGGCATCCTCCAAGTCCAGTGACCACAGGAAGTCGCCTCCCCCCAGCTGTCCCAGCACGTGCTAGAGGGTGACCATCCGGAACTTCTGGGACTTGATGTACTTGTTTAGACAATGAAGGTCAGGGATGGGTCGCCAACCGCCAGTCTTTTTCCTTAGGAGGAAGTATCGTGAGTACACTCCGGAGCCTCTGTGGGACGAGTTCGATGGCTCCCTTTTTTAGCATCGCTCGTACCTCCAGTAGTAGTTAAGGGATGTGGTTTTCCTTCCTGGCCACCGGCGGGATACGGGGCCATTCTTTAGAAATTCCAGAGTGTGCCCGCGGGCCAGGGCATCCAGCACCCAATGGTCAGTGGAAATGGACTCCCACACGCTGACGAATTTCGCCAGCGGGCCTCCCACTGGGGTGCGCTCAGGTGGGGGCCCAACGTCACAGCCGGTTCAGTCCTGCTGGGCCATGGCCAGTTCAGTCCTGCTTGGCTGCGGCCTTGCCGCTTTGGCCTCCTTGGTGACGAGATCCTCCTGTCTTGCCACATCCTCTGTAGGCTTCCTGCGACAAGGAGCGGGCCGCCTGGCGGTACGACAAGGAGCCGCCGCCGCCGAATACTTTGGAGGCACCGTGCTTGCCTCCGAAGTTCCGAAAGGGCAGCCGTCTCTGTTGAACAACCAAGCCCAGGCCGTCTCCATATCCGCCTTGCTGGCCTGCAGCGACTCGTCCACCGTCTTGCTGAAACAGATTGTTCCCGAAGGGCATGTCCAGAACCCTGGTCTGAACGTCCTGGCGGAAATCGGTTGCCTTGAGCCATCCGCGCCGACGAAGGCAAAAGCCGTTGCCCATCTGTCGAAAACCAGTGTCAGCAATGTCCGTGGCCACCGTAATGGCATGGTCCGAAGCCACCTCGCCTTCCTGTAGTATCTCCGGGGCCTCAGCCCTCTTGTCGTCTGGGATGAAGTCCAGCAGGGGAGCGATCTTAAACCGCAGCTCCCTGTCGTAACGTGCCACAATCGCGAGGGGGTTGTGTATGGGAGGACAGGTCTATAGGACCCCCTCCTCCACATACCCCACCTCCGTGAGGTTCGTGACTCGTCAGCGGCCCCCCATGCAACTGGGCCCGGGAGGCAGTATGGCTGCTGATCGACACACAGGGCCAATCAACTCGTACTGTAACATACCATAGACACCATTTTGAAAACATCAAGACTCCATTTTAGATGTAATGCCCAAAGCCCAAATGAAACAGCCTGCCTATGAAAGCTGAAGCTTGAACCCCGCTCACTGCGCACATGGAGCCATGCACCCCCCCCCTGCGCCTCCACCCCATGGCAGATCCGCTGAAAGCTCGTTCTCACAAGCAACCAGACACAAACAAGTAACAGAACAAACACTATCATTTACCTTCCGCAGTACATCACTGTCCTAGGAGTGACCAGACTCGCAGCTCGAGTCTGGAAAATAACAAGAACCACCCCAATCAAACAAGTCCTGACCCTGCATCTAACCCCCAACATTTAAAATATATGGTGTGAATAACCTTCCTCCATGAACCCCTTGCCACTGCAAAATAACATGTGCTTTTAAGGTCTAATGAAGGGCTTGTTAGATTCTGCCTTATACCAACTAATGATTGCTGCTAACGTACAAAGGATAAAATGAGAAGCGTCACAGAGAATACTTGTGTATAATGTAGTGAAACATGGTTTAAAAGGTGTAACAGCTGTTAAGGGCATTGAGCCGGTTTTTGCTATGAACAAGAATGTAAACGAACATAATGCTTTTCTGATCCTGCGTATACAATCCAACCTACCGCTACCTCACGTTGTTAATCGTTTGTATGTCCCATGAACTACCAATTTGTGTTCAACTAACATTATATAATACATGTGTTCCTGCCAGACCCCCATTGTTACGTATGGAGCAGTAAACAAATTTTGTAAATGATAGAAACATGTAATCACCCAAATGCTATTAACTGCCATAACTGCCTCCCCATATGGTATATTGTTTAGTCCAGGAACAGAGAATCGCGTAGAGCTACAAGGCCATCTCCCCCTCCTCCCGCCAAAGCCCAGCAGGGATTGGTGGTGTTTGAACAGCACAGCCTCACCTCCCCACATTCCTGCTGCACCTGCTTCAAGTAGTTGCCTCCCCCATGCAAGAGGCCACCATAGATTGGCCACATGAATTTTGAACAACCTGGTCCTAAATCCCACTGCCTCGAGGGGACAGAAACGTGCTCCTACTGACTCAATAGTACTCCAGTTCACCCCAAATTAATGGGCCTTAAAGACAGTTATCCACCCCATAACCAACATATCATAAAGTGGTCCCTCACCACAGCTAACAGAATAAAGCGACAAGAGAGCTCACCCCTTGCCCTCTGACAAGATACCTGAACTTATGAAACTCGGTCGAGAAGTCAAAAGCAACTGTACACTGATGTATTGGTGAAGTTTCACGTTGCATGTTGCTTCCCTGGTCTCGCATGTGATCATAGATTAACTTGTTGTAGGATTTGCAGGACAACTGGAGACATATAATGTGATGTGTGTTTGTGTGTGTGTGGCCACAAGGGCAAAGTGTTAGAGCAGCCACCATTCATCGACACAGACCATGTCCGGCCTGACAGCTCCACCCTGACAAGCCCAGCTGACCCGTCCACCCCACGTTGGCACCACGCAGATGTCCACCAATCCTGGAGCAGCTCATCAATGCACCACCTATAGCTTAGTCAACGCCACCCAATCCGCCAGACTTTTGTGCCCCCTATAGCTTGCAGGATTTATGACGTAGTTTTGTAATAAATATGACTGTCTTTGCTATTGTCCGACAGAGCGCTCTTGGAGCTTGCAGAGTCCTTTGCATGCCCTATATTGGTTAGATAAAAAACCCTTTACATCACCCACACTTGGTCCTGGTCTCATTCCCTCCTGGGGTGTCTCCTTTATTGCCTCTCATTATGGGGAGGGTACGGCCTTTTGGGGACGCTTGCTTTCAGACGGCCGCTTTGATCGTTGTCGCCGCAGACGAGATGACCCCGCCGTCCCATGGCTTCCAGTTTCTTCCCTTCGCCGTCCAGCAGGGAAGTCAAAGCCGTCGCCCCCGCCGCTTTCTTCTTGGCCGCCGCAAAGACGACGGAATCCGGGGATGACTGCGCCCTAAGACGCATGGGGGCGGAGACCGGGACCCGGTACTTCTTCTCGTACTGGTCCCTCTTAGCAGGAGCCGTTGACTGGTTCTTCAAGAGCGTCAGCCCCTCGTCCCAGATGTCGTCCAGTAATGGAACTGAGAGGACCGTCTTCCTCTTGGCCTCACGCCCTTGGTAGAGAAAACCTTCCTCCTTCTGTTCTTCGGGGCAGAGCTGGAAGAGCTCGGATGCCCTGGCGATCATGGCATGGAAGGAGCCAATTTCGTCAGGCGGGAAGGCCCAAGGGGGTGGTGATGGAAGGTCCATTCCGTCGTCCCCACTGTCGTCATCCGTCCCCGTCGTCGTCTCCGTTCCCGTCTCGTCCCTCGGCACAGGGGAAGGAGATGAAGGCTGTAAAGGCTATGACGGCTGGAATGGAGGGGGTGGGTGAGGTCTCCTCCGCTTGCTTGGAGGGCTACCCGACGGTCCAGGCTCTGCTGGATCGTCCGCTGGGGGTAAGGGCAATCTTGTCCTCATCTCCGTACACAAGGTCTGAATTGCCATCAAGATAGCTCCCGAGTTGTCTTGTGGCATAGGCACTGGCTGCGACGGTTGGGGAGTAGGCTCTGTCCCCTCCACGGCTCGCAGCTCCTCGTCGGCATCACAGTCGATTTCTTCGTCCGCCTCGTCGGGATCCTTGCCGTGGGACCAGACCTCCTGGAACTTCTTGTTCAGGATCTTCGCGAGGCCAGCCAGCTCCTTTTCATAGGTGGTATCTGTAATGGCCACCGGCCCCCCTGCTCTTTTTCTGCCCTGGGGTCTTATCGATGGGCTGAAAACGACGAGGATCATCCGTGGCGGCAGGGAAACTCTAGGCCCAGAGGTCACCTCCACTGGGTTAGCCTCTGCAGGCTTTGCCAGGGCCTCCACGACTCCCTCGATCGAGGCCTTAGCCGGGTGGATCAGGGCCTTTGCGACTTTGGCCGCGCCTGAGGCCTTCACCTTGGGGGGAGTGTCACCGCCTTGCTCCCCCTCGGCTGTCTCCGTCGGGATCGACCACGACTTCTCCCAAAGCTTACCCGGGTTCTCAGATTTCCTCTTCCCCGAGACAGAGTGTTGGCTCGTGGTTGATGGCGTCTGTGATAATGCACCCTGGCTGGCAGCCGAGGAGCCCGATCGGCACTCCCGGTGCCCGCAGACTTGCGGTGCTTAGCCTTTTGTTGGGCCCCAGTCGCCGGGCCGCCCTCAAAGGTCTTAGAAGACCGTTCTGACTTCCTCTCACCCGCTGCTGGGCTTTTCCCTTCCAGCCAGTTGGTGAGTCGGATACGTTCGGACATGTTCTTGCAAAATGCACAGTCCTTCTCCATTTTGTCTTCGTGAAGGCAGTAGAGGCATCCAGAATGCTCATCCTCCTTGAAGACATTCTGTAATCCGAATCCAGGGCAGCTCCTGAACAGCTTCGATCCGGGCGTTGTGTTTCCTTTGTCCTGGGCCATGTCCACACGGGGTAGGCCTCAAAGATCTTCCGGAATCCTCCAAGAAGCGAAGCTCAATGAAAACCTCGCCCTTGAGGGGCGTAGAAAATTCCGAAACGGGTTCCAGTTGATCAGAAGTAGAAACGGTGGAGCTTGAGGCTCGATTGACTGAAAAAATGAGGTCAAACTCTTTGAAAAATCGCAAAACGCAGCAAAAGCTCGAGAACTATAGCACAAGGACTCCCAGCACTTGAATGTGCGGTAAAAATCTGAAGATGGCTGCCAGAGGAGGGGCTTAGGTAGAGGGCAGTCATTGGCTGGGGGCAGTATGACCCAGAGACCAGTGATTGGTTATTAGGAGAAAGACAGTTCAGAAACAAAACAGACTTTTTTTCTTTACAGAGAATTCCCAGCCTGACAACGGGGAATATTCATGAGCATATGAATCCATGCCAGACCCCATGCTGGAGAACGAAAGAACCTGATCGAGTGTGCAAGCCAATGGGTCAATGCCTCTTTACTATTACTATTCACTCCTGGAGGAATCACCCCTTGCTTTCTGTATGATCCTAAGGTTGTCCTGCGACAGCTGCAAGGTCACATTTCCAGGAACCAGGCCGCTGGGGCCAATTCATCCAGAGCCAGGTACCCTCCCCCCTGCTGTGTGAGGAGTGGGGAACACTTGAAGTGACACTGGGCCCTGGGTCTTCTGTCTCACTCTGAAAACCATCGTCTGGCAGGCCAATGCAGCACTATCAGAATTAGCTGTAGCCCCTGAGCTTTTCTGACCTTGGAGATGACCCTGTGAATTCGGGGCTGAGGTGTCAGAGAGAAGGTGTATGCCCACATTACGTCCCACTGCAGGTGTAGCACATCGCCCAAAGAACCTCTGCCACCAACCCATATAGGAAGCAAACTGATGGCAGCGCCTGTTCTGCGCCGGTGTGAATAGGTCCATCTCCGGTTGGCCCCACATCTGGAAAATCTCCTGCAGGATCTGTGTGTCCAACTGCCACTCGTAGTTGTCCACCCCTACTCTCTGCTGAGACTGTCCACCACTAGGCCTGGAGGTGGATCGCATACAGCCTTATGTTGTGAGAGATGGCCCATTCCCAGATCCAGATCGTTAGCGTGCACAGGGAAGGGGACCTGGTGCGCCCTTGCTTGTTGATGTAGGTACATGAAAGTGGAGCTGTCCATCTGAATGCAAACTGAACTGTCGCTGACAACAGGTAGGAGGGCCTTGAGAGCCAACTGTATGGCGGTCAGCTCAACCAAGTTCATATGACACTTCCAGTCCTTCGCTGACCACACACCATGCACATCGTGGTCAACCAGAGTGCCCCCCCTATCCCTCCGGGGATGAGTCGGTCATGATAGTCCAATTCAAAAGGGGGCTGCCTGAATGGCATGCCAACCGAGATATTGGTCTCCCGTCTCCACCTCAGAAAATCCTGGTGGAGTTTCACTGGAATGGCGACTGCCGTCACCTGTGAGTCAGTTTCCTGGTTCCAAGAGGCCGCTAGGTGTAGAAAGAGCCACCTCATTTTGAGACTTGCATGAGGGATGGCCAGCCGGCACGCTGCCAAAATGCCCAACATATGCTGGATCCACCAAGCCGAAGTAGTCTATCTGCTGAGAAAATGTCCAGTAGCCGCCTTTAGCGCCCCCAGCCTTTCTTCTGTGGGGAAAATCTTCTGCTCCTTGGTATCCCACCTCAGGCCAAGGAAGACCACAGTCTGGGTAGGTTGGAGCCGAGACTTGCTCTGGTTGATGGAAAACCCCAATTCGTAGAGGAAGTCCATAAGTCTGGCAGCCATAATTTGAACCGCCCCTGGGGACCCAGCCTGGACTGACCAGTCGTCATGGTGGCCCTCCTACGTGTGCACTGCCGCCACCTTGTTCATTAGCCTTGTGAATACCAGTGGAGCCGAGTTTAGGCCAAATGGAAGGACCTTGTACTGGAAATGGCTGCCTATCAATCGGAAGCGTAGGAAGGCCTGCTGGGGTTGGCAAAGTGGGATGTGTAGATAAGCATCTTTGAGGTCCAGGGAGCACACACAGTACCCCTTTACGGCGACTCTGCAATCAGAGGTGGTGTAACCATCTTGAACTTCTCTAGAGGTGGGGAAGGATTTAGAAAGGATAGATCGAGAACCACTCACAGGCCTGCCTGATTCTTCTTCTGTATTGAGAACATTTGCGAACAAATTCCTGAGCGTCTCTGGGAGGAGGGACTTTCTCCACAGCCCCACTTATCACAAGTGTATAGATTTCGGCAAGGAGAGTTGGTGTCCCAATCCAAGAGACGGGAGGTGATACAGAAAAGGAGGAGTCAGGAGGGGCAGGATAAAGGGGTGGGGGGGTTGGAGGAGGAACTCATGGATCTGTGAAGTACGCCTGCAAAGACAATGTGGAGAGCAAGCCTGCCCCACCCCACCACCACTGTAGAACTGTGGACCTTGATGCAACCTTCATTGCTTCTTTCCCTCAGAGGCTAGTGCCTAGGAGGGGGACTGGTAGAAACGTTTGTGCGAGGTCCTTTGCTGTTTTCACCTTTGTAGGCTGGGGGACCATTCTACCCCTGGCGCAAAGTCATGCCTGGGTTCTGGAGGCGGGACAACCTGGGATTCCTCCGACTGAGAAGGCTGTGCCTCCGTGCGTGGCACCATCTTCTCTGGTGGAGCTGCTAGTTTGTCCTTGACTGACAAGCACAGGAACTGCAGGTCAGTGAGGGTACTGGAATGTGCCTCTACCGTTTGCTTGAAAGCCTAGATTTGGGCCACTTCTGCACCACAATTGTAGGCCTGGCAGGCACCCGCCTCAGAAATGGGTCCTGGAGTGCTGTCGCGTATAGGCACCCCCTCAGTTCTAGGCCCGATAACAGGGCAAAGCCCCATGGGGGATTTCCTGGTACGAGAGCCCTTGGGCCCCTCAGGCATGGGCGGATCCGTGGATCCATTGGCCGGTAGCTCTAGAAGCCTCGGTACCCTTACTGGTGGAAAGACTTGACCGGTCACTCCCACTCGGGGTATTCCTGGGGAAGGAATCACCCTTGCAGGGTGCTTTGGAAAAGAGAATACTTAGCTTGGCCTTCGTTTTCCTGTGCACGTCGTCCTTGATGTGTTCGAACGGAGACCTGTAGAAGAACTCCCTCCACCTTGCAAGCCTGTTCTTAAGTGACCGTGGAGTAAGTGCGTCACACACTGAACAACTGTCCCAGCCATGATCCTCACAGAGAAATTGAAGGCAAAGTGCGTGCTGGCCCGATGACGGACAGGATCAGTCGAAGGACAGGCACTTACTGAAGCCCGTTGTGGCTGACATGCGCCAGGGAGGGGTGAGGCACCGGCCTCAGTGCATGTTTGTTATACCAATAAAGGTTAGAGAAAATTACAAAAAGGCGTGGGAACAAGGTCCCAGGGGAAGGTTAAGCATGTGGAATTAGGAGGGAAAAGGCCTCAACCATCAATGCAGGTGAAGCAGGTCTGCTCCCGTCCACGCAAAAAAGAGGACTTGGGTGTGGCGCCGGAGGGTGGAGTCAAGAAAGCACATGGTTCTAGCTGAGGACAGACTCTTGGAGGTAGCACTCGACGATCCCTTACCCCATGGGGCAGAAGAAGAGGACGAGCCCGATCGTCCTTCCGAGGACAGCCTGGGAGAGCCCCCGACCCCCTCAGCTTGGGAGCTGGAAGCTTCAAAGGACTCAGGCCTGTCAGAACCTGAGTCAGAGGAACCCTGATACGTGGAAACCCCACGGAAGGAGTTGCGGCGCTGTGGAGCCATGTTTAACAGAGGGCCTACCTTGCCTTAACAGAGTCCTTAAGGTGGGGCGGAGATCTCCCTCCACCGCGACAAACTATTCTTCAATGCCCTGTGGCCGAGAACGCTGCAGGCTGAACACGAGTCCCAGCGGTGGTCGGGCCCCAAGCACTCAAGACCAAGTCCATGGGGCTCTAAGGCCGGGAACGTGAAGTCTCCAGCAGTCAGCATGCGCCAGGGTAGGGGAGGCACCGAAGTGAAGTGAAATAAGAATTGAAAAACAAATTGGCAGCAAGCGGAAAGCTGGCTGCCAGGAGTGACACCGCCCGTGCAGGAAAAGGGACTGAGTTGAGGCACCGGAGAGCAGGCATTCTCACACGTGGCCGTACGCTATACTAAATTTAAAAGGGAAGCTCAATTTTTCACTGCCAAAGGTTCTGGTACCGTTCCCATGTTGGGGGACGCCCACAAGGACGGAAAGGGGACGGGACGTACAGGCAGTATTTCATTTGCGTCTGCCAAATATCATAAAGCTGTTTCAAATGCAAAGAAATCCACTTACTGATTAGGCCTTGCGTGTGACTGATAAAGCCAAGAAAATTAAAGGCTTATTCTACATGGAAAGCATGGTGTTTGCAAACACAAACTGCAATCATGGGAGTGGGAGCATTTTGCAGCTGAAAAAATAAACACACAGAGTTACAATTTCCCTTGCCAAAAGAAACATAGTGAGGAAATGAATAAGTGGCAGCAAGACACACTTACATTAAAAAGCCCACATGTGCCCAAGGAAATGTAACCTTCACAAATGTAAGTATCAGTTTACAGAGGCATGACTTTACGTTTCCATTTCCTGAGAAGGGCTCGGTTCCAATTAAGAACTCTCAATCGGTGATCAGGAAGGAATTTTATGGAGGCCTGTTCTTTGAGATAAGCAGTAAGATGACCATCAGAGAAGAAAGGCTGATGGGGTAATTGTGTGCTGAAGTCAATGGTGCAACAGAGACCGGAGCAGATCCTCTGAGGAGAAATTAAACAACTGTGAAATGAAAGCCAAGCTCTGTATATATGCTTGAAGGGGTCCATGTTCATTCACTGACCGTGTTTTATTCAATTGATTTTTTGAAGATTTTTCTCAAAAAACAACTCAAAACTCGTATTTGGGGGGAGTGTGTGTGGGGGGAGTGGGGTGCCAGGGGTAAATTATACGTTACTCACATAGTGACTAACGTACTCTTAGTCCCATTTCCTCCATACTGCATGGACAACCCTTCCAAGGGACGGGAGACACAACCTTTTTCACCAGAAGAAACCTTCTTCCCCTTCAAATTTAGAGGCGCACAGGGGTGCGGCCCTGGGAGCATCCGCTGTCCTGACTCCGCCCTCCGGCACCACACCTCAGTCCCCATAGACGCGTCGACAACAGATTAACATTGCCTAATGACATCAGTTTTAATAGCGGGGAGGTTGGTGGGACGTATGGAGGAAAGGGTACTAAGGACTACTTGAGTAACTTATAATTACTCTTACGTCCTCTTTCCTCCATACTGCATGGGCGATTAGAACAGAGTGTAGCTCCAGGGTGGAGAGGAGACCTTCCTTAAGCAAACATATTTTTAAGAACCACCTGTCCGAAAGCCGCGCCTGATCGTGAACTGGCATCCGAACAGTAGTGCTTGCAGAAAGAGAAGGGGTGGCCCATGTGGCCGCCCTGCTTATCACTTGCCAGGGGTCGTGCCGCTGGAAAGCGATGGCCGTTGCCTTGGCTCTGACCACGTGGGCGTGCATGCTGGGCGGCAGTGGCTTATGCTGTCCCTCGTAAGCTTCTTTGATGGCTGAGACCATCCAGTGGGCTATGGAGGCCTTTGAGGCCCGATACCTCGGTCTTGATTTGTTGGTTTGTTTTTGCTTTTTTATATAGCGCTACGAACCCTCCGGTATCTGAGCGCTGCTTATTTCCCATGGTGTGTGGTGCTTATTTATCGACCTCGGAAGGATGAAAAGATGAGCTTGGCCCTGCCGGGATTCAAACCTGAGTCAGCAGGCTCTGCACAGATGTCAAGGTGAGCGCTCTACTCGCTGTGCTATCTGACCAGCCGAATTGATCCTCCGAAGGGGACGTGCGTCCGAATTGCGGAAGCCCTTGGTCCTGTCCAAGTAGAATTTCAGGGCGCGCCTGACATCAAGGCAGTGCAGGACTTAGTGTGCCTCGTCTTTGGGCTCGGCATAAAACATAGGTAGCACTAGTTCCTCGTTCAGATGGAATGCGGAAGGCACTTTGGGCAAAAATGCTGAGTGTGTCCACAAGACTACTTTATCCCTGTGGAACGTAGTAAATGGCTCTGAGGCGACCAGCGCCAGGTTTTGCGGATTCTGCAAGGCGAGGCCGACTAGCAAGGGCGTCTTAATGGTGACCAGCCTGATGTCCGCGAACACCATTGTTTCAAATAGTTTGTGTGCCAGGGCACCCAGAACTATGCCGAGGTCACACACGGGGTGAGGCCTCTTGATGGGTGGGTAGAGCCTGGCGAGTCCCGCCAAATGTTTCCTAACAATCGGGTTGGAAGAGGAAAAGATCTACTCTGAGTTTCTTTAAGCCTCAATGGCTGGTAAGTAAGTGCAGCAAGTGTCCACCTGAACGCCTGAATGGGCGAGGTGCGCCGAGAAGGAGAGCACGTCGTCCAAGGTACATGCAAGGGGGATACCCTTAGAGTTTGCCCAGTGGCAGAAATTATAAGTTACTCACCGTAGTGACTAATGTACTCTTAGTACATAGTCCCCTTTCCTCCATACTGTATGAGCGTCCCTTCCAAGGGACGGGAGACTGAACCTTTTTCACCAGAAAAAAACCTTCTTCCCCTTTAAATTTAGAAGAGCGCTGCCCTGCCTCCACCCTCCAGCACCATATCTCAGTCCCCACTGAAGCGTCGACAATAGATTTAACATTGCCTAATGACACCAGTATTAGTAGTGGGGGGGGGGGGGGGGGAGTTGGTGGGACGTATGGAGGAAAGGGGACTATGGACTAAGAGTACGTTAGTCACTACAGTGAGTAACTTATAATTACTCTTACGTCCCGTCCCCTTTCCACCATACTGTATGGGCGATTACAACTGATTGTAGCCCCAGGGTGGAGAGGAGACCCTCCTTAATCAAATAGGTTCCTGAGAAATGCCTGTCCGAAAGCCACATCAGATCTAGAGCCGGCATCCAAACAGTAATTCTTGCAGAAAGCCGAGAGAGATGGCAGAGACCATCCAGCGGGATATGGAAGCCTTAGAGGCCCGATTGTCACTTTCAGTGGCTCAAGACCAGACTAACAGGGTGTCTGATTTGTGGAAGCCCTTGGTCCTGTCCAAGCAAAATTTCAGGGCACACCCAACATCCACGCAGTGCAGCACTCTCTTTGCTTCATCCTTGGGAATCGGGGAAAAACGTAAGGACTATTTCCTCGTTCAAGTGGAAAGCAGACAGACCCTTGGGCAGAAATGCCAGGTGAGTCAGTAGGACTACCTTGTCTTTGTGAAAGGTCGTATATGGTTTAGAGGCGACCAGCACCTGGATTTCGCAGACTCTACAAACCGAGGTGAGACTGACTAGTAAGGCCGTCTTGATGGTGACCAGCCTGATATCCACGGACGCCAATGGTTCGAACGGTTTGTGCGCGAGGGGGCCCAAGACTATGTCGAGGTCCCACACAGGGTGCGGCCTCTTGACGGCCGGGTAGAGCTTTGCAAGTCCCGTCAGATGTTTCTTGACTATAGGGTTGGAGGAGGAGACAATGCCCTCCTCCTAGTTCCTGTAAGCCCGAATAGCTGAGAGGTATGTGTAGCAGGTGTCAACCTGCATGCCCGAGTGAGCGAGGGGCACCGAAAAGGAGAGCACGTCATCCAGGGTGCACGCCAGAGGATTGATTCCTTTGGTGTCTGGTCCATTTGCTTTTGTACTGGGCCCTGGTAGCTGTGCTCCTAGCGCCCTGTATAATCTCCAGATTGGCCTGTATTACTTGCTCAGAGCTAGTTTCTCTGGTGCAGGGTGGATGACTAATCAACCCCCCCCCCTGCTGTGCCAGAAAATGTGCTAGATCCGTCGGGAGATGAATCGGGGGCACTTCCGAGAGGCGAGGAGCTCCAAAAACCATGGCCTGGCCGGCCACCATGGAGCTATTGGAATGATGAGGAGTTGGCTAGACTCCTTGCAAAATTACCCTGTGAATCAGGGGAGTGGGCGGAAAGGCGTAGGCTTTCATGCCGGTCCACTGAAGGAGAAATCCGTCGCCCAGAGAGCAGGGGCCCTGACCTTGCCAGAATGCGAACTGGAGACACTTCTTATTGCAGCAGGTAGCAAAGAGATCCACCTGTGGGTGACCCCACCTGTTGAAAATCTCCTGAATAACGAGGTCGTTTAGGTGCCACTCGTAATTGTCCACTCCCAGTCTGCTGAGCCTGTCCACTTCCAGGTTGGATTCCCCCGGGAGGTGGACTGCCGTGAAGTAAATGTCGTTTTCCAGGGCCCATTCTCACATGCTGATCGCCAGTCTGCACAGAGGAGGGGATCTGGTGCCTCCCTGCTGGTTGACGTAGTACATGCTGGTCGAGTTGTCCGTCTGGATGAGGACAACCTTGCCCCTGAGAAGTGGTAGGAATGCCCTGAGTGCCAGCCAGATGGCGTTCAGCTCTAGCCAATTGATGTGGTATTCCTGTTCCTGTCGAGTCCAGGTGCCGCGGACCGAGAGGTCGTCCAGTGTGGCTCACCAGCCCTCGAGCAAGGAATCCGTGGTGATGGTGGCTTGCGGAGTGGGCAGCCCGAAGGGCTTGCCCGTCCGTAGGTTGCAGTCTCTGGACCACTAATTCAGGTCCGGGTGGAGAGATGGAGGAACGTCGATCATCTCGGATTGAGGGCCCTGCCCCTGGTTCCATGAGGCCGCAAAGTGCAGCTGAATCCTCCCCATCCTTAGTCTCGTGTGTGTGGCATGGCTAAAAGGATTGCTGCCAGTAGACCGAGGAGATGTTGGTACCACCATGCCGAGGTCACCTCTCTGCTGAGAAAGTGGGTGGTGGTCCTCTTGATGGCCGAGATGTCCTCCGACTGGAAGATCTTCTCCGAGCACATGTCCCAGATTAGGCCCAAGAATGTCAGAGTCTGCGTAAGCTGCAGCTGCGACTTCTTGAGAAGGAGCAAGAAGCCCAGATTGTTCAGTGTGTTCATAAGGGCATGGGAAAAGTGGTGAACCCCTTCCGGAGATGTAGCCCTGACGAGCGAGCGGTAAAACTATGGGTAGATGTGGAGGCCCTGCTCTTTGAGGAGCGCCGCCACCGCATTCATGTCCAATGTCTCCGCGATGAAAGCTGGCGTAACCATCTTGAATTTTTGCAGGGGTAAGAAGAGGTTGAGGATGGAGAGGTCCAGCACAACTCTCAGGCCTGCCTGGTTCTTCTTCTGAATGGCGAAAGCCCTGGAGTAAAAGACAAAGCCTCACTGGGACTTCCTCCACTGCCTGGTTCTCTACGAGCGACCGGACCTCTGCCAAAAGAGTTGCAGGCCCCACTCGTGGGAGTGGAGAGGAGGAGGGATGAGAGGCTGGAATAGGAAGGCGGTACCCCGTGGATACTACCGAGAGGATCCAGGGGTCTGCAAAATTCTGGTGCCACAAATGTGCATGGAGAACAAGCCTGCCCCCCACCGGAGACATGTGGACTCTAAGGGGCATGTCATGTCTTCTTTCCCTCAGAGGTTGTTGCTGAGGAGGGGGACTGGAAAAAGCCCTTACTCCCCCCCACCCCCTTTTTGTAGCTTGCGCCGGTTCTGAGACAGCGAGCGGTCCAGCTGCCTGGATCTGCGTTCCCGGAAGCCGCGGAACCCCCCATACATACGCCCCCTTTCTGAGTGCTGCTGAGATTGAGTGTACGATTAAGGTGTTGTCTGTGTAAGGATGGATAAAGATTTAGCAGTTTGTGAGTCGTTTTTCTTCTTGTCCAGCTCTTCGTCCGTAAAAGAATGGAAGCGGGCCCCCACCACCCCGCTCGAACGGTAGATCTAGTATGCGTTCCTGGACATCCAGGTTGAATTTTGTTGCCCGGAGCCAGGCTGTCCTTCTCATGTCCGTGGTGATACAGATGGCACGGCCAGAGGTGTCAATACGGGCCACTGTGGATTCCATGAGGTCATGTGCCACCAGCTTGGCCTCGGCTAGCCCGCCTTAAAATATCATTGGCTATGGGTGGGGAGTTCCGGGAGAAAGTCCACAATTTCCCCCCATAATCTTTGGTTGGCGGCTGCCAGAATGGCATCGGCATTGGCCTGACGCAGATGTAACGAAGCGTTGGAATAGAGTTTCTTGCCATACGCCTGCAATATCATCTCCTCCTTGCCTAGCAGTGCCACAGAGGAGGCGGCTGAGGCTTGGAGTATAGTGATGCCACAGAGATCACCGAGGAGTGTGGCTGAGGGTGGGCCGAAAGCAAGAGTGCATCCACCTCCATCTGCCTGTACTTGGAGTCCAGGCGTCGATTGACCGGATGGGCCCAGTGGGGTTTGAGCCAGCCCTTCTTGGCCAGGGAGACTACATCGGTCTGCATAGGAATCCCCGATTTGTCAGACAGGGGGTGGGGGCGTCTGAGGAATTCAGACAGAACTCCTCTGCCCGCTGCTCGACCTCGGGTTGGGGTAGGCCCAGATACCCCGCCAGCCCAGCAAGACGTTTGTGGAAGGCCCTGGCTGAGGATGGCGTGTAAAGATCCTCCTCCTCATCCGTATCCTGCGGATCTGGGGGATCCTGTGGAGGAGGAGGAGTAGTAGTAGTAGTAGTAGTAGTAGTATTTGGTGCCGGGGGCTGGGGTACAGGGACCGCGGCCGGAGGCTGAGGAGGCGGCAGAGGTTGCAGAGACTGCTGGGGCGCCGATGGAGGAGTCTGTGGTCCCACTAGCATGGTGGAAATTACTTCCCTAATGGCGTCTTTGAGGATAACGCCCATCCAAGGTGACTTCATAAGACCGAGGGACCTCTCAAAGAAAACCACCTCACTGACTGAGGCGGTGGCAGGGGGTGCTGACGGGGTAGCGGGAGGCTGCTGCATACCCTGTCCATACGGACGCAAAGGAAAGCTGCCCTTCGCATAAGAGGGGTAGGCTGTAGGGCACGTACCTGGTTGAAGCCAGTCCCACCTTGATACTCATTCTTCACCGAATTCCTGGAATGGCGTTGGACGGGTGCCTCTTTCTGGCGTGGCGGCCATTCTGTCGAGCTGCCTGCCACGTGTTGCTCGGCCCGCTGGGCCCGGCGTCCTCCAAAATACTTGCGTGTGTATATTTTGAAGTAGGATAAAAAAGGCATAGGTTAACAACAAGAAGATACAGTTACTCTTTCGCAAGTGCAAATAGTTTGAGTTCACCAGAGGAGCCGATTCAATGCAATAGGTTAGGCCAAAGTCAATGGGCTAAAGTCTTGTATAGGATAAAGCAGTTCTGGTAGTTAAACAGAAAAGTCTTTGCCAAAGTTCTCAGTACTAGTTTGTAAAAGAAAGAATCATATAGGTTGGGTCACAAGCTGACTACGCCTGCAAGTTTCCAAAGTTCCAAGCACTTTCACAGTGAGAGGTAAGTTCTCTCGGTTGGGTTTTCACAGTACCTTACAATGAAGAAGATGCAGCTTAAGACTTGTGTTCCTGGCAGTTCCTGCAGATCTCGCTGTTCCTGAGCCTCTGTCGTGGGGACAAGAGGGAGGACGTCAGGGACTCCTGCACTGGGACTGGTCAAATCTGGCACTTGGCAAATCTTCAATTCCGGTAGCTGTAGACAAGCACACAAACTGGTGTCCCTCTCTCTGGTTATTTGGTTTCTTGCAGCACTCTGAGGAAAATACAACCAGCTCCAAGAATGGTATCCTGAATGATATCCAGGTGGCTTACGAGTTGATTAATCCCACCAACTCAAAGTGAGAAGTCGTCCTTGCAGGGCTTCCCTGTCGAGATGAACTTGGCGATTCTGACCGGCAGCAGGGCTTCATCGGGCAAACCAACAGTCCAGGAGTTGCAGCAGCCGTCCTCTTCAAGCTCGTCTTCGGTTCTTTCGTTCCAGTGGTCGACTCTACCTTCCAAGCCAAGAGACTTGCCTTTTAGCCAGTTTCCTCCCATTCATTTCAGCCTAGCTGCCACTCACCCAGCAGGGTGGCTGTCCTTGCCAGACAGTCAGCCAGCCACCACACCAGAGTGCATTTGGGTCTCCTAGGAGACTAAGCACAGGGAGTTTCGGGCACCTCCCTCACTTCCTGCCCACCCCAGACACTTGGGCACAAGAGGCTGTCTTCAGTCCTGAAGCCCGCCAAAGGGGATGAAACAAAGGGACCAAACCTGGTTCAGCGCGCAGAGACAAACTCTAGAAGAACCTTTCCAAAATGAAATGGCAAAAAAAGAAGATCGGGCCTGTTTAAACAAAGGGGGGCTCAGACGCCATCTTGAAAAACATGGCTCCCGAGATTTAACCCTACTGGTGTTCGCGGTCAGGAAAAATCATGGTAGTTCATTGTAAAACCACTGCCACCAGCCATTTCGATAGAAAAGAACAAGTTACTTTCTTACCTGGTAACGTTCTTTCGATGGGATGGTCCGGCGACGTATTCCATATCTATGACAGGTAATGTCCACATCTGTGCTGCTTCGGAAAATCTTTGGTGTCTGCGTCCTGCGTCGATGACGTCGATGCGCCGTCCCCGAGGACCTCCTCCGACGGCCAATGTCACCCGATGTGATAAGTAGGACGCACGACGCCCATAGCCTCAGTTATAGTTTTTTCCCAGAACGTGTGCCACCAGTTTTCTGCCAGTCAGACACACAAGGCCTTGCGGAACGCAAGCTGCAATTGCAAAAGAAATTCTGCAGCGGGGAAGGCAGGGAGGGAGCGATATGGAATACGTCATCGGACCATCCCATCGAAAGAACGTTACCTGGTAAGAAAGTAACTTGTTCTCCGAGGGGATTGGGGCCTCCGACGTATTCCAGATCTATGGCAGACTCCCAAAGCAGTACCAAACAAGGAGGTGGGAAAGAATTTAGAATACAAATTTAGCATGCCCAATCAAATTGCGGAATAGAGAACTGCCTTACCAAAGGCCAGATCCTGCCCTCTGATGGAATCGAGGGAGTAGTGACTTACAAAAAGTATGTACTGAAGCCCAGGTGGCTGCATCACAGATGTGACGAATAGGAACTCCCCTCTGCAGAGCAGTAGACGCAGCCACTCCCCTGGTAGAATGGGCCCGCAAGCCAGCCGGAGGATCCTTACCTGCCAAGCGGTAACACTCGGAGATAGCTAAAATAATCCAACGAGACAGTGTTTTGTCACAGCTTGTCCCAAACGCTTTACAGCGTAACCAATGAAAAGTTGATCGTCCACTCTGACCCGGGACATGCGCGAAATATAAAAGCTCAACGCTCTCCTAGGATGAAGCCTATGGAGCCTCTCCTCTTCCTTACCAGGATGAGGAGGAGGATAGAACGCCGGAAGAACAACCTTCTGGCTCAAATGAAATTCCGAAACCACCTTCGGAAGAAAAGAAGGACGAACTCCAAGGACAACCCTGTCCTTATGAAACACAGTGAAGGGTGGCTTAACTGAAAGTGCCTGTAACTCACTCACTCTGTGAGCGGAAGTAACCGCAACCAAAAACAGTTTTCAGAGTTAACAGCCTCAAAGGGCAACAATGTAAAGGCTCAACCGGAGCACCCATAAGAAACTTAAGAACAATGTTCAAATCCCAACCTGGCACCAGAAAAGGTGACGGAGGGAACACATTAGTGAGCCCTTTCAAAAACTGCGAAATTAAAGGAATTTTAAAATAGGAACACTCTTCAGACGAGCGCTTAAATATGGACAGCGCCGCCAGGTAACCTTTAATGGTCCCCACTTGCAAGCCCCTGTGGGCCAAACAAAGCAAAAAAGACAGAACCATGGGAATGTCACATTCAAAAGGATCCACATTCTGAACTCTGCACCAGTGGCAGAACTTTCTCCAACGGCAATGGTACAGAGACTTAGTTGCCGGCGCCGCCTGGCCGAGAGCAACACCTCCATACCAGTCTTCAGTGAGGTCCCAATCCTTATACCTCAACCTTTCAGAAGCCAAGCGTGAAGATTGAGGGATCTGACCTCTGGATGGAGAACCTGACCCCCCTTCCATGAGAGCAGATCGTCTCGGTAGGGAAGACGACGTGGAGGGCAGATGGACAAGTCTAGAAGGTCCGGGTACCACGTCCTCCGGGCCCACGCCGGAGCAATGAGGATCATCCGGGAACCGAACTTCCGTAACCTCCGCAGCACTTGCGGGATGACGGGGACTGGAGGAAACGCGTACAGCAGTGGGAAGGACCACTCCACCATGAACGCGTCTCCTAAGGCTCCTTTTGGAGGAAATTCCCGCGACCAAACCTTTCGCACTTCCGGTTGACACTGGAGGCGAAGAGATCCACTTGAGGGGTCCCCCAAAGGGCGAAGATCTCCAGGAGAATCTCCTGAGCCAGCTCCCACTCATGAGAGATCAAGCTCTGCCTGCTCAGAGCGTCCGCCGTCTCGTTGTCGTCTCCGGCCAGATGAACAGCCGAGATCGAAACTTCCTGCTGGATGGCCCAGAATTCGAGCTGCATTGCCTCCCTGCACAGCAGAAGTGACCCTGCCCCCCTTTTTGTTGAGGTAGTGCATGGCCACCGTGTTGTCCGTTAGAATCAGGACACTCTTTCCGCGCACAGTCGGCAGAAAAGCCTTCAGGGCTAGCCTGACGGCCCTCAGCTCCAACAGACTGATATGGAGTCTGGACTCTGACGGAGACCAACGACCGCTGTCAACTCGTTGGCATGAGCTCCCCATCCCGTGAGGGATGCGTCCGTCACGATCGTCACCTCCGGCCATGGCAGCCAAAATGGGGCCCCCTTCATCAGATTGCCCTTGACGGCCCACCACAGAAGGTCCCGTGCTACCGAGGACGGCACCTGAACAGGGTCCGACAGCCTGCCGGAGGACTGAGACCACTGGAGCTTGAGTGCCCACTGCAAAGATCTCAACCGCAGACGAGCCTCTGGCACCAGAAGAATGCAGGATGCCATGAGGCCGAGCAGTCCCAAGAACTCGGACGCTGGGAGATCCTGAGCAAATTGAAACTTGTTCACCATCTGCTGAATGTGAAGAGCCCTCACCTGAGGAGGAAAACACTGCCCCGGGGACTAGTCGAGCACTGCTCCGATGTACTGGAGCCGCTGCGTTGGTGTCAAATGGGACTTCTTTAAATTGAGGGAGAAGCCCAGCCTGTGAAGGGAGTGGCAGGTGACGGACAGATGATCCAGGACTTGCTCGGGAGAGCTCCCCCTGATCAACCAATCGTGAATCCCCCCTTTCCTGAGATGTGCTGCCAACACCACTATGAGCTTGGTGTAAACCCTCGGGGCGGAGGTCAATCCGAACGGCAGGACCCGAAACAAAGTGCGAGTCGCCAAGCGTGAACCTCAGGTACTTCTTGTGCTTGGGATGGATCGGCACATGGAAGTAAGCATCCTTGAGGTCGAGAGGCACCAACCAGTCCTGAAGTTGAAGGGCCTGGAGGACTTGAGAAAGAGTCACCATCTTGAACTTGTCCTTCCTGAGGAGTTTGTTCAAACCGTGCAAGTCCATGATGGGTCTCAATCCCCTGTCTTTCTTCGATATCAAAAAATAAGGGGAATACCATCCCTTGTTCCTCTCCGCTACAGGCACCAGTTCTATGGCGCCTTTCTCCAGCAGGGCTTGAATTTCCTGCGCAAGGAGCGGATCCGGACTCTTCAAAGAGAGGCTCCCTGGTGGATTGTCGTGAGGCCTCTCCCGAAAAGGAAGACAGTAGCCGTGGGTTATGATCTCCAGAACCCACACATCCAAAGTAATGGCTTGCCACTCTACAAGATGCTGCGCCAGCCTTCCCCCAACCGGCGAACCATGGGACCTGGCCTCATGACTAAGTGGTAGGTGCTGCGGCGTTGCCCGAGGGCAAAGAGGCAACTGCCCGAGCGGCCTTGGCACCTCGTAACTTTATTTCCACCTCTGGCACTCTTACGATGGCCTCTGACTGCTAGCTCCCCTCGCTTTACTGAAGGACGAGTAATAGCGAAAGGAACCTCCCCTCCATTGCTGTCCCCTAGGACGAAAAGGCTGAGGTTGGCGAACTGCAGCGCCCAACGACTTTGCTGCAGCTTTGGAGGTCTGTAACCTCTCAAGGCTCTCGTCAGCCTTGCTGCCAAAAAGGTGTTCATCGTCAAAGGGCATGTTGAGGAGCCGGTACTGCACATCAGGAGCGAACCCAGACTTCCGCAACCACGCAAACCTGCGCATTACGGCGCTCACCACCATGGACCGGCTGACACAATCCGCCAAGTCCAAACCCGACTGAACGGCCTCACACATGGCATCCTTGCCATCCTGAATCATAGCAAGGAAACCATCCTGTTCGTTCCCTTCGGGAATATGTTCAGCCGCTAATGCAACACGGTTCCACAGAGTGTGTGTGAAACGAGACAAGGCACATATGGAGTTGGCCGCCTGAAGCACCATACCCCCCGAAGAAAACACTTTCTTTACCCAGCCGTCAAAACGCTTGTCGTCCCTATCCGGAGGGATGGTAGGATACGACGCCTGCTTTGCCGGGGCCGTAGCCGCCTGCACCACCAAACTCTCCGGAGTGGGGTGCCCAGACAAGTAGCAGGGGTCGAAACTGGCTGGACGGTATTTTCGCGACAAAGACTTGCCCACTGCCGGGAGACTCTCCGGGGCAGTCCAAGCCGCCGCCATCCTTCTCTGCAGAGCCATATGAAAAGGCAAAACCGGGTCAGTGGGGGGACCGGGATCAAGGATGTCCGTGAGATCATCCTGAACAAACTCCCCTGGGGGAGCTGACCAACCCAAGTACTCGGTGACCCGAGACATAAGGCGCTGATATGAAGAATCGTCATGAATGCCAGGCTCCGGCCTACAAAACTCCACCTCCGGAGAGGTGTCCAGTCCACTGGCATCATGAAGCGACTGCCGCAGGCCATCAAACTGGCTATGGCCCGAGATAAGTACATCGGGAACAGTAACCGGAACCAAGCTGCCATCAGAGCCTTCATCACCCTCTGAAATGTACTCCAGGCGGGGAGAGGAAGACCTCTGGGGACCAAAGCAGTGCCTGACCTTAGCCAGAGCCTTTCTAGGGGCAAACCCCGTGCCACGGGGCCCCTCCGACACCACCGCCTTGAAAGGCGTCGAGGGCGCCGAACGAGTTGGCGCCGGCGTCGACAGAAAAGGCGTCGACGTCAGCTGCAGCGCTGCCAGCATCGGTGGCGTCGACACAGGCCTCGAAGCCGGAACTCCGAGCGTGTCTCGACGACCTACGCGCCGACGACCCCCTTGGAGGCGGAGCCTCGAGAGAAATCGTCGACGACCTCGGCGCCACAGGTGTCGACGTCTTCTTCGAAGACGGCACAGGATCAGGCGGTCTCGAGCGCATCGAGGACCGGGACCTGGAACGGGCATGTCGAGAACAGCTACCCTTGCCCGAGCCGGACCTCTCCCGCGAGCCGTGCCGACCACTCGAGCCCGAAGGCGTACGAGCGGTGTGTCTCGACCGGTGCCGACCGACCCCACTCGGAGGCGCGGACGGACCGGTTCCCTGCGATTCAAGAATCGCTAGCATCTGCTACCCGAAGGAAGCCCATTCCTCCGGTGTCGCTTGCATGGAGGGATAAGCGACCCGCCGACGGGCGGAGTCCTCGGAAGAGGACGGGGAAGGCGACCTATGCCGGCGCTTCCGGGAATGCCCCGAAGAGGCGGAGGAGTGGCGAGACCGACTCCTGGAAGTAGACCCACTGGACTTCTGACGAGGACGCAGAGAGTAGCTCCTCTAGTCATCCGTCGAAAGCCCCGCAGACCTCGACTTCCGGGGCTTAGACACCCAGCCTACTGACAGCTTCTTCTTGCGTTCCCTCAAGGCCTTTGCCGTGAGCGACTGGCAGTCGACACAGTCGTCCGTATCGTGGGCCTCCCCGAGGCACCAGAGGCAGGCGGCGTGCGAGTCCGTGACCGACATCTTCGACCCACAGTCCCCGCAGTTCTTGAAGCCCGGACGCGGGGTTGAAGATGAGAAAGACATCACCACGAACAGGTCTTCACACAAACCGAACAGGTTCAACGAACCGAGAATTGAAAACAGCAAACTCCAACGAGTCGAGGCGTACCGAGATTCACGAAGCGAACACGTTCGCGGAAAAAACAGAACTGAGGCTATGGGCGTTGTGCGTCCAACTTATCAGATCGGGTGACGTCGGCCGTCGGAGGAGGTCCTCGGGGACGGCGCATCGACGTCATCGACGCAGGAGCCAAAGATTTTCCGAAGCAGCACAGCTGTGGACATTACCTGTCATAGATATGGAATACGTCGATCCCCTCGAAGGGTAGCATTTGACTGCTACATGAGTATCTAGACACAGGGGATACTAGGTAACCCCTCCTGCACTCTATTGTAAGATTGGGTGTGCTGGGTCGAGGAATTTAAAAAGACTAGTAAAGTCAATTTCACTTTACTCACTCTGGGAAACAGTAGTTAATCCCAGAGAAGGTATTTAAACCTTGTAAAGGTTTCCCGGTGCCAGACATGAAAAGATGATGCATATGGAGCTGTCTAAAACTCCATAACCAAAGAAAACACAGACAGAAAACTAACAGAATTAAAAGTTCAAAGTCCAAAAGTTTAGCAAAAGAGCTGGAGGGCTCTAAGGTGGGAGGAATAGGCACATTTATGAGAATTCTTCCTAACACCTTCCACGTGTTTGCGTCGTGTTGCTCGGCTCACTGGGCCCACCCCGTCCAGGATCTGTCGAAAGAACTGCATCTAGACGCCCCCTCGGACATGTTGCCGCTACTAGGGCTATAACCCTCGGGTAAAGACCTGGTAAAAGAACCTTCCAGTCCCTCAGCACTCTCACCAGGAGTCCTGAAATGTTGATGTCTTTCCTGCACACCAAAAACAGAAATGTTTAATGTCAGTAGCTTGTCTAACAGAGGCAACGGTGTGGGGCGTCTGAGTTAATACATTCCCCTTAATTAGTGGGAGGGTATAGTAGACAGTTGGTATATTTTGATAAATAATAATTTTATTAAGTCCCCTATAGCTAAATAACACAGGCTTTGTTAATATTTGAAATTAACAAAAGTGCTCCCAGTGCAAGAAATATAGTAATTTAAAGTGAGTAGTTGTTGCCAATTTAATTCCCAACCCCAAAACATCTTCAAGAGAAGGGGTGTCCTTGTCTAAAAACATAATTCCTAATTGTTCACCATTCCTCAGACCTGGCCTTAAAGCAGAAGGCTGATAAATGTACACTGAATGTCAGGGTTTTTGGTGCTGGGGCAGCGAGGTATCCTACTAAACGAAATAAAGTGAGGTCCCTAATTGAAATGTACACACTTTACAGAGAGTTAGAAAAGGACTCCTGGTAGAAGAGATTGTGCAATGCACAGGGTCGAAGGAAGAAGGTTTCCATCAATCCAATGTATTTTCAAAAGTTTGTTGGTCTTTCAAAACTGCTAGCATTTTCAAGTGCGCAGGGAAATAAAATATACAAACTGATAAAAATTAACACATGAATTAAGATCAATCTGGTTAACCACCATATAAGTAATTCAAGTGGTCATTCCACTGGATATCTTTCTGAGAGTTTGAAATGAAAGCCAATTCGGGAAGTAATGGTTTGAGATTTCTACCAAAATTCAACATTCAGCAAGGCAGTCTAAAAGCAATTGGTTTAAAAGAGCCCCCACCTGCAATTTAAACGGCTGACTAGGTGATGCGGGACACAGTAAGATAAGGGACGAGGGCCAGGCATCAGACCGAAACGAATCCCTTAATATCTTGCATTTGTGTTTTCTCTAGTGTCTTTGTAAGGAGTAGCTTAATTACTGGTGCAGTTTTTATTTTTTTTATCCATCACCCTATTCGCAGAGGGTCAGTGGACAATGTTAATGCAAACGTGACTGGGCATAGGGATCTTGGGGACAGGTGTGACACAGCAGCTTCTGCAGAACATTGAAGTGTGACCATTTCCATAGATCCAACCCGCCTCACAAAGTTGATAACCTGTACACATTCCCAACTTTAGCACCCCGGTCGTTGACAGATGTTGGGAAAGGAACAGATCTACCCCACCCCCCTAGTTGTAGGTGGAATGAATAAACTCCATCTGCAACTAAGGGGTGAGCAGCCCCCATCTTCAGGGCACGTGTAAGAGCCCTAGAGTGCATAAAATTAGATGAATAATAGAAGCATGCCCCGGCTCCAACACTCCATCTTGTATTAGGCCTGGATGCCATTTTATACTAGGCCCAAAACCGCCACTCAGAGGGTTGTGGCTCTCGCATTTCCAGCTCACCCAGAGGTGCCAAGTAATCACACCAGGCCAGCTTCACACAACCCTTGTTCCCACGGAGGTCCATCTTTCCCCTGTCCTCTCAAATGTTGCAAATACCTAGTGTCAGTTTCAAGAATGTGCTCTGCGAGTAGCGTGAGACAGTACCAGGCCCCAGCACTGTGTCCATCCATCTCCACTAAACTGCCAGCACACCCCTGACCCCACCCCACCAGGCCAAAGACTACCCCACCCTGTTGACCTGGCCCCCTATTTCTTCACATACCAAAATCCTGACCAATACAGGAATCCTGACCAATACAGAGTGCCCACCACAGATCTAAAACCTGAAGGTCTGCATATCTTTCTAATAGCAACCCACGTCTTCTAGTATCAGGAGGCACCAGGGAAAGTAAACGGTAGATCAACCCCTGGGGGAGAAACTTGGGTGTGGGAACTGCGGTATATGGTTTCGTTTATTTGTGTCTTCGTTTCGCGGTTAAAATGTGTGTGCATCTATTTTAGTTTGACCATATGAAAGACAGTATTGGCCCATATGAAACGTGTTAACAATCGATTGTCATTGTAAGTGTTAAAGGTCCAGACGGGTGTTAGGCAGAATCCTGTGCAGTTCCCTTGGGGAACACTGCAAAAAGATTAAGACTACAGGAGTAAGCAGTAAACCCAATTGGTAGCAGTCTGTACCACCCAGATCTACCTGGTAGCTGTGGCTGAGCGTCAGACTTCTCTCAAGAAGAGTAAGGCAGTATATACAGTATACACAATAGGGCCAAAAACACAGTGGAACAAGCCAACACTGACCAGAGCTTTGTACCAAAAGTATATAAATGATTTATTTAACACACACTTTAGGTAATACACTAGCACTCTAAATCAAAAGCAAGTTAAAACGCAGTAAGATAAAGTAGAAACACCTCCCTTTTTATTAGATAAATCATAGTTAAAACTATTAGATAAATCAGAGTTAAAACACCACTATTTGTTAAAACAGATGTGAGCGCGTAACCTAGATGGCACTCCAATAGTTAAGTTAAAGGGAGAGGAAAAGGCAGAGCATAAAAATAAAACAATTCCCAACACTTTTCTAAGTCCAAAGCAAGTCAGTGAAGGCAGTATACACTGTAGAGCCAGAGTTCATAGGCCAGGCCCACTTCAAATGGAGCAAAGCGAAATGTGCCCAGGATCACATGGTTTACAATGCACTAAAAGTCTTTGCAGAGTGTTCAAAAGAAGTTGGGGTGATTCGAGAAGTAAAGTTAGAAGGCCTGGAGCCAACCCAGTTGGAAAGCCAAGGATTTAAGGGTCACCTTTAGCAATCCGAAGAAAGGGAGGGCAGGTGGAACACAGTACCTTAAAGAGAGAGGAAGCTCCAGCGGCGGCAGTTGTTCCTGGCAGTGGATGCAAGTCGTGGTTTCGACCAGGGGAAGAGAAGATCTTGTTGAGGAGGAAACTTGTAGTCGTTGCACTGCCCAGGGAAGAGACCAGCCGCGGAGTTCGTCGGTAAAGGCGCGTTCTGTTTATTCACGGTCAAAGTGGTGAAGCTTGGCTATCCTGCCGCCGGGGTGCTTGGCAAAGGCGATTCGACCAAGAGACGTCTTTGGAAGGCGAAGTGGCGAACTGGTTGATCCCACAAGCTCAGAGGGAGAAGACTCTTCCAGCAGAAGATCTCCTCTTGTCGTCGGGAAAGTGGGGAGGTTGTTGCAGCAGGGCTCCACCGGTGGTGTTGTCGTTGCAGATGGCTCAGCTTCTTCCCTCTTCGGATTTCTTAGGTCCTGTGGCGACTTCTGAAGTTCCAGTCCCAAAAGCCCTGCTTTTATGCAGAAAAACCCGCATTCAACAGCCTAGCTGTCACTCAAGCATGCTAAGTGGTGAGCCGGGCGGCTCACCACTGGGCCAATCAGAATAGAGTGCGACTTGAGTTGCTAAGGCAACGCAGTCCAGGGTGCCAATTCCCCTACCACACATCCTGTGGAACCCAGACAGAGTGGCACCATTTGGAGGGCTTCTGTGGAGAAGCCTGCCAAAAGGTGGAACAAAGGGCTCGACCTTGGTCAGAGTTACAGAGACGGACATGAACACCATTTTAGAAAAGAGTTCTGGCAAAAAGACCGAAATGTGGATTTAATATTAAATAAATAAACCGGCGGTATCTTTACTATTGCACCAAAAAGTGTGTTTAAAATCAATGGGAAAATCCCATAGAGAATATTCTGTGGAATATTTTGCATGGTAACCATTGCCACCAGCCAGAAACTCGACAAGGGGGGACTGGACAGTGCCCCCTTGAAAACACACCCAGGGGCAATATAATTAACCCCTTCCAGTACTTCCACAATATGATGGTTTGTACTGGTTCTGTTCACAATTTAGGACTAGTAAAGTCAATGGTGACTTTACATGCCCTGGGAGACAGTAGTCAGTCCCAAGGTATGGAGTCTACACAAATAGTCAGAGACATACCTTAAATCATGCCCAAGAGTGGGATTAAAAGAGTCTCACTCTTAGCAGGAGAAAAAAAAAAACTAAAATCCAGCAAAGCTGCTGGGGGACTCACTAGGTTTGGGAAATTAGCCTTATAAGAGAATTCTCCCTAACAACGGATCAGGATTTATAAGGGTAGGGGAGAGGTACTCTGTACGAAAATCGACTGTAGAAAAGGTGTTAAGCCATGGGGATGGAAACCCTGTTATCCCTTATCTGTAAACACCAACCCCTCTACAGTGACAAAATTAAAAAAATACCATGGACAGTGGGTGGCCGAGACAAAAGGGAAGGGAAGGGACTACCTCAGTTCTGGCCAGAGGAGGGGTCCCTCAACAAGGGGATGCTAGACCACATGTCAACACATTTGACTGGCAAGTATAAGGGAAGACAACTGGAGAATAGGAGAGTGATATTGGATATGTGGAGGATGTTTGAAGAAACGCTAGACAGAAAAAAGAGAAACTACATCATAACACTTAACAGTGGGTGGTGGCAATGTAGAAGAAATTGAAAAGGAAGAAGGGGAACCAAAGAAAATGTACCCATTGGTAACACGACCAGCAGAGGGGTACTAAAATCCAACTTGTGTCCGGGGGTAGTGCTCAAGAAGCTGCGAGTACAGTACCGCCGTCGCCGTATAATCCACTAGCTATAACCCCCCCGCCCACACAGGAGTGAGTTCAAGAGTCATTGGGGGCGCATTGACTTCTACATGTACGAAGCTGGCTTTATTACGAGCAGCCTTTGAGGCAGCGAGGTGTACAGAAAGTAGACCACAACCCCCGAGTTACCCACCTTCTCTGCCGGAAGATGAAGGGATATCGGGAGACTTTCTCTTCAGGATTGATAGTGCGCCCATACAGGCTGCGCGTATAGAACGAGAAGTGGAAACAGCTTGGGATATGAGAAAGTGGGGTTGTTAACTGATGAAGAGTATTGGAGCGACTTTGATGAAGAGGGTGCGATGGGAGGAATACAACGGGTACAATTAACCAACGTGGGACAGGAGGTTAAGAGAAACTCGGGAGAATGGCATTAGCAAAAAAAAAAAAAAAAAAAAAGAAAAAATGTCACTGGAGTAAAGGATGGGAAGGTGAAATCAAAATCAAAATTACAGATGCCCATCATAGCCTCATTATGTTCCATGGGCGCAAATGGATAAGAACAACCTCCTTAAATCCCCCCCACCCTAAATTCACAGTGGGCACGGGAAACTTGATCTATGGCTTTGAGAAAAACACAGCAGGTGTGCCCGGGAGTGCCTAAGTAACAACACTCATGATGGGGCATCATTTAACAATGTTCAGGCACATGTGGGGAATGCATTGCAGAGGGGCCTTCCCCGATACTTCCGATTTACACTCCATAATGCAATGCACAGTGGGAGATGAGAAAGACGCTGCACAGTTCATTCTCTGGGTCCAAGAGATGTGGAGGGCAGAGACGGGCAATGCATGGGATCAATAAACATCCCTATTTTATTTCACTATAAAGCAAGGACTACCAAAAGAAGTACAGAAGGCCCTTGACAAGATAGCGGGAATAGAAGCAAAAGGTTGGCCCGAGATTCAAAGCATCACAGTGCATCATTGTAGGAGGATGATAGAGAAAAAGAATATTCAAAGGAGGTTAGCTGAAGAAGTAAAACTCGTACAGGCAAAACTAGTGAAGGTAGTGGCTGTGGCATCAGAGCCGCCCCTAGAACAGATGGGAGAGGAGGGGGGATTCTTTGTGGCAAGTGGCAGCGGTGTGGGCAGACAACGGGCAAGAACAGTGTGGAGGAGAGGAACAATACGCGGGACCCAAGTGGCAAGGAAGACCCCAAGAGGATGATGTGGGTCCCAGGGAAAGAGGGGAGGAGGATTCAGTGGACAAGGAAACAGAGAAGCGAACCAAGGGCAGTGCTGGTCATGCGGGAGGTGGGGGCATTTTTCACAGTAATGCTGCAGCAGACAGGGAGGAAACTACCAATATAATCAACCTTATTATAACCAACACCACTACGGGAACCCCCACCCTGGAAGCCCACCCAGGCCAGCCCAGGAGGCATATCAGATACCCCTACCCTATCCCCAATTGCCACCCCAGATGCCCGGTCCCAGTACTTACTGCCACCCCCCTCATATGAGGCAGAAACCTCCATAATCGCCCCAACCAACAGGTGAGCAGGAAAAATGACCCTTTTGCCACCGCCCCGAATGGCGCACCAGCACCCTATCAAGGGGCATGCATGCTGGGTGGGGATCCCTTCTCTTGCCCGGGAACAGACATCTATCCTGACTTGGACAGCCCACAGAGAGCATTTGCATGTAAAGTACTATCCACTACGTTGCATGCAGAAGAGGAACCACTGGCGGGAGCAGAGATATGAAACAAACAGTTTATCTTCATGGTGGACTCGGGGGCGGAGAAGTCCTGCATCTGCGAAGGTGATTTTACGTTATCTTGCCAAACTCTCCAAACGCAAGGATTCTCTGGGACTCTGGTCACAATTCCTTACACAGAAGATTTGAATGTTAAGATAGGAGGGAAAGTAGTGTGAGCACCCTTACTTTATTATGAAAATTTCACCCCCATCAATTTACTGGGAAGAGACTTGCTAAACAGGACCATATTCACAGAGAGGGATTGCCTGTTCCACCCCCGGCATGTGTCCCCTCAGAGCAATGTTGATAATACTTGCCATGGCCAATGACATAAGGGTGAGAGGGATACCAGTGAATCCCCGACATGTTTCTCCATGGGATTCGAGTGCTAGCAAAAACAGTACCTGAGCTCACTAGAAAGGAATGGAAAGTGCCCACAGATTTTGTCTTCTGCCGCGCAGCAACACTTGAAATGGTTGCCGGCACCATCCTGTTTTTAGACTTAGATGGGGTGCTAAAAGAATTGTTGTAGTTGGTACTGACATTCATGGATGCCAGTGGCACACAGTGCTGTGCATTGATAATATACCATTAAGTGAATTGACTGATGAAGAGTTGTTCGCTGACAACAATAACGGGGAGATTGTGTTTTAAATCAGTAGTCCTTGTGATATTATGGTACAATACAGCAAAGTGCCAAGCCCTCATGGCTTTTGTAAGCGGACCATTGTGATGCTGGAAATGCATCAGAGGGACTTAGCCTCTGAATCCTTGTCCTTTATTGCTTTATCATGCATGTTCTGTCTTGTTTTCCGCTCGGGAGTTCATGTGGGACTCCTGGCAGTGTGGCTCTTCCTGTATTTGGTTTGGTGAACAGACCCTTGGGATACCCTTATGGCACCCATGGATGGGAGTACGACCCTGTACTCCTATTGTACGTTTTTGGGCACCTGTGTGTAGGGGTGTCACAGTATTAGTTTTATGACGGTACGATAACCTTCTTGCCAAATGACGGTATATCATGGTTATCGCGGTATAGCAGGTGGAGTTAACTAATCTTAACAAATATTTTCTAAAAGGTCATAAATTGACAGATTTATCATCACAAACAAAACCAGGCACCCAGGGCCAGAATTGGGCTTTTCAACATACTTTCCACTGAAATGCCTTGCTTCCACCAAACACAAACACACGTGTGGAAAGGGGGGGGTGGGTCTGCTGCAACTGGCAAAGCAAACTGAATAGCTTTTCTTAAGTGGTCATTTAGGCTTTTTGCTCCCCCACTGGCTACTGGTGAAGATGAACATGTTGCCATCTTGATAACCTGCATGCCACAGATCAATGGAGGCTGATGGTAGTATACGCTTGTGCGCATACACACGCACTCTCTCTTTACAGCCTTTAGTTTACTTGCGGGCCAGAAGGTGTTCAGTAATCACAGACATGTTACCCTTTGGTATGGCAGCAGGGAATACCGACAGATCAGTGAATTTCGCAGTGTGACTTATTATATGTAAATTCAATGATAGAACCAGGGAAATCCCCCCCCCTTGCCATATGTTTAGAGAACATTATCCATTATATCTATTCTTCCTATTGCTAACATATTGATTTTGTGTCAAGCATGTGTTGTTTATGGAATGGCATTAAAAACTGCTCTAACTGAAACTACTTGGCAGACGGCACATCCAACAGTGCAAGACCAAGACTGCGCAGCACTTGCTTACTGCAGCCTTTCCAAATCAGATTGAAAAGCACACTTAACGGTATGAACGGTATAAACAATGTGACGGTTATTATTGTTCAATTAAGTGGTTCACGGTATCTTTAACGGTATAGCGTTACATCCCTACCTGTGTGTGGCCCACAGAGCCGGGTATGGGTTGGTGGCAGCTCCATGCTGAATTGACACATGGCCTGCGCATCCTCCATTTCGTGATGCCCAAGCTCTGTCATTGGAATCAGCGGATTCCTGATGGAGACAAGATGGTCCCCGTGACCTCTTGCCGTCCATCGCCTGTTACCTTTATTTTCCTGAAGTCCCGGGAAGCCCTGACTCTGTCCCTTCCCCCTAACTGGCTGTTGGGAGGAAGTTCCATATATGGTGTTGAGGGGGGAAGTGCTGACCAGACTGGCTGGAGCCTTCCCAACGACCATATGTTGTGGGTATGCCCGTGCGGTGGGACCTGGGTGAATGGATTGTGTGCTGAATACGCATTCTGTGTTATGGGTGTCTAGTATCTGGTGTTTGACACAATGACTGAGGCAGCCCTGCCTGAAACTGGTATGAATGCAGGGTGTAGTGCTGAATGGCAGAGTACTTGTCCGAATCCACATTCTGTGTTGTGAGTGACTAGATGGAGAAGAATGGCCTGAAAGCACTGTGAGCCTGATTGACTGACTGCCTGAATGCCCTTCTGAGTGATTGGTTGCCTGAGTGTGACCCAGCTGAGTGAATGGGAAATCAACAGTATATCTGGGGGCCTCTCATTGCTAGAAATCGTTCAGAAGCTGAAGTTGATACTTACTCAAGAAGGTGAACCGCTGGTCCCTTCCGTGTAATCTGAAAGCTGCTGTGTCGTCAAGAACTGATCCAAGAGAGGATCTGGTAAGGAGACCTCTCCCCGAGCTACGAGGGACCATCGTGAACCAGCGGATCTTTGCCAAAGCTCCCTGATAGACAGACCTATGAAAGGATGCCGACCGGAGAAGGGGACCACCGAGGAGAAAGATAAGCACCCGACAACCATACACCGTCGCCAGCCGGAGCTGCCGTGCTCCAGTTTGCCTAAGAAAATTTGATCCAAGGACTCCCTTGTTCATCGTCTACTGCTTTTGGCGGCCGACAACCGAGGAGAATCCACTGGCGGGTTGCCCACAACCCGAAGAACTCAGATGCCTACGAAGCTACTGAAGCCAGCAGTGGTCACATCCCGTTCCCTGATGACAGACGCCAACAACCCAACGCCCTCACTGGGCCAAAGTTCTTCACTAACTCTTTGCAGCAACGAACCATCGTTGTCGAGGTGCACTGCACGCCTCCCCTGTTGCAGGACGTTTTCAATCAGTAGTCAACAAGTACCGCAAGGACCGAAAGCTGCTGCATCAACGACGACGTTCACCCTTTCTTCTTCTCGGAAATTTGACGACCCGTGGCTCCCACTTGATAGGGAGTGCACTCAAGAAGGGCCCATTGATTCCCTGACAAACTCTACAACAAAAGGTACATTGGGTTGCAGAAATATAGAAGATAAGACTTTAATAAAAAAATATATGTACTGGGCTTGCAGTGTATCTTCATTTACAGGTTGCCCAGGTGGGGGGATCCTCATACAGAACTTGTCTAGGTAACTGGGCCAGTATTCTGCCAAATGCCTAACCAACTCATCTCCCTCCCAAGTCTATGGTTGATATCGTTTTACTGTGTTGATTTGTATGCTATTTGAACTGAGTACAGTTGATGGATTTTAATGTAATCAGAGTAATCGTGGTACCACCTAGAACTGTATATATTTACCATATTAGAATTGTCGGAGCAAAAAGTGTATTATCGTGATAGTGTATATAACATTGAACCTTATTTATATAAAGACTGTTTAACAAAGGACATTCCTTTGTGGGTGCTTAGGGATTACACTGTACTTAAGAACCAGCCTGCATCATCTCCTGAGAAGCTAGGCCTTAATTGCTCGTCCATTGCTACCAACAATAGAGAATTTTGGCTAGGGTCTTCTGTGCCACTCCTCTGCCGTGTAGAGAGCAGGAGTACAGACCACCCTGTTAGGGAGAATTCTCATTCTATGGCTAATTTCCCTTACCTATAGAGTCCCCCAGCAGCTTTGCTGGATTGCGTTTCTTTTTACCTGCTAAGAGTTTGACTCTTTTTCCCACTCTTAGGCATTTTTGCTAAGTGTGTTCTAGGCTATTTTTGTGTTTAATGCCTATGGGATCTTTCTCAACCCCATAAGAACCATCTTTATTCAGATGTGTTACACAGCACCCTCGGTGCAGTGACAGAGAGGTGTCGTAGCGCCCCCCAAACATAGACTCCATACCCTGGGACCGACTACTGTCTCCCAGGGCATGTAAAGTCCCCATTGACTTTACTAGTCAAATCTTATGAACTAAACCAGTACAAACCATCTTACTATCGAAGTAGTGGAAAGGGTTAATAGTTTTTCCCTCAATTTTCGAGAGGGTACCGTACAGTCCCTCTCTCAAAAGTTTCTGGCTGGTGGCAGTGGTTACTACCGTAAATATTCGACAGCGAATATTTCCCTATGGGATTTTCCCATTGTTCGAGGCTACCACTTTTTCTGACAGCATCTAACATACTTACTCTGGTAGGTTTTTATTGCCAGAACTTTAATATAACTTCTTTCTCGTGTCTTTCTCTAAACTCCTAACCCAGGTCGGGGATCCTTTGTTCGTCCTTTTGGCAGGCTTCTGCCAAGAAGCCCTCCTTTCGGCGCCACCGAGTCTGGGGTGGGTCCATTTTGTGGGAGGGGGAGTAGGACCACTGGAAAGGGTTGCCTCAGCAACCCATGTCACACACTATCCTTATAGGCTGGAGGGTCTCCCGCCAAGATGACCACTCCACTATGTGAGTGACAGCTAGGCTGTATGAATGGGGATCTTTTTGCATAAAAGCAGGGTCCCGAGGACTGGAAGAGGAAGATGTCGCCACTGGAACTAAGAACCCAAAGAGGAGAGAAGCCAAAGACCTCTGCAGCGACAACCACCGGTGAAGCCCTGCTGCAGCATCTCACCACTTTTCTCCACACGACGAGAGAAGATATTCACCTGCAAGAGCCTTCTTCCCTTGAGCTGGTGGGGCCAACCAGTTTGCCAATCGCCTTCCCGGACCTGCCTTGGTCGAATCTCCCGTACCCTGTACTCGGAGGTCAGATAGCCAGGCACCAGTCCACCCGGACCGCGATTTAAAGGAGCGTACCTTTTTTTCTCAGGCAGCACCGCGGCTGGTTTCATCCCTGGGTAATGCAGTAACTCGAACCCAAACTGCAGGAACTACCAGGAACAACCGCCACCGCAGGAGCCACTTCTCCATTTAAAGGTACATTGTTCCGCCAGGCCACCCTTTCTTCGCGGTAGCACTAAAGGTGTTTTAAATCCTTTACCTACCTGTTGGGTTGGCCGCCCCTCTCTCTTAACATTGTCTTTTCAACTTCTGCATCCACCTTTTCCACTTTGTTAACCAAAGATTTGACTGCAGCTACAAGAACATTTTGCTCCTGGGCCCTTGCCCTGTACCAACTGACTTTGGCACAGGCCTACTGACTCTGGTCACAGTTGTTAGATCTGCCGTCCTCAGATTGATTCTCAGCTAGAACCGTGTGGTGCAACTATTTCTTTTACCTACCCTTTCCTTCCCATTTTTAAACCTTGTGAAATGCCATTTTGCTCAGTTTTCATTTAAGTATTCCCATACTGATACACTGTCTTGCTGAAACTGGTCCACAAACTTATGGGAAGTGTTGTTAGGGTGTGTAAGAACCTATTTCTATATAACTTGTGCTTTCCCTCCCTTGTGAGGATTTGTTAGAGAATCCCGTGTGTGTAGTTGTCACTGTGCCGTTTTGCTCAGTTTTCACTCTGGTTCACTTGGTCTACAATTCAAGTTGGGAGTGTGTATATTTTCCTTTGACTTAATTTAACTTGCTTGATGACTGTGATACATGTGTTTTATTAGAAGTGTAGAAAATAAATATATAACTACTTTTTAATACAAAGCTTTGGTCAGTGTTTCCTTGTGCCATAGTACTGAAGGCCTATTGTGTAAACTCTGAATACTGCTCATCTCCCTCTTGAGATAAGTCTGACTGCTCAGCCACAGCTACTAACTAAATCTTTGTGGTACAGACTGATACCAAAGGGGATTTACTGCTCTCACCTGTAGTCCTAATCTTGTGTAGTGCTCCCTAAGTGAACTGCACCGGATTCTGCCCAACACCCTCTTCCACTGAGTTTCTTTTACAACCATCGCCCTTTTACGAAACAGACATGCAGCCGTTTCTCACCCACCTGTGGACCACCAACCCCCATGATGTAGGATTGTTAAGAGAAGTGACACCTGTAAAAATAACACTTAAATCAGGCGCTATACTACCCAGGGTGAAGCAATGCCCCCTGTCCAGAGAGGCAGAGGAAGGAATTCAATAGACACTGCAGGCACTATTAGAGCAAGGCATAATTGTCCCCTCTACCTCCCAGTTTAACACTGTTGAGTACCCCATTAAGAAAGTGCCAGGGGGGAGTTGGTGTATGATCCAGAACCTCCGCCCCCTTGATGATATTGTCCAGAAATAGTTTCCTCTTGTCGCAAACTTTGCCTCTATCTTGTGCAGCATCCCAAAACAAGACACCCACTTCACTGTGGTGGATTTGAAAAACGCCTTTTTCTCTGTGCTCCTTGACCCTGAATCACAATATCTCACAGCCTTTATCTTGGGGGTGGGGGGGGAGGAGGTATGAACACTGTTTTCCCCAGGGGTATTGCGAAAGTACAAGCATATTCAATAGAATCTTGCACGAGGACGCTGTCATGATGCCTACCCCCGGAGCACCAGGCCAGGCCCAGCAACCCCGGGAGCAGGCATCATGCCCCGGGTAAAAGTCCAGCGGCCCCTTATAGGGGCTCTTTGGACTCTGTCCTGGCGTCGTTGGCGCCTGGCTCATGTTGGACATCAGTCCTGGCGCCATAGCCGCCAGGCTCATAAAGGAAGGTGTTTTGTGCACTTACCTGATGCAGACCATGCTGCAAGATTCAGGCCTCCCTGAGACCTGAAAGGGACTATTTTTTCATTGGGACTATTTTGCCACTCGGGCGTGGCCAGGGAAGGATACTTACCTGGAACTACTTTGGGGGCTATTTAAGCCACGCCCAGACAGTAGCTCACGCTTCGCGTTGTTCTGCATCCAAGCAGCTGAACGCTCACCGTGTCTGCTCCTGCATCTGGTTTCCAGCCACACCCGCCTCGATCCTGGAACAACTGTAAGGAAAGAAGAGAAGAGAAAGGTGAAAACCAAGAATTTTTTCAAACTTCTTACCTGCATCCGGAACCTTCACGCCAGCGTTCCTGTTCCTGAGAAAAGACTTTAATTTAAAAGCACTGCGTTGCTCGCTGCAGCGCCGCGCTTCACTCACCTGTCCTCGGGAGTTCTTCTGGCTCCACCGCGATTGTCTGCCCCGGTCGCCACATCTCTGCGACTAGGGGAAAGAAGAAGAGACAAAAGGTGAGCAGAAGGAACATATGAGGAAAGCCTAATTTTCCGCCATAACACTTACCGGTCTTCTGTTGGTGGACCATTCCTCATTTCGGGTCGGCGCCGCTTCGTTGGCAGGTACCGCACCCCGGCCCCTATGGGGAAAGGACAAAAGACATTACTGGAGGAATATAAAGACATTAAGAAGGATCGCCTCCATCGCTAACTCAACTGAATTTACCATCAGCAATTCAATCCCTCAACGCATCGCCTTCATTCTGCACCTGAAATAAAGGACAGATCACAGGTTAGGAAGGCAACAGAAAAGGAGGCTCAACACTTGAACTTTTGTAATCTTCATACTTACGGCGTTCCGCTCAGAAAAGTCAAGTGGATTTTGCCAGCGCCATTCTGAAAACCAGTGAAGTAACTGGTCTAACACGCGCCCCTGCACCAGAAGCAGGATGGAGAGTTCCATCCTTTCAAACCATAAGGTGAGCTTCAACCGGGGATTTCGGAGGAAGTTAGAGAAGAACGAAGGGGGGAAGGAGGGAGCAAGCACACTATTCTGCAGACTGTTAATCCCCTTTCTCATCTGCAGAAGGATATTCCTACGGGCCAGACAAGCAAGATTTGAGGGTCCTGTTCAGTCAGTGTTCCGAGTTTTGCGCATCACGCTCGAAGAGGCAACAGCAACCCAGACTACACCAGCGCCTCCGTGGGAGTCAGGTGAGCGTTACAGACCTTGGCAATATTCAAGTTCCGAGCAGAATCATTCAGTATGTAGATGACCTGCTGGTCTGCAGCGAGAGTGAAGAGAGCTGCCAAATTCTATTGTCCTGCTCCAACTCCTAGCACAAAAAGGGTACAAGGTGGACAAGAAAAAACTCCAGTACTGTTTGGCAGAGATCCTGTACTTGTGCCAACTAATTTCAAAAGATGGCAAGAGAATAATAATTCCTGACAGAGCTACAACACTGCGTGCCACTGCCAAACCAAACACAGTTAAAGAAATGCAGAGGTTTCTAGGACTCTGCAATTACTGTAGAGCATGGATCCTAGATTATGCAGCATACACAAGGCCTCTCCTGCAAGGGCTTAAAGAAGCACAGAAAGAAAAAATATCACATGGACAGCAGAAATGAAAACAGCATTCAATGACCTAAAAGGGTTAATTTCAACAGCCCCAGTACTAGCTACACCCGACTATGATCAGGAATGTTATCTCTTTTCGCACTCCAATGGCACTCTCATGACGGCAGTGCTGAGACAGAAAAGTTCAATGGGACACAAGCCACTTGCCTATAATAGTGGCACACTCAATTCAGTGATGCAAGGATAATTCGCGTGCAAACAGGCCCTTTCGGCAGCAGCCTTTGCTATTGAGAAGAGCTCAACAATTGTTATGGGGTGCTCTGTCACTCTGTACGTTGAACACTCCCTATTTGCGATACTAGAAAGATCAAAATCCACCCTAACTACACAGAGCGAATCAGCGTACAAAATGATTATGTCTAGCCCCAACATTCATGTGGTAAGCAGCAAGACAGTAAACCCTACCACATTTCTTACAGAACCATGCACCGTCCAAGACATGCAAGAGCATGACTGTGCAACTTATGAGGGAACAGGGGGGTGACATTCCAAAGGCCAGAGAATATTCCCTAGAGGAGGGGGGAAGTGTTCTTAGTTGATGGGTTGGCGTCCAATGACCAAGAAACAGGTGAAAATTATACAGGCAGCAGAACTCATGGCACCGATTGAAGCGCTTCACACAGCGAAAGGATGCTCCATGACAATTTATTCTGATTCCGCGTTATGTAACCACAACGGTACACACTGGGCTATCAAGATGGAAAAGGAGGGGGTTGAAGACAGCTGATGGTTCCCCAGTCCAACACGCAGAATTGCTAAATAGATTGATTGAGGCACTTGCAGAACCCTCTATAGTGGTGATAGGAAAATGCCAAGCACACACACAGAATACAGATGAAATATCTTTGGGGAACGCAGCCGCAGAAGCCAAAGAAGCAGCGTATCTCCCAGTACCATGAGCACAGAATGCATTATAACAAAAAAAAGGAGAAATGCCCAAAGCAGACGCTTACAATGCCCTACCCATAGCGTAAGTGATAGAGCTGCAAAGCAGAGCACCAACAGCGAAACAGCAGCTATGGCTTAAACGCAGTTGTTCCCAATCACCCACTGATCTGCTATGGAGACAAGACACAACAGGGAAGGTGGTCACACTTTCCAGCTCATAGTTCAAAACACATAGCTGACGATCTCCAGGAAGATTGGTTCATTCCAAACCTGCAGAAGTATCTCAACCAAATGATGGTCCAGTGCACAACGTGTCAAGTGATCAGTACAGGGATGACTAAGAACGCTACGAGGCACTTTGCCCCGCCCTATGGGTCCCTTCCATGAGCTGCACATGGACTACGCAGACATGGGGCAAGATGTAACGGGGCCAGATATTTGATTGTGTTGGTGTCTCTCTTCTCTCGATGGGTGGAAGCAGGGCCCTGTGCACACCCTTATGCAAAGTGTGCAGCCAAGTTCTCAGTAAGAGGTCTTCCCCTCCGAAGGTGGGTATGTTAGGTCATATGATCAGATAACAGAACACATTTCTTTAATGAGATATTCAAAGAGGTCACATCAATGTTGGGAATAAAAAACAAAATGTGTTTGATTTAACAAAATCAAGGGGGTTCTAGGAGTCTCTCTAGCAGCACGAACACAGTCCATTGACATGTTCTTGGGTGGATGGGACCTGGGAGAGTCTCAACCAAGTCTTTAGCTCACGATCTCTTTCACAGAGAAGAAATATACCTGTATATCAGTCGTTGTCCTGCCCAAGAGCAGCCCAGCACCGAAATACTTTTTACTTCACTAATGTTTATTTGGAGGATTTACTGGGGAGCGTCTTATCTGGGGGTCCCATATAAAAGAAGGAGGAGGTCGTCAAATGTACGTGGAACAGCAATAGGTTATTGAATTTAACAAGTGTACACAAAAACACAACAAAAATAACCCCAGATGTTCCCATACTCGCTAACAATGTCACCAAACGTATATCTGATGCACCAAATATCAAGTTGGCACCCCCCATAATGTTTACAGCCAAGCAATTTACCTCATAACCTAATATGATGACTATCTCAGCATCTGATGAACTGCTTACCCTGCTTTTAATATGGAAATAAGTTATTTTTTTCCAATCAATGGTGTATGAACAAGTGAATGCAAGTACTAATGTTTCCTCAATGTACAGTGAGCAGCCTATAATGTCTGCCACCACTAATGCCACATGTAGCAGCTCCCAATCCACTATGCAGTAGCCTAATGGTCCAGCTATTACCGCCGCATGTACAAAGGTCACTATGTCACAATGATAGATTGCATAGAAGAATGGCGGGGAGGCGGCAAGCTCTCCTACATAATAGCAGGAGAAGGCAAACACGCCAATATAAATAGGATGCCTATCATAACTTAGGATTAGATAAAGTGGAGGACCTTCGCCATCCAGGCAGTCTAACAGTTGGTACTCTGATACGAGTGCCACAGGAACGCGAACAACCAATGGGAGTTGCTATGCGTGTTCCTTAATACTGCATGCATCTGGGCCACCCAAGGTTTTAGTACCTCAAGATGTACCCTTATTTGAGTCACAATGTCTCATCCACCTTGCACTACGTAGGATGAAGGGTACCTTTCAGGAACGCACTGTTCAATTGAAACTTCGCCCACCCGACTAAAGGAAATGCAAGGTGGGACCAAAAAACACTAACTGCTTCAAAGAATCATTCCTGGCTATAGATGGCACAAGCTTTGCAGAGAATAAGTGGCAAGAATTAACCTTCATGTTCATGGGTTCCGTGGCCTTTCCGATGAGAAACTGGACTTTGCAGAAAAAACATGTGCGTATATATGGACAGAGCATATTACATAGCTAACGTGGGTCACCACTCTCGAAAAACCAGTGAAGGTGCAGCAAGAAGAAAATTCTGAACTGTGCTTCTATGGCGAGGGAAAAGTATCTATGGGCTTCAACAAACACTGCAATAGAACAATTATCATTCCAGATTTTCAAAAAGGAACTATGGCGCTGATCGACTACTATTGGGTCAGCAGCAAAAAAAAGCATACTTGCACCTCCCGTCATCATGGAAGGGTTATTGTTTGCTTACATTACATTCAGCACTGCTGGACGTACCAGAGTAGCACCTAAATGGGGGGAGCCATGCCTGCAGATGGAAAAGCAGCACCAAAACCAACGGAAACACTACCCAGTGCACCAACACCCATCTTCTGAATGGTATCCAGTTAATATGTCGAATGCATTTTTTCGAATGACAAAACATTTGGCCGAAAAAAGAAAAAAAAATGTTGAATGTGTTATTTTTTAATTTACATTTTGTTTCGTGAGTAAAAAAGGGCTAAAAAAAGGGGGGGTTGGGAACAGAAACAGAACATTTCAAACAGAAAATTAAAAAAAAAAAAAAAGACATTCGAATTTTTTTTTTTCGGCGAAATGATTTAGACATTATGGCATTCGAAAAAAATTTCATTCGAAATACTGTAGGTAAACCCTTCTGAATACTCCCAGAAGAAGAGCAGAACGACCACCTGTTCAGGAAAAAGCGATCCTCAAAACTACTTTTCCCAAAAATCATCTGATCTACTTGCCCAAATACCAAATGAGTAGAACAAGTTACTTACCAACTGGTAACGTTCTTTCGACTGGATGTTCCTCCAACGTATTCCACATCTTTGACATGTAATATCCACAGCTGTGTTACTTCTGAAATTTTTCGGCAGAGGGCGTCCTGCGTCGGGTTGATGTCCCTCGAAGGCCTCCGTCGGTGGCGACGTCACCGGATTTTTCCTCCATAACGTGTGACATGCTTGTGCACAATGCCTCCTTGACTGCACATAGCCTTGAGGGAACGTAAACTGAAACAGCATAGGAAATTCTCAAGGGGGGCAGGCTGGGAGCGAGATGTGGAATACGTTGGAGGAACATCCAGTCGCAAGAATGTTACCAGTTGGTAAGTAACTTGGTTCTTCGAATGTATTGTGTCCTCCAACATATTCCACATTTTTGACAGACTCCCAAAGCAGTATCAGGAAATGGAGGATGGAAAAGAATTTATAATACCCAATCAGATGGCCGAATAAAGAACTGCTTTACCAAAGGCCATATCTTGACCAAGGAGCATAGCCAAGGAGTAATATTTGACAAAGGTGTGGATCAAAGCCCATGTCGCTGCGTCACAAATATTCCTAATACGAACTCCCCGCTGCAGGGGTGTGGAAGTTGCCATGCCCCTAGTGGAATGCTTGCAACCCTTCAGGTGGGTCCTTACCCGCCAATCTGTAACATTCAGTAATGGTGAGGATAATCCACCTGGATAAGGTCTGTTTGGTAACAGCCTGGCCCAATCGGTGTCCAGCATACCCCACAAAGAGTTGATCGCCCACTCTAACCCTGGACATCCTACATATATAAAAGCTCAGAGCTCTCCTAGGGTCCAACATATGGAGTCGCTCCTCTTCCTTACCAGGATGTGGAGGAGGATAGAAAGCAGGAAGTACCACTTTCTGGCTCAGATGAAACTCAGACACTACGTTAGGTGGAAAGGATGGACGTACCCAGTACACCGTTAGTGAGAATTCTCATTCTATGGTTTATTTCCTTCACCTAGTGAGTGCCCCAGCAGCTTTGCTGGTTTTCTAGAGTTTACTTTATTTTTTCCACTTGGTAAGAGTGTGAGCCTATTCCCACTCTTTTTTTTTTTTCTTTAAACTTCTTTTTATTATTATTGCGATAGCTACGAAAAGCAAATAAAGGTCGACAATGACAAGAAGATAAACATAGAAAGAGGAAAGAATCAAACAAACCCCTCACCCCCCCGTACCACAGCACCCAAGAGCCTCACTTCGCAGCCGCCTTTCTCCCTTGAGTTCTCAACCGAAGATGTCCAGGAGTTTAAGTCTTTGCGGGCACCATTGTTTTCGGAAGTCCCCCTTTAAGTATTCCAAGGTCTCTCCCCAGTCTGCGCGGAAGGACTCCAGTTTATTATCCGCGGCATATGTGGCCCACTCTAGCGCAACAATGTCCCACATTTTCCTCAGCCAGTCTTGCTCCGTAGGGATCGCGGCCCCCCTTCCACCTCTGCGCAATGAGGGTAATCGCCGCCAAGGTGAATATCACTGACGCCTTAGTGCGCTCGTTTCCTACGCCCTCCCCCTCCAACCCACTCTTCCCCAGCAAAATCTCCCAAGGATCCCAAATGGCACCCCCCCCCCCAATGCTTGGGCTGTGGCCCATTTAATTCCGTCCCAGAAAGGTTAGATGACGGGACAATCCCACCATATATGTGGGGCCGTGCCCCTCTCCCCGCACCCCCTCCAACACTCCCCCGGGATAGCAGGGTACATTGCATGAAGATGGGTGGGGGTGTAATGCCAACCCATCATGCACTTATACCAAACCTCCCGCACCTGGATGGCCTTCGCGATCCTGGGGATCCGTGCCCACAGTCTCTCCCAGTCCGTCTGGTCCATTCGGACGCCCGAATGCCGCTCCCAGTCAGCCATATATGCCCAACCCGTGCACGGGCGGCCTTTCTCTAACTGCTTATACAAGGCTGAGATAAGGCCCTTAGAGCCCTCATGGGATGTTAGGAACTTTTCAAAGTGGGTTAGATCCCTAGTCGCCGCCCGCCTTATGACCGGAGACATCACCCAATGCCTAATTTGGAAATACTGATGCCTCTCCCTCTCTCCCAAACTAAACTCTTTTTTGCATTCCTCAAATGTTTTCACTCTATCTCCAATGAACATGTCCCTCAAGGTCTTGCAACCCCCCCCTCCTCCCAGACCCAAAACGCTCCACCCTCCATTCCCGGAGTGAAATCCCCATTCTGAAAAATAGGGGTGAACGGTGATGGAAAAGTCGTGGTCCCCCCACTTCCCTACAGCCCGATCCCAGCTATCCGCTACGCTTTTCGTAATATCGCTCAATAGAGGTGCGGAGGTCAAAACCGTCGCGGGAGCCAGAGAACCTCCCCCAGATGATGCCGAGCCACTGCTCTGTCCATCTTCACCCAATGCTTCAAGTAATCTTTCGAAAACCATTCTTTGATTATCCTGAGCTGTGCCGCGTCATGATAGCGACGAAAATCGGGGAAGGCCAGGCCCCCTCTCTCCCTGGAGGTCATTAAAGGCTGTCTGGATAGTCGCGAGACCCTCCCCTTCCACACAAAACCCCTTATCAACCTATCCAGCCTCTGAAAGAAGCTCTCCGGGACCCTCAACGGGATGGCCTGGAAAAGGTAGAGCAGCCAGGGGAGTATCACCAGCCTAAGAACAGCACCCTGCCCAGCCAAGAAACAGGGAGAGAACCCCACCTCCGTAGATCTTTTTTAATGGCTAAGAGAGCCGGCTCGTAATTTGCGCCGTACCAACCGGCCAGTAAGGGGGTGATCCTCACTCCTAGGTACCGTAACCCAGAGGGGCTCCACTTGAATGGGGACAACTCCCTCACCTCCCTCGCCTCCTCTCCACCCAGCGAGGGATTCATCAGCTCAGACTTCTGGAATTTAACCCGCAAGCCCGAAACTTCTCCAAAAGTAGATAGCAGCGCTACGCAGGCTGGGAGAGATTCTCTTTGCTTGGTCAGTGTGAGCAGCATATCATCGGCGAAGGCCGCTACTTTATGCTGCCCCCCTCCGAAGGGAATCCCAGTGATTTCCGCTGTCTGGCGTATCGCCAACAGAAGTGTTTCTAAGTAAATGGCGTACACTAACGGGGAAAGGGGGCACCCCTGTTTTGTCCCCCCTCCGAAGCCTAAAAGACCGGGACATCTCCCCGTTAATTAGGATGCGGGACGTGGGGTTTTTATAGTTTGCAGCAACCAGGTTAATGAATCCTTCCCCCTAGCCCCATTTTCTCCATCACCTGGAATAGGAACGACCACTCCACCCAGTCAAACGCCTTCTCGGCATCTAGCGCCAAGAGGATCGCCGGGGTGGGTGTCTTACGGGACTTTTCTACTAAATGCGGCAGCCTCCTAATGTTATCAGCGGTTTGCCGTCCCACTACAAAACCCGACTGGTCTTGGTGAATCAGAGAGGGAAGATGCTTCTCTAGGCGCCTTGCCAGGATCTTTGTGAAGATTTTTGCCTCTGTATTGATAAGAGCGATAGGGCGATAAGAGGTTCATTCCTCCAGGTCCTTCCAAACCTTGTGAATAAGGGTGATCTTGGCCTCCTCCATCGCCGGGGTGATTCCGCCCTCAGCGCAAAACGAGTTGAATAACTGCGTCAGTTGTGGGACCAAAAGGTGGGAAAATGCTTTATAAAACGAGGCAGGGTAGCCATCCGGGCTGGGAGCCTTGTTCCGGGGGAGGGAGACAATAATTGATCTCACTTCATCCTCAATGATAGGTCGGCCCAGCTCCTCTGCAACCTCCCTGGAAACCAGCGGAAGGGGCAAGTTCCCCAAGAACTCCCTCTGCGGGAGAGGGGCCGGTCCCTGAGAGGAGTAAAGGGCCTCATAAAACTCGACTACTCTCTCCTTTATCTCTTCAGCACGGGTAAGTCGCCCATCCCCTTGGTCTCTAAGGGCCATGATTACCCTCTGTTCCCTTTGTCCCCTCAAGAGGCGGGCTAGGAGAGGGCCTGCTTTATTGGCTTTAGCGTAAAAGGTTTGCCTCGCCCTCAGCATGGCTTCTTCCGCCTTCTTATTTCTCAGAATCCCTAGTTGACCCTCTGCCAACCTATACGCCTTAAAGACCTTCCTCGTGGGGGTTTCCCGCAGTTGGGCTGTAGCCTCCTCCACCTCCCGTTCTAGCTGGATCTCCAGCTCCCTCAATCGTTTAGTCCTCTCCGCCTTCAAGGCGATGAGGTCCCCCTCTCAAGGTAGCCTTAAAAGCATCCCACCTAGTGTTCAAACTCGTGTCCGTGGCCGTGTTTCGCACAAAGAAGCCCTGAATCCTGTCGTCCAGCTCTTTGCATATCACCGGGTCCCTTAGAAGCTCCCCCGGGAATTCACACCCCCACACCCCGGGCCTGCGCCTCCCCAGCCTCAGGTCCATTTGTACTATTCTATGATCGGCAATTCCTAGAGGGCCCACCTCCACCGAATCCACCCCTCCCATTAGACTGGAGGAAATCCAAATATAATCAATTTGGGATTGTGTCTTGTGAACATCAGACAGGAATGTGAATCCCTCCTCGCCTCCTCGCAGCAAGCGCCAAACATCGCAGAGGCCAGCCCCTGCCCATCTTTCCCTCAGTTGGGGGGAGGCCACGCTACCCCCCCACCCCTCTCCGCGTCCAGAGCGGTCTCCAGCCCTATCCCAGGCCAAATTGAAGTCCCCCATCAAAATCACCTGGCTCCGGCGAAATTCTCGATGATGCTCAGGGTATCTCGTAAGAACTGGTCTTGATATAGACGCAACGGTGTAACAAGAATCCATTATAGTCCCCCTTACCACCACGTATCTCCCGTTACTATCCCTGAGAACCTCCTGCAGCTTAAAGTCAATACTCCTTCCAAAGGCAAGGGCTACACCCCCCCCTCTTCATAGGGCCAGACGCGAACCATATCAGGGGAAAACCCTTAAGACACAGCCGCGCCTGATCCCCCCCCCCCCCCCCACCTCAGGTGAGTCTCCTGCAATGCCAACACATCTGGCTTGTGAGACCTAACAAATTGTTCCAGCTTCATGCGCTAAGGGGGGAGTTCAGCCCCCTCACATTATGTGTTTGCCACTTAAATATATCATGCGGGGATATTGTGCCGTTACCGGGTGACCCCCCCAGAGGCTCAGGATGGCATCTGGCCACCATCCCCCACTTCCTGTCTGGAACGGGACCCCAGTCCCCACCCCACTCCTCCACACTCGCCCGCGCCCCCGGAACCGCTGGGCATCGCTTCCCTGTTGGGTGCTGTGACCACCAATCAAACCTCCCGCCCCCCCCTTCCAATCCCTCTTCCCCCTCTGCCCAAAGAATAGCCCTCCCCTTCCCAATCCTTCGCCCTCCCAACCCCAACTTGGTTGGGAGGGCGGACTGAAAACCCCCCACACACCCCCGGACTCACTTGTCCTTGCACAATCCAAGAAGTGCTCCTCCGCTCCCCTCCCAACTCCACTAATAGCCAACATCCCACCACCCCCTTTTAGTATTTCATCCTAGTTCATATCTCCAGAATCATCCTAATCCGGATTCCCTCTCCTCTTCCCCTCCTTGAGCGCCCCCCCCCCTCCCTGCTGCGGCCGCCTTCGTGCCCTTTTCTTCCTTGCTTTATCCCCCACGGTCGACCAAGCCCAAGGTCTGACCCTGTCTCCTTGAATCGACTGGGTCGAGTGGGCTCCCCCAGCGCCCCCCCCCCTCTCCCTCTAGATCAAGGTGGATGACCGCAGCCGCCTCCTGCAGAGAAGTGGCCCTCCTTTGAACACCCTCCCACTCGAACACCCGCCCGAATGGGAAAGTCCACCTGTACCTGACGTTTTTCCTAGCGAGTTCTCTGAGGACAGGTCGCATGGCCCTCCTTTTCAGTAGGGTACTGTTCGCCAGATTCTGAAACAGAGTGATCTCCTGGCCCTTATATTGGACCGGTTCACAGCGTCTTGCAGCACGCAGCACCGCCTTCTTTTGGGCGTAGCGCGCAAACGCAGCCAGAACATCCCGGGGTCTAGCGTCAGGGCCGCGAACGAGCCGGCCCACTCTGTGCACCCTGTCCAGCTCTATTGCCTCGGGGTCCTCCTCGCCCAGCAAGTCCATGAAAATTCTCTGAACTTCTCCCTTCAGGTCCCTGTCCGCCACCGACGCCGCAAAAGTTTAACTCTAATATTGATCCGTCTCGACCTATTTTCGAGGTCCTCCAGTTGAATTTCTAGGTTGCGAGTCGCTAGGTCCAGGTGATAAACAGCCTCCCCGTTGGCCGTTCCATCCTTTTCCACTTCCTGCAGGCTCCTCTCCAGTGTGTCCGTTCTTTCCCCCAGGTGGGCCACCTCCTGTTTCAGCTCCCCCAGGCCGTATTCAAATCGGATCGCAGAAGCTGAAACTGATCCTGAAAGGTTCTGGCTAAAGTCTCGCTTAGGGCATGCATCTCACCCTTGAAGTCCCCCCTCGTCAGAGGTTCCCGGCTCCCAGCCTCTTCATGGGCCGCGTGCATGTTATGATGCCCATTAGCCGCCCCATCATTGCTCGTGCCTTCCATCGCCGACCACATGGAGGGGAGGGTACCAGGGGGGGTCCCCCGACCGCTGGCTGGAGCGCAACGCTCTACTCCTAGGCTTGGGGGGCATCAGCTCCTTCGCACTTCTGAGAGGCCCGCCGACGCGGGAGAAGGAAGTCCGCCCCCTCCCAGGCAGATCACTGCACACACCAAGTCCCTCTCAAAGCGCTGTGAGCGCTTCCCCTCCACAGCCAATCCCCCAGTGGGGGCAGTAATTACTGCGAGCGGTGTCAGTAGGGTCCCCCCTCCTGGGGTTGTCACAGCCAGGGGGTCCCAAACCCCAGCTCAGCTCCTCTACCAAAGCAGCTATCTCCAGGGGAGCTCCGTGGCCGTCAGGGTGGGGAAGGAGCCCGGTATACAACTCTCCCGGGACCCCCCCTCCTCGGGTCACGCACCAGGTCAGGTCCCGCAGAAGTCCGTTCTCCCACCTTGTTTTCTCTCCTGAGGGCAGCCGAACCAGTCAGGCCGCCCCCTACCGTCCGGAGCGGGCCAAGAGGGGGGTCACCTCCAATCCTCACCCCCCCCAAAGTCTTGCCCGCTCCCCACCTACTCGGGAGCCCGGCACTCCACTCCGGCGCCTCTTCACATCGCCGCGCCTCTGGGCCGTTGGGGGAATCCGGCAGCACTTCTCACCGTAGGGCAGTCCAGGTCTCGGGCAGCCCACTTTCTCCAACGAGTGCTCCCGGGCCGCGGGACCGCGTCGGGCTGTCCCGCTCGCACGGGGACGCCCTCCAATCGCCGCTACTGCCCTCCGGGGGGTGGGCGGGGGGCAGATACTGGGGGCAGGCCTGCCCCTCCCCCTACGCCGGGGGCACTCTCACCCGCCAAGGACTGGTCGCCGGCTCTCTTCGCCGCAGGCGGAGACGCTCGTCCGCGGCTGCCAGCACACGCCACCGCCGCTGTACTGGACCCGGATCCGCGGCACCTGGTGTCTCACGCCGCACAGCCTCGCCAACGCAGCACCGCTTCTCATCAGCTGCCGGTTTCCCTCGGCGGGTGGTGGGTCCCGATAGAGGGCCTCAGGATTTGGGAGCGGCCGTCGGCACGTCTACTCGCTGCCGGCGGCCATCTTGAATCCCTATTCCCACTCTTACAAGTGTTTTGTCATGTGTATTTCTATTGTTTGTGTGATCTTGGTCTCTGGAGCACACCACTCCATGAGCCCCACTTTTTGTGTGTGTTACACCGCCCCCTCAGTGCAGTAACACAGGGTTGTCTTTGAGACTTCCCCCTGACTAAATTTTTCTGGGGCTGACTACTGTCCCCCAGAAAAATGTAAAGTTGCCATTAACTTTATGTAGTCATTTAAAACTACAGACCCAGTACACCCCCATCTTACATGGAGTACTGGAAAGGGTTAATTACTATCCCTTTTAGTCTGTGCCTCTCTGAGCTTTGTTTTGCTCTTTTAACATTTAGACTTGGCTGGTGGCAGTGGTATCTACCCTAACTTTTCTACCGTGATTATATTATATGAACGTGGTATTGTTCCAGGCTATTATATTAGCCTCGAACATAAACCCGCTTGACCAAATGCTCTTTCTTTTGGCCCCGGTCGGGTTTATTCGCCATTTCTTTTTGTTAAAGTCCTTCTTGTGTTTTACTTTGCGCGGCAAACCAAGTTTGCCTTCTTTGTTCACCGTCTTTTGGCGGGCTTCTGCAAAGAAGCCCTCCTCTTCGCGCCTGGGTGTCTAGGTGGGCTGAATGTGAGGGAGGGGCGTAGTCACCCCCTGCACAGGGTATCCTAGGAAACCCAAGTCGCACTTTGTCATGATTGGCTGAGGTGGTTGTCCGGGCAACCCCCCTGCTGCATGATTGACAGCCAGGCTGTGTGAATGGGGGATTTTCGCATAAAAGGCAGGACTCTTGGGCTGGAAGTCAGAGTCGCCACTGGAACTGCAAGGAACCGAAGAGAAGCGGAGAAGACGACGGCTCCTGCAACTACCAAGTCCCGGTGAAGCCCTGCTGCAGTCTTGAGCCATCTACCCTTCAACGACCAGAGAAAATCCAGTCCCGAGTATTCTTCCCTTGTGCCTGGTGGAGTCAACCAGCTCATCTTCCACAGCCAGAGGATCCTCTTCGGGTTCGAAATCACTGCACACTGCTGTAGTGGTCCGGATAGCCATCTGAAGAGTCTCTCCTGTTTTGAAGGAGCACACCTTTTATTCACTGTCGCTGCAGCTGGCCTCATCCCTGGGTAGTGCAGCTCACTCCAGACGTCGTCCTTGTCCCCACGACTGAAGAGCCAGGAACTGTGTGTCTGCGGGAAACTACCAGGAACAACTGCCGTGGCACCAGGTTCATCAGAGAATAAGGTACTGTGTCTGACTTAGATGAACTAGAGTGAACCCCCTTTTCTCCTCGTATAAAGGCTCGTCCTTGTCTTCTCTCCTCCTTATAACTTTGCTTCCTCTTTTGACAATATCTAAGTACTCCTGGCATCACTGAATCTTGAACTATCTGACTGTGATCCTCGACAACAGGAACCCTGTACCACCCAACACTGGCGCAGGCCTATTGACTTATCTTCGGGTTAGAAAGTGTTCTCTGATTCTGTCTGCCTTGACAAAAGTATTGCTGATGATTTTTGCCCCCAACTCTCTTTGGTTAACTCAACTGCTAAGTGTGGGTTTACCCCGGTAACATTTCTTTCCTCGGATACGTGTATCTTTAGTAAGACTGAACTGTCATTACTGTCAAAAAGTGATTGCATATGTATTCTCGGTAACTTCTTTTGTTCCACAACACCGGTCCGTCAAATCAGAAGGTACTTACCTTGAGTTGCCCTAACCAAAATGAATTGGTTGTGTGTAGTGTATTTTTCGAGTGGTTCTAATTTAATAGAAGTGAAGTGTTTTGCAAACAGATGGTCAAAAATAAATGTACTTTTACTTTAACCAAAAACCTTGAGTCAGTGTTTACTTAAATCACAGTAACTGTGGTCATTTATGTAAACTCTACTACTGCTCATTTTCTCTTGAGATAAGTCTGGCTGCTCAGCTACTCCTACCACTTTAACAGTGTAGTACAGGCTTGTACCAAAGATGAACTTCTATTGTCATTTGTAGTCTTAATTGTGTGTAGTGGTCCCAAAGGGCACTGCACAGGATTCTGCCTAACAAACACCCCTATCCTTGTGCAACACAGTAAAGGGTGGCTTAGATGAAAGTGCCTGCAATTCACTCACTCTGCGATAGGATGTAACCGCAACCAAGAAAACTGTCTTGAAAGACAAAAGTCTCAAAGGACAAGAGTGCAAAAGCTCAAATGGAGCACCCAAATAGGAATTTCAAGAGCAAATTCAGATCGCAAACCGGCACCTGAAACGGGGACAGCGGGAACACATTAGCAAGCCCTTTTAGAAATTGGGAAATCAATGGAATCTTAAAATAAGAACATTCTTGAGACGCGCGCTTGAAGGTAGACAGCGCCGCCAGGTAACCTTTAATGGTACCCCACTTGAAGGCCCCTGTGGGGCAAAAGTAAGCAAGAAAGACAGAACTATGGGAATGGAACACTGAAAAGGATCGACATTTTGTACTCTGCACCAGTCGCAAAACCTACGCCAACGGTACAGGGATTTGGTTGCAGGCTGCCTGGCCGAAAGCAACACCTCCATCACATCATCCAGGAGGTCCCAATCCTTATATCTCAACCTTTCAGATACCAAGCATGCAGGTTGAGAGTCTTGACCTCTGGATGGAGAACCCAACCCCGCTCGGGCGAGAGAAGATTCTTTCGGTAGGGAAGACGGCATGGAGGGCAGATGGACATTTCTAGAAGGTCCGGTACCACGCTCTCCTGGCCCAATCCGGAGCAATGACGATCATGTGTGATCCGAACCTCCGCAACCTCCTTAACACTTGAGGAATGACTGGGACTGGAGCAAATGCGTACAGAAGTGGGAATGACCAATCCACAAAGGTGTCTCCTAATGCTCCTCTCTGAGGAAATTCCCTTGAGCAGAATCTCTAGCACTTCCAGTTGGCACTGGTCGCAAAGAGATCCACTTGTGGGGTTCCCCAAAGGGCGAAGATCTGCAGAAGGACTTCCTGAGCCAACTCTCAGTCGCGAGAGACTGTGCTCTGCCTGCTCAGAGCATCTGCCGCCGCATTCTCCTCTCCGTCCTGATGTACTGCTGAGTGCGATATTCCCTGCTGGATTGCCCAGAACCAGAGCTGCATTGCCTCTCTGCACAACCGGAGGTTCCCTACCCCCCGACCCCCTTTTTGTTGAGGTAATGCATGGCCCCTGTGTTGTCCGTCACGATCAGGACACTCTTCCCCTGCACAGATGGCAGAAAAGCCTTCAGGGCCAGCCTGATGGCCCGCAGCTCCAACAGGTTGATGTGGAGTTTGGACTCAGACAGAGACCAACGACTGCTGGCGGTCAAATCGTCGGCATGAGCACCCCATTCTGTGAGGGAAGCGTCCGTTACTACGGTCACCTCCGGCCACGGTTGCCGGGCTCCTCCATCAGGTTCCCCTCGTTGGCCCACCACAGAAAATCATGTGAGACCAAGAGTGGAATCTGAGCAGGATCCGACGACTTGCCTGAGAATTGTGACCACTGCATCTTGAGGACCCATTGCAGGGATCTCATCCTCAGCCTGGCCTCTGGCACCAGAAAAATGCAGGATGCCATGATCCCGAGCAACCTTAAGAATTCAAAAGCCGGGAGACACTGGGCATGTTGACATTTGTCCACCATCAGCACAATGTGATGAGCCCTCACCTTGGGAGGCGAGGAATCACTTCCCCAAGGACGTGTAGTGGATGGAGCAGCAGGTGAGACCGAGATGATCCATCTCTTGCTCGGGAGAACGCACAGGGATCAACCAGTTGTCCAGGTAGGGGTAGAAGTGAATCTACCCCTCGCCTCAGAAAAGCAGCCATCACCACCATTAGCTTGGTGAAGACCATCGGAGCGGATGTCAATAAGAATGGCAAGACCCAAAACTAAGTGAAAGCTGCCAGCCGCAAACCTCAGGAACTTTGCGCTTTGGTTGAATCGGGACATGAAAGTAAGCATCCTGCAGGTCCAGAGACACCAACCAATGTCGAAGGGCCTGGAGGACTTGAGAAAGAGTGACCATCTTGAACTTAACCTTCCTGAGATGTTGGTTCAACCAACGCAAGTCCAAGATGGGTCTCAAACCCCTGTCTTTCTTTGGTAACAAAAAATATGGGGAATACCATCCCTTGTTCCTCTCGGCTACAGGCACCAGTTCTATAGCGCCTCTCACTAGCAGGGTCAAGATCTCCTGCACAAGCAGAAGATCTGGAAGCTAAAGAGAGACATTACCCGGTGGATTGTCGTGAGGCCGCTTGAGGAAGCGAAGGCAGTAGCCATGGGCTATTGTATCCAGAACCCTCGCATCCGAAGTAATAGCTCGCCATTCTTCAAGATGCTGAGACAGTCTGCCCCAACCAGCGAACAATGGAACATGACTTCATAGTTGTTTTGGAGTGGCTGCGGTAGTGCCTGAAGGCAAAGAGGCAGCTGCCCTAGTGGCTTTGGCAACCCTATTTTCCCTACCACCACGGGTACTTTTACTTTGACCCCTTTGACTGGCGGCTCCACTCGTAGTACCAAAAGAGGAGTAGTAACAAAAAGGAACTTCCCCTTCACTGCTGTCCCGTAGGATGAAAAGGCGGAGGTTGACGCACAGCTAAGCTCAAAGATTTAGAAGCAGCTTTTGAGGTCTGCAACCTTTCAAGGCTTTCGCCAGCCTTGCCGACAAACAAATGAATGCCATGAAAGGGCATGTTCAAAAGACAGGCTTGCACATCCGGAGCAAAACCGCACTTTTGCAACCGCGCAAATCTGCGTATAACAGTGCTCGCAGCCATGGACCAGCTAACACTGTCGGCCGTGTTCAATCCCGACTGAAGGGATTCACACATTGCATCCTTGCCATCTTGTACGAGAGCAAGGAACCCATCCCTTTCTTACCCTTCGGGAAAATGCTCAGCCGCAAGAGAAACAATTCCACAGAGTGTGAAAATCTTGCTAAGGCACAAGTGGAGTTGGCCGACTTCAGCGCCGTACTCCCAGCAGAAAACACCTTGTGTGCCCAACCATCGAAGTGTTTGTCGTCCCTATCAGGAGGGATGGCAGGGTACGCTGCCTGCCTCGAGGTGGCCATAGCCGCCTGAACCACCAAACTCTTGGGAGTGGGGTGAGAGGAAAGGTAGCTGGGGTCGCTACTGGAAGGGTGGTATTTTTTAGTTAACGATTTGTTAACCGCCGGAAGAGATTCCGGTGACTGCCAGGCAGCCGCCACCCTTTTCTGCAACGTCAAATGAAAAGTTAACACTGGGTCAGAGGACAGACCTTGATCCAAAATATCAGTTAAATCATTCTGAACAAAAGCTTCCGGAGGACTAGACCAACCAAGATACTCGGTGACCCTAGCCATCAGTCTCCTATAGGATGACTCAGCATGAGCCCCAGGCTCAGGTCTGCCAAACTCCACCTCCGGAGAAGTTTCCAAGCCACTGACATCATGAAGAGATTGGCGTAAATCTTCCAATTGACTGTCCCCGTTCCAGACCGGAGCCACATCAGGCACAACAGGGTCAAATTTCAAATCTGACCTCTCCTCATAGATATTACCCAGAGGGAGAAAAAACGTTTGCCTTGGGACAGAAGAGGGTTTGGAATCCTTAACAGGCATCAAAGACTAGGAAATAGCCTTCCTTGTAAGATCCACAGTACCCGGGACCTCCATCGGCAAATTACGGCCAAGGGCTGGTGTGAAGGAAAAGCTTCGACATCCGTATCCGATGGACACGGCGCCGATAGACACAGCACCGACAGAGTCGACGCCGACCTCGAGCCCTTACCAGATTGCTGCGGTTTTGCCAGGGATGAAGACTGGGATCTGGAAGCAGTACGTCTCTGGCGATCAACCTGAACCTTGTCCGAACAAGACCTCGAAGGTTCCCGGTGAGAATTGCGCCGAGGACCCGAGCCCGAAGGCACACGAGCCACAGATTGAGCCCATTCCCTGCCCTAGTCTTCCAAAGGCACGGAATGATCTGTGCCCTGGGATTCGAAAATTGCCAGCATCTGCTCCCAGAAGGCTGCCCATTCCTCCGGTGTCGAGGACTTAGTGGGACAAGCCACTTTCCTCACGGCAGCATCCTCCGAGGAGGACGGGGAAGGTGACCGGTGATGGCGCTTCCGAGAATGCCGAGACGAGGAGGACGAATGGCGGGAACCACTCCAGGACCGAGATCCCCGGGACTCCTTCCGATGAGGACAGTTGCCCCTCGAATCGTCCGTGGACATCCCCTTAGCAGCTTTACGGGACTTACTGGGTTTAGAACCCCTACCTACCTGTAACTTCCCTTTACGCTCCTGCAAGGCCTTACCAATCAGCGACTGGCATTTGGAACAGTCTGTGTCATGACTCTCACCCAGACACCACAAACAAATGCGATGCAGGTCCGTAATCGACATCTTAGACTTGCAGTCCCGGCAAGCCTTAAAGCCAGACCGCGGGGTCAGAGGGGTTGAAGAAGAAGACATTCATGAGGAATACATGAGGTGCGCAGAGACTCCGAAGCAAACAAGTTTGCGGAAAAAACAGAACTTAGGCTACGTGCGCCATGCGTCCTATTTAAAACATCCGGGGACGTCGCCCTCGACTGAGTCCTTCGAGGGACATCAACCTGATGCCATCAATGCAGGATGCTCTCTCGCGAAAAATTTCTGAAGTAACACAACTGTGGACATTACATGTCAAAGATGTGGAATACTTTGGAGGACACAATCCATTCGGATAAACTTTTTAATTCAGCAGATATGTTTTTTGCATCACTTGTGCCCAGCATTCAAACGAGAGGGAATGCCAAATTGTTATGAGGGAGCTGATCAAGCTGGCAAATGACACTGAAGTAGGGTTTAACGTCATCAAAGTGGAACTAAGAACTTCGCCTGATGACAATGCAGAACAGATATGTACTCTACCTCCTCATGGCTATAGAGGGCGGGGTTTGCAAAAAGATTGCGAGTACATGTTGCAAATTCACACATTCTGCAGATGCTGGAAATGGGACACTGTTGCATGTGGTGATAGCAGAACACGAGCTAAACGTCAAAATGAAAAAGGAGGAGGGAGTACAGGAACACGAGTGGATCAACATGGCATTCGGCTGGGTGCCCTCATGGCTCAAACAATTATGAAAATGCTGAGCCCCATCATCGTATTCATCTTGCTAATTTTTGTGTATGCCAGTTGGGTCTCCAATGCTGTTTAAAAGCAGTACCTAAAGGTGCAATGATGATGGTGACTATAGACAATAGAAATAATAAAAAGGTGCCTCATGCTACACAGGATGCACAAGTAAAGACAGGAGTGAGTGACGGTCCTAAATATTGGATGGTCGCTATATGCCACACAGGGGATGAAGTGGACACCTATCTCACAACTATTGCACAGCCACCGGACCTCGAGAAGTACTAGAGAAGTATGGGTGGACCTGGCGGGCGATGGGGGAATGTATATATATGACCTGTACCCATGGACAATATGCACAAGGTGGGGAAGGTTTGAGAAGTGTATGCCGAGCATGGATGCCCATAAAAGGTAGCCATGCTTAGGAGGAAGCAGCAAGAATGGCTAACTAGTGAAGACATGCGGGGGGGGGGGGGAAGATATTCATTACTGTAGAAGTAACGAAAGGGGGGAATGTTGGTAAGAAAACAGCCCTACCCCCATGCCCCTAGTCGTAGCTCGAATGAATAAACTCAATCTGCAGCTAAGGGGGGAGCAGCCCCCACCTTGAGGGCACATGTAAGAGCCGTAGAGTGTATAAAATTAGATGAATAATAGAAGCTATGCCCCCGCTCCAACACTACATCTTGTATTAGGGCCTGGATGCCATTTTGTACTAGGCTGAAAACCGCCACTCTGAGGGCTGTGGCTCTCGCATTTTCAGCTCTCCCAGAGGTGCCAAGTAATCACACCAGGCCAGATCTGCACGAGCCTCGTTCCCACGGAGGTCCATCCTTCCCCTGTCCTCTCAAATGTTGAAAATACCTAATATCAGTTTCATGAATGTGCTCTGCGAGTAGCGCAAGACAGTACCAGGCCCCAGCATGCGTCCATCCATCTCCACGTAACTGCCGGCACACCCCTGACTCCCAACACACCAGGCCAAAGCCCAACCCACCATGTTGAGCTGGCAACCTATCTCTTCACATAATACGTTCCTGCCCTCTGATCTGGACCATTCCAGAGTGCCTGCCACAGATCTAAAGCCTGAACGTCTGTATATCTTTCTAATAGCAACAATCGTCTTCTAGTATCATGAGGCAGCAGGGAAAGTAAATGGTAGATCAAACCCCGAGGGAGAACCTTGGGTGCAGGAACTGCGGTATTAACTAAGTCTTAAATGCAGGGGTCGACACCCCTATATATCATTCTCCATTCTTGTGAATACCCCTTTCATATGATGTTCAGGTGCCTGCTACCTTCAAGAAATTATTGGTTTCTGTTGTTTAGCTTCGATAAGATAGAATGTTTCTAGCGTGTCACTCGACCTTCACCACAAGTAGAAGCCCAACTGACCCATATGCACCAAGATCAACTGGGAAGCAGCAGCCAATTAGCACCTGACATCCCCTATGGAGCAGGCCGAGCTATATGGGCCCACCAACCAGCAATGTCATTTTGTGCCTTATGTAATTTCGTCACTGATAATGCATTATCCCTTTTTAATATGCTGCCCGTGTAATTTTTGGCAGAGCGCTCTCGAGCAGCAGAGAGCTTTTCTGGCATTTATATTATATAAACTGTTATCCTTGCAAAATATCTCTTGGTCTTATTCCCTAGCGGGATGTATAATTGTTGGGATACATGTTCAGAGGTCTGTGCCTTCGCAGATTAGTCCATCACGCTCAAGATTTAAGGATTGGCAAAGGAAGTGGCATTTTCCTCTTCCATTCGCCAAAGTTAAGACTTAACCCTATTAGAGATTAGGAGTAGAATGGGCTGTGGTTGAGGCTCTTTAGTTCAATTCACTGCCAAATGAAGCTCCATCTTTTTCATTTGTAACCTGGCGACAGGAACCATACGAAGTTAAAATACTGTGATCCCCAACCTTCACTAAAATAGAAGAGCTGAGGCCTGCACAACATTGTACATGAGAGTACAGGATGTGCATGGACCACACCATCATGAAGGGGGAATGGCCCTATGAACTGGTTCCTCAAATTATACCTATGTGCTCTAGATTTTGGGTCAGGGTCAGAATAAATATCCTGAAATTAAAACCAGATACCAGAACAAAGGAACATTGAAAAAGAAAAAAAGAACTGAGTAATTAGAAGGGAGCAGAAAGTCTTGGTTGTGGAATTCCACTCAGACATCAAGGACGACAGCCTCCATACCGTACGATGCTATAAACCCTGGGCACAGAGCTCCGGCCCAATGGACGTACTTTGAACGGAAACACTGGGTAATCATGGAGAATCACAGTTATTTGCAATGTGGAGGCCAATTGAGAATGTGCACATAGGCATCCTGTAAGACTACTGCACACAACCGTCACCCCTACTGAAGAAAAGCAATAATCTGTGCTGCTGGGACCATCCTAAACCTTTACACAAAAAATCCATTATAGTCTGCCATCCCCTTATTTATCTTTGTAACTGGAAATAATTGAGAATAATAATAATCCAAAGCCACTGGTGGTGTAATTTCTATTTCATTCATTTGAAGTAATTTAGACATTTCCTGGATAAGGTTTGATGAAAGTTGTTAGGGGGAAGAGTGAGGGGGGAAGAAAGTTGGGAAGGGAAGTCAGAATCCCTTTCCTGACAATTAAGAATGTTCATGGGTTATTGATTTCCAGGCAGGGAAATGTGAGGTTCTGCTTCCCACTTGGGTCAAATGGCATTGGGCCTTAAAAGGTATTGTTGCTGGATCTTCTCCAAGGAGAAAGTCATAATGGCAAAATAGCCTTTCATCTGTCTGATGGTTTCTTGAAGGTGTGCCTGATGAGCTATTTCATCTGTCATTTTGGTCCCGTGATCTGGGTTCAAAAGATATAGAGGCCTGATATGAGTGTTATCTGAAACCCTGCTGGCTAGAAGCAGCAACAAATTATGTGTCTATTTAGTCTTGACCTTCTTTGAAAGTCTTTGTCAGTTGTAGGATGAAATAACTGAAGGTCAAACGGTAGCTGTCCGACTCTCTTTCTGAGTAGTCCTCTGCAATCTGTTTCGCCATACAGTCCGAAACACATGCTCCTGGCAGCTAAGGCAACATGGCCAGCTGCAGCCTCCAGCATATCATGGACAACCTGTTTAGCATCAGCTGTACCAGACGGGAGCTGTTCTTTTTGTTCCAGGGACAGAGCAGAAAAACGCAGAAATGTCCTTCCAAGGTTAGCCATTGAAGGTGCTAAAATTGCATCTGCCTTAGCTCGGCTTGTAGATAAAGGGCACTGCTCATGTATATCTTTTTCCTATGCATCTATTGCTTTCTGCTCCTTGACTTAAGCAGGATGCACAGAAGGAGAGGAGTTAGATTGACCCCTAGTGTGTGCTGGAGTAGAAGAGATCACTGTGATATGAGACAGAGTGGTTTATGTCAGACAGATTCTCAACTTGCAAAATGCAAAATTTGGCAGCTTGTTTTTTATGGTCTTTTAGTTGAGGATTAGAGTGTTCAGCAAATTGTTTGCTCCTCGAACAACATTGGGTTGCAGTGGTATCCCAGTTTCTCGCATCTCGATGCGAGAACTGCTGCCAGAATGGACGTTTCATACAGGAGATTCTGGCAATTCCAAAAACCTCATCACTAAGGATCCTCTTATACAAGGCCTTAATGATGGATGAGGTTTTTCTTCCTACACTACTTTTGTCATTACCTGAGAGAGGAAAATGCACCATATTATGGGGTTAATGCTGTGGTTCCCTGGAACCTAGATCCCTGATGGGACAGGCCTAGGGCCCAAAGGTGTGATTTCTGCCTTCGGTACTTCTGGAAGAAGTAGTGGCTTACCACCTTTATGGAGCGGTCATTAACATGTGGAACCTAAATTACATTCCTCATTTTTGTCCCAGAGATCTTCTCCTGGGGAGGGAATTGGATGGGTGGGCAGGGCCAAAGTGCTTACAGGGCTGGGAGGAGGGGTATGAGCTAGATGAGGGGTGACTAGAGTTAAGACATAGGCCTGAGGAGCCAGACATTGTCTTAGGTGCTCTTTGTAACAAGGCCTTAGGACCAAAGTCAGTCAATGGGAGCAGGCCCGGTCCTGATACTAGGCTGTGAAAACCCCTCCGGGAGTTCAATCAAAGGCCTCAGGGCATCTTGGTGCAAGCCTTAGCATAACACATTATGCAACACAGTACAAGCAGTCAAAGAGGCCCCTCTTGACTCTAGGACCCACTGGTAATGTTAACCTGTTTGAGGTGCCTGCAAAGAAAAGAAAGGCACACACCAACTTGGAAACAAAAGTCTTCAAAATCAGCAGTGGTATCTGGAAGAAGAGGTGAGAGCAGTGAGAGAGCGACAAATGTAATGCCTTAATGATTATTGCATAAAGAGCAAAGTCTTGTGTGATCTGGCCTGAGACACCCCCAAAAAAAGTGTAGATCAGCATTAGATAAGAGTCCTGAAGCTTGAGGCAAACATATGAACCTAGTTATGCTGGCATTGACTCAGGAGGTCCACAAAGTAAAAGGACATTTGAGTGCGATGAAGAGACTGACAGATGGGAACTGGAGCATGCGTGAGGGAGGTCCTTTGCAGGGGATGTGCCCAAGGATGCGCCCCGGCACTGCTATTGAAATGAGTGCTGTTGCAAAGTAAGGTTTGGTCCCATACTAGGAACACTGCATGAGAATGGCGGAAATGGGGTGGGGGTGCAGGAATAAGAAAGGAATACTAAGCTGACCAGCCTCGTCCCTTCCGTGAAAGTTAAGATGCCGCAGAGGCTGGCATTAGGGTAGACTGCAGAGCCCTACTGGAAGAAGCAATAAACAGGATGCAATGAATCCAAGAGTGGTTTGGACCCAGACACATTAAGCCAAGTGGTATTCCCCCGCTTTACATTGCCTACACAACATACTTTACACTTACTGTAACCAAATCTTAACTTCACCAGACATTTACTTAGTTCTACATTTACTTCTCCATGTCTTTACTACGCTTGTATCTTCACAGGCAATGTGTGTAGTTAAGGTTAGCTTAAGGCAAGGGTTGGATCACGGCATAGTCGGGGGATAGAATCTGGGGTGAAAAACAAGGGGGGGGGGGCACAGAGGAGATCTCCCCCTGTAATGACTAAGTGAATACTAGGGGAAGTTAAAGACCGGAGAAGTAAAACGTATGGAGAATGAAATGCGACTCAGTGAATGCATGGCAAAGTGAATGAAGGGAAAGAAAAGACATCCATCCAGCTAATGTGCGGGTCAATGCAGGAAAAAGGCAGCTTGTAGAACTTTCACAAATGGCATTGGTGAAACAAAGGGGCTGCATGCTACTGAGGGGCATGTTTGGAGAAAAAAGAATCCCAAGTCTTGCAGCACACAAACAGGTGAAGTTAAGGCCTGGAAGCCACATGACAGGCAAAGAAGGGTGGTTGGAGCAGGGTGTGACCCTTGTCGCCATGTATACTGGCTTCATTTGAGCTTTGAAAATGTATCACTGTCTAAGGTTTCGGACCCAGCCCCAGGTGGTGGCTAACCCATTAGCAGAGATTTAAGAGGACAAGGCATAGGAGTAGAAACACTACAATATCTACTGCCATAAACATTAAGTATGCAGTCTATACGCTTCTATATAAAACTGTGTAAATAGCTTCAGCACTATTTCAGATGCAAATTCTGCCACAGTAATAGCTATGACAACAGTCTATAGTACGTGCTGCCTTAGTCCATTTCTTCCAACTTATTTAATTTAACGACACTTTGCCCATTAAGGGATTGGGTATGGTGTCATTTTACTGTTTGGATCTCAGCATTTTTCTTCCCCATCTAATCTCATTAAACATAATACAATAGAATAGCTCTGGGATCAAACTTCGCACTCACTCTGCGGGATGTTTTCTCCAGATCGAGTTAATTCAAGAGGACTAAAGGACAAGTGTATAGAATGCTTTTCATCCAACCCAATTTCTCTCTCTCACTCCACAGGGCAGCTAGGCTGAATCCGGTACAATGCATGCTTCTACTTTCTGCTCCAACTCCTCCTACTGCATCTCCAACCCCCAGTACTGGTCAGTCAACCAGTCCCCTCTGCTCAAAACTTAACCTACTTTTAGTCTTGTTTTTGGAAGAACCTCTATGCATGTTATCATTATGACTGGAGGAAAATAGTCTTGCAAGGAGCTTCCAAACTGTACAAGACCTGCCCTGGTGAAGCAACCTAACATACCTAGATGATGCTGGCAAACTTGTGCATAGAGTTTGAGACGGGAGTAGTTGTCTGTTTCCTCAGGACTCCAGGACTGGCTGAACCACTCACTGACTGGCTCCTCACTGATCTTCTGTGCAACAGTCTTTCCCACTCTAAGAACGCCATCACGTAGCACCTTGCATAATGGTTTGTGCTGTCCAAGTCGACACATCTGAGGAAAGAAAATGAAAGTCATTATGTGTTTTCACGTTACTATAGTTTATTTACAATGAAATACATGAATTTCCTTTGAGTATTTTGATTATTATAAATATGGATTTGCAGTCACTTCTAAAAAGGTATGTTCTGATCACTGGGATGAGTCACGCAGAAAAAGGTACATACAGTAGTGACTGTGCTTCTAATCTATAGTCTTCTGCAATACTTAATGGTCATTCTGCACTATGGGACTAAACTGTTTTCTGTAACATCAAGAAAATCATTGTCCTTCAGAATTTACACTACGCTAGGTATATGCACGCCTAAGGCCAGCCTCCCAAAGTCCCAGCCCAGGCTTTAGCCACTGGTCAGCTCTGTGTTACTAACACAAAGCTGTGTGTGTAACATATAAAATGTGTATTTTTTCAGTATAGCAGTGTGTGCATTTTCTATGGATGCATGTGGACTAATTGTACCTTTGAGTCAGCTTTCTTTTCTCTAACTTAAGTTAAGCCAGGAGCATAGATGCTAAGGGGCACCGGCCTAGATGGCCGCTCTGTGCTGAGCTTTGTTCTAACAGGAGCTGCCAGAGGCCTCCAGTCAGGCAAGCATACATGCCCACCATGAGGCAGAGGGTCCGACTCTTATATTGTGTTGAAATCCTGAGGGACCGTAGCAGTGGCGCCAGAGAGGGCATAGTAGCAGTTCCCTGGTCGGGGCCTCAGTGGATGGGCTCTGGGCCGAAGCGGAATGCATCAGTGAGTGGCGTGGGACTGAGGGTGGGGCCGGACAGAGGTGCAGAGAGAATAGGTTGCGGTGTGGTCGGCTGTGGTGACTGGTGAGCTTGCTCTCGGCTGCCTGGTGTGGGTGTGTGTGGTGGCTGAGGAATCGGTCCAGTCGACACTCCGGAAGGTGCCTGCCCCGGATTGGAGCTCCCGTCAGGGAGCAGACATTCAGGGCCCTCTATGGCCATCCGATCCTGTAAGCCTGCGTAGTCCAGGAGACTGGTAGTGCTGAGGTAGACGGCGGGAGGCGCTAGCTGATCAGTCAGTGGGTCTGGATTGGGGGCTTGGAGGGAGATTGCTGCCATTCTGAAACCACGAAGAATGGTGGCCCAGAGAAGGTCAGTTGGGACAAAAGGGGCTAGGTATGGTGGTCAGTGGTACCTGTTGGCAGACCCTGCACTTGTGCACTGCCAGTGGGGTGGAGGTCCAGGAGAGATGACTGCAGTTACATGGGGTGGTCCCACGCATGAGGCTCTGTGATCTAAGCCACTGCAAGCCTGCAGAACTGGCATACCCGGCTGGCTGGACATCCTTTGGTGTAAATTAGGCATGCCTGTGTCGGTTTTTGGCCCCTGGAGGTGAGTGGGAACGTTGTGGTGCTAAGTGGACCCTGGCCCCAGGTACCCCGCAAAGGGACTCTGATGGCGTCTCCTGCCTTGTGCATGTGGGTAGTGGACTAGCAAAGGGTTCCCGGCCTGGTGTCTGGCTTTCGGGGCACCACCCATCGTCACTGCGACGACTATACTCGTTGACCCGAAAAAGGGCCTTCGGCTGGTGGACTGGATGGCAAAATGGAATAAAAAGCAGGCAAAGCTCTCCTTCTCACAACCAACTCCTTTGCCTAAGAGGAAATCTTCAGGCCTGCACTCAGGCAATAACAGTTGTGGTGATGGCGATATGGAGGGTGGCCTGGCGGACCACGAAGAGGGAACTGTGTCCTGCGGACAGGGCGCAGAATAGGAAACCATCCTATCCCAGATTTGCATTATGAAGGGTCCAGTGTCTCCTTTTATCCAGATTTCACCCCTGCAGTGCACAAAGTCTGGCTATCATTTGCTGCTGTGAAGCGCCAGTTTCGGGAGAGAGGTCTCCAATATGCAGTACTATACGTGTCCATGCTAAGAGTGATCAACGAGGATAAAACTCACGAAGTTGCATTTGCAACCTTTTGATCCCTTTGAGATTGGAGCCCTGCACAGTTTTTTTCATAGTCAATGCAGAGAATGGCATTTGTGCTCTATAACCTTTACTTTACAGGATTGTTTTGAGTTTATGCAATATGTATGGTCTCAGGGTGGAAGTAACGCTGCGTTCAAGCATGTAATTAATCAGTCCAGTTTTGTCTTACTGTTGTGTAGGAAGTCCGGGTGCGGCCTTGCCTCCTGGTTGGTGGGGTGGTTGGTTGCTGCACTTAGCGTTTCTGTGCTACCCATTTTCACTGTTTTGGGTTTGTTCTGGCTGGAATGATGGGGCTCTCACTGCCAGGTTGGGGGTGAGGGTGGCGGGGGTGAGGGAAGCAGTTGGTTTTGGGGTTCTATGGTAAAAATAATTTCAAACAGTAACGAGTCCTGCAAGAAGCACAAAATTGTACTCTGTGGACAGGATGTATGTTGCTGTTTAAATGTGCAGGATGGATAGATGGCCGGTAGGAAGTTGATGACTGAGTCATGCACCCTCCTGAGTTGGAATGTACGTGGTCCGCAGGCATCAGAGCGCCAACAAAGACAGAGACAACATGTAAGTACAGGACCAGCAAGACAGGTTAATATAATAGTCTAAGATCTAGCGGCAGTGAGTTCCAGATCTTTGCAGTGACAGTGGGGAAAGATCTTCCAAGACAATTAGCCAGTTTAAATTTGGAGCTTTTGTGGATGAGCGCAGCATTCTTGGCAGTTCGTAAGGGGACACAATATGGGGCGCGCCATATTGTCAAAAATGTTCTCAAGGAGACCCATTTAACGGGCAGGCTGAATGAAGAATTTGCTGGGGTGGGTGGGAAAGGGGGTGGACACTAGTTTCTCAAACTCATTCTTCGTACTCACGAGGGGTATTAATAATGATTTACAAGTGCTGGGAGGATAGCTCAGCGGCACCGTGCTCACCTTGGAAGCAAGACGACACGGAGCAACACAGGTTCGATCCCCAGGTCCGCGCTTAGAAACCTCTGGGTATTAAGCCCGTTATAAATAACCTATCATATCATATCATATCTTATCTTAGGTTTTCGTCCGCTGCACCACGAATGCGAGCCTGAAAGCAGATAAGTTATTAGGTCAGGGATTCTGGCTCGTCGTCTGGTCACGTTTGTAAACGTGTATGGCCCGAATATGGATGACCCTGGTTTTTACAACTCTTTGTGTGTTAAATGCTTGGACTACTAGCATACACAACTATTAGTGGCTGGTGACATAAATGCAATACTGAATTTAGGAAGGGATTGATTTACACAAAGTATGAAGCCATTGTCATCTGAAGCTAAAGCCATACATGGGAGGCTAGAGGGTCTTGGGCTAGTGGACCTATGGAGGACGCTACATCCAGACCAGAGAGAGTACTCCTTTTATTCCTCTGACGACTCCCCTATTGTGTAGCACTTTCAGCTGGAGAATCTAATTATCACTGGACCCCAATGGCGTTTTAAGGGTCAGGCTTTTCTGGATGTGGTGCTCCGAAGTGAGTTATTAGAGGTCATAACCTCCTTCTTTTCGGATGTGCGGATGGTTGCTTCTGTTGGGGTTCTATGGGAAACGTTCAAAGTTCACCTCTGGGCCGGGGGAGCATTTTATTTAGTTGTAAAATGGAGTGCTCAAGGCAATACATAGACGTTTGGCAGGCCAGGAGTTTGACCTGAAAGACCAGCAGACCTGTGGTGGGCCCGCTGATGGACATTTAGCAGGTATCAGGGCTTCCCTTGATCAATTCAGAGATGAAGAGGCGAGGGAGGTGAGCTATCTTGCAACTCCTCAATTGCTGCAGAGATATGGCGAAGAAGGGAGACCGGGTAGGTTTTTGGCTAGGTTGATGAAGGGTGAAAGAGGTCTAACTGACATTCCAGTGATTAGGAAGAGTGATTTAACAGTGGTATCAGAGCCAGACTTTATTCTCGAGGAATTTCGATTGCATTACACCAAACTTTATGAAGCCAGAGGAAGGAGGGAAAAAAATGACATCTTGCAGATTTTTGTTGGTGGGGCAGCGCTGGTGGAACATGATGCGACAGCTAGGGATTCGTTGGGTGCTGCCATCACAGTGGAAAACATAATGAAGGCTATTGAAGATCTCCTGACCTACAAGGCCCCAGGTTCGGATGGAATTACCTTAAGGAATATGGCTCTGAAGTGGCTGACTATTTATTTAATCCAGGTGTCGCAGAAAGCACTGTAGTTGGGTGGTCTACCTCCTAGAATGCATGAGGGTGTAATCTCCTCGATTTTAAAGCCTTGCAAGGACCCGATGGAGGGTGTCTCTTATATGCCACAATCCCTCATTAATCTGGACACAAAAATATTCTCTAAAGTACGGGAGGACAAGTTGCTCCCTTTTCTCCCATCCATTGTGCACCTGAATCAATCAGGCTTTATCCCGGGTTGCCCTACATCGCTCAAATTCCGAAGACTGTTTGAGGTCTTGGCTCAGATTGATCCCTCAGTGCAAGAGATTGGAGGGTTTTTAGATATGGAGAAAGCGTTCGAAACTGTTGGTTATTTGTGGTTTTGGGGCTGGCATTCCCAAACATGATTTGCAATGTGGTAAAGTCTTGTACTCAGGTGTCACTGCAAGGATTAGTCTCTTTGGCAAACACTCTGCATCTTTTGAGTTGGGGTCGGAGTAAGGAGATGGACTAAGTGTGTGTTGTTTCACAATTACTTTTTTTTCCCACTTAGTTTTTATTGAACATTTTACTTCAACAGGCAAAGACCATTAGCAATGATGTATTAACACAAAAAAACCCAACAAAGAACAACTCGCCCCCCCCCCCATCATAATTAACTGGGCCCAAACAGGCCTTGGGGAGATAAAGAAAGGAAATGGGAACCATTGGCTCTAACAAAACAAATAGGCTGACAGCTTGGGTTCGCTACCGACCATACACCGCTAGCATTTAGGAGTGACATACCAGGGGTATGTACGTTAGGCTGTGTCTAGGGCGGGAGCTTCAGAGTCTCATTGAACCACAGTCCTCGTGCAAGAGCACCACTGTCCAGTCCTGCAGGAAGGCACTCATTGAATCGTGTACCAGAGCTGTTAACTTCTCATAAGTGAAAATGACGCAGAGTTTAGCCAGCCAATCCGCTCTGGACGGACCTATTCTGCTTCGCCACTTTTGGGGCAAGGCCAACCTCCCCACTCTCAGCATAGCCTGGACCACCTTAGGATAGGCACCCGATTCCAAGGCTGGGGAGTGGAATCCAAACAGGTCGTCAATGGAACACAAGGGAATCGTGAGGCCCACTATATCCTTAATCCAGCTCAAGAGTTCCGACCAGAAGATCTGAATAACAGGGCACTCCCACCATAAAGGGAACCAGACAGAAGCACCCAAAAGTTCCCCACTTCATCTCCCAGTACCTCTTAAACCCCTGTCTACCCTCAAGATGAGCTGGGATTAAAATTTTGTATACTTTGGAAAGGGAACTTCTTCTGGAGCTAGCCTCCACCAACCAACCTTCCAGGGATTTGAGAGGGCGCGCCAGATCCACTCCCCACTTAGGGTCAGTCAGGATCCCCTTCACGCAGAGAAAGTCGAAAATAGAGATTGGGTGGTCTCCCATAAATTCCGCCAAGGTGGGGTGTTCAATAAAGGCACCGTTCTGGAACCTATATCAGACCACTTCTGGGCGTCTCTGAAACCCCTCCTCCCCAGATCAAAAGGGGGCCCCCAAAGAGAAGACAGAGGGGAAGGCCAGGAAGAAAGGGACGCGCTGGACTTATCTTGCTTCCATAAGAACCACAGGACTGCCAACATCTGATGGGTTCTAACCCTGTCCGGGATGTCCTCGCCAGGACCCACAAGAGATCTCTTACTTTTCTAGGGTGAGTGTCGGTTTCTTCTATATACGACCAGCAGGTCCGCATTTCATCCTTCATATGCTCCAACATGACCCTCAACTCCGCAGCCTTGTAGTATAAGCGGAGGTCCGGGAGCCCAAAGCCCCCGTGAGACTTCGGAAGGGTTAGGGTGGTAAATTTGACTCTTGTTTTTTTCCCGTTCCAGATACAGCGCAAAGCCATGGAGTGGAGGGCTTTGAATAATGAATCTGGCACTATAGTAGGAAGGGTGGAAAAAAGGTACAAGCGGCGTGGTAGAATATTCATCTTTAGGGACACCATGCGCCGGAACCATGAGAGCATCAGAGGAGCCCAACGCTTCAGGTCCGAACATATCCTGGAGAGAACTGGGGGAAAATTATGCTAAAAAATGCTTCCAAGGTCCCTTGGAAACAGGACCCCCAGGTAAGGCGTAGCCACACGCTCAACTCTAATACCACCCAACAAATCTTTCCCTTCAATGAGTACATCAAGTGGCCCCATCGGCATGAGAGATGATTTTGCCAGATTAATCTTTAGGCCCAAAAAAGCCCCAAACGACTGAATCAGGTTCAAGAGAGTCGGGAGGGATCGGTCTAGCTTGGTCATAGACCAGGATGTCATCCGCGAATAAAGATAGCTTGCAGTCCAGAAGTCCAGATCACTGCAGCTAATCCCAGTAATCCGGTGGTGGTCTCTTATAGCAATAGCTAAGGGCTCCAGAACGAGAGCATATAAGAGGGGAAACAAAGGGCAACTCTGGTGGGTACCATGGGAAAGGGAAAACAGGGAGGAGAGCGTTTCATTGACAGACACCCGGGCAGATGGGCCATTATACAAAGCAGAGATCCACCCGCAAAATCTTACCCCTAAACCCATCTTCCTCAAGACTTTCCCCATATAAGACCACTCCACACGATCGAAGGCCTTTTCAGAATCCAACGACAACATGTAAGAGTGTACGCTGTTACTGCCCACTTCATGCATCAAGTTGAGGGTTTTCCTAATATTATCAGAGCCCTGCCTTCCGGGGATAAACCCCACCTGGTCATTATGAATAAGCGAGGGGAGATGTTGGGGCAACCTATTAGCAAGAAGTTTCGCGAGACTCTTTACATCAGTATTTAATAGCGAAATAGAACGATAGGACTGGCAGTTCTTCGGGTCCTTCCCCTCTTTTGGAATAATAACCACTATGTGGGCCGATAGACTGGATTGGGGGAGCCTCCATGAGTCAAGCACAGCATTAAATAATTTGGATAGGAAAGGGGCCAGAGCAGAGCCAAATGACTTGTAAAAAAGGACAGTGTAGCCAGCACAGCCATGGGTGGTCCCCCTTCCCCCATGGAACCGATGGTGTCCAACACCTCCTGGGACGTAATGGGCCTCTCTAAGGGATCTGCCTCATCTAAAGGGAGGCAAAGGATTTGGAGAGAGTCAAGAAACTGGTCGGCCTCCAGACCCTCCTCTATGCACTCCGATGTATAGAGGGGCTCATAGAAAGCATGGAATTGCTCAGCTGCTGCGTCTACCCTCCTACTGTTCTTAAGTTCGTGTGATCTCCAAGCCAAGATTTTGTCTGCCTTCTCCCCCTTCTCCATGCATCTTTGCTTGAGGAGAGACAATTTTCTCTCTGTTTGCCCAACCATAAGGGTGGCTAACTTCGCCTTAAGCTGTTGGAGTTCAGCCCTCACAATTACTTTTATTTAAATAATAAAAGGGGTTAAAAAATGCCTCACTAGCCCCAACTCTATGAGGGGTTTCCTCCCTCAACAAACCAAACTAACGAGACAGTCAGGATGTAAAAAATAATGTACTCTGTCCTGTGTCAAAACCCTAATCTGACCCTCACACTCGAAATGCTTCAAAATATACTACAAGGGAAACATTTCCTGGTATGAAAAGTAAAGCGCCCAAAAGTGTTCCAAAACAAAGTTACACAAAATCATAAGGAAGACTCTTACTTATTGGGTTATCCCTTATCCCTTATTTAGGAAGTGTTTTTCCTCCCAATGAAGTGGATCTTACAATGCTGGGGGGATGGTGAGAAGGGGAGGGGCGACAGACAATCCACATCACCTGGTCTTTCCTTTGTTGGCAGTTATTTGTTGGCAAATGATCCATTGCAGCTTCTCTAATGTCTGGCAACTTGGTATACTCCTCTACCAAGTATTGCCAATGGTTATTCCCAGAACCACTGGGAAGAGGAAAAGTGGTGCAACAATACTTCACATGGCACAACCCGCCAGGACCACTGGGACGAGGAAGAGTGGTACAACAATACTTCACAAAGCATAACCCGTGTCAACTTTAAACCCCTCTTGTGGGGTGGAGTATAGCTGGTTTACTAGCACGTCAGGTATATTACTGCACAACCTATTGTTCTTATTTTAGTTGGATGAGGAAGAGTTGAGCTCCCACTTAATTAATTTTCCCAAAGGGAGGGATTTGTAAATTTGTCATTTTTAAAATATACTGGGCCCAGGAAGAGTAATATGGAGGCGGTTTATAAAAAGACACTTATGCGCTTTTGGTTTCCCACCGTCCTGGGCTGAGGAAGAATGGGGTACTTCTACTAAGACATCTCTGGTCTTTACTTAATTGCGCGTTTACACCCTTGGCCTTAAAACTGTTAATTACCCATTTGGGATTCCCACATCCGCTCCTGCCAATCTGGTACCTGCTGCTTGGTTACATTGGAGGCTTGTCAAAGCTTTGTGGGAGTGCTTCTCAGAATTCCTCTCTCCGACGTCCTAGCTGCTGCTACACAGACTTAGTTCTCCACCTTGTCTGCAAACTTTGTCCACATTGTCACAGCTGCGCTCAGTGTCCAAGTGTAGGATCGAGCCCATCTGTTACTCTCTGGCTCGCTCTACGGGAATGTTGTGTCTGCCACACATAGCAAAGAGTGCGCTCTGTTGAGCTCCCTTGCACCCGCTTGCCTCGGTGTCCGTTTCCCCTTCACGAGCTGCAACGTGTTCTTTTGTTTGCCCATCAGACTCTTCAAGTGAATTGCCTGCTGTGGCACGTTGCTTGTATCGTAGGCTTTGCAGCCTCACAGGGAAGGGGTTGCACTCGTGTCCCTGTTGGGCTGCAGTGTCAGCACACCCATCGAGCCTTGGAAAGATATAGGAAGCACCATTCCGTGAAGTCCTGGTTTCTGCCGGGACTTGGACTTCCACAGCGTTCTGCAGCCAGTCTCCCGACGTGTGGAGTAGTTTCTTCTACTTTTCTCTTTCTTTCTATGGCAGTTTTCCTCTGCCTTTCCATGCCTCCTGTTGCTGCTTTCTCTCTGCAGTCTAATCTCACCACTCTTTTGCCTGGCCCAATAACTTCTTGATTCAGTCTCTTCTGTTCCCACCTCTCAATCTACTGGTGCCACTCCAGCTACTACTTCTGCTACCACTTCTCTTTTCAAATCTATTCTCTACATCCCTTTTTATGGGAAGAATGTCTCCCATGACTGAGCAACAACTAGAACGTTGTTGGCAGTTCTCTAGCACCTCCTCATATGGCCTCCTCGTACCAGTATCAGCCATATTTATGATTGTAATCATTTTATTTATACACCACGATTGACGTAGCCTGAGAGGTTTGGACATAGGGGAAGTGTAGAGAATGCAACAAGTTACTTACCTGCAAATGTTGTTCTCCAGCACGGGTCTGGCATGGATTCACATGCTCATGAGTATTCCCCATCAGGCTCAGAATCCTCTGTAAAGAAAAAAATAAGTTTCATTTCTGAACTGTCTTTCTCCTAACAACCAATCACTGGTCTCTGGGTCATAACGCTCCCAGGCAAGGAATGCCCTTTAACTAAGCCCCTCCTCTGGCAGCCACCTTCAGATTTGGTAGCACGTAAAGTGGCAGTAGGACCAAAAGAAGAGCCATGGAGGGGTAGGCGAGAGGGTTTGCATCTGATTCCATGCCAGACCCATGCTGGAGAACAACAGTTACAGGTAAGTACAACCACATGAGGTGGCAAGGCTCAACATTAAGCATCTCAACATTAAGCATTTCTTACCTCCTCACCAGATTCACCTTCATGCGAACAAGTTGCGCAGCACTGCTTCATCGACTCTGGACTCTTCCCTGGAATCCCTGTTGATGCAGTAGAATCTCGTGATGGTGTGCGTCGACCTCCAGGTAGCAGCCCTGCAGATGTCAAGCAGGGGCACACCAGAGAAGAATGCCATAGTTGCAGCGATCGCTCAGGCCGAATGGGTTCTCGGACGGCCAGGCAATGGTCGGTTGGCCAATCGGTGACAGTGCATGATGCAGCCGGAGAGCCACCTGGAAATGGAAGCCTTGGAGAGGAGAGGGCCTTCCCATGGTCCACAGGGCCAAAGTTCACAAAAGGTCTTCCGGAAACTCTTTGTGCGGTCCACACAGAACTTCAGCGCTCTAGCCACATCAAGCGAGTGCAAAGTCCTCACAGCCGGCGACAAAGGCGTCAGGAAGAATACAGGTAACACCAAGGGCTCATTTAGATGGAAGTCCAAAGGCACCTTTGGCATGAAGGAGAGGTGCGTCCATAGCACCACCCTCGTCTTGTGGAATGTCAAGTAAGGTGGTTTACAAGAGAGGGCCTGGATCTCTCCCACTCGTCGTGCGGAGGTGATGGCCACAAGAAAAGCTGTTTTCCACGACAGAAATTTCAGTGGCACCGAATGCATAGGCTCGAACGGATGACCCATGAGCCTAGTCAGCACCACATTGAGTTCCCATGCCGGGGCTGGAGCCTTCACCGGCAGGAATGAACAGAACAGTCCTTTGACAAACTCCTTATCCAGACAGTGTGACCATGACAACCGTCCCGGAGATCTGGTGTGGTGGGAGATAGCCACCAGATGAACTTTGATGGAGTCATGGGCCAGTCCAGCCTTGGCCAATGAGAGCAAATATGGCAGTACCTCCGGAGCCGTGACACGTAGAGGATCCATCTTCTGTGCACGGCACCAAACGGCGAACATTTTCCTTATATGTCCATAGCATTTTAGAGTAGACAATGATCTGGCCTTGGCAGGAACCTCCTTGCAGTCCACTGGGATATTGTAGCCACCGAACTCTAATGCTGCAGGAGCCAGGCCTTCAGGTTCAGCGATCCTGGATCATGGTGCAGAATTGGGCTTCCATCCCTGGCGAGAAGATCTGCAACCGCTATAAACTTGACCGCAGGGGACGCTGACATGCCGAGAAGGTCCGGGTACCATATCTGCCTCAGCCACGCCAGTGCGACGAGGATCACCCTGCACCGGGTCTGTGAGTTGATGGATGAGCCTAAAAAGCAATGGCAATGGAGGGAACGCATACAAAAACAGGCCGTCCCAGGAGAATGAGAATACGTCCCCCATGTTCCCCGGCTGGGGAAACCTGCTGGTGAACCTCCGGCACTTGGTGTTCGTCGCAGTCACAAACAGATCGATCTGGGGCTTGCCCCATTCGTGGAATAGGTGATCCACTTGGTCCTGCCGAAGTTCCAACTCGTGGCAAGAGCGCAGCTCCCTCGTGAAAGAATCAGTGACTGTGTTCTTCAATCCTGCCAGATGAAATGGGATGCGGAACATCCCCTGGGCTAAGGCCCAGTGCCATAGGTCCTGCGCCTCATTGGGAGCACACCGGGGGATCTGGTGCTCCCCTTGATGTAAAACATTGTGGTGTGTTAGGCAGAATCCAGTGCTCCCTTAGGGAGCACTACACCAGATTGGGACTACAGGTAAGAGCAATAAATCCCCTTTGGTATCAGTCTGTACCACAAAGATTTAGTTGGTAGCTGTGGCTGGGCAGTCAGACGTATCTCAAGAGGGACATGAGCAGTATCCAGGGTTTACACATTAGGTCCACTAGACTATGGAACAAGGAAACACTGACCAAAGCTTGGTAGTTAAAAAGTATATATTTTATACACTTTTAATAAAACACATGTATCACAAGTATCAAGCAAGTTAAATTAAGTCAAGGAAAAATACACACACTCCCTATATGAATTGTAGACCAAGTGAACCAGAGTGAAAACTGAGCAAAACGGCACAGTGAAAACTACGCACAAGGGATCCTCTAACAATTCCTCACAAGGGAGTGAAAGCACAAGTTATTCAGAAATAGGCTCTTATACACCCTAGCAACACTCCCCATCAGTTGTAAAGCAGTTCAGCAAAACAGTGCATCAGTGTAAGAAATCCTTAAAATGAAAACTGAGCAAAATGGCATTTCACAATGATTATGCAGTGGGAAGAGAGTAGTTATAAGAAAGGGGTGCACAACACAGTTCGAATGGGGGATCAATCTCGAGAAGGCAGGTCTAACAAATGTGACCAGAGTCAGTAGGCCTGTGCCAGGGTTAGTGGTACAGTGAAGGGCCCAGGTGCAAAATGTTCTTGTAGCTGCAGTCAAGTCTTTGGTTAACGATATTTGAAAAGGTGGTTGCAAAGGTTGAAAAGACAATGTTAAGAGATAGGGGCGGCAAACCCAACAGGTAGGTAAAGGATTTAAAACACCTTTAGCACTACCGCGAAGAAAGGGCGGCCTGGCGGAACAATGTACCTTAAAATGAAGAAGCGGCTCCTGCGTTGGCGGTTGCTCCTGGTAGTTCCTGCAGTTCGGGTGATCCAGCAGAGGAAGAGGTGCTCTCGTCGTGGAGGAGGGTTCGAGTTACTGCACTACCCAGGGATGAAACCAGCCGTGGTACTGCCCGACGAATAAAAGGTGTGCTCCTTTAAATCATGGTCTGGATGGATTGGTGCCTGGCTATCCGGCCTCCAAGTACAGGGTACGGGAGATTCCACCAAGGCAGGTCCGGGAAGGCGATTGGCAAACTGGTTGGCCCCACCAGCTCAAGGGAAGAAGGCTCTTGCAGGTGAAGATCTTCTCTCGTCGTGTGGAGAAAAGTGGCGAGACGCTGCAGCAGGGCTTCACCGGTGGTTCAGTCGTTGCAGAGGTCTTTGGCTTCTCTCCTCTTTGGGTTCTTAGTTCCAGTGGCGACGTCTTCCTCTTCCAGTCCTCAGGACCCTGCTTTTATGCAAAAAGATCCCAATTCATACAGCCTAGCTGTCACTCACACAGTGGAGTGGTCATCTTGGTGGGAGACCCTCCAGCCTATCAGGATAGAGTGTGACATGGGTTGCTGAGGCAACCCTTTCCAGTGGTCCTACTCCCCCTCCCACAAAATGGACCCACCCCAGACTCGGTGGCACCGAAAGGAGGGCTTCTTGGCAGAAGCCCGCCAAAAGGACAAACAAAGGATCGCCGAGCTGGGTTAAGAGTTTAGAGAAAGACACGAGAAAGAAGTTATATTAAAGTTCTGGCAAATAAAACCTACCGGAGCAAAGGTAATATTAAAATGCACCAGCGGTATGTTAGAGGCTGTTAGAAAAAGTGGTAGCCTTGAACAATGGGAGAATCCCATAGAGAAATTTTCACCATTGAATATTTATGGTAGTAACCACTGCCACCAGCCAGAAACTTTTGAGATAGGTACTGTAGGGTACACTCTCTAAAATGAGCATAGGGGAAAAACTATTAACCCCTTCCAGTACCTCCATAGTAAGATGGGTTGTACTGGTTTAGTTCATAGGATTTGACTAGTAAAGTCAATGGGGACTTTACATGCCCTGGGAGACAGTAGTCAGTCCCAGGGTATTTGTTTGGGGGTCGCTACGACACCCCTGTGTCACTGCACGGAGGGTGCTGTGTAACACATGTGAATAAAGATGGTTCCTATGGGGTTGAGAAGATCCCATGAGCATTAAACACAAAAATAGCCCAGAACACACATAGCAAAAATGCCTAAGAGTGGGAAAAAGAGTCTCACTCTTAGCAGGTAAACAGAAACAAACCCTTCAAATACTGCAAAGCTGCTGGGAGACTCTTTAGGTAAGGGAAATTGGCCATGAAATGAGAATTCTCCCTAACACTGTGGTATTGTCCGGGAAGACCTGCACCACCTTGCCCTTGAGGGACGGAAGGAAGGACTTGAGGGCCCAAAACACTGCTCGCAGCTCCAGAAGGTTGATGTGCAATGTCTTCTCCTCTGACAGCCACAGGCCTCTTGCATGAAGACTTCTAATGTGAGCACCCGAACCTTACAGAGAAGCATCCGTCGTGACCGTCTCCTGGTGGGTGGGTTCTGAAAATCTGCACCTCCAGACAGATGTGCGCGGACTCCCTACCAACATATCGCTCAAAAGAAGCTCTTATCGAGCTTGATCTTGTCCTGGTAGCTTCCTGACACTTGTATCCAACGGCCATCGAGGAACTCCTGCAGTGAACGCATCCGCAGCCTGTATAGTCGGATGAGGTAGATGCAGGACAACATCATGCCGAGCAGGGACTGGGTGGATCTCCCCGTGGCGACCTTCACTGCCAACAGCCGTTGCACCTTGCCCAAGATGGCCGCTATCCTTTCTTCCGACAGACACCATGCACGACACTGTGTTGAGTCAGGACCCAGGCACAGCATGTCCTGCGATGGAGTCAATCAGGACTTTGCATAGGTCACCGAGAACCCCAGACCCGTGTGGTTGACGCCGATGCACTTTGAGTTTGCCCGGATGAGCCAGTAGTCCAGGTAAGGGTATATGTGGATCCCTCGTAGACGCAGGTGCGCTGCCACTGGTGCCAGGCACTTGGTGAAAACCCATGGCGCCGACTTCAGACCAAAGGGAAGGGCCTTGAATTGGTAATGTTGCCATTGAACCACGAAGCGCAGAAACTTGTGGAGCCCCTTGTGGAAGTAGGCATCCTCCAAATCCAGAGACGATAGGAAGTCCCCCTCTTAGCTGTCCGAGTATGTGCTGAAGAGTCACCATCTGGAACTTTTGGGACTTGATGTACTTGTTTAAATGACGGAGGTCTAGGATGGGCCTCCATCCGCCGGTCTTCTTTTTGACGAGGTAGTAACAAGAGTACACTCCGGAGCCCCGGAGCCTCTTTGGGACGAGCTCTTTGGTGCCTTTTTCTAGCATGGCCCGCACTCCAGCAGAAGCTGAGGGATGTGGTTTTCCTGCTGGGCCACTGGTGGTATTCAGGGCCACTTCCATTGACATTCCAGGGTGTGTCCGTGGGCGAGAGCTTCCAGCACCCAATTGTCGGTGGAGATGGTCTTCCACACGCTGACGAAGTTCGCCAGCCGGCCTCCCACCACTGTGCACAGGTGGGGGCCTGACACCACGGCCGGTTCAATCCTGTTTTGACATCGAAGCGCCATCCTGGGGACTCCAGATTTGGCACAGCCTCTGTAGGACTCCTGTGCCGAAGAGCAGGTGGGCTGACGGTAGGCTGAAGCATCTCCACAGAATCCTTTGGAAGAACCTTGGGATTTTCCGCCTGAAGTACGTAAGGACGGCCATCGCTGTTGAAAAATGCCCAAGGCACCAGCCCTCTCTGTGTCTGCCTTGATGGCTTGAAGAGACTCATCCACGGTCTTCCTGAACAAATTGTCCCTGTTGAAGGTCATATCCAACACCCTGGACTGAACGTCCTGGCGAAATATGGTGGCCCTAAGCCAGCCCCATCGACAAAGGCAAACACTGTTGCCCATTCGACTGGTGGCAAGGGGGTGGAGGGTGAACCTTCCTCTTATTGACCGGCGGTTCTCCCGTCATCAGCACCGGCACAGCTGGTGGGGCCACCAGTGCAATAGGCATCCTCGTCTGGTTCTCCGAGACGAGAGTATGCAAAACCGAGAGATTGTCAGCCGAGATATTTCCAGGTGGCCGCTGAGGCGGCTGTGGCGAAGGTGAAACCGGTAACTGCGGTGCAGGCTGGTCGTCCAAGCCCTCTCCGTGCTGTTCCTCGTCAGTCTCCTCGTCGTTGCCTTCATCGTCGCCCTAGTCGGAATCCTTGCCATAGGGCCTGCACTCGACGCCCTGCTCCTCCTGGGCAGTCTGGAGGCCAGTAAGCTCCTCCTCAGAGGAGATATCTGTGCCCTGGAGCACTAACAGGCCTCCCCCCTTTTGTCTGCGACAAGGGGTGACGGTTTCTGTGAAATGACAGGCATCTTCTCCGGTGTCCTCTCAATGGGTGGAAAAGAGGACTCCCTCCTAGCAGGCAGGGAGACTCTTGCCTTTGGGGTTCCGTCCTGCGGCTCCGCCACAGTGGCCTTCGCGAGTGACGCTACCACCCCATCGATGGAAGGTTGGGCCTTCGTTGGACGTACCTGGGCCTTCACGGCCTTGGTCAAACCCACAGCCTTCTCCTTAGGGGAAGGGTCAGCACCCCACTCCCCCTTGGCTTTCACCGGCAGGCCGGTCTTGGGCTTCTCCTTGAGCTTGCCCGGATGGTCCGATTTCCTTTTCGACGAAGATCCCGAGCGTTGGCTGGAGATCGAGGTCGCTGGTGAAGCTGCACTTGCTTTGGCCACCAAAGAGTCCGTCGCAACGGCGCTCCCAGTGGCAGTGGACTTGCGGTGCTTAGCCTTCTGTTGGGCCCCCGTGGGAGGAGCGCCCTCAAAGGTCTTAGAAGACTGCTCAGCTTTCATGGGAGCAGGAGAAGCATTGCTGCTGGGATCCACCCGGAGCAGTGGTCGTGGCTTGTAGACACTCATTGAGCCGCCTATCCTTCATCGTGCGGGGAACCATCTCCTGACAAAACACACAGTCCTCCACGTGCGTTCGGTCCAGGTACAGGCAGTAGAGGCACTTGGAATGTTTGTCGTCCGAAAAGCCATTCCGCAAGCCACATTTGGGAACAAATCCTGAAAAAGGGAGCCGAAGAAACTTCTGGAATCCTCCACGAAGAAAATCAACGAAATTTACCCTGGAGGGGCGCTGAAGAATCTGAAAACCTTTGGAGTGCGAGGCTTGATTGACTGAAAAAATAAGAGTGAAACTCTTTCAAAAAAACGCAAAACGCAGTAAAAGCTCGAGACCTAAGCAGGAGGATGCCCAACACTTCAACGTGCAGTAAAAATCTGAAGATGGCTGACAGAGGAGGGCCTTAGGTAGAGGGCAGTCACTGGCTGGGGGCAGTATGACCCAGAGACCAGTGATTAGTTGTTAGGAGAAAGACAGTTCAGAAATGAAACTGAAACTGATTTTTTCTTTACCGAGGATTCCCAGCCTGACAACGGGGAATATTCATGACCATGTGAATCCATGCCAGACCCCATGGTGGAGAAATTATAAGTTACTCAAGGTAGTGACTAACATACTCTTAGTCCATGGTCCCCTTTCCTTCATACTGTATGGGCGTCCCTTCCAAGGGACGGGAGACAACCTTTTTCACCAGAAAAAACCTTCCCCTATACATTTAGAGGCGCGCGCGGGGGTGTGGCCGAGGGAGCATGCGCTGCCTAGACTCCGCCCTCCAGCGCCACACCTCAGTACCCATTGACGCGTTGACAATAGATTCAACATTCCCTAATGCCACCAATATTATTAGAGGGGAGGTTGGTGGGACGTATGGAGGAAAAGGGACTATGGACTAAGAGTACGGTAGTCACTACAGTGAGTAACTTAAAATTATCTTACGTCCCGTCCCCTTTCCTCCATACTGCATGGGCGATTGCAACTGAATGTAGCGCCAGGGCTACTGGAGGATCCTTTCCCGCCAAACGGTAACACACTGAGATCGTCAAAATGATCCATCTAGATAAGGTTTGCTTGGAAACAGCCTGACCTAAACGCCTTCCAGCATAACCAATAAAGAGCTGATCGTCCACTCTGACCCGGGACATCCGTGAGAGATAGAAACTCAAAGCTGTCCTAGGGTCCAACGTACGGAGGCTCTCCTCTTCCTTACCAGGATGCGGAGGAGGATAGAATGCTGGAAGAATTACCTTCCGGCTCAGATGGAATTCCGACACAACCTTCGGAAGAAAGCAAGGCCGCATCCTAAGGACAAACCTGTCCTTATGGAACACAGTGAAGGGTGGTTTGGCGGAAAGTGCCTGCAACTCACTCACTCTGCGTGCAGAAGTAACCGCAACTAAAAATACAGTTTTAAAGGACAATAGTCGCAGTGGACAAGAATGTAAGGGCTCAAACGGAGCTCCCATTAGGAACTTTAAAACCAGATTCAAATCCAATCCCGGCACCTGGAAAGGCGACGGTGGAAACACATTAGTTTGCCCTTTTAGAAACTGAGATATCAAAGGGATTTTAAAATAAGAACATTCCTCAGACGAGCGCTTAAATACGGTCAGCGCCGCCAGGTAACCCTTAATGGTACCCACTTGCAGGCCCTTGTTGGGTAAAGAAAGCCAAAAAGACAAAACCAAAGGAATGGAACATTGGAAATGATCCACATTCTGTACTCTGCACCAGTCGCAGAACTTTCTCCAACGGCAATGATACAGAGATTTCGTTGCTGGCCTTCTGGCCGAAAGCAACACCTCCATCACGTCTTTAGGGACGTCCCAATACTTATACCTCAACCTTTCAGACACCAAGCATGAAGGCTGAGGGACTTTACCTCTGGATGGAGAACCCGACGCCCCTTCCGTGAGAGCAGATCGTCTCGGTAGTGAAGACGGCATGGAGGGCAGATGGATATGTCGAGAAGGTCTGGGTACCACGCTCTCCTGGCCCATGCCGGAGCAATGAGGATCATCTGGGAACCGAACCTCCGTAACCTCGGCAACACCTGCGGAATGACAGGGACTGGAGGAAACGCATACAGCAATGGGAAAGACCACTCCAGTATGAACGCGTCCCCTGATGCTCCTTTTGGAGGAAATTCCCACAAGCAGAATCTTTCGCACTTCCGGTTGACACTGGTGGCGAAGAGATCCACTTGCGGGGTTCCCCAAAAGGCAAAGATCTCCAACAGAACTTCCTGAGCCAGCTCTCACTCGTGAGAGATTGTGCTCTGCCTGCTCAAAACGTCTGCCGCTGCGTTGGTCTCCGACCAGATGAACTGCCAGGATCGAAATTTCCTGCTGAATGGCCCAGAACCAGAGCTGCATCGCCTCCCTGCACAACGGGAGTGACCCTGCCCCCCCTTTTTTGTTGAGGTAGTGCATGGCCACTGTATTGTCTGTCATAATCAGGACATTCTTCCCCCGCACAGACGGCAGAAAAGCCTTCAGGGCTAGCCTGACAGCCTGCAGCTCTAACAGATTGATGTGGAGTCTGGACTCCGACAGAGACCAACGGCCGCTGGCCGTCAACTCGTTGGCATGCGTCCACCACGATCGTTATCTCCGGCCACGGTTGCCAAAATGGAGCATCCTTCATCAGATTTCCTTAGATGGCCTACCACAGAAGATCCTGTGCGACCGAGGGCGGAATCTGAACGGGATCCGACATCCTGCCGGAGAACTGCGACCACTGCATCTTTAGAGCCCACTGCAGAGATCTCATCCGCAGCCTGGACTCTGGCACCAGGAAAATGCAGGATGCCAGGACGAGGAGCAACCTCAAGAACTTGAACGCCGGGAGACTCTGGGGACGTTGAAATTTGTCCACCATCTGCAGAATGTGATGAGCCCTCACCTGGGGAGGCACACACAACCCCAGGGGTGTGTCGAGCACTGCTCCGATGTACTGGAGCCTCTGGGTAGGTGTCAAATGGCACTTCTTTAAATTGAGGGAGAAGCCCAGCTTGTGAAGGGAGTGACAGGTGACCGACAGATGATCCAGGGCTTGCTCGGGAGAATGCGCACTGATCAACCAATCGTCCAGGTAGGGGTAGACGTGAATCCCCCCCCTTTCCTGAGATACGCTGCCACCACCACCATCAGCTTGGTGAAGACCCTCAGGGTGGAGGTCAATCCGAACGGCAGGACCCGAAACAGAAAATGTGAGTCGCCAACCGCGAACCTCAGGTACTTCCTGTGCTTTGGATGAATCAGCACATGAAAGTAAGCATCCTTGAGGTCTAGAGACACCAACCAATCTTTTAGTTTAAGGGCCTGGAGGACTTGAGAAAGAGTTACTATCTTGAACTTGTCCTTCCTGAGGAGCTTGTTCAGCCCACGCAAGTCCATGATGGGTCTCAATCCTCTGTCTTTTTCGGGATCAAAAAATAAGGGGAATACCATCCCTTGTTCCTCTCTGCTACGGGCACCAGTTCTATGGCGCCTTTCTCCAGCAGGGATAGGATTTTCTGCGCAAAGAGCAGATCCGGACGCTTCAAAGAGCTTCCCTGGTGGATTGTCCCGAGGCCTCTGTCGAAGGGGAGACAGTAGCCGTGTGTTATCTCCAGAAACCACACATCTGAAGTGATGGCACGCCATTCTCCAAGATGCTGCGCCAGTCTGCCGGCGAACCATGGGACATGGCATCATGACTGAGCGGACGCAGCTGCGGCAGTGCCTGATGGCAAAGAGGCAACTGCCCGATGTCTTTGGCACCTTGAGTACCTTGCTTTCCACCTCTGGTACTCCTACGGTGGCCCCTTGGACTGGTAGCTCCTCTCGATCTACCAAAGTAAGAGTAGTACCGAAAGGAACCTCCCCTCCACTGCTGTCCCTTAGGATGAAAAGGCAGAGTTTGTCGGACTGCAATGCTCAAAGACTTTGCTGCAGCTTTGGAGGTCTGCAACCTCTCAAGGCTCTTGTCAGCCATGCTGCCAAAAAGATGGACACCATCAAAGGGCATGTTGAGAAGCCGGGATTACACATCTGGAGCAAACCCCGACTTCCGCAACACACAAACCTGCGTATCACGGTGCTCGCAGCCATGGACCGGCTGACACAGTCTGCCATGTCCAGACCTGACTGAACGGATTCACACATGGCCTCCTTGCCGTCTTGCACGAGGGCTAGAAAACCATCACGTTCCTCCCCTTTGGGAATATGCTCAGCTGCCAACGATACACAATTCCACAGAGTGTGAGTGAATCTTGCCAGGGCACAAATGGAGTTGGCTGCCTTTAAAGCCATACCCCCAGAAGAAATTACCTTCTTCGCCCAACCATCAAAGCGCTTGTCATCCTTATCCAGAGGTATAGTAGGGTACACAGCCTGCTTTGCTGGGGATGTAGCCGCTTGCACACCAAACTCTCCGGAGTAGGGTGTGTTGACAAGTAGCAGGGGTCACCACTGGCTGGGCGGTATTTTTTCGGAAGAGACTTATTCACTGCCGGGAGACTCTCCTGAGCAGTCCAAGCTGCCGCCGCCACCCTTCATTGCAACGCCATATGAAATGGCAACACCAGGTCAGTGGGTGGACCCTGATCCAGGATGTCTGTCAAATCATCCTGAATGAAATCAGCAGATGGAGCAGACCACCCCAAATAATCAGTCACCCTCGACATGAGGCGCCTATACGAGGAGTCAGCATGTGTACCAGGCTCAGGCCTGCCAAACTCAACCTCCGGAGAGGCATCAAGACCACTGGCATCATGTAAGGATTGACGAAGGTCTTCCAGTTGGCTATGACCAGACAACAGGTCATCAGGAACCTCCGGAGGCACATCCCCCCCTCCTCATCAGACCCTTCCTCCACCTCTGAAATATACTCCAAGGGTTGGAACAAATCCACCCTGGGAGGAGGAACAGAGAAGGGCTCAAAAACAGGCCTCACAGACTTGCTGAGAATCTTTCTCAGAGCTTCCACAGTCCTCCGGGGCACCTCTGGGAAAAATCTCCACAAAAGGCATCGAGGGGGCCGATGGATTCGGCGTCGACTGAGGCGCCGACGACTTCGTCAACGGCTTCGAGGCCGGAGCCCCGATCGCATCCTTAGACGGCCGCTGGCGTGGACTACTTCTTCAAAGTCGGAGCCTCGAGAGCCTTAGAAGGCCTCACAGGCTCCGATGGCGTCGAAGACCGGGACCTGGAAGGGCTATGGTGATCACCCTTGTCCGATCGGGACCTCGACAGCTCCCGGTGATCGTGCTGACCGCCCGAGCCCAAAGGCCTGTGAGTGGTGGCTCTAGCTTGTTCCTTGCCGGCTTCTCTCGAAAATCGCCATCATCGATTGCATCCCATTTGGCCGGCGACAAGTGTTTAGTGGGACAAGATGCCCGCCGTCTGGCGGGGTCCTCCGACAAGGACGGGGAAGGCGACCAGTGACGGTGCTTCCTTGAATGCCCCGAAGAGGCAGAGGAATGGCGGGACCCACTCCGAGACCGAGACTCCCCCTGGACTTACACTGATGCGGAGAGTTGCCCCTCGAGGCGTCGGTCAAAAGACCAGTAGATTTCGGCTTACGGGTTTTAGAAACCCTACCTAACGACAACAACTTCTTGCGCTCCCGCAAGGCCTTCCAGTTAGGGACTGGCAGTCATCGCAATCGTCGGTGGCGTGGCTTACACTGAGGCACCAGAGGCAAACGTTGTGCGGGTCCATAATGGACATTTTGGAACCACAGTCCTGACACTTTTTGAAGCCTGACTTCGGGGTAGAAGACGACGAAGACATCATGAATTTTCAAGAATAACCGAGGCGCATCGAGATTCTGAAGCGAACACATTCGCGGATAAAACAGAACTGAGGCTACGGGCATCATGCATCCTAGATATAACATTCGGTGACGTCTACCATCGACAGAGGCCTTCGAGGGACAGAGTATCCACGTCATCGACGCAGGACGTCTACGCCGAAAAAGTCTTCCGAAGCAGCACAGCTGTGGTAATTACTGTCAAAGATGTGGAATATGTTGGAGGACAATCCCTTCGAAACAAGTTTTTCAAAACTGAAAGGCCAAATGTTGCATCAGGCCTGGTGCTGGCATCTAAGCAGTAGTTCTTTCAAAAGGCAGAGGCGGTAGCCCACATAGCCGTCTTGATGATCGTCTGCCATGGGACAGGTCTTTGGAAAGCCGTGGCCTTTGCTCTGATGGCGTGGACATGCATATTTGCTGGCAAAGGCTTGTGCTGCCCCTCATACGCCTCCTTGATGGCCATAACCATCCACCTTGCTATGGAAGCCTTGGATGCTTGACCGGCTGGTTTTGATCCTCCAAATGTGATGAGCAAGGCATCTGATTTACGGAAGGTCATAGTCCTGTCCAGATAAAATCTTAGAGCACGCCTGACATCCAGACAGTGGAATACCTTCTGAGCATCATCCTTTGGGTCTGCAAAGAATCCGGGAGTACCATCTCTTCGTTCAGGTCAAAGGAGGAAACAACCTTATGAAGAAAGGCAGGGTGTGGTCTAAGTACACCTTTTCACAATGAAATGTTGTATAGGGCTCTGAAGCCACCAGGGCCTGAATATCGCTGATACGGCGTGCTGATGTAAATCCCACCAGTAGGGCCGTCGTAATAGTAACCTGCCTGATACAGCGGATGCATTGGGCTCAAAGCGTTTGTGCGACAGGGTGCCCAGCCCCATGTTATGGTCCAAGCCTGGATGTGGACGTTTGACAGGCGGATATAACCTGGTTAGACAGCAAAGTATCTCTTAACCATCAGATTGGAGGATGAAAAGATGTAATCACCGGAGTTCTTGTAGGACACTATGGCCGCCAGATACGTACGGCAGGCGTCTACCTGCACACCTGAATGAGTGAGATGCGCTGAGAAAGACAGAACATCGTCCAACGAGCAGGCTAATGGAACAATCTTCTTTGTTTCTGCCTAGTGATAAAACCTGGTCCACTTGCTCTTGTACTGACTCCTGGTGGAGTCGCTTCGAGCCCTTTGTATGATCGCCAGGTTATCCTGTGACTGGTGCAGATGCTTCAGGGCAACCTGTTCAGGAACCAAGCTGCGAGGGTTAACTTCTGCAGAGCAGGGTAAAACACTATGCCCCCTGCTGGGAGAGTAAGAGGGCTGGACCCACCGGGAGGTGTACCGGGGACTGATCCGACAAACTGAGCTCAGAGAACCAGGGTCTTGCGGGCCACCATGACACCATCAAGATGATCTGAAAACTCAGATTCCCTGATCCTGCAGATGACATTGTGAACCAGGGGAGTGGGGGGGGGGGGAAGGTGTACGTGTTTATGTAGTTCCACAGGATCTGCAATGAGTCGCCCAACGAGCCCCTGCCCTGTCCAAGCCCAAAGGCAAACTAGGGTCATCTCTTGTTGGCACTGGTGGCGAAGAGGTCCACCTGAGGGTGGCCCCACCTGCTGAAGATCTCCTGGAGGACCTTTGTTCAACTGCCACTCGTAGTTGTCCATCCCCAGCCTGCTGAGCCTGTCAGCCTCCAGGTTGGATTCTCCAGGAAGGTGTACCGCTGACAAGTGAATGTTGTTCGACAGATGTCGATTGAAAGCCTGCAGAGAGGCGGGAACCTGGTACCTCCCTGCTTGTTGATGTAATACATGCAAGTGGAGCTGTCTGTTTGAATGCAGACTGATTTGCTACTGATCATGGGGAGAAAGGCTTGAGAGTAAGCCAGATGGCCATCATATCGAGCCAGTTGATGTGTTCCAGCTGCTCCTGATGAGACCATACTCCATGGACGCCGTGGTTGTCCAGGGTAGCCCCCCTAGCGTAGGGACTATTCTGATGGAATGGTGATCTGTGGTAACGGCGGCCGGAATGTACCCTACCAGACTAGGTCCTGATGGAGATGATGTGGTATGCTGACGGGCTCCGCCTGAGAGCCCTTCTCCTGATTCCAGGAAGTTGAGACATGACGCTGCAGCCTCATCTTGAGCCTTGTATGGGGCACAGTGAGGAGACATGCCGCCATTCTTCCCAGCAGGTGTTGGTACCATCAGGCTGAGGTTACTGCTCTGCTGAGGAAATGTCGCATGGCTCTCTTGATTGCTGTGATCTTTTCCGTTGAGGGGAAGATCCTCTCAGTCCTCCTATCCCAGTAAGTCCCAGAAATGTCAGTCTGTGTGGGCAGTAACTGACTTTTTGAGATTGATAGAAAATCCCCGATTGTATAGTGTGTGAATGAGAGCGGAGGTCGTATGATGTACTGTATACGGGGACCCCGCCCTGACTAGCCAGTCGTAGAGCTATGGATAAATGTGGTGGCCTTACGCCCAGAGTAGAGCTGACACCGTGTTCATTAGCCTTGTAAAGAGCGACGGGCCGAGTTGAGTTAAAAGGGTAGAACTCTGTATTCAAAGTGAAAACCATGATCCTGAACCGTAGGAAGGACCGATGGGGTTCCCCAAACGGGACGTGCAGGTAAGCATCCTTCAGATTCAGGGAGCACAACCAATCTCCCCCGCACAAAGTCTACGCAATGAAGGCTGGGGTAACCAGAGGGTCAGTGAAGAAAGGTCCAACAGAACTCTCAGGCCAGCCTGATTCTTTCTGTGTATGGCGAATATCCGTGAATAGAAGCCCCCCCAACTCGCTGTGAAGCTGGAACTTCCTCCACCGCCTGGCTCGCTACAAGCGAGCGGATTTCCGCCAACAGAGTTGCCGTCCATATCTGCAGGAGTGGATGGGAGGAAGGAGGAAATTGAGGAATTGGTAGCCAGAAGCCTGTGGGCACCACAGAGGATCCACGGGTCTGCGAACCTTGTCCACGGGGAGTTTACGTGAAGGGCAAGCCTGCCCCCCACCGGAGACTCGAGGATCCAGATGGACTGGTGACAACCTCTTTCCCTCTGAGGCTGGTGCTGAGGAGGGGGACTGGAAAAAAAAACCTTGTTAGCCGCCTAGTGCTGCTTGCATCTGTGCTGGCTAGGAGACCTATCAGGTTGCCTCGGCCGTCTCTCCTGGAAGCCCTTGAAGCCTCCAAAGGCTAGACTCTTGTCCGAGCGCTAGTGAGCCTGTCTGTAGGTCTTGGGTGTGGATATTGTTAACAGATAAAGATTTAGCTGTCTGGGAGATATTCTTTTTCTTGTCTAGTTCCTCGTCTGCTGTCAAGTGGAACAGGTCCACCCCCCCTCAAACAGCAGGTCGAGAATGCGTTCCTGCACATCTGGGTTGAATTTTGTTGCCTTGAGACAAGCTGTCGTCCTCATGTCGGTGGCGATACTGATGGCTCTGCCGGAGGTATCAATGTGGGCCACCGTAGACTCTATTATTTCCTCAGCCACAAAGTACGTGTAACGCTCACCTGACTCCCACAGGGCCGCTGGCCTGGTTGGCGCTGCTGTGACCTCGTCTAAGGTGATGCACAGGGTTCCGAAGACGGACTGGACCGGGCCCCAGATCTGGCTTGTCTGACTCGCAGAAGTATCCTTCTGTAGGTGAGAATAGGGGGTTAACTGTCTGCGGGGTAATGCAATTGGCTTCCCACTTACCCCTCTCACCCGCCTCAAAACCCTTCTGTGCTTCCCCGTTGCGTCTCACCTTAGGGTCTGGAAGGACGAGCTCTCCATCCTGCTTCTGATGCAGGGGCGCATTGGTATCCAGTTACGTCACTGGATTTTCGGATGGGTGAGAACCAAACTTGCTTGGCTTCCAGGTAAGTTTTTCTATAAATGGTTCCCGTGGTGTCCAAGCATTAATGTTCTAATGCTAGTGTCTTTTTCCCCATAGGGGCCGGGGTATGGAATGCCAGGGAACAGGCACCGACCCGAGGTGAGCGGTGAAATCCTTGTGGAAATCAGGTAAGTCTTTAATGAGTGTTTTGGTAATGTCTTTTCATTCACTCATTAACGCTGATGTCTTTTTCCCCTTAGGGGCAGGGGTCCGAAAATGCCTGGATGCGGCGCGGACCCGAAATGAAAAGGGAATGACCCAACAAGTAAGTCTTGACATGGAGTTTTAGCTTCCCTTTTCCCTTCTTTCTCTCACCTTTGTTCTTGTCTTTTTCTCCCTAGGCGCGGGGGCGCGACTGCGAATCCGGATGGTCGCTGCTGAACATGGAGGCGCCCTGTAAAGGTGAGTAGAATGCGGCGCTGCAGCGATCGATGCAATGTGCTTTTAAAAATAAAGGTCTTCCTTTTCAGGATTGTCGGCGAAATGTCTCTGGGATGCAGATTTAGCAGGTGAGGTCTTTTCCTTCTTCTGTTCTCTTGTTCCCTTCCTTTGCAGGTGATTCAGGATGCTGGCAGGTGTGGCAGAAGTCAAGATGGAGGAGCAGACACGGTGAGCGTCCAGCTGCTAAATGCAGAACAACGCGAAGCACGTGTGGCTGATCGGGTGTGGTTTAAATAGCCTTGGAAGAAGTTCCTAGAATGTGTCCTTCCTCCAATCAGGTATGTATCCTTCCCCGACCAAGCCCGGGTGGTAAATGAGTCCCACAGGTAAAGTAGTTCCTTTCAGGCCTCAAGGAGGCCGGGGTTCTGCAGCATGGTCTGCATCAGGTAAGTGCACCCAAACACGTTTTCTATGAGCCTGGCGCCATAGGCGCCAGGACACTGTCCAAAGGGCCCCTATAAGGGGTTGCTGGGACCTTCCCCGGGGACTTGATGTCCGCTTTCGGGGACGCAGGGCCTGAGCCGGCTCCCCGGGAGCGGGCATCGTGACAGCATTCCCCCCCACCCCCCCAAGGCCCCTCCCAAGGTTGTTCCCTCCGGGGGTTTTGGTTTGTTTGGGAAGAGTCGGTGGAATTTCCTGACTAATCCCACGACCTCTCCTGAGGTCCGTACCCCTTCCAATCAATTAGGTAGAAAAGCTTTGACCTAAACATTTTTTAATCTAAAATGTTCTTCACTTCAATTTCGGGTTCCCCATCTATTTGAATAGGTTCTGGAGGTTTGAGTAGTCGGGTTCCGGGTACCACTGGTTTCAGAAGTGACACATGAAAAACAGGGTGAATTCGCATATTAGCTGGTAAATCAAGTTTAACCGCTACTGGGTGAATTATTGCCGTAATAGAATAAGGTCCCAGATATTTTGTGTTAAAAGTTCGAGGCCCTTTGAGCGGTAAATGTCTGGTAGCTAACCACACTTGATCCCCAATCTGATACGGAGGTGCTTCACTCCGATGTAGGTCAGCATTCTCCTTGTATTTTCTCTTGGCTTGTTGTAAATGCGTGGTTGCCTCTTTGAAGGCTCGGGTAATGGTAGAATGCAGATGTTCTACTGCGGGCACTCCGAGGTTCTGAGGTGAGTCGAGGTTTGAGGGTGATGTCCAAACAAGGTATAAAAAGGACTATGGCCAGTTCCAGAGTGTACTGAATTATTATATGTGTATTCGGCTATCCAAAGAATGTCTTTGCAGTTGCTTTCAGATTGCTGTAACATACACCGTAAGTACTGCTCAAGGGTCTGATTTGTCCTCTCGGTCTGAGGGTGTTGACTGGTCGATAATCTTACGTCGATTTGTGCCATTTGACAACATTTGCGCCAGAAGTGGGAAATGAATTGCCTTCCCCGGTCAGAGATTAGTATAGATGGGAATCCATGTAGCCGAACAATATTTTCAAGGAATTCTTTGGCTAGGACAGAAGCTGAAGGTAAACCTTTCAAAGGAATGAAGTGGGCCATTTTGGAAAACAAATCCACAATTACCAGAATGGTATTGTATCCCGAACAAGGAGGCAAGTCCGTAATAATATCCATTGATAGGGTGTGCCAGGGTGCTGGCGGTATGTCTAGAGGTTGAAGGAGACCGGCTGGTCTTTTCTTTTGACCTTTATTTTGGGCGCAAACACCACAGGACATCACAAAAGATTTAACATCTTTTCGCCAAGAGGGCCACCAGAATTGTCGTTTCACCTTTTCCATTGTCTTGGCAATACCGGGGTGTCCCTCTATTAATGTATCATGATAACCTGAAATAACTAGTTCGTGTAAATCCTTGTGCGGCAGGAATAAGCGTCCTTGGTAATAAGGTAAACCATTATCTATGGTAAAGTATGATCCCTTTTGTATCCAATCCTGTAGGACTGTAGGGTCCAGGAGTTGTTTCACTCTGACTTGAATGTCTTCAAGCGTCTGTAAGGAAGTCATGCCTAGAATTCTCTGTTCGGGAATTATTGGTACTGGTTCTGAGTTTGTATCAGATTCTCCCATTCCAATTCGGGATAAGGCGTATGCTTTGCCGTTCTTGCAGCCAGGTCGATAGGTAATCACGAAATCAAATTCAGCGAAAAACAAAGCCCATCGGAGCTGCCGTGATGACTGAGCCTTGGCGGTTTTCAAATACTGTAAATTCCGGTGATCAGTGATCACCGTGATGGTATGTCGAGCGCTAAGCAGGTAATGCCGCCAGGCTTTAAAAGCGGACTTTATGGCTAACAGTTCTTTGTCAGTGATTGCGTAATTAATCTCTGGTGCCAAGAATTTTCTGGACCAAAATGCTACGGGATGCAGTTGGTTGGTTTCAGGATCTCTTTGAAACAGAACTGCTCCCATGGCTAGGCTGGATGCATCAGTTTCGACGACATACGGGAGATCTGGACGTGGGTGTTTCAATATAGGTGCGGAGGTAAACTTACCTTTTAAATCCTGGAAGGCCTGCTTGGCTTCTTCAGACCATTCAAAACGTTTATTTTTCCTCAAGAGTGCAGTAATGGGTTGTACTATGCGTGAAAATTCTGGGATAAACCTGCGATAGAAATTGGCAAAGCCGAGCATGCTTTGAACCCCTTTTACAGAGCTAGGTGATGGCCATTTGAGGATGGCATCCACTTTTCTTGAGTCCATTCGGACTCCTTTGGGTGTCAGGATGAAACCGAGAACCTCAACTTCTGTGGTATGGAAAACACATTTTTCCAGTTTAGCAAATAGTTTGTGTTGGCGCAGTTTTTCCAGAACTGCCCTAACGTGTTTTCTGTGATCAGATTCCGAAGAGGAGTACACTAGAATGTCATCGATATAGACGACAACACAAACATCGATGAGTTCCCGAAGGACATCATTCATGAAGAATTGGAAGGCAGCAGGCGCATTGCACAACCCGAAAAGCATTACCTGGTATTCGAATAATCGATATTTTGTACGGAAGGCTGTTTTCCATTCGTCGCCTTCTTTTACTCGCACCAGATGATATGCCCCCCGGAGATCTAACTTGGTGTATATGCAAGTGTCCTTCACCTGGTCAAGGAGTTCAGGAATCAGAGGCAGAGGATAACGGTTTTTAAACGTTATCTGGTTCAATGCGCGGTAATCGATACAAGTTCTAAGGTCGCCTTCTTTTTTAGGTACGAAGAACAAAGCCGAGGATGCCGGGGACTTTGACGGGCGAATAAAACCATTGGCGAGGTATTGATCCAAATATTGTCTCAAATGCAGGTTCTCAGGTTCGGTAAGGGCATAAATCCTGCTACAAGGGGGTTGTGCACCGGGCACCAGATCGATTTGGCAATCGTACGATCGGCGAGGAGGTAACGTGTTGGCCTGTTCCTTTTGGAAGACGTCCTGAAAGTCCTGGTATTCCAGAGGTAATTGCATGGAGGCAGAGGTTACAGATGCTAGATTAATCTTCAGGTTTTCTGGGTAGCAGGTTTGTGCACAATCCGAGAAGGTTATTCTCTTAGCTCGCCAATCAATTCGAGGATTATGTGTCTCTAACCAAGGAATTCCAAGAATAACCTGAAACTGTGGAGCCTTGATTACATCAAACACAACTGCCTCCCGATGGCCGTCAGGACCAATAAGAGTCACCTCAGTAGTGGAATGTGTTACCGGTCCAGAGGCAATTTCAGTTCCATCGACTGTGGTGATGACATCTTGGGTGGTTTTAGGACGGAGAGGGAGGTTAATCCTAGAGACCAATTCACGATCCACATAGTTTCCAATAGCCCCACTATCAATGTATGCCTTTATTGCATGCAACCGCTTAGGCTTTTCTGGATCTACGAGAACCATTGGCACAATGAAATGCGAGGTCTGAGAGTTAGTTTTCAAGCTCGGCAAGCGGACCCCTACGCTTGTCGGGCTGAGTCGTTTCCCGAAACAGTCTTCATGGTTTTTATCAGCGGCTCCTACTGCTTTTCGGGGCGGTTTTGCCGGGCAATCTCGTAGAAAGTGTCCAGAGTTCCCACAATAAAGACAATTTTAAATGCCGCCTCCTTTCACGTTCCTTTTGAGTTAAGGGTTCTTTAACCACTCCAATTTGCATAGGCTCAGAGACATCAACTCCCTTGGGGTTAGCGTGGGTCTTGACCAACACCCGGGTCTCAAACCTGGACCGATCTGTTTTTCTGTTTTGAAGTCTGTGATCCAATTGGACCACTAAGTCTATATATTCTGTGCATTCTTGGGGCGGATTTACAACTTGGGCCAAGACATCTTTAAGTTCTCCGCGTAGACCTCGATAAAATAACGTGACTCTTATCCTCTGGCCATCCCGTTTCCACAATTAGTCTATTAAAGGTTGCAATATAGGATAGGAGGTCCTGATTGCCCTGTCGCAGGGATAGAAGTTCGTCATCCAGAGCCTGCCCCTGAGAGTGTCGAGCAAATAACCTTTCCATGCTTGCTTGAAATCCTTGAAACTCACGGCAAATCGGGTCATCTTGAGTAACCAGTGGAACTGACCAATCGGCAACGCAGCCGCTGAGATATGGCAATACGAAGGTTACTTTGGTCTGATCATTAGGGAAGGCCCCAGGTCTGCATAGGAAGTGCAAACGACACTGATTCATGAATACGGCGAATCGTTTGGGGTCCCCAGCAAAGCGTTCAAGTGGAGCCAGCGGCATGTTTCCAGGTAGATTAATCTGCACAGGGTTACTGGGAACCACAGGAGCGGGGTTCCCTCCGGAACAGGGTAGAGGAGTTTGTCCAGCTTGACCTTGCAAAAGTTGTCTGGCCAGGTCATCAGTTCTTTCCTTTGATATTATTAATTCCCTCTTGAGGGCATTAGTCTCTTGACGAGCGGCATGTACTTCGGCCCGTAATTCCCCCAGTAATTGGGCCAACTGATCAGTCTCCGAAGTTTCCATAGCGCCTGGGTGGGAATTTGTAGGCAGGCTTCGCGTTCTGTAACGCTCACCTGACTCCCACAGGAGCGCTGGCCTGGTTCGCGCTGCTGTGACCTCGTCTAAGATGATGCGCAGGGTTCGGAAGATGGACTGGACCGGGCCCCAGATCTGGCTTGTCTGACTCGCAGAAGTATCCTTCTGTAGGTGAGAATAGGGGGTTAACTGTCTGCGGGGTAATGCAATCGGCCTCCCACTTACCCCTCTCACCCTCAAAACCCTTCTGTGCTTCCCCGTTGCGTCTCACCTTAGGGTGTGGAAGGACGAGCTCTCCATCCTGCTTCTGATGCAGGGGCGCGTTGGTATCCAGTTACGTCACTGGATTTCGGATGGGTGAGAACCAAACTTGCTTGGCTTCCAGGTATGTTTTTCTATAAGTGGTTCCCCTTGTGTCCATGCATTAATGTTCTAATGCTAGTGTCTTTTTCTCCATAGGGGCCGGGGTACGGTATGCCGGGGAACAGGCACCGACCCGAGGTGAGCGGTGAAATCCTTGTGGAAATCAGGTAAGTCTTTAATGAGTGTTTTGGTAATGTCTTTTCATTCACTCATTAACGCGGATGTCTTTTTTCCCCTTAGGGGCTGGGGTCCGAAAATGCCTGGATGCGGCGCGGACCCGAAATGAAAAGGGAATGACCCAAAAGGTAAGTCTTGACATGGAGTTTTAGCTTCCCTTTTCCCTTCTTTCTCTCACCTTTGTTCTTGTCTTTTTCTCCCTAGGCGCGGGGGCGCGACTGCGAATCCGGATGGTCGCTGCTGAACATGGAGGCGCCCTGTAAAGGTGAGTAGAATGCGGCGCTGCAGCGATCGATGCGATGTGCTTTTAAAAATAAATGTCTTCCTTTTCAGGATTGTCGGCGAAATGTCTCTGGGATGCAGATTTAGCAGGTGAGGCCTTTTCCTTCTTCTGTTCTCTTGTTCCCTTCCTTTGCAGGTGATTCAGGATGCTGGCAGGTGTTGCAGAAGTCAAGATGCAGGAGCAGACACGGTGAGCGTCCAGCTGCTAAATGCAGAACAACGCGAAGCACGTGTGGCTGATCGGGTGTGGTTTAAATAGCCTTGGAAGAAGTTCCTAGAATGTGTCCTTCCTCCAATCAGGTATGTATCCTTCCCCGACCACGCCCGGGTGGTAAATGAGTCCCACAGGTAAAGTAGTTCCTTTCAGGCCTCAAGGAGGCCGGGGTTCTGCAGCATGGTCTGCATCAGGTAAGTGCACCCAAACACTTTCATAATGAGCCTGGCGCCTATGGCGCCAGGACTGACGTTTTCTATGAGCCTGGCGCCATAGGCGCCAGGACGCTGTCCAAAGGGCCCCTATAAGGGGTTGCTGGGACCTTCCCCGGGGACTTGATGTCCGCTTTCGGGGACGCAGGGCCTGAGCCGGCCCCCCGGGAGCGGGCATCGTGACAGTACGCCTCTGCCAAACCTGCCTTGAACCGTGGGCAGGAAGCTCTGGAAGGAAGTCTGCAATCTCCCGCCACAACTTTTGATTAACAGCAGCCAACATGGCATCAGCGTTGGTCTGATGCAGGTGGAGCATGGCATTTCAGTAGATCTTTTTGCCAAACGACTCCAACAGCTTTTCCTCCTTCCCCAGGAGTGAAGAAGCGGATGCAGCAGAGGAAGATTTCTGTTTGGAATATAGCGAAGCCACTGCTATAACAGAGGAATGTGGCTGGGGGTGCACCAACAATAAGAGTGCATCACCCTCCGTCTACCTGTATTTGGCATTCCGGCGCTTGTTGGTAGACTTGGAGTGTGGCTTGAGCTAGCCCTTTTTGGCCAAGGATTCCACTTCTTTTCCCTTCTAAAGAGGGTTGCCATTTCTCGTGGGAGGGCAAATTTTAAGCGCTTCGGCCAGGAGCCCTGCCTGGGTTGCTCCGCCTGCATCTGAGGGATGCCTAGGTACTCCGCCAGACCCACCACCCTCTCAAGGAAGTAGCTGATGACTGAGTCAGGATCTTCCTCCTCGTCCGTGTCCGCAGCTGTATCCTGCAGATCTGGGGGTGCAGGAGTAGTGTTGGGCACAGGCAGCTGTGGCGTGCTGACCAACAGTGCCGGGGGGCTGCTGAGGGGGCTGAGCTGGCATGATTGGATCGGGCGTGGGAGCCGGGGCTGAGCTGGACCCAATGCCTGGAAACAAGTTGGAGCTTGAGGCAGTACCGGAGGCAGCATGTCTCCGATTATATCAGTGAGGATGGTACCCATCTGTGGCGATCTCATCAAAGAACCCATCCTCGCAAGCAGGCGGAGGGCATAGGGGGCGCTAAGCCCTGTGGCTGCGGTGTCCTGGGCGGTCCCTGTCTTGCCATCTGTGGCGATCTCATCAAAGAACCCATCCTCGCAAGCAGGCGGAGGGCATAGGGGGGGCTAAGCCCTGTGGCTGCGGTGTCCTGGGCGGTCCCTGTCTTGCCAAACTGGGGGATGAGTACCTCCCCAGTGAAGTGGAGGGATAAGACGTGGAGCAGGTAACAGGTGTTGCCCCATCCCATCTGGATGTGCACTCCCCTGCCTGATCCCCATGCGGATAAGGCGCTGGGTAAGCCGCCATTTTGTCTGGCACACAGCCATTTTACCCTGCTCCGCACCACGTGCTTGCTGAGCTGGGTCCAGTTTCCAACTGCACGCTGTACAGCGAGGCTGGGACCTTCCCTGCACCTCAGGTCGAGACCTTGGATGCGGAGTGCCCTCAGCCATGGTGCCGGTAGTACTGCGTACAGGCTCCCCCTCGGACATGGGCCCGGTACTAAGGCAAAGCCCCTTGTGTCGGTGCCCGGTAATAACGCCTTGCAGCCCCTCAGCGGTGGGACTGGTAGGATCTTGCAGGCCCCCAAGCTGGTGTAGCCTCGATCCTCTTGCTGGTTTTAGGACCTGTGAGGTCCCTCCTGCTTGGGCGGTTCCTGGGGAAGGAGTCGCCCTGCCTGGTCTTCCACCTCATGTATGCTTTTACATCCTCTGGAGGTGATCTTTCGAAGAGCTCTCTCCACCTGGCACACCGATTCTTCAGAGCATGCAGGGTCAAGGCATTGCATGCAGAACAGCGGTCCATGCCGTGGTCTGGGCCAAGGCACCATACGCAGTGTGTGTGAGGGTCAGACGTATAGAAGGAACCCTCACAGGCTGGACACCTGCTGAAACCCGCTGTCTTCGAAATGCCACGGGAGGAGCGTGGCACCAGAGGACAGAGTAGTACCTGACAATTGGACGAGAAAAAAAAAAAGAATAACTTCTTCGAGGGAAGAGCGTGTGGCATTACAAGGCCAGAGGCTGAAAGGGGCCCCTGAGGGACCCTCGTTTGTGGAAACAAGGCACAATCACCACACACGAACTGATACACCAGACACGAGGTTGTATTCCCAAAATCTAGGGTTTATTGCAAAACAAATAGTCTCAGTTGGCCAACTGGTCCCACGCCCCGCGACATGCGTCTATCAGACCTGGGGGGACGCAAGAGAGCGAAATTCTTACAACAGTTACATATATACAAAACAAGCATCTAGTAATCAGTAGTGTTACTACTTATACCGCCCCTATTGCATTTCCTTTGAACTAGGCACGATGATTGATAATGGTGACGAGTTTGACACCTTCAACCATTCATTGTGTAACAGTTTGCAATTTTGTAAGCCCACAGACATTAAGTCTGTGTTTTAAAGAACACAATGCTTCTGTTTTATGCAAGAAAGCTGTGCGTAGGGCAAGACATTCCAGGCCTTGCTATCTCCTAGTTTCTATTTGTGTGCTTGGGGGTGGGGGGGTGTGAACTTGCTCTCCAGGGCTGTACCGGGATCAGGGCAGGGGGGGCCGCAAAGAAGAGCATAATTCAAGTAATTTAATGTTTGCCGTAGCGTTTCTACTGTGCTTACCGAGACTAGCTGGCACCTGCTGTACTGATTAGAATGCCTTGCTGCTCACTCTCCAAGGATATGCGAGGGAGGGGACCGGACATTTCTGTCTGAGTTACTGCGTTATGTTTCAACATGCCACTCGCGGCCTTGCATTGTGCACCAGTGAAGCAGAATAACATTTCAGCAAAGCAGTTTTACATGAGGCAAAATGCAAATGTTAGAGAAAAACAAAATGGCGATTTCAGTCGCTTCAAAATGGCCGCACCTTAGTCAAGCTTATGGCTATATATTTCTAATACTAGATGCATGAGACGGTTGGTCTTCGGCCAACATAATACATAGCCTTATGATCGAGGGGTGTCTACTTTTCTAGATCGACAAGGCCTAACCCACGAGTGCTGGTGAAAGCAGTCAGTTCCTGTCGATGCAGAAAAGAGGAATGAGGAGTGGTGCCGGTGGGCACAGTCAGGGAAGCGCATGCTCCCAGGGCCATGCCCCCACGCACATCTACATTTATAGGGGAAGACCATTTTTTTCTGGTGAAAAAGGTTCCGTTTCCCGTCCCTAGCGAGGAACGCCCATACAGTATGGAAGAAAGGGTACGGGACGTAGGAGTACCTGGCCCCCCCCTTGTGAAGGGCCCAGGGGTGATCAACAAAGAATGGACGTATGACCAGCTTAGAGTTTAAGGCCTGTGTCGCTGATCCTTGGCTATATCTTAGTAAGTAATGATTTATAGTGTCTTCCTCCTTGCAAATTCAGACTATCCCAAGACTTATTCTACAGAAGCATTTATACTGCCAGGTCTTATTTGACACAAAGCAGCCTTCAGAAATGCCAGTCTTGGGTTGATAAAACTATGTATAAAGCAGCACTGCCCTGTAAGACAAAGGCAATTTTCTGGAGCAAAATTGCATTTGGGCTAATTTGCATACCCCCACCCCCATGCCTTGCTAATGAAGCTCAAACTGGACGTGAACATCCGGCGATGGCTACGAGGTGGCGCTGTGGCATGAATGACTTGGCTCAAATAGATTATTCTATTTACACAAAAGAGGGAAAGGCTTCCTCGAAAAGCCCAAGGGGGCAAAATAAAATTTTAGCAAGAGGGTACAAAGCAGGTTTTTAATAAAAGTGCTCCGAACGGCATCATTTCGTGCTGCCACAGAACCATGAAAGCAGAGGCTGCATGGATGGGGAACAATACACTGAACGTGAAGCTGTTTTATTCCAGAGATGGATGCAGTAGGGTGAACTTTAGATTTTAAGTAGTCGCTACAACAAACATTAAGGCACTAGAGGGAGGCAATTGGGAGTTCAGAAGTGAATGATATAGTGGTTGGTGCTCTACAGTTCATCAAGGGCAAAGCAAACTTAAGTGTTGTCACTGGTCCACATTCAATATAGGGCAGTCTAGCCAGGTAGTAATTATGGTTATTTTACCCTTCATGCAGCTACTGTGCACCAAGAGTAAAGCAAGCAAAAGTGTCATGTTTGCTTTACCCTTGATAAAGTAAACGTAGGTGTTTTCCGCCTTTGGATAATAAACATGGCCAGTGCCCTAAAATGGCTGTGCCACAAGATATTTGCTTGTTATATGGCCATATCGGAATTTCACCTTCTTCCTACCTTGCTGGGTCTCGAAATCCCATGCAAGGTAAGGCACTTACCCGAGAAAGCTGCTTCTTTTGCAGGCTAGTGCTGCTTGTGTGTGTGTGTGTGTGTGTGTGTGGCCTGGGAAGTGGGTGGGACTGTCTAGTCTCATTCCACATTTGTGGTACAAGGAGAGTCCAGCTTTGGGGCATGAGTGAAACCTATAGTTTTCCCTGATTGCACATCTACTTGCTGTTTGAATGGTGTAGATCCTTACCATTGGTGGGACTGGACTTGCTTCCAGACGGGGACAGGATTTTGGAAAGGAAGGACGCCTGCGGCCATTTCTTCAGATCAGCATTGGAACTAACAACCCCTCATAGACAAACAGTGAAATGAAGATCCGAAAAAAAAAAGACCCCTGAAGAAGCCTGGAATCCCTTCGTGTGTCTTGCCCGGTGAAGCCTTGGTGGACTACCTGATCTCCAAAGACTGTGTGGAGTGCTTCAGTCCTTGTACTATTGGGACCAATTAGTCTTGATACCTTCATGAGGATCCGGCCATCCTGAGCCTTGGGAAGAGTCCCCAGATCATCCGGTGAACTGACCAGCTCTCTTGTGGGCTAGCTCGCCAGAAGCGTCACCATTCCACAGTTGCACCTGGAACTTCATTTGGTACAAAGTCACCTTATCTGCGAATTTCAGCATCCCAGCTTCAAAAGATCCTGTCCTAGATAAGCTTCTTCAACTACGGCGGGAAGCATGCCTGCTGCTGTCTGTGCGGTGGCTGACCCGTGGTCTCGCCTTCCCCAGTCCTGTGAAGCATCCTGAAGAGGCCTGCAGCTGTGAATTTTTTATTTCTTCATCACAAGGGGATGCATCTTGCATCTGGACCTGACCGGAAGAATCCTTGCACCCGCAGCTCCAGGGCACCTCTCACCAGAACCAACAGAGGGAAATCCAACCTTCAGCGACCCCCAGTTGATCCCTCAAGTCATCTGGGAAAAACTTATTAATGGGGGAAGAGGGGTAAGCAAATGCAAAACATTAGTTTTCCCCAGGTCATCCATACGATAACATTGGGAGCCAGTCCCTTTGTATCCAACCATTCCATTCCACTGCCTTTTGGTCATCAAACATGGGTAGTACCATCGGAAAAATGAAAACACAACTTCATAACCTTGTTGAACATCTTCTTTGAACTCACCAACACAAGTATAACTATAACCTACCTACCAGTGGCAACCTATCCACTTAATCGCTGACTGGCGAACTCATTATGTTTCTCCTCACCGAAGTATACATTTTTATTTTCTCTTCTTTTCCTAATTTGTGTTTAGCTTGCCTGTTGGTACAATGAATTAATGTACTTTTAATAATACATGTGAATGTTTTAAGTGTCAAACTATCTGTAAATATGAATTGTAAGAAAGTATTTGAAAGGTTGACTGTCAGCCAACCAAATAATAATACAAAAAATAACCTTCCTACAGAGAGTACATTCTGGTGGGGGGAAGCATTGTTGCTAATGTGAAGTTTGGGCACAAAGCACCCTTCGTCTTAGGGATAGGACTGCTAAAGTTGGGGAAATTCAGTTGAGACTTGGTTCCATCTTTACTGCATTAATTTACTTACCTCTTATATGAATTGATTTGAATGCTCAGAATCTATGGTGAATGTACATATGTTTAATGAGTATTGTGTGATAATATCACCTGCTAGTTTCATGTTTTAGTGTGTGTAAAGGCACAGAATACAAATTTGTATTTGTATACATTGCTGTCAAAATTGAGAGTGCTTCACTGTGCAGATTTATTGTGGACCCTGACCCCACTTACACTCTCCTGACAAAAGCTTTGACTGCTCACTACTTTTCCTTGATTGGGATTTGGCTAACCTCTCAGAGTACCCTGTTCCCTATAACTAGACCTAATAATCCACCAGTAAAAACGTTCTGGGGTTGACACAGGAAAGGGAGATTTATAATTGCTATAAAAATCTTATCCAACAGGGGGAACGGGTGCCACCCTACTTGTTCAGGTAAAACATAATATAATTGTCTGTCCGGACCAGAACAGACAGGCCCACTGCCCTTAGCTCGAGCAGAATGCTATGCAAGAGGGCGTTCGTCCTGAACCATGCTCCATGAATCGCATAGCCCTCCAGAGTAGCCCTCCCCCATCCCGAGAGGGAGGAGTCCGTCGTCACCACCAGGGTAGGCTTCGGACGGGTGAAGGGGCTCTCACCGAGACATTGCCCCCCGCCCCATAAGCCAAGATCGGGCAGCAAGAGCGGTGGTATTGGCATCCTCTCCGACTGAGACCCCGTCTCCTGATCCCAATTGGCCGCTTGGTGGCGCTTGAGGCACCTCACATTGAGGGGAGCGTGCTGTACACTGAGCACGCAGGAGGCCACCAGGACCAGAATGTGCTGGAACCACCATGCCAAGGTGGTCGAGCTGGCCAGACAGTGTCCCAACGGCTTGTGGAGGGACTTAAGCCTCTCAGGCGTGGGGAACACCCGCTGAGGGCAACCGCGTTGGCTTGCCGCAGATGCAGTCATCAGATGGAGTAACTGCCCTTTACCAAGGGTACAAGGACTTTGTCCTCATTGGAGAGGCAACTGGAGGCGGCTGCCGTGGAGGAAGATGACGAAGACAATGGTGTAGAATACGAGGCCACAGCCACCAGAGAGGAATGGGGCTGTGGGTAGGAGGCAAAGAGGATTGGCGCTACGTCCCTCAGCTTAAACCTGCTGTACAACTTCTTGTTGATCTTGACGTTGGCCATGGGCTTGTCAGGAAAAGGGACGATTAAGAACCCTGCCAGGCCCTGAAGGTGGTCATGAAAGGCCTGAACGGATGCAGAGGGCTACTCGCCCTGGGCGCCATCGTCATCTCCCTCTGCCCCCTTTTCACAGACCAAGAGACATCCAGGCGGACCCTGGGATAAAGGTGCCAGCAGTATCCCCCCGCCCCCAGGTCCGGAGCCACTGACAGGTCCAACAGCTGTTGAAGGGGAGGTGTTGATGGTACTGGAGGAGGTGGAGGGGGTCAGAATGACGGTAGGGCCTGAACCGGTGGCGGGAACGCAGGAGGAACGGGAGGAGTGCCCAGAGGAGGGGTTTGGGAGGGGACACCTGCGGTATGACCTCATTCAAACTCTCCTTCAGGAGCCCCTTCATCTGAGGGGGAGCATCATGAACAGGAAGCGCTCGAAGAAGCGGTCCTCACAAGCCGCCAGCTCCCTAGGGGTGATGAGCCTCCACTCCTGGTCAAAGTGCTGAGGCGCCTGGTGTGTGTGAACGTATGGCTGTGATGGGTTGCTGTACCCCTGAGGGGGCCAAAAGCCTGCACTATATGATCCGCTACCGCTTCCAGAGGCAAAGGGCTGGGATCATCCTGCAAAGCCCATTCGATGGGCAAAAGCACTGGTGGGCCATGAACTGGATTCGATGTGGCCGCCTCCCTGGCAGGCTCCGTCATGTGCTGCTTTGCCATTTTGAAGCACTACGCCATGCCCTGGGTGGGAAGGCCTGGAAGCCCTGAGCCAAGAGAGGCCTCAGACACGAGAGGATACAGCTTGGGTCTTGCACCCGAACGAGAGGAGTCGACCTCGGAGACCACTCTGGTAAGCGCTGAGGACTCAGCTGGCTCGCCGTAGTCGTAACGCCCTGACTTGCGACCTTGGAGCATGCTCTGGTAGGCTGGATGCCCTCTGCATCTGTGCGGTAGCCTGCTGGATCTAGCAGAGGACAGACTCTTGGAGGTGGCACTCGACGATCCTCACCCCCTGGGATAGAAGAAGAGGACAAACTTGATCGCTCTTCCGGGGACAGCCTGGTAGGTCCCCGGAGCTCCTCAGCATGGGAGCCGGTAGCCAGGACGGCCTCAGGTCTGTCACCCGAGTGCTGGGAAGAGCCCCTGAGTCCATCAGTTTGGGAGCTGGTAAAGGCCTGGGCCTGCCAGAACCTGAATCTGAGGAACCCGATCCGTGGGAACCCTGGGTAAGGAATCGCCACGCTGTGGATTGTGCTGAACAGAGGGCCTACCTTGTCTTGATGAGAGGTCCTGGAGAAAATGCCCTTAATGTGGGGCAGAGGAGAAGTGTGGAAGTTCTCCATCCACCGCAACAAAAGATTCTTCAATGCTGTGTGACCGAGAGCGCTGCAGGTCGAACACGAGTCCCAACGGTGGTCGCGCACCACACACTCAAGAGAGTGCATGGGAGTCCAAGGCCGAGAACGAGCAGTGGCATGAGTCACAGCTCTTGAATCGTCCTGTGGCAACATACACCGGGGGGAGGCGAGGCACCGAAGGGGAGTGAAATGAGAATTGAAAAAACAAAACGGGGAGCAAACGGAAGGCTAAAAAAGTCTCCGCTGGCTGCCAGGTCCGACACCGTCCATGGAGAAAGACACTGAAGTGGTGTGCCGAAGGGCGGGGCCTCGCTATGCACGCTATACTACATTTAAAGGGGAAGCTCCATTTTTCACTGCCAAAGGTTCTGGTACCGTCCCCATGTTGGTGGACACCCCACAAGGATGGAGGAAAGAGGACGGAATGTATTAGTATCAGATAGATATTGCTGATAATAGACGTAAGGAACTTTTTAAAGTAACTTAAATAAAAGTAGCTAGCCACCCCCATGCACTTCATATAGTCTACCCCTCTCACTTAAATTGATTAATGAATTTAATGAGTTCTTCATGAAGAAAGTTAACTCCATTCGAGTGACTATTGACTCAACTTCCCAATATTCAACAATTTATGTCAGATACTGATTCTGCTGCACCTTCCGCACAATGCCACCCAAGCTCATCTTTACTCCGGTCACCCTGAGGAAATGAGCATTATAATCTAGAGAATAAAACCCACAAATCACAATTATGATCATGTTTTGACCTGTCTTGATAAACAGAATGCCTCCCAAATTGTGATAATCACCGCTTGTCAACGCTTCCCTGGTTCATGGCACTATGCCAATGGATCTCAAAAGATCTGTTCTCATTCCTTTGCTCACAAAAAGTCCTCACTCCACCAACTTTCCCTCTAATTATAACCCCATCGCAGGCTTGTTACGGCCCACCAAGTTCTTTGAGAAGGTTGTCACGTCACAACTCCAAAACTTTCTTGAAAAACAGAGAAACCATGACAAATTCCGGTCTGGCTTCAGGCCTAGTGCAACCTGACTACACACACCTCGCAGAGAAGACGCTTCCCTGCTGCAACAGAACAGCAGTCACGCCATTGTGCAAGTCTTTGCCCGTGCAAGCATCTGCAGTCATCTGCCACGCAGAATCATCAATCTTTCCTGGATCCAGGCCATGATGAACCTTCATAATTGTACGACATTGCTACCACAAAGCCTTTGCTAATCCGTTCTACTACTGCGCTCAGAGGCCTCTATCGTAAGGCTTTCATGAATGCCACATCCCAGATGTGCTATTTAGCCTCCTCGAGGCACTAGAATTCCAGAAGTTTCTTTTATCATAGACCAGCAGAATACTCCTCATTGGTCACACCCTTTATATAACTGATGTCCAACGGCAATGGGTCAGCTCGCTAACACGTACTCCTTTGGTCCTAAGGAAGGCGGCCACTACCCCACAGAAACACTGAAACTTCAAGACCCTTGCATCTTGATCTAGTTATGCAAGAGGCGTGCGCTGATTTGGGTTACCAACAGCGCATTACATAGACCCCAAATTGACCTAACCGATGCTGAGACTTTCCATACATAACCATTTTTAATAAGACATCAGCTCCATATTGTAATGATCATAGCCAATAGGGCAGTCTTTTTAAACGCTTTGTAAAGCTTCATAGATTCAATAATAGATCTTATATTGCTTGCAGACAAGGTTATGGTCAAAATGTTTTGTTAAATTAAATGAAGACTACGCTTTACAAACAGTTTTTTGTAATCATTTTCTTTGAATGCAAATTCATTCTGTCTTGACTATTCACACGTACACCTTTCTGAACTTCGTGACTCTTGCTTCAGGTCTTTTTATGAAAAATGCTTTAACCTGTTTATAAATAATTTGTTGATTTTTTTATTGCAAATAATAAATGTGAAACCTACTCAATTGCTAGAACTCAGTGCAGTGTGTTACAGCTCTTACCTAATAGAGAGTCAATATGAGGACATTACACAAGTTAGAAATTACAAACAGTGTATGCAGTCCCCCCTTTTTGAGACAGTGACTCGACCCACTGTTAAACTGTATAGATTTCATTGTCGGGACAAACCCCTCTTTGCCTTTAGCTTTAGGCCTCGCCATGGCACTGAAATGCACTTGTGGCTGTCTCGGATGACATTTTAAGGTCACTGATAAAGGTGATCTTAGCATGCTGGTCATGCATGGATCTATCGGCAGCCTTTGATACAGTTGATTTTGATATATTTGCAGATTGGCCACGGTTACTCTCGTGTCTGAAGTATCTTTGGAGTGCTTCATCTCCTTTCTATTGAATTGAACCCAACAAGTAAAAATGGGAGCTTACTTTTCTGATTTCCTGCCTGTGCTAAGTGGAGTTCCACAAGGGTCCTCAATCTCCCCGCTATCAGTTGTGGGATATTTTGACCCATGCGGATATGCCCCACTGCATCAATTTACAAATGGGGAAAGAAACAGCCAAAAATGGATGCGCTAACCCATGTGCGCGCAAAATTCTGCAAAACTGCGTGTGGGTCACAATCACACAAAGCTGCACCCCTGCCACACAGTCAAAGTGGGGGTAAAAGCAGAATTCTCACTGCAGGAGCATGCCAATGGTCCTGTTACATTCAACATGGAGAAAGGCAACAGAAGTGTCCTAAAACTGAAAATGCCTTTTAAAATGCAGCTGTGCGACCTTCAAAGTGCTGTTTTTGGTGTTAGATCCATTCATTTTCCAGTGAACCATTGAAATTAAAAGGGTTACAGATCTTCTAGTGGCCCAGAGGAGCCGGGCCTCACTGACTGACAGCAGCTTAGAAATGTATTTCATGAAAAAGGCAGCCCAGCACCATTGTTTTCAGTTCCACAGGAAAAATGCTGCTAAAAGTGGCAACATGTAACAATTTCAGCTGTGCAGAGAGAACTCCAAGCAAAGGCTGGATACCTACATCCAGACTGCAGACAAATCCCAGCACTTAAATGAAGAACTGGTGCTGAATAAAATGTTTGTGCTGCAGAGGAAACTCTGATGTAAAGGATTCAGTTCAAATGTGCTTTTTCCATGAAGAAGTGCAAAAACGCCTGTTTAAAAGCATGTTTTTGTGAAAGGCTCAATTCTTTAAATGTCAAAATCCCCAATAAACCGTGTTCAAGTTATATGTTGTAATGAAAGATGTAGGTACCTTAAAGTTAAAAACAGTCTGGAGCTAATCAACTATTTAATTCTGATCCAACAGCCTCAGCCTGGGAATGGTTGACACCTCTCTACTGGCAGGAAAGGCTTAATTGCTGCTGGGAGGTTGCATACTCAGAACAAAGGACCTCATCAGCCTTTAGTCTGTGACTCAAGGAAAGACAATGGCAAGCCTTGAACACTCACCTCCATAGGGGAGGGGCAGAAAACTTCCCTCTGGACCCCCACCCTGATCAAATGAATTTGACAGCTGTTGCCAATTGAAAGAAAAGTAAAAATAAACTGCTGAAGGACTTTGTGTTTAAATGCCTATTTGTAATTAAGCTTTAAAAACCTCCAACTTTGCCACATGAAGGAGGATACATCTAAAAGTTGGTAGTTGGAAATCTAATTTAATGCTTTTTCTTTGAAGATGTGATTGGACCCTGTACTGTATAAGGACCCAAAGTTACACAAAAACATGAATTGCTCCAAGTGTAATCTTGCATACCCGTTTTCTAGGGGTGATTTCACAGATATGTACTGAATTAGAACTTGTTAGGCCAAATCTTTATGATTAAAATTGACAAAATTCCACAGAAAGACAAAGCCAGCTCTCACGGACGTAGGAATTGGACGTCAGGGTAACCTACAAAATATGTAATGCATGTGTCCGATGTTATTAGAGAGCATAATTATAGAAACGTGTATTTGTGGAAAAGTTAAGTTTTGGTCCAAATCACTGTGGGAGTTCCCAAGTCGCATCATAAAATAAGACAGCTCTTTCTGTCTTCCAACCAGAAAAAGGCAAGTGCCTTTGACCTGTCACAGCCATGGGGCTGTGGATTGTAATTCTGCCTCTACCATAAACTGGGTGATGTCACTTGGCATGATAAATATGGGAACCTCACAACACACTGACCATCCCGCCAGAAGTGCCCTGCTGCCGGTAGAACCAATCCGTGATGACCAGAACCGGACTGTCCAATCTTAATTTACAGTGGACTGCGAAAAGGAATAAGTCACTCATAGTATATGCCTTGTCCTACCCCCAAACTCAACCCCATCCTCTCTCAACCTAAGAACATGCAATAGTGTCACACCAGTCTTGAAACCTTGCTTTGATTTCTTGTGCTAGTGATCATTTCTAGAAAATCCTTTTGTCTTGTGAAAATCCCAAATCCTTAAAAATCATCCCACTGGTAATCCGACGGAGTCCTCCAAGGTGGACACAGAGGTGCTGGGGTTGGTTTCCGCAGACCACTCTGGGGCTTCCTGTGTTTAAAACTGGTGATCAGCCTGAATACCCTAGTTTAGAGCATAATTGTTAGTGAAAATTGACTTCTGTTTTCATTTTCGTGTCTTTATTTTCAAAAACAGCTCTCATTCAAACTTGCATAACTTATAGCTAGAGACCTAATTTCAACTCTCACTTAAACCTAAGACCTGTAGCTACATCCACAACTTTGCAAAACAGTGTATTTGACCCGTTTTTATTAAAAAAATTGCATAGCGAAAATTAGGCGGGAATTCGCATTTTTGCCAGTTTTACTTGTGTGTTTTCCCATTCAAAGTATTTCCAACCTTCCATTCTGATTTAATGTGTGTATTGTTACTACATGATCTCATAGGAATTTACATTAATTTAAGGATTTTTGCACACTTTACATTGTTTCACAAAGCCATTTTCAACTGTCATTTTAAAAAATGTCAATTTCCAAAAGCGCTTTTCTCTCGTTTGGGGAGGGAAGGCTGCATTCAAACCCTGTACACTGTTCTTCATTCCTAAATACCTGCTGCTTAATTACATCTGTGCAGAATTGCTCATTTGTGAATTTTGCAGGGCGAATCTTAACTTCAACGATATCTTTTCACCAACCAACACTTCTTTTTTCTTGTGTTTTATCTTCTGTATAGCTATAAGTGAGTTAAATTGCTTTACTTTCTGAATTGTTTTGTCAGCATATTGGTGATTTCTGCCCCATATACATATATTAAAATGTGTGTATTTGAATTTTAAATAAATAAATATTTACCTTTACCAACCAGCCTGATTCCTGGTCCACTGTGACCTGGGGGGTATTTTGAGAAGGGTGTGATATGAGTGGTATATCACTCAGAATATTGAACCTATAGACACAATAAATAAGTATTTCATTTATGCATTAAATTACATGCTAGGCGAGACCCCAGTGTATTGCCCGATTGTAATCCTCAACACAGTTCATATTGAATTTAATATTTACATTCAGCCACTATTTGAAATGTTTTTCAAAATTTAATTTGTTACCATTCATAAACTGACAATACCCAAATCTACATCAGGCTAAAAAATCCACCGGATGCAAGCAAACTAATATTAGCATGTGCCCAAAACATAAAAAGTTGGATGCTGGAAAATAGGTTGCAATTAAACCCCACCAAGACTGAGATTATTTTGTTTGGCCCTAAAATTCTGTTGGCAGATTCACACCCCTGCGTCCCCCTGCCCTGGCATCTTATTTGAAGTGCCTACAATTTTCTTCTCTAAAGTTAAGACTCTTGGTTGCATCTAGCAGTCAGACCTGAACTGTAACTTACATGTTAGTGAAACCGTAAAACCAATCTACTATCGACTTAAATTGCTGCAGCCTATTCTTCCTCTTATTGCAGAAAAAGATCATCCAGCTGTTGTTGGGACATTAGTGAACTCAAAATATGACTATTGTAATGCTATTCTTGCAGGCATTCTGACTGAACAGATTAATCGTCTTCAGCACACACTAAATTAGGCCATCAGACTCCTCTATAATTCTCCAAGAACTATGTCAGTATCCCCTTTTCTGGAGAAATCTTCATTGGTTCTGTGTACAACAGACAATGCTCTTCAAGATCATCGGTCTTGTCTTTAAGTGCCTCCATGACCCAGCCCCTAGTTATCTCGCCTGCAAGATCTTTCCCCATTGTCAGACTCATCCACTTCGATCTGCGGGTCAAAATCTTTTGACAGTCCCCTTTTCCCACCTTGTACATGATGGAGACAGTTGTTTTTCCATCAGTGGTCCTTAAGCTTGTAACTCGCTGCCTCCTGATTTCTGGAAACTTGACTCATTGTCATTATTTAGGAAGAAGCTTAAAACTCATCTCTTCCAATAACCCCTCACCATATATTATGAATACTTTGTTGACATCTGCAGCTAGAGGCAGTTTCTGCCTGGCTCCCTTTGAGGATTTGTGTGTTACACATAACCAAATCAAGCACACTCCGATTAAGTCTTTAAACACGTATAAGGAAGGTCTGACCACCATTTAGCTCTTTAAAAAAAAACTGATAACCGTTTGGAAATGTCACTGTTCGCTTTGTGGAGGCGGGAATGATATAGTTAAGACTGGCCACACAATAAGAAGATGATACTCAACATGGTTTAACATGACAAAAGAGAAAGTATCTGAAAGAGCAGTCATTTAAATTGAAAAGGTTTCAGAACGCAGAAAATAGTGGGGGGACGCAGATTTCAAATGAAAGCATTTTGAGAGAGGAGGTGGTGACAAAATTATTTTTTTAAATTTAATTTCGATTGAATTACAGGGTCTCCTCTGAAGGCCACATAGAACCTGAAAAGCAAGTTCAATCCCACCAATGGTAAGGACCTGCAACATTGAGACAGTCAGTAGTTGTCCTCTAAGGGACAACTACTGGTTCCACTCATGTCCTACACCCAGGATCTCTGGTACCACAGATGTGGAGTGGGACCAGACAGTCCCACCCTCTTCCTGGGAAACACTCACCCCACCCCACTACCCACCGAAAGCAGCATCTTTCCCAGGCAAATGCATGACTTTATGAGATGTCCTGACCGGTCAAGGCAGAAAGAAGGTCAATCAACAAGCAAACACCTTGTGGCATGGCCACTTAAGGGCCCTAACCCATTTGGTACCCATACCGTTAAACACAAAGGTGTACACTAGAAGTAACAAAAACGGTAAAAATATATCTGTTGCCACAAAAACGTGCCGTTGGGCATATATAAAAGTAACCAAAAATCTCAAATGTAAAAGGCTAGGGTGATACAAACGTATCCCCATTGCACTGCACTGTAAGATTATGTGTGCAATGTAAACAAGTTACAAAAATGTAAACGTGAAAAGGGAAATCTAGTTTCGCAGTACTTATGGTCTGAAGTACTGATCAGTTTCCCCATAACAAATGAGCAAAAGGCAGGGAGAAGTGAAGCTGAAGGCTTTAATTCCCACCAAGAAATCAGAACTGGTTCAAAAATCAAGCAAAACGATTGGGGTCCATAGAAACTGTGGATGGAAAGTTGCCAAAAGAGAAATCTTTCCCAACACAGAAGGAAATAGTTTTGTTTGGCGACAACAGAATAGCGACCTCAGACCAGTCTTTCATATGGGCTACTATTTAATCTTTGGTTACTCCAAATATTGAGGACAACAGTTTCTCCAAACACAGTATAGCCTACCTACATCAGCAAAGAGGTCATAAGTCAACAGTCCCTTCAAGGTTAACAAAAAATAAATCACTTCTGTTTTACTCACCTCATAGACAGAACTCAGATCTCTGAAGAAGGTTTTTGCTCCATCAAGCAAAGGCTCATTCTCCGGGCATACAACAATGTAGACCAGGTCACGATGGCCGCCATAAGGCTCCAGGAGCAACCTCTCCCAGAAAGGCAGCGAGAAAGGGGAGATGGTTAGAAAGTCCTTATCATAGCCCACCAGTAGTGTGGGGATGGGCAGAGGTTCAGGTGATTCATCCGACCCTTTATAGAGAAAAAGACAAGAGTTTTTAAAGAATCATTTTTAACATGGTGATAATGGGAGCGAACGGAACATCACCAAAAACAGAATGATGCACTACACAATCACAACATTCTAAGCATGTAAAATAGACAAATAAAAAAGTAGTACTAGGAAACTGAAATCATTTGAGCAATAATCTGTGTGAAAAGGCCTGCATACAGGCCCAGTCAGGTGAGAGGGAGCCCACCCCAAACAACCTGTGGTGCACACACAAGTGTTACAGGCCCCTTCCCTTCCCGCCTTACCAGTGATGATGGTGGCATCCTGTCACAGGAGAACACAGACGTGGAGAAGCAGCAGAAGGAACACACCACACGGTCCGCACTTTGCCATAGGATGCGGCAAACAGCATAACACTGGGACTATATGGGTATATGACCCATCCAGAAATAGTGGCCTTATTAATTAGAACTCCCACCTCCCCACCAGGGACATTAACATTAAAAGGCCCACCAGAAGGCCTCATCAAACGGGCACTACAGTCTCTCAAAGTCTTTTACTTTCTAAAGACATTCGAATTTTTGTATCAGACGATCTGGAGAACCTAGATCGTCTGATATAAAAACTCGAACGTCTGATTAGACGGGAAATTTCCCAAAAACTTCATGCGACTACACAGGCACAATACTTTAAAACAAAACGTATCCCTAGAGGACTTAGGGTATACCTTAGACCGACGTTGTGCAAGGAAAACAAGGATTTTGTGACTAGGTGGGAGCACATCTTAAACAAATGCTCTTTGGATTTAATTAAATTGACAATTGAGGAATTAGCGAAATCAGTCAATCTTCAACAAGAAATAGATAAGGAATCAAATCAACTATCTAAATTGAAAACAAAAACTGAGTTGGCAAAAATCCTAGAAGACACTAATACAAAACTTGAGAGTTATAAAAAAGACATCGAACAACATAAGATTAGGAAATTCAGAAGGGATACATTGGACTACGCGAGAGATATTGTCTACACCTAGCAGGAGTTTTACTCTAACAACATGACTCCACAGAACAGACCACCAAGACAACCTCAGCAGCCAAATAATACCGATAGCCACAAAGTTACGAATGGTGAATTGGAAGTTAGACCAACAACAAGTTTGGATACTGTAGTTACAGAATCCACAGAAGAACCAGCATCAGGACCATCATCACGTACTCCACTGATACCTTTTTTAGCAATCACAAGACAAGAAGAGGAAAAAAGAAAACTCCGGTAGAAAAAGAAATAAATCAAACTTTGGTCATTAATATTTCCTCCAAACCATTGGCTACGACTCAACTAGAGACATTGAATTTAAGGATTTCATGCATACCCACTACAAATACCTCTGTCTTTGAGGAGGAAGTTAATCTTTTTAAATTAATACGCAAAATGGAACTGAAAGTGTTTTTTAACAACATTGAGGATAACCTTAATCCATCAAATAAACACAAATACCTAGAACTAAAGAACAAAAGCACCTTTCACCCACAAGTAAATCATCCATTGATCAATCTATTGAAAACAGAAGACCACTAAAGATCTAAGACATATTAAATATGAACCATCAAGAACCAGGAATATCCGCAAATATCAACTATTAGTGATCAAACAACTAGCGGAAGACAACACCTTGACCTTAAAACAAGCAGACAAAGGAGGAGCTCTCGTGCCAATAGACACCACTCTATACAACGCGGGATGTTTGAAGCTCCTTAAAGATATGGATCAGTGAGAAAACAGCTGATTGCCTCATTCAGAAACATCCGGTCACCCCTGTTTTTTACAGACTACCGAAAATAAACAAAAATAAAGAAGACCCCCTTTGTCGACCGATTGTAGCCGGAACAGACAGTGTGTTTCAAACTTTAGCAATTTATCTGGATACTGCATTACAGCCTTTGGTACAAAAGACCAAAACTTACCTGAAGGATACGACTCACTTCTTGAGCATAATCAACACACTTAATTTACCAGAGGAAGCAGTCATTTTATTCACCATGGACGTAAATAGTCTGTATACTTCAATCCCTCACAAACAAGGCATGGAATGGTTTTTACTTTTGAACAAAGAAGTACAGATACAAAGAGTTTTTGCCATAGAATTTATCAATATCATCCTCTACAACAACTATTTTAGATACAATGGCCAATACTATTTGCAAATCTCTGGAACATCGATGGGCTCATCAGTGGCCCCATCGTATGCAAATATCTTCATGCACCAGTTTGATACTACATTTGTACTAGAAAATCCACGATGGAGAGACAAAGTGAAATGCTGGAGACGCTATATATAGACAACATCTTTGGGATCTGGTATGGCACTGAGCAAATGAATAACATTCTGGGAATCCCTGAACAGGTACGATGACCGGATCGGTTTCACTATAGAGAATGGTAGACCAGATGTTAATTTCTTGGATGTCACAATTGAACGATCAGGGACAACACTCAAAGAACAAGTTACTTACCTGTAACTGTTGTTCTCCAGCATCGGTCTGGCATGGATTCACATGCTCATGAATATTCCCCGTCGTCAGGCCGGGAATCCTCGGTATAGAAAAAATCAGTATCAGTTTCGTTTCTGATCTGTCTTTCTTAGTAGTAACCAATCACTGGTCTCTGGGTCATACTGCCCCCAGCCAAAGACTGCCCTCTCCATAAGCCCCGCTTCTGGCAGCCATCCTCAGATTTGGTAGCACGTAAAGTGGCAGTATGACCAAGTGAAGAGCCGCAGAGGGGTAGGCGGGAGGGTTCGCATGTGAATCCATGCCAGACCCATGCTGGAGAACAACAGTTACAGGTAAGTAACTTGTTCCTTCTCCGGCATGGGGTCTGGCGTGGATTCATATGCTCATGAATAAGAGAATACATAGCAGTACACACATGCACAACCACGGGAGGTGGCAACAGGCTCAACATTAAGCAATACAACAACTCAACATTAAGCAACTCTTACCTCCACACCAGGCTCACCTTAGGCGAACAGGTTGCGCAGCACTGCTTGGCCGACCCTGGACTCCTCCCTGGAGTCCCGATCGACGCAGTAGAATCTTGTGAAGGTGTGCGTCGACCTCCACGGTAGCAGCGATCGCTCTGGTCGAATGGGCTCTCGGACGGCCAGGCAGCTGTCAGTTTGCCAACCGGTGACAGTGCATGATGCAGCCAGAGAGCCATCTGGAAATGGAAGTCTTCGAGAGAGCCTTCCCTTGATTCACAGTCCCAAAGTTCACAAACAGTTGTGACGTCTTCCGAAAACTCTTCGTGCGGTCCACGTAGAACTTCAGCGCTCTAGCTACATCCAGCGAGTGCAAAGTCCTCTCAGCCGGCGACGGGAAGAAAACTGGCAACACCAAGGGCTCGTTGAGGTGGAAGTCCGACGGCACCTTGGGCATAAAGGATGGGTGTGTCCTCAGCACCACCCTTGTGTCATGAAAAGTCAAGTATGGAGGCTTGCAAGATAGGGCCTGGATCTCTCCGGCTCGCCGTGTGGAGGTCATGGCCACAAGGAAAGCTGTCTTCCATGACAGGAACTTCAAAGGCGCTGAATGCATAGGCTCGAATGGGGCCCCCATGAGCTTGGTCAGCACCACATTAAGCTCCCACGCCGGGGCAGGAGACCTCACCGGCGGGAATAATCGGAATAGTCCCTTCATGAATTCTTTTAACCGGCGATGAGACCACAAGGACGCCCGTCCCGTCGCCCTGGTATATCGGGAGATTGCAGCCAGATACATTTTGATGGAGGCGTGAGCCAGTCCAGCTTTGGCCAGCGACAGTAGGTACGGCAGTACTTGAGGGGCCGTAATCCGCAGAGGGTTAATCTTCTGTGCACAGCACCAGACAGAGAACCTCTTCCACTTATGTCTGTAGCACTTGAGAGTCAAGGACGCCTTGGCCTTTGCAAGAATCTCTCTGCAGTCGGCTGGGATGTCGTACCCTCCAAACTCTAGTGCTGCAGGCGTCTCTGGAGAGAAGGTCTGTGTCCGTTGGCAGCTTGACTGGTTGGGACGCTGACAAGTCCAGAAGGTCCGGGAACCAGATCTGCCTCGGCCAGGCCGGTCCGACGAGGATCATCCTGCACCGGGATCTCTTGAGCTGGTTGATGAGCCGGAGCAGCAACGGCAGCGGAGGGAACGCATAAAGAAATAGGCCGTCCCAGGGGAACGAGAAAGCATCGCCCATGCTCCTCGGCTGGGGGAACCTGCTGGCGAACCTCCAGCACTTGGAATTCGTCGCCGTCGCGAAGAGATCGATTTGGGGTTCGCCCCATCGTGGGAAGAGTCGATCCACTTGATCCTGGCGTAGTTCCCACTCGTGGCACGAGCGTAGCTCCCTGCTGAGTGAGTCGGCGATCGTGTTTTTTATTCCTGCCAGATGAAGAGGCACCAGAAACATCCTTGGGCGACAGCCCAATGCCACATATCCTGGGCTTCCTTGGATAGGGCCGGGGACCTGGTTCCGCCCTGCTTCCGGATGTAGAACATCGTGGTGGTGTTGTCGGTGAAGATCCTCACCACCTTGCCCTTGAGGGACGGAAGAAAGGACCTGAGGGCCCAGAACACCGCGCGGAGCTCCAAGATGTTGATGTGGAGAGACTTCTCCTCCGGGAGCCAAAGGCCTCTCGCGTGAAGATCTCCGGAGTGTGCTCCCCAACCTTCCAGGGAGGCGTCCGTCGTCACCGTCACCTGGTGAGTTGGGGTCTGAAAGTCCGTGCCCACCGACAGATGGGAGCGGGTACCCCACCACCGGATCGCCTGACGGAACGTCTCGTTGAGAGGGATCCTGTCCTCGAAGCTGCCCGTCGACTGGATCCAGCGGGCATCGAGGAACTCCTGTAAGGGTCTCATCCGAAGCCAGCAAAGGCGCACCAGATAAATGCAGGAGGACATCATCCCGAGGAGGGACTTGATAGATCGTACCCTGGCCATGTCCGTGGCCAGCAGACGCTGCACCATGTCCAGAATGGTCCTGGTCCTTTCCTCCGACGGTGAGGTCAGCCGCGCCACTGTGTCGAACTTGGCTCCGAGAAACAGGGCGACTTGCGACGGAACCAGGTGGGATTTTGGAAAGTTGATGGAGAATCCCAGGTCCGTGAGCAGCTGGATGGTCTTCACAGTGTGCTCCACAGCGAGCTCCCTTGTCCTTGCCCGGATGAGCCAGTCGTCCAGGTAGGGGTAGACGTGGATCCCCTGTAGGCGCAGCCGCGCCGCCACCGGTGCGAGGCACTTGGTGAACACCCTGGGTGCCGGCTTCAATCCGAACGGGAGGGCCTTGAACTGGTAGTGCCGCCCTTGGACCACGAACCTGAGGAACTTTCGGTGTCTTTTTAGAATGGGGATGTGGAAGTACGCATCCTCCAAGTCCAACGACGAAAGGAAATCGCCCTCCTCCAGCTGTCCCAGCACATGCTGGAGGGTGACCATACGGAACTTCTGTGCCTTGATGTACCTGTTCAGTCGTCGTAGGTCCAGGATGGGGCGCCATCCTCCCGTCTTCTTTTTTTACGAGGAAGTACCTTGAGTAAACTTCGGAGCCCCGAAGCCTCTTTGGGACGAGCTCGATGGCACCCTTCTTGAGCATCGCCCTTACTTCCAACGTAGTTGAGGGACGTGATTTTCCTTCCTGGCCACGGGTGGAACGCGAGGGCACTTCTTCTGAAACTCAAGGGCATGCCCTTGGGCCAGGGCGTCCAACACCCAACGGTCGCTGGAGATGGACTCCCACACGCTGACGAGCCTCGCCAGCCGGCCTCCCACCGGGGTGCTTCGGCGGGGGCCCGACCCCACGATCGGTTCAATCTTGTTTGGAGGCCGCCTTGCCTCCTTGACTTGCCGCGTCCCCTGTAGGCTTCCTGGGACGAAGATCTTGCCACTTGGCAGTAAGTGGAGGAGCCACTGCCGGATCCCTTGGAGGCACCTTGTCTGCCTCCGGAGCTCCGAAAGGACGGTCGTCATCGTTGGAGCACTCCCAGTGCCCGGGCCGTCTCTGTGTCTGTCTTGATGGCCTGAAGGGACTCATCAACCGCCTTCCCAAACAGGTTGTTCCCGTCGAAGGGCATGTCCAAAACCTTGGTTTGTACGTCCTGGCGGAAATCCGTGGCCTTAAGCCATCCTCATCGTCTCAAGCAAACGCTGTTGCCCAACTGACGGAAACCGGTGTCGGCGATGTCTGTTGCCACCGTGATGGCGTGGTCCAAAGCAATCTCCCCCTCCTGTAGGAATTCAAGGGCCTCAGCCCTTTTGGCGTCCGGAAAGAAGTCTAACAGAGGGGCCATTTTGAACCACAACTCCCTGTTGTAGCGGGCTATGATAGCCAGGGCGTTGGCCGCCTTGATAGTCGTCACTGCGGATGAGATGATCCGTCGTCCCATCGTGTCCAACTTCCTACCCTCGCCGTCCGGCGGGAAAGTTGATGTTGAGGCCGATGCCCCCCCAGCTTTCTTCTTTGCCGCCGCCGAGACGACCGAGTCCGGGGTAGGTTGTGCCCGAAGGCACAAGGAGGCAGCGTCGGGGACCCGGTACTACTTCTCGTACCGATCCCTCTTTGCCGGCGCCGTGGCAGGGTTCTTGAGGAGGGCGAGCCCCTCATCCCAGATGTCATCAAGAAGCGGTACGGCGAGGACCGTCTTCCTTTTTGCCTTGCGCCGTTGGTAAAGGAACCCTTCTTTCTTCTTTTCTTCTGGGCAGAGCTGAAAAAGCTCGGATGCCCTGGAAATCATGGCGTGAGAGGATCCAATCTCGTTGGGCAGGGTCGCCCGAGCAGGGGGCGATGGGGGACACGTCCCGTTGTCGCCTCCGTCGTCATCTGTACCTGTCGTAGCCGTGTCCGTGCCTGTGTCATCCCTGTGGGTAGTAGACCAGGGGGAAGGTAGAACAGGCCGCAGAAGTGGGAGAGGTGGTGTAGGATGCGTCCTCCTCCTCTTATGCAGTGGACTCTCCGAAGGTCCTGGCTCCGGTTCCCCCGTCGGGTCTAGCTCAGGTACCTCCGTCGGGGGAAGGGGCAACCTTGTCCTCATCTCCAAGCATAAGGACTGAATCGCTGACAAAATGGCCGCCAAGGTGTCCTGCAGCGCCAGAAACGACGGGCGCGAGGGCGCTTGAGGAGCCTTGTCGGCGACACCGTCGCTCTAGTCATCGCCCTCGTCGGGATCCCTCCCGATGGGCTGGGCCTCTTCCACGACTTCGATTAGCTCTTCTTCAGAGGTCGTGTCCGTATCCACGATGGCCACCAGCCCCCCCCCTTTTCCAACGCGGACTTCGTGGGGGTCTTCTCAATGGGCCTGAAAGACGACTCCCTCTGCGGTGGCAGGGAGACTCTGGATCCTGAGGGTGCCTCTACTGGTGTAGCCTCCACAGGCTGAGCCAGGGCCGCGGTGACATCCTCAATCGAGGTCTTAGCAGGGTGAATTAAGGCCATCGTCACCTTCTGGACGCCTGGGGCCTTCACCTTGGGGGAGGGTCCACGCCTCGCTCCCCCTCTGTCGGAATCTTCGAGATCGACCGGGGTCTCTGCAGAAGCTTCGCCGGGATCTCGGACTTCCTCTTACCCAAGCCAGAGCGTTGGCTCGTGGTTGATGGCGCCGGGGAGGATGCGCCCTGCCTGGCAGCCAAGGAGCCCCACTGTTCGGCGCTCCCGGTGCCCGCGGACTCGCGGTGCTTAGCCTTTTGTTGGGCCCCCGTCGCCGGGGCACCCTCACAGGACTTAGAAGACCGCTCGGACTTCTTTTTCTTCTTCTCGCCCGACGGGCTCTTCCCTTCCAGCCAGTTGGCGAGACGGAGGTGGCGATCCTTCATGGTCCGCTCCGACATGTTCCCACAAAACGCACAGTCCTTCTCCTTGTGCGTCTTGTCCTCATGTGGACAGTAGAGGCATAACGAATGCTCGTTTCCCTTGAAAACATTCTGAAGCTGGCATCCAGGGCAGGTTCGAACAGCTTCCGGGGCGTCGAGCTTCCTTTCTCCTGGGCCATGTCCGGGGTAGGCCTCGGAACTTCTGGAATCCTCCAAAAGCGTAACTCGACAAAATCTTCACCCTTGAGGGGCACATAAAACTCTGAAACGGATCCCCGTTGATCGGATGTAGAAACGGTGGAGATTGAGGCTCTGTTTAACCGAAAAATGAGAAAAATCTCCTGAAAAAGCGCGAAAACGCAGCAAAAGCTCGAGAGCTACAGCACGAGGACTCCCAACACTTGAACGTGCGGTAAAAATCTGAGGATGGCTGCCGGAGGCGGGGCTTAGGGAGAGGGCAGTCATTGGCTGGGGGCAGTATGACCCAGAGACCAGTGATTGGTTACTACTAAGAAAGACAGATCAGAAACGAAACCGATACCGATTTATTTCTATACCGAGGATTCCCGGCCTGACGACGGGGAATATTCATGAGCATGTGAATCCATACCAGACCCAATGCTGGAGAAGACAAAGATATACAGAAAACCAACATATGTAAACAGTTGCCTTCATTATAGCAGCTTTCATCCAAAACATCTAAAAGAAAACTTGCCTTACAGCCAATTATTAAGACTCAAGGATAACGTCAGACCAAACTACTTTACAGAATGAATATGACATCATGAAACAGAGATTCTTAAGAAGAGGGTACCCGACAGAAACAGTGGACAAAGCAATAGCTAGAACCAATTTACAAGATAGAGAAGAGCTCCTCCAAGGGCACACAAAGAAAGAAACCAAAAGTTTAATACACACGCTAGTACTCAAGTCAAAGTTTCAAAGTAAAACGGATTATCCACAAAAATTGGGACCTAATAAGAACAGACAATACCCTTAAGAAACTCTTTCCAGATCCCCCCACCCCCGCAATGATGGCATATAAACGGGGTAGAAACATCAGAGATGAACTTATCAGAGCAGATACACCAAAAAGGACAACACAGACCACCCTCACTAAACAGAAAACAGGAACATTTGCCTGTCTACATTGCCAACATTGCAAAAATATCATAAAAGGAGACCATGTGAGATATCCAAGCACATGCAAAAAAATAATTTTGAGAGATTATGCAACATGTGATACAAAAAATGTGGTTTATGCGATCCGCTGTCCCTGTGGAATGTACTACGTTGGAAAAACCAATCGGAAAGTGAAAGAAAGGTGGACGGAACATAAGTCCAACATAAGAACAAAGAACGTGAAGTCACCTGTCTACAGACATTACCGAGACCAAAAACACAACATCTCATAAATGAGAATGGTAGTCTTGGAAGTAGTCCATCCACTACCAAGAGGAGGTGATCTTCAAAAACTTTTAGCACAAAGAGAACTTTATTGGATCCAAACATTAGATCCAATGTTCCCTCTGGGGCTAAATGAGGAGTACTACTTAGGCCCATTTCTGTAGACATGTCTCCAAGCATAGACAAGGGATCCCCTCTTTAGTGACTATCCTATGTTTTAATTCAAATCAGATTTATGACTAAACTATTCGTCGTTTGACCAGACAAGATTAAAACCCCACATTAATATCCTTGATAATAGATTTACAAGAGATACACAAGAAATCAAACAATCTCATGACTAGGCGATATGAATGTACACCCCTTAGTGGGTTAGACAAAGGTTATACATTTTACTGTATGCACAGCCTATGCTATTGTCTTAATGCTATTGTTTTTAATGCATGGCAGCCTCTTTTGGTTTTATCACAAACAGCCTTATATTTTTACAATTGTTTTTCCTACAGTAATTTCTCTTTTGTTTCCTTTTATCTTCTTTTTAGCTAAACCATTTATTCGATTTTATCTATTTTTTATCTTTTATCTTCTCTCATTTCATGGTTCAGTGTACAGTTAGATCTGACACATACAGCTATCCTGCATTAGCCCACATCATCAGATCAGACATTAATCGTTGCCGCGCGTGCATTATTATTTACATGTAAAATGGCCAAATATCCATACTGTTGATACACAGCCAACTCAAATTGGCATTTACTATCCGGATAGACTCCTTCGCCCTATGGTCGCGAGTCATTAATAATGGCCAGATACCTTATTTACATTCTTTGACATACGCGAATGTAGATAAACATGCAAAATGGCTGTAATGTGATGTCATCGCACGCATGCGCGGGTGACGTCACCCGCGACCATTCACACATTTACAACGTTAAACATCATCTATGGCCGCAATGTGACATCATCACGCGCATGCGTGGGTGACGTCACCCGCGACCATAAATACTCGATCCGCTTTCGTTTCTCAATCGGAAGCGGATCGAGTGTCTCCTGCCATATCGGGGAATACTACAAATCCTTTTTTCACGTAAGTAGGGCCGCCCAGCCACCACATTGTGCCTCTTAGCCAATGTTTATCCTATTTTCAATATTTTTTTCTCTTTCCTTTTTAAACTACCAGAAAGGGACATTGTATCCACAGAGATGCAGTAGATGCCTGCCTGTGGAGCCAAACATTACTTTTTCAAGTAAGTTCCATACCATCCACCATATGATTCACCTCTTGCACTAGTCATTCTTATTGCACCACCCTAATTCTAGTATTTATCACAGGTTATTAAGAATTAGAATTCTCCACATCTCTGTCACCCATGTTTGAAGTGAACCTTCCAACCTATGGAAACTTTCTCTACATCTTTAGGTAAGTGCTTTTCCAATTTCTCATATAACAGAGACTACTGAGTCCAGCAGATTACTATTTTTCCATAATAACTAATACAGGCTAAGATTTGATCTTCCAGCCATTATCCAAAATGTCGCCACCAATAGGAACCATTGGAGTTTTTTCAACCTGTTATATCCACTATGAGATTTGTTTGTCTTTTACCTTTATAGGCTCCTAGCATTAGCCAGTTTCTTTTAAGCAATGAAACTGATCCTGAGTTCAAAAAATGTAGTAATGATGTATATAGAAACATCTATATGTGCTTCTTACTTGTTATTGAAGAACTTTGTTTTTCCTTACATGCACATATGAATAATATAAATATCAGATGATTAATTTAATTTATTTTTTCTCCAGTGTTTAAACTTTATATTAAGAATACAGAACACATTGCCCCTGATGGAGAGTGAAAATAGATACTCGAAACGCGTTGGGCCAGATCATATTTTGAATGCTTTTTGTTAAAAATGTGAATAAATTACTGTCTTTTTGATAAACAGATGAATTGTGAAGTATTAATTGTGAGACTCCAGAATATTTTGCGGTCATAGCAAAGCAAACAAAATTACTGAAATAGATAACTAATTATTGTGAAAATTAATAAGGTTACTACTTGTACCCTAAAAAATAACATACGGGCCACGGACCTTGTTGATAGTGTGCAGGGGAGATAGGTTTCCTGAATCAGGAAACCATTTTCCCTTTGCAAAAGATGCTGCCAGAAAAGGGGCCAAGGCTTAAAAGCCCTTTTTGAACCCTACCAAAGCACTTCCCCTGCCACATCCCCTTGAGTCAGCTAAGTGATTGGTATCCAATCCTGAGAGGGCATGGGGCATTTAAGTAGGTGCATGTGAGTTGTGCCGTGTGAGTTAGTTGAGTGAGGACAGAAGGTGGAGAAGGATGGCCGAGAGACCAGAGGAGGCGAAAGCTAAAGGAGTGCAGAGGCTACTGGTGAGTGGGTCTGTGGAGTGTTTTAGTGGAGTGTGTGAAATAGCAATAGAATAGAAAGTAGAAGTAGTTGGGAGTAGTGGTGATAGCAGGAAGTGATAGTGGATAGTAGGGAGTGGTAGCTACCGTATCGTAATTGACAGTAGCGGGAGAGCATTAGTGAGAGTAATAAGAACAGGGGGATAAGGGTAGCAGTGGTAACAGTAGAGGGGGGAATAGGAAGAGTAGCAGTGAGGAGAAAAGATGATAGTAAAAGTATTGGTAGTCGAGTGGCGGGTGGAGCTAGAGGAATACGGATAGTGTTAACATTCAAGGGTGGAGGTAGGAAGGTAGTGTGAGAGCGGAGGGACAGTAGTATGGCGGGAGGGGAACATCCCGTGGCCCAGTGCAGAGGAGGGTCAGGAGAGACTGTGTGCAAGGAGAACAAGTGGAACTTGGTGGAAGTAAGCCCTAACCCAAAACGCCTGCAGAATACTAGGCAGAGCTTGGTCGGCGAGAACTAGAATACCCATAAGGAGGCAGCCAGCATCTTAGGGATACCCCTTTTAGCCTACGGAATTAACGCAGACAAAAAGGCCAGTAGTCAAGTTAGAGAAGGACAAACCTAACGCCACACACTAAGAACCCAATGACCAGCTATTTTGATTGTTGCAATAGCTACAATAAAGACCCTTGGAATGTATTCCTGACTTCAAAGTGGTTCTTTGTGGTGGGCACTCCATCACACCTGTTTATGTGGTTTCTCGAGAGGTCCTCCCTTTTAATTGTATTATCCTTATATGTTACACTGTATAGACAAGAATGAATGAGGGTCCGGTTTTGTTGCGCCAAATTAGTCAATTTATTGATATCTGATAATTGTTTCATCAATTTGTCAATACAATTTGTTCAATCCCCTTATTGTTCATTAATTGTTCAAAATTTCAATAATTCAGATTTAGAATCCCTTAATGTTTTTTCAATGGTGCTGATTTAAACCCCTCAACACTTTCTGGTCCTAGAGAATTACTGAAGATATTGATCAATCGCCATGAGTGACCCTACCAGCATCCTTTAGACTAAGCAAGAAGAGCACAGTATATTTTATGTTCCTTGGAAATGAGGGACGAATGTAGGTGAGAAACTACTGTTGACGATAACAGATGAGATGGAAGTTACTTTCAATCCTATTTTTGGATTCGTCAAAAAAGGCAGATAAAAATTACAAAATGCGAGATTTGGCCTAATTTCAGCCGTTCAAAAATTACGAAAGGCCGAAAAGTTCAACCAAATCACGCATTCAGTACTATATTGTGAGCAGGGGTTGCGGGGGTGTCCCGAAAAAAATAAAAGAAAGTAAAGGACCATGCCGGTTCCCGATCCCGAAAGTGAAAGTGGACAGGCGCTGCAGGGATACAGAGTCAGAAAAATAATCTTCAGTCTTTTCTCCTGCGAACATTTCTAGCTCAGGCTTTCAACCCAGATACCTATTTTTACATCAGGGATAAATACTTGAAATTAATAAACACTAGGCATCAAGCACCTAGGCAAAGTCCATTTAGGGTTTCTGAAATTAATTATCAGCCAATTACTAAAAATAATTGCTATAGGAATCTGTTTACCACATTGTGATTTGCAATATTGTACCATATTAACACATTACTTATCCTGATAAATGTACTTCCTAATTGGTAGGAACTTCCTCCGACAAATTACACCTCATTGGAAATCAAACCGGCTGCAGAATGCACCTTAGAAGTAGTTGGATGCTGGTGTAGCTTCTGACCTGCTATCACAGCATCATGGGCACCAATGGTGCTGGTTGCCACGTAGCAGGCATATGTTTGGGCTGCACATGCATCCATTTATTAGTAAGACCCCATTTTGCACTCGCACAACACAGATTGCAAGTAATCAGTTGAGTGGTAGGGTGGCAGGCAACGAGAACCTTTTGGCAGGAAAATCACAACCATGAGAAAGTAAGTTACGGAAGGGAAGACATCTGTATTCTAAAAGATACAATCATCTCAGATCCCTCTTTGGAAAGACATCAAAAGCAGCACCAAACATAGGCTGATGGACAGAACAGAAGGTACTAATTTTAAAATTAGGACATGCTCCAAAAAAGAGGCGGCGGCATCTGTGGGATGTATGGACCCACTCCGCTATGCGGCATCACCCTGCCAGTTATGATGAAAGCAACTACAACAATAGCAGCAAAACCCTTGTGCGCGCCAAAAACCTGCAAAAACTGTGTGCTTCAGCACCCAAAGAGAGGGATGCACAACCGGCCACCCATGGCGCATGTGCGGTGGAATAGAGCACGCCACACAGAAAATATGCCTGTGGGCTCCATGACCAGCAAACAGAGTGCAGAGAGAGAAGCAGCACTTTGCAAGTGAAACCCCAAAATGGGCCTACAAATGACATCTGCTTTGTTGCTAAAAACTCCAAAATGCCTATAACACAACACTTCTCAACATCTTGCCTGGTGCTAAAATTCATGTATCTATTGAAGCATTGTGAAACATACAAAGTCTGAAAACTGACAACCTCTGCCAAAATCTGGGTGCAGTACCCGGGGCTACCTGAATGACAGCTGTCAGATGAGTTACTGATGAAACTTTAAAAAGACCTAAAACTAAAAGTGTGCTGGATTAGCAGACATAAAAAGGACTGTTGCCAAAAAGGAATACAGATCTTAGTTGTGTTTTGATCCCACAGATTTTAAGGCTAAGAAAGAAATGAATTTTGTTTGATGCAACAAGTTTGTTTTTTTCTGTATTTAAGAAGTTATTTAGCTGGGCTGAGCTGCAAGAAGTTGAAAAGCAGGTTCCTCCCGGAAGGAGGGCCTTCCTCTCAGCAGAAACTCACCGGGAGGTGCTAATTGCGGGTTAGAAACAGACTTTTGTCTATGGAAAGAGAAGGAACAATGAGAGCTTCAGCCCAGGAAACTGGAGGTGTGAAGGGGGTCGTAAATACCTCATGGAAGGAACAAACATTTAGGGGGATGCCCCTGGACTGCAGGGAGACAAAAAGGGGCGGACCATTTGTTGCTAAACATGAACAAGGAACAATTCTTAAAAGACTCAACTTGTCATCCAAAAGGGTGAAAAATATACCAAGGACAGAGTTGTGAATCTATTTTTTGGCTGTACGTTTTAAGAGGTGGCAAAACCGTGTGACATGTTCTGGACAGGAATGGCAATATGTGATTTTATGCTAAATATATTAATGTTAAAATTGTGAAAATTTACACGCACATCCCTAAGTTAAACACACCCATTTGTGGAAATTGGCATACAATTTGGAAATTGTGTTCATAGCGAAAAGGACAACATTCTGTAGAAAGCTGAGACAAGATCCCACCGCTGCAGGGTTTTGAGGAATAGCTGCTACATAAAATATGGCATCTTTGTGTGAGGTTTGTATAAAGGTGGCCAATGTAGAAATGTACATCTAGTATCAAATCTGATTTTGAGACTAGTGGCTAAAGGGAGGTTTCTGAGGATTGTAAAGAGGATTGTAAAGAAAACCATAAAAAGTGACATCATCCGGCCTTGATCCAATCACTCAAATTGCAAGGCGGAGATGAAGTGTGGTCCTATCCCAGCTCACAGGGGCAAGCTTAGCTAAGCCGTCCCATACACCCCTTTTGTGATGTCAGTTTAAAGGATAAATAAAGACAGCTGACAACACATTGGGACTCACAGATCCACTCACTTTCCTGATAACGGCGAAGCACTCCGATCCAGCATTCTACATCCAGCTTTAATATTCTTCCAGATCCAGAGGCCAGAACTCTTGCCAGCAATAGAGAACTATTGATTTCCAGCAATGCCCAAATCCTCAAATTTATTCTCTGTACCCAGTGAAGCACTGAGTGGTGTGAGAAGGCCTTTTGAACCAGTATCCTGAAATTCTATGGCTTGCCTGAGGAAGTTGCTATCCAGCTTATTCAAATACCCAAAGACTAGGAGGGCAGATCCAGCGACCAGCCTACCTGATCCAATACCGTGCCTGATGTGCTGTCCCTCCTAGACCAGACCCAATCCAATGACCAGAGCGGACGATTCCATTTAAAAACGTATCCTGTGAGTATTAATAGGAAGAACTGTGTCCCATATTATATTTGCATCGTCTTATCCCGAACTTAAACCCATCCTATCTTTCATTCAGAACCAGTATTGTTAGAACCATCTTTGCACTGACTCTTTTCTCATCTGAAGAAGCCGAGTTTCCTCAGTAGGCAGGTTACATTGATCACGTAACAAAGATTCCTCTGTGGTATTCGCTTTTTCATAGTCATCCTCTAGTGTAAGCAAAACCATTTGTCATTTTCAAAAGTGCATTTCTGTTTTCCATTCTCACGCCTATTTTACAAAAACGACCTGTACTAAAACCTCTATAACTCCCTCAGTTTTCATGAGAGAAACGAAATTTCAACTACCACTTGTACCCAACATCCATAGCTATCCATAGAACCCAAATCCATGCAATTCTCCCATTATAGCAAAAACCGTGCAAGAAAAAGTTTGACGCAATTTTAAATATTTTAAAGGTTTTTACACCTGTGAAATAGCTTTAAACTGCTTCCAACTTGGATTTTAAGATTTCAAATGTTTTCTGCTGACTAAATCATTGATTGTGCTTGTGTGCAACTGTTCAAAGCGGCTCCCATAAGAATGTATAACAATTTAAGTATTTTTGACCATATTTGGTGTTGTTGCCCAGTCTATTCTAAAGATCATTTTAAAGCCAACTGACAGCTGAAAAGTCAATTCCCTTTTTCTCTTGTGTTTGAAGGGGGAAAGTGGGACAGATATTCTGTGTGATTTGTGCTATTCCTGAATACCTGCTCTGTCCTTCCATCTCTTTACATTGCCTATTGGGTGTTTAGGGGTGTTGCAGGGGGAACCTCTAACCATGGTGCCATCTGTCCAAACCAACACAAAAGTATTATTTTCCGTTCTGCATCTGTTTTGCTCCTTACTTATTCCTAGTGTATTAAAGGTATTCTTCAGTGTTCTGTCACCCCATTGGTGATCGTTGTTTATCTATTAAAACATATTGTGATTACATTTTCAATACATAAATAAATATTTACCTTTGCAAACCAGCCTGATTCCTGGTTCAGTGTGACCGGGGGCGGTCTCTGGAGAAGGGTGTGATATGAGTGGTATATTGTTCCGAATAGTGAACTTATAGGCACAAATAAATAAGGGTTTCAGTTGTTCACTACATGCTGGGCTTTGACTTGGGTGTGTGCTGGATTGAAATCACTTACACATCCTCCCTTGTCAAATAGTGCAGGCAATATCACTTTGGGAGAGTACACAAAAACAAGCAAGTGGTAGTCTTGCAGATAACTCCCTTGCTGGAAAACACCCGTAGAGCAGAAGTAGTTGTCTGAGCCCTGTTCTAAGCTTATCCCATACCTGATGTACATATTCAAGAACCTCTGTTTCAGCTCATTGCAAGTATTGATAATTAAACCAATACACTAAGGGGTGGTCTGTTTGGTTATGGGCTTACCCTGACATGGGCCAGCCCAAATCAAAGTAACAGGTGATAGTAAATTCAGTACTCACTGGATCGGGACTCGGAGAAACAAAGCACCCTACTTCGATGAAGGTGATTGAACCTCTCTTTACAGATGGTAGGAAAACCGGGAAGTGAATTTTTAAAACAGGTGAACATTAGTACTTTCAGGTTAAGGATCTGATTTTCCGGGTCACCTTTACTTTAGAAAAAGCAGCAACAAGGCCCCATACAAAGTGCATGGTGCTAAATTACACGAATATAGTCCTCAGAGTGAGAAGTCATAGGCGACAGAAGCAACCACTATCAAAGGCATCAAGACTTGGGTTATATATGATATGATATGGCATTTATAACACACCTATACACAAGTGTTTCAAGGCGCGACACAAGACTGAAAACAAGACGGAGTTCAAGCCCAAAGACTGAATTGGAGACTTTGGCAAAAAGAAGTTATAAACTTTGACAGAAACTGCATTATAGCAGGAATTGAAAGGTAGATTCCTCACAAAGGAATTGTAATGAACAAGAATATTGTGCTATATATCCCCATAATATCTTTTCAGTACGAAGAGTAAAATCTCATAACTACAACCATGGCCACAATAATGATTCAATGATCTTGTCAGTCTTCAATAATAGCTTCAGAGAAGTCCCATTTCAGCCTGCCACTAGTCAGGTTGCAATGTTCAGGACAGGTTGCAAAATAAGAAACCATCCACCTCTATACAACACTCTCTTCTTAGAGATAGCCTCAAAGGAACATAGGGAAACAAGTGCAGGTGTTTGTAATATGTTGTTCCTGCAGAGTCCAATTGCCAGAAGAAAAGGATTGCTCCATCCCTGTCAGAGGAAATGGAGCGAAGGCATGCACAAGTTCAAAATATCAAACCACAACTAACACATCCCTCAGGAAGACGCTGAGTGGAAAACAGCAGCAGACTATAGCACATCTGCAGTACTGGTTGGAGGTGGACGGATACACTTGAAGGAGAGCCCATGCCTCAAAGATTATTTTTTAACCCACTTCTGCAGCTTCCCTCATAAGAAGTTGAATTCCTTCCTGATGAGTGCATTAGCCAGAACATTCTCCATCCATGCTAAATTAGTCATCGAGAAGGAGACTATCTTGTAGATCCCACAAGCAGAATGGAATGGCCTCCCAGCACACATGAAGAGTGCCTACCATACTGTGGCAAACTGATGTCCCCCAGCAGACATGGGCATGCTACTTGGTCATGATTAACACACCAGAGCAAATTCAAAACACAAGATTACACAGGACAAGGCAATGGCAACGGATGTCAACCAGAGACCTATTAAGAGAGGTAATAACTCTTGCATGCAGCTAGTACACACCAAAGATGATAAATGCAGTGTGCTTGGTTTTGCCGGAAGGAGAAATTAAATCCTAAATGGTTAACAAGGTTTTAATTCCTTCCTGTGTTCACATCTACCTCTAACATGACTCCCAGAAACCCCAGGAGAATTCAGGGCCAGAATGAGCTCACAGTGCCTCCTGTGAGCTTATTCTGGCCCTGAATTCTCCTGGGGTTTCTGGGAGTCATGTTAGTGGTAGATATGAACAGTACAAAACAACAGCTAGAGAGGAGCAAATAAAAGGTAAAGGACTGAGGTGTAAGTCTAGCCTACAAAAAGCCAGACCAGGCGATAGAAGCTCACCCTTGAGTTTGGGAAGAAACGGTAATTGAAGCACCTGAACCTTTCTGAGAGCTTGAAGAGTGATGGTGCAGAGTACCAAGAAAGCGGCAAAATTTCAAAGGAGATGGCAGAGTCTCACCCTAGCAAAAGAGGAGGTGAAGAAGCAATCAAGACTGCGGAACTCCCAAAACTCTGCATCCTGAAGAGTAGAAGGCAGCCTTGAGACTCTGATAACTATCTTATAACCTTAGAGGGCTAAATGAGGATAAGAGACTGGTAAATCATACCTCCTTAGACTAGACAAGTAAGATGCAAATCAAAGAGCCAACATCATGTGCTGGGCTGTAGCTAGGCATGCCGCACGAATCTGAGCTCCACAGCAAGATCAATTTACAGCTCCACACACATGCTGCCTCTCAATTTCAACGAAGCCCTAAAGCATACTGACGTACTGACCAGTTTTGTACGATCGGACTGAAAAAAAAAAGGTTTGACCGTACAAAACGACCGAAAAATGCTACCACCAAAGGCTCGAACACCAAAAGTTCAAACCTTTGGTGGTAGCATTGCAGGTAAGTAAAAAAAAAAAAACAACACCCTCTCACTATACTGTGTGTCCCCCGCAACACCCCGCTCACTATACTTTATAGTATAGTGAGCGGGGGTTGCTGGGGAAACCCCTGCAGCCCCTGTAGTATGCAAGTGTGTTCCCATGAGAAAAGTGGGAACTTTTGGTAGTTCGCACCTTTCTCATGCGAACATCACAGCCGCGGCAGGATGGAACAAGTTACTTACCTGTAACTGTTGTTCTCCAGCATGGGTCTGGCATGGATTCACATGCTCATGAATATTCCCCGTCATCAGGCTGGGAATCCTCGGTAAAGAAAAAACCAGTATCAGTTTCGTTTCTGATCTGTCTTTCGTAGTAATAACCAATCACTGGTCTCTGCGTCATACTGACCACAGCCAATGACTGCCCTCTACCTAAGCACCGCCTCTGGCAGCCATCTTCAGATTTGGAAGCACGTGAAGTGGCAGTATGACCAAGTGAAGAGCCGCAGAGGGGTAGGCGGGAGGGTTCGCATGTGAATCCATGCCAGACCCATGCTGGAGAACAACAGTTACAGGTAAGTAACTTGTTCCTTCTCCAGCATGGGGTCTGGCATGGATTCACATGCTCATGAATAAAGAATACATAGCAGTACACACATGCACAACCACGGGAGGTGGCAAAGGCTCAACATTAAGCATTGCATCAAACTCAACATTAAGCATCTTACCTCCTCACCAGGCTCACCTCAGGCGAACAGGTTGCGCAGCACTGCTTGGCCGACCCTGGACTCCTCCCTGGAATCCCGATCGACGCAGTAGAACTTCGTGAAGGTGTGCGTCGACCTCCACGTAGCAGCCCTGCATATGTCCAGCAGGGGCACACCAGAAAGGAACGCCGTGGTAGCTGCGATCGCTCTGGTGGAATGGGCTCTCGGACGGCCGGGCAGCGGTCGGTTTGCCAACCGATGACAGTACATGATACAGCCGGAAAGCCATCTGGAAATGGAAGCCTTCGAGAGAGCCTTCCCCTGATTGACAGGTCCAAAGTTCACAAAGAGTTGTGACGTCTTCCGAAAACACTTCGTGCGGTCCACGTAGAACTTCAGCGCTCTAGCCACATCCAGCGAGTGCAAAGTCCTCTCAGCCGGCGACGAAGGCGACGGGAAGAATACAGGCAACACCAAGGGTTCGTTGAGATGGAAGTCCGACGGTACCTTGGGCATGAAGGAAGGGTGCGTTCTGAGCACTACCCTCGTGTCGTGAAAAGTCAAGTACGGGGCCTTGCAGGAAAGGGCCTGGATCTCTCCCACCCGTCGTGCAGAGGTGATGGCCACAAGAAACGCTGTTTTCCACGACAGAAACTTCAACGGGGCCGAGTGCAGAGGCTCGAACGGAGGTCCCATGAGCTTGGTCAGCACCACGTTGAGCTCCCACGCCGGGGCCGGAGCCTTCACCGGCGGGAACGATCTGAACAGTCCCTTCATGAACTCTTTCACCAGACGATGAGACCACAAGGACGTCCGCCCCGTGGTTCTGGTGTATCGGGAGATCGCAGCAAGATGAATCTTGATGGACGCGTGTGCCAGTCCAGCTTTGGCCAGCGTCAGCAGGTACGGCAGAGCTTGGGGAGCCGTAATCCGTAGAGGGTTAATCTTCTGTGCGTGGCACCAGACAGAGAACCTCTTCCATTTGTGTCCGTAGCATTTAAGAGTCGAGGACGCCCTGGCCTTTGCAAGAACCTCTCTGCAGTCGGCCGGTATGTCGTATCCTCCAAACTCTAGCGCTGCAGGAGCCAGGCCTGCAAGTTCAGCGATTTCGGGTCGTGGTGGAGGATGGCGCCTCCTTCCCTGGAGAGCAGATCCGCGTCCACCGGCAGCTTGATTGGCGGGGACGCTGACAAGTCCAGAAGGTCCGGGAACCATATCTGCCTCGGCCACGCAGGTGCGACGAGGATCATCCTGCACCGTGACCTCTTGAGCTGGTTGACGAGCCGGATTAGCAGTGGCAAAGGAGGGAACGCGCAGAGGAACAGGCCCTCCCAGGGGAACGAGAAAGCATCGCCCATGCTCCTCGCCTGGGGAAACCTGCTGGCGAACCTCCGGCACTAGGAGTTCGTCGCCGTCGCGAACAGGTCGATCTGGGGTGTGCCCCACTGTCGGAAGAGGCGATCCACTAGATCCTGCCGTAGTTCCCACTCGTGGCACGAGCGCAGCTCCCTGCTGAGTGAGTCGGCGATGGTGTTTTTTATCCCTGCCAGATGAAACGGCACCAGAAACATCCCTTGAGCGACTGCCCAATGCCACAGGTCCTGCGCCTCCTTGGACAGTGCTGGGGACCTGGTTCCGCCCTGTTTTCTGATGTAAAACATGGTGGTGGTGTTGTCGGTGAAGATCCTCACCACCTTGCCCTTGAGGGACGGAAGGAAGGACCTGAGGGCCCAAAACACTGCATGGAGCTCCAGGACGTTGATATGTAAGGATTTCTCCGTCGGGAGCCAAAGGCCCCTTGCGTGCAGATTTTCGGTGTGCGCTCCCCACCCTTCCAGGGAGGCATCCGTGGTCACTGTCTCCTGGTGGGCTGGGGTCTGGAAGTCCATGCCCGCCGTCAGATGCGCGCGGGTGCCCCACCACCGGATCGCTCGTCGGAAACTCTCGTCGAGTGTGATCCTTTCCTCGAAGCTGCCCGTCGTTTGGATCCAGCGCGCGTCCAGGAACTCCTGCAACGGGCGCATCCGGAGCCTGCACATGGGAATGAGGTAGATGCAGGAAGACATCATTCCGAGGAGGGACTTGATGGACCTCACCTTGGCTGCGTCGGCCACCAACATCCGCTGCACCTTGCCCAGGATGGTCCTGGTCCTCTCCTCCGACGGGGAGGCCAGAAGGGACACTGTGTTGAGCCTCGCTCCCAGAAACAGAGTGTCTTGCGCGGGTACCAGGTGGGATTTGGCGTAGTTCACGGAGAATCCCAGGTCCGTGAGAAGTTGGACGGTCCTTGCCGTGTGAACCACGGCGAGCTCCCTTGTCTTGGCTCGGATGAGCCAGTCGTCCAGGTAGGGGTAGACGTGGATCCCTTCGCGGCGCAGCTGAGCCGCCACCGGTGCGAGGCACTTGGTGAACACCCTGGGTGCCGACCGTAGACCGAAGGGGAGGGCTTTGAACTGGTAATGCCGCCCTTGGACCACAAACCTGAGGAATTTTCGGTGCCCCTTCAAGATGGGAATATGGAAGTAGGCATCCTCCAAATCCAACGACGACAGGAAGTCTCCTTCCTCCAGCTGACCCAGGACGTGCTGGAGGGTGACCATCCGGAACTTTTGCGCCTTGATGAACTTGTTCAGACGTCGTAGGTCCAGGATGGGGCGCCATCCCCCCGTCTTCTTCACGAGGAAGTATCTCGAGTAGACTCCGGAGCCCCGAAGCCTCTTTGGGACGAGTTCGATGGCGCCCTTCTTGAGCATCGCCTTCACCTCCAGGAGAAGTTGAGGGACGTGAAGTTCTTTCCTGGCCACGGGGGGGACGCGCGGACACTTTCTTTGAAACTCGAGCGCGTGGCCCCGGGCCAAGGCGTCCAGCACCCAACGGTCGGTGGAGATGGACTCCCACACGCTGACGAAGCTCGCCAGCCGGCCTCCCACCGGGGCGCTTCGGTGGGGGCCAGACCCCCCCCGGCCGGTTCAATCCTGCTTCGACGAGGCTTTAGCGCCTTGTCCTTGGCGACGACGGCGGGGTCCGCCAGGCTTGCCTCGTCCTCTGTAGGCCTCCTGAGATGACGAGCGGGCCGCTTGACGGTAGGAGGAGAAACCGCCGCCGGAACCTTTGGAGGCGCCCTTGCCTCCGCTGCTCCGAAAGGGCGTCCGTCGTTGTTGCAGAACTCCAAGGGCCCGGGCCATCTCGGTGTCCGCTTTAATGGCCTGAAGGGAATCGTCCACCGTTTTCCCAAACAGGTTGTTCCCATCGAAGGGCATGTCCAGGACTCTGGTCTGAACGTCTGGACGGAAGTCCGTAGCCTTGAGCCATCCACGCCGCCTAAGGCAAACGCCGTTGCCCAACTGGCGGAACCCAGTGTCGGCGATGTCCGTCGCAACGGTAATGGCGTGGTCCGAAGCCACCTCACCTTCCTGCAGGATCTCCAGGGCCTCTGCCCTCTTGTCGTCCGGCAAGAAGTCCAGCAGGGGAGCCAGTTTGTACCAGAGCTCCCTGTCGTATCGGGCCACGATAGCCAAGGCGTTGGTAGCTTTAATCGTCGTCGCTGCAGACGAGATGACTCTGCGTCCCATAGCGTCCAATTTCTTTCCCTCGCCGTCCGGTGGGGAAGTTGATGTGGAGGCCGCACCCCCCCCGCTTTTTTCCTGGCCGCCGCGGAGACGACGGAGTCCGGAGTAGGCTGCGCCCGGAGGCACAGGGGGGCCGTGTCCGGGACCCGGTACTTTTTCTCGTACCGGTCTCTTCTAGCTGGCGTCGTGGACGGGTTCTTGAGGAGGGTGAGGCCCTCATCCCAAATGTCATCCAATAGAGGCACCGCGAGGACCGTCTTCCTCTTGGCCTCGCGCCGCTGATAAAGGAAACCTTCCTTCTTCTTCTCCTCAGGGCAGAGTTGGAAAAGCTTGGATGCCCTGGCGATCATTGAGTGGAACGATCCAATCTCGTCGGGCGGAGAAGCCCTGGTGGGAGGCGACGACAGTACATCCTCGTCGTATACCTCGTCGTCCGTACCCGTCGCTGCCGTGTCAGTCCCCGTATCATCCCCTCGGGTGGACGGGGAGGAGGGCTGGAAGGGGCGCGACGGCTGAAAAGGAGGTGGAGGGTGGATCCTTCTTTTCTTGGTAGGGGGAACACCAGAAGGTCCCGGTTCTGGGTCCCCCGACGGGAGAGGTTCCGTCGGCAATGGTAGTCTCGTCCTTATCTCAGAGCATAAGGACTGTATAGCCAACAAAATGGCCGCCGAGTTGTCTCGCAGCGCTAGCAGAGGGGAATCCGACGGGCGATCAGGGGCCCCGTCGGTACCCTCGACGATGTCGTCGTCACCTGCGTCGGGATCCATCCCGACGGGCCGCTCTTCTTCCACGCCGAGGCCGTGGCTTAAGACCTCGACCAGCTCCTCCTCCGAGGTTGAGGCCGAATCTACGACGACGCCCTGCCCCCCCTTTATCTTCCCCACGGGGGATTTCACGGGGGTCCTATCGATGGGCACAAAAGAGGACTCCCTCCGAGGTGGCAGGGAGACTCTGAGCCCCGAGGTCGCCACCACTGGTGTAGCCTCCACAGGCTGAGCCAGGGCCGCCGCGACAGTTTCGATAGAGGGCTTGGCCGGATGGATTAAGGCCTTCACCACCTTAGGTGCGCTCACCGCCTTATCCTTGAGGGAGGGGGGAAAACACTGCCTCGCTCCCCCTCCGCCTTCGAGCTCGACCGGGGCCTCTCCAGGTGCTTCGCCGGGTGCTCGGCCTTCCTCTTACCCGACCCAGAGCGTTGGCTCGTGGTTGATGGTGCCGGGGAGGGTGCGCCTGTTAGGGAGAATTCTCTGTTTAGGCTGAATTTCCCTACCTAGTGAGTCCCCCAGCAGCTTTGCTGGATTTCTGGGGTTTAATTTTTTCTCCTGCCAAGAGTGAGACTCTTTTACCCTCACTCCTGGACATGTTGAACTGTGTTATCTTGGACAAACCTTGTGTTGAATGGGCTATGGGGTCTTTTACTCCATAGGGCCTCATGTATTTTTGTGATGTGGGTTACACAGCACCCTCTGTGCCGTGACCCAGGGGTGTCCTAGGGACTCCCCAACATAGACTCCATACCCTGGGGCTGACTACTGTCTCCCAGGGCATGTAAAGTCACCAAAGACTTTGCTAGTCTTGAATCCTGAACAGAACCAGTACAAACCATCATATTGTGGACGTACTGGCTGGGGCAATTCGATTGCCCCAGGGTCTGTTAGTCGAGGGGGCACGTCTCCGTCCCCCCTGATCGAGTTTTGGCTGGTGGCAGTGGAAACTACGTTTTATATTCGACCGCGAATATTTTCCTATGGGATTTCCCATTGTTTTAGGCTAACACATTTAATTATTTATTTACGGTAGCCTTAAACATACCGCCGGTTTATATATTTATTTTTATAACTCCGGTTGGGACTTTTTGCCAAAACTTGATTCTAAAATGGCGTTGGTGTTCGCCTCTGTAACTCTGACCCAAAGTGGAGCCCTTTGTTCCACTTTTGGCGGGCTTCTCCACAGAAGCCCTCCAAAGTGGTGCCACTCTGTCTGGGGTACTTAGGAGGGGTGGAGGGGAATTTAGGCACCCTGGACTGAGTTACCTTGGTAACTCAAGTCGCACTCCGTCCTGATTGGCCCAAGTGGTGAGCCGCCCGGCTCACCACTTAGCATGTTTGAGTGACAGCTAGGCTGGGTGAATAGGGGTTTGCTGCATAAAAGCAGGGCTTTGGGGACTGGGACTTCAGAAGTCGCCACAGGACCAAGAATCCGACGAGGGAAGGGCTGAGCCGACCTGCTTCGACGACACCACCCGGTGGAGCCCTGCTGAACCGTCTCACCACTTTTCCCGACGACCGAGGAGAACTCTTAACGGAGTGGCTCCTTCCCTTGACTGGTGGGGACAACCAGTTTTCGCCTTCTTTTCGCTTCTCGAGGTATCTCGTGGCCGCCTTGCCAGTGCCAAGCACCCCGGCAACCGGAACCCCACCACTTTTACCCCAACCACGAAAGTCGGTACGACCCTTTAACCGGAGGACTCCGCGGCTGGTTTCTTCCCGGGCAGTGCAACGACCCTCTTCTTCTGCTCTTCAGCGAGAACTTCTTCTCCCCTGACCGACGTCGAGCCCTGCTGCCACTGCCTGGAACAACTGCCACCGCTGGAGGATCCTTTCCGCTTAAGGTACCGTGTTCCGCCTGGCTTCCCTTGCTACCGACTGTACGGGGTAGATTTAGCCCCCGGCTTTCGAACCTGGGAGAGCCTGGGACACCCTGGCTAAACTTTCTAAGCCACTCTAACCCCTTTCTAACTCTTTGCAAGACTTTGAATCCCTAATAACGGTGTGATCTTGGGCACATTTTCGCTCCGGCTACTCTAAGAGTGGGCCCTGCCTAGTGACTTTTGCTCACCTGTGACTTTGTGCTTCTTTGAGCCTATTGCAAGTGTTCTGGACCTTAGAGTGGTGTGTTTAACCCATTTCTGCTTTTTCTCTCCCTTTCTTGGAAACTACTAGAGTGCCATCTAACGTTAAGCACTCACCTCTGTTTTAATTAAGTGGTGTTAACCTAGAGTTGTCTAGATAGGAGAAAGGATTGAATCTACTTTCGTTATAACTGTGTTTGAAGTGTTTACTATATTTTGCTAGAGTGTTTTTAACTTATGTGTATTTTAAATAAATAACTATATACTTTTGAAACCAAGCTCTGGTCAGTGTTTGCTTGTGCTATTGTGTGTTGGTACATATTGTGTATACTTTGCATACTGCCTAACTCTTCTTGAGAGAAGTCTGACTGCTCAGCCACAGCTACCAGGTAAATCTGGGTGGTACGGACTGCTACCAAAGGGGTTTACTGCTCTACCTGTAGTCTTAAATCTTTTGCAGTGTTCCCCAAGGGAACTGCACAGGTTTCTGCCTAACAGCGCCCTGCCTGGCGCCCGTAGAGCCCGACCGTTCGGCGCTCCCGGTGCCAGCGGACTCGCGGTGCTTGGCCTTATGTTGGACCCCCGTCGCAGGGGCGTCCTCAAAGGTCTTAGAAGACCGCTCGGATTTCTTCCTCTTCTTCTCGCCGGACGGGCTCTTCCCTTCTAGCCAGTTGGCGAGACGTTGATGGCGGTCCTTCATGGTCCGCTCCGACATGTTGCCGCAAAACGCACAGTTCTTCTCCACGTGCGTCTTGTCCTCATGTAGGCAGTAAAGACAAAAAGAGTGTTCGTCCTCCTTGAAGACGTTCTGCAGCTGGCATCCAGGGCAGACCCTGAACAGCTTTCCGGGCGTCGAGCTTCCCTTCTCCTGGGCCATGGCCGGGCCTGAGAAACTTCTGGAGTCCTCCAAAAGCGTAGCTCGACGAAATCTTACCCTTGAGGGGCGCAGACGAATCCGAAACGGGTCCCCGTTGATCGGATGCAGAGTCGGTGGAGCTTGAGGCTCTTTTGACCGAAAAAACGAAGTTTTTGAGAAAAAACGTGAAAAAATAGCACTAACGCTCGAGAGCAATAGCACGAGGATCCCAACACATGAACGTGCGGTAAAAATCTGAAGATGGCTGCCAGAGGCGGTGCTTAGGTAGAGGGCAGTCATTGGCTGTGGTCAGTATGACACAGAGACGAGTGATTGGTTATTACTACGAAAGACAGATCAGAAACGAAACTGGTTTTTTCTTTACCGAGGATTCCCAGCCTGACGACGGGGAATATTCATGAGCATGTGAATCCATGCCAGACCCCATGCTGGAGAACACTTATAATCTACTGACCTGCTGTGGGCGTGCTGACCTGTGCAATATCAGGAAATCTGGATCACCCTGGCCCCTGTGTTTTGCGTGAGCTTTTGTAGCACAGAGGGTGCCCATGCAAACGAAGCAAGACCACACTTTGACTGGGCCAGCCCTGGAGATCACAATGGACCCTTTGACGCAGGCAGAGGGGTCCTACCATCCATACCAAACACACAACAGCCCTAAACAGGGTTGCCCTTGGTCGCTGCTGTATATGGCACTAAATTGGCTAGGTCAGAGGCCCGGTCAGCTGGGGGGATAGCCACTGGGACCTTGCACAATTGGCTCTCTTGGAAGACCCTGGTGGCCTTCCTTACACTTGGAAGAGAGGAATGAACTTTCCGGTGTTGTGCACATGAAGCACTGTGTGATCCTGCAGTTGTTGCCCCAACTCTAGGTCTCTACTTTTGGCTGAGCTCCTAATCTCTAGGCCAGACAAATGGCGGTAATAACCAGACAATACCATTTTTATTAACGCCATCAATCAATGTGAACTATGAATTCTACTGAAAGTAAACTGAACAGGCAGGGGGCTATATATATTCTGGTGGTAACCTGGCAATACCCTTCCCGGGTAGCTACAAGGCAGGGGTTTACTACAGTTGTGTTGGTGTGGTGACCCTACAGCAGAGGAATACTCGCACAGATCTCCAGAAGGAGTGAGCTACTACTGTTCTAGAATCAGAGCAGAGGGCATGTTTGCAGCTATTGTGTACATTCTTCAACTCACGGCCAACTGCACCTCTGATACTTCTATGTTCCAAAAACAAACCCAGAAGGACTTGTTTGGGTTTTTGTAACCCACACTCTTCTATTTATAGATGTTCAGGCTGATGGCTGTGCATTTTAGACTTGATACCATTCCAAATAGGTTATCTGCTCTACATTCACAACTCTCCCCTTCTCAGCATAAATGAGTTTCCATGTTTCTCAACAAAGCACACACCCTTCTAAACTGTACAGTTACCCTTTATGATTTGCCACAAATCAACATGTAAGCATCACAAGAAACGGAGCTTGAACTGTGTCATAACAAACATAAAATACAAAAACACTTGTGTATAGGCGCATTACAAATGCCATATCATATCAAAACAGAGGCAAGTCTGTATTGGAAGAAAAAATATTCAGAAAAACCAACAATTATAAAACAAAAAAAACTAAAATACCTCACAGAAGCATCCGACACATGAACAATTTATTCTGGGAATGAGAAAATGTAAAGTAGAAAACCAACAGTCGAAACCTTCACCACGAGTAATGCAAAATAAAGCTAGAGAGCAAACGGAGCAAAAACAAAAAAATCCAGTTTAATAATCTTTCACTGTTGTGCATGTCTTTAGGAAAATAAGGCAGTGAATGAGCTAATCAGCCTACATTCAGAACGTCTGCCTCAGCACGTGTGATAAAAAGACCACAAGCCCCATAACAGTTCTGCAATAAACAACAAATTGCTGAATGAAACTATAAAGGGTTTTCATTTTCACAATTATACTGACAGTAAATGGGGATTCAGGTACCGGTCGACGTACATTGGCAGCATGTCACACGGTCAAATACGACCTCCTCAGGAGCAAATAGGAAGGGGTTATTTTTCTCTTAACTATTGGCATGAGCTAAATATTTAAAATATTTGATGGCCCGTTGGGGTGTACGGGGGTGGGGGGCGAGGTCAGGGCCTTCTCACAGACTCCCAGCATCTGGAACCTCAGAACGAGGTTCTGGCATCTTTTCGCACGGCACACCCATGGAGTGGCCTTGCAAGGATAGAGTCCCATCCCTTCTCGCTCATTCAAAACATTTTCCCAATCCCTAACACTTAGGTGCATTTTCTTTAGGTAGACACTAGTCCAGTTGGCCCGCAACACATCAGGGACAGCCCACCTTTCCTAGAACCCAGAACGTTTCTGCTTTCCTCTAACAAACTCTACAAGTTATGACAAATGAGTAAAAAAAAAAAGTGCCAGAATCTTTCTCTCCTTTGGCATGGGAATAATAAATGCTTCGTGTTTGCCGACTTCCTAGCAATGAAAGCATTCCATTATTAACCTCGTCTGAAGTCATGTATCACAGTTTTAATACAGGACTTCTGCCACCACTCTAGAATACCTCAGTTTCAGTGGTTTCTCTTGGTCTAAAATCATTTATCCATTAAGGACATAGTCTGTGTCAGATTGCCACGGTAGACGTGCATCTGGTTTCCCCTTTAATAGTCCCCTATTTGGCACAGGAATACTGCCTCCTTGAATATTGAGATGGGCAACAGCCGCCTTTCCTAGAGCACCCTCAAAAGACATGACCACAACTGATAGTCACAGGTTGAAGAGGTGCACTCATCGCTCACCTCCTGAGCAGTCAGGGGTGGTGAAAGAACTGATTTGTTCACATCTTTGTTGTTTATGGAAAACCTGCTTGCATACAGATGCAGTATCTCAAAGTTATCATGTCGTGTTAGTTTTATTAAAACCCCATGCCTAATCCTGCAGCTCTGACCATCAATCTATTAAAGTTACAGTCCTAATCTTCAAGCACATTCCCATTCCAGTTCGCATATTCTGGTCATGGTTAATGCACCTACAGCTACCATGGTTCATCACTTATGATCACTTTGTATTACATTTTTAACACAACTGCCTGCTACAGGATATGGTGACCTTACACCAATTTACTTTAAAGCCAGTGTGAGCTGGGCCGATGACTTAGCGTTCAACAGAGCATAGGACGCCTGGAGCAGCCATGCAGACATTTGATTCACATTTATAAAGTGCTTAGGATTTGGGGGTGGGGGGATAAAACATGCACCTGGAATTATGAGAACTTGCATTTGCATCAAAGAGATCAAATCAGTGGTCAGGCGAAGTCCCTCAGGGAGAAAATTCCAAGCCTTTGCTGCTTGACACTGAACGGACCTGCCCATAGCCTTAGAACATCAGCAGCATGGATAAGTTAATGTGTAACTGTTACAGGATTTCGAGAGTAGGAAGGAGGGGACCAAGTGCCTTTGTCCTTTGGAAACAGATGAGCTTTGCCATACGACTGAGTTTCAACATGTACTCTGGATTCAACCGGAAGCCAGTGCAATCTGCAATGAACCCCGGTGTGCGACTATTCGCTAGGTATCGTCACTTCTCCCCAAGGGGAAGCCCTTTGCCATGAGGGTAAGCATGTGCAGCCGCTACCCAATAGTACCCCTAGGGTGGTATAATGCGGGAGGACTTCATGTTGAGGGACTCCCCTCCGCGGATAAGGGCGAGCATCTTGGGTACAACACATTACATAACATCACTCCCTCGCATGCCTTAGACCCCCTCCCAACTATCCACCAAATGCCGACCATTATATTGATAGTTGTACTCCTGGCATCACAGAATACATTGGTTCACTAAGAGAGAAATTACTAGGACGAAGAACCCAAAGCATTAAGATTACCAACTTCCCTGGTACTGAGACGAGGTGGCTCATAAGAGACATGAGGAATACCAATGAGCCATTGACAACAGATGTTGATGTTACGCTGGGGCAGAGCAAGCCCCATAAGACGCAAGGTATTCGCCTACCTCCCTGGTCAAATCAAGTGGTGGACCAGAGTAAAGGGTTCTTCAGAGGACGCCAGCGGGAAGCTTAAGAGTCCGTAATGAATCCTGCATCAGGAGCGAGGTCAGCTGCAATTAGGCGAGGAAGTGGAACGACCTCCAGAAGGAGGTGGACCGTGTGGTCCCTGAACGATGCCAAGACTGCAAGAAGCCTCAACACTGGGAGCAGCCGCAGAAGCAGAGAAGAAGCCGATGGCTGAAGGAAGAGGTAAGGGGACAAACCCCAATCTCTGGAGAGACTGGCACTGTGCAATCAAGTCCCAGAAGGTAACAGGAAGCATGTGCGGACCGGTAGGGATGCGGGGAGAGTTAAGGGGTCTCAGCGTCAGACCAGGGCAAGTGCTCAAAGGGTCTGGGACCCCAGGAAAAGTGTGCATCCGAGGGAATCTTCCTCATACCAGTTGTGGAGACTAGACCACTGACCACCGGAAAAGGGTATGGGGCCCCGAGTCAAAGTGAAGAGTGCATCTGAGGAAATCTTTCTCGTATCAGTGGCAGAGGTAATCCCATTGACCACCAGAGAAAGGTCTGGGATCGAGAGATAAGTAAGACTTTGTTGATTTTTTGGAAAAGTACCAAAGTGATAAAAGAACTCTCAAACACCAGGAGTAGGGAATCATTCTCCTGGTGGGAAAATCAAAGCCAGTCCAGCATGCTGAAGAGGTGCCAGGGTAAGGGAGTCATTCCCCCCTGGCACTGGACAGTGCCGATTGATATCAGGAGAAGGGGGCCATTCTCCTGGTATAAAAAAATTGACTGTACAAAGCGCTGGAGTTACCAGCCAGGGGAAGGGAGTCCTTCCCTCTGGAATTTGTGTTCCAGAGGACATTTTTGGGATCATACATACACCAGGAGAAGGGAGTCATTCTACTGGAGGAAGAACTTGATGAGATCGCTGCAGGTCAGGGGAAGGAAGTTATTCCCCCTGGCATTGTCTTTGCAAGATAACATTGTGGGAACGCTACCCATACACCAGGAGACGGGAGACATTCTACTGGAGGAAGAACTTTCTGTTGGACAATATTAGTTTTAGTTGTGGTGTAATGGTTAGAAGCAGGTTTTAACACAGAACGGTAGATTTTCACTTGGATGGACATTAACAATTCCTTAAGATTGTTTGAAGCATGTAAGCCCCTCTTAGAGATAGGGTTAGTGAGGGCTTCTCATCTTTAATGACAAATATGCCACCTTTGTGTCCGCTTCCTTCTTTGACACTCTCACAGGTGATACGCTGACTAGTGACTGACAATCCTCACTGCCACACTCAAAATTTGCTGGCAATCCAGGGTATTTCGAAACAATTTCTTTTTCTCCGATTTACTCTGAGAAAATAAAATGCAACATTTATATATGAAAAAACCCACATCATAGCCATCCCTAACTCAAAATTCACCTATTTGCCAAAGAAACTCTTTACGCTATAGAAAATAAAACATGTTTTTTTTTTAGAAAACTAATTCTTATTCCATCATGCACACCTGCACAATATCTACGTTCACACTACAAGCGTCAGTGGCAGATATTTAAAATGAAGCAGCTTTCTGGTAGGTTTAAACTTTGGTGAAGGAGAAAAACGCTTCAGCAGTGAGATGATTCATCAAAAGGTCTCCGGACTAGAAACCTGCAGTTTAAGGGTGGATTTATCAGCAAGTCATTTAACCCTCCCTTGACCCCCTCATCCCCCTCCAACTACAGCCCTATCTCCAACAACCGTCTGATTGCCAAACGCCTGGATCCACAGTATATTCCCAACTCTCCCATTACAAAGAATTCCACAGCCTGCTCGACTCCGCCCAAACTGGCTTTAGACCTCTCCATGGAACTGAGCCCTCCCTTGTCTCCATCTGGGACTTGAAAAGAACAGCAGATTCAGAAGGCTGTGCTGCCCTAATCCTACTTCACCTCTCGACAGCTTTCGATACCATCGACCATCCCACCTTCTTAGACAGTCTACACTCCCTCAGCAACAGGGACTCCGCCTTAAGATGGTTCTCATCCTCCTTTCTCATCAGCCTGTCCAACAGGGGGTCTCTCAAGGGGCCTCTCTCTCACCTCTCCTATTAAACATCTACCTTAGCCCCCTCCCGGCAATCATCTGATCCCATCTCACCTGCCACAACCAGGCCAAAACCCAGATCATCTTCAAAATTCCCTACTCCCCCTCCTGCCGCTACCTGACCTTGCGTCCAGCCTAACAGAAGTGGACTACTAGAGGGCGACCAACCACCTTCTCAACCCAGGCAAAAAACGAAATTCAAATTTGCAGCAAGACTGCTCTCCTGACCCAATCCACCCTGTGCACCCCCTTCCCTAGGTCCCACAAGCCTTGTCACACAGTCTGTAAAAAACCTAGGATGCAGCCTCTGCTCTGACCTTTTACTCTCCGGCCACATCAACTCAGTCTCCAGCTCCTGTCATTAGCACCTCTGCATCCTCAGGTGTATCTACACTTATTCTCCCCTTGCCTCACAGAGTCTCTGAAATCATGGCCATCATCCTTCCCCATCTGGACTATGACAAAACTTCATAACTAGGCACCCCCTTCTACCAGCTCAACAAGCTACAACAGATCCAGAATTCTGCTGCCCGTCTCCACCTCGCCCTACCACCGAGAGAACACATCATCCCTGCTCTCCGGACGCTCCAATGGCTCCCAATCAGCTGAAGGGCCACTTTCAAAGCCATGTGCATCACCCAGCGTGCCATTCACAAGAAGAACAAGTTACTTTCTTACCTGGTAACGTTCTTTCAATGGGATGGTCCGACGACGTGTTCCATATCTATGACGGGTAATGTCCACAGCTGTGCTGCTTCGGAAAATCTTTGGCGTCTGCGTCCTGCGTCGATGACGTCGATGCGCCATCCCCGAGGACCTCCTCCGACGGCTGACGTCACCCGATGTGATAAGTAGGACGCATGACGCCCATAGCCTCAGTTATATTTTTTCCGAGAACGTGTGCCACCAGTTTACGGCCAGTCAGACACACAAGGCCTTCTGGAACGCAAGCTGCAATCGCAAAATAAATTCTGCAGCGGGGAAGGCAGGGAGGGAGCGATATGGAATACGTCGTCGGACCATCCCATAGAAAGAACGTTACCAGGTAAGAAAATAACTTTTTCTTCGACGGGATTGGGTCCTCCGATGTATTCCATATCTATGACAGACTCCCAAAGCAGTACCAAACAAGGAGGTGGGAAAGAATTTAGAATACAAATTTAGCATGCCCAATGAAATTGCAGAATAGAGAACTGCCTTGCCAAAGGTCAGATCTTGCCCTCTGATGGAATCGAGGGAATAGTGACGTACAAAAGTATGTACTGAAGCCCAGGTGGCTGCATCACAGATGTGACGAATAGGAACTCCCCTCTGCAGAGCAGTAGACGCAGCCACTCCTCTGGTAGAATGGGCCCGTAAGCCAGCCGGAGGGTCCTTACCCGCCAATCGGTAACACTCGGAGATAGCTAAAATAATCCAACGAGACAAAGTCTGTTTCGTCACAGCTTGTCCCAAACGCTTTCCAGCGTAACCAATGAAAAGTTGATCGTCCACTCTGACCCGGGACATGCGCGAAATATAAAAGCTCAACGCTCTCCGATGATCAAGCCTATGGAGCCTCTCCTCTTCCTTACCAGGATGTGGAGGAGGATAGAACGCTGGAAGAACAACCTTCTGGCTCAAATGAAATTCCGAAACCACCTTCGGAAGAAAAGAAGGACAAACTCCAAGGACAACCCTGTCCTTATGAAACACAGTGAAGGGTGGCTTAACTGAAAGTGCCTGTAACTCACTCACTCTGCGAGCAGAAGTAACCGCAACCAAAAACACAGTTTTCAGAGTCAACAGTCTCAAAGGGCAAGAATGTAAAGGCTCAAACGGAGCACCCATAAGAAACAGAACAAGGTTCAAAACCCAACCTGGCACCAGAAAAGGTGACGGAGGGAACACATTAGTGAGCCCTTTCAAGAACTGCGAAATTAAAGGAATCTAAAAATAGGGACACTCTTCAGACGATGACGCTTAAATATAGAGAGCACCGCCAGGTAACCTTTAATGGTCCCCACTTGCAAGCCCCTGTCGGCCAAAGAAAGCAAAAAAGACAAAACCATGGGAATGTCACATTCAAAAGGATCCACATTCTGAACTCTGCCCCAGTCGGAGAACTTTCTCCAACGGCAACGGTACAGACTTTGTTGCCGGCCGCCTGGCCGAGAGCAACACCTCCATCACGTCTTCAGGGAGGTCCCAATCCTTATACCTCAACCTTTCAGAAGCCAAGTGTGAAGATTGAGGGATCTGACCTCTGGATGGAGAACCTGACCCCCCTCCCGTGAGAGCAGATCGTCTCGGTAGGGAAGACGACGTGGAGGGCAGATGGACAAGTCTAGAAGGTCCGGGTACCACGTCCTCCGGGCCCACGCCGGAGCAATGAGGATCATCCGGGAACCGAACCTCCGTAACCTCCGCAGCACTTGCGGGATGACGGGGACTAGAGGAAACGCGTACAGCAGTGTGACGACCACTCCACCACGAACGCGTCTCCTAAGGCTCCTTTTGGAGGAAATTCTCACGAGCAAAACCTTTTGCACTTCCGGTTGACACTGGAGGCGAAGAGATCCACTTGAGGGGTCCCCCAAAGGGCGAAGATCTCCAGGAGAATCTCCTGAGCCAGCTCCCACTCGTGAGAGATCGTGCTCTGCCTGCTCAGAGCGTCCGCCGTCTCGTTGTCGTCTCCGGCCAGATGAACTGCCGAGATCGAAACCTCCTGCTGGATGGCCCAGAACTCGAGCTGCATCGCCTCCCTGCACAGCGGAAGTGACCCTGCCCCCTCACCCCCTTTTTGTTGAGGTAGTGCATGGCCACCGTGTTGTCCGTCAGAATCAGGACACTCTTTCTGCGCAAAGTCGGCAGAAAAGCGTTCAGGGCTAGCCTGACGGCCCTCACAGGGCTAGCCTGACTGTCAATTTGTTGGCATGAGCTCCCCATCCCGTGAGGGATGCGTCCGTCACGATCGTCACCTCCGGCCAGGGCAGCCAAAATGGGACCCCTTCATCAGATTGCCCTCGACGGCCCACCACAGAAGGTCCCGGGCTACCGAGGACGGCACCTGAACAGGGTCCGACAGCCTGCCGGAGGACTGAGACCACAGGAGCTTGAGTGCCCACTGCAAAGATCTCATCCGCAGACGAGCCTCTGGCACCAGAAGAATGCAGGATGCCATGTGGCCGAGCAGTCTCAAGAACTCGGACGCTGGGAGATTCTGGGCAAACTGAAACTTGTGCACCATCTGCTGAATGTGAAGAGCCCTCACCTGAGGAGGAAAACACTGCCCCAGGGACGTGTCGAGCACTGCTCCGATGTACTGGAGCCGCTGTGTTGGTGTCAAATGGGACTTCTTTAAATTGAGGGAGAAGCCCAGCCTGTGAAGGGAGTGGCAGGTGACGGACAGATGATCCAGGACTTGCTCGGGAGAGCTCCCCCTGATCAACCAATCGTCCAGGTAGGGATAGACGTGAATCCCCCCCTTTCCTGAGATGCGCTGCCAACACCACCATGAGTTTGGTGAAAACCCTCGGGGCGGAGGTCAATCCGAAACGGCAGGACCCGAAACTGAAAGTGCGAGTCGCCAACTGCGAACCTCAGGTACTTCTTGTGCTTGGGATGGATCGGCACATGGAAGTAAGCATCTTTGAGGTCGAGAGACACCAACCAGTCCTGAAGTTGAAGGGCCTGGAGGACTTGAGAAAGAGTCACCATCTTGAACTTGCCCTTCCTGAGGAGTTTGTTCAAACCGCGCAAGTCCATGATGGGTCTCAATCCCCCGTCTTTCTTCGATATCAAAAAATAAGGGGAATACCATCCCTTGTTCTTCTCCGCTACAGCCACCAGTTCTATGGCGCCTTTCTCCAGCAGGGCTTGAATTTCCTGCGCAAGGAGCGGATCCGGACTCTTCAAAGAGAGGCTCCCTTGGTGGATTGTCGTGAGGCCTCTGCCGAAAAGGAAGACAGTAGCCGTGGGTTATGATCTCCAGAACCCACACATCCGAAGTAATGGCTTGCCCCTCTACAAGATGCTGCGCCAGCCTTCCCCCAACCGGCGAAGCATGGGAACTGGCCTCATGACTGAGTGGTAGCGGCTGCGGCGTTGCCCGAGGGCAAAGAGGCAACTGCCCGAGCGGTCTTGGCACCTCGAGTACCTTTATTTCCAACTCTGGCACTCTTACAATGGCCTCTTTGACTGCTAGCTCCCCTCGCTTTACTGAAGGACGAGTAATGGCGAAAGGAACCTCCCCTCCATTGCTGTCCCCTAGGACGAAAAGGCGGAGGTTGGCGAACTGCAGCGCCCAATGACTTCGCTGCAGCTTTGGAGGTCTGCAACCTCTCAAGGCTATCGTCAGCCTTGCTGCCAAAAAGGTGTTCACCGTCAAAGGGCATGTTGAGGAGCCGGGACTGCACATCAGGAGCGAACCCAGACTTCCGCAACCACGCAAACCTGCGCATTACGGTGCTCGCCGCCATGGACCGGCTGACACAATCCGCCAAGTCCAAAGCCGACTGAACGGCCTCACACATGGCATCCTTGCCATCCTAAACCATAGCAAGGAAACCATCCCGTTCGTCCCCTTCGGGAATATGTTCAGCCGCTAATGCAACACAGTTCCATGGAGTGTGTGTGAAACGAGACAAGGCACATATGGAGTTGGCCGCCTGAAGCTCCATAACCCCCGAAGAAAACACTTTCTTCGCCCAGCCGTCAAAACGCTTGTCGTCCCTTTCCGGAGGGATGGTAGGATACGACGCCTGCTTTGCCGGAGCCGTAGCTACCTGCACCACCAAACTCTCCGGAGTGGTGTGCCTAGACAAGTAGCAGGGGTCGCTACTGGCTGGACAGTCTTTTCGCGACAAAGACTTGCCCACTGCCGGGAGACTCTTCGGAGCAGTCCAAGCCGCAGCCACCCTTCTCTGCAGAGCCATATGAAAAGGCAAAACCGGGTCAGTGGATGGACCGAGATCAAGGATGTCCATGAGATCATCCTGAACGAACTCCCCTGGGGGAGCTGACCAACCCAAGTACTCGGTAACCCCGAGACATAAGGCGCTGATATGAAGAATCGGCATGAGTGCCAGGCTCCGGCCTACAAAACTCCACCTCCAGAGAGGTGTCCAGTCCACTAGCATCATGCAGCGACTGCCGCAGATCATCAAACTGGCTATGGCCCGAGATAAGGTCATCTGGAACCGTAACCGGAACCAAGCCCCCATCAGAGCCTTCATCACCTTCTGAAATTTACTCCAGGCGGGGAGAGGAAGACCTTTGTGGACCAAAGCAGTGCCTGACCTTAGCCATAGCCTTTCTAGGGGCAAACCCCTCCGACACCACCGCCTCGAAAGGCGTCGAGGGCGCCGAACGAGTCGGCGCTGGCGTCGACAGAAAAGGCGTTGACGTCGATAGAATCAGCGTCGACGTCAGCTGCAGCGCCGCCAGCATCGCTCCGAGCGTGTCTCTCGACGATCTAGGCGCCGACAGCGTCGACGACCCCCTCAGAGGCGGAGCCTCGAGAGAAATCGTTGACGACCTCGGCGCCACAGGCGTCGACGTCTTCTTCGAAGACGGCACAGGATCACGCGGTCTCGAGCGCGTTGAGGACAGGGACCTGGAACGGGCATGGCGAGAACGGCTACCCTTGTCCGAGCGGGACCTCTCCCGCGAGCTGTGCCGACCACCCGAGCCTGAAGGCGTACGGATGGTGTCTCTCGACCGGTGCTGACCGACCCCACTCGGAGGCGAGGACGGACCGTGCCCTGCGATTCAAGAATTGCTAGCATCTGCTTCCCGAAGGAAGCCCATTCCTCCGGTGTCCCTTGTATGGAGGGATAAGCGACCCGTCGACGGGCGGAGTCCTCGGAAGAGGACGGGGAAGGCGACCTATGCCGGCGCTTCCGGGAATGCCTCGAAGAGGCAGAGGAGTGGCGAGACCGACTCTTGGAAGGAGACCCACTGGACTTCCGACGATGACGCGGAGAGTCACCCCTTGAAAGCCCCGCAGACTTCGACTTCCGGGGCTTATACACCCGGCCTACCGACAGCTTCTTCTTGCATTCCCGCAAGGCCTTTGCCGTGAGCGACTGGCAGTCGACACAGTTGTCCGTATCGTGGGCCTCCCCGAGGCACCAGAGGCAGGCGTCGTGCGAGTCCGTAACCGACATCTTGGACCCACAGTCCCCGCAGTTCTTGAAGCCCAGACGCGGGGTTGAAGATCAGAAAGACATCGCCACAAACAGGTCTTCACAACAACTGAACAGGTTCAATGAACCGAGAATTGAAAACGGCAAACTCCAACGAGTCGAGGCGTACCGAGATTAACGAAGCTAACACGTTCGTGGAAAAAACGGAACTAAGGCTATGGGCGTCGTGCGTCCTACTTATCACATCGGGTGACGTCAGCCGTCGGAGGAGGTCCTCGGGGACGGCGCATCGACGTCATCGACGCAGGACGCAGACGCCTAAGGTTTTCCGAAGCAGCACAGCTGTGGACATTACCTGTCATAGATATGGAATACATCGGAGGACCCAATCCCCTCGAAAGGCCTGGTATTGCTCCAGAAGAAACTTTCCGAAAATCACCATAATAGAACCCTGAGATCTGGCTATGCCCGACTCCTGTTTCCCCCATTCAACTCGGTCTCCAAGAGGACTACCCTGCCTTCAGGAAAGCCCATAAAACCTGGCGCTTCTTTCCTTCCACCTGACCAACCCCCAAACACCCCCCCTTGAAATATATCACACTTACCTTACCCATACAGTTGGATCTGTGTAGAAATGCATCCACGCTACCACGCCGAGATGACCCCTGTAACTAGCCATTTGCTTGAGAAATGCACTGAACAGTCCCCTGAATCATAGATACTTGTAACGCCTGACAGACTTGGAATCTAGCCTGGATTTAGGAAGAATGTAATATACAGTCAACTGCTCACCAGTAGAATTCCATCTGGCATCTCTGATCTACACCTGGGAGCTCCAGATCTAGTTGTCCTAATATTTTAGACAGCATTCTCTTCCAGGGTTACTGTTAAAATGTAACTCCTGCATTAACCTCTTCCCTCCTTGCACGCACCTGCAATCACACGCCTTCTGAAAACGCTTCATACAACACCTCTTCCATAAGAATGCAGCTACCATTCACACCAAAAAATTGCTACGTAGCTGCGCACAACCTCTATCCTGTTCTCATACCATCTCTAGCACCGTCATTACCACCCATTCACATGCCAGCACAACGTGGGTGGTCAGCAGTGATTTGGCCACCAGTTTAATGTACATTTTGGCCATTATGCACACACGCATAATAGCACCTCCTTGAATTTTCCCGTACCTGGATTCCGGTCTCGCAAGGGCTTTTAACCAACAGCACGCAGTGGGACCATACTAATGCTAAACGCCGCTATACAAGAGACGTACTACTAGATAAAAACTCAAATTGAAATATACTTTATTGCACATGGACAGCAGCAAAATGAAAGGAGTACCTTTTTGTTATGTTCTACATACTATTACTCAAAACTATAGCCTCTAAAATAATATTTGAGCAAGCATTTAGCAGTTTAGCTCCCTGAAAACACACTTTAAAAATGTATACTGTTCGAAAATGTTATTTTCTGTTTGCAACTTCCTTTCCATTCACATAAATGGAACGCCATCTATTTTGCTATGCTTTGAAACCTGACCTGACAGAGATTAAGTAGGACAAATTACTCACCTCTCAATGGTCTTTCGGATTGACGTTCCTCATCTATGATATCCATCTCCTTGGGCAGCTGCTCTTCGGAAACCTTTCCACTGCCAGGGGGTGTATCATGGGTCAGTCCGCTCCGCTTGATGCCTCTACACGCCCTGCGCTTGACATGACATTTGGGCCAGTATACATAGAAGCGCTGCACCCAGTGACCTCAGTTCCACTGTTTTTTTCCTAGCACTCAGACGTGGATGGACCGGAAAACCAAGGTGTACAAGGTAACCACCAAGAGTTGCAGGTAGGGTAGGCGATGAGGAATCCATGGGAGGAACATCCATCAGAAATAACATTATCAAAAGTGAGTCATTTGTTTTTCTAATGGACTCCTTCCTCCCACAGATTCATCATCTATGACAGACTCCCAAAGCGGTAAAATGACCTGGAGGAGGGAGGATAGCAAAGTTTGACTAATCACAGGATCCCCAAGGGGTAGGCCTTTCCCTGCAAGGCCATGGAGGCGAGGCCGGCACCCAATAGTCCCCCCATGGATGGTGGAAAGCGGGACCTCACAGGGAGAGAATCCCCTCAGGGGGATAAGAACTCCTGTTCCGTGAAGGAACACCCTAACCCCTTTTCCCTTGGGACCAAGTCCTTAGCAGAAATCCCTGATAGCACTACAGTCTGTTATGGTAATGTCTATTCCCGCCTTTGATCCACAAATTATGATTGAGATGAAGAAGAGCCAAAGAAACCGTGCAGAGGGGACCTGGCCGAGCGGTTCGGGCTGGGCTGCTACCATTGGTGGCAGTACCCGACTGATTTGCATATGGCTGGACCCCTTTTGTAATGGCACAGGCGGGTTAAAAGATGGTGGTGTGGGCAGTTGCCCAGAGCAGTGGCAGTGGTTCAGATTAATTCAAAACCTTCCAATCACATTTTTGGTCATAGTTTGAGCTATCGAAACCTGCAGAGTAATAACAGGTTGGCTTACGATAGTACTGAGAAGAGTTGGCCCAAGTAGGCATGAAGATTATCTCAACAATAGTAAAGAAGGACTTTCACTTTACACTGGGGTGGAGCCAGCCAAAGAGAATAAAGAACGAGAAAGGACTGGGAAATGAAGAGAGCAGCCAGCGTGAAGCCATTCAATCTGGGAAGCCCAAATCGCAACACAACACAAAATCGCAATACAACACACATGGCTTATCATAACAGGGTACACCCAAGGCTGTGGCCGTTGCAAGCTCTTGCTTTATCGTGACACAGGCATCTTCAGCGTCCTGGCACCATGACGAGGGTTCTGGGGTAGAATCAAGCGTTCAAATCGTAAGTGGCTTAACTATAGTGGCATACCCTGGGTCCCACTGTCTGCAGTAACCATCATGAAGAACCCACTCATTTGCTTACTGGTCTGGGGCTTGGACACTTTCTGGATTACCTGAAGCTGGAAGAAAGCTGATCCCCAGTGACGGGGACATCCAAAAACAGTTGGCAGAGCTCTGCGCAGGAGGCAAAGTTCCTGACAAGTAGAAGTGTGGGAAATAAGCCAGTGGTGGCGTGACCTCAGGGAGATGGACCATGTGGTCCTGTAACTGCGCCAGAGCCATGTGGACCAAGAGGTGCTGAAGTAATGCAATTCAGCCCACCACACCAGGAAGAACCGGCGATGCTGTCCGGACACGCAAGAGGTAATGGGAGCAGCGGGAGACCCAGTAGGGGCTTGAGGCCGCTCAAGTGTCAAGAGAACCTCAGGAGTAATCTCCCTCGACACAATATTGACATCCAGAGAATCAAGAGAACTTCCAGAGTAATTTCCTTCATCACAGTAGTGATATCCAGAGAACCAGAAATCACAAAAGCCTCAGAAGTGATCTCCCTAATCACAGTAGTGAGATCGAAGAGTCAAGAGTGCATAGAGAGAAATCTCGCTCGTCACAGTGATAATCCAAGTAAGAGTAAAGCGGATACTAGACAACAAGAGCTGCCTGGAAGTAATCTTTATAACGTTGTAGAACAGGGGAAAATTGTTGGAACTGTAAAGCAAGCTTTCAGGAGCCCTTGGGAAGAGGTGAAGAGACTTTTGAGGACTATTGCAAAAGACTATCCTAAGACCTCAAAGCTGTGCAAGGTGGATCAGGAGAAGGGAGTCATTTTCCTGACCATACTCGCTATGTTGATTCAGAACCTAAAGCAAAAGATTGCTGGAAAAGAGATAACCACCAGGAGAAGGGAGTCATTCGCCAGGTACTATTTTCCTTTGGATGATGAACCTTTTTGTAGATTAACGGTAGGCATTGAGAAGGTTTTTGGACAGAGGACAGACCCTTTTTATTTGGACAAACATCCCGACGACGAGCACCTGAGTTGATATTTGTTTAGGTAGGGATAAACCTTTAGAGATAGGTAGATGTAGGTTATTTTCTTTATTTCCTAAATAAAACTTTGTTGAAACCTGCCAACCCTTTGTCCCACTCCTTACTCAACCACACCACAAAGGACACCACCTAAATCAGAATACTCTGAAGGACAGCTCTACCAAAACAAATGTCCTGACCAGACAGAATCCAAGCAGTAATGATTAGCAAATGAGTGCAAGAAGCCCACGTAGCTACTTGGCAAATAACCTTAACAGGGACTCCACTTTGCAGAGCCAATGCGGTGGCCTACCCTCTGGTGCAGTAAGACCCTCAGGGACCTCTCCTTGCCAGCCAGATCATAGCATTCAAAGATGGAGAATGATCCATCGAGACAGCTCAGGCACCAGCGTAACCAACGAAAAGCTAATCTGCTCCCACCTTCCATTTCCAAGAGATGTATAACTTGAAGGCCCGCACCGGATCCAGTCAATGGAAATACTCCTCAGACTTGAAAGGATGAGGTGGAGAAAAAAAATAAATAGAGTCGGGCAAATCATTCTTTGGAGAGAGATGGAAGTCAGACTACCGTCAAAAGGATGTAGGGTCTAACTCTCAAAGTTGTTTTTTCCTTGGAGAAAACCAAGTAGGTAGGGTCAACGCCTAGAGCTCACAACTGTCTAGCGTAAATGATGGCAACCAGGAAAAGCACCCGGAGGGCGAGCAACCTTAATGAAGAAAGAAGGGGCTTAAACGGAGCACCCATTAAAAACACTACATTTGAGTCCGACGCTGGGGGAAACAATACAAAGACCCCCTAGGAATTGCAGGACCATGGGGATCGTGACAAAGGAGAATTGCCCCCAGGTCCTGTTGAAGACCGAAATGGCCACAAGATACTGCTTCTCCATAACACTCTGCAGGCCCGACCGGGCCAAAAACAGAAGAAATTCCAACACATAGGATGTGGAACAAGTAAAAGGGCTTAGATCCCTATCCCGGCATCAAGCCGAAAACCTGTGCCATCCAGGGGCACAGAAGGATTTGGAGGAGTGTCTTCTAGCAGAGAGGAGTCTGTCCAGCATATCCTCTGACACATTTCACTCGCTATACCTCAGCCTTTCAGCAGCCAGGCATGAAAGTTAAGGCTGCAGAGGTTTGGGTGTTGGATCCCCCCTCCCTCACACCCTCAGAGAGGGAGAGGGAGCCCATCCTTTGCAGCAGATGCCAGGGAGGGGAGATGGCAATGTACATCAGCTCTGGGTATCGCAATCTCCAAGCGCAGTCCTGAGCTATCAAGATCATTGTGGAACCGAACAAGCGCAGTCTCCTGAGAACCAGCGATATGACAGTGATCTGCAGGAATGGACAGAGCACTAGAAGTCAAGAGGTCAACTTGATGAGTACACCAATCGGGGAAAAGCTCCTCCAGATTTTCTTGGCGGACCTCTGTGGCAAATCCTGAGATGTCATCACTTCTCCCTGAGCAGGAGCTCTATCACATGAGGCCAGAGTGGTGAGACAGCTACCTGATAGTCCCCCTGGGGTGGTACTCAGTGGGAGTATCACATGGGGAGACCGCTCCCCTATGGCGGACAAAAGAGAAAATCTCAGGAGAACACACTACGACAATCCTACATACACCCTATGCACCTTTCTGTCACACAGAACCGACCTCCATATCCCACACTTCCATGTATGTCTGTAAACCCGAAAACGTAACTACTGAGACTAGGAAGAACAGGGTCTACCTAAGGGAGAGCTACTTAACAAGTACTGCGCTGAGGAGGAGGTGCGATAATAAGGAAGAAAAATGCTGAAAACTTGAATGAAAAGCCTACTCTTCAATGTCTGCTTAGGATAAAAACAAAAGACTTACTATGCTGTCAAGCTGGCGGTCAAGCCAGCCCGAGCATTGGCATGGAAGCTGTGAAGCATGTCAGCAGAGAGACAAGAGAGACTGGAGAGCCAAAGAAGCAAGCGAGTTGCAGAAGGCAGGTCTCCAGGACCGGACGTCTGTTGGTCCTGTGTCCGTGAGGCCAGGCAGAGGTAAAGGCTGCCCTAAGAAGGTGTCCCAGAGCCTTACTTACATTGCCGGTAGTCACGTGTCACAGAAGCAGACACCCACGGAGGAGGAACAGACGGCCAAGAAGAGCCACTGCTGTGCGCAGGAGTCCCAACAGGTAATGGGAGCGACAGTCAGACCTGCTGGGACATAGCGAGAATAGCAGGGCCTAATCCATACGCTGCAAGGGTTGTGAGGCTGGGACCCAAAGAGAAGTTGTGAAAGTTACACACAGGAACCCGGAGAGGGGGAAAAACAGGGTCTGAGACCCTAAAGAGAGAATTGTGAAGATTGGAATGAATCTCCCTCTGTCTGGTGGTCGAGTAAAGCAACTGACCACCAGTGTCATGATCTCTGCTTCCAAAAGGTCAGGGTTTTCCCAACTCCCTTGGAAGCAGATACATAACCCAGGTTCCGAGTGCCAACCAGTCCCAATTGGGACCTTTTGGACCCAGTCCTGGCGCCAGTGGCACCAGGCTCATAAATATGCCCAGTCCCAGCGCTGGAAGCACCGGGCTCATAATGCTTGGGTGGACTTACCTTCAGCAGACCATGCTGCTTACTTGCCTGCCAGTTGAGCCTCTGATTCTCTTCTGTTTGGAACTACTTTTCCTTTTGGGTGGGGCTGGAGCCACTCCCTAGATTCAGAACACTGGAACTCTTCTGGAAGGCAGGAACTCTTTTCTTACCAGGAACTCTTTTCTTACTTAGGCGTGGCTGTGGAAGGAGACACCTAAGCACTACAGGAGGCTATTTAAACCACACCCGGTGGATGAATCTTGCTTTGCGTTATTCTGCAACCTCTGCAGCAGAACGCTCATCGTGTCTTCTGCATCCGGTCCTGGGCCTAAGGAAAAAGGCTTACCATCCTGAATCCAGTCTTCAGCAACACCTATAAAGACAAGAAAGAACAGGTTAGCATTCCGGCATCTGAAAGGCAAAGGCTTACCATCCTGAATCCAGTCTTCAGCAACACCTATAAAGACAAGAAAGAACAGGTTAGCATTCCGGCATCTGAAAGGCAAAAGCTTACTGCTCTTCGTGCGCTCCGGAGGTCTTCACACTGCATTCCGGCATCTGAAAGACAAAAGCTTACCAACTCTTCGCACGCTCCGGAGGCCTTCGGCGCTGCATCCCGCATCTGAAAGACAAAACAAGGTGCGTTTAAAGACATTGGGGAACTTTAATACTCACGTGCCATTACTCCTTTCCACATCTAATCCAGTGGGTATTCCGGCACCCTGCAGCCGCTCCGAACTCGTACCTGCAAAATAAAAAGACAGTTAGAGCGCATCGTGAAGCAGGCAACAAGCGCTTACTTACGTGCTTCCAGGCGCTTCTATTCATCACACGGGCTCCCATCTTCAACTCACTTCAGCCCGTCATCCGCCATCGCCGGAACCCTGCAAAACTAGAGACATCATTACTAAAGACTTTAAAGACATTTGAACGACTCGAAACTTACCGTTCGTGCAGTAAACGACGGACAGCAGTCCTCTGAAGTCAAGAGGCCTGCGCTACCTATCCAGTGAAGAAACTGGTTACAGCACCCTGCCCCGAGGCAGATGGAGAGCTCGGCCTTCACTTACCTAAGGTGAGAGCGTTAACCTTTGGGGGTCTACAGGAGAGGAGAAGAGGAAAGAGATAGGGACACCCCTATAACCCCAGTTCATTAACCCCATATTTTCAATCTGCAGACATCTTACTCTACACGTCAGGCATACAGTGCACAGAGGTCCAGCCCAAAGAGCCAACCGGGTGCTACACATCACCTTTGAAGATACGGTAGTCGCCCAGTCAAGACCGGCGCCTCTGCGAGAATCAGGTGAGCATTACAGAACGCAAAGCCTACCGCAAAACTCTCGCCCAGGCGCTATGGAAACCTCGGATACTGACCCCCTAGCCCGGTTACTTGGGGAACTAAGGGCAGAAGTGCATGCAGCTCGTCAGGAAACGAATGCTCTAAGAAGGGAACTAATTATTTCCAAGGAGAGAACAGACAATCTTGCTAGACAAGTGCTACAGTCACAAGCCGGACAGACCCCGTTACCCGCATCAGGGGCAAATCTTCCTTCAACATCCTCTATGAATCCAGTGCAGATCAACCTACCTGGGAATGTACCTCTGGCTCCGCCCGAACGATTTTCTGGTGACCCAAAGAGGTTTGCAGTATTTATCAGTCAGTGCCGGTTGCACTTCTTATGCCGGCCAGCAGCCTTTCCAACTGATCAAGCGAAAGTAGCTTTTGTACTTTCGTACCTTAGTGGCAATGCGGCAGACTGGTCGATCCCTCTAGTTAATCAAGATGATCCGGTTCTCCATGATTTTCAAGCCTTTCAGCTTAGTATGGAAAAACTGTTCGCAAGACATTCACAGGGGCAGGCCTTGGACAATGAGCTTCTTTCGTTGCGACAGGGTAATCAAGACCTTTTGGCTTATATTGCATCTTTCAATAGACTAATAGTGGAAACTCAATGGCCCGAGGACAAAAGGATTACGCTGTTTTATAGAGGTCTACGTGGAGAGCTCAAAGACGTTTTAGCCCAAGTAGTGAATCCCCCACAAGACTGTTCGGATTATATAGACTTGGTCGTTCAAATAGATCACAGGCTGCAGAACAGGAAGGCCGATCGTTCCAAGTGTGATGCTCGAGTATTTTCCAAACCGCCAACTCCTTCCAAAGGAGTAGACTCCGGGGAACCCATGCAAATAGGGGGTCTGAAAGGTCCTCTAACACAAAGGGAGCGGGAAAGGAGGAAACAGTTGCAATTATGCCTATATTGCGGAAACTCAGGGCACTTTCTTCGAGACTGTCCGGTGAAACCTGCCAAGAAGGCAGTAGGAGCTGCAGTTACCAAAGTTACAAACTCTGAGCAGGGAAACGACCTCGCCCGACAAGAATAGAGGTCCTCTTGCCGAGCGTGAAAACCAGTTCCGTGACCTCGCATTTCGTGATACCTATGGTCCTCATTAGCCCTGATAATCCGGATCGATTACATGCAATTGAAGCTTACGTCGACAGCGGTGCCATCGGCAATTATGTGGATCATGAAATGGTTTTGAGGATGAATCTAACTCTTTGTCCCAAGGCTGTAAAGGACGTCATTACTACGGTGGATGGTACGGAGATAGCCTCCGGGCCAGTAACGCATACCACTCAAGAGGTGACGCTAGTAAGTCAAGATGGACACCATGAGAAGATCGTGTTCGATGTGATCAAGGCCCCTCAGTTTCAGATTATTCTAGGAATACCTTGGTTAGAGAAACACAATCCTCTGATCGATTGGCGAGCAAGAACGGTCCAGTTTCCAGAATGTGTCTCTACTTGTCACCCTCCACCTGGTGTTGCACTGGCCGCAATTTCTTCAGAGACTCCCCAGTTACCTCCCGAATACCTAGAATACCAAGATGTTTTCCGGAAGGATCAGGCTAACTCTCTACCTCCTCATAGGTCTTATGACTGCCAGATAGACCTGATACCTGGATCTACTCCTCCTTGTAGTAGAATTTATGCCCTCACCGAGCCTGAGAACCTTCCCCTTCGACAATACCTGGATCAATACTGGCAAATGGGTTTATTCGTCCTTCCAAGTCCCCTGCTTCTTCAGCTTTGTTCTTCGTTGCGAAAAAGGAAGGAGACCTTAGAACTTGTATCGAATATCGCTCCCTGAACAGATCACTGTTAAGAATAGATATCCGTTACCTTTGATCCCTGAACTCCTGGACCAAGTCAGAAAAGCATGCATATATACAAAGCTGGATCTTAGAGGAGCTTACCACTTGGTACGAGTAAAAGAGGGCGATGAATGGAAGACGGCCTTCCGCACCAAGTATGGGCTATTTGAATATCAGGTCATGCCCTTCGGACTTTGCAATGCCCCGGCCGCCTTTCAATATTTTATGAACGATGTCCTCAGAGAGATCATAGATGTATGTGTTGTTGTTTACATTGACGACATCCTCGTTTATTCTTCATCGGAATCTGAACATCGGAAACACGTGAAAATGGTCCTCGAAAGATTGCGTCAACACAAACTTTTCGCTAAGTTGGAAAAATGTGTTTTCAACGTGACTGAAGTTGAATTCTTGGGATTCATATTATCACCTGGCGGAGTGCGTATGGATTCAAAGAAGGTCGATGCAGTTCTCAAATGGCCATCACCATCCTCCGTAAAAGGTGTGCAAAGCATGTTCGGCTTCGCTAACTTTTACCGCAGGTTTATCCCCGAATTCTCTCGAATAGTCCAGCCCATCACTGCCTTGTTAAAGAAAAACAAACGTTTTGAATGGTCTACCGAGGCGGAACAAGCTTTCCAGGATTTGAAGACTAAATTTATCTCTGCACCAATCTTAAAACACCCTCGCCCCGAACTCCCCTACATCGTGGAAACTGATGCTTCAAGCCTTGCCATGGGGGCAGTTCTATCACAAAAGGACCCGGTAACCAATCAGTTGCATCCCGTGGCATTTTGGTCCCGCAAATTCTCGCCTCCTGAAATCAATTACACGATTACTGACAAGGAACTTCTGGCTATCAAGTCTGCCTTTAAGGCTTGGCGGCATTATCTGCTGGGGGCCCGACACACCGTTACTGTGATTACGGATCACCGAAACCTGCAATATTTGAAGACCGCAAAAGCCCAATCCTCTAGACAACTCCGTTGGGCATTATTCTTTGCCGAGTTTGACTTCATAATTACCTATCGACCTGGTACAAAGAACGGTAAAGCCGATGCCCTTTCTCGGATGGGAGTGGAAGAACACTTGGTCAACCCTAAACCTGTACCAATCATTCCCGAACAAAGAATTCTGGGTGTAATCGCCACAGAATCCATAGAGGAAGTTAAGGATAAAGCCAGGCAACTTGTAACTCCAGCAGACATACAGAATTGGCATCTGCAGGGAAAGGACTTTGCAGTAAAGGACAACTTATTGTATTTCCAAGAACGATTATACCTACCCAGCACAGATTTACAGAAACAAGTAATCTCTTGTTATCACGACTCTTTAATGGAAGGTCATCCCGGTATAGCCAAGACCTCAGAAAAGATCAAGCGCTACTTCTGGTGGCCGTCTTGGAAAAAAGATATCAGAGACTTTATAATGTCCTGTGGAGTATGCGCCCAAAACAAGAGTCAAAAGGAAAGACCAGCAGGCCTCTTACGCCCTATTGACATCCCACCTCGCCCTTGGCATACGCTTTCTATGGACTTCATCACCGATCTACCTCCATGCTCCGGATACAATACGATTCTAGTAATCGTGGACTTATTCTCCAAGATGGCGCATTTCATTCCGCTCAAAGGCTTGCCAACAGCAACAACTCTGGCCCGAGAATTTCTCGAAAACATCGTCCGACTGCACGGTTTTCCTTCGGTTCTAATTTCGGATCGAGGTAGTCAATTTATTTCTCATTTTTGCCGAAGTTGCTGTCGGTCGGCTCAAATTGATGTGAGACTATCGACCAGTCACCACCCTCAGACCGACGGACAAACTGAGAGGACCAATCAAACTCTGGAACAGTATTTACGCTGCATGCTGCAACAAACTGAAAAAACTTGGAAAGATATCCTTTGGATAGCCGAGTATGCCTACAATAACTCTGTCCATTCGGGAACTGGGAAAACCCCGTTTTTTCTTTTGTACGGCAGTCACCCTCGAACCTCGGAGTTGGATCCCCTCCAAGATCTTGAAACACCAGCAGTAGACTACCTGCATTCTACAATCACCCAAGCCTTTAAGGAAGCTGTTTCTCACCTTCAAAGGGCTAAAGAACAATACAAGAAAGGAGCAGATCAACATCGGAAGGAAGCCCCTCACTATCAAGTAGGGGATCAAGTCTGGTTATCCACCAAATATCTATCTCTAAAAGGGCCACGCACATTCAACCCAAGATACCTTGGTCCCTATTCCATCACTACCATAGTAAACCCAGTAGCGGTCAAGTTGGACTTGCCCCCGCACATGAAGATACATCCGGTCTTCCACGTCTCTCTATTAAAACCCGTGCAACCTCAAACCCGACTAACCAAATCTCCAAAACCTATCCTAGTGGATGGAGAACTCGAGTTTGAAGTCAAAAGCATTCTGGACTCCAAGATCTCCAAATCTAAACTATTCTACCTAATTGACTGGAAAGGCTACGGCCCCCAAGAGAGATCCCGGGAACCTGCTGAATATGTCCACGCTCCTCGCCTAATCAAAAGATTTCACCGAACATTTCTAGACAAGCCAAAACCCCCGGAGAAGCCCGGTTTGGGAGGGGCCTTGAGGGGGGGTACTGTCATGATCTCTGCTTCCAAAAGGTCAGGGTTTTCCCAACTCCCTTGGAAGCAGATCCATAACCCAGGTTCCGAGTGCCAACCAGTCCCAATTGGGACCTTTTGGACCCAGTCCGGGCCCCAGTGGCACCAGGCTCATAAATATGCCCAGTCCCAGCGCTGGAAGCACCGGGCTCATAATGCTTGGGTGGATTTACCTTCAGCAGACCATGCTGCTTACTTGCCTGCCAGTTGAGCCTCTGATCCTCTTCTGTTTGGAACTACTTTTCCTGTTGGGTGGGGCTGGAGCCACTCCCTAGATTCAGAACACTGGAACTCTTCTGGAAGGCAGGAACTCTTTTCTTACCAGGAACTCTTTTCTTACTTAGGCGTGGCTGTGGAAGGAGACACCTAAGCACTACAGGAGGCTATTTAAACCACACCCGGTGGATGAATCTTGCTTTGCGTTATTCTGCAACCTCTGCAGCAGAACGCTCATCGTGTCTTCTGCATCCGGTCCTGGGCCTAAGGAAAAAGGCTTACCATCCTGAATCCAGTCTTCAGCAACACCTATAAAGACAAGAAAGAACAGGTTAGCATTCCGGCATCTGAAAGGCAAAAGCTTACCTACTCTTTGTGCGCTCCGGAGGTCTTCACACTGCATTCCGGCATCTGAAAGACAAAAGCTTACCAACTCTTTGCACGCTCCGGAGGCCTTCGGCGCTGCATCCCGCATCTGAAAGACAAAACAAGGTGCGTTTAAAGACATTGGGGAACTTTAATACTCACGTGCCATTACTCCTTTCCACATCTAATCCAGTGGGTATTCCGGCACCCTGCAGCCGCTCGAACTCGTACCTGCAAAATAAAAAGACAGTTAGAGCGCATCGTGAAGCAGGCAACAAGCGCTTACTTACGTGCTTCCAGGCGCTTCTATTCATCACACGGGCTCCATCTTCAACTCACTTCAGCCCGTCATCCGCCATCGCCGGAACCCTGCAAAACTAGAGACATCATTACTAAAGACTTTAAAGACATTTGAACGACTCGAAACTTACCGTTCGTGCAGTAAACGACGGACAGAAGTCCTTTGAAGTCAAGAGGCCTGCGCTACCTATCCAGTGAAGAAACTGGTTACAGCACCCTGCCCCGAGGCAGATGGAGAGCTCGGCCTTCACTTACCTAAGGTGAGAGCGTTAACCTTTGGGGGTCTACAGGAGAGGAGAAGAGGAAAGAGATAGGGACACCCCAATAACCCCAGTTCATTAACCCCAGACATCTTACTCTATACGTCAGGCATACAGTGCACAGAGGTCCAGCCCAAAGAGCCAACCGGGTGCTACACATCACCTTTGAAGATACGGTAGTCGCCCAGTCAAGACCGGCGCCTCTGCGAGAATCAGGTGAGCGTTACAACCAGGGAAGGGTTGAGGAACCAGGAACAAGAGAACATCAGGAGTCATCTTCCTTGTGATAGTACTTGGGAGAAAAGGGCTCTGAGTACACAAATGCAAAGAAGGGAAATACAGACCTGGGACTCACACCCACAAAAGAAGATCCCTACAACTCATCTTCTTCATGGCAGTACCTGGCAGGAGCAAAAAATCAAAGCAGTAGAGAAAAACAGATCTGGGACCCACACCCACAGGAGAAGTACAAGGCATCTTCACCATGACAGTACTTGGAAAGGGGGGTGAACCAAGTCTGCAGACGGGGAAGCCTCGGTCTGGGACCCTCTAAAGGAATGGCTGAAAGTGTTGAAATGTGAAAGCAAAGTGAAAGAGTCCAGTGAAAGGTAGCCATTTCCCATGGTGATGATAAATTGTACGAACAAGTGAAAAGAGACCAGGAGAAGGGAGTCATTATACTGGTTTACCAGAGCTGAAAAGACTTTCTGATACAAAGTGTTACAAGTTAAGCAGCGCGCCTGATAGAGAGAAGTGCTGGAATTTTGTATTTTGTGTTGGACAATTTTGACCCAGGGAAGGGAGTCCTCCCGCTAAGAAGAAACCAAAACATGGAAGAGAGTCCTCCTTCTGGACCCAGGCCTACTTTATCTCTAGTTTGGTTTTAAGTGTAAGGGACAAAAGTAGGGTTTTTGACACAGAAAGGTGAACTATTGATTTACACGGACATTATTACAAAACTCTAAGTGTTTTAGTTGATGCAGGGAAAACCCTCTTAGAGATGGGGAAAGTTAGGTTTTCTCTTTATGATCTTGACCAATAAAAGTCTATAGCAATCACTATGCCACCTGTGTGTCAGTCTTCTCCTTCTGCACCCTTACATCAACCACTCATGGAGGTTGAAGACTGTCTGCACAGTGCATCTGCCAGCACATTCTCCCTGCTGGCCAGGTCGGCTGCAGACACGCTGTTCTCCAGAGCCCAGAACCACAAATTGCACGGCTTCTTTGCACAGAGGCCAGGAGCCCAAGCTAACCCGCTCAAGGCAATGCATGGCTACAGTGTTGTCCATCGGGATCAACAATGTCTTGCCTTTCACAGAGCGGAGGAAAGCAACCAGGGCAAGCCGGATTCCTGTCAGCTCCAGTAGACGGATGTGCTCCTGACACTCACATTAGGACCACAGTTTGCTCACTGTAAGATCTTGAAGGGGAGCTGCCCCCCTTTCAGAATTTCAGGCACTCTTTTTGTATAGGCACTCAAAATGCTATGTAAAACACGAAACACTAGTCAATGTAATGTGAGAATCCGTTAGGGGTCTCTTGTGGGAACGGGGGGGGATGACTGGGGTGGAGAGGCAGAGCTGTAGATAACCACAATTGATAAAGTCAAGTCAGTCGATTGTTGCAAAAACCAAACACTTACCTTACTACTCCATTATGGCAGAGTATGTTCTCAGCTATGCCCACACATTTTACTCAACCCATTGCTCACACCTTAAGCAGGCCATGCGTGGGGCCACAGTTCACAAGAGATTCCTGGACAAACTCCTCACTTTACTTTTCAAATAAACCAAGGATCCATCTGTCCCTACTGCTCTCCAATCACATTATTCCACTCACTTACCCATTGTTGCCTTACCATTCCCAAAATTGACTTCAAAAAATTCAGATCATCTATTTTTCCAGCTATCCTACACTGAAAGAGGATCCTCAAACTTGGAGGTAAGCCGCAGCCTTGTCAGTCAATAGAATTTGCCTATAAACATGCTGCCCAGTTGTAAGATTCAGAAACCATGGCATATTCCACCTCACCTGTTGCAACCTCTTGACTATCCCCTGGTTACTTGGGTAAATGTACTGTTGAGTACTGCTACCCTCATGTCTCCTCATTTCCTTCCTCACTAACATCAGTTTGTCATCATTTACAAGTGTGTATGGTGTCATTTCCTACTAAGATCCTCACAGCAAAATAAAAGAATACTGTGACAGGATTCTGTGCTACTCAATTTTATTTGTTGAAGAAATGACATTTCAACTAAGCGCTCCTTTTTGCGCAAACATAAATAAACCATGCAATTATCTTTCAACTACAAATAGTTTTCTTAAGCACTTAGGTTACAGCTTATGAACTTGTTATTATTGGAATGACGCTCAGAATTTGTCTGTATGGCACTCAAGTTCAGCATCTGCTCTTCCTCCATCATCTCCCTTTTGTTTTTTTCCTTGCATTCAATTCATACACGTCCACCTCTTGGCGCTGACACTTATGTCAGCTGCCTTGGCAAACCCAGTTTTCTCTCATTACAGGGAGGGTTTCTTACAAACTAAACTGGAAACAGCCTGCATATCATCAGGCATTGCTTGAGCACCTCTAAAGTCCCTAATGCAACTACACACCAACCTTATTTAGTGTCAGGTATCATCTGGTCTAGATTCTGCCATCACAGTTGAGTCTTGCTTGTAGAACAGGCTGTATATTCCTTAAACTTTCTCTCATGCCTACCCATAACTAAATCGCAGCTAAGAAACATGCATCCCAGCTAACACAACCGTGATCCCTCTTCATAACCTCATATGTGTTTTTCCCCCCACTAAGTTGTTTGTCCACGAATCCCCTTTCCCATCACCTCCTATTCCCTAAACCTTCTTTTATATCCACAGACAACAGTCTGATGACACCCTGGCGGGGTCGCAATACGCTGCTTCTCGGACAAGGTTAGTTGTCATAAGACTACAACGGTGGTGATGAGCACAGTATAAATGATGAATAACAGAACATAACATATTAGAACAGCATGTAGCTAACAAATGAATAGTTATTATAAATTTGACGAATCTAAATAATATTTCAGCTAGCCATACCATAGGTTCCTCGTCCTGCCATCTTGTGGAATTGCTGCCAGGTCAGGGGCCCCTGGACATGTTGGATGTTATCCCAGGTCCGTCCTGTCCGCTTCTTCTGAATGGCATCCTGAAGAAAGGGTTGCAGGGACAGCAGCATCCGTACCACATCCTGTGAGGAGAGTAGGCTGATGTCCAATACTGGAAGACACAGAAAATTAAAAGAACCATCAATCATGGAATATTATTTCATTTTTTTCTTAATCATGGCCAACTATTGGTTATGGTATCTTGCCAGAAATCAAGCAAGTCTGTTGGCTTTATCATAGCGCCGTGCACAAGACTTAAGCCTGAGCCTTTTATCACTAGGGTAAGAAAGATGAACAAACGCTCTACTTCATCACTAGCATCCTACTAACATCCTACCTCTAAAATGCATGTATGTCAAATCCTAAAATTCCCAACTGCAACAGGACCAGACCTACCTGTACAAAGCAAGTTGCAAACGTATAACCTTTCAATATGGGCAGTCTACAGCAAAGTCGTACACAAACCTATCCCAAGGTAGACCAAGTTTTAATGAATCTGGAGGAAATACATGTTTTGCCGGATGGATTTTCAAAATAAGCCCTGTGATTCTGTGAGGTCACTCCATTCTGATGAACAAGCACAAACACTAATGTCAAGCCAAAGAATCTGGGTATTGTGACCGAGGGTGTGAGTGGTGAACAGTTCAGTTAAACACGCGCAGATCGCTCTTAACAATACAGTTAGGCAGAATGTATACAAATACAGTTATTTGAGGCTTAGACAATTTATCAATTAAACATAACTGGTGATTCAAGATGGCTGCCTCGCAGAGAACACTGAGGTGGTTCGCTCCATCCCTGCAGAATCGCAGAAAAGGCTCTATATACCCGGAATCCCCCTCCCCGGGACACAAACGGACCAAATTGGAGCCCTCTCTCTGCCCAGCAATAATAACAGGCAAAAAAGCAAACGTGAAAGACCCGAATGGAGGCTGCGACGATGGAAGCCGACCAGGCAGAGAGCCCAGCACAAACAACATTAAGTCGGAGACCATGCTCTGGCTATCCCCCGCCTCAGTCCCGCTGCAGTCTATATCCCGATCCCCCCCCCCCGCACCTCCGTGGGCAGCCGATCGTGAAGGCAAGGGGGACTGCTGTGGAAAGAAAGACGTACCTCCACCGCAGAGGACCTCTGGGGCTGAAGCGAGGGATACGCCGGCGCAGCCCCACGAGACTGCCAGGAGGAGGGACACGCCTCAGAGGGCCGGGCGGAGAAGGTATGGCAGAGCCCCCCACGTCCCCGGTAAGTCTCTGTCGCCTCCTCTCCTTGTGATATTCGGCCTGTACAAAAAAAGACCCCGGGCCCATGCAGAAATAAAAAAAATAAAAAAACAAAAACAGTCAGCCAAACCGACAGGACTGCTGACCACCAGGCAGTGAAGGCGTGATGCCCAGAAACATAACCGGAGACTCCAGGGACATCCAGGCAGTCCCTTACAAGACCCATGGCGGGAAGGGTCCCTCCAGTCTCAGGCCAAAGGAGACAAGAGCAGAAGCACCATCCATACACCCCCAGACCCACGCAATGGGCAGGGGGACTAGGCTCACCCCCGCTGCCCCATAACTTCCCTCAGGAGTGGATTGTGCTTTGTGGGGGAACCCAAAATACACGTGGGGCCCCACAGACCAGACACCAACCCACAAAAATCAACTAAGGCCAGACCAGGGGGATGCAATCAGGGGCTTGAGGAGCTCGCATCAAATCTAAGAAATCAGCACAAGTGGGCAAGGGCAGACTGCCTCAAAGATGGGTAACTGGAACCCCCAGGGCCAAGACAAACAAGAAAGCCCCAAGAGGTCCTCTCCACTGAAAGGAGAGGGCCAGGTACACCCTGGGACAAGGCTGAACACCCACACCACCAACAAAAGGAAGGTCCAGGTATACCCCGGGATGGGGCAGAACCACCTCCCCGCCAACGAAAGGGAGGGCCATCAGAGACCATGAGAAGCGCCCTTGAGCACCACCGAAAGGATAGTACATCTTGCTGATCCTGCAGCCGCACCAACATAAAACTCAACAGAGCCGCCCACAAAGCTACCCATAGGTAATACCACCCTAAGGAGAAATGTCGAAAAACGAAGGGAAAGAAGGCCAAGGTCCAGCGAAAGGGAGCAAAAAGCCGCAAGACGGAACCATCCAGAGGCTGTGGAGGAAGGAAGGGGGGGGCACAGCCCAATAAAGACCAGGAGGTGGACAGAGAAGCAACAGAGGCCCCCAGGAAGAAAAACAGAAGGGGGAAAGGTCACAAAGCAATTCCTTGAGCAATGCTTTCAAGATTTCGGAGAGAAACCATCCAATCCCAACTGGACAAAATGAAGAAAGACCTAACGGGAACACTAAAGGAAGTGCAGGGAGACCTACATCAGCTCGAAGCTAGAGTTGCCACAAATGAAAAAGCATTGCAGGAGCTGTCGGATGACTCTCAGGGTGGAGGAGCTAATGGACCACTTAACCAGAGCCACGCACAACCTGGAGATCCAAGCGGAGGATCTAGAAAACAGATCAAGGAGATCAAACATTAGAACAACAAGTTACTTTCTTACATGGTAACGTTCTTTCGATGGGATATTCCTTTGACATATTCCACATCTATGACAGGCAATCACCACAGCTGTGCTGCTTCGGAAAGGTTTTGGCGTCAGATTCCTGTGTCGATGACATTGATACGCTGTCCTTGAGGGCCTCCGTCGAGCCGATGACACCAGATGTTATAAGTAGGACGCCCAACGCCCGTAGCCTCAGTTGTAGTTTTTTTCCCCAGAACGTGTGGCACCAATCTTCTGCCAGTATGACTACAGAAAGCCTTGCGTAAATGTAAGCTGCAAGCGCATAAACTCTGTAGAGGGGCAGGCTGGGTGGGTGTGATGTGGAATACGTCGGAACATACCATCAAAAGAACGTTACCAGGTAAGAAAGTAACTTGTTCTTCGAGGGGATTGTGTCCTCCGACGTATTCCACATCTATGACAGACACCCAAAGCAGTACCAACGTATGGAGGTAGGAAAAGAATTTAGAATTTTAGAATGCCCAATTAAATTGCAGATTAGAGGACAGCCTTGCCAAAGGCCAACTCTTGCCCATGGATAGAATCCAGGGAATAGTGTTTTACAAACATATGGACAGAGGCCCATATGGCTACATCACAGATGTTACGAATGGGAACACCCCTCTGCAGAGCAGTAGAGGCATCCACACCCTTAGTAGAATGGGCCCATAGGCCTAGTGGAGGGTCCTTACCAGCCAGACGGTAGCATTCAGAGATGGTCAAGATAATCCATCTGGACAAGGTCTGCTTAGTAATAGCTTGACCCAAACGCCTTCCAGTGTATCCTACAAAGAGCTGATCGTCCACTCTGATCCGGGACATGCGTGAGATGTAGAAACTTAAAGCTCTCCTAGGATCCAATGTATGGAGCCTCTCCTCTTCCTTACCAGGATGTGGAGGAGGATAGAACGCCAGAAGAATGACCTTCTGGCTCAAATAAAAGTCTGACGCAACCTTCGAGAGAAAAGAAGGACGGACCCTAAGGACAACCGTGTCCTTATGGAACACCGTGAAAGGTGGCTTGGCGGATAGTGCCTGCAACTCACTCAGCGAGCGGAAGTAACTGCAACCAAAAATACAGTTTTAAAGGTCAACAGTCTCAAAGGACAAGAATTTAAGGACTCAAACGGAGCTCCGATTAGGAATTTCAGAACTAAGTTCAATTCCCAACCGGGCACCTGGAAAGGAGACGGTGGGAACACAGTTGGCCCTTTCAGAAACTGAGAAATCAAAGGAATCTTAAAATAAGAACACTCATCAGACGAGCGCTTAAATATGGACGGCACCGCCAGGTAACCCTTAATGGTACCCACTTGCAGGCCCTTGTGGGCTAACGAAAGCAAAAGACAGAACCACAGGAATGGCACATAAAAAAGGATCCACATTCTTTACCCTGCACCAGTTGCAGAACTTTCTCCAACGGCAACGGTACAGGGACTTTGTTGCAGGCCTTCTGGCCGAAAGCAAGACCTCCATCACGTCTTCAGGGAGGTCCCAATCCTTGTACCTCAACCTTTTAGAAACCAAGCAGGAAGGTTGAGAGACTTGACCTCTGGATGGAGAACCCGACCCCCCTCCGGAAAGAGCAGATCGTCTCAGTAGGGAAGACGGCGTGGAGGGCAGATGGACATGTCGAGAAGGTCTGGGTACCCCGCTCTCCTGGCCCATGCCGGAGCAATGAGGATCATTCGGGAACCGAACCTCCGTAACCTCCGCAGCACTTGCGGAATGACAGGGACTGGAGGAAACGCGTACAGCAGTGGGAAGGACCGCTCCACTACGAACGTGTCCCCTAAGGCTCCTCTTGGATGAAATTGCAACGAGCAGAATCTTTCGCACTTCCGGTTGACACTGGCGGCGAAGAGATCCACTTGTGGGGTCCCCCAAATGGCGAGGATCTCCAGGAGAACCTCCCGAGCCAGCTCCCACTCGTGAGAGACCGTGCTCTGCCTGCTCAGAGAGTCTGCTGCCTCGTTTGTCTCTGGCCAGATGAACTGCCGAGATCGAAATATCCTGCTGGATGGCCCAAAACCAGAGCTGAATCGCCTCCCTTCACAGAGGGAGAGACCCTGCACCCCCTTTTTGTTGAGGTAGTGCATGGCCACTGAATTTTCCGTCAGAATCAAGACATTCTTCCCCCGCACAGACGGCAGAAAAGCCTTCAGAGCTAGCCTGATGGCTCTCAGCTCCAACAGATTGATATGGAGTCTGGACTCCGACGGAGACCAACGACCGCCGACTGCCAACTTGTTGGCATGAGCTACCCATCCTGTGAGAGATGCGTCCGTCACGATTGTCACCTCTGGCTAAGGTAGCCAAAATGGAGCCCTCTTCATCAGATTGCCTTTGATGGCCTACCACAGCAGATCCTGGGCGACCGAGGGCGGCACCTGAACGGGAGCCGACATCCTGCCGGAGGCTTGTGACCACTGCATCGTGAGAGCCCACTGCAGAGATCTCATCCGCAGCCTGGCCTCTGGCACCAGAAGAATGCAGGATGCCATGAGTCCGAGCAACCTCAAGAACTTGAACGCCGGGAGACTGGGCACGTTGAAACTTGTCCACCATCTGCAGAATGTGATGAGCCCTCACCTGGGGAGGCGAACACTGCCTCAGAGATGTGTCGAGCACTGCTCCGTTGTACTGGAACCGCTGGGTAGGTGTCAAGTGGGACTTCTTTAAGTTGAGGGAGAAGCCCATCTTGTGAAGGGAGTGGCAGGTGACGGACAGATGATCCAGGACTTGCTCGGGAGTGCGCGTCCTGATCAACCAATCGTCCAGGTAGGGGTAGACGTGAATCCCCCCTTTCTGAGATACCCTGCCAACACCACCATGAGCTTCGAGAAGACCCTCGGGCGGAGGTCATTCCGAACGGCAGAACAAGAAACTGAAAATGTGAGTCGCCAACCTCAGGTGGTACTTGTGCTTGGGATGAATCGGCACATGAAAGTAAGCATCCTTGAGGTCGAGAGACACCAACCAGTCCTGAAGTTGAAGGGCCTGGAGGACTTGAGAAAGAGTAACCATCTTGAACTTATCCTTCCTGAGGAGCTTGTTCAAACCATGCAAGTTCATGATGGGTCTCATGATGGGTCTCAATCCCCTGTCTTTTTTCGGGATCAAAAAATATGGGGAATACCATCCCTTGTTCCTCTCCGCTACAGGCACCAGTTCTATGGCGCCTTTCTCCAGCAGGGATTTGATCTCCTGCGTAAGGAGCGGATCCGGACTCTTCAAAGAGAGCTTCCCTGGTGGACTGTCATGAGGCCTCTGCCGGAAAGGAAGACAGTAGCCGTGGGCTATGATCTCCAGAACCCACACATCTGAAATAATGGCACGCCATTCTACAAGATGCTGCGCCAGCCTTCCCCCAACCGGCGAACCATGGGACATGCCTCATGACTGAGCTGAAGCGGCTGCGGCAGTGCCTGAGGGCAAAGAGGCAACTGCCCGGGTGGCTTTGGCACCTCGAGTACCTCTGGTACTCCTACATTGGCCCCTTTGACTGGCAGCTCCCCTCGATCTACCAAAGGTCGTGTAGTATCGAAAGGAACCTCCCCTCCATTGCTGTCCCCTAGGATGAAAAGACTGAGGTTGACAACTGCAGCGCTCAACGACTTCGCTGCAGCTTTGGAGGTCTGCAACCTCTCAAGGCTCTCGTCAGCCTTGCTGCCAAAAATATGGTAACCATCAAAGGGCATGTTGAGAAGCCGGGACTGTACATCAAGAGCAAACCCTGACTTCTGCAACCACACAAACCTGTGCATCACGGTGCTCGCCGCTATGGACCAGCTGACACAGTCTGCCACTTCCAGACCCGACTGAACGGATTCACACATGGCATCCTTGCCATCCTGAACGAGGGCAAGAAAATCATCCTGTTCCTCCCCTTCGGGAATATGTTCAGCCGCCAAAGAAACAATTCCACAGAGTGTGAGTGAATCTTGCCAAGGCACAAACTGAGTTGGCTGCCTTTAAAGCCATACCCCCAGATGAAAACACTTTCTTCGCCCAACCGTCCAAACGCCTGTCGTCCCCATCAGGAGGGATGGTAGGGTACGACGCCTGCTTCGCTGGGGCCGTAGCCGCCTGCACCAACAAACTCTTCGGAGTGGGGTGCAAAGACAAGTAGCCGGGGTCGCCACTGGCTCGACGGTATTTTTTCGGCAACAACTTATTCACTGCCTGGAGACTCTCCCGAGGAGTCCAAGCCGCCGCCACCCTTCATTGTAAGGCCATATGAAATGGCAGCACCGGGTGGACCATGGTCCAAGATATCTGTCTGGTCATCCTGCAGAAAATCCACAGGTGAAGCAGACCACCCCAAATACTCTGTCATCCTCGACCTGAGACGCCTCTATGAAGATTCAGCTTGAGTACCAGGCTCAGGCCTGCCAAATTCAACCTCTGGGGAGGTGCCCAGACCACTGGCGTCATGCAAAGATTGACGCAGGTCTTCCAACTGGCTATGACCAGACAACAGTTCATCAGGAACCTCCTGAGGAACCAGACCTTCCACATCCAACCCTTCATCCACCTCAGAGATATAATCCAGAGGCTGGAACAAATCCCTGGATGAGGGCACAGAAAAAGGCTCAAACACAGGCCGACTTACCAGGGCCTTCCTCTGTGTATCCACCGGTCTCCGGGGTACCTCGGATAAAGCCTCCTCAAAAGGCGCCGACGGAATTAGCGTTGATGCTGAGCGAGGCGATAACGGCTTTGAGGCCAGAACCCCGATGGCGTCGATTACTTCTTCGGAGGCGGAGCCTCGAAAGAGTCCCTCGACTGATATGGCGCCGATTGTGTCGATGTCTTCTTAGAAGACCTCACAGGCTCCGACGGTCTCGAGGGCGTCGAGGACCAGGAACTGGAGCGGGCATGGCTAGAGGGGTCTACCATGTCCAATCATGCCCTCGATGGCTCCCGATGATCACGCCGACCGCCCGAGTCCGAAGGCGTGCGAGCAGTGGCCCTAGCCCGTTCCTTGCCGGCTTCTCTCAAAGGCGTGGACGGAACGGAGCCCTGCGATTCGAAAATCGCCATCATCTCCTTACGAAATGCGTCCCATTCCGCAGAAGAGGAATGCTTGTTGGGACAAGCTACCCGCCGTATGGCAGAGTCCTCGGACCGGTGACGGCGCTTCCGCGTGTGCCTAGAAGAGGCAGAGGTATGGCGGGAACCACTCCGGGACCGAGACCCCCTGGACTTAAGCCGACGCAGAGAGTCGCCCCTCGAATCATCGGTCGAAAGCCCAGCGGATCTCGACTTTTGGGGTTTGGAAACCCTACCTACAGATAGCTTCTTCCGCTCCCGCAAGGCCTTCGATGTCAAAGACTGGCAATCGTCAAAGTCATCGGTGACGTGGTCCTCACCGAGGAACCAGAGGCAGACTTCGTGCGGGTCCGTAAGCGACATCTTGGAACCGCAGTCCCAACATATCTTGAAGCACGACTGCGGGTTACAAGATGAAGACATGATTTTTTCACAAAAACCAGGAACGAAGAACCAATTCAATCAGGAGAAGAACCGAGGCGTGCCAAGATTCCGAAGCAAACAAGTTTTCGTAAAAAACAGAACTGAGGCTACGAGCGTCGTGCGTCCTACTTATAACATCCGGTGACATCGGCTCGACGGAGGCCCCCCCAAGGACAGCGTATCGACATCATCAACGCAGGACGCAGACGCCGAAAATGTTGCGAAGCAGCACATCTGTGGTGATTACCTGTCATAGATGTGGAATATGTCGGAGGACACAATCCCCTCGAATTAGAGTTATCCCAAACAATTTCACAAATCTTTGCCGACTTAATAGATGCACAAGATCCATCAGAAATCAAGATCGACCGCCTACATAGAGTGGGCCCAAAAAGAAGCGAACCGGGGTTAGGCCAACAGACACTCTTATAGCAATGCACGACTACTGCCAAAAAGAAAAAATCCTAGCAGCAGCTAGAAGAGTGAAAGACAAACTACAACGGTTCAGAAATTCAGCTATTCCAGGACCTATCACAGGTCACGCTTACCAAAAGGAGGATGATGCATCCAGTTGCACAAGAACTGACAAAAAGAAAAATCAAATACAGATAGATGTTCCCATTTGGGTTCCTATTCGAGATGGAGGGGAGACGAAGGAGAGTCACCACGGCAGAAGAGGGAGCCTCCATCCTGGGAATAGACGTTGGATCACGCGTCAAGGAGACCCAGGGTCCCCCAAAGGAGCAAAAGAAAAGCCTGGGAATGGTCCACACAAGAATCAAAGAGGAAATCGAGGAAAAATAGGTCCAACCAATCCGAGCAAGTCACCAAAGGAGGACCATTGAAATGGGGACACTCCGGACAGGAGCCCCTCCAAATAAAAAGTCGGGTCTAATAGCTGCCCACACAAATACCTGGGGAGGGGGTACCATTAGGCAATCACAGCAGGGGTAAGGCAGAGGGAGGGGAATCTTGTAATCAAAATCTGTCTGGGAGACCTGCAAACGATCAAGCTGAGAGAGGATGATCTCTCAATCCCCGAAGAGGAGAATCATGAGGGGGTAGAGGCCAGTTGGGTCCACCCAGCAAGGGGGGAGGGTTAGAGAAGGAGGGCATGAGGGGGAGGAAGGCGGGATGGGGGCAGGCCTTCGAGGGGCCAGGAGAAGATGGAAAGAAACAGAACAGGGAGAGACCCAGGTCTATGTTCAAGCAAGGAAGCAATCAACCCCAGGGCAGCGCCTAGAAAACATTTTGAAAAAAGCCAGACCTGGTCACCCTGCAAGAAACTCTCATTCAAAAGAAAGATGAGCATAAGATCCGAATACAGGGCTAAAACATAATTTAGCAATCTAACGATGCGAAAAAGAAAGGAGTACTAATCGCACTAAGGAACAATACGGACCTCAAGGTGATGAAGGTTGAGAAAGACTCCAAAAGGAAGGTACTCAGCTGCACACCTCCAGGGGAGGAGGAAACCTTCACTGTGGCCATCATTTATGCCCCAAACACAGGACAAGAATGGTTCCTACAGACAACACTGCTCACATCGCCCTGGAAGGAGCAGGAGCTCCCCTGATGCACACTGCAGGAGCAGTGGAACCATCATGCTGAACCGAAGGAAGCAACAATCTTGTTGCAAGGTAGGCCGATAGGCTTATTGCGCTGCCACTTCCTTTGAAAAAAATATTAATTCCGTGATGCCGGAATCGCAGGCATTAATTTTGCCCCAATGCCATAGTAGCCTTACTATAAGCCTACCAACTGCATACTACTAGCAACCTTCATCAGCAAAGTGAACCTCAATTAGATGCCACGAGGCTCCCACCACTCCAAGATGGCTGCCTGCCGGATTGAACCACTTTCAACACAGTTTACCTAGTGCTGCTTCCCTTTGTGCCTGCGGATTGGCTGCTGCCCTGTTATTGTCAGCCAATCCAAACCGGGAGGCGAGAGCCAGCCCTCTCCACGAAGGCTCGACTCACAAAGGCTCCCTGTCCCTTGCCTGTCCTCAGCCTTCCTCGCCGTTCGCCCAAACTCCCTGCCCGTTTTTCTGTCTGCCTCCCAGACCACTTCAAGTTCTACGTATCTGAGGCACTGTCGACCTACAACAACCTGCTGCCTTCAAAACTGTAAGACTTTCTAACGTTGTAACGCTTTTCAAACTGCCTGCACATTGCATTACACCCACCAATCTACTTACTGTGTTTGGATGTTCCTTTAATTTCTGGTCACTTCATCATCCGTATGTACTTGTTACGCTCACCTGGTATCCACAGGGACGCCACCCAGCCGGGTTACTTGCTGGTATACTTCTCAGTTTTGCCCAGATGTGGTCTGCGGGGAAGGTTCTGCCTAAAAATACAGGAGCACGGTGTTCAAGACTGACCGACCGGGGTAAGTATCCTCCCTCCACCCCCGTATGATTTCTGCCCCTCTGGGGCCCTCTCCTCACCTTGTGGTAGAGTTAGGCGTGCTCTCCGTCCTGCCTTCTTTGCAGGGGCGCGTTGTCTTTCGTGGGCGTGTGCGGTCCAGTTACTTCACTGACGCCGGCCTATTTGATATTGTTCAGGTAGGTCTTATTGCTGTTCTTTAGTATTGTTGCTATCCTGCATGCCTGTCTTTGGTTAATAATGTCTCTTTCTCCCTTAGGTATGCAGAGATTCAGCGCGACAAACTGGCTTGGTTGAGCCCCGCTGGTAAATGATGCCGCATTAAGAGCGCTATGATGCGGTAAGTAAGCGCTATGCGCAGCGCTGCGATGTCTTGCCTTTGCTAACCTGTGTTTTCCTTCTTTCCTTGTAGGTTGTGGTGTTCTTCAGTGCGTGTGGGATGTCTGGAGTGGTGCCAGCTGAAAGGCGGCCAGCCAGGTAAGCCTTTTGAGCAGTTCGTAATTTGCAATGTCTCTACTGCTTTCTTTAATGTTGCCTCTGTCTTCCTCTTTCAGGTAGTTCTGTCCGGGAGGTGTGCAGATTCAAGGAAGCTGTTCTCAGGAGCTGCGAGTAGCTAAAGATGAAGACTGCAGGTAAGATGCTGCTGCTAATGATGTTCCTTTGGTCTCCTTGCAGGTTCTGCTTCTCCGAGGTTCGGGGGTATAGCTGGACACGGTGAGCGTCACGTTGCAAACTGCAAAGTAACGCGAAGCGTGTTGTCTTGCTCGGGTGTGGTTTAAATATCCCCAACAAAATAGTCCAGGTAAAGTAGTCCCTAGGCTAACACACCCAAAACACTAGACCGCAAAGCTTGGTTCCCAGGATCCAAGCCATGTGGATGCCTCCATGTTGGCTGACGACACAATAAAGTAGTTCCAAAGCACATTGTTTTTCATGGTGTATGAGCCTGGCGCCATAGGCGCCAAGACTGGCCCCAGGAGGGCTTTTGAAGAGGATGCCAGGCTCTAGAGGCCCGAGTCCAGAGGGGGTTTTGGGCGAGGTTGTGACAGTACTACCATGCTTAACGACCCACTTGTCAGGAGCTCTCACTGCACGCCATTGATCAGTCCTATTGTGCGAGCGGCATTACCGTCTCTTAACTGCTAACCTGCAATATGCTGCCTTTCGTTACGATTTGCTTTCATCCGCGGTGCCAACGTCTTGTCCTCACACGGATTAGCTGCACCTGCTCACTGCGTTCAATGCTAGCCATCTGCTTGTAAAGCCTCGTTTACTTCTATACATAATATACTGTTTCTTTAGCCTACCCTGACTTAGCAATAAGACGCATGCACGGTATGCCGATCTGTCCATATTGCTGATGCATAATCTTCCATTTGTGCTTCACGCCCTGCCGTATTGTTGAATTCAATCGCATGCAACGCTCCACGTGTATTCAAGCCTTTTGCATTGCTGTTTCTAATTTTATGCAGACCTTTCATGTGTACTCCCGCCCTGACGCTTTGTTGATTTTGCTGCTCCAGGTAGCCTTCGAATACAGTCAGCACTTAGAACCTAGCCTCACCCTCATCTGCCACCTCCTCGCTGCCCAATCTGCTTGACTAACAGCTTTTGCCCACCTTTAGCTGTTACCCAATCCTGTGCCTTTGCCACATACCTTTTGACCCCAGTCAACATACTTACTTGTTGCTATGCTTACCCAGAGTCCCACTCTCACCCGCCTCCAACGTGGACCCCTCTTTTTAGTTCAACTACTAGCATTATTTGAACTACATCTACATTGCGCTAATACTACTACCGTAGCAGCCTCTCTACTGACACATCAAGCACCCACATGCATTCCATCTGTCATCTGCACAGTACTAGCATCGCTTCGTGCCTCACACAGCCACCTCACATCATACGGCCTACCATGTTCAACCCCCCCAGCTGCCAACCCCTACCTCAACCACCCTCTTCTATTCAACACTTCGCCACTAAGCCTACACCCAACCAACCTTGCACGATATCTATGAGAAACTCCAGACTAGGGTCCAGACTCCCTCATACCTCCTACCACTCAACCATCACTGACCAACCAGCCAAACCATCACTTACTAAGCCTGCAGCCCGTGACCAACAACCCGTAACCACACCCACTGCTATCATTGCCACGCCGGACACCCCCGCTGCCCCAAGTACCACAACTTGCATCAAGGCTGCCCTGGTCAACACCAGATATCTCTCTGCTCACGCCCTTGATATGGCCGACTTCATTATAACTCACGACCTAGACCTTATAGCCATTACTGAACCGTGGCTTCATGCTGCCTCAGGACCCCTTCTATCATTAGCCATCCCCGAAGGCTATACCATCATCAGAAATGATTGCAATACTGACCAATCCAAAAGGCGGTGGCGTGGCTATCATCCACAAAACCTCAATTAATCTTCGCTTATCCGCTGTTCCCTGCCAAATCTCTTCAGCCGAACTACTTACAGCCAAACTAGCTATCTTCCCTAACCAGACTGTCACACTACACATTATATACAGAATCCCCTGGCCCACTTTCCACCTTCGCCGATGACCTCTCACTCGTCCTCACCGACAACACTAAGTCCAAGTCCCAAATTATAGTTCTAGGTGACTTCAACCTAGGCTACCTTGACCCCAACGATGCCCCAGCCCTCGAAATCAATAATCTCTTATCTAACCTAGGTTTCACTCAACGTGTTACCTCCCCTACTCATTCTAAGGGCAGGACCCTAGATTGGTTAGCCGACATTAACTGCGACACCACTATCAACTCTAACCAACCTTGCACGTGGACCGACCACCACCTCATCACCTTCAGCATTCCAACCAAAATCATCCCCACCATCACCAACATTGCGCCAGCCATCATCACAAGAAATAAGCTTAATATAACATGTGCTAAACTACTTCCTCTCATCCTCCCCCCCTCAGTGATCTTGCTCTGATCCCACGGTCTTGGTAGACACCTACAATCAGACCATGCTAAAAGCGCTTGATCTCATCGCACCATCCAAGTTACGGAAACCTAAACCTCGGGCACACCTCAATTCTTGGTTCACCCCTCAGTTGAGAGCCCTTCGCAATGAAAAAAGGATCCTCGAATCACGCTGGAAGAGTCACCTCACGGAAGCTAACAAAGCAAGTGTTGCTCTAATGTCTCTAAATTACAAAGAAGCTATACTCTCTGCTAAAAAAAGAGTCTTATAATAAACGTAATGAACTAGCCCAATCCAAACCCAAAGAGCTTTTCAAAATCCTTAAAGAATTAGAATCTCCAGCCACCCCTGTCCCAAAGATAGTATCTGGTGTGCTAACATTCAAAAGGCCCTCCTGGGCAAGATTGCTACCCTCCAAACCAAAATTAATGAGAAAAAAAAACAGCCTGCAGTCTAATCGCTCATATAACAATACCAAGGAGAACCCCAAAACTAACACTGAATCCTTGCAACCATTTTGCTTCTCACCTCTCTCCGTCTTGGAAGTTGGACACATCATCAACACCCTCAAAACCACCAACTGTCAGGGAGACCTCTGCCCTGCCACTATCATTAAGGAGGACTCACATAACTTAGCCCCCTTCATCACCACCCTTATAAACTCCTCATTCAGTTCTGGGATCATCCCTAACAACCTCAAGGATGCTTGGGTCATTCCACTCCTAAAAAAACCCACCCTGGATGCCAACATACCCACTAACTACCGGCCGATCACCACAGTACCTTTTCGTCTTAAAATCCTTGATCGTGCAGCATACCTCCAGATCCAAGAGTATCTGGAAACTGATAATCTCTTATGACTTGGGCAATCTGGCTTCCGACCATGCTATGGTACCGAAACCACCCTTCTGGACCTCAAAACCCAGATTGGGGACTTAAAGGACAAGGGCAAACTTGCCCTACTACTCCTTCTAGATCTCTGTGCGGCTTTTGATTTAGTTAACCACCAAATCCTATGCCGTCATCTAAAAGCTGCTGCCCACTTCTCGGACAAAGCTACTGCCTGGATCACCAAATTCGTTGACAATATATCTATGAGGGTCTTCTCTCCAACTGCCACCGCTGCACCCTCCCCTATCACTTGTGGAGTCCCCCAAGGATCATGTGTTTCCCAACACTCTACAATGTTTTCACAAAACCCCTCTTTGACATCTTGGATCTAGTGGGCGTCACGTTTACTAACTACGCTGACGATACCCAAATACTCATTCCCATCACAGGAGACCACAAAATTGACTCCTTAACCATCAATGCCATTTACCAAGTCATTCAGGCCTGGATGGCTCAGTATGAATTGTGCTTAAACGACAAAAAGACCGAACTTCTCATACTTGGCTCACACCAAAGTCTAAGTAAACTTGACCCAGCGTTTAAATCCTTCACTATTGATGGCAATACTATTAAAGTTGCCAAAGACACTAAAACACTTGCATCTACATTGACTCCACACTCTCCCTATCTAAATAAACTAATGCAGTATCCTCTGCAGCAGCTTACACATGTAAGCTCATCACAGCATGCCGCCCCTTCCTCTCACCAGCCAACTGCACCACACTTGCCAGGACTCTGGTCCTCTCTAAAATTGATTACTGTAACACCCTTTATCTGGGTACCAATCACTACAATCTAAAGAAACTACAAATCACCCAAAACAATGCAAGTAGAGAAGCCCTCAACCTCCCTAGGAACTTGCACATCTCAGATTCCAGACGGAACCTCCATTGGCTGTCAGTCTCCCAAAGAGTCTCTCTTAAAGCATTGGCGCTTACACACAAAAGCCTTGCCAACCAAGCCCCAAGCTACCTAGCCTGCAGATTTTCCCGACACACCACCTCTAGACCACTCAGAAGTGCCCAAACTAACTGCCTTGATATCCCACGTTTCAACCTACAAAGATCCGGTGGACGTAGCTTCCCAGTCCTAGCAGCCAAGCTATGGAACTCGCTACCTAACCCCCTGAGAGCTGAACCTTCCTTCCCACTCTTCAAACGCAAAGCCAAAGCATGGCTGACCACCCACGACTTACCTTGACCCTACCTTCGAATCAGTAGCTACTGCATTTATTGCCCACTGCCTTAAACTTGCATATCCCACACCTGTATATTCACTGCATTACCTGTATATATCTGTATATTTAAGTCATATGTTCATAGGTTTATATATTTGTCTGTACATATAATGCCTAACCATGTTTTTATTATGCCTGTAACTAAGTGATGCGCCCGGTTGCCCTTGGGCCTGGTGCGCTTTATAAATAAAACAAAAATACCAAGAAAACTTGAAGGGGTTTGCAAAGGGAAAAAGCGTTCTCACTGGTGACTTTAACCTAGCGTGGGACCCAGATAGCGACAGGAGCGCCAGGATCTCCTACTCCCAGAACAAACTTTCAAAAGAGCTGTGGGCACCAAATAGACAGCCTAGCCTTGGTAGATGTCTGTAGGGAAAAGGACTGTCGAGGGGATATCTACTCACACGTACATAGGTAATTGTCGGGATTAGACCATCCCTGTATATCAAACTCCATGCTGGGCCGGGCTGTGGATGTAGGTTAGGAGCAATTACGATAATCGACCATGCTCCTATCACAATGGCAAAGGAAACTATATCACTCAGGCCTATGAAAATACCCGGCCCACATTTTCAAAGATGACTCCCTGAAAGGAGAACTAAAAAGCAATAGAGGCATACTTCCAGACCAACGGCAACCAGGAACTAACCCCCCTTACAATCTGGGATGCATTTAAACCTACGATACAGGGAAGATAATAGAAATCAAGGAAAGAAGGGACAGGAAACATAAACTAATAGAAGAAGGCTTAGAGGCCAAAATGAAAGAAGTGATGCTCAAAATAGCAACAGCCGAGATAAGGAGTGACTACACTTCAATCAGGGGGCAGTTAGACCTCCTACAAATGAGTAGAGCTGAACGCTCCCCGACACATCTCAGACAACGCTTCTATATGAAAGCAGACAGGCTTCTCGCAAAGATGGTGAGAAGGGAGGAAAGAGAAAGTACTATCCTCAAAATAAAGACACCAGAGGGGGTATCAAGATCCGATCAAACAGCTATAAAGAAGGAGTTCACAAATTTCTACTCTGCCCTACACAAATCAGAAACAAACGGGACAGGCCACTACTAGACTGTCGCACTGTAGCATCCCAAAAACAACAATTCAGGAGAAGGAAGAGCGTTGACGAGGGCATGGCCATAGAAGAAACTTGCAAGACTATCATGTCCCTCCCAATTAATAAAGCCCCAGGCACGGATGGATTTACGAATGAGTTCTATAGGGACTTCCGGGAAAACTTGGTTACCCACTTAACCACTCTCTTAAATAAAATGGGAAGGGGGCGGATTCACGCCATCAATGGATGAAGCGAAAGTAATACTCACAAACTCGTATTGCTGGTAGCACTGGACGCTGAGAAAGCATCCAATAGGCTAGAGTGGGGATTCCTATTCCTAACTATGAGCAAAATGGGATTCGGGAATTCCTTCATGGATAAGATTGCGGCTAGTTATCGCAACCCCACAATATGTCTTATAATTAACGGGGACCTGTCCGACCCAATAAGGGTGACAAGAGGAATAAAACAGGGCTGCCCCATGTTCTCTCATGTACGCTATTCATCTTGAACCCCTGCTCAGTAGGATAAGAGGCAACAAAAACAAAGGGAGTCCCATTTGCAGGGAGGGAACACAAGGTGGCAGCATTTGCCGATCTAATGATAACAAATCTGGAAAAATTACTTAACGCAATGGAAGAAGAGGTGGCCCAATGTGGAAAGGTGGCAGTCACGTCATCTTATCTGGAATCTCTTTGGGACATGAGTCTGTGAGAGCTGAGAGCCGACTGAGCGGCATTTTGAAATGTGGAATCTTGGGATCAGCGAGCGAAGAAAGACACTGTAGCCTTAAGAGATTGAATTCTCGTGGCTCCGCCAATCCAGGAAGCAGAACCTAAAAGGCTGTGAGGGATGCCCTTGCGGCGTTAAGCCCGTGCTAGTCAAGGGCGCGAGTATATTGTCCTCACTGTTTGCCACTTTGCTGGGTGCTGGCAGCTGGAAGCACGCCACAAAAGTCAGCATCTTCCTTACACCGGCGGAATATTTAAAAAAAAAAGAAAAAAAAAAAAAGGCCGAAAGGGACGCCCAGCGAAATTTCATAATACAAAGGCCCTGTTCTGCAAAACATCAAAGCAAAAACTACCTCCACAACACATTGAGACACGAGGAGACGCGATCCAAAAGCACCGGTAGCGACACCATCTCCTAGCTACTTTTGAATAGATCACTAGCTAAACACAGGGCTAAAAGAAATGTGATAACTTAATCCTCGCGCACGCAGGTGGAGACTGTGGGCGAATTGCCTTTGATCCACCCACGCCCTGATTAATTGGCGAAGAAAATGATTAATACGCCAACGCCGGAAGACTGCCTTACACAGCCAGGGGATCACCTATCTGAGCTGAACTGATAGATTTTCCGAGAAAACACAGTACTACGTGGAAATTTGAATCACGCTGGTGAAGATTGCGTGCTATCAGCCTTTGATCCACCAGCATAAAGATTGCTCTGAGACAGAAGCATTGGAGAGACACACTGAAGCCGGTATCCGGTGACACTGTGAATCGGAACTGAACTTTGCTCACCGATTAATCAATATTTGAATGCACACCACATTGACCAAAAGGAAAGAAACACTCACTTGTGCCTGGGAGCACTGAGGTCTGGGGATTTCGAGTAGAGTGGGCGACCCGCTCAGATTTCTGGCAGTGGAGCATTGGCCATACAAGGGGATCGCTGTTGCTGGAGGAGGAGCCAACGAGAGTAGTGAACTCTGTGTAGGGCCCCACTGTCTGCAAAAAGGCCAAGACAAGGCGAGAGGCGGAACCTTCCCGCCTGCCTACTAAGTCCCCACAGACACCGGAAGGCAGAAGGTAATGACCCGCACATCAAAGTGTGAGAGAAACACAGAATTGACCCCGCCACAGACGAGGCTCCGGAAAAAAACAATGGAGACTCCGGAGCCAAATCTAGCTAGCATAAATGCACATGGAAAAAACACAAAAGAGGTTGCAGGAGCGAACAATACAAAAGACAGATCCACAATAAAAGAAAGAAAAGCGATTGAAACAAAAATTGCAGATGTATTCACTCCATGCAATGGAGACACAAAAAAAGAAAGCGAAAGATGGCCAGCCTTCAACAACAGAGCCTACACACTATTGGCCAAAACCATTCAACCACAGAAATAGAGCAGAAGTCGCAGATGCAGAGTACCCCGAAACAGGAAAGAAAAAACAGAACGGGAAGCAAAGAAGAGTGTTACTCAACTGATGATATAAGCCCAACATCGAAAGAGGCCATGCCCAAATCGTCAGAAAATAAACAGAAGACTGTGCAAGAGATCAACTTGGCCACGAATAAACACGAAGAAAGCAATGAGATAGGAATAGAACAAACTACATCCGCTCAACATGATGGCAATGAAGAAGCTATTAAAACAAGAAACACTACAACAACGCCAAATGAATTGTTGAACAAATGCAATACAGATGAAAAAATGCAGAGGGAGACTACATTAAAAACTGAAGATAGTGCGACCTCGATTTTACCCAACAACTATTCTGAATGGAACGCTCCCTTCATGGACAAAGATGATAAAAAAACTGGCAAAACACTACTAGATGTGACACCAAAAGAGCGAAAAAGGCCTAACCCAGCAAGAAAGATCCACAAAAGCCCAAAAGAAATGGCAACCCCTATATGAAAGCCGAAGACACTCACAACAACCTCAGACAAGAAAGAACAAATAGACAAACCCGAAAGCTGCGAAATTGTCATTTGACATAACAGAAATTGAAAACCTTATGAGAAACCACGAAAAAAGAAGAAGTATTTGGGAATATTCTCCCCCCTGCACAAAAAGAGACAAGCGTTACCCTAACTGTAGACGGTCGAACAGAAAAAGGGTTAATGCTGAACGAACAAAACAATAAAAGTAGCGATAGAAACCAGAACTACGTGCATGCACCATCAGCCGAATACACAGAAAAGTGTTCCAAGGTGAAGAGGCTCTACACAATAAATGCAGATGTGAAACTTTACACAATCAAGAGATCGCATCCATACCAACATCAATGTTAGATCTGCAAAACATGTTAATAACTACATCACAATCATTGATACCTTACATGAAACTACAAGAAGCCCTAATAGATTCGATAAAAGACCAATCTACTCTACTCGCTTTAATACACTCGAAACAAAGCTATCTGGAATTATGTATGAATAAAACACAGGAACGATTGGAGAAGGAAGCGCAAGCTAGCCACATGTGGCAAACATTATTTGATATAGCACGTAGTGACATGGCCAAAAAAACAGATCTGACACATGCCCTGATCACAATGATGACATCAAACAATAAAGAGAAACCAACACTGGTACATTCATCAAACCAGAATAGACAAAATGACTCAATACAACAGCAGAGAACAGAAGACAAAATTGAAACAACAAAGACAAACGGGAGGGAGGAAGAAAGAAATAAGACCCACAACAATGAAGTGAACCTGATAGATCTGAGTGAAGAACTCCCTGCGGCAACAAAGACTGACAAATCAGCGTTGAGAGAAAAAGAGGAAAGTAATAAGACAAAAGAAAACATTAAAATAAACTTGAAATTGAAAGCTCCGGAAACATATCAGATCTTCTCCAAAGGAAATAAGACACCAGTAAATAAATAACCTGCTAAAAAGGTACTCCCAAAAATAAAAGACAAAGGATCACACGCCTTTCTAAGAAACTTGACAATCCCTCCAAAAGAGATCCAGCCAAACGAGATAAAAAAAAAAAGGGACTAACTGAAAATCACCACAGCAGGCGAAACTTGAAGCCACTAAACCAAAAGATAACATGCAAACATCAGTCTGGTATATTGAGGAAGGAACAACAGAAGAGCTGATCGATCTCTCAACATATATGGAAGATGTGATAGACCAATCAGAAGAAGCACAAATGGAAATAACTGAGGCTTCCATGTGTTAGGGAGGATTCTCTGTTTAGGCTCAATTTCCTAACCTAGTGAGTCCCCCAGCAGTTTTGCTGGATTTCTGGAGTTTGTTTTTTCTCCTGCCAAGAGTGAGACTCTTTCTCCCACTCTTGGGCATGATTTGTGGTGTTCCTTTGAATGTTAATGTGTTTCATGGGCTATGGGGTCTTTTACTCCATAGGGCCTCATATGTTTTTTTCTGTGTGTGTTACACCGCACCCTCCGTGCAGTAACACCGGGGTGTCATAGTGACCCCCCCACCATAGACTCCATACCCTGGGACTGACTACTGTCTCCCATGGCATGTAAAGTCACCATTGGCTTTACTAGTCCCAAATTACTAACAGAACCAGTACAAACCATCATATTGTGGACGTAATGGTAGGGGCAATTTGATTGCCCCTGGATCTGTTGTGCGAGGGGGCACTGTCCCATCCCCCCTCGTCGATTTTTGGCTGGTGGCAGTGGATACTACTTTTTATATTCAACCGCGAATATCTCTCTATGGGATTTTCCCATTGTTCGAGGCCAATACTTTTTTTTTTTTACATAGCCTCCCTCCAACATACCGCCGGTTTATTTATTTAATATTAATTCACCGGTTGGTATTTTCTGCCAGAACTCGCTTTTAAAATGGAGTTTGTGTTCGCCTCTGTAACTCCAAACCAAAGGTCGAGCCCTTTGTTCCACTTTTGGCGGGCTTCTACACAGAAGCCCTCCAAAGTGGTGCCACTCTGTCTGGGTACCACAGAGGGTGTGGGAGGGGGTTTAGGCACCCTGGACTGAGTTGCCTTGGCAACTCAAGTCGCACTCTTGTGTGATTGGCCCAAGTGGTGAGCCGGCCGGCTCACCACTTAGCATGTTTGATTGACAGCTAGGCTGAATGAATGGGGGTTCCTTGCATAAAAGCAGGGCTTTTGGGACTGGAACTTCAGAAGTCGCCACAGGACCTGAAAATCCGACGAGGGAGAAGCTGAGCCGACCTGCTACGACGACCCCACCGGTGGAGCCCTGCTGAACCGACTCACCACTTCCCAACGACAGAGGAGATCTCCCTGCTGGAGAGTCTTCTTCCCTTGACTCGCGGGCACAACCAGTTTACCTTCTTTGCTCGCATCCCAGGACGTCTTGTGGTCGAATTGCCCGTGCCAAGCACCCCAGCAACCGGATGGCCACTTACCACTGGACCGCAAATAAAAGGACCGCTCCTTTTAATTGAGAACTCCACGGCTGGTTTCTTCCCTGGCAGTGCAACGGACTCCTTTCCTCCCAGACGAGATCCTCTCTTCCCCCGGACGAAGCACCGACTTGCACTCGCTGCCAGGAACAACTGCCCCCGCTGGAGCGTTCTCACCATTTTAAGGTACCGTGTCTGCCAGGCCTCCCCTTTCTAAAGATTGCTACAAGGTAACAATAATCCCTTAACCTTCTGGACTGGGCTGGCCGTCTTGATCATCTAACTGGTCCCTTTCTGTTGGTCCAACTCTTTCTGAAACTTTTGCGAGACTTTTGGGCACTTTCAACCGTGTGACCCTGGACACATTTTCGACCTGAGCCTCTTAAAGTGGGACCGGCCTTGTTAACTTTGACTTTACGGTTTTAATCTGCCTTCTTCTCCTACTGTGTTCTTCCGAAAGTGTTGTGATCTGTTTCTATCTTTGCTCTGCCTTTCTCTCCCTTTTTAACCGATTGATCAGAGTGCCATCTTCCTTAAGCGCTCACCGCTGTCTGAAAATAAGTGTTGCTTTTTTAAGACTGGTCTTATAATCGTTGGAGTGTATATCTTTTAGTGACCGTGTTTTTGAACTGCTTAATATTAGTGCCAGTGTGTTTAACTAGATGTGCTTTTAAATAAATAATTACCTCTCTTTTACATCAAGCTCTGGTCAGTGCTTGCTTGTCCTACTGTGTTCTTTTGACCTATTGTGAATACTCTGTATACTGCCTAACTCTTCTTGAGAGAAGTCTGACTGCTCAGCCACAGCTACCAGGTAAATCTGGGTGGTACAGACTGCTACCAATTGGGTTTACTGCCAACCACCTGTAGTCTTAAATCTTTTGCAGTGGTCCCAGAGGGAACTGCACAGGTTTCTGCCTAACACCATGATCACACTGGATCAATACGAAGAAGACTCAAGAGAGCTCAAGGATGGAGCTGACACCTGACGAGATTTCGAAAGTAGACTGGGAAGATGATCAAGCGCAAACCAGATGAAAACATAAAAAGCCATGCGAGCAAAAAACTCGAACGAGGAGATACTGCCAACAGCGAGCCAACCAAAAAAACAAGGATCAGAATAATGCAACCAATGGTCCACTAGAAAACACAATAAAACTGCCGATCTTCGTTCTCCCACAAAACCTACCAAAAAAAGGACCTAATGATAAAATTACGAATAATAGTAACAAAAAACAACAACTTGACAATGAACCGCACTAATGTGCTGCGATTGATACAGGTGATTCCAAATATGACAAATATAACTAAAGACATACACACCATACAATTTTGTGAAGAGTCAATAATGGATCAAGTATGGATTGAATTCACTACAGAAAAAATAATGGACAGAATGATGGACAACGAACCGATACTCCAACAGCTAGGATTTGAACTAACTATGCCTGAAGAAACAACAGACTTAGAAATGAAGAATGAAATGACGAAGCCGAAATGGAGGAATTCTAACCACAAAGAAAGCACATACAACAATGCCACCGATCACCAGAGCAACTCATCCGAGTACGACAAAATAAGAGGCATGAGTGAGAAAGACGGAAACGGTGGCAAAGGATTCCAAAACCGGCACAAGCTATACATGAAGTACAGAATTTGGAGACAACTGGATGATACAACCTCAGAGGATGAAGATCAGCACAAGCAAAGATGATAACAACCAAATAAAGAGGAGACTTCCACCACTACGTTGTGCTCATGGAATATCCGGGGACATAGCCATTTATTCGGCACAACAAACCAGATACTCCAAACTATAATTTGTATACAGGAATCATGGCGAACAGAACCACCAATATGTGACAGGTACACTGTGATAATGAACCTTGCATTCCAAAAGAAAAAAGGTCGCCCCTCAGCTGGTCTATTTATGATTAAAAACGGACGAAATATCGAAATGATAGAATCTGAAAATTTGAATCCATGGTCCCAATTAACGATAATTAAATGCAAAAGTGATAGCCCAGAGACAGTAGCGACAAAGAAAAACACCAGGATAGAGCAAATATGAGGGTTAATGAACGTGTATTGGAAGCCAATAAGCATTACAGAAGAGAAGTTCATCGACATTGTATTCTCGGCAATTGACTGAGCCAAAGAAAAACACAAAGCTATAGAATTTATAATATGTGGAGATTTAAATGTCCATATATTCGACAACAAAGGCAAGGAAATCGATGAATGCAACCTTCCGCCCCGTGATAAAAGCTGGACCAAAGAAGTAGCATGCAGAAGCATGAAAAGGGTGGACTGCTATGACTTAACCACAGGAAGATTGACGGAAACCTGGGAAAGAGGGAACAACAGCCATAATTGATTACACGACAAAAGGAATACATGTCGAACTGTGCTACATCCAAAACAGCAAATCTGGAAATAGTGACCATTACATAATGAGGAGGGCATGGAACACCGGGAAACAAATAAAAAAAAAAATGACCACAAATGGAGATAAACAACGGTGGTAACAGAATAAGGATTGGACAAAAAATGATAGAAAAATTGCCAAACATAATGAAAAAATCAACATTAGATGACGACAAAAAAAAAAAAATCAATTACGAATGGCTACTACAACCATTCAGGCGCCAGAACAGAACAAACCAGGAGCAAACAACAAAAAAGCACCCTCATGCCTATAACCAGAAAAAATAACCAAAAAAAAGGAACTGAGGCGAAAGATAAAATTGATAACAAAACAAAACCTAAGTAGTAAAATTAAACAAATCAAACTGGCAAAACAATATAAAAATTGGATGAGGAATAAACTCAATCATGCAAGAAGATGCCGAGAAAATGCTGCAAACCCTGATGAACAGAAACACACGACAACTATGGTCTTTACTACATGGCCAATCCCAAGTACAAGATGCAATGATCACTGATGTACCGGAGGGGAGTAGGACGGTATACTTCACAGAGCTCTATGGGAAAAGTCAGCCTTTGAAAGAAAACACTAAGAGAAAAATACAACATGGCATTGGGAATGGGAGCCGAAAGATATTCAGAAAGCAATACGATCCCTAAACATCTCCAGAGCGCCTGGACCGGACAGCCTGTCAAATATGATAATCAAACAAAGTCCAGAGGCCTGGGGGATCAATATGCGAGAGCATATTTAAGATGAAACAGAAGACAAAGATGATTCCAAAGACATGGAGGCAAGCCACAATAATACCGATATTCAAGCATGGCTCAACAAAGGAACCGAGCAACTACCGACCCCTGGCATTGCTGGACCCTTTAGGGAAGATCTTTGCGAAACTCTTACTAGAGAATTTGAACAGCTGGGCAACAAAAGAAAAGATACACAACCAGACAAACAGGGTTCCTGAAAACGATAGGTACCAACGTCAACCTGTTTTTATTGAACCTGCTGAAACATGAAGCCATAAGAACAAGAACGCAGACCTATGCTGCATTCGTAGACTTAAAATTAGCCTTTGACTCGGTAAATAGAAACTCCCTATGGGAAAAATTAGATTCCTGGATGTGCCCGATCAACATCATTGAACCTATCAAACGTCTGTATGACAACACCAGTACAAGAATTAGAATGTCCAAAAACGGAACACTTACGGATCACATCAAGACATGGAACGGCCTGAAACAAGGCTGCCCATTAGCCACCATCCTTTTCTACCTATACATGGCAGACCTTGAAGTAAATATATACACCCCGATAATGAATCTGCCGAAAATAAATAACGCAACATTACCATGCATCTTGTATGCGGATGATATCGTAATACTGGCAAAAGACAAAGCGCTAGCATTAGCGCGCCAGGCTAAAACACTACACTGAAAATAAGGAAAATTCTCTTTGGCTCCAGTTGTAACATTCTACAAGCAAAAAGTAACGGCAATTTTAACATACAGCGCTGAGACAATGATAAATATTGATAATTACATCTAGTCACAACTAGAGGGAAGCTTTTGGAAGAAAGTACTAAATCTTCCTAAATCACTTCCCATACCTCGCATCCGAGCAGAACTCGCCCTCCAATCGCTGGAATCCATTGTGCTGTGGAAACAATTCGATCTTTATCGGAAAATCATGAGTGAATCATACGCTCCACCACTTGAAATACTTAGAACCCAAAAAGCTGGCAACAACAATCAAGCTCTGGAACTTTGGAAAATATCGATCAAAGCAAAAAGAGAGGAGCAAGGCATCTCCCAGGAAACGCTGATAGAAAGACCACAAAAAGCGAAGATAAAAGTCAAAGAGAATGATTGGATACATACAAACAAAACCAAAGATAAGTATCGACATGATATACCTGGCATATTAGATACCAGATCCATTAATCAACTGCCAATGTATCTGAAGATTTTCCCATCATTTAAAATAAGGGACATGTTTATGAGACTACGATTAAACATCCTACCAACACGAGAAATAATGGCAGCAAGGAAACAAATTCCCAAAAAGCTCTGTCGATTTTGCAAGGACAGAACATCAACTGAGAGCCTACACCACAACATCATGATATGCCCTGCTCTAAATGAAAAAAGACATCTTTCCAGTGGATGGTTCATGAAGAACCAAACTTCATTAACACCTGAAGATCGCTGGGCTACACCGATTGCAGGAAACGAGAAAAAAACCATATTTGCTCCGATATCCTTCTGGCATAACATCATGGATAACAGACAAATTGGATAAAGAAGCCCACGGACAATGATGCAAAAGAGAAACAAAGGAATGCAATGGTAGAGAAGGATAAAATGAGAGACCATTGATAAAAGGACTTCGAATAGAAAGAAATTCGTAAAATACGCTGATAAGATGAGAGGTTTGAATTGTAAACCAAAACATTTTATATATAAAAATAAAAAAAATAGAGGTAAATCAGAAATACTGAACCTATCAGTGCCACCAGATAAAAAACGACCTAAAAGCCACCCTCCCATATCTCTGTGCCCCAAGTAGAGTTAAATATCTGGTTGTATCCATGACTAAATCCCTTCACCAGCTAATCACCACAAATTACACCCCCATGGTGAAAGCCACCAGAAATATGTTGCAAAACTGGTACCCCCTGTCTATTACCTGGATGGGCAGGATCAATCTCCAGAAAATGATTCCATTACCAAAGCTGTTGTACCTTTTCATGGCCCTCCCCATAAAAATTCTGCAGTCATACTTTCGAGCCATCTAGAAACACACGACAGCTTTCATCTGGGCCCACAAATAAACAAAAATCTTGAGCAAAGTAATGGCAATGCCAAGAGGCATGGGGGAGCCGGACATGAGAGCATACTATCACGCAGCACAGATTTGAGTTAACAGGGACTGGTTCAAGGCGGACCGTGGGAAAAAATAGAGAGACATAGATAGGGCGGTGGCGGGGAAGAACTTGGAAGAGGTACTCTGGGTTCCCAAGGAAGACAACACCTCATAATATATATTGTAACGAAATCCTAGCAATGGTGATAAACGCATGGGACACAGTAGAAAAAAAGCTCCAATACGACTACCTTCCAGTCACCCCTAACACTGATCTTCAGAAACCCGCAGTTCACACCAGAACTGACCGGAAGAGGTTTCGAAAGATGGCAGGCAGGAGTGTGCATTAAGATAAAGGATATGGTCGAAGGAGGAGAAATAAAATCTTCCCCCCCAATGCAATTCTGACTGAGGTTGGCAAAGGCAAGAGATATGCTACGCCCAAATGAGACATTGGCTCCTGGACCCCCAAAGTAAAAGAGGAGGCTACAAGGGAACAACCCCCATTCGAAATGTATGTTACCATCAAAGCAGGAGACAAACACTTAGTGGGGTCCATATACGTCCTAATCAACAGAGGCGAAAATGGTGGGGAGAGATGCTTCATGTCCAAATGGGAAATTGAGACGGGCACCACAATAGAGGACGACCAATGGCTGGAACTATGGGCAAACATACCCAAAATCGTACAATCACTTAAAATTCAGGAAATATGATGTTCCAATGGCACCTACCAATGGCTAAAATAGCGTTATTTAATCTGGGAACATCTGAACTATGCTGGTGGGATTGCGGTAAAGAAGGGAGCTGGAGGCATATCTGGTGGGAATGCCCGAAAATAGTCCCTTTCTGGCAGACGATACGAAAAGCAGTGAAAGAAATTCTAGGGGTAGAAGAGAGGGGCAACACAGGACTGTTCATAATGGGCCCAGGGGCGGCATGTCTCACCTCCCCACGAGAGCACAACGCCAAGTCTATGCAATACTGGTCATGGCAGAGGCCCTGCTCCTGGCCCACAAATGGAAATCAAGTAACACACCCACAGAGCACGAATGGGTGGGGAAGTTATGGGAATTTGTAGCTATGGAGTGGATGTCATACTCCCTGAGGGGAAATCACCACACATTTCTTATAGACTGGGATCTGACGATAGCATTCCTGAAGAAAGACTCCAGAAGCATGTGGTGCCCACGAAGGATGACACCATTAGGAATCATAAAACGCCCTTCCCCAGCTTGCAAGTCCGGTCACAACAATCCCAAAGACAATCCATAGAGAAGAGCGATCAGGGGAAAGGAAGAGAAAACGATCCATCAATCATAAGAAGGCTGAAGGAAGAGGATAGACAGATGAAAAAGGGACGAGTGGGGAAACAATACAGAAACGAAAAGAAGGACTGGACTAAGCAAGACCTGGGAGATGGTGGGGGGGAATGGGGGGGAATGGGTTATCAGTTAAAGTTTAATCAAAATGCTAATAAAAACGTACTTGAAAAAAAAAACATCTAATAGGCTAGAACATTCACTACTGTGGAGGAAAACTACATAATGAAACTACATAATGAAAACATTAAGGATCTCTTTGATCACTTTGCTGCCTTAGAGTAATGTACATTCAACGCTAACTGCCATATTTAACAAGTTCCTTGTTGACAGTGCTGTGTGAGCCCTATGTTCCAATGCGCCTGTCTGAACTTTGAAGGCTTTTTTCGCCCAAAACCTAGAGATGCTTGCTTCCCAAGTTCTTGCCTCTGATGGGTTTCCCTTTTGGCAAATAAAAGCGTGTTTTAGAACGCTGCTTTCAAAGGCAAGCTGTTTTTAGTAGACAGAAGTTGTCATAATGTTTGCGGGCTCGCGTACCCTCAGCCGTTTGTGAACCATAGAAGCAGCTTGCTCAGCAAGACCCACATGTATCACTGTTAGTCTTCCATCCCAATAATGCTTTCCTGACCGTAACGACGCAGCCTCTGCCCAAGACTTGTATGCCGAGACACTATTCACCTGAAACACTGTTACTTGTCAGTATCATGCTATGTCTGAAACCTCCCTTTCCATTGAAAGGCGTGTGTGCTCTCTGGCATAATGCCCGGTGACCGACGGGGAGGGGTGCTGCTGCAACGATTTGCGTTTGTCTTTGGGTAGCTGTTTGTTCTGTGTATGCTGGCTTTGCTGATTGCCATTAAAGATTGTTCACCAATCCAATGTAAATCTCTGTGGTTATTTTTATGTGACAAGACTGGTGCCTATTCTTGCTACCCTGCAGCTAAACACAGGGGTTGCAGGACGTGACTCCCAGTCGTTCCCGTGGGCCCAGGTAAGACTATTTCATTGGTGGGGAATGCTGGCTGGTGCGACCAGGCATTTATCGGGGCTGGGGGATTAGGTGGTATTCCATGATCAGACAGAATACAATTACAGAGAATGCTATAACAAAGAAACAAAAACAGAAGGAAAAAACATCAAACTTTTTAAAAATACATATGGAGTGTGGGTTAAGGGGGTAAAACGGGTGGGAATGGGGTTGATTTAGGCACAGAGAAACAGGCGGTTCGAAGGGGGACTCCCCCTGAAAAAAATAAATGTCAATATTTTTTCAATGTTATTGGTTTCGTTGAACAAGCATTCTCTGTTATGTATTCTCTGTAATCACTTAGATCCGGATTAAGCATAGCAGATGGAAAAGTCGTGGCTTGGTGAGCACAGCTAATTTTCATTGCTATTGGTCATGTTTTATGCATGATTGTCTGAAACTGATCGGAGTAAATGTTTGTCTCTGGTTAAGGAATTCTGAAATCTGGAAATTGTCTGGTTCTATTAGGAGGTAAGGTACCCTGTCTATGAAGGTTGGTCTGACCTGAATTAACTATAACTATAAGTTTAAAGCAGTTGGCCAATGCAGTTAAAAGTAACTCAAAGCAGTGCAACCATGCTTGTGTCGTTCAGACTACAGTTGTATAGAGCTGGAAAGAGTATCTTGTAGGAGTGTGAAGATAACATTTGGATGAGAGCGCCGTCCTTGTCTGGTCTAGCCCTTTCCTCGATACTTGAAACTCTGTATGTATAACGCAGTTGCGACCCTGACTTTGTATTCACACGCTGCTCTATACTAGTACAGGAGCTGTAATAGGCTTGGATTCCTCCCATTGTGTGTCTGGTCTTCGACCCTTTCCTAACCCGGTCTCTGGTAAACTAAACACTATTCTGTATCGTGGGTAGCGTAATGTGAGTTACAGGCTGTATATCAGCAGTCATCTCAATTTGACCAATACCTGGGAGTGTCACAGAAATGTCTAACAGAGGGAGGAACAGGTTGAGTGTCAGCATTACAATAGCAGGTTAGATGCTACAAATTGGTCAGCTATGACCTGAACCAAACCTGTCAGCCTCGGGACAGGTTGTGCCCTTGTACAGAGTTATGTATAGACCCGGTTCCACAATAAGTCATACATTGTCTAATTCCAGCGAGAATGAGTTCAGGTCAGTCTAGAGAAGTGCCACTTCCTCCTAAATTAAGTCCAGCTCACTTTATGTGTACACACTACTCGCCCAAAGCCACAGACTGATCATTAGGATTGCCAACGGTTTCCAGAACTTGTTGCACTACTCATACCGCTTAATCCTGCTGCTCCCTATGTCGATTGTACTATCGCTGGTCAAAAGGTGTCCCGTTTGATTGACACTGGAGCGTCACGCTCAGTTCTAAAGGATATCAAATTACTGCATGTTGTGCACTCTGAACAAATTGTCAAAGCTGTTGGTATGAGAGATACGCCGATACCCACCCAATGTCTCCCCACTTATGGTCACATTGGGTCCTATTCCAGATAACCATGCTTTCCTGTTGAGTCGTCGTTCCTCAGTTAATTTGTTTGGGTTGGATATGTTCTGTAAACCGAGTTGCCCCATTTACTGTTCCCCTGATGTCATATTTCTTGACATTCTGGTCCATAGAGAACATGTGGTTTTGGCTGTGCTACAGGAGATCACCCATTCTAACCCTGGTGATTAAGCCAGAGCTTCCTTGCTGCAGCAGGAAGTGTTGTATTGATGTTCCAGCTAAATTGTGGTCTACCCGTGCAAATAATGCCAGTTATATGCTCAATGCCGAGCCAGTCAAGATCACTATGAACCCAGTCAAACTTCTGCCTTGTGTGCCTCAGTATCCCATATCTAGACAGGCAGAAGAAGGTATTGGCCTTGTATTAAAGTCCCTACTTGAACAGGATATTATTGAACCTACACTTTCAATCTGTCCTATCCCCAATTTTGCCCACCAAGAAACCGGGTAAAGTGGTCTATCATGAGTTATTATTGTATTTGGGAGGGGGACGAGCCCACATTCATGCCAAACAAGACGGAAGGGAGGAACGAAGAGGGAGGGACAGACCACGCATGGCGATGGGTAGTCTCAGAATAGTCACCTGGAACGTGAGAGGCCTAAACAGTTATCTGAAGAGGAATAAGGTAATGATATACCGGAGACGGAGGAGGGTGGACATAGCATTGCTACAGGAGACCCACCTCACTAGAGAGAAACTGGAGGTGTTTAGAAAAAAGTGGAAAGGGACCACCATAGGGGCGACATACTCTGCATATGCTAGGGGGGTGGTTACCTGAGTGGCACCTCATGCGCCATTCCAGATGCTGCAAGCCACAGCGGAACCAGATGGGAGGATGGTATTGATGCGTGGGTTGCTGGAAAATAGAGAAGTGAGCATTATAAATACCTATGCCCCGAACCAAGACATGGCGGCTTACTTCAAGGCTCTATACGACATGATTATCCCCCATCTGGGTGGGCCGATTACATGGGGTGGGAGACTTCAACTGTACTTTACACCCCAGAATGGATAGGTCGGATGACAAACTCAATAAGCCCACCCCTGTCGCAAGAGCACTACAGACCCTGTTGAGAGATTTTCGACTGGAGGATATATGGAGACAGCAACACCCGAAGGATAGGCATTACTGACACTACGCTGCCCCGCATGGCCTGTACACGAGATTGGATTATATTTTTGTTGCTTCGGAATTCGTAGGGGAAATGATAGGCTCAGAATACAAGGCGAGAGTATTATCGGACCACTCCCCCTTGGTCTTGGAGTGGAGACACCAGCCTCTCAGAGCGAGAATCCAGACATGGAGGCTCAGAGCCGAATCCCTGCAGGACTCAGTATTCCTAGAGGACTTAAGGGAGGAGATTATTGAGTACTTTGACATTAACATGGGGAGTGTGCACTCAGAGGGAACCTTAAGGGAAGCGTTTAAAGTGGTGGTTTGAGGTGCAGCCATCTCCAAATCCAGAGGGCTCGAAGGGGGCATAGAGCGAGAGCTACAAGAGAGAGGAAACTGGAAGAATTGATGCAGAAGGAGGGCACCTCACACACGGGTGAACTCATTACAACAAACTAGCAGGGAACACTGGGCAAGACTATGTAAACTCAGTTGTCAGGGAGATAAGGGGAGAGTAAGGTCAGATCTGGGACACCCAAGAGGGAGTAAACGAGGGGTTCCTTAGTTTCTATAAACGCTTCTGAGGACTCGGGGGAGGAGACGGGACAGGATATTCAGGAAACATTGGAAGATATAGGATTACCCAAATTAAATGAAGAACAGGAGAGCCTGGACGCCCCAATCACAATAGAGGAACTAGAGATGGTGGTTCTGCACCTACCCACATGCAAAGCCCCGGGGTCGGATGGGCTCCCTAGTGAATTTTATAAAACATATGAACAGGAAGTACTCCCCCAGCTGCTGGCCATGGTCAACAAAGCATTCGAAAAAGGAAGGCTGCCGGAGTCTGAGAGGCAGTGATTATACCGCTACTAAAAACAGGCAAGCCAAGCACAGATTGTGGGTCATATAGACCCCTATCCATGCTGAATCAAGACAGCAAAATTCTAACGGCAGTGCTGGCAAACAGACTTAAAAGGGCAATAGGTAAACTCATACACCCCTACCAAACAGGCTATGTCCCAGGCAGGACTATAACGGACAACCACAGGCGACTGCACCACATTATAGAACAGACTCAGAAGGACCCAGGCGAAATGGCTATAGTCTCTCTGGATGCAATAAAAGCCTTTGACTGTGAGGTGGCTGTGGTTGTTGGCGGCCCTAAAAGAATACGGGATGGGACCAGGGTACCTAACGTGGGTTAAGATGATATACAGCTCCCCACTGGCCAGGGTCAAAACGGGCGCGATTATCTCAAATAAATGGCAGCTTGGTAGGGGCACTAGACAGGGCTGCCCCTGGTCGCCCATGCTTTACATTCTGGCATTAGAACCACTAGCAATCTGTCTTAGACAACAGTACGGGGAGATAGGCATCCATACGAAGGGGGGCCCGCACCTGATATCATTGTACACTGATGATGTATTGCTGTACTTGCGCTTCCCAGAGTAAAACTTGCAGTATGTTTTCGAAGGGATGGACTGCTACGCAACCCTTTCGGGCATAGCGGTAAATCCCAAGTAGTGAAGCATGTTCCCCCTGGGGAGATACAGAGGGGGCCCCGCATAGGAGCCTACCTGTTTTGCCGACACCATGGCGGACCAGGACATTTCGATACTTGGGGATTAACATATTTCATATATCATATGGCCACGGACGAACATAAACAACACGGAAAGGGCAGTGGAAGGCATCAGGAATAGTATGGGGTTCTGGGCAAAGCTCCCCCTGGTTATGATGGGAAGGGCGGCCCGGATTAAGATGGTGTTTCTGCCCAGACTATTCTGCCCTATTCTTTCTGAGAGAGTTGGTGTGGCTGCTTCAATCGGAGATGCAAGGTAGTGCGAAATTGCTGGAACTGGGCTGGAAAATGTGGCACAGAGCGTGGCAGATAGTGGGGAATCCGACCCCATGCTCCCCGCAGGTGCCGCTTGCGGCAAATGATAAGTGATCTGCAGATACTGGGAACCGATGGGCCTGGCGACACTCTGGGACATATGGCAGGAGGGGGAGGTACTAGACTTCCAGAAGATATTGGAGGACACCGGGGTACACAGAGGACAATATATTACATATACAAGAATTATTAAGCAACTGCGAGAACGGTGGCCTGGGGTAGGACTAGCGGAACAACCCGATACAGTCAATGAGACGATGTACGATATTTCAGAGGGCTTGTACGAAATACCCTGAATTTACGAATTGTTGATGACCAGGGTGGGCAAGGAGTTGTCACAAGTGAGGCGGGACTGAGAGGAGGCGGTGGGAGAACCCTTGCTAGACGGACAATGGGAGAGGGCCCAGAGGTATCATAAGAAGGTGTCCCAGAATGGGAGGCTACAGCAGATCCAGTTATACGTCACCCACAGGGCATATATGATCCCTAGTAGAATTACCAGGTTTGGAAGCTCATTGATACAGAAGTCCCAAGTTGTGGGGAGGTGGATGCAGGGATGATGCATATGTTCTGGGCTTGCCCGGAAGTGGGCAGATTCTGGATGGAGGTCAAACAACGTCTGTTCCTGAAGGAGATTCAGTTGGAGGTGGAGTCATTATGGGCATGAATGCTGGGGGGTTTTGTCAGACCACACAACCTGAAGCACATCAGTAAACTGAAAGACTTTGCTTACATCCTGGCCAAAAGGAGAATCACAATGGGCTGGAAAGCAGCCCAAACACCCAGAATAGAGGGGTGGTGGGCAGACCTCCTGAAATTGGCAGAGACAGCGGCTTGGTGGGAAGCAGTCACCAGGGGAGGGGAGGAGGAGGTGGGACCCCTGATAGAGTGGAGACAGCTAGTGACAACGATGATGGGACTCCCTCAGGCCAAACTTAGAGAAGATGATAAACTTGAGAACAAAGAGGGGGATAAACCCTGAGGAAGAATTCTGAGGTATTGAAGTAAGTACTCGAGTTAAGGGAGTGGGGGGGGAGGGGCGGTGTTGCAAACCATGTGAAAATAATTATGTGCAGCATACATGTGAATGTCCCACGTGTTGGTGTGTTAATAAAATAATAAAAAGTTTGGAAGAAAAGAAAAAGTGGTCTACCATTTCATATAAGATTTTCCACCATCATGTCTTGTATCCCAGCGTCTACTTTACTGTTGTAGATTTGTGCTCAGCATTTTCTCTATTCCAATCCACCCTAACTGCCAGAACCTGTTTACATGTACCTAGAAATCTGCACTGTACATGTTCGCATGTATTCCTATGAGGTACGTAGAAAGCCACACCTTGTTTTCCAGAATTTTGACTCAGTAGTGTTCCCAGAAGCGTCCATGCTGATGCAGTATGTACATCTGCTCCTAGCGGGCGCAGCGCGGCGTGAAACCGAGGCTGAGCCTCAATTTCATCAGCTGGAACCGCCGGCAGGCGGATTACGCCGGCGGCCAGCTCGAAGGCCATTCTAAGGCCTGTTGGGTGCCTGCTAACCCCCCACTCCACCCTTCCTCATCGTGGGGCGAGGGCAGGAGCCCCCCCAGCACCACCAGCCCAGCAGAAGAACCACGCGCCGAGCGGGGAACTCGGACAGGGCCTGCCTGACCCTGTCCCCACACGGCGCCTGACTCGCCCATGCCGGGCGCAGCGCGGCGTGAAACCGAGGCTGAGCCTCAATTTCATCAGCTGGAACCGCCGGCAGGCGGATTAAGCCGGCGGCCAGCTCGAAGGCCATTCTAAGGCCTGTTGGGTGCCTGTTCGGAGACACAGGAGCCAGGGGCCAGAAACTCTGCCCTTACCAATCCAGAGCCACCATGAGCAGGAGCTCCTTCCATCTACTGCTGGAGCTGCTGACACCAGGTATGTCACGAGTCCCTAGCTACAGCACGAGCGTGCGTCTTGAAGGCAACACGCGGCAAATTATTTAGTAATATCCGCACTGCTCCAGCGTTGCCCAGTGCGGCCTTTCCTGCCAGGATCTGCCCCATTAATGCACTCAAAGTGCATCCAGCCACCAATCGAAGCCCCGAGGTGCACACCATTTAAAGATGGCTGTCCGCCGCATCTTTAGCCCTCCATCCGGCCCCGCAACCCTGCAAACATCGTGATTGGCCCCTCTCCTCTATTGGGAGCCAACCACAAGCCAGCAGGTTCCGAACCGGCCCACCTCGAAGGCACTGTGCACTGTGCCTATCTCTAGCCTGTATACGCCACCGAGCACAGGGCTAGATCCCCTGCCCATCTCCTCTGGGGTAAACATACCGCCCCTTACAGCAACCTTTTTTCAACTGTTCCAGCAAGCAACCTGAACTGTTTCAAGCCTTCACTGAACCCTGTTCTCGCAGTACGGTATAACACAGACTACTGCTCACATTGTGTAGTGCCTTATGGTCGCTTAGAGACCACTGTGACCACTTGTGTTGTGCCTTATGGTCGCCTAGAGACTACTGTGACATTGTGTAGTGCCTTATGGTCGCTTAGAGACCACTGTAACATTGTGTAGTGCCTTATGGTCGCGTAAAGACCACTGTGACCACTTGTGTTGTGCCTTATGGTCGCTCAGAGACTACTGTGACATTGTGTAGTGCCTTATGGTCGCTTAGAGACTACTGTGACATTGTGTAGTGCCTTATGGTCGCTTAGAGACCACTGTAACATTGTGTAGTGCCTTATGGTCGCGTAGAGACCACTGTGACCACTTGTGTTGTGCCTTATGGTCGCTTAGAGACTACTGTGACATTGTGTAGTGCCTTATGGTCGCTTAGAGACTACTGTGACATTGTGTAGTGCCTTATGGTCGCTTAGAGTACACTGTGTATTAGTACTGGGTATCAGCACTGTGCACTAGCATTTCTCTGATTCTCTGCGCTAGTACCCTCACTGCAGCACCATTGTGTACTAACATTGCGCACTAGCTTTTCTCTGACGATTTTGTGCGTCAGTTCCCTCTAAACTCAGACATGATAACCTGGACCTTCCTCATTATGTTCCCATTCTGCCTGGTCCCCCATGACACCCCTTGTACAGGGCCACACTTTCGCTTACACCCCAACGGCCTCAGCAGACTAGCCTGCCCCAGACATTATCCCATACCCTGCCCCACCCCCTTCCTACCCAACATCAACCCCTTCCAGCCTACCTCCTCCATTGACTCTCATCGCATAGCAGACACCCCCAGCCCCCAAGAAGCATCACAAACTACTCCCATCGGCCAACCCATCATCACGAACCTCACTACCAGCAGATCCTATCCCTGCTCAGGATTATCGAGATTCACCCGACTCAGATCCAGAACACACACACCCGCATCCTTCCCCAATCTAGGCAACAAACAAAACATAACCTTAACCAAATCTGCCCCTCACTGCACACACCCTACACTTCCGACAGACCAGATATCACACGGCCTGATCGCACCCTCCCCCCGCACCCACACCAAAAAATCATGCATCACCACCGAAACCATTAAAGGTGCACTCATCAATGCGAGATCTGTAGTCGCCCATGCCTTAGACATTGCCGACATTATTACCGTCAATGATCTCGACTTCATAGCTATTACAGAGACCTGGCTCCACCCAGCATCTGGCCCCTCTCTATCACTTGCTATACCCAATGACTATACCATCTACCGTGCAGACAGACAAACAGCTAAAGGTGGTGGAGTAGCCGTTATTGCAAAAAGTTCCATCAACATTAGACACATACAAAACCAATCACTGACATCAGCAGAATTACTCACCCTCAAACTATCCACAACGCACACAAGCACTATCACCATCCACCTCATTTACAGACCGCCAGGCCCCATACTATCCTTTAATGACGACATAGCCCTTCTACTCTCTAACAATATCAAACCTAACTCTCGACTACTCATCCTAGGAGACTTTAATCTAGGTCTCAATGATGAGAAAGATGACAAAGCTCATACTATCGCCAACACTATCTCAGAATTAGGACTCACCCACCATATCGCACAACCCACACACAACAAAGGCCGCATCCTTGACTGGATAGCTGACCTCAATTGCAACACTACCATCCTCTCCAACACTCCATGCGCCTGGACCGATCACCACCGTATTACCTTCACCATCAACAAAGGCACTCAAACACCAGTGCCCTCCTCCAATGCCCCACCCACACTCACAAGAAACAACAAAAATATCACACTAGAGAAACTCCTCCCGCTACTCCAACCCATCATCGACTTCTCACCCACCATGACCAACCCTACTGAATTAGTAGATTTATACAACACAACTATCCTTAAGGCCATAAACACCATAGCACCACTCAAGCTTCGTAAAGCCAAACCACGAGCACACCTCAATTCCTGGTTCACCCCCAAACTAAAAACACTCCGCAAAGCCAAAAGACAAGCTGAATTAGCATGGAAACAGTCACCATCCACTATTAATAAGACATCCTACGCACTGGCATCGAACATCTATAAATCAGCCATCATCCAGTCTAAAAAAAACATGTACAATGAAAGAATCAGCAACGCCAAATCTAATACCAAAGAGCTCTTCAATATCCTGAGAGAACTCGAATCACCCTCCCCCATTCCAGACACTTGCAACAAAGACATCCACTGGTGCACGAACATCCAGGAAGCACTCCTAGGCAAAATTGCCACGCTACAAGCCAAAATCCTGACAAAGAAAGAAAGCCTCACCCTCTCCGATAACACCACCCCCTCTACACACACCCACACCACCCCCCAAAATGATGACAATAACCTCTTTGAGTTTTCCACCATAACCATTAAAGAGGTTGAAGAAATAATCTACTCTCTTAAACCGTCCAAATGCCAAGGCGACACTTGCCCAGCCCCTATCATTAAAGATGCAGCCAAACAACTTGCTCCCTTCATCACCTCCCTCATCAACGCATCTTTCACCTCCAACATAGTGCCCAACAACCTCAAGGACTCCTGGGTTCTTCCTTTACTTAAGAAGCCCACCCTTGACCCTAATGTCCCCACCAACTACAGACCCATAACGACTGTACCCTTCCTACTAAAAATCCTCGACAGAGCTGCCTATCTCCAGATACAGAACCACCTTGAGAAAAATAACTTACTAGGACTCAGACAATCAGGATTCCGCCCCAAACACGGCACTGAGACCGCCCTGATTGACCTTAAGACACAGATGGACAACATTAAAGACAATGGTAAACTAGCCCTCCTTCTCCTCCTTGACTTATCGGCCGCCTTCGACCTGGTCAACCACGACATCCTCTGCAAACATCTATCCTCAGCAGCCAAATTTTCAGATAACGCCAACGCATGGATCCATTCCTTCCTTAACAACAGATCCATGAGAGTCTTCGCACCCACAGCCTCTGCCATCCCAGCCCCAGTCACTTGCGGTGTCCCCCAGGGCTCCTGCGTCTCCCCCACTCTATACAATGTATTCACGAAACCCCTCTTTGACATACTGGACCGCTTGGGTGTCATCTACACCAACTATGCAGATGACACCCAAATACTGATCCCTTTAACAGGCGACTACTCCACCGACCTCACTGCTCTCAACAACATTTATTCCATTATCCAAGAATGGATGGCCAAGCATGGCCTATGCCTTAATGACGACAAGACCGAGCTTCTTCTCCTAGGTTCCCAACCCAGACTTAATAAACTCGACAAACTCTATCAAGCATTCACTATAGACGGCAATAACATCATCGTCTCTAACAGCGTCAAAACCCTAGGAATCTACCTCGACTCCTCCCTCACACTGACAAGACAGATCAATTCCATCTCATCAGCCACTGCTTACACTTGTAAACTCATCAATGCCAGCAGACCTTACCTCTCACCATCCAACTGCATCACCTTAGCCAGAGCGCTAGTCCTTTCCAAAGTTGACTACTGCAATGCGCTATACTTGGGAACCAGTCAGAAAAACATCAACAAACTACAAGTCATACAAAACAACGCCTTGCGAGCAGCCCTGAACATACCCAAACATGAACACATCTCGGACGCCAGACGCACCTGCCATTGGCTATCCATACCACAAAGAATTGAATATAAAACCATCTCACTCACACACAAATGCCTGGCTAACCAAGCACCCAGATACCTATCCGACAACCTCAAGCACCACACCCCAGCGCGCCCTACCAGATCAGCTCAAACACACTGCTTAAATATCCCAAGATTTAAGCTCCAAAAAGCAGGTGGCTCCAGCTTCCCCGTGCTTGCCTCCAAACTTTGGAATTCACTTCCACTTGAGCTGAGATCAGAACTGTCCTTTCACAGATTTAGACACAACACCAAAACTTGGCTTCTATCCAAAGAAACTGCCTAGCCCTACCTCACTAGCATGCACCAAGACTGTAAATTTGTAAATATGTAATCGATTTGTACATTTCTGCTGCATTATTCTTGTTGTATTCATTATTCTTGTTGTATTCATCGCAAGCGCCTGGATGCCCTAGGGCCAGGCGGCGCTATACAAATAATAAACTAAACTAAACTAGCTTCTCCCTGGAGGCCTGTGCGCAGGATTCCCTCGCACTGTTGGCAGCACTTGCTGAAAAGGGTCACAAGGCATCCAAAGATAAGTTACATCTGTGCATACCACGTGTGCATTATCTGGGCCATGAGATTTCAGCTGGGGAAAGACAACTGCCCCAGGATCATATTATGGCAATCCAGAAAGTGCCCAAGCACCATACCAGGAGTCAAATGAGAGGGTTACTCAGGGTGGTTACTGCAGACGGTAGGTCCCAGGGTATGCTGCTATAGTTAGGCTCCTTCAGACCTTCACGCATGATTCAACCCCAGCAACCCTGCCATGGTCCCAAGATGCCTGTGTCACCATAAAGCAAGAGCTTGCAATGGCCAAAGCCTTGGGTCTGCACGATTATGACAAGCCATTTGTGTTGTATTGTGAGGAGCATGAGGGATTAGCTTAAAAAATTATAACACAGTTGCACGGTGATAAGAATCGGTCCATGTCAAACCACAGTCTAACCCTAGACCCAACAGGACTCAGCCTACCTGCAAGCTGTTGCTGCACTGTTGATAGAAAAGACTGATTCATTCTCCCGTTACAGTTTCTGTACCAAACTCTGTATTGGCCGTAGTGCTTAAAGGAAAGACAACACATGTCCAATTCCCGCCTCAACAAGTTCGAGAAATTGCTTAGGTCTGCTATGAATGTTACTTTGAACCAATGTCCCATCTTGAACACTGTCTCTCTGTTGCACCCCTCCTCCCCCCACTCTGGAGGGAGAGAAACAACAGGACTGTTTAGTTGAAGTTGAAAATCTTCTGTGACCCATGCTGATCTGTTCTTTGTTGCACTGAAGAACCCGAACATGATTCTCTTCACCTACAACACTGGTTTCCATAGCCATTGGATAGGTGAGCTTGTCTCTGGTTACTCTGTATGTATACCCCACAACATCCTCAAGGCCCACTGCAAAGTCTGCCCAGTTGGCGTAACTTGTCGCCCTCACACAAGCATGTACCTGGGCAAGGGATATATCAACCATGGTTTACACTGACTCCAGGTATGCTCACAGTGATGTGCATGCTTTTGCTGTCCTGTGGAAGCAATGCAATTACCGGACATCCACCAGTACCCCTCCATTGAATGGGAAATATGTCAGCCCTATTGCTCCTATCTGCCCTGGCTATTGTTAAGGGACAGGATCCCTCTCAGTCCTTCACTGCCCAAGGATGTTCCCTAGAAGACAATGAAACTCGTTTGGCGGCCTTAAACAGGCCCCTGACTCCTAATGATACTCTTGTTTGTGTTGCAGTCCAGCAGTCACTGATTGCCTCTTTCCAGCCTGGCCATACCCCAAGACCAAGATCCCCAAGCAGAAAAGGTGAACTGGACGAAGTTATGTAAATTGGGGCAGGAGTTCTTGTGGCGTTCCCCAGATGGCCACCTGATGGCACCCAAGGTACCTCCTACTTATAGGAGGTACCTTGCTATATCTGATACTCTTGATATCCTTGCCCCCGTCATGAGAATCCGCCTGAAGCCCAAAGCCAAATGTAACTCCTGATATGACTCGGATCTCGTCACCCTTAAACGCAAGTGCAGGGTGGCAGAGAGGAAATGGCATGCTTCATGTGCATCCTCCAACAAACTGGCCTGCCGCCTGCTCCAAAGGCAATACTGGCTCTCCGTTCTCGCTAAGAAGAGAGCCCTTATCCTAGCCCGCATCTCTGCAGCATCTAACAATTCGGCCGAACTCTTTAAAATCTGCAAGGAGCTGACCAACCCTGCTGCAGTCTCTACCGCTCCTGTCCCCTCCCAGGCCCTCTGCACGGCACTGGCCTCTCATTTCATTTCAAAAACTCAGGACATCCTGTCTTCACTCTCCTCCTATCACCTCCCCCCTCTATTCCCTGCTCTTCCTCTGGCCCTTATGCAGCCACCCCTCCTCCCCCCTTCTCTGCCTTTCCCCTTTTCTCTGCTGACAAGGTTTCGAGACAAGTCCGATCTATGAAAGTCTCGTCAAAACCGGTCCACCCATGCTCCTCCAAAACTATCAAGGACCACATCGACTCCTTGGCTCCTGCCCTGGCTGACATCTGCAATCACTCCTTCGCCTCTGGAGTCTTCCCATCCCCCCTCAAGCACTCCCTTGTGCACCCCCTTCTTAAGAAACCTTCTTCCGACCCCTCATGCCCAGCTAACTATCGCCCAATCTCCATCACTCCCTTACTGGGCAAGCTCCTGGAGAAGCTGGCCATCTCCCAGCTTAATCTCCATGCTGAATCTGTTGGTAGTCTTCACGACCATCAGTCTGGCTTCAGAGCTGCCAGAAGCACGGAAACTGCTCTCCTGAACATCCGTGAGGACCTGCTCTCAAACCTTGACTCTAACACTCCATATGTGTTCTCATTTTGCTTGATCTCTCTTCTGCCTTTGATACTGTCAATCATGCCATCCTGCTCAACCGTCTCCATGATATCACTGGTCAGGCTCTGGCATGGCTGACCTCTTTCCTCTCCAATCGACCCTCCCAGGTCCAACTGGGGTCCTTCCTCTCTGACATCTTTTTCTCCAACTGTGGTGTCCCCCAGGGATCTAACCTCTCTCCCTGGCTTTTCAACCAGTACCTGGCACTTCTTGCCCACTGCATCGCTGCCCTCTGCCCCAACTTTCAGTGCTATGCGGATGATACCCAGCTCATTTTCAGGCTACCTCCGGCCTCCTCTTCTCCTTCCCTCATATCTGACTGTCTTTATGCTATCCAGGAATGGTGTGCCGCCAATGACCGCTGCCTTAATGCCAGTAAGACTGAGATTCTACTCATCGGCACACCCACTCCCTCCTTTCCTGCAGCTCTCTGGCCGGCCTCTCTTGGCCCTCTTCCTGCAAGGCAAAAAACCTCGGGGTCATCTTTGACTCCACACTCTCCTCCTCTCCTCACATATCTGACGTCTCTAAGAAGTCACACTACCAGCTACACCTCCTCAGAGGTATCCTTCCTTTCCTCTCATTCCCCCAGAAGCTCGCTGTCTCTGGAGCCCTGGTTCTCTCGAAGCTGGATTACTGTAACAGCCTCTAACTAAATCTGCCTGCCTCTACTCTCCGCCCTTTGCAACTCATCCAGAGCAGGACTGCGAGACTTGTTCTTGGCCTCAAGCCCGGGGACCGTATCTCTCCAGGACTGAAATCGCTACACTGGCTCCCAGTGGCTGCGAGGATTAAGTTCAAAACCCTCTGCATTGTCCACAAGGACTTCTGGGGCCTTGGGCCAAAATACCTTCAACTCTCTCTTCCTAAATACCTTCCTTCTCGAGCTCTTCGCTCATCCGCCTCCAACTCCCTCAGGGTCAGCCGCTTCTCCAAGCAACAAGTGGGGGTAGATCTCTCTCCGCAGCAGGGGCCTCCCTCTGGAATAGCCTTCCTGCCTCCCTGAAACTTGGAGAACCATCTCCGGTTCCGGAAGCACCTCAAAACCTTCCTCTTTGCCTCTGCTTTCTCTCCCCTGCTAAAATTGCTGAAACTGCACTGAATCTGCAACTGGGCCACTCACCGAACTCGGTCCTTGGCCCAGCCACTCTCCCCTGTTCTGCCTCCCTGGCAACCCCTGCACTGTGGGACTGTCTCTGTATCTCTACAGCCCCCCTTCCCAGCACTTGTTTGCACTTACCTTGCACTTGCCACCAGTTGGCCCTTATTACTTATTTTGTTATTCTACTAACCCTGTACTGCACTTCCCCCTCTCCCTTTTCCCCTTGCACTTTTCCCCTCCCACTACCCTTGCACTTGCGCCATCTGAATGACACATGGCCTAGTAGGATCGTTGTCTGTCTCCCCTTGTTCCCCCCCGCCTCGTCGCACCTTGAAACACTTGTGTATAGGCGCGTTATAAATGCCATATCATATCCTACTTGGCCCGAGAGGCCCCCGGCATTCATTCAGGTAAAAATGCCATTGTTTCTTTATTGCACCAAGAGTGGGTTGCTTCTGGTTTTCCATCAATAGCAAAGGACTATTGTAAAAGATGTGTCACGTGTTTAACACAAAAAGTCGGCCGAGCGGTTAGGGCAAAGCTGTCTGCACGTCCAATACCGGAGGATCCCTTCTTAAAGGTGCAGACAGATTTCTTGCAGCTCCCCACGGTGAAGGAAGGCATCACGGAGCAAGACACAGACAGCAGATTCAACACTTTATTAACTTAAATATCAGGATTGGAAAAAGGCCTAACTTGCCCTATGCTAAGGTGGGACTTCCCTAACTAAATAAAACTAAGGAATGTTGATTATTATGTGCTTATACACAAGTGTTTCAAAGCTCAACCATGCATGGGACGGGAAGACATAGGGAAAACAAGACAAACAATCTTACTAGGCATGGTGCATTCAGATTATGCATGTGATCAGAAAAGGAAGTGCTTGAGGGGGAGGGGCAATAGGGACAAGTGAGCCCTGTCTGGTCAGAACATGGTTTAAGTGCAGTGAGATTTCACTCTCGTGGGTGGTAACCGAAGTGCAGTAGTGCTGTGGCAAGTGCATGGCCCAGGGGCAAGTGCAGAAGACTGGCGAGGCAAGCTTGGGACCTGTGAGGCTCTGAAGGTACACCAGGCAGCCAGTCAGTGAAACTGAGCAGAAGTAGAGGAGAGAGCGAGCAGAAAAACGTGGTTAGCAGGGGAGGGAGAGAGAAGGAGGAGGCGAAGAGGAGTTTCCGGAATTTAAGGAGATCTGGCTCAAGATGGAGAGAGGCTATTCCAGAGGCAGACACCTCAGAGGATAAATATTCCAACCCCCCCCCCCCCTGCCCGGAAGAGAAGAGGAGAGGCTCACCCGCAGAGAGTTGGAGGAAGACAAGCAGAGGGCTTGGAAAGGCGAGTATTTAGGAAGATAACATTGCAGATAGAGTGGGCCCAGGCCCCAGAAAGCCTTGAGGACAATGCAAAGGATCTTTAACTTAATCCTTTTAGCCACAGGGAGCCAATGAAGGGATTTCAGCGCCGAGAGATGCAGTCCCTGGGCTTGAGGCCAAGGATAAGTCTTGCGGTTCTGTTCTGGATGAGTTGAAGAGGACGGAGGATAGAAGAGGGCAGGTTGAGAAAGAGGCTGTTAGTGTAGTCCAGCCCAGAGAGGACCAGGGCTCTGGCGATGGTGAGCCTCTGGGGGGGAAGGTGAGAAAAGAGAATACCTCTGAGAAGGTGCAGTTAGTAGTGGGACTTTTTAGAGATGTCCATGATGCGAGACGAGAAGGAGAGAGAGTCGTCGAAGATGACCCCAAGGTTTTTTGCCTCATTGGTAGGTGAAGGAGAAGGGCCAAGGGAGGCCAGCCAGAGAGAAAGAGGGAATGCGGGAGCAGGGGTTCCAATGAGGACAATCTCTGTCTTACTGGCATTGCGGCAGAGGTTGTTTGCAGCACACCACGACTGAATTGAGGACAGACTGTCAGGTATAAATGAGGAAGAGGCTGAGGGTAGCCTGAAGGAGAGCTCGGTGTCATCCGCGTAAGACTGAAGGTTGGAGGTGAAGGTGGCCATCACACAGGCCATTTAGCCATTGAAAAAACAGGGGGATAGGTTAGATCCCCGGGCGACTCCACAAGTAAAGAGTGATGGGGAGAGGAAAAACCGCAGTTCAACCAGGGATGGGCGGTGTTAGGCAAAGTGTGTGTGCAGTACCCTTTGGGTGCACTACACACAACTCTAACTACAGGAATCGGAAACCCACCCTTTGGTATAAGCTTGTACTACACAATTTTGGCAGCGTTTTGAGCAGCCAAGCTTATCTCAAGAGGGGTCAATGTGAGCTGTAGAGGAGTTACACAGAGATTCACAGTGAAAAGTATTCAAATATACCTCTTACACCCAAGGTTTCTTGAGTAAACAATTATTAATGTATTTATCAGTCAGTTAGAACACACCTTCTTCAGAAGGGAGCAATATAACAGTAACACTCAAATACACTTCAAAACACTCTTTTTCCAAATCAGAAAAGAACATTTTGGGAGGGCCCACAGACACAACCTACACCCTCAGGTGACTTCAATGGCTAGGGTGCTGGGGACATTAATATTTTACTGTTTGCATTTGGAATACTCTTAGAAGTTGGTAAAAGGAACAAGTTACTTACCTGTAACTGTTGTTCTCCAGCATGGGTCTCCATGCCCATGAATATTCCCCGTCGTCAGGCTGGAAATCCTCGGTAAAGAAAAAATAAATAATCAGTTTCAGTTTAGTTTCTGAACTGTCTTTCTACTAGTAACCAATCACTGGTCTCAGGGTCATACTGCCCCCAGCCAATGACTGCTCTCTACCCAAGGCCCTCCTCTGCAAGTCATCTTCAGATTTGGTAGCACGTAAAGTGGCAGTAGGATCAAGAGAAGAGCCGTAGAGGGGTAGGCGGGAGGGTTTGCATGTGAATCCATGCCAGACCCATGCCGGAGAACAACAGTTACAGGTAAGTAACTAGTTCCTTCTCCAGCATGGGGTCTGGCATGGAGTCACATGCTCATGAATACAAGTATACATAGCAGTACACACATGCACAACCACGGTAGGTGGCAAGGCTGAACATTAAGCATTTCAACAACTCAACATTAAGCATCTCTTACCTCCTCACCAGGCTCACCTTCAGGCGAACAGGTTGCGCAGCACTGCCTGGCCAACTTGGGAATCCTCCCTGGAATCACGGTCGACACAGTAAAATCTCGTGAAGGTGTGCGTCGACCTCCAGTGGACTGGGGCACACCAGACCGGAACGCCATGATCGCTCTGGTTGAGTGGGCTCGCAGAAGGCCAGGCAAGGGACGGTTTGCCAACCGGTGACAGTGCATGATGCGGCAGGAGAGCAATCTGGAAATGGAAGCCTTCGAGGGCGCCTTCCCTTGGTTCACAGGTCAAAAGTTCACAAACAGCCGTGATGTCTTCCGAAAACTCTTTGTGCGGTCCACGTAGAACTTAAGCGTTCTAGCCACATCCAGCGAGTGCAAAGTCCTCTCAGCTGGCGATGGGAGGAAAACAGGTAACACCAAGGGCTCGTTGAGATGGAAGTCCGACGGCACGTTGGGCATGAAGGAGGGCTGCATCCTCAGCAACACCTTCGTCTCGTGGAATGTCAGATATGGAGGTTTACAGGAGAGGGCCTGGATCTCTCCCACTCGTCGGAGGTGATGGCCACAAGAAATGCTGTCTTCCACGACAGGAACTTCAACGGTGCCAAATGCAGCGGCTCAAATGGCAGCCCCATAAGCCTGGTCAGCACCACGTTGAGCTCCCACGCCGGGGCCGGAGTCTTCACCAGCGGAACGATCGGAAAAGTCCTTTCATGAACTCCTTCAGCAGGCGATGAAACCATAGAGATGACCGCCCTAGAGCTCTGGAGTAGCGGGAGATAGCCGCCAGATGGATCTTGATAGAGGCATGTGCCAGCCCTGCCTTGGCCAGTGATAGCAAGTACGGCAGCACTTGAGAGGACGTAATCTGCACAGGGTTAATCTTCTGTCTGGTGCCGTGCACAGAGAGCCTCTTCCATTTGTGTCCATAGCACTTGAGAGTCAAGGACGCCCTCTCCTTTGCAAGCACCTCCTTGCAGTCCGCCGGGATATCGTTCCCTCCGAACTCTAGTGCTGCGATTCAGCGATCCTGGGTCGTGATGGAGGATGGCGCCTCCTTCCCTGGCGAGAAGATCTGCGTCCGTCGGTAGTTTGACCGGGGGGGGGGGGTTTGCTGAGAAGTCCAGAAGGTCCGGAAACCAGATCTGCCTCAGCCATGGCGGTGCAACGAGGATCATCCTGCACTGGCACCGCCTGAGTTGACTGATGAGTCGCAGCAGCAATGGCAACGGGGGGAACGCATACAGGAGTAGGCCGTCCCAGGGGAATGAGAAGGCATCGCCCATTCTCCCCAGCTGGGGAAACCTGCTGGCGAAACTCTGGCACTTGGCGTTCGTCGCTGTCACAAATAAGTCGATCTGGGGATTGCACCATCATCTGAATAAGAGATCCACTTGATCCTGACGCAGTTCCCACTCATGGCACGAGCGCAGCTCCCTGCTGAGTGATTCGGCGATGGTGTTCTTTACTCCTGCCAGATGGAAGGGTACCAGGAACATCCCTTGGGCGACGGCCCAGTGCCACAGATTCTGCGCTTCCTTGGATAGGGCTGGGGATCTGGTGCCCCCTGCTTCCGGATGTAGAACAACATGGTGGTGTTATCGGTGAAGACCCTTACCACTTTGCACTTGAGGGACGGAAGGAACGACCTGAGGGCCCAGAACACGACTCGGAGCTCCAGGACATTGATGTGTAGTGACCTCTCCTTTGGGAGCCAAAGGCCTCTTGCATGGAGATCTCGGGTGTGTGCCCCCCCATTCCTTCAGGGAGGCGTCCGTCGTTACCGTCTCCTGGTGTGCCGGGGTCTGGAAGTCCATGCCTGCCGCTAGATGCGCACGGGTGCCCCACCACCGGATCGCTTCGTGGAAAGTCTGATTGAGTGAGATCCTGTCCTCGAAGGTGCCCGCCGCTTGCATCCAACGGGCGTCGAGGAACTCCTGCAGCGGTCGCATCCGTAGCCTGCATAGGCGCACGAGGTAGATGCACGAGGTCATCATTCCGAGTAGGGACTTGAGGGATCTCACCCTGGCCACGTTCATGGTCAACAGCCGTTGTACCTTGCCCAGGATGGCCTTCGTCCTTTCCTCCGACGGCAAAGTCAATCGCGCCACTGTGTCGAGTCTGGCTCCCAGGAACAAGGCGTCTTGCGACAGTACCAGGTGGGATTTTGCGAAGTTGATAGAGAATCCCAGATACGTGATCAGTTGGATGGTCTTCTCTGTGTGATCGACGGCGAGTTTTCTTGACTTTGTTTGTATGAGCCAATCTACCAGGTAGGGGTAGACGTGGATCCCCTGCAGGTGCAGGCACACCACCACTGGTGCTAGGAACTTGGTGAACACCCTGGGCGCCTACTTCAATCCGAAGGGAAGGGCCTTGAACTGATCGTGTTGCCCTTGGACCACAAATCATAGGAATTTTCAATGTCCTTTTAGATGTGGAAGTAGGCATCCTCCAAGTCCAGCGACGATGGGAAGTCGCCTTTCTCCAGCTGTCCCAGCACGTGCTGGAGGGTGACCATCTGGAATTTCTGCGACTTGATGTACTTGTTTAGACGAAGGTCCAGGATGGGTCGCCAACCGCTGGTCTTCTTCCGGACGAGGAAGTACCGAGAGTACACTCCGGAGCCTCTTTGGGACGAGTTCTTTGGCTCCCTTTCTTAGCATTGCTCGTACCTCCAGAAGCAGTTGAGGGACGTGGTTTTCCTTCCTGGCCATGGGTGGAATACGGGGACACCTTTTTTAAAATTTCAGAGTGTGCCCGCGGGCTAGGGCATCTAGCACCCAACGGTCTGTGGATATGGACTCCCACACACTGACGAATTTCACCAGCCGGCCTCCCACCGGGGTGCTCGGGTGGGGGCCTGACGCCACAGCCGCTTCAGTCCTCTTTCGTCGCGGCCTTGCTGCCTTGGCCTCCTTGACGACAACGGGATCCTCCGGTCTTGCCGCGTCCTCTATAGGCTTCCTGCGACGAGGAGCGGGCCGCTTGGCGGTACGAGGAACCGCTGCCGAATCCTTTGGCGGCACCTTGCTTGCCTCGGTGTTCCGAAAGGACAGCCGTCGTTGTTGAACACCCAAGGCCCGAGCTGTCTCGGTGTCCGCCTTGATGGCCTGAAGTGACTTGTCCACTGTCTTGCTGAACAGGTTGTTCCCGTCGAAGGGCATGTCCAGAACCCTGGTCTGCATGTCCTGGTGGAAATCTGTGGCCTTGAGCCAGCCGCGCCAGCGAAGGCAAACGCTGTTGCCCATCTGGAGAAAACCGGTGTCGGCGATGTCCGTGGCCACCGTTATGGCGTGGTCCGAAGCCACCTCGCCTTCCTGTAGGATTTCCAGGGCCTCAGCCATCTTGTCGTCCGGGAGGAAGTCCAGGAGGGGAGCGATCTTGAACCACAGCTCCCCGTCATAGCGTGCCATGATCGCAAGGGCGTTGGCTGCTTTAATAGTTAGTCGTCGCCGCCGACGAGATGACCCATCGTCCCATGGTGTCCAGCTTCTTCCCCTCGCAGTCCTGGGGGATGTGGAAGTTGAGGCCGTCGCCCCAGTCGATTTCTTCTTGGCCGCCACGCGGGGACCACTGAATCCGGGGATGCTGTGCTCTGAGGCACATAGGGGTAGAGTCCGAGACCCAGTACTTCTTCTCGTACCGGTCTCTTAGCAGAAGCCGGGGATGGGTTCTTCAGGAGTGCTAGCCCCTTGTCCCAGATGTCGTCCAGTAACAGGACTGAGAGGACAGTCTTCCTCTTGGCCTCCCATCGTTGGTAGAGGAAGCTCTCCTGTTCTTCGGGGCAGAGCTGGAAGAGCTCAGATGCCCTGGCAATCATGGCGTGGAAGGAGCCAATTTCGTCGGGGGCAAGGGGGCCTGAGGAGGTGGTGATGGGAAGTCCATCCCGTCGTCACCATCGTCGTCGTCGTCCGTCCCCGTCGTTTCCGTTCCCGTCACATCCCTCGCAGGAGGGGATGAGGATGAAGGCTGGAAAGGGGGAGGAGGATGGACTTGTCTCTGCTCGTTAGGTGGGCTCCCCGACAGTGCAGGCTCTGCTGGGTCATCGGCGGGGGGTAAGGGCATCCTTTATCCTCATCTCCCGACACAGGGCCTGTATAGCCATCAAGATAGCTCCTGATTTGTCCCCTGGTACGGACACCGGCTGCAACGGGGCAGACGGCTGGGGCCCTCCAGGGCCCGATCTTCCTCGTCGGCCCCCCCGTTGCTCTCTTCGTCGGCCTCCTTCCCGTGGGCCCTGGATTCATGGGATTTCTTGTCCCGGATCCTTTGGACGCTAGCCAACTCATCCTCAGAGGTGGTATCCGTGTCCGATATGGCTACCATGGGCCCCCCCTTTCTCCTGCTGGGGTTTCACAGGGGTCTTCTCGATAGGCAGAAAAGAAGATTCCCTCTGGTGTGGCAGGGAAACTATAGCCCCTGGAGCCATCTCCACTGGGGAAGCCTCCGTAGGTTTCACCAGGGCCACTGCGACTCCTTCAATCTAGGCCTGAGCCGGGTGAATCAGGGCCTTCACCTTTGGAGGAGGGTCACCGCCTCGCTCCCCCTCGGCTATCTCCGTCGGGATCGACCAGGGCTTCTCCCGAAGCTTACCCGGGTTCTCCTACTTCCTCTTCACCGAGCCAGAGCGTTGGCTCGTGGTTCATGGCGTCGGTGATAATGCGCCCTGCCTGGCAGCCGAGGAGCCCAACCAATCGGCACTCCCGGTGCCTGCGGACTTGCAGTGCTTTGCCTTTTGTTGGGCCCCCGTTGCCAGAGCGCCCTCAAAGGTCTTAGAAGACCGCTCAGACTTCTTCTCACCCCCTGCTGGGCTCTACCCCTCCAGCCAGTGGTGAGCCGAATACGACGATCCTTCATTGTCCATTAGGACATGTTCTTACAAAACGCACAGTCCTTCTCCACGTGCGATTTGCCGTCGTGAAGGCAGTAGAGGCATCGAGAGTGATCATCCTCAAAGACGTTCTGTAGTCCGCATCCAGGGCAGCTCCTGAACAACTTGGATCCAACAGGCGTCATGCTTCCTTTGTCCTGGGCCTTGTTCACGTGGATTAGGCCTCAAAGATCTTCTGGAATCCTCCTCGAAGTGGAAAACTTGACGAAAAGATGCCCTTGAGGGGTGTTGAAAATTCCGAAAACGGGTCCCCGTTGATCCGAAGTAGAATCGCTGAAGCTTGAGGCTCAATTGACCGAAAATATAAGAGTAAACTCTTCGAAAAAACGCAAAACACAGTAAAAGCTCGAGAGCTACAGCACGAGGACTCCCAACACTTGAATGTGTGGTAAAAATCTGAAGATGGCTGCCAGAGGAGGGGCTTAGGTAGAGGGCAGCCATTGGCTGGTGGCAGTATGACCCAGAGACCAGCGATTTGTTACTAGTAGAAAGACAGGTCAGAAACGAATTTGATTTTTTTTCTTTACTGAGGATTCCCAGCCTGATGACCGTGAATATTCATGAGCATGTGAATCCATGCCGGACCCCATATTGAGAAGGAAAAGATTATATTAGAACAAGAGACCACAAATATTCTTAAGCAGGCAAATACTTTTGGGTTCCCAATAAGAGTCATTCAGTACAATAGGCTAAGCTAAAGTCAATGGGCAAAAGTCATATATAGGATGAAGCACTTCTGGTAGATAAGTAGAAAAGTTTTTGCACAATGTTTTAGAAGTCTGAAGAAAAAGAAGAATCAAATGTAGGACCAAAAGCTGATTAGACTTGTAAGTAGTAGAAGATGCAAGCAACTCTAAAGTAAGAGGTAATTTGTCTCAGACTTTTTACAGTACCTTTAGATTGAAGAAAAAGTGCAGCCGATGACTTCAGTTCCTGAGCAGCTCCGCAGATCTCAATGTTCCTGAGCCTCAGTCGTGGGGACAAGGAGGACGACTTCTGAAGATTCCTGCACTGCAATGGGACGGTCACTGCTCGCAACCGGCAATCTTCAAATCAGTGGCTGTTCAGTGTTTCAGCTCCTTGCGTCTACCGCAAATGGCAACACAGCAGTTCCTGGCTGTCGAGATGGACTTTCCTTGCTTCTGGGGTCCCACACTCTTGAGGGGGCTCAGGTTTTGTCAGTCCTGCTTCCTGGGAGTCAGGAGGATCTTCCTGGAGCTCTTGGCCAGCTTAAATGCAATGCACACAATCTGGTGTTCCTCTCACTGGCTATACGGTTTCCAGCAGCAACTCTGTGGAAATTCAACCAGCTCCGAGATGGATGTCCAGGTGGCTTACTTTGGAGTTGATTGGTCACACCAACTCAAAAAGGGAGAAGTCGTCCTTGCAGGGGCTTCTCTGTCGATACCAATTTGGAGTTTCAGCACAGCAGCAGGGCTTCACCGGGCAAACCAACAGTCCAGGAGTTGCAGCAGGCGTCCTCGTCAAGTTCTTCTTCGGTTCCTTCGTCCTCGCCTTTTATTCAGTTCTCTCCCATTCATCCAGGCCTAGCTGTCAGTCATCCAGCAGGGTGTCTGTCCTTGCTGGACAGTCAGCCGGCCAATCACCACACAGTGCATTTGGGTCTCCTAGGAGACTAAGCACAGGGAGTTTTGTGCACCTCTGTCACTTCCTGCCTACCCCACACACCCTGGGGCCAGAGGCGGGCTTCACTCATGAATCCCACCAAAGGCAAAGCAAACAATGGGACCAAACCTGGTTTGGCACGCAGAGTTATTCTCAAGAAGGACTTTCCCACAAAGAAATGGCAAAAAAAGACGACCAGGGCCATTTTGACAAAAATGACACCTTTCGGTGCTTTACTGCAGCTGCGAATGCAGCCCGCGGAAAAAGGGGCACCGCGGTAGCTAAAACGAAACCACTGCCACCAGCCATTCAGTGAGAAAAGGGTAACACAAAAATGTTACATGAGAAACTAGACAGAGGGGATACTAGGTAACACCTCCAGCACTCTATTGTAAGATAGTGTGTGCTGGGTCTAGAAAGTTACAATTGCAAGTAAAGTCAATTTCACTTTACTGCTCTGGGAAACAGTAGTTTGAGAGCATCCAAAGTGTGGCCAACGCTGTGCACTGGGCCAGAGGGCAAAATGGAAAGAGAGAGTCACAAAGGTCAGAGGAATCGAGTGAGTGGAAATGGATGTTGAGATCACCCAGTAGGAGCAGTTGAGAAGAAGAGGAGGAAAGGAGAGCCCATTCTGAAAGGAAGATGGAGGGCTGACGATAGAAGGTGGTCAAATGTGAAGAGCTAGGAGAGGAGAGAGGGAGAGCCTGCAGACCAGGCACTCCAAGGATTAATAGGCCTGAGTGGGGAATGAAAGACACAGGGATCCACTCAGGGGAGATTAATGCTATTCCCCCCACCTGGTCTGTTTGGTTTAGGCAGAGAGAGTATCTTGTTGCTTTCTGGGAGAAGTATGTCAAAACTTGTGACAGAGCTATCCTTGAGCCAGGTGTCAGTGAGGGCAAGAACTTCAAGATCCATGAGTCTAAGGAGGTTGCAGATGTCAGGAGTGTTTGACAGCTGAGCGAGCACTAAGCAAGGCAATGTGGAGCAGATTACCATCGGTGAAAGACTTACCGGGGGGGCAGAGGACAGTGGTCCCCCTCCCATAAGTGACGAGAGTGCCTGAAAGAGAGAGGTAGAAGGGGGAAGAAGCACCAAGGTCTGTAAGGGAGCCGAGACCATAGTGGTGGAGAGGGGAGCCAGTGTGAGAGCGTCCGTAGGGAGCAAGGGAGTCACAGATACGGTGTTAGTGGGTGGCAGAAACACCAAAGAGGAGGCGGCTGACAGGGTTGTCAATGTGTAGGGTGGTGACAAAGAGGCCGTGGGGAGGGTAGAAGGGTGGTTGGGAGGTTGAAAGGGGGTCAAGGTGGCCACAGCTGGCAAGGGATCCAGGTATGCTGAAAAAGCTGGTGCAGAAGGAGGAGGGAGGAAGATGAGGCAGGGGAGGTGCTTATCAAAGAGTAGAAGGTGGAGTTGAGCACCCTGTACCATGATGGTACCATTGCAATAGACTATGATGATCCTGGAGGTGGAGAGGGGAAGAAGGACCTCCCAGCGGGTGTCACCATTGATGGGTGAGGAGGAGAGAGAAGAGCAATCATGTGGAGTGTCCATAGGTCGGGTGAGGGAACAACAAAGAGGATGTCGCTGATAGTCTATCTGGCAGCGGCAGTAACGTAGGTGCCTGCAATCAGAAGGCCTGGGTTAGAGCCCAGTATGTCCTTCTTGAGTTTCTTCCTGCCGGACCTAGTAAGGGGTGAAGGATAAGAGATAGAGAAGCAGTTTGAGAAGATAGGAGAGATATAGAGCGCCATAGCCAACTGCAGGGCGTTAGGTATACTTAACCAGGCTGAGGCCACAAAGGGACAGCAGTAGGTAGAGGGGTTGGGGGGAGACGGGGCAAACTACTGGGAGCTGGGGGGAGGTAATGTGTAGAGAGAAACAGTGGACAAGCATGGGAAAAGGGGGTAGCGGGTCTAAGGCTGAGGGCTATAACCCAGAGACAATGGGAACTGAGGGAACATGAAGCAGACTAGGCAGAGTACAGAGGGGGTGGACTTGTCAAAACATTCTCATGAAAAGCAGTTTGTGCACACTGCTAAATTTGACTTTAAACAGCAGCAAGACAACCAAGATGCGCACACACCTCAAAACGAACTTAAACAGCAGCAGCAGCAGGACAGAGTTCAACTTTAAAGTCTGTCTGCCCAAAACCTATACTTGCCCTCACAACTAAATCGATACAATGTGTAGGGATGTCAGCAACCAAAAAAACAATGTTCAACATAAAGTTCTGAGCTTCTTCCAGCTCACAGCTTCCTTTCAGCTCCCATCCCCAAAGTATAAAACAGTTCTACAAAATGTCTCCGAATCCTCGGGTTCCCTTCCCCAAGTTCCAAGCAACACAGTTCAAAACACAAAAAAGGACACTGAGGCTCTGTCCTCAAGACAACAATGGTAGTTACTCAAGTCTCAGGGTTCCCTTCCCCAAGAGTTGTATTTCAAGGTCACAAACAAGTGGGTATCTTGGTTCTCATTGTTCTCTTGGCCGAGAAAGTTTTATTTCCTTTCTTCATATAATGGGGTATTGGTAATTTTTAGTTAACTCAGAATGCAACATGCAATGGCTTGGTTTAGCTTGACATTCCATTCAGTTTGTGAGTCTATCAGCAGTGGTTTTATTAATTTGCACAGTTCAATTCACTGCTGAATTCGCCATGCAGTTATGTTGTTTGCTTACAAAGTTCTGTTCAATTCGGTATTCACCAAGTATTGAGTTGGCTTAAGGTTTAGTTTTCATCCAGCCTGCTAGGTAATATACATGCGTTTCACTTTAAATGAACTTCCCAATACTCCAAAACTTTCTTCTTTAAGAGATGCAACCAATTCGATACAAAGTATCCTTGGGCTTTTAATATTCAACAATGGAAATGATCCGAGATTGGAGACCTTCGAAAATGTGCCCTCCTTAAACAAGCAACCATTCTTATACAAAGTATTTCACCACAATGGAAATGTTCAGTCATTCGTGCGCCAGGTTTCTTTATCTAATAGAAACTCCCGGGAGTAGGTTTCAACGCGGGGCACACAAACTGCAGCTTCTGCTGCCAGGGGCCCACCTCCTTCCTCTTACACACCCCTGTGCTGGCTTCTTGACACAGCAGAACAAGCTTCCGAATGAAAGGGGTAGCCTCTCCACACAGCTCCCTTCCCAGCTGTCGGTCCACTCCACGGAGCCCCAGCTGCCATGCCACGCTGTCTAAGACCACTTCTCCTCTCAGTTCCCAACGCCACTGCCTGCTGCAGACAATGGACCGTCCCACAGAAGTTCACTCCAGCGGCTTGCCTCTCTTTCACAAAGGTTCCCCGCTGACTGCACAGGCCTCCCTGCTGCGAGACTGTGTTGATTTCCCTTCTCATTTTATACACCGGCAACCTTCTAACAGGTTGCAGGTGTGCTTTCTCATTGAGAGTTGCTGGACTATGATTAAGAGGACATGTCTGACCTTCACAACACATTGCAGGCATCTTCTTCGTCCCAGTACCAAAGTCAGGAAATGGTATAGTGTTAATTACTCTCAGCTGTCTCTTCCTCGTCTCCGTACTGCCAAGTGTCCTAAAAGGGGAAATGAGGGGAGTTGACTTAAAATAACTCAACGGTTGGGGAGGGTTAGGTTGGTTGTCTATAGAGAAAGGGGGATACCATGTCTCACCCGAGGGCACCCCACTCCCAAACCTCAAGGACCCTCCACCCAGGTGATCCTGCCTCGCTTCTCCGTCCACAGGGTCAGGATCTAAAAGCAATGGCCTTTCAAGGGAGGGGTAGGAGTGAATTCCTGTAGGTTTCTCACACCACGTGTATGAATTTTTCATGCTGCCTCATGAATGACTGTTTTCTGGGTGGGTCAAAGCCCATCACTGCAGGAGGGAAGATGCTGTCAGTTGTAAAGAAATTGCTTGCCGCAGTCAAAAAACGATTTGGGTTTCCCCTTGTTATAGACGGTGGTCGAGCTACCCACTTTATAGGACAAATCATCAAGGAAGTGTGCAAGGCACTAGGAATCTCAGCAGTTTCACTGCATGTACCAGCCCCAGCCAAGAGGATTTGTACAATGTAGAAACTGCGATCTCAAACTTAGGTTGTCTAAAGTGTGCCAGGAGACAGGTTTGAAATGGTCACAGGCACTGCCCCTAACGCTGTTTGCCATGCACAATAACCCACAGCGCAAGCATGGTCTGTCAGCCTATGGGATCCCTATCAGGTGGTCCCATGAGAATAGGAACTACACCCCTTGCAGCCACACGCTATCTGAATCTGCACCTAGAAGATAAACTATACACAAGTTATAGCTGCCCTACCAGAACCGACGACTGAGCCCTGTCACCCTCCCACGCCTGGTAATTTGTTCCACGTGAAACTTCACCAGTGGAAGGCTGCACTCCAGCCCTGATGATGAGGCCCTAACCAGTTACTTCTGATGATGCACACAGCTGTGAAGTGTTTCGGTTTGACATTCTAGGTACATGCTGCCCACTACTGCAAGGTCCCCACCTCGCCCCATCTTCCATGGCCAGTGCCCGGCACCACACCAGGCCAAAGACTCCATCAGTGGCACCACTTCCAACCTGCTGGTGCCAGTCCTACCCCAGGACTGCGGGCCTTCCACAAGCAGTGCCCGAGACAGACAGCTGCTCCACGTTCATCAGTACACGCAGGTACTGAACCTAGATTCCCAAATCCGAAATGTTTTCACCCGTATAAGATCTATGCAGGAGATGCTGCTCAAGCTCCCACAACAAGCGACCAAAGCACCGGAAGGGAAAGACCCTGATTCAGGTTCTGCACCTGGCATACCATCTCTCCAGTGCCTGATCCCACTGGATCTCTCAACTTTGCCTCAGGAAGATACACCCTGCACTCCCGCAGAAAGCCAACCAAAGACCAGTAACCCATGGTAAAGGGCCTGACGGCACTGGATTTGACCACTCACTGACGATGAATGCTCCTGATGTGGTAGTACACTGGCACAAACTGGAAGCTGCTACCACTGATATGCTGGTGCCTACTGGGATTGGACCCTGCTATCACCTCTTGGCCATTCTCTTTTTCCCAATGATGCTTGTGGCTCTGGTATTTAGGATATTTCTAGCCTGATAGTTTAGTGCAAACACAGACATAGCCACAAGCACTGAACTGTGATAACTCTTGCCCCACAAGTCCACTTGAAACTCTTTTGAACATTGACATTTGTCCTGTTGCCGAACTGTCGATTGATGTGTCCTGAACTGAAAAGAATTTTGGGGACAGCAACTTGTACCCGGACTCCCCAGATGAACTGAACTTTATCCACTGCCACAAACTTTGATATTGCAGCAGAAGCCAGATTCCCTCGCTTACAAAATTTGTGCTCAGACCCCCTGTTACACATCATGTTGGGTTATTTGACTACTGTCGGTATTGTTGGTGAATTGATTCCGTACTGTCTTACTGTGATTGCTGCTTTCCGAACCACGCCACGAACACAATGGTCGATCTGCTCACCCTTGGGTTTACAGTGAGAACACTTACCCTCACCTCACTTGGCAGTATGCCTGCATCTTTAATGTTACTGATTGTTTCCTATGTTCACATTTACCTCATGACTTGACCTCCAAGTTCCCCTTAACACCTATTCCTTTCAACTGGAGGAGAGGTGGGTGTCTGCCTGGATTCCAAGGTGGTCACCTGCTCCTCAGGGCACGAATCCTGTAGCAATTCACTTTCCAAGATGGGGTTTACTGGTCCTCCGAATTTCCCCTCTCCAGATAAGGTACTACTCGGGAGGCTAAAAGAACTTCACCTTTCAGCTCAGGTTACTGGTAATTGCCATCCGAATAAGGTACTCCAGAACCGTATGACACTGGACACCCTCTGCTTCACAAGGAGGTATTGCGCAATCATGAAGAGCAAGTGCTGCACTTTCATTCCCAGTTATGCCAGTAACATCTCTGACATTGTCTCAAATATCCGTAGTACAGTACGTCGCCTCCACACCAGCACAGAGTCCTCATGGTACTGAGGATTCTGTGACCACTGTACACCTCAGTCGACCAAATCCTACTCATGATCCAGAGCATGTCCTGTCTGGTGATGAGTTGCAAATGGCTCTATTATTTTGCATGTGCCCGTTGATCTGAGACTCCACAGACCAATCTGGTGTCGGAGTGTCATACTACAGAAGCAGTAAAATGTTAGGACTTACCAGAATGGGACATCTGTTCCCCCAAAGATTTGATGGATAAGACTGGAGGGAATTGTGGGGAAAAACTGGGGTATGAAAAATTTCCAGACCTCTTTGGTCACTTTGCTGCCTTAAAGTAACACAAAGCCAATGCTACCTGCTATGTTTAACAAGTGCCTTATTGACAGTGATATGGGCGCCCTATGTTGTAATATGCCTGTCCTAACTATGAAGACTTTATAGTCCAATATCTAGAGATGGTCGCTTCCCCAGTTCTCGCCTTTGACAGGTTTCCCCTTTTGTATATAGAAGCGTGTTCAAGAGTGACGCTTTCCTTAGCAAGGTGGTTTTAGTAGATATATGCTGTCATAGTAAGCAGGCTTGCATGCCCTGAGCCATATATAAATTGTAGGAGTAGCCTGCTGAGTAAGACCCAAATGTATCACTGTTTGTCTTCCATCCTGATGAGGCTTTCCTGAATGTGGAAATGTAGCCTGTGCCCAAGACTTGTGTGCTGAGACACTAGTCATTCACCTGAAACATTGTTGCTTGTCAGTATCATGCTATGTCTGATACCTTCCTCTCAACTGAAAGATATGTGCGCTCTCCGGTATAAAGCCCAGTGATTGGAGGGGAGGGGAAGAGGGGGTTTCTGTTTGTTCTGTGTATGCTGTCTGTCGATTGCAATTAAAGATCATTCACCAATCCACTGGAAGAGTCTGTGGTTATTTTTCCACTACATTATTGATATATAAATACACACACGCGACAGAGACACAGACACACACTTTGGTGTGCTCTGCTCAGAGCATTAACACTTCATTTTTGAACAGAGATATACTTTTCAAGGTACAGTAGACTTGGCGAAATAACAGGTTGAGAAAAAAAGTTAGCAAAAACCATACAAAACCTTAGAACGAAGGTTCTAACCTAAAAATAAAGTGCCCACAGTCGCATAGGTTACAAGGAAGGTTTTTTTCAGAAGGCTAGAAGTCTCTTTTAGGTAGTTGCACAAATGTTGGCTTTTCTATTTTTTCTATATTAAGTGCTTAAGCGCAAGTGCTATATAATAACACATTATCATAATATGGGCCTATACACACTGATCTTAACGAGACATATGAAGATCCATTCTTGTATGAAATATACATCACATTATAGTGATATTGTAACCATATTTTTTGTAGTGTACAATGCTATGTCATAGCACTTGCTGTTTTGTCAACGGGTGAAAGGAACAAGTTACTTACCTGTAACTGTTGTTCTCCAGCATGGGTCTGGCATGGATTCCCATGCTCATGAATATTCCCCGTCGTCAGGCTGGGAATCCTCGGTAAAGAAAAATCAGTATCAGTTTCGTTTCTGATCTGTCTTTCGTAGTAGTAACCAATCACTGATCTCTGCGTCATACTGACCACAGCCAATGACTGCCATCTCCCTAAGCCCCGCCTCTGGCAGCAATCTTCAGATTTGGTAGCACATGAAGTGGCAGTATGACCAAGTGAAGAGCCGCAGAGGGGTAGGCGGGAGGGTTCGCATGTGAATCCATGCCAGACCCATGCTGGAGAACAACAGTTACAGGTAAGTAACTTGTTTCTTCTCCAGCATGGGGTCTGGCATGGATTCACATGCTCATGAATAAAAGAATTAATAGCAGTACACACATGCACAACCACGGGAGGTGGCAACAGGCTCAACATTAAGCAATACAACAACTCAACATTAAGCATCTCTTACCTTCTCACCAGGCTAACCTTAGGCGAACAGGTTGCACAGCACTGCTTGGCCGACCCTGGACTCCTCCCTGGAATCCCGGTCGACGCAGTAGAATTTCGTGAAGGTGTGCGTCTACCTCCACGTAGCAGCCCTGCAGATGTCCAGCAGGGGCACACCAGATAGGAACGCCGTGGTAGCTGCGATCGCTCTGGTGGAATGGGCTCTCGGACGACCGGGCAGCGGTCGGTTTGCCAACCGATGACAGTACATGATACAGCCGTAGAGCCATCTGGAAATGGAAGCCTTTGAGAGAGCCTTCCCCTGATTGACAGGTCCAAAGTTCACAAAAAATTGTGACGTCTTCCGAAAACTCCTTCGTGCGGTCCACGTAGAACTTCAGCGCTCTAGCCACATCCAGTGAGTGCAAAGTCCTTTCAGCCGGCGACAAAGGCGACGGGAAGAAAACAGGCAACACCAAGGGTTTGTTGAGGTGGAAGTCCGACGGCACCTTGGGCATGAAGGAGGGGTGCGTCCTGAGCACTATCCTCGTGTTGTGAAAATTCAAGTACGGGGGCTTGCAGGAAAGGGCCTGGATCTCTCCCACCCGTCGTGCGGAGGTGATAGCCACAAGAAACGCTGTTTTCCACGACAAGAACTTCAACGGAGCTGAGTGCAGAGGCTCGAACGGAGGTCCCATGAGCTTGGTCAGCACCAGGTTGAGCTCCCACGCAGGGGCCAGAGCCTTCACCGGCGGGAACGATCTGAACAGTCCCTTCATGAATTCTTTCACCAGACGATGAGACCACAAAGACGTCAGTCCCGTGGTTCTGGTGTATCGGGAGATCGCAGCAAGATGAATCTTGATGGAAGCGTTCGCCAGTCCAGCCTTGGCCAGCGTCAGCAGGTACGGCAGTACTTGAGGAGCCATAATCCGTAGAGGGTTAATCTTCTGTGCGTGGCACCAGACAGAGAACCTCTTCCATTTGTGTCCGTAGCATTTAAGAGTTGAGGATGCCCTGGCCTTTGCAAGAACCTCTCTGCAGTCGGCCGGTATGTCGTAACCTCCAAACTCTAACGCTGCAGGAGCCAGGCCTGCAAGTTCAGCGACTTCGGGTTGTGATGGAGGATGGCGCCTCCTTCCCTGGAGAGAAGATCCGCGTCCACTGGCAGCTTGATTGACGGGGACGCTGACAAGTCCAGAAGGTCCGGGAACCATATCTGCCTTGGCCACGCAGGTGCGACGAGGATCATCCTGCACCGTGACCTCTTGAGCTGGTTGATGAGCCGGATCAGCAACGGCAATGGAGGGAACGCGTAAAGAAACAGGCCCTCCCAGGGGAACGAGAAAGCATCGCCCATGCTCCTCGGCTGGGGAAACCTGCTGGCGAACCTCCGGCACTTGGGAGTTCGTCGCCGTCGCGAACAGATCGATCTGGGGAGTGCCCCACCGTTGGAAGAGGCGGTCCACTAGATCCTGTTGTAGCTCCCACTCGTGGCACGAGCGCAGCTCTCTGCTGAGCGAGTCGGCGATGGTGTTTTTTATTCCTGCCAGATGAAACGGCACTAGAAACATCCCTTGGGCGACGGCCCAATGCCACAGATCCTGCGCCTCCTTGGACAGGGCTGGGGTTCTGGTACCACCCTGCTTCCTGATGTAGAACATGGTGGTGGTGTTGTCGGTGAAGCTCCTCACCACCTTACCCTTGAGGGATGGAAGAAAGGACCTGAGGGCCCAAAACACTGCCTGGAGCTCCAGGACATTGATATGGAGGGACTTCTCCGTCGGGAGCCAAAGGCCTCTCGCGTGCAGATTTTCGGTGTGAGCTCCCCACCCTTCCAGGGAGGCATCCGTGGTCACTGTCTTCTGGTGGCCTGGGGTCTGGAAGTCCATGCCCGCCATCAGATGCGCGCGGGTGCCCCACCACCAGATCGCTCGTCGGAAGCTCTCATCGAGTGTGATCCTGTCCTCGAAGCTGCCTGTCGTCTGAATCCAGCGAGCGTCCAGGAACTCCTGTAACAGGCGCATCCGAAGCCTGCACAGGCGGATGAGATAAATGCAAGAAGACATCATTCCGAGGAGGGATTTGATGGACCTCACCCTGGCCGCGTCCGCAACCAGCATCCGCTGCACCTTGCCCAAGATGGCCCTTGTCCTTTCCTCCGACGGAGAGGCCAGAAGCGTCACTGTGTCGAGTTTCGCTCCCAGAAACAGCGCGTCTTGCGCGGGCACCAGGTGGGACTTGGCGTAGTTTATGGAGAATCCCAGGTCCGTGAGTAGTTGGACGGTCCTCGCCGTGTGCTCCGCGGCGAGTTCCCTTGTCTTTGCTCGGATGAGCCAGTCGTCCAGGTAGGGGTAGATGTGGATCCCCTCCAGGCGCAGCCGCACCGCCACCAGTGCGAGGCACTTGGTGAACACCCTGGATGCCGACCTCAATCCGAAGGGAAGGGCTCTGAACTGGTAGTGACGCCCTTGGACCATGAATCTGAGAAACTTTCGGTGTCCTTTTAGGATGGGGATATGGAAGTAAGCATCCTCCAAATCCAACGACGACAGGAAATCGCCCTCCTGCAGCTGACCCAGGACGTGCTGGAGGGTGACCATCTGGAACTTCTGTGCCTTGATGAATTTTTTCAGTCGTCGTAGGTCCAGGATGGGACGCCATCCTCCCGTCTTCTTCACGAGGAAGTATCTTGAGTAAACTCCGGAGCCCCGAAGCATCTTTGGGACAAGCTCGATGGTGCCTTTCTTGAGCATCGCCTTTACCTCCAAGAGAAGTTGAGGGGATTCCGACGGGCGGTCAGGAGCCCCGTCTGCACCCTCGACGTTATCGTCGTCTCCGACGTCAGGGTCCCTCCCGACGGGCTGGTCTTCTTCCACGGCAACACCGTGGCTTAAGACTTCGATCAGCTCCTCTTCAGAGGTTGAGGCCGAATCCACGATGACCTCCTGCCCCCCTTTTTCTTCTCCGTCAGAGGTTTCACGGGGGTCCTGGCGATGGGCATGAAAGAGTACTCCCTCCGCGGTGGCAGGGAGACTCTGGGCCCTGAGGTCGCCACCACTGGTGTAGCCTCCACAGGCTGAGCCAGGGCCGGCGCGACTGTCTCGATAGAGGCCTTGGCCGGGTGGATCAAGGCTTTCACCACCTTGGGTGCGCTCACCGCCTTCTCCTTGGGGGGAGGGTCACCGCCTCACTCCCCCCCTCCGATGGGGCCTTCGAGCTCGACCGGGGTCTCTCCAGGAGCTTCGCCGGGTGCTCGGCCTTCCTCTTACCCGAGCCAGAGCGTTGGCTCGTGGTTGATGGCGCCGGGGAGGATGCGCCCTGCCTGGCACTCGTAGAGCCCGACCGTTCGGCGCTCCCGGTGCCAGCGGACTCGCGGTGCTTGGCCTTCTGTTGGGCCCCCGTCGCCAGGGCGCCCTCAAAGGTCTTAGAAGACCGCTCGGACGACTTCTTTTTCTCGCCTGACGGGCTCTTCCCTTCCAGCCAGTTGGCGAGACGCAGATGGCGGTCCTTCATGGTCCGCTCCGACATATTGCTGCAAAACGCACAGTCCTTCTCCACGTGCATCTTGTCCTCATGCAGGAAGTACAGGCAAAGGGAGTGTTCATCCTCAAAGACATTCTGAAGCTGGCATCCAGGGCAGACCCTGAACAGCTTTCCGGGCGTCGAGCTTCCCTTCTCCTGGGCCATGTCCGAGATGGGCCTGAGAAACTTCTGGAGTCCTCCAAAAGCGTGGCTCGACGAAATCTTCACCCTTGAGGGGCGTATAAGAATCCGACACGGGTCCCCGTTGATCGGATAAAGAAACGGTGGAGCTTGAGGCTCTTTTGACCGAGAAAGGAGAGAATTTTCCTAAGAAAAAGCGCGAAAACGCACCAAAGCTCGAGAGCAATAGCACGAGGATCCCAACACTTGAACGTGTGGTAAAAATCTGAAGATGGCTGCCAGAGGCGGGGCTTAGGGAGATGGCAGTCCTTGGCTGTGGTCAGTATGAAGCAGAGATCAGTGATTGGTTACTACTACGAAAGACAGATCAGAAACGAAACTGATACTGATTTTTCTTTACCAAGGATTCTCAGCCTGACGATGGGGAATATTCATGAGCATGTCAATCCATGCCAGACCCTATGCTTGAGAAGGTTGCATTCCATCGCATCCCGCGAGATCACTTTGGGGTGGGATCAAAGGACATCACTTCCTGTGATGTCACCGGGGGTGGGGGGGGGGGGGTCAAGGGTCGTGTGATGTCACTTCCGCTACCCCTGGCATTTTGGTGAAATGACGTCCCTGGTTCAGCCTGCAGGCTGGGACCTCATAAAATGTAAATAATTCTTGCAAGGCACTGGGTGGCACCACCCATCCCTGCAGTGTGGTGAGGTGGTCGTTGTAGTCCTCACAGGAAGGGACAGTGCCTTGGGAATAACTAGTGCTGAGCCAAAAAGGCAACAGATGCTTCTTGCCACAGGGGGCATTCCAAGGCGATGGAGGCTGATGGGCAGATAAGGAATCTGCAGAGAAAACATTGCATGTATCAGAACCAATGTTCACCATAAGGTATGCAACTTGTTCTTCTAATGGTTATTATTGTGTCTGTAGATATCTTCTATTTGAAAGCCTATCCCAGCAACACCTACCCAACTTGGAAGGATGGGCCTCAATTGCACCAGGAAGAATAGGAAGAGATCTCAACCAAAGAAGCGTTACAGATATTTCTACAAGATCTCGGCTCTAGCATCTGAATCCAGGCGGAAGTGCCTTGCAAATGTGTGCAGAGACCACCAAGTTCCCATCCTGCTGATTTCCTGGAATGGAACTGTTCTTGGTATCGTTTGTTACATCCGCTCAATCCTTGGTTGAATGTGCCACAATACCCTGTACGGGAGACTTTTGAGTGCCTAATTGAAAAGCTTGAAGCCGGTCATCTATTTGGAGATTGTCTGTTTAGACACAGCCACCCACTGGAGACAAGGCCAATAGCCACAAACAACTGCCTGTTCATCCAATATTCATCCGACATGGCAATGTAATGGCCCAAGGCCCTACTAGGGCCTGTACAGCCTCTCTTCCTTCAAAGAGTTCTGAAGGGGGAAAGAAAGCTGGAAGTTGTATTGACTGATTTGATGCAATACTCACTTATAACCTTTGGTTAAAAGGACAGTTTTGCCCGAAAGAAAATGTTGTCCTTAGTAATGACTGTACACATATGCTGCATCCACCCTTCCCTTTGCTCTTCCCCGCCAGGTCAAACACATAATGGAAAGATTCCCGTTAGTCACATTCATAGAGCTTCCCTGCACAAGCTGAGCTAATCCATGCCACACCCATGTTCACAGTGCATGGCAGTCACGTTGCCTATCAAAATGATTACACTTGTGTCTTGCAGTTGAGACCGGAAAGGCAGTAAGGCGAGGCACATGGCTCTAACACCCAAAGGATCTATGTGGAACTTCCCTGGACTCTCCGACTACCTCTCTCAAACATCCAGATCATTGAGATGATCTCCTCAGCGTATCATTTACACATCAGTGTCAACCTGCTCCTGAAACACCAGGAAAGCAAATGGCTCAACCACCATGATAGTCTGCTTCCTACGGCACCAGCCCAAGTCCTTCTATAACAAAAAGGTGTCCAAACACCTACATTTCAAAAATCATCAATTTTGCATGCTATATCATTGGTTGAACAGAGGTACTGAATACACCTTTACCTTCAATGCCATTTTACTAGGCATTCATAATATTGAAAGAAAGTTTCTTGCAATTATTTCTCTTTTTTAGGTTGGGTGTTTCTCATTGCCCTGTTTTATTGCTTCGTAACATTTTAGAATACCACAATGATCATTTCTCAATGTGCCATGTTACTCTTACAAAACGGATGGAGTTTCACAAACATATGTGGTGAATAGACAACATGAAGTTCAATTAATATTCAAAGAACTAGGATTGCCATTTCCCAATGTAAACTGCTATTAGTAATGGTATAATTGTAAAATCGTACAAAATATACATAGCTAAACATTGTATTATACTTTCTATCCTCTGAAAGTATATACCTTCTTTCACTGTGAGCATTATGGGCGTCTTAAAACTTAGGCTTATCACACAAATGACTAACTTCAATAAAGCAAAGTCTAAACATCAAGTTCATACAGTTTCACTTTTAGATAAAGGACCCTTCATTTCTTTTATCTAACTGTAGATATATCTGTTAGTTTTGTTATGTATTCTTGTTATACTTCTGTGCTCCGAAGGTACCTGATTGATTGTTTTTTATTTTATATATTTGCTGTGATAGCCATGTGACCAATACTAGGTCGACACCACTCGTGATTAGCTGTTGTTGGGGGCAGGTGGTGGGTGCTGTCCTACTCGGGTGACTTTTCGGCAGGATGTAATATTGTGCTGCCTTGTTCTGGACGTGGATTGGGGTGTCCCAGTTTGGGGAAAAACTTTGTACTGATTGCTGTGGTGCAGGAGGCCATTATTAAAGCCCAGATTAAAAAAGTGAACTTAAAACTAAGGGCCTCTAGACATTGTATTTGTTAGGGAGAATTCTCAGAAATGTGCCAATTCCTCTCTACCTTAGAGAACCCCAGCAACTTTGCTGGTTTTTGAGGACTTGAGTGTTTAACCTGGAGAGAGCGAGACCCTTTTTCCCCCCAATTCTCTCACGTATTTTAATGTGATTTTGAACTCTGTTTCTTTTGGTTGTGGAGTCTGACAAACTCCATACGCATCATCTTTTAAATTGTGTCACACAGCAGCTTCAGTGCAAATAAATACCTGCTCTTGGATAAACTACTGTGAAATTGACTTTACTTACACTTGTAACTTTCGAGACCAAGCACATACAATCTTACAACAGGGTGCTGGAGGGGTTACTTAGTATCCCTTTTGTCTAGCTTCTCATGTAACAATTTTATGTTGCCCTTTCCTTGATGAACGGCTGGTGGCAGTGGTTTACTTTTAACTACCGTGGTGTGCGTTTACCGCGGGTTGAGTTTGCAGCTGCAGTAAAGCACCCAAGGGTGCAATTTTTGTCAAAATGGCCCTGGTCGTTTTTTTTCGCCATTTCTTTGTGGAAAGGTCCTTCTTGAGATTTACTCTGCGCGCCAAACCAGGTTTGGTCCCATTGTTCGTTTTGCCTTCGGCAGGTTTCACAAGTGAAGCCCGCCTCTTGTCTGGAGAGGACAGGAAGCGAGGGAGGTGCCCGAAACTCCCTGTGCTTAATCTCCTAGTAGACAGGAATGCACTCTTCACCCTGCTGGGTGACTGATAGCTAGGCTGGAATGAATGGGAGAAACCTGCATAAAAGATGAGGCTTTTTGGCTTGGAAGGCAGAGTCGACCACTGGATGCAGGAATCCGAAGAAGAGTTTGAAGAGGACGCCTACTGCAACTCCTGGATCGTTGGTTTGCCCGGGGAAGCCCTGATGCTGTGCTGAAACTCCAAATTCGTATCGACTGCGAAGCCCCTGGAAGGTCGACTTCTCCCTTTGAGTTGGTGGGACCAATCAACTCTTAGGTTAGCCACCCGGACAAATTCTCGGAGCTGGTTGAATTTCCACTGCAGTCGCTGCTGGAACCAAATAGCCAGGTAGAGGAACAACAGATCGTCTGCGTTGCTTTTAAGCTGGCCAAGAGCTCCAGGAAAATCCTCTGGACTCTCAGAAAACACGGCTGACCGAGCCTGAGCCCCCTCAACAGAGTGCGGGACCCCAGATGCAAGGAAAGTCTATCTCGACAGGCAGGAACCGCGGTGTTGCTATTTGCGGTAGATACGAGGAGCTGAAACACTGAAGTGCCACTTGTTTGAATATTGCTGGTTGCGGTCGGTGAGAGCCCCATTGCATTGCAGGAGTCCCCAGAAGTCTTCCCTCTCATCCCCAGGACTGAGTCCCAGGAACGCAGGGTCTGCAGAGCTGCACAGGAACAGAAGCCATCTGCTGCACTTTTCTTCAACCTAAAGGTACTGTTAAGTCTGAGAGAACTTACCTCTTGTTGTGCCACCTTGCTTGTCCTCGTCGGAGACTTGTCTTGGTTGCCTCTGTAGAGATGCTAATAATTTCTTTACCTTGTCAGCTTGTGGCCCTACTTTGATTTCTTCTTAATCTACAAAGACTTCTAAAACATCGTGCAAGACACTTACTTACCTGCAAGAAGTGCTTCAGTTCACCTCGACTTTTGCTAACTTATCATTGCCTGGCCTGGCTCCCTGAATGACTTCACTCTTCTGCTTATGCGTTTTGCCTTCCTTCCAGGAAAGGGTTAACTAACTTTGCATTGAGGGTTACCAAAAGTACTTACCTGCTTCAGAATGTGTGTGTGAGCTCTTGTTTTGTTCTAATAACCTTTTTCCTTTGACATACTCCAAAATCTGATTCTAAATGCAACAGTGATATATTAATGTCAACAGCACCCTAACTATTGAAGTCACCTGAGGGTGTAGGCAGTGTCTGCATGCCATCCCAAATGGGTATTTGCCGATTTAGAAAGTGTGTATTTTTGAAGTGTATTTGGGTGTTACTATTATATTGCCCCTTCTGAAGAAGGCTTACTCTGACTGATACACACAAGGTTTCTTGATTAAACGATTGTGTAAGAGTTTATTTTGAATACTTGTCACTGTAAATCTCTGTTTAACTCCCCTACAGCTCACACTGACCCCTCTTGAGATAAGCCTGGCTGCTCAACACACTAACAACCTGTGTAGTACAGACTTATACTGAAGGTTGGGTTCCTATTGCCAGGTCATCAGGGTTGTTGTAGTGCAACCAAAGGGTACTGCACACAATCTTGCTTAACAGTATTGAAGGTAAAAAAAATGGACTGGGTCTGTTTAATGACCCTGCTAGTCCCGGACCTGGACAACCTTCATTTCATCAGATGTAGGTCAGGGCAAAAGCGTTGACCGCTGTTTGGGGAACTTCTATAGTGCCACTCAGTGGATTAGGATGTGGCTTTTCGGGTTAAGGTTGGTCAGTGCCCCAGATCCGGAGCCTGGGAGGGAGGTAACAAAATGGCACTGTCAGTATACTGATTGTTACAGTTGATGATACATGTAGCAGCACTGAGTCAGTAGTGTGCCAGGGTTCTAGTTACCTCTAACTTGTTCATGTAAGATCGATCTCTCTGGTCACTGCACTGTATGCAGCTCGGGCTGGGGAGGGTGCCTAGTGTGGACTAACGTGCGCCGTCGTTCTGCACGGGGTGACAAAAGTAAAAAGGCATGGGGTGAGCAGTACCTTATGCATATGAGCATTGTGTGCAGGAGTGGAGCCGGACATTTTAGAGCTCTCACCTGCGCGGTAGGGCTGGGTAGTTTGTGTACCATAAACATAGGAGATTGCCATGGCTACTAAAAAGGCTGTTTAGCCTGCATGGCAGCGCAAGGGAGCGATGTATTGTCGTGCATGTGTTTTAAGTGCATGGGGTGAGCTACATAATGTACTGGAAAGACTGATATTATGGAAACTAGTCGTGTTGGCTTGAAGAGGTTGTATGGGATCTCTTCCCTGTGTGATGTATTTTTGCGGGGAGCACCTGGGTCGGTGCTCATTGTTGGCAAGATCACATAGGAGGATCAGTGCGGTTGCCATGGCTACACGGGCACGCTATTATGGCACGCACGTGCAAAGTGTCAAAGATGTGCACTGTTAGGGGGCACCAGATTTGTGCCTGCCATCTATGGCCTAAAAGTGTAGAAATTGATTATACTATCAGGGGATGCGTTGAGCTCCTCAAATATGGTATAGTAGGTGCTGGCTACTTGGGCCACGAGTACCTGCGTTAGTGTACAGAGTGTGTACCTACGTCACTGGATCAAGTTACGTGTCAGGTTGCACCGCTTGTTGGTGGGAATCAGGGGACCTGTGAGGAAGGGGTGAGAGGAGCGTGTGTGTGGGGCACAACTCGTAATATTTGATGTCATCTGCTTGGGGCGCTCGTGCCTGTGTTTTTTATACAGATCGTATGTATTTGCCTTGGGAACTGTTTGCGTTGCAATGTCTACTACTTCCTGTGTGTACTTCTGGTCATAGTTTGAATAGGCCCAGTGTAGTACTAGACCAGGAGTCTTGCAATCATGTCTCCCCCAAGTCCTTTACCAATGGGGCAATCACGAGCAGCCTGTCAACAGAGGAACCAGCAAACTGGTTTGAATCGAAACAAACTTGTCACAGGAATATCCTTATGCAAAACCTTGCCCGGGGAACAAGTAGAATACAGGAGGCTAGACCCAGCAGACTCAGAAAGGTCTAAGCCACTGGAGATCCTCAGTCTGAAGCTGGGCATAACTGCTTTTATCACCAAAAACCTCACAGGTGGCAGTAAAGCCTTCCACAATATCAGATCCAGCACCACACATGAATTCTAGCTGCATGGGAGGGACCAGATCAAACATTTTAATGTTCAGGGATTGAACCAGTTTCTGCAACAACCTTATGGTTTGTTGAAATGCCGAAAGCAACCCCTCCGACCAGAGGATTTGATGAGCCAATCATCGATTTAGGGTAACACTTCCAAACCCGCCGGATGCAAGTGGGACGCCATGACTGCCATCACCTTTGTTAAGATCTAGTTAGGACTGATGGTAGCCCGAAAGAGAACACCATAATCAGCCAGTGTAGGCCTGCCACTACAACAAAATACAGGTATTTCCTATGAACCTGCAATATTGCCACTTGAAAGGGTATGTCCTGGAGGCCCGGATATACCAGTCACCCGCAACCAGAGGCCCCAGAGTCTGCGAAAACATAACTACATTGAATTTTTCTTTCCATGTATTTTTTTGGCCCAAGAGGCCTAAAATGGCCCTTAACTTCACTGGCTCTCTTTTTGTGCTGACAGAACATCAAGATAAATCCAGAAGAAGGCACCTTTTCTCCATCAGCCCGTTTTTGAACCATTTGTTCGACGTCCTGGAGAAACTGCTTGATACAGCTCTGGTCTTTGCTGCTGTGGGGGCAAGGGGACCATCTGAGGGAGCACTCAAGAAGGGAAGGCTGTAACCTTTCTCCACAATCTAAAGGACCCACATGTCCATAATCACAGCCTCCAACTGCCCGACAAAGTTTCTCAACAGTCATATGCATCAAGGACAAACAAAAGCAGCTTCCCAGAAGCCAGTCATCTTGTACCTGCCTCTAGTGGGCTGCAGACCGGCTGCTTTTGGAGCATAGCTGACAATTACCTGTACTTTTGAGCCATGAAAAGTGGCTTTGAAGTGGCAGGCTGACCCAAGAACCAAACAGTTTGTGTGGGCTCCTTAAACTTCTCCAAGGTTTACACCTTATCACAAAATAGTTTACTCCCAGGAAGGGCATGTCCATTATTTTATATTCAATATCAGGAGAAAACCCCAATACTTGCAACCAACCAGGGTTCCTCATGGCTACTGACAGTAATAGACATGTCACTGTGTCCATTTGTCCAACCAAACCTGGATATTATGCCAGGAACACACAAATACATTAGCAACCATTTCTCTCACGGCCTCCTGATTATCCACAAGGAGATTGTCGATAGACTTCACCACCACCTGCCACAAGGGAAACACATACCGCCCCAGGTTAGTCACAGCACTCACAAAACTAATGGCCAGCAAGTGTTTAGACTCCCTTTCAAGAGGGGCAGAGTGAGGGTAGTGGGGTAGAAAACACATTAAGATGGCCCATTGGCTTGGCCACATGAGCACCAAAGAATAAGCCACTGGGAGGTCAAAGAAATAAGAGCCCTCCCCCCTGCCACCAAAACACACCTGTACTTTCTCAGGCTGTTCCTGTTCAATTGTGTCACTGAGACATGCTTCTCCCAGATGCCATCCACTGAGTCCTCAACACGCCCTACATGGCAGAACAAGCTGGTCCTCCTTTGGACCTTATTGAACAATATTTGGGATTTGATCCCCTTCAGAAGGCTCAATGATGGAGATTAGAACATCCAGGGATTTAGCCACACATCATACAAAGCTCAAATAGGTGGCACATGCGTCACTCAGGGACCTGCTCATCCATTTCGCTTGAATCAAAGAGCTTGTGCTCAAGCACTGGGCCTTCATGGTCAACCCCCAGCAAGCCTCATAACTTTTATTATTGTGAAATGTCTTCAGACACCATATGAAATTCTAATGGGCATCATCTGATGACACTTGCAGCAAGCAAAGAAACGTGAAGGATTATGGCTCATTTTTTATAAAATAAGTTCTGAAAAACCCCAACAAATGAAACAAATCTACACCGAAATTTAAACTTGCGTGACTCTTGGAGCATCCAGGCTCTTGGCATGGTCCGAGGTCCCAAAACCTGTGGTGTCGTATAAGTAACTTGAGCTTGGACGGAAGCGGCCCTTATTCCGTGGGCACCGTCACTTCCAGTGGAGGCCACTCTCCTGGAGGCATAGGTGGTGCCACCCGGCATGGTTAAACATTCCCATGGTGCCGGCCTGCAGGTTGGACACTTCAAAGATAAGGAATTTTTCAGAGTGGACAGTATCCATTAGAAACTTCTCTAATGATTGAAACGTTCTACTTGATGTAATCTTTTGGAGTCTTCAGGAACCATTGGAAAAAAGAAACCTAAACCATCCAAAGATTTATAAACCTGATGCTATATACGAGAAACCTGAAGGTGTCTCACCTGCTAGTCCCCAGGGATCTGTCATCCAGGTGGCCAGGACACAGCCATCGCTTTTGGATCCAGTTCCTGGGGGTGGACCAGTGCAGAAGGATCACCTGGATGAGGGGTCCTCGGGGAGTAGAAGTAGGACACCAGAGGGTGAGGCGCGGTATCTCCTTCCCAACAACACCTTTTCTCCATCCTACCAGGTAGGATACCTAGGAATTCAACCGCCCCCCCCCCATTCCCGACACACACACTTTCTCATGGACAGTCCACCGTGAGCGACAACGGACTAACACCATGGACAGGCAAGGTCAGGCAATTAAGGATTACACATACCCGACTTCCATCACACTTCCCCACACGGATAAAAGGCAGAGCACAAAAGCACACACGGAGCGAGGCAAAACACACAACGAAACAGCAGTTCCAAGATGGCAGTTTAATGCAAGGGGAAAGACGAGGAGACCAGAAAGAGTCGCAAGGAGGGAAGTACTCCGAAGAACGTTACTTTTGTGAGCCTTGGAAAGTGCGAAACCAAATACCTAACTAAGGCTGATCAAACCTGCACAGTGTGTCAGAGGTAACCGGGGTTCTCCCGCGTCGATAACCAAGGCGGGGTGGAGCAATTGTTGCCATGGTACTGTCCTTGGCTCCTACAACAAAGCGGCATCAGAAAAAACAGCACAGCGGGTGAGTCGGACAGATTGACAGCAAACAAGCTTGTGTTTGGAACCAAGGTTGCAAGCAGCAACTTTGTATAAAGAGAACAGAGTGTGTGGCGTTGGTGATGAGCGACGCAAGTATAATTGGATCCAAAGAAGTGATTGAACTTTGTGAGGCAACCTAAGATACCATATGCAGAGCTGTCCTGTGCCACGTGGGCACTCATTCGAAGGTCTCTGTTGCAGGGAGCCACAGGAAGGGCCTTAAACAAGCCACCAGGTGCAGAGGGGGATAAGCTCTGGAGACATAAAGGAAGGGCTTGAGAGCAGCAATAGTGCAGCAGCTGGCACACAAAAAAAAAAAAACACAGAACATTGTCAGGATGTCCAAAGAGAGCGGTCAGACACTGCATTCAAAGAAAAGTGCTGAATGCGAAGATGGATTTTCAGAATCGGCCTTGTGGCAAGATGCTGAGAGGCCAACCTATTCTGGTGAACAGGCAAAGACCAATTACTATCCAAATTCTATCAAGCATTTTACTAGTGAACAGTTGGATCAGTATTAAAACACTAATGTAGTAAGTGAAGAAAGAACAAGATAAGTAGTAACAAACAGGTAGAGAAAGGATTTAAAACAATATACAGCATTATTATTAGCTTATGGATTTTAAAAGATGTTCCCTTGCTAGTAGAGATGTGGCCTAGTGAGTCACAAATCCCAATAGAGCTCTTTGCAGATGATGGTCGAGTACGTTTCAAAGTAGAAGAAATATAGAAAAAGTTGTTGGGCAACCCTTTTCCAAAACAACTACCATGTGGAGCAGAGTGGAGGATACATAACTGGAACTCTACCAATCACAATACGGCAGCAGAGAGTTAGAGCAAGGACTTTATACCATTTAAACCCTATGGAGATGGCAAGTTAGTAACAGCTACATTTACTCACCCCCCTGTACTCAGACTAACTGGAACATCACTTCAGAGGCTACTGAAAAAGCTGTGCCCTGTGCTTGTTTCGGGTCTAGAACATGGGTGTCCAACTCCAGGCCTTGAAGGCCACAAACATGACTGTTTTTAAGGATATTCTCCCTCAATATTCAAGTGATACATTTGCATACATTTAGAATCATTGTATGCAAAAGATTGTTGTTGGATTCAAGCGATAACAGCGCTGCATACACAGTTTGTCACAATCTGTCGTTTGGGCGCAAAGCTTGGTTTCAATATGTAAATGAAGAACACTAAGTTTTATGCCACTGGGTCTTTTATTGTTACTGGGGGTGCCGACACAGGTCTTTTTCAAGGCAATTATATCATGAAAATCTGTCATGTTTCCGGTCCTCAAGGCTGGAGTTTGACAACCCTTGCCTAGAGGCTCACTGGTGCAGAGATAACTCTGTCGAGATACGGTCCAGGCTTGCCAGCGGATCCATGTTCTGGTGAGGTTGTTTCTTGGCAATGCAAGGCTGAACAACCCCAGGACAACGAAAAGAGGACCACCATGTTGTTGGCTACCTCAGATGATCCAGAGGATACGAGCAGACAGAAATCAGTGATGGCAGAAGGTGACCCTTGTGGTTTAAACAGAGAAGCTGGTCCTGTGAGGCCACTACGGGAGAGCAAAACCTATAAGGAGGCCTCTTCTTTCACAAGTCGAAGGTCACAGGAGTCCCAAGTCCAAACATGTGATGAACACTGATGCAGCAAAGGAGCCCTCAAGGAAGCTTGCCAGCTCACAAGGTGGTTCCACAACACCTCTTAAGGCTTCCAAGGTCAGACTCTTCATGAAGGGGTCAAGACTGCTTGTTCCCAAAGTCCAGGGGTTGAAGCACAGATAAACGCCTTCTGGAGATCAACAAAGGACAGGGCTTTGCCCAGACAGTTGAAGACAAAGAAGGATGGATGCAATGACGATTTCATGCCTTCAGTTACATGCTCCCTTTATAGGGGTCTTGTCTCCAACAAGGATCTAATGAATGGACAGACTACGGCCACCACAATCGCCCAGCAACAGACCCTTTGGCTAGGATGTGGACTGGGACCAAACAGTCTCAGCCCCCACAAACTGCCAACAAACACATACAGCAGATTTGCCTGCCCAGGAAAGGGCTTACTGGTATGGCAAACCTGACCCAGGGCAAATCACAAGATGTCCAAAGGACAGGTACAAATTATGTGACATGGCCATTTTAGCATGTATAGTACTCAAACGGGCATTAAGTGGCAAAATGCAAAGTGCACACAAGAATATACAAAACACGGAAAGAAAATATTTGCTGCCACCAGCCGATCTTGATCACAATACAATGACAAAGTTGCCAAAACCAACGTTTAAGGGACACAAAGTATTAGCACAGCACCTCACAGCCAGGTGATGTGTGCAGTGTAAAACAAACAAGGAAATTCACAATGGAGAACTGAGTTCTCCTGCACCGAAAGCCATAGGGACTGATCAGTACCCCCTAAACAGATGGGCTTAGCAAGTGAAGTAAAAAGGCTTCACAAGCCTCCAAAAGCCAGGACATGGTTAAAACAGCAAAATGATGGGGAGGGAGGAGGGTTTTCCCATAGGTGTCTATGGAGGGAAATCAGCAAAAATAAAATTGTTTCATAACACAGGAACTTATACAAACAATTCCTACAGCATTTGAAAAAAATTAGCCATGAGAGAAACAATGCACTTTGGAACTAGAAGGAAAAGTGGCATTGAGAAAGTGAATGTACAAAGTTCACAAAGAAGCTTTAAAGAAAAGCCAGAGAAGGAAAACCGGTAGCAACGAGGGAGGAGAAAGATTAAAATTCCAAACCACCTGAAAGTTTCTACATTACAACTTATGAACTATATTCTATTGTCGGTCTACATATCTTAAAAAATGTGCCACACAATGCATACTCAAAATTAATTTGTAACAAATACCAATGATTGGTACTATTCATGACACCATGCAGATGTAGAAGGTGGAGGTGGGGGGGGTGGAAGGGGGGTGGGGTGCGGGGTGGGGGAGGGGGTTGGGGGGGGCAGGAGCAGATCTATTTTTTGACATATTTCAATATGTTCATATTTCAACTTCTAAGGAGCAATAGTGCCATCAAGTTATGTCTACAATGCAACAGTCCCGCAAGTAAAAGCTGTACAACCAGTGTAAGTTCACATAGGTCCAGGACTGCAGTCAGGTGTTTGCAGGCAGTGGCTGCGTGTGAACTTTGAAACCTGTCTTTTAGGCAGACACATGGGGCTAGAGAAGTCCTGGAGGGCCAGGTGCCATCACAAACTACAATTACAGCCCAGAGAAGGAAACTGATGGAACCCTTGGGTTCCGCTGCTACAGGGACAAAATATGGTGACTTAAGCATCGGAAACCTCATGACCCAGAATAGAGAGCAAGACATAGGCAAAAGGACCAAGAACGTGGGGATCAGGGCCCAAAAAGCAAAAAGGGGACCGTTCTCTTGATCCGAAGACCAGAGAAGACCTCTCTGCGAGCAGGAGACTTAAAACCATCCCCGATTCACCACTTCTCAACAAAAGTACTAGAACCTAGTGATTCCCAGACAGAAAGCAGGCTCTCTATTTGCTAGGCCATTTAATAGATGCAGTTTCATATGTTACTCTGAGCCTCTTCCTGGAAAGCAATCAACCATACTGAAGCGTGTGTCCCACAAAGCTGCCACTGAGGGATAGAAGTTACAAGGTTAACCATGTCCAGAGTTATCAACTTTGAGGAATGTGTTACTGCATCACTTGGGTTATCAGCATGGACTTACATTAGGGTGCGGTCTGAAATAAATCCGTGCATACAAGAAGGAAATTCAAAAGGCAAAGAGAAGACATTACGACGACAGAATCAACAATGCCACCAACACACAAAAATAAATGTTTAGTATCATTGAAGAAATGAGAAACCCACCATGCTGCGATAACACCCCAACCCCCTCAGAAAAACTATGCAACGACCTGGCAGATCACTTAAAAAAAAAATAATAAATCAATGACATCCGTCAAACCATACAAAAGCGACCAACCAACCACAACATACAACCCAACGAACCTAACATGGAACCACAATACAAACTCCAAAGCTTTCCTGAAATACCAGCAGAGGCATTCGCAATGCTGGTAAAACAAAGCAAGAAAGCGGGACCACCCATGGACCCATGTCCCCCAGACATCTACAAATCAATCCTCGCGCAAGGATCGCCAGCAGAACACTACAGAAACCTTCTAAATCTATCACTATCAACAGGGACTGTACCGAAGATCTTCAAATCAGCATACATCAAGCCACTCTTGAAAAACACAAGTGGCGACGTAGATGACCTCTCCAACTACAGAACGATCTCTAACATCCCCTACCCAGCAAAACTTCTAGAAACCTATGTATATAAACTAACCCAAGAACACGTAGAAAAACACCATCTGCTGGACCAAGCTCAAATCGGTTTCAGACCAGCGAGAGGAACGGAAACAGCACTACTATCCATCTGGGACAACCTCAAAACTAACGCAGACTCAAACACTACCTCAGCCCTTAATCTGCTCGACTTCTCCACAGCCTTTGACACAGTTAGCCACGACACCCTGACCAAAAGACTAGAAGACATAGGCATAACAGAGACAGCACTACGCTGGGCCAAATCATTCATAGCAGACAAAACAGAAACAGTATGGTTAAAACCTTTCAAATACACCCCACGAGTTAACGACTGGAGTACCACAAGGATCCTCACTATCTCCACTCTATTTCAACATCTATCAAGACTCCGGTCATCAGAATCTTCAAAAAATACAACATTAATGTTACAACTACGCAGATGACACTCAGATCATCTACAAAATCAAAGACACTGATGCCGGCCATTCAACCCTAAACGACTGTCTAAAAGAAGTCTTCAACTGGATGGATGCCAACAACCTGAAAATCAACCCAGGAAAGACAGAAATCATGATCGTATCCAAAGACCAAGAGAACGAAACCACCATCCCATGGCCTACGGAAATGGGAAACGCACCGACACCTTCGAAGATAGTAAACAATCTGGGAGTCCTAATGGACAACAACCTAACCCTGGAACCACAAATAAATGCAACAGTGAAGAAATACTTTTTCCTCCTCCACACGGCAAGAAGAATTCTACCTTTCCTCTCCTTCATGCACGAAACACTCACTATCGGCGCCCTAATCATGTCCAAAATAGACTATGCAAACAGCCTCTACCTCGGAATACCAGAATACCTCCTGAAGAAACTGCAACGGATCCAAAATACAGCAGCAAGACTACTCCTCAAACTATCCAGAAGAGACTGCATCACTCCAGCCCTAAAAACACTACACTGGCTCCCAGTAAAACATTGCATCACCTTCAAAACAATGTGCATAACGCACAGGGCAATCAGCGGACAAGGAGCAGAATTCCTACAAAAGAAAATAACAGTCTACAAACCAACGAGACCCCTCCGATCAAGCAACGAAATCTGCCTGAAACTCAAACCATACCTTAAGAAAAAACTCAGAGGCACCTCCTTCTACCACTTAGCCGCAAAAACCTGGATCATCATCCCAAAAGAAATAAACACAGAAGATCACCTAAAATTCAGGAAATCACTAAAAACCTGGCTCTACAACACCACAGACTAAACCTGGAAACCAAAACTGGAAAAAGGATGACTAAACCAGAAAAGACACAGACATTCCTGACCCGAGAGAATAACTCTAACGGCACCTGGATGGGTGACACCGGATAGACTGGAACACAAGCCGCACGCACGGAGACTTAGTCAACTACCCCAGACAATCCCACTAACACTTTCGCCCGCCTCTTAATTACTGCCAGGTACCACAATGGTGTGGCATTATCGAGATATTGGCAATCACTCCACTTCCTGAGAGGTTGTCAAAGCAGATGCACTGGCCACAGGAGTATGAAGGGAGGCTAAGGGGAGCTATGAGAGAGCATGTTAGAGGTGGGGGCCAGAGGAGTAAGGAACCTGTATGCCAGTCGGACCCAGATCAGGACAGAGCCGCATCAGGGGAGACTACGCAAGCCGAGCGCATCAATTCAGGATAGAGACGCAAACTAACCTACCCTACTAACAATTTTCCTTTCTGCATACACCTCTCAAACTCCAAACCAAACACAACCAAAACCTACAGCACAACAAACCCCACAAACTTCACTACATCGCAACAACAAAACAAAAACACACAGTCTTGCACAACAGTACACGACGACTACCGGCCGCAAACACCCCAGGCCCAGCCAACGGACCCACCGGGATGAGGCCGCCAACAGCACATCACTGCTCTCTTGCACTTTTCCTGCTTCTTCCCAACAACTCAACCGTCCCTCCTTTTTCAGAGCCACCAGAGCGCCAGGGGACCACTCCGGTGGTGATAGTGCGCGGTACAAATGTCCTTTAACAATAACAAGCAAGACCCGTAGAGACAATTGCAAATTCAGGGTCCCACTGTGCACAGCAGCTCAGTATTGTGCAATGTATCAGCAGCTTCCCTGTATCAGGAGAACATGGGTCTGCAAGGCATAAAATAAGCAGTGTCGCGGAGCAATTTGCTATGCAATTCTGTAGGTTTGCCAATTAAATTGGCACTTTTGTAGCAAAGTTAGCTATTTAAGTTACCCTGTTTAATGAAAGCACAGCTCACTGTGCATTCCTCTCTTGCCTTCAGAGCTCTCTTCCACCCCCTCTCTGTTCACTACAAGTTCAAAGGGGGCTAATGGAAAGAGAGCGCAACAGTAATCATCCTCTTTCCAAACCATGTGCTTAATTTACGAGGCAACAGTTGCTGATACACTGGCCTACCAGTCAGCCAAATTTAAAAGATCACAGTCACAGTAAGACCACCACCAGTGTGGAAACTAGACTGCCTCATAAAGGGAAAATTAGGAAACAGTCCTCCTCATGCTACTCGACGGTCCACTGGCACTCCAAACTGCACAAAGACTCATTTCAGTTTAGGGAAGACCGGTCTCTTCCAACAACATTTTGATGGAACTTAGATTCTGGCTATCTTGTGCATACCCCAGGCATATACTGTACTGTAGTAATTACTAATGTTCCCTTGAGGACTTGCTAAATACTCACTACCAATTAGTTGCGATGTTACCCGTACAGTTCTCTGTAGCTCCAGGCCTAGCTTTGCACAATACAAGTATATAATAATAATAATAAAATCTCACGCCTGTCACTACCACCTCTTCAATATTCGCAGAGTCCGTTCCAACCCTTACCTTCCATGCAACAAAACTTTTAATTTCCTCCTTTACCTTCTCTCGCCTCTTCTATTGCTCCTCCCCATTCTTTGGACTACCTGCTTCCCATCTTGCTCCTCTCAAATCCATCTACCACGCAGCCGCCCGTACCATCTGTCTCGTTGCCCCGCATGACTCCATTTCTTCTTCGCTGTCCTCCCTTGGCTGGCTTCCCTTCCACTCCCAACTTAAATTTCATTTCCTCTGTCTAGTCTAAGTCTCTCCATAACTTGGCTCCCCCTTATCTCTCCTCTCTTTCTATAATCCCTCCCGCTCCCTACGTACCGCCGACCACCTCCTTCTCACTGTCCGCCCTTCCCCCATGTGCTTCCTCCCGTTTCCACTCCTTTCAGCTCTTAGCCCTCCCCCTGCACTGGAATGCCTTACCTCACACAATCCGCTCCATAGCTACCTTTTCCTTCTTCTGCTCTTCCCTGAAATCTCTCCTTCTCCATTCCCTGCCATGAAACCTTCCCCCACCTCTCATTCTCTCTACTTCCCTTGAATCTTCACTACAATCCTCTCTTCCTTCCTCCTTCCCCTTATCCTCCCTCATTTTCACTCTATTCCCCTCCTGTTTTTCCCTCCTCCTCCCTTCCTCACCCCTTCCCCAACATATTAATCGCTCTACTTACTGTTTTTATTGGTTCGATTCATAATTGTAAATTGCTGTTACTGTTATATTGTTCTATGTATTCTGTTATTTTAATGTAAAGCACTTTGGATGAAAGCGCTATATAAACAAAATAAATACAAATACAAATCAGTTCAAGGTCTCAATATAATTAAATAAGTTTGGTTGGAGTAGATGGGGAAACCTGTAAAAAAAAGTGCCTTTGCTAACAGGAGGTGAATTAGACCAGATCATTGTTGCCCGTTAAGGAGGAAGAGGAGAAGCAGTGCAGCAAGTTGAAAAGGAAAGTAGAGGGAACCTACCTAGTCAACTTGTGCTGGGGATGGCTATGGCAAAGCAGTGTGTCAGTGTTCTAAGGTGCAAACCCAAAGCTTGCTGGGTCCAGTGAGATCTGGAGACTCGGGATCCCAATTTGGCAAGACCTTAAACAAGACCAGACCCCAGAAACTGGAATGTGTAGAGGAACAACCAGGCAAAGCGCAGAATTTTACAACAGCATAGTAAGTCAGGCTACAGCAGAAGCAATGGGGTAGCCTCAAACCAACCATGAAAAGGTGCAAGGGCTTCTTAATTGGCTGTGAATGACTGGTTGGACTGTCAGGAGGTGAAGCCACAGAGCAGTGAGTGAGGGATTGACCAACTATGGATCTCGAGCATGTTGGAATGGCTATTTTTTAGTTTCCTTCGAAGATAGCCTAATTCTTTTCTCCCGTACACCCATGATCCGTGAGATAATGTTTTGACAAATTAATCTTTTAGAACGTGTTTAATCCCGAAGACAAGTCTCTAAGTGTGAGACCAGAATTTGAACCTGTGTTGCTGCTCTGTGTGGTCTTGCTTTCAAGACAAACTCGTAGCCCCTGAGCTATCCTCCCGGCCCCCGAGCGATCCTCCCGGCCTCAAATAAACCTTACCTCCTGTCTATGAAGTGGTTTGTTAATTCCTCAGCCATGCCATAGGGCACACAAACTCACCTTAAACTACACAGAGCCTGACAGTAGCCAACAGGTATCATGAATGATCTGCAATCCTGTATCATGATTTAGGACAGAGCATCTGTAGAAAGAGAAAATGCTTTTTCTAACTGAAAACATACTTTTCTTGCTACTAGGAACCACTGTACTGTTCAGGTGAGGGCTCAAAACGCATTCCTTGGTCCAGTTCTCAAGTGCAGCCAGATGACAGAGCTGGCACATTGGTGGCATTCATCTGCGGCAAGTGCAGGGTCTTCTGAGAGGCAAAAGAAAAACATTTAACGCTGGACTGGGTAAAGGTTGGGTGAAACCATGGTCCTGTACAAGAGACCCACTGCATGTTAGACGGATGAGCCATGGCATGACTGGGGCAGCTTCAGCAGCTGAGTGTAAGCTGTGGACAGCACAGTTAGGCGTGAATCATAAGATATTTAGAATCCTAGAGTACCATAATTAAGGAAATTATAATGCATGTTGTGTTCGTATGCTATTGAGTAACAAGATCACGTCTTTCTAACATTAAGATTTCAATGAGTAAATAATCAAAGAAAATCAATATCAAGGACGTTTAAAACAAGTGAATGTGTAAACCTGGCTTCGAAAAAGAACTTAAAACAAGCAAGATAAATCAACTATCTCAGTGAAATAACGGAAAATGCCCCTTTATGTATGACTAAAGATGAAAATGAATAATCAAAGACAGAATTAAAAAATCTCAGTTATTAAAAATATGAGGAATCATCTAAATTACAGCAGAGGCAGAGGATATGTTTGTGTGTCGGTCCAGTTAAGATGCAGAAACAGAACATATAGTTTTTGGTTTTCAGAAAGAAAGCTCAAAAAGGTTAGACGTCCGCTATGAGTTAATCTTAAAAGAAAAGTAAGTACTTGAGATAGAGGCACCACCATCTTTCAAGACCATGAGACCGTATGTTTTCTATATTCGATCCTCCTGTAGACTCCTCTCCAAGCTACTTAATCACAACCGCCCGTTCCGCACTATCAAGAACGGCGCACTGCTGGCCTCTGCGCTAATAAACTCCAGACTGGACTATTGCAACCATCTTCTAGCTGGAACAACGCGCTCGAAAATTCAAGCACTCGAGGTTACACAGAATAGTGCAGTCCGGGCTATTCATGGCATGTCTAAATGCGCTCATGTGTCTGATGTGCGTAGGACGTTACACTGCGGCTGCCTTTACAACATAGGATCACGCACAAGATCCTGACATTGTCATTCAAATGATGTACCAATGCCTGTCCCACATACCTAAAGGATCGAGTGAAGACAGACATCAGGGAGACAGGGCCGCTCGTCTGTCTTCCCCACCTTTGCCCAGCCGAGGTACAAACTGGTGTGTTTTGGAGGGACATCATTTGACATCCAGGCTCCTCTTCTTGGAACTCACCCCGGGCTTATACGCCTGACTGGGAATATGGCATTATTTAAGAAGCAGATTAAAACATATCTGTTCAACTTCAACCCAGGTTAAATCCCGTACAGCCTGACTCCCCTGCCTGACAAATGAGTTTTGTTGTCTCGTTTCTGTCCTGTTCTTCATCTGCACACTGAGGCATGTGGCGAGTAATAAATATTAAAATAAATCATCTCCAACCCATAAGCATCACACATACGTACAACCCTTACACATTGAGTAAAGTGTTACTTCATGTGCTCACTGTGCCTGCATACATTTTAGAAAGGGATAGTAAAGAAAAACAGAAGGGCATAATACTTCAACACAATGTTTACACATTAAATCAAGAATGACTACTATTGTATAAAAATACAATTTATTTTACAAAATCTCTCAGCTTGCGCTTCAACAATTCACCAACAAATCTAATCTACCTTTTACAGGGTATAATTCATACCTCCATCAAACCATATTTATGAGCAGGGTCTCTAAAAGTTTTAACATCAACTAAATTCAAAACTTCTCAAAATAAAAGCATATATCGGAGAAACCACATGTAACGAAATACAGGAATAAAAAAAAAATCTTCTCTAGTGCATTAATTCACGCTTATCGCTACCAGAGCATCATTAAAAGGAAATGCAACAATGAAAATGGAGGAGAAGTGGGAGGACAAGTGGTCCTTTGTGGTGCATTCGTGTTGCATTCTAAGTATTTTTGCAGTTACCATCATTTGGAGGCGGAGCTTTGCACCCGTGAGCAGCAGCAGACTCTACAAAACACCTTTTCCAGCGCGGAGAAGTGGGAGGACAAGTGGTCCTTTGTGGTGCATTCGTGGTGCATTCTAAGTATTTTTGCAGTTACCATCATTTGGAGGCGGAGCTTTGCACCCGTGAGCAGCAGCAGACTCTACAAAACATCATTTCCAGCGCGGAGTGCGCGCGGAGAAGTGGGAGGACAAGTGGTCCTTTGTGGTCACTTGTGGAGAGCGGTGGACTGCGGCAGACAATAACCTAGAACCTGGGCGTGGACTCGTCAAAGGGATATTTGAAGAGTGGTAAGGTAAACACTGTTTGTTGACACCGAGGCAGCGTCCCGGCTGGGAGAGGGGAGAGGGTATCCCACCCCTCTGATTCCGCCTGAGGCTTCACTACGCACTGTGGGTGGTTACTCTCTCTGACTATTCAGGGACACCTCATAAAGTATTTGTCTACGAGGTATCACTTACGGTATTCTTACTGTACACCAAGGTGAGCCCGGTAACAATGGTTAAACCTAAAACAGGGAACGCAAGATACAATCTACGTAAATGCTATGGGGGAAAAGGGGAGAAACAACCTTTAAAGTCAACAAAAAAGGCTTCCACAAACGGAGACTGTGTCCCACCAGGGAAAGGAACCATCCCGGCCATGTTTGGGAATGGAGTACCCAAACCCATTATAGGGGGGGATATGGTGGATCCTGAAAAAGAGACTCTCTCTCCCCCCCACACAATGGCAGTGGGGTGCTAGACTCCACTAACTACCAAGACATCAACAACAACTCACTGTTGGATATCTGTATATCGATTCAAAAATCAATGGCAACTTTAAATGAACAGCCTGCTCATGTTGGGAAAAGCCCAATTATGGTGGAAGCGCAGGTTATGAGACCCGCCCAAGAGGAACATCAAAAAGTCAGTGTGACTTCTAATTCTAAGCACACGGACAATTCGATCTCTGACTTATCTGGCATCCTCCCTATTCAGCCCATTCCTACATTTCCGGTAGAGCCAACATTGGGCCGATTATCGGCATCCCCTGGCCTCTTCATCGACCCAGAAGAGCTGGAGCATACGGATGAGGAGCATAAGGGGTTGACGGAAGACCCCAATGGCATGGCAATAAGTGAGCTGCAGGCTTCTATGGCGTCAGTACAATTTGCGCTGAAAATGTTATTAAAGCTGTGTGGGAGGATCCACACAAACACAATTATTCAGCTTAGACTACCAAACCCCTCGGGGTGTTCAGATCTAGCCCCATCAACTCCGTCTGTAATAGAAGAAGTCTCAATCCCTACGGGCCCAAGGGACAAAGCAAATTCTGTAGAGCCTGAGGAAGTCGCTACGGTCGTCCCTTTGACCAAAAAGCAACACAGACATCAGAAGCGGGAGGCGACTAAAAACGTCGTAGTAGAAATTGCCTCTCCCTTACCAGCCACTATCCCGCCGGTAGCTCGTACTAAAAAAAACAAAAAAAGGGGGCGGAAAGCGAAGAAACGTGCCAGAAGAGGGGCGGGATCCCTATCTGGCTGGATTATCCCAGATCCAGTACAAGAAGCTGAGAATGCAGCCCAGGAAGGTACGGACTCTGCAATGTCGATTAGCATTATTGGAGAATCCACTAAATGCTCGTCACCTGGGCGAAACGAGGAGAGTAAGGGGGAAGTGTTCTTTACATCCCCCCTATAGATGAATCTGAAGATCAAGAGGATATTCAAGCAAGTAAAATCTGCATAATTAAAAACCTGAACCAGAAAAAAAGAGATTTATGGTTGACAAGAACTGAAGTTCTAGCCAAACTCTACTTAATTCCTCAGTTGCGTGTAATACGCTCGGAAGATTTCCTCTTTGTCGAACCATTGGAGGTGCGTAACCCTAATGTCTCGGCCCTTCATTGCTGTGTTCTAGCCTCGGCTCAGCTGATCCGGTTGCACAAGAAATCCCTAAAACAGATTGGTGTGGAGGTGGATGCGAACAAAGATAAGGAAGATCCATCCCTCCCCAGCAAGGATTATGCGGTACCTAAAAACAAGGCTGGTATACCCCCTCAACCATCCACCGAGAAGGTCCAATTAGCTGATATCCAGAAGACTCTGAAATGGCTAGCGGACTCATTGCCCATGGTGTTGCAGCAGCCATGAGATTTTACTATGCTGAGCTGGAACACTCATGGCTACCAACACCTCCTTTCTGATAAGTGCTCGTTGGCTCTTATAATCGAACACCCAATCATTCTACTGCAAGAAACTTGGCTGACATCTGTCATAGATATGGATGGATACAGGACATATCACACTCTGGCGAAGAAGGGAGAAAGGGGGCGTCCGTTTGGGGGCCTATCCATTGCAGTGAGGAACAAGATCTCAAGCAGACAGATTCCAGTTTTTAACTGTGACTATATTTGTGCTGTGGAAGTGACACACAATATAAGATCCCCAAGCGACAGAATGCTATTTGTTAACATTTATAACCCACCAGGAGCAAGGATAAGAGAACTTATTCAAGACACTCTCCATGATCTCCTTGCTGAATGGAGAACGACCAACGAAAAGTTTCTTGTTATTATTGCCGGGGACCTAAATTGCCATATAAATTGTGGTGGAGGTACCGGCAATAATCCCTATCTGTCCAGGAATAGTCTCTGGGACCTCCCGTCCACTGACAAGGAGGGGGAGGGCTGGTTGGGATTCTTTGGCTGCTGGGACCTAGAGATAATTAATGGACGGACTCAAAGTGATAGGCCTGGCAAGAATACTTGGAATAACGGAAGATCGGGGAGTACTCTTGATTACATCTTCACTAGTGGGGAGGTTGCCTCAATTGTGTACGATATGTTGGTAAAAGAAAGTGAATGCAGTGACCACGAGCCTCTGATCCTGACTATGGGAGTGTCTATCCCTAGGGGGGCAGAGGTAAACTTGGGACAACTGTCTTGTAATCACTCCTTAAATCGCATCTCTTGGTCGGATAAGAACATAGCAAATGCCTCTAGGGCCACTGCAAGACTGGGCCCTGAAATGATTGACCAACTTAATCGTATGTCACTAATGCAAATTGAAAAATGGATTAGTGATTTTCTGGGTGAGCATGGCGCCCGTAAATTGCAAACGGTGGCGGGGAAGATCCCGAAAGAGGCTAATTATGACAGGGCCATTAGAGATAGAAAGCGAAAATTGAGAAGAGATATACGTTGGACCAGAGACGGCCCGCTATCTAAAATGGCCGCTGCCATAATGACAAGGACGTTGAAAAAGGAATACCGGTGTTGGCTGATAATACATAAGAGAGCGAGAAAGTTGGCTAATTGGCAACATACTGTTAGCACTATATGCAGTAGAAATACCCGAAATATCTGGTCAGTTTTGGGGGAGGCTAAGGGGCCGAAATCATCCAATATGGTCAATCCCATATCCCATAATGACTGGATTTCTTTTCTGGAAAAACGCAATGGTGAGGCTGATAATAACACTAGTAACACCATGAGGAGGAAACCTAGGGCTCCCCCTTTTGTGTCCTCCACTAAAGAAATCCAAAGTAGAATTGAAGAACTTAATCCCTCCCGAGCGCCGGGTCCGAACGGTCTCTCAAATGTGGTACTGAAGGAAAATCCCCCTTTCTGGGCATGCTTGCTTAATACACTGTTTAGGAAAATTTTCCAAGAGGGTCGAATACCAACATCTTGGCAGGCAGCAATCCTTATTCCGGTGTTCAAAAAAGGTAATAGAACGGAACCGGAAAACTACCGGCTATTATCCATGCTGGTCTGCACTGGAAAGATGTTTGCTGCCCTTATACTCAGCGAACTCGTAAAATGGGTGGCAAGTGTTGGCATTCTGGACAAGTTCCAAAGCGGCTTTAGAGCAGGCTACTCTACCACCCACAATTTGTTCATAATGAATGCACTTAGAACTAAAGCCTTGAAACACCATAATCCGCCAATATATGCACTTTTCATAGATTTCAGGGCCGCTTTTGACTCAGTGAACCGATCTCTTCTGTGGGAGAAGCTAAGGAGACTTGGCTGCCCTGAAACTCTATTGTACTACCTAGAACTTCTTCATTCGGATAACACGGTGCAGGTGCGTCTGGATAACTGCGGGACAATGACCAATCCCATACCCCAGACCAGAGCGGTGAAGCAGGGGTGTGTCACAGCCCCTACTTTGTATATCTTATTTGTGTCCGATGCACCAGATTGCCTACAGGGAGTCAACAACTGCCCCCCCAAAATCGGCTCTAGCCATTGCCCCATGCTTGCATATGCCGACGATCTGGTGATATTAGACCACACCTTTAGTGGACTGGTAAGATCGGCAAAGCAATTATGGATCTACGCTGAGACTAACGAACTTGTAATTAACATCAATAAAACAAATCTGATTCTGTTCTCGGCAGGGAGAGTCGCTAGACCTCGCATGATGATTCGGGTGACCGAAATCAACTATACCCTTAGTTATAAATATTTAGGTGTTGAGTTTGATCATAAGGGCAATTACCCGACCTGTATTCAACTGTGGAAAACTAAAGCGGCACAATTGACAGCACTTATCTATAAATTCACGCGAGAACGTAGTGGGTTCTCGATATGGGCGGCTCGCCAATTATATATCCAATGTCTAGTTCCGATGGTTACCTATGGTTTAGATCCTCTCTATAATATGAATTTGGGATGGCTACAGCTTATAGAGGGTATCTTTTGGAAGAAAATGTTGGGTCTCCCCCAATGTATACCCATGGCCGTGATCAGACTTGAAATGGGAATCAGCTCTCTCAGGGCCATAGTGCTAAAAAAGCGGATGGAATTCTATATTCGCCTTAAGAACGAACCGACAAACGATCTTCTGAGATGCATTAGTAAGGATATGGAAATAGGCAAATTGGAAAGCTATGAACATCAGCTGACTAAATTATGCAAGGAAGTGGGATGGCAACCGGAGTGGGGTTGTGATAATGAATGTCTGTTCAATAAGTTTGGGCAGCGACTCAGGCTCTGGGACTGGCAATGTAACTATGTCCATCTTGAAGGCCTGAAAACCTACAACTTTATCACATATGTTCTATACACCTTTATGAAGCCACAGCCATATTTAAATCTATGCCCGTCGGATGAACTGAGGCGTTTTATCCTACTTCTTCGCATTAATCATCTACCATTATTGGCTGCCAGGGGTCAGGAGAAGGGTCTAGTTAAAAATGATAGGTTCTGTAGAGTATGTGATCTCCCTGAGGAACCTGAAACTGCACGACATGTTTTTACATTGTGTACGATGACGGGAGACAGCCGCATTAGACACCTGGGCGGATTTGTTCATAATAAAGAATACATTGAACAAACAGAATTCTGGACACAGTGTGTCAATACCAGCAACCCTAAATTACACATGGCACTATTTCAGGTCTGGCGGGATGTTAAGGTCTGTATAAAACGTAGTGCCAGAGGGTCCCTTGGATTAATGTAGCAGAGACCGTGTGGATGCTTGTGCCGTCTAGATTAATGGCTACAGTCACGATAAGAGTTGTTGTCCGAACACGACGACAATTATGCATATGGGGCTGTATGGTTTCTATTTATTTATTCATTATCCTATGTCATTCATTATTCATTTTCCTATGTCATTTTATTTATTTACTTGTTTTAGATTTGCACATAGAACATGGTATGTTTATTGGATTTTAAGATGATCTTCTTCCTTGTATATCTATTTCTCCTTCCATTTGTATGGTTATGTGTAAAGTTTGTACTTGTGTACGAACTATATCACATTAATAATAATAAATATAAATAAGAAAATGGAAACACATTATATCATTGTATTAAGCCTCTATCTGAAAATAGAGAAATGAATGACCAACAGTTTGCACATCCCAATTCAGTTATACCCAGAACATAAGGTGTATACTTTAAAAGGAAGCAAACACACCCTGTTCATTTGTCTATCCTGACAGGTCTGTCTGACAGCCAGATTCAGCTTGTCCCCTTCTGAATGTGCCGGCACACCCCAATAGTCTTTCATACGGTTTATATAGATCCCAGATGGAAATGTCCCAATAATTAAATTACATTTAACTCGATGGGCCATGCATCAGTCAATGCCCAACTATGGTACCTGGTATTATATCTTTCCTCATGTTCTATGATGCAAGTAAACATCCCCCAATGAGGACTACTCCTTACCAACATAACATTTTCATAACAATGGTTTTGAGTCTAGTGACATCTCAATTGTATGCAATAAAGGTGCCCAATTAGCCTGTCCACCTTGTACATTGCATCAAGGACAAGATGCTCAGAATGGCATCTTTGCTATACCGAATTAAATTGTAGCTTGGCGCTCTTGAGTCTACTCATGTCAACAAGCTATATTTGCCAAGGAAGGCCAGCTTCAAACTGTGCTAGGTGAAATGTGAAGGCCTTGCCTTGTTACAGCCATTTCATAGCTTCTATTTTTTGCAAAGAATAACTTTGAATTTGCTTGCATTTCTTTGCTGGTTCACTGTGTAAGTGATTGTGCAAGTAATAAGGATTCTATGCAGAACTAAAAATGTATGTATGCAGGGATATTTGAAATCAGCAAAAGCAATCATCTAAGTGTAATTAACAAACACACACACACCTCACTAGAGGTTGCTTTGCAAAGATAAAGCATATACTAGTTAATACAGGCATCTTGCACTTAGAACGCTCTGTTTCAAAGCACTTAATTTTACTAACAGACTTTGTTTTAGTCTAAGCTAGGTTACATATATGAGGGAATTGTAAACATCATGATATCTTATATGCAGCTATCCTATCCCTTAGGGGGCAGAATGTGTGCACAGATGATAACATCCCAGGGCTGAATATCTGAGGAGAGAGATGGACATTAAAGTGTAAGGGAGGCATGGCATCATGAGTATGAAACTGACACAAGTGGTACAATTTCAAAACCTTTATTCAATTTTTAGGATTTGGAAAAACTCCTGCTTTGCCCTATAGCTATGATGGGAGTAGCCTCTCCCATCAAATAATAAAGAAAACAGTTCTCGTCAGTCTGTCAAATCAAAATAGCCTATACTAACAATATCTAATGCCTGCCCTATCTCTTATACAAAAAGTGTGTAAAGGGGCATGTGACTGCAAAGGAAAATCAGTGTTATAACAAAAAGGATAAAAATGGCAGAGTCAGCTCTCCTCCTCACATTGGTCAGCACGGAGTAAGACGGCCCCCCATAGACAGGATAACACACTGGCTCAGGCTCTCAAAACAAAGGCAGTTCAAAACGTGGATTGAGGCCCGCCTGGCATTAAAGTCTCTAATACCAGCTTTCAAAAGTTCTTTCACAGTTCAACAAAAAGTTCACATAGGTCTCCCTCCGTCGGGTTCGGACCTCTCAAAGTACTTGAAGGGGTTCCCTTTTCAAGCTTAATTTGCATTGTTTAGGGGTTCCCTTCCCTAACTTATCACACTTCTGGTCTCCCTCAATCAGGCTCGGACCTTCTCCTGATGTCGAAGACTTTCGAATGGGCAAGGTTTTTACTATAGACTTCCTCAGGACCACTGACTTTCCCTTCAGGTCAGACTTGTGCGTTATTTGCCCCAGTGTCTCTTGGTCTGGGTAGTTCAGTATCAAACACAAAAGTTCAACGTTCACCTTTTCACTTACCCTTTGCCGGGGTTATTCTAGACCAGTACGCATTTTAGATTTCATTCAGTTGGTTGCTTAATAAAACATTTCACCTTTCGCAAAGACTTTCGAATGGGCTATTTTCTTTCACCAGACCACTACGCTATTCAGTAACACTGGCTTCACAGTTATCAGCTATTTAAAAGTTCACCACAGGTCCGACTTCCTTCGCATCTCATCTACACGAATACAGCCTTCAATTGTGAGATATATTGTTACAACTTCAATCTTTCCTTATCACACACCAGCCTTTAGTGTCGCTCGCAAACTCACCGGCTGTGTGCATTCTTTTCTTGTCTTTGCGGTTTTAAATCACATGTCAAGGCAAGTACCACAGGCTGAGCCTCGCCTCCGCAACTCTGTCATTCCCCCGGGAGGGTCGCTGGCACCCTACAAACACAATGCAGTCTTCTTGCCTGGAATTTGTGGCCTTCTCTGCGTGTCTTTCACGGCTCTTCGGAGGGAACAACCTCCTGCAGTGATCTCGTGGGTTTCTCTACCCTTTGCTCACGGCCTTTCGGTCAGTTACTCTGCTCCAAAAGGTACGCCTTCACGACAGAAGTTCTGCTCCTTCTCGTGTTGCACCTTGCTCAGCGTGTGTCTCTACGTTCCACCTTTCATCCATGTGGTGAGAGCTAATGGGTATTGGATGTATGTGATTAAAGTCAAGTGCCCAAGTGCCTGACTTTGTCCAACCAGATTAGCGGAAAGCCCAGTGTTTGTGCAGAAGAGGGTTGGAAGGGGTTAGAACATTGGAGAATCCTATAAAATAGGATGGGTCACGAGTACGGGAAAGGGTGGAATACTGTGTCTCACCAGCGGTTGTCTGACCCCAACCCATGAAGACCCCTCCCCCAGGTGATTCTCCCACACTGGTCCACCCCCCAGGGTCTGGATCCAAAGGCTATGGCCGTGCCCTGGCCACCTGATTCCCGGGGACAGACACCATTTAGTTTCTCACAAAAGATAGTGACTTCCAGAGTCTCTTGTGAAGCTTCTGAAAACAGTTAGAATTCAACAGTTCAGCTGCCTCCAGATCAATGAAATGAAAACAGAAATCCAGACGCAGAGGGCGATTAAGTTGAGATCTGGCCGTTTGTTATTTTGTTTACTTCCCCCTTTCTCCTTGAGGGTGTCCGGTGTGCTGCTGGAATTGTAGAGCCACAGACTGTACATCTCAGATGAGGTTAGTGGAGTTCAGCAACCTCCAAAGGACTGAAGAAATAAAACCTGACAGCAATATGCTCAGTTTGTCACTGTTCCAAGGAATATCCCAGTCGAACGGTGTGGAAGTGATTTTCTTAAACACTGGCAAACCGGCAATGATTACGTTTTGCTTAGCTCACCAAGAGATTGCAGTTGTCTAACAATCATGGTCACTTTTAGCAGAGAAGCAGGATAGACAAGAATACAGTGCAACCCATTATTATTCTAAATAAAGCCATGTCAACAGATGTTTTATGAAAATAGGCTTCCTGTAAAACCGTAAGGACGCAGTTAAGAAATTGGGGGGCAGAAGGACCAAGAATGTTCCTTGACCCCAATAGCAAAGTCAAAGGTCAACCACGACAATAAGGTGCAGTTCCTACTCTGGGGATACTTTACAACTTTCATTGGCTCAACTGACATTCAGTCTCTCACAGGAAATAGTATTAGGAAACCAAAACCTTGGTCCTTAAGGAACAAATGGAAGAAATGCAATCAGACCCATCTCCTAAATGCCATCTATACTTGCATGGCAGCAGTCTAGTTTCAAAAATGGCGCCTCGGCTACCTTCCGGCAACATTCTACATATGCTGGGAGACAGGTCAGTTTTGCAAGTAGCTACTCGCTGACCGACTTACATTGCAATTCAGACACTGCTGTTTTTTCCGTGTTCGCATTCCCTCTTCATTTTAGCCGTGTTCTGTGATTTCACTACAGACTGACAGCATTTTTTTCCTCTTTTTTTTGACCTCTCGGTTGCTGCCCTTGCTGCCTTCCCTTTACCTGTGGCCTTTTCTTCCTTTTCTTCACATTTGTTCCTTGTCTATAGATTTCCTTTTCGTTCTGCCTTTTCTCCAGTTGTAATTCCACTCTACGCTGCATGGAACGTCCCTTGTTCATTCATGGCACTCCCTCTGGCTGTGCCCAGCCTTACCCTCCCTTTCCCTCGACACGTCCTCTTCTATTTCTGTATTCCACTCGTTCCTTTTCTTTCTGATCTGTCACTGCTATGCTGATTTTGCCATTCTGTGCCTTCTTTATCCCCGACTCTCTGCTCGCACTTCTTAAATTTAATCTCCTCCTTCGGACTGCTTGCTTCCAGTCATCCTGCTGCAAACGGATTTCGCTACTTCTTGTATTAAGAATTAGGAACAGGACTTTGCATCTTTGAAGACTAGAATTTACTGGACCATTCCTTTGGAAGATCCATCTAAACATTTGCCACACAAGTTCCAGAATTGGGATTTATTCCCTGTGAGGGTTTCCCGAGGGCGCTGCCCACAAGGCTCACAAAGTCCTGTTCCTCATCAGGCCTCGGAACACCTTGTGGGACTCTCTCATTTATTTTCTCACAGCCACAAGCAACCGACTATAAGTACTCTTCCACACCGCTACAAGCAACAAACTGAGTACCTTTGCACGTCTAAGACTGAGTGGTGGACAAGCTTCTGACTGGCGTAGTGGATATTGATCAGGATATGTTTTGAGGGCTCCAGTTTTGGTATCAGACCTAACTTTGTTAAAGATAGGGATAAAGTTAAGTAAGTCTTTTCTTAGGGATTACTCAAGAGCAGATATCAAATACGTTGGAGATGCTGCACTGGTTTACAAAGGTACAGAGGGAATCCAGCAGACAGACAGTGGAATGCTCAACTTTAAATTTTGGTTTCTTTCTGGTTGTAGCTTGTCTTTTGTTCTGGTTGAAGTGACAGGACTAGACTCGGATGACTGCAGACACATTCAGTGTCTGGTGCTTGCACCTCTTCGTGGTAGTTCCACACAGGAACTGGGCAACAAGGATTTTCTGGAAGCAAACATTCTTGAATGTAAGCGACTCATTCATGATGGGTGGTTAAGGGGAGCATAATACCAGTACTTGGTTCCTCTGGTCGGTAGATGCCTGGGTCTGAAAATACTGAGCAGAGCTTTGACATCAAACCAATGCTTGAAAGTGTGCAGGAACCAGCAGAGCTTCCTCGTCCGTTGTGTATTGTGTTCTGTGCTTCAGACCTCAACTTCAGGTTCTACCTGCAAAGAATGTAGACCAACTGGATTATGTGGGAGATGTTAAGTGAAGGGGGTAACATACTAATAACCATTGCATACTTTCAAAACGTTGGCAGCCACTCAAGCCACTGAACTTTCTCCCAGGTTTCACTTGGGTCTGTATGAAGGTTTGAATACATGACACAAAAAAACAGGTTGCGTCGGTTTCGAGCAACTACAATCTCCGAGGATGGCAGTAGTCAATCATTTATGGCAACACCTGTACCCCACTCACTCTCATAGGAACAATGCCTGGCTGGACTCTGCTGAGTTGTAATAGGGGTTCCCTGTAGGGATATGTGGGGCTTAGCTGGTTAAACTGGACTCATACAAAGGCTGCCACCAATCAGTCCAACCCACACGTCTAGCTGCGCACAGGGAAAATAGAATCCCTTGGGGCACAATGCGTCTTGAGGATATAGGAGCTTAACAAATTACAGGTAGTTACCTACCTTAACAGGGTAGAAGACTGGCAGACATTCAATAATAATCACATCCAAGTAACAGCGGGTATTGAACGACCAGTCTGTGACCTCATGACAGAATAACGCTTTTCAATACACAGGCAGTCAGAAGATCTCACCGTGCACTATGAAAGGCTGAACAGCACAAACATTCTTTCAAAGTAACTTTGTAGAGACTACACTGGCTGTCTTGTTTGGCCATTTTTCAAGTTGCTCTGGAAATATTTAATACAATTAATAAGGCCTTAGTGTTTATATCCACAGGACTGAGCATAAATGCTGTACAGCCATTAACACATAGCTAATCCGAGACAGCAGACCTTTAGTCACATGATATTGGGACACAAAATGAAAAGCAGGGTAAGACAGTATGATTTCAGAATTTCGAAAATAAGCAACATATCTTTGGCTTGAAGATTGCCTAAGATAGTTCTGAAAGAAATGTGGCCGGCACGAAAGAGGCAGCATTGCAAAAGAGTAAGCAATCAAATTTGGCATAGGCACTGAACAAAGTAGAAACGTCTGCTCAAAACCTACCATTGTTATGTGGCCATTGGTGTATTGTGGAACTTTTCACTAGAGCTTCATCCACTTTTCCTCCGGTGGCATTGTCCACATACTGCCTCCCTTGCTCCAGGGCATTGAAGCACTCCACCCAGGCATCATTGCTCTCTGCCTGCACTTTGTCATAGTTCCAGCCTACACAAGGCAAAGACTTACGACTGCTGGAACAAACATAGTCTGGGCAGCTTGGCGAGGTAAAGGGTTGTGCACACTGATTCTGAAGGAGCAGCAGGATGCTCGATGGCGGCTCCTGAACTTTTCTTGTCCCATCTCCCATTGGCTGTTGAAGCAAAGCTTGACACATCAGCAGTCTCCTTTCTGCTGCCTGACCTATATCTGAAACCTTTCCAAAGATGTCCAGCTCATCCTCAATGAAAAGGCCTGAATTATAGCCCAACTTGCGGTTCATTATGGCACTGAAGCCACAAGTGCATCGATACTGGTCCTCATTGGATGAGTCAGGGATATAAAGCCCAACATCTGCACCTTTCACGTTCATGTTGCAGGCACAGATGCAGCAGCTATCAAAGTTTCGGTCCTTGAAAATGTTGAGCACAGAGTCTGATAAGATAAGCATGACATACAGACTGTGCGCCTCAGGAATTGGATGGGCATTGGCAGGCTCCACTGAGTTCAGAGGACGCATGGTGGAGGGGGTGGAGGCTGGAGAACACAAATCTGTGCTATCATATTTAACAGAGCCCTGCCCACTGGCAGTGCCCCCTCCGCGGGGAGTTCTTGGCGTCCTTGGCGTGCGGGGAGTAGGGATAGAGAAACGAGGAGTGGTCGGTGAAGGTAATACTCCTCCTGCCCCCCCATTACTTGCTGGTGCAGTGCAGCTACAAGTGGTGACTGGTGTATTTATTTGCAGGTAGTCTTGATCAGGAAGGCTGCCAACACTAGGAACATTCCTAGGAGAAAGAACAGACAGTGACTGTATTACTTTACTGGAAATAGAGAAGCAATGCATTGCAAATGGTTACTTGGTCTTTAGTCTTTACAGTATCAAAACCAGACAGAAGAGTGTCAATTTTGCTTTCAATGTGCACCCATTTTCATATTCCCGAATCCTGCATCACTAACTTTTATTACCCATTTCCTTTATTGGAATTCAACAAACAACAATTCCTACTTAATGATCGGTATATTGCCTGCTTCCAGTAACGCAAACTATCATTGCTCAACATCTGCATGGACACTGCCTCCAGGCTCAATCATTCCAACCAACAGTTTCAGTTTTCGTACCTTTGTTTTGTAAACTGGAAATCAGACTTGAATGACAAACGGACCTAGAAATTGATGAATAACAACAGATAATGGAGTGATGAATTAGTCTTACTGTCGCTCAGTGCTGTGACTCTTGTACTGGTAAATCTAAGTTTCCATCCACTACAGATTCTTGGGAAATTAGTGCAACATTACTGGAAATCTTCTAGCAAAGCGAGAAAAAGAAAAGCAGGAAGCCTGCCTCTGCCTCTTTTAGACATGTGCCAGCTTCAATCTCTAAATACTACGATCTCAGCAACTACATCGACAAAGAGAATGGGCAGGGTCAACTGTAGGAAGGAAGCAAGGAATACTGTTACAAGAGCCACAATAGCGATAATACCTTAACTCAGAGCATGTGCATGCAAACCTGCTGGCGTATGAATGTTGTGCCCCTCCAGGACAAAAGACACTACTCAGCTGGCATCCTGGAGACTGGATCTCTGGTGAAGAAAAGAGTTTCCGTGAACAGCAAAAAGATGCTGCGGGTTTGAAAGATTTGGTTCAGTCAATGCAGCGGCTGAATCCATTGGTTCCCAAAAGCAGTGCTCTGGAACTGTGAACATGTATATAACCTTTGTCTGGGGTTTGAAAGAACTCTGGATCATGCTATAAGGCCTACTTGGCAATGATGGGAAGGTCTCCATGATAAAACCAATAATTTCAGTTTGTGCCAAATCTGGCAAGGCAGTGAAGAATTGCCCCTCCTACAGATTATCTGCTCCGAGGAGTTTTGACTTTGGCTACAAGCTTTGTGAGTGTTCTACTGGTCCTACCAGGATCAGGCAATAATTAGAAGGAGCAGGCAGGAGGAGGACAATGTACAAGATCTGGTAAATCCTGTCCCAAGACAAAAACAAAATAAAAAGGATTTTGACTGCCTTAACTTACGTTTGATTTGATTGTTTATTTATATAGCGCCTACACACAATGTGTTTCAAAGCGCTTCAAGGCAAGGGAGGGAACAAGGGAAAATACAAGCCACATTCTTACAGGCCATGAACAGTAAGGATGTGAAATTAACTACCATACTCGGCCTGACGACATTTCAGATAGTGCAAGAGCCAAGACATAGATAAGGAAGGGAGGGGGAGAGTGGGAAGGAAATGGAAACCGACAGGCGACTACCGTACTAGGCCTGACGACATTTCTGGTAGAGCCAGAGAAAAACAAAAGGTGAGGGAGAGGAGGAACAAAACAAGTGACTATCATACTAGGCCTGATGACATTTCAGATAGTGCTGGAGGGGCGGTGGGGAGGAAAAAAACAGTAATGGGAGGGTGGAGGAAACAAGCGAGGTTGCCATCATATTAGGTCCAGTGACAATTCTGATAGAGTAAGTGCATAGAAGAAAGTAAGGGGCGGAGATAGGAAAATGGAAAAGGGAAAGGAGGAGAGAAAAGAGTAAGCAGTCAAAAAGAGAGGAGAAGCAAGAGTGGAGAGCGAATATAATTGCAGACGTCAGTAGTAACACAATGTTGCAAACCAGGATACAAGATGATGTTGAAGTGATGTTTGATCTGGGTGTCAGTAAAATACATTCTCCAATTTAGTTCAGGAAAATAATTGTAATCGTTATGGCTCACTAAAATGCCCAGAATGCCAAAATGGAATGAATTCCTACTGCAAGAGATCACATGGTTAAGCGGCATTAGGCAGGGATGCTACCTTCCATTTTATTGCATGGTTATCAAGCCCCTCTTCTTTGCCCCAGTACTATACATATTTTATTCAAGGAAGGACAATAAATTGTCGCCATTTGCAGATGTCATGCTGGTATCTGTGTTACATCTACATGACCATAAATGCTGTTGGGAGGCTAATTTGTGAAACTAGTTTTTGAAAAATTGCTTTTTGGAAAAAGATGGACTTTAAAAACATACTCAACACATTTTGAGGCTGTGTTAAAAACATTTGGCCAAAAACTGCCAAATTCACACTGTTTGCCAACTGTGTTCTGCAAAAGTCACTTTCACATGAAAACTGTTGTGAAAACTTGCAGAAGTGTCTCTTATTTCTGCTTCATCACCAATATAGAGAAAATAGTTCTGACAGTATGGTTTACAGGCAAAGCTTTATAAGTTTAAGAAGTGGTCAGAATGGGCACGAACCTCAATTGAATATCTATGGGTCAACATACTGAGACTAAGTTTTCTTCTATGGGCTAACTACCCAAAACACCATAAGGTGGTTAGGGAGATGCAAGACAGACATGGCAGGTCTTTGTGGATGGGCATAATATGCAACCTGACTTAGAATATGTATTTGTGAATGTAGTAGTTTGAAACACTGCAGCCTGATTTTACAGGAACTGAACAGTGGCATCAAGGCCATAAGGAAAAGAATGCGATGAGAGAAAGCAAAAAAGGAAGGCAAAAAAGAACAAACCATGAGTATTAAGTCTAGCTTTGAAAAGGACAAAGTCTGAGAAAGCCCTCAAGGCAAAAGGAAGAGAGTTGCAGAGTATAGGGCCAGATATAGAGAAGGCCTGGCCTACGAAACGGGCCAGCCAGTAACGAGGGACATTAAGAAGCAATGAGTTTGAAGAAGACAGAACTTGAGAGGGGCAGTATAAAGAAATCTTACAATAATCCAAACTACCATTGAGAGCAGCCGCATTGCGGGCACATGGTAGTTTGGAGGAATGTAATGAAGCACCCTCTTGAGGAGTTTCAATTTAAAAAAGCCAGTGCTACAAACAGTTTTTAATAACCTGCACTGGAATGGGGAGTGAGCACTTACTGAAAAGTGGCCAGAAATCAGAGGTCCAAAGTTACTCAGTGAGGATGAGCCCACCACCAACACCTTACAACAACGCCAATTTATGCTTATTCACTCCCCAATGGCTTCAAGACAGGGCCAGAGGAGACACGCCGTACTGGCCCATTCAATGTCCAGCCTGAAAAGGACCTGGGTGTCACCCGCATGTGTAGAAATGGAAACCATGGGAGAGGATGAGCCTGGCTAACGGCTGAATGTAAATATTCAAATGCAGAGGGAAAAGAGCCCAGCATTGAGGAACACCACAGGTGAGGGGAATGGGAGAAGTGAAACAGATTGTGAATGAGAAGGAAGGCAGCAAATGAGTACAATGCAGTACCAGCAATACCCAACTCCAAATTCTGAACGGGACGTTGGCATGGTCAATAGTGTTGAATGCAGCAGAACGGTCTAATAAAATAAGACCAGCAACTCTGCCCTAGTCACGAATCATGGTCAAGTTGTCAATTACTGATACAAAGACTGATTCAGTACCCATAAGAGGGCAGAGGAAGCAAAGCTGAAAAGGGTCAATCACACCAGCTAATTCAAGAAAATCTCCAAGTTGCAGAGTGACCATCGCCTCGATAACTTTCATCAAGAAGGGGAGAAGGGAGATATGAGGGATGACGGCATCTAAGGTCGGTTTCTTAAGAAGAGGGACAACCAGGGCAGGATTTAAAGACGCAGAAATATAACCCCACAACAGAGGGCTTACCTGCTTTTACCAGAACCTCGTCAAGGTGGGTCACTATCAGTTTAATGAGGCGAACAAGGATAGCATCCAGAGGAGAGGAGAGGAGATGTAGATTTCAGACTAAGGACTAATCAGGTAACAGCAGCACAATCTATGAGCTGGAAGGAATTCAAAGTTAGCAAAACAGAGTTAGGTGATGGAGGCGAGGGAAACTGTATAATGGGAATTTCAGGACCATTAGAGCAGGTATTACCAGCCCAAATGTTGACTTTTTCTCATTAAAAAAACTAGATGGCTTACCAGATAGACTCAGAAGCAGGGACAGAAGGTAAAGTGTTGGGTGCGGCCGAATCGCTAATCGTTTGAAACAGATGTTTAGAAGCATTCTCTGAAGTGCGTCTTCACATAGAAAAATCACTTAGCAGCTCTTCTTGCTTTATGGTATGCCGACTGTTTATCTTTAAAAATAGACAGCTACAGGATCATATTCATGATGCCATTTACGCTCAAATTGGCGGAACTGAAGACGCATAGCAGTAAGTTCTGCTGTGTACCAGGAGCAAGAAGGGAGCTGCGATTTACAAACAAGCTTTAAAGTTGCTAACAGTTGTATTAGAGAAAGCTGTGGCAAGATTGGCCAAAGGTGGAAGAAAAGAGTCAGCTGAAAGAGAAACGAAGTAAGAGTTAATAGTATGTGCTAAAACAACGGGTTCACCGCTTTAGAGCTCCTGAGTTAAGTTTTAGGAACAAAAGAAGAAGTTGCAATATTTTAAAAGGTATCCAAAAATGATCAGTCCAGCTTAAAGGAAGAAGCAGGAATACTTGGACTAATGAAAATGGGCAAATATCAGGTCAAGCGTTTTTGACCTCTGTTGTGGGTAGGGCCCACAACATGTTGATGCAGGAAAACAGTCTGCCTACAAGAAAAAGGAGCCCCAATAGAGTCATCCAGGTAGGAATACGCACATTGAGAAACAAAGACAAATAGCAATTAAGGGTCAACAGTAGCTAGTAACGATAGCGAAACCCAGAACAACAGATTTTCCCTGTGCGAGGGACTGCACACTACCCAAACATCTTAAACCAAAAGACATTAAATGCAAAGAAAACGACAAGATATTCAGTTACGTAGATTTGTAGAAAGAAACAAAACAATGAAGCCAACCAGTAACAGACTCTTGAAAAAATAATTTTTCCTTTGATTAAACTCAAGTAAAAAAACAAAAACACAAAAAAAAAAATAGAGTCACCCAAAGCATTAAACCAAATGTCAAAATAGCCAACCACAAGATGATTTTGGTAATTAGTAATACATTAATCAAGCAATGTTAAGAAATCCAGGTCATGGGGAGGGGTGCAGTAAGCCATCAAAATGTGGACAATACAAGATGGAGATAACAATAGTTAGGCTAAGACCGCTTCTTAGTGCGCTTAGACCACTAATTATGTGTAGTATGGTGTGCTGAAAAACTAGTATGTTGCGGTTCTACCCTTAGCCTCATGTATAATAAACAGATAGCTGATTATACTAGTCAATTGTGCTTGCCACTAATGTTTCCATCATAACGTTTGATCAAAAGATAAATCTGTACAGTTAGTACATAATCAAGAGTTACATTTATCAGGTTTTGATTTTCTTCTGATCACAGCCGACACATATTGCTGGAGGTCGCTTAACTAGTTCGCATGGAGGAGTATCGTTCGTTATCGGAATTAACCAGACAAATCACTCCAGCTAAGAATGGCCATTCACCACCACCCACAGAATCGAGAAAGAGCTATCAATCCTTTCCGTTAGCCGACCCCCATCAACACATGTCGGCTCTGCATTGTCCACAAGGCCTTCTGGGGCCTGGGTCCAAATTACCTTCAACTCTCCCTTCCTAAATATCTTCCTTCTCGAGCACTTCGCTCTTCCGCCTCCAACTCCCTCAGGGTCAGCCGCTTCTCCAAGCAAAGAGTTGGGGGGGAGATCTCTCTCCGCAGCAGGGGCCTCCCTCTTGAACAGCCTTCCTGCCTCCCTGAAACTCGAGAACCATCTCCGGTTCCGGGAGCACCTCAAAACCTTCCTCTTTGCTTCGGCTTTCTCTCTCCCTCTCCCCTGCTAAATCACTGAAACTGTACTGAATCAGCAACTGGGCCACTCACCAATCTCGGTCCTTGGCCCAGCCACTCTCCCCTGCACTGCCTTCCTGGCAACCCCTGCACTGCGGGACTGTCTGTATCCCTACAGCCCCCCTTCCCAGCACTTGTCTGCACTTATCTTGCACTTGCCACCAGCTGGCCCTTATTATTTATCTTGTTCATTACTAACCCTGTACTGCACTTTCCCCTCTCCCTTTCCCCCTTGCACTTTTCCCTTCCCCCCCTACCCATGCACTTGTGCGATCTGAATGACACCTGGCCTAGTAGGATTGTTGTCTGTCTCCCCTTGTTCCCCCATCCCTGCATCGTCGCGCCTTGAAACACTTGTGTATAGGCGCGTTACAAATGCCATATCATATCATATGAAAATCAAAACATAGTAAATGTAACGCTTGATTATGTGCCAAGTGTACAGATTTTGATCAAACTTGTTTATGATGTAAATATCTGTGGCAGGCGCAATTGACTAGTATAACCAGCTATCCGAGTACAAGATGGAGAAATGGAGATACACACAAATAAACATTCTATTTTCACAATACAGTTTAAAGGTAAAGAACAAGGCAAGTTATTCTTGTATATAAGGGCATTGCTGCTAGATGGGAAGGCAGCCTCACAATCTACATGCAAAATGGATTAACCAACCGGTAATGCTTGAACCAGATCGGGAGACAAGGTTTTTGTAAGCCAGTTCTCAGTGATGCAAACTAGATCGGAATTATGTTTGGATAGAATATCAAACATATTGAGTTTTATGTGCTACCAAGGAGCAGGTATTCACTAACAAGGCACGCAGTGCAGAGTGTGTGATTATGAGATAACACATGACTGCAACCATCCTGGTAGAGAGAGTAGTATTCGGGGGTGTCAACTTTAACAAGGTCTGCAGAGTATTACAACTTGGACAAGAAGGAAGCGCCCAAAGTTCAGACTTTGCATGAACTAGCGCAGATGGGCTAGACTTTGGCGCATAGTATCATAGGTGACCAATCAGCTAAAGGCTTGGTGAAAACAGTGCCAAAAGACTGACTATAGCAGGGAGCTTGAGTGGCAATAAAATATATGAAATATAGCAGGGACAGAATCAGGCACCAGTCACCTGAAAACACTAGTGAGGCGAGGCACCCTCCACGCTAGAAAAGCATTATACGGAGACAAAGTAAGTAAATTACAAAGGTTGAAAAAATAAAAACTATGTGCAGGTGCGTGCAATCCCTTGATAACGGGTGTCCAGTCAACCAGCACATGCCGTATTGTAGACATTCATGCAGCGAGATAAAAAGGAAATAACAATATAAAACTAGATCAAATAAAATTAACAGATTAAGGATTTCAGACAGTAAAATTCATGGTATACGTGATACAGCCTTACTGTAAAAGCATCCGAAAGAACGGGAAAGCCCAGAGCAAAAGAGTAGGAAATGACCAATCAGATCAAAGCTCGGTGTAAACAGTACAGAAAGACTCCCACTATAGCAACGCACTCGAATCCCAGTAAAATAAATGAAATATAGGAAGGACAGAATTAAAATCCCTGGAATCCAAACAGGGGCAAATGGGATTACTCTTGACTACCCTATTTAAGGGATTAATAGAAGAGAAGGATTAAAAGGAGGCAACCTGGTCGAGTTTTGTTTTTCGATTGGGATCGTAGCTATTCTTTTACCGAACAAACCCAGTTGTACCTTGGGGATAATGGTCCAAGGGAGGATTTTCATAAGTTATTAGATAGCTTGAAAGATATTTAGCTTTGGATGCTCCTTTATGTATGTTAAGACAGAATTTCAATTATTGCCAATGCTAGGGTTATTTTGAATTTATTTTAGGATCACTGACCTAGTTTTGGTGGGTTGAACAACTTCTGCTGAAGTCTCTCTGCCATTGCAATACTGTTTGGCTCATTAGAAGTACATGGGTCTGAGTTGCCCATAAGGCTCCGAGTCCCAGGAATGCTTAAGCACACCGGTTGTTCTATAGGCTGATTTTATCCTTCTACATTAAGGCAGTTGACCGGTGGTAGCAGTTAGTTTTGACTTCACCAAGGGTTCAAGCCATTTTACGCACTGGTATTCCAATGTACCTTTTTTGGTAGCCTTAGGCGGCCCAAATAGTATTCTTTAAACCCTGCTCTCAGTCAATTCGTTTTAGGGGCTTCCTTTGCTTAGAGCAACTATGAGATGGGCTCAAATGGCCGCTCTGCTCACATGGGCTCTTTGTGAGTTCAGTTTGGCAGCCTGCATACTGGTTTTTACTGGTTTGGACCAGTACCTGTCCTTGGGCAGGTCAGATCACATCAGGTGGGGGTTGTTTGTGTTGAATGGGAGATTGAGAGTCCAACGAGACAAATTGGCTCCCTGATATTTTGTCCTTGGGCCCCCTATAGTGATTGGTGGGCACACTTAAGCCAGCTCTTATAAACTAAGAGGAAGGCCTAAAAACAAGTATTGTTCTGCTACTGGCATTTTCGAATGCCCAGGTTTACTTACCCAAGTCCTCCAGCAGTTTGCTAGTGTTTCTGCAATTTAAGGACCAGATTTGGCCATACTGGTTAACTTGTGCGGTTGGCTAGTCCTTCCGTGCTGAAATCCTCTCCAGGGCTTTTTACCTCCAGCTTACATCATACCGCCATGTTTATTGCGCCTTGGTGGGTGTCACTGTAAAGCATAAAAGGGTACTGAGAGTCCAACAGTCTGCTTCATCTGTTCTTCTGGACATTCCTGGGTTGACTCCACTGCCGTCTTCTTTGCAGACCGTCTTCTGCTGGTTGGTTCCCTCATTGTCCTTTAAACATCTGGATCCTGATTTGCTAGAATCCCTCATTGTCCTAGAGTCTTTCTCACATTTGCTTTTGCTTCTAGTTTGAAGGGGAACCCTTGTGGGAATAGTCCTTGCTCTTTTCCATTTTTGGGCCCAGGTTCAACGCTCTACGAACCAAATACAGTAAATGACTAGAAAAGGCGACACATACTTACCAGGTTGTTTGCCTAACTGAACCAACTTTTAAGCAGCAAACAGAATGGTAACCTACCTCTGGTATCTGGGATGGCACAGCAGATTATTTGTGATAATCACCCTCAGGTGTTCTGGTGTCAGGGTTTGAGACTAGTCACACAAGGGCCTCAACTACATTTTGCCAATGGATTCCCCATTTTGCTGCATTTTCTTATGAGGCTTTTGGTTCTTGAAAAGACCTCAAACTCTTAAATCAAGTCTCCTCTGAACTGCCCTGGGATTATAGGCCAGCACATATGTAACCCGTGGGGAGAACTTTGACTTACCTGAATTTTCCTATACATGCAGATTGCCCATTGACTGTCTCGGTTACTTCTATGGGACATTTCTATTCACCTGAAAAAGTGTTCCAATGTGACTTTGGGGGTACTTGCCTGCCCATGGAACTTATTCCTGCACCCAGTGAAGGTCCAGTGAGCTTTTGGCCAACGACTAGAACTTAAGCACTTACCTGTGATTTTCCGTGTAGTTTGAAAGTCACGCTCTCCACTTCAGAAAATGTAGATGCATATTTACACTAACAATCATTGGTAACATTCCCTTTTTTGATTAAGTGTAATGTCTTGGCAATTCTTGATAAAATGTATCTTGCCTTTTGGTGGCCTCTAGCTGTGTTTTAGAATCATTTTCAGCCCTCTAGAAGCATTGACTGTGCATTTGTATGTTACTAAATACTAAGCCCTGGAGGTGTAGAAATACTGTAACTTTGTTGGTGTTGACACTGGGGAGCCTGGATTACTATTTTAACAATGTTTCCAAGTCTTGTTTCCTTTTCTTCTCACCCCTGGTCTCTATATGTTGTGTCTCCATCGCCAGATGGTGGACATACAATATATAAGGTGTGTTGTGCTGTGTCTTATCACAATGTGCTGTTTTTGTACATGCACTAGGCATTTTAACTATGTTTTAATGTCTGGCTCCTTCTACCCCTTTTCCACAATTTTTTTTCCATATCCTTAATCATCAGATTTCCATTTTTGTATGGGGTGTCAAGTATCTCGACATACTTACTTACCCAGTAATTGTCTTTCTGTGGCTTGTATTGGTTTGGAATCACGTGCTTTACATAGTCCACCATCTAGTGATTGGCTCAGAGTATTACAGCCATTTTTCTAACTCAAAAATAGCGCGTCGACAGGGGCCTTCCCGTCACTATACCTATCCAACATGCACAGGTACCCATGATCGCTCAGATGTCAAAATCCTCAGATTGTTTTTCCATAAGGTCTGTATGGGTTGTGAAAGCAATGAATTGTGACTGATGCTTTCGTTATTGTCAGGTTGCTTTTTCGCGGGGAGGCAGGGCAGGTGCATGGGATTCTAAGAGTCAAGTCACAGAAAGATGTTTATTGGGTAACATTGATCTTCTGGTGCTTGTGAATCTGCTCAGATTCACATCCTTTGTATAGAGTAGCAGGCACTACCTGAGGAAGGTGGTGGGCCCTTGCCTTTGCATTGACAAAACAGCATGGCGTCAATGTACGTACTGAACTCCAATTTGCAGCCTTACAAATTTCTTTACACAGAACATTGCCAATTAAAGGCAGAGTTGCTCCCGTGGTCCACGTAGAGTGGACCTTCGGCTTAAAAGGGAATGTCTTTTTACCAGCAAGGAACACTTAACGATCCACCTACCAAAGGTGACCTTGGTTACTGGATCTACTTCATGACCCACTGCAAAAGAGACAAAGCAATGACTTGTCTTTCGTTGTGTTTTTGTTCTCTCCAGTAAAACTGGACTGTTCTGCACGTATCTAGTGCATGTAGTGCTCCCCCCCCGCTAATTTGTGGGTTTGGAAACCAGGCAGTTCTATGGACAAGTCGATATGTAATTTTGAGATGTACTTAGGTGAGCAAAGCAGCTTCTGTGAGACAAAAGGTCCTGTTACGAACTGGGCTTTGTAGTTCACTTGCTCTTCCTAACAGATGTGACTGGTATTAACAGATGTGACTAGTATTAGAAAAGCAACTTTTTATGAGAGATCCCTTAAAGTATCCTTGTGCACAGGCTCAAAAGGTGCACCCATGAGTCTTTGAAACAGTATTGAGGGTCCCCCTCATGGGGGTGAGTGAGCAACAGGCGGATATATTATTTTAACTCATTCCATGAAGGCTTTAACAGGGACTTTCCACCAACACACCTTATGCTGGGATGTAGTGCGAGTTACCAAAGCTGCCCGATGTACTTTGAGGCAGGTATAGTCCAATATCAAGCTTAAGAGATAAAGGAGGTAAGTAACAATGTCTGCTGGTAAACATGTAATGGTATTGATGCCCTTTTGAGTGCACCATATTAAAAAACGCTTTCGCTTGTTGTAACAGCAGAATTCTGTGTTTGTTTTTCGGGTCTCCCTTAGTAGTTTCATACATCTTGCTGGCAGTTGCAAGTCCCCAAACTCTATGCCCTCAGTAGCTATGCTACCAAGTTAATTGTCTGTGGACATGGGTGTGTTAGCTGGCCAGGCTGTTGTATTAGTAAGTTCTGGATTGCCCGTAGTTTTAAAGGTGGTTGAACTGCCATCCTTAAAAGGTGGGGATACATTATTTACTTTGCCCATATTGGTGCAATCAATATTAGTGTAAGCCTTTTGTGTATTAATTTGTGAACTACTTTGCAGAGTAGCGGTGTACAGGTGTGGAGGGTTTGGGGGTGGGGTGTAAGTAAACATCCCTGGCCAACTCATTCATAGTGTCTTCCCTAATAACCTTTTTTGTGGTTACTTGATGCAAAGCTTCACTACTTTGTTTTCTGGGCTGTTGCCAACAGATCCACTGTTGGCTGCATCCATATCTTGAAAATCTGTTTGAGTGTATTTGTGTTGATTTCCCATTTCCCACTGGCGATTCTGCTGGACTACCTTGCCTAGGCTATCCCCTAGATGATTGCGATCTCCAGGAACTTGTTGCGCTTGAATGTATGTTACATTTTTGATACACCACTGCTATATGTCCTGGGCTCCGGTCGACACTGATATGCACTGTTCTCCTCCCTGCTTATCTACACTAAAGCTGTGCTCAATACGCTTCTATTGCATAGTCTTGTTCGGAAAGATACCAGAACCATCGCCGCATGGCTTCCATGCACAGGGGCAGTGAATGAACAATTCCGTGTGTGGAGGTAGTGCATTGTCACTGTGTTGTTTGTTAACACCAGAACATGTCCCATCACCCCTCTCCCCATCACCACCACACCACACTCCTGGAGAGAGGGCACGGAGGCAGACATCGCCATTCTGACCACATGCAGCTCCAGCAGGTTGATATGGCAAAGGCTCTCCTTCTGGGACCAATGGCTGCTCACCTGAAGGTCTCCTCAGTGGGTCCCCAACCTCTCAAATAGGCGTCCATGACCACCTTGATGTCCACAAGGGTGCCCAAAAGGACTTTCCTGCCTAAATGTTGGACCTGTTCCACCAGGATAGGTTGTCAGCAACCGACCCAAACACCTGCAGGACATTGGATATCTCGCTTGAATACTCGGACCACCGACTCCTAAAGCTGAAGTAGGGATCTCATCTAGAGCCTGGCCTCTGGCACGAGAAATGCAGGAGGCCATGAAGCATAAGAGATGGAGGAAGGTGGATGCTGGGAGTCGACTTGAGTTCTAGAAAAGATTGACCATTTGTGCAATGATGACTCTCCTCAGTGGGTCAGGGGTAAAGCCATACCCCTCCTGAGTGTCCAGGACTGTCCCAATAAGCTGAAGCTTCTGTGCCGGTGTAACTTGCGACTTTATTCAGGGAGAAGCGCAGGCTGTGCGGCAGCAAGAACATGTCCTCAAGGTACATCAAAACGTGTTTCAGGCACAACTTCAGATCAGCCAGTCATCGAAGTACAGGAATAGCAAGCCACCAGATCTCCTGAGGTGGCCGCCAACAATCAGCGAAGTGAAAACCTTGGGTGCAGAGGAAAGGGCAAAGGGGAGCACCTTGAACTAAAAATGAGTATCCCCAATGACAGACCTCGGAATCGCCTGTGCTTTGTGTGCATCGGCATGTGGAAATAAGCGTCCTGAAGGTCCAGTAAAACCAGCCAGTCCTGTTATTGTAGAGCTTGGAGAATTTCCCTCAGAATCACCATCCTGAACCTGTCCTTCCTCAGGAACTATTTTCAAGGCCCTAAAGGGTCCAGGAAGAGACTGAGTCCACCCTCTTACTTGGGGACAAAGAAGTAGCAGGAGTACCAGCTCAAACCTCTCTACCTGGCTTGTACCTCCTCCACTGTGCCCTTCAACAGAAATGCTTGCAGTTCTTCCTGGAATTCCAGTTGTGGAGGGCGGTAGTGGTCGGTCGAGGGGTTGCCTGCTAAATGCTAAACAGTACCCCAGTCCCACCAACCTGAGGACCCAAGTGTCAAAGGCGATGATCTCTCTACAAAGTGAGAAACATGAGGGGAGAACTCAAAGATGCTTCTGCTTTGTGTGTGTTATGAACATTGTGAGAAACCCGAAGGTGTCTCACCCGCTAGTCCCCGTGGATCTCTCTCTCAGGCGGCTAGGGCATGGCCAACACCTTTGGATCCAGACCCTGAGGGTGGACCAGTGCGGCAGGATTACCTGGGTGAGGGGCCCTAGGGGAATGGGACACTGGATGGTGAGACGCGGTATCCTTCTTCCTGTAACACCTTTATCCCATCTTACCCAATGGGATATTTAGAAAATCCACAAGCCTCAAGCCCTTTTCCTGCACAAACACTTACTCAAAGACAGCCCGATCTTGGAAAAAATAGACTCACACCTGAGCTGTGTACATGACCTGTCCCAATACTAGGTCAGGCAATTATCGGCAATGGCTCACACCTGACTTCCATTACACTTCCCAACACGGATAAAAGGCAGAGCATGAGATCACACTCTGAGCGAGGCAAAACACACAAAGGTACAGCAGTTTCAAGTTGGCAGTTGAACGAGGTGAGAAAGACAGCCTGCATGAGAGGTTCGTGAGAGGGGCAACATCGTGACCTATTTGAGAGGAAGCCGTTAATTTCAAGAAACCTAAGCAGAAAACGTAAGACCAGGAAACAAGGCTAAAGAATCCTGCATTGTGTGTCGGAGATATTGAGAGTCCTCCCGGGTGACTGGCCAAGGCAGGGAGGAGCATCAGATGTCGTGGTAGCGTCCTTGGCTCCAATATCAAAGAATTGACATAGAACACCACAGCCGGCAAGTTGGGCAGACCAGTCTGTGTTGAAGTCAAGGTTGCAAGCAGCAACATTGTGAAGTGAGCACTGTTAAACATGTGTGATGAAAGATGAAAGTGAAGATACATTGCTGATGATTTTTTGAAGAAAAGATACAGTTGACAATCTAAGGTCTAGGTACGATATCTTGACTAAAGGAAACGAAAGCAGAAAAGCAATGTTAAGTGTAAATTGTGTGAAGTGAATCGAAGTGGTCCTGCGATGGTTTAAACAAAACCCATTGCACATTCGGAAGTCTTCGATTCTGGTATCGAAAGGGGATCTGAGCCTGGACGAGGGGTATCCATGATCCGAGCGCGAACGAAGTAGACCAAATTGTCAACATTGTAGAAAAGGGGTGTGAGCCCGGACGAGGGGGACCCGTGATCTGAGCCCGAAGGAGGTAGACCAATCTTGAACTTGTAAAAGTGAAATCTTGACAAAGGAATGTTTGTGTTTTGTCTGCTGCACCAGGTCCTCTGCATTGAGAGACTCATTGCGAGACTCATTGCGAGACTTTGGCAGAAGGCCCTGATGCTCCCTCCCCCTCCAGCACTACCTGAAATGTCATCAGGCCCAGTACAATATTTGCTAGTCTTTCTCATCTCCTACCACCTGCCTCTCCTATCCTTATCTCAGTCATAGCTGTTACTCTATCCGAAATGTCATCAGACCTAGTACAGTGATAGCTTGTTTGTTTTCCTCCCCCTCCCTTCTTGTTTTGTCCCCCCCCCCCCCCACCAACCTTCTTGTTTTGTTCCTCCCCCGACCCCCTCCAGCACTACCTGAAATGTAGTCAGGCCTAGTATGACAGTCGCTTATTTTGTTCCTCACCTCTCCCCCGCACCTATTATCAATTCTCTGGCTCTACCAGAAATATTGTCAGGCCTAGTACGATAGTTGCTTGTCTGTCATCTCCTACCTCATCTTTGTCATAGCTCTTGTACTATCTGAAATGTCGCCAGGCCTAGTACAATAGTAATTTCACATTCTTTATGTCTCAAAGCCTTGTAAAAATGTCGTTGTATTTTCCCTTGCTCCGTCCCTTGCCTTGAAGCACTTTGAAACACATTGTGTATAGGCGCTATACTTGCCTTGAAGCACTTTGAAACACACTGTGTATAGGCGCTATACAAATAAACTATGAACTGATCACTTGTGTTCGTCTTCGCTGTTTGGTACCATGCCATCCTTACAACATCGATGCTGAGGCAGACGGGCAATTCGACGCATCTACGTTGCCCCAGTTTTGCCTGTGGTAGTCGTGCTTTCCATGCCAAGAGGGGCAGTAGCGTCTAAACCTTCTTCCTTTGGAGCCAAAGGAGAGCCTGCTTGGTTGCATTTTCAAACACGTGCACACACGGTTATGCTACCTCGTTGCTTATCTTATATAGCACTGTAATGTGTGAGTAGATTTTGGCTAACACAAGCTTCTGGGTTTGGCACTGCAATCAGCTCCTTTGTATTAGCTTTTTTTCTTCACGGCAGATATATGCTCCGAAAGAGGACTTCTACAATCCAAAATGCATTGGCCAAATAGCTTCATCATGAAATATTGAAGCAAACAGAGTTGCAATAAAAGGCTTTTATATAAAGAATACATATTTCCTCCTGTATTGCTAATTCAACGATTTGTAGTTTGTACTACTAGGGTGCTACCAGCTCTGTGGGAGGCTCTCACAGTTTCCTTATATGATGCATTGCCAAGCCCAACAACTTAGCTGCTAGCTTTGAGTTCTTGAAATTCTCCAGGGACTCGTCCGCTTTTGGGGCAAACAAGTGTTTTATACTGAAAGTCGAGTCGAGGAGTTTCATCGAGAAGCTTGAACTCAGGAGAGATGAAGCTCTGTACAGCACAGTCCATGTTCCCATTGATCGACCCACAAAATCTGCAGCGTCTAGTCCAACCTGGAGTTCTTTATATGCCATCTCCTTGTCGTATGTCAAGGAAACTATCCCCGACCTCACCCTGTGGGGGAATGGTCAGCACCTTGTGGAATAGTCCTCCACAGAATGTGTGAGTATTTGGTGAATGCACACACATCATTAATCACCTTCAATCCCATGCACCCTGAAGCAAACAACTTCTTAACGAAGAAGTCTGCCTTCTTTGACTCCTCGTCAGTCGGGAGATGCTGTGGGTCTCGCGTGCACTGTCACAGCCCAGACCACTAGAATTTCACAGCTCAGATGCTCCATCAAAAATGGGAGATATTCCCTCACCAGTTTATACTTTTTCTTTAGGTTGGCATCAAGCACTGAGGAGGCCACCAGTGCACGACTGGGTCAGCCATGACCGCATTGAACAGCAAAGCCCTTTCCATTTGCGGCCCACTGTCGAGTATACCTGCTAACTTGGACTGCAGGAGTGACTTTGATAAAGTGCTGAGGTCGCCGACCACCATCTTGACCGCCTTGCAGTACGGGGCGTTTGGGTGCCTGCATGGGGACGCCTAAAGCAACTCTATATTGGGGAACGTATTCAGCACGATCGCATTGTGCAGAGCCTTTGCCAATTCAATTAGACTCACATGGTCGTCAGCCATAAAATCAGGCACTGGATCCTCATCTGCCTCCACAAAGGTTTCCATCCTAAATGATACAGGGTCTCCATCTGCACTGAAAATTGACTGCATGGAATTGAATTCCAATCTGGACTATGGCACATGGCCTCAGTCACGAAGCTGATCCGACAAGATCAGAAATGTTGATGTGGCCCAGTCACGTAACTGATGGCGGTGTTGGCGCCAATACAAGCTTCCTTTAGATTGAGGTATAGCTTGAGGGTGTTGGCCCTCTCCCTTGGGCACCTTTGTACCAGACGAAATGGACACAGTCAGTGTCGAACCTGCCAATGGCGCCCAAGCCAAGGCCGTACCAGCTGCTGCCTTCTCAAAGACCTGCATAATCTGCTTCTTGAAATCCTACCATTCTTCCATCTAAGCCCTCTTAGAAAGGTAGGAGTCAGCGTTGTGCCTGTGTCTGCACTTTTTGTTGGGCAAGGAAGAGTTGTGTTACTCGCTAAGGGACTAGGCCCGCTTCTTTGAATTTTTTCAGATGTCTACCCTCCTCAGGGATAGGTCCCTCAATGTCTTGACCAGAGAACTTTGCAACCGACCTATCCTGCGGACTGGAAGGGGGCCTTCCAATCACCAGTTGCACTGAGCATTCTCTCCCTGCTTTCTGGTTCATGGCTTGACAAGAACCACATTGCTCAAAGTAATGCTCCACTCTCATACAAAAAAAAAAACATTGTGCGTGTCCATGAGGAATATCTGAGTTGCAGTGCTTGCAGCATTTGAACCATGACAGTTTAGCACTGACATTCTGACAAGTCAAATTTGATTAGAAAAAGTTCCAAACCGTTTTTATAACTGTGTGCCGAGCACACAGAAAAAAGGAACGGAGGTAAGGGTGTTGTATTGCATTCATTAAGTACAAGGACCAATGTCACATCCAGAATATAGGAGTGGCATGGTTAGGACATGAGGTAGTTGCGATGACTACTTTGAGCCGCACTACGCCTGTGTTGAAATTTTCCAAGCAGCCGACACTGGATGGGATATCCATCAAGATGAGGAATCTGTGGGAAACTGCAATCAATTTAATCTTTTTTAGTGAACCTTTTCCCCTCTTATAACCACTGGCACTACCAATCTCTTTATAAATCTAAATGAAAAGTACCTAATTTGGAACCAGTGACCTTTGGGCACAAGGCTCCAAACCATCTAAGGGGTAGACCTTAGAAGAGCAAGGTAAGTTGTTTCGCGAGTATCCTGCAGTGTCTTTGTATTTCTAAAGCATATTACTACTTACCTGTGTTTCACTGGTCACTGAATCAAATGCTATTCTATTTCTCTTTCTCTTAAGGGTGAAAGCATATATCAGTTTTATAAGTGTTGGTGTGGACAAATTTGACAAAAGGTTTTACTTGCTTAGTGTGTATTTTACAGGCCTAATAAACTATTGTATATTGAATAGTTGTTTTTCGTTCTGCTGAACAACGTGAAATACTGAGAAGGTAAATTACTCATGGCTGCACATATTTCACACAGAAATTAGATCATACATTTACAATTACCAGTACGCCATCCTGAATGTTTTCTTTTTTCCCTTTTTTTCGCTTTTAAATGCCATGTTCTTTGGAAACTGAACTTGGTATGTATACGTTACTTCTCATGTTGTGTGACGTTGTGTGATGTTTATGTTTGCTGCCACATCATGATGCGTGTGCTAATTGCAATACCTGTCCATGATTGTTTGTGCAACAGAGGGATTTTCCCTTATGATGGAGTCTGAATACTCTGAAGTGCATTGGCATCAGAGCTCTTAAGTACTGCTAGGCCAAGGTTGGCCTTTGCTTCTATTCAGGAATTAAATTACTTTCCTTATATGGGAGTACTTTAGAATTCATTCAACAATTCAAACGGAAATTACCTCAAAGACACATTGGACACATTTTATGAAATTATTGCAAAGTTCCTAGTAACCCTGTCAGGGGCACAGTATGTGAGCAACTGTTTATCTGGGTGTTTCACTCAGTTTTCTTGTTTGTTGCATATACTGAGTCCAGGTGTGTCTGGACTCCACATAGGCTGCTCCTCTAAATTTCACAGTTATCATATTGAACTTATACCAATCCACTTTGAAAATGTAGTTGTGCCCACCCTTTCCTTTTTCATATTTGTTACACCTGCCTACCTAGAATTATTTGTATTGTGTGTGGACTCATTGCAGCCCTAGACCACTCCTATCACACTCTTCCTGAGACTAGGAATTTGGGCTCTGCGATCTTACCTTGCTTGGGTTTGGCTAACCTCTCTCTGTCTTCCATGCTCACCATAAAAGGGTGGCCGTCCCAAAACCTCCCCCCACATGCACCCAAGGTAGACTTTGGAAATCCATCTTCACACCCGACAGCGATCTTTGGTGTGCTCCCGGGTGAGGCAGTTATTACACACTTTGTTAGTGTCCCACCAGGGAAACTTGCAATGGCACTCATGGCAAACTATAAAGGGTTATTTTCCATATGGGCCTTCGGGTAAAGAAATACATTCTGTGATCATAGAGGGTGGGATTGGATGTAAAACGGAAGTAAAGCAGAGAGATAAGGGGGGCCAGACCATGGGTACATTTGAAAACCATTGAAAGTGATAGAGAAGACGAGATTCAAAAGTAAGTAATGAAATAGAAAGTAAGGAGGGTGCATAAGGCGGGTGTAATAGCACACTGAATGGGTACAGAACAGATTAGGCAAAACAAGGAATTATAAACTGGATGAAGAGGGAGAAGATGGGAGGCAGGAAGACCAAGCAATAGAGATGAGCAGTAATCAATACAGGAAAAGACACGAGAACAAAGATGTTTTGTGGCATGAAAAGAGATCGGGGCGAGCATGACGGATGTTGAAAAGTGCGTAACGACAAGAGCGAGCAATAGAAGAAACGTGAAGAGAAAATGAGAGAAGGATCAAAGATAACTCCCAAGTTATGTGAAGAGAGTGAGAAAGAAAGAAGATGCAGGAAGAGAGAGACGGAGTGGGAAGACTATGAGGAATAGTATAAGGAGGAAAGAATAAAATCTCAGTTTTACAAAGGTTGAAATGTAGAAAACGAGAGGACATCCAGTTTTACCTGAATGCATACCTGAATGGCTGGTGGCAGTCGATGTGTTCTACTGACTTTTGTGCAATTAATACGTGCAGGCTGTGTTCAAAGCTGCAGTAATATTCAGAAGGGTCACCCAGAGTGCAGGACCGAGCAAGTGAGAAGGATCGATCGGACGGAGGTGAACTGTTTTACCCTGGGATCTATGAAAAGGCGAAAAACCACAGATCTGTATTGGAGCACGAAAAATCCTTTGCTGAGGGTCCATGCTCGATTGCTGCTGTGACATCCCACCAAGAGTCCCTCCTTTCGTCTCCACGACCAAGGAACAGGCGACTGTGTCTGCAGCTGCTAAATTGTGAAGGAACTGTGAGACTTGTGGTAACGCTCATCTTGAGTCATTCTGTTGCTCCTTTGTTGCTGGAGTGCCGATTCCGGTGTTTGGGTGTTCACCCATACACGTTTGCCCAGGCCATGGACACATACAGGGACCCCACCCCCCTCCACCCCTTGAGGACCCTGAACCCTTTTTGGGTAACGAAATCTTGATACTTACTTATACTAAAGCGTCCGCTGGATCTATGCCTTTTCTGCCACTGTGCCTTACCGGCTTTCCCTCAAATCCGACTTTGGAGAACTCGTGCCTAGATAGGCATGGACTGCTAGATCCTGAAGGCCTCTGCAAAGTATAAGTCTTAAAAAGTGCTTACCTGCAATTAATGGTCCTGTAAATCATTTTATTCCTGCAACAAAATATTTTGATAAGCTTTAACAGTGGTTTTACTTACCTTACAATTTTGTTCACTACCCTGATGTGTTTAACCCTTTGGTTTACTCAACTGAAATATTGCATTGGTTTTCTATTGTATTTATTAGTTTGAAATAGTACTTACTTATCTCAAGATTTAACTGGGCCTTGTGTCCATAAAATAACTAGTTTTATATAACTACAAGTGTAAGTGTTTCTTTGGGCAGACGTATATTCTAAGCTCTTTGTACTTACCTAGAGCTCACATCTACCCATCTAAGATAAGCCTGGCTGCTCTGCCATACTACCCATATCTTGAGTAGTACAGGCCTATATTATAAGTTGGGGCTCTGCATATCAAGAGGATAGTTTCATAAAGTCTCATACAGGTGGACTTTAGGAAAACATCCCCAATATACAGGTCTCAGTGTTAGGCTAGTTCCCGACCCATAACAATCATCTCATGGTCACGCCATCCTTCGGGATGGTCTTCTGGACATCATTCATACAGCAGTTGCTCAGCTGTATGTTACGCTGGGCCTACGGGGTCTCATCCCAGCGTTCTCATTCGCTCAGATTGCTGCTGGCTCCGCAGCTCAACCCTATTCCACCTTTCCTATGCGTGTGTACATCAGGGGGTTCAACTGCTTATGCTTTTCTTTCCGCCTCCATGATTTGTGCGTCCTTTTTACAGGTTGTTTTGGAGTTCCAAGCAACGTTATATTTGTATTCAGAATAGAAGGGAAAACATGTTATTTGTATGTAAAGGTAATCCCATATATTCAGACCGTTTCGCTTGTGTAGGGAGATCCTTGTGGTAATGGGAGTCCTTGTTCCCTAGAGGGGAGTCACTACCAGTGAGGTCCCACTTTCTGACACCCCTAGGGAGAGAGGGCTCAGCTCCCTAGCCTCAAAGGGGGTGGCTCCACCAAGGGGAAGGGGAAGAACACCCTAGATTCGTCACAGCTCCATTGAATAGTTCAGAGTTTCAGGTGTCAATATTCAGGGGGCTTTATCTTCCTTTCATACACAAGTTTTACTCTTCGGTTATCACACTCAGCCATGTTTCTCTCCTCTTGCTTTACGTAAGGTGTCCTTTTGCTTGGTTTTAAAGGTAACATTGGTATAGAAGAGCTAGATACTTACCCCTTGTTAATGTTGATTCTGATGGATTAGCCCTTCCTCCCACAGATTCCTCATGTTAAGACATAGCTTCTCAAACATCAGCTGTATGATAATATTTATTCACCCAACAGGGTATAGTGCAGCTCTGCGTCTCCTCCATTGGACAGTACACAACACCATGGGCAAAATAAATGGAGCATGATCCATCCATGATCTCAGTTCTACCTTGCAGTTCAGCAGCTGAGGGACTGCAGAATATCAGAAAGTGAACAAGCTATCCATCATGAGCGGGTGAGGAATCTGTGAGAAAGACTAATCCATCAAGAAACAATACCAAAAGATAAGCAATGTGTTATTTGAATAAATTCCTTCCTCCAAAAGATTCCTCAGACTGAGAAAGCAGTACAGAACATGCGAGAAACGACCGCCTACACCAGGAAACTCTAGAGCACTGCAAAACCAAAGCAGGCACCTTGACAAGGAATGTAGGGATTAGTGCATAGTGACCAACAACTTTCGGCAACAGAGAGGTAGACTACAGTTCTCTGGTGGAATGGACATTCTCACATCCCCCCGCACCCCCTCGATCCCCTTAAAGCACTTCCTTACTGGCCAAATCTCTCTAGAATGCAGGCGACTATCCACCTTGACATAATCTGATGTTAACAGCCATTTCCCACATAAGCCACAGTGCAACCAACCAAAAGATGGTCTTCCTTCTTGAGGTCTCTTCTCAGAGAGACAGTGGCTGAGATGCCTCTTGGTGTCAAGACAGTGAAACCGGTTTTCTACCCTCTACCTCACTAGTAAATGGGTAAGGTAGACGGTAAAAAACTAAGATTCATCAATACCTGCACAACACTGAAAATTAAAGCCAGTCTCACCCTCTGACTTCCTTTCAAAGGATACAGAAGCTTCACAGAGCAAGCCTGGCGCTCACTCATCTTTACAGTGGAAGTGGCATCAACCAGGAAAATCATCTTAAAGCTAAGCAACCTGAAAACAAGCATAGATAGGCTCAAACTGAGCCGCTATTAGGAATGTCAAAACAAGGATCAAAATCGCAAAGGAACAAACTGGCACAGTGAAAATTAGTTAGATAGACCCCGCAAAAACAGCATAACGGGGAAGATGAAAGAGCGAGCACTGCTCGGGGTCCTCTTAAAACGGCAAAATTCAAGCACATTACCCCTTCAAGCGCCAACCTATAGATGCCCTGCCTGGCCAAGGAGAGCAGAAAATCCAGACAAGTAGTAGCTGGACAGTTCAAAGAGCCCAGTCGGCACGAAGGTATAGATGGGTTTGGTTTGGGCCCTAATGGCAGAAAGTAGTACATTCAATGTCAGACAGATCACACTGTCTAGCTCAGCCTCACAGCAGCCAAGCATGAAGGTTCAGGTTGCCGAGACTCGGCTGAAGATCCAGCCCTCCCATTGAGACAGTAGTTCCACCCACCCCAGGAGACACCACGGTTGGAGAGATGGCCATGAGCAGATATTCTGGGTACCAGGTCCTGCGTGGCCAGCCTGGACAATAAAGACCATAATGGACCAAATGTTTGCAGTCTGCCAAGTACCAGCGGAATGAGAAGGACAAACAAAACACAGGGGGGCCAAGCACCACTCGATAATCAAGGTCCTTCGCAGAGCTCCGTGTCATGGAAATTACTGGGAGCAGAAATGTAACTTTTGGTCGACACTGGCGGTATATCATTCTAGCTGAGGGGTACTCCAGAGGGCAAAGACCTCACACAGAATGTTGTGGCAGAGCTCAAACTCATGGCAGACAAACATCTGCCTGCTCAAGGCATTCACAATCATGTTCTCTGTCCTAATGAAGAAGGTTCTCCAGAGCCAAGAACCAGTCGCATTGCTTCTCTGCACATATGCTGCGACTCGAAACAACCTTGCATGTCGAGGTAATACATGACCACGTCATCCATCAGAATCAGGACACACTTGTCCTGCACAGAAGGCAGGCAACCAAGTCTATACAGCTTTAGCAGACTAATTTGTTCCCTTACCTTAGGCAGGGAACCACAGTACGTTCATCAGGTTATCGAGGGGAGTGCCTCAACACCTCACAGAGGCATCAGCAAAAATTGTCAAGTGAGGTCGAGACCCAAAAGACTCAAAAAAGCAGAGGCTGGGTCCAAACTGTTTGAAAGACATGCACCATCCATCTGCCAGGTGTAGGTAGGCCACCCCATCCCTGGGAGGGTAGATCTACCCAGACATGTCCAGAGCAATCCCTATGAACTTTTGGGACTACGATGGTATGACATGGGAATTCATGAAGTTCAGGCTGCGCAGGAGATGGGAGTGCTGAAGATTGGTAGACACCAGACCTTGGGTGCAAACTGGAATGAGCCAGTTGTCCAGGTAGTTAAAGATGTCATGCTACCCCCACCCCCTGCTCCTTGACCAAGATGTGCAGCCACCACAGCCAACCGCTTGTTGAAGACATTCATGGTGAGGAAACGCATTACCTGTTCAAGGATCACTCTCGGGTACTTTCTGTTGTATGGGGTCAGTAATGCAAGGAGGACAATTGTTTGAAAATCTTTCAAAATATGCCATTTTATGGTATCAAAATGCCTACGCTGCTGAGGAATTCCCTGTCTAGTCTAAAAGCGAAGGGAATACACTAACACAGGATAACGGTCCCTTACACTAAACAAACACAAAGAAAAGGTATGGCAATTTAACATAACATGAACAATATGCACATTTCTTAAATGGTTTTCTAATGTCCTGGATGATTTCTAATCCCCAGGATTTAAAGCCACTTCAACAACACGTTCAATCCTGGAAGGAAAATGTCTTAACTCAGTTCTTGAATCAAAATAAAAGTTAATCAACAAATCTCCTGTTTTGGTTGTTTTCCACTTCCCACTTCAAACAGAATAGGCTCAATGGTAATCCTGGCCACAATGCTTAGACAATCCCACAGAAGATTTGCCACAGTTCAAAATAAAATGCAATATCCACACTGCCAATGATACCCAGTTCTTGGTCAACAGTTGAATTATGGTTTCAACGTTCAAAATGGTATATTTGTCAGGATGACTTCTTAGTACTGTTGCTACTACTTCAACTATATTTTGGCTTATTTTACCATGAGAACAGTCACTTTTGTCCCACAGTATTTCACCTTGGTTTTAACAACTGCAATGTAGCCTCTACTGTAAACCAGATATACCTCTTGTGTTTCAATATTTTGGACTACTGCCACAGCTTCAATGACTTTAGACAGAGACAAGATAGATTTTACAGTACTACTTCAACCTCCTCGGAAAGGCAAGGTACTCTTCCTTCAAATCACTTTCTTTAAAGGGGCAGCCTCTTAGTCTCTCTTGTCTAACTGTCAAAATGATGACCTGCATTTGCCTTGAAGACTCCTCTCTGGTCCCCACAGTTCTTGGCATTGCAGATTGAGTCTGCTTCAAAATAGTCCTCACAAGCAGCCAATTCCCCTTCCCCAACATTACCTGCACCTTTCTACTAGCTTTAAGCCAAACAATTACCCAGAAGCCTTAGTGCCACTCTTAGAGCCTCAGTTAAAAATTGCACACTTGTTGGTTTAGACCAATTAACTGTTAACTTCAGTCTTGCTGGATGGCTTTTTAACTTGGTGAAAGGATCAGCTTCACAATTAGAATTGCCTACCTCTTGCCTTAGGCAATACTTGTTCTCTTCAATCGTTTAATGTAAGGTTGTCACTTTTATACAAAGTACTAGGTTCAAACTTGGTAGAAACTACAATAAGGCACATGCAACCACTCTTTGGTGTTCTTTTCAAGCTTTAAAAGGTGGGTATGTAATTGTGTTCACATTTAAGACAATTATAAAGTTCAGGCTTCTTTTGGAAATCACAATAAGGCACATACAACCTTTCTTTAATGTAGTAAAGACTATAACTCTATTATCATTGCGGTTAAGTGTTTGGACATGGTCTTCTCAGCGTTCCCTTTCCTTAACTAGGGACATGCAACCACTCTTTGAACAATTATAGTCTTTAGAATAGTGGAATAATGGATGTAACATTAGCTTCTTACGTGAATAAGCAGCACTTTGCATTATACGTGTGTGTTACAATGCCATTGTTCAGAAGCTTTTCAGTACAGTTTTTGCGCGAGTGGCTAAATAGCTGCTTACTGTTACCGACAAGGCTTGCACGATGTTTTAGAATGCTGTGCTTCACTCATTGGCTTCCGAAACACTTGCTCTGCAGGTCGCACTACTTTCCCGACTTCTACTGCAACCTCTACTGCTTCTGGCTCACTGGGGTCCCACACACTTCTCCTGAACACAGATCTCTGGTCCAGCCACTTGTTTTGGGAGTGTCCTCTAGTCCCGAGACCCTTTGCTTGATAATTACTTCTTGCCCGAGTCTCCGACATGCCAGCAGCTCAGCACCCACAGCAATCGGGCTCACATTGGGAAAACCTTTTCTCCTGCAGGTCTTTCTCTACGCAGCATCTGCACTTCAGAGTTTGGGAGGAGAGGACTCTCTCAGAACACACAGGTGGAAGCTGCTGTCTACATGTTTGGGCATCCCTCTTGCTCTCCCACTTCTGCTTGGTTTGCCAGCCTTGTGGCCTTCCTTCTACTTCCACTGCTGCAGCCGGCACGCCAGCCAATGTTCCAGCTCGTTCCACTCCTTCCCCCTGCCCGCGCCTGAGGGGGCCTCTTAAGCCTCTCAGGTTCATTCAGGTGTGGGCTGTTAGGCTTAATTACCTCACTGTTAAATCTGCATGCCTCTTCAGTCCTCTTCCTCATCTCAGTCCTTTTTGAATTCTGGGACTTGTAGTTCCCTTCAACAAAGTTAGTTTTTTCACATTCTAAATTACTTTTAAGGGTAGATTCAATTCCCTTCACGTTGTTAAAAGATGGACTATGAGATTTAGCTAATATAGAGGAAGAAAGTTTATTGAAGACATTTCCACATTCCTTTATACCGTACCCTTAAGACTGAGGAAGGTGTCGAGTTTAGGATGCCTCAAAAAATCTTACTTGAGTTAATGTTTGCTCATATCTTACAAGCTTTCGGTTCACAAAACTAGATCTATTAGGGTCATTAAAATGACAATAAGCCGTTAGCTCTTTGGGTACCTTGGGAAGACTCTTCTTTAAAAAGGAAAAATACTGTGTCATCCCACGGAATCTCCTCACCACGCTGGGCCCGGTCTCCTTCCAGGTGATCCTCCTGCAGTACACCAGCCCCAGGGCTGGGATCAATAATCGTCTGCCTTCTCCTGGGAAGAGACTTTAGGGAGGGTTTTAGCGAGGGATCCATAGGTTTCTTCACACTATGCATTGCATGGATCAGCAAATTGAAGTGGGCATCCTGAAAGTCCTCGGCCAACCATTATTGCAGTTCAAGGGCTTGGTAAATCTGAACCAAGGTGTAAATCCTGAATTTCTCCTTGCATAGACAACAATTAAATAGTTGCAGATCCATGGTGGGAAATAGGCCCCAGTCTTCATTCAGGAACAAAAAATGAATCTAGCGCTAGTCCTTCTCTTTCTCTGAAGCAGGCACCAGTTGTATGGTGCATTTTACTAGAAAAGTACTAACCGCCTTCAGCAGAGGTGAGTCTGGAGCAGAAGATCACGAAAGAGGGTGGTCGGGAAGGTTGCTGGATTAAAGGATTAGTTGCTGCTAGGAAAACGTTTCCCTCAAGACATCAATGGGACACCCCATTAGTTGCTATGGTCTTGAAACTGGAGGTATGACCTTTAGAGGTATATGAAGCCTTTTTGCCCCACTTACCGTGCACAAAGATCATCTGCTTTTGGGGAGACTGATCAGTACCAACGGATATCAGGGCAGAAGAACTGTTTTCCAGAGTAAAGTTCTGTTTATTTTTTATGCACACATGACCTACTGTTTAGGTGGACGAAATAGCTCTGGTTTAATAATCAATCAATTGTCAGAGTTTGCAAGGTACAACGCCCAGACGTCTGTACTTCCTCCAATAATTATATGCTGGGGATTATATCTCTAACTTGATCCACTTTTGAAGCAAGGCATACCTGGCATAGAGCTTCTGTCCTGATGAAGGTTGGACCAACACAAGGGCTACAGTTGTAAAGCCTGATATAACCAACCGAAACATGTGTCGACGTTTTGTATACCATGTATGGCATACACAGACACTTGTATTGAAGAAAGGATGTAAGACCATTGTGTTAGTTGTTTTTGTTAGATGGGTATATTAGTAAAATACCATGTATTGACTTAGAGAGAGCGTAGGTATGATTGTATGAACGTGTATGAGCTGTGGAGTAAATAAATGTGAGATTATCTATATTCATACTAAATTATGCATTTTAAACTGTATAATGGAATACAATAATTGTTGTGAAAAATTAACAAAAAATGTTGCCGTCATCCTCGATCTATTGGTCCATATTTCTATTGTGTACTGTATCTGGAGGACTTTAGATTATTTCCAGGTACCCTTTATAATTTTGAATCCAACGGAACCAAGGCATTAACCCAGAAGGCCCAGCGATTTCAGGAACTCCTACTGTGTTCTCCGAGTGATTCAGAGAATAGGGGGTTGAGTTGACATACCTGTTTTGCGACCCAGTCTTCATAGGGTTCTATGGCGTAAAGTCCTAGCCGTATCTCTGTTCCCCAACCTTGAAAGGTGGTGTCCTGGCCTGGTATCCTTCCCTGGGTCTCCCCCCAAGATGGTTGGATTGCGAGATGGTCTTTCAAAGACTTTCAATTTTCTTTTTCCTAAACTTTGCAATACCTACAGCTTTTATTGGGACCCATGACTACGGGCACTGGCCTCTTCTTTTCTAGTCAGGGAAGGACCTCTTATGGTTAAAAATGGAATACTAAGGTTTTGTATAGTGTTTCTCAACTTCTTTATTCTAAACCCATTTGTTCTCAAAGTACTGATTACTTACTTGCTTGCTTCTATTTCTTTATTCACATTCTTTGCTACACTTGCAGTAAATTCAAAAGTGATTCTAACAGTATGTAGAAGACGCGTTAGTTCTCTTAGTAGAGCACACCGACGTAAAGGTTTATATATCAGTAGTGAATGTTTGAGTGTGTCACTTACCTGTGGTATTTCATTGATAACAGTTGTGTAGCGCCTAAAAAAATATGTTAATACATTCAACCCAACTCTTAGTATTGAGAGCGCTTTTGGTGTGCTTAACAGAACAACTCGCGCATCCTAAGCCTACCCTTGCTGTTCAGTCACACTAGCCAGATAGATTTTAGCTAGACCTTAGTGTACGTCCCTGCTCATCAGAATAGGGTGAACCTCTCAGAATCTGTGCACAGGGATTATTCTGAAATCCCCCTTAACACTTACGCAGAAGACATCTCACGCAATGTGAGCAGGAGGTTGGCCCACTTTGGCTTGGGATTTGTTAAATATTAAAGCTAATGGCATTCATCAATTCTTTCACTGTTGTAGTCCAACCTATCATTGAAAACTACTTCACACCTCACCATGGGGGTAATAAGCACATTGCAACTGTGAACATTTCAAAGGTACGATATTCTAGAAAAGTGGCTGTCTTACACATTTGAATTGTTACTTGAAAGCACTCAAAGTACACCATTTTCACATGCACTTAGCAAATAGTTATGTTCTGCAGTTATCCAGTGAACAACACTTTTCTTTGGAATGTTTTTACCGGGGACATCGTACATTTCTGTGAAATCAGATAGCGGCTGGCGATTTCATGCCTGTCGCTTTGGTAGCTGTGCTGCCTAGTGGAATTTTCTGCTGCATCCAGACCAGATTAACTTTCTTGCACTTCTCCTAATGCCATTAAGACATCTTCCACTCACCCCCTTGACTTCAGTTATTCTTAAAAGACAATCTCTCGCATGTGCAATTTGCAGCCACAAATGCAACAAAAAGGAATCTGGTTTTCAGAATATATGCCCCCAGGCTGAGGAATCTCAACTTGTCAACATTAGACTTGTATCCACCCACATGCAATTCAAAAAGTCTCAAAAAATATTCCGAAAGCAGCATTTTTCTTCACGCACTTTAACACCTCAGATTCTTAACTAGAGCCTAATTAATGCACTTGTCGCTCAACTGTGATGTAGAACAGCCCTCTTGTAACTGTTGTATAAAGTGAAATCCTATTAATCTGTTGTGCAACACGCCACTCCTTCTCAAAGCTAGGTCTATGCTCAACGAATACCCTGAATCATTTTTTACATTTTTACTCATTTAAGTTGCAAGCAGTAGGTGTTACTACATCGCTGCCCTTTGCATATCCTTTTTTACTCTGAACAGAAGGAATGGACCAAATATATTGTTGCTGGAAGCTTCAACTGTTACAGTCAAGCAAAGAATGACCTTTGATGATCATTGAATCTATTTGAACCGGCCCATATTTTTCTGTACGTGGGTGGATCGTCCTTGTTGATGCTTAAAAAAGTTATTATCCCCTTTTTGATTAACAGCAGACATTAAAAAAAAATGGCAACTTTGATAGGGTATGTATTGCTTCCACTAGGAAATGGTTATCTTCACATTTAATCTTGTAATCGTATGCTATGCTTTTTGGAACTCTGTACTCTTCCCACCATATACTTTCCTATTCCTTAAGTATATTTTCTACATCCCCAAACAAGCTATCACCCTGGGCTGTTGGTGATATACTTTTAACTGAGGTTTGACTGTGTACAGTAAAATGAAATTTAAAAAAAACTATCCATCCTGGCCATCTTTTCCAAACATCATAGGCAGGGCCCGTAAATGTCTTTGTAGGTTTCTTTCCAAAAGCCAATTTCCGGAATGTATACTTTTACCTCCTCTAAGGATTCTTCTCAACACTGAATATGGTCTAAATGTCTAAACTTGGACCTTAATTGTGGTATAAGTGCATGCCATGGTTTGTTTTGTGATCGACTTGTATTGTGTCAGATTACACTTTGAGTGAAAACCAATTTGTGGTTGATGGCAAATATTTTTGTGGGATGATGGGAGCCAAAATGTGTTTTCTTTGTAAGCCAACGGTATTTAAAATTGAGACTTTGTTTTTTTCAGAAAAAGTAGTTACAAGTCTTTAATTCAAAGCGGTTTCCAAAATGTTTTAACTTTTTATGGTTATCCAACCCCAGTTAAAGAATGTTCAAGGAATAGGATCTTGCGAATGGAGTCCTTTACTCTTGGGGGATGAGTGTGTGTAGTGGTTCAACTTGAAAACGTTGATTATTGTACTTCTAAATCACAGTTACATTCCCAACGTATGTTGGAAACAGATGCCTATGGAAACTTGTGTACAGGAAAAACCTTCAATTGAGATTTTTACCTCTTACATGCTATCACCTATGCGTGGCAAATGCTGTACGCACACTGGCTGTTCCCGCCTGCATCTTGTCAAACCTTTCCCATCCACCCACCTACGTAGGATAAAAACAGACTAGGAGTATAGTAATCACTACAGTAAGTAACATTTACAATTTTGATCTCTGTAAGATGCGCTCTGCCTGTGCTTTTTCTGTTCATTGCTCCGTGACCTGCGGTCTGCGCAAGCCTACTGAGACCTGTGTTCTTAGCCTTCCAAGGAAGATTAAAAACATTATCCCCTTCAAAGACGTTCCTTGGATAACACTTTAAAGACTCCAAATTGGAGATTAATTAGCCTTGGAAAACCTTATCATTTCAATCTCCATCTTCTTAAAGGAGGCTTAGTGCATGTCCAGCTGGGAGTTTGAGGTCAAGGAGAACTCAATTTACTGGTGTGGCAGGGAGACTTTTATAATTTATCAAGTCCAAAAGGTTAAGAAAGTATATCAAAAAAGCTATCGAAATAGCTGTTTTAGCTAGTCAGGGATAATGTAGTTAGTTGACTAGAGTACACACACTTTTGACACTACTTCACCACATATTTTTTAAAAAAAGAAAACAGACACTTGTTACTATGTGTCTGTCTTGAACCCCTGGCTGACCTTTGAGGCTTGTATAGCCTTTTTCACTATCATCATCAATAACTTTATTCAGCCATCAGGCCATCAAAGTACAACAAAAATGTACATCAAATAAAAAATACCAAGTCTCTAAATTGCCAACAACGTTTCCTGGGGGTATGAGAGCAATGTCCACAGCCCCAGGGCCTTACTTTCCATCAACTCCCCTCCCCATGTCCGCTGGTCTTGTGATTATACTTTCCTCACCCATAAGCAGTGCCCCAGCCTCTTTTCCCCAGTAGGACTGTATTAGGTCCAGAAAGCAGTGGGTGTTGTGGTCTGGTTCCCAAAGGATGGACATTGTTATCAGTGTCTCCCCCTACGATTACAATCAAACTGCCAATTGGTGTGCCATGCCTCTTTCCAATTCTCAAAATATCATTTGCGACTTTTTTTGCTCAAATCAATTTCTATTGTGTTGAAGGTGCCCTCCTCTCCCCCAACTCCCCCTTGTTGGAATCTTGTGCAATCAACAATGTCTTCCCGTATTAGGGATGTACAGCCATACACCGCTCTAAGCCACTGGGTGCACTTAGTGAACTATTCACAGGGAGTCAATACCTATTTTAGGTGTTCTATGCAAGGGATCAATCCTCCTTTAGAGGGCCTTTCGTATTGCCAGTTTCTACCCTGTGCCCATACTGCTGTTTCAGCCCCCAATAGTTTGTGTCACAGGGGGTTAATTTGGGTTCAGCATGGGCGACACCTTTATTTTGTCTGCTATACATCTGTGTGATCCTGCCCCCCCCCCTGATCTAACAGCCCACAAGTTGCCATCTCTACTTTTGGAACATTTGTTGTACGGGGCTAAGGGTTTGCACGTGAGTGTCTAGATTAACAGGCATCTGGGGCCTCACCTCAGACTGGACATTTATAGAAATAGCATTCGCACCTATTTTATCAGGCGGTTTGGGGTGGTGCATCAGGCCACTGTGGAATTTGTCCACAAGCTGGGTAGCCCTTGTGCGCCCTCCCATGTTGGTTTGCCAGTCCCCCAAGGATCCTTCATTTCTTTGTCCTTCCAAAACGAGCAGGAGCAATTTCTTTAAAGCTATCAGTTCTTAAAAGGACTAGCTTGCAGGTGCACCCTGTTGATAGATCCATATCTGTGTTGTCAGTAGTGATGTCAATAGACATTCTTGTTGATGCAAAGGTACAGGGAGGGGCAGCATGCAATGGTGATTTGGTTTCCAAAAGGATGTCCCCCGCTCGACTCTAGGGGCAATTAATAAAAACATGCTAGACAAAAGTTTCAATGACCCTCCCTCCCCTTCTCCCCGATTGGAGGTGGGTAGATTGCTGTGGACAGAGGCTCAGTTTCTTCAGTTACATTAGCCACACTGACTGCAACAAGACTTGTAGTGCCAAGATGTCCAACTTTATGGGCCGACAATACAGTTTTCACAGGTAAATTAATAGTTAATTACTGTAGGGACTAACATACTCTTAGTTCATATACCCCTTTCCTCCATACTGCACAGGGACTAGGCGTCCCTTGCTTTTTCAAACTTTTTCACCAGAAAAAAATAATCTTCCCCATAAAATGTAGAGGCGCGCGGGGCAGCAGCCCTGGGAACACCCGCTCCCCTGACTCCGGCCACCAGCGCCACTCCTCAGTCCCCATGACACATCGACAATATTTAACATTGCCTAATGACACCAGTATTATTAGGGGGGAGGATGGTGGGACGTATGGACGAAAGGGGACTATGGGCTAAGAGTAGGTTATTCACTACGGTGAGTAACTATCAATTACTCTTACGTCCCGTCCCCTTTCCTCCATACTGCATGGACGATTACAACTGAATGTAGCCCTAGGGTGGCGAGGAGATCCTCCTTAAGTGAACAAGTTCCTTAGAATCGCCTGTCCGAAAGCTGCATCTGACTTAGAGTCGACGTCCAAACAGTAGTGCTTACAGAAAGCCGAAGGGGTGGCCCAGGTGGCCACCTTGATGAACTGCCACGGGACGTGTCGCTGGAATGCAACAGGCGTTCATGTTAGCTGAAGTGGTTTGTGCCGCCCCTCATAGGCCTCCTTGATGGCCGAAACCATCCACCTTGCTATTTATAGAGGCCTTTGATACTGGGCCTTGACCCCCCCCCCCCCCCCCCCGAAGGTGACAAACCGAGCGTCCGACTTGTGGAAGCCTTAGTCCTGTCCATATAGAATTTCAGAGCGCATCTGACATCCAGACAGTGCAAGACCCACTGAGCATCGTCCTTAGGGTCGGACAAAAACGTCCAGATGGAAAGCGGAGGCTACCTTAGGTAGGAACGTGGGGTGTGTTCTCAGGACCACCTTATCCTTGTGAAAAGTAGGGAACAAGTTACTTACCTGTAACTGTTGTTCTCCAGCATGGGTCTGGTATATAATCACATGCTCATGAATATTCCCCGTCAGGCTGGGAATCCTCAGTAAAGAAAAATCAGTTGCAGTTTCATTTCTGAACTGTCTTTATCCTAATAACCAATCACTGAGCTCTGGGTCATACTGCCCCCAGCCAATGACTGCCCTCTAAGCCGCTCCTCCAGCAGCCATCTTCAGATCTGATAGCATGCAAAGTGGCAGTAGGACCAAGAGAAGAGTGACAGAGGGGTAGGCGGGAGGGTTCGCATGTGAATCCATGCCAGACCCATGCTGGAGAACAGTTAGAGGTAAGTAACTTGTTCCTTCTCCAGCATGGGCTCTGGCATGGATTCACATGTTCATGAATAAATACATAGCAGTAAACACATGCACAACCAAGGGAGGTGGCAAGGCACAACATTAACATTAAGAATCTCTTATCTCCTCACCAGGCTCACCTTCTAGCAAACAGGTTGCGCAGCACTGCTTGGCCGACTCTGGACTCCTCCCTGGAATTCCGGTCGACGAATTAGAATCTTGTGAAGGTGTGCGTCGACCTCCACGTAGCCGCCCTGTAGATGTCCAGCAGCGGCACCCCAGACAAGAAAGCCGTAGTTGAGGCCATAACTCTGTTCGAATGGGCTCTCGGACGGCCAAGCAACGGTAGGTTTGCCAACGGGTGACAATGGGTGATGTAACCGGATAGGCACCTTGAAATGGAGGGCCTTCCCATGGTTCACAGGGCCAAAGTTCACGAAAAGCTGCGACATCATCCGGAAACTCTTTGTGCGGTCCACACAGAACTTCAGAGCTTTAGCCACATCTAGCGAGTGCAAGGTCCTCTCAGCCGGCGACCAAGGCGTCGGAAAAAATACAGGTATCACTAAGGGCTTGTTTAGATGAAAGTCCGACGGCACGTTGGGCATGAAAGAGGGGTGCGTGCGCAGCACTACCCTCATCTTGTGGAATATCAAGTAAGGTGGTTTACAAGAGAGGGCCTTGATCTCTCCCACTCGTCGTGTGGAGGTGATGGCCACAAGAAAAGCTGTTTTCGATGACAAACTTCAGTGGCGCCAAATGCATAGGCTCGAATAGAGGACCCATGAGCCTAGTCAACACTACATTAAGCTCCCATGCCAGGGCTGGAGCCTTCATCGGCGGGAATGAACGCAACAGTCCTTTGACAAACTCCCTTAACCAGACGGTGTGACTACAGCAACGACCGTCCCAGAGATCTGGTGTAGCGGGAGATAGCCACCAGATGAACCTTGATGGAGGCATGAGCCAGTCCAGCCTTGGCCAACAACAGCAAATATGGCAGTAACTGCGGAGCCGTGACTTGTAGAGGATCGATCCTCTGTGCACGGCACCAGACAGCGAACCTCTTCCATTTATGTCCATAGCATTTAAGAGTAGACTATGCTCTGGCCTTGGCAAGCACTTCCTTGTTAGGGAGAATTCTCTTATAATGCTAATTTCCCAAACCTAGTGAGTCCCCCAGCAGCTTTGCTAGATTTTTGGGGTTTGTTCTTTTCTCCTGCTAAGAGCGAGACTCTTTTCTTCCCACTCTTAGGCATGATTTGAGGTATGTCTTTGACTTAGTATGTGTTCATGGGCTATGGGGTAGCCTTTTTACTCCATAGGGTATCATCTGTTTTACTATGTGTGTTACACAGTACCCTCACAGTGCAGTAACACAGGGGTGTCATAGTGACCCCCAAACAGACTCCATACCCTGGGACTGACTACTGTCTCCCAGGGCATGTAAAGTCACCATTGATTTTACTCGTCCAAAATTGTGAACAGAACCATTACAAACCATCATATTGTGGAAGTACTGGAAGGGGTTAATTTGATTGCCCCTGGGTCTGTTTTCAAGTGGGTACTGTCCAGTCCCCCCCTTGTCGAATTTCTGGCTGGTGGCAGTGGTTACCAAGCGAAATATTCCACCAGAATATTCTCTATGGGATTTTCCCATTTGATTTTAAACGCGCCACTTTTTGGTGCAATGTTAAAGATAACGCTGGTTTATTTATTTAATATTAAATCCATGGTTGGTCTTTTTGCCAGAACTCTTTTCTAAAATGGCGTTCGTGTCCGTCTCTCTAACTCTGGCCAAGGTCGAGCCCTTTGTTCCATTTTTTGGCGGCCTTCTTCACAGAAGCCTTCCAAGTGGTGCCACTCTGTCTGGGTTCCACAGGATGTGTGGGGAGGGGAATTGGCACCCTGGACTGCATTGACTTAGCAACTCAAGTTGCACTCTATTCTGATTGGCCCAGTGGTGAGCCGCCCGGCTCACCACTTAGCATGTTTGTGTGACAGCTAGGCTGTTGAATGGGGGTTTTTCTGCATAAAAGCAGGGCTTTTGGGACTGGAACTTCAGAAGTCGCCACAGGACCTAAGAATCCGAAGAGGGAAGAAGCTGAGCCATCTGCAACGACACCACTGGTGGAGCCCTGCTGCAACGACCTCACCACTTTCCCGACGCCAAGAGGAGATCTTCTGCTGGAAGAGTCTTCTCCCTCTGAACTGGTGGGATCAACCAGTTCGCCATTTTGCCTTCCAAAGACGTCTCTTGGTCGAATTGCCCGTACCAGGCACCCCGGCGGCCGGATAGCCAAGCTTCACCACTTTGACCGCAAATAAAAGGAACGCACCTTTTAACCGACGAACTCCGCGGCTGGTCTCTTCCCTGGGCAGTGCAACGACAAGGTTCCTCCTCGACGAGATCTTCCCTTCCCCTGGTCGAAACCACGACTTGCATCCACTGCCAGGAACAACTGCCGCCGCTGGAGCTTCCTCTCTCTTTAAGGTACTGTGTTCCACCTGCCCTCCCTTTCTATGGATTGCTATAGGTGACCCTTAAATCCTTGGCTTTCCAACTGGGTTGGCTCCAGACCTTCTAACTTTACTTCTCAAATCACCCAACCTCTTTTGGCACACTATGCAAAAACTTTTAGTGCATTTTAAACCGTGTGATCCTGGGCACATTTCGCTTTGCTCCATTTAAAGTGGGCCTTGCCTATGAACTTTGGCTCTACAGTGTATACTGCCTTCACTGACTTACTTTGGACTTAGAAAAGTGTTGGGAATTGTTTTATTTTTATGATGTGCCTTTTTCTCTCCCTTTAGCTTAACTATTGGAGTGCCATCTAGGTTACGCACTCACATCTGTTTTAACAAATAGTGATGTTTTAACTCTGACTTGTCTAATAGTTCTCAAGGGAGGTATTTATACTTTATCTGACTGGGTTTTAACTTGCTTTTGATTTAGAGTGTTAGTGTATTACCTAAAGTGTGTTTTAAATAAATAATTATATACTTTTGATACAAGGCTCTGGTCAGTGTTTGCTTGTTCCACTGTGTTTTTGGCCCTATTGTGTATACTCTATAGACTGCCTTACTCTTCTTGGGGGAAGTCGGACTGCTCAGCCAGAGCTACCAGGTAAATCTGGGTGGTACATACTGCTACCAATTGTGTTTACTGCTTACTCCTGTAGTCTTAATCTTTTTGCAGTGTTCCCCAAGGGAACTACACAGGATTCTGCCTAACATTCCTTGCAGTCCCGTGGAAGATCATAAACCCCTGAATTCTAACGCTGCAGGAGCCAGGCCTGCAGGTTCAGCGATCCTGGGTCGTGGTGCAGAATTGCGCCTCCTTCTCTGGCGAGAAGATTTGCGACCAATGGAAGCTTGACTGGAGGGGCCGCTGTCATGTCGAGATGGTCCGGGTACCATATCTTTATCGGCCACACCGGTGCGACGAGGATCATTCTGCACCGGGACCGTCTGAGTTGATTAACTAATCGAAGAAGCACTGGCAACGGAGGGAACGCATACAGAAACGGGTCGTCCCAGGGGAATGAGAATGCATCCCCCATGCTCCCCATGTGGGGAAACCTGCTGGTGAACCTCCGGCACTTGGTGTTTGTCACCGCCACAAATAGATTGATCTGGGGATTGCCCCATCTGAGGAACAGGCGATCCACTTGGTCCCGATGAAGCTCCCATTCTTGTCAAGAATGCAGCTCCCCGCTGACGGAGTCGGCGACCGTGTTCTTCACTCCTGCCAGGTGAAACGGGATAAGGAACATCCCCTGGCGACAGCCCAGCGCGACAGTTCCTGCGCTTCTTTGGAGATTGTGGTGGTGGTGTCCGTGAAGACCTGCACCACCTTGCCCCTGAGGGATGGAAGGAAAGAATTGAGGGCCCAAAACACTGCCTGCAGCGCCAACATGTTGATGTGCAGCGTCTTCTCCTCCGGTAGCCACAGGCCTCTTGCGTGAAGACTTCCGGTGTGAGCTCCCCATCCTTCCTGGGAGTTGTCCGTTGTAACCGTCTCCTGGTAAGGTGGGGTCTGGAAATCCGCACCTACAGACAGATGTGCGCAACCCCCCCCTTCACCGTATCGCACGACGGAAACCCATTGAGTGTGATCTTGTCCTCAAAGCTTCCCGACACTTGAATCCAACGGGCGTCGAGGAATTCTTGTAAAGGACACATCGGTAGCCTGCACAATCTAATCGGGTATATACATGATGACATGCCGAGCAGAGACTTGATGGACCTCACCCTTGCGATCTTCAGGGCCAACAGCCGGTGTACCTTGCCCAAGATGGCCGCTATCCTCTCCTCCGACGGATAAACCAGGCACAACACTGTGTTGAGTCGGGATCCCAGAATCAGCATGTCCTGCGATGGGTTAAAGCAGGACCTTGCATAGTTCACAAGAACCCCAGATCCGTCAGGAGCCGGAAAGTCCTTGCCATGTGTTTGAAAGAGATGTCCTTTGAGCTTGCCCTGATGAGCCAGTCATCCAGATAAGGGTATACGTGCATCCCTTGTAGACGCAGCTGTGTCGCCACCTGCGCCAGGCACTTGGTGAAAACCCTTGGTGCCAACTTCAAGCCTAAGGGAATGGCCCTGAACTGGTAATGTTGCCCTTGTACCACAAAGCGAAGAAACTTGCGGCGTCCTTTGTGGATGTGAAAGTAAGCATCCACCAAGCCCAGCAACGATAGGAAATCCCCCTCTTCTAGCTGTCCTAGAACGTGTTGAAGAGTCACCATCCAGAACTTTTGAGACTTGATGTACTTGTTCAGACGACGGAGGTCTAGGATGGGCCTCCAGCCACCATTGGTCTTTTTGACAAGGAAGTAACAAGAATACACTCTGGAGCCTCTTTGCGACAAGCTCTCTCGCACCCTTTCTTAGCATGGCCCGAACCTCCATCAACAGCTGAGGGACATGGTTTTCCTGCCGGGCCACTAATGGTATTCGGGATACTTTCGTTGAAATACAAGGGTGTGTCCGTGAGCGAGAGCGTCCAGCACCAAACGGTCAGTGGAGATGGTCTGCCACACGCTGACGAAGTTCGCCAGCCGGCCTCCTACCGGGGTGCACGGGTGGGGCCAGATGCCTGGCCAGTTCAATCCTGTTTGGATGTCGAAGGGCCGCCTAGAGGACACTGGCGACAACGACGTCCTCCTACGAAGGCCTTGGCCCCTGTTCTCCAGGGTCAACAAGCGGGAGGGTTGACGGTAAGACGAGGCACCTCCACTGAAACCTTTGGAGGATCCTTGGGATTTGCCGCCTGTGGTTCGAAAAGGACAGCCGCCGCTGTTGAAGCGTGCCCAGGGCATGAGCCATCTGTCAGTTTTGATGGCCTGAAGGACTCCTCCACGGCCTTCCCAAACAAACTGTTGCCAAAAGGGCATATCCAACACCCTCGACTGAACGTCCGGAGTTCACCGAGCCCCGTCGACGAAGGCAAACACTGTTACCCATGTGGCGGAACCAGTGTCAGCGATGTCCGTGGTCACGGTGATGGCGTGGTCAGACGCCACCTCGCCTTCATGCAGTATCTCCAAAGCTACCGACCGCTTGTCAGGAAGGAAGTCCAGGAGGGGAGCAATCAAGAACCACAGCTCCCAATCGTAACGCACTACAATGGCGAGGGCGTTGGCGGCCTTGATGGTCGTCACCGCCGATGTGATAATCGTCGCCCCATGTCATCTAACTTCTTCCTCTCACTGTCCGGGGGGGGTGGGTGGGGGGGATGGTGGAGGCCGCTGAAGAGGAGGTAATCAAAGACTACTTCTTGGCGGCTGCACACACCAGAGTCTGGCGACTGTTTGGTCCACAAGCACTTGGCCACAGAGTCCAGCACCCTGTACTTCTCATAATGGTCCCTCTTCGCCGGGGACGTGGAAGGGTCCTTCATGAGGGCCAATCCCTCGTCCCAGATGTCATCCAGGAGTGGGACCAGCAAGACCGTCTTCCTCTTGGCCTCACGGCTTTGGTATAGGAAACCTTTCTTCGCCTCCTCAGGAACGAGCTGGAAAAGCTCTGAAGCCCTGGAGATCATGGAGTAAAACAAAGCTATCTCGTCGGGTTGCTATCTGGGAGGTGGAGATGGGAGGTCCCCCAAACCGCCGCCGTTGTCTGTGCCCGCCGTGTCCGGATCCGCCTAGTCCCTCGGGGGTGGGGGGGGCAGAGGGGAGGAGAGGAGGGGCAGGGGGGTAGTTGGAGGTGAAGAGTGGCAAGGAGGTGGAGGTGAACGTTCCTCTTCTTGGTCAGTGGTTCCCCCGTCCGCACTGGTGCTGCTTGAGAGGCCACCGGTTTAACAGGCATCCTCATCTGGATCTCCGAGACCAGAGTATGCAAAACTGAGAATGTCTGTCGAGACATCTCCAGGTGTCCGCTGAGGTGGCTGTGATGACGGAGGCAAGACCGGAGGCTGAGGCGCAGACTGGTCGTCTAGGCCCCCACCTCCCTGCTGTTCCTCGTCAATCTCTTCGTCATCGCCCTCATTGTCTCCCTCGTCTGAATCCTTGCCGTAGGGCCTGCCCTCGACGCATCTCTCCTCCTGGATAGTCTGGAGGCTGTGAAGCTCCTGTGAGGAGATATCTGTGCCTTGGAGGACTACCGGGCCTCCCCCCTCTTCTCTGCGACCAGAGGGGATGGCATCATCTTCTCAGGCATTTTCTCAATGGGCTGAAAAGAGGATTCCTCCGGGCAGGCAGGGATATTCTTTCCTTCGAGCTGCATCCTGCGGGCCTGCCACGGCGGCCTTCGCGAGTGACGCCACCACCCCTTCGATGGAAGGCTGGGCCTTCGTCGGATGTACTTGGGCCTTCATTGGCCGTTGTCAAGTCAGCACCACGCCCCCCCTTGGCCTTCTCTGGCGGGAGGGTCTAGGGCTTCTCCTCAAGTTTGCCGGGATGGTCCGATTTCCTCTTTGACGAAGATCCCGAGCGTTGGCTGGTGACCGAAGCCGCTGGGGACACTGTAAACGCCCTGGCCGACGAGGAGCCCGTCGCAACGGCGCTCCTGGTGACGGTGGACTCGCAGTGATTGGCCTTTTGTTGGGCCCCCTTGGGAGGAGCACCCTCAAAGTTCTTAGAAGATCGCTCAGCTTTCTTGGTAGCAGGGGAGACATGCTGCTGGGACCCACCCAGAGCAGGGGCCTTGGCCTTGAGCCGCTGATCCCTCAACGCGTGGGGCACTATCTCCAGACAAAACACAGTCGTCGTCCACGTGCATTCGGTCCGGGTACAGGCAGTAGAGGCACTTGGAATGCCTGTCGTCCGAGAATACACCTGGTGTCACCTGGTGGCAAGCCGCAGTCAGAACAAATCTTGAAAAGGGGAGCTGAATCCTCCTTTTCCTCTGATATGTCCATGTGGCGGTGGCCTTTGAAGAAACTTCTGGAATCCTCCACAAAGAAATTAACCGAGAAATTCACCCTTGAGGGGCGCTGAAGAATCCAAAAGTGGGTCCCTGTTAATCGGAAGGAAGATCGATGGACCACAAGGCTCGATTGACCGACAAAATAGAGTAAACTCTTTGAAAAAGTGAAAAGAAGCAGAAAAAGTTCGAGAGCTAAGCACGAGGACTCCCAACACTTGAACGTGTGGTAAAAATCTGAAAATGGCTACCGGAGGAGGGGCTTAGGTAGAGGGCAGTCATTGGCTGGGGGTAGCATGACCCAGAGCTCAGTGATTGGATGTTAGGAGTAAGTTCAGAAATGAAACTGAAAATGATTTTTTCGTTACTGAGGATTCCCAGCCTGACGACAGGGAATATTCATGAGCATGTGAATCCATGCCAGACCCCATGCTGGAGAATCAAGGGTTCTGAAGCCACCAGCGCCTGGATCTCACCGACTCTGCGAGCCGAGGTGAGACCCCCACCAACAGAGCTGTTTTAATGGTGACCGGCCTGATGCCTGCGGACGCCATTGGCTCGAATGGTTTATGCGCCAAGGCGCCCAACACAACATTGAGGTCCCACAGGGAGTGTAGATTCTTGATCGGTGGGAAAGAATCTGGCGAGGCCCACCAAATGTCTCTTGACCATCAGGTTGGAAAAGGAGAAAACTGCCTCTCTGAATTTCTGTAGGCCCCTAGGGCTGCCAGATAGGTGCGGCATATATCCACCTGCACACCTGAGTGGGCAAGGTATGCAGAGAAGGTGTGTATGTCATCCAACGTGCACGTAAGGGAGTCAATCTCCTTAGACTCATCCCAGTGACAGCACCTAGACCATTTAATCTTGTACTGGCTCCTAGTAGTCTTGCTCCTAGTGCCCTGAATGATTTCTAGGTTAGCCTTTGATAGACCCAGGTTTTCAGCGTGAACTGCTCAGGAGCCACGCTGCAAGGGCTAACTTCTGTGGGGTGGATGACCCTGCCCGCCCCCCCCCCGTTGGCCAGGAGTGGAGTTGGGCCCAGCGGCAGGTGAATGGGAGGCCTGTCCGAGAGGCTGAGGAGCTCTGAGAACCATAGTCTCGTGGGCCACGACAGAGCTATCAGAATGATGCTGAGGTGACACGATTCTTTAATCTTGCAGACCACCCTGTGGATCAGGGGTGTGGGAGGGAAGGCCTACGCTGTCATGCCCCTCGACTGAATCTGGAATCGTCACCAAGGGAGCCGGGGCCGGGGCCCTGCCCTTGCCAGGATGCAAACTGCTGGCACTTCTTGTCCCAGCAGGCAAAGAGATCAACCTGATGCCCCCACCTGCTGAAGATCTCCAGCAGCACCTGATCGTTCAATTGCCACTTGTAATTGTCCGCTCCCAGTCTGCTGAGTCTGTCCGCTTCCAGGTTGGACTCTCCCGGAAAGTGGATGGCCTCAGGTAGATGATGTTCTCCAGGGTCCAGTCCCACATGTTAACCGCTAGGTTGCACAGTGGAAGAGAGCTGGTACCACCCTGCTTGTTGACACAGTACATGCTGGTGGAGTTGTCCATCTGGATGAGGACGACCTTGCCACCAATGAGTGGAAGGAAAGCGTTGAGAGCTAGCCTAGTGTGTTTCCGCTCCAGCCAGTTGATATGAGACTCCTGTTCCTGCAGGGTCCAGACCCCGTGGACAATGGTTGTCCAAAGTGGCCCTCCTGGGAGGAATCCATAGTAATGGCGACCTGTGGGGCTGGCTGCCAGAAGGGTCTGCCTGTCTGTTTGTTGCAATCCCTGGATCACCATGTGAGGTCTGGGTGTAGTCGAGGCGGAATGCTGATCTGCTACGCTTGGGAGCCCTGCTCCTGATTACAAGAGGCTGCGAAGTGCAGCTGCAATCTCCTCATCTTGAGTCTCGTCTAAGGTACGGCCAGTAGGACCGCTGCCATGATGCCTAATAAGAGTTGGTACCTCCAGGCAAAGGTCACTTCTCAGGTGAGGAAGTGAGTAGAGGCCCTCTTGATGGCTATGGCCTTGTCCTCCGAGGGGAAAAATCTCAGAGCTCTTGTCCCATTTGAGGCCCAGAAAGGTCAGACTCTGCGTAGGCTGCAGCTGAGACTGCTTGAGGTTGATCGAAAACCCCAGCTCATGGAGTGCAATCATAAGGATGGAGGAAGTGCGATAAACCGCCTCTGGAGATCTCGCCCTGACGAGCCAGTCATCCAGGAATGGGTAGAGGTGGTGGCACTGCGCCCTGAGGAGGGCTGCCACCGTATTCATGAGCCTGGTGAATAACCTGGGGGCTGAATTGAGGCCTAAGGGTAGCACCTTGTATTGGAAGTGGCAGCCCATGATCCTGAATCGTAGGAACGAGAGATATGACTGACAAAATGTGACGTGAAGATAAGCATCCTTCAGCTCCAGGGAGCACATCCAGTTTCCCCAGCACAATGTCTCCGCGATCAGTGCTGGCATAACCATCTTGAATTTCTGAAGAGGGAGGGAGAGGTTGAGGGTGGAGAGGTCCAAGACAACGCTCAGGCCAGCCTGTTTCTATTGTATGGCAAAATTCCTGGAATAGAAGCCGAATCCTCACTGGGAGAGTGGGACTTCTTCCACTGCCTGGCTCTTGGCGAGCGAACGAACTTCCGCCAACAGAGTTGCAGTCCCAATCAGTGGGAGTGGAGGGGACGAGGGAGGAGAGGAAGGTGTACGGCAGAATCATATGCAGTACCCTTTGGGAAAACCACACACAATTAAGACTACAAGTGTAAAACAGTTCACTAAATAAAGCAGCAGAAAAATCACACTCTTAATATACTACACCACACCCAATCAATTCTGGACAAGATAAGCTCAAAATGAAGTGTGAGCAAAATGGCACTCCAGCAATTTAAAAGGGAGGGAAAGACAAGGTTATACAAAATTCAGCAGCACCAACAAGTAAGTAGGCAGGGCAGTGTAGAAAAGGCTTGCTACAATGAGGATTCAAAGCCAATCATACAGAGTGTGACATGGGTCTCCAAGGAGACCCTGTGCAAGGAGTCTCAAAACCCTACCTCACATCCTGTCCCACTCAGACATTCAGGCGTCTAAGGAGGGCTTCTGTGCAGAAGCCCGCCAAAGGACAGCTCACAAAGGAACCAAACCTGCTTTGGCATGCAGAGTAAAACACGAGAAAGACCTTTACAAAAAGAAATGGCGAATAAACCCAGCCGGAACCAAATAAAAGTAAATGGGGTCCAGCAGATTTAAGTTTGAGGCTACTAACTTAGCCTCAAACAGTAACAAGGCTATTTACATAGACCACGGTAGGAAACATAGGGCAGATACCACTTCCACCAGCCAAATCTTAAAGAAAGGGGAACAAAATAATGTTCCAGGAGAAACAGACAAAAAGGGAGAACTATTAACCCTTTCCAGTACCATATGTAAGATAGTTTGTACTGGGTCTGTGCTTTTAAAAAGACTAATAAAGTCAATGGCAACTTTACATGTTCTGGGAGACCGTAGTCAGTCCCAGAAAATGGAGTTTAAAAGTGGGAAGTCTGAAAAAGACAACCGGGGTGTGCTGGCAAAGAGCGGCCCTCCCTTGTGCCTTGACTTATGTCTGACAAAGTCCTTCAAGTTCTCTGGAGGCGACTTCTGGATGAGCTCCCTCCACCTAGCTAGTCTGTTCTTCAAAGCACACGAAGAAAGTGCGTTGCACGCAGTGCAACCCTCTGATCCATGGTCAGGGCCAAGGCATGCGCCGGGGAGGAGCGTGGCGCCAGAGGACCGAGTACCTGTAAGATAACAGAAGACAAAAATGACAGAAGAAAGTATCCAGGGAAGGGCATGTGGTTTTACATGGCCGAAGCCAAACCCAGGAGCCCTGGTGAAATCAGCAGATTCCAGTCAATGCGCACAAGGGGACCCTGCGTGCCTCTAAATTTAAAGGGGAAGAAGATTTTTTCTTGTGAAAAAGTATCCGTCTCCCGCCTCTAGTGAGGGACGCCCATGCAGTATGGAGGAAAGGGGACGGGACGTAAGAGTAGGGCGACTGTAGGGTTACAGATACAGACCCAAGTGCAACGGTTGCCAGGAGACAGTGCGGATGTGTGGCCAGGGACCTATGCCCAAAAATCAGATGGTAGCCAGGTGCCTGGTGCCAAAGCAGACAGATCAGCAGGGGAGAGGAAGACCGAAGGACGAAGCAAAGAGGAAGGTCTTGAGGTGCTTCCAGAACCGAAGATGGTTCTCAAGTTTCAAAGAGGTGGGAAGGCTGTTCCAGAGGGAGGCCCCAGCAGAAGAAAGATCTACCCCTAACTTGTTGCTTGGAGAAGCAACGGACCCTGAGGGAGTTGGTGGTGGAGGAGCAAAGAGCTCGAGTAGGAAGGTATTTAAGGAAGGAGAGTTGGAGGTATTGTGGACCCAGGCTCCACAAAGCCTTGTAGACAATGCAAAGGGTCTTGAAACTAATCCTTGCAGTCACTGGGAGCCATTAAAGAGATTTCAAGGCTGGAGAGATACAATCCCAGGTCTTTGAGGCCAAGGACAAGTCTTGCAGTCCTGTTCTGGATGAGTAGCAGAGGGTGGAGAGTAGAAGCAGGAAGGCTTAGAAAGAAGCTGTTACAGAAGTCCAGCCTAGCGAGAACCAGAGCTATAGAGATAGTGAGCTTCTGGGGGGAAAAAAGAGGAAAGGAAGAATACCTCTGAGGAGGTGCAGTTGGTAGTTTGACTTCTTAGCGATGTCAGATGTGAGGAGGAAAGGAGAGTGTGGAATCGAAGATGACCCCGAGGTTCTTAGCCTCACAGGTGGGAGCAGGAAGAGGGGCAAGGGAGGCCGTCCAGAGAGCGAGAGAAAAGGAAGTCCAGGAAGCCTATAAAGCAATTGCTGGCCATGGCTTTGCGAAGTCATTGTGTTGCGCTAGGTGCACTTTCAATTTTGTTTACTTTGTTCTTCCCCTGCAAGAAGTGCATTGCGTGGGGAAACGGTAGTGATTGTGTTGTCTGTACGTTGAGTTTCTTCTTATTGCCTCGTTGGCACTGGGATCAAATATGACAGAGATTGAAGTGGATCTACTGATCTGCGTAATTATGCAAAATCAAAATTATTTGCCTTAGCAATGTGGTCTTCCGATACCATATCAAATTGGCGGGAAAGAATTAATGCTGGAATTGAAAAGCAAGGTTTTAGTGAAATAATTGCTGAAGGGAGTGTTTTACAGACTTGCCTTGACAGACTATTGCAGGCAGAAGACCGGAATCAAAAGTTGATTGTCTTATCCGTTTGTGTGCCAAGATTTCGTTTTCATTACACAAACGTACTAAGTTGTGAGAAAAAGACTCTGATGCGATTGCTGAATTACAGTGTGATGAAGCTGCGCAGCACAAAACTGTTACAAATGGAAGCAGAGTTGAAACAAAGAGAACTTGAAGCAAAGATATGAGCCAAATATGAGGTCAGTGCACAGTTGATTCCGAAAGACAACCAGTTTTCAGAGTGTGAGGAAGTATTAATGCATTAAACAAACATTTTAGATGGTGTTCGGAAGGATAGGGACATAGCAATTACAGCAATTCAGACACTCAAAAGTGTGGTAGTAAAAAAGCCAAGGAATTGCAATTGTTGGAACATGACATTTTTAGACTTATGGATGAGAATGATAGAAAAGTCCAGGCAGTTGATCATTACAAAACGCAGGTTACTGAAATGCAATTAAGAAGAGAGAATTCTGCCCTTTACAGTCAAACTCAGGATCACCAGTCCAGGGCAGTAAGAAGAGAAGTCAGTGTCAGGGGTGATAAGAATACAGAGCGGTTATCGAATTCCTGAAAGCAAAAAGGACATCACTTTCGCTGAGACTGAAAGCAGTCTCAGTCTCTGAAATGGGCCAGCTGTTATTTAGCCAGCAAGAACTGACTGCTCTCAAATGCTGGAAGCTGAGTCTGCCTTCCCAGCACACAAAGTGGGGTAAAGCACTACACTATGCAGTACACCACATAATGAACTGAAGTTAATTAAGTCAATCAAGGCTTTGGTCCAAGCATTCAAAAAAGGGTCAGATAGTTGTATTGAAGATCACATTGAAGTTGTCACTGAAGTGTTTCAAATGCTTGAGATCCAAAGGACACAATATGACCGTTACTTCCATCTTACCCTGGATCCGGTCTCTGTCGGTGTTATTCGAGACTTAAAAGAGCAACAGTATCTGTGTCTTGTGGGGATTTTGAGAAAGGGATTAGACTGTTCTTGCCATATTTTAGTCAAGAGGCGAAGAGGGTGCTTACAGCATGTCAGCCCAGCCAAATGAGTCTCCTCGCCAGTTCCTACAAAATTTATAAGAGGGCATTCTCACAATTTGATGTGGCCTATGACCCTCACTCAACAGAATTTAAGACTGCATATTTTTATGGGCTGCAGCGAGACATTGCGTCTCAGTTGGTGTGCAAATTTAACCGGGACAGACCCTAGAATGCATCTTTGAACAAGCCACTGAGTTATTAAATAATCAGCCATGAGAAGGAAGAAACCAAGGGTAAGTAATCCAGGCAAATACCTGAAGAATCTACACCCGCAATTCTAGAGGTGAAATCTAAAAAGATGCCATTCGAGACGGCTCAAACGGAAATAAAGAAAAATTATAAAATCAGAGGGGCGGGGCCTCCCAAAGGGCAACACCCCAAACCCCTGGGTTCCAATCCATACATCCCAGTGACAGAAATACATACATTAGTCCTCGGTAGCTTGATAATTCTCCCAAGGCGGGATTTCACTATGATATATCAGGGCTAAATAACACCCGGAATCAGATGTGCGACTGACCATTTCAGGCATCGGGGGCCAAGAGTAGGTTTCACCATGCCACAATGGTATATGGAAATCCAGCAACACCAATAAATGTAGATATTTTCATTGAAAATGTATAAAAAGGAAGGTAAGAATTCCAACCACCTAAAAGACAGAATGAAACATTCACCTTGCCAATATGGTCAGTCCCGACCACAGGTTGACCACGGTCAAAGGATGGTCACCCCATGCTCCCTACCTCCGGTCTCTCAGGAATTACGGGGTAACACAAACAGAAATCAGTCTCCTGAAAGGTACCGGAATAGGCCAGATCAAGGTGAATTCAATCACTACTGGCCTAGAGCGCAGAAGGGTGAGTTTAGGGGCATGGACAGATTCCAATGCTTAGAGGCTCAGGTTAAAATGTTGTCTCAGCAAATAGGGAAATTGTGTACAGTACAGAAACAGTCAAATTAAGGTGCAGATTGTCACAGGAGTGATCTTGCACGGAGGGACAATAAGTGACTAGTTAGTCATAGTTGCCATGATGAGAACACCGATGACCAAGATTTACCTTTCAATGAACACAATGATCTGCTTAGAGATTTGCAACCAAGGAAACAAACTAATGAAAGTGAGGTAGGGAACAGTAACACTCAAAAAGGGAGTGTGGTTTAACTTCGACTTGAACCCGAACATTCAAGTGTGTGAAAAAGAGGCTCAGGAAAGGAAAAATTAACAAGAACAACCAAAAGAGCAAAGTGTGAGAAAACAATTTAAAAAGAATGTGCAACATGAAAATGATGAGACACATGCCGTCAAACAAAAGACAGTTTGTGACAAAGTGGATCGTTACAGGCAGAGTTCGAAACAAAGGAGCTGGGAGCTATTTAGCTCCTGCTTGTAGCCTAAAGGAGCCTGATTAGCTTGACACTAACAGCTACCAGGAGCTACGTTTGGCTCCACGGGCCAACTGATGCCAAACAATCACACCTATATGAATTTAACTTTGTTTGTTTTGGATAAATTATAAACATTAGGATACATTTATAAGACATTTAAAGCATGATGGGTCATAAATTAGAAGTTACACACCGTAGTGACTAACGTACTCTTAGTCTCCTTTCCTTTATACGGCAAGTGTGTCCCTTCCTAGGGACGGGAGACAGAACCTTTTTCACCAGAAAAAACCTTCTCCTTTAAATTTAGAGGCGAGTGGGGGTGCAGCCCTGGGAGCATGCGCTGCCCGGACTACGCCCTCCGGCGACACACCTCAGTCCCCATAGACATGTCGAAAATAGATTAACATTGCCTAATGACACCTGTTTTATTAGGTGGGAGGATGTTTGGACGTATGGAGGCAAGGGAACCAAGTACGTTAGTCACTACAGTGAGTAACTTATAATTACTCTTACGTCTCGTCCCCTTTCCTCCATACTGCATCGGCGATTACAACCAAGTGTAGCCCAGGGTGGAGAGGAGACCCTCTTAAGCAAATAGGTTTCTAAGAACCGCCTGTCTGAAAGCCGCGTCTGATCTAGAGCCAGCGTCCAAACAGTAGTGCTTACAGAAAGCCGAAGGGGTGGCCCATGTGGGCGCCCTGCTTATGACTTGCCAGGGGACATGCCACTGGAATGCGATGGTCGCTGCCTTGGCTCTGACCGCGTGGGCGTGCATGTTGGCCAGCAGTGGCTTATGCTGTCCCTCGTGAGCTTCCTTGATGGCCGAGACCATCCAACGGGCTATGGAGGCCTTGGAGGCCGGATACCCCAGTCTTGATCCGCTAAAGGTGACCAACAGTGTGTTCGACTTGCGGAAGCCCTTGGTCCTACCCAAGTAGAATTTCAGGCAACGCCTAACATTGAGTCAGTGCAGAACTCCGTCATCCTTAGGCTCAGCAAAAAACGTAGGCAGCACTATTTCCTCGTTCAGATGGATTGCAGAAGGCACCTTAGGTAGAAATGCTGGGTGCCCCCGCAGGACTACTTTATCCTTGTAAAATGTAGAATAGGGCTGTAAGGCGACCAGAGCCTGGATTTTGCTGACTCTGCGAGCCGAGGTGAGGCCGATTAGCAAGGCCGCCTTAATGGTGACCAGCCTGATGTCCGCAGACACCATTAGCACAAATGCTAGAGCCCCCAAAACTATGTTAAGGTCCCAACGGGGTGTGACCTCTTGATGGGCCGGTAGAGTCTGGCGAGCCCCATCAAATGCTTTTGACAATCAGTTTGGAAGAGGCAAGCACCTCTTCATCAGAGTTTCTGTAGGCCCCAATGGCTGCCAAGTACGTGCAGCAAGTGTCTACCTGCACGCCCGAGTGGGTGAGGTGCGCCAAGAAGGAGAGCAGCTTGTCCCATGTACATGCAAGGGGGTTGATATCTTTAGAATCTGCCCAGTGGCACAACCTGTTCCACTTGCTCCTATACTGGGTCTTGGTAGCTTTGCTCCTAGCCCCCTGTATGATCTCTAGATTAGCCTGGGAATGGCTGAGGTGCCCTCGTATGATTTGCTCAGGAACCACTCTGTGAGGGCTAGTTTCTGTGGTGCAGGGTGGAGGACCCTGCCCTTCTGCTGTGCCAGAAGATGTGTTGGGCCCGTTGGAAGGCGAATGGGTGGTCTCTCTGAACTGTTGGCACTTCCTGTTCCAGGTGGCAAAGAGGTCCACGTGGGGGTGTCCCCATCTGCTGAAGATCTCCTGCAGCACGTGGTTGTTCAGTTGCCACTCGTAATTGTCCGCTCCCAGTCTGCTGAGCCTGTCCGCCACCAGGTTGGATTCCCCCAGAAGGTGGATGGCGGTGAGGTAGATGTTCTCCAGGGCCCATTCCCATATGCTGACAGACAGCCTGCACAGTGGAGGGAACCTGGTACCTCCCTGCTTGTTGAAAAAGAACATGCTGGTTGAGTTGTTTGTCTGAATGAGGACAACCTTGTCCTCGATAACCAGAAGGAAAGCTCTGAGCGCTAGCCAGAGGGCCTTCAGTTCCAGCCAATTGATGTGGTACTCCTGCTGGGTCCAAGTGCCATGGACGCAGTGGTTGTTCGAAGGTGGCCCCCCCATCCCTCGAGAGGGGTCATAGTGATGGTGACCTGTGGGGTAGGTTGCCGGAAAGGCTTGCCCGTCTGCAGGTTGGATTCCCTGCACCACCATGTGAGTTCTAGGTGAAGAGAAGGAGGGACGTTGATCATCTCCGCCTGAGAGGCACGCTCCTGGTTCCATGATGCTGCAAAGTGCAGCTGTATCCTACTCATCCTGAGTCTCGTGTGGGCGACGACCAGAAGGACCGCTGCCATGTGACCCAGTAGGTGTTGGTACCACCTGGCCAATGTCACTTCTCAGCTGAGGAAATGCGCAGTGGCCCTCTTGATGGCTGTGATCTTGTCCTCGAAGGAAAAACTCAGAGCACAAGTCCCAGATGAGCCCCAAGAAGGTTAGACTCTGCGTGGGCTGCAGCTGCGACTTCTTGAGACTGAGCGAAAAGCCCAGATCGTGCAGTGTATTCATAAGAGCCTGGGAAGTGCAGTGCTCTGCTTTTGTAGATGAAGCCCTGACGAGCCAGTCATCGAGGTATGGGTATATGTGGTGGCCCTGAGCAGGTCCGCCACTGTATTCATTAGACCAGTAAAGACCTTGGGGGTCGAGTTGAGGCCGAAAGGAAACACCTTGTATTGGAAATGGTAGTCCATGATGCTGAATGGTAGAAAAGAACGATGAGGCTGCCAAATCGGGACGTGCAAGTACACGTCCTTCAGATTCAGGGAGCACATCCAGTCTCCCTTGCACATTGTCTCCGCTATTAAGGCTGACGTAACCATCTTGAATTTTTGTAGAGGTAGGGAGAGGTTGAGGGTGGAAAGTTCCAGTACAATTCTCAGGCCCGCTTGGTTCTTTTTCTGAATGGCGAAAATCCTGGAGAAGTCCAATCCCTTGCTGGGACTAACTCAACTGCCTGGCTCTCGACAAGCGAACGGATCTCTGCCAAAAGAGTTGCTGTACCAATCTATGTGAGTAGAGGGAAAGAGGGAGGAGAGGCTGGGATGGGTAGGCGGTATCCAGTGGATACTACAGAGGATCCAGGGGTCAGCGAAATTCTGGAGCCAGAAGTGTGCATGGAGAGCATGCCTGCCACCCCCACTGGAGATATGTGGACCCAGGAGCGTGTCATGCCTTCTTTCCGTCTGAGGCTGTTGCAGAGGAGGTGGACTGGAAAAAGCCCCTACTCCCCCCCCCCCTTTTTGTTGCTTGTGCCGATGTTGGGTCGGCGAGTGGTCAGGCTGTCTGGACCTCCGCTCTGGGAAGCCGCAGAAGCCTCTGTATGTATGCCCCTTGTCCGAGCGCTGCTGCGACTGGGTGCACATTTTGGCCGTGGTCTTTGTAAGGCTGGATAAAAACTTTGCTGTTTGTGAGCTGTTTTTCTTTTTATCCAGCTCCTCGTCCGTAGTGGAATGGAAGAGGTCACACCCCTCGAACGGCAGGTCTAAGATGAGTTCCTGGACATCCGGGTTGAATTTCATAGCCTTTAGCCAGGCCGTTCTTCTCATGTCCATGGCAATGGCAATGCCGATGGCCCGGCCAGAGGTGTCAACGTGGGACACGGTGGACTCCATGATGTCTTGCGCCACCATTTTGGCCTCTGCCAGTCCCGCCGTGAATCGCGATTGGCACTGCGCCAGCTCTGTGAGGAAATCAGCAATTTCCCGCAAAAGCCTCTGGTTAACGGCTGCCAGCATGGCATCCACGTTGGCTTGACGAAGATGCAGGGACACGTTGGAATACAGCAGCTTCCCGTACACCTCAAAGATTTTCTCCTTGCCTAGCAGGGCCGCGGATGAGGAGAACGGGGACGACTGGGGTTTGGGGTAGAGTGATGCCACAGCGATCACCAAGGAGTGCGGCTGAGGATGGGCCGATAGCAAGAGTGTAATCCCTCCATCTGCCTGTACTTGACATCCAGGCGTCGATTGACCGGCAGGAGCGAGTGGGGCTTGAGCTAGCCCTTTTTGGCCAAGGCAACCATGTCCTTCTGCATCGGGATCCCCGTTATCGCTGCGGAAGGTAGCGTGAGGACTTCAGCGAGGACCCCCCTCTGATGGTTGCTCAACCTCGGGTTGAGGAAGTACTCTGCCAGCCCTGCAAGACTTTTGTGTAAGGCCTTGGCTGATGACTGTGTGGGGGTCCACTTCCTCATCTGTGTCCACCTTGGGATCCGGTATTGCTGCTGGGAGCCGAAGGCTGAGGTGTGGAGACCAGAGCTGGAGGCTGCAGCGGAGGCTGGCAAGGAACCACCTGCACTATCGGTTGGGGGGCCGGAGCGGGCGGCGGAGGCTGCACGGGGGCCAGGGTTGCCTCTACTTGGGCCTGTGGTGCCAGAGCCATTGGCGGGAGCACATCCCTGAGGATGTTCCCCATCTGAGAAGATTTCATGAGCCCGAGGAACCTTTCAGAAAAATCTGTCCTCACATGCCAGAGGGGTGGTAGGTGAGATTGACGTTGTAGCAGGAGGCTGCTGGACCCGTTGCGTGCCCTGCCCATACACCTGCAGCAGGAACCTGCCATGCGCAAATGAAGGCTAGGCTGAAGGCTACATACCTGGTTGACACCAGTCCCACACCTTGACACTTGTTCCTGCTCCCTTCCTTTGTGCGGTATCGGGTGGGTGTCCATAATATCTGGCATGGCAGCCATCTTGTCGAGCTGCCTTCCATGTGCGTGCGTCGTGTTGCTTGGCTCACTGGGCCCAGCCTCGTCCAGGACTCGAGTGTGGATCATGAGGCCTACTCTGCTCTTCAGGCCAAGACCTGAGAGGAGTTACGCACTTGGCGGTTCTGCCAATAGTACTGCGTATAGGTGCCCCCCTCGGACACGTTGCGGTACTAGGGCGTGGCCCTTTGGGTGAAGAACCGGTAAAAGAACCTTCCGGTCCCTTAGCACTATCACAGGGAGGATCCACTGATCCCTCGGCCTGCCAGCCGGTAGCTGACTTAGCCTCGGTACTCGTGCTGGTATGAGAACCTGGAGCGGTTCCTACCGTGTGGGCGAGTCCTTGGAAAGGAGTCTCCCTTGTGGGGTGCGCTGGAACAGAGTGGCCCTACCTCGGGCCTGGATCGATGGTTGACAAAGTCCTTCAGGTCCTCTTGAGGCGATCTCTGGAAGAGCTCCCTCCACCTGGCTAGTCTGTTTTCAGAGACCATGAGGAAAGCGCGTTGCATGCGGTACAAGCCTGCCAGCCGTGGACTGGGCCAAGGCAACGTAGGCAGAGGGCGTGGGGGCCAAGGCAACGTAGGCAGAGGGCATGGGGGTCTGATGTTGGAAAGAGCCCGTTGCAGGATGGACACCTGCTGAACCCTGTAGAAGTCGACATGCATCGGGGAGGAGTGGGACGCCTGATGACCGAGTACCTGAATGATGAAAAGACAACCAAGACCGAAGAGAAGAAGTATCCGCGCGTGGAATTACATGGCCGAAGCCGAGCGCAGGTGAATTCGGCCCCTTCCCATCGACGCGGAAAAGGGGACTGCGGTGTGGCGGCAGAGTCGAGGCAGCGCATGCTCACAGGGCCGCACCCCTGCGTGCCTCTAAATTTAAAGGGGAAGAAGTTTTTTTCTGGTGAAAAAGGTTCCGTCTCTGGTCCCTAGGAAGGGACGCCCATGCAGTATGGAGGAAAGGGGACGGGACGTAAGAGTAACATGAGAGAAAATTATACGTTTGCATCTTATGTTGAAGTTAGATTTGCGGAACGCTATGCATGAGTTCCTTGTTTTCCAGTGGTAGGTCCTAGTCACTAGTCAATGCTGGATACACAGGGGCTCGTTTTAGCTCCTGCTTAACCAATCTCAATTTCGGTCCCGATTGCAGGGTTAATGGTACACTGAAAGTCTCCGCAATAGGAAATGAAATATACAAGTGACCAGTTATCCTTATTTGATAACCATAATGCTGTTCATATCTCTACAGAAATGAAAATGCCCCAAAAGACAGGGGCAGGTCAGTCACCTGAAGAATACTTTGAGACACAGATGTTTCAAGAGACAGAAATGACAGGTACTGTATAAAATGTAGGTACGTGTCACACACCAGAAACTGACATGCTTCCACATGACACTTGTGAAAATACAGAGCCACTAGGTTTCAGAATAAAGTTGAAAGAACCCAGGCAACAGGGGAAAGCAGTAGAGGGACAGGGGATGAATACAGGTGGTCCCGAGACAGAGGGGCAGTCAGTGGCTGCGCTACAAACAAGTTCCAAGTCCATAAAAATAAACAAAGTGATACAAAGAGAGATGGGTAAAAAGGGTGGTAAAATGTCATTTCATACGCCCTAAGAAGCCAGGCTGGCCTAAGGAAAGTGAGCCCTGAAATCAGTAACAATTCACATTTCCTATGTATATTAAAAGAATGCGAGGATAGATATTATGCCCCAATTGCTGTTGAAGAGCGGTTTAACACATTTGCAATGATTACACAGGTGCCCAGGCAACAGTGATGTCAAAGAAATGAATGCAAAGTATAAACGAAGGAAAATCCCAACAGGACATGCTGATATTGAGGCAGAGCGAGGGCCCTGTGCATAGTTTCAATCGGGAAGAAAAAACAGTGGAGGGTTTCACTGAAGTCAACATCAAGATAGGGAGACAAATAATGAGACAGGAAGTGGTGGTCCCACCCATTGATGAGATCCCATTTCTTATAGGAACAGATTACCTCAGGAGACGCTCACCTCTTATTGATGGGGTAAATGGGGTATTGTGGTCTTTGGCCAAAACAAAAACCTGAAACCTAAAAAGGTAATGAGCCACAGTAATAGTGCAAAAGAATGTCACACTAAGTCTAGAAACTACCCTAACAAAGTATAGAAGGTATATTATGTTGGCCGAAAACCAATCACATCATATGCCCTACATCGCCAACAGAGAATCGTCAGCATAACCATAGGGCGTCCATTTTTGCTCTAACATTCGCCATTTGCTTTTTCTTCCTTTCTGTTCAACGCTTTACAACATGTATTTTATTCCAAAAACTCCTGCATGGAGCGAGGCCACAGTCTACATGTTGAGAGACCGGCCCAGACACAAATGCCAAACAGTACAGAAATACATTGTTTTCCTCCCTCACAAGTCCTTGAAGGTGAGCAGAGAAGCATTTAATCAGCGGCCCAGGTGCCGCCCGGTCTCGGTGAAACTGTAAATAACACGCCGTTAAACATGAATTATACTTTCCTAGCGGCCCCCCTTCGGGGCTCTCCTTAGATAGGCTGACCCCTAGTTCACGAATAGAAACCAGTAGATAACACGCTTTGGAATTTGTCTCTCCTACCAACACAGTATCCTTGCTGAACAAGTGCCTTATGTTCTTCATAACAAAGAACTATGTCTGCTTACTGCAAATTGCAACTGTTGCTAAAACAAGTAATATAGATGGAGTAAGAAATGTGTCATAATGCGTCATATTTGTCATAATTGTCAATTGTCGAACCCTAGCTTAAGAGGACACATTATCGGCGGTTTTGATGTGTCATAAAGAGATTGTATGATTGTCTTTTTATATATGTACTGTTGTAGAATGTTCGCTCTCTTGCATCTCACGAGGTCTGGGTGACACACGTTGCGAGACGTTAGACCCAGTTGGCCGACTGAGAATATATTTTCTTTGCAATAAACCCTAGTACTTGGAAATTGAACCTCGTGTCTGTCGTATCACTAGTATATGGTGATTGTGCCTTGTTTCCATATGCAAAGGGTCTTCAGGGCCTAGCAACACCATTGCTAGATCAGAAAGTGCAGTGGAAGTGCATCTTCAAAATGGCTGTGTATCAAGTGTCACTGTCATCCTCATGTGCCAACGTGAAAGGCAAGGAGTAAAGAAAAAGCTATCTTTGTATAGGTTTTTAAAAGCACCATTGTAATGTTGGCATAACTGTTGATAGTACCCCACTACCTCATTTATATATGAATATTAAACCCCCTCTCCTCCAGAAAAAGGTAAGGTAGTCACCATACAGTGACAGTCTGGGTTTCCCCATTAATTATAGCGAAAAACAAAGGATGCCAGAACATTCAATTTGGAAGAAAATATAGCATTAGGAATGGAAATGCAGGAATCCCTCTAAACTGCTGATTTAAACAACCCAGTGATCAGGAACATCCCTGAAAGCTATGCAACTTCACAGGGTGAACTGCCCGAGTCATTGGAATGTAAAACAAAGGGGATTTTCAGGATACAGTCTGTATACCCCTACGAACCAAAAGATGTAATATGCTGTCATCGGGACCATTGCATCCTATTCAAAACAGGTGAATCTGAAAGAGAAGAACAGCAAGTGAAATGCAGCAAGATGAACTGGAGGCTAATGTGCCAAGATACTTTAGGGTGGCGGCTCTCCAAAGAGAGACTGCCACACAGCTAGAGCAAAGTACAGAAAGCCCTATTTTGGAGGGCTTCGCAGAATTTTCTAATATGGTAGAGGAACAGATTTAAGCCGTCGACGCTTGCACAAACGTAGAGGAAAAAGACCAATTAAGATTTTTTTACAGAATTCAAAGATGTATTTGCTAATGACGCCTAAGATTGGTAGCTTACCGATTTTCATTTTGCCACACTACCATAAAGGTATGGTAGGGAGCCAGTATTATTGCAACAAAATAGGTTACCCATTGGATGTTGGAGTCCCTGGCAGACATAATTAAAAATGTAGAGTCCAGAGGAATCATTAGGCCTATCCACAATACTTCAAACACTCCCATATAGGTGTTTGAAAGCTGACTGGCCAATGCCACTTGTGTGCAGACTTGAGAGAACTAAACAAGAGGGTACCTACTTCAAGGTGGCCTCTTCCATTTATTGATCAGGGCTTTGCACAGGTTCAAGTATCAGAGGTATTTACCACTCTGGATCTTGGAGATACTGGTGTGTGCCACTATCTTAAGACATACAAAATCTATTTGCCTTCTCCTTTAACCTATTACAGTATGCAGGGTTCGTACCCCCTTCGGCATTATCAATAGTGGAGTGAGTTTGGGATATTTCTAAGAAAATCGCTCCCAGAAGCAGCAGAGAGAGGAACTGTGATTTATGTGGATGATGTGCTAATCAAGAATGAAGGCTTAAAAAGTCACTTCAATGAAATTAGATATGTGCTTGGTCAGTTACAAAGGGCTGGGGCAAAAGAATCCTTACAGAAAGCGCAGTGGTGTAGAAAAAGGGTACACATTCTAGGGCATGAAGTAACAGAGCATGTATGATATCCAGACAAGGAAAAAGGGGAAAGCTATTCAGAAATTGTCATGATGCCTACCCCCAGGCATCCGGACCAAGCCCATCAGCCCCGGGAGCGGGCATCTAGACACTTAATAAAACCTCAGCAGCCCCGGCTAGGGGCTATCTGAGTTCAGTCCTGGCGCCTTAGGCGCCAGGCTCATAGTAGGAATCAGTCCTGGCGCCTAGGGCGCCAGGCTCAGTCATTATTTACCTCAGGCAGACCATGCTGCAAATGACTCCAATCCAACATGAAGCCTGAAAGGGACTATTTTTGTACAGGGACTATTTTTTACTTGGGTGTGGTTCTAGGCACTTCTTACCTGGGACTACTTTTGAGGCTATTTAAACCACACCCGACCAGCAACACACGCTTCGCGTTATTCTGCATCCAGCAGCTTAACAATCACCGTGCCTGCAGACTGCATCCAGTCTTCTGCCACGCCCGCCTCGAAACCGGAGCTCCTAAAACAAAGAGGAAAGAAAGGGACAAGGTTAGAAAACAAACTTATTTCTATTCCACACCTGATTCTGGATCCATCTCGACTCCGGACCTGTAAAGAACATCCTTTCTGCACGCGCCGCACCTCCAGCTGCAGCGCCGCGCCATACTCACCAGTCTTCACAGCATCCTTCGGGTAGGCGCTGCCTGCATCATTTCTTCGCCGAACTTCGGCACCTAGGAGGCAAAAGAAAACCACAAGGTGAGCCGAGGGAACCAACAAATATAATTCTTACCACTATAGACTTACCTGATTTATCATCGGAGGCATCCTTTTGTGACTCTCCATATTTTCACGTGCCGCATCTGTAAAGAGAGACAAAACACGTTTTCCTTGTGCAACATTTACCGGACAGCGCCGGGTAATACAGACTCTTACCTGAGCGCCACCAGCTGCCACAAGAGCATCTTTTCACGAGCCAGCTGCAAGACAAGAAAGGAAGGGGTGAACAAGAGTGAACATCGGACATATTGAACTCTATGAACTTAACACTTACTGGTCCTCACCAGGAACCTCAGAGTCAATACTCTCCGGAACTCTCCCGAGCCTTCAAACCAGTGAAGTAACTGGAATCGATGCGTAATGGTAATCGGTGGTAATGGCTGCCGGAATGGCCTGCCTATCAACAGATTGGTGTCTGTACCCTACCAAACTAGGTCCTGGTACAGGTGCTGTGGTATGCTCATCGGCTCTGCCTGAGAGCCCGAGTCCAGGAAGCTGAGAAATTAAGCTGCAGCCTCCCCATCTTGAGCCTCGTATGCTACACAGCGAGGAGACATGCCACCATTATTCTCAGCCGGTGTTGGTAACACCAGGCTGAGGTTACTGCTCTGCTGAGCAACTGGGCTGTGGCCTTTTTGATTGCTGCAAACTTGTTCGCTGGGGGAAAAGATCCTTTCAGTCCTCTCATCCCATATAAAACCCAGATATGTCAGAGTTTGAGTGGGCAGTAACTGACTTTTTGAGATTGACAGAAAATCTCAGATCGTATAGTGTGTGCATGAGAGTGGAGGCCGTGTGATGTACTGCCTCCAGGGACTCCGCCCTGACTAGACAGTCGTCGAGGTATGGATAAATGTGGTGGCCTTGTAAAGACCCTTAGGGCTGAGTTGAGTACAAAAGGCAGAACTCTTTTTTGAAAGTGAAAACCCATGATCCTTAACCGTAGGAAGGATCGATGGAGTTTCCAAATCGGGACGTGCACATAAGCATCCTTCAGATCCAGGGAGCACAGCCAGTCTCCCCCGCTCAAAGTCTACGCAATGAAGGCTGGGGTAACTATCTTGAACTTTTGGAGGGGGAAGGGAAAGATTCAAGGAAGAAAGGTCCAGCACAACTCTCAGGCCAGCCTGTACTTTTTGAGTATAGCAAATATCCTGGAACAGAAGCCCCTGAAACACTGAGAGGCTGAAGCTTGCTCCACTGCTTGGCTCGCCATGATCAAGCAGATTTCCGCCAACAGAGTTGCTGTCCCAATCTGCGGGAGTGGAGGGGAGTAAGGAAGAAATTGAGGAATTGGTAGCCAGAAGCCCGTGGATGCTACAGAGAGGATCCGCGTGTCTGCGAACCTTGTCCACCAGGCGTGTACATGAAGAGCAAGCCTGCCCTCCAACGGTGACTCATGGATATGGATGGACCTGTCAACTTCTTTCCCTCTGAGGCTGGTGCCGAGTAAGGGGATTGGAAAAACCTTGTTATTTGCCTTGTGCTGCTTGCACTTTTGTTGGCTCGGAGATGTGTCAGGTTGCCTCAACTGTCTATACTGGAAGTCCCTAAAGCCTTTAAAGGCCCAACCCTTGTCCGCGCACTGGTGAGCCTGGCTGTAGGTCTTGGGAGTGCATTTTGTTAAAATAGACAAGGATTTAGCTGTCTGGGAGCTATTCTTTTTCTTTTCTAGTTCCTCGTCTGTTGTTGAGTTGAATAAGTTGACCCTTGCCCCCCCCCAAAATGGCAGGTCGACGATGCGTTCCTGCACATCTGGGTTGAATTTTGTCACCTTCAGACAAGCCATCCTCCTCGTGTCAGTGGCAAAACATATGGCTCTGCCTGAGGTGTCAATGTGGGCAACGGCAGACTCCATTATATCTTGGGTCACTATTTTGGCCTCAGCCAACCCTTCCTTGAACCGTGCCTGGCTGTGGGCAGGAAGCTCTTGAAGGAAGTTGATCTCCTGCCACAACTTGTGACCAACTGCTGCCAACATGGCATCAGCATTGGCCTGACACAGGTGTGGCGTGGCATTTGAGTAGATCTTTTTCCGAAACTACTCCAACAGCTTTTCCTCCTTGCCCAGGAGTGAAGAATCAGATACGGCTGAGGAAGACTACGTTTTTGAATATAGCGATGCCGCTGCTATAACAGAGGAATGTGGCTGGGGGTGCACCGACAAATAGGGGGAACTCTCCTCCAATTGCCTGTATTTGGCATCCAGGCTTTTATTGTAGGCTGGGTGTAATGTGGCTTGACCCAGTCCTTTTTGGCCAGGGATAACACGTCATTCTGAAGAGGGATGCCAGTTCTTGTGGGAGGACGAAGTGGAAATACTTCGGCCAGGAAGCCCATCTCAGGTTGCTCCACCTACGCCTGAGGAATACCTAGGTACTCGCCAGACCTGCAAGCCTCTCATGGAATGCTTTAGCCGACGATGGTGTGTCAGGATCTTCATCCTTGCCTGTGTCCGCCCCTGTCTCCTGCAGATCTGGGGGTTCAGGAGGAGTGCTGGGTGCAGGCAGCTGTTGCCTGCTGACTGGCAGTGCCAGGTGCTGAGCCGGGGGCTGAGTTGCCATGATTGGAGCGGGCATGGGAGCCAGGGGCTGAGCTGGACCCAAAGCCTGTACACCACTTGGAGTTTAAGGCAGTACCGGAGGGAGCATGTCCCGGATTACATCATTGAGGATGGTACTCATCTGTGGTGATCTCATGAGGGTGAGGGACTTCTCGAAGAACCTATCCTCGCAAGTAGGAGGAGCGCCTGAATGTGTAGGGGTGCCTGAGGGCATAGGGCGTCGGGCCATGAGGCTGCTGTGTCCTGGGTGGTCCCTGTCTCACCAAACTGGGGGATGCGTACCTCCCCTGAGAAGTAGAGGGTTAAGCCATGGACCAGGTAACAGGAGTTGTCCAATCCCATCTGAATGTGCGTTCCCATGCCTGATCTCCATTCAGAAAAGGTGCCTGGTGAGCCGCCATTATGTCTGGCCCGGTGGCCATTTTGTGTGGCTCTGCGGCATGTGCCTGAGGTGTGGTGATTGCTGAGCTGGGTCCAGTCCACCTGCACGCAGAAAAGCAAAGGCTGGGACCTTCCCTGCACCTCAAATCGATTCATCAGGGCGCGCAGGGTCAAGGCATTGCATGTGGTACAGTCCCAGCCGCGGTCTGGGCCAAGGCACTGGAGGCAGAGTGCGTGAGGGTCAGAGGTAGGGAAGGGAACCTCACAGGCTGGAAATCTGCTGAAACCCCTCAGTCGACGACATGCGCCAGGGAGGAGCGTGGCATCAGAGGACAGAGTAGTACATGACAATTGAAAGAGAAAAAGAAAAAGAATAACTTCATCTGGGTAAGAGCGCGTGGAATTACAAGGCCAGAGGCCTAACCCAGGAGCGTTGGTGGAAGCAGTCCGTTCCCGTCGACGCAGAAAATAGGACGGGGGAGCGGCAATGGTGGGCAGAGTCAGGGGAGCGTATGCTCCCAGGGCCGCGCCTGCACACGCATCTAAATTTAAAAAGGGAAAACATTTTTCTGGTGAAAAAGGATCCGTTTCTGTCCCTAGCGAGGGACGCCCATACATTATGGAGGAAAGGGGATGGAATGTAGGAGTATTATAAACAAGAGGGTGTTTGGTGTGTGTCCGGTTTCAACCTACTTCCGCAACACACAGGGCGCCACTAATGAAGAGGTCCGACATTTCCATGGTCAGAATTATAAAACCATTTTATAGGTTTGTGCAAGATCAGCACAGGGAAACAGATTTATGTTAACGGTCACTTGTTTAATGTTCAAGTGGTTTAGAATGCATTCCGACACCCGATTTTAGTGCGATAACAGCAGCCACATAGTTAGTCAACCATATTTTCTCTAGGTTTGGTTTGCCCCAAAAGATAGAATCAGACCGATGAAGTCATTTCACCAGTGCAGTGATGACAAGGATGTGGCAAATCTTGGGAGTGAAAAGAAAATTGACCATTTCATATCAGGCCTCTTCTTCTGAAGGTGTGGAACGTTACAACAGATCAATCAGTGATATTTTGGAAAAGTTTGTAGCTCGGGCAGGTCCCAGCTAGGATTTGCTACTCACTCTGGTGCTGATGGCTACTAGGTCAACACCATCCTAATCTTTAAACTTCAGTCCAAGTGAGATTTTAACAGGCAGGAAGATGGTTTTGCCAAAGCATTTGCTATACCGGACTAAAAAACAGGTTCTGGTAAATGCAGCCATGATTCACGAATATGCAGAACAGCTGGGCAAGCACTTGCAGTATGCATTTGCGTTCGCACAGCAAAGTCTGGAAAAAGTTGCTTGCAGTGCAAAATCATACTATGATAAAAAGACATATGTGGGGGAGAATGAAGTAGGGGATTGGGTGTTAAAATTCGATTTTGGGAAAGGTAAATAAAAGAATGCTAAATTTCTCGCATCCTGGCGCGGTCCATACACAATTGTGGACAAAATATCACCTATGGTATACAGAATCATGGTAAAAGAAGGAGATTTGGTGGTGGAACAATTTGTCCATGTTAACCAAATCAAGCCATTTCACGGAAAGCACGAGGTGAAGAGGCTGGACGAAACTGAAGAAACCAACAGGGGATGATGGATGTATTTGGAACATTGAAGTCAAAGCAGGAAACAGATGGTGTTTGACCTGGAGGGACTTGCCGTAGCAGGTAACTAGGTGTGAATATAAATATAATTAGAGTGGAAAAATTAATAGTTACACACCGTATTGACGGACATACTCCTAGTCCATAGTCCCCTTTCCTCCATACTGGATGGGCGTCCCTCGCTAGGGACGGGAGATGGAACCTTTTTTCACCAGAAAAAAAACCTTCTCCCCTTTAAATTTAGAGGCGCACTGGGGCGTTGCCCTGGGAGCATACGCTCCACCGACTCCGCCCGCCGGCACCATACCTCAGTCCCCATTGACGCGTCGACAATATTAATATTGCCTAATGACACCAGTATTATTATGGGGGAGGATGGTGGGACTTATGGAGTAAGGGGGACTATGGACTAGGAGTACATTAGTCACTACAGTAACTATGAATTACTCCTACATCCCGTCCCCTTTCTTCCATACTGCATGGGAGATTACAACTGAATGTAGCCTAAAGGTGGAGACCCTCCTCAAGCAAACAAGTTCCTTAGAACCACCTGTCTGAAAGCTGCATCTGATTTAGAGCCGCGTCCAAACAGTAGTGCTTACAGAAAGCCGAAGGGGTGGCCCAGGTGACCGCCCTGCTGATGACCTGCCACAGAATCTGCCGCTGGAAGGCGACGGCCGTGGCCTTGGCTCTGACAGCATGGGCTTGCATGTTAGCTGGGAATGGTTTGTGCTGCCCCTCATAGGTCTCCTTGATGGCCGAAACCTTCCATCTTGCTATAGAGGCCCTGGATGCCCGATAACCTGACCTTGACACCCCACCCCCGATGGTGACAGAGTCCGACTTCCGGAAGCTCTTGGTCCTGTCCAGATACAATTTCAGAGCACGTCTGAAATCCAGACAGTACAAGATCCTCTGAGCATCGTCATTAGGATTGGCAAAAAATGTAGGTAAGATGATCTCGTTTAAATGGAAAGCCGAGACTACCGAAGGTAGAAACGCGGGATGCGTTCTCAGGACGACCTTATCCTTATGAAAAGTAATCTTCAAGGTGAAGATTTGTGGTATGGAGGGAGTTGTTTCCAGTCACCTGCTAGCAAAATCAAGTGCGAAAAATACAAGTACCAGAATCCTCCGAGCCAATTAATTTGTTACACCTGAAACAGAAATGCAGACCCGCCTGAAAAAACACAGAAACTCAGCCTCCCTGAAGATTGATAAAGTCATGAAAACGTGCGTTAGGAGGAGAAGCTAAAGACTGGTAACAGAGTGCCTGCCTTCACATCTTTAAACCTTATGAAAAGTAGTATAGGGTTCTGATGCTACCAGAGCCTGGACCTCACTCACTCTGCGAGAAGAGGTGAGACCCACCCAAGAAGGCTTTTTTGTTGTGATGTCCACGGACGCCATTGGTTCGAAAAGTTTGTGAGCCAGAGCACCCAACACTACTTTGAAGTCCACACAGGGTGTGGCTTCTTGATGGGCAGGAAGAGTTTGGTGAGGCCCGCCAGATGCCGTCTAACCACCTGGTTGGAGGAGGAAAAGAACTCACCCTCGGAAAACCTGTAGGCCCCTTTGCTTCCCCTACTGATGAGGTCCAACCAGACAAACACGTTTCTGGGGTTGCTGTTGGAACTCTTGTTCAGAGGAAAATTGCCTAGCATTTCGGTGCTGGAATGCACCAGGGCAGGACAAAGACTGATATGTTTTAGATATTCCCCCTCTGTGAAAGATAGTGAGCTAAAGAATCTGGGTAAGGCTCTCATAACCAGGACAATGTCAGGCAGAGGAAATCCCAGGACCCTCCCCTCCCCTTGTTAATTTGCCAAGTAGGTGCGGAAGGTGTCGATTTGCACCCCTGAGTGAGCGAGGTGTGCCGAAACTGACATCACATCGTTAATGTGCAGGTAAGGGGAGGGGGGGGTTCGATATCCTTAGAGTCCGGCCAGTGACGGAACCTAGCCCATTTGCTCTTGTGCTGGCTCCTAGTAGCATTGCTCCTAGCACCCTGAATGATGTCCAGGTTGGACTGCGACAGGCTCAGATTCTTCAGTGTGACCTGTTCAGGAACCATGCTGCGAGGGCTAATTTCTGTGGAGCGAGGTGGATGACCTTGAACCACTATTGCGAGAGGAAGGGAGCTGGACCCAGCGGCAGGTGAATGGGGGTGCCTGTGTGAGAGGCTGAGGAGCTCTGAGAACCACGGTCTTGCCGGCCACCACAGAGCTATCAGAATGATTCAGAGGTGACAATTCTCTTATCTTGCAGATCACCCTGTGGATCAGGGGCATGGGAGGGAATGCATACACGGTCATGCCATTCCACTGTATCTGGAGCGTGTCCCCCAGGGAGCCGGGGCCCTCCCCCTGCCAGGACACAAACTGCTGGTACTTTCTGTTGGACCAAGAGGCAAAGAGGTCCACCTGCGGATGCCCTCATCGGCTGAAGACCCCGAGCAGGACCTGATCGTTCAATTGCCATTCGTAATTGCCCACTCCCACTCGGCTGAGCCCGTCTGCTTCCAGGATGTATTCCACCGGGAGGTGGAATGCAGTCAGGTAGATGTTGTTCACCAGGGCCCAGGGGTGACTGCTAGGCGGCACAGCGGAGGGGACCTGGTGCCACCGCCTGCTTGTTTACATAATACATGCTGATGGAGTTGTCCGCCTGGCTGAGGACGACTTTGCCCCCAATGAGCGTAAGGAAAGGCTTGAGAGCAGCCAGATAGCCTTCAGCTCCAGCTAGTTGATTAGAGATTCCTTCCTGCAGGGACCAGACTCCATGGAGACTGTGGTTGTCCAGCATAGCCCCCTGCAGCCTTCCATGGAGGAAACTGTGCTGATGGTGGCCTGAGGGGGGGGGCTCTCTGAAGGGCCTGCCAGTCCGCAGGTTGCAGTCCCTGGACCACCAGATGAGGTCCGTGTGGAGAGAAGGAGGAATGCTGACCAGTTCCACTTGGGTGCCCCTCCCCTGGTCCCATGAGGCTGCGACGTGCAGCTGTAATCTCCTCCTCTTGAGCCTTGTGTGGGGGATGGCCAGTAGGACCGCCACTATGATTCCCAGTAAATGCTGAGGAAGTGACTTACGGCCCTCTTGATGGCATGATCCTGTTCTCCGAGGGGAAAACTCTCGGAGCTTGTGTCCCATATGAGGCCCAGAAAGGTCAGGCTCGGAGTATGTTGCAGCAGAAACTTGAGGTTGAAAGAGAATCCCAGCTCATCAAGAGTTGTCATAAGGAACAAGTTACTTACCTGTAACTGTTGTTCTCCAGCGTTGGTCTGGCATGGATTCACATGCTCATGAATATTCCCCGTCGTCAGGCTGGGAATCCTCGGTAAAGAAAAAACCAGTATCAGTTTCGTTTCTGATCTGTCTTTCGTAGTAATAACCAATCACTGGTCTCTGCGTCATACTGACCACAGCCAATGACTGCCCTCTACCTAAGCACCGCCTCCGGCAGCCATCTTCAGATTTGGAAGCACGTGAAGTGGCAGTATGACCAAGTGAAGAGCCGCAGAGGGGTAGGTGGGAGGGTTCGCATGTGAATCCATGCCAGACCCATGCTGGAGAACAACAGTTACAGGTAAGTAACTTGTTCCTTCTCCAGCATGGGGTCTGGCATGGATTCACATGCTCATGAATAAAGAATACATGGCAGTACACACATGCACAACCACGGGAGGTGGCAAAGGCTCAACATTAAGCATCACATCAACTCAACATTAAGCATCTTACCTCCTCACCAGGCTCACCTCAGGCGAACAGGTTGCGCAGCACTGCTTGGCCGACCCTGGACTCCTCCCTGGAATCCCGGTCGACGCAGTAGAATTTCGTGAAGGTGTGCGTCGACCTCCACGTAGCAGCCCTGCATATGTCCAGCAGGGGCACACCAGATAGGAACGCTGTGGTAGCTGCGATCGCTCTGGTGGAATGGGCTCTCGGGCGGCCAGGCAGCGGTCGGTTTGCCAACCGGTGACAGTACATGATACAGCCGGAGAGCCATCTGGAGATGGAAGCCTTCGAGAGAGCCTTCCCCTGATTGACAGGTCCAAAGTTCACAAAGAGTTGTGACGTCTTCCGAAAACCCTTCGTGCGGTCAACGTAGAACTTCAGCGCTCTAGCTACATCCAGCGAGTGCAAAGTCCTCTCAGCCGGCGACGAAGGCGACGGGAAGAACACAGGTAACACCAAGGGTTCGTTGAGATGGAAGTCCGACGGTACCTTGGGCATGAAGGAGGGGTGCGTCCTGAGCACTACCCTCGTGTCGTGGAAAGTCAAGTACGGGGCCTTGCAGGAAAGGGCCTGGATCTCTCCCACTCGTCGTGCGGAGGTGATGGCCACAAGAAAAGCTGTTTTCCACGATAGAAACTTCAACGGGGCCGAGTGCAGAGGCTCGAACGGAGGTCCCATGAGCTTGGTCAGCACCACGTTGAGCTCCCACGCCGGGGCCGGAGCCTTCACCGGCGGGAACGATCTGAACAGTCCCTTCATGAACTCTTTCACCAGACGATGAGACCACAAGGACGTCCGCCCCGTGGTTCTGGTGTATCGGGAGATCGCAGCAAGATGAATCTTGATGGACGCGTGTGCCAGACCAGCCTTGGCCAGCGTCAGCAGGTACGGCAGTACTTGGGGAGCCGTAATCCGTAGAGGGTTAATCTTCTGTGCGTGGCACCAGACAGAGAACCTCTTCCATTTGTGTCCGTAGCATTTAAGAGTCGAGGACGCCCTGGCCTTTGTAAGAACCTCTCTGCAATCGGCCGGTATGTCGTATCCTCCAAACTCTAGCGCTGCAGGAGCCAGGCCTGCAAGTTCAGCGACTTCGGGTCGTGGTGGAGGATGGCGCCTCCTTCCCTGGAGAGTAGATCCGCGTCCACCGGCAGCTTGATCGGCGGGGACGCTGACAAGTCCAGCAAGTCCGGGAACCATATCTGCCTCGGCCACGCAGGTGCGACGAGGATCATCCTGCACCGTGACCTCTTGAGCTGGTTGACGAGCCGGATTAGCAGAGGCAATGGAGGGAACGCGTAGAGGAACAGGCCCTCCCAGGGGAACGAGAAAGCATCGCCCATGCTCCTCGTCTGGGGAAACCTGCTGGCGAACCTCCGGCACTTGGTGTTCGTCGCCGTCGCGAACAGGTCGATCTGGGGTGTGCCCCACCGTCGGAAGAGGCGATCCACCAGATCCTGCCGTAGTTCCCACTCGTGGCACGAGCGCAGCTCCCTGCTGAGTGAGTCGGCGATGGTGTTTTTTATCCCTGCCAGATGAAAAGGCACCAGAAAAATCCCTTGGGCGACGGCCCAATGCCACAGGTCCTGCGCCTCCTTGGACAGCGCTGGGGACCTGGTTCCGCCCTGTTTCCTGATGTAAAACATGGTGGTGGTGTTGTCGGTGAAGATCCTCACCACCTTGCCCTTGAGGGACGGAAGGAATGACCTGAGGGCCCAAAACACTGCACGGAGCTCCAGGACGTTGATATGCAGGGACTTCTCCGTCGGGAGCCAGAGTCCCCTTGCGTGCAGATTTTCGGTGTGCGCTCCCCACCCTTCCAGGGAGGCATCCGTGGTCACAGTCTCCTGGTGGGCTGGGGTCTGGAAGTCCATGCCCGCCGTCAGATGCGCGCGGGAGCCCCACCACCGTATCGCTCGTCGGAAACTCTCGTCGAGCTTGATCCTTTCCTCGAAGCTGCCCGTCGTCTGGATCCAGCGCGCATCCAGGAATTCTTGCAACGGGCGCATCCGGAGCCTGCACATGGGAATGAGGTAGATGCAGGAGGACATCATCCCGAGGAGGGACTTGATGGACCTCACTTTGGCCGCGTCGGCCACCAACATCTGTTGCACCTTGCCCAAGATGGTCCTGGTCCTCTCCTCCGACGGGGAGGCCAGAAGAGACACTGTGTCGAGCCTCGCTCCCAGAAACAGTGCGACTTGCGCGGGCACCAGGTGGGATTTGGCGTAGTTCACGGAGAATCCCAGGTCCGTGAGGAGTTGGACGGTCCTTGCCGTGTGGACCACGGCGAGCTCCCTCGTCTTGGCGCGGATGAGCCAGTCGTCCAGGTAGGGGTAGACGTGAATCCCCTCGCGGCGCAGCTGCGCCGCCACCGGTGCGAGGCACTTGGTGAATACCCTGGGTGCCGACCGTAGTCCGAAGGGAAGGGCTTTGAACTGGTAATGACGCCCTTGGACCACGAATCTGAGGAATTTTCGGTGCCCCTTTAGGATGGGAATGTGGAAGTAGGCATCCTCCAAATCCAACGACGATAGGAAGTCTCCTTCCTCCAGCTGACCCAGGACGTGCTGGAGGGTGACCATCCGGAACTTCTGCGCCTTGATGAACTTGTTCAGACGTCGCAGGTCTAGAATGGGGCGCCATCCTCCCGTCTTCTTCTTCACGAGGAAGTATCTCGAGTAGACTCCGGAGCCCCGAAGCCTCTTTGGGACGAGTTCGATGGCGCCCTTTCTGAGCATCGCCTTTACCTCCAGGAGAAGTTGAGGGACGTGAAGTTCTTTCCTGGCCACGGGGGGGACGCGCGGGCACCTTCTTTGAAACTCGAGCGCGTGGCCCCGGGCCAGGGCGTCCAGCACCCAACGGTCGGTGGAGATGGACTCCCACACGCTGACGAAGCCCGCCAGCCGGCCTCCCACCGGGGCGCTTCGGTGGGGGCCCGACCCCACGGCCGGTTCAATCCTGTTTGGACGCGGCCTTGCCGCCTTGACCTCCTTGGCGACGACGGCGGGGTCCGCTAGACTTGCCTCGTCCTCTGTAGGCCTCTTGCGCCGACGAGCGGGCCGCTTGACGGTAGGAAGCGAAACCGCCGCCGGAACCTTTGGAGGCGCCCTTGCCTCCGCCGCTCCGAAAGGGCGTCCGTCGTTGCTGCAGGACTCCAAGGGCCCGGGCCGTCTCAGTATCCGCCTTGATGGCCTGAAGGGAATCGTCCACTGTCTTGCCAAACAGGTTGTTCCCGTCGAAGGGCATGTCCAGGACTCTGGTCTGGACGTCCTGCCGGAAGTCCGTCGCTTTGAGCCATCCACGACGTCGAAGGCAAACGCCGTTGCCCAGCTGGCGGAACCCAGTGTCGGCGATGTCCGTCGCCACGGTGATGGCGTGGTCCGAGGCCACCTCACCTTCCTGCAGGATCTCCAGGGCCTCCGCCCTCTTGTCGTCCGGCAGAAAATCCAGCAGGGGAGCTATCTTGTACCAGAGCTCCCTGTCGTGGCGGGCCACGATAGCCAAGGCGTTGGCCGCTTTAATCGTCGTCGCTGCCGACGAGATAACTCTACGCCCCATAGCATCCAATTTCTTTCCCTCGCCGTCCGGAGGGGAAGTCGATGTGGAGGCCGCACCCCCCCCGCTTTCTTCCTGGCTGCCGCGGAGACGACGGAATCCGGGGTAGGCTGCGCCCGGAGGCATAGGGGGGCCGTGTCAGGGACCCGGTACTTCTTCTCGTACCGGTCTCTCCTAGCTGGCGTCGTGGAAGGGTTCTTGAGGAGGGAAAGGCCCTCATCCCAAATGTCGTCCAACAGAGGCACTGCGAGGACCGTCTTCCTCTTGGCCTCGCGCCGCTGATAAAGGAAGCCTTCCTTTTTCTTCTCCTCAGGGCAGAGTTGGAAAAGCTCGGAAGCCCTGGAGATCATGGAGTGGAAAGATCCGATCTCGTCGGGCGGAGAAGCCCTGGTGGGAGGCGACGACGGAATATCCTCGTCGTATGCCTCGTCGTCCGTACCCGTCGCTGCCGTGTCAGTCCCCGTATCATCCCCTCGGGTGGACAGGGAGGAGGGCTGGACGGGGCGCGACGGTTGAAAAGGAGGTGGTGGATGGATCCTTCTTTTCTTGGTAGGGGGAACACCAGAAGGTCCCGGTTCTGGATCCCCCGACGGGAGAGGTTCCTCCGTCGGTAACGGTAGCCTCGTCCTTATCTCGGAGCATAAGGACTGTATGGCCAACAAAATGGCCGCCGAGTTGTCTTGCGGCGCTGGCAGAGGGGAATCCGACGGGCGAGCAGGGGCCCCGTCGGTATCCTCGACGATGTCGTCGTCGTCACCTGCGTCGGGGTCCATTCCGACGGGCTGGCCTTGTTCCACGCCTAGGCCGTGGCTTAAGACCTCGATCAGCTCCTCTTCTGAGGTTGAGGCCGAATCTACGACGACGCCCTGCCCCCCCCTTCTTCTTCCCCACGGAGGGTTTCACGGGGGTCCTATCGATGGGCACAAAAGAAGACTCCCTCCGAGGAGGCAGGGAGATTCTGGGCCCTGAGGTCGCCACCACTGGTGCAGCCTCCACAGGCTGAGCCAGGGCCGCCGCGACCGTTTCGATAGAGGGCTTGGTCGGATGGATCAAGGCCTTCACCACCTTAGGTGCGCTCACCGCCTTATCCTTGAGGGAGGGGGCACTGCCACGCTCCTCCTCTGCCTTAGAGCTCGACCGGGGCCTCTCCAGGAGCTTCGCCGGGTGCTCGGCCTTCCTCTTACCCGACCCAGAGCGTTGGCTCGTGGTTGATGGTGCCGGGGAGGGTGCGCCCTGCCTGGCGCCCGTAGAGCCCGACCGTTCGGCGCTCCCGGTGCCAGCGGACTCGCGGTGCTTGGCCTTATGTTGGGCCCCCGTCGCCGGGGCGCCCTCAAAGGTCTTAGAAGACCGCTCGGATTTCTTCTTCTTCTCGCCAGATGGGCTCTTACCCTCCAGCCAGTTGGCGAGACGTTGATGACGGTCCTTCATGGTCCGTTCCGACATGTTGCCGCAAAACGCACAGTCCTTCTCCACGTGCGTTTTGTCCTCATGAAGGCAGTAAAGGCAGAAAGAGTGTTCGTCCTCCTTAAAGACGTTCTGCAGCTGGCATCCAGGGCAGACCCTGAACAGCTTTCCGGGCGTCGAGCTTCCCTTCTCCTGGGCCATCTCCGAGACCGGGCCTGAGAAGCTTCTGGAGTCCTCCGAAGTGTAGCTCGACGAAATCTTCACCCTTGAGGGGCACAGACGAATCCGACACGGGTCCCCGTTGATCGGATGTAGGATCGGTGGAGCTTGAGGCTCTTTTGACCGAAAGAATCGAAGTTTTTTGTGAAAAAGCGCGAAAAAATAGCACTAACGCTCGAGAGCAATAGCACGAGGATCCCAACACATGAACGTGCGGTAAAAATCTGAAGATGGCTGCCGGAGGCGGTGCTTAGGTAGAGGGCAGTCATTGGCTGTGGTCAGTATGACGCAGAGACCAGTGATTGGTTATTACTACGAAAGACAGATCAGAAACGAAACTGATACTGGTTTTTTCTTTACCGAGGATTCCCAGCCTGACGACGGGGAATATTCATGAGCATGTGAATCCATGCCAGACCCCATGCTGGAGAAGAGTGGCTGAAGTGAGATGCACAGCCTCCGGAGATCTCGTCTTGACAAGCCAGTCGTCCAGGTATGGGTAGACGTGATGGCCCAGAGTCCTGAGGAGGGCCGCCACTGCATTAGTCTGGTAAACACCCGGGGGGCTGAGTTGAGGCCGAAGGGTAGAACCTTGTATTGGAAATGGCAGTCCATGATCCTGAACCGCAGAAAGGATCAATGAAGCTGCCAATTAGGGATGTGTAGATAAGCGTCCTTCAGATCCAGGGAGCAGATCTAGTCTCCCCTGCACAGTGTCTCCGCTATGAGTGCTGGCGTAACAATCTTACATTTTTTAAGAGAGGTTGAGGGTGGAGAGGTCCAACACAACTCTCAGGCCAGCCTGGTTCTTCTTTTGTATGGCGTAAATCCTGGAGTAAAAGCCCAAGCTCTGCTGGGAGGTTGAGACTTCTTCCACTGCCTGGCTCTCAACGAGCGACCGAATTTCCGCCAACAGAGTTGTCCCAATCTGTGGGAGTGGAGGGGAGGAATCGGTAGGCGGTACCCCGTATAGACTACGGATAGGATCCAGGGGTCTGAAAACTTCTGTCGCCAAAACTGTGTAAAGGGTAAAGCCTGCCCCCCACCAGAGACATGTGGACCCCGGAAGGGGTGCGTCATGTCTTCTTTCCCTCAGGCTGTTGAAGAGGAGGGGGGGGGGCTGAAAGAAGCCCTTGCACCCCCCTGTTAGGGAGAATTCGCAATTTATGGCTAATTTCCCTCACCTAGTGAGTCCCCCAGCAGCTTTGCTGGACTTCTGGAGTTAATTTCTTTCACTTGGTAAGAGTGTGAGCTTTTCCCCCACTCTTACCCATGTTTTGCCATGTGTATTTCCTCTGTTTTTGTGATTGTCGACTCTGGAGTACACAACTTCAGTAGCCCCCTTTTGTGTGTTACACAGCACCTTCAGTGCAGTGACACAGGGTTGTCTTTTAGACTTCCCACCAACTCCATTTCTGAGGCTGACTACTGTCCCCCAGAAAAGGGTAAAGTTGCCATTAACTTTACTTAGTCATTTAACCACAAATCCAGTACACCCCATCTTACATGGAGTACTGGAAAGGGTTACTCCGAATCCCTTTTTAGCTGTAGCTCCTAGAGCATTGTTTCGCTCTTTTAACTTTTAGACTTGGCTGGTGGCAGTGGTATCTGCCCTAACTTTTCTACTGCGATGATATACTATATAAACGTGGTATTGTTTTAGGCTATTATATTAGCCTCGAACTTAAACCCGCTTGACCAAATACTTTTTCTTTTGGCTCCGGTCGGGTTTAGTCGCCATTTCTTTTTGTTAAAATCCTTCTTGTGTTTTACTTTGCGCGGCAAACCAGGTTTGCCTCCTTTGTTCACTGTCTTTAGGTGGGCTTCTGCCAAGAAGCCCTCCTCTAGGCGCCTGGGTGTCTAGGTGGGCTGAATGTGAGGGAGTTGGTGTAGTCATCCCCTGCACAGGGTATCCTAGGAAACCCAAGTCACACTTTGCCATGATTGGCTGAGGTGGTTGTCCGGGCTGGACAACCCCCCACCCCCCTGCTGCATGATTGACAGCCAGGCTGTGTGAATGGGGGATTTTCGCATAAAAGGCAGGTCTCTTGGGCTAGAAGTCAGAGTCGCCACTGGAACTACAAGGAACCAAAGAGAAGCGGAGAAGAAGACGGCTACTGCAATCTACCCTTCAACCACCAGAGAAGATCCAGGCCGGAGTCTTCTTCCCTTGAGCCTGGTGGGGATAACCAGCTCATCTTCCACAGCCAGAGGATCCTCTTCTTGGTCGAAATCGCTGCACACTGCTATAGTGGTCCAGATAGCCATCTGAAGAGCCTCTCCTGTTTTTAAGGAGCGCACCTTTTATACACCGTCGCTGCTGCCGGCCTCATCCCTGTGTGGTGCACACCCCCTCCTGACATCCTCCTTCACACCGAAGTTCCAGGAACCGTGGGTCTGCAGGAAACTACCACGAACAACTGCCGTGGCACCAGCTTCTTCATTGAATAAGGTACTGTGTTCTGCTTGAAGAATTAGGGTGAACCTCTTTTCTTCGCCTCCAAGACTTGCCCTTGTTTTCCCTCCTTCTTATAACTTTTGCTTTCTCTGTTGACAATAGCCAAGTACTCCTGGCAACGTTGAATCTTGAACTGTCTGACTGTGTGATCCTAGACAACAGGAACCCGGTTCCACTTGACACTGGCTCCGGCCTATTGACTTTTGTATTTGTCAGCGAGTGTTCTCCGATTCTGTCTGCCTTGACAAAAGTATTGCCTATGATTTGTGCCCCAAATCTCTCTGGTTAGCCCAGGTGCTAAGTGTGTTTTTGCCCCAGTAACATTTCTTACCACGGATACGCGTTTCTTTAATACGACCGAGCTGTCAAAAAAGTGATTGCATATGTATTCCCGGTAACGTCTTTTGTTTCAAAGCACCGGTCCGTCAAAACATAAGGTACTTACCTTGAGTTATTCTGTGCCAAGAGAATTGGTTGTTTGTAGTGTATTTTACATGTGGTTTTGAATTTATAGAGGTTTTGTGTTTTACGGATGGTTTAAAAATAAATGTACTTATATTTTTTACCTGAAACCTTGAGTCAGTGTTTGCTTGAGTCACAGTAATTGTGGTCCCTTTGTGTAATCTCTGCTCCTGCTCATATACTCTTGAGATAAGCCTGGCTGCTCCGCTACTGCTACCACTTTAACATAGTAGTACAGGCTTGTACTAAAGGTAAAACTTGTATTGCCACCTGTATTCTTAAATGTGTGTAGTGGTCCCTAAGGGCACTGCACATGATTCTGCCCAATACCCCCTTTTGTTGTTTGTACTGGTGCTGACTAAGAGAATAGTCAGGCTGCCTAGACCTACCTTTTTGGAAGCTCTGGAAGCTCTGGAAGCTCCGGAACCCACCGAACCTCCGCCCCTTAATGGAGCATTGATGCACTGGGTGTACGCCTTGGGGGTGGCCTTCATAAGGATAAAGACTTTGCAGTTTGAGAACTGTTTTTCTTTTTGTTTAGCTCCTCATCGGTGGTGGAGTGAAAGAGGTTCCCACCCTCGAATGGAATGTCTAATATGCCTTCCTTGATGTCTGGGTTGAATTTAGCAACCCGTAGCCAGGCAGTCCTCATGTCCATGGTGATGCATATGGCCCGGCCAGAGCTGTCAATGTGGGCCAGTGGACTCTGTTGTCTTGTGCCAACAGTTTCGCCTCTGCCAGTCCTGCCTTGAAACGTGCCTGGCTCTGCACTGGAAGTTCTGGAAGGAAGTCGGCCATTTCCTGCTGCCAGCATGGCATCCACGTTGGATTAATGAAGGTGCAGTGAGAGGTTGGAATAAAGCTTCTCTCCGTAAGCCTCCAAGATCTTCTCCTTGCCTAACAGCGCCAAGGACGAGGTGGCCGAGGACGACTGAGGCTTTGAGTAGAGTGACACTGCAGCAATCATCGAAGAGTGTGGTTGAGGGTGTGCCGACAGCAAGAGTGGATCCCCCTCCATTTGCCTATACAATGTGTCGAGGCGCCAATTGACAGGATAGGGCCGAATGGGGCTTAAACCAACCCTGTTCGGGCAAGACGACAATGTCCTTTCTGCATCGGGATCCCTGCTCTAGCCGCAGGGTGTTGAGTGAGGACCTCAGCCAGGACACCCGCCACCGGTTGTTCGACCTCAGGTTGAGGAAGCCCTACGTATTCTGCCAAATCTGCAAGCCGTCCTTGGAAGGACTTCGCTGACAACGGCATCTCGGGTCTTCTTCCTCGTCAGTGTCCACGAGAGGGTCCGGCTGGTCCAGGGTGGGTGGAGGAGTGCTGGGCGCAGAGGGCTATGGTGTGAAGACCAGAGCCAGAGGCTGCAGCGGAGGCTGGTGTGGTACCGCCTGAACTGAGCCGGAATCGAAGGAATCGACAAGGGCAGCAGGGGCTGCACCGATGCCTGCAGCACTGGAGCCATAGGAGGAATGACTATAGGCGCAGGGGCCTGAAGGAGCAAGTCCCTGATCACATACTGGAGGATGGCCCCCATCTGAGGAGATCACATGAGAGTGAGGAACTTTTAGAACCTGTCCTCACAGGCCTGTGGGGTGGCAGCTGTCGACGGTGTAGAGGGCGGCTGCTGGGGCCGGTGCGTACACTGTCTAGCTGGCTGCAGGGTAAACCTGCTCTGCGATGCTGATGGATAAGCTGTAGGTCAGATACCTAGTTAACACCAGTCCCACCTTGTAACTTGTTCTCCCACCTGCTCCGTTCCAAGGGGTGGTATCGGATGAGCAGCCATTTTTTCAAGCGTGGCGGCCATCTTGTCGAGCTGCGTGCCATGTGCCAAAGTCGTGGTGCTTCGCACACGGGGTCGGGCTTCTTCCAGAACTCTTGGCAGTGGCGCATAAGACCTACCCTGCACCTCAGGACGGGGCCTGGTAGGCGTGTTGCCCTCGGCAGTATCGATGGTAGTGCTGCATGCAGGCACCCCCTCAGACATCTGACTGGTACTAGGGCGTAGCCCCTCGGGTGTAAACCCGGTAAAAGAATCTTGCAGTCCCTCAGCAATGTCTCCGGAAGGATCTAATGACCTCCCTGGCCTATGGGCTGGTAGCTGATATAGCCTGGTACCAGTGCTAGTGCGAGAACCAGCAAGGTTCCTCCCGCTTGGATGCTTCTTTGGGAAGGAGTCCCCCTTGCGGGGTGCGATGGAAAAAAGCTGCCCTCCTTTGGGCCTCGACTTATGTCTGACAAAGTCCTTTAATTCCTCTGACGGCAACTTCTCGAAGAGCTCTCTCCACTAAGCAACCTGTTCTTCAGAGCACGCGGAGCAGGCATGTTGCGCGCGGTACAACCCTCCCCGCTGTGGTCAGGGCCAAGGCAGTGGAGAATGGATGTAGGGAAGAGTCCTAGCGGGCTGGACACCTGCTGAAGGCCGCTGACGTGGACATGCGTCAGGGGGGAGCATGGCACCAGAGAACCGAGTACCTGATTGATAAAAAGACAGAAGAAAGTATCCATGGAAGAGCACATGGTATTACAAGGCTGAAGCCTAACCCAGGAGCGCTGGTGAAATCGGCCCGTCGACACAGAAAAGGGGACTGAGGAGTTGCGCCGGTGGGTGGAGCCAGGGAAGTGCATGCTCCCAAGGCCGCACCCCCACGAGCCTCTTTAAAGGGGAAGAAAGTTTTTTTATAATAAAAAAGGTTCAGTCTCCCGTCCCTAGTGTCATGAGCACTGCTCCCGAGAAGCCAAGTCAAGCACAGCATCCCCGGAAGCAGGCTCACGACCCTCGTCCCCGGCTCCAGCAAACCCCTATTGGGGCCCTTTGGACCATGTCCTGGCGCCTCTGGCGCCAGGCTCATAAGGAACCTCAGTCCCGGCGCCAGGGGCGCCGGGCTCATAATTCTTGCAAAGGTGCTTGGGTGGACCTACCTGTAGCAGACCATGCTGCATACTCACCTTTGCAAATGCTGGCAGGATGAAGTCCCCAGCCTTCTGCTGGGAGGAACTATTCCCTGAACTGGGACTACTTTCTTACCTGGGTGGGGCTGGTGCCACTCCTTAGCTCTGGAACACAGGAACTCTTTTACCTGGGCGAGGCTGAGGAAGAAGACACCCAATCACTCCAACACTATTTAAACCACACCCGATTGGGAAAACGTGCTTTGCGTTATTCTGCATCTGCAGCAGGACGCTCACCGAGTCAGCTCCAGCATTGCAGTGACATCTCCAGCTTCAGCTCAGCAACCTGTGGAAGAAAGAGACAAGAACTATACTTACCATCCAGGAATCCAGACACCGGCAGAACCTGCAAGCAAAAGAAACATAAGGTTAGCAAGTTGCAACACGTTCGCAGCCGCGCTCGCTTACCTGATGCATATGTGCTTTCACGGATTCTTCGCGGCCTTCTCTTCAGCAGCCTAACGGCACCTGTAAAGACAAAGAACATTGTTAAGTAGGAATAGGGTGAAGGCGGCCGCATTTACTTTTCTTACCTGCTTTTGTGCGCGTATTACGATCTCTTCAACCGCAGCAGCCCGGCACCTAAAAACAAGAAAAGACATTAAAGTGCCATTAAAGACTGCAAGAAAGCCTAACACTTACGTGTTTCCCCACGTGCATCCGCGACTGGGAAAACGCCCGCAAGGTCCCGACACCTGCAAATAAGAAAAGAACATTGTTAGAGGTGCTATAATAAGGTCACAGATCATTATACTCACGTACTTCGCACGTGCAACGGACGAACAATGCCCGCAACATCTCAAGACCTGAAAACAGAAAACAAGGGACATTATTGCGGTGTCATTGAAATTCCCATACCTACGTACAACCGCACGTGTCGCGCTCTCAGTGACCACGCCCCCAGCATCCAGGCACATGAAAAAGACAATGCAAAGAGTTCATTAAAGGTGCCCATCTCTTCCAACTATAAACTCTATACCTACTGGCATCCGCTCGTGCAGTAACGGCGACATCACCTTTTGGCATCTCAGCACCTGTGCCACTTCTAAGGCCACAAAAGACTTTGAGGACCTCCAGTGACGTAACTGGAACCCACACACCCCTGCATAAGTCGCAGGATGGAGAGCCCAGCATTTATACGCCTAAGTTGAGAGCTCACCAGGACATTGGACTTTCGGAGAGTTGGCGATTAGTGAGGAGGAAGTCCAGCCAAACGGTCATTAACCCTTTTTTCTTCCGCCTGCAGAAACCTTACCCTGCAAGCCAGACGGTCAATAAGAGGAAGCCCAGTCCAGAGAGTCATCCGAGCTCTACGCTTCTCAATTGAAGAGACTATAACAGTTCAGCCGGAACCAGCGCCTCCGTGGGAATCAGGTGAGCGTTACACCTAGCATGGAGGAAAGGGGACGGTCCGTAGGAATAGGGGGGTTGGAACAGGTTAGTACAAGTATGTGGAAATATGAGACCAAGGTGTGAATAGGAAACAAAACAGAAGTAGAGCCAGATTGATAGGTATTCCAAATTGATTTTTAATTCTCGTGGTCATGCTGAATGTTATAAAAGAAGAAGCTATGATTGAATGTTTTATGTTTAACCCACACATTATAATTTAGATACTAATTTACACCGCTCCTGGAGCTGGATACTACCGGATCAGAGGCTACTGGACGAACTGGAGTCCCCTGGACCGAAAAGGGGGGGGAAGTCGACAGAGTCCACAGGAGGCAACCGTCAGGAGGAACAAAGAATGTTGAAGAGGTTGCGGTCCACACATTGTGGAAAAGGATAGCATACTTTTAGGTTCATTTTAACAACTGTGGCTATAATGAAAATATCATACAACATTTCAGTTAAAGGTAAGTTCTGGTAGAGCCGGAACCAGCCTCAGGGATTGCAGTGGAGGAGGTTCTGGGCTTTATACTAGGGAACAGAATAAAAAATATTTACACCAGTTTGAATCCAGAACTGGTGATCGAAAAGTTTCTTAATGTTTCAGAGATTAAGTCTGTTCAAGTGAAAGAATGGGTCCAAACACGCAAAGAAGGAGCTCAAAGAGCGGTAAAGGAGGCAAAGTTGCAGTTAGAAAAAGATTGGCAGGTTTTTGGTGGCAACTATTGTAATGATCATAATTGGAGCTGTGGTGGGCACTACCACATCTACTGCAAATGCGTGATCTGTGAACACGCCAGGTGGTAAGGACTAAGAACTAGAGCAAGACTTGAGAATGATTCAGCAAACTTAGGTGGACTTAAGGGCGAACAGAGCGAGGTGGTTCGATATGTAAACCAGACTATTCTGACCCTCAACAAAGCAGGCTACAATAATGGAACATAGCACAAGTGTCGTAGTAAAACACAAGAACATTTTGGAGGACATTCTGAATGTGGTGAATCCAATAGAGGGCATCCTGACAAAGTTCTTACTGGAAGTTCAAAATTGGATGTCTCAGCTGATTCAGGGTCATATACCTCTGTATTTTGTGTCATCTGACGACATTCGTCAAATGATGGTACAGATCACACAAAGAGGTGGAAATGATCCAAGAGAAAATTGCATTTGACATGGGAATTGCAATTCGCTTGTGCATTTATGTAGAAATGAGGGAGATTGGCATTTTGTTGTCTATTCCATTTATGACTCCAGAATTGATTTATCAAATTAAATTAGTACATAATGTAGGTTTTCAGCATGGGGACAAATATGTCAAAATCGTAACTCCTGAAATGGTGGCTTTTCATGCCTGGCAACCAGACTTCTAGCTCATCCCATCAAGCACAGGTGGTTAGTCAGTACTTCAGTAACAAATTTCACAATTGCGCATCTCGATCATGGTTCATTCCTCATCAAACCATTACAGCACAATGTTTTTTATATGTCTGCTCCTAAAGATACAGTGTTGACAGTTGGGGGTCTGACACTATTTCATGTGGATGGCAATCTATGGGAGGGGAAAAGTTAGAGAAAATGGATTTTTTCCAGAAAAAATAGGTTTCCCATGGACCCTGACAGTACCTACTAAGGCATAAAAGCTCACACAAACAAAATGATTCTAAACAAAAATATTATTACTATGAGTGACTTAGGCACGAAAGAGGGAGATACCTTCACTTGGGGAACATGGACAGAAGTGGGTTTGGTGATTGTAGTGATTGCCATAGTATCCAACTTGATCTGGCTAATACTTGCATTCAAAATGCACATGGTGATCACATTATTGGCGGTTGAGAGAGGGAATAATCAGCTAAGTGGATCACATGTATCTTAGACATACAGTAATTGCAGATGATTAATGCACCCAAGATCATATGGTTCGATGAAATGGGTAGCTAGGATTCTTTTGTTCCCGCAGAGGAGGGGGAAGGGATATGTAGATTTAGGAGGTGCACATTTTCAGATGGTGCAAATATAAATAGGCCAGGAATCATATCTTAGAGGGTACATGGGAGGCACTGGTGTGAGATAGCATTGAGAATTCATACAAACCAGAGTCTTGGGGCAACTTGAGATTTACCCTGTCAGGGCGGTGCACATTTTCAGGGAGTGTGAAGACTAATTACTAACTTCTAACATAACTAATTACTAATCGTTGCCCATTAATTATTTATTGTGCATTTGTTAGGCACTTACACATCTAGAACATTGTCACTGGAGTATACAGACAAAACTACTACGCCTGGAGAGTATTCAGAATGTGCAAGTGCAGAGAGAGAAGAGGAAGTGTGGGTTAGATGCAAGAGTGTCCATGCTCGTGGATGAGCAGTAGGTGTAACTGCCAAGTATAATAAGTGCTAGGGAGTGTTGAATACAATTAGTGTTTAGAATGGGACGGCTGAGTCCATAGCACTTTGTGCAAATTAGTGGTGCAGATTTAGGGTGCAAACTGGGATTTAAATGGGACTGCAAGCACAGGCTCTGAAATGCAGTTTAGAAAATAAATGCAGGAATTAAAGCTGCTCTTGCAATGCGGAATGTGCAAAATCATGATGCTCAAAGTAGGCTGATTGTCTGTGTTCTAGTACAGGAAGAAATGTAACCCATCCATTCCAGCATTCATTGTACTAAAACTCTGCTCAAAGGTGGGGTGGAAAAGAATAGGTACTTGTGGATGTTTCCAGGAGGTTTGGCTATCCAGCGGAGGTGTCCAATTGACATGTGACATCACAGTGAGGGGCAGGCAGATCTTCCACTTTGTCTAGAGCAATATACATGACGAGGGCAGGTGGAAAGGAGGCTTTAAAAGGAAGACATATTGAAAGACTTTTTTGCTCTTCGCTGCCGAAAGAGGGAGAAGAAAAATTGCAGAAAGGGGAGGTGAATTGGACAAGATCGGAGGCAGACAGACCAGGGCTGACCGCAGTAAAGAGGCCTTATCTGACGAAGAGAAAAGGAAGGAGCTAAAGGGGTAATTCAAAACTGTGCAAAAACCGAAGGCACAAAGCCTGTCCGTTGCTGGCTCAGCAAGCGCAGATCCTTCAGGCACTTGGGTAAGCATATAAGTAACCAGGTTAGGGCATTGCATTGCGTGTGTGAGAGAATATTGTGGGGTGAGTGGTACATGTGGGTATTCAATTGCAAGCTGTTGAATACACTGAAAGTAGGTAAAATATCCACAGATAATTTTGTATTTCGACCTGCCAAATTTCATGTGGGAGGCTTTGTAAAAAAGAAAGCGTTTCAGAATACTTTTGCTTTTATTCAGTTATGTGAAATGCAGATGACAATGTGTGGAATATGAATTGGCTGTCCTGCTGAATGTGCTTTCTCTCTGTATTTCTACTGACATTGAGAAATTGCGTTTATGCATTGTCCATATTTTTAATTAATAAATAAATGCTGAAGGGCACGTTTTTTTTTAAAAAAAAAAATAAAAAAAAAAAAAGGAGGCGTGTGGCCGTTCATTGTGAGTGCATTTCCATGATAAAGATGTTGTTACATGTCCAGCTCAGTGTCAGAATCCGAGACACACTCCAAGAGGGCCAGGAAAAAGTGAAGGTAATTGCAAACTGGTTCCCCACGTTATGAATACATCATTGTACAAGTGACTTGGTAATACTACGAAGGGTAATTACAGAGCAATCCAATATAAATAAAATATAAAGAAATTGTGTACCAGGGGCAGCACCAAGTCCTGGTCTGGGTTTTAGCAAATTATTCCTATGTATGCCTAACCCTGTGTTTTGTGACATGCTAGGGAACCTCACAAAATAGCCTACATTACTAACCAATGTGCTTGTTTGTCAATCGTTGGCGTCCCTAACAAAAACAAAAAAGTCTGCTGTCCAAAAAATATCCTAACTACCACTTATGAAAAACTAACACCGTTCTCCTGAGGGTACTTCTAGTACCAGTCTTTAATATCCAGTCTGTACATAGTGTGATGAATCCTGCAGAATCATCACTGAACCCCAGCCTAAGATCTCCTCCCATGTGGCCAGGGGAAGGAAAGCAGCCGCAACCTGATCCTAACCCTGTGGGTGGTATTGGGAGGATCACATGGGAGGATCTGGCTGTTAGGGGGAAATGGTGACTCCTTTGGGAGAGAGACGCAGTATTAATCTTCTGAGGATTAGAGTCCTATAATTCATAAATACCTAACGGCATGCTGTCATGGCACAAGTCCCTCCCATAGAACTACCCAAAGCACCTTCTATGAAAAGTCAGCTAAACAGAACAAGGTTTGTACAATGGGAGTTTAAAAATTAAATAGGACATCCTCTAATTGTTATAATTGTCTTAAGTAGAGGTCCTAACCTCAATATTAAATCACAACCCTTTTACATATCCCCTAACTCTGATAACTCAGTTCACAAAGCAATCAAAATTAACTAAATATCAAAGGACCAAAACCACTATGGACTTCAGGATCCATAATTCTTGTGGTACTGGGACGAGGAAGAAGGACCCAAAGTTAGTAAAGATTAAAGGAGCCATTGAACATAAATTATAAATTACTCACCGTAGTGTCTAACGTACTCTTAGTCCAGAGTCCCCTTTCCTGCATACTGTATGGGCATCCCTTCCAAGGGACGGGAGGCGGAACCTTTCACACCAGAAAAAAACCTTCCCCTTTAAATTTAGAGGCGCGCACTGGTGCAGCCCAAAGAGCATGCGCTGCCCTGACTCCGCTCTCTGGCACCACACCTCAGTCCCCATTGGCGCCTCGACAATAGATTTAACATTGCCGAATGACACCAGTATTATTACAGGGGAGGTTGGTAGGACGTATGGAGGAAAGGGGACTATGGACTAAGAGTAGGTTAGTCACTATAGTGAGTAACTTATAATTACTCTTAAGTCCCGTCCCCTTTCCTCCATACTGTATGGGTGGTTACAAATGATTGTAGCCCCAGGGTGGAGAGGAGACCCTCCTTAAGCAAATAGGTTCCTGAGAACTGCCTGTCAGAAAGCCGCATCAGATCTAGAGCCGGCATCCAAACAGTAATGCTTGCAGAAAGCTGAGGGAGAGGCCCAAGTGGCCGCCCTGCTTATGACTTGCCAAGGGACATGGCGCTAGAATGCGATGGGTGTTGCCTTGGCCCTGACTGCGTGGGCATACATGATGGCCGGGAGTGGCATGTGCTGGCCCTCATGTTTGTTTGTTTGTTTGTTTATTATTTGTAATGCGCGAACGTACCCGAGGGTATCAGGGCGCAACATTTTCAGGAATATGCGAAGCTTAGTTACAATAGTCATAGAATGTACAGAAAGGCACACCAAAGTTAAATACAAGTCAACAAAGATTTACATAAATGAAATATACATATAGGCCAGTATGCACGTGGTTACAGTCTGTGCGGGTTGCATGAGTATCTTAGACAGCTTACGTTTTCAACCAAGAAACTACCTTAGATCGGAAATTCTGGTAGGGTAGGTCTGCTCTGAGATTTGGTGGCAATGAGTTCCACAGTTTGGCTGCTTTCACTGGGAAGCTATTGCCCCCTATGGTGGCTCGTTTGAAGTTGGGGACTGTGAGGCAGTCTTTATAGGCAGTTCTGGTGGGTCTCAGGGAGGGTTGTCTGTGGAATCTATTTATAAGGTAAGTAGGGGCAGCATTATTTAAGGATTTGTGGGTGAGTGATGCAGTTTTTAAGAGAATTTTGTCGTTGATGGATAGCCAGTTGTTCTGTTCGCTGAGTCCTGAGATGTGCTCTCTTCTGGAGATGCCCAAGGCCGCTCTGAGGGCATTATTTTGGAGAGTTTGTAGTTTGCTAGTGGTAGCCTTTGATGATCCGAGATAAAGGGCATTGCAATAGTCAAGGCGGGATAGAATAAGGGCTCTAGCGAGGGTGAGGCAGTTAGTGTCAGACAGAAATGGTTTCGCTGTGCGGATTAATTTACATGTATATGCCGTGGAAGAGGCCAAGGAGCTCACCTGTCTTCTGAAGGAGAAGTTAGAGTCCAGGTAAAAGCCCAGAGTTTTGACCTCATGTCCAACCTTAATGTTGTTCCCATCGATCATGAAAGAGTTATAGGTAGGGCCAAGTTTCTTTAGACTGGATGTGGTGCCTAGAATGATGAGTTCAGTTTTATCATCATTCAGGCATAGTCCATGTAGGGCCATCCATGCCTGGATGATGATGTACACCCTATTTAGCAAGGCCAAATCCTTTCCATAATCTCCAGAAAGCGGAAGGAGGATCTGGGTATCATCTGCGTAGTTAGTGTAGGTGATACCGAGATGATCCAGATCATCGAAAAGGGGCTTGGTAAATATGTTGTATAAGGTGGGGGAGACACAGGAACCTTGTGGGACACCACAAGTGATGGGTATGGGGTCTGCCGCCGCTGTAGGTGAGAAGACCCTCATGGTTCTATCATTAAGAAAAGAGGTGATCCAGGTGATAGCCTCGGCCGAGAAGTGAGCTGAGGTGTGGAGGTGTGTGCATAGGACAGAGTGATCAACCAAATCGAAGGCTGCAGACAGGTCGAGGAGGAGAAGTAGGGCGGCTTGGCCGTTGTCTCTGAGCGTATCGATCTGAGCCTTCAAGTCAATGAGGGCAGTTTCAGTTCCATGTTGAGGGCGGAACCCTGATTGTCTGGAACCCAGTAGACGGTGTTCTTCCAAGTGCTTCTGAATTTGTACATAAGCAACCTTGTCCAGGATTTTTAGTAGGAAGGGAACAGTTGTTATGGGTCTATAGTTTGTAGGCATGGCTGGGTCGAGTGTGGGTTTTTTTAATAGTGGAAGTACCCAGGATTGCTTCAGGTTAGTGGGGATAGAGCCAGAGGTGAAGGAGGCATTAATCAGTTTTGTGATGAAGGGAGAGAGGTCACGGGCAGCATCTTTAATGAGCTGTGCTGGGCATGGGTCTCCCTGACAGTTGGACGGTTTCAGAGACAGGATGATTTTTTCTACTTCGAGAATCGTGACTTTGGAGAAGTTAAAGCGAGGGAGATCTGTGTGTGTGGGCGTGTCTGGTGTTTTGGAGGGAAGAGAGCCGTTGAGGGACACTTTTTTGCAGGCTATTTTGCTTTGGAGGGTCGCAATTTTGTTGGCTAGGGCACTTTGAATTTCAGAGCACCAGTTTTTATCTTTAGTGCAAGTGTCGAGAGGTACTATAGGGGTTTCAACTTCTTTAAGGATGGAGAAGAGTTCCTTCATGTTTGATTTTGCTTGGGATATGCGAGAGTCAAAGGAGGTTCGTTTAGACAGGTAGATTTCTTTTTTGTAGAGTGTGGCTAGTTTGGAGAGTTTAAGTTTATTCGCATCTGAGGGGGATTTTTTCCAAATGGCCTCACAATTCCTTTTTTGCTGCCTTAAGTTTTTAAGGAATGGGGTGTACCATTTGTTTAGATGCGTCTTTGGTTTGCTAGGTCTCAGTTTGAGGGGGGCAATTAGGTCCAACGAGGTGGCCATGGTCTTGTTATATTCTTCAACTAAGGTCTCAGGTTCTAGGTTGTCTGGGAGTGAGTTGAGGGTAGGGAGTAAGTGCGGTAAAAGTCTTTCAGCTGTCATATTCTTCTTATTTCTTGTGAGGGTGGGCGGGGCCCTGATAGTGGGTGGGGGAGGGGGTCTGTCAGTAGAGAGCAGGAATGAGACCAGGTGGTGGTCAGTCCAGGCTAGGGGTGATATGTTAGTAATGTTCGCTAGGCAGTTGTGATCGGCCACCCAATCGAGTGTTCTGCCTTTGTCATGTGTAGGTGCCTTGCTTCTTTGCGTGAAACCTAGTTCCGAAAGAGTATTGATTATGGTGCTGGCGGAATGGTCTTCAGGATCATTGTGGCCCAAGTTGAAGTCACCCAGGATGAGGACTTGGGTGGAACTAGTAAGGTTGGTTGAGAGGATGGTACTGATATCTTCATCGAAGGTACCAATGGGGCCTGGAGGGCGGTAGATGAGGTGGATGTTGAGAGTTTGGGTGTTGGTCAGTGGGATTTTGACTGAGAGTGTTTCACATGATGGGACGGTAGTAGGTGTTGCAAGTCTCATGATGAGACTACATTTATGGATGATGGCAACACCTCCTCCTCTGGAGTTAGGACGATCTTGTCTCAGGATGGAATAATTATCTGGGACTGCCAACATGAGCATGGGGCCTGCTGCTGGGTGCAACCAGGTCTCAGTAATGGCAAGGATGTCAAGGTCTTCATTGAGGATTAGATCGGCAATTTCAGTGGCGTGAGCTACTAGCGATCTGGCATTGATCAGGGCTCCCTTTATTTTGGGGCTGGTTGTGATTTTGGTGGAGGTAATGTGACACTTGTCTTGTGTGGACTCAGGAATAATCTGAGTAGGGGAACTGAGTGAGGGTTTAAGGTTGGAATTATGGGGCGGGTTAAATTTTTTAGTGGGGGACCTCGGTAAGGTTTTGGCATTCTGTAAGGAGGGCAGTGAGCGGGCTAATGGCTCATAAATTTTGGCTAGTCTGGCTCTAAGTCCTAGGTTCCTGTTGATGGTAGAGCGAGGGAGACTGGCCCGTTGTAGTGGTTGTGGGTAGTTTAGATCTAGGTATGAGGACTTGGTGTTGGACGTGGATAGGTCTCGCGCGTTAGGTGGCAGAGGAGCCATACTATGCCGTAGTGCAGTATTGATGAGGATCAGAGTGTAGGCAAGCAAGTGGCTGGTTGATATACACATGCTCGGTGGTAAGGCGAGAGTATTTGGTGATGAGGCGATGATTAAGTTAACGCCGGTTAGGCCGGTCAGTGTTAATGTGGTGCCTAGTTAGGATATCACGGGTAGGCTAAGTTTCAATGGGGTGACGCCTGGATAAGACTGGGTAGGTTAACTTGAAGAGATGAGGTGCTTCGCTTGGGATAGGAAAGTGTAGTTACGATGCACTAGTAGTGTCCTTGTTTAAGATAAGGCAGTATAGCTAGAGGCAGTAGGTCACTCCTAGATTAGCATTGGGCAGTGTGGCTGGGATGCGCTGGTGACACCTGGATTTGCGATAATACAATAGGGCTGAGGGCCGTGAGTAACAGCACAATTTGGTGTCAGGTAGAGTGTCTAGAATACACTGGTAGCACCTGTATTAGGTAGAGCAATATGGCTGGAGGCAGGCAGTGAGGGACAGCTAAATTTGACATTAGGCAAAGTAGCTAGAATGCACTAATAAGAGTACACTGGTAGCATCTAAATTGGATAAAGCAAAAATAGCTGGAGGCAACAGGTGATACCTAAATTTGACATTAGAAAGAATGACTAGAGAGCACTGACTAGAGTACACAGGTAACGCCTAAGTTAGATAGAACAGTGTGGCTATAGGCAATGAGTTACACCTAGATTTAACAATAGGCAGAGTGACTAAAATGCACTAGTAGCATTAGGCAGAGTGACTAAAATGCACTAGTAAGAATACACTGGTAGCATTAGGCAGAGTGACTAAAATGCACTAACAAGAATACACTGGTAGCATTAGGCAAAGTGACTAAAATGCACTAACAGAAATACACTGGTAGCATTAGGCAGAGTGACTAAAATGCACTAGTAAGAATACACTGGTAGCATTAGGCAGAGTGACTAAAATGCACTAACAAGAATACACTGGTAGCATTAGGCAAAGTGACTAAAATGCACTAACAGAAATACACTGGTAGCATACGTTTCTTTGATGGCGGAGACCTTCCAGCGGGATAGGGAAGCCTAAGAGGCCCAATATCCTGGTCTTGAGCCCCCGAAAAGTGAAAATCACAGTGTCCGATTTGCAGAAGCCCTTGGTCCTGTCCAAGTAGAATTTCAGGGCATGCCTGACATCCAGGCAGTGCAGCACGCTCTGTGCTTCGTCCTTAGGGTCGGGGAAAAAATGTAGAAAGGAATATTTTCTCGTTCAAGTGGAAAGCAGGTAGAACCTTGGGCAGAAATGTCGCGTGTGTCCACAGGACTACCTTGTCCTCCTGAAAGGTGGTATATGGCTTAGAGGTGACCAGCCCCTGGATTTCACGGACTACGAGCCGAGGTAAGGCCGACTAGTAAGGCCGTCTTGATAGTAACCAGCTCGATGTTCATGGACGCCATTGGCTCAAACGTTGTGTGCCAGGGCGCCCAAGACTATGTTAAGGTCTTACACCAGGTGCGGTCTCTTGACGGATGGGTAGAGTTGAGAGAAAATGCCCTCCTCGGAGTTCCTGTAAGCCCCAATGGCTGCGAGGTATGTGTGGCAGGTGTCCACCTGTATGCCTGAATGAGCGAGGTGTGCCGAAAAGGAGAGCACGTCGACCAAGGTGCATGCCAGGGGCACGATTCCCTTGGAGTCTGCCCAGGGCAGAATCTGGTCCATTTGCTTTTGTACTGGGCCCTGGTAGCTTTGCTCATGGCGCCCTGCATGATCTCCAGATTGGCCTGTGAGAGGCCAAGGTGGCAAAGCGTTACCTGCTCAGGTACCACGTTGTGAGGGCTAGCTTTCCTGGCGCAGGGTGGATAACTCTGCCCCCCTGACGAGACAGAAGATGTGCGAGGCCTGTCGGGAGGTGAAGGAACAAGTTACTTACCTGTAACTGTTGTTCTCCAGCATGGGTCTGGCATGGATTCACATGCTCATGAATATTCCCCGTCGTCAGGCTGGGAATCCTCGGTAAAGAAAAAAACAGTATCAGTTTCGTTTCTGATCTGTCTTTCGTAGTAATAACCAATCACTGGTCTCTGCGTCATACTGACCACAGCCAATGACTGCCCTCTACCTAAGCACCGCCTCTGGCAGCCATCTTCAGATTTGGAAGCACGTGAAGTGGCAGTATGACCAAGTGAAGAGCCGCAGAGGGGTAGGCGGGAGGGTTCGCATGTGAATCCATGCCAGACCCATGCTGGAGAACAACAGTTACAGGTAAGTAACTTGTTCCTTCTCCAGCATGGGGTCTGGCATGGATTCACATGCTCATGAATAAAGAATACATAGCAGTACACACATGCACAACCACGGGAGGTGGCAAAGGCTCAACATTAAGCATTGCATCAAACTCAACATTAAGCATCTTACCTCCTCACCAGGCTCACCTCAGGCGAACAGGTTGCGCAGCACTGCTTGGCCGACCCTGGACTCCTCCCTGGAATCCCGATCGACGCAGTAGAACTTCGTGAAGGTGTGCGTCGACCTCCACGTAGCAGCCCTGCATATGTCCAGCAGGGGCACACCAGAAAGGAACGCCGTGGTAGCTGCGATCGCTCTGGTGGAATGGGCTCTCGGACGGCCGGGCAGCGGTCGGTTTGCCAACCGATGACAGTACATGATACAGCCGGAGAGCCATCTGGAAATGGAAGCCTTCGAGAGAGCCTTCCCCTGATTGACAGGTCCAAAGTTCACAAAGAGTTGTGACGTCTTCCGAAAACACTTCGTGCGGTCCACGTAGAACTTCAGCGCTCTAGCCACATCCAGCGAGTGCAAAGTCCTCTCAGCCGGCGACGAAGGCGACGGGAACAACACAGGCAACACCAAGGGTTCGTTGAGATGGAAGTCCGACGGTACCTTGGGCATGAAGGAGGGGTGCGTCCTGAGCACTACCCTCGTGTCGTGAAAAGTCAAGTACGGGGCCTTGCAGGAAAGGGCCTGGATCTCTCCCACCCGTCGTGCGGAGGTGATGGCCACAAGAAACGCTGTTTTCCACGACAGAAACTTCAACGGGGCCGAGTGCAGAGGCTCGAACGGAGGTCCCATGAGCTTGGTCAGCACCACGTTGAGCTCCCACGCCGGGGCCGGAGCCTTCACCGGCGGGAACGATCTGAACAGTCCCTTCATGAACTCTTTCACCAGACGATGAGAACACAAGGACGTCCGTCCCGAGGTTCTGGTGTATCGGGAGATCGCAGCAAGATGAATCTTGATGGACGCGTGTGCCAGTCCAGCTTTGGCAAGCGTCAGCAGGTACGGCAGAAGTTGGGGAGCCGTAATCCGTAGAGGGTTAATCTTCTGTGCGTGGCACCAGACAGAGAACCTCTTCCATTTGTGTCCGTAGCATTTAAGAGTCGAGGACGCCCTGGCCTTTGCAAGAACCTCTCTGCAGTCGGCCGGTATGTCGTATCCTCCAAACTCTAGCGCTGCAGGAGCCAGGCCTGCAAGTTCAGCGATTTCGGGTTGTGGTGGAGGATGGCGCCTCCTTCCCTGGAGAGCAGATCCGCGTCCACCGGCAGCTTGATTGGTGGGGACGCTGACAAGTCCAGAAGGTCCGGGAACCATATCTGCCTCGGCCACGCAGGTGCGACGAGGATCATCCTGCACCGTGACCTCTTGAGCTGGTTGACGAGCCGGATTAGCAGTGGAAAAGGAGGGAACGCGTAGAGGAACAGGCCCTCCCAGGGGAACGAGAAAGCATCACCCATGCTCCTCGCCTGGGGAAACCTGCTGGCGAACCTCCGGCACTTGGAGTTCGTCGCCGTCGCGAACAGGTCGATCTGGGGTGTGCCCCACCGTCGGAAAAGGCGATCCACTAGATCCTGCCGTAGTTCCCACTCGTGGCACGAGCGCAGCTCCCTGCTGAGTGAGTCGGCGACGGTGTTTTTTATCCCTGCCAGATGAAACGGCACCAGAAACATCCCTTGGGCGACTGCCCAATGCCACAGGTCCTGCGCCTCCTTGGACAGTGCTGGGGACCTGGTTCCGCCCTGTTTTCTGATGTAAAACATGGTGGTGGTGTTGTCGGTGAAGACCCTCACCACCTTGCCCTTGAGGGACGGAAGGAAGGACCTGAGGGCCCAAAACACTGCACGGAGCTCCAGGACGTTGATATGTAAGGATTTCTCCGTCGGGAGCCAAAGGCCCCTTGCGTGCAGATTTTCGGTGTGCGCTCCCCACCCTTCCAGGGAGGCATCCGTGGTTACTGTCTCCTGGTGGGCTGGGGTCTGGAAGTCCATGCCCGCCGTCAGATGCGCGCGGGTGCCCCACCACCGCATCGCTCGTCGGAAACTCTCGTCGAGTGAGATCCTTTCCTCGAAGCTGCCCGTCGTTTGGATCCAGCGCGCGTCCAGGAACTCCTGCAACGGGCGCATCCGGAGCCTGCTCATGGGAATGAGGTAGATGCAGGAAGACATCATTCCGAGGAGGGACTTGATGGACCTCACCTTGGCCGCGTCGGCCACCAACATCCGCTACACTTTGCCCAGGATGGTCCTGGTCCTCTCCTCCGACGGGGAGGCCAGAAGGGACACTGTGTTGAGCCTCGCTCCCAGAAACAGAGTGTCTTGCACAGGTACCAGGTGGGATTTGGCGTAGTTCACGGAGAATCCCAGGTCCGTGAGAAGTTGGACGGTCCTTGCCGTGTGAACCACGGCGAGCTCCCTTGTCTTGGCTCGGATGAGCCAGTCGTCCAGGTAGGGGTAGACGTGGATCCCTTCGCGGCGCAGCTGAGCCGCCACCGGTGCGAGGCACTTGGTGAACACCCTGGGTGCCGACCGTAGACCGAAGGGGAGGGCTTTGAACTGGTAATGCCGCCCTTGGACCACAAACCTGAGGAATTTTCGGTGCCCCTTCAAGATGGGAATATGGAAGTAGGCATCCTCCAAATCCAACGACGACAGGAAGTCTCCTTCCTCCAGCTGACCCAGGACGTGCTGGAGGGTGACCATCCGGAACTTTTGCGCCTTGATGAACTTGTTCAGACGTCGCAGGTCCAGGATGGGGCGCCATCCCCCCCCGTCTTCTTCTTCACGAGGAAGTATCTCGAGTAGACTCCGGAGCCCCGAAGCCTCTTTGGGACGAGTTTGATGGCGCCCTTCTTGAGCATCGCCTTCACCTCCAGGAGAAGTTGAGGGACGTGAAGTTCTTTCCTGGCCACGGTGGGGACGCGCGGACACTTTCTTTGAAACTCGAGCGTGTGGCCCCGGGCCAAGGCGTCCAGCACCCAACGGTCAGTGGAGATGGAATCCCACACGCTGACGAAGCTCGCCAGCCGGCCTCCCACCGGGGTGCTTCGGTGGGGGCCCGACCCCCCGGCCGGTTCAATCCTGCTTCGACGAGGCTTTAGCGCCTTGTCCTTGGCGACGACGGCGGGGTCCGCCAGGCTTGCCTCGTCCTCTGTAGGCCTCCTGAGATGACGAGCGGGCCGCTTGACGGTAGGAGGAGAAACCGCCGCCGGAACCTTTGGAGGCGCCCTTGCCTCCGCTGCTCCGAAAGGGCTTCCGTCGTCGTTGCAGAACTCCAAGGGCCCGGGCCGTCTCGGTGTCCGCTTTAATGGCCTGAAGGGAATCGTCCACCGTTTTCCCAAACAGGTTGTTCCCATCGAAGGGCATGTCCAGGACTCTGGTCTGAACGTCTTGACGGAAGTCCGTAGCCTTGAGCCATCCACGCCGCCTAAGGCAAACGCCGTTGCCCAACTGGCGGAACCCAGTGTCGGCGATGTCCGTCGCAACGGTAATGGCGTGGTCCGAAGCCACCTCACCTTCCTGCAGGATCTCCAGGGCCTCTGCCCTCTTGTCGTCCGGCAAGAAGTCCAGCAGGGGAGCCAGTTTGTACCAGAGCTCCCTGTCGTATCGGGCCACGATAGCCAAGGCGTTGGCAGCTTTAATCGTCGTCGCTGCAGACGAGATGACTCTGCGTCCCATAGCGTCCAATTTCTTTCCCTCGCCGTCCGGTGGGGAAGTCGATGTGGAGGCCGCACCCCCCCCGCTTTTTTCCTGGCCGCCGCGGAGACGACGGAGTCCGGGGTAGGCTGCGCCCGGAGGCACAGGGGGGCCGTGTCCGGGACCCGGTACTTTTTCTCGTACCGGTCTCTTCTAGCTGGCGTCGTGGACGGGTTCTTGAGGAGGGTGAGGCCCTCATCCCAAATGTCGTCCAATAGAGGCACCGCGAGGACCGTCTTCCTCTTGGCCTCGCGCTGCTGATAAAGGAAACCTTCCTTCTTCTTCTCCTCAGGGCAGAGTTGGAAAAGCTCGGATGCCCTGGCGATCATTGAGTGGAACGATCCAATCTCGTCGGGCGGAGAAGCCCTGGTGGGAGGCGACGACGGTACATCCTCGTTGTATACCTCGTCGTCCGTACCCGTCGCTGCCGTGTCAGTCCCCGTATCATCCCCTCGGGTGGACGGGGAGGAGGGCTGGAAGGGGCGCGACAGCTGAAAAGGAGGTGGAGGGTGGATCCTTCTTTTCTTGGTAGGGGGAACACCAGAAGGTCCCGGTTCTGGGTCCCCCGACGGGAGAGGTTCCGTCGGCAACGGTAGTCTCGTCCTTATCTCAGAGCATAAGGACTGTATAGCCAACAAAATGGCCGCCAAGTTGTCTCGCGGCGCTGGCAGAGGGGAATCCGACGGGCGAACAGGGGCCCCGTCGGTACCCTCGACGATGTCGTCACCTGCGTCGGGATCCATCCCGACGGGCCGGTCTTCTTCCACGCCGAGGCCGTGGCTTAAGACCTCGACCAGCTCCTCCTCCGAGGTTGAGGCCGAATCTACGACGACGTCCTGCCCCCCCCTTTTTCTTCCCCACGGGGGATTTCACGGGGGTCCTATCGATGGGCACAAAAGAGGACTCCCTCCGAGGTGGCAGGGAGACTGAGCCCCGAGGTCGCCACCACTGGTGTAGCCTCCACAGGCTGAGCCAGGGCCGCCGCGACAGTTTCGATAGAGGGCTTGGCCGGATGGATTAAGGCCTTCACCACCTTAGGTGCGCTCACCGCCTTATCCTTGAGGGGGGGGGGACACTGCCTCGCTCCCCCTCCGCCTTCGAGCTCGACCGGGGCCTCTCCAGGAGCTTCGCCGGGTGCTCGGCCTTCCTCTTACCCGACCCAGAGCTTTGGCTCGTGGTTGATGGTGCCGGGGAGGGTGCGCCCTGCCTGGCGCCCGTAGAGCCCGACCGTTCGGCGCTCCCGGTGCCAGCGGACTCGCGGTGCTTGGCCTTATGTTGGACCCCCGTCGCCGGGGCGTCCTCAAAGGTCTTAGAAGACCGCTCGGATTTCTTCCTCCTCTTCTCGCCGGTTGGCGAGACGTTGATGGCGGTCCTTCATGGTCCGCTCCAACATGTTGCCGCAAAACGCACAGTTCTTCTCCACGTGCGTCTTGTCCTCATGTAGGGAGTAAAGACAAAAAGAGTGTTCGTCCTCCTTGAAGACGTTCTGCAGCTGACATCCAGGGCAGACCCTGAACAGCTTTCCGGGCGTCGAGCTTCCCTTCTCCTGGGCCATGGCCGGGCCTGAGAAACTTCTGGAGTCCTCCAAAAGCGTAGCTCGACGAAATCTTTACCCTTGGGGGGCGCAGACGAATCCGAAACGGGTCCCCGTTGATCGGATGGAGAGTCGGTGGAGCTTGAGGCTCTTTTGACCGAAAAAACGAAGTTTTTGAGAAAAAACGTGAAAAAATAGCACTAACGCTCGAGAGCAATAGCACGAGGATCCGAACACATGAACGTGCGGTAAAAATCTGAAGATGGCTGCCAGAGGCGGTGCTTAGGTAGAGGGCAGTCATTGGCTGTGGTCAGTATGACGCAGAGACCAGTGATTGGTTATTACTACGAAAGACAGATCAGAAACGAAACTGATACTGGTTTTTTCTTTACCGAGGATTCCCAGCCTGACGACGGGGAATATTCATGAGCATGTGAATCCATGCCAGACCCCATGCTGGAGAATCAGGGGCACTTCCGAGAGACTGAACAGCTCCGAAAACCATGGCCTGGCACCATGGAGCTATTAGAATGATGAGGAGTTGGCGAGACTCCTTGATTTTGCAAATTACCCTGTGAATCAGGGGAGTGGGAGGAAAAGCGTAGGCTTTCATGCCTGTCCACTGGAGGTGAAACGCGTCGCCCAGAGAGCCGGGGCCCTGACCTTGCCAGGATGCGAACTGGGGGCACTTCTTGTTGTGCCAAGTGGCAGAGAGATCCACCTGGGGGTGACACCACCTGTTGAAAATCTCCTGAATAACGAGGTAGTGTAGCTGCCACTCGTAATTTTCCGCTCCCTGCCTGCTGAGCCTGTCCGCTTCCATGTTGGATTCCCCCGGGAGGTGGACTGCCATGAGGTAATTGTCGTTTTTCAGGCCCCACTTCCACATGCTGATCGCCAGTCTGCACAGATGAGGGGATCTGGTGCCTCCCTGCTTGTTGACATAGTACATGCTGGTCGAGTTGTCTGGATGAGGACAACCTTGCCCATGAGAATTGGTAGGAATGCCCTGAGCGCCAGCCAGCTCTAGCAAAATGATGTGGTATTGGCTCTAGCAAAATGATGTGGTATTCCTGCTCCTGTCGAGTCCAGGTGCTGTGGACCAAGGGATGGTCCAGGGTGGCTCCCCAGCCCTCGAGCGAGGAATGCGTGATGATGGTGGCCTGCAGAGAGGGCGGCCAGAAGGGCTTGCCAGTCCACAGGTTGCAGTCTCTGGACCACCAAGTCAGGTCCGGGTGGAGAGATGGAGGAACGTTGATCATCTCGGATTGAGAGCCCTGCTCCTGGTTCCATGAGGCCGCAAAGTGCAGATGAATCCTCCTCATCCTTAGTCTCATGTGCGGAACAGCTAATAAGACCGCTGCCAGAAGACCCAGGAGATGTTGGTACCACCATGCCAATGTCACTTCTGTGCTGAGGAAGGGGGCGGGGCCCTTCTTGATGGCCGAGATTTTGTCCTCCGATGGAAATACTTTCTCGGAGCACATGTCCCAGATGAGGCCCAAGAATGTCAGTGTCGGCTGCAGCTGTGACTTCTTGAGATATTGAGAGAAGCCCAGATCGTGCAGTGTTTTTATAAGGGCATGGGAAGAGTGGTGAACCGCTTCCGAAAATGTAGCCCTGACAAGCAAGTCGTCGAGGTATGGGTAGATGTGGAGGCCCTGCGCTCTGAGGAAGGCCGCCACCGCATTGATGAGTTTGGTAAAGCCTGGGGGCCGAGTTGAGGCCAAAAGGAAGAACCTTGTATTGAAAATGGTAGCCCCTGATCCTGAACCGTAGGAAAGAACGATGGGGCTGCCAAATCGGGACGTTTAGGTACGCGTCCTTCAGATCCAGGGAGCACATCCAGTCTCCCCTGTCCAATGTCTCGGTTATAAAAGCTGGCGTAACCATCTTGAATTTGTGCAGGGGTATGGAGAGGTTGAGGGTGGAAAGGTCCAGCACAACTCTCAGGCCCGCCTGGTTCTTCTTCTGAATGGAGAAAATCCTGGAGTAAAAGCCAAAGCCTCGCTGGGAGGCTGGGACTTCCTCCACTGCCCAGCTCTCTGCCCAAAGAGTTGCTGTCCCAACCTGTGGGAGTGGAGGGGAGGAGGGAGGAGGGAGGAGAGGCTGGGATAGGAAGGCGGTACCCTGTGGATACTACAGGGAGGATCCAGAGGTCTGAAATTCTGGCACCAGAAAAGTGCATGGCGGGCAAGCCTACACCCCACCGGAGACCGGAGACACGTGGACCCAAAGGGGTGTGTCATGCCTTCGTTCCCTTGGAGGCTGTCGCTGAGTAGGGGGACTGGAAAAAGCCTTTACCCCTCCCCCCTTTTTGTTGCTTATGCCAGATCTGAGACGGCGAGCGGTCCGGCTGCCTGGATCTGCATTCATGGAAGCCACGGAACCCTCCAATCCGAATGACTGGAATGGTGCTGGAGGGGTGCTGGACGGGTGCTCCTTCTGGCGCGGCGGCCATTTTGTATGGCTGCCTGCCACGTGTTGCTCGGCCCGCTGGGCCCGGCCCCCTCCAGGACTCTTGTGTGTGGATCACAAGGCCTACCCTGCTGCTCGGGCCTAGGCATGGTAGGTGTGACACCTTCGACCCGGGGGTCGGTAGAGCTGCATTTAGATGCCCCCTCAGACGTATTGCTGGTAATAGGGTGTAGCCCCTCGGCCATGGTGCCGGTACAAGGGTGGAGCCCCTCGTGTGAAGACCCTGTAAAAGAACCTTCTGGTCCCTCAACACTGTCACCGGGAGGATCCAAGGATCCCTCAGCCCAGAGACCGGTACCTGCAGTAGCCTCGGTGCAAGTCTTGGTAGAAGGACCTGACCGGACCCTTCTGCGCAGGAGAGTTCCTGGGAAGGAGTCTCCCTTGCGGGGTGCAGTGGAGAATATTGGCCCTACCTTGGACCTGGTTCGATGCTTCACCAAGGTCTTGAGATCCTCTAGAGGCGACTTTTGGAAGAGCTCCCTCCACCTGGCTAGTCTGTTCTCCAGTGCTTTTGAGGACAGCGAGTCACACGCTGAACAAGATTGCCAACCGTGGTCTGGGCCAAGGTAAAGTAGGCAGAGGGCGTGGGGGTCTGAAGTTGGAAAGATCCCGTTGCAGGATGGACACCTGCTGAAACCTGCAGAAGTCGACATGCGCTGTGGAGAAGTATCCGCGCGTGGATTTACATGGCGGAAGCCAAACACAGGCGCGCTGATGTATTCGGCCTGTTCCCATCGACACGGAAAAGGGGAATGAGGTATGGCGCAAGAGGGCAGAGTCAAGGCAGCGCATGCTCGCTGGGCCACATCCCCCACGCACGCCTCTAAATTTAAAGGGGAAGAAGGTTTTTTCTGGTGAAAAAGGTTCCGTCTCCAGTCCCTTGGAAGGGACGCCCATACAGTATGGAGGAAAGGGGACGGGACGTAAGAGTATGTGCGGCCTAGTTGTTGGAAGAGCGAAGCACCAGAGTGGGACATTTAAATATAAGAATGAACTACAGCTGAGAGGAGACGCTGAACGAGTAGTAGAGGTAGAAGCAGTCTGGAATTCCGGGCTTGCCTCAGAAGCCGAAGGAAGAGTCCCAGCTTAAGCCGATGCGGGAAGAGAAGGAGGGCAGAATTGTAGAGCACGCAGCAGGAAGTGACTTTGTGGACGGCTACGGTAATGGAAGCCCAGCTGAATGGGAGACTAGCTCCCAACCCAACGTGAGCTACTTCAGTGAAGAAGTGGATGCAGAGACCAAACAGATCTCTCGGAGCTCCGGAGAAGAGCTGTGGAGACCGCTGGAGTTAGGCAGGAGCTGGCAGCAGAGGGAACGGAATGCAGAAGGTCCACCACAGAATCAGAAAGTGAAGCGGAGACACCAAAGAATCCTGGTGAGCTGAACTGAAGCTAAAAGGTAACCCTGGTGCGCTCCGAGGAGGACTGTGGGCAGTACCCAACAATTTTGAATACCGAACACAAAGTTAACTGGCGGCAAGGGTGCAATCCAACTTTTATGGGACGGACATCAACTTGGGGAAACTTGTAATCCACATTGCCCACAGCCAGGAAGCAGTAAAGTAGCAGTATGAAGGCGACAAGGGCGCAATTTCCATTTTATGTGACACCAACTTGGGTAAACCTGTAACCCATGTTGCCAACAGCCAAAGGGTTATCAAGTAAGTAGGCAGCCTGGGCGCAATCCTTTTTCAGGAAACCAGTTTAGGGGAACCCGTAACCCATATTGCCAAGAACCAAGAGATTATAAAAAGAGGCAGCCAATGTTCAGCATGCTTCACAAGGGATACTGGTGTGAAGAACTTTGGCACAAATATTGCCAATAAAACCAACTGTAGTTGTAGAGGTTATCTTCCTGGCAGGCGAGTATACCAGGAAAGATGATGATGTTTTGATTAAGTGTGGTTTTGGCAAAAAAGTGTGGTGCAAAGAACTTATTAACTTATGAACTCTTATCATTTTGACGAACTCTGACATCACCAAAAGGTAGTTGCTGTGCTATCCAGATACAGGCGTTTAATGTGAAAAATTAGTGTGATGTGCTAATAATTGCTTTGCACGCTGAATTGCCTTGGTTTATTAACTTGTGTTTTGTGAAAGAGACATTTTCCTTACCAAGAAGGACATTGTGAAGCATAACAACTGTGTGTTTACGAAAGAGACATTTACTTTGCCAAGTGGAAGGATGCAGGGGAGGAAAGACATTTTGTGTTGAACTGAACAGAACTTTGTTGAATCAGAACCTTTCCAAGGATATTCCTGTATTTATCTAGGGGAAAAAGGTCCAAACCCTAGTCACAAGGAGTATTTTCTAAAACCTATAGGTTTGAACTTTTACAGTTTTGTTGAATTGAAGACAGCCAAATATTCCTGGTATACTTTTGTTGCATGTATTCGTGTAAGGGTCAGAGAATTTTTGGACACTAGATAATTTTTCTTTAGTTTGTTAGGTAGGGACATATTCGATGGGATAGGAAAAGATAGGCGCTTGTCTCACCTAATTTTATTTGAATGCATGGCAAACATTGAGAAAACGATACCTTTGTGTCCGTCTAGGATTTCTGACCCCTCACAATAGTCTCCTGTAACTTCTTTGATTAGTCTTCTTAAGTTCCTCAATTATGTTTTTGAGTTTTCCCTTGTCTCAAGTCCCATTTTGGGGTTTCCTTCTCGGCTCTACACTCTTGGGCCTGTGTCTCAACGTCTACTTGACGATTAATCTTACTTTGATATCCTTTCTCTCTTAGGTAATAACAGTTCCAATTCTCTTGGTCAACTTGACTTTGTATCTTGCCCAATTGCCTAGTTCCTCTGAACTGTGGTTTATCGCTTCCTTTCTCTTTATTAATATCTTGGTCTTGCTAGTTACTTCCCTTCTTTCCCAGGGTATTCTTATGCATTGGGTTTAGCTCACGTTTTTCAGTCTTTCAACAATCGTTCTCTTGGTTCACAACCTTTACAGTTACTTTGTTCTAAAGCTAACTTTGTTTCATAACTTCTACAGAGACGAGCTAACTGGGGTTTATCATGATTCCCTTGAATCCTCACAGGCTTTCCTGTCTCCCAGTTACCTTCCTTCTTGCAAGAGAATGTACTCTGAAGCTTTCTTCCTCGGGAGCGTTTTAGTCTCCGTCGTGGCCTGCGCCTTCTCTTGTCTGGCGACTGTCTTCTCTTGTTCTCCTGTCTCATTACAGTGTCGCAGGCGTGACCTCTTGCCAGTGGTATCAGCAATGTTATGCGGAGCAGTTGTCTACAATGTACTTCCCTCCATGGTCTCGCCACCACTTGTTCCTGGGCTTCTGGCTCGACGGGCTCTCGTGCTGCAGGTCCACCGCAAGTCTGGAGTCCCATACTGCAGTGTCCAGCAGGTTTGAAACTTGTGTGCTTCCTTGTTCCCATAATCTCCAAGAGTTACGTATGTTGGGGCCTCCCCCAGCTTACGTCTGTGGTCATCTCTCTCTTCGCTCTCACCTCGGTCTCCTTCCTCTGGATGTGCTCACCAACATCCTCATCCCAATGAATGGGGCATTTTGAATTAAAGGGACATGATCCACTTGCATAGAATAACTATATCCATTAGGAATTTGTTTGCCCCAGTTCTGATACTTTGTAGTTTCAGGCATTTTCATGCTATGCATGGCTTGAGGAAGTTCCTCACATGAATGAGAGTCTTTGTCCCTAAAGTAGTACTCTCTCCCGGCGAGGTTCCACTTGCTTCTACCCCTATGGAGGGTATTGCAGAGCGGGCTCACCTCCCCAGCCTCATGGGAGAAGGGACGAATTCCCTAGGTGCGTCGAAACACACACTAATATATATATATATATATATATATATATATATATATATATATATATATATATATATATATATATATATATATATATATATATATATATATATATATATATATATATATATATATAAATGACAAGCCTTTTGTTTGGAAAATATCAGCAAAATCTGTCCAAAGTCAAAAGTTATTAGCAATAGAATTTTCGGATTTCCTATGGCTGCTAGGTATCACCTTAATGATGCTTTGCAGCAAAGAGGCAGAGAGGTTTTTCAGAAATAAAAACCTGCCATTTTTACCACAAATAACAATGGACTTGCTGGATGTATTTGGATGACATTTTTCAAGTAATAAGTTCGTCAATGGCTGCTTTAAACTGGACATTTCAGGAAGAATACATTAAGGAATTTAAAAGTTATTAAGAAATCAACAACGCATTTTGTTTTCAGCCTACTCCCATTCCTTTTCCCATAGAGAAAAGTGCAGTTTTTGAACAGTTGTGGCATAAAAACCGCTGGGCAGATTTGGATCAAATTAGAAACTACTTGGCCACAATGCACTGACTTAATTCCCTTGATTGGATGGGTGGGGTAAATCCATCCAGTAGCTTGTAAAGTAGTCGACAGAGAAGGGGGTTCCCCCTGCTCCTTTAAGCTTTTATATCGGCCTTGGTGCTTTGATTGAGAGAGGCTAATAACAACTTGCTGGAGCCGTTTGGATGACATTTTCCAAATAAAAAGTTTGTCAAGGCCCTGCCTGCATGCACCGCGGGACTTGAGATTTTGGGAATACGTTAAAAAAATGAAAATACAATGCATTTTGCTTTCAGCGTACTCCCATCCCAATATAATGTACACATAGTAGTACACAAAATTATAATAGGAATGGACAGAAATAGAAACATGTTGTATACAGATTGTTAGGAAAATGCTTAATGTACAGATTTACATTTTCTATTGTCCTAAAAATAGTATATACACTGATTTTTTCTAAATGAGAAGTGTTAAAAAAACATGTAAAACAAAGTACATGCACTTATGTATTATAAGAATTCCAAGTATGGTTATTGTAAAAAATATGAATACTAATACTACATAATACACACACGCATATATACAAAAGAAATTAAGCTTAGACATTGAAAATGTACTTTTAAACATGTAATGGGATTTGTTTTCTTTTGTAAATTATGACTTTTTATTCCACTGTAACAGGCTACATTTTGTACTCATATTTTGATGTACTTCAAATTGTGGATCACTGGATCATACACTAAATTTAAAGAAATGACAGCTCAATAAAATGTACTTGGAAAATATGTATATATTTTATGAAAAAGAAAATAGTCCTAAAAGTTGAAAATGTAATTAATGTAATTGGTGCTTTTATCAGTCAAGTCACATATGATATGTCGGATGCCATCAGTGATGTAATAAGTGATGTAATAAGTGATTTCACCAGTGATGTAATCCCTGGTGTCCTCATTGTGGTCACACTCTGTGCAACAGGGGCGAGTAGTTAAGGAGGCTTTGTCCGAATTGTCTGCTGAATTTCAAGGGTTGTGTTGCATTACATTTTCACCTTAACGTCTCTTTAATTACCTCTCTCTCTCTCTGAGTGTTTGTTTTATGTAAAACATCACTACAAGCCTTACTAGCACACAAGCAATCATACTTACGTATAACCATCCCTGATGAAAGGGGCAGGTGTAGCCAATGAAAGATGTTCCATTTTTGGTGGGATGGCCCATGGTGGTGGGTAAACACAATGGTCTGGTATCTTTAAGGACAGGAGACACTGGCTAGGCAGCACCTTGAGAGGCGCAAACATGGAGGAGCCAACGAAAGGCTGTAATGTGGGAAACCTGTAAACATATGAAAAGTCCTGCAAGAAACAAGACATGCCTAATTAGTAAAAATACAGAAAGGTCATATTATACCATAATAAGTTCAGCGAATATAAACAAAAATATACAAATTCTTACAAACTTAAAGATAACTTCCAATGAGGTCAGATTTACAAATGTATAGCTCCCCCTTGCTTTAGCAACATGCAAACCTTCGACAAACCACTTAAAATATCATTCACATCTCAGTTATTGAAAACAATTCAATAAAGCTTTTGAACGGTCTATGTTTTGATGAAAGAAAACTGTGCCAGTGTATAAAATGCCCGAGAGGTATTAAGAGTTACCAACTGAGTGGAATAGGATCGCTGGCTGGGAGAGATGGCAAGGGTTGCTCAAGGGAAATATTAAATGGCAGATTTCCAAAAGGCTAAGTGGCAAATGATAAAATGGGGAGAGATGGATAGTGAGAATGATAGTTGAAAGAATAATAGGATGAATTTAAAATACAAAGCTTAGTGGAGAAACATGTGCGTTTTAGAGGGAAACTGTTGCAAATAAATGGATGCATTAATTAGTCGAAGTTGCTGGTAGAAACGCTGAGCTGAACGGTGCTGTCAAAAGCACACAGACTTTGCATATATTCCTCCTGCAGAAAGGATGTCCAACTGTGGGGCTTCTATGAAGAAAAATAAACGTAAATAACGTTAATGAACACAGAACATACGTGTTTGTGAAAAAAAAGGGAGGGAGTTTAGCTGCTAGAATGTACAGTACTTACCAAGTATATATATTTGTGCCACCAGTTGGGGGAACATTTAGGGGTACTTCGGCACCAGGTCCCATTTCTGGGTCAGGGTTGAGAGTGGTCATGAAAGTGGTGCGTTAGGGAAGAATTCAATTTCTGTGTGTTCTGCTGACCTTTTAGGGTCTCCTAAACTTTGCTATGTCCTTTATTTTATTGATCTCTGACCTAATTGTGAGGCCAGACAGATTTCCTTTGAAGCACACCCTGCCACAGCAACCCCTTTCAGTATATGGTCCCAGGAAGCCCATAAGGCCTCAACCCTGGCTTTTTAAGCATCCCATTGTTGCCTGAGGGGCAATAGCTCACTATTTGTTTTAAGGAATAGCTTGGTCGCAGCTGTCATTTATTTTTGGTTTCCCCAGGGATGCAAGGTAATTCACTACATTGGTAGCCTAATGTATCCTTTGGGTAAACGTTAAGGTACCAATGTATATGTTTAAGTCCTACACCGCTGCCATTTTATTTTCAGCTTCCTTTGTTCAGACAAACCACAAGGCAGGCCTAATCTGGCTGTTGTGCACACATGGAAAGCCCAGCCATGCACACTGTTATAGCCTTTCCTGGCCCTAAGATAGCCATCACACAGGGTTGCTCCTGGGAGTTTGGCAGATTTGTGGGGCCCAACCTGATTGGCTGGTCGCAAAAAATATTTGCGCGACAACCCTTTGACCGATTGGTGGTCTGGCTTCGATCATCCCACGAGAGAGTGGGGATCTCTCGGGTGCGACCATCAGCCTGCCCATAATTTTGTTGGATATTTGGAAGACGACCAGGTTTACTTACCTGTTGGAGGATTTTGTGCCCTTTGGGACACTGCAGCATTTGTAGGACCAGTTCTGACCTGGGCTAAGCATAGGGTCCAAATTTCCACTGCTCGATTACCTTCCTGGGCCTTCATCTTCCTGTCTTGACATTTTACTGTTCCTGCCCGTTTCTATCATTTAGGTGTCCTGCTTTGCTGTTGAAGTTGCCATCATCTGGAAGGGTGTTAAAACCCCAGGCCCTACTAATCTGAGCCCTTCTGATTTGCTTCCACCATCATCGCCATCTTAGGACCATTTCTGCTGATGGGCTGCGCTCCATTGCTTGATGATCAACTGGAAGCTGCCTTGATCAGGTTCTTCCATCCTCCTGGAGCAACCACAGTTATTCCTGTGACTAGGCTGGTGGGTACCACTCCCGAGAAAATGTGGATTGTTGTTTTGGACGATATGGGTTGTCCACAGGTCCAGGGTATCAAGCCCTTGAGTGAAGGTATCCTACAGTTTGCTCTGTAAAAAGATCCGTACTTACCAGGTTATTTTGTTTCAATGGAAACATACTTACTGCTAAGTACGTTTTCGTACCACTCTCCAAAATCACCCTAGGGGAAAGGCTAAAAGGCCGGACAAGAAAGAGAAACCAAATCCCTCCTAAACATGGGGAGCATGGTCAGAGAGACGAGGCTCAACTTTCAGGCAGGGGTAGAAGGTTGACAAAGTGGTATAATTAATCCAGACACACATCTAGGAAAAGCGCTAGATAGATGGACTGAAAAATATATACTTTAATGAAGTCACACATAATGCTATCCGTTCAAATAAGTACTTTAAACATTAATACACCATTATAAATATACCAGTATATGATATAGTAATGCCTATAAAAGGACAACTATCCTTAATATCTGTATGTGGGTCCTTTGCGAAGGACAAGCACCCACATAAAATAACAGTGAGGGCAGGATACCACACAACTCACCAAGCTGCTAAGAACCTAGAAATCTGCACAACTGAGGGCAGTGTCCTAAAGACTCATCCCAGCCCATAATACTTGCAGAAGACTTTAGACCTCTTGGCCAGCACCCAGCACATATGGCAGGGTGTGGGACTAACAAAAAAACAATTTTATTCAAAGGAAAAATATATGTACAATCCCCAAGTCCTAAAACACAATCCCCAATACATTTACACCACCTAGGGCCTTACCACAGTTTTAAAGAACAGTTGCCCAGAACAATGCATTACAATGGCACAAATTAGTTTTGCAAAATTGATTAGCTGAAATTGGTAAATACAAACAAAAACTTATTAGCAATCCACCCCAAACTATTAGGAATTTGGATATCCCTATTTTCAAGGGGGTGAGCAGTTAACTACAATACAACATCAATAAAGGAAGAATCAACGGTTTCTGTGTGTGCCATTTTTATTCATCAAGTTAGACTATTTTTCCAGTGTTTGGCATAAAAGTGAAATGCCCCAAACAACGGTTCATTGAAAACTGGGGAAAAATAAGGACGGTAGGGCTACAATGCGTTTTGAGATGTGCTTGGCGTACATCAGTTCTTTTTGGGTAAGCTATGCCTTAACTCGTCACCATGAGCAGGACATCTAGGTGTTTAATACTTTTCAGTGGAAGTTTAATGTTTCAGCTCCTCTCTGGCGACATACCCCTGGCTCTATTTCTCCATTTTCATTATAATTCATGGATCCCACAGGTGCCTCAGTTTCTCAGCTCCAGGAAAAGAGGGCCTTCAAAAATCATGTTCAAATATCCCCAAATGGGTGAGGACCAAGGCCAGATGAAGATGTGTCACGGTTTGTGGGGTCGGTTTCAACATGTTTGGGGACGCCTTCTTGTCAAAGCAGAAAGAAAGTCACCCGTGGGTTGCATACATTATGGAGACAACAGGCTTAATACACACATTATCACGAGACGACTAGCAAGCAGGGAGCTGAAACACTAAACGTTCAGGAAAAGCTATACAATTTTTGTCAGCAATGGGCTAATGTAGAGCAACCTGTGTGAAAAGGTGAGGTGATAAGACCGCTTTGGTATACCGCAGAGGCCCGGGGGGTGATGGTTTGAAAGGCTCCAGTGAATGCAGCTTGTAACGTGTTCACTGCAAAATGCACATTTCAAGTTCCGAATGAAAGCAGTTGCCATGTCCTAAGACTCCTGACTGCCAAGAAGGTCCCCCTTAGGTTCAGACCTCTTTAAAATGAAAAAGAATGAAAGGCCCAAACGCCGTCCTTGGCCATGACAGCTTCAGCCGGCCCTGCTTCAACCACATTTAGGCTTCATTTAGGCCTCATGGACTGAAGGCTGTTATTAGTGCGGGAGAGACTGCTAGCAAATGGCTGGGAATGATATTTTCCCCTCTGATCATCAGGTGGGAGAAAGAGGATTCCCCAGACATTCGGCAGCACACAGCCCTGCACTGATAACCGCCTGCAGGCATAAGGCATTCTAAATGTTCTTTGACAGGCGGGATCACTAGTGAATCACTGCAGGCCCACGCTCCTAAAAATATTTAAAAGGCAGCCTTATACCTGCAGGCTGTGCAGGGCTTGCTGGACGGCAGCGATTGTTCCTCTGCTGCGTAGTGTTTCCCCTTCCCCAGAATAGGGCCCCATGAGGCTAGTGGTAACACTCCAATCAAAGGAATAATCATTGCCATCCAAAGTTTCAAAGACATGGTCTTAGGCCCAGCCCTGGTCATTGGGCCAGATTTTCCCAGATCTAGGATCCGACAAAAAAACATTCTCAGAACCAGGAAATCCATTAGCACGCTTCAAGTATTTTAGTGTGTCCGATCTGTTTTTGTTGCAGATGGTACAGGTCATCAGGATCAAAGACCAGAGACTCACCCACTAGATCACTGGAACGTCTCAATCAGGACACACCTGAATTAGCTCGTTAGTAAACGCTCATCCTTCCTGCCTTAGGTTATTTTCCATTTGTTAATTTATTAATCTACTGAAATGGAAAGGTTTATTTATGGGGGTGGTGCTGGGGGGGAGGGGATTGGGGGCGCGGGAAAGCTCTCCTGAGTTTCTCTCCCTTAAATCACCCCCACCCCAATTCGCTGGTGGAATCCCACATTTATTAATTTACATTTCTAGCACTGCTTAAGCCTGCAGGCTGTTTTATCATTGGGGGGGCTGCACAAATCCTGTGTACTTAGTGCTCAAGATAAGATGTGGGAGTATTTGAAAGTTGTGATTAAAATTATTTTACGGGAGTAAAAATATAAGTCCAATTCCCAATAAGAGTATTTTTTAAGCGAGTAAAAATGTGTTAACTGAAAAATGGAAATGTTTTTGTAATATTTATTTCGTTGCACCTAGTTATTCGTGCACATTAAAAGATATATAAGGGAGACTGGAGGAGGGTTAGCACCTTAGCACTTAAGCAGTATGCACTTTATGATAAACGTTCAATGATGAATGTTATTGCACAATGCATTTAAAGCATTGAGTAAAGGTATGTTGCACTTTAGAGATACGGTATCCGGCGAACAAACGGAAGGATTGTTGGATTACCCAATATTGGTCGCATATACCATAATGAGACATGGAATAATGAATTGAATTAAGAAATGACCACCTGGGTGGCATTATATATATATATATATATATATATATATATATATAATTAAAGCAGCCGATGTATGCCATTATGATTACTTTATCAGGGAATATACACAGACCGCTCCATAATAATATATAGTAGGTATGAAGCCTGTTACAAGATGGCCGCCCGCGTTGTAGGACACACAAGTTCTTTCTTTGTCGATTGCCATGTCTCCTTTCCATGTCTACTGTCATGTCTTCATGTATTTTAAACAAGGTGGTGGTAGTAGTGATTAGGTGTTGTGAGCAAGCAGCAAGTTGTTCCGTGAAACACGTCAACTATTTGGGAGTGCCGGGATTAAAGGCGGCCGTGAGCTATGGAGCCATGATTTTAACCAATAAAGAAGATATACGAAATACACTGGTATCCTGAACCGAGGGAATATCTTTGGAAGGAGAGTGCTCCTCAATAACTGGCGATCAGTCGGCCTTTGGGAAAACATTAAAAGATATATGTGTACTTCTTCCAATCAAGCAGTTAAAATAGTAGTTTCTTCCTGTACTACTGGGCCAAATATATCCAGGGAGCTGTGAGGATGAAAGCAGGGGTGCAAGATTCTACATGCCTTTTTTTCGCATTTTTTGTTGGGAGTATTGTTACTCCCCATTTTAGTTTTTTTGGGAGTATTTGCCAATGTTTAGGGTGTAAAAGTGGCTGTTGCACCCCTTAGCTGTAGGGCGGCCCGCACTAATAACACAGTCGAATGAGGCTTTAATGTTCTTTGGAGCGCAGCACTGCAAATAAATCACTGCAGTTCTGTTAAGACATTAACAGGGCCGGGTGAAGGTGAGCAGGGGCCCATTTCAAACTTTTTGTTTGGAGCAAACTGCCAAGACCTGGGATCAGAACCAACCGAAGAGGTTTATCGTCCATTTCAAAATGATGCTTGGGTCCCTCTCTGCTTAGAGTGGAGGAACACAGTAATAAGCACTCAAGGGGTGAATACATTATTATAATGGAGACCAAAAACCAAATCATGCAACAGCCACCCAGCAGGTAGCTCAAACTCTAAACCTAATCTAGTACTGCTTCTTTGTCAGCAAGAGGCAGACTAAGAGAAACCGGAATAAAAGGGCAATGATTGTGATAAGCCCACTTCTGTATACCCAGAGGGAAGAGACAGCCTGAAGGGCTCCAGCAAATGCAGCTTGTAACAGGCGCCCTGCAAAGCGCACTTTTAAAGCTTTAATGAAAAGAATATGTTACTGTGTCAGGAGACAGCTGACTGCCAACATGAGGCAAGTTGCTGAGGCGATCCTCCTCCCCCGAGGCTCTTTTCATTTGAAAAAGTTGAAAGGCCATGACACTGTCCCTGGACATTAAAGCCTTTTCCTGCAGGCTATTTAAATGTTCTTTAAAGCACCGGACAGCAGCGAAGAACTGCTGTCTCGCGTTTCTGAAGACATTTAGAAAGCACTATGCCTGCAAGCTATGTTATTGGTGTGGGAGCTACACCGCCCCTGCACCAAGGACATAGCCTGCAGCCAAAAGCCAACGCAGATGCCTACATGTAACTTGTCAGATTCCCCCAGTGACGCATACCCACTGGGCAATTTAAAGAAAAAAAATCTGTGGTGTCAAGATGGTTGCCGGCTATAGGTAGACACGGCGTCAGCAGCTTCATCCGCCAAAGTGTCTCACATGGTTCCCCACCACCCCAGGACAAGGAAGAACACCCCCAGTGCAGCAGAGGCACAGCGCTACCAGTGGGCAGCGCTACAGAAGGCATAAGGTTGCAAACAAATTAGCATTATCCTCCGAACCGCACACACGCATTCCTTTCCGAGAGGCCTCTGAGTGGCTGTGGCGGCATCCAACAACAGCACCTCCCCCACCGCCCTTGGGGCGGCGAGGCGGTTTAAGTGTGGCTGAGTGCGTGCACGGCCGCACCAACCTGACAGAGCACAGCTGCGGCGGGGAGCCACAGTGAACAAACCCATTAAGCCTGGAAGTGTTTTAGTGCAGGGGGGAGGGGGCGCATGCAGTTGGCACAATTGACAGGGGTAACAAGTATGACAGTAATGACAATGTCAAAAAGGAGGAGGCCAAACAAGATGTGAGGTGGAAAAAGTTTTGGCCACAAGCTTTATTATAACAGAAGCCATGGAGCAAAAGAAAACCAACCATCATAACAAAATAACACAAATATATTTTGGGGAACAGAGGGATCAGGTGAGCGGGGGCCCTACTCCCACGTAGGGCTAACTCAAGGCTGATCACTGCCACTCTTCATGCAAAAAGCTTGTGACGTTGCATGGACCCAGCGTGAGAGCTGTGTCTGGTATATCTTCATATACTTTATACTTGACTTCCATACTGTATCCTTCCTGTTTTTTCCCATGCAAGCTGGAGAGGTATATGCCTTTAATCTACTGTTGTGCGCTTTTCCACGCTTTGAGGCATGTGCATACCTTCTTATCACTCTGGTGACCCACTTGTGATGTTGCCCCCTGAGGGGCGTTATTAATTATCTATCCTCAGAGGTGGATTCTGGAGCTTTGGCTTGCCTTCCACTTGTCTTCAGTTTTTGGGCATTGTCCTTCCCTTGTACCCTTTGTGGTGCAGTGCGTTAGCCTGTTCCACTGTGTTTAGGCATCCTTTTTGCTCACTGATCCACTTGTGATATGGCCCCTATTGAGGCGCTATTACTTTTCATCTTCAGAGGTGGGTTCTTGAGCTTCCACTTGCATCCAACCTGATCTGGTTTTGGGCATTTCCCCTTCCATGTCCTCAGGGTGAAGGAGGGGGCATCCTGACTTTCCCCCCGCTGCCAAGTGCCCTTCTTACACTTTTAAGGCATGTTTTGGCATTCCCTTTGCTCATGATCCACTTGTGTTTGAGCCCCTTGTCAGGCGTTATTGATATACTTCTCCCCAGAGGTGGGTTCTTGAGCTTGGGTTTTAATATCTGGGATTACCGTTCCCTCGAGCATGCTCTAATCCAGTCTGACAATTTGAATTTGGTCATTATTATTTATTTGTCCCTCTTAGTCGTCGTTCTGCCTTTATGGATACTTGTCTGATTTTTTAAATGTTGCATGCTCCATTTTTAAAAGCTTTAATACTAAAGTGTTTCTACCTGGCCCCTTCTTATGAAGAGCTTCCCGAAATTTGGAGGGTGGGAGGGAGGTTTTATTTATCTGCAGCTGGATCCCGGAGTCCGGTGCTGGAGCCTGTGCAAAGGAGAGGAAAGAAATGAGATGGACTACCTTGCCTGCCCTGGTTATAGGCTGAACTGGCCTGAGGGCAAGGGAGCCCCCTCTTTGAACCTCAAAAGACCCCTGCCTCCATGTCCTTCCGGATGGGAGGGGGGACCTTTGATGTGAGGTGTCAGGAGCAGGGACTACCTGATATCACCTGCCCCTGCGACCACTCTTCCGTAGCGAGAGCCCAGCAGTCTGTGTCCGCATTGTAGTGGGGACCTGGATTCCCTACTACTACCAGCATGCTAATTGGGCAAGCACCTAAAAGGTGCTGCCCCAGCCAGACCCACAGCAACCCCACCTCCCAGCTTACGCCCCTGGGTCTTCCATACTGGAGGACCCATGTTTATAAGCCTGGAAGTGTTTTAGTGCGGGGCGTGGGTGGGGACATGCAGGTGGCACAAGTGACAGGGATAACAAGTATGACAGTAATGACAATGTCAAAAAGGAGGAGGCCAAACGAGATGTGAGGTGGAAAAAACTTTGGCCACAAGCTTTATTATAACACAAGCCATGGTGCAAAAGAAAACCAACCATCATAACATCATAAGAAAATAATAAATATATTTTGGGAAACAGAGGGATCAGGTGAGTGGGAGCCCTACTCCCAAGTAGGGCCAACTCGAGGCTGACTCTGCCGCCCCATGACGGGGTGCTGCCTGGCGGCCCCTCACGTCCCCACAAAATTAGTGAAAAAAACTAAGAACAGTCCCTTGCTGACAGGGTGCAGAAGATATCTCTGGTAAAGATGTCCATGTTTTCAATGGACAGGTGGACCCCGTCGCTGCAGAACAAGGCCTTGTTGTGCATGGTGATCCTGTGCTTTATAAATTTCAAATCTGAGAATAAGCAATAATTGGCCAATGCTTTGTTTAATTTGCGCCTAGAAATATCCATGGCCTTGTTGGACTCTGCACCTTGCCAGTGTTGGCACAGGATTATTTTGGACATCATGACTTACATGTGGGCGATGGATCCGAGGGAGGTGCAGATTTTGGTCAGGAGTGGCTTCCTGCCCATGGATGGCAAGTCATTGCCACAGAGTTGGATGATCAGGAAATCCGGGGTGGTATGGGGGGAAAGGAGACCCCCAGCAGGACGACCAGTTTGTCATGGAGGTCCCCCCAGCGGATGCCGGGTTTGCCCCACCAGTAAGTGATAGTAGCTTGGAAATGCAGGCCTTCCTGTGTTTCCACGAGCCATCTGCTGGCTCTGGTGATGAATGAGTGACCCACGATCCAGGCAGTTTTTAGTGGAGGGTTCCCTGTGTGTAAAAGAGGGGGAGAGGGTGAGAGAGGAAATCTGTTAAATTAAGTCATTTCTGATGTCTTTCTTGTATGCCCCAGATTTCCAGCCTCCTATCCCCTTTATTGCTTTTTTGCTTTTTCTTGCAGCCCCCCCCCCATTTAAGTGGATGTTGCCGCACCTATCCGCCCAGGTCGGGGCGTTTGTTAAGAAAAGCCCTGGTGTTGCAGATGGGGGCAGTACTCTGTCTCTTCTATACAGTATAGACCAATAATTATCCCTTTGCCCATTTGGGCTGTTTTAGATCTGTTACGTTTAACTGCCATTGGGGGTCATTACAAGTGTGGCAGTAAGGGGTTACGAGGTCCCTTACGGGACCCACTAAGGCCGGCTGGTAAAACCAGCCGTCCTTAGCAGGAGCCGGTAAGGGACCAGGGAGCTAAAAATGGGCACGTTGTTAACAGGCCCGTTAATAGCTCCCTCCCCATTCACATTGAGTCCTATGGGGGCTCGAATGGGGATGGGTATTTTGAATGGGGACTTACCGGGTGCTCCAAGGTTGGAATGACCCAGTAAGTTCCCATTCAGGGAACCCGGACACGAGTTTGGAGGCAGTCATGGCACTAATAGCACCATGGCTAACTCCAAACTGGTAATGACCCCCATTGACTCTTTACTCAGGTTGTCAGCTACATCCAGCCCTTCCTCAGAACAGGTGTTCTTGGATGCAATTTCGCTAATCCTGAAGCCCCAAAGTAATTGAGTGTAAAGGCGGCCTTAAACAAGGTAGTTTTGTATGAATTATTGCATACTTTATACAGGGTGTCTAACAGGGTTTTTAATTTAGCAAAATTAAGAGGGCGCCTGGTGTCTTTTTACCCCTTTCAGTTTGGACCACCCTTTCAGCGCATACCTTGTCTATGCGCTGTGTGTGGGATCAGTGGCCCCTGACAGTCTAGTGTAGTAGGATACTGCTGCCAAATGGGAGGATGCATATGCCGCCTTCTTGTTGTGTTTGAAGACCCATTCCATGAAGTCATTGACATGGCTCTCCTGGATGTCTCTGATGTTGGTGACTTTTGTAATGTTGCCAAAGTCTGTCAGGCACTTACTGTACATTTTTGCTGTTTTTTGGGCCAGTGCCTTCTTGGCCAGGTCCCCCAAGATCCCCCTGGGCTCACCTGTTGATGTGTGGTGCCTAGAGTTGGTCCCTGCCGTACTTTTGCCTTGGGGGTTGGTGTGAGCAGGGGTTTTCCTCGGGGAGCCTGCTTTAGGGGGATGGTGTGGTCTGCCTTGTTTTATTCCAAGATTTCCCACACCTCCTCTGGTACAGCTGTCATCTTTGCTTCTGTCTGGGGATTTAGCGCCCTGAAAGTGTGGAACTGAAAACAGGACAGTGCGTTAGCGGCCTTGTTTTCCTTGCCTGCAATGTGCCGTCCAATTATTACAATGTTGTATTTCAGACTACGTTTTGTAATTCTTTTGAACACTTTCAATACCAGAGAGCAAGATGCAGCACCTTTGTTTAGCACGTGTACCACAGCCATATTGTCTGACCATGTCACCAACTCTGTATTAATCAGCATGTCCGTCCCCCATGTGTATAGTACCATCCTTATGGGAAATATATCTAGTAAGGTAATGTTTCTGGTCCACCCCCTTTGCTTCATGCCACGTCAGTGAACAGGGTCTTTTTTCTGCATCATTATAACTTTCCCATTGAAGTTGCTAAGGAATGACTCCGATATAGCTAAGTCTTGTGCTATCTCTTTGACCAATCTAATGTGGTGGTGCTGCTTGGTTACAACCCCTCATTCTTAGCTCTAGGCTCCTGTGGAAAAACCTGCCTTGTGGCACAATTCTAGTTGCCAAATTGAGCTTCCCAGCTAGCAACCATTTTTTTAAGGGTTGCCTTATTTTTTTCCTGTCATTTTCTTTATTGCCTTTAGCAAGTTGGGTATGCAGCATTCTTCCACGGAAGAATCAATCTCAATCCCAAGGAAAGAAAGGGTGTTGGTAGGCCCAACAGTCTTTTCTGCTGCCAATAGGACACCTAATGTCTGCATGATTTCGCTAAATGTTTGGATAGAGGCGCTGCACAATGGGGACCCTTCTGGGCCAGTAAAGAAAAAAATCATCCAAATAATGCACTATTCTTGCCCTGGGCATGGCTTTTTGCAGTGTCCATTGTAAAAATGAACTGAATTGTTCGAAATATGCCCAAGCAATGGCGCTGCCCATGGGGAGGCATTTATCAAAATAGAATTTATTCTCAAAGTGGAAGCAAAGCCACTGGGATGCACTCTCATGGACCGGCAACAACATAAATGCTGACTTGATGTTTGCTTTTGCCATGAGAGCGTGCCTCCCCGACAATTTCACTAGATCCACAGCAACTTGGAAGCCCTGTCCCAGAAAATTCTTGCTGCTAAGTCAGGGTATTAATAGTTTGTGAGAAAAAGCCCTGTTCCGGGTGTGCGTGAGCCTCTCTGGTTAGTGTGCACAAAACCATATGTTGTAGTGTGCTGCAGTGGATGAGGAGAATAGGTGACTTCTCACACTCACCTATTTCAAAATGCAATTTTTGGAGAAAGTCTCCTCAGTAGCCAGGCTCACTTTCCCAAAAAACAGACCAAGAAATGTCATATGAGCCTTTGAAGTGCTGGGTTTATTTGTCCAAAAAAACATAAGCAAAAGTGTATCATCCACAGAAGTAAAATATTGCATATAATTTATGTTCACATATGGGAAAGGGACTGATTTTTCATATAATTTGCGTTCACATGGATGCAGTTTCAATTTGAATTTAAAGTATGCAACACCACGCCAAAGTGCTTTCACATAGGTACAATTCCTACTGGATAGCCGCCAACACGTGTTTCGACCCTCTGGGGTTATCTTCAGGGCGTATTATACTAGTTATGTCATTTCAAGTGCAAACAACTCAAACATCAGTTTGTCAAAAAATCCATTCACCAGTTAGACAACTGCAGTTGGTAGGTAACACAGAAGGAAAGAAGTCGTACGTTTCCTGGTAGCAGACTAAGCTAGTTTCAAGTGCAGAAGCCTGAACTCGCTGCCAGTTCTAAAAAGAGAAAAGAGTGCTGTGTGCTAGCGTGACTAAATTAGTTTCGGGGCAATATTTTGTCAATCCAAAACAGGTCATAAGCGAGCCAGTCCTAATAGATTTCATTTAGTGCATGGTTGCGCGTGAATAGGTTGCTGCTTGAATGCAGACTGTAGGGACGCTGTGGTGAAAGGTCAGCTAAATCAGGGTAGTCTTGCAGCATTTGTCTACCTTCAGTGGTGAGGTCCCTAATTTATATTTAGTGGCTGTTTTTGGCTTCAGTGACTTTGAGGCTCGGCCTGGCAGAGGTGGGCGTGGTGCATTTACCACTGCCGTGTCCTCCGCCACATGTACTGCATTGGTATCTGTACCTGCACTCATCTCCCCATATGCATGACCCTTTATCAAAATACCAACAATTTGATGTGGTGTTCACTCTGGCCCCGCCTGAGTTACAGGTGTTTTGTTGACCCTAGGTTTGCCGGCCGGTCTTCTGCCCATCTGGGGCAGGCCTCCGAAAGGGGCGTTTGATTTATTAGTAGGAGAACTATTTCTCTGGTACCTGCGCTGCCTGTTATTCCCCCTCCTATTACTCCGAGACTCGTGCTCTTTATTATTTTGTGTATTGCGGGCTGAGTTCTCTTTTAAAACATGAAATGTATACAGTTTGGGATCTTCTTCCTCCCACCACAGGTCAGGGAATCTTTGCATTTTTTTTTCCCCTGTCATAATTCAGCCAGGATTCTCCCCCAAATGTATTATGGATTTCCAAGATCCAGTGATGGTAGGCAATCAATGCTGTGCCTTCTTCAGGAAATTTTTCTAAAATAATGGTGGACAGGATTTGAAATTATGCGTCCCAATTCTGTATATTCCTTTCCAATCTTGGCTTCTTTGCTCTCTCTCTCTCTTCTTCTCTCTTGTCTTTTATTGCAATGTCAAAGCCTATTACCTCATATTGCAACAGGGAGAACATTTCTATAAATCTCTCTTGCCAAATCTTTAACTATGCACTCAATATGCGATGTAATAGTCTTTTTTACACTCCTATTCACATTTTTGCCAGCTGTGCGCCTCCCATATTTGTTCATCTCCGGGCCTGGTGATTCAATATTGCTACTAGGCCCGACCCAAGCCTTGAGGTGGCCTTGGTCATCCTCGCTCCCTGAATCAGACTGTCAGAGATGTCCTTGTTGCTGGAGCTGCTAGAGTCCTCCCTGTGTCTTATCTTCTTTTTCCCAGCGACCCCATGTCTGTGCTATTTTAAAAATTGTTCCAACATTGGTCCCAAATAATTTTTCACAGTACCCGATTTAGCTTTTCTTTTGCTGCCGGGATGGACATCTGCTGAGACTGGCATGCTGCGAAACATCAGAGTGCCGTTTCTTCTTCGCCGGCTGCTCCTGTTCCGCTGGTTCATCCTCATTTTAATCCTCTTCCTCGGATGTTGGCCGCTGCTAGTTCCGCCATTTTCACCTGAACCAAGTCCATGCCGTGGACCGCTTCTGCTTCTTTGGCCCACTTCAAAAGCAGATTCTCCTTGAGGGTGAGGGTGTCGGCCATCCTTCCTTCTGGATTGTTGGTGGGCCTTTTGGATTCCTTCTGTGACCTATGGCACTTGTGCTTGATCCTGCTCTGAGTCTTCTGCTGCAAGATCTAGTTTCCTTTCCTGGGCCCCTGGGTCTGCTTATAAAAGACAATTTTGTTGCTGGCAAACGTTCGCTGGCTGCGGTTGGCTGTTTCTGAGCTGCTGCAGCTGTGTGTTCTCCACAAACTCTTGGCCCAGTAGCCAACCCACTGGGGCTGCTTGTAGTGTTCCCCACAGTTGTGGAAATGGAGTTGCTGAGGGACTGGATGTCGATGCGTTTTCTCCTCTGTCTCGTGTTGTGCAGTGCTTCAACACGAGCGTTGCTTTTGCTCCTGCAAGTTATTTTACTTTTCCTTTGGTCCAGTGACACCTTTCCTTGGTAAAAGGTCCCTTAGCCTTTGCCCGCAGTACTAAGTTAACGTGTGCGGTCCTTCTGTAGTTCTGTCGCTGTAAAAAACAAATCTCTTAGTGTTCAGCTTTTGCAATTTTAGTCCAATTTACGAATCGTTTTCCTCCACGTTCAGCTGCTCTCTGTCATCCTGCTTCCAATGAAAATTCCTCTTGATCAGTCCTGCGCTTGTTGACGGTTACTTTGTACTGCCGACCCTGCTTCCTTTGTTCTCGGAAGCTCTGCAAACCTGCAGACGTGCTGGAAAGGCTGGGGCACTGTCAGTCGTCTGGCCAGTGTCACTCGCAGTGTTTTGTTTCAACCGAGCACGCTGCTTTCCTACGATTCTCCCGGGCCGCCTTGTGTGAGGCCCTGGCCCCTGCTGACACTCCCTTTGCTGCTTTGGAGAGCACTGCCGCCTTTTCGGATGTAATGGAAGGGGCTGGGGTAGCGTCCGTCTCTTCACCAGTGCTGATCAGGACACACTGTTCCTCCCCAAGGCGGTCCGTTCTTTGTTCTTCCTTCTTTCAGCTGGAGTATCCGATCTGCAGCTGGATCCCAGAGTCTGGTGCTGGAGCCTGTGCAAAGGAGAGGAAAGGAATGAGAGAGCCTACCTTGCCTGCCTTGGTTATAGGCCAGAAAAAATGGCTTGAGGGCAAGGTAGCTCATCTTTTTTTTAATTTTATTTGCTTTTATTTGGTTCTAAACAAATAAGGTTTATCACTTAAAATTGGCATTAGGGTCATTGTACAACCAAGCAAATTCCACCTCTCCCACTCCCTGCCAGGTGAAACATATGAAACAGTTATAACCCCACAAAGAACGCTTCCCCCCCACCCAGCACCCCCTAGCTCTCCCCCCCCCCCAAGACAAGGTTCCATCTCTTCATTTACACTTTATCCTGCCGACATGTTTATGCTGTACACGATTCTGTTTCCTAATTAATCCATTTATCATCACAAAACGAACATTTCTTGGCTACAGTGATTACCTATCTCACAGATTGCCGGGCTTGCTCCTCTCACTGTTCCTATGGTAAAGTCCGAGAGTTGGTTTCTCGCTTAGGGTCTTCTGTGTCACGCCCCATATGGAATTTGGGGTATACTCATTTGCAAAGTCACTCCACGTCTCATTTTCAGCTGCTCCGACATTGAGGGCTGCAGTGATCCTTTCCATTGTATAAATGTTTGTGGCAACTCCAATCCACTCTTTCCTGCTGGGTAGTTGGCTCGCTTTCCACTTGATCACCAGGCAAGCTCGTGCAGCAAGGAGCAAGGGAGCCACAATTCTGTTCACTCCGACCACCCCGACCCTCACTTTCTTCCAGACCAAACAATATCAGGAGAGGTGTGGCCTCCCTGGAAATCCCATCTACTTGCTTAATCCAACCCAGCACTTCATTCCAATATACTTGGAACCGGGGACAGACCCACCACATGTGCCAATAAGTACTTCTCTCCTCACATAATCGCCAACATAAGGGACTCGTAGCTTGAAACATTTTAGATAACCTATAAGGGTCATATTGCCACCTGTGAAGCAACTGGATAGCATGTAGTTTGTATTGGGCTGCGATCAAGACCTGTGCAGCTCCTTTACACATCTTTGCCCATATACTCTCATCCAGTTCTCTATCGAAATCCTGTTCCCACCTCTGCTTAAATTTGGTAGTAGATCTCCTCCCTTTGTCCAACAGAGCCTTATACATATTCGAGATCATACCTTTGTTTTCCGTCATCGTATCCAACAACTTCTCAAATGGTGTAAATTCTCTCTGCACTTTCATTCGGCACTGTCTTCTGGAGAGAACGCCCTTAAATTTTAGGTAGAGGAAAATTGGGATTGGGTGTATTCCCAGCGCTTCCTCAAGTTCTGTGAACGTAAGAAAAATACTGCCTCGCCACAACTGTTCCACCCTCTCTAAACTTGCATCATACCATAGTCGATACTGTGCATGATTAGGGATCTCCTCACGTACCCCTGGGGCCCATATGCGACTCAGGGGAGAGGGCCATGTGGTGATCCCCTTCATGTCCACCCCTTCCTTCCATATGTCCCATATCGTACCAATAATGGGGTGGTCCCAAAGTCTGCAGAGGAGCTTCGATATGGGGACCCAGAGTCATTCTGAAACGGTGGCGGGAGCAAGATTATAGTTGTCAAGGTGAACCCATTGCAGGTCCTTCCTCCGTCTCAAGTGGGGAATCGGCACCCTTAACTACGTTCCGTGATAATATAACTAACTCTGGGAGTCCCACCCCTCCCTTATCTTTAGGCATAAGTACATCATACGGTATTCTCGCCTTCTTCCCCGCCATAGAAATTTCAGGATGGCACTCTTTACCTCTCTAAAGAATGCCTCTGGGAGTTTCAAAGGAAGCACCTGGAACGGGTATAGAAATCGAGTGCGTTATACCATTTTGATTGTGTTAAACCACCCCAACCAGGAGATCATAAGCTTACGATATTTCGCTAGATCGTCATGAAACAAGGTGAGAATGTGTGGGAAATTTGCTGTGTACATAGCCTCCACATTCCTCATAAGGTTGATCCCCAAGTAGTGCAGGGCAGGTCCCCCAAACTGCAGGCCCAACTGAGAGAATTTGATGGAGTTCTCGGGAGATGGCATCTGCAACAGGTACAGTATTGATTTAGATCTATTGATTTTGTAGCCTGAAAGTGTTCCGCAGGTTTCTATCCGGTGTATTGCCCTAGGTATTGATGTCATGGGATTAGTTATGTGGAGTAAGAGGACATTGGCGTAGAGGGCCACTTTGTTTAGTTTAGTATATTTGTATAGCGAAACCAAACCCTGGGGTAGTTGGGCGCATTATCCTTGAGAACAACATAGGTTACAGATAGTTGCGCATGCGAGGAGACAACCAATTATGATACATAGAGTCGATTATGTTAGGCAGAACCCTGGGCAGTGCCCTTAGGGACCACTACACACAAATAAAACAAGTGGTTATACATTTTTTTTATTAAACGTTGATATGGATGAAATAAAAAAATCAACCTTTCAACGTATAAATACAAGACTGATATGCAAATGGATATTTCCCATCTGTGAAAGGTACAGTGAGCAAAAAGCGTGTGCTGCAAACTCTCATCTCCGAACAGGTTATCATGCCATTTTCTTTCTGGAGAGGAGCGCCTGCTACCTTTTTTGAAGTATAAATACACGGTATCACCACAATTACAACATTCTAAAATATATAACATAATATTAAAATAATATACAAAACATTTAAATGAAATAAGAGGATTATTTCACAGAATATCCTCCAAATTAAACATTCTTATTGACAACTCCAATTACTCATCTTTGTTTCAATATTCTGTGATGCAACTTACACTTCAGTTATAGAATTGTCTTAACTCCAGTCTACAAAGAAAGTTAACAATTGCATATCGAATTGATTTTCTTTCTGTGTTAAATTGGGCTTTCCATAATTGCATTTCAGTTAAGTTCACATGATCTTCAAAATCGGATTTAAAATAATTACATCTTATCGATACTAATGCCTCACAGTTTGTCAACAAGTGCTGCAGGGTTTCAAATTCACCTTTACAAAATCGACAGTTTGTATCAGATGATGATATTCGTTTCCATCTACACAGTATTTCTTTAGTCGGCCACAAGTTTAATCCAAAGCGCAAAAAGTCTGCACGATGGTTTTGACTCGGCGAATGTAATAGATAGGAGGCTGATATACCATATCTTTTCAGCAAAAACGTATTAGAATTGAATTTTTTATAACGCTGACAGTGGGTACTGGTTTGAATCCAATCGAACTCATGCAGTTTTTGTTTTGCTTTATTCGTATTTTCAGTAAGTAAATCAATTGAAATCTGAGCATCATGCAGAATTTTTAGAGCTCTCGATGGCCATTGTTTTGCAAAGATATTATTTGATGTATTTATGTAATTGGATATTATCAATAACAGACCATTATCACCATTACTCATGAGGCATTTTCTAAACAGAGTACAGATTTTCCATTTATATACAGTGTGGAGTGAAATCAATCCTAGCTTATGTCGAATTATTGGGAGAGGTTCTGACATAGGTAGCATTAACATGTTCTTCCAATAATGGCCCTCTATTTTTGCCCAATATGAATAGGGTTTCCAGCTTTTAATTTCTGCACCATACAAAACGACTGGAGCCATTTTTTGTTTGTAGTACAGAATTAGAGGGCTAATGGAGAATTTGCAGAACTTAGCCCTAATCACTTTAGTTTGGGATAGGGCTGTAGTCACTTTGTTTTTTAAGGATGCTTCATAAGGAAGATCTTATGGATGATTATTTATGGACACTCCTAAATAAATGTAACTTGTAACAGTCCGTATAGTAGATTTTTGCAAGGCCCATACATGATGTTTTGTTCTTTGTTTCCTATTCCCAAATTGCACCACTTCAGTTTTAGATGTGTTTATAGTGATATGATTTTTTTTTCAAGTAACTCTCTAGGGCATTTAACATCATCCGTAAGCCTTGCAGAATTTTAGATATCATAATCATATCGTCTGCATATAGCAATATATTAATGGGTATACCTTTAAGTTTAGGAGCATCAGTCTCAACACCTTCGAAAGTAGTACTTACATCAGCAATATAATATTTAAATAGAGCTGAGGCTAATAAGCATCCTTGCTTTAGCCCGTGGTCAGTCTTGATGGAATCAGATAATAGACCGTCACGGCTTAGTCAAATTTGAATGGATGTATCAGAATGAAATTCATATAACCATTTCAATATAAACCACGGGCATTTATGCTGTATCAATTTTTTGAATAATAATTTGCGAGGGACTGAATCGAACGCTGTTCAAAAATCAATGGAAGCTGCATAAATAGGTTGATTTTGATGACGAGCCTCGTAAATGATGGCATTCAAGGTAAGTAAATTAATGGCTGTCCCTATCCCAGGGATAAACCCTGTCTGAAATGGATGTCTTAAATTAAAAGCAGAGAGCCATTTGTTAAACTCGCCCAACACCAATCGCGCAAAGATCTTTCCTGGGCAATCAAGCAACGCAATTGGTCTATAAGATTTGGGGTCGCTCCTATCCCCTTCTTAAATATTGGGAGAATATACGATTGTTTCCATGAAGGAGGAACTGTACCAGTACTTGTATTTCTTTTGAAGATTTGAAATAAAATAGACAACCAGGCTTCTGGATTTTGCTTCATCGTGCAGTTATGAAGACCATCAGGTCCTGCAGCCCAGGATTTACTAAGTTTAGCTATACAACATTTTATGTCATCTTTATCAAAAAAGAAGTTATGATCAAGCAATAATTCATTAAATTTAATGGAACATCCTGGAAGTGGGGTTTGATATATTGCACCAAAATAGTCACTCCAAGTCTGCTTTGATATAGGGTGTAACTGAGCTGAAGTTTGTGTATTATGTACAGCCTCATTTAATAGGGCCCAGATACCGCGTGTTGATTTAAGTTTAATCTGGGCTATCATTAATTCCCCGTCCTTTTGATATCTAGAGGCTTTCCGACTCTCTCGCCATCTTTTATATTCTACTTTTAGGGCCTTCATCTGGGGCTGTCTGCTGATAGCAGGCATATATTTTAAATTCCTCAGGTCTTGTCTTAGAACAGCCTTTCTTTGCTTCAACTCAAGATCAAAAGTTATTCAGACCACTGCATGATTTTTTCTGTACAAATCTTTGCATTGAGGTAGTAGAACAGCCTTCTTCTAACAAATTATTACTTGCTTTATTATCAATGAGTAGTTGTTCAAACTTAGTTAATTTAGATTCTGTCCACCTTATACAAGACCTTGAGTTGTTAGTCGTTATATTCATAAGATCTATATTCGTATACACCAAAGAACAATCTTTAGGCCATAACCAAGATAGACACAGTTGCTTATGATCGCTATGCTCAGATGTTTTAATTACTAATAATGTCGCTAAATTCATGAATATAACAGCACTGTAAATATAATCAAGATTGGCCTCTTGCTAGCCTCTGTGCCACGTTCAAACTGGGGGGATATCGCCCATTATGGTACCATTTAGCATCACATAGTTCCTGCTTTGCATCAGTGATTTCCACTGAAGCTCGTTCACAGTATAAGATTTTACCGCTGGCATTAAATGTAGATTTAGGTCTCCCATTACTAGAATATGATTAACAGTCGAATCAGCAGATGTTTCATCTAGTGTTAGGTTAAGTTGCTCAAAGAAGTCTTCTGATGATAAATTGGCCTGACCCCAATATATGTTTATTATAATTATGGTCAGTTTGCTTCTTTGGAGCTTGACCTTCTGTATATAAGGGGTGTTGGAGATGTATGAACTACTCTTGAAATTCATGGATTTTTTAAGTGCTATTAAGAGACCTGCCATAGGGCAGCCTCATCTGTTGCTTAGTGAAGGAACTGTGAAGATGTCAAATGTGTCCCATATCGGGGTGTCAATTAACCAGGTTTCTTGCAAAACAATATCATCATATGCACTTAACTCATTTTCCTTAGAATTGACAAAATGCCTGTGACCCCTCGTGTTCCAAGAAATTAAAGACACCCGCTCATTTGGCAAGAATTGTTACAGTCTCCTGTCATAAGTATGTTTGAACCGGAGATTATTACTGTTACCTTCAGATATATTCTGGGAGTGAGTTGATGTCTTATATATTCTCATATTTATTGGCTCATGTTGGGGGCCTTCTAGAGTGTTTATCTCCACATCATGTGATATAACAAATCCCAGGTCAAACAACCATACTCTGGCTTCCCATATTATACCTGCAATGAGTCCAGATTTGACAAATAATCTTGCCCCTGTCAAGTTATGATCATCAATAAATTCCACCAAATCGATATCTGTTGAAAGTAGATTTGTTAAACTTGGTATATCTCTACAGATGTTTAGTATGCTGGCTCGATTGAGATATTGACCAAAGGGGTACTCTCTACATTTTATCAACAGTTGATGGCAGTTCTTGTATTGCTGTCGATTTAAATTAGAAGAAATTGGTAATTTATCCCTGGATTGAACCAATTTCGTTGGACCAGAAGTCATGGTCACATTCTTTCCAGAGTTATTCAAGTTCCAGGGATTAGTACTTTGCAGTACACCCTATTTGCAGGGAGGGAGGGCCTTTCAAGAGAAGTGTTAAGAGAGAATTGGGAACCTTCTGATTTTGTTTTTCAGGAATCATGGGGGAAGGAGCTTGTGTTCCATTCATATATTGTGCAATCGAATTTTTGATTTCATCTCTGATTTACTGAATGTCTAAGGTAGACAAAACCTCTGCTGGCAGTTCATTAACTGGATTGCTGATGTTATCAACCTTATTTATTTGTGTATTTCCCAAGTCAGGTATCACAACCTCTCGGTGAAGAGGCTTAGCATGGGTAACACACGTCATCTGCAATTGTTTTTCAAGGTCAGCAGAAGTCAGAACCTGAACGTCACCCATATATTGAGCAATTGAGAGCTTTATCTCTTCTCTCAGATGCTGCAAATTGGGAAGTGAAACGCTCGCTACAGGAACAGGCACCTTATTTAATGGCAGACAGTCGGACACCTGCATGGTGGCATGTAAAGGCATCTTGGCTTGATCCACCATACTCACTATGTCATCCAGTACTAAATCGGCAGCAATCTTCTTTTTTTTACTATCAGATTGAGGAAACGTACTCGCTAGGGATGTTCCCACTGGCACTTTAGTTCTGGCCGGGTTAGTCAATAACTTGATAAATCCGCGAGTTTTAGATTTTTGAGAAGCCATTTCAGAGGCCTTTGGAGACTGAATTTTTCTCTTCCCTCTTTTAAGTGATTTAACTGCCAAGTTAGGCTGAAACGGTTGTGTTTTGGTAAACAAAGTGAATGGATAATGAATCTGCATAGGTTCTATCTCATTACCTATTGACTGTGCCTGATCCAATGGCTCCAATGTTGGTGTTATTATTTTCTCCTTATCCAGTTTCACATCTTCCCCTTTATCCCCCGCCACTTGTATGGACTCTGGGGTGGGCAATAAATCCAAAGTAGTTGCACGCTCAGATTGTTGCTTACAATCAAGACTTCCCTTACATTGTAGGTTCTTATTACTTGCTATGGAATACGAATCATCCAATTGTTGTTTCTGCATAATCAAAGTTGTTAAAGATGTAAGTGATTGATTTTGAATTTCACACAGACTTTGTTAGCAAACTTTCTTTCAGTACCTGGGTCATTAACTCAGATTGTAATACCATTTTTTGCTCCAATACTTCATATAGACGTGCTACCGTGTGAAGAGCCGTATTCATTGCACTGAGTGTATTATTAAGTGCAGGGGCTTCCGGGAAGGAAAATCGTTGGGAGATAGTGTCTTGAATAAAGAATTGGCCATCTCTCGCCAGTTCAGTAAATTTAGAACGACGGGGAGTCGGGGCTATAAATGAAATGGAGTTGTTCAATGAGTGAATATCAGATTTATCAAACATGACCGGAGATTTGGAAAGGTCATGTTGGACTCTTGAGGTTTCATTGGTGTGAATTGTTTGTCCTATAGTCTCCGGCACTACGGTTGCATGCACAGTAGACTCTTCCTGTAATTGAATTAAGTCACCTGAATTTGAACATATATATAAAATCTCCTCAGAATCGGCAGTGTTGTTGTGAGACAGGTTCATAAATTCAATAGCTTTTTCATCAATTTCGCCTACAGCTGTTAGCAAATCGTAGGCTTTACGCAATTTGTGTTGGGCTTGTATTGAACGAGGGGGTTCGGCCAGCATGATTTTATCCCCCTGTAGATCTTGCATAAAGATTGCTTTGCCTGATAGAACCACTGATTCCAAAATGGAATCAGATATTTCTTGACCTTTAAGGGGTATGGCAACATCAGCTGTTATGGGAGCAATTATATTAACCACCCCAGGTACAACATATTCAGCATTTGTAGTAGAGCCCGTCGGGGCTGAATCAATGGTTTGACCCCTCAAACTTACATTGGTCTCAGTTGGTTGTTTGTTTTCAGAGGTACAAAACTTTCTAATGCCATTTGACAATGAGTGTGAGCAGCGTTGTTTTGCAAGAACGTGTAATTTATGGACTGCTGGCGGTAAAAAAATGTTAGCCAACGGACATACCATGTTTAGGCCGTCGTTATTGACATTATTAACAAAATCAGCCGGCATGCCTGTCTTTAAGGTATATACTTTAGAAGACATAATTAACAAACTCCCCAATGGTGGGGCCACACAAAACGATAAAAACTTAATACAATAATATAGTACTACCTCCGCCCTCGCGCTCTCACGCGTGACAGCGAGACAGCGAGACAGCAGCGACCTTACTTCCTCGACCGCACTTCACGAATGCGCACGATCGAATGTGCGGATTCAGCGGTGATAAGGAAGTCAGGAAGAAAAGGCGGGCAAATTTCCCTAAAAACAACCGAAATAAAGTGCAAGGGTGCGCTGTGCACAATTGTTTGTTACGAACGTGCACAACGTAAGCACGTTTAACTTAACACAACAAAAGATGCATAGTCAAATAATGTCCATGTTACGCATACCCAGCTGATTGACCAATTGGATAGCTCCTTTCTCGTGTAGGCGGGTTTTCACAAAACACCAAATCCAAGTCCTCTGACACAGAGCTGGGAGCAGCAAGACAGCAGCGACCTCACTTCACGAATGCGCAAATTCAATTCACCTTTGGTACAAGCCTGTACTACACTGTTAAAAGTCGTAGCTGTAGCGGAGCAGCCAGGACTATCTCAAGAGTATATGAGCAGTAGTAGAGATTACACAAAGGACCACAATTACTGTGGCTCAAGCAAACATGAGGTAAAAAATGTAAGTACATTTATTTTTTAAACCATCTGTTATAAAACACAACACTTCTATCAATTCGAAACCACACGTAAAATACACTACACAACCAATTCCACTTGTTCCAGTAAATTCAAGGTAAGTACATTAGGATTTGACAGACCAGTGTTGCGATACTAACGCGTACCCGTGGATAGAAATGCTCACGAAGTTAAAACACACATTGTACTAAAGAATTTCAAACAAGGGAAAAGTGAATAAAAATCATAGGCAATACTTTTTCAAGGCAAGGAGACTCGAGGACGTAGTCAAAGATACAGACTAAAGTCAATAGGCCTGCGCCAGTGTCAATGGAGCAGAGGCTCAGTTGCCGAGGCTCACACGCTGAACAGTTCGAGCTGCCAAGAGTTCGTAAAGATTGTCAAATGGAAGGAAAAGTTATAAGAGGGAGGGAAGAATGAACAAATCTTCGTGGAAGAAAAGGGGTCACCCCAATTCCAGCTGGTCAGACAGAGAGAATGACCAAATGTGCACAGTACCTTATTCCGTTGGTGAAAAGCTGGTGCCATGGCAGTTGTTCCTGGTAGCTCCTGCAGACTCATGGTTCCTGCGGCTTCAGTCGTGGGGACAAGGATGACGTCTGGAGCGATCTGCACTACCCAGGGATGAGGCCAGCAGCAGCGAAAAGGCAACAATGAATAAAAGGTGCGCTCCTTTATATCAGGAGAGGGCTCTTCTGATGGTTATCCGGACCACTACAGTACAGCAGTGATTTCGACCCAGTAGAGGATTCTCAGACTGAAGAAAAGATGAGCTGGTTGATCCCACCACGCTCAAGTGAAGACGACTCCGCACTGGATCTACTCTTAGTCGTTGAAGGGGTAGATAGCTCAGGGCTTCACCGGGACTCGGGGTTGCAGCAGCCGTCTTCTCTGCTTCTCTTCGGTTCCTTGTAGTTCCAGAGGCGACTTCTAGCTCAAGAGTCCTGCCTTTTATGCCAAAATCCCCCATTCACACAGCCTGGCTGTCAATCACTCAGCAGGGGGGGAGGGGGTTGTCCAGCCCGGACAATCGCCTCAGCCAATCAACACAAAGTGCAACTTGGGTCTCCAAGGAGACCCTGTGCAGGGGGTGACTACACCCCTCTCTCACAGTCAACCCACCTAGACACCCAGACGCCAAAAGGAGGGCTTCTGGGCAGAAGCCCGCCATAGGTCGGTGAACAAAGGAGACAAACCTGGGTTGCCGCGCAAAGAAAGTCTCTAGAAGGATGTTAACAAAATGAAATGGCGATTAAACCCAACCGGAGCCGAAATAAAAAGTATTTGGACTAGCGGGTTTAAAGTTCGAGGCTACTAAAATAGCCTAAAACAATACCACGTTATGTAATATAATCGCGGTAGGAAAATTAGGGTAGATACCACTGCCACCAGCCAAGTCTTAATGTTAAGGGAGCAAAACAATGCTCCCTTAACATTCCAAGAGGTACATATAAAAAGGGCTAAGAATTAACCCTTTCCAATACACCATGTAAAATGGGGTGTACTGGATCTGTGGTTAAATGACTATGTAAAGTTAATGGCAACTTTACCCTTTCCGGGGGGATATTTGTCAGCCGCAGAAATGGAGTCAGTGGGAAATCTAAAAGATAACCCCTGTGTCACTGCACTGAAGGTGCTGTGTAACGCACAAAAGAGTGGGGCTATTGAAGTGGTGTACCCCAGAGTCCACACTCACAAAAACAGATGAAATACACATGGCAAAATACAGGTAAGAGTGCAGAACAAGCTTTGTGTTATTCTGCAACCAGCAGCGTGACGCTCACTGTGTCCAGCTCCTGGTCTTCACCATCTTCCTGTAATCCTGCAAGAACAAGATTATTCCGTCTTACCTGAGAAAACACCATCCAGCACTCAGCATCTCAACGGGGCTGCAATCTGTGGAAACCGAGAGAAGAAGAAACATCACTCACCTGTGAGTACTAGCTTAAGGACTTCCAGCGAACTGCTACCACAGCTGCTGTCCGAACATTGCGACCTGCAATAACGAGAAAGGGAAAAACAATATTCCAATACATCGAATTCCATTAGTCTTACCTGAATTCCATCGCGCTACTCTGCGCTTCCATCTGGAGCACCACAGCAACATCTGCAAAGGAAAGAGACATATTCAGGTTCGCTTTCAATATTAAACAACCGCACAGCGGTGTACTTACCTTAACAGATTCTGGGGGCCTGTTTTTCATCGCGCTCTCATCCACTCGCAGCACCACAGTGGCCTGTGAGGAGGAGAAGAAGAAAACAGGTTAGCTTTAAAAGACAAGAAAGGTGCTGCACTTTGCGCTTTCTCTTACCTAGAAACGTGCCTCTCCATCCGGCACACCAGCATCAAGACCTTCACACCTGAAAAGAAGGAGATAAAGTCATCAACAAATTCCCACCATAAACGGAACAAAGACATACAATTAGCAAACCTACCTGCCTACCAGCAGATTCCAGGTCACAGCAGGCCTGGGCCCAAGGAAGGCATACTGTACCAGTGAAGCAACTCTGGCAGCTCACCAACAAATGTCAAGCGCCCCTGCACAATAAACACAGGATGGATAGCTCACCCTACAAATAACTAAGGTGAGAAACAAACCCAGTGGGAAGGGAATCGGTCAGAGGGAGGTGGGAGATTCACCCATTAGAGACAGTTATCACAAATCCTCCCTTCTATAATTGCAGAGTCATTATTCAGCACTGGGCAACTACGCATCCACGGTTCCAGATCTCAGAGCTTTCCAGACACCCCCGGGAATATCAGGTGAGCATAACATTATCAGAGCGTTGATGAAGGGAGCTAGGGCTTTGGCCCCATCCTTGATGACTGAGGCTGGACACAGATCGCCTTGACAGTTAGATGGTTTTAGACTAGCAATTATGTTAACTACTTCATCCTCTGTGACTCAAGAGAAGTGGAAGAGGGGGCTGTTGGAATGGGTTGGACTTTGTGTGTTGGTAGAGTGGTCTTTGAGGCGAGGTTGGCTTTTTTAGATTCTATCTTGGCTTGCAGGATAGCTATTTTATATGAAAGAGCTTGTTGGATGTTGTTGCACCATGCTTTATCTTTGATGCAGTCGTCAGTAGGGGGCTCTTAGAATAGAGAATAACTCTTCCGTGCCTGATTTTGCATTGTGGATCCTTGTGTTAAATCTCTCTTTTTTGACATTTATGATAGCAGTTTTATAACTGACTGCTGCAGAAGTGAATTTTTCTTTGGTGGAGATAGAAGGGGCTTTTCTCCAGCTAGATTCGGCTGATCTTTTGATGTGGCAAAGTGCTTCTAATTCTGAAGTGAACCACGTGAGCCAATGGTTTGATCTTTCTTAATTTAAGTGGTGCTATTTTATTAAGAGCTTGTTCCAATGCGTCATCGTAGAGTTCGACTAGGGCTGTAGTGGTAGTGATAGTGTGATCAGTGTTGGTGATAGGAGGTAGCAGTGGTCTAAGGTTTTCAAAGGTGATATTGCGTTTGTTCCTGGCTCAGGTTTGCAGTGAGGGGGTTGCGAGTTCATTTTTCTGAGTGTCTTTATATATAGCGAAGGTGATAAGATAGTGTTCTGACCAGGCACATGGTGTGATGTCCGTCAAGGAGATGTGACAGTTGACATCGGCCAGCCAGTCCAATGTTCTACCTTTAGCGTGTGTGGGTTTGTTAATGCGTTGCGTGAGGCCTAGTTGCACAATAGTATCATTGAGCGTGCAAGCAATTACATCCTTAGGGTCATGAAGGCCATGGTTGAAATCGCCCATTAGGATGATTTGAAAGCCTGGTTTAGTGTTAGCTGTTAGTAGGTGTGAAATGTCTTCATTGGAGGTAATGGCACCTGGGGATCTGTATATGAGGTGCAATAGAATAGTTCAAGAGTTAGTGGGAAATTAAAAGATAGGAGTTCTGCAGATGCCATATCTAAATTTGTAACTTCTCTGATGTTTAGGTTGGATTTTGCAATGATGGCCACACCACCCCCCGTCACAGATTTTCTGTCTGCTCGGATGATAGAGTAGTTTTCTGGGATGGCAACTGAAAGTGTGGGGCCAGCAGCGGGATGTAGCCATGTTTCTGTGACAAAGGAAATCCGAGTTATTGGAAGTGATCACGTCAGCAATATCAGGAGTGTGCGCAACTAGTGATGGCGCATTGATAAGGGCGCCCTTGATGGTAGCAGTGGTGGCAGGAGTTGCTGGATCATCTAGCCGGTGGGCAGATGGAGTGGGGAGACTATGGACGTTAAGAGTGTCAGTAAATGCTACTAGTGGGGAGGGAGGCGATTTGTTATCCCCTGTGTGCGGGGTGAGAGTTCTAGGAGATTTGGGCTTGATGTTGATGTTGCGAGAGCCTAGTTTAGCATTTCTCAGGTGTGTAGGGCATGTAGTGTAGTGACTAGTGTCATTAGGCGTGTTGAGATGAGAACCTAGTCTTGTGTTTCTCAGATGTGTGGGACATGGGATGAGAAGTGTAGGGGGGAGCGAATTTGTAGATCCATTCCGCTGGTGACAGTGGTGGATTGAGGGGAGGGGCTGCAGTCAGTGTCAGGGGAGGTGATTTGTGCCAGGTGTTGGGTTGGAGGGTGATATATTGTGAAAGAGGGGGAGGATGGTAGCCATAGTAAGAGTCATTCTTCTTAGTGCAGCCATGTTTAGAAGTGAAATGCTAGATAGGCTAGTTCAATAGATGCAGTTACCCACCGTAGGCTAGCTCAAGGATGCAATTACCATCCGTAGGCTAGTACAAGAGATGCAGTAACCCAGTAGTAGGCTAGTTCCAAAATGCAGTTACCCAGTAGTAGGCTAGTTCCAAAATGCAATTACCAGCAATAGGCTAGTAGAGAAATGTAGTTACCCAGCAGTAGGATAGTACAGAAATGCAGTTACCCAGTGGTAGGCTAGTACAGAAATGCAGTTACCCAGCAGTAACTAGGCACGACACAATTCTTTATTCATAGGACATTTTTCAATTATGAAATTGGTGTGCAGGCAAGCAACCCTGTTTGGTTGCCCCTTTCCTGATTGAACCATCTAGAGTATTCAGAGTTTACCATGACAGACGCCTGAGGGGATGCATAGACAGCCTTAACCCCTTTCCTAAAAGCCGGGCCTATTCCAACCTTACGTAGTACTGCCTCCAAGAAGTCCCACTCTACCCTATCGAACGCTTTTTCCGCATCGATGGACAAGAGTGAGGGTTCGGACACCATTTTCTTTGATTCATGTATCAAATGAAGAGTCTTGTGGATTGTGTCAGCTCCCTGCCTACCTAAGATGAAACCCACCTGATCAGGGTGGATCAAGAGGGGCATGTGAATCTCTAGTCTGGCCGCCAGTACGCAGGTATAGATTTTTGCATCAATGTTAAGGAGGGAGAAGGGCCATAAGATCCACACAGCTTGGGGTCCTTACCTTCTTTGGGAATTACTGATATCAGTGCTTGTGAGAATGATTCTGGAGCTACTCCAATTTGCAAAATATTATTGAACAACTCAACCATAAAGGGAAGGATGGATGATGAGAAAGTCTTGTAGAACCCAGCTGTATACCCATCATTTCCAGGCGCTTGACCAATCGGGAGTCACTTGATCGCGGTTTCTACCTCGTCTAGAGTTATGCGAGACTAACACTTCCACTTTGTCTCTTGAGATTGTGGGTATGTCTATTCCTCTCATGTACTCATCTATCTCTGCCCTTCCTTGTGTCATTTCGGATCTATAGAGATTTTCATAAAAGTCAGCAAAGATCTCCAGGATGCCTTTGGGCCTTCCCGATTGGGGGGCACCGCCTCCCTGAACTTCTGAGACCCATCTCTGCGCTCGCAGTCCTCATACTCTTGCCGCGAGGAGTGTGTCAGGTTTGTCACCTTTTTCATTATGTTTTTGTCTCAAACAGGAGTTTGCGTATGACCAAACCTCCTTCCAGCTGTCAGAGTTCCTCTCCTTTCTGGCTCGCCTCTCCAATTCTCTGCCCTCTCAGCTCCATGGCTGTGCCGCAACATCTAGCTGTGCAATTTCACGCCTCAATTTGTTCTTTATTAGGGTCCGCTCCCTTTTTTGTCAGCTCCCTCCTTAATCAGAATACCCCGCCATGTAGCTTTCCCTGTTTCCCATACCGTTCTTTTAGATACCTCCACGGTATCATTTGCTCTGAAATATACTTAAATCTCATCAGCAATATGTTCACGAAAGACCAGGTCTTTCCAGAGAATCTCATTGCAACGCCACTTCGTATCTCTATGTGGTAGTGCAAGGAGACTAATTTTGGTGGTGACCATATCGTGGTCGGACCAAGAGATTGGTATTATCTCAGAGGCAGGTGGGGCCTCGCACAATCCTGCGGAAAGGTATATGTAATCAATTCTGGTGAATGTGGAGTGTGGTGCTGAATTGAAAGTGTACCCTGTTTGAGTGGGATGAGAGTGTCTCCAAATGTTCTGAAGTTCATACAACTTCATCTCGATTACCTCTGTGCGGCCACCATTTGTCAGTACAGAAGTTCCCGGGTTGCCAGCCTATCAAGATAGGGTCCGCCCATATGTTGAAGTCCCCACCTAGAATGACCTGTCCTGCAGCTTCCAGCGGGACTGTCCACTATTGGGGGCATAAAGTGTTGCAAGTGTGAGAAGTATTGCGTACCCTTCCAACCAATACGATGGCTCTTCCCTCTACGTCAGACCAAGTCTTAATGACTTCAAAATTGAGTCCCTTTCTCAAGAGTATACCCACTCCAGCTTTCCGTAGGGGGCCAGAGCTCGAGTGTTCAGATCCCACCCTCGAATAGAGGATCCTACGCTCATCACCTCTCGTGTACTTTGTTTCCTGTAGGAAGAGTACGTCTAGATTCGCCCTCTTAAATTCTCTTGTGACTAGAGATCGTTTGGTGGGGGAATTGAGTCCCTTCACATTAAGTGTGCCAGCCCTTAGGAATCCGGATCTATCTGCTATAGTCTGAAGCCATAGCCATTTGTACCACTCATTTACTTATACAGCGAACTCATGTAACCTCTTTCCAAAACATTAACGGTAACCTTGCATGTAACTTTATGGGGACTTGTCGCTTTCCCTCACCTGCCCTCTCCCCCCTTCTCCGCTCCCCCTCCCCCAAAGCGGCGTCTGATCTAACTGGGTTATTTTCACCTAGTCGGTTTCGGACAAGTGAGGACCGTGTATCCCCTGGTCCCATCACAGAACACCAATGCTAACATTGAGCCCCCAATTTCTCCAACCCTCCCCCAGTACCACCGTTATATTAATTTTCGTGGTCGTCGTCGTCCTCCGGGTGTACTTTGTTCATCCAGTATGGATAAGTGTTCCGCAGGTCTGGGATACCAGTTCCATGGAACAATCCCATTTAAGTAAGAAGTTTCAGTGTTCCATATCAGGGGACGCATTCATCCTCCTGACCTTTCTGGATCCAGGAATCTTCTGCCGTCTCTGACCTTTAATTCTCCATTCTCTTTCCTAGTCTCTTCTTCCGTTTCAGGTTTGATTCTTCCTCCTTGTCTCCTAACAGGTCGGCCGTGCACGTGTGGATATCCTTCTCTGTTTTCAACATGATCGTACTCCCTTCCCATTCAAATGTGAGTGAGAAAGGGTATCCCCAGCGGTATCATACACCTTTCTCTTTTAACCATTTGGTAAGTGGGAGGCATTTCCTCCTCATGGCCAACATAAGAGGACAGATCCTGGTAAATCGAAATATTTGCTGCATCTAGAGAAATCTGTGGGGTGCGTCTGGCCTTCGAGGACTCCAGCTTTGTCAGCATAATTGTGGAAGCGGGCTAAAACCGTCTTAGGACCACCACCAGCCCCCCCCCCCCCCCCCCCACTATGTGAATACTGTCAATTTTGGTTTCATCCACCGACTCATCCTCAAATAAACGTTTGAGTGAATGTAGCATTCTTTTTAGATCTAGCTCAGTCTCCCCATTCACCTCCGGGAAAGCCGGAAATGTGAATGTTATTGCGTCGCTCACGATTTTCCAAGTTGTCGACTTTTAAGCAAAATAATTCTTCTCTGGCTTAAATTTCTGCAATCCTCTGGTTCATTTGTGCTTTCAGTGTGCCAAGGGAGGTCTGATTGTTTTCGACCTCCTCCAGCCTTTCCTCCATTTTGTCGTTTCTCTGCGTTATTTTATCGACTTTTTCACCTATTTCAGCTCTCATGCTCTTCATTTCGTTTAGCAGATCAGCCACATCGGCCTTGGTTGCCGCTGCTTTCGCACCTGATGTCGCCATCATTGGGATTGGTGGAGGGGAAGTGCCGGCATGATGGGGAGAAAACCTGTATGATGCGAGTTTTGCCCTTATGTCCATGTATTCTAGGCCCTCAGCGTTTCAGAGGGAGGTACACCGCATGAGGTATGGAAGTCCTGTGTAACTCCGGCAATCACCTTGCTTCTGTGAAAGGAGAATAGGGCACAAGCCCCAAGAGTGGGGGCCCAGCCTTCTCGGTCGTGGGTCTGAATCTGAGGGGTTGGCTACCCCTTAAAATGGCACTGGGTACGAACGGGGATTCAGCTTCTCATGTATTACAATCATCCATTCCCCAGGTCCTTCTTGTTGATTGTAAATGGGTTGCAGTGTTGGATGGTCTATGCAAAGAATATCACCGGGCGGGGGTGGGAGGGGGTTTCCCGGTTCATTAGGGGCCCAACCTTCTATTCACGGGGCGCATCGGGGACCCGACCATATTCGTTTTGATGCTGCAGGTTAATCCCATTACCTGGGGTGCTGTTTCGTACCGCAACAACACTGGTTTGACCACCATAAGTCCCCTGCGGCTCTGAGGGTCCGTTGGGAGTTCTCAAAGGACTGTATATTTGGTCTGAGGTTATTTCTCACAATCCTTTGCTGCTGAAGGGCATTAGAAGAGCTCTAGGGCGTGAGGGGGGTACCTATGGACGTCGTCTGTGTTATCAGAGAGTTCTCACAAGGGTGTCAAGATCTCAGTCTTTTCTCGACACCTCTCCTTCATATTTGACACAAGGAAAAGTTCAGGCTTGGTGTCTCGGGTCCTCTTTGTCTGCAAAGCGGTCAGGTGCACTTCAGAATGATTCTAGGATTAAGAAAAGAGTTGAAGTATACAGGACGTGTGTGGGGGGCAGCCCCCAACTGGTAAACACTCTGCTTACCCTGACCACCCTCAGCGTGTCTAATTGCAATTGTAGTACACTTCCCCTATTGGTTCTGTTGGGCTCCCCTGCGGGCTGTGTGTGTGCCGGAGAGCCCCAGCCGCCTGCTGCAGTCTGCTGTGAAGAGTCCGTGTGTACAGCACAGGTCACTTCGGGCTGCTTCGTTGGCCTGTACGGTATGCGAGTCTTAGCGAGATCTGGGCACGGGAGTCACCTCACATGGCCTCTAGGTGCATTATGCTTGGGGTGTGGGAGCAGTAGCTCATTTAGGCAGTCGTGATCTTGGGCATGAGGGGTGGCCGCTTCTTAAGGTGCAATTCACAGTCCCTACCCCTCTCCACTGGATCCTGGTCCAGCGGTGTGCCTCTAGAAGCCGAACGTGATCTTCTGAAGCGGGGGCCCGCTGGACCGCGTTGTGGGAGGCCTCTGTGTGAGCGGTGTGGTATGGGGCGAAATCATCTGATTGCTAACTGCATATGGGGTAGAGGTCGGAGTCAGAACCCCATGGGGGGGGAATTCAGAGGGGGCAGGAGATACGGCCATGAGCACCGGCCAATGCTGCTACTTGTGATGAGTCAGAGGGTCGATGTGGGCCTTGGGTCCTGCAAATGTTTAAGCTCAGGGGGTACCTTCAAAGGCGCACTGTGTCTCTCCCAGTAGTAGCTGGTGACCGGTGCGAAACGCGCTGCAGGGGACTGGAGAAACAAGCCTCCTGTTTTTACAGATGGTAATGTAGTACTTTGCAACTCACCGCTGCACCGCCTGTGCCTCTCTGTGCCGCCACTATGCGCTCCTCAGCAGGCCTCGCTTTAGAGGCAGAGGGGGCCAGACACCTGGGATCTTTGCAGACAGGATATGGAAACAAAGGGAGTGTCGGTGCCGAAGGGTGCTCCTCCCCGCCGCAGGTTCTCAGAGTTCCTTTCTCAGCTCGCTGATCAGCCCGCAGCATGTCGTGGCATTTTAACGGTGTAGGCCCGTTGCGCAGTAAACTCGTTCAAGTTAGCTTCAGTCATAGCTTAATGATTCAGTGTCCGATTAAGTTTGGATTTTCTCCCAATGTGTTGAGACCACCTTCTGTCGCCAGGTCTGCAGAGTTTCTTTGACGGGGGGTCCTGTGGCCGGGGCTCAATCCGCTTTTAGGGACCTCAGGACAGAGTTCACATGGAGGCAATGTCCATCCGTGCACCCCCTGGTGGCCAGTAGGTAGCCCCTCTTTGACCATCAAAAGGCCCGTGCCTCCACGTCTGTCCGGGTGGGCCTTTGATGTGAGGTGTCAGGGGCAGGGACTACCTGCCGTCACCTGCCCATGCAACCCCTCTTCCGTAGCAGGCACCCAGCAGTCTGGGTCCCCATTGCAGCGGGGACCTGGATGCCCGCCCTACCACCGGCATGCTAATGGTGCAAGCACCTGAAAGGTGCTGCCCGGCCGGACCCACAACAACCCCACCTCCCATCTTATGCCCCTGGGCCTTCCATACTGGAGGGCCCATGTTTAGTGGCGTCTGCAGGCGGCGATCAGAGCAGAGCCGGCTGTGGGGGCGGAGAGGAGCGAGCTGCAGCGGTTCATCCAGACGAGAAGGCAGCAGTGTGAGGATCGCATTCCATGCACCTAGCAGGAATGACAGAAAGCTGCCAGTGGGGACATCAGAGGCGGTGAGTGGCAGTGGGGGCCCAGAGAGGAAGAACACCAGTGGCGAGGACCTCCCCCTCCACCCCCCATTTCCAGTGACAGTTAGAATGGTGCAGATATTGCCCTGCATGAGGGGATGGCGCAGAGAATGTGGCCCCAGCAGGAACGTGGTCAGGAGCAGCGGAGAGTCCCCGCAGGGACAGGAGGCACCAGTGTGAGGAGAAAGACAACACAGTGTAGAGGAACACATAGGCCTCACAGTTAGGCTATTGAGCCAGGCACAAAGGAGCTGGGGTGGCCCCTGGCCCGATCACTGAGTGGACCTCAACATCCCTGATTGATTGGGTCAAGCAGGCCACCAGGGGGACCCTCTGGCACATGAGTCAGCCTGATTCGGCTATCCATCTGAGGAGGTCTTGCTGGAGGGATCCTAGGAACTCAACCACTCTTTCTGACTTGGATAATCAACCAAGTGTGCGCACCTGAGTGGGCCCTACTGAACAGGGGGCTCAAAGGAGAAAAGTGCACTCACTCAGACACTACAACCTATGCCAGGAAGCAACTAGCTCAACACTCCACCAAAGCCACCGGTGGGTGGAGGCAGCACCAGAAGAACTCAAGCTGATACTTCCTTCGGCGAGCGGGGGAGGGTCAGGGTGGGGGAGGCCCAGCCCTTCTGGACCCAGATAAAGAACAGCGTAGTCCCGCACATACAGATATTGAGAGACCAGGGGTCCAGAAGAGTCATGCTTATGTTGAAGGAGAAAGCCCTAAAGCAGACATTGGGGGCCGGTGAACCAGGGGTACACTCCCCATGCTCTGGGCCCCAAGTGAAACAAGGGGTTGAACAAGACTGAATCGGAAACGACAGACCAGGGGGAACAGGCGTGGAGGGAGGCTGGGGGAAGGTGATACGGCCTCTGTCCCGGGATGACCTGCACAGCCAAATGGCAACCCTCCAAAGAACACTGACCAAAACATTTTTTTGAACCGTTACATCTGATGAGAGCAGACTTCAATACTGGTCTGGTGGAAATACGGCAGGTGGTGGCCAGCTCAGCGAAAGAACATCCTCTTGGAAAGGATGGCTCCAGGAAATGGAGAAATATACGACTAAGCATGGCGAGGCAATAAAACCTGGTGATACAGATGGGGGGACATGGAAAATTGCTCCAGAAGGGTAAACATACAGGTCAAAAACATGCAGGAAACCGTGACCGACAGGGATCTTGATCAAGATCAATAGATCTTTGCAGAGCTCTTAGACAATGCAGGTCAAGATGAGGTGGAGGTGGAGCGTATTCATATGTTAGGGAGCCTGTCGGAGAGTGTGGGGGCCCAACTCATGGCTGGGGGATGTTTTGGCCGCCTTCACTATACACACAGAAAGAGGCGGTCTTACGGGCATGCTAGGGCAAAGGAACCGGTGATGTACCAAGGATCCCCAATTCAACTTCCATGATATAGCAGGAACCACCTTGCTAAAAAGGAAACAGATGGACCCGGTGGTCAAGGAGCTGGCCCGCAGTGGTATGCGTTACAGATGGACTTTCCCGTTTGGCCTGGCTTCAAGTGGGAGAACGCTCAAAAAAGCATTACATCTGTTCAGGAGGGAGCCGACTTGCTACAGCTAGACTTGGAAGGAGATCCTCAGGACGACCGCCCCACCATCTGAGAGCCGAGCAAGACCGCACCCATGGGAATGGTCAACAGCGGGGGCGCCTCTTAAACAGAGGGCCCAGCTGAGGGTCCTGCATCCTGGGTAGGGGAGGAAAGGAAAAGGAGACCAGGGGGAAGAGAATTGAAGCAAGGGGTAGTGATCTTTTGTACTTGGCAGCAACTGCAGCAGTGGGTGGCACAAAAGGCTTGTCGCAAGGCAGCAGCAGTGAGCAAGGACGTTCCATCTGGATGACTGAGGGCGGAAGTGCCCGATGAGGACTGGGGGTGTCGAAAGGGAGGGGAATTAGTGAGGGGGGCATCCTGGAGTTGGGGGTCGGGATGAGTGAAGGGTGGGAAACGGGCATGAACAAGGGAGGTGGGGCAAGGGATTGAGGCAGGATGGCTGGGGAAGTAAGGGAGTTAGGCACAGGGGCAGGCATGTGGGATGGGTGCAGGGGGCGAGAATAACAGATGTTAGGTGGTCGTAAACTGGGGTGAGCCAAGGGGTGCAATTCATGACCGCCCCAGTAACATGATATGTTGGTTATATTATAACACGCTTAATACCCAGAGATTTCTAAGCGCGGACCCGGGGATCGAACCCGTGTTGCTCCGTGCCGTCTTACTTCCAAGGAGAGTACGTTGGCGCTGACCTATCCTCCCGAGACCCTGGACATTTAAGTGGGTAACGCATAACATGAGGGGTCTGAACTCACTCCTTAAAAGGAAAAAACTGGAGTCAAACCCTGACATTTTGGCTCTCCAGGAGACCCATCTCCTGAGTTCTGACCAGGCGCGACTGAAACTTCAGGGCTTTGAGAATTGTTCATGCATCAGGCCTCAGCAAGACATGCGGTGTGGTCCTGGCCTTCCGGGACATAGTGGACAGAAGAATAAAAGCGACAAAGATCAACAGGGTGTGGGGGTGTGTAGATTTGCGCTGGTGGTGGGAGACATACGATAGCATCGATAAACGCCCCCAACGGTGGCCAGGAGTGGTTTCTGAAGGAATTTATGGACACCCTGGAAGGGTTTACTATAGGCCACATAATATTGTTGAGTGACTTCAATATAGTCTAGTCAAAGGTCCTGGAGAAGGACATGAAGGGGTCGGCCCATAAGGGAGGGCAGTCTCTAGATTGCTGAGGTGCAGATTTGACGCACTGAGCCTTAGGGATGTCTGGAGGGGATCCATGTTAATAGGGAGGGATTCACCTTGTTCTCTACAGTGCACTGCTCACAATCTTGTATCGATTATTTTTGGGTCTCGGGCCCTCTTGGCATTGCAGATCGCATGCTGGTCTCAATGGTTCTCACCCTCACTGGGCGTAAGGCAGTGCTGTGGCGCTGGACGGTGCAGGGGGGGAACAGCAGAGGGACCCAACCATAAGGAAAGCCCTAGAAAATAATATCAGGGACTTTTTATAGCTGAACACAGCTGCCGACAATGGGGAAATCACCCGGTGGGATGTGTTTAAAGCTATGCTCCGGGGGGAGCTCATTGCAGCAAAGGCAGCAACGGACAGGCACATGCAGGCCCTAGAGGTACAGCTGGAGGCCGAGATGCATGCAATTAAGAAGCACCTGCTGAGGGGTCCATCTAGACGGACTGTGAGGGAGTATAGGCAGTTGTTGGGCGACCTCAATGTCCTGCGGACCAAAAAAAGCGGTGAGATCCATGTTATTTGTCTGTCAGCGATATGCAAAAGCTAACAAAGCGGATAGGTTACTGGCAGGGTTTTGAGGGGGCGGGGGAAGAGGCGGCAGCCAGCAACCCTAAGATACCAGCATGTGAGGCAGACTCTAGCGATGGCAAAGAAGGGGAATCCCATGGTATGGGAAGGCTAAAAACTGTATAGATCGGCCAACTATTCGAGACCATGGAGATCAGGAAAACGTCTCGACCCTGCCACGATGCCGATACCAAAAGAACAGAGGATTCTGGAATTCAAAGAACTGGAATTGCTGTGGAACTTCCCTGGAAGCTGCTCCTGTAGGTTGATGGACACACGTCAGCCGGAGTGGAGAGGTGAAGAAGAGCTTGAACATCAGCGGAGACTTCCAAGACGGCAGGAAGGGATACATTACTCACCGTAATCGTATTTCTGGTGCTTGTATCTGCTTACATTCACATTCTCTGCATAGTCTGACATCTAGTGGAAGTCGCAGAGTATTCCAAGATTTTGTTTCAAAATTCGAAAACTGACGTTGACAGGGCGCAATTAATAATACCATCCCTAGTGTGACGTGTACTGTACCCATGGTCCTTCGTGCGTCGAGGTCCCTCAGATTGATGGTTTCTGAAATGAGGTTGCATGACGTATAGCATGAGTACAGGTGCTGCAAAGCAGAAACAGAAAAAAACAGAAAACATCTATGTTCCTTCTACTCCAGTAGGGCAGGACGGGTGGGCGCATGTGAATCGAAGCAGATAAAAGCACCAGAAATACGATTACGGTGAGTAAGGTCTCCCTTGTGCAGCTCGTGGATCTGCTTAGATAACATGCTCTGCATAGATTAGCAAGCATTATCTTGAAAAGGTGGGAAGTTAGAAGGTACAGCGGCAAATATGAAAATATGGATGGAACTGCATGAAGCAGCTTTTCATATGGCGTCTATTGGGACGTTTGCAATGAAAGTTAAGGTAGCTCCTGTACCTCTGGTAGAGTGTGCCCTTGGTGTAAAAGGGTAGACCCTTTTTGGATAGGGAATAGCTGTAACGCTCACCTGATTCCCACGGAGGCGCTGACCCAAACTGGACTGCTACAGTTGCTTCTATGACTATGATGAGGCGTAGAACTCGGAAGACGCTCTGGGCAGGACCTCCAAATATTGACTGTCTGGCTTGTAAGGTGGGTTTTCTGCAGGTGGAAGAAAAAGGGGTAATTACAAGCTGGTTGGATAAGTTCTCCCACCAATCTTCTGCTTTTCCCACTTCTTGGTTCTCGACTGGTCTCCACGAACTCTCACCTTTGGTTTAGTAAAGCCGAGCTCTCCATCCTGCTTCTGGTGCAGGGGCGCATGGAATCCAGTTACGTCACTGGATGATTTCAGTGTTTAGGCTCAGTGTCCTCTTGTGGCTTGTAATAGTCCTTCAGGTGCCGAGGAGCTGTTGTCGACACCACCACTGCTGTGCAAGAAGAGGCTTGCGAGTATAGAAGATCTGAGGCCGCTTCTGAAGGAGCACCCTTTTATAATGTCCTTTTCTGTCTTTCAGGTGCCGAGATGCTGTGGGCGATGCCGCCGCTGCTGCGCATGAAGAAGCGCGTAAGTATTACTGAATTATGGCCACTTCAAAATGGGCACCTCTAATAATGTCTTTTCCTTTCTTTCATATGCCGAAATGCTGAGGGCGATGTTGCAGCTGCTGCGCGTGAAGAAGCGCGTAAGTATAACTGAGTTGCGAACCCTTCGGCTCGGACACCACTAACAATGTCTTGTCTTCCAGGTGCTGGGATGCTACCGAAGCGAAGGCCGCGGTGAACTCCGGTGTGATCACGGATGGATAAGGTAAGCGAGCGCAGCTGCGAGCGTGTTGCCCGTTTTCTAACCTTATGTCTTTATTTGCAGGTTGTCGGAGACTGGACTCTTGTGGCTGAATTCTGGTGAGTAGATGTTCCTCTGCCTTTTCTTCATCCACAGGTTGCTGCTCGAGAAGCTGAGGGTGTGTCTGGACCTGGAATGCAGGAGCCGACTCGGTGAGCGTCCTGCTGCTGTTGCAGAATAACGCGAAGCACGTGAATTCTATCGGGCGTGGTTTAAATAGTGGAGAAGTGCTTTGGTGCGTATTCTTCCGTAAAGAGTTCCAGTGTCAGAGGATTAGCATCAGCCCCACCCAGGTTAGAAAATAGTTCCTGTAACAGAGGATTGGTCCCTCATAGCCAGTGGCTGGGACTTCACCCAGCTTGGATTGTTCTAGGTGAGTATGCAGCATGGTCTGCCACAGGTAAGTCCACCCAATCACTACTGCACACTTTAAGAATATGAGCCCGGTGCCCATGGCGCCGGGACTGTGGTTCCTTACGAGCCTGGTGCCAGAGGCGCCAGGACATGGTCCAAAGGGCCCCTGTAGGGGTCTGCTGGAACCGGGGTGTGGATGATGAGCCTGCTTCCAGGGACGCTGGGCCAGTCTTGGCTCCTCGGGAGTAGCGCTCATGACAATAGCAGAGTTGCATGCATCTGACTATCCATCTGGAGATGGCGCCCCTTGATATGTGATAGCCTTCTCTACCAGGCGCTATTGAAACAGATTGTCTGTTTTCCTTAGGGGTTTTGTTTTGTTCACATAGTACAAGACCGCCCTCCATACATCAAGTGTATGGAGGCTTCTTTCCGCTGAGTTTGAAGGGTTCTGAAAGAAGGTGGGAAGTTCTATGGATTGATTGGCATGGAACTTTGAAATGAACTGAAAACCTAGGATGTGTTCGGAAGATAACCTTGTCCTTGCGTACAATGAAAAGGGGGACTTGTACCGATAAAGTCTGTAGCCCAGACTCATCTTATGGAGGCGATCGCTACTAGGAATGCCGTTTTATAAGTAAGATGCTTTAGGCTTGCCTTGTGAATAGGATCAAAGGGTGGTCCTATGAGCTTGGCGAGCACAACATTGAGATCCCAACCCAGGCAGAGTTGGAAATTGGGGGGTATAGCCTCTATACCCCCTTCCATGAATGCCTTGATGACCGGGACCTTCCACCAGGAAACCTTGTTCTGTGAAGTGGTGTAAGCCGATAGGGCCGCCAGATGTACCTTTAAGGAATTGAATACTAGGGCAGAGTCTAGTAAGTATAGCATATAGTGTAGAATGTTAGATGGAGAACATTCTAATGGGGTTAGTAATTGTGATGTGAACCATATCACAAATCTCTTCCACTTATTAAAGTAACAGTGCTGGTATTGGGTTTTCGTGCCTCATTGAGGATATCCATACACCTTTGTGGAAGGTTTAAGTGGCCAAACTCTTTAACATCAGGAGCTAAGCTGCCAAGTTCATTGATTGTGGGCATGGGTGAAGGGATGCCCCCTTGTGTTGTGTCAACATGTTGTACTGGCACGGGAGCTTGATCGGGTCGCACATCACCAGTTTGAGCCGATGTGGAAACCAAGGCTGTCTCGCCCACATAGAAGCAACCATGATTAGCGTTACTTTTTTCTGGTGCATCTTGTGCACTATCCTGCTCAGGAGTGGTGTCGGTGGAAAAGCGAAAGCAAATGTCCCCTTCCCCCCCGGACCCTGGCTGGGGAAACCTGGACGCGAAGTCTGGCCATTGAGCATTTAGCTTTGTGGCGAACAAGTCTAGTTGGGGGTGACCCCATAGTGAGAATTTTCTAGTTGCCATTCGTGTTCTTCTGGTAGAGGGTGTCTGCTTAACGTGTCTGCCAGCGAATTGAGTTCCCCTGGAACATGTTGGGATGTTAGAAACATGTTCTGCTTGAGTGCCCACCTCCATATCTTCTGGCATAGTTTGGACTTAGAGAGTGTGTACCTCCCCGTTTCTTCAGATAGAACATGACTGTGGGTGCTGTTTGTGAGGACCTGCATTGTCTGACACCGTAGATGTAACTGAAAAGCTTGAAGAGCTTTGAGGACTGCCAAGAGCTCCAGGAAATTGATATGTCTGTGGGCAGTAGCGAGTGTCCACTGTCCGTGAGCTGTGTGGTGGAGGTAGTGTGCCCCCTCCAAACAGCGAGTGAGGAATCTGTACTTAGGATTGCTTGGGCTTGTGGAGAGCAAAAAGGCTTTCCTTTTAACAGGTTGTCCTTGGAGCACCAGCGACGAGCCTGGTCCAGGGATAGCTAAAAAACCACTAGATTGTCCCACTGTCCACTTGCCTAACACTGTTTCGTGGTTTATAGTGATTTTTCGAAAACAAAGTTTTGAAAAAAAAAAGCTTTGACAAGCTATATTTAACATGCAAAAATGCATTTCTTTCTAAACCAATCCATCGACAATAGACATGGACTGGTTTCAATTGAAATGCACTTTCACATGTTAAAAGTAGCATTTCAATGCTTTTTGTAACTCTAAAACATTACATGGAGATGTCCAGTGCTGAAATTTCAGCATTGGCCAGCCCCTTGTAACGTTTTAAAGTTTTGTGTATATTGGGGGGGCACCCCCCCAGAATCCCCTAAGCCCCATGCCACCCCATCCCACAACCCTAACCCAAGCCCTAACCCTAGTTTAACCCCTAATCTAACCCAAGCCCCAACCATAACCCTAATCCCTAACCCTAAACCCAAGCCCCAACTCTAACCTAACCCTAATTTAACCACTAAACTAGCCCAAGCCCGAACCCTAACCCTATTTTAACATTTAAAATAACCCTAGCCCCAACTCTAACCCCAACCCTAGCCACAACCATAACCCTAACACTAACACTAACTTAACCCAAGCTCCAACCCTAACCCTATTTTAGATCATTGTTCATTTAGATATATTTTGATATGATATTTTTTTTTTCTCTCCAAAAAATGACTATTAAAAAAAAAATAACTTTTCTACAAAAAGAATTCTCAAGATTTGTATTAGAAACTTTGTGTTTTGAAAAAATGACTGGCTACCCTGTTTCGCTAACCATTGCTGCATTGGACGCATGCAAAGGCACGCATGAGGAACTAAATAAATGCAAGAGGCCATCATCCCTAGCAAGCGCATTGCTTTGCGTACCGTTATCTGGTGACCGACCTTGTATGGAGGTAGATGGAGCAGCCTATTTTGTACTCTCTCGCTTGAGGGGAATGCTTGCTCCTCTTTTGAGTCTATAATAGCCCCCAGAAATTGTTTTGTTTGGTTCGGGATTAGACTTGATTTTTTTCTCGATGGAGAAACCCAGATTGAAAAGGAGGTCTATGTTTTTTGCGTATTTAGTCTGCAAATTTGAGGAGATTCCACAGTGATCAGCCAGTTGTCCAGATAAGGGTATGCTGGGTTGGACTTTCTGCACAGGTGTGCTGCCAATAATGGGAGCACACTGGTGAACACTCTTGGTGCTGAGGCGATGCCGAATGGGAGTACTTTGAACTGTAGTGTACTCCCGTCATCTTGAAACGCAGGTACTTTTCTGTGCACAGGGTGCATTGAAATATGAAAGTATGCATCTTTCATGTCCAATGTCGCCATGTAATTCGCCCGTTTCAGAAGTGGAATCACCTCCTGAAGCGTGGTCAAGCGAAATTTCAGTGGTTTGACATGCTTGTTTGCGGGGCTCAGATCTGGTACTGGGTGCATGATAAGGTTTTTTTGGCACAAGGAAGTACGTTGAAACAATAGCCTTGTTTACCTGGTTCGCCAGGCAATTTCGATTGCGTCCTTCTCGAGCAGCACCTTTATTTCTTCCAGCAGTATGGCTGTTTCTTCTGCTGTTAGTTACTTCTGTCTTGGCGGGCTTTAAGGTGGTTTCTAATTCAACCCTTTGCAGTACCCACCTGCTACGGGGGACAACACCTATTTGTCCGATGTTATCCCCTCCCACGCGTGGGTGAATTGAGAGATTCGGCCTCCAACTGGAGTTGTATGTGAAAGGACCTGAAACAGTCTGCCTCTACCTCTGCCTCTTTATTTCCTCTTTGAAAGCTGGACCAGGAACCCTGGCCTTGAGACTACATCCAAGACGATGGCTGTCCTCCCTGAGAGTAGCCTGAGGAACGGCGACCGCTCTGTCCCCAAAATCTTTTTGAATTTGGGGAACCCTTGTTGGGAATAAGGTCTGTTCATTGCCTAAGGGAGTGGAGTGTCAATCGTCCTTGGCGCTCTTTTGGGCATCCGCTACGGCATTACCGAAAAGGACGTTTGGCTCTACTGGCATGTCCCGGAGGGTTGCTTCGTTCTCTAGCTTAAACCCTGACTGCTTAAGCCAGGCATGCCGCTTAATGAGTGTCCCTTCGGCTATGATGCGCCCCACGTTGTGCATGTAGCAATTGTCCATGTCCCCCCATCATGATGCATCTTGAGACTTGCTTGCCTCAGAGAAGCAGAATAAGGGGAGGGTGTGAGGGTGGTAGATGTTTCCTCAACAAGAGGTTCAAGAAAGCATCACTGAATGGAGAGGAGGAGGGAGGAAGGTGGAACATGGGAACCATATGCTGTTGGCTTGAAGGGTACGGCAGCGGGGGGCTCATGGCACCACCACTGAAGGGGGCGGGAGGGCGAGTTAAGGGACCTTTATGGTTTCAGTTTAATGGACATAGTTATTCAGCAGATTGGTGACCATCCTCAACAGGGGCTCTCTTCAGGGACTCACGCCATTAGGGGTAAAAGAGATCTGAAAGGGTCTAAAAGTTCTCTCAATGATCAACCTTAGTAGGACCTGGCAACACAACCTCTTGAGCAAGAGCACTGGGAATCAACAATATAAGAGATACAATGGTGAATAAAGCATTAAATGTAATCTCCATAAATATCAATGGCCTGAACCATTATATCAAGCATAAAAAGGTGCTACAATATCTAAACTCTAAGGGGGCAGATGTGGCACTATTACAGGAGGCCCATTTGTTAAAGGGAGAGGCAGAAATGTTATGCAAGGGATTGGTGGGTAAAGTATATCACAGCAGCCATGAGTAAGTGAAGTGCGAGGTAGCTATAATTGTCAGGAAATCTCTACCTATTAGGGTCAGCAAGGTGTGGACACAAGGGCAGGGTAGGCTGGTGGTGGTCAGGGTACACTGGTGTAAGGTTCAATATACTCGGCCAAAGAGGATAAGCAATCCTTTCTCTCACATCTGTCCAGGACGCTGAGCGAGATGCCTAGCAGCAAGATAATAATGGAGAGGGGGTTGGGGGGAGACTAGAACACCACCCTGGACCCTTTTCCAGATAAATCAGATAAGCATGTAGACAGGTTAGAAAGGGAAATAGTAGATATAGTAGAACGCAGGTTGGTGGAGGCTAATAAACCCAACAGCCAGAGAATGCACGTTAACATCATGTGTCCATGGCACGCAATCAAGGATAGACTTTTTCTTGGTGTCATAGAGAATAGTGCCTCAGCTGCTGAAGAGTGAGATATTGCTGGGGGGATCTCAGACCATGATCCGGTCATGTTCGCTTAGGAAACCATGTTAAAGCAACAAGGATCCAGTAGGTGGAGATTGAATGTCAATCCGTTGAAAAGCCTGAGTGACAAGAGGGAGCTAGGAGAGATGGTAGAAGATGTCTTTAGTTTCAGTGAGGGCTCAGTGGGGCAGGCGGACACTTTATGGGTGGAGGATAAAGCACATTTCCGGGGGGCTTTGATTCAGAAGGGGGCTAGGAAGAAGATGGACAAGGAGAACCTAGCGGGTTTAGTAAAGGAGGTAAGGGGCTTGAAGTGGCAATATGAGAAAAACACTAGAACAGAGGTCCTACTGGTGCTTAGGAGCGCTAAATTTGAAGTTAACAAATATTTCACACAGAAGGCCGGCTGCGGGCTTCCCATTACGAGCAGGGGGGGAAGCAGGACAGCTGTTGGCAGCCCAGCTGAAGAAGAGGGAGGAGCAATGGGGGAAATTGCAAATGATACAACGTAAGGACACCAGGAAGCATGTGACACAGGTCAAGGATATTTTGCAGGCATTCCGGGCCTTCTATCGAGCCCTGTACACAGAAGAACTGCTGACGACTTGACAGCCGAACAGCAGTTCTTGGACCCTTTAGGGATCCCACACCTGGATATGGATGATAGGTTGATATTGGGGAGCCCGATACAAGCAGAAGAGGTGTGGGAGAGTATCACTAGTATGAACAGCAGGAGATTGCTGGGAGAGGACAGCGTACCAGTGGAGTATGATAAGGTGGGAGGGTGTCAGACCTGCAGCTAGGCTGGAGCAGGTGAGGGGAACTCAGGGCGGAGTTTAATGAGGCACTGATAACTGATTCCGAAACCAGGCAGAGACCCCCTTTCTGTAGTAATTACCGACTGATCTCACTTATCAACGCAGATATAAAAATCTTTGTGAAAATAATAGCAATGCGGCTGAAAAAAGTAATCCCGAAATTGATTCATGAGACATAGGTTAGGTTTGTACCAGACATATTGGCAAGAGATAATATGAGGCTTCTGCTGCACTTAATGTGGCAAGAGAGAGGCGGGATGAAGAATAGCACTCTCGCTTGAGGCTGAAAAAGCGTTTGATCGGGTGGAGTGGAAGTATCTGTTCAGAATGCTGGATCGATTTGGGCTGCGACATGGATTTGTCATAATGGTCAGACTACCGTATAATTGCCCTAAAGCAAGTGTTAGGGCAAACAGCTAGCAGTCAGAACCCTTTGACATTGGCAGCGGAACGAGGCAGGGTGCCTGCTTTCCCCCCTATTTATTTTGGCGCTGGAGCCGCTGTCCATGGCTATAAGGCTCAATCCGGGCATCAAGGTGATAGACACGCCAGTGGGGGTACAGAAAGCACTTTTATGTGCAGATATCGGGCTGAAACTGGCAGATTTGTATCCCTCAGTGAAGGAGCGGATGAAGACAATTGGGGTGGTCTTCTCCTCCTCCTCCGGATATCAAATTAATGGGGTAAAATGAGAGGCTATGCCCCTGAATGATCGAACTTACAAAGGTTGTGTCAAGGAGACCCAGCTGCAGTGGGTGCGGGAACATCGCAAGTATTTAGGAATATATCTAAACGAGGGTCTGCTAAATATGCCCAGAGACAATGTGGAACCAGCTTGGGGAAAGATGCAAATTGAGTTTGAGCAGTGGGCATCACTGAACCTGTCCATTTGGGGGGTGGTCGGGTGGAATCCAAACTGTTAAAATGGTAACGGCCGCACAGTCTAATTATATTTTTGGCATGCCGCCCCTGAAAATAACAGCAGTGCTGATGAGAATACTGCAGGGCACTAAGCCGGTATCCAGTTTTTTTTCGAATGTAAATCCTGAGAATACATCTTTTCGAAAAGCCACTCTTTCGAAAAGACATCCTTCTGAAAAAAAATTGAATATGGCATCTAAATGAAGGTAAGTATTAGTGCAGGGCTGGGGCCAGGGTTAGGGTTGTGGTTTGGGTTAGCTCAAGGGTTACATTGGGGGGTTAAATTGGGGTTAGGGTTGGGACCAGGGTTTAGGGTGGGAGGGGTGGCGGAGGGGTTGTGGGAAAACCCCCCCAATATATACAAAAACTTTAATACATAACAAGAGGCTGGCCAGTGCTGAAATTTCAGCACTGGACAGCTCCATGTAACGTTTTAAAGTTACAAAAAAGCACTGAAATGCTACTTTTAACATGTGAAAGTGCATTTCAATTGAAACTAGTCCATGTTTATTGTTGATGGATTGGTTTTGAAAGAAATGCATTTTTCATGTTAAATATAGCTTGCCAAAGCTTTTGTTTTCGAAACTTGTGTTTCGAGGGTTTAGTGACTTTAAACTTTTTTTTCGAAACAATCACTATGAAGGTGCAGATGAAGACAATAGGGGTGGTCTTCTCCTCCTCCGGATATCAAATTAATGGGGAAAAATGCGAGGCTATGCCCCTGAATGATCGAACCTACAAAAGTTATGTCAAGGAGACCCAGCTGCGGTGGGTGCGGGAACGTCTCAAGTATTTAGGAATATATCTAAACGAGGGCCTGCTAAATATGACCACAGACAATGTGGAACCAGCTTGGGGAAAGATGCAAATGAAGGTCGAGCGAAGGGCATCACTGAACCTGTCCATTTGGGGGGAGGATCCAAACTGTTAAAATGGTAACGGCCGCGCAGTCAAATTATATTTTTGGCATGCTGCCCACGAAAATAACAGCAGTGCTGATGAGGAGAATAGTGCAGGGCATTAAGCCATGTGTATGGGGGAGCAGAAGGCTAAGTTTTAAGGTGGAGAAGTTATATGCATTAGCAGGGGCTGCAGGGTTTAGGCTACCTCAAAAAGAAGTACATTACGTCGCCCTTGTAGCTGTCCCAAGCGGCAGAATTCTTCCAGGCAGGAATGTACAAGCCAGAATGGGGGGTTTGGGAGCAAAACATCTCTCAAAAGAAGGGTCCAGGGGTCATCTTCCGAAAGAAGGTGAAGGTTAAGGCAGAGCCAATATTCTGCACAAACATTTTAGCGTCGCATTGCTTAAGGTGGATGGCTATTAGCATCTGGAGTCCCCAATCTGGCACACGAGGACACAGATAGGTGAAAGGAAGATTTGCTGGAAGAGATGGGTGGAGGTGGGGATAAAAATTAATAGTTACTGGGGAGGCCACCAGGGGGCGCATGCAACATGGCTGCCTGAGCTAAGAGCTCCGTGCCCAGCCCCGGGTAATCGTTGGCAGCAAAGAAGAGTGGGGGCCCCACCCTCCTCGAGACCCCCCCACGAGATTGTGGGAACCCTCGGCCACCAACTGGGTCCAACTCCGACCCTCGTCCGTCAAGGCATCGCCGAGTTCCGCCGCTCGAGGGATCCGCCGGCCCCTCCCCCCACACCCTGGAGCGGAGCTTGACCGTGGGCAGCACAGGCCGCACCAGACCCGGAGAAGGAGGGACCCGACGCGGAGAGTGCGGAGGCCGAAGCAGAAACCGGAGGCGGGACCTGCAGCCAAGCGAGGACACAACCTGAAGCCCGGACCAGCAGTGTGGCGCGTCGGCCCGGCGCGAGAGGTGAGACCGCCTCGGTGCACCCACGGGTCCGGAGGGGCTTCAACCCCCGTACCTGAGGACGCACGGGGCTCGACGTGGGACAGCGACCCCAGACACCCCCACGTACACGGGAGGCCGACGAGAGCGGCAGGTGCCGCTCTGGTGCCACTCAGGACCCCGCCTCTCAGGTGCCACACAGGACGCCGCCTCTCGGGGGACGAACGGGGCCCGAAGCGGGTCCGTGGCGGCCCTAACCCCTACTGCACCAGTGAATCCCGGGGGGCCGACGCAGGAGCGCGCCCCCCCCAGTCTTGACTCTCCCCATCTGGGACAAGCGGGGCTTGAGGTGGGACTGCAGCAGCCCCAGCCCCCAATACATCAACGGACCGGGGGGCCGACGCTGGAGCGCGCCCCCCCGCCGCCCTCTCTCCCGCCCCGGCTTTGGCTCTCCCCCCCCTCCCCCGATGATAGAGAGAGTGCAGAAAAGCGAGGTGAACCCAGATTGACTATCAAGGTGGAACCCGGGGAGGTGAGATCTACGACAAAGAGGCAGATAAACAGAGAAATACCAGGAACCACGGACTATTGGTGGGAGGTTAATCAGACCGCTCCCCTCATACCCACCCCACCAGAACGCGACGCCGCGAGCACATTGTGGGAAGAGAGGGCACCGGAGGCACACCAGAGGACCCCACCGACACCGGACCCCCATTTTCTCTACTAGGCCACATTCCACACACGAAAGCTTCGGCGTGGCTACCCCCGCCGCCCGGGATCGTCGTCGGGGGAACATTCGTCCACCAGGCACCTGCCCGTCCCGCCTCCGGGGTTGCCAACTACATACTGCATCCTCCCATGATCAAAATTGTGGGTTGGATAGGTCACACCAACCACAGCCCACCGGAGTGCTCTTCCCATGAGCTGGAGGGAGAGCCTCGCCAAATACCAATTTGTGGCTTCTGAGGGCGAGATGGCGGCGGGGTGCGCCTCTACCCCTCCCCCCGACCTGGGGGCTATACAGAACAATATCCAGATAATCCTAGAGGAGATTCGCGGGATGAGAACGGACATGGGGGCCAAATTGGCGGATCTTACCACCAAAGTCACCACCCTCGAGGACCGGATGGAGGGGGTCGAAAATAATCAGCTCTCCACGGCGCTTCTTGAGACCCAAATGGAGGTCAGATTCCAGGATATGCAACGGCGGGAGGAGGAACTTCGGTTTAAAGTAGACGACATGGAAAATAGAGAAAGGAGGAACAACCTACGCATTTTTGGGCTGGCGGAATCTGAGGGCGAGACTACACAAGGTCTGGAGGGCAAAGTACTGGACATTATAAGGATTGCCCTGGGTGAGGATGCTGGAGGCGAGATCAAATTTGATAGGGTTCATCGGGCGGGCGGAGGGGGCAGGGGCCCGCGCTCGGTGCTGGCTAGATTGCATCACTACAGAGACAAAGCCAAGATCCTAGAGAAAGCGAAGAATTTAGGCAACATCCAATACGGGGACTCTAGGGTGTCCATATTTCAAGACCTTTCAGCCCTCACCCTACTAATGAGGAAGAAATGTGGCACCCTCACAAGATGGCTACAGGGGAAGGGGGTCAGATACCGCTGGGGCCACCCCTTTAGTTTATCGTTTGAATGGCAGGGAGAGAAGTACCATCTGATCTCGGAGGAGGACATCCAGAGGGCCACAGACGACCTACTTGGCGACATCCCTGCTCCCTCTGGAGGTAGAGTGGGCGGCACCCAGGACCTCCCTAGGGGCCCGGTCGGTCCGGGAAAGCTCAGCGGCAAGTCCGAGGTCAAGGGTACTCGTAAATTCCAGAAAACAAGACACCCATCAACGGCCTCCGAGGACCACCCGAACTCATGACTATACCACTCTCTCGGGGGTTGAGGATCGCTATGGAGGCTCCTGTGTTCTAAGCTCTGGCAGAGCTGGAAATTGAGGCCTGGCCTCACGAGCCAGGGCCGGGCGCCGCGCCGGCGCGAGTTTTAGCCCGCCAGGTTGAGGGGCGGGAAGCAGTTTGATGCAATGTTAATGGTTTTGTTGTGGTTTTCCCGGTATGGGGCTGAGTTTAAACCTTGAGGTGGGTGTGGGGGCCGGGGGGCTCTTTGGCTCCCGCGCTGACTACCCCCACCGAGGTAATGGTTGGGGTCGATATAGACGGAAAAATAAGAGTTGGGGATCCCTAATATAAGCAATACCCGGGGCTGGGGTAAGAGTCCTTGGTGGTTCGTTGACCAACCCCGACACCAGTTGGGGGGCGTGGACGGACGCCTTACAATGAAAGGGAAAAGGGAATGGGGGGAGGGGGTGAAAGGGGAGGATTGGGTGGGGGAGGGGGGGAGCGGAACACTGGGGAAGGGAGGGGGGAATAGCCGAATCAAACTAGGGCTCGCAATGCGGAAACAGACTACAGGGAAACACTGCGACACAGGACAGAGGGGACATCCCCACACGACAATGGTTGAGGGCAAGATAGGCACACTTAATGTCAAGGGCCTTAACTCCCAGAACAAGAGATCCCTGACGAGTAACATGTTTCGCAAACAACAACTAATGGTACTCTTCCTCCAAGAAACTCACTATAGACAGGGCAAGGAATCACCCATAAGGGGAAGGGACATTGGATCTAATTATTGGGCATCCCACAGAAGCTCCAAGAAGGAGGGGGTAGGGATCCTCCTGAATAAAACATTCCATCTCTCCAATATTGTAACCAAGAGGGGCTCTGGGGGACGGTTCCTGGCAATCAAGGGCACTCATGAGGGCGAACGTATCACTCTGGCCACCCTCTATGCACCCAACTCTGGCCAGATTAGGTTCCTAACCCAAGTTATGGGGGTAATTGATGAATGGGCGGAGGGGGCCATGATCCTCGGGGTCGATTTCAATCTGGTAGTGGACCCCAAACTAGACTGGTGGACGGCCCGAGGGGTTGAACCCAAGGCGACATCCAAGGATAATATCTCATTCCAGGCTCTCCTGAGGGAACACTATTGGGAAGACGTTTGGCGGGCGACACACCTAGAACCGGGAGGTTATACGTTTTTCTCCCCTCCACACTATACATACACCAGAATTGACCTGCTCCTGAACTCTAAGGAAGGAGGCGGGGTGGCCACGGATCCACGAGTCGAGGCGATAACCTGGTCCGATCACAAGCTCCTAGTGGCGAGCTGGTTTCTCCCCGTCTCCCCCCGATCAACCCACTGGAGGTGCAATGATGTGCTTCTCAGAGACCCAGTCTTTAGGGACTTCCTGAGAGGTGAAATGGCGGCATACTTCGAAACAAATGATAATGGGGAAACAGATTTGCCAACGGTGTGGGAGGCAGCAAAGGCTACCTTTCGCGGCCTCCTCATAGCAGAGGGAGCCAGACGTAAACGGGAAAGGGGGCTCATCGAAGCCAGGATACGGGCGGACCTTGCAAGCTTGCGGGGTAGGCTCAACCAGGGGGGGACGGACAGGGAATCCATCTTAGTGGAAATGAGCGAGAAACGTCAGGCCCTACACACGGTTCTCATAGTAGAGGTGGTTAAGAAGCTGAGATACACACGACAGAGGTATTACGAGAGGGGAGACAGGGTGGGAACGCTGCTAGCTCGCAGAGCCAGGGGATGTCGACTGGAGAGAAGGGTTGGCCCCATCAGAGGCCGGGAGGGCTCCATGCTTAATACCAAGGCAGAGGTTGTGGGCTCCTTTGCAGATTATTATAAGGCACTATACACAAAACAGGGAGGATCATCAATAGAGGAGATGCGGGCTTACTTGGAGGAAAACCCCCCGCCCCGCTTGACGGAGGCGGAACTACAGGAACTAGAGTCGGACATAACGGTTGACGAGGTGGAGGCAGCCATCAAGAGGCTGAGGGTGGGCAAGGCACCGGGGGAAGACGGCTACACAGCCGATTTTTACAAACAGTTCTCACCTTCGCTGGTGGAGCCCCTAGCCAGGCTCTTTAACCAAATCCGATACGAGGAGACGCTCCCACCCTCCTTTCTCCAGGCCCTCATTACGGTTATCCCGAAGCCGGGAAGGGACCCGAGGGATTGTGGCTCCTACAGACCCATCTCCCTCTTAAATCTCGACGCCAAGATATTCACTAGAATCCTGGCGTCTCGCCTAGAGAAGAGCCTCCCACGATTGGTTCACCCTGACCAGGCGGGTTTCATACTTAACAGACAAGCCTCGGACAGCATGCGTAAAACTCTCCATGTGCTGTACTCAAGGGAGATCCGGGACGAGGGAGCTCTGCTCCTGTCCCTAGACGCGGAGAAGGCCTTCGACAGGGTGAGCTGGGAATTCATGGGAGAGGTCTTGTCTGCGGTGGGGATGGGCCAGAGGTGGCTGGGCTGGATGGCGGCACTGTACTCCTCCCCAACAGCCAGGGTGGTGGCTAATGGGACGAAGTCAGAGCCTTTCCCCCTGGGGCGAGGTACAAGACAGGGATGCCCACTATCCCCCCTGATATACGCCTTGGTTATGGAACCCTGGGCAGTATCGGTACGTAACAATGAAACCATCACAGGGGTTCGGTTGGGTGACTCCAATTGCAAGATTAGTCTGTTCGCAGATGACGTTCTCCTGTACGTTACAAAACCATCGCAGACGATCCCTCATCTATTACAGGCCCTGACGCGCTATGGTAACCTCTCCGGGTACAAGGTCAACTTAGACAAGTCTGTGGCATTCGTGGGGGGTCAGTTGCCAGAATCGGAGAAGCAATATGTAGATAGCCTCCCCTTCCAACTGCAGAGGGAGGGGTTCCGGTACCTGGGAATCCAAATTCCATCCATTCCGGGTGACCTCTTTGCGCGCAATTTTACCCCACTATGGACTACTGTTAAGAGAGATATTGAGAGGTGGGCGGCGGCGGGGTTCTCATGGATGGCACGGCTCAATCTGATTAAGATGGTAATACTCCCTAAGTTTTTATTCCTCTTCCAGATGCTCCCCACCCAGGTGCCGAAGCCCTTTTTCGACTGAATGAAGCGGGTATTGCTTCGATTCCTCTGGGCGGGGAAAAAACACAGAATCTCTTACGATGTCTTGACAAGACCGAAGGAGGAGGGAGGGGTGGGGTTTTCCGATTTCGATGCATATTACAGGGCATCCCAGCTAAGGATTCTGGTTGACCATTTTAATCCTGGGACGGAAAAGCAGTGGGTTGCTCTGGACAACAGACTTCTTGCCCCAGTCACGATCGACAAGCAGTTATGGGTCCCAAGAACATGCATTCCCAGAAGGGTACACGAACACCCAGTGTTGGGGGTTCTCTGGTCGATCTGGAAGGAGGGGAGCTACTTTAGGTGGCTTACGACCTGGCCCTCCCCGTTGAGTTGCATCTGGGCGCCACCATTCCTGGCCAAAATAGCAGAACCAGCAGCATACCAGAGTTGGTATGAGGCGGGCCTGGTTAGGGCCGGCCATCTATGGGTGGGTGGATCCTTCATGCCCCTCCCCGATCTCGAGGAGGTTCTGGGTCTGGGTAGGCTGTCGCCATTCCGCTACCTTCAGCTTAAGGGAGTCCTTTCAGAACCCTCATGGGGGGGACACTCTCAGGAGGGACCTTACAGATTTTGAGAAAATGATTATTTCCACCCGGGGCTCCAGAGGGGTGATAGCTCGGATGTACAGACTCCTCTTGTTTTCAATACCAAGGGACCCCCCTCCAGCACGAACGCAATGGGAAAGAGACCTTGGCGTGGCAATAGATGATAGGAGATGGACCAAGATGTGCATCCGAGCCCATCGCTCAACCACGTCCCTCCAATACAGACACCAAGCATTAAAGGTCCTACACAGATGGCATTATCCCCCCCAGAGAATATCCAGAATGCTCCCAGGCTATGACCCACACTGCTGGAAATGTCGAAATACCACCGGGGATTACATTCATATGTGGTGGTCATGCCCTAGGGTACAGATGTATTGGGGCGAGGTCCTATCCTGGATCAGGGGAGTTGATGGGATAGATAGACCCCTTTGCCCCTGGTTACTTCTCTTTGGGATTGGGGTTGGGGACGATCAGGAGGACACCCAGGGCCACATGCTTCAGGTTATGCTAATGGCGACCAGGTGTTGCCTGGCCCAAAAATGGAAAAACCCAAACATGCCACAGGAAAAGGAATGGGTCACCAAGGTCCGAGCGATTTATGACATGGAATTCCTTACACACGTTCTGGATGAGTCTAAAACCAGCATCGGAGAACTCTGGCTCCCATTTTTTGAAAGATATGAGCGCAGTGCATAAAGTGCCCAGTCTTCACCGGGGACCTGGTTCTGTCCTTTGAACACTGTTGAACTGTAAAGTCGGGGACTCCAAAGGCACCCATTAACTGGGACATGTTTTTTTCCCCCCAATAAGGGGGTCTTAATAGGTTGAGCCCAAGGACAAGTGCCCAAAATGTGCCTATCACCTGTGTTCTGGGACTGCGCAGTGTGTTCCAAAATGTGCAATCAAGAGTCTATTTTTGATTAAACGGCTAGGGGGGTGGGGGGTGGGAGGGATAAAAGGGTTATTGGTGGGTACGCTTTCTAAAAGTGTAATTTTGTTTTTTGGTGCAATGTCTGCAATAATAACCTACAAAATGTCAATAAAAACATATTTTCAAAAAAAAAATTAATAGTTACTCACCGTAGTGACTAACATACTCTTAGTCCATAGTCCCCTTTCCGCCATACTGTATGGGCTTCCCTCACGAGGGACGGGAGACAGAACCTTTTTCACCATAAAAATCATCTTCCCCTTTAAATTTAGAGGCGCGCAGGGGCACGGCCCTGGGAGCATGTGCTCACCTGTCTCCACCCACTGGCACCACTCCTCAGTCCCCATTGACACGTCAACAATATTCAGCATTGCCTGATGACACCAATATTATAGGGGGGGGTGGTGGGACATATGGAGGAAAGGGGACAATGGACTAGGAGTATGTTAGTCACCACAGTGAGTAACTTAATTACTATTACGTCCCATCCCCTTTCCTCCATACTGTATGGGTGATTACAACTGAATGTAGCCCCAGGGTGGAGAGGAGACCCTCCTTTACAAAACAGGTTTCTTAGAACCACCTGCCCGAAAGCTGCGTCTGACCTAGAGACGGCGTCCAAACAGTAGTGCTTACAGAAAGCTGAAGGGGGGGGCCCAGGTAGCCGCCCTGCTGATGACCTGCCAAAGCACATGCCGTTGGAACGCGATGGCCATGGCCTTGGCTCTGACCGCATGGGTATGCAAGTTAGCTGGCACAGGCTTGTGCTGCCCCTCATAGGCGAGTGTGCTGAAAAGGAGAGCATGTCGTCCAAGGTGCAATTAAGAGGGTCGATCTCCCTAGAGTCAGACCAATGACAGAATCTAGACCATTTACTCTTATATTGGCTGCTAGCAGCCTTGCTTCTAGCGCCTTGGATGATCTCTAGGTTAGTCTGAGATAGGCTCAGGTGTTTGACGTGACCTGCTCAGGAACCACGCTGCGAGGGCTAGTTTGTGAGGAGTAGGGTGGAATATCCTGCCCACCTGCTGGGCCAGGAGAGGCGCAGGGCCCAGCGGTAGGTGAATGGGTGGTCTGTCCGATAGGCTGAGAAGCTTGGAGAACCACAGTCTGGTCAGCCACCAGGGAGCTATCAAAATGATGCTGAGGTGTCAGGATTCCTTTATTTGGCAGATCACCCTGTGGACCAGGGGGGTGGGCGGGAAGGCCTATACCGTCATGTTGTTCCATTTTATCTGCAATGCGTCAGCCAGGGAGCCGGAGCCCTGCGCTTGCCAGTAGGTGAACTGTTGCCATTTCCTGTTGTCCCGGGAGGCAAAAAGATCCACCTGAGGATGCCCCCACCTGCGGAAGATCTCCTTCAGTACCAGGTCATTCAATTGCCACTCGTAATTGACCGCCCCCAGTCTGCTGAGCCTGTCCACTTCCAGGTTGGATTCTCCCATGAGGTGTACAGCCATGCGGTAAATGTTCTCCAGAGCCCATTCCCACATGCTGACTGCTAGGTTGAACAGCGGAGGGGATCTGGTGCCCCCCTGCTTGTTGACATAGTATAAGCTGGTGGAGTGGTCTGTCTGGATAATAACTGTCTTGTCCTCGATAAAAGGGAGAAAGGCCTTCAGAGCCAACCATATGGCCTTCAATTCTAGCCAATCGATGTGGGGCGCCTGCCGAGTCCAGACTCCATGGACGCTGTGGTTGTCCAGGGTGGCTCCCCAGCCCTCTAGGGAAGAGTCCGTAGTAACTGTGACCTGCGGGGCGGGCTGTCGGAAGGGCTTGCACTGCCGCAGGTTGAAGTCCGCAGACCACCAGGGGAGGTCCGAGAGGAGAAAGGGAGGAATGTGGCCTGGCTCCTCTTGGGAGCCCTTCTGCTGATTCCATTGTATTTATATAGCGCTCATAGCCCTGAGGCAGCTGGGAATTTTTTTGCAGTTACACATTATAAATTTCAAAACAACTGCACAATACAGGTTAAATGGGGAACATTTGTACACAGTTAGGTACTTTATAAAAGAAAGAATTTACATTTGCATATATATACATTTAGATGATAGCAGTGGTTGCACAGATGTGGATTTGCAAAAGAGGCACGAGGAGGAGTATGAGCCGTACTACATGGCCCAAAGGAGGTTAGTCTTCATTAGTGCAGAGCCAGGATTTGATGGACTTTCGGAATTTACGCTAAGAGGGTTCTAGTCTAATGCTGGGATGTAGGGCGTTCCAGGTTTTAGCTGCAAGTACTGGGAAGCTCCTACCTCCTGCTTTTTGGAGCCTGAATCTTGGTATGATGAGGCAATTGAATTGCGAAGATCTCGTCAGGCGGACTGGGGTGCACTGTTTGAACCTTTCACATAGGTACCTAGGTGCTTGGTTATGTAGACATTTGAAGGTAAGAGAGAGTGACTTGAAATTCATTCTTTGGTTGATTGAGAGCCATCGCACACTTTGTCTCAGCTCTGAAATGTGGAATGTTCTTGGGAAATTGGTAGCTGCTCTGAGCGCATTATTCTGATAAATTTACAATTTTCTCAAAGGTTATGTTTGTTATTCCCTAGATATAAGGCATTGCAGTAATCCAGCGTGGTTAGTATAAGGGCCCTAGCAAGGTTAATGCAGTTGTCAGGCATGTGAAAGGGTCTGCAGGCATTGATGAGCTTGTAGGTGTAGGCGGTGGATGATGCAGTGGTGTTAATTTGTCTATCTAGGGAGAGTGTCAAGTCAATTTACATACTTAAGGTTTTGACGTCCTTTGAAACCTTGATGGTGTTACCGTCAAATTATAAATTACTCAACGTAATGACTAACGTACTCTTAGTCCATAGTCCCCTTTCCTCCACACTTTATTGGTGTCCCCTTCCAAGGGATGGGAGACCTTTTTCACCAGAAAAAACCTTCCCCTTTAAATTTAGGAGCAGCGCAGGGCTGCAGCCCAGGGAGCGTGCGCTGCCCTGACTCTGCCCTACGACGCCACACCTCAACCCCATTGATGCGTCGACAAGAGATTTAATATTGCCTAATGACACCATTATTATTAGGGGGGAGGTTGGTGGGATGTATGGAGGAAAGGGGACTATGGACTAAGTACGTTAGTCACTACGGTGAGTAACCTATAATTACTCTTACATCCCGTCCCATTTCCTCCATACTGTATGGGTGATTACTACTGAATCTAGCCCCAGGGTGGAGAGGAGACCCTCCTTAAGCAAATAGGTTCCTGAGAACTGCCTGTCCGAAAGCTGCATTAGCTCTAGAGCCGGCATCCAAACAGTAATGCTTGCAGAAAGCCGAGGGAGAGGCCTAAGTGGCCTCCCTGCTTATGACTTGCCAAGGGACATGGCGCTGGAATGCGATGGTCGTTGCCTTGGCCCTGACTGCGTGGGCATGCATGTTGGCTGGAAGCAGCTTTTGCTGGCCCTCATACGATGGCAGAGACCATCCAGCAGGATATGGAAGCCTCAGAGGCCCGATAGCCTGGTCTTGAACCCCCGAAAGTGACAAACAGGGCATCCGATTTGCAGAAGCCCTTGGCCCTGTCCAAGTAGTTAGTTTGTTTAATCATATCTAATGCGCTCCAGACCCACGGGTATCAGAGCGCAGCAGTTACAGGATATGCGAGGCTTAAGTACAGAAGTTAAAGGGCGATACAGATAACAAGGATGGATACATCAAAATCATACAGTAATAGACAGCAAGGATATAATGTACATTCTATATACAAAATCTAGTTCAGGTAGATGGGAAGCGGGAAGGGGGTATGCAGGTGTAGCGGGAGGTTAAGTATGCATGTGTGAATCTTACTGATCTGTGGATTTAAGCCAGTTTGTGTAATTGAGTCAGAAATTCAGGTATGGTTGGTCTTCTCTGAGGGGGTGTGACATGGAGTTCCAGAGTTGGGGCGCTTTGACTGAGAAGCTGCAGCCACCGACTTTAGAGAGCTTGAATCTTGGGACGGTGAGCCAGTTGGTGTGGGATAGTCTTGTGGGTCTGGTAGATCTTCGCCTATGAATTCTATCCGTGAGGTAGCTGGGGGCGACATTATTGATTGTTTTATAGGTGAGGATACCGTTTTTAACATGATTTTGTTGTGGGTTGAGAATCAATTATTATGGCGCCTGATGGCAGAGACGTGTGATCTTCTTGCCACGCCGAGTGCCGCTCTTAGGGCGTTGTTTTGCAGGATTTGTATCCTCTGGATGATTGATTTGTTGGCGCCAATATATAAAGCATTGCAATAGTCCAACTTCGAGAGTATGAGGGCTCTGGCTAGGATCATGCAATTGTCGTCAGACAGGAATGGTTTGCCTATTCTGATGAGCTTACATGTGTAAGCAGTAGCAGAGGCCATAGAGTTCACTTGTTTGGCAGAGGAGAGTGTGGAGTCGAGGGAAATCCCCAGGGTCTTCACCTCATTGGCCACCTTGATGAGGTTACCGTCTATTAAGAAGGATGAATATTCCTGGCCTAGTTTTTTAAAGTTGGTTTGTGTACCTATAATGTTAAACTCGGTTTTATCATCATTCAGGCAGAGTCCATGGGTTGCCATCCATGCCTGAATGTTGAGATACAGTATTCACCAAGGCCAAGTCCTCGACATTATCCCCGGAAAGTGGGAGGAGAATCTGAGTATCGTCTGCATAGTTAGTGTAGGTGATACCCAGAAGGTCTAGATAGTCTAAGAGGGGGTTGGTGAATATATTGTAAAGAGTAGGGGAAACATAGAAGCCCTGTGGAACCCCACACGTGATTGGGATAGGGTCTGTCGCTTCAGAGGGGGAGAACACCCTCATAGTCCTATCACCAAGGAAGGACTCAATCCATCGTATGGCGTCTTTGGAGAAGTGGGCAGCTGAGTCCAGGTGACTGCATAAGACCTTGTGGTCCACAAGATCAAATACAGTCAACAGGTGAAGTAGTAGGAGGAGGGCTGTTTTCCCTTTATCGCTTAGTTCATCGGCCTGAGTCTTCAGGTCGTTAAGGGCAGTCTCAGTTCCATATTGGGGCTGCAAGCCCGATTGACAGGCCCCTAATAATTTGTGGGTTTCCAGGAATTTTTGAATTTGAAGGTAAGCAACCTTGTCAAGTATTTTTAACAAGAAAGGAACTGTCGTGATGGGACGGTAATTGGTAGCTATAAGTGGGTCAAGGGTTTGCTTTTCTTAGCAAAGGTAGCACCCAGGATTAAGGTTGGTGGGGATGATGCCAGAAGCGAACAAAGCATTGATAAGTTTGGGGATAAAGGTGCCAGATCTCTTGCTGCATCCTTTATGAGCTGGGCAGAGGTCGTCCTGGCAGTTGGATGGCTTGAGTGAGAGAATAACTTTTTCTACCTTGCAAATAGTTTTTTTTAGAGAAGTTGAAACGGGTGAGAGTCGGGTGAGGTGTCCTTAGTGGGAGGGGCAGGGGGCATCTTATTGGGCTGGGAGTTGAGCGAAGCTTTTTTCAAGGCTATTTTGTTTTGGAGGGTAGCAACTTTATTATCGAGTGCTTGTTGAATGTCTGAACACCAAGTTGTATCTTTGGTGCAGATGTCAGGAGTGGGACTCAGACTCTAGTTCCTTAAGGATGGTGAGTAATTCCTTCATACTTCAGCTGGCGTTGGCAATGCGTTTATTATACGAGCTGCGTTTGGCCAGGCAGATTTATTTTTTTTATTTGGAGGAAATTTCCGTTAATTTGGTTCTGTTGGCTTCTGAGGGGAGTAATCTCCAGGAGGTTTCACAACTCCTCTTTAATTGTCTTAAGTCTTTTAGCTGTGGGGTGTACCATTTGTTCAGATGAGATTTGGGCTTGCTAGCTCTAAGTTTAAGAGGGGCAATGGTGTCGAGTGAGGTTTGCATGATTTTGTGGAACTCATCGACAAGTGTACCACGGTCTAGGTTGTCACCAAGCAAGTTAGGGGTGGGTAGCATATCAGGCATCACTTTGTCCACTGTAATGCTCTTTTTATTTCTAGTGAGGCAGGGTGGAGCGGTAGGGCTAAATGAAGGGAGTGGTCTAGAAGTGGAGAGTGCAAATGATAAGAGGAAATGGTCTGTCCAGAGTTGTGGAGCAATGGAAATGATGTTGGCAGTGCAGCTATAGTCCACCACCCTGTCAAGGGTTCTCCCTTTGTTATGGGTGGGTTCGCAAACTTTTTGGGCTAGTCCCAGTTCGGTTAAAATATAGGAGGTGGTTGTGGCATGTTTATCTAGAGGGTCGTTCAAGCCCAGGTTAAAGTCACCTAAGAGTAGTAGCTGAGAGGTGGTTTTAAGGTTGTTGGAGAGTAGGGTATAGATGTCCTCCTCAAATGTACCGATTGGGCCGGAAGGTTTAAAAATTAAGTGTGAGGGTCTGGGAGTTGATTAGCGGGAGTTTGACTGATACATTTTCACAGGACTGGTAGTTTTGGGCAGGAGACAGTCTCATAGAAAGGCAAGATTTGGCGATAATAGCAATACCTCCGCCTCAAGCGTCATCTCTGTCCTACCTGAGTATAGTATAATCATCAGGGACTGCTAGCAATAACATGGGGCCTGCCGCTTGATGCAGCCATGACACTCTAATGGCGAGAAAGGCCAAGTTATCTGTAAATATCAAGTCAGCAATTTCTGTAGAATTTCAGGGCACGCCTGGCCATCCAGGCAGTGCAGCACTCTGTGCTTCGAACTGGGGATCAGGGAAAAACACAGGACTATTTCCTTGTTCAAGTGGAAAGCAGACGGAACCTTGGGCAGAAATGCCAGGTGTCCCCGCAGGACTACCTTGTCCATGTGAAAGGTGGGTATATGGCTCAGAGGAGACCAGTTCCTGGATTTCGCTGACTCTACAAGCAGAGGTAAGGCCGACTAGTAAGTCTGTCTTGATGGTAACCAGCCTGATGTCCACGGACGCCATTGGCTCAAACGGTTTGTGTGCCAGGGCGCCCAAGACTATGTTAAGGTCCCACACAGGGTGCGGCCTCTTGACAGGCGGGTTGAGCCTTGCGAGTCCCGTCAGATGTTTGCCGATAGGGTTGGAGGAGAAAATGCCCTCCCCCAAATTCCTGTAAGCCCCAATGGCTGTGAGGTGTGTAGGGCAGGTGTCCACCTGCATGCCTGAATGAGCGAGGTGTGCCGAAAAGAAGAGCATGTTGTCCAAGGTGCACGGCAGGGGGGTCTATTACCCTGGGGTCTGCCCATTGGCAGAATCTGGTCCATTTGCCTTTGTACTGGGACCTGGTAGCCTTGCTCCTGGCACCCTGTATGATCTCCAGATTGGCCTGTGAGAGGCTAAGGTGGCGCAGTGTTACCTGCTCAGGTACCATGCTGTGAGGGCTAGTTTCCCTGGCGCAGGGTGGATGACTGCCCCCCTGCTGAGCCAGAAGATGTGCTGGGCCTGTCGGGAGGTGAATCGGGGGCACTTAGGAGAGACTGAGCCGCTCCAAAAACCATGGCCTGGCCAGCCACCATGGAGCTATTAGAATGATTAGAAGTTGGCGAGACTCCTTGATTTTGCAAATTCACCTTGTGAATCAGAGGAGTGGGTGGAAAGGCGTAGGCTTTCATGCCGGTCCACTGGAGGTGAAATGAGTCGCCCAGAGAGCCGGGGCCATGACATTGCCAGGATGTGAACTGCGGGCACTTCATGCTGTGCCAGGTGGCAGAGAGATCCACCTGGGGTGACCCCACCTGTTGAAAATCTCCTGAATAACGAGGTCGTTTAGCTGCCACTCATAATTGTCCACTCCCAGTCTGATGAGCCTGTCCGCTTCCAGGTTGGATTTCCCCGGGAGGTGGACTGCTGTGAGGTAACTGTCGTTTTCCAAGTGCCACTCCCACATGCTGATCGCCAGTTTGCACGGAAGAGCGGATTCTGGTGCCTCCCTGCTTGTTGACGTAGTACATGCTGGTCAATTTGTCCATTTGGATGAGGACAACCTTGCCCCTGAGAAGTGGTAGGAATGCCCTGAGCGCCAGCCAGATGGTGTTCGCTCTAGCCAATTGATGTGGTATTCCTGCTCCTGTCGAGTCCAGGTGCCGTGGATCGAGAGATCATCCGGGGTGGCTCCCCAGCCCTCGAGAGAGGAATCCGTGGTGATGGTGGTCTGCGGGGAGGGCAGCCGGAAGGGCTTGCCTGTCCGCAGGTTGCAGTCTCTGAACCACCAAGTTGGGTCCAGGTGGAGAGATGGAGGAATGTTGAACATCTCAGATTGAGAGCCCCGCTCTTGGTTCCATGAGGCCGTCAAGTGCAGCTGAATCCTCCTTAGTCTTGTGTGCGGAACGGCTAATAAGACCGCTGCCAGAAGACCAAGGAGATGTTGGTACCACCATGCCGAGGTCACTTCTATGCTGATGAAGTGGGCGGTGGCCCTCTTGATGGCCAACATTTTGCCCTCGACGGAAATACTTTCTCGGAGCATGGGTCCCACCCAGATGAAACCAAAGAATCTCAGCGACTGCTGCAGCTGTGACTTCTTGAGATTGAGCGAGAAGCCCAGATCGTGTAATGTGTTCATAAGGGCATGGGAAGAGTGGTGAACCGCTTCCGGAGATGTAGCCCTGACAAGCCAGTCGTGGAGGTATGGGTAGATGTGGAGGGCCTGCGCTCTCAGGAGGGCCGCCACCGCATTGATTCTTGGAAAGACCCTGGGGGCCGAGTTGAGGCCAAAAGGAAGGACCTTGTATTCAAAATGGTAGCCCATTATTTTGAACCGTAGGAAAGAACAATGGGGCTGCCAAATCGGGAAGTGTGGGTAGGCGTCCTTCAGATCCAGGGAGCACATCCAGTCTCCCCTGTCCAAATTCTCTGCTATAAAAGCTGGCATAACCATCTTGAATTTTTGCTGGGGTAAGGAGAGGTTGAGGGTGGAAAGGTCCAGCACAACTCTCAGGACCACCTGGTTCTTCTTCTGAATGGCCAAAATCCTGGAGTAAAAGCCCAATCCTCCCTGGGAGGGTGGGACTTCTTCCCCTGCCTGGCTCTCAAAGAGCGACCGGATCGCCGCCAGCAGAGTTGTTTTCACAATCTGTGGAAGAGGAGGAGGGATGAGAGGAAGGTACCGGTAGGCAACTACAGGAAGGGGCGTGTCATGCCTTCTTTCCCTCCGAGGCTGTTGCAGAGGAGGACGATTGTGAAAAGCCCATACCCTCCCCACCCCCCCTTTTGTTGTTTCCTCCGATGCTGACTGAGAACGCTCAGGTTTCCTGGAAGTCTCGGAACCCACCAAACGCCCGCCTCTTGTCGGAGCGTTGCTGCGACTGGGTGTAGGCCCTTGGCGTGGCCTTCGTAAGAATAGATAACAACTTCGCGGTTTGCGAGCTGTTCTTTTTATCTAATTCCTCATCCATGGTGGAGTGGAAGAGATCACGACCCTCGAAGAGAAGGTCCAATATTTGTTCCTGGACATCAGGATTAAACTTAGTAGCCCAGAGCCAGGCCATCCTTCTGGTGTCCGTCGCAATGCAGATGGCCCAAGCAGAGGTATTGATGTGGGCCACAGTGGGCTCCATTATGTCCTGCGCTACCAACCTTGATTCTTCTAGTCCCGCCTTAAAGCGCGCTTGGCTCTGTGCCGGAAGTTCTGGGAGGAAGTCCACAATTTCCCACCAGAGCCTTTGGTTAGCGGCGGCCAGCATGACATCTGCATTGGCCTGACACAGGTGCAAGGAGGTGTTTGAGTACCGCTTTTTCCTGTATGCCTCCAAGATCATCTTCTCCTTGCCTAGCAGCGTCTGAGGCTTGGAAAAAAAGAGTGACGCTGCATCAATCACGGAAGTGGTTGAGGATGCGCCAAAAAACCAAGAGTGTGTCCCCCGCCATCTGCCTGTACTTGGCGTCTAGGTGCCGATTGACAGCCTGGGCCGAGTGCGGCTTGAGCCACCCCCTCTTGGCCAGGGCAACTACGTCTCTCGGCATCAGGATCCCAGTTTTGGTAGGGGGTTTTAGGGTGAGGACTTCTGCAGAGACCCTCCTTGGGCTGCTCTACCTCGGGCTGAGGAAGGCCCAAATACTCTGCCAAACCTGCAAAGCATTCATGGAAGGCCCTGGCTGAAGATGGTGTGTCGAGGTCCTCCTCGTCAGTATCCACCAGGGTGCTCAGGGGTCCAGAGCTGGAGGAGTGCTGCCGTGGGCTGCAGTGTGGAGACCAAAACCCGTGGCTGCTGCGGAGGCTGGTGTGGAACCGCCTGTACTGTGGGAGGCCGGAATCAGAGGAGCCAGCTGGGGCAGCGTCATCTATGCTGGGGCCTGTGGCACCGGAGCCATATGAGGAATGGCTATGGGTGCCGGTGGGGTCACCTGGGGGAGCATGTCCCTGATGGCATTGCGGAGGATGGCCTCCATTTGGGGAGATGGCATCAGAACTAGGAACCTTTCGAAGAACCCGTCTTCGGAGGCTGTAGAGGTGGCAGGTGATATTGACAGAGTGGCCAATGGCAACTGGGGTGTGCACACTCTGCCTGGGGTGCAGTGGAAACCTGCCCTGCGCTGCTGATGGATCAACTGTAGGCCACGTACCTGGATGATGCCAGTCCCACCATCTGACTCTTTCCTCCACCCGCTCCGCAAGAGGAGATATCGGACAAGCAGCCATCTTGTCTGGCGCAGAGGCCAATTTGTCGAGCCGCGTGCCAAAGTCGTGGTGCCTGGCTCGCTTGAGCCAGCCCCATCCAAGATACTTGATGTTGACACAAAAGGCCTATCCCACACCTTAGGCCATGATCTGGAAGGCGTATTGCCCTCAGCAGAGCTGCCGGTAGTGCTGCATGAAGGCGCTCCCTCGGACATGATGATGGTACTAGGGCGTTGCCCCTCTGGAGTAACCCCGGTAAAAGAACCTTGCGGTCCCTCAGCACTGACACCGGAAGGATCCGGAGACCCCTCGGCCGTGAGCTGGAGTAGCCTTGGTACGTGCGCTGGTGCTAGAACTCAGATTACTACCGATGAGGCACTTCCAGGGAAGGAGTCGCCTTTACGAGGTGCGATGTTGAATAGAGGCCTTTCCTTCGGCATCGAGCGATGTTTGGCGAAGTCCTTTAGGTCCTCTGGAGGTGACTTCTGAAAGAACTCCCTCCACCTAGCTAGCCTGTTAGTCAGTGCGTTGCACGTGGACCAACCTTCCCAGCCGTGGTCGGAGCCAAAGCAGTGGAGGCAAAGGGCTTGGGGGTCAGATGTAGAGAAGAGCCCCGCGCAGGCTGGACACCTGCTGAAGGCTGCTGAAGTCGACATGCGCCGGGGAGGAGTGTGGCGTCGGAGGACCAAGTACCTAATTGAAAAATAAAAAGACAAAGATAAACTATCCCGGGGAAGAGGGCATGGTATTACATGGCCAAACCCAAACCCAGGAGCACTGGTGAATTTGGCCCGTTCCTGTCGACGTGGAAAAGGGGTCTGGCGCTGATGGGCGGAGTCAGGTGACTGCATTCTCCCAGGGCAGCACGCCTCTAAATTTAAAGGGGAAGAAGATTTTTTCTGGTGAAAAAGGTTCCGTCTCCCGTCCCTCGCGAGGGACGCCGATACAGTATGGAGGAAAGGGGACGGGGCGCAAGAGTATTGTGCAATATTATTACAAGCTCGTTTCATTTTTAAATGTGCGTTTAAAGTATACAATACAAAACTGTATTTTTATACATTCCTGTCAATTTAATTAGTGTGCTTCACTGTGTGGATTGTGACCCCACCAAACTCTCCATAGAATAGCCTTGACTGCTCTCCATGTTTACCTTGTTTGGATTTTGGCTAACCTCTCGGAGTTCCCCTGTTAAATACAACTAGGGTGGCCTCCTAAAATGGGTCCTCCAGGACAGAATCTAGAAATGCATCTGAACACTGCCCCACCTGTAAACTTCTTGCTTGTGTGTCAACACAATAGTGTTGTACGAGTGTACGGAACTCCATTGTTGCTGCCCTACAAATAGCTTCCAGTGGCACATAAGCAATGAAAGACAAAGTATCCCCTGTACAACGTGTAAAATGTGCCCCTAGGTGTGAAAGTAAGGGGTTTGCTTGAAAGGCTATAACACCGCTCGATACACCTTACGATCCATCTGGTGAAAGGAGCCTGAGAAGGGGTCCCCTTCTCTTCGACTGCCCGGTATACAAAGAACAGATCAGCATTCCACACTTGCTTTGTCTTGTTATGGTATTACATGACTGCCCTGCGTACATCCAGTGTATGGAGAGCTTGTTACCCCTGAGCTTTGAAAGCTAGTAGTCAAATTGATTGGTTGACATGAACTGTAGATCTGTATTTTGGTGAAAAACGTGGGTGTTTTCTTCAGACAACCCTGTTCTTGTGCACTGTGACTAAAGGCTCCGCCATGGATAAAGCTTGTAGTTCACTAATTCTGGAAATCCACCTCATAAGTGAGTTATTTGAAGGATGCTTTAGGCAAAGGTTCAAAATGGGACTCATGAGTTTGCTTGGCACAACGTTTAGATCCCAACCGGGTGGTGGGTTAGCTACCAGTGGGTGTAATCGTTTAACTCTTTCCATGAAGGCCTCGATAACTGGTATTCTCCTCCTGGAGACTTTGTTTTAAGAAGTTGTTTAAGTCACTAGTGTTGCCAAATTAACCTTTAATGAATTAAATACTAGACCGGTGTTGCGTATATAAAGGAGGTCATGAAAATGCAAATGAGAGCAGTCAATAGGATTGACATTAGACTTTCTACATCATATGACAAATCTTTTCCATTTGTAATATATTCTTTTACTGTAATTGTCATTTATATAGCGTAATTTCCCCATTTGTATGGCGTCGATGCGCTTTGTGGTTAGAACGGCCTCGGGCACTGAAGACCAGTTGTGGGAAATTCTGCATGTCAAATTAAGATGTGTATGCATTCTGCCAGGATTAGGATTTAGGAGGGCTGGGGCTAGGCTCCTGTAAGCAACCCAGAGGTCAGGCAAGTGGCTGGGTGCAAACGTGGGTCAAGATAGAGTGATAGTGCAGGTCACTCGATGTGTGCCAAAGCTAGACAGAATTTGTCCTAGGTTGTCGCTGTATAATAATGGCAGAGGTGTTGAGGCATATCAGGGCTTTCAGTGCGGACAGTTATGTGAGCAGCGACACCAAATTTGACTTACCCGTAGCTGCATTCCAGAGTGCATGGATGGATTGAGCCGTGCATGCAGTATGTGTCCACAGACGTGGTCTGGTCTATACATACTGTAAATCCGGATGGAATTTTTCTTCTATGTCAGTTTCCTAGGTCTCCAAAGGCGATTGGTTGGTCTCGCAAACCGAAAACCACCTAGATTTGAGAACTTGAGCAGTGGGATAACCATCTAAGTTTGGAACACTGCAGCAAGTGGAAGAAAAGCCCAAATTTGAGACTCTGCTAGAGTTACTTGAGCAGTGGGAGAAATGCCCAAGTTTGAGAGATGGCAGCAAATGGAGAAACCACCCAGATTTGAGACAGTTCAGCAGTGGGAATAATGCTCAAGTTTTAGACACTTGACCAGTTCGAGAAACACCTAAGTTTGGAACACATTATGCCATCTGGCGAAGGGGAAGGGCCAGGTGGCATAATGGGTTGGTGTATGGTCGTCTGTGGGAGTGGAAGGGGCGAGTTTATCATGCCCCTTTCATGGTGTAACGTTGCCAGCATCCAATGAAATTTGAAATTGTTGGTGTTCTGTTGGGTCTGGGCCAGTACTTGTGTGCGCGGAGCAAATAAAACAGTGTGGCAGAGGGATTTCAAGAGGAGGAAGGAAAAAGCCAGGTTTTGAGGGCCTTTCGGAATATGAGGCGATTGTCAATGCTGTGGAGAGGCAGAGAGTTCCAGATGGTGGGAGCTTGCACCGAGAAGGAAGATGCACCCAATCTGGTGCAGTTATATTGAGAGATCACTACGAGAAAAGATGCACCGGATCAGAGTGTCCTGAAGGGTCGATAGCGTGTGAGTTTATCATGGAGGAATTCGGGCGCTGGTGTTGTGGATGGCAGTGAGTAATGCACATGGCTTTAAAGATAGTTTGTCGACCAATAGGGCTCTCAGTGTGGGGCTCCTGTGCTCTCTGGGAGGGAGGCCAATGAGCAGGCGGGCCACACAGTTTTGGATTCTTTGAAGTTTCCCAAGTTGGAACGCCAGTGCGCCTAGATAAAGGCGTGGGAGAGGATGATGGTGAGGATGGCAGAGATGCGGCGTGGTTAGGGGAGGTATGGGAACATTCACAGGAGGTTGTGTAGATAGAAGTAGGTTGTGGATTCAGAGTTGATGTGTTGGGAGAAGGATAGATTTGAGTCCAGCGTGCATCCGAGGTTTTTCACCAAAGTGGAGGGTGGAGGGGAAGGTCTAGAGAGGTTGGGGAAGGAGCACAGGTTTTCCTCAAACTAGGATTTCTTTTTTCCCCAGGGTTGGGGATGAGGTGGTTGGTCGTCATCCATGGGTCAATATCCGAGAGTAATCAAGAAAGATCTGGAGGGGGGTGCCTGGCGATTTTGAGGATGATCTGGGTATCTGCACAATTGTAGCAGGTGAGATTGTGGGAGCGGATGAGTGCAGGGAGTGGGCTGAGATAGATATTGAAGAGGAGGGGGTATAGGGATGCTCCCCTGTGGGACCTCTTTCGGCACTGGGCAGGATGCAGAGTTGAAAGGGTGATTTGCAAGCGATTAGCGATGAAGGAGAAGATCCATTTGAGGGCAGTGTCCTTGATTTCTAAAGTGTCTAGCCTGTCTAGGAGAATGTTGTGGTCATTAGTAGCAAAGGCAGCAGAGAGGTCAAGAAGGAGTACAGCACATCCTTCAGCGTCCGCTGTTCTTTTCAGGTTGTCCCAAACGAACACTATGAAAGGCTCAGTTCCTCAGAGAGGTCCGAAGATGGATTGGGCAGGGTCAAGAAGGTTGTTGGCTTCAGTGAAGTGGCAGAGTTGTTTGTATGATGTGTGGTCCACGACTTTGGTCATGAAATGGTGCTGACAATGGGCCGTTAGTTATGGGGAATGAGGGGAGTCAGGCGTAGGTTTTTTGAGGAGAGGTTTAATATAGCAGGTTTTGAAGGCTTCCAGGAAGATTCCCAAAGTGAGGGAATGGTTAAGGATTGAGTGTGCAATACTGACTGCACGGGTTGATGTTAGGATGGTTTTGAGGAGAGTGGGTGGGCGAGGTGTTAGATAAGAGTTTAACTTTAATGCTGGACTGGTACATTATTTTTCCCTATACCTCAGAATGGGAACAGATCCTTTAACTCTTTTTATGGGTGTTATTTTTAAGACTTTCCATAGTGTCCTTTTAATTTTATCCTCCGACAACTTTTGGTACATATCTTTTTATTGTTCTATGGCTAACCCTGTGAGAACTATAGTTCCCAAGGGTAGAAAGGATATTTCTATCCCTTCTACATTTTGTTGAGTGAAAACAAGCACACCACACCTTAAGTGGAGAGCTGGGGAGATGCAATGAATCCCCTTTCTCACTTGCAATGTAACAATTCTGTTACAGGGACAAGCTAACCTTAAATGACAGGTGGCAGTGAACCTTTTTAAACATTTGGTCCACCTTTACCGCCGGCTGTTTTCACTGCTGCGCTAAAGGCATCAATGGATGCCCATTTTACCAAAATGTTCCCAGTCTTTTTTTGCCATTTTCGTGTTTCTTGTCCCTTCTTGGATCTTCTCCTACCCACCAGGGCTGGAAAGTCCTTTGTGTGATTTTTATCTTTGGCGGGAGACCTCTGTCAAGCCTGCCCAGGCTCCAGAGTGTCTGTGAAGATAGAAAGGGAGGGAGGAGTCCAAAACGCTGCTGCCCTATAACTTCCACCCTGCCTGCGAGAATCCAGCTCAAACTGGGAGGCTGGATGTCCTGGAAGGAGTGCCAAACCCCCAGGTTTAAATGTTGCATGCCTGCGATTGGCTGGGTTCCAACATAAAAGTCAGATCCTGGAAGCTGAAGAGGTAGTCAACCACTGGACCTGAATCCAAAGAGGAAGATGAAGATGAAACCACGGCTGAGATGATTTCCAGCGACCAGAGAGCCTGCTGTGTAACCGGAGCCTGCTGTTAGCCTTCCTTTCAAGCGACCCGGGGACTCTAAAAACGATGACCGCGAACCAGAGCCTGGTGGGATCAACAAGACTCAAGAAGACCCGCATTTAACGCAAATCTAATCATCTATATTCTGTCTTGTTCTGGCTCCTGAAAAGGGCACCACCAAAACCACAGAGCCGCAAATAAACTCTTGCCTGGAGCTTTCTCCATTGATCCTTGAAGCATAATCCATTCTTAAGTCCTTTCTTCCGTCTTCATGACCATGGAAACTACTGACCGGGTTTTAGGCTGCAGATCCTGAAGTCTCCCCTGCTTCAGCTCATCTTCTGTGCTGAGTTACTGTGTTGGCTGGGGTATTCACCTACCTTAAGACTTTGTCATTCCAGTGTATCTTTGGGGTTCTTCTGATTGGGAGTCCTCTCATCCAGTTCACCCAGGCCCACTGCGGAAATCCTCCTAGGTGGTCTTCTCACAAGTTCCTGGACCCTTTCAAACTCTCTAAAGTGTAATACCTACCTGTTTGAATAACCTTTCTTAGGAACTCTGACTTTTGCTACTTTTGTGCCCATCCTGAACTGCCTGTCGGACACTAGAGACCTAGAGACCCCATCCTGCCACTGAGAACACTCATGCTCCAAGAATAAGGGAAATACTTTCTAAGGATTGGGCCGGTTGCCTAGAAAAGAGAAATGATAAGTTACTCGGTATCCAGTCAAATTTTCGAAAACACATTTTCGAAATGCCATTTTGTCAAAATAAAACTGCGGAAAAAAAAAATTTGGAATGTTTTATTTATTTATTTTATGTGTTTTATTTTGGTTTCGTTCGTAAAAAAAAGTGTCAAAAATAAAAAACGGAGTTGGGGGGGGGGGGGGAACCCCCCCATTTACAAAAATAATCATTCAAAACTTTTTTTTCCCGGCATTTTGGTGTCAAAAAAATGGTATTTCGAAAATGTGAAGTTCAAAAAAGTCATTATAAACCAAGTTACTCTCCGTAGTGACTAACATGCTCCTAGTCCATAGTCCCCTTTCCTCCATACTGTATCGGGCGTCCCTCGCTAGGGACAGGAAACAGAACCTTGAACACCAGAAAAAATTGCCTTGCCCTTTAAAAATTTAGATGCGCCAGGGGCGCGGCCTAGGGAGCATGCGCTTCCCCGACTCCACCCACCAGCGCCATTCCTCAGTCCCCTTTGACGCGTCAACAATATTATGATTGCCTAATGACACTGAGGTGTTAATGGGGAGGACGGTGGGACGTATGGAGGAAAGGGGACTATGGATTAGGAGTGTGTTAGTCACTACAGTGAGTAACTTCTAATTATTACTATATCCCGTTCCTCCATACTTTATGGGTGATAACAACTGAACGCAACCCTGGGGAAGAGAATTGCCCCTCTAAGAAAACAAGTTCTTTAAAACTGCCTGGCCAAATGCTGCCTCCGACCTGGCGCTGGCATCCAAGCAGTAGTGTTGGCAAAAGGCTGATGGGGAAGCCCAAGTAGTCGCTTGCTGATCGTTTGCCAAGTGACGTGTCTTTAGAAAGCCACAGCCTTGGCTCTGATGGCGTGGGCGTGTATGTTTGCTGGCAAAGCACTGTGCTGCCCCCATAAGCCTCCTTGATGGTCATCATCCACCTCTCTATGGAAGCATTGGAGGCTTTCCAGTCTGTTTTTGACCCACCAAAAGTGATGAACAAAGCACACGATTTACGGAAGCTCTTCGTCCTGTCCAGGTAAAATTGTAGAGCATGCCTGACATCCAGACAGTGTATTACCTTCTGAGCCTCATCCTTTGGATCTGTAAAGAATGTTGGGAGTACCATCTCCTCATCAAGGTGAAAAAAGGAAATGGACCTTAGGGAGGAAGGCAGGATGTGTCCTAAGCACCACCTTGTTGCAGTGAAGTGTGTTATAGGGCTCTGAAGCCACCAGGGCCTGGATTTCACTGATCCGGCATGCCAAGGAAGGCCAACCAGTAGGACCGTCTTAATGGTAACCAGCCTAATGTTTGCCGACGACATGGGTTTGAAGGGTTTGTGTGCCAGGGCGCCCAGTACCACATTAAGGTCCCAGAACGGATGTGGACGTTTAACAGGTGGATATAATCTGGGCAGACCAGACAAGTGTCTCTTAACCACTGGATTGGAGGATGAGATGATGTCATCAGCGGAGTTCTTGTAGGTCCATATAGCCGCCAGATACGTAGGGCGGGTGTCTATCTGCACACCTGAGTGAGCCAGATGCTCAGAGAAAGATAATGCATCGTCCAGTGAGCATGTCAGCAGATAATTCTTGTTTGTCTTGGCCCAGTGACAGAACCTGGTCCACTTGCTCCTGTACTGACTGAGTCATTTCTAGCCCCCTGTATGATAGCCAGGTTGTCCTGTGACAGGTGTAGATGTTTCAGTGTAACCTGTTCAGGAACCAAGCTGCGCAGGCTAACTTCTGCAGAGCGGGGTGAACCACTGTGCCACCCTGCTGGGAGAGTAAGTGGGCCAACGCAAGGTGCACCAGGGGCTGATTCGACAGAGAAATTCCGAGAACCAAGGTCTTGTCGGCCACCATGGTGCTATCGGGATGAGTCGAAGTTCTGAGACTCCCTGACCTTGCAGATGACCCTGTGAATCAACGGGTTAGGGGGGCAGGGAAGTGTATGCATTCATGTTGTTCCAAGGAATCTGCAACACGTCCCCCAGAGATCCCCTGCCTCAGCCAGGAAGCAACCTGGTGGCATCTCCTGTTGCTCATGGTGGCGAATAGGTCTACTTGAGGGTGGCCCCACCTATCAAACATCTCCCTCAGGACCTTTTTGTTCAACTGCCACTTGTAGTTGTCGATCCCCAGCCTGCTGAGCCTGTCCGTCTTCAGGTTGGATTCCCCCGGAAGGTGGACTGCTGACAAGTAAATGCTGTTCGTCAGTACCCACTCCCAAATGTCGATGGACAACCTGCAGAGCGGAGGGGACCTGGTACCTCCATGCTTCTTGATGAAATACATGCAAGTGGAGCTGTCTGCATGCAGACAGACTTGCTTTTGATAATGGGGAGGAACGCTTTGCCAGCAAGCCAGATGGCCATCATTTCAAGCCAGTCAATGTTTTCCCGTTGTTACTGCCATGACCATAATCCATGGACACTGTGGTTGTCCAGAGTGCCACCGCCCCCATCCCTCTAGGGACGAGTCTGTGGTAACGATCTCTGGAACCGGCTGCCTGAACGACCTGCCTGCTAACAGGTTGGTCTCAGCACTCCACCACAGCAGGTCCTGGTGGAGGTGCTGTGGTATGCTGACTAGGGCTGCCTGGGTATCTAGACCTTTCATCAAAAATGAATTCATCTAATGCATTTCCATCAAATTTTATTCATTGAAAATACCTTCCATCAAAATACATTTTCATTGAATAAAATTCGATGGATAGGGCAAGGGTTAGAAATAGGGTTAAGGTTAGAGCAAGGGTTAGAAATAGGGTTAGAATTAGGGCTAGGGTTAGGTTCCCCTGGGGGTTGAGGGGGGGACCCCCCATTAAATAATGAACACTAAAACATTACATGAAGCTGGCCAGTGCCGAAATACTTTGAAGTTTTCAGCAATGGACAGCTCCATGTAAGATTTTAACGTGTGAAATAAATGTATGGAAATGCTATCTTTTACATTTAAGAGTACATATTCATCGACACTTGTCGATTCCTATATTCGATGGACAAGTTTCGATGGATATGTACTTTTAAATGTAAAACATAGCAATTCAATGCATTTAAATTGGATGTATTTCCTTTGATGCTTTTCGTTTTCGATGACCTATTTTCTTTGCAAAGGCCATAAACCAGCTGCCTGGGAGCAGTCTCCTGATTCCAAGAGGCTGAGAAAGGTAGCTGCAGCCGCCTCATTCTGAGTCTTGTTGTGGATCAGCCAGGAGACAAGACGCCATTATTCCGAGCAGGTGCTGGTACCACCGAGCTGAGGTCACTGGTCTACTGAGAAAATGCCTTGTGGTCTTCCTGATTGCAGTGATCTTGTCTGCCAAGGGGAAGATCCTCTTCGCCCTCGTGCCCTAAATTAGCCCCAGGAATGTTAGGGACTGCGTGGGCAGTAACTGCGACTTCTTGAGTTTGATAGAGAACCCAGATCGTATAGCATGTGCATAAGTGCTGAAGCTGTGCGCTGTACTGCCTTGGGTGACTCCGCTCGTACGAGCCAATCGACGAGGTACAGATAAAGGTGGTGGTCTTCCACTCTGAGCAGTGCTGCTACCGAGTTCACCAACCTCGTAAAGACCCTTGGAGCCTAGTTGAGGCCAAAGGGAAGGACCTTATACTGAAAATTAAAGTTCACGATCCTAAACCTCAGGAAGGAACGATGAGGCTCCCAAATGGGGACATGCAGGAAAGCATCCTTAAGATCCTGGGAGCATATCTAGTCTCCTCCACACAGTGCCTCTGCAATAAGAGCCGGAGTAACCATCTTGAACTTTTGAAGGGGTAGGGCAAGGTTCAAGGAAGAAAGGTCTAGAACTCTCAAACCAGCCTCATTCTTCTGAGCATAGCATCAGCATTGGCCTGGCGCAGATGGAGTGACATTAGAGTACATATTTTTGCAGTAGAATTCCAACAGCTTTTCCTCCTTCCCTAGCAGTGCTGAGGTGGGTGCAGATGACGAAAACTGGCTTGGAATAAAGGGAGACCACAGCTATAACTGATCAATGCGGTTGAGGGTGCAACAACAGAATTAGGGAGTCCCCCTCCCTATACTTGCAATCAAGGTGTTTATTGGTAGGTTGAGTTGAGTGCTTCACCCATCCCTTCTTGGCCACGGCTTCTATGTTCTTTTGCGAAGGGATGCCAGTTCTTGTGGCAGGGCGAATGGTCAGCACCTTGGTCGGAACCCCCACTTCAGGTTGCTCAACTCCTGGCTATGGAATACTGAGGTATTCTACACCCGCCAGCCTCTCGTGGAAGACCTTAGCTGACAAGGGAGCATCCTGGTCCTCCTCCTCGTACGTGTCGCCCACTGTGTCCGGCAGGTCGGTGCTGTCGGAGGCATGCCCGGTGTGGGCAGCTGTGGCGTATAGACTGGCAGCGCCTGGGGCTGCTGCAGAGGCTGTACCGGTGGTGGAGCCACCATGACTGGTGTGAGCGTGGGAATCAAGTACTGAACTGGGGCCAGGGTCTGGATCAGACAGACAGACCCTGGGGTGGTACCAGAGAGAGCATGTCGCTGATGACTACCCTGAGGATGTTGCCCATCTGCAGTGATATCATGAGGGTAACGAACTTTTTGAAGAATCTATCCTCGCATGCAGGGGAAGGGCGTGGGGGAGTAGGAGCCGGACCCTGTGGCTGAGGTCTTGGCGGTCTTGCCGCACCACGTTGGGAGCATAGACCAGGTCACTGGAGGGGTTCAGTCCCATCTAGACGTGCATTCTTATGCCTGCTCTCCAGAAGCAGGCGGCTTCGGGCAAGCCGGCATCTTGTCTGGCGGCCATTTTGTCATACCCTGCGCCACGTGCCTGCTGAGTGGTGCCTGAACAGCCTGGCCCAGTCTCTGCCTGCACGCTTAAAAGTGAAGGTTTGGAACTCCCTGCACCTCAGGTAGCGACCTGGGAGGCGGAGTGCCGTCGGCCATGACGCTGGTAGTGTTGTGTATAGGCGCCCCCTCAGGTACAAGCCGAGTAGTAGAGCAAAGCACCTCAGGGATATCCCCGGTACAAGAGCCTTGCGGCCCACTGGCAGTGGAACCGGGAGGGTCTTGCGACCCCTCGGCTCTCAGAGCCTTGGCCTCTTTGCTGGTCTGAGGACCAGGAAGGCCCCTCCTACATGGGCACTTCCCTGGGAAAGTCACCCTTGCGGGGTGCGGAGGTGAACAGGGCACCTACCTTGGGCCTGGTCTTCCTCCTCGCGAAAGTTTTGATGTCCTCTGGAGGTGATCCCTCGAACAGCTCTCTCCACGTGGCCAAACGATTCTTGAGAGCTTGCGGGGTCAACGCATTGCACGCAGAACAGCCGTCCCAGCCGTGGTCGGGGCCAAGGTACCGGAGGCAGAGCCCGGGGGGGATCCGACGTAGGGAAGGAACCTTTGCACGCCCGACACCTGCTGAAACCTGCCGTTGTTGACATGCGCCGGGGAGGAGCGTGGCACCAGAGGACAGTCTTCTCGGACAATTGCTAGGAGAGAAAACAAATGGAGAAAGAAAAACAGATCCTTTTCGCGAAGAGCGCGTGGAATTACAAGGCCGGAGGTCTAATCCAGGAGCGCTGATGAAGTGGTCTGTCCCCGTCGATGCGGAAAAGATGACTGGGGAGTGGTGCCAGTGGGTGGAGTCAGGGGAGCACATGCTTCCAGGGCCGCGCCCTCGCAGGCATCTAAAATTAAAGGGGAAGACAATTTGTTCCTGGTGAAAAATGTTCCATTTCCTGTCCGTAGGGAGGGACGCCACATACAGTATGGTGGGAAAGGGACAGGACGTAGGAGTACAAGTGTTTAAAAGTGTACTTACTCGTAAATAAGTTGGTTGGTAACTAACTCCGACTGAGCAGTTCCAAAAGTTCTTACATTGCATGTGTGTTGTGCCATTCTGAAAAGTATATATAAGGTTATTTTACTCACCTGGGAATTGGTTGTGCCTCTTTGTTAGGGAAGATTCTCTTAAAAGGCTAATTTCTCTTACCTATAAAGTCCCCGAGCAGCTTTGCTGGATTTGAAGGGTATATTTATTTCTCCTGCTAAGAATGAGACTCTTTTTCCCTGTCTTAGACATATTTGTGATGTGTATTTGGGGCTATTTTTGTGTTTATGGTCTAGGGGTTTTTTCTCACCCTCATAGGTATCATCTTTTTACATGTGTGTTACACAGCACCACAAGTGCAGTAACACAGGAGTGTCATAGTGACCCCCACACATAGACTCCATACCCTGGGACTGACTACTGTCTCCCAGGGCATGCAAAGTTACCGTTGACTTTGCTAGTCAATAAATATGAACAAAACCAGTACAACCCATCTTACTAGGGAGGGTTAACAGTATTTCCCTGGTGTTCATTTTCGAGAGGGTACTGTCCAGTCCCTCTCTCCAAAGTTTCTGGCTGGTGGCCGTTGTTACTACCATAAATATTCGACCGCAAATATTTTCCTATGGGATTTTCCCATTGTTCGAGACTACCACTTACTGACAGCCTCTAATGTACCACTGGTTAATTTTAATATTAACTTTACTCCAATGTGTTTTTTTTCTCCAGATCTTTAATATTTCTTTCTCGTGTCTCGCTCTGTAATCCAAGCCCAGGTCGGGGATCCTTTGTTCGTCCTTTTGGCGGGCTTCTGCACAGAAGCCCTCCTTTCTGCGCCACCGAGTCTGGGGTAGACGGAATGTGTGGGAGGGGGAGTAGGCATCCTGGACAGGGTTAACTAGGCAACCCAAGTCACACTCTGCCCCGATAGGCTGGGGGGTTATCCCGCAAGGATAACCACCCCACTGTGTGAGTGACAGCTTGGCTGTATGAATGGGCTTTTTTCTGCATAAAAGCAAGGATCTGAGGACTGGAGGACAAGACATCGCCACTGGACCTAAGAAATCCAAAGAGGAGAGAAGCCGCAATGACTGAACCACCGGTTAAGCCCTGCTGCAGATCCTCAACACTTTTCTCCAACGACAAGAGAAGATCTTCACCTGCAAGAGCCTTCTTCCCTTCAGCTGGTGGGGCCAACCAGTTCGCCAAACGCCTTCCAGGGCCTGCCTTGGGCAAAATCGCCAGTGCCAAGCACTAGGAGACCGGATAACCAGGCACCCGTCCACCATGACCGTGATTTAAAGGAGCGTACCTTTTATTCCGTTTTGGCATCACCGCGGCTGGCTTCATCCCTGAGCAGTGCAGTGACTCGAACTTTCCTCCACAACGAGAGCCTCTCTTCCTCTGCTGGATCTCCCGAACTGCAGGAACTGCCAGGAACTACTGCCACCGCAGGAGCCTCATCCACTTTTAAGGTACATTGTTCCACCAGGCCTCCCGTTTCTTGGGGGTACTGCTAAAAGGGGTTTTAAACCCTTTTGTCTAACATTGTCTTTTGACTTTCTGCACCCTCCTTTTTGAACCGTTAAACAAAGACTTGACTGCAGCTACTAGAACCGTTTGATCCTGGGCACTTTGCCTTGTACCACTGACTCTGGCACAGGCCTTTTGACTCTGGCTTAATCTGTTACAACTGCCTTCTCTAGATTGCTTTTGATCAAGAAATGTGTTGGTGCACCTAAACTCTTATAACCACCTTTCCTTCCCCTTTATAAATTGTTGAAGTACCATTTTGCTTGGTTTTCACTCAAGTATTGCTTATCCTAAAGTACTACCTTGCCTAACTTGTTCACAATCCAATAGGAAAGTGTTGCTGGTGTGTTTAGGAGTCTAACCCTGTATAACTTGTCCTTTCCCTCCCTCTGAAGAAATTGTTAGAGTGCTATTTCTGCTTGGTTTACACTGTGCCATTTTGCTCAGTTTTTACTCTTGCTCAAACTTCTCTAAAATTTAATTAGGAAGTTGTGTATACTTTTCTTGACTGTTTTAACTTGCTTTAATGATAGTGATTTGTGTGTTGAGTTAAGAGTGTGTAAAATAAATATATATTCTTTTTGATACAAAGCTTTGGCAATGTTTCCTTGTTCCATTGTATTGTAGTCCTATTGTATAAACCCTGAATACTGCTCATCTCCCTCTTGAGACAAGTCTGACTGCTCAGCCACAGCTACTAACTAAATCTGTGTGGTACAGACTGATACCAAAGGGGATTTATTGCATATACCTGTAGTCCTAATCTTCCGTAGTGCTCCCTAAGGGAACTGCATAGGATTCTGCCTAACACTTCCCAAAAGTAATGCAGTTTGCTTCACTTAACTATTTCTTCCAGAATATTAGTGTGCAAGTTCACCAACTGGGACTTGCTTCACTTGACCTGCTGTATAGCCTGTCTAAACTAAGTCTGGCTTGATTTTTAACAACCTTGAAAAACATTGGATCATTAAGGTGTAACATTTGTCAATGGTCTGTTTTATACAGATTCTAATACACTCTTAGATGTATACTCACCTTTAAGTTGCTGATAGCTCCTTTAAAAAGTATATAGGTTTTACCTACATTGAGTTAGCTGTGTGCAAGCCTAAAATAAGTTGGTAAGTTACTGCTAACCTTAGCCAGTGTTCCACTTACCTGAAACGCAACTGTAAAAGTATATTACAACATTAGCTTTTACCTGCCTAAAATAGCTGTGTGCCACCCTTAAAAAAGTATTCTGCAGGTATAGCTGACCTTGGTCTGCCTAGTGCAATCCTAAATTGGTGTAAAGATGGTATTACTCACATAGTAGAATATAGTCATAGGTTTCTTCTGTTCCTTGAATTTGTGTTCCACTATTCAGAAAAGTATATTTGCAGGTTGGTTTACTAAATGATTCCTTAACTGAGTGTCGCTGCACAACTGCTAGGGTCTACTACCCTTGTATTACTGAAAGTAACTTATGGTTTTACTCCCCATAAATAGGTGTGTCCTACATTAAATGCACTTGATAAGGTTGGACTTCCGTAGAATTACTGTTCGTATTCTGAACAGGGTCTATGCTTTGGTCTGTGTACTTCAAGCATTGTGTTGTATTTTTATAATGTGTTTGTGACTCTATGACAAAGTACTTACCCCAAGACTTAACTTGGCCTAACTATGTTTATAATAAACCTTTATTTCTTTATAATACTTCTGGTTTTAAGTGTTTCTGTTGTACCCTGGTATACCACAAGTTCTTTGTACCTTCCTACAGCCCTCGTTCCCTCCTAAAATGGGCCTGGCTTCACCGTCTACGCTACGATATACTCAGGTGGTACAGTCTTATACTAAGAGTGGAATCTCGTACTGTCTCAGTTGAATGGTTTTACTAAGCCCTTAGTTGGACTTCAGAAAAACTGTCCTTACACAAGGATCTTCAGGGGATCCCGATAGGTGGCTAGGAGCAAGAGGAACTTGGTGCGATATCAAGGCGAAAGTGGCAAATGTTTGCCTCAGGAGGGAGTTGGGACAGGGGATGGAAGGTGGGCGGAGAGCGGGCGGGGCATCATTGCTATTTTAGAGATGGTGGCACTTTGTCTATTGACATTTTCGGATAAGGCACCGGATATGGATTGGGAGTTGAGTGGCAGAGGGGCTGAGCAACCTAGCGACTTCAATTCAGAGATGTTTCTGTGCAAATCCTTGCTTGGTTTGTTAGAGTTAAAGATTCTGTTCCCATAGAATGCTTTTTTGGCTTTTATAATTTCTGACTAGTCTTGCCAGGGGGTTTGGTTTTGGGAGTTTGGTTGGTTCTCCAGTCTGTTACAGACAGTGCTTGAGAGAGTTTTCATATATTTGAGGTGGGTGGTGTACCATTTGCTGATCTCAGAGGTCTGGTTTGTTGCTGTGAGGAGCCTGAGGTGCTGAAGAGCCAGTGGTCGAAGAGTTTGGTGGGGGGCAGGGGGTTTCCTGGATCAAGAGCACTGGGAGCGAATTAAGGAAGGAATTGGCCATGTCGGGTGTGATTTCGACTTTGTTCCAGAGTGGGGTAGAGGGTTGGGGGAGAGGGGGAGAGGTTGGTGGAAGCTGGGCATGGCCTTGGGAGGGGGCTGGTGGTGAAGACGGTAAGCAGAAGAAGATTGCTGGGCGATCTGTCCATGTTAGGGGATGTTGAGGCAGAGTGGAAATGATGGTGCTGAAAACCGCATCAAGTGTGTGGCTTACAGCGTGGGTGGGTAGAGTTGCATCATGTTGAAAGCTTCTAGGTTATCTGGGAGAGAGCGGGTCAAGGGGGTGGAAGGTGAATCAAACCAGATGTTGAAATCTCCTAGTATAGTGAGAGCTGGATGTGGGTTGATGGTAGTTGACAGAGCGTCACAGAGTTTCTGAAGTTTATTTGTAGCCAGGGGTCTATAAATGACTAGAAAGTTGTGGGAGGTAGCGGGAGAGTGTTCAAATGCAGTGCTGGCTATGGTGTCCTTGAGAAGCTCTGGAATTTGTTGTTGTGGATGGTTAGACCCCCAACTCTTTTGGATCTGTTCTAAGCAATCAGGTTGTAGCCTGTGGGCTGGGGGGTGGGGGGCAGGCCTTGTGTTCAATGGGTTTGTAGTCTTCAGCAAACCAGGTCTCTGTGGTGAAGAGAATGTCTGGGTTTTCGTCCAAGATTAGGTCAAAGAATGGAACAAGTTACTTACCCTTAACTATTATTCTCCAGCATGGGTCTGGCATAGATTCACATGCTCATGAATATTCCCCGTCAGGCAGGGAATCCTTGGTAAAAGAAAAAAGTTTCACTTTCAAACTGTATTTCTCCTCTAAATCAATCACTGTACTCTGGGTCATACTGCCCCCAGCAAATGACTGCCCTCTCCGTAAGCCCCTCCTCTGGCAACAATCTTCAAATTAGGTAAGCCCGTAAAGTGGCAGTATGACCAAAAAAAGCTCCAGGGGGGTGGGAGTGAGGGTTTGCATGTGAATCCATCCCAGACCCATACTGGAGAAATTATAAATTGCTCAATGTAGTGACTAACGTATTCCTAGACCCCTTTTTGACCAGAAAAACCCTCCCCTTTAAATTTAGGGGCAAGCGGAGGTGCGGCCCTGGGAGCATGCGCTCTCCTGACACAGCCCTCCGGCGCCACACCTCAGTCCCCAGAGATGCGTCGCCAGTATTTTAACATCGCCCAATGACACCAGTTTTATTAGGAGGGAGGATTGTGGGACATATGGAGGAAAGGGGACTAGGGACTAGAGTATGTTAGTCACTACGGTGAGTAACTTATAATTACTCTTATTTCCCGTCCCCTTTCCTCCATACTGCATGGGCGATTACAACTGAGTGTAGCCCTAGGGTGGAGAAGAGACCCTCCTTAAGCAAACGGGTTTCTTCGAAACCGGGTCTGATCTAGAGCCAGCATCCAAACAGTAATGCTTACAGAAGGCCGAAGGGGTGGCCCAGGTGGCGGCCCTCCTGATGACCTGCCACGGGACCTGCCGTTGGAATGCAATGGCTGTGACCTTGGCTCTGACCGCATAGGCGTGCATGTTAGCTGGAAGTGGCTTGTACTGCTCCTCATAGGCCTTCTTGATGGCCGAGACCATCCACCGTGCTATAGATGCCTTGGATGCCAGATACCTGGGCCTTGACTCCACCACCCCAAAGGTGACAAACAGTGCGTTAAACCTGCGGAAGCCCTTGGTCCTGTCCAAATAGAATTTCAGAGCGTGTCTGATATCCAGACAGTGCAGGTGCAGAACCCTTTGAGCCTTGTCCTTTGGTAGCCTTTGGTAGGAACGCTGGGTGTGTCCGCAGCGCGGGTGGGTAGAGTTGCATCATGTTGAAAGCTTGACTACCTTATCCTTGTGAAAAGTAGTGTATGGCTCCGACGCCACCAGAGCCTGGATCTTGCTGACTCCGAGCCGAAGTGAGGCCCACTAGCAGGGCTGTCTTAATGGTGACCAGCCTGATGTCCACAGACGCCATTGGCTCAAAGGGCTGGTGCGCCAAGGCTCCCAACACTACATTGAGGTGTGGTTTTTTGATGGGTGGGTAAAGTCTGGCGAGGCCCGTCAAATGCCTCTCGACTATCGGGTTGGAAGAGGAGCAGACCTCCTCCGCTGAGTTTCTGTAGGCCCCTAGGGCTGCCAAATACGTGCACTAGATGAGCCGAGAGGGAGAGCACATCGTCCAACGTGCACGTAAGAGGATCAAGCTCCTTAGAGTCTGCCCAGTGACAGAACCTAGTCCACTTACTCTTGTACTGGCATCTGGTAGCCTTGCTCCTCGCACCCTGAATGATTTCTAAGTTAGCCTGTGAGAGGGTGAGGTGCCTTAGCGTGACCTGCTCAGGAACCACGCTGCAAGGGCTAGTTTCTATGGCGTGGGGTGGATGACCCTGCCCCCTGTTGCGTTAGAAGATGTGCTGGGCCCGTCGGAAGGTGAATGGGTGGCCTGTCCGAGGCTGAGCAGCTTCGAGGACCATGGTCTCGGCGGCCACCATGGAGCTATCAGAATGATGCTGAGGTGACAAGATTCCTTTATTTTACAGATCACCCCGTGGACCAGTGGGGTGGGCGGGAAGGCATATGCTGTCATGCCGTTCCACAGAATCTGAAATGCATCGTCCAGGGAGCCTGGGCCCTGCCAGGACGCGAACTGCTGGCACTTCTTGTTGTCCCAGGAGGCAGAAATATCCACCTGAGGATGCCCGCAAGTGCTGAATATCTCCTGCAGCACCTGGACATTCAATTGCCACTCGTATGTCCGCCTCCAAGTTGGACTCCCCCGGAAGGAGGACGGTCGTGAGGTAGATCTTGTTGTCCAGGGCACATTCCCACATGCTGACTGCTAGTCTGCACAGTGGTGGGGATCTGGTACCCCCTGTTTGTTGACATAGTACATGCTGGTGGAGTTGTCTGCCTGGATGAGGATAACCTTGACCCCAATGACTGGAAGGAAAGCTTTAAGTGCTAGCCAGATGGCCTTCAGGTCCAGCCAGTTGATATGGGACTCCTTCTCCTGCAAGGTCCAGACTCCACGGACGCTACGGCTGTCCACAGTGTCCACCCCAGCCCTAGAGAGAGGAGTCCATAGTGATGGTGACCTGTGGGGCCGGCAGCCGGAAGGGCTTGCCCGTCCACAGATTGCAGTCCCTGGACCACCATGTGAGGTCTGAGTGTAGAGAAGGAGGTACGTTGACCAGCTCCACTTGCAAAGTGCAGCTGTACTCTCCTCATCATGAGTCTCGTGTGAGGGACGACCAGACCAGTAGGACCACCGCCATGAGACCCAATAAGTGTTGGTACCACCATGCCGATGTCACTTCTAGGGTGAGGAAGTGAGTCGTGGCCCTCTTGATGGCCGTGATGGTGTCATCCTAGGGGGAAGGTTCATGGCCACATGGGTGTATGTATATATTAATGCACTGTGTTAATTTGTCTGTTCATTAACTGATCGTCTAAATGTGTTTTGTTATTGTCCATGTTTTTGAACCTATTTCTTTACATTCTTAAAAATGTAAAACTTGTTTATGCCTAATCCATTCATCATTTGTTGCTATCCTTGCTCAATGATTTGTACCGTGCATGCCAACAGCTGAATAGGCTCCATCTTTTTATAAATTGTGCGATTACTTCACGATTGCTTTATAAATGCTTTGAGCCCATAATCTACTTAAAAGTTTTTTCTTTTCACGGGAACACCCTGTTGTTGCCTCCCACAGGAGACATTTAGACCCGAAGGGGCGCAACATGCCTGCTTTCCCTCTGAGGCTGTTGCAGAGGACGGGGACACTGGATAAAGCCCTTACTCCCGCCCCCTTTTGTTGTTTGCGCTGGTATTGACTCAGCAAACGGTCCAGCTGCCTGGACCTCCGCTAATGGAAGCTACGGAACCATATGAACGTCTGCCCCTTGTCGGAGCGTGGCCTTCGTAAACAAAGACTTTGCAGGTTGCAAACTGTTTATTTATTTTTAATGCGCACCTAAACCATAGGTAACAGAGCGCAGCAGTAAGGAGGTGCAAAGCTTACAAAGTTACACATTTGTGCAGGTTACAAGATAATACACAGAAACATTGAATAACAGAATAAATTACAAATAACATTACAGGGCAGTGTAGTATATAAACAACTATAGTTCTAAGGATGCAGATTATATACAGTTGAGGTAAATTGTGCTAGTGGGCACAGGCATCGTTGGTGACTAGAGGTCATTAGAGTTAATATGTTTAATAAAATGCTTTCTAAGGTGTGGGTAGGGTTGGTCTACTCTCAGGTTAAGTGGCAAGGAGTTCCAAAGTTTGGCAGCCTTCACAGGGAAGCTGTTGCCACTGATCGTGGTAAGCCTGAATCTAGGTACTACAAGGCAATTGCCATTGCCAGCTCTGGTTGGTCTTAAGGATGTTCTTCCATTTAGTTTATCCGTAAGGTAGCTAGGGGAAGCATTATTTAGGGCTTTGTGGGTCAGGGAGATTATGTTTAGCTGTATTTTCTGGTGGGTGGAGAGCCATTTATGTTGGCGTCTAATAGAAGAGATATGTACTCTTTTGTTTATGCCAAGCGCCGCTCTTAAGGCGCTGTTTTGTAAAGTTTGTAAGGTCTGGATGGTGACTTTGTTAGCACCACTGTAGTGGGCATTACAGTGGTCAAGTCTGGAGAGTATTAAAGCTCTAGCCAGAATCATGCAACTGACGTTAGAAAGGAAAAGCTTGCCAGCTCTCATCAGCTTGCAAGTGTAGGCAGTAGTAGAAGCCAGGGATTTTACTTGTTTGCTAAAGGACATAGTAGAATCAAGGTAAAAGCCAAGGGTTTTTACTTCATTGGAAACCTTGATGACGTTACCATCGATGTTAAATGAGGAATATTCCTGGCCTAGTTTGTTAATGTTAGAATTTGTACCCAAGATTAACAACTCTGTCTCATCATTCAAGCATAGACCATGGGTGGCCATCCATGCCTATATGATAAGATATACATCAGCTCCAGGTCCCTGCTATGATCCCCAGAAAGCGGGATAAGAATCTGTGTATCATCAGCATAGTTAGTGTAGGTGATACCCAGAAGGTCCAGATCATGGAACAAAGGCTTGGTGAAAATGTTGTATAGAGTCGGGGAGACACATGAACTCAGAGGAACACCGCACCGGATAGGTGTGGGGTCTGCCGCTGGAGAGGGGGAGAATACTCTCATAGATCTCTCGCTCAGAAATGATTCTATCCATCTGATCGCTTCGGATGAGAAATGAGCTGCAGTGTCCAGGTGTCTGCAAAGGACCTTGTGATCCACCAAATCGAATGCAGCTGAGAGATCAAGTAAGAGGAGAAGTGCTGTCTTTCCTTTATCAACTAATCGATTTGGGTTTTTAAATCAATTAGGGCAGTTTCCGTCCCATGTAGTGGATGGAAGCCATATTGTCTAGCTCCTAGGAGCGTATGTAGTTCAAGATGTTTTTGAATCTGGATGTATGCAACGTTATCCAGTATTTTGAGTATAAATGGTACCATAGTAATGGGGCGGTAATCAGTGGGGATGAGAGGATCTAGTGTCTGCTTCTTGAGGAGTGGGAGCACCCATGATAGTTTCAGATTCAAGTGCCTGAGGCGAAGGAAGCATTGATCAATTTGGTAATGAATGGTGAAAGGTCTCTGGCAGTGTCTTTTATTAGCATGTGCTGGGCAGAGGTCACCTTTGCAATTGGAGGGTTTAAGCGAAAGGATGATTTTTTCTACCTCTAGGGTAGATATTTTGGAGAAGTAAAATTTGTTAGTTTGGGCCGTACGTACATCACTAGGCGGTGGGATATTGGACAGTGGCTGTACATTCAGAGTGTCTTTCTTTAGCTGTATTTTATTTTGGAGCGTATTTATTTTGTTTGCTAACGCATGTTGGATGTCTGCACACCAAGTCTTATGCTAGGTACATATATCAGGTGTAGTTGTTTGTGATTCTAGTTCTTTCAGTATGGAGAAAAGTTCCTTCATACTAGAATTATAATTGCCAATACGTTCGTCAGAGGAGTTCAGTTTTGCCAGGCAAACTTCATTTTTGTAATGCAGAGAGATGGAGTTTAAGTTTACTTTGTTCTCAATAGATGGGCATAGTCTCCAAGTAGTTTCACATTTTCTTTTCATAAGGCATAGGTCCTTTAATTGTGGCGTAAACCATTTATTTAGACAGGCTTTGGGTTTACTTTTTCTAAGTTTAAGTTGGGCGATTTTATCCATTGTAGTAAGCATGATTTTATTATATTCATGGACTAGAGTGCTAGGGTCTAGATTATCTGGCAGTGCATTTAGAGTTGGGAGGATAGCAGGGATGACTCTGTCCACTGTAATACTCTTTTTGTTTCTGGTTAAGCATGGTGGCGCCATTGGTGGGGCCATAGGTGAAGGTCTGGAAGTTGATAGATTAAAGGACACCAGTGAATGGTCTGTCCAAGGTAGAGGTGAAATAGTAGCTGTACAGTTATAGCCGGCTACCCAGTCTAATATTCTCCCCTTCATCTGGGTAGGCTTATTGACTTTTTGAGACAAACCTAATGTGTTAATGGTATTTGCTATGTCCAAGGCGTACTTATCCGCTGGATCATCAAATCCTAGATTGAAGTCCCCTAGTAGGAGTAGTTGTGAGGTCGATTTGGCATGATTAGATAATATACTGTGCAGGTCCTTCCAGAGCTGACAATGTGAGCCACGGTGGATTCCATGATGTCCTGTGCCACCATTTTAGCCTCTGCCAGTCCCACCTTGAAACGTGACTGGCTCTGTGCCGTTAGTTCTGGAAGAAAGTCAGCAACTTCCTGCCAAAGCCTCTGATTAACAGGTGCCAGCATGGCATGTGCAATAGACTAACGAAGATGCCACAAAGCGTTGAAATAAAGCTTCTTCCCGTACGCCTCCAAGATCATCTCCTCCTTGTCTAGCAGCACCAAGGACGATGTGGCCGAGGACTACTGAGGCTTTGAGTACAGTGATGCCGGGGCAATCACAGAAGTGTGGTTAAGGGTGGGACGACAACAAGAATGCATCCCCCTCCATTTGCCTGTACTTGGCGTCCAGGCGTCAATTGACCGGCTGGACCGAGTGGGGTTTGAGCCACCCCTTGTTAGCCAAAGCGACAACATCCTTTTGCATCGGGATCCCCGTTCTAGCCGAGGGGGCCTAGAGTGAGGACCTCTGGGAGCAACCCCGCCTCTGGTTGTTAGACTTCGGGCTGAGGAAGGCACAGGTACTCTGCCAGCCCGTCATTCGCGGAAGGCTTTGGCTGAAGATTTTGTGTCAGGGTCTTCTTCCTCATCTGTGTCCACCTTTGGGTCCTGTGCAGGAGGTGGAGTGCTGTGTACCTAGGGCTGAGGTGTGGAGACTGGAGCCGGAGGCTGGTACAGAACCGCCTGAACTGTGGGAGGCAGGAGAGCCAAAATCGAAGGAGCCGGCGCAGGCAGCGGTGGCTGCAACGGGGCCAGCAGCGCTGGAGCCATAGGAGGAATGACCATGGGCGCAGGCGGCGGGCCCATAGGGAGCATGTCCCTGAAAGCATCCCCGAGTATGGCCCCCATCTGAGGAGATCTCATGAGTGTGAGGAACTTTTCAAAGAACCTATCTTTGCAGGCTGGTGGGGTGGCAGGTGATATTGATGGGAATCGCTGGCAGCTGCTGGGGCCAGTGTGTATTCTGTCTAGTTGGTTGCAGCGGAAACCTGCCCTGCGCTGCTGATGGACCTCAGTCCCACCTTGTAACTCATTCACCCACCTGCATCGTTGCTCGGGGAGGTATCAGAAGAACGGCCACCTTGTTTGGCAAGTCAGCCATCTTGTCGAGCTGCATGCCACATGCCGAAGTTGTGGTGCTTGGCTCACTGGGCCCAGACTCCTCCAAGACTCTTGATGGTGGAGCATGAGACCTGCCCTGCACCTCAGGCAGAGGCCTGGTAGGCGTGTCGCCCTCAGCGAAGTCACTGGTAGTGCTGCGTACAGGCGCCCCCGCGGCCATGCCGCCGGTACAAAGACATAGCCCCTCAGATGTACACCCAGTAAAATAACATTCTGGTCCCTCAGCACTGTCTTCGGGAGGATCTACGGACCCCTCGGTCTGGCGGCCAGTAGCGGAATTAGCCTTGGTACTTGTGCTGGTATGAGAACCTGAGCGGTTACTCCTGCTCTGGCGTTTCCTTGGGAAGGTGTCACCCTTGTGGAGTGCGCTGGAAAAGAGTGGCCGTTCCTTGGGCCTTGATCAATGCTTGATGAAGTCCTTCAGGTCCTCTGGAGGCGACCTCTCGAAGAGCTCCCCAGTCTATTCTTCAGGGCATGCAAAGAGAGTATTGCACGCGGTACAACCTTCCCATCCGTGGTCGGAGGCAAAGAGCGTGGCTATCTGATGTAGAGAAGAGCCCCTCAAAGGCTGGACACCTGCTGAAACCGACTGAAATCGACATGCGCCGGGGAGGTGCGTGGCGCCAGAGGACAGAGTACCCGATTGATAAAAGAAGACAAAAAGACAGAAGAAAGTAACTGTGGAAGAGCGTGTGGTATTATATGGCCAAAGCCAAACCCAGGAGCGCTGGTGAAATCGGCCTGATCCCGTCGATGCGGAAAAGGAGACTGAGGTGTGGCGCCGGAGGGCAGAGTAAAGGGAGCGCATACTCCCAGGGCCGCACTCCTGCGCGCCTCTAAATTTAAAGGAGAAGGTTTTTTTGCTGGTGAAAAAGATTCTAACTCCCATCCCTAGGAAGAGACGCCCACGCAGTATGGAGGAAAGTGGACGGGACGTAAGAGTACAATAGTTATTAGTAAGTAACTTGTTCCTTCTCCAACACGGGGTCTGGCATTGATTCACATGCCGATAAAGAATACATAGCAGTACAATATTACACAAACACGGGAGGCGGCAAAGCTCAACAGAAGCAATTCACTCTGACCTCTAGAACAGACTCATCTCAAGCCAACAGGTTGCGTAGCACTGCACGGCCGACCCTGGACTCCTCTCTGGAATCACTGTTGATGCAGTAGGTGTGCGTAGACCTCCACGTAGCAGCCCTACATATGTCCAGTAGGGGCACACCAGAGAGGAACGCTGTAGTTGCAGCGATCGCTCTGATGGAATAGGCTCTGGGGCAGCCGGGCAGCGGTCGGTTTGCCAACCATTGACACTGTGATACAGCCAGAGAGTTACCTGTCGATGGAAGCCTTGGATTATGCCTTCCCATGGTTCACAGGACCAAAGTTCATGAACAGTTGAGAAGTCTTCCGAAAACTCTTGGTGCAAGACACGTAAAACTCCTTTGCACAAGCAACGTCTAGCGGGTGCAAGGCCCTTTCAGCCGGTGGCAAAGGCTTTGGAAAAAACACAGGCAACATCAAAGATTTGTTGAGGTGGAATTCCGATGGAACCTTTGGCATGAAAAAGGGGTGCATCTGCAGCACCACCCTCGATTCGTGGAACGTCCGATATGGCTGTTGCAGGATAAGGCCTGGATCTCACCCACCCTCTTGGTAGAGGGGATGGCCACAAGAAAAGCAGTTTTCAACGAGAGTAACTTGAAAGGGGCCCGATACATAGGTTTGAAGGGGGCTCCCATGAGCCTCATCAGTACCACGTCGAGTTCCCATTTCGGGGCATGAGTCTTCACTGGCAGGAAAGATCGAAACAATCCTTCGAGGAACTCCGTGACAAGACAGTGGGACCAAAGAGATGATCTTCTTGAAGACCTGGTGTAGCGAGAGATCGCCACTAGAAGCACCTTGATAGGTGCATGTGCCTGTCCTGCCTTAGCCAAGGACAAGTATGGAAGAATCTGTGGGGCATTGACCCTCAGAGGGGTGATCTCCTGCGACCGGCACCACGTAGTGAAACGCTTCCACTTGTGACCATAGCACTTAAGAGTTAATGATTCTCTGGCCTTGGCAAGGACCTCCCTGCCATTCACCAGCAACTCGTATCCTCAAAGTTCTAGGGATGAAGGAACCAAGCCCTCAGGTTCAGCAATCCTGGGTCGTGATGCAGGATTGCACCCCCTTCCTCTGGTGAGCAGATTTGCGACCTCCATCAGCTTGACCAGAGGCGATACCGATGGGCTGAGAAGGTCCGGATAACAAATCTGCCTCAGCCATGCCGGGGTGACTAGCATCATCCTGCATCAGCACTGTTTGAGTTGACTGATGACTCACAGCAGTAGAGGCAATGGAGGGAACGCATTAAATAACAGGACTTCTCACGTGAAGGAGAACGCGTCCCACATGCTGCACGGCTGGTGGAACCTTCTGGCAAACTTCTGGCACTGGGAGTTTACCGTCATCGCAAACAGATCGATCTGCGGCCTGCCTCACTTGATGAAGATGCTGTCCACCTGGTCCTGCTGAAGTTCCCACTCGTGGCAGGAGCGCAACTCCCTGCTGAAGGAGTCTGATGGTTTTCTGGACTCTGACCAGGAGAAAGGGGATGAGGAACATCTCTTTTCAGACGGCCCAGTGCCACAAGTTCTGCGTCTCTTTGGAGAGCACTGGGGAACGAGTGCCCCCCCCCTGCTTTCTTATTTAGATCGCTGTGGTGGTGTTGTCCATGAAGATCCTCACCACCTTGCCCTTCAGGGACAGAAGGAATGGCTTGAGGGCCCAGAACACAGCCCGCAGCTCGAGGATGTTGATGTGGAGAACCTTCTCCTCCGGCAGCCACAGACCTCTGGCGTGCAGACGTCCGATGTGGGCTCCCCATCCCTCCATGGAAGTGTGCGTGGTGACCGTCTCCTGGTGTGGGGGGTTGGAAACCCTGTGCTTCAGGCGATGTTGGAGTGTACACCCCTAAACTTACCGCTCGACTGAACTCGTCGAGAAGGATCTTGTCCGTGAAGTTTACGGACAATTGTATCCAGCGAGCATCCAGGAACTCCTGAAGTCGTCACATCTGCAGCCTGCAGAGCCAGATAAGGTAGATGCAAGATGACGTCATACCGAGCAGCGACTTGGTCTGCACCATGGCAGTCTTCAGTGACAACAGTCGTTGCACCTTCCCCAGCATGGCCGCTACCCTCTCCCCCGAGGGCAATGATAGGCAGGTGACCGTGTTGAGCCTAGATCCGAGGAACAGTGAGTTCTGCAATGGTGTCAAGCAGCACTTCAGATAATTGATGGCAAAAGCTAGATCTCACAGCAGCTGGACTGTCTGTATTCGGCGGCTACCTCTCTTGACTCGATCCGGATGAACCAGACATCTAGGTACAGGTACATGTGTATGCCTCGCACCGGTGCCAGGCACTTTGTGAACACCCTGGGAGCAGACTTTAGGCCAAAAGGGAGGGCCTTGAACTGGTAGTGGCTTCCCTGCAGCACAAAGAGTAGGAACTTTTGATGCTTCCTGTGAATGGGACATGGAAGTAGGCGTCCTCCAGTTCCAGCGACAACAAGTCTGCTTCCACCAGTCGGCACCCAGTCCTTTTTCTCCATCCTATCCCTATTCGCCGGGGCCGAGCAAGAATTCTTCAGGAGGGCTAGGCCTTCCTCCCACACGTCGTTCCGGGACGGGCCCTGGCATGCTGGTCTTCCTCTTGGCCTCGAACCTCTGGAATAGTAAATGAGTATTAGGGATGTAACGGTATAACTGTATACCGTTAAAGATACCGTGAACCACTCAATTGAACAATAATAACCGTCACATTATTTATACCGGTATACCGTTAAGTGTGCTTTTTAATCTGATTTGGAAAGGCTGCAGTAAGCAAGTGCTGCGCAGTCTTGGTCTTGTACTGTTGGATGTGCCATCTGCGAAGTAGTTTCAGTTGGTGTAGTTTTTAATTACATTCCATAAACCACACGTGCCTGACACAAAATCAATATGTTAGCAATAGGAAGAATAAATACAGTGCCAAGAAGGAAAAGGGTTTACTATGGGTTGGTGGCTTTGGGTTTATATATTTATAATGGATAATGTTTGCTAAGCATATGACAATGGGGGGGATTTCCCTGGTTCTATCATTGAATTTACATATAATATATGAGAGAGAGAGAGAGAGAGAGAGAGAGAGAGAGAGAGAGAGAGAGAGAGAGAGAGAGAGAGAGAGAGAGAGAGAGAGAGAGAGAGAGAGAGAGAGAGAGAGAGTGTGTGTGTGTGTGTGTGTGTCTCTCTCTCTCTCCATTGATCTGTGGCATGGCAACATGTTCATCTTCACCAGCAGCCAGTGGGGGACCTAAAAGCCTAAATTACCACTTAAGAAAAGCTATTAAGTTTGCTTTGCCAGTCACTGCAGGCCAGTACCCCCCCCCCGTAGTCCTTTCCACACATGTGTTTGTGTTGTTTGGTGAAACCAAGGGGTGGCATTTCAGTGGAAAGTATGTTGAAAAGCCCAATTCTGGCCCTGGGTGCCTGGTTTTGTTTCTGATGATAAATCTGACAATTTATGACCTTTTAGAAAATATTTGTTAAGATTAGTTAACGCCGCCTGCTATACCGCGATAACCATAATATACCGTCATTTGGCAAGAAGGTTATCATACCGTCATAAAACTAATACCGTGACACCCCTAATGAGTATTTTCTTACCTTTTACACCATTCCTCCAGCGCTGGTATCTTTCATATATTCATATGCTGTGAATATTCCCCTAGTCAGGCTGGGAAAATCTGGTTACGTTGACTTATTAATTTTCCTATACAAAAACACCTTGAGTGTCCCATCGACTTTGTGGGTGCTTTTAGTACCCACCAATGGGACGTAGCGTGTATAGCTCGGCCCCAGCAGCTTCCCCTTACATTTTAACCACTCCAGCTGGAGGATATTCCTGATTAGAGCATGTTTGCCTGTAGGGGGTAAGCTGGATAGAGCATGTGAGTCCATGAAAGATACCAACGCTGGAAAAATTGAGTTATAAGTAAGAAACTACTCTTCTCCAGCATTGGATCTTTCATGGATTCATATGCTGTGAATAGATTTTGTAGCAGTATAAATGTTAGGAGGTGGTAAAGCAGGCAAACACAGTTTAGGTATTTTAAAATTGTCTGCATTAATGCCAGAAGAACAAGTTACTTACCAACTGTAACATTCTTTCGACTGGATGTTCCTCCCACGTATTCCTCATCTTGTGATAAATCGTTATTTCCAGCTTCGCTGCTTCGGAAAAAAAAATTCTCTGCAGAGGGCGCTGTGCTCGAGGTCGTGGCGTCGATTGTCCCTCGACGTACTCCGTACTCTGTCGACGTCACCGATGGTATAAATAGCTCGAGCCACGCCTGTTGCTTCAGTTCTGTTTTTTCCGATGAGATGCGAGGAACACCCAGGCGTGTCCCATGACTGATACATTCTTCGTGAGAGGAAAGTGTAAGAAAACGTAAACTGTACTGTGGGGTAGGATGGGAGGGTCGATGAGGAATACGTGGGAGGAACATCCAGTCGAAAGAACGTTACAGTTGGTAAGTAACTTGTTCTTCGAATGGATTGTGTCCTCCCACGTTTTCCTCATCTTGTGATAGGCTCCCATAGCAGTATCAATTTTTGGAGGTCGGAGTACTAATTTCAGTTTTCGTGGACCGAATGCAGAACTGCCTTTGCAAATAAACCCTCGTTAGAGGAGGCAGTGTCCAAACAATAATGTTTAACAAAAGTATGCATTGTTTTCCAGGTTGCAGCTGCACAAATATCTGCTGCCGGTACTCCCCTCTTTAGAGCCGCAGAAGTAGCCATTCCACTTGTAGAATGGGCACGAAGCCCATCTGATGGTTCTTTTCCCGCCAATCTGTAGCATTCAACTATGGCTAATATGATCCAGCGGGAAATGGTCTGTTTTGTTACAGATAAGCCTAATTTATGACCAGTATATCCACAAACAATTGATCATCTTGTCTCAATTTAGCCATCCTTGAGATGTAAAAACTAAGAGCCCTCTTGGGATCTAATCTGTGTAATCTCTCCTCCTCTTTGCCCAGATGAGGAGGAGGATAAAAAGTTGGTAGTACTATTTTTTGTGACAAATGGAAGTCCGAGACTACTTTTGGCAAGAACGAAGGTTTAACTTTAAGGACTACCTTATCTTTATAAAAAATAGTATATGGTGGTTTGCATGAGAGAGCCTGAAGTTCGCTAACCCTGCATGCTGATAATAGGGCCACAAGGAGGACAGTTTTTAGAGTCAAAAGCCTCAATGGACATGAGTGCAGAGGCTTAAAAGGTATGCAAGTCAAGAATTTTAATACTAAATTTAAGTCCCAAGTTGGTACATGAAAAGGTACTGGAGGGTATACATTAGTAAGCCCCTTTAAGAATTGAATTATTAACGGTATTTTGAAATATGAAACCTCTTCCGAGAAGCGCTTGAAAATGGACAGCGCAGCAAGGTATCCTTTGATTGTTCCTATCTGGAGCCCCAGATTAGCTAGATGTAGTAGAAAAGAGTACCATTGGGGTGCCACACTGAAAAGGGTCCACATCCTTGTCTTTGCACCAGTTACTAAACGAGTTCCAGCGACATCGGTACAAAGACTTTGTTGTTGGTCTTCTGGCCGAAAGCAAGATTTCCATTGCATCATCCGGAAGATCCCAATCCTTGTATCTCAACCTCTCAAACCATGCGTGAAGGTTGAGTTTCTTGACCTCTGGATGGAGAACCCAACCTTCCTCTTGCGAGAGAAGATCCTCTCTTTGCGGAAGACGTATTGAAGGGCAGATGGACATGTCTAGAAGGTCTGGGTACCACGTTCTCCTGGCCCAATCCGGGGCAATTAGGATCATGGTTTTCCTGAACTTTCTCAACCTCCTGATTACTTGAGGAATCGCAGGTACTGGAGGAAACGCGTACAGCAGTGGAAACTTCCACTCCACTACGAATGCGTCTCCCAGAGCTCCTCTTTGAGGAAATTCCCTTGAGCAGTACTGATCGCACTTCCGGTTGATCGCAGTGGCGAACAGATCCACTTGAGGGGTTCCCCAAAGGGCGAAGATCTCCAGAAGGACTTCCTGAGCCAGCTCCCACTCGTGAGAGACCGTGCTGTGCCTGCTCAGAGCATCTGCCGCCGTGTTCTTCTCTCCGGCTAGGTGAATTGCCGACAGAGATTCCTTCTCGTATTGCCCAGAACCAGAGCTGCACTGCTTCTCTGCACAGTGGCAGTAACCCTACACCACCTCTCTTGTTGAGATAGTACATGGCCACTGTATTGTCCGTCATTATCAGGACATTCTTTCCCTGTACAGAGGGCAGAAAGGCCTTCAGAGCTAGTCTGATTGCCCTCAGCTCCAAAAGGTTGATGTGTAGTTTGGACTCCGATGGAGACCAACGACCGCTGATTGTCAGATCGTTGGTGTGTGCTCCCCACCCCGTGAGTGAGGTGTCCGTCACTACCGTTATCTCCGGCCATGGTTGCCAAAAACACTCTCCCTTGAGAATGTTGTTGTTGCAAGCCCACCATAGAAGATCCTGAGCAACTGCGCTCGGGACTTGCAGAAGATCCGAAATATTCCCTGGGAACTGGGACCACTGAGTTCTGAGTGCCCATTGAAGGGATCTCATTCTCAACCTGGCCTCTGATACTACGAAAATGCAGGATGCCATGAGGGCGAGCAACCTGAGAAAATCGAAGGCCGGTAGATGTTGGGCATTCTGAAACTTTGTTACCATCTGCTGGATGTGGAGAGCTCTCACTTCGGGAGGCAAGGCTTTTCCCGATGAAGTGTCCTAGACTGCTCCGATAAACTGGAGTTTCTGGGATGGTATCATTTGGGACTTCTTGAAATTGAGGGAGAAGCCCAGTTTGTGGAGGAAGTGGCAGGTGATCGAAAGATGTTCCCTGAGCTTGTTCTGGAGAACTTGCTCTGATCAACCAGTCGTCCAGGTAGGGATATATGTGAATACCTCCTCTCCTGAGACTTGCTGCCACAACCGCCAACTGTTTGGTCAAAACCCTCGGGGCAGAGGTCAACCCGAATGGCAGAACTCGAAACTGATAATGAGAATTGCCAATCGCGAACCTCAGGTACTTTCTGTGCTTTGGACGGATTGGCACATGAAAGTAAGCATCCTGAAAGTCCAATGATACCAACCGATCTTGGAGTTGGAGAGCCTGAAGGATCTGAGAAAGAGTCACCATCTTGAACTTGTCCTTCCTGAGGAACTTGTTCAAGTTTCTCAAGTCCAAGATGGGTCTCAGTTCTCAGTCCTTTTTTGGGATGAGAAAATATGGTGAGTACCAACCCCTGTTCCTCTCCGCTACAGGTACCAGTTCTATGGCACCTTTCTCTAGCAGGGTTAAAATTTCCTGCAACAGGATCAGATCCGGAATTTTGGCGGAGTTGGCTCCCGGTGGATGATTCTGAGGCCTTTTTAGAAAGGGGAGACAGTAACCTTGGGCTACTGTTTCCAGTGCCCAAGCATCTGAGGTAATGCCCCGCCATTCCTTCAGATGTTGAGATCTCCTGCCTCCCACTGGTGTTTTGTGAAACAAGGTCTCAGAGGGATTTGGAGGCGGTTGCAGGAGTGGCTGAGGGTACAGATGCCGCTCCTGAGGCTGATTTTGCACCTCTTCCTCGTGTTCCACGAGTGAAGTTTCTTTTGCCCCTTTGAGAAGCCTGTCCTCTTCCTCTACCAAAAGAGAAGTAGTATCGAAAAGAACGACCCCTCCAGGAAGATGAGCCGGAATAGGGTTTTAGAGGCTGGCGCAAAGAGGCGCTAAGTGATTTAGTTGCCGCTTTCGAGGTCTGAAGTTTTTCTAGGCTTTCATCAGCCTTTCTGCCAAAGAGCCTCGAGCCATCAAAGGGCATGTTGAGGAGTCTAGCTTGCACGTCTGGTGCAAATCCCGACTTCTTCAACCACGCAAATCTGCGTAGCACAACGCTTGCAGCCATGGATCTGATGATAGTATCAGCAGTATCCAGTCCAGACTGGAGACATTCCCCCATTGCCTCCTTCCCGTCTTTGACTATATTCAGTAAGCCTTCCCTTTCCTCGCCTTCCGGAACATGATCAGCCGCCGCCGAAATACAGTCCGACAGGGTATGGGTAAACCTGGCTAGCGTACAGGTGACATTTGCCGACTTAAGTCGTACTACCCGACGTGAAAACTTTACGTGCCCAGGCATCAATTTTTTTATCCTCTCTATCTGGAGGGATAGTTGGATAAGCAGTTTGTTTTGAAGTAGATGCTGCCTGAATAACTAAACTCTCTGGAGTCGGATGTTTATTCAAATATTCAGGATCCGTTCCAGCTGGTCTATATTTTCTTGGAAAAGTGCTATCTGCAGCAGCAATAGTTTCTGGTTTCTCCCAGTTTTTCTCCACAGTCCTTTGAAGGGCCCTGTGAAAAGGGAGAACAGGATCTTTCTGAGATCCCTTGACGATTATATCCGTCATGTCATCTTGTTAAAAAATGGGTGAAGTATTACCCCAACCCATATATTCAACTAGCCTGGTCATAAGACCCCTGTACCCAGCATCTGCATGCTCTGCAGGATCAGGTTTGGCGAACTCTAATTCTGGGGATGTGTCAACTCCACTGGCAGAATGTAGAGTATCACTCAGGTCTCTCATTCTAGATTCCTGGTCAATAAGTTACTCAGGAACTTGTCTTGTACCATAAGTAACTCCCAAAGGAGTAACCTTGTCTTCTTCTGAAGCAGACTCTTCATAGATTGCTGACATAGATTTGAAAAAGTCTGACCTGGGCAAAGGAGTGAATCTCCTTTCTTCCTCTTCCATCTGCTTCGAAGAAATGGCAAATCCCTCGAAGTTTGCGAGGGTGTCTTCGAAATTTTCAAAGAGGACTTTGATAATGGCGTCGATGACGCATTTGGCTTTGGCGTCGAAATTATCGACGTCGAGGGCGTCGACGAAGTTGTCGAAGTCTTCGATGACTTGTGTTTTTTGCATGGCACTGGAGAGGTGCTCGACTCTCGAAGAGTCTTCGACGGTTTTACGTCGACTCGAGGTTTTTTGTATTCCTCAACGTTACCGGTCTTGGCCATGGTAGCCTTGGACTTTCCTTTGTCGTCCAATGGAGCGACATAGGGGTATGGCTTTTTTCGAGGGGGTCGGGGCCGCATTCTCGGAAACCTCCATCATCTTTTTGCGGAATTCTTCCCACTTACTGGGAGAATCCGATTTAGTCGAACAACAAATTTCTTCGGTCGACTCTGAAGAAGAAGATGAGGGAGATCTATGTCTCCTCTTCATTTTTTTCGATGACGACGAAGTGTGTCTCGATCTACTCCTAGATCGAGATCTCTTCGAGTGCCTATGGCGATCCGATTCCTTAGAATCAGTCGCTTTCTTGGTTTTTTTTGACAAAACCTTTTTTGAGGCCTCCCTCCCCACCGACAGTTTACCTCTCCTCTCACGAAGAGCTTTTTCGGTCATAGATTGGCAGGGCCCGCAGTCGACGATTCGGTGACTGGAACCGAGACACCAGAGACAAATCCGGTGGGGATCGGTGATCGACATCTTAGATCCACAATCTGCACACTTTTTAAACCCAGTTCTGGGTGTCGAAGGTGTCGAAGATGACATTTTCTTCACAGAAAATAGAAGCGCGCTGTTCTCGATAGCGAAGCGATTGGAAAAACGGAACTGAAGCAACGGGCGCGGCTCGAGCTATTTATACCATCGGTGACGTCGACAGAGTACGGAGTACGTCGAGGGACAATCGACGCCATGACCTCAAGCACAGCGCCCTCTGCAGAGAAAATTTTTTTCCAAAGCTGAAGATAACGATTTATCACAAGATGAGGAATACCTGGGAGGACACAATCCATTCGAAGAATACATACGCAAATAGAAACAGGAAACAAACCTGGAAGCTGCAGGGCTTACCTTACTGGAACAGCCGGTGAACGACTGCACGTCCCATGTGTACATCCTCAGCGTGTAGCAGATGTAAGTAGTGCCTGGTAAATGTGTGGGGCACTGCCCATTTTGCGGCTTGGCAAATGTCTGATGGGTACATTAGAGCAGAGAGCCTCCGAGGCAGCCGTGGCTCTAGTTGAGTGCACTCTGGGTGCCGTTTGTAACGTGTCAGAAGGAGATTGTAGATGAAACCCATCTTGAAATGCCCTGTTTCGATATGGATTTTCCCTTGTTGGATGGACCAAAGTCGACAAACAGCTGCTTAGATGATCTGAAAGATTTTGTGTGATCCAAATAATATTTTAATGCCCTTTTTACATCCAGAGAGTGCAGGGCCTTCTCTGCTGGTGAAGTGGCATTTTGAAAGAATGTGGGCAGAGTTATGGCAGCATTTTTATGAAACTTAAGGTACATTAGGGATGAAATGAGGATTAGTGGAAAGAACCACTGTCTTTTGTGAACTGCGGATACAGCGGGTCTACAACCAAAGCTTGAAAGCTCTGAAACACGTCTAGAGGACGTAATGGCCACTAAAAAAGAAATTGGATGTGGGTTCCTTATTGTTTGCCATTTGTCACGATAGAACGCCACATTTCCCCCCACCTGACCGACCCTGAGGCAGTAACTGCTGCGCCTTAAGGTCGTCTGTTGCGCTGGGAGGATTGATAATTCTGCTTATAACCCTGAGAGTAATATCTGGGCCTACCATAGTTCTTGTTGTTTCTTGAGGCTGAGAACATTGCATTACATGAGGCTCCTCGAAAGGAGCAAAAGAACCACCTGCCATGAAGGGATGTAAGAGACCCAGCCATGTCCGAGTCGGCTTTCATGGCTTTAAGGGCCTCATCAATTTTGTCCCCAAACAGATTTTCGCCTTCACATGGCATATCAATGACTCTGTTGTACTTCTTGATGAATAAGTGCAATATAGTCATGCTTGGCATCTAAGGACTATGCCATTGCCAATCCGCATAAACCCTGTTTCAGCAAGGTCTACAGCGATGTTGATGCTGTGATTCGAGGCATCCACCCCTTTGCGCACCAGCAGCATGGCCTCTTCTCTGCTGCTCCGGCAACTGTTCCAATAAAGGAGCCCGACGGTGCCACATCTCTCAATCATATCGAGCAGCTATTGCCAGAGTATTCGCTGCTTTAGCCGTTGTTGTCCCAATGGTAAGAACCTTTTTTCCAAAAGGCATACATTCTCTGGTTTTCGTGGTCTGCCATAGTGGCACACTTATGCCTTGTTCAAGTCTTGTGGCATACTGCCACTGAAACAAATTACTCTGGAGCCGGTTGTGAGATGAGGCATGTCGGTGTAGTATCCTTAAACTTCTCCAGCCTACCTTTAACCCCAAGCTCTGTGAAAGGATGGTTCATAGTATGGGGGCCCTCCTGCCACACATGATCCAGACTGGGTATGGAAAAGACTGCCTTCCTGCGTTTACCCATATGATCGGAAAATCTTTCTTCTCCTCATCTGGAATTAGACCAAACTCCTGGCATGCCTTAGACATCATGGAGAGAAACGCCCTGATGTCATCCGGAGGCGAAAGTTGACCCGGGCTACCCTGCACATCTTGGCCAGGATCTGTGTCCCACGTGTCGGCTCTCTGCTGAGACGAGGAGGCGGTGGAACTTGTATCCCTCGGACCAGTGTCTTGGTCTGTGTCAATCAATTCCTCTCTTCTTGCTCTCTCCTACGTGGACTGAGTGGAGGTGGAGGTCTAGGAAGGAACAAGTTAATTACCTGTAACTGTTCTCCAGCATGGGTCTGGCATGGATTCACATGCTCATGAATATTCCCAGTCAGGCTGTGAATCTTCAGTAAAGAAAAAATCAGTTTCAGTTTCACTTCTGAACGGTCTTTCTCTCAACAACCAATAACTGGTCTCTGGGTCATACTGCCCCCAGCCAATGACTGCCCTCTATTTAGGCCCCTCCTCTGGCACCCATCTTCAGATTAGGTAGCACGTAAAGTGGCAGTAGGCCCAAGAGAAGTGCCAGTGAGGAGTAGGCAGGAGGGTTTGCATGTGAATCCATGCCAGACCCCTGCTGGAGAACAACAGTTAAGTAACTTGTTCCTTCTCCAGCATGGGGTCTGGCATGGATTCACATGCTCATGAATAAAGAATACATAGCTGTACACACATATACATCCACAACCACAGGAGGTGGCAAGGCTCAACATTAAGCATCTCAACATTAATCATCTCTTACTTCCTCATCAGACTCACCTTCAAGCGAACAGGTTGCGCAGCACTGCTTGGCCGACTCTGGACTCCTCCCTGGAACTTCGGTCGACGCAGTAGAATTTCGTGAAGGTGTGCGTTGACCTCCACGTAGCAGCCCTGCAGATGTCCAGCAGGGACACACTAGACAGGAATGCCGTAGTTGCAGCTATCGCTCTGGTCAAATGGGCTCTCGGACAGTCAAGCAACGGTCTGTTTGCCAACCGGCGACAATGGGTGATGCAGCAAGAGCCACCTGCAAATGGAAGCCTTGGAGAGGGCCTTCCCTTGGTTCACAGGGCCAAAGTTCATCAACAGCTGTGATGTCTTCTGAAAACTATTTGTGCGGTCCACGTAGAACTTCAGCGGTCTAGCCACATCCAACAAGTGTAAAGTCCTCTCAGCCAGCGACAAAGGCGACAGGAAGAAAACAGCTAACACCAAAGGCTCGTTGAGATGTTAGTCCGTCGGCACCTTGGGCATGAAGGAGGGGTGCGTCCGTAGCACCACCCTCGCCTCGTGGAATGTCAAGTAAGGTGGTTTACAAGAGAGGGCCTGGATCTCTCCTACTCGGCGTGGAGGTGATGGCCACAAGAAACGCGGTTTTCCATGATAAAAACTTCAGCGGTGCTGAATGCATAGGCTCGAACAGGGGACCCATGAGCCTAGTAAGCACCACATTGAGCTTCAACGCCGGGGCCTTCACCGGTGGGAACAAACAAACCATAACGACGACCGCCCCCGAGTTCTGGTGTAGCGTGAGATGGCCGCCAGATGAACCTTGATGGAAGCATTAGCAAACCCTGCCTTGGCCAGCGACAGTAAGTACGGAAGCACCTGCGGAGCCGTAATCTGTAGAGGGTCGAGTTTCTGTGCGCGGCACCAGACGGCGAACCTCTTCCACTTATGTCCATGGCATTTCAGTGTAAACGAAGCCCTGGCCTTGGCAAGCACTTCCTTGCAGTCCACCAGGAGATCGTATCCATCAAACTCTAGTGTTGCAGGAGCCAGGCCTTCAAGTTCAGCGACCCTAGGAAGTGGTGCAGTATCACGCCCTCCTTCCTTGGCGAGAAGATCTGCGTCCGCCGGAAGCTTGACTGGAGGGGACGCTGACATCTCCAGAAGGTCCGGGTACCACCGCCAAATCACTCGACAGAAACTCTCGTCAAGGGCGATCTTGTCCTCAAAATTTCCCCAGTACCTTGAGTAGCCAGACGGTTCCCGCCATGTGCTCGACGGCAGTCTCGCTCGACTTCGCTCAGATCAGCCAATCGTCCAGGTAAGGGTAGACGTGAATCCCCTGCAGGCGCAACCGCACCGCCACTGGTGCCAGACACTTGGTGCCAACTTCAATCCGAAGGGAAGGGCCTTGAATTGGTAATGCTGTCCTTGGACCACGAAGCGCAGAAACTTGCGGTGACCTTGTGAATGGGGATGTGGAAATAGGCATCCTCCAGGTCCAACAACAATAGGAAGTAGTCTTGTTCCAGTTGTCCCAGCACATGCTGAAGGGTGACCATCCGAAACTTCTGGGACCTGATGTACTTGTTGAGGCGGCGAAGGTCCAGTATGGGTCTCCAACTGCACGTCTTCTTTCTGACAAGGAAGTACCGGGAGTACACTCTGGAGCCCCCAAGCTTTTTTGGGACGAGTTCCATGATGCCCTTCTTCAGCATGGCCCGGACCTCCAGCAGGAGTTGAGGGTCATGGTTTTCCTTCCTAGCCACCGGTGTAATGCACAGACACTTCTGTTGAAACTCCAGGGCGTCCAGCACCCAACTGTCGGTGGAGATGGACTTCCACACACTGACAAAGTTGACCAGCCGGCCTCCCACCGGGGTGCACGGGTGGGGGCCAGATGTCATGGCCGGTACAATCCTGCTTCACTGTGGGGTCGCCACCTTGGCGACAGCGGCTACCTCCTCCGGACTTGCTGCGGCCCCTGTACCCTTCCTGAGCCAAACAGCGGGACGGTTGACGATAGGATGATGAGCCACCACCGAAACCTTTGGAGTACCCCTGGGACTTTCCTCCGGAGGTCCGAAAGGATGGCCGCCGCTGCTGGAGCGTGCCCAACGCCCGAGCCATCTCGGTATCCGCCTTGATGGCCTAAAGAGAATCGTCCACAGTCTTGCCGAATAAGTTGTCCCCGTCGAAGGGCATTTCCAACATCCTTGACTGTACATCTTGGCGAAAGCTAGTGGCCCTCAACCAACCCCGCCGATGAAGGCCAACGCTGTTGCCCATCTGACAGTTTCCTGTGTCTGATGTCCGTGGCCACCGTGATGGCATGGTCGGATGCCACCTCGCCTTCTTGCAGGATCTCCAGCGCTTCCACTCTCTTGTAGTCGGGAAGGAAGTTAGTCGCCGCGGCCGACGAGATGACTCTTCTCCCCATGGCGTCCAGCTTCTTCCCCTCACCACCCGGGGGGTAGGGGAGGCAGCAGAAAGAAGACGTTGAAGATCCAGAACACTTCTTTGCCGTTGCCAAGACCACCGAGTCCGGGGACGGTTGGGATCTGAGACACTTGGATGCAGAGTCCGGCACTCTGTACTTCTTGTATCGGTCCCTCTTTACCAGGGCCGAGGACAGGTTCTTCATAAGGGACAGCCCCTTGTCCCAAATGTCGTCCAATAGAGGGATCGAAAGCACCGTCATCCTCTTGGCCTCCCGGCGCTGGCACAGGAAATCTTCCTTCTCCTCAGGGGCTAGTGAAACGAAACATTTCCGAGGCCTCAGAGATCATGGCATGGAAAGAGCCAATCTCTTCGGGCAGCAAGGCCCTGGGCACTGGCGATGGGAAGTACACTCCGTCATCCGTACCCGTGCCATTCGTCGCTGTATCCGGTTCTGTATCGTCCCTCGGAGTAGGGGGTGGCGGCGAAGGATGGCAAGGAGGTGGAGGATTGACTTCTCTTGACGCAGGGTTCCCCGATGGCACAGGTGACGCGGGATCTCACGCCGGCGACAGGGGCATCCTTGTCCGGATCTCTGAGCACAAGGTGTGCAGTGCCTGTAGGATGTCGGCCGACACATCCGCTGACGGTGGTGGCAGTTGCTGCTGTGGCTGCAACGGGAGCGGTGACATTGGCGCGATGTCCTCCGGCTCCTCACCGCCCTGATGCTCCTCGTCTGTTTCCTCGCTGCTCTCCACATCTGCCTCGCCGGGGTCCTTCCTATAGGACCTGGCCTCAACGAACTTCTATCCAGTACGGCCTTCAGACCAGAAAGCTCCTCCTTTAGAGATGTCCAAGCCCTGCAGGACTACCGCACAGCCCTCTCTCCCCCCCTTTGTGCTTGACCAGCAGGGACGGTCTAGGGGAGATGATTGCCATTGTCTTCACCAGTGTCTTCTCAATGGGTAGAAAAGACTATTCCCGACAAGCAGGCAGGAAAACTCTCGTCTTAGGGACCGCCTCTTGCGAATCCGCATCCGCAGCCTTTGCTAGGGACGCCACCACTCCAAGGGAAGATTTCGCCTGGTGAACCTGGGCCTTCATGACCTTGGGCGCGCTTGAGGGCTTCACTGTGGGGGGATGGTCAGCGCCCCGCTCCCCCTTGGCTTTCTCTGTCGAAGTCTGTTGGGACTTCTCCAGAAGTTTACCCGGATGGTCCGACTTCCTCTTCTTTGCTGACACGGAGCGTTGGCTCGTTGTCGAGGGTGCCGGAGATGCCTTTCCCAACCTGGCCGCTGAGGAGCCAATCACAACGCCACTCCCGGTGTCCACGGGCTTGCAGTGCTTTGCCTTATGTTGGGCCCCCGTCACCGGAGCGCCCTCAAAGGTCTTAGAAGGCTGCTCATATTTCCTCTTGCTGGGTGAGGCCTGCTGCCCCTGGATCTTTGTCTGGAGCCACTCGGAGAGCTGCTTGCGTGACGGTCCTTCATGGTACGGGGCACCATATCCTTGCAGAACGCACAGGTCTCCTCAACGTGCGTTTGGTCGGAATGTAGGCAGTAAGGGCACAGGGAGTGCCCATCATCCAGGAAAAGGTTCTGTAGTCCAAATCCAGGGCAGATACTGAACAGAGGCATTGAGTTTCCTTAATCTTCAGCCATGTCCACGTGGAGTAGGCCTCAAAGAATCTTCCGGAATCCTCTAAGAAGGGAACTCGATGATAAATCGCCCTTGAGGGGCGTAGACATTTCTGAAAAACTGGTCCCTGTTAGTCGGATGATGGATCGATGGAGCTTGAGGTTCAGGTTGCAGAAGTGAAACTGATGTTTTCTTTATCGAGGATTTGCAGCCTGACGAGAGGGAATATTCATGAGCACGTGAATCCATGCCAGACCCCATGCTGGAGAAGTGTTTGAATCCTAGGGAGTATGCCCTGCTCTTTACAGGGATAGGTTGGATCCATTCATTGAGGGGTAACTTGAGATTCCCCATAAGTCTGAATTGTCTGAGCGTGAGGAAGCGGAAGTCTGGCATCAAGCTGTCCTAACAGAGAATGCAGTGTTGTAAGGACCTGCAAGGAAAGCAGGGATTGTCAGTTTATAAGGGGGTAGTGTGTATGCATACCACCTATTGCAGCAGGTGTTCATGGGAGAGTTGGTGTCTGAAACCTTAGAGGTGTGTCTTCCTCTCTAGATGGTCCTTGGATAGAAGGATCAGAAGTTCCTGACTCGGGATCGGATTCAAAGACACCTTGACATACATGTGGTGGAGACTCGAACTCTGATGTAATCTCATGCTGCAAAATGTTTTCTGGCATGATATCTGGGTACTCCATAGGAGACCGCTTCGCAGGGGAGCCGGGTTGTGCTACATCGTAGCCCCAGTTGGGGTTTTTAAAATACCCGTAGGGGACAATATATTGCCTTCTGTCAGTCCAAAAACTCTGTCATAGTGGTTGCCGGGCATGTAGGTTTTTATGCAGATTACTTATTTTTGGTTGTCGATGAGAGACGAGCCGCAGACCCTGATGACCCCCATTGTCGGCATGGTTGATGCAGTTGTCAATGGTGCTGTCGTTGGAGTAGACTTCGACGACGATTTGGCCGTTGACAGGTGTCTTGATGAAGACTCTGGGCCAGAGGAGTCCTTCAGGTCCTCTGGAGGTGATCTCTGGAAGAACTCCCTCCACCTGGCGAGTCTGTTCTTCAGAGACCTCGAAGAACGCGGGTTGCATGCGGTACAAGCTTGCCAGCCATGGTCTGGGCCAAGGCAAGGTAGGCAGAGGGCATGGGGGTCTGAAGTTGGAAAGAGCCCATCGTAGGATGGTCACCTGCTGAACTGTGTAGAAGTCGACATGCGCCTGGGAGGAGCATGACGACCGAAGGCCGAATACCTGAATGATAAAAAGACAAAAAGACAGAAGAGAAGAAGTATCCGCGTGTGTAATTACATGGCCAAAGCCAAACCCAGGAGTGCTGATTAATTCGGCCCGTTCCAGTCGATGCGAAAAAGGAGACTAAGGTGTGGTGCCGGAAGGGCGGTGTCAGGGCTGCGCATGCCCCCAAGGCCGCACCACCGTATGCCTCTAAATCTAAAGGGGAGGAAGGGTTTTTCTGGTGAAAAAGGTTCTGTCTCCTGTCCCTAGTAAGGGACACCCATGCAGTATGGAAGAAAGGGTACGCGACATAAGAGTATGAGGATGTGGGTAGAATGTTGTCCCTCCCCCCCTGTGCTGGGAAAGCATGTTGTAGGGGCATCCCCTACAACATGTTGTAGGAGTTTGACTGGTTCCCACATAGCAAATGTGAGCAGATGTGGAAACCAGGGTTGTCTCGCCCACATAGGAGAAACCAGGATTAGAGTAGCTTGTTCCTGGTGCATCTTGTGCCCTATCCTGCTCATGAGTGGTGTTGGTAGAAAAGTGTAAGCACATTTTCCTGACCAGCTCATCCACATGGTGTTCCCCCTTGGATCTGGGTTGGGGAAACCTGGATGCGAAGTCTGAGCATTGCGCATTTAGATTTGTGGCAAACAAGTCTAAAGGAGGATAACCTCAGAGGGAAAACATTGTCCAGAATTCCTCTTAAGCTGCTACTCGTGTTCCTCGGGTAGAGGATTTCTGCTTAGAAAGTCTGCTAGGGAAATGAGTTCCCCAGGAATGTGTTCACACTGGGAACATGTTCTGCTTGAATGCCCACTTGCAAATTCTCTGGGATAGCCTGGACAGACTTGGACAGTGTGTGCCTCTCTGCTTGTTTACTTAGAACATGGTAGTGGTGCTGTCTGTGAGGACTTGCACGGTTTGGCTTGTTAGATGCAGCTGGAAAGCTTCTAGGACTTTCAGTACCGCTAGTAGCTCTAAAAGGTTGATTTGGTTTTGGGCTGTGCTCCGTGTCCAGAGGCCATGCGCTGTGGTGAAGGTAATGGTCTCCCCATCTGGAGAGTGAGGCGTCTGTTGTAAGTATCGCTTGGACTGAAGGATTGTGAAAGGGTTTTCCCTTCGAGCGCCTAGGGACCAACTCCATTGGTGACGGTGCGCGGTACAAATACCTTTAACATTGAACAGATTTTCCTTTGACCACCAGCAAAGCGCTTGTACTAGGGTCAGAGAAACAACCACTAGATCATCCCACTGACGGCATGCCTGAGACCATTGTTTTGCTAACCACCACAACATTGGGCACATGTGCAACCGTGCGTGTGGAAGTAGATAAATGCATGAAGTCATCATCCCAAGCAGGCACATTGCTTTGCGTAGGGTTATCTGGCGACCAGCAAGATAATGAGGTATTTGCAGAAGTACCTTCTGAACTTTTTCATTTGGGGGAAAGACTAGCCACTCTCTTGTCTTTATGATAATTCCTAGGAACTGCTTTGTTTGGCTTGAAACGCGGCTCATTTTTTTCTCATTCATTGAAAACCCCAACTGGAGCAGAAGGTTGATTGTTCTTTGAGTATTCTGCTTGCATATTTGAGGGGATTCCCGAGGGGATTCCCCTGTTATCAGCCAGTCCAGATAAGGGAACACTGGGAATGATTCTCTGCTTAAGTGCGCTGCCACTACTGCCAATATCTTGGTGAATACGCTCAGAGCGCAAATCTAATACAGTGCGCATTGTTAGATCTTTCTTTGGCACAAGTAGTATGTGGAATAAATACCCTTGTTTACCTGGTTGGCCGGGACTATTTCGATGCCGCCCTTTAGGAGAAGCGTGGCGATTTCCTTGAGGAGGATGCGCTGGTCTTCTTTGGTGTGGGTCTTTTTACATGGGGGGTGGTTCCGGGGATGCTCGAGGAGCCCTATACAATATCCACCCACTACGGTGGACAGCACCCATATGTTTGAGGTGATTCCCTGCCATGCTTGGGTGAAGTTGGAACTGCGCTCTCCTACTGGAGAGTCATGGGAGGGCACCTGACGCGGGAGGTCATCGTTTCTGAGGTGGGGTACCACCTCTGGAGGTGGGACCCCTTCTCCGACCGCATGATCTGCATGGTCCCCTCTGGTAATTCTGAGAGGCTTGGTCTTGATTATTTCCCCACGTTGTTCCCTGACTTTGGTTATAGCTGGAACCCCTCTGGGAAAATTGTCTGCGTGAGCGACGAAAATTGCAGTTTCCCCTTTGGCCAGGAGGTTTATTGGTCAATTGTCCTACTGACTTCAGCGTGTCATAGTCTTCTTTGGCTATCTTTAAGGCGTCCTCAACGGCCTTGCCAAAGAGAACATTAGGCTTGCCAGGCATGTTAATCAGAGTAGCCTGCGTCTCTGGTTTAAAAGCAATTGACATATCCACGGGTGACACTTAATAATGGTTCCCTCAGCTATGATTCTGCCGGCGTTGCCTGCGCCGTCAAGACTGCTCGTTAGCAAGTAGCTGGAAAATGCCCTTCCTTCTGAAGCCACCAGTGCCAATTGAGACTTGAGGGATTCCAGAGCTGAGGAGAGTAATGCCGAGACCTCGTCCCATTTATGGCAGTTGAAACTGGCCAATAGAGTAGAGTTATTAGCTATTCTGGTCTGGAAAGCAGCGGAAGGGTTAGTGGACTTCATGGAGTTTTCATGAAATCCTCTTTCCCTGAAGGACCGCTTTCAGAGGCAGGTATCCTAGTGGGAGCCTTTCCCATTAAAGCTTCAGAAAAGAGATCTGCTTCTAGAGGGACATGTTGGCGGAAGCTAATAAAGTTGGGTGAAGCCTCACTCTGTTACGCTAACCAACAAAAAGACTGACATGCACTAAAGGTGGAGTTCAGAGGAACTTGCGCTCGCTTCTTGCCCTCAACCACCCTCCTCTGTGTGATTGATGGCGACTTTATACTCCAGACCCTCCTCTTCCTAATCAACTGCATCCCAGGTCCTCACCGTACTGAATAACATACTCCTAGTCCATAGTCCCCTTTCCTCCATACTGTATGGGCGTCCCACGCTAGGGACGTGAGACGGAATGTTTTTCACCAGAACAAAATCTTCCCCTTTACATTTAGAGCCGCGCAGGGGTGCAGCCCTGGGAGCATGCACTCCCCTGACTCCAAAACCAGCGCCACTCAGTCCCCATTAATGCTTTGATAATATTACCATTGCCTAAGGACACCAGCTTTATTAGGGGGGAGGATGGCGGGGCGTATGGAGGAAAGGGGACTATGGACTAGGAGTATGTTAGTCACTACGGTGAGTACCTTATAATTACTCCGATGTCCCGTCCCCTTTCCTCCATACTGTATGGGGGATTACAACTGAATGTAGCCCCAGGGTGTAGAGGTGACCCTCAAGAAAACATGCTCCTCAATACTGCCTGCCCAAATGCTGCATCTGACCTGGAGCTGGCATCCAAACAGTAGTTCTTGCATGAGGCCGAAGGAGTGGTCAACATGGCCGCCCTGCTGATGACCTGCCACGGACGTGCCTCTGGAATGCGATTGCCGTGGCCTTGGCACTGATAGCCCTTAATGGCTGAGACCATCCACCTTGCTATGGAGGCCTTAGAAGCCTGATACCTTGGCTTTGAACAACCGAAGGTGACAGAGCGTCAGATTTGCAGAAGGAACAAGTTACTTACCTGTAACTGTTGTTCTACAGCATGGGTCTGGCATGGATTCACATGCTCATGAATATTCCCCGTCGTCAGGCTGGGAATCCTCGGTAAAGGAAAAAACCAGTATCAGTTTCGTTTCTGATCTGTCTTTCGTAGTAATAACCAATCACTGGTCTCTGCGTCATACTGACCACAGCCAATGACTGCCCTCTACCTAAGCACCGCCTCTGGCAGCGATCTTCAGATTTGGAAGCACGTGATGTGGCAGTATGACCAAGTGAAGAGCCGCAGAGGGGTAGGCGGGAGGGTTCGCATGTGAATCCATGCCAGACCCATGCTGGAGAACAACAGTTACAGGTAAGTAACTTGTTCCTTCTCCAGCATGGGGTCTGGCATGGATTCACATGCTCGTGAATAAAGAATACATAGCAGTACACACATGCACAACCACGGGAGGTGGCAAAGGCTCAACATTAAGCATTACATCAAACTCAACATTAAGCATCTTACCTCCTCACCAGGCTCACCTCAGGCGAACAGGTTGCGCAGCACTGCTTGGCCGACCCTGGACTCCTCCCTGGAATCCCGATCGACGCAGTAGAATTTCGTGAAGGTGTGCGTCGACCTCCACGTAGCAGCCCTACATATGTCCAGCAGGGGCACACCAGAAAGGAACGCCGTGGTAGCTGCGATCGCTCTGGTGGAATGGGCTCTCGGACGGCCAGGCAGCGGTCGGTTTGCCAACCGATGACAGTACATGATACAGCCGGAGAGCCATCTGGAAATGGAAGCCTTCGAGAGAGCCTTCCCCTGATTGACAGGTCCAAAGTTCAAAGAGTTGTGACGTCTTCCGAAAACACTTTGTGCGGTCCACGTAGAACTTCAGCGCTCTAGCCACATCCAGCGAGTGCAAAGTCCTCTCAGCCGGCGACGAAGGCGACGGGAAGAACACAGGCAACACCAAGGGTTCGTTGAGATGGAAGTCCGACGGTACCTTGGGCATGAAGGAGGGGTGTGTCCTGAGCACTACCCTCGTGTCGTGAAAAGTCAAGTACGGGGCCTTGCAGGAAAGGGCCTGGATCTCTCCCACCCGTCGTGCGGAGGTGATGGCCACAAGAAACGACAAACTTCAACGGGGCCGAGTGCAGAGGCTCGAACGGAGGTCCCATGAGCTTCGTCAGCACCACGTTGAGCTCCCACGCCGGGGCCGGAGCCTTCACCGGCGGGAACGATCTGAACAGTCCCTTCATGAACTCTTTCACCAGACGATGAGACCACGAGGACGTCCGCCCCGTGGTTCTGGTGTATCGGGAGATCGCAGCAAGATGAATCCTGATGGACGCGTGTGCCAGTCCAGCTTTGGCCAGCATCAGCAGGTACAGCAGTACCTGGGGAGCCGTAATCCATAGAGGGTTAATCTTCTGTGCGTGGCACCAGACAGAGAACCTCTTCCATTTGTGTCCATAGCATTTAAGAGTCGAGGACGCCCTGGCCTTTGCAAGAACCTCTCTGCAGCCGGCCGGTATGTCGTATCCTCCAAACTCTAGCACTGCAGGAGCCAGGCCTGCAAGTTCCGCGATTTCGGGTCGTGGTGGAGGATGGCGCCTCCTTCCCTGGAGAGTAGATCCGCGTCCACCGGCAGCTTGATTGGCGGGGACGCTGACAAGTCCAGAAGGTCCGGGAACCATATATGCCTCGGCCACGCAGGTGCGACGAGGATCATCCTGAACCGTGACCTCTTGAGCTGGTTGACGAGCCGGATTAGCAGTGGCAAAGGAGGGAACGCGTAGAGTAACAGGCCCTCCCAGGGGAACGAGAAAGCATCGCCCATGCTCCTCGCCTGGGGAAACCTGCTGGCGAACCTCCGGCACTTGGAGTTCGTCGCCGTCGCGAACAGGTCGATCTGGGGTGTGCCCCACCGTCGGAAGAGGCGATCCACTAGATCCTGCCGTAGTTCCCACTCGTGGCACGAGCGCAGCTCCCTGCTGAGTGAGTCGGCGATGGTGTTTTTTATCCCTGCCAGATGAAACGGCACCAGAAACATCCTTTGGGCGACGGCCCAATGCCACAGGTCCTGCGCCTCCTTGGACAGTGCTGGGGACCTGGTTCCGCCCTGTTTCCTGATGTAAAACATGGTGGTGGTGTTGTCGGTGAAGATCCTCACCACCTTGCCCTTGAGGGACGGAAGGAAGGACCTGAGGGCCCAGAACACTGCACGGAGCTCCAGGACGTTGATATGGAGGGACTTCTCCGTCGGGAGCCAAAGGCCTCTCGCGTGCAGATTTTCGGTGTGCGCTCCCCACCCTTCCAGGGAGGCATCCGTGGTCACAGTCTCCTGGTGGTCTGGGGTCTGGAAGTCCATGCCCGCCGTCAGATGCGCGCGGGTGCCCCACCACCGGACCGCTCGGCGGAAACTCTCATCGAGTGTGATCCTCTCCTCGAAGCCGCCCGTCGTTTGGATCCAGCGCGCGTCCAGGAACTCCTGCAACGGGCGCATCCGGAGCCTGCACATGGGAATGAGGTAGATGCAAGAAGACATCATTCTGAGGAGGGACTTGATGGACCTCACCTTGGCCGCGTCGGAAACCAACATCCGCTGTACCTTGCCCAGGATGGACCTGGTCCTTTCCTCCGACGGGGAGGCCAGAAGGGACACTGTGTCGAGCTTCGCTCCCAGAAACAGTGCGTTTTGCGCGGGTACCAGGCGGGACTTGGCGTAGTTCACGGAGAATCCCAGGTCCGTGAGAAGTTGGACGGTCCTTGCCGTGTGCTCCACGTCCAGGTAGGGTTAGACGTGGATCCCCTCGCGGCGCAGCTGCGCCGCCACCGGTGCAAGGCACTTGATGAATACCCTGGGTGCCGACCGTAGTCCGAAGGGGAGGGCTTTGAACTGGTAGTGACGCCCTTGGACCACAAACCTGAGGAATTTTCGGTGCCCCTTTAGGATGGGAATATGGAAGTAGGCATCCTCCAAATCCAACGACGACAGGAAGTCTCCTTCCTCCAGCTGACCCAGGACGTGCTGGAGGGTGACCATCCGGAACTTCTGCGCCTTGATGAACATGTTCAGACGTCGCAGGTCTAGGATGGGGCGCCATCCTCCCGTCTTCTTCTTCACGAGGAAGTATCTCGAGTAAACTCCCGAGCCCCGAAGCCTCTTTGGGACGAGTTCGATGGCGCCCTTCCTGAGCATCGCCCTTACCTCCAGGAGAAGCTGAGGGACGTGAAGCTCTTTCCTGGCCACGGGGGGGACGCGCGGGCACCTTCTTTGAAACTGGAGCGCGTGGCCCGGGGCTAAGGCGTCCAGCACCCAACGGTCGGTGGAGATGGACTCCCACACGCTGACGAAGCTCGCCAGCCGGCCTCCCACCGGGGTGCTTCAGTGGGGGCCCGACCCCACGGCCGGTTCAATCCTGTTTCGACGAGGCTTTGCCGCCTTGACCTCATTGGCGACGACGGCGGGGTCCGCCAGACTTGCCTCGTCCCCTGTAGGCCTCCTGAGATGACGAGCGGGCCGCTTGACGGTAGGTGGAGAAACCGCCGCCGGAACCTTTGGAGGCGCCCTTGCCTCTGCTGCTCCGAAAGGGCGTCCGTCGTTGCTGCAGAACCCCCAGGGCCCGGGCCGTCTCAGTGTCCGCTTTAATGGCCTGAAGGGAATCGTCCACTGTTTTCCCAAACAGGTTGTTCCCATCGAATGGCATGTCCAGGACTCTGGTCTGTACGTCTTGACGGAAGTCTGTAGCCTTGAGCCATCCACGCCGCCTAAGGCACACACCGTTGCCCAACTGGCGAAACCCAGTGTCGGCGATGTCCGTCGCAATAGTGATGGCGTGGTCCGACGCCACCTCACCTTCCTGTAGGATCTCCAGGGCATCCGCCCTCTTGTCGTCCGGTAGGAAGTCCAGCAGGGGAGCAAGTTTGTACCATAGCTCCCTGACGTAGCGGGCCACGATAGCCAAGGCGTTGGCCGCTTTAATCGTCGTTGCTGCAGACGAGATGACCCTGCGTCCCATAGCGTCCAATTTCTTTCCCTCGCCATCCGGTGGGGAAGTCGATGTGGAGGCCGCACCCCCCCCGCTTTCTTCCTGGCCGCCGCGGAGACGACGGAGTCCGGGGTAGGCTGCGCCCGGAGGCACAGGGGGGCCGCGTCCGGGACCCGGTACTTCTTCTCGTACCGGTCTCTTCTAGCTGGCGTCGTGGAAGGGTTCTTGAGGAGGGCGAGGCCCTCATCCCAAATGTCGTCCAGTAGAGGCACCGCGAGGACCGTCTTCCTCTTGGCCTCGCGCCGTTGATAAAGGAATCCTTCCTTTTTCTTCTCCTCAGGGCAGAGTTGGAAAAGCTCGGATGCCCTGGCGATCATGGAGTGGAACGATCCAATCTCGTCGGGCGGAGAAGCCCTGGTGGGAGGTGACGACGGTAGATCCTCGTCGTATACCTCGTCGTCCGTACCCGTCGCTGCCGTGTCAGTCCCCGTATCATCCCCTCGGGTGGACAGGGAGGAGGGCTGGACGGGGCGCTATGGCTGAAAAGGAGGTGGAGGGTGAATCCTTTTCTTGGGCGGGGGAACACCAGAAGGTCCCAGTTCAGGATCCCCCGACGGGAGAGGTTCCTCCATCGGCAACGGCAGTCTCGTCCTTATCTCTGAGCATAAGGACTGTATAGCCAACAAAATGGCCGCCGAGTTGTCTTGCGGCGCTGGCAGAGGGGAATCCGACGGGCGATCAGGGGCCCCGTCGGCACCCTCGACGATGTCGTCACCTGCGTCGGGATCCATCCCGACGGGCCGGTCTTCTTCCACGCCAAGGCCGTGGCTTAAGACCTCGATCAGCTCTTCCTCCGAGGTTGAAGCCGAATCTACGACGACGCCCTGCCCCCCCTTTTTCTTCCCCGCCGGGGATTTCACAGGGGTCCCATCGATGGGCACAAAAGAGGACTCCCTCCGAGGTGGCAGGGAGACTCTGAGCCCCGAGGTCGCCACCACTGGTGTAGCCTCCACAGGCTGAGCCAGGGCCGTCGCGACAGTTTCGATAGAGGGCTTGGCCGGATGGATTAAGGCCTTCACCACCTTAGGTGCGCTCACCGCCTTATCCTTGAGGGGGGGGGGGGGGCGACACTGCCTCGCTCCCCCTCCGATGGGGCCTTCGAGCTCGACCGGGCCTCTCCAGGAGCTTCGCCGGGTGCTCTCCCTTCCTCTTACCCGACCCAGAGCGTTGGCTCGTGGCTGAAGGTGCCGGGGAGGGTGCGCCCTGCCTGGCGCCCGTAGAGCCCGACCGTTCGGCGCTCCCGGTGCCAGCGGACTCGCGGTGCTTGGCCTTGTGTTGGACCCCCGTCGCCGGGGCGTCCTCAAAGGTCTTAGAAGACCGCTCGGATTTCATCCTCTTCTTCTCGCCTGACGGGCTCTTCCCTTCCAGCCAGTTGGCGAGACGTTGATGGCGGTCCTTCATGGTCCGCTCCGACATATTGCCGCAAAACGCACAGTCCTTCTCCACGTGCGTCTTGTCCTCATGTAAGCAGTAGACACAAAAGGAGTGTTCGTCCTCCTTAAAGACGTTCTGCAGCTGGCATCCAGGGCAGACCCTGAACAGCTTTCCGGGCGTCGAGCTTCCCTTCTCCTGGGCCATGTCCGGGCCTGAGAAACTTCTGGAGTCCTCCAAAAGCATAGCTCAACGAAATCTTACCCTTGAGGGGCGTAGACGAATCCGACACGGGTCCCCGTTGATCGGATGGAGAGTCGGTGGAGCTTGATGCTCTTTTGACCGAAAAAAATGAAGTTTTTGAGAAAAAACGTGAAAAAATAGCACTATTTATATATATAGCAATAGCACGAGGATCCCAACACATGAAGGTGCGGTAAAAATCTGAAGATGGCTGCCAGAGGCGGTGCTTAGGTAGAGGGCAGTCATTGGCTGTGGTCAGTATGACGCAGAGACCAGTGATTGGTTATTACTACGAAAGACAGATCAGAAACGAAACTGATACTGGTTTTTTTCTTTACCGAGGATTCCCAGCCTGACGACGGGGAATATTCATGAGCATGTGAATCCATGCCAGACCCCATGCTGGAGAAGCTCTTGTTTTGTCCAGGTAGAATTTTAGAGCACGCCCAACATCTAGACAGTGAGAAACCCTGTGAGCACGGTCCTTGGTGTCTTCGAAGAATGTAGGGAGCACCATCTCCTCATTTAGGTGGAATGAAGAGACTACTTTAGGCAAGAACGCGGGGTGTGCTCTAAAGACCACCTTGTCCCTATGAAATGTAGTGTACGGCTCTGAAGCCACCAAAGCTTGAATTCCACTGATGCAACGTGCAGACATAAGACCCACCAAAAGGGCTGCCTTAATGGTCACTAGCCTGATGTCCACAACGCCATTGGCTTAAAGGGTTTATGCGCAAAGGCACCCAACACTATGTTGAGGTCCCACACTGGGTGTGGCTTCTTGATAGGCGGGTAGAGCCTGGTGAGGCCCGCCAAATGTCTTAACCACCGGGTAGGATGAGAAAACCTGCTCCTTAGAGTTCCGGTAGGCTCCGATGGCCGCCAGATAGGTGCGGCATGTGTCCATTTGCACCCCTGATTGTGCAAGGTGTGCAGAGAAGGATAGCATGTTGTCCAATGTGCACATAAGAGGATCAGCCTCCTTAGGCTCCACCCAGTGGCAAAACCTAGTCCACTTGGATTTGTAATGGATCCTAGTAGCATCGCTCCTACCACCCTGTATGAGGTCTAGGTTAGCCTGCGAAAGACACAGATGCTTTAATGTGACCTGTTCAGGAACCACGCTGCAAGCGCTAATTTCTGCAGGGCATAGTGGATGACCGTGCCCCCCTGCTGCGACTGTAGATGAGCTGGGCTTAGTGGAAAGTTGGTCCATCAAGCTCAGCAGCTCCGAGAACCATGGCCTCGCCGGACATCAAGGAAATACTAGAATGATACGGAGGTGCCGGAATGCCCATACCTTGCAGATCGCCTTGTGTACCAGGGGAGTGGGAGGGAAGGCACATGCATTCATGCTGTGCCAATGTATCTGCAACGCATATCCCAGAGAGCCTAGGCCCCGTCACTGCCAGCATGCGAACTGAGATCACTTCCAGTTTTACCAAGTGGTGAAGAGGTCCACCTGTGGATGACACCATCTATTGAAGATCCCATGAAGAACCTGGTAGTTCAATTGCCATTCGTAATTATCCGCACCCAACCTACTCAGACTGTCCGCCTCCAGGTTTGACTCCCCCAGGAGGTGGATCACCATCAAGTGTATGTCGTTCACCAGAGCCCATTCCCAAATGCTGACCGCCAAGGTGCATAGAGGAGGAGCCCTGGTGGCACCCTGCCTGTTGATGTAATAGATGCTGGTGGAGTTGTCAGTTTCAAGGAGGATCATCTTGCCACTGATGAGCAGTAGGAAGGCTCCGAAAGCCAGCTAGATGGCCTTCAGCTCTAGCCAGTTGATATGGGCCTCCTATTCCTGAAGGGACAAAACTCTGTGGACGTTGTGGTTGTCCAGGGTAGCTCCCCAGCTCTCCAAGGAAGAGTCAGTGGTGATGGTAACCTGCAGAGCTGGTTGTCGGAAGGGTCTGCCTATCCTCAGGTTGCAGTCTGTGCTCCACCAGACTAGGTCCTGGTGTAGGATGGCAGGAATGCTGACGAGTTGCGCCTGTGAACCCCCGCTCCCGATTCCATGAGGCAGCGAAGGGCAGCTATAATCTCATTTTGAATCTTGTGTAAGGCACTGCCAGAAGACATGCAGCCATGATGCCCAAGAGGTGCTGGTATCACCATGCTGAGGTTACCTCTCTGCTGAGAAAAGTATTTGTAGCCTTCTTGATGGCTGCAATCTTGTCCCAGATGAGGCACAGGAACGTTAGCCTCTGCGTCGGTTCCTGCTGAGATTTCATGAGATTGATGGAGAATCCCAATTTCTGTAGTGTATTCATTGAGGGTGGAGATGTGATGGACCGCCTCCAGGGATCTCGCCCTGACGAGCCAGTCATCTAGGTACGGATAGACAGGGTGCCCCTGGGCCCTGAGCAGGGCTGCCGCTGCATTCATAAATCTGGTAAAGACCCTAGGGACTGAATTGAGGCCAAATGGTAAAACCTTGTATTGGAAATGAAAGCCCATGATCCTGAATCTCGGAAGGACCGATGAGGCTGCCCAATCAGGACGTGTAGATATGCGTCCTTCAGATCCAGGGAGCACATCCAATCTCCCCTGCATAGTGTCTCTGCTATAAGCGCTGGGGTAACCGTCTTGAAAGGTTCAGGGTGGAAAGGTTCAACACTACTCTCAGGCCAGCCTGGTTCTTCTTGTGTCTGGAGTAGAAGCCCGTGCCCTGTTGGGACTTTTTCCACTGCCTGATTCTGTACGAGTGATCGAATTCCCACCAATAGAGTTGTTGTCCCAATCTGTGGGAGTGGAGGAGGGGAGGAAGAAACCGCTAGGATACTAATGACAGGATCTAGGGGTCTGCGCGCCAATACTGTGCGTGAAGGACAAGCCTCCGCTGCCCCCCCCCAGCTCCTGCCCCGGCCGACCCCCTTCCAGGACACAAGGACCTGGAGGGGAGCGTCATGCCTTTTTTTCCGGCTGAGGATGGGGATTGAAAGAAGCCATTATTCCCCGCCTTGTGCTATTAGCGGCGATGCTGACTTGGAGATCAGTCCGGCTGCCTGGACCGTTGTTCCTGGAAGCCCTGGAACCCGCCAAAGGCCCCCCCACCCCTGTTTTTTGGAACGCTGGTTCATATGGCTGTACATCTTGGATGTAGACTTTGTGAGGATAAATGGGGATTTCGGGGAACTGTTGTTCTTATCAAGTTCCTCATTGGTGGTGGAATGAAAGATCTCTACCCTCGAATGGAAGGTCCAATATGTGTTCCTGGACGTCCGGGTTGAATTTGGTAGCCCATAGCCAGGCAGTCCATCTCATGTACGTGGCGATGCAGATGGCAGCCTGAGGTGTCAATATGTACCACTGTGGACTCCATGAGTCCTTGAGCCACCACCTTTGCTTCTGCCAGCCTCGCCTTGAAGCGTGCCTGACTGTGTTCCGGAAGTTCTGGAAGGAAGTCCGCTATTTCCTGCCAAAGCCTTTAGTTAACAGCTGTGAGCATGGCGTCCGCATTAGACTGACGAAGGTTCCGCAAGGCGATGGAATAGACCTCTGTTGGGCAGAAACCTGTGCAGTTCCCTTAGGGACCACTGCAAAAGGCTTAAGACTACAGGTGTTGCCAGTAAACCCAATTGGTAGCTGTCTGTACCACCCAGATTTACCTGGTAGCTGTGGCTGAGCAGCCAGACTTCTCTCAAGAAGAGTTAGACAGTATATAGAGTATACAAGATAGGTACTAAAATACAGTAGCACAAGCAAACACTGACCAGAGCTTTGGTATCAAAGTATAGAATTATTTATTTAAAGACACTTAAAAACACTCCAGCACTATTATTGTAAGCAAGTTCAAAACACAGTCACTATTAATATATATACATCCCTTATTCCTTATTAGACAAGTCTTGGTTAACACCACTTATTTTCAGACAGAGGTGAACGCTTAACTAAAGATGGCACTCCAATAAGTTATAAAAAGGGAGGGAAAAGGCAGACATTAGAAAAGCACACAACCCAATACTTTAGAAGCACTCAGCCAGGCAGGAAAGTCAAAGTCTATTTGTGAGCAAAAAGTTCAGAGGCCCGGCCCCCTCTTAGAGTAGAAGACCAATGCGCCCAAGATCACACAGTTTAAAAGGCTTGAAAAGTCTTGCAGAGAGTTTAAAAAGGAATTAGTTCAGCTCAGAAAAGTTCAGTTAGCCAGCCTAGGGCCAACCCAAGTGGTAAGTTGAGGATTTACGAGACACCCCACACAGAGCGTTGCGAGGGAGGCCAGGCAGACAGTACCTTGAAAGTGGAGAGAATCCTCCAGCGGGGGCAGTTGTTCCTGGCAGTGGGTGCAAGTCACGGCGTCGTCCAGAGGAAGAGAAGATCTCGACGTGGAGGAAAGCTGAAGCTCGTTGCACTGCCAGGGAAGAAACCAGCCGCAGAGTTCTCTGGTTAAAAGGTACTACCCTTTCATTTGCGGTAGTGGTAAAACGTGGTATCCCGGTTGCCGGGGTGCTTGGCACAGGCAAGGCGGCCACGAGATGATCCGGGAAAGCGAAAAGGCGGGCAAACTGGTTATCCCCATCAGTCAAAGGAAGAAGACTCTTCGGGATGAAGATCTCCTCTGTCGTTGGAAGAAGTGGTGAGTCGGTTCAGCAGGGCTCCACCAGTGGTGTCGTTGCAGATCAGCTCAGCTTCTCCCTCTTCAGATTCTTTGGTCCTGTGGTGACGTCTGAAGTCCCAGTCCCCAAAGCCCTGCTTTTATGCAGAAAACCCCCATTCATCAGTCCTAGCCGTCACTCAAACATGCTAAGTGGTGAGCCGGGCGGCTCACCACTGGACCAATCACACAAGAGTGCGACTTGAGTTGCCGAGGCAACTCAGTCCAGGGTGCCTAAACCCCCCCCTCCCACACATCCTGTATACCCAGACAGAGTGGCACCACTTTTGGAGGCTTCTGTGTAGAAGCCCGCCAAAAAGTGAAACAAAGGGCTCGACTTGGGTTGGAGTTACAGAGACAAACACAAACTCCGTTTTAAAACCGAGTCCTGGCGAAAAGACCAAACCCGGGAATAAATATTAAATAAATAACCCGGCAGTATCTTTAACATTGCACCAAAAAGTGATGCGTTTAAAATGAATGGGAAAATCCCATAGTAAATATTCTTAAGGAATATTTTGCCTGGTAACCACTGCCACCAGCCAGAAACTCGACGAGGGGGGACTGCTCAGTGCCCCCTCGAAAAACAGACCCAGGGGCAATATAATTACCCCTACCAGTACTTCCACAATATGATGGTTTGTACTGGTTCTGTTCCCAATTTAAGACTAGTAAAGTCAATGGTGACTTTACATGCCCTGGGAGACAGTCAGTCCCAGGGTATGGAGTCTATGTTTGGGAGTCACTATGACACCCCTGTGTTACTGCACTGAGGGTGCTGTGTAACCCCCTTACCAGAAACCACATGAAACCCTATGGAGTAAAAGACCCCATAGCCCATAAAACACATTACAAAGTCAAAGGATATCTAAAATCATGTCTAAGAGTGGGAGAAAAAAAGAGTCTCACTCTTAGCATGAGAAAGAAATAAACCCCAAAAATCCAGCAAAGCTGCTGGGGGACTCACTAGATTTGGGAAATTAGTCTTAACAGAGAATTCTCCCTAACAACCTCCTTTCCATAAGCCTCCAAGATCTTCCCCTCCTTGCCTAGCAGAGACTAGGACGAGGTGGCCGAGGAAGACTGTGGCTTCGAGCAGATAGAGGCCATGGCAATCACAGAGGAGTGTGGCTGAGGGTGTGCCGACAGCAAGAGTGTATCCCCCGCAAATAGCTGTACTTGGCGTTGAGGCACCTATTGGTGGGCTGCGCCAAATGGGGTTTAAGCCATCCCTTTTTGGCCAAGACGAGAAGGCCCTTCTGCATCGGAATCAGTGTTCTCACTGCGGGGCTTAGAGCGAGGACCTCGGTCAGGACCCCCGCCTCTGGTTCAACCTTGGATTGTGGAAGCTCCAAGTACTCGGCCAGACCTGCGAGCCGTTCATGGAATGCCTTGGCTGAAGACTAATTGTCAGGGTCCTCCTCCTCATTGGGGGGCAGGGCGTGGCATGGGCAGCTGGGGCTGCGCGGGGCCTGAGGCACTGGATCCATAGGAGGAACGGCTGGGCGGTGGTGGGACGGTGGTAGCTTCACATCCCGAAGGAAGGCTCCCCTCTGAGGGGATCTCATAAGCATGAGGGATTACCCAAAAAAAACACTCCCCAAAAGCCGGTGGGGCGCTAAGTGGCGTGGGCGTAGGAGCCAAGCCCGGAGGTTGCCGAGGCCTGGGCGTACTCTGACTTGCCGTCTGCGGGGTGTATCTGCTCTGTGACACTGAAGGAAATGTAGGCCATGAACCTGGATAAGACCAGTCCCACCTCATAACTCGTTCTCCCGCCTGCTACGTGAAAGGGGGTGGCATTGGACAAGCGGCCATCTTGTCTGGCACGGCTGCATGCCATGTGCCGATGCTGTGGTGTTTGCCACGCTGGGCCCGGTCTCCTCCTGGAATTACAAGACCGAAGCCAAACCCAGGAGCGCTGGTGAAAGTGGTCCATTCCCATCCACGCAGAAAAGAGGACTGAGGAGTGGTGCTGGTGGGCGGAGTCAGGGGAGCACATGCTCCACGGCCACGCGCTGCATGCCTCTAAATTTAAAAGGGGAATAAGATTTTTTTCTGGTGAAAAAGGTTCTGTCTCTCGTCCCTAGAGGGGGACGCCTATACAGTATGGAGGAAAGGGGACAGGACGTTGGAGTATACAGCTTTCATAGCGAAAGGGAGGAAGGTTTTTTGTAATTCTGCCCTTCAGCTCAGGCAAGTTAATGCAAAGGCACTTCTGGCAGCAGCCAACCAGAAGCTCTGGAGAACTTTCAGAGTTCAAGTACTGTGGGATATATTTACCCACTCAGCAGCACTCCCCCCCTGCCCCCCATCACCAAGCTGCACTTCAGCAGAAACAGCAAAATGGCTGTGCTGGCTCCTGTGAGCACCACTGCCTCACACCAAAACTGCATTTTCAAGCGACAAAAGTAGGGCTACACTGTTTTGCCAAGCGGCATTGGGCAAGATGGAAAAGGGAGCACCCCAAAAAAGGCTACTAGGGTGTGTTCTTGTTAGTATTAAAGAAATGGAGTGAAAAAGCAGAGCTGCTTTGCTGCAAGCCCAAAGGGCCAATTGAAAAAGGGAATATTTCACCTTTATAAGAATGCTGCTCTGACACTATTTTTAACTGTTCTTCATCACACTACCTTTATCAAAAAGACCCCGTCATGCCCAGCCATATTCACATTGTACTCCATAAAAAAAAGAGCCTTATTCTTGAATGGCAAGCCGTGCCAGAGAAATCTGAGAAAAATCAATGAAAGCTTCACTTCAGCTGCATGGAAAAACGCTTAAACTTTTGCTACAAAATTTCAAAAATCACTGCTTGAAAAGAAATTCTAGCTTCTGGGCATATGTCAATTTCAGTGCATATATATTTAACAAAGTGCTGCATGCAAGATACTAACTGTGGCTCCAAAACAATATGGGAAGTCAGAGGGAAGAGATAAATCGAAATTGCAAGGACAATGCCAGCAGTCACCACATGTTAAATTTACTTTTGCAAATAAAGAAAAATACTTGTTCAAAAGTGTATGTTGGATAAGGCCATGCCCTTGTCTAGCAATGTAAAGGGGGTTTGAAAGACATGAGAGATCTTATTCAACAGGCTTAATTCTAATTTATAACAAAAATAAACAAAAATGGGGGAAAACCACTCAAAAAGGTTTCTGCTGGGAGAATGCTAGTAACAAAAGGTCTCGCATAGTAGATCCTAAAACACACAAGTGATAATTGCTACCTTTACAGACTTCGGTCTGTGCTCCAGCCTCTTACAATGGGATTTCTGGGACACGGATGTGCGAAGTGAAAAATCACACCTCCCCGTGACTTCTACAAGAAGCTTCAAAGAAAAACTCCATGACGACCCTGGACTTAGGGGGGTAGCTTGGAAGCTATGCCCATATATGGAAAACAATACTGAACAGTTGTTTCAAAAGACTATTTTATTAAGAAACTTTGAAGACAGTTATTTTTGCAGCAGAAATTTGCAAAAATTGAAAAAGTTAAGTTTTAATGTAATTTTGTGGGGTTTAATTTAAGACGTCATAGACTTCACTGCCACATGGGGAATAGAAATGGCAGAGAATTGGGTATTATAAAGGAAAGTATGCATGATGCCATTGCAAATTTTAATACTTACATGCCTAATGATAATCCACACCCATGTATAAAGTCATAGAATTTTAAGTGAGATAATTCTCACTGAAAAGTGTGAAAAACTGGTAGAAGGGCGAAACAAGGTCCCACAACCGTGATGATTGGACTGCTATGCTCTTCCTACCATATGCAATCTGTTAGGGAGAATTCTCATTTATGGATAATTTCCCTCACCTAGTGAGTGCCTCAGCAGCTTTGCTGGATTTCTTGGGTTTATTTTTTTCCCTCTGGTAAGAGTGTGAGCCTTTTTCCCACTCCTACATGTGTTTTGCCATGTGTTTCTACTTTTTGTGTCATCTTGGGCTCTGGAGCACCATCACTCCATGAGCCCCATTTTTTGTGTGTTACACAGCACCTTCAGTGCAGTGACACTGGGTTGTCTTTTGAGACTTCCCGCTGACCCCATTTTTCTGGGGCTGACTATTGTCCCCCAGAAACCTGTAAAGTTGCCATTAACTTTATGTAGTCTCTTTAAAACTACAGACCCAGTACACCCCATCTTAAATGGAGTATTGGAAAGGGTTAATTCCTGCCCCCTTTTGCCTGTGCCTCTTGGAGCTTTGTTTTGCTCTCTTAACATTAAGACTTGGATAGTGGCAGTGGTACCTACCCTACCTTTTCTACCGCGATTATAGTATATAAACATGGTACGGTGTTTGGCTATTATATTAGCCTCAAACATAAACCCGCTTGACCAAATACTTTTTATTTTGGCTCTGGTAGGGTTTAGCCACCATTTCTCTTTGTTAAAGTCCTTCTTGTGTTTTACTTTTTGCGCCAAACCAGGTTTGCCTTCTTTGTTCGTCGACCTTTGGCGGGCTTCTGTCCAGAAGCCCTCCTTTGGCGTCTAGGTGGGCTGAATGTGAGGGAGGGGTTTAGTCACCCCCTGCACAGGGTCTCCTTGGAGACCTAAGTCGCACTTTGTGTTGATTGGCTGAGGTGGTTGTTTGGGCCGGACAACCCCCCCCTGCTGAGTGATTGACAGCCAGGCTGTGTGAATGGGGGATTTTCGCATAAAAGGCAGGACTCTTGGGCTGGAAGTCAGATTTGCCACTAGAACTGCAAGAACCGAAGAGAAGCGGAGAAGACGGCTGCTGCAACTCCCGTGTCTAGGTGAACCCTGATGCAGTCCTGAGCTATCTACCCTTCAACGACAGAGGATATCCAGTCCAGAGTCTTCTTCCCTTGAGCCTGGTGGTATCAACCAGCTCACCATACACAGCCAGAGGATCCTCTTCTTGGTCGAAAACGCTGCACACAGCTGTAGTGGTCCAGATAGCCTTTCCTGTTTTAAAGGGGCGCACCTTTTATTCACTGTTGCTTCGCTGCTGCTGGCCTCATCCCTGGGTAGTGCAGATAGCTCCAGACGTCGTCCTTGTCTCCATGACTGAAGCTCCAGGAACCGTGAGTCTGCAGGAATTACCAGGAACAACTGCCGTGGCACCAGCTTGCTTCAATCGAATAAGGTACTGTGTCCAACTCTGAGGAATTAAGGTGAACCCTTCTTCCTCACCAAAGGCTTTTCTATGCTTCCTTCCCTCTTATAACTTTTGCTTACCTTTTGACAATATCTAAGTAGTCCTTGCAATCTCGAATCGTGAACTGTTCTAACTGTGTGATCCTCGACAACAGGACTCCTGTTCCATTTGACACTGGTGCAGGTCTATTGACTTATCTACTTTTTAGAAAGTGTCCTCTGATTCTATCTGCCTTGACAAAAGTATTGCCTATAATTTTTATCCCCTATTGTCTTGTGTTAATTCATGTGCTAAGTGTGTTTGACTTCGGTTACATTTCTTACCGCGGGTACGCTTTTCTTTCATAAGACCGAACTGTCATTACTGTCAAAAAGTGATTGCGTATTAACCCACGGTTTCACAACACTGGTTTGTCAAAACCCAATGTAGTTACCTTGAATTGATCTGCACAAAGGGAATTTGTTGTGTGTAGCATATTTGGAGTGTGGTTTTACTTTAATAGAAGTGTTTTGTGAACAGATGGTTTTAAAATAAACGTACTTATATTTTTTAACGAGAAACCTTGAGTCAGTGTTTGCTTGACTCACATTAATTGTAGTCCTTTGTGTAATCTCTACTGCTTATTTGCTCTCGAGTTAAGTCCGGCTGCTCAGCCATTGCTACAACTCTTTCTGTGTAGTACAGGCTTGTACCAAAGGTGAAATTGTATTACCACTTGTAGTTTTAATTGTGTGCAGTGGTCCCTAAGGGTACTGCATATGATTCTGCCTAACACAATCTGCCCATGTAATTGGTTAAAGTGCCACAAATGTGTAAATTAGGTTATGACTAATATTTGGCAAAAAGGACTGTGCAATGGCTTTTTACCTCATAAAATGCAACTCCAAACTGGGACTCCTCTTTGAGGAGGCAACCAACCTATCCGCTTCTTGGTGGTAGAACTAGCTCAGTCCTGCCCACAAATAATTCTGTGATGTCACCATGCTCTATAAATAAGAGTGGTTGACAGAGCTCCAAGACACTCCTAAATTTCCAGCGCCTGCGTTCCTGATCTTCCACATTCATCCTGCCAGACTCCAGATTCTACTCCAAGGCCAAAGCAAAGCTGACCAGATTTCACTGCCAGGCCAAAGCATAGCTGACCCTACTCCTGCAAAGGCCTAGATTAAGAAAATCCCCTTTTTAAATGGGATTTTAGTGGGAAAGGCTGTCGTACCTTAGCATCCTGAGACCAGACCGGCTTGTCCTCTACGTGTGCCATCCAGTGACCTGAATTGCCCAGCTGCACTTGCCATCCGGTGACCAGACCTTTGCCCAGCTGTCTCTTGCCAGGAGAGACCGGTACATGGTGACCGGAACGGTGCAGTGACCAGAACCCTGTTGACTGTTCCAAAAGTCCCATACCCAACCGTGGACTGTAAGTAACCCACATCCCATAACAAATAGTCTACCCCATCTTGACCAGTCTGTCTTTGTCCCACTCTCTAAGCAGTCCTATCCCTACCCTGCTAACTTGTTTAAACTGTTATAATTATCTGTGCACCCTGTCATTGAATTTCCCAGCGTTGGTGCCACGTTCCTATTCCTATTTGACTTTTGTTCTGCATAAGTCATTAGCGATATTTTGATTAAATAAATTCATTTTCCCTAAAGTAAAGGGGTACACTGCGTGAAGGGTTACAAATGCAGCGTGACTGATATTCACAGGTGGCGTTCCTCTTTTCTTAGCCATTAAATCTCGTTTAGGTAAAATTTGCCCTTCACTTTTAAAACCGATTTTCTCTTTTTCACTGTTCCATCTTCCTCTAAACTAACCTCCCTCTACATTCCAAATCTCTCATTTCACCAGCTAGAGACCTCCTTTCGCCTCTATATTGTCCTTGTCATATATATCTATCCCCCAGCCCAAACACTGCATTCCAATTCAGTGTTTTTCACCAGTTTATTTTTTTTAAATCGTTTTTGCAGTTAAAATTGCTTCTGCGTAAAAATTCAACTTTCCAACTTGTCAATTGGCTGCACTGGGCTTTTCATTTCAATCTGCTTTGTGAATTGTATGCTTTGCTGATACTGTGCCTTGGGAATGCTGGCGTTTCATGCTAGTGTGATAAACCTCATTTGCCTCATAGATTTTACTGCACATTATTTGTCAATTTCCGAGTGTCATGTTAGGCCTTTGCAAAAGGTTTTTTCCCCTCTTATTTTGTGAGGGAAGGTCAGATTTTGATTCCATTTGCTGCCTCTCATCTCAGACTACCTGCTACCTCTTTCTATCCACTTGGAATTTGATTATTTGTGGGTTGAGTGAACATTGCAGGGGGAAACCTTAACTTGGGTGCTATCTATCCCAATTCAAAAAGCGCTCCTATTCAATAGTGCTTTGGATATGTTCATGTAGATGGTTAACCAAGTGTAGTTCAGTAGTTTTATTGTTTGTTATCATCACCCCATTAGTGATTGCTGCCCAATATTAAAATTTGTGTTCTTTTTGTGAATTCTGAAAATGAATAAATATTGTATTTTCACCAACTGGCCTGGTTCATGGTCCATTGTGACCCAGGGTTTTTGTAAAAGGGGGTGTGAGACGGGTCGGGTATCTGCTCAATTTGAATTCATTGAAAGTAAAGATAAGCATTCCTATTGAGCGCCACATCGCAGGGTAAGAGCAAGTGGCCTGGTCCGGTGTGTGACGCCCGATTGATATCCTTAACAGTACATTCCAGCAGACCCACCCAAAATAATTGAAAGGTGGCCTGGTAGACAAAAGGGTGATTGCACAAGATCCCTGAAGGCAGCGGTCCACCATGTAGACCCCTCAGCAAGCAGCATAGTCACCGTTTAATATGTGGAGGCAGGCATGGTTACTTGCAGCTTAATTCATCAAGGACGCACAGGATAAGGTACTGTGTTAATTCAGACATAGGCGACGGCCAAGAGGTCACAAGTTCAACGGATTCGGTTTTATTTAAAGAAAATAAGTCTTATTCTGACCCTAATCTAAGGAGATTGTTTGCCCATATTATCCAAAAAAAAAAAAAAAAAAAAAAAAAAAAAAAAAAAAAAGGTGATAGTCAGGATGTCGCACAACAGACAACCATCCACTCTGTTTCCCTGTTTTCTTAGCAGCAATTTTAGCGGCGGCTGTTTTCAATGCGTTTCCAGGCTAGCAAGTTTGGTGATTTTTTATTTTTATTGTAGAAATATATGTGTAGTGCGTTTGTGTAGGGAATTTGGGGTAGTGGGTGACGTGGGTTATAGTTAGGGCGAGATGGCACATTTAAAAAAAAAACAATTTGACCTGGGTGATAACACAGCACTCTAGGTAAGTTCTACCAAGAGTCTCAGTACCTTAAGCATGAATAAGTTGCAGTACGAAGCTTCCACGATGCAGCAGCAGCAGACCCGGTCACCGGATTATTGGTCAGACAGACTATAGGGATGATGGCTGGATCTTCGCAGCAACAGTCAAGTGGAGAGGCTTTAGACAAAGGATTCATCGCAGTTCTGTGGTTTTGGCACCCTTTTCATAAGACCAGTGAAGAACCTTTACAGCCCAGTCGACTCAATTTGCCCTCTTGGCCCAGCCTTCGTATAAAGGGACTTCAAGGAGAGGAATCTTGCATCTGGAGGTCTGGGAGGAGTCTGCCAAATTTTCAGCAGGATTCGGTCTTTAGATGGCGATGAACTGCACACTAGCAAAAGGTTGAAAGGAATGGGCTGTTTGCAGACCATGAAGGTTGCAGTTGGTCTTGGAATGGCGCGAAATGAAGGTCGTCTTCAGACTGGTTGGTCTCACCGTTCTAGGTAGGAAAAAGATTCTCACTCACAAGAGTCAGAAAAATCCAAAGGTCCAGCAAAAAGTGTTTGGGGGGGGGGGAGGAGGCCTCACCAGGTGAGGAGAATATCACACAAGACAGAAATTCAAACTAACACTAATAAAAAAAAGACCTGATTTTGTCGACTTTCGCTGGACTATATACCAAGCCTGGGTTTATCCAATGACAGAAAAAGACAATGGACATCCAGAATTTGTTTGCCATATTGCTCAAGGCGACGTACAGGAGCACATGATGTTTTCAAAGACTTATAGGCCTTGTGAGTGCTGTCGGTTCTGCTGGCCACATTGTAAATGCACAGAATTCAATGTCGTTCCAAGTTTCAGCCCATCAATCCAATTTTGAGCTGCTCTCAAATGGAATGCAATGACCTGATCTGGTTCTCTGACCTAATGAACTTGAAGATGGGGATGCTCTTTGCCGATCTAATCCCCGGGGTTAACATCACCATAGACTCGTCTCTTCTGGAATGCAGAGTCACCATGGATTACCCATAAAAAGAGTAAACGACTACGTAAGCGGGGAAAAAAAGATTCCACTTCACCTAGGGACAAGGCAAAATGTGCATCAAATCCAAGTAAAAAGTTCTGGGGTTGACATAGGTCAGGAAGATTTATCATTGATATGAAAATGTTACCCAACACTCCATAATTCCAGGACAGTCTGTCCAACAGGACCAAAATTTCTGCAGCACCAAAATTAATTTGCATATATTAACTATAAGGAGTAGGGTTAGAATTAGATAGTTTAGGAATGCATAGGTAGGTTGGCATAATAGGCAGGCAGCTCCAAGCTTACAGACAGTAGTTCAAGTGGTTAGGAACTTGAAGATCTAATACACTTTCAACACACCATTAACAAAGGAAATCCTAGTACAATAAAAAAATAAACAAAGCAACATACCTAAAAGTATATATTTTGAAGGAAGTCACAGAAGAACACAAACCAAGTGAAGAAAACTGCTCAGCTTCCTTGCAGAGGTTAACAGGTAAATAGTTATCCTGGGGTGGGGCAGGAATGAGCACAGAGAACAGAGAAAGGCCATCTGGAATAAGCCTAGGAAAGTACCACCAATCTGGTTTTTCCTGTGTGTCTTCTAGCCCTAGATGCAGAAAACCAGAGGTGGAAGATTTTATTATTTTACCCACAACCCCTTTCACCACCTGGATTGGGGACAACACCAATTTAGTTCTGTGCAGTTTGAATTTTGGATTCATGAGGACTTAGTCTGGCAGCTCCAGTGGAAACAAAGACTGAACAGGAAATAATTCATACTCCGACCTGTGAATATTTACCGTGGGTTGTAATTGCACTAATTTGGACATGCGATATATTTTGTTTTTACACAAATTTTGAAAAAGTATCTTAAATTTATATTTACATATATACAACGTGTATATATGTAAAATTGCTGCAACAATTTGGTAGCCATTTTTGTGTATCAAATGCAAATAGTTCTAGCTCATTAGAGGCCAGCCTTTACTCCAAAATGGTCATGACTATATAAAATATTTTGTGTAATATTTCCTATTCCTCCACAAGTCCTGTGAGTTTTTCGCAGCTGAACACTTGATTTAAACGTGGTAATTATTAAGATCCTAGAACGTCTTTTTGGTCTTTTTATGCCTCCTGCTCAATCTTGTGTCCCCTTTTCTAGAGTTGGTTCCTGCATCTCGACCTGAAAAGATTAGGGACATAGAAAGGGGACAGCCCAGTGCCAACTTCCCTCAGGGGCTTACGTTTCATTGACAAAAGGCACATTGCTCCATGTCACAGTCCTCAACAGACAACACAGAGATATTGTTGATGGGCATTTAAGAGCTGCAATATCAGCAGCGTTTACACCCCGATGGCCTATAACCTGCATGCTGTCGCAGTAGAAACATTTTGGACAAGTGTTTCCGAGTAACAGTAAGCTGAGTGCAGGGAAAAAGGTAACTGGGGGGACGGGTATGGGATTGTAGTGTGTACTAGTTAGGCCGGGGGGTGTGGGGGGCAACGTTGTGACCGAAATCAAAGACTAAGCAACAAAGAGGACGGACATCAAGGTACACACTGGCTGCTGTTAAGGTTTTCTGAGAACAGCAGGTGCTGAGTTATATCCATCTAAATAAGGAATCTGAGCGAGTACACAACCAATAGAAATACTTTTCTTTAAAGAGATAGTCTGGGTACCACATGGGGTGTGGGAGGGGGGTTAGGCACCCTGGACTGAGTTACCTTGGTAACTCAAGTTGCACTCTTGTGTGATTGGCCCAAGTGGTGAGCCGGCCGGCTCACCACTTAGCATGTTTGATTGACAGCTATGCTGAATAAATGGGGGTTTCTTGCATAAAAGCAGGGCTTTTGGGACTGGAACTTCAGAAGTCGCCACAGGACCTGAGAATTCGACGAGGGAGAAGCTGAGCCGACCTACCACGACGACACCACCGGTGGAGCCCTGCGGAACCGACTCACCACTTCCCGACAACAAAGATCTCGCGGCTGGAGAGGCTTCTTCCCCTGACTGGTGGGCACAACCAGTTTTACCTTCTTTCTTCGCACCCCAGACCGGTTTGTGGTCGAACTGCCCGTGCCAAGCACCCCGGCGGCCGGATAGCCACTCACCACTGAACCGCCAATCAACGGACCGCTCCTTGTACCTGAGAAACTCTGCGGCTGGTTTCTTCCCTGGCAGTGCAACAGACTCCTGTCTTCCTCCACGAGATCCTCTCTTCCCCCGGACGAAGCACCGACTTGCATCCACTGCCAGGACCAAGTGCCCCCGCTGGAGTATTCTCACCACTTTAAGGTACCGTGTCCGCCAGGCCTCCCTTTCTAAAGATTGCTACATGGTAATAATAACCCCTTAACCTTCTGGGCTGGCCGCCTTGACCCTCTGACTGGTCCCTTTCTTTGGTCCAACTCCATTTTGAACCGTTACAAGACTTTTGTGCACTGCAACCGTGTGACCTTGGGCACATTTCGTTTGATCCTCTTAAAGTGGATCCGGCCTATTGAACTCTAACTTCACGGTTTTACTTTGCCCTCCTCTCTTGTTATGTTCTTGTAAAAGTGTTGGGATCTGTTTCAACTTATTCTCTGCTTTTCTCTCCCTTTTAAAAAATGAACTATTAGAGTGCCATCTACGTTAAGCGCTCACCGCTGTCTGAAAATAAGTGGGGCTTTACTTTAGACTTGTCTAATATTCTTTTAAGGGAGTGTATATCTTTTAGTGACCGTGTTTTTGAATTGCTTACTATTAGTGCCTGTGTGTTTTTCTAGATGTGGTTTTAAACAAATAATTATATCTCTTTTACACCAAGCCCTGGTCAGTGTTTACTTGCTCTACTGTGTTCTCCTGACCTATTGTGAATACTCTGTATACTGTCTAACTCTTCTTGAGGGAAGTCTGATTGCTCAGCCACCAAGTGAATCTGTGTGGTACAGACTGCTACCAAGTGGGTTTACTGCCAAACACCTGTAGAGAGAGAGAGAGTGTGTGAGTGTCTCCGCTCTCACAGGGGATGGGAGTTCTAGGAGCACACTTGACTGTAAACCGATACAAGCCACAGAAAGACTACTAGTACTACTGGTTAAAGAATGTCCACCTTTTGAGGCTTGTGAATCTGTTTAGACCCAAATGCCCTGCATAGAATAGCGAGCAGCAACTCAAGAAGGTGGTGGGTATGCTGAAGGAATACCAAACACACATTCTTTACTATGGCCTGTCCCACTTAGGAGTGTGCTCATTTGTGCTCACACAGTATTGGGTGAATGTATGCACTGAACTCTTGTGGCTGCTTTGTAAATTTGATCCAATGGGACATTTGCAATGAAAGCTTAATGCACCTGTACTACCGGTTGAGATTTTGCAGTAAGGGGAAAAAGTTTGTGTGCTACTGTGCAGAAGAGTTGAATACAGCATTCGATTGACCTTGCAATGGTAGATTTAGTGACTGGACATCCCTCCCTTCTCATTGCAATGCATAAGTAGAACTCAATTCAGATCCCAGCCTGGTGGTGGATGCGCTACAGATCGATATATACATTTGAGCCCATCCATGAGGGCTTTCATCACTTGAATCGTCCAACAAGACCTCATCTGTTGCAAAGCGGTATCTTCTTCAATGGCTGTTACAAGTACACAGAGTGGATTTCATAGTAGCCAGCAGTCTAAAGGTAATAGGCGGTATGTAACAAGGGCTACTTGTGAGAAATCAACTGGATTGATCTGTTTATTTGTTGGGCCATATGATAGCTTTCATTTGTTGAAATAGTAATATTATGTGTTTGCTTTTCTGGCCTCATGATGTATATCCTAGCACCGTTGAGGCAGGTTTAAGGGACCAATATATGACCTCAGGAGGCTAGATAGCCAAGTTCATAGTTCAAGCATTGGGGTGCATTATCCATTGATTATGTGGTGATAACAGGTTGTAAAGAGGATGCAATTTGATTGGTGGTTGAAGAGACAAATATAGAAGGTAAAGATACCACACTTGCCAGCCCATTTTTTAGCAAGAAGAATTAGTATCCAGCGCTCAAAGTAATTTATGAATTGCTTTGCACCAGAAGGGGAGTCTATGGAAAACCACAAGCAAATGTCCTTGACCAGTTTATCCACAGTGCCTGCCGAGGGACCTTGGCTGTTATTATCTGGACACGCAGACTGGGCATTTTGAACATGTACTTGCCCCAAATACATCTGTCTGGACAATCACATGTTTAGAAGATGTAAGTTCACAATCCTGCTCAGAAACCAGCATCTAGCTCCGACTTTTTGCAAGATAATTATGCACCCCTGACCTGTGTTGGGCTTGAAAGAACACTTGCTGGTGTATGCATCACCACCATATCTGCTGAGCGAGTAGACCGGTTCAGTGAGTGCATTCTGCCCAATCTGTTTACATGGAACATGGCTGCTTGGTCAGTTTATGAAGATACTCTTGCTGCAGAGCAAGTTTGAAAACTGTAGAGCTTGTTTGATCACTACCAGCTTCAATATGTTTATGTGTAGAGATAACTGTTAAGATGTCTACTTGCCAGTCTACTTGCCTTGTGCATTTAGTGACAGGCATTGTGTTCCCCAACTTTGATGCATCTGCCGTTATTGTCACCTGCACTGGTGGATTCCCCAAAGGGTTTCCATTTAATATGTTTACCACTTTAGTACCTTTTTTTAAAATAAGTACAATAGTCAAAACTCAACTTTATATACAATAAACAGAAATTATAAGAGATCTGTATATTGAACAGTCAAAGGAAAGGAAAAAAGAAAAAATATAAAAAAAACAAGCAGGAAATGCAAAAGGATACACAAAACTGACAACTTTCAGCCAGTAACTGATAAAACAACCTAAGTTTAGTCAACTGGTACATTAGATGTATGTAATTTCCCTCAGGGAATCTATACCAAATCCCATCCGCAAAATCAAATGTGCAATGGATCTCCATACCATAACCAGATCCTCACATTCAATGAGTAAATGTTTTCTTATCTCGAGGATAGTGTTGCTACAGAATCTGCAGTTGTGGTCAATCCCAGATATGTTTAATCTTGCCCAATTATCTCAATATTCTACAAGATTACATTCAATTCTAACGTAATTCCATAATAGGTTATTAGGAAATGAGTGGAAGTACTTTGATATAGATACTCGTTCAAGGAGCGAAGATAAATAGGCACAATTATTTACCTTGGTGGCAAGTTTGACCATGGAAAATTCTAGATTTTCCTCTTTTTTTTATAGATGCCATAATTGGAGTCCATAGAACTCTGGGTCATATTAGTGCTGCAACTACCTATGGTATAAAAAATAGCGTAAATTGCTGTAGCCCTAAAAAAATAGATAAGTAGCCCAGCATCATAACAGGTAAAATATCAGGGAGATAATTTACACATCTCCAGTAATAGTTAAGTCATTTGGCAATCATAACACAACTAGTCCTACAAAGTTTGAAATCCAAGTAAACAATCAATTACTGCTGTGGCTGGAAGTTTCAGTTGTTAAGCATTTTGTTTCCATGGTTCTGCACCATATGTTATTGCTGGTAGTATTTTGGCATAATATACTTTAATCATGGTGTTTAATGAAAAACTTCCATGCCTGTGGGAAAGCTCAAAGTGCGCCCAATAGTTGATTTACCATAATTTGTGTTTTCATCAGTTGGAACTGCCAGTTTAATTTATTGTCAAGAATAAGACAGAGGTATTGGTTTTCATCAACAAGCTCTGTTGTGTGGTCATCAAACAACCATATAGATCCCTTGTAAACTGCTTTGCCACCTGGTAGAAGGCCATAACCTTTGTTTTTTTTTTAATATTGAGCTTCAGCCTGTTCAAAGTAGCATACAGACCAAGAGGTTTTAACTGTTCTTGGAGACCCTTGGGAGTACAGCCCATTATGACTAGGTCGTCTGCATAAACCAACCAATGAATGGTTGACTAGGATAAATATTAGCAGATCTAAATGTCGTAGTTAAGTCCACAGTGTATAAATTAAACAACGTAGGTACCATGATACAGTCATGCCAGAGTCCCAAAAAAGAATCCAGTCAGTGAATGCTCCTTATCTGTTGAGTTGAACTCGCACCCAAATGTCATCATACAACACGATAATCATCCTAAGCAAGTCAGCTGGTATGTTCCACTGTTACAATGTACTCCACAAGTGGCTTCACAAGACGGTGTCGAAGGCGGAGCTGCAGTCAACAAATAAATCAAAAGTAGGATGGTTAAGGATTCTCCATACCAACCATAGTAATCAGCATTAGGAGGTTATCAAGTGTACTAGCTTTTTTGAAAACCTGCTTGGTTAAATGGGAGAATATGTGGATCCTTTATCCAGGAATTTAACTCCTCTAATAGTTCACAGGTGAAAATCCGGGCTGAAGCCTCCAGCACAGCCATTGTTCTCTAATGAGTGGCATTATTACAAAATCCTATCTTGAAAAAAGGAACAAGAATGCTTTCAGTCAATGAACATGGAAGAAGGCCAAACTCACCAATAACTTGAAAAACAGTTTGAATTTTAATAAGGCATTACATATTCCATCCGAACCTGGCACTCTTTGGTTGATTTAATAAGATTTCCGATCTGATATTTCTGGAGACTGAAGCCCCATCTACCACCTACTTACTTAAATGCAGAGTCACTGTTAACACGAGAACTGACCGGGTTAGTGAAAGACTGTCCAGTCTTCCTCAAATAGCTTGTTCCAGAGCGTTAGAGAAAGTAGGGGTGCTAAGCATGGCATTGGGAGAGGAGAGCATTGCTGTACGAACCGTCGTAATCATGGCAGCGGTAGCTAGCAGGAGACCATTGTATTTGTGTGCACTTAGTTGGACCAGTCTTCCTGATCAGGTTCGAGGAAGGCACCACGTAATGCAACCATGCACGCATCGACTCGTGTAATCCAACGAGAGATTAAGACTGACCCATAATGTGTTGCTTCCAACACGAGATTTCAAAGTGCGGGAAGCGTGGTGAAAGAAAGAATTACATTGATCTTAAAGCGTGGGTAGCATAGTGAAGTGAAGGTATCACAAGTGTGCAGGAAAAACAGGCCGTAAACATTTTGCAATCTCCAAGCATGCAAATTCCTGAGTTCAAGATTTCCATGTGACAATAAGGGAAAATGAACACAGACATCAATTGAATCTGGAAGAAAATGTTATTCTCCCCGAAGAAAAAATAGATTTACTAGAGACCATTTAAAAACAGCAAAATATAGATTACAGCCTTCTAGCTTCTTGGGAAGACTACCAGGTATAAGAGGATGCATAATATTGAGTATTAATTAATATGAATCTGGAAGATTTCTAGTCGACTTGAATATATTTCTGAAGTTTTATTATAGATTCCAAGCAAAGCCATAGATTAAATGAAGACTAAATCTGAAAGCTGAGATTTGATAGCTTGTTTTTTTGTCCACACCCTCTTTCCCCTCGAAGTGTCTAGCTGCTGCTAGAAATTCTGAGGCCGCAGATTCCACAACTCTGCAGGTGTAAGTGGGGTTCATTGACTTCTGCAGTACAAGTAGGCTGGTACCTTACAGGGGAACACACACTGTGCCATCATTCCTAATACTGTGCATACTATTATTAGCAATGGCTGGCTTGATAAAAAGGAATCTGTGTCAAAGAGCCCTAGCTCTTTCCTGTGGAAGAGAAGCCATTGCCCTTCTTATGTCCAGGATTGCCCAGAGAAAACGCGTTGGCTGGCTTGGGACTAAGCTTAATCTTTGGAAATTCATTGAGAGCCCCAGTTAAAAGGAGATTGATAGTCAGTGTTTGAGCAGCATTTGTCTGGCGCTTTCCCTTGCTAAGAAGCAGATGGCGGTTGCACTGGGAGCTTTGGCATGCACAAGTGTGCTGCAACTACTGCCATCACCTTAATGCGTACAGTGTCAATGCAATTCTAAAAGCAAGTACCTGGAACTGGCAGTGAGATTTGTCCACTTTGATCTAAAGACATCAGCAATGAACTGGGTACACAGAAATATGAAACAAGGCATCTTTAATGACCAAAGTCTGTGGAAGCTATAGATGACTGCAGTGACTCCTGACTAGCTGATACAATCCACTGAATTTGTTTCATGTGTCGTTGTTTTGTCAAGCGTCCTTAAGCCTCACTGTCCATGGTGTGTGCTATATAAATTGAATATAGTAAAGAGGGATTACCTCCTGTAGTATGGTAATCCTGAGTTTTTGTGGTTTGACAAACTTGAATGTATGGTAGAAACCTAACACATTTTAAGATCTTTTTCTGGGTAAAAGTAAATAGACTGAATAGATGCCTTTGTTTTCCTGATGTTTGGACACCGTCTTGAATACCCCTTTTAACAGAAATGCATTGACTTTCATAAAGAAGTTGCTAATGTGACACAGCAATATCGTGTGGTATGGCGGTATGTTTTCCCTGATCCGCTTCATGCAGTAGACTTGCTTCACTGTGCTTTGCACCCACATGTCTAACGTGATCCCCCACATGTGTGGGTGAATATCATTTGCCTCCTACTGGAGATACATGAGAGGGGACCTCAACTTGCAGTCACTGCTGGGGAGGAGACTGCTCCCCTTGAGCTGGCACCTCTTCCCCATCCCTACCTCGGCTTTGGGCTCCCTGAGGAGTTTTGAAAACTGGTCGGTCCACCTGAAGTGCCTTGTTCCCATCCCAAGTAGGTTGATGGGGAATGCCCTAAGGTAGTGGATGGAAAAGCCTTGGATCCGAAAAAGCACACCCAGCAGATGTGGACTCTATGCAGGTAGTTTTACCCGCAATTTGCCCTATAGTTAGGGGTATTGTGCACTTTGCTTTTTCCAACTCATTTGCCAAATAATAGTCCACCAAGTTTGTCAATTTTCCAACAACCAGGTATGTCTTTCACTGCCACTTCCTAGCACCCAATAGTTTCTGGAGGGTCTTGGATATTTTGGATTACTGCATTTGCTGACTGCAACCCCCCCTTCCCTCTCCTGCACTATTCCCTGCACCCTATCTTGCAAATTTCCAGGCACCTATGAAAAGACAGTCATTTGTCCTATTGTATCAAACCATTTAAGACTGTGGTGTTGGCAACCTGTAACACTACAGGCAGATGTAGTTGCCATCTTCCTACCGACAGCATATATTATTGCTGCAGCTCTCTTTCTGTTGGCTGCTCAGAGTGTTGCTATGCCCCCTTTTCTGTTTTTTTTTAACCACCAAGGAGTTAAAAGTAGTTGACCAATAGTATATAAGATATGCATTACTTACCGTAAAAGCATTTCTGATGGTTGTATCTGCTTAGATTCAAATGCTGTGCATATGGTCCGACATCCAGTGGTAACCACAGAGTATTGCATCTTGTCTTTCGAGAATCGAAAGGGGACGTCGACATGGGCGTGCCTTTAACACTATCTCTACATGACATGTAGGGTACCCAAGATCCCTCATGCGTCGAGGTCCCTCCTTGTATTTTTTCTGCTGAGAGGGAACCTTATGACTATAGTGAGTGAGTACAGAAATGAGAGAAAGTGTTAAGGCATCTATGTTCCTTCCATCCGAGTGGGGAGGAAGGGTGGGCTCATGTGAATCTAAGCAGATACAACCATCAGGAATGCTTTTACGGTAAGTAATGCATATCTTCTGATGTTTGTTAATCTGCTTAGAATCACATGCTGTGCATAGACTAGCAAGCAGTACCCGGAGATGGAGGTGGGTTGTGAGAAGGAACAGTAGTGAAAAGATGTCTTGGTACTGCCAGTCCCACCTGAGAATCAGACCTAGAATGAGTGTCTAGGCAATAGTGTTTTGTAAACGTGTATACAGAACTCCAGGTTGCTGCTTTGCAAATGGACTCCAGGGGAACATTTGCAATGAATGCTATGGACGCCCTAGTGCCTTGAGTGGAATGTGGTCTAAGCTTGAAGGGCAGCTCTCTCTTAGCAAGACTGTAGCAGAGTGTGATGCATTTGACAATCCACCTAGAGATAGTGGATTTGGAGACTGCGTCTCCTCCTCCTCTTTCTGCTGCCACTGAAACGAAAAACGGATTAGTGTATTCTTAGTGGTCGAGTTCTTTCCACGTAGAACATGACAGCTCTGCGTACATCCGGTGTGTGCAAGGTTCTTTCTCTCAGGCTTGAAGAATTTTGAAAGAACGTTGGTAGTTATATCGACTGGTTCAAATGGAACTTGGAAATGAATTTAGGCACGAACCTAGGGTGAGTGCGTAGAACCACCTTATCTTTGTGAACTGTTACAAAGGGGTCTAGGGTTGAGAGCGCTTGTAGTTCACTTACTCCCCTAATGGAGGTAATAGTTATTAAAAAAGTAGTCATATAGGTGAGGTCTTTAAGACTTGCTTTGTGCATGGGCTCGAAAGGAGCCCCCATATGCCTAGTCAACACCACGTTTAGGTCCCATCCGGGAGCCGGGTTAGAAATGGGAGGGTGAATTCTTTTCACTCCCTCCATGAAAGCTTTAATAATTGGTATCTTCCATCATGACACTTTCTGTTGTGATGTAGTGTAGGCTGAAAGCGCAGCTAAGTGAACCTTTAGGGAGTTGAAGACCAGGCCCGAGTCATGTAATTGAGTAGGGTCCAAAACAATGTGTGTGGGAGAGCAGTTAATCGGGTTAATGCTCTTTGAGTTGCACTAGATGATAAACCGTTTCCATTTACTAAAACAACAATATCTAGTGTTTGGTTTTCTTGCCTCCCTGAGAATGTCCATTCATCTCTGAGGGAGCTGCAGGTGACCAAACTCTATGACCTCAGGAGCCAGGCCGCTAAGTTCAATGTCTCCGGGCATGGGTGAAGCGTCTCCCCTCTGTCTTGCGACAACATGTTGTACGGGCAAGGCAGTTTGACTGGAGGAGATAGGGGCAACTCCATCAGATGAGCGAACCAGGGTTTGCTGGCCCACATGGGGCCACCAGTATCGTGACTGGTTCCTGGTGCATCTTGTGCACTATCTTGTTGAGCAGGGGAGTCGGGTGGTGGAGGGGTGCGGGGCAGGGGGAGCGTAGACATGTTATCCAGAGTCTGTTCCCCTCGGAACGGTTCCGGAGGTACCTGAGGCGTAATCTTGGTATTGCGTGTTCTCCAGAGTTGCAAACAAATCGATCTCTGGGAAGCCCCATTCTGCAAAAAACGTTGGTGACCATGTCTCTGTGTATTCGCCATTCGTACTCCCTGGGCAACAGGAAGTCTCTGCCGAGTACGTCTGCCGGAAGATTGAGTTCCCCTGGAACATGTTGTGATAACGGGAACATGTTGCATTTGATAGCCCACTTCCAAATGTTCTGGGACAGTTTGGACAGCCCTGGAGAGTGAGTGCCCCCTTTTTTGTTCCAATAGTACATGACCGTGGTGCTGTGTGAGGATCAGGATCGTCTTCCCCTGTAGTTGTGTCTGGAAAGCTTTTAGTGCTTTGAACACTGCCAACAGTTCCAACAGGTTTATGTGGTTGGATACTATGACGACCAAACTCTGTGCGCTGTTTGTTGAAGCAGGTGAGCGCCCCACCCTGTAAGAGATGCGTCTGTAGTTAGAGTGGCTTCCACTGCGGGGGTGCTGAAGAATTTCCTCTTCAAGAGGTTGTCCCTCGACGACCACTGCAGCGAGAGAACCATTAGATCGTCCCACTATCCACTGGCTTGACACCACTGGCTGTTGAGCCACTCATTGGGCGCAAGCGCGCACGAGGAACCAAGTAGATACACAACGCCATCATTCCTAGCAGTCGCATAGCCTTGCATACCATCACCTCTCGACTGGCTACATACTGAGGGATTTGAAACAACATGTTGATATCCCTCTCGTTGGAGGGGAAGACGAGGCCGTCCTTTGTTCCAATTAGAGCCCCTAAGAACTGCTTGACCTGTCTGGGGTCTAGGCTGGATTATTTTCTTGTTGATAGAGAATCCCAGACTGAATAAAAGATCTACCGTCTTTAGGGTATTTGACAGACATGTTTTGTAAGAGTGCCCTGTTATGAGCCAGTCGTCGAGATATGGATAGACCGGGATGGATTGCCTGCGCAGATGTGCTGCTGCCACCGCTAGTACCTTTGTTAATACCATAGGTGCAAATGCTATGCCAAAGGGTAGTACCTTGAAATGATGATGGTTGTCTTGTATCATAAATCGGAGATATTCTTTGTGTGCTGGCAACATTGAACTATGAAAGTATGCATCTTTCACGTCCAGTGTTGCCATGTAATCCCCCTGTGATAGCAGGGGAATTACTTCCTGCAGAGTGACCATGCAGAACTTTTGTGGCTTTACAAATTTGATCGCTGGGCGCAGATCTAAAACAGGGCGCATGGTTAGATCCTTTTTGGGTACAAGGAAGTACACTGTATAAATACATTCTTTTACCTGTGACCGAGGTATGATTTCGATGGCTCCTTTCTCTTGTAGTGTCTCGACTTCCTGGAGAAGTATGCAAAGATGGTCTGGTGTCAGTCGTCTTACTCGTGGAGGTCTGAATGTTGGGGAACGGTTGAATTCTATACAGTAGCCGTGGGCCACGGTCTTTAGCACCCACTGGTCTGTAGTTATCCCCTCTCATGCCTGAAGGAACAATGTTAACTGGCCCCCGACCAAGGAGGCATCGGAGGGGACCCAAATCTTTGCGTCCTTTTGAACCTGAGCCCGGGAAGCCTCTAGGGGTGGAAACACAGCCCCTTCCTTTCCCACGATGCTGACCCCTTTGGGGATAAGCAGTGGTGTATCAGCTGGTTCCCTGTGGAGAGTTCCAATTGTTTCCCGAGGAATATGGTTGAGAGAAGCGTTGGCCACGAAAAAGCCATTTGGACCCAGATCCTCGCATTGTAGAGGATCTTTGTGTAATATGGTCCAGTGTTTTCAGGGTGTCATGCTCCTTTTTTTGCGGTCTCGAGAGCCTCATCGACCGCCTTCCCAAACATGTTGGATTCTTCCATGGGCTTATTTATAAGTGACACTTACGTCTCTGGCTTGAATCCAGAGTTCTGTAGCCATGCACGTCTCTTTAGGAGTGTGCCCTGAGCCATGGATCGACCAGCCATCTCGGCAGAATCCAAAGTGTTCGAAGTATGCTATGGTTCACTTGTCTGCCCTCAGTGACTGGTCAGGGGACTAGCTCGTAGAGGTTTGTGAACCTCCTGTAGGCCTTCTTGTAGTAAGGACCATTGAGCATCCGCGTAGCTGGCCAATACCCTTGTGTTGCTGGCAATACATGTTGAAAACGCTGCTGCGGTTGTGACGCTCTTCCCAAGGGAGTAAAGTCTTTTACCTTCCCCTGCCCTCTTTCTTGTAGTCACCACCAGAGAGCTTGGGGTGGAGCGACCTCTGATATACAGAGGGTCCAAGGGAGAAGGATGAAAGAGTTTCTCTATTCTTGGCTTAACACCTCTTGTGAGAGCAGGTGTTGATAAGGAGGGAGCCAGACCTTTCTTAATTGAATTGAGAGCAATAGCCTGGCTGGCCAGCAGCTTCTCTTTGAGGATGTCCTCCACGAAGTCAGCTTCATGGACTGCTTCATCAGTGGCAATCTTAAAGTGTTCAGCTGCTTTACGCAACATGATGTTAAACGTCAATTGATCATCCACTGGCAAGGGTAGTCTAGTGGGGGTGGTCTGGGGGGAATCCAAAGATAAGGAATCCGGATCTTGTGGATCTGGAGACTGCCATGGTTGAGGGTCACCCATATCCGGGTTTTCCTCCCCAGCCCTCTATGGGATCATGCATGTCCTCAGGATTGGTGAATTGATCCTCGGCCTGAGTGTCTGCAGGAATGTCTTCTTCAATTAGGTCATAGTTGTAAATATCTTCCAAAGAGTTGTCAAAAAGCCTTGGGAATTTTGTTTTGGTGTCCATAGGGCTCTCATCCTGTGGCCGCCTTGGTGTGGGTTGTTCTGAACGGGAAACAAACCTGTCCAGCCTTTCCATGCAGTTTTCAAATTTCTCTGTAGTCCAAACCGAAGACCTAGAATGGTCTAGAGATGGCAAAGGGTACGGAACACGCTCTTCCGTCGTAAAAAGTCGAGATTTTTGTCTCAACGTCGAAGACAACCCTTCTTCGCCCTGAGAGAATTCCTCCTGAGGGACCAACGGGCTAATTTCCCTCACCTAGTGTGTCCCCCAGCAGCTTTGCTGGATTTCTGGAGTTATTTTTCTCACTTGGTAAGAGTGTGCCTCTATTTCCCACTCTTACCTGTATTTTTGCCATGTGTATTTGATCTGCTTTTGTGATTGTGGACTTTGGAGTACACCACTTCAGTAGTCCCCTTCTTTTGTGCGTTACACAGCACCTTCAGTGCTGTGACACAGGGTTGTCTTTTAGACTTCCCACCGACTCCATTTCTGAGGCTGACTACTGTCCCCCAGAAAAGGGTAAAGTTGCCATCATTAACTTTACTTAGTCATTTAACCACGGATCTAGTACACCCCATCTTACATGGAGTACTGGAAAGGGTTAATCCTTAGCGCTTTGTATCTGTACCTCCTAGAGCATTGTTTCTCTCTTAACATTTAGACTTGGCTGGTGGCAGTGGTATTTACCCTAACTTTACCACCGCGATTATACTATATAAACGTGGTATTGTTTTTTTACCAGGTTACTCACCGTAGTGACCACCTTACTCCTAGTCCATAGTCCCCTTTCCTCCATACTTATGGGACATCTCTCCGTCCTGTGGGACGGGACTGGAGCACTTTGTAAAAAGCATCCACATTTTTTTCAAAAATGTGTCCCTCTCTTTCCTGCGCGGGGCCCGGCACGCAGCCGTAACCCCGCCCACCTTGGCTCCGCCCCGCGCATCGCCCATCAGTCCTTTTCTATCGCAGGGTCAAAGACCCATTAGCAATAATGGAGGAACCTTATTAGAGGGGACGGCGGGCGGGCGTATGGAGGAAAGAGGACTATGGACTAGGAGTAAAGTGGTCACTACGGTGAGTAACCTGGTAATACTCCTACGTCCCGTCCCCTTTCCTCCATACTTATGGGAGATTCCCAAGCACTCCCAACAGGAACTATGGGTGGATGGAAATACCCCTTACTGAAACAGGTTCTTCAGCACAGCCTGGCCGAACTGAGCGTCAGCTCTAGAGCTCATATCGAGGCAGTAATGCTTACAGAAAACAGATGGGGAGGCCCAAGTAGCCGCTTTAGTAATGGACTCCCAGGGAACATACTTCTGAAAAGCAACCGCGACTGCCTTGCCTTGCACCTGGTGTGCATGGATACCTTTAGGAGGTTTCAGCTTTTGGACGGTGAAAGATTCCGTGATACAAGCGGTAATCCATCTGGAAATAGATGCCATAGACGCCGGCCTGCCCTGAGGCTTACCGAAGGTCACAAACAGTTGGGAAGAGCTCCGAAGCTCGGAAGTTCTGTCCAGGTAGAACTTAAGAGCTCTTCGGACATCCAGCCAGTGTAGAACCCTTTCCGCCTCCGAGGCAGGGTTCGGAAAAAAGACCGGAAGGGAAATCGACTGATTCAGATGGAATTCGGTCACTATCTTTGGTAGGAAAGCTGGGTTCGTCTGAAGGACTAACTTTGTCCTTGTGAAATACCAAGAAAGGATGCTCCACCGACAATGCCTGGAGCTCACTCACTCTCCTCGCTGACGTAACGGCTACCAGAAAGGACACTTTCCAGGACACGTACTTGAGATCAACCGTAGCCATTGACTCAAAGGGTTTATGGCACAGCGCCGTCAAGACTACATTTAGGTCCCAAGGAGGGTGCGGACCACGAACCGGAGGGTAGATGCATGTCAAGCCAGCAAAATGTCTCTTCACCACCGAGTTAGTTAAAGAATAAGAACACCGGTCTGTAGAGAGGTAAGCGGAAATCGCAGAGATATAAGTCCTGCAAGAAAGAACATGAACCCCAGACTCTGCTAGGGAGGATACGAAGGACAGCACCGTGTCAATCGTTGCCACCCTCGGGCCCAATTCTTTCTCCAAACACCAATGACAGAACCTGAGCCATTTACTCTTGTATTGGGATCTGGTCGAGGGTTTCCTGGCTGCCTGGATAATGCGCATGTTATCCGCAGACGAACCCAAATGCTCTAGAGACGTGAACTCAGGCACCATGCCGCCAAGTTGAGCGATTGTGGGGAGGAGTGCCACATCTGCTGTTGCCCTTGGTGAAGAAGATCGGGAGTTACTGGTAACCTGATCGGCGGACACACCGACAGGTGTTGAAGTTCTGAGAACCAAAACCTGGCCGGCCACCACAGAGCTATCAGTAGAAGAGAACAGTCGACAGAGCTCTTCAACTTCCAAATTGCTCGAACCAGGGGAAGAGGCGGGAAGGCGTAAGCTCTCATGTTGTGCCATGGAATCTGTGTCCCCAGACCTCCTCTGGAGGTGTACTCAGGACGCTTCTTGTTAACCGCCGTGGCGAAGAGGTCCACCTCCGGTGTGCCCCAACGTGAGAAAATCCATGAGAGGATCTCCGCCTTCAACTCCCACTCATAGCTGACCACTGTCCGCCGGCTGAGGGCATCCGCAGTGACATTCAGCTGGCCCGGAATGTGCACTGCAAGCAGCCAGACCCCATGAAGCACGGCCCACTCCCAAATCTGGATGGACAGGTCCACAAGAGGGGGAGACTTCATTCCCCCTTGCTTGTTTATGTAATACATTGATACCACATTGTCAGTTCTTATGTGGACCACCTTGTTGACAGTGACAGGCCTGAATGCCTTGAGCGCCAGAAAAATCGCCAGAAGCTCCAAATGATTTATGTGCAGGAGCTTGACCAGAGGTCCGAGACCTGAAGATCTAACGTCGCACCCCACCCCAAAAGGGAGGAGTCTGTCGTGATCGTCACCATGGGGGCTGGGTCCTGGAACCCCGCGCCCACTGACAGGTTGCCGAGAGACTACCACCAGTCCAGGTCCACTCTCGAAATCCGGAATCATTATCCGCTTGGAATCCGGGTCCACAGCCTGACGCCAGGAAGTCCGAAGAGCCATCTGGGTCCGTCTCATTTTGAGACGAGCAAGTGGAAGAGCCAGTACACACAAGGCCATGAGGCCCAGAAGCCTCTGGAACCACCAGGCCGACATGCTCTCCGACTGCGCAAACATCTGACACGTGGCCAACAGATCCGCCATTCTGTCCCCGGTCAGATACACTCGGCAGTCGATCGTGTTCCAACGAAAACCCAGGAAAGTCAGGTCCTGTGAGACCGTCATGGAGGATTTCCGCCAGTTCACCGACAGCCCAAGATGGAACAGGAGCTGAAGGAGATACTGGAGGTTTTCCGCTGCTGCCAACGGACAAGGGCTGCGTAGGAGCCAGTCGTCCAAATAGGGATACACATGGATACCCTGGAGACGAAGATGGGCCGCAATCACCGACATCATCTTCGTGAAGACACGCAGCGCCGAACTGAGGCCAAAAGGAAGCACCCGAAACTGGAAGTGCTCCTCTCCCAAAGAGAAGTGGAGGTATCTCCTGTGTGGATTCCAAATCAGGATATGCATGTACGCATCCTGAAGATCCACCACGCTGAGCCAATTGCCCTTCTGAAAAGAGGAGCGAATCTGGCCGGGCGTGATCATCTTAAATTTCTCTTGGGGTAGGAAAAGATTGAACTGGGAAAGGTCTAGGATGGTGCGCAGGCCAGCCTGGTTGGGTTTGGGCACCATAAACAGCCGGGGGTAGAAGCCCTCCCCTCGCTCCCCAAGGGGAACGGGTTCCAAGCTCTGAGGTGCTGAAGTTTCTGAACCTCGGCTTTGAGGGAGGGTGAGCCCGACAGCTGAAAAGGAGGGTTGAGGGGTGGGGTAGGGGGTAAAGGTCTTCTGTGATGGCCTGCCACGCCTCCCAATGAGACGCAATGCGTCCTCCCACCGGGGTCTCGTGCGAGCGCGGAAAACCCTCATTTGGCAGGCTTATCGGTGGCGGTGCCACCTGAACCTGATTAGGAGGTTGAGGAGCGGGAGAAAAACCGCGTACGCTGTGGTCTACGGCGGTTATTCCCCGCAGGAGTACCCACTCTGCAAGATTTACGGTCGAGGAAGCCCCTAAAACCAGAGGAAGGTCGACCTTGCAACAACGGCCTTTGAGACTTGAAGGGAGCTTTAACCAGAACAGACAATGATTTAGCCGTCTGAGTTCTATCTTTGGTTTTGGTGAGCTCTACATCAGTAGAAGAGTGAAAAAGCTCCTTACCATTAAATGGAAGGTCCAGAACCTTGTCTTGCACCTCCTTCGAGAACGTAGTGGCATGCAGCCACGCTTGCCACGAGGTATCATCCCCAAGCATCAGACCCCGAGCCGAGGTGTCTACGTGATGAGCCGCAGCCTCCAGGAGATCCTGGGCCAAGACCCTGGCATCGGAAAGGCCTCCTCTGAAATCCTCTAACTTCTCGACCGGAATGTGCTCCTCAAACTCCGACAGACCTCTCCACATCTGTATGTTAGCTCCCGCCAAAATCAATTCTGCATTGGCCTGCCTGAGCTGCAAGGCCGAACTGGCAAAGATTTTCCTACCTAGGGAGGTCTTGTCCTTTCCCAAGACCTGAGTAGCCATCACGGAAGAGGATGCTGCAGGCCTGGATTGCAACGTAGCCGGAGCCACCACTGTGGAGGAGGGAGGCGGACAAGACGACAAGGCCACTTCTTCCGAAGAATGCAGCCTGTACCTCGCGTCAATCTTTTTATTGACAAAAAGTCCCAAGTGTGGCTTTTCCCAAACTCTTCGGACCTCTGCCAGAACGTCCTTCTGCAAGAACAGGCTGGTACGCTCCAAAGGAGACAAGGTGAACGCCCCAGAAAGCACGCCCTCCTGCGGAGCAGGTGCCTCGGGCACTGGAAAATCTAAGAAACTCATCATGTCCAGCACCCGGTCATGGAAAGCTCTGATAGAGCGGGGAAGGTCCTCGTTGTCCTGATCGCCTTGAAGGTCATCTGACAGGTCAGGATCCTGCTGAGCCGTGTCAGGCACTGCCTTGTCCACTGGGGACAATGGTGGTACAGGCGGAAGCGGCACGAGCAAGGGAGGCACCGGCGGGACCACCGGCGGAATGGGTGGAGCCAGAGGCGCGGGTGGACATATCTCCTTGAAAAGCCCTTTCAAATATTCCCCCATGGGGTCGGTGCGCATAAGCACTTGAAATTTACCGAAAAAAGCGTCCTCAGGAGATTGTTTCGGAACCTGAGGAGGCCTCTCATGAGGTGGACAAATCCAGGGACATAAAGGAGAAGGGTGCCACACTGGCCCCCCCACCGACGAATCCACCTAAATCAAGGGAGCTGCCCCCGCAGGCAACGAAACATTGTGCGGAAGAGGCATCCGGGCATTCCAATCATAAAACGGCCGGTAAGGATGCGCACAAGGGACCTTAGGTTCACCCGAAGGACCGAACCCTACACCAGGGGCCGATGGCGTAGTTGTAGGGTAGTACCTAAAATGACCACCATTTTGTCCTCATCTGAGGTTAATTGCGGCACGTGAGGAAGTGAGGCAGGGGTCCCCGTCGATGGGTCAGGGGCCTTAACGTAAGGAGCCTCGGCAGAGCTGGTTCTATGAGGCCTGGAATGTTTCTGCGACATACCAACCACCAACTGAGCCTTCGAAGGAAGGGCCTCGGCACTGCCGGTAAAAGAAGAAACTTTCTTCTTTGCCCCCTCAACAGATCTGGTGTCACCACAAGAGCGGGAACGGTGTGCTTTCACCGACAGGGCCTTGCCTGGCCCCTCAGAACTGTTGGTATCCTTAGCCTCTGTACAAGGGACCTCAGACCTAGGCCCGGTAGAAGCCTGATCGGCACAGGCCTCGAACATCCGTTCGGTAACCTCAAGCCCAGCCAAGACCTCGGGGCGCACCCCGGTTTTGTCTTTGAGGGAAGCCGAAAGAGCGGCCTCAGAGCAAGCTCTGGTACACCATGACTCAGTAGAACTGGGTCTACAGACATCCCCCACAGGAGGGGCCTCGGAGCGTACTCCGGTGGACACAGGCCCCTTACGGAGACCCTCGGAGAAAACTCTGGTAGAATTATTAGGCCCGACAGTCACCTCAGGGCGAACCCCGGTAACAGAGCGATCAACGCCCCTCCCGGCTCGAGAGGAACCCGGAAAGGTATCCCCCGGCAGGGGTGCTCTGAAAAGTAAAGAACTTACCAGGCGTTTTTTTCTTCTCGTCGATGAACGCCTGAAAATGCGAAGGAGGAGTCTGTCCGAACACCACCTCCCACCGCTCCAACCGACGTTGAAATGCCCTGACCGAAAGGGAGTCACAGTAAAAACAGGAGTCCCAACGGTGTTTCGGACCCAAACACTCTAAACAAAGAGGATGGGGATCTGCCCTCGCGAAGCGACGGTGACACGAACAGTCTGGAAAATCTAGTTTAAAAGACAGACTAGTAAACGAACGCTAGGGAGAGCCAGAGAGGGAAAAAGGGAAGAAAGTCTTCCGAGGATGCAAGTGCGTCCGGCCCCGATCGTGCGGAGAAAAGGACTGATGGGCGATGCGGCGCCAAGGTGGGCGGGGTTACGGCCGCGTGCCGGGCCCCGCGCAGGAAAGAGAGGGACAAATTTGAAAAAAAATGTGGTTGCTTTTTACAAAGTGCTCTGGTCCCGTCCCACAGGACGGAGAGATGTCCCATAAGTATGGAGGAAAGGGGACGGGACGTAGGAGTAAGGCTATTATATTAGCCTCGAACTTAAACCCGCTTGACCAAATACTTTTTCTTTTGGCTCCAGTCAGGTTTATTCACCATTTCTTTTTGTTAAAGTCCTTCTTGTGTTTTACTTTGCGCGGCAAACCAGGTTTGCCTCCTTTGTTCACTGTCTTTTGGCAGGCTTCTGCCAAGAAGCCCTCCTCCAGGCGCCTGGGTGTCTAGGTGGGCTGAATGTGATGGAGGGGTGTAGTCAACCCCTGCACAGGGTATCCTAGGAAACCCAAGTCACACTTTGCCATGTTTGGCTGAGGTGGTTGTCCGGGCTGGACAATCCCCCTGCTGCGTGTGACAGCCAGGCTGTGTGAATGGGGGATTTTCGCATAAAAGGCAGGTCTCTTGGGCTAGAAGTCAGAGTCGCCACTGGAACTACAAGGAACAGAAGAGAAGCGGAGAAGGAGACGGCTGCTGCAACTACCCCATCCCAGTGAAGCCCTGCTGCAGTCCTGAGCTATCTACCCTTCGACGACCAGAGAAGATCCAGTCCGGAGTCTTCTTCCCTTGAGCCTGGTGCGGATAACCAGCTCATCTTCCACAGCCAGAGGATCCTCTTCTTGGTCGAAATCGCTGTACACAGCTGTAGTGGTCCGGATAGCCATCTGAAGAGCCTCTCCTGTTTTAAAGGAGCGCACCTTTTATTCACCGTCGCTGCTGCCGGCCTCATCCCTGTGTGGTGCAGACCCCTCCAGACGCCGTCCTTCACACCGAAGCTCCAGGAACTGTGGGTCTGCAGGAAACTACCAGGAACTGCTGCCGTGGCACCAGCTTCTTCATTGAATAAGGTACTGTGTTCTGCTTGAAGAATTAGGGTGAACCCCTTTTATTCGCCTCCAAGGCTTGCCCTCGTCTTCCCTCCTTATAACTTTTGCTTCCTCTGTTGACAATATCTAAGTACTCCTGGCAACGTTGAATCTTGAACTGTCCGACTGTGTGATCCTCGACAACAGGAACCTGGTTCCACTTGACACTGGCTCCAGCCTATTGACTCTTGAATTCCTGTCAACTAGTGTTCTCTGATTCTGTCTGTCTTCACAAAAGTATTGCCTATGATTTTTGCCCCCAACTCTCTCTCGTTAACTCAGGTGCTAAGTGTGTTTTGCCCCGGTAACATTTCTTGCCGCGGATATGCGTTTCTTTAGTAAGACCGAACTGTCATTACTGTCAAAAGGTGATCGCAAGTGTATTCCCGGTAGCGTCTTTTGTTTCACAACACTGGTCCGTTAAAACCTAGGGTACATACCTTGAGATAGAGGTACCAAAGTGAATTGGTTGGTTGTAGTGTATTTTACGTGTCATTTTGAATTAATAGAAGTGTTGTGTTTATAACAAATGGTTTATAAATAAATGTACTCATATTTGTTACCTGGAACCTTGAGCCAGTGTTTGCTTGAGTCACAGTAATTGTGGTCCCTTTGTGTAATCTCTGCTACTGCTCATATACTCTTCAGATAAGCCTGGCTGCTCCGCTACTGCTACCACTTTAGCATAGTAGTACAGGCTTGTACCAAAGGAAAAACTTGTATTACCACCTGTAGTCTTAATTGTGTGTTGTGGTCCCTAAGGGCACTGCACAGGATTCTGCCTAACAGACGCGTAGCTTCAGCTTGCGATTGCGAGTGAGTCTTTTTCGACGGCATTGTTTTTCGGCGGTGCCGTCTTAGGCGGAACCGGAACCCTATTGTCGCCAGATGCCTTCTTGTGCTGCGTCTCGACGGAACCTGGTATATTAGGGGTACGGGGCGGAGGGGCTGCCGATACCGACGGTCAGCGGGTGCCGCTGGAACCTCTGGTGTATCCATTGGCGCTGAAGTCTTCTTCGACTTGGCCGAAGATTGACTTGGGGCTGTGTGTTTAATGCTGTGTACATGTTCATCTCTGTTGCCGGGGGGCGACTTCCCCATAGCAGTGCCTAAGCCGTGCCAAGTGGGGCCGAGGACAGATTATGCGGAATGCGAGCATTCCGTCAAAAGGTCAACAACCGCCGGTTCGGAAGTCCGATAGTCACTCTCGCCGTTGTCACATTCAGTGGCTGCAGCAGCAAGAGAAAACTCGGCCTTCGACATACCACAGGCAGCCCACCGCTTGACTTTACGCTCCTTTAATGTCTTAGGACAGAGTAGCTTACAAGCCGCACATCCTTCTTCCATGTGATCGAGGGGCAAGCACCGCTTACACCGTCTGTGCTCATCTTTCCAAGGAAATTTGCTCTTACAAATGGGGCAAAACCTAATGGAGTCCTCTCCATAGCTGAGGATGGGTAGAGTGACGAAGACCAAAAGGGAAAGAGGAAGGAAAGGGAAAGGCCTTCTCAGATTGTACAGAAAAGTCCAGCCCGACCCCACTCTGCCTACTGTGTAGGCCGGCGAAAGACCAGGCCACATGGTCAGCAGCGCCGACTGGATCACTGTCTGTTGAAGTTCTGAAGGTCTTCAGCGGAGATCTAGAACAGCCATCGAAATAAGGGACAGAGAGATTGAATTATTTTATATAACTATTCGACCAAAGGTCGAGGGGACAATAAGCAATGTCTTTGGCGAGCTCTGCATAGGCAACCAGTATGCTCGGCGGAAGAAAACAATCTGAGGGACCTCCACGCGTGAGGGATCTTGGGTACACTACACGTCACATAGAGATAGTGTTACAGGCACGCCCATGTCGACGTCCCCTTTCGATTCTCAAAAGACAAGATGCAATACTCTATGGTTACCACTGGATGTCGGACCATATGCACAGCATGTGATTCTAAGCAGATTAACAAACATCAGAAATTATAAATTACTCACTGTAGTGATTAACTTACTCCTAAATCCATAGTCCCCTTTGCTTCATACTGTATGGGCGTCCCTCGCTAGGGATGGGAAATTGAACCTTTTCACCAGAAAAATAATTTTCCTCTTTAAATTTAGATGCATGCTGGGGCGAAGCCCTTGGATCATGCGCTCCCCTGACTCTGTCCACCGGCACCACTCCTCAGTCCCCTTTGACACATCAACAATTAACAAAGTTACTCACCGTAGTGACTACCTTACTCCTAGTCCATAGTCACCTTTCTTCCATACGTTTGGGACATTCCGTGCTGTGGGACGGGACCGGAGCACTTGTTAAAAAAAAAAACAATAAAAAAAAAACAAAAAAAAAAGCATCTATTTCAAAAAATGTGTCCTCTTTTTACGCGGGGCACTGCACGCAGCCGTAACCCCACCCTCCTCAGCCAGCGAGGACCACCCACATTCAGTTCCCACTTTGGATGTGGGTTGCGCACAGGTGGATAAAGATGCAACAGACCTGCAAAGTGTCTTTTAATGACAGGGTTTGTCAATGAAAAAGAGCAAGGGTCAGTGGACAGGTAAGCAGCGATAACCGACAAATAAGTCCTACAAGACATGTATGCCTGAAGTTATCAGATGAGAAACACATGACAGGACTGTGACGATGGTAGCTTCTCTGGGGTCCAGCTGCTTTACTAAACACCAGTGACAGAAACAGAGCCATTTGCTCCTATACTGAGACCTCGAAGGTTTTCTAGCCGCCTGGAGAAAACGCATATTATCCGCGGACAAGTTGAAACTTTCTAAAGATTTGAATTCAGGCACCAGGCCGCCAAGCTGAATGATTGTGGGGAGGGGTGCCACATCTGCTGATCGCTCTCGGGAAATAGGTCGGGAATCAGCAGAAGCCTGATCGGTGAGCAGACGGACAGATGCTGAAGCTCCGAAAAACAGAATCTGGCTGGCAACCACGGGGCTATGAACAGGAGAGTGCAATTTGTCATGTTCCTGAGCTTGCATAGCGCCCAGTGAATCAAAGGAAGATGCAGGAAGGCGTAGGCCCTCATGTTGTGCCACGGAATCTCGAGAGCATCCCCCATGGAAGAAGCCTGAGCCCGTTCCTGGAAGCATAAAGAGGAAGTTTCCTGTTTGATAACGTCGCAGAGGGGTCCACTTCTGGAGTGCCCCAATAGCGAAAAAGGTGGGATAGGATCTCTGTGTTCAGCTTCCACTCGTAGCTGATCACCGCTTGCCGGCTGAGAGAGTCTGCAGTTACATTCAGCTGGCCTGGAATGTGCACTGTGCTGAATGGCCCAATCCCAAATCTGAATGGCTAGATCTACAAGGGGAGGTGACTTGGTACCCCCCTCCTTGTTGATGTAAAACATGGATACCGCATTGTCTGTGAGGATGCAGACCACTTTGTTCACAATCACTGGCTTGAAAGCTTTGAGTGCCAGGAAAATTGCCAGAAGTTCCAGATAATTTATGTGAAATTGTCTGTCCTGTGATGACCATAGGTCGAAAACCTGAAGATGATCCATCGTTGCGCCCCACCCGATAAGGGAGGAGTCCTCCGTAATGGTCGCTTGAGGGGAGGGCTCCTGAAAAGGAGCACCCACTGACAGGGTGGGGCCGGAATCATTTTGGCGTCCGGGTCCACTGCCTGAAGCCAGGAACTCCGAAGAGCTATCTGTGTGAGTCGCATTTTTGTGATGAGCAAGGGGAAGAGCAAGCATGCACGAGGCCATGAGGCCTAGAAGCCTCTGGAACCACCAGGCTGACATGCTCTCTGACTGAATGAATGAAAACCTGACACGTGGCTAACAGATCCGTCATCCTGTCCACAGTCAAGTACACTCTGCAGTCAATTGTGTTCCAACTGAAACTCAGGAATATCAGGTCCTGAGAGATAGTCATGGAGGATTTCTGCCAGTTCACTGACAGCCCAAGAACGAACAGGAGCTGAATGAGAGACTGAAGATTGCTCGAGGCTTTCACTGGACAAGGACTGCGCAGAAGCCAGTCGACCAAATATGGATACACAGGAATACCCTGTAGCCGTAGAAAGGCTGCAATGACTGACATCTTCATGAAGACACGCGGCACTGAGCTGAGACGAAAAGGGAGCAATTGGAATAGGAAGTGCTCCTCTCCCAGGGAGAGCCGCAGATATTTCTGATGCAGGCTCCAGATCAGAATATGCATATACGCGTTCTGAAGGTCCACAACACTAAGCCAGTTGCCCTTCTGAAGAGAGGACCTTATTTGGCAGGGTGTGATCATCTTGAATTTCTCTTGAGGAATAGAAAGGTTGAACTGGGAAAGGTCTAGGATGGTGCACAGGCCAGCATGGTTGGGTTTGGGCAGCGTAAACAGACTAGAGTAGAAGCCCTCCCCTCATTCCACTAGGAGGAACGGGTTCCACCACCTTGAGATCTAGAAGCTTCTGGACCTCGGCTCTGAGGGAGGGCATCCCTGACTGCTGAAAGGGAGGATTGAAGTGGGGGGTTGGGGAGCCGAAGCCCGCCCAAGCTTTGGACAAAACCCACCGGTCTTCGGTGATGGTTTGCCACGCCTCCAGATGAGACTAGATTCGTCCTCCCACCGGAGCCTTGTGAAAGCACCAACAAATATAATTTTGAAGACTTTTCGGTGCAGAGACTACCTGTCCCTGAAGTGGAGGCTGAAGACTGAGAAATAAAACGACCTCGTTGCAGTCTCCAACGGGAGTTGCCTCTCGACGGATCAGTCCTACGAGACCCGCGGTCCTGGAACCCTCTGAAGCTTGAGGAGGACCAAGACTGGGATCCAGATCTCTGAGCGTTGACTGGGGGCTTCACTAGCACCGACAGAGACTTGGCAACTTGCATGCTCGGCTTAGTCTTTGTAAGCTCGTCATCCGTTGAAGAATGAAACAGCTCTTTGCCATCAAAAGGCAGGTCCAGAACTTTGTCCTGGACCTCCTTCGAAAACTTTGTTACATGAAGCCAAGCTTGACAAGAGGTGTCCACCCCCAGCATGAGGCCTCGAGCTGAGGTGTCGACATGCTGCGGAGCAGCCTCCAGTATATCCTGCGCCAACACCTTGACATCTGATAAACCGCCTGTAAAGTCTTCCAGCCTGTCAACAGGAGTGAACTCCTGGAAGTCAGCCAAATCCCTCCGTAGTTTCATATTTGCCGCCGGCAAAAATCTTCTTGCCCAAGGAATCTAGCAATTTGTCTTCCTTGGCCAAAACCTGAGCCAGGTCGCAGAGGCCGGCTTGGATTGCAGAGTGGCAGCCTCTACCACTGTCGAGGACGGGAGCGGGCATGACGCCAAGGCTACTTCCTCAGAGGTGTGAAGCCTGTAACAGGTGTCAATTCTTTTATTTATGTGCAGCCCAGTGTGGGGTTTATCCCAGACCTTGCGGGCCTTGGCCAGGATGTCCCTCTGAAGGAAGAGGCTGGTGCATTCTTGTGGAGACAAGGTCAGCGCCCCCGAAAGCTCCCCTTCCTGCGGAGCAGGTGCCTCAGGTACTGGTATGTCAAGGAGTGACATGTCCAGCACCCGGTTGTGGAATACTCTGACAGGGCAGGGCTGGTCCTCACTATTCTGATCTACCTGACATTCGTCTAGTGCATCTGGATCCATCGGCTGCGATGCGACCAGCGTCAAAATGACGGCTCGCTCTGCTGGAGTCCATCAACCGGAGACAAGGGAGGCAGAAGAGATGGAGGTGGGCCGGGAGGCAGAGGCGGTGCCACTGCCGGGGCGACAGGTGCCGTGAGCCGAACGGTCGGGACAGGATGCAGCGCTTCAAGGCATATTTCCCAAAGAGTCCTTTAAAGTACTCCCTCATGGGATCAGAGTTCATCAGACTATGACATTTCCCAAAAAAGGCACCCTCTGCCGAGACATTAGACTCTGGAGTGGGCAGAGGCCGCTCATGAGGGGCATAACTCCACAAACGTAGTGAGGAGGGCTGCCAAGAGGGCCCGCCACCAACCGGGTCTACATAGATCAATGGGGCAGATGTAGGAGGAAGCGAGACCGAATGTGGTAGTGGCATAAGCGGGGCAGAACGGATTCACACAGTCGCGTGGAAAAGGTTGTCCACCAATAAGAAGGTTCCCGGCACCCGCCGTCGATAGGGTGGGTGGGAGTTGAGAATCCAAAATGGCCACCCTAGACCATGCGGGAAGGCCTGCCATTGGTGAGCATCTGAGGAGAACAGCATCACATGTGACGATGAGGCAGGTGACTCCACAGGCTGGTCAGGGAACTTGATCGAAACTTTAGCCTTGACAAGGATCCTCGGCAGAGCCACTACTATGGGGTCTTGGATGTTTACTGGACATCCTGTCCCTTGAATTAGCCTAAAAAAAGAGGAACCTCGTTAAAGCCAGTAACAGAGGAGTTACGATCAGCGACCTCTATGCCCCCTCAACAGAACCGGTAACACCGCGAGCGCAGGAAAGTTGAAGAATCCACCTCCCAGACAAGACCTTAACAGGTCTTTCAGTCCTGTAGGTACACACCTTAGCCTCGATATGAGGAACCTCGGAACAGAGTCCGGTTTTTATAGATCCCCGAGAGGGGTCTCAAACCTTCGTTCCGTACAGAAAGCCTCAACGGAGGCCTCAGGGCGCACCCCAGTGTCTGTGTGGGAAGCTTCAAACACAGAGACCTCGGAGCGAAATCCGGTACCCAACGCCTCAGCACGACCATGCTGGCTATTAGCACCTGATTGGTGAAACTTCGGATTGTGATCCGGTATCGGCAGGCCCCTTGCGGGAACCCTCTGAGAAAATCCTGGTACGCCTATTAGGCCTACTAGGCACCTCAGGAGAAACCCTGGTAGCAGAGCTTTTGAAGCCCCTCCTTGACCTGCAGGACCCCAGGAAGGAGTCCCCCAGCCGGGATGCCTTGAGAAGTAAGGAACTTACCGGGTGTCTTTTCTTTCCGTCGAAGAGTTGAAAATGCGATGGAGAAACTCTGGAAGGTGTCCTCCCACTGACGAAGACGACGCTGAAGTGCCCGGACCGAAAGGGAGTCGCAGTAGAAATACGAGCCCCAACGGTGATCCGGTCCCAGACACTCCAGAGAGAATAAGGGTACGCTCTAGCGAAACGACGTTCGCAAGAGGAGCAAGCGACAAATCCCAAACGATCCGGCATAGACTGAGGACTACGTGACCACATGAACCGAAGCAGGAGAGGAGGACAACAGGAAAAGAAAAAAGGTCTTCCCGGTGATGCAAGTGCGCCCAGCCCTGACTACGCGGAGAAAAGGACTGAAGGGCGCACAGCGGCGCTAAGGAGGGCGGGGTTACAGCCGCGTGAGGTACCCCGCGTAAAAAGAGAAGGACACTTTCAATTTTATGCTTTTTTACAAAAAGTGCTACGGTCCCGTCCCACAGGATGGAATGTCCCAAAAGTATGGAGGAAAGGGGACGGGACGTAGGAGTAATTACAATTGCCTAATGACACAGGTTTAAGGGGGAGGATGGTGGCACGCATGGAGGAAAGGGGACTATGGACTAGGAGTAAGTTAGTCACTACGTTGAGTAACTTACAATTACTGCTACGTCCCGTCCGCTTTCCTCCATACTGTATGGGCAATTACAACTGAACGCAGATCCAGGGAAGAGAGTTGCCCCTCTTAAGAAGTTTTTCAAAACTGCCTGGCCAAATGCTGTGTCCAACTTGGCACTGGCATCCAAGCAGTAATTCTTGCAAAAGGCAGAGGGGGTAGCCCACATAGCCGTCTTGCTGATCGTCTGCCATGGGACGTGTTTTTGGAAGGCTAAAGCTGTGGCCTTGGCTCCGATGGCCTGGGCGTGCATGTTTGCCGGCAAGGGCTTGCGCTGCCCCTCATACGCCTCCTTGATGGCCATAACAATCCACTTTGCGATGGAGGCATTGGATGCTGGACAGCCTGGTTTTGATCCTCCAAATTTGATCAACAAGGCGTTCGATTTACGGAAGCTCTTCGTCCTGTGCAGATAGAATCTTAGAGCACGCTTGACATCCAGGCAGTGCAATACCTTCTGAGCCTCATCCTTTGTGTCTGCAAAGAAGGTTGGGAGTACCATCTCGTCGATTAGTTGAAAGGAGGAGACGACCTTTGGAAGAAAGGTGGGTTGCATTCTAAGCACTACCTTGACACAGTGAAATGCTGTGTAGGGATCTGAAGCCACCAGAGCCTGAATTTCACTGATATGGCGTGCTGTTAGGCCCACCACCAGGGCCATCTTAATGGTAACAAGCCTGATGTCCGCAGACGCCATGGGTTCAAATGGTTTGTGCGCCAGGGCGTCGAGCACCACATTAAAGTTCCAGGCTGGGCGTGGACATTTGACAGGCGGGTATAACCTGGTTAGACCCACCAGGTGTCTCAACAACTGGATTGGAGGATGAAAAGATATCACCAGAGTTCTTGTAGGCCCCAATAGCTAGCAGATACGTACGGCATGCGTCTACCTGCAAACCGTCCAGGGAACTTGTTAAAGATCAATCTTCTTAGTTTCTGCCCAGTGGCAAAACCTAGTCCACTTGCCCTTGTATTGAATCCTGGTGGAGTAACCTCTAGCCCCCTGTATGCGAGCAGTGCAAATGCTTCAGGGCAACTTGTTCAGGAACCATGCTGTGAGGGCCAACTTCTGCAGAGCAGGGTGAACCACTGTGCCCCCTGTTGGGAGAGTAAGTGGGCTGGGACCAATGGAGGTGTACCGGGGGCTGGACCGACAGACAGAAGAGTTCAGAGAACCAGGGTCTTGTGGATCACTATGGTATATCTGGATGAGTCGAAGGCTCTCAGACTTCCAGACCCTGCAGATGACCTTGTGAAACAGAAGTGGGGGGAGAGAGGGAGCGTGCACGCTCATGTTGTTCCACGGGATCTGTAATGCGTCGCCCAAAGAGCCCCTGCCTTGCCGCAACCATGAGACAAATTGTGGGCATTTCCTGTTGGAACCGATGGTGAAGAGGTCCATCTGCGGGTGGCCACACCTGCTGAAGATCCCATGGAGGATTTCTTTCAACTGCCACTCGTAATTGTCCACCCCCAGCCTGCTGAGCCTGTCCGCCTCGAGGTTGGATTCCCCCAGAAAATGGACAGCTGAAAAGTGAATGTTTGACAGTGCCCACTCCCAAATATCTATCGAAAGCCTGTATGGAGGTGGGGACCTGGTACTGCCGTGCATGATGTAATACATGCAGGTGGAGCTGTCTGGATGCAGACCGCTTTGCTGCTGACCATGGGGAGAAAGGCCTTGAGAGCAAGCCAGATGGCTCGAGCCAGTTGATGTGTTCCAGCTGCTCTTGATGAGACCAAATTCCATGGACAATGGTTGTCCAGGATAGCCCACCATCCCTCTGAAGACGAGTCTGTGGTGATGGTGCACTGAGGAAAAGGCTGCCGGAATGGCCTGCCCACCAGTAGTTTGGTGTCTGTACCCCACCAGAGTAGGTCCTGGTGGAGATGCTCTGGTATGCCGACTGGCTCTGCCTTCTGCCTGAGAATCCTCCTGCTGGTTCCGGGAAGCTGAAAAAGTAAGCTGAAGCCTCATCTAGAGTCTCATATGGTACAGCGAGGAGACATGCTGTCAAACTTCTCAGTAGGTGTTAGTATCATCAGGCTGAGGTTACTGCTCTGCTGAGGAAATGCCTTGTTGCCATTTTGATTGCTGCGATCTTGTTCATTGAAGGAAAGATCGTCTTGGTCCTTGTATCCCATATAAGAGCCAGAAATGTCAGTCTGAGGGGCAGTAGCTGTGACTTTTTGAGATCGATTGCAAATCCCAGATCATTTAGGGTGTGCATGAGAGCATCACCCGTGTGACTTACTGCCTCCGGGTACGCAGCTCTGACTAGCCAGTCATCGAGGTATGGTTGTGGCCTTGTGCCCCAAGTAGAGCTGCAATCACGTTCATTAGCCTTGTAAAGACCCTCAGGCCGAGTTGAGTCCAAAGGGTAGAACTCTATTGAAAGTGAAAACCCATGATCCTGAACGGCAGGAAGGACCGATCGGACGTGCGGGTAAGAAGTAACCTTCAGATCCAGGGAGCACATCCAGTCTCCCCACGAAAGGTCTCTGCATTGAAGGCTGGGGTAACCATCTTAAACTTTTGTAGGGGAAGGGGAAGGTTCAAGGAAAAAAGGTCCAACAAAACTCTCAGGCCAGTGTGGTTCTTTTTGTGTATGGCGAACATCTAGGAATAGAAGCCCTTGCCTCGCTGACAAGCTGGGGCTTCCTCCACCACCTGACTCGCTACAAGGGAGTTGCTGTCCCAATCTGCGGAAGGGAAGGAGGAAACGGAGGAAACTGTAGCCGGAAGCCATGGGTTCCCGAACCTCATCTTCTAGGAGTGCGTGAAGGGCAAGCCTGTCCCCCCCCACCGGAGACTTGTGGACCCGGATGGGCTTGTCACAACTTCTTTCCCTACGAGGCTGGTGCTGAGGAGGGGGACTGGAAAAACCACATGTTAGCTGCTTTGTGTTGCTTGAACCTGTGTTGGCTCTGGGACCCGTCAGGTTGCCTCGAGCGTCTCTGCTGGAAGCCTCCAAAGGTCTGATCCTTGTCCGAGTGCTGGTGAGTCTGGCTGTAAGTCTTGGGTGTAGATTCTGTTAAGATAGACAAGGATTTAGATATCTGGTAGCAATTTTTTTCTTGTCTAGTTCCTCGCCTTGTTCAGTGGAACAAGTCTTTCCCTTAAAAGGCAGGTTGAGGATGCGCTCCTGCCCATCTGGGTTGAATTTCATTGCCTTGAGCCAAGCCATCCTTCTCATGTCGGTGGGAATGCATATGGCTCTGCCTGAGGTGTCAATGTGGTTCACTGTAGATTCCATTTGATCTTGGGCTACAATATTGGCCTCCGCCAAGTCTGCCTTGAACCATGCCTGGCAGTGGGCCGGAGCTCTGGAAGAAGTCTGCGATCTCCCGTCACAAGCTTTGATTAACAGCAGCCAACATGGCGTCAGTCTTGGCCTGATGCAGGTGGAGCGTGGCATTTGACCAAACGCTTCAAACAGCTTTTCCTCCTTGCCCAGGAGTGCCGAAGTGGAAGCAGCTGAGGATGACTGCAGTTTGGAGTATAGCGATGCTGCGGCTATAGCCGAGGAATGTGGCTGAGGGTGCAACAACAGTAAGAGGGAATCCCCCTCTGTCTGTATTTGGCATCCAGGTGCTTATTGGTGGGCTGGAATAAGTGTGGATTGACCCAGCCCTTTTTGGCCAGGGATTCCACATCCTTCGAGAGGAATGCCAGTTCTTGTGGCATGACTAAGTGCAAGTACTTCGACCAGGACTCCCGCCTCAGGTTGCTCCGCCTGCCGTTGAGGGATGCCTAGATACTCGGCAAGGCCCATCAACCTTTCATGGAATGCTTTGGCTGACTAGGATGTGTCAAGATCTTCCTCCGCGTCCCTGTCCACCGCTGTGTCATGCAAATCTGGGGTTGCAGGAGGTGCTGGGCGCAGGCAGCTGTGGCGTGCTGACTGGCAGTGCCAGGGGCTGCTGAGAGGGCCGAGCCAGGGGCTGAGCTGCCGTGATTGGCACGGGCATGGGAGCCAGGGGCTGAGCTGGACCCAAGGACTGTTCTCCAGCGGGTGCTTGGGGCTGTAACAGAGGAAACATGTCCTGATTACTTCACTGAGGATGGAACCCGTCTGTGGTGCTCTCTCTGAGGGTGAGTAACTTCTCGAAGAACCTATCCTTGCAAGCAGGCGGGGAGCCTGGGCATAGGGGCCAGACCCCAAGGCTATGGTGTCCTGGGAGGGCCCTGTCTCACCAAACTGGGGGGATGTGTACTTTTCTTGCGAAGTGGAGGGACGTGGATCAGGTTACAGGCATTGTCCAATCCCATCTGGATGTATGCTCCCCAGCCTGGTCGCTGTGCGAAAAAAGTGCAGGATGAGCCACCATTTTGTCTTGCTCCGAGCCACATGCCTGAGGCGTGGTGATTGCTGAGCTGGTCCAGTCTCCACCTGCACGCTGAATAGCGAAGGCTGGGACCTGCCCTGCACCTCAGGTCGAGACCTGGGAGGCGGAGTGCCCACGGAGATGGTGCCGATAGTGCTGCGTAGAGAGGCCGCCTGGGATGTGTGCCCGGTACTAGAGCGAAGAGCCCTCAGCACGGAGCCCAGTAATAGAGCTTTGCGGCCCCTCAACGGTAGGACCGGTTGGATACTGCGACCCCCCGCGGTCCGGTAGCTGGTGTAGCCTCGGTCTACTTGCTGGTTTTAGATCTTGGAGATCCCTCCCGCTTGGGTGCTTCCCTGGGAAGGAGTCGCCCTTACGGGGTGCAGAGGAGAACAGAGTACCTACCTTGGGCATTGTCTTCCTCCTCACGTATGCTTTGAGGTCCTCCGGAGGCGATCTACCTGGCCAAATGATTCTTCAAAGCGTGCAGGGTCAAAGAGTCGCACGCGGTACCTCCGTCCCAGCTGTGGTCTGGGCCAAGGCACCAGAGGCAGAGTGTATGGGGGTCAGATGTAGGAAAGCACCCTCGCAGGCTGGACACCTGCTGAAACCCACCATTGTTGACATGCGCCGGGGAGGAGCGCATCACCAGACGACAGAGTAGTACCTGACAATTAGAAGAGACAAAAAATTTAAAAGAATTACTTTTTCCAGGGAAGAGCGTGTGGAATTACAAGGCCAGATGCCTAACCCAGGAGCACTGGTGAAAGCAGTCCGTTCCAGTCGATGCAGAATAGAGGACTGGGGAGTTGCACCGGTGGGCGGAGTGAGGAGAGCGCATGTTATCAGGGCCGCGCCCAGGCACGCATCTAAACTGAAAGGGGAAGATGATTTTTCTGGTGAAAGAGGTTCCATTTCCCATCCCTAGCGAGGGATGCACATACATTATGGAGGAAAGGGGACAGGATGTAGGAGTATGGGTCTGAACTGGCAGTCTTGTATATTTTACAAGCCCCAAAGTGACAGCACTAGCTTAGGCTGTTTTTTGCAGAGAATGTATGAGACATTTCAGTCAACCGACTGCATCAATGGGATGCAATGTGACATTTTATGTTCTTTTACAGTGTCCTGTACAATGTTTTGGCCTTCATCTGACTTTTGCCTTGTTCCAAACCTTGCAGCTGCCCTTTTAATCAGCGACTTCTAGGCAAGATGGTCCTCAGTAGGTGAATTAGTAGGGATGCCTAGGTTTACTGGTGATCCATGTGGTAACCCTCGGATTGCTCCAGATCCTTCACATTAAGGGGTGCATCACCCCCTTTCCCTTCCTCATCAAATATTTATTATTGTTAAAAATCATCAAGATGTTTAAAATCCATGCTTTGTGTTTTTAGGACTCTTTGGCTGTGATATCGGTAAGGGCTGAAGCCACTTCCTAAGTTTCTGATAATTTTTGCCAGAAATCTGCCATTATCATTCCCCAGACATGTACGCCTATTTTAATAGGAGTTTTCCTCCTATTCCTCATCTCCGTGAGAAATTATTTTATGTTACTCTTGTTTTCAACTGATAACTGAAGTAGTCCTTTCTTATGAGGCTAAGGACTGGCCTGTCTCTTAAGATGATGCATCCATTGGATGTACCTTCAGTGAAATAAAATATGGCCGGGCATGGTTGTGGTATGTGATATCCCAGTTTTCATGGGAGCATTCCCTTTCCTCTTCCGTACACCACTGACGTGCGTGCAGGGGCATACCAGGTGCTGCACTAGCATGTCTCAAAGCATGTATGTTTTTGCCCTGTAAGTTTGATTTATTATTTGTAACGCGCATACTTGATGAAAAAGTGTCCAAGGAGGCACTGCATCTAGGCGCAGAAGTTAAGAGTCAGTTATTTAGATCATTATGCTATCATAGAGACTTGTGATGGCTGAGGACAATTACATAAAAAGATGGGTTTTTAATTTCTCCCTAAACACAGGTATGGACTAAATCTGTGGAAGGTCCTTCGGTAGAGAGCTCCAAGAACGAGGACCGAAGGAGGAAAAACACCCATCGCCCCAGGTTGTCGTTTTAGTGAGGGGAGCTACCAGTACCTTTTGTCCTTCTGATCAAAGAGATCAGGTGGGCAGATGACATTGGATTTTTGACACTAGGTACGCTGGGGCCAAACCATGGATGTGCTTAAACAAAACTCGCTGATGCACCGGAAGCTAATTAAGACATTTCCAATACTGGGAGAAGGATGATTTTCTTGGTAGTGCAAACGCCTGTCTGATGGCAGCATTCTGTGCTACCTCCAGTCTCTGTATTTAAAATTTCTGAACTCCCATAAGGAGGACATTACAGTAAGCTAGTTCAGAATTTGTTAATATACCGACCACTGTTGAATGATCTTTTTCTGCAATAAGAGGCAAAGGCTTAATCATTTTCAATTGGTAACATACAGATTTGACTGTCTGATTAACAGTCCAAACTGGACTGCCAGATGCAGCCAAAATTCTTCACTTTATCTGAAAACTTCATGGGTGTGCCGAATAAAGGTGGACATGGGATGGTTTCTAAATTATTTGCCATTTTCTGTTTTGGGCAAAAGACAACTCGTTTACGATGGATTCAATTGGAGCTTATTGTCCTGCATCTAGATTAGATTTTTTTTCAGCTCACGAAACTCGGTCCATAGCCCCAGAGGGTTGGTCACGCTGTACATTAATTTGGGTGTCATCAGCAGAAGAGTAATCGCATAACCCAAACTCCAAAAAGATGTTTAAGAGTGGTCAGATATAAATATTGAACAACGGGGACAGAGAAGACCCATGAGGCACCACATAGTCCACTGGCAGATAATTGGAAAAACATGGGCCGACTTTAACCTGCTGTGTGCGATTGGTAAGGAATGAGGCAAACCATTCCAAGGCCACATCGGAAACTTGTGCTACCGATGACAGCCTGGAAAGAAGAATCTCAAAGTCAACCGTGTCGAAGGCTGCCGGCAGGTCAAGGATGGCCAACATGCTAACGACCCCATTGTCTGAAGCCCTCAACAAATCATCCCAGAATGCCACAAGAGCAATCTTGGTTCTGTGGCCCGGCCTGAAACCTGATTGGTATACGTCCAAGAGGTTATGTTCCTCCAAAAATCGTAACTGAATGGTTGCAATCTTTTCCACAATTGTGGCTGTCCATAAAAGGCCAGCATTGGATGATAATTAGAAACAAGTTTATGGTCCAATGTTGGCTTTTTCAGCAGCAGTGTACGGTAGGATTTTTTAAAATCAGATGGAACACAATACTGTGCAAGGGGGGCATTTACCTAAATGTGTACATTCTGACAAAGAACATGCATGTCATTTAGCCAAACAAGTGGGATGGGGGATTGAATGACAAGTTAGTGGGTTTCAACTTGGCCAATAAATCAAGTTGTTTGGGCACTGTGCATAGCCAGTGTTTTGGACGTACAAGCACCACGACATTTGGTGCCAACCGCTTTTCTTCTGTACAGTGTAAGCAGGTTTGGGCCTCGACTTAGCAGTTTTTGTGTGTAATGCAACCACAGGGTCAACATAGGCCAGCCAGTGGCGGTCCCTGTGGAGACAGACTACCAGGGTTTCTGCTTCAAACCCTCTTTCAGAGGCAAAAGGTGGGTTTTGGGGGGAGGGGGGAAGAAATCAGTGTTGTCTTCTTGTCCCTATTCCTTGACCTCAAAAACATCTTTGGTGGAAAAGGCCTTAGTCTGCCTCTCCTTGGACTGCATAGCATAGGCTGTCCAGCACTTCTTTAGACTCCCATTGAGTGTTTTTGGCTTGAAGTATTTACCCTAGCAACTCTCCCGGGTTGGTCCCTTAGAAGGCAATGGTTTGCCTAAATGTGTTATATCACACTCAAATTCGAGTCGTATCCATTCTGGGATTAATCCGTGGTTTTTAGATGACTGACTGCCTAAATGTGGGCCATCCTAAAAGGAACTGGAGTTACACTTGTGCCAGATTTTAATGGGAGTGTTCGCCTTGTGGAATTGAGTAGTTGGAGCAAGCCACAAGTGTAGGGGTCGGGGACAGAGGGGTGTAAAGACATTTTCAATGTTTCCACGGCACACACTTAACTGCAGGAGTGGGCAGAGACTACAATGATTTCTTATGGGAAATCAGAACAGGCATACTGACCCTTGGCACTTCTGGGCCTAAAGTCTCAACCTCCATGCACCCCCCACCCACCCACCCACACCTGCTCTACCACTACTGTATGCTGAAGGCAGGTGTCGCCAGGATGAAGTTTTGAACAATGAGTAGGGAACCACATGCAGGCAGTGATTGTGTACAGGGTATGAAGGTATTTTGCGCTCTGGAGACATTAGCAGCATGACCAACTTGGAGGGCTAGGTTTGAAGGGGGAGTCTTACTGCACGAGTATGGTGTGCTGCGAGCATTCACACCTCTGTCCCAAGCCATGTCGGAGGGGGACAGTCTGAGTCCCTGATTGGTTAGATACCCTTAGCCTAGCAATGTAGAACCTTGCCAAGGGTCATAGGACTGCTTTTCCTTGGACTCAATGAAAGGAGCAGGTCAATTCAGGTGAGCTCGTCAGATCCGTTATTCAGGCCTTTGATCAGAAAGTGCCGAGTGATGCAGAGTGTCTCTGTGATCCTGAGAATTGGCGGGCAATAAATAACTGATTTGGAACTGGTTGATAAGCGAAAAAAGTTTAACTTCGAGACTTGCCTGGAACGGTGTATTCCAGACAACCTGAAGAAGCCCTTTCCTAGAACTGTAAAGAATAATTTAGCATGTCCCTGCCAGAGAGGGACACAATTAATTTTGTGAGCTTGTGTAGTGTATCAGGTTGTAAAGTGCACTGTTCTTTCTGCGTGCAATCTTCCATGCTGCTCCTTTCAGAGGTCTAACAGCTTAAAGTGCCCAGTGCGAGAGCAAACTTGAAATACCTTGCTATGAAACTATACAGAAGTGTGTGCTGTTGTGCACAGGGAAACCACACGGGAGAGGGACAGAGCAAGAGTGCAGTGTCTACAGGACAACAAGTTCAAAAGCTTCAGGCGCGAGCATGAGGAAGCTAGTGATCCAAGTGGGTGTGTGCATATAGAGAGCACCCAAGCAACAAGTCTGCACCAGTGGCGGAACGGTTAAATCAAAAGGAAGAGTTATACTTTGTAGAGCTCCATTTTTGTGTTTAAGCGCCCACAAATTGGACATTTCAGCTCTGCCAGGTAGTCTCGTTATTTAGGACATTCACAGTTACCAGTCCCTGTGGCCCAGGAAGGTAAAAACTCTCAAAACTAGATAAGACATTAGTCGGTTAATAGGTTAGCTTAGAATTGGTATAGTTGGAACAAATTACTTACCTGTAACTGTTGTTCTCCAGCATCGGTCTGGCATGGATTCACATGCTCAAGAATGTTCCCTGTCATCAGACTGTGAATCCTTGGTAAAAGAAAACAGTTTCAGTTTTGTTTCTAAACCGTCTTTCTCCTATAAACCAATCACTGAGCTCTGGGTCATACTGCTCCCAGCCAATGACTGCCCTCTACCTAAGCCACTCCTCTGGCAGCCATCTTCAGATTTCGTAGTACATTAAGTGTCAGTAGGACTAAGAGAAGAGCCAGAGGGGGGGGCAGACTGGAGGGTTTGCCTGTGAATCCATGCCAAACCCATGCTAGAGAACAACAGTTACAGGTAAGTAACTTGTTCCTTCTCCAGCATGGGTTCTGGCATGGATTCACATGTTCATGAAGAATACATAGCAGTACATACATGCACAACCAGGGGAGGTGGCAAAGCTCAACATAAGCAATCTCTTACCTTCTCACCAGGCTCACATTCAAGTGAACAGGTTGCGCAGTGCTGCTTGGCCGACTCTGGACTCCTCCCTGGAATCCCTGTCGACGCAGTCGAATTTTGTGAAGGTGCGCGTTAACCTCCACGTAGCAGCCCTGCAAATGTCCAGCAGGGGTACACCAGACAGGAACGCCGCTGTAGCAGCAATCGCTCTGGTAGAATGGGCTCTCGGACAGCCAGGCAGCGGTCAGTTTGCCAACCGGTGACAATGAGTGATAGAGCCGGAGAGCCAGTTGGAAATGGGAGCCTTCGACAAGGCCTTCCCATGGTTCTCAGGACCAAAGTCCAAAAAAAGCAGAGACGTTTTCCGGAAACTCTCCATTTAGGCAATATAAAACGTCAGCGCTCTAGCCACATCCAGCGAGTGCAAAGACCTTTCAGCCGGCGAAGGCATCAGAACAAACACAGGCAACACCAAGGGCTTGTTGAGATGAAATTCCGACCGAACCTTGGGTATGAATAAGCGGTGCTTCCACAACACCGCCCTCGTCTCGGGGAAAGTCAAGTAAGGCCGTTTGCAGGACAGGGCCTGGATCTCACCTACTCTTCTTGCAGAGGCTTTGGCAACGAGGAAAGCGGTCTTCCATAACAGAAACATGAGCAGAGCTGAATGCCTCAGCTCGAATGGTGGCCCAATGAGCCTAGTTAGCACCACATGGAGTTCCCACGCCGGAGCCTTCACCAGTAGGAACGAGCGTAAACAGTCCCTTGATGAACTTTTTGACTAGACAGTGCAACCACAGTGAAGACCGTCCCAGAGATCTGGTGTAGCGAGAGATCGCTGCCAGATCTACCTTGATGGAGGCGTGAGCCAGTCCCGATTTAGCCAATGACAGTAACTACAGAAGTACTTGAGGGGCTGTGAACCTCAGAGGGTTGAGCTTCTGCGACCGGCACCAAGTCGCAAAGCGCTTCCATTTGTGTCCGTAGCACTTAAACTTAAATGTAGACGACGCACTGGCCTTGTCAAGTAGCTCCCCGCAAGATCATATCTAGTGAACTCTAACGCTGCAGGAGCCAGGCCTTCAGGTTCAGAGACCCCGGGTCATGGAGTAGAATTGCGCTTTTTTCCCCTGGCGAAAAGATCCGCGACCACTGGAAACTTGACTGGAGGGGACTCCGACATGCTAAAATGGTACGGGTACCAGATCTGCCTCGGCCACGCAGCGCGTCAAGGATCATCCTGCAGCGTACCGTCTGAGTTAACTGATGACTCGAAGTAGTAGTGGCAATGGAGGGAACGGACACAGAAACAGGACTTCCCAATGGAATGAGAATGCGTCGCCCATGCTCCCTGGCTGGGTGAATCTGCTGGCGAACCTCTGGCACTTGGTGTTCGTCGCTGTCGCAAAAATATCGATCTGGGGGCAGCCCCAATTGAGGAAAATGTTGTCCACTTGATCCAGCCGAAGCTCCTACTCGTAGCAAGAGCGCAGCTCCCTGCTGAGACAGTCGGCGGCAGTGTTCTTTACTCCTGCAAGGTGAATCGGAACTAGGAACATCCCCTGGGTGACGGCCCAGTGCCACAAGTCCTGCTCCTCTTTGGAGAGTCCTGGGGATCTGGTGCCCCCCTGTTTCCAGATGTAAAACATTGTGGTGATATTGTCCATGAAGACTCTCACCACTTTGCCCTTGAGGGACGGTAGAAACAACTTGGTCTCAAAACACTGCCCATAGTTCCAGAACGTTGATGTGTAGCGTGGTCTTCTCCGGCAGTCACAGGCCTCTGGCGTGAAGACATCTGGTGCGGGCTTACCATCCCTCCAGGGAAGCGTCTGTCGTGACCATCTCCTGGTATGGGGGGCCCCTGCAAATCCATGCCTCCAGTGATATTGGGGCGCACTCCCCACAACCTTATCACTCGATGTAACTCCTCATCCTGCACGATCCTGTCCTGAAGTCTCCGGACTCCTGGACCCCAACAGGCGTCGAGGAATTCCTGTAGAGAGCGCATCCGCAACCTTCAGATCTGAATCAGTTATATGCATGACGACATAATGCCAAGTAGAGACTTGATGGTCCTCACCGTGGCGACCTTTAGTGCTAACAGCCATCGTAGTTTGCCCAAGATGGCCTATATCCTCTCCTCCGACGGTGACGCCAGGCAGGATACAGTGTCGAGCCTGGATCCCAGGAGCAGCGCATCCTACGATGGAGTCAAGCAAGACTTTGCATAATTCACCGAGAACCCCAGGTCCGTCAGCAGTCGTACGGTCTTCGTTGTGTGGTTGACGGCGAGGTCCTTTGACCTGGCCCGGATGAGCCAATCCAGGTAAGGGTACACATGGATCCCTTGCAGTCGTAGATAGGCCACCACCATAGTCAGGCACTTGGTGAAGACTTTGGGCGCTGACTTCAGTCCAAAGGGATGCACCTTGAACTGGTAATGCTTGCCTGGGGACGTGGAAATACACATCATCTAGATCCAATTATGACAGAAAGTCCCCCCTCCTCCAGCTGGCCGACGAGCACGTACTGCAGCGTGACCATCCTGAACTTCTGGGACTTTATGTACTTGTCGAGCCGTCGTAGGTCGAGAATGGGCCTCCAGCCCCCGGTGGTCGGTCTTACAAGAAAGTACCTTGAGTAAACTCCAGAGCCCCAGAGCTCTATCGCCCCCCCACCCCCTTTTTTATTATTATTTTTTTTTTTTTAACAAGGCCCGAACTTCCATCAGCATCTGGAGGTATGTGGTGTTCCTTTCGGGCCACTGGTGGTATTCATGGACACTTCTGTTGAAACTGTAAAATGTGTCGGTGGGCGAGAGCACCCAGCACCCATCGATCGGTGGAGATGGTCTCCCACACACTCAGGAAGTTCGCCAGCCAGCCTCCGACGGGGTGCAGGGGCCCGACGTCTTGGCTGGTTCAGTCCTGCTTGGCGTTCGACGGCGGCCACTTCCGAAGGCCTTGGAGCGACCCCTGTTGGCGTCCTGAGTCAAGGAACGGGATGGTTGGCGGTAAGAGGATGAGACCCCGCCGAAACCCTTTGAAGACCGCTCAGACTTCCCTCCCAAGGAACGAAAGGATGGCCGGTGTTGCTGTAGAGTGCCCAAGGCATCGGCCGTCTCCGTGTCAGTCTTGATGGCCTGGGGGGATTCAGCAACGGCCTTCCCGAACAGGCTGTCTCCGAACGACATGTTCAGAACCCTCGTCTGGACCTCCTGCCTGAAGTTGGTGGCTTTGAGTCAGCCATGACAGTGAAGGCAACCCCCGTAGCCCAACTGGCAGAAAGCTGTGTCCACAATGCCCAGTGCCGCCGTGATGGCGTGGTCTGACGCCACCTCGCCTTTCTGGAGGATCTGCAAAGCCTCGACCTGTTTGTCATTGGGGAGGAAATCCAGAAGCAGAGCCATCTTGCACCAAATCTCATGGTCGTATCTGACCACGATCGCTAAGGTGTTGGCCACTTTTACAGTCGTTGATGAGTAGATTACCTTTCTACCCATGGAATCGCATTTCTTACCCTCGTTGTCCGGGGCTACAGATGAGGACGATGAACTAGATGATTTCATCCTGGCAGCCGCCGAGACCACAGAATCCAGCAATGGTTGAGACGGCAGGCACTTGGGCGCAGACTCCGGCACCCAGTACTTTTTCTCAAGCCGGCCTCTCTTCTTTGGGGTTGAAGCAGGGTTCTTCAGCAGTGCCAGCCCCTGATCCCAAACGTCGTCCAGCAGCAGTACCGACAGGATAGTCTTCCTCTTTGCCTCCTGGTATTGGTACATAAAGTGTCAACAACGTCACCGGTAGTGCCGTTGGTGCTGGCAGAGCCGTCAGAAATCTCCTCTGAATCTCCAACACCAGAGTATCGAGAGGATATCCTGTGACAAGTCTCTAGGAGGCACCTGGGGGACAGGGTCACTGGGCCTAGTGCCCATGTCGTTGTCCCCATCGACTGTATAGATGTAGCCGCCCCCTCCAGCGGGCATCTCTTCGACGTTCCCATCGTTGTCGTCACCACCGTGGATGGTGCAGACGGAAAATCAATCCTCGTCGGACCAAGAAATGTCTGTGTCATGGAGTTCTTCTCCACCCCCCACCCCCCTTTTTTTGGGTCCTGAGGGTGGTGGACACGGAGACGGCTCAGGCCTTGGGTGTTCTTCATCAACGACGGCCGTCCTTTCGGAACTCCGGAGGCAAGCAAGGTGCCTCCAAAGGATTCGGCGGCAGTTCCTCGTACCACCAAGCGGCCCGCTCCTCATCGCAGGAAGCCTACAGAGGACGCAGCAAGACGGGAGGTTCTCATCGTCGTTGCCAAGGTGGCAAGACCGCGGCCAAGCAGGACTGAACCAGCCATGGCGTCGGGCCCCCACCCAAGCACCCCAGTGGGAGGCCGCCTGGCGAAATTCATCAGCGTCTGGGAGTCCATCTCCACCTACCGTTGGGTGCTAGATGCCCTGGCCCGCGGGCATACCCTGGAATTTCAGAGGTGTCGTCCCCGTATACCACCCATGGCCAGGAAGGAAAACCATGTCCCACAACTACTTCTGGAGGTACGAGCGATGCCAAGGAAGGGAGCCATAGAACTCGTCCCAAAAAGGCTTTGGGGTTCCCGAGTGTACTCGCGGTACTTCCTCGTCCGGAAGAAGACCGGCAGTTGGTGACCCATCCTGGACCTTCGCCGTCTAAACAAGTGCATCAAGTCTCAGAAATTCTGGATGGTCACCCGCCAGTACGTGCTGGGACAGCTGGAGGGAGGCGATTTCCTATCGTCGCTGGACCTGGAGGATTCCTACGTCCACATCCCCATTCTAAAGGGACATCACAAATTCCTACGATTCGTGGTCCAGGGGCGGCATTACCAGTTCAAAGCCCTTCCCTTCGGATTGAAGTCAGCGCCCAGGGTATTCACCAAGTGCCTGGCACCAGTGGCGGCTTGGCTGCGCCTGCAGGGGATTCATGTCTACCCCTACCTGGACGACTGGCTCATCCGAGCAAAGTCAACAGACCTCGCCGTCGATCACACTGCAAAGACCATCCAACTGCTCACGGATCTGGAATTCTCCATCAACTTTGCGAAATCCCACTTGGTACCGTCGCAAGTCACCCTGTGCCTGGGAGCCAGACTCGACACAGTGGCCTCCCCGTCGGAGGAAAGGATAAAGGCCATCCTGGGCAAGGTACAATGGCTGTTGACCATGGAGGTGGCCAGGGTGAGGTCCATCAAGTCCGTACTCGGCATGATGTCATTGTGCATCTAACCTTGTGCGCCTATGCAGGCTAAGGATGCGACCACTGCAGGAATTCCTAGACGCCTGTTGGGGTGCAAGAGTCCGGAGACTTTGATGCAAGCGGCGGGCAGTTTCAAGGACAGGATCACACTCAACGAGTCTTTCCGCTAGGTGATCCGGTGGTGGGCACCCGCACGTATCTAGCGGCGGGCATGGACTTCCAGACCCCAGCACATCAGAAACTGCGACAACTGACTCCTCCCTGGAAGGATGGGGAGCGCACACCGGAGATCTCCATTTAAGAGGCCTTTGGCTCCCGGAGGAGAGGTCTCTGCACATCAATGTCCTGGTGCTCCGAGCCGTGTTCTGGGCCCTCAGGTCGTTCCTTCCGTCCCTTAAGGGTAAGGTGATAAGGATCTTCACCGACAACACCACCACAATGTTCTAAATAATGAAGCAGGGGGGGCACCAGATCCCCAGCCCTATCCAAGGAAGCGCAGGATCAGTGGCACTGGGCCGTCGCCCAAGGGATGTTTCTGGTACCGTTCCAGCTGGTAGGAACTAAGAACACCATCACCGACTCACTCAGGGAGCTGCCCTCGTGCCACGAGTGCGACCTGCGGCACAATCAAGTGGATCTCCTATTCAGACGATAGGGCAATCCCCAGATCGACCTATTCGCGACGGCGACGAACGCCAAGTGCCGGAGGTTTGCCAGCAGGTTTCCCCAACCGGGGAGCATGGGCGATGCCTTTTCATTCCCCTGGGACGGCCTATTCCTGTATGCGTTCCCACCATTGCTGTTGCTTCTGCGACTCAGTCAACTCAGACGGTCCCGGTGCAGGATGATCTTCGCCGCACTGGCGTGGCCGAGGAAGATTTGGTTCCCGGACCTTCTGAACATGTCGGCGTTCTCCCCCAGTCAAACTGCCGACAGACACGGATCTTCTCGCCAGCGAAGGAGGCGCCATCCTCCACCATGACCCGGGGTCGCTGAACCTGCAGGCCTGGCTCCTACAGCACTAGAGTTCGGAGGGTACGATATCCCGGACTGCAAGGAGGTGCTTGCAAAGGCCAGGGCGTCCTCGACTCAAGTGCTATGGACACAAATGGAAGAGGTTCTCTGTCTGGTGCCGTGCACAGAAGATGAACCCTCTGAGGATTACGGCACCTCAAGTGCTGCCGTACTTGCTATCGCTGGCCAAGGCGGGGCTGGCGAATGACCCCATCAAGATCCATCTGGCAGCTATCTCCCGCTACACCAGAACTCCGGGGCGCTCGTTGCTATGGTCCCATCGCCTGGTAAAGGAGTTCATGAAAGGACTGTTCCGATCGTTCCCGCCGGTGAAGGCCCAGGACCCGGCGTGGGATCTTAACGTGGTGCTGACCAGGCTCATGGGGCCGCCACTCGAGCCGCTGCATTTGGCATCGTTGAAGTTCCTGTCGTGGAAGACAGCGTTTCTTGTGACCATCACCTCCGCATGACGAGTGGGAGAGATCCAGGCCCTTTCCTGTAAACCTCCATACCTGACATTCCACAAGACGAGGGTGGTGCTGAGGGTGCACCCCTCCTTCATGCCCAAGGTGCCGTCGGACTTCCATCTCAACGAGCCCTTGGTGTTACCGGTTTTCTTCCAGTCGTCTTCGTCGCCGGCTGAGAGGACTTTGCACTCGCTGGATGTGGCTAAAGCGCTGAAGTTCTACATGGACTGCACGAAGAGCCTTCAGAAGACATCACAACTGTTTGTGAACTTTGGACCTGTGAACCAAGGGAAGGCCCTCTCGAAGGCTTCCATTTCCAGATGGCTCTCCGGCTGCATCATGCACTGCCACCGGTTGGCAAACTGACCGTTGCCCGGCCGTCCGAGAGCCCATTCGACCAGCGTGATCGCTGCTACCACAGCGTTCTTGTCTGGTGTGCCCCTGCTGGATATCTGCAGGGCTGCTACGTGGAGGTCGACGCACACCTTCACGAGATTCTACTGCGTCGACCGGGATTCCAGGGAGGAGTCCAGGGTCGGCCAGGCAGTGCTGCGCAACCTCTTCGCCTAAAGGTGGGCCTGGTGAGGAGGTAAGAGTTGCTTAATTTTGAGTTGATTAAATGCTTAATGTTGAGCCTTGCCACCTCCCGTGGTTGTGCATGTGTGTACTGCTATGTATACTTGTATTCATGAGCATGTGAATCCAGGCCAGACCCCATGCTGGAGAAGGAACAAGTTACTTACCTGTAACAGTTGTTCTCCAGCATGGGTCTGGCATAGATTCACATGCAAACCCTCCCTCCTACCCCTCTGCGGCTCTTCTCTTGGTCCTACTGCCACTTTATGTGCTACCAAATCTGAAGATGGCTGCCAGAGGAGGGGCTTAGGTAGAGGGCAGTCATTGGCTGGGGGCAGTATGACCCGGAGACCAGTGATTGGTTACTAGTAGAAAGACAGTTCAGAAACTAAACTGATTTTTTCTTTACCGAGGATTCCCAGCCTGACGACGGGGAATATTCATGAGCATGTGAATCGATGCCAGACCCATGCTGGAGAACAACAGTTACAGGTAAGTAACTTGTTCCTTCATGGATGGTTCGGACACCATGCCCTCTTTGACCTTCTCAGGTGTTTACCGCAGCTTCCCCAGGGTAGCTGACTTCCTCTTGGATGAAGAGTTGGAGCGGTGGCTGGAGATCAAGGCTGACTGAGACGATGAACACGCCCTGACCGTCTCAGGACCCGCTTGAGCGTCGACCACGATGGAAGTGGACTCGCTGTGGTTGTCCTTGTGTTGGGCCCCCACGGATGGAGCGCCCTCAAAGGACTTAGAGGCCTGCTCAGGTTGGCTGCATCCGGAAGAGGCATATCCCTGAGAATCACCTGGGGTAGAGGCCCTGGCCTTAAGCCACGCCACCAACTGGACGTGTCAATCCTTCTTTGTGCGTTTGGGAAGTCACGGCAGATCTCACAATCTTCTTTATGCCCCGGGTGTAGACAATACAGGCAATGGGAATGCTTGTCATCCGAAAAAACATTCCGCAAACCACAGCTGGTGCACAGCTTGAAGAGGGAAGCTCTGTCCTTCTCCTCTGACATGATCCGGCAAGGTGTAGGCCTGAATACTTCTGGAAGCTTTCAAGAAGAACACTCAATGATTTCTGCCCTTGAGGGGGCGATGAAAAGATGCCAAAAAACGGGTCGCCGTTAATTGGAAGCGATGGAGCGCACAGGCTCAACTGAACCGAAAACAGAGTTTTCATAGCAACAAACACGTAAAAATGCACAAAGCTCGAAGAGCAAAATGCGATGAACGCTGCGGTAAAAATCTGAAGACGGCTGCCAGAGGAGTGGCTTAGGTAGAGAGCAGTCATTAACTGTGGGCAGTATGGCCCAGAGCTCAGTGATTGGTTCATATGAGAAAGACAGTTTAGAAACAAAACTGAAACTTTTTTCTTTTACGGAGGATTCCCAGCCCGATGACAGGGAATATTCATTAGCATGTGAATCCATGCCAGACCCCATGCTGGAGAAGGGCATTTTCATCATAATATAAACTTTGAAGGATCATCATTTGCAAGATCCCTTCAAGGCATTCATAGCAATTGGTATATGTCTTGGTACCTTCGCATCCAGGCACTTCGCAGATGAAGTCGGGTAATGCAGAGGACTGGGGTTAGGGAGGACAAAAGATTGCAAAGGTTAGCACGGATAGGGATTCTTTCTTTTGCAGATATTACACTAAACAAAAGTGAGAAATCGTTGTTTATTATTTTATCCAATTTTCACTTCCTTTGTGAGCGTTAGGAACCTACAAGGACTAGGTAGTTGTGGTCAACTGTAGTGTGTGCTTGTATTACCAATGCAATGCAAGCTAATAGAATATTGGTGTAGCATAACAGTGTGGGTTCTCAGTGTTCCACATCGGACAGTCAGGGACTTCAGGATGGGAGACGATAGCCTATGGAAGTATCCACCTTACCTCCTTCCTTCGTTCATATCTATTACCCTGTAACAACAAAGCTAATTCCACTTTTGTACCTGAAAGCTCCAGTGTGGTTCCTGCCGCTTACCAGTATTGTGTGGTGATAGACACTACAAATTGGCGACAAGTTGGTCTTCCCACGTTGAAACTTGGAGCCATGATGAAAGGTGGAGCCACTCTGACGACGGCATGGTGAGGGCTGTGCTGTGCAGTTGCCCATATGCTAATGCCGAAAGAAGATAGCGCTCTGCAATGGTGATGCTGACGATGCTGCACATGGTGCTGAGAGGGGCACAAGAGGCCCAGAGACACTTGGAAGGGCAGTGCCTGAATATAAAATGGTGGCCAGGTGCACTCATCGGTGCATGGCTATTGCAGTGAAACACTGCATTATGGGAGATGTAGTCCCCATAATTGATATTGGTGCAGGGGCGCTATTTTCTGCAAATACTTCACCCAGGAATGAACAGTTTCCTCATGAGATCCTCCTCATCGGCACACCTTCAGTATCCTTTCCCCTCACTCTCTGGCTGACCTCCCTTGGCCCTCCTCCTACTCCCACCTGCGAGGCTAAGAACCTCGGGGTCATCTTTGACTCCACCCTTTCCTTCTCCGCCCACATCTCTGAGGTCTCTAGCTTGGACTATTGTTACAGCCTCTTTCTAAATCTACCTGCCTCTACTCTCCGCCCTCCGCAGCTAATCCAGAACAGGACTGCAAGACTTGTCCTTGGCCTCAAGCCCTGGGATCGTATCTATCCAGCTCTGAAATCTCTTCACTGGCTCCCAGTGGATGCAAGGATTAAATTCAAAACCCTCTGCATTGTCCACAAGGCTTTCTGGGGCCTGGGTCCAAAATACCTTCAGCTATCTCTCCGCAAATACCTCCCCGCTCGAGCTCTTCGCTCCTCTACCTCCAACTCACTCAGGGTCAGTCGTTTTTCTAAGAAAGAAGCTGGGGGTAGATCTCTGTCTTCAGCTGGGGCCTCTCTCTGGAACAGCCTCCCTGCCACTCTAAAACTTGGACCGGAAGCACCTCAAAACAGTCCTCTTTTGTTCTGCCTTTGCTCCCCCTCTCCCCTGCTGATCTGTTCTCTCTTGGCACCGTGCACCTCACCAACTTCTGTCTTTTGGGCCCAGGTACCTGCTCATCCTGTCACCCTCCCGCACTGCCTCTGGGCCACCCCTTGCACTGGCCGACATTCTGAAGCCCCTGAGAGGGAGATTTCAGCACCGACATCGGGAGAATGCATTTTCTCCATAGGAATGCATTGGGGATATTGTTATTTTAGGTGGGAGAAAGTAAAAAAATAGTACTGTCTTTAATGAAAAATGCGGGAGTCTCCCGCTTAAATCGGGAGGGTTGGCATGTATGCACTGGGGCCTGTATCTGTACCCATACAGACCCCCCCCCCTATTTCTTACTGCACTTATCGACCTACCCTGTCTGCTGCCTTAAACCTAGCACTTGCAAATTGCTGGCTGCATTACCACTGTTTGTTGCCTTTATTATTGATTTATTGTTCTGTTTCTCCTCTGCTTTGCACTTTCCACCTCTCCCCCCTTCCATGCACTTTTCCCCCTCCCCCTCGCACTTGCGCGTTCTCAATGTCACTGGGCCGAGTAAGATCGCCGTTTTGTTCTCCCCTGTTCGCCTCCCTTGCCTTATCGCGCTCTGAAACACTTAAGTACGAGCGCGATAGAAAATAAATAAAAAATATCAATCAATGTGCATGTGCCAAGGTAAATGCCAGCGAAAACGTTTATTTTCGTGTTGGGAGCAGCCCCCTTGCGACCTGCACAATCATAATGGAGGTAAAGGCTCCCAACTGTCCTGCAAGGCCGTTGCAGCTGTTGGCGGACAGGAGCTCAGCTGCCCCTGACTGTTCCACAACGAATGTCGTCAAAGGCATGGCGGTCGTATAGCGCTCTGGAAGACAAAGCTAAAAAATGGTGGTGCCTGGGCTTTTAAAGAAGTGCCCCTGCGACGTGCGTGAGCACAGCAGACCACGTCAGTGAGTAAGTGTCTGCAGGACGACGCTTTCATGGAGAGGAGATACGAGGCACAAAGGTTTCATTTCATACAGCGGTGGAAATTTAGAATTGCTGCTGTACAAGGAACACTTACACTTATTATATAGCGGCAGCGGGAATATTTCAATTACTTTTACTTTTAATTGTGGCGGCAGCTGAGGAAAGAGTAATTACAGGGTGTCATGCAACGTAAAGAGTTTTGAATTATCAGTACGGCAGTGGCAGGGGAAATGTTTATTTTCAAGTGCCGCGGCGGCGGCGGCAGTGTAGATTTCTCCAGTAACTTTGACAACAGAGAAAGGAACAAGAGGCTCTTTAATGTGCGCGACTCTTTCCTGACAAGAGAAAGATTTTTTTAATGCGGCCGCAGCATCACTCTCTCTCCTATTTGCACCTGCCTGTGCAGGAGTGGCATTAGGAGAGCGAGAGGTAAGGTAATTCAAGAGGTTTGTGTGAGAAAAGTGCTATTTGGTAAGTACAGTTAAGCGCAAGTGATTTATGCACACATATAAATGCTTTAGAACGTGTATCTTAGTGTAAAAGTACGAATGTTCACTGGTGATGTTCTAGGTTAGTTTGCTGAGATCCAAAGTGATGTTTTACTTTCAAATGGATATATAAAGTGATGCTGCGTTATTCATTCATGTTGACTTGTTTTCTTTACAGATGGACTTGTTTTTGGATGTTTTCATTGGGTGAAAGATTATATGGTTCACCCCCACCTTAAAAGCTCTAAGAAAGGCTAAAAGGAAGGTTGAATCTCATTGGAAGAAATCAGCTACAGTACTAAACAAAAATGATTTTGACAGTGCCGCCCTGGAATACAAACAAGTGCTCCTCACTAAAAGCACGTTATACTATGACAAAATCACCAAGACCAACTTTAAAACCAAATAATTATTCTCAATCCTTAGGGAGTTAGAAACCCAATTCCCCCAGTGGAAAGTTCCAACAAGGATGCAAGCTGGTTTCTAAACATTCATAACGCTCTCCAAGATTAAATCACCCGGGTTCAGTCAGAAATTGAAGGAAAAAAAAAAGTCTAGCCAAACGTCCTGATCCTCCTAGTCATCATAAGAATGCCTCTTACAACAAGAAAGTGCCCCAATTTGAATTCATGGAGGTCACTAACTCAGAAATCCTCAAAATTATCTCAAGTCTAAAACCGTCAAGGTGCCAAGGTGACCCTTGCCCGCCGACAGTCAAAGACTGCACACCCCAACTCACTATGTTCATCACTGATCATATCAATGCATCGTTCAAAAACAACTGTGTCCCCACGGACCTAAATAACGCTTGGGTTTTACCATTACTAAAATAACGACAATCCAATGTTTATTGAAAATATTGGACAGAGTAGCTTACCTCCAAATACAGAAATACCTTCAAGCCAACAACATCCTAGGGTTAAGTCAGTCTGGATTCCGCCCGAAACATGGGAAACAGTACTCCTTGATTTAAAAGTCCAAATGGATGACCTGAAAGATAAAGGGAAGCTAGTCCTTCTCCTGGACCTCTCGGCTGCATTTGATCTTGTGGACCATAGCATCCTGTGCAAACACAGCCTCAGCAGCACAGTTCTCCCCCAACACTACCCAATAGATCAAATCATTCCTATCAGACAGAACAACGAAAGTCTTTTCCCCTAAAGCGGAAGCACCACCCACAGGATCGTGTGTCTCCCCGACTTTGTACAACATCTTTATGAAGCCACTTTTTGACCGACTTGACGACCTGCGCAGATGACACCCAGATCCACATAACGATCACAGGGGACCACGATTCAGACATCGCCACACTCTACGCCATCTACATCACCAATCAAGCTTGGATGGCACATTACAGGCTGTGTTTGAATGACAAGACCGAGTTTCTCCTCATAGGCTCTCAACTCAGACTTGCCAAACTAAATGATGCCTTTAAAGCCTTTAACATTGATGGTAACACCATCAAAGTCTCTAACGAGGTAAAAACACTAGGTGTTTACTTGGACTCGTCACTCTGAGGAAACGCTACCACTTCAGCCACAACTTACATCTGTAAACTCATCAACGCATGCAGACAATTCCTATCACCCGACAGCTGTATCACCCTGGTCAGAGGCCTAATCCTGCCCAGACTATTACTGTAACACCTTAAATGCTGGCACTAAGATCCACAACATCCGTAAACTCCAGGTTCTGCAATATAACACCCTCAGAGCTGCGCTCAACATCCCCAGATCAGCGCATATCTCTTCAATATGACAAAAACTCTACTGGCTGCCGGTACAAGAAAGAATCACATTCAAAACTCTAACCTTGACACACAAATGTCTCGACCAGGTGGCCCCTGCTTACTTGTCAGAGAATCACAATATCACACTATACAAGACCCACTAGAACAGCCTACCTGCACCTCCTTGCAACTCCAAGATTCAAACTTCAAAAACTGGGCGGCAGTAGCGTCCCCATGATTGCCAGTAAGCAATGGAACACCCTGCCGGTCCAATTAAGAGCACAAGAATCCTTTTGGATATTCCATAGACAACTCAAAACATACCTCTTCACTCGTGGCCTGGGTGATTAAAACCCCCCCACCCACGTCTGCTGAACTTATTGAACCCCCACCAGTCAACCACACTCTCCCACATGTAACTTTGTAAATATTGTACCTATAATAATGCATCCGAACTGTATCTAATATGCCTGTTGCCTACTGTATATATGTAAAATTGTGTAACAATTGTAAAAAAAAAAATCTTTATGAAAACGCCCAGATGCCTTTGGGCTTGGCAATCTATATAAGCAACAAAATAAATATGTAAAAAGTGTGCTGTTATATATTCAAAGTATAAATTATTTTCTTTGCTGGTGTGACATTTAAAAAGGTATTGATATTCAGAAAATGAGGACAATCTGCTTGTATCTTGTCAAATTAAATGACAGGATCTTTTGTGTGAAAATTGGTGGCGAGTGTGTCTGGTCCTGGTTATATTGTAGTATGGTTACAGATACTGAGTGAGTATTATGCGTATGTTTGTGATAGCGTTTTGGACATTGCAGGCCTGAGACCCCATGTTGCAGGTGGGGTGGAAGGTGAGTATGCTGTGATGGTTGTGAATGTATTTGTGAATGGTTTGTGCTCGAAGGTGGCAGCTTTGAGATCTGTGAGAGGCAGTCCCGGATACGTGGTGGTATGTTCCCCTGGATGGTTTCGGATGTTAGTTAGGCGGTGTGTTCAGTACGCTTTGGTGGTTGTGATTGTGGTAATGTTTCTGAAGTGTTTGGTTGAGTAGTTTTGGTGTAAAGGGATCCTGTCTGGTTTGGTGTGTGTGTTTCCCCTTCCTGCTGTTGTATAAGGAAGGGGAATGTGTAGTGTGTGTCTGTATTGCCAATTCAATGCAAGCTAATAGAATGTTGATGTAGTGGAACACTGTGGGTCCTCAGCGTTCTACATATGACAGTTAGGGACTTCAGGATGGGAAGCGATAGCCAAAGGATGTATCCACTTTACCTCTCTCTTTTTATTTCCCATTACCCTGTAAAAACATTAATGCTCATTTCACTTTCGTACCCGATGGCTCCAGTGTGGTTCCTGCCACTTAGCAGTATCCTGTAATGATTGACACTACATCAACATACTGTTATGGCACTGCAGCTTCTGCCGAATCTTATATTTGCTGGGACATGACAGACTGTTGGCAATGAGTCATCAATAGGCAATGAAAAAAAATGAAACCTTACAGTCATAATGTTAGTGGGCACAGAATCGGCAGCGACCAACCAATGGCAGAAAATAAAATCTTAGGATGCAAACATATGAGGAATCATGTGTAAATTGTACAGAAAGGATAAGAATAGTAACAGGAACTCACCCTCCCCAGGTAGATGCCTTTTTACTTTGCAAACCAACATGTACTTCTCTAGACCAACCAACCACTAGATGGGAGCCTATGCAAAGCATAGGAGTCTAAACAGATTCACAAGCCACAGAAAAGAAGACATTCTTCTTGGGTTTGACTTTATGAAAAATAAATGAAACATGGAATTCTAAAGCTCCTCCGTGAGGGTGGGGTGAGCCATTAATTACCTTCACTTCTTCTGCCTTAGGACTGCCCAAGTATTCATCCACCTCCATTTTGAACTCGGTCTGCATGCTGACAACAGGACTCCCCACCATGCCAAGTGTGGTCACCGTATCAGAGTTGATACCATCTTTGTAGTTAGGAGAGAAAGCAAGATGCTGCTCCAAGGATGGTGGCGTTGGAAACATCCTCTGAAGGTCTGCAGCAGCTGAAGTCCGTGCAAAAGAATACGACATGTTAACATTCTAAATGTAGATAATGACCTAAAGTTTGTTTGGTGAATTTAAGTCATAACCTTGATAGTCAGTTTCTATTGCAGTGGTTATTGCAAAGTGCACAGAATCCTAGTGTAAACCATACGATTGTATTACTCTAGTACAGAAATTAAAAACATATCTGCCTTCTGTAAATTATACTCACCATGTTAACATCAAAAGTACTTCATACTAATAGTTATATTATATATAACCTTAGTGCAGAGTAGGTCCTGTGAGGGACGAAGAATCAACGGAAGGCTCAAAGCCAAGATCTCTGGTTTAAGGATTTGTATTTAATATCAACAGAAATAAGAGATGTTTAACTGAGAACACCTGGTGGGGGTTTGATATAAAAAGCTTAAGGCTTCTCAATAGGACCATGGTTGCAGGTCCTTACCTTGCGCTTCCTGGGGGCAAAAAGTCACTAGGTCTTGGGGAGGGTTTAAGTGCCCCACACTTCTTTCAAGGCTGTTTGTGATGGCTTGTCTGGTTGGCTCTGGGAAAATGCTCCCCTGCCATTTCTGGTGTCTTGGGTCACCTCAACCTAGGCCAGGTGTCATACCAAGATCTTTTAAGATCAATGTGGGCCCTGGGTTTGTCAGGTTGAACAACTTCTCTAGGGTTGTTGGGACTTCTGTGGGTGCTGCACCTGCACCAACCTAGTAGCCTCTCCATGAGCTGGCGTCCGGACCATCCTCTCTCTAGTAGTGCCCCAACTTGGGCACCATCACCTTCTTGTGCCTTTTCCTCTTCTCCCTTTACGTTCACTTTCCCGAGCACCATCAATCTAACTAGGTCGTCCAGCATTTTTGTCTTGACCTTTCCTTTTTATCCTCTGTTTTAATCTCCTCCTCCCCACGCTGTTCCTCTGGCTTCTAAAATTTAAAACCACGCCGCCCTTGATATTCTACCGCTGCTCCTCTGCACTTTTGCTCCCTTTCCTCCTCACAACGGTCCACATAGTCTGATATTCTCCTTTCCTTCTCCTCAATGCTCCTCCCTCTGTACCTTTCCTCCTCGCTGCTCCACCATAAACAGTCTTTCACTCGATGTTCCTAACATCCAAAGGACATCGTCTGTCCTTTGCCCTTTTCCTTTTATAATTACTTAGCACCTAATGGCTTGAGGGTTTTTAGCTGAGGCGGAGTTGTGAATGTGTGTCGTGATTGGCTAGCATATGGTCAAACTACATAATGGTCATCTGCCAATTTGCTAGTGGCCAGAGCGTAGCTTCTATAGCCATGGTTACTTCAAGGGCTACCATCTCGGATTCTCTGATATGAAACTTCGTGCCAGTGGGAATTAAGCCTCTCTGATGCAGATGGGATTATACCAGCACAAAAGGAGCTAAAGGGGCCCAGTAAAGGAGCTAGAACAGTGGTCTTCAAACAGTGGGCTAGCCCCCCCTACAGGAGCCAAATGATGTATAGAAAATATAAGCATTTAGTAGAAAATATGAGCAGTTATAGCTTGGGGGGTGGCTGTAAACCATATTTTACTCAAGAGGGGGCTCAATATCAAAAAGTTTGAAATTCACTGGGCTAGAGGGCGATTACAAAGTGTTGGGTTCTCTTCCTGCCGTAAGGTGTCACTGCCCAACCAACAGTTCGCAGGGGTATCAGAGGAAGACCGACTATGTGGCCCTTGGACTACCTTGCCAGTTTTGTTCATAGGCTTCTCTTCCTAGTACCTTAACCCCTCTAGAGCCAGCCTTTTGACCTATTGGCAACTGGCCCATCTGGGAGTCACTCTAGTGGTTTTCTCACCTTCAAGGCATGGCTAGTTCTTTTTGACAATGGTTTAAGGTTCTTGGAAGGGACCATACTCAAGTCAGATGGTTGGCTGGGAGTTTGGAGGAGCTTTCATATACACCCACCTGGTTCCTGTATGACAATGAGTGGTGGTCTCCTGCTCCTACTACGGTCAACCCAGTCGCATCAACCAGCCTCCAATATGGAACTTCTGCACAGTCCATAAATTGCGTAACCTATGGAAGTTATAACTAATGTTGAAGACATACATGCCTGCAGGCATGTCTATGTCACTCATGTCATTCACAGAATGAAGAGTATTGGGGTGATAGACTTGAAAGAAAAGGATAGTATCAGCCGTCTTAAAAGAATCTTCTTTGAAATGTAGTAGTGTAAGCCCCCTCAACGTCAGTTTTGAAGTCCTGTATTAAAACTAGGAAATCATTTTTCAATCTAAAGTCCTTGAATAATACATCTAATAGAGCTATAATTCAACGTGTTTTAGTAATACTGACATGGTCTTCTGCACTTTGTTCATATTACAGGCCAACACTTTTTCACGCCTAATCTGGTGCTTTCTCAGGCCCAACAAATCTTAGAACCAACATTTTCTCCTTAACGTGTGGATAACAGACGAACAGTATATGTTTCTTATACCAGTTAATTGACACCATCCCTTCACCATTTAAATAGTATGATCGCTTGGGTGCTGTAATGAGCCTGTAGACTGCTCCTCAGAGAGACCATGAGTTGCTCCGCAATGAAACAGGCATCAGATTCACAGGCGAGCAACTCACTGACTCAATACAGCACACCACGATCATACAGTTTAAACTAGTAAATTAGCCAGTTTAACCAGTTAAACTTTGGGTGGTCTCAGTGACAAGAAGGTTTACCGTTTACATTTCCAGTTAAAACAGCTTGTCTACTTTTCTTACTTGGAGGAAATGGTATGGCCGTCCTTCCTCCCTTGCCAGAAACACGTTCTTCAGCCCCTGTTGCAGTCACCTTGGATGACCGAGTATGTGGAGACACTCCCTGTAGACAATATTACAAACATAAAACAAATTTGGTTTACCGGACAGTCTGAATATGGAAGCAAGTACAAAAATAACTTGGGGACATTTTTGAAACTTAATTGTGTTTACTATTCAAAACAGAAATCTAATTTATACTCATATTTAAAATTGTACTGAAGACAAGAGGATGTATTTCAGTTGTAAGAATGCTGACCTAAGGGGATCTAGTGTTATTTTAAATGAGCAGCACCACTTATTGATTACTTGCTACACCCACATCAACAAGGTCTCTGCAGCCATTGAGAGGATTTGGGAGGAAAACATGCAGATTAAAATTCATCTACTGAAGACAAAAATGTTGAGAAAAGAAAGGACAGTTAACTCTTTCAGACAGAATTTCATTTTTGAGATTCTGGATCCCTACCTTTCTAGGTCTCCTGAAAATGTTGCTGATTTCCAGGAGTTTTATCATTTGTTTCCTAGTTGGAGGAACTTCTAATGATGTCACCCTGCACTGCAACCATTTTCTGATGTGGTACCCTTCGTGACCCATATGGCTATCATGACAGGGGTGTGTTTTAAGCACTTTGAATTACCTCAAAGTGTGTTGTGGAGTAGGCTGGCGGTAGCTGTAATTTAATTTTTGCAATAGGGCGGTAGCCACTTCAAGCGCATTAATAACCCAAAGCAAGCTATTGAGGTAGTAAAGCATTTTTAAACGTTGGTCCCAGCCATTTTGTTTGGGACCATCAATTTGCCTATGGGGACCTTGAGGCAGGGTCAAAATGGCTGCTTTGCTGATGGATGCACAAAGGTACTCGCAGCTTTATTTTAAGCCAGTTGGGACCGGCTGAAAGTCCTCTAGATAGCCCAATCAACAGCCAGTGTGGGAGTGCCAGGGTGTTCTGCAGTTTATAGGGCAAGCGCCAAGCCATTGTGCACTTTCCTGGAGTGTAAATGGTGGGCTGGCTTAGGTCGGTATGATGTTTCATCAACAGACAATATTACAACAGATGTTTTTACCAGAGAATTTTGCTGAAAAATAATAATCGAAAATATGGGGGATGGGGTGGGAAAGGGCAGATAAGTGGGTCGGGGGAAATCGGGAATAAAAAAATGTGTAGGGGATTGTGGCAGGGGGACCACCCAAAAATATTTTTAAAGAATTTGATGGCTTTTTTGAGCAAAATTCTCTCGTAAAAACATCAGTCGTAATAATGTCTGTCAATTATATGACATAGAACCCTCAGGTCAGCCCTCAGGTGAATATATTATCAGAGTATATGTACTTGAGCACATGTGAGACTGCTGCTGAAGATGGGCTGTATCTGAGGATCAAGGTGTGGCCATACTTTTTGCACACTGGCGCCTTTGTCCTTGCAAACTGCTCCTTCCCAGCTGGTGGGAATTAGGCATAAGGCTCTTCCTTTGATTCCTGACTCTGTTTGAGCTGCCTGGACTGGCTGTCCTGTCACGAACCAACTACCGTACCTGCAGTGCTGCCACGGTAGCAAATCCTTAAGGCCTAAGTGCTTTAAAGTGAGTAGTGTTCCCAACCTGGAAGTCGATTGGCTCGATGCTGCGCCACTGGGTTGGCTCCTACCTTTGTCCTCACCCTGAGACCATGCATGCTGGTTGGTGACCTGAACCCTTGATTGGGTTCTTCTGTGATCCTGTTGCTGTCTTTGCGGCTTAGTCTTTTACCACATTGGTCGTCCTCGCATGTGTCCTTGTTGGCTCCTTTCATCATCTGGATCCTTTGCTGGGTCACGGGTTGGAGCGCTCAACTCCAAGTCCCCAAATGCGACTAACCAGAGCTAAACCCAGTACCCTCCGTGCATCTGCGGTTCCTGGGCTGAATTCTTCACGCCCAATTCCAGAGAACCTGTCCTCGGAGACTGGAGTCTTGTTACCATAGTTGGTTCCATCCGCAGGGGCTCCCTTTTCCCTCCCTCTGCGGCTAATTTTTACTGCCTGTAGTGGACTTTGTGCTCACTCTTCAACTAGATCTGCCTGACCTGAAGTTTCTCTGACCCTGGGATGGGGCTACTCTTGGCGTTACCTCTGGCTGGTTGCGCCTTCTGGTCTACTGTCTAATGGAAAACCTACCTTAGTTTATCCTACACCTGTAGAGGACTTATGGTATTTAGCCCCATTGTCTCCCTATACGGAGGAAAAGCTGGAAACTTCCTAACCTCTTTCAAATTGACCTGCTAAGGTACTTACCATACAGGCACTTACCTGGGGACCCATATGACTGAGTTTTTAGTGTTCTAGTGATTATATATTTTTGTATAATAAAAAATTGCAGTTCACTCTGTGCATAGGAAATCATGGTGTAACAATAACCAGTGGTGGTTAAATGGTCTAATTCTATAGGTGAAGTAGGACGTATCCAGGCCTAGTATTGTAAATAAAAGTGTCAGTATTGTATGAGCAAATCCCTTCCTCTTCTTTTTAGCGCTTACATAGATCTAGAACTTACCAGTTAGGTAAGAATGATATTGCATCTCCTGGAGTGAAGCCCAAGTAGAAAATGCCTCACTTCTGTTTCTTGATTTATCCTTTCATTGCTGGTATTTTTAAAATACTTCTGCTGTGTTTTTTTAACCTTAATGCTATATACATCTATATATATATATATATTACATGGCCTGCGGTAGCGGCCATGTAGTTATGGTTAAGTTGCTAAACCCATAGGAAGAGCACTTTTTGGGCGGCTTATAACTTCGCTCCCCCTGGACGAATCCTCACCAAACTTTGCAAAAAAATGTATATGGCCCACTCCGAATTTTGCGAGTTTTGGTCAAGCTGGGGGGGATTGGGGAGAGATTGTGGGCAAATGGGAAATCCATCCAGTAGTTTTTTTTTTTTAAACTACCAAAAAGTAGGTCCCAAAAAATGAGTGATATCTATGTCCGTTCCAGACATAATTATCACTCATTTTTTGCACTATGCACTTATGAATATATTCGGTATGTAGACCCTAATTCTCATTTTGATATGCTGGGATTGTACCACAAAGGGGTCTGTAATCGACAGAATGTGTTAGCAAGGTGACCAATATCATGTTGCAATCATTCTTGCACTTGAAAAACAAGGCCACGCACCAATGCGTGAATAGGACAAGTGGATACCCCTAAGTTAGATGTACAAAATGCCACAGCAAAACATCACAGGTGGCAAAAGCAGCACTACCCGCAGGGCTAAGATGTAATTTTCTCTGTATTGTCGGGTTCAGTCCACCAAGAAAAATAAGAATGCGACCATGCACAAGGCATTGGCTGTTCCTTTATTGGTTTCTTGATTGGCTCTGTCTACTTAACTATAAGATAATGAAATGAGACACACGGCATTGTTAAGAAAAGAAAGTAGGACAAACACCATGAGGCCTGTGGGGGCGCCCGAAAAGTACAGACAGTAACCCTGCAGTAGTTGGCTTCATTCCAGTTCATTGCAGTTTACTATGTTTGGCATGGACATTGGAGAGACGCTAACTTAATAAAGTGCAAGTGGCAGAATGTATAAAAATAAAGCTAATCTCATTACTAACTGTCCATACATGAAACTATGCAAAGATGGCCGACATGGCAAACCTGGAATGTGGCAAGCAAGGTAACATAGTCCTCTCTTTACTTCTAAACCCTCCTTCTCTAAATGAACTTCTGAGATGAGGCACTCGTGAACAAGCAGCAAGTCAGCCGCGAAAAGCGCAAACGTCTCGGCAAAACTATTTTGCCACACTTTGGGAGGACTGTATTATGATTTGCTTTTTTGTAAAAACTTTGGATGTGCTGTGATTTTCCCCGATTTTTGTAATGACAAATTAATGACTGCGAATCCGGAACATTTCCTTTTCTGATCTTGTGGAGAGTGCTGCTTGTCTTGTCTGAACGAAACAATCAGCAAACTATAAACATATCTATATCTGTATCTATATATTACATGGCCTGCGGTAGCGGCCACCTAGTTATGGTTAAGTTGCTTAACCCATAACTAGAACATTTCAGAGGTTTTTCGGTTTTACTTATAACCATAACGTCCCTTTAACAAAGCTTTTTCATTGAATCCCCCTCATCCCCCCATTTCTCCCCCCCACCCATCTCTCCCCCTCTCACCCCCCCCATCTCTATCCATCTCACTGGGCCTGCGATAGCGGCACAGTAGTTATGGTTAAGTTGCTAAACCCATAGGAAGAGCACTTTTTGGGCGGCTTATAACTTTGCTCCCAATGGACGAATCCTCACCAAACTTTGCAAACATAGTATATGGCCCGCTCCGAATTTCTTTGCAAAGTCTGGTGAAATTCTGACAAGGGGGGGGGGGGGGGGACGAAGTTCTAGAGGGGTGGTCCCAAAATGTCTTTTTTCCATAGACTGAATGGAGTCAAAACAATTAATGATATCTGTGTCCTGTCCGCGGACTCCCTTCCCTGTTCAGTCCGCGGACAGGACGGATTGGCTTAGAGGGCAACATGGTGTCCGCGGACATCGGACGCGCCCAGTGATTGGATGGTGAAAAGCGTGAAGTACGTCAGATTTTTGGAAACACCCGCCATCTTGGATTCGCGGACAGCGGCTGGTGTCCGCGGACATCGTGGTAAAAACATATTAAAAACACAACATTGCACTTGTCAAACTTATCAAATAATCTCTGGGCAGGAGAAGGTTGATGAGGATGGGGTGGGATACGGCTGCAAGAAGCAAAAAAACAGGTGTTTTTTTTACACGAAAGTACGTGAACAGTCCGAAATGTTCGCAGGTAGTCCTGTGAAGTTGGCGGACAACTCTGCATTACAGGGTTGGTGAAAAGCAGTTCTTGGATGGCACCACTTAATTAAACTGCATCAAATGTTGCACTTATATTCTTGACACAATTCCAAATGGGTCTGCGAGGGTTGGTGGGAGTTTGCAAAAAGATTTTAGATCTACATATAAAAGTTTTCATAAAATCTGAATGGATTTTGTCAAGTGGGGGCTAGGTTATAGGACTATTATATGTGCATACATTTGACACTTTTGAAAAAATAAAACTTGTGCAAGGAGCATTGGCAAGGATCTGAAAGCATGGTTTTGCTAATGTGCCCGTGTTTTAGTTTTATTTTTGAGCAAGTGTCATAATGTAGGTTAAAATAATAATGATCTACCTTTTTGGTGACCAAGGTACAGCTGGTAGCAATGGGCAATGGCCAGATTGTCCGGGTCATGAAATAAGGTCATGATCCGGACAATCTGGCTACTGGCCATGTCCACCTGGGTCCGGCTGTGTGGTAAAGTTGTTCGAAATTGGGATAGGTTTGAAAAGGAAGAAAAATGTACTTGTAGTATTATAGACATAGGGTTCTCTCCGCCTTCTGCAGGTAGCCTATGGAAAGCGAAGAGGGGCTCTGTATGGAACCCCACCTTCCCTTTCTATGGGTGCCATCTTGGAAAAATATTTTTCTTCCTACATCGGGACGCCTCTGGCGTCCCGATGTAGGAAGAAAAATCTTTTTAGCACCCCGGCTTCCTGCTTTGGGAACCTAGGATGCGCTAATGGCCTTCATCCCTCATTACAGGGACTAGAACGAGGGGGATAATGGTCTAGAGACCTTGTTATCCACCCTTGCTTCGCTTGGGCTGATAACTTGGACTGCTGGGCCAGTAGCCACCGTTCCAGTCCCTGCAACAGGGGATGAACGCCACAATATTCCCATTAGCATAACACAAAATGCAAAGTGAAATGTTGGAAAATCTTATTGAGTCTATGTACTTTACTGAGAAATGTAAAGTAGATGGAGTCTATACCTTTTATTAGTTCTATTTTTTTAAAACTGTGAACAGTGATTCCTAAAGGAACATTTATTATTGTTCTTTTCGGATGTTTTTTTTATTTTTTGGCACGAGAGCTTAGAACGAAAGGTGGGGAGGGAAATGAGGGAAGAGGCACCAAACATTAATATGGAGGGGCAGGTGGACAGGGGAAAATGTTGCGCATGTTTTATTTCTAAGGTAGGGGGCAGTGTTTATCATGCTCCTTGTTTACAGCTTCAAAAGCACTTCGAAAGTGCTTCTCTCTGCAGAATGTTTTGTTGTAGTATGTACAGAGGACTGTTGACTTCGAAAAAAATGGATCAAGAGCCTCTTTTGTTGCTTGCAAGGTAGCTGGTGGGATTATGTGTCCCACAGAAGTAGGCTGTGTGGTTACAGTATTGGTCGAGAAAGATGAGGTGGATGAAGACAGCCTCCTACTTTCTAAGAAAGGGACAACCTTTCTGAGAGCATTGAGGTCATTGGATTTGGTGTGGCAGCACATGGAGGTGGTCCCGTAGGATTACTGTCCAGGGAGCCCGCGACTGAATACAAAGTTTCACTTTCACTTTGGTAGCTTTAGACTTTGGTACGTTCCCAACAGTGTTAAATAACTGCCACAGCCATGATTCTATCTGGGTGCTAGAGGTAGGCACTTCCTCTACCGCATCTTCTTGGTTCTCTTCATTGTCTAGGAAGTACTACACTTTTTTTGTTTGTCCTCCAGCTGGTGTTGGTGGCTCTTGGGGACGAGGGATGGCATTAGCCGATGCCATTTTTAAGATGAATACAAGTTTTGCTAATCTTTTATGTACTGTGTACTAGTTGTTAATGGATAATGGGTAAGAATAGGTGTAGGAGCTGTTCAAGGGAAATTTTGAAGTTGAAAGTTCCTAGATCCGTAGAAAATGCAGTTCCGAACTGTCCGCGAAGCACAGATCTTATTGCGAAGTGCAGACGGGTTCTCGGACAGGTCATCAGGCTGCGCACCAGCGTATGGTCATGTGGCACTGTCCGGAAGGTCCGCAATGAAGTCAGATGTTCGTAGACGTCTATGGATGCAAAATCAGTTGAAATAGTTGCAAAAAGTGTATAGAGGAGTTGAAAATGATGCTAGAAGGTGGAACATGGCAGTTCTAAGGTGGCACTTTCTAAATTGAACAAAATATTGCTGTTTTGGTTAAGTATGATATTAGTAAGTTGTAGGAAAATAGCATGCACTGGTAAAAACCCATGAAACTCGCTGAACAAATGTTGTTAAAGGGATGTTATGGTTAAGTTGCACTAATAAAAACCTATGAAAACCTATGAAATTCAATGAAAAATCTTTGTTAAAGGGATGTTATGGTTACAAGTAAAACTGAAAAACCCCAGAAATATGCCAGTCATGGTAAGATAAGCAACCATAACTTGCGCCACCAGCGTGCACTGCTAAGACTAACACCCAGGACATCAAAGATGACATCACAGATGTCATTGACATCACTGATGACATCACATGTGAAATTAATTTTGATGAAGTCCCTACAAGGGGTTGTGTTTATATTGCTGGTAACAAGATGTCGGGGTGATCGGGAGACCCACCATGAACTACATAATCTATTAAAGAATGTACTCCTCTAAAATCACTGTATTGGAGTGTTGTTAATGCATAAACCTAATCATCTATAAACATAGGCAATGACTGCAACATGCATCATAAAAGTACAAAATGTATTATCTAGTAATTTCGGATAGTACAATAATGAATGCTACTTTATCAGAGCTTTGAGTAATGTTAAACATGTAATAACTAGCTAACAATTCAAGACTTACAACACTTGTGTTAGTACAAACAATACATCTGAAGAACCACAATGCATACGAATCAGAGGCACATACACGGAAACTAATGTAAGGAAGAAAGAAACAGCATCATCAGAAAATGTTAACATTAAACTTTATCTTCATGTATACAAATGAATTGTGTGTTTGAGGCCTGCTCATTTCGCCATGTATGTGCACCATGAGCTGAGACCAAACCTTAAGAAAAGTAAACATATGACAAGGTTGTATAGAATCTTTTCAATTTTAATATTCTGACAGTGAAGAAAAACAAGTGGCCCAGTTATGTGATGTCATCAGTGAGGTCATCAATGACATTTGTGATGTCATTGTTGATACCCTGGGCGTTAGTCTGAGCAGTGCACAGTGGTGGCACGAGTTATGGTTGCTTAGCTTACCATAACTGGTGAATTTCTTTTTTTTTTGCTTTTACTTGTAACCATAACGTCCCTTTAACAAAAATGTTTCCTTGAGATATAGATATATGGGATACATTACTCACCGTATTTGTATTTCTGATGCTTGTATCTGCTTAGATTCACGTGCTGTGCATAAGCCGACATCTAGTGGAAGCTGCAGAGTATTAGTTTGTTTTGTGAAACTCGAATAGGGGCGCGAATTAGGGCGTGCCAGTAATACTATCCCTAGTGTGATGTCCACTGTACCCATGATCCCTCACACGTGTAGGACCCTCAGATTGTATTTTTTCTGACATGATTTAGCATGAGGGGTAGCGTGAGTACAGAGTATCCAAGCAGATAAGACTACAAGCATCCATGCACCTTCTCTCACAGGGGAGGAAGGGCGGGCGCATGTGAATCTAAGCAGATGCAAGCATCAGAAATACGATTACGCTGTAATGTATCCCTTCTGAGGCTTGAGGAATCTGCATAGATCACATGTTGTGCATAGATTACCGAGCAGTGTTAGGAGGAGGTGGGATATGAGAAGGGTCATGAGCAAATAAATGTCTTAGAACCGCTTGTCCCACTTGAGTATCTATCTTGGAATGAGTGTCAATGCAGTAGTGCTGAGTAAAGGTGTGAATAGAGCCCCATGTAGCTGCTTTGCAAATGGTATCATGGGGTACATTTGCAATGAAAGCCAGAGTGGCTCCAGTACCTCTTGTAGAGTGGGCCCTCGGCGTAAAAGGCAGTGTTTTATCTGAAAGGGAATAGCTCAGTTGGATACATCAGACTATCCACCTAGAGATGGCATTCTTAGAAACACAATCTCTCTCTCTGCCAGGAGCTATGGAGACGAACAGTTGATCTGTCTTTCTTAGCGGCTTGGTTTTGTCTACATAGTAGAGGACCGCCCTCCTCACATCTAGTGTGTGGAGTTTCACCTCATCAGAGTTTTTGGGTTCCTGGAAAAAGGCCAGTAGCTCAATAGACTGGTTAACATGTAATTTGGAAATTAACTTCGGTGAGAACCTAGGGTGAGTGCGTAAAACCAGTTTATCCTTATGAACCGTAAAGAAAGGATCCTGCACTGACAGAGCTTAAATTTCACTGACCCTTCTTATGGATGTGATGGCAACTAAGAAGGCAGTTTTATAAGTCAAGTGTTTGAGACTAGATTTGTGCATGGGCTCAAAGGGGGGTCCCATGAGCTTAGCAAGTACCACATTAAGGTCCCAACCTGGTGGTGGGTTACAAATTGGAGGGTGGAGTCTCTTTACCCCTTCCATAAATGCTTTGCCAACTGGCACTTTCCACCACAACACCTTGTTATAGGAAGTGGTGTAGGCTGATCAAGCTGCCAGGTGCACTTTAAGGGAGTTAAACACTAACCCTGCATCCAATAGGTGGAGCATATAGGTGACAACATTAGAAGGAGTAAAATAAACTGGGTTGATCTGTTTATTCTGGCACCAAATAACGAATTGTTCCCATTTCTCATAGTAACAGTGCCTTGTGTTAGGTTTTCTTGACTCTTGCAAGATATCCATAAAACTCTGGGGTAAATTGAGATGTCCGAACTCTGACTTCAGGAGCGAGGCTGCCAAGTTCATTGAGTTGGGCTGAGGATGCACTGTTAGCCCCTCGTGCTGGGAGAGTAGGTTGTACCGGCACGGGAGTTTGATGGGGTCGCACACCGCCAGTTAGCGTAGGTGTGGATACCATGATTGTCTCGCCCACATAGGAGCAACCAGGATGAGCGTCATCAGTTCCCTATGGATCTTGTTCACCACCTTTCTCATCTGAGGGGTTGGTGGAAAAGTGTAAGCAAACATCCCTGACCAATTCATCCATAGGGCGTTCCCCTTGGAGCCTGGCTGGGGGAACCTGGATGTGAAGTCTGGGCATTGCCTGTTTTCGCTTGTGGCGAATAGGTCTATAGTGGGGAAACCCCACTGAGAGAAGAGATCTCCTACAACCTCTTCATGTAGTGTCCACTCGTGTTCTTCTGGAAGGGTCTCCCTGCTCAAAGCATCTGCTAGCGAGTTGAGATCCCTTGGAACATGTTGGGATGATAGGTAAATCATCTGTTTCAGTGCCCATTTCCAAATTCTCTGGGCAAGCTTGGACAGATTTGGCGAATAAGTGCCCCCTTGCTTAAGTAAAACATCGCTGTCTTGCTATCTGTTAGGATCTGCACTGACAGGTTTGATAGGAGGGGTTTGAATGCCCGAAGCGCTCTGAACACTGCCAGAAGTTCTAGCAGATTGATGTGGTCCTGAGCCATTGTGTGAGACCAGAGACCCTGAGCTGTGTGGTGAAGGTAGTGAGCTCCCCACCCTGCCAGCGAGGCGTCTGTTGTGACGACAGCCTGTATCTCTGGATCGTAGAAGGGTTTCCCCGTCATAAGATTCTCTCCTGTCCACCAGCAAAGACTTTGTACTAGTGTTGGTGAAACTACCACTAGATCGTCCCACTGACCCCTTGCTTGAGACCACTGTTTCGCCAACCATTCCTGCATGGGTCGCATGCACATGAGCGCATGGGAACCAGGTAAATGCAAGATGCCATCATGCCTAGCAAACACATCGCTTTGCGCACCCTTATTTGGCGAACGGACTGATAGAGGAATTTGCAGCAATAGATTTCGAATTCTTTCCTCTGATGGAAAAGCCAACCCCTCTTGGGTGTTCAGGACAGCTCCTAAGAACTGTTTTGACATGCTTGGCAGCAGGCTTGATTTTTTTCTCGTTGACTGAGAAGCCCAATTGGAAGAGGAGGTTGATTGTTCTTTGAATGTTTAATCTGCAAATTAAGGGGGTTTCCCCTGTGATGAGCCAGTCGTCCAGGTAAGGGTACACTGGGATTGCCTCCCTGCGTAGGTGCGCCACCACCACCGCCAGTACCTTGGTGAATACCCTTGGAGCCGAGGCTATACCGAAGGGCAGCACCTTGAACTGGTAGTGCTGGTTGTCTATTTTGAAACGCAAGAATCTTCTGTGCGCTGGGAACATTGAAATATGAAAATAGGCATTTTTCAGTCATGCAGAATTTTTGTGGCTGGACATACTTGTTTGCAGGGTGCAAATCTAATACTGAACGAATTGTTAGATCTTTCTTTGGCACAAGGAAGTAGGTTGAATAAATACCCGTTTACCTGGGACGAGTTCTATGGCATCCTTTGCAAGTAGAGTGGGGATTTCTTCGAGAAGGAATTTCTGGTGCTCCAACGAGTGTACCTTCTGTCTTGGAGGATGGTCGTGAGGGCGCGCTAATAGTTCTATAGATTATCCTGCGGACACTGTGGACAGCACCCATCTGTCCAAAGTGATCCCCTCCCATGCGTGGGTGAAGGTGGAAATGCGCCCCCCTACTGGGGATGCACGGGAGATGCCCTGAAGCGGAACGTCACTGTTTACTAGGTGGCGTGCCACCTCTGGCGGGGCTGCCTCTACCCCTAGTGCGGCCCCCGCGCTGGCCTCTGGTGAATCCCTGTGATGTTTGGAACTGATTGTTGCCCCCTGAGGTTCCTTGATTTTGGTAGTAGTTGAAACCCCTCTGGGAGCATTGGCCGCGGAAGCGGCGAAAACTATTATTTCCCCTTTGATCTGGGGGTTTATTTGTGAGTTGGCCGAGAGATTTTAAGGTCTCATACTCAGCTTTAGCTGTCTTTGATGCCTCTTCCACTGCCTTGCCGAATAGAAGGTTCGGCTCTACCGGCATCTATATGAACGTGGCTTGGGTCTCGGGTTTTATTGCCTTAGCCAAGCATGGGGCCTTATTACTGTGCCTTTGGCTATTAATCTTCCTGCATTATCTGCTGCATCAAAATTTGTCTTCAGGATGCATCCAGACACAGACCTCCCGTCTGCTGCAATTTGGGCCAACTGGCCTTTTAGTGGTTCAGGTGCAGAGGCTACTAGAGCATCTACTTGCTCCCACTGGTAGCAGTTATAGCTTGCTAAAAGAGTGGCACTGTTAGCAATACGTGCCCGATAGGCTGACGTGGATGCAACTTTCCTACCCAGAGCATATATCCTTTTGCTCTCCTTATCGGGAGGTGCTTCTGAAGAAGCTAGTGGTGTGCCTGTCCTCTTTCTGGTGGTTGTTACTACCAGGGAGTCGGGTTTTAATTGACCCCTTATGCACATGGGATCTGAGGGTGCTGGCCGGAATAATTTTTCCACTCGTGGATTAACTGCAAGAGTAAGATTTGGGGTTGCAAGCGAGGGATCAATTCTACGCTGGATTGATTTTAATATTGGGATGGCTTGGGTAATGGCTCTCTTGTCCCCTAGGATTTGTTCCGCAAAATCCCCATCTTCTTGGACACCCTGTGTGTCTATTAGAAAATGAGCTGCTGCTTTAGCCAGTACCTCATTGACGAGTGGCTGATTATTATTGAGTCATGCCCCAGGGGTCTTTAGGAATAGGGAAGTCAAGATTGTAGGCTTCCGCCTCATCTTCCTCTTCCTGGTCCTCATCAGCCCCATAATAAGCAACCCCTGTCTGGTCTTCCAGCATCTGTGTCCGTCTCCTCACCATATGACTCTGGATGGTAAGGTTCAATTAGCAAAGGGTCTGAAACCAATCCCTGCGCCGGAGCCTCTTAGTAGGGGGTTGAGAGTCCTTGGATCGCGAAGGGGCAGAGGTAGCTGGTGTGTTGGCATAGCTCTGGAAATAATTAGGGTCTTTCTCGTAGAAGTCTACAAAAGAGAGACATCCTTTCCATTACCCTATCAATATCGGCCGAGTTCCATTCCTTGGAACTGGGAATAAACCTTTCTTGCTCTTGTTCCTCAATCACACCCATATCATAAGGAGTGGGAGGGACAATTTTACCCTTAGGAGTAGTGTCAGGGACCTTGGACTTTTCTATCACTTTAGGGGCCTTCTGTTTATCTTTATGGTGTTCTGAAGGTCTCTTGTGCTGTTTATCCCCCTTCCTGTGACTCGAGGAATGTTTTCCGGAGGTTTTAGGGGTTTCCGAGGTGGTCTTTGAAGCTTCGCATCGAGATTCGGAGGTGGTAGAAGGAGGGTGTCGAATCTCAGGAGTAGACGCTACACGCTTAGACTTGGGAGCATAGAGGTCGGAATCGTCTGACGACGGAGCCTCTACAACTATTGGTAGTGCGGCACCTTTTCCAACCGCGGACGGTTGGTCTTAGTCATGTGGCGAATGGAACGCCCAGAGGACACAGAATCGTTAGACCGCTCTCTCTCTCAGTGCCTTCCGCTGCCGATCGCTCGACACGCGTGTCGAGTCACGGCTGGGGCTGATGTGCTTAGTGGGAGTGGTGTGGGTTGCGCTTTTGCCGCCAGGTGGTGTCCCCATAACTGGACCGCTGGCCACTCCCCCCGAGGTCAAGGGCTTGTACGTGGGTGTCTGATGTCACCCTTCTGCACTCGCCGTCTGATACGTCAGCGCTGCTGCCATCGCTAAAGGCCCCCTCGGCGTCCATGGCCTCTCGTTGCCTGGCGTAGTGGGCCCAGCGATAAGTGGAGCTGTCTTTAAGTGTTTTCAGCTCTAAGAGCTTACAAGCTCGACAGGTAGCCTCGAGATGGTCTCGTGGGAGACACAAATTGCACGTATTGTGCTCATCTACCCAGGGGAACTTTCTGTTACACTTCAGGCAGAATTTGAAAGGAGTACTCTCCATATGTATTAATTTGGCAGCGTGCGAGTATACGTAGGAATAAATGTGGGGGCCTGTATGACCACCCCCACTCTCCCTACTTGTACAGGGCCAAGGCCAGAGGCCTTCAAAGGCCAGGGCCGAGGCCAGAGGCCTTCCGAGGCCCAAAGTCAGTCGTGGAGTTTCGACGGCTGGTGTCTTTGATCTTCACCGGCGTCGATCTTCGGCGTAGCGTGGCTAGAACGGGGAATTTTTTACAATAATATTAGTATAATTGGCTAATGCCAAGGGAACTCCACAATATGCGTCCGATTGCTATGGCAGAAAAAAACAATCTGAGGGTCCTATACGCGTGAGGGATCATGGGTACAGTGAATGTCACACTAGGGATAGTATTACTGGCACGCCCTAGTTCGACGCACCTTTTCGAGTTTCGAAAAACAAATACTCCACAGCTCGAAACAAAAACAATAATAGGTCAACTACCCCTTCCTTATGTCCTTGAGTTCCACAAGGTATAATACACGCCAATCTGGTTCACTTTCAGATAGGTGAAGGCCACATCTTTCAAGAGTTAAAATAACATTCTTTAATTCTTTAATTTCAGTATATTATCTGCACAACTTAAAAAAGGACGAAAAAATAAGTCCTCTAAATCAAAACTCAAAAAGCCAATAAAAACAAAACTGTCTACCACTTACAATCTAACTGGTGTATATACACCAAACAAAATGAGCGTCAAATCAACAAAATATTTATCTAAAAGATAAAGGTAGGGGGAAAAAAAACAGTTTACATTTCTGTTTTGAAGTACTAATAAGTCTGGGGTTAAGAACTTTAATTGCACTTGCATTTGTTAATCTGCCAACAATCTACAGAGGTTGCGTTTATTATTTTATTTGATGTTCATCTGCAGCCTCTCACTCTTAATTGATGGCAAAAGTACATGGTATATTTAGTGCTGTACATTCAAATACATAACCTTTCCACTTATTGATATATGTAGAGATATAGGAAAAAGTAGTGGCAGTTCCCTATTATTAAGTCGACATATGTTTCGGCCATATAAACACATCTAGGTCACCCTCACGGTGCCGATGGAATTGTTGGTACAGGCCGTCTTCAGGACAGAACAGCAAGTTGTTGGATATCACGTAATTAATACTTTCCCCGGTTCAGTATTTGTTTTTTTTTGTCTAAAAACATGTAGGAAGAAAAGGTTATTTAAAAAGAGTGTTTTAAATTTAGGTGGTAGCTAAGGCATATATTTATTAGTGCCGTTTTGTGGACTAACCTGTATGGAAAATGAAATTTCTTCAGGACATCTTAGGAAAAGAATCTTGATAAGACAATGTAGAAAAAGTCAGGCTCCTTTACGGATGCTTAAATTCAGGAGATGTATTCATTCACTACCTATAAATAGATATGTTTTAATTAATATTGTACTATTTTCATTATAGCGAGAAGCACATTGTCTTGTGCTAAATGCAAAGGATGTTTTGCCTTCAAATAATAACTTCTGCGTGTGGCTGATGTTACTTCATATGTTCCCGTACTGTAATACTCTGCAGCTTCCACTAGATGTCGGCCTATGAACAGCATCTTCTAAGCTGCAGAGTATTACAGTTGTTTTCGAAACTCGAAAAGGGACGTTGACAGGGCGTGCCAATTCTACTATCCCTAGTGCGACGTCCACTGTACCCATGATCCCTCACTCGTCAGGATCCCTCAGATTGTTATTTTTCTGACATGAGGTAGCATGAGGTGTAGCGCGAGTAAAGTTGTATACAAGCAGATACATATCAGACAAGCTCATAAGCATCCATGCGCCTTCTCTCCGAAGGGAGGAAGGGTGGGTCGCATGTGAATCTAAGCAGATACAAACATCAGAAATACAATAACTCTGACTAATGTATCCCTTCTGAGGCTTGTGGAATCTGCTTAGATCACATGTTGTGCATAGAGGAGGTGGGATGTGAGAAGGTGCATGAGCGAATAAATGTCTTAGAACTGCTTGTCCCACTTGTGTATCTGTCTTGGAATGAATGGCAATGCAGTAGCGCCAAGTTAAAGTACGTATTGAGCTCCATGTAGCTGCTTTGCAAATACTGTCCAAGGGGACATTTGCAATGAAAGCTAGAGTGGCTCCAGTACCTCTTGTGGAGTGGGCCCTTGGCGTAAAAGGCAGTGTTTTATCTGATAGGGAATAGCACAGTTAGATACATCTGACTATCCAACTAGAGATGGCATTCTTAGAGATGTGGTCACCTTCTCCGCCTTGTGCTATGGAGACAAATAATTGATCTGTTTTCCTTAGTGGTCTGATCTTGTCTACGTAGTAGAGGACCGCTCTCTTCACATCTAGTGTGTGGAGTTTTACCTCAGCTGAGCTGTTGGGCTCCTGGAAGAAAGCCGGTAGCTCAAATGACTGGTTTACATGAAATTTGGAGATGAATTTAGGTGAGAACCTAGGGTGAGTACGTAAAACCAGCTCGTGTCTCTGTACAATAAAGAAAAAATCCTGCACTGAAAATGCTCGGATTACACCAACCCTTCTTATGGAAGTCATAGCCACTAAGAAGGCAGTTTTATAAGTCAGGTGTTTGAGACTAGACTTGCGCAAAAGGGGGTCCCATGAGCTTAGCGAGTACCACTTTGAGGTCCCAACCTGGAGGCGGGTTAGAAATTGGAGGGTGGAGTCTCTTTACTCCTTCCATAAATGCCTTGATGACCGGTACTTTCCACCATGAGGCCTTATTATGAGAGGTCGTGTTGGCTGACAAAGCCGCCTGGTGGACCTTTAGGGAGTTAAATACTAACCCAGCATCTAGCAAATGGAGAATATAAATTATAATGTGGGATAGAGTACATTCTATGGGGTTGATCTGTTAAACCTGGCAACAAATTACGAATCTTCTACATTTGTCAAAGTAACAGTGCCTAGTGTTTGGTTTTCTTGCTCTTTCAAGATATGTATGCATCTCTGTGGCAGGTTGAGATGTCCGAACTCTATGACTTCAGGAGCCATGCTGCCAAGTTCATTGAGTGCGGCTGTGGGTGCACTGTAAGACCCTCATGCTGGGTGAGTAGGTTGTACTGGCACAGGAGTTTGATGGGATCACACATCGCCAGTTTGTGCAGATGTGGATACCATGGTTGTCTTGCCCACATAGGAGCAACTAGGATTAGCGTCATCGGTTCCTTGTGTATCTTGCTCACCACTTTCCTCATGAGAGGTCTTGGCGGGGGGTGTGGTTAGAAGCGTAAGCAAATTTCCCTGACCAGTTCATCCATAGGGCATTCTCCTTGGAGCCTGGCTGGGGGAACCTAGACGCGAAGTCTGGACATTGACTGTTTTCGCTTGTGGAGAATAAGTCTATAATAGTTGGGAAACCCCATTGAGAGAAGAGGTGTTTTACGACTCCTTTGTGTAGACGCCAATCATGATCTTCTGGTAGGGGATCTCTGCTTAATGAGTTGGCTAGAGAGTGGAGTTCCCCTGGAACATGTTGTGACGACAGGAACATCTTTCGTTAGAGAGCCCATTTCCAAATTTTCTGTGCAAGTCTGGACAGATTTGGAGAACGTGTACCCCCCTGTTTGTTGATATGAAACATAACTGTGGTGCTGTCTGTTAGGATCTGCACAGATAGGTTTGTTACATGGGGTTCGAATGCCTGGAGGGCTCGGAATACTGGCAGAAGTTCCATCAGTTTGATGTGGTTCTTAGCTTCAGTGCGAGACCACAGACCATGAGCTGTATGGTGAAAGTAGTAAGCCCCCACCCTGCCAGTGAGGCCTCTATTGTGACAACCGTCTGTACCTCTGGATCGTAGAAAGGTTTCCCTTTCATTAGTTTTTCTCTCGTCCACCAGGGAAGATGTTGTACAAGTGTTGGCAAAACGACCACTACATCGTCCCACTGACCACTTGCTTGAGACCACTGTTTTGCCAACCACTCCTGGATGGGACTCATGCGCAGGAACGAGTGAGGAAACGGGTAAATGGAAGATGCCATCATGCCTATTAAACACATAGCTTTGTGCATCCTTATCTGGCGGCCAGCCTGATAATGTGGTATTTGCAGTAACATGCTTTTTACTCTTTCCTCTGATGGAAAGACCAACCCCTCTTCTGTGTTTAAGACAGCTCCTAAGAACTGTTTTGTAGTGCTTGGCACTAGGCTGGACTTTCTCGTTGATGGAGAAGCCCGATTGAAAGAGGAGGTTGATTGTTCTGTGAATGTTTTGTCTGCTAATCAGGGGCGATTCCCCTGTAATGAGCCAGTCGTCCAGGTAAGGTTACACTGGTATTGCCTCCCTGCGCAGGTGTGCTGCCACTACCGCCAGTACCTTTGTGAATACCACTGGAGCAGAGGCTATTCCGGAGGGCAGCAACTTGAATGGGTAGTGCTGGTTCGCTATCTTGAAACACAAGAATCTTCTGTGCGCTGGGAACATTCAAATATGAAAATAGGCATCTTTCATATCCAGTGTTCCCATGTAATCCCCCCATTTCTGTAGAGGGATTACCTCTTGCAGCGTAGTCATGCAGACCTTTTGTGGCTTGACATACTTGTTTGCCTGGCGCAAATCTAATACTGGACGCATTGTTCGATCTTTCTGTGGCACAAGGAAGTAAGTTGAATAAATACCTCTGTTTACCTGGTTGGCCGGGACGACTTTGATGGCGTCCTTTAATAGAAGTGAGGCTATCTCTTCGAGAAGGATACGCTGATGTTCTTCTGAGTGGATCTTCTGTCGTGTGGGGTGGTTGTGGGGACGTTGGAGTAGTTCTATACAGTATCTGCCTGCTACTGTGGACAGCACCCATCTGTCTGAGGTGATTCCCTCCCATGCGTGGGTGAAGTTGGAAATGGGTCGTCCTACTGGAGAAGCATGGGAGGGCACCTTAAGCGGAATGTCACTTGCTCCGAGGTGGTGTGCCACCTCGAGCAGGGCCTCTGCCCCAACCACGACCTCTGCGTTGTTCTCTGGGACAGCCCTGGGAGGACTGGTATTCATTACTTCCCTAGGAGGAACCTTGACCTTGATTGTAGTTGGATCCTCGTTGAGTTTTGCTCTTGAAAACAGCGTAAATTGCCATTACCCCTTTGCCTGCAGGCTTGTTGGCGAGTTGACCTAGAGATTTCAGTCTCTCATACTCGTCCTTATCGGTTTTAAAGGCGTCTTCTACGGCCTTACCGAAAAGCACGTTAGGTTCAACCGGCATGTTAATTAAAGTGGCTTGCGTTTCTGGTCTAAAACCTGACTGGTGCAGCCATGCATGTCTTTTAATAACTGTCCCTTGCGCAATGACTACCAGCATTGTCCGTCGCGTCAAAATTGCTTTTAAGAAGACAGCTAGACACTGCCCTCCCATCTGCAACCACCTGTGCTAATTGGGATTTGAGTGGCTCTGGGGCAGACTAAAGTAAAGTAGACATTTCCTCCCACTTGTGGCAGTTCTAACTAGCTAAGAGTGTTGTGTTGTTCGCTATTCTTGTTTGATAGGCCGCAGAGAAGGCGACCTCTCTGCCCATGTCATAAATCTTTTGCTCTCTTTATCGGGTGGAGCCTCAGAGGAAGCAAGGGGTGTGCCCGCTCTTTTTCTAGTTGTCGTCACAACTAAGGAGTCTGGTTTCACTTGCCCTCTAATATATAATGGGTCTAAAAGTTTGGGTCTGAATAATTTCTCAATACGTGGGTTTATGGCCTGTGGGAGATTAGGGGCTTCTAAAGATGGCTGTATTCTGCGCTGCACTGACTTCAGTAGCAGGATAAACTGCTGTTCGGGTAAACCTTTTTCGCCAGAACAAATCATCTTCCTCTTTAAATTTAGAGGCGCGCAGGGGTGCGGCCCTGGGAGCATGAGCTCCCCTTTCTCCGCCCACCAGCGCCACTTAGTCCTCAGACGCGTCGACAATATTACCAATGCCTAATGACACCAGTTTTATTAGGTGGGAGGATGGTGGAACGTATGGAGGAAAGGGGACTATGGACTAAGAGTACATAGTCACAACGGTGAGTAACCTGTAATTACTCTTCAGTCCTGTCCCCTTTCCTCCATACTGCATGGGCGATTACAACTGAAAGTAGCCCCAGGGTGGAGAGGAGCGCCTCCTTAAGAAAACAAGTTCCTTAATACTGCCTGCCCAAATGCCGCGTCTGACCTGAGCCTTAACCCACCAAAGGGAATAAATAGAAACTCGGATTTGAGAAAGCTCCTGGTTCTGTCCAGATAGAACTTTAGCGCTCGCCTAACATCTAAAGAGTGCAGGACCCTCTGAGAATCGTCCTTGGGGAAAACCATCTCCTCATTTAGGTGAAACACCCAGACTACTTTAGGTAAGAAAGCGGGGTGCATTCTGAGGACCACCTTGTCCTTATGGAAGGTAGTGTATGGCTCAGACGCCACCAGAGCTTGGATCTCACGGACACGCCGTGCAGACTATGACCCACCAAAAGGGCGGTCTTCATTTTTACTAGCCTGAGGTCCGCGGATGCCATTGGCTCAAAAGGTTTATGCGCCAAGGCATCGGACAGTATGTTGAGGTCCCACAAAGGGTGTGGCTTTGTGATGGGCGGGTAGAGCCTAGTGAGGCCTTCAAATGTCTTAACCACCGGATTGGCGGACGAGAGAACTTCCTCCTCAGAGGTCCAGTAGGCTAGGATGGCCGCAAGATAGGCGCGGCATGTGTCTATCTGCACTCCAGAGTGTGCAAGGTGTGCTGAGAATGAAAGCATATGGTCCAGTGCGCAAGTGAGAGGGTCAACCTCCTTAGCTTCAGCCCTGTGGCAGAACCTAGCCCACTTGCTTGTGTACTGACTTCTAGCCACCTGAATGATATCAAGGTTAGCCTGTGAGAGGCGCAAATGCTTCAGTGTGAATTGTTCAGGAACCACGTACTTGTTTTCACTGATAATTACTTACATTTTGCCTTAACTAAGCCTCAAGCAGGTAGGACAGCGTTCACTCGAAAAACACCTCTACCAACTCACTCCTCACCCACACTTACCCATGTGCATAGATTTAGTTCTATCTTTGTCGGTGATTCAACCAACATGCCCACCCACCATGTGCTCTTCAGCACTCCCTTAGAGCTAGCTCCACACTAGAGCTTACTCAGTACGTCACAAATGACGTATCGCAGACCAAATCCAGTGATTACACACTGGACACACGCACATTAATCACTACAACCCAGCTATATAGGCGAGTGCATGCACCACTTTAGAACGCTACGCTATGGCCCGGGCGCACAAATAGTCAACCAACACTGGGTGGCAGCGAGATCCCTTACTTCACTTTTTCCACACACCACGATCGAGTGCTACAGGTAAGCGCTGCCAGAGGCATTCTCATTTTAAATCACTGACACTTCACAGTGCCGGTACTTAAGTAAAACCATTATTCTCTGCTATCGATCTCCTAACGCAAACTTGGACAGCTTTACTAAAGGTTACCTCATAGCCTGCACCCACATGGAGTTTTCTACACGGCTGCGCAGTCTACCATGTGCACGCCGGGTAAAAAAACACCCTCACAAACCTACACAAACGCTGCTTTTCTCCACGACTCTTCACCCAACAAATGGGAGACCCACAAGCGCAATCACCACACCAGTAGCCCTGGGGATTCTTTCATGCAATTTAGACTACATTTTCCTCTTGCTATAAGATGAGAATCGGTTGTTTTTAGCCTCAACATACTAAAATATGCAGCGACAACGCTCCTTACAACACTCAGTCGCATACCTAGTATGTGCACAAAGTGACCCTCCCAATAGCCCCGTTCTCTGTGAATTCACTTCACACACATGACCCTCTAAATACCCAATACACGTGAATCCAAAGCTCCTATCAGCCAGATGCATTTATTTCTGAAACTCCTCAACGAGCAAAGACAATATTTAGAGACTCCTTACCACAAACAAAAGTCTCAAACCGCTCAGCAAGAGGTCCGGGCAAGTCTCCAAATCGTGCACTAATTCATTACACAGGTCTTTAAAAATCAAAACGGCGGACGGCCCACGAACCACTCCGTGCAACCAGGCACCTACCACCCACCTCACTTTTGCATTGGCACTGAAACCAACATTTTATACAAAAGGTTAATCCCGGCCTGTAACAGGGATTTCACAACCTTTATTTCCCAGCATTGGACAACGACAGATGCAAATCTGGTAGAGGCAATTCCATACTCATACCATATGGGGAACATCCTTGGGCAACATCCCTGCTTTCTCTATGTTTTTCCTTGGTAATAACCCGATACATGAACACACTAACTTACCCAACCCGAATCCATGCAAACTGCTAATTCGCCTTTGTCCTTTTCTTTTTCCTTTCACCTTTTTTCTCCTTTTCTTCTACCAATCATGCTTTGGGTATTACCCGCAATAAATGTATACAATGTAACCCACTGGAAACTAAACCAAAACCACAATTGTGTTACCATCGAATATATGCAACATATTATTGTTCTCACCTATTGTCACTCACTCACTTTGCTCAAACACATGTCACTTAAAAAAAAAAATGTAATGTATGCCTAACTACTGTTGAATGTGATTTTAAACATCAGCCTTGATAAGGACCCCTCGGTGTCGAAACATGTGTGGGCTGACCACCACTAGACTATGTGTCTACACTACAATAAATATAAAATTTCACTGAGCAATACCGCATTCAGTGCAAGTATCATTTGATGCATAAAATTCACTAAACACCAAAAATTGCAAGGTAACCAGGACTGTCTACAATTACCTAACCAGAGGTGTGGGTTCACCTCTACCAACCTGTGACCTAGCATAGGCATATCTAGATCATCAGTCTAAATAACGAGCTCAGCACAGGAGTGTTCATTTCTAGAGCCCATTTTTCTCTTTACCCTGTTCAGGAACCACGTGGCAAGGGCTAACTTCTGAGGGGTGGGGTGGATCACTGTTCCCCCCTGCTGTGACAGGAGAGGAGCTGGGCCCTGTGGAAGGTGCATCGGAGGCTGGTCCGTCAGGCTGAGTAACTCTGAGAGCCATGGCCTCGCCAGCCCCCAAGGAACTATCAGAAAGATGCTGAGGTGTCGGGACTCTTATCTTGCAGATCACCCTGTGGAGTGGGAGGGAAGGCATAGGCGTTCATGCCTTTCCACTGTATCTGTAGTGCATCGCCCAGAGAGCCTAGACCCTGACCCTGCCAGGATGCAAACTGAGAGCACCTCCTATTGAACGAGGCGGTGACCTGAGGATGACCCCTTCTTTTGAAGATCTCCTGAAGGATTTGATTGTTTAATTGCCATTCGTAATTGTCCGCCCATAGCCTGCTGAGCCTGTCGGCCTCCAGGTTTGACTCCCCCAGAAGGTGGATCACTGTCAAGTTAATGTCGTTCGCCAGGGCCCATTCCCAGATGTTGACTGCCAGGGTGCATAGAGGAGGGGACCTGGTGCCACCCTGTTTGTTGAGGTAGTACATGCTGGTGGAGTTGTATGTCTGAATGAGGATAGTTTTGCTGCTGATGAGCGGTAGGAGGGTCTTGAGAGCCAGCCAGATGGCCTTCAGCTCTAGCCAATTTATATGGGCCTCCTGTTCCTGAAGGGATCAAACTCAGTGGCCACTGTATTTGTCCAGAGTAGCTCCCCAGCCCTCCAAGGACGAATCTGTGGTGATGGTAACCTGCAGAGCTGGTTGTCAGAAAGGTCGGCCTATCCTCAGGTTGCAGTCCGTGCTCCACCAGACTAGGTCCTGGAGTAGGAAGGGAGGAATGCCGACGAGTTCTGTGCCGCCATGATGCCCAAGACGTGCTGGTACCACCATGCTGAGGTCACACTTCTGCTGAGAAAATAAATGATTTGTAGCCTTCTTGAATGCTGCGATCTTGTCCGCCGAGGGAAATACTCTCTCATATGCCAGATGAGGCCCAGGAAAGTTAGCCTCTGCGTCAGTTCCAGCTGAGATTTCATGAGACTGATGGAGAATCCCAAGTTGTATAGCACGTTCATGAGGGCAGAGGAGGTACGATGGACCGCCTCCAAGGATCTCGCCCCGACGAGACAGTCCAGATACGGACAGACATGGTGACCTTGGATGCTGAGAAGGGCTGCCACTGCATTCATAAGCCTGGCACAGACCCTGGGGGATGAATTGAGCCAAAGGGTAGCACCTTGTATTGCAAATGGAAGCCCATGATCCTGAAGCGCAGGAAGGAATGATGGGGCTGCAAAATCGGGACGTGTAGGTAAGCGTCCTTCATATCCAGGGAGCACATCCAGTCTCCCCTGCACAGTGTCTCCGCAATAAGCGCTGGGGTAACCATCTTGAACTTTTGAAGCAGAAGGGAAAGGTTCAGGGTGGAAAGGTCCAACACAACTTTCAGGCCCGTCTGGTTTTCTTGTGCATGGTGAAAATCCTGAAGTAGAAGCCCATTCGCCACTCGGAGGCTGGGACTTCTTCCACTGCCTGGCTCTATACGAGCTATCAAATTTCCTCCAACAGAGTTGCTGTCCCAATCTGTGGGAGCGGAGGAGAGGGAAGAACCGGTAGGCAGCACCCTGTGGACACAACTGATAGGATCCCGGGATCTAAAAGAGAGAGTGCGACAGAGAAAGTGCGACAGAGTGTGACAGAAAGAGTGCGACAGAGAAAGTGCGACAGAGAAAGTGCGACAGAGTGCGACAGAAAGAGTGCGACAGAAAGAGTGCGACAGAGTGCGACAGAAAGAGTGGGCAAGAGAGCGCAAGAGAGAGCGAGTGCGAGTGCGCGAGAGAAAGAGTGCGCGAGAGAAAGAGTGCGCGAGAGAAAGAGTGCGCGAGAGAGAGTGCGCGAGAGAGAGTGCGCGAGAGAAAGAGTGCGCGAGAGAAAGAGTGCGAGAGAGAAAGAGTGCGCAAGAGTCCTTCTCATGTCCAAGGCGATGCAGCGGGCGCAGCCTGAGGTGTCAATATGCGCCACTGAGGACTCCATGATCTCTTGAGCCACCATCTTTGCTTCTGCCAGCCCGTCTTGAAGCGTGCTCGACTGTGCACCAGAAGTTCCGGAAGTCATTCAGTTATTTCCCGCCAAAGCCTCTGGTTAACGGCTGTGAGCATGGCATGCGCATTAGCTGGACAAAGGTGCAATGAGGCATTTCCATACGCATCCAAGATCTTCTCCTTGCCTAGCAGAGCCGAGGACGAGGTGGCTGATGAAGACTGAGGCTTCAAGTAAATGGAAGCCACGGCAATCACCGAGGAGTGTGGTAGAGAGTGTGCCGTCAACAAGAGTATATCCCCCTCCAACTGCCTGTACTTGGTGTTGAGGCACCTGTTGGTGGGCTGCGCTGAATGGGGTTTCAGCCATCCCTTTTCAGCCAAAGCGCCTGATCACATCCCGAATGATGGAGCCCATTTGAGGGGGACCTCATCAGCGTGAGGAACGTCTCAAAAAACCTGTCCTCACAGGATGGTTGGAGTGGCAGGTGGTATTGACAGAGTAGCGGGCGGCTGATGGGGCATGTACATACTCTGCCTGGCTAGTTGCAGGGGATATCTGCTCTGCGACGTAGAAGGATAAGTAGTAGGCCAAGTAGCTGGTGAAGACCAGTCCCACCTGGACACCAGCTCCTACATGCTCCCCAAACGAGGACGGTGTCGGACGAGTGGCCATCTTGTCGAGCTGCGTGCCAAATGCCTGCATCGTGGTGTATGGCTCACTAGGACCAGCCTCCTCCTGGACACTTGGCAGTGGATTTTGAGGCTTACCCTGCACCTCAGGACGAGACCTGGTAGGCGTAGTGCCCTCGGCTGAATCGCCGGTAGTGTTGCATACAGGTGCCCCCTCAGACATTTGTCCGGCAGTAGGGCGTAGCATCTCGGGTGGACACCTGGTAAAAGAAGCTTGCAGTCCCTCAGTGCTGTCTTCAGAAGGATCTAGCAACCCCTCGGCCTGGAGCTGGACGAGCCTCAGTATCTGCACTGATGTGAGTACATGAACGGTCGCTCCCCCGTGGACGTTTCCTAGGGAAGGAGTCACCTTTGCTGGGTGCAATGGAAAAGAGTGGCCCTGTCTTGGGCCTTGATCTGTGCTTGACAAAGTTCTTCAAGTCTTCTGGAGGCGACTTCTCGAAGAGCTCCCTCCACCTTGCTAACCTGCTCTTCAAAGCTTGCGGTATAAGCGCATTGCACACAGTACAGCCCTCCCAGCCGTGGTTGGGGAGAAGGCAGCGGAGGATCAGGGCGTGAGGGTCAGACGTGGGGAAGAGCCCCTCACAGGCTGGACACCTGCTGAAGCCCATGGATGTCGGCATGAGCCAGGGAGGAGCGTGGCGCCCGAGGACAGAGTACCGGTTTAAAGATTAGAAGAAAAAAGACAAAGACAGTATCCGGGGAAGAGCACGTGGAAATGCAAGGCCGAAGCCGAAGCCACACCCAGGAGTGCTGGTGAAAGTGGTCTGTTTCTAAATGAATAGTTACTGATCATAGTGACTAACGTACTCTTAGTCCATAGTCCCCTTTCCTCCATACTGTATGGATGGAAGACGGAACCTTTTTCAGCAGAAAAAAAAAATCTTCCCCTTTAAATTTAGAGACACGGAGGTGGCGCGGCCCTGGGAGCATGTGCTCACCTGACTCGGCCCACCAGCACCACTCCTCAGTCCCCACTGACGCATCAACAATAATCAGCATTGCCTAATGACACAAGTATTATTAGGTGGGGGAGGGGGGATGGTGGGACGTATGGAGGAAAGGGGACTATAGACTAAGTATGTTAGTCACTACGGTAACCATTACTCTTACGTCCCATCCCCTTTCCTCCATACTGTATGGGTAATTACAACTGAATGTAGCCCCAGGGTTGAGAGGAGCCCCTCCTTAAGAAAAAAGGTTTCTTAGAACCGCCTGCCCGAATGCTGCATCTGACCTAGAAGCAGCGTCCAAACAGTAGTGTTTACAGAAAGCCAAAGGGGTAGCCAGGTAGCCACCCTGCTGATGACCTGCCATGGCACATGCTGTTGGAATGCCGTGGCTCTGACTGCATGGGCATGTAAATGAGCTGGCACTGGTGTGTGCTGCCCCTCATAGGCCTTCTTCATGGCCGCGACCATCCACCTTGCTATGGAGGCCTGATAACCGGGCCTTGACCCACCGAATGTCACAAACAAGGCGTCTGACTTACAGAAGTCCTTGGTCCTGTCCAGGTAGTATTTCAGTGTGCATCTGACATCCAGACGGTGTAAGACCCTTTGAGGATGATCCTTGGGGTCGGGGAAGAAAGTGGGCAAGACTATTTCCTTGTTGAGATGGAAGGAGGTCACCTTGGATAGGAAAGAAGGGTGCATCCGCAGGAGGACCTTGTCCGTGTTTAAAGTGGTGTAGCGTTCTGATGCCACCAGAGCCTGGATCTCGCCGACTCTACGAGCTGAGGTGAGGCCCACGAGCAGAGCTGTCTTTATGGTGATCAGCCTGATGCCCGCAGACGCCATAGGCTCAAAAGGCTTGTGTGCCAAGGCGCCCAACAGAACATTAAGGTCCCACAAAAGGTGTGGCTTCTTTATAGGCGGGAAAATCCTGTGGAGGCCCGCCAGATGTCGCTTGACCACTCGGTTGGAGGAGGAGAAGAGGCCCTCCTCCAAATTCTTATAAGCCCCTATAGCTGCCAGATAGGTGCGGCATGTATCCACCTGCACACTGGAGTGGGCGAGGTGTGCTGAAAAGGAGAGCATGTCGTCCAAGGTGCAGCCAAGAGGGTCGATCTCCCTAGAGTTGGCCCAATGACAGAATCTAGACAATTTACTCTTATATTGGCTCCTAGCAGCCGTGCTTCTAGCGCTCTGGATGATCTCTAGGTTAGCCGAGATAGGCTTAAGTGTTTCAGCGTGAACTTGCTCATAAACCACGCTGCAAGGGCTAGTTTGTGAGGAGCAGGGTGGAGTATCCTGCTCCCCCCTGCTTGGCCCAGCGGTAGGTGAATGGATGCTCTGTCCGATAGGCTGAGGAGCTCTGAGAACCATGGTCTGGTCGGCCACCAGTGAGCTATCAAAATGATGCTGAGGTGCCGGGATTCCTTTATTTTGCAGATCATCCTGTGGACTAGGAGTGTGGGTGGGAAGGTATATGCTGTCATGTTGTTCCATTGTATATGGAATGCGTCGCCCAGGGAGTCCTGCCCCTGCCAGGAGGCGAACTGCTGGCCTTTCCTGTTGTTCCAGGGGGCAAAATGATCCACCTGGGGATGCCCCCACCTCAGGAAGATCTCCTTCAGTACCAGGTCGTTCAATTGCTACTTGTAATTGTCCGCCCCCAGTCTGCTCAGCTTCCAGGTTGGATTCCCCGGGAGGTGGACAGCCATGAGGTAAATATTCTCCAGAGCCCATTCCCACATGCAGACTGCCAGGTTGCACAGCGAATGGGATCTCGTGCCCCCCTACCTGTTGACATAGTGCATGCTGGTGGAGTAGTCTAGATAAGAACTGTCTTGCCCTCGATCAAAGCGAGAAAGGCCTTGAGAGCCAACCATACGGCCTTCAATTCTAGCCAGTTGATGTGCTACTGCTGTCGAGTCCAGACTCCAGGGAAGAGTCTGCAGTAACTGACCTGAGGGGCCAGCTGTCGGAAGGGCTTTCCCTGCCTCAGGTTGAAGTCTGCGGACCACCAGTGGAGGTCCGAGAGGAGACGGGGAGTAATGTTGACTGGCTCCTCTTGGGAGCCCCTCTCCTGATTCCATGAGGCTGTGAAGTGCAGCTGTAATCTCTGCATCCTTAGTCTTGCGTGGGGCACAGCCAAAAGGACGGCTGCCATAATCCCCAGTAGGTGCTGGTACCAGCAGGCTGAGGTCACGAGCCTGGAAAGGAAGTGAGCTGTAGCTCTCTTGATGGCCTCAATCTTGTCCTCCGAGGGAAAGACTCTCACGGAGCTTGTGTCCCAGATGAGGCCAAAGGAGGTCAAGCTCTGCGCTTCCTGATAAGTGGCCCGGACAAGCTAGTCGTCCAGGTATGGGTAGACATGGTGGCCCTGGACCCCGAGGAGGGCTGCCACTGCATTCATTAACCTGGTAAATACCCTGGGCGCCGAGTTGAGGCCGAAGGGTAGCACCATCTATTGGAAATGGAAGCCCATGATCCAGAAGTGCAGTAAGGAACAATGCGGCTGCCAATTCTGGACGTGTAGATAAGCCTCCTTCAGATCCAGGGAGACAACCAGTCTCCCCTGTCCAGTGTTTCCGCAATAAGAGCTGGCATAACCATCTTGAATTTTTGCAGAGGGAGGGAGAGGTCCAACACAACTCTCAAGCCAGCCTGGTTCTTCTGTATGGCGAAAATCCTGGAATAGAAGCCCAATCCCTAGGAGGCTGGGACTTCTTTCACTGCCTGGCTATTGATGAGCGACCGGATCTCCGCCAGCAGAGTTGTTATCCCAATCTGAGGGGAGGAGGGATGAGAGGAAGGTGCCCGTAGGCTGTACACCCGTGGAGACTAGAGAGGATCCATGGGTCCAAAAAGTTCTGGCACCAAAATTACATGTGAAAGGCAAGCCTGCCCCCCCTTCCCCCCCACCAGAGACACGTGGTCCCGAAGGGACATGTCATGCCTTCTTTCCCTCTGAGGCTGTTGCGCAGGAGGGGGATTGGGAAAAAACCCTTGCCCCGCCCCTTTTGTTGTTTCCTCCGATGCCGACTCTGAGAACGGTCAGGTTGTCTGGACCTCCGTTCTTGGAAGCCCCGGAACCTGCCAAACACCTGGTCCTTGTGGGAGCATTGTTGCGACTGGGTGTAAGCCTTGGGCATGGCCTTTGTAGGAATAGATAAAAAGAAAAGCTCGCAAGCCGCACAGTCTTTATCTAATTCCTCATCCTTGGTGGAGTGGAAGAGGTCACTACCCTCAAAGCGAAGGACCAATATGCGTTCCTGGACATCGGGATTAAACTTAGTAGCCCGGAGCCAGGCCGTCCTCATGCCCATAGCAGTGCAGATGGCCCGGGCAGAGGTATCGAAGTTGGCCACGGTGGACTCCATTATGTCCTGCGCTACCAGTCTGGATTTTCCTAGTCCCGCCTTGAAGTGTGCTTGGCTCTGTGCTGGAATTTCGCAAAGTCTACAATTTTACGGCAGAGCCTTTGTGGTTTGCGGCTGGGCATTGGAGTTCGTCTGTTACCCCGTATGCCTCCAAGATCTTCTCCTCCTTGGCTAGCAGTGTCGAGGGAGAGGTGGCCGAGGACAACTGAGGCTTGGAATAGAGTGAAGCTGCGGCGATCACGGAAGAGTGTGGTGGAGGATGTGCTGAAAGCAAGAGTGTGTCCCCCTCCATCTGCCTGTACTTGGTGTCTAGGAGCAGATTGACAGGCTGGACCTAGTGTAACGCTCACCTGATTCCCGCAGTGGCGCCGGTCTTGACTGGGTGAATGCCGTATCTTCAAAGGTGATGTGTAACACACGGTTGGCTCTTTGGGCTGGACCTCTGTGCACTGTATATCTGACTCGAAGAGTAAGATGTCTGCAGATAGAAAATATGGGATTAATGAACTGGGGTTATTGGGTGCCTCTCTCCTCTTCCCTTTCTCTTCTCCTGTAGAACCCCAAAGGTTAACGCCCTCACCTTAGGTAAGTGAATGCCGAGCTCTCCATCTGCCTCGGGGCAGGGTGCCGTAACCAGTTTTTCTTCACTGGATAAGGGTGCAGGCCTCTTGACCTCAGAGGACTGCTGTCCGTCGTTAACTGCACGAACGGTAAGTTCTGGGCACTTCAAATGTCTTAAAAGTCTTTTGTAATGATATCTCTTGTTTTGCAGGGTTCCGGCGATGGCGGATGGCGGGCTGATGAGAGTTGAGGATCGAACCCGCGTGAGGAATAGAAGCGCCTGGAAGCACGTAAGTAAGCACTTGTAGCCTGCTTCACGATGCGCACTAACTGTCCCTTTTATCTTGCAGGTACAAGTTCAGAGCTTTAGAGAAGCTGAAGGGTGCTGGAATACCCACTGGATTCGGCGTGGGAAGCAGTAATGGCACGTGAGTAATAAAGTTGCCCAATGTCTTTAAACGCACCTTCTTTTGTCTTTCAGATGCTGGATGCAGCGCCGAAGGCCTCCGGAGCGTGCGAAGAGCTGGTAAGCTTTTGTCTTTCAGATGCCGGAATGCAGTGCGAAGACCTCCGGAGCATGCGAAGAGTAGGTAAGCCTTTGTCTTTCAGATGCCGGAATGCAGCGCGAGGCGTTGGTGACAGCCGATGGACCAGGTAAGAGATGCGCTGCCACTGAAGACCGTAATGCTAACCTGTTCTTTCTTTGTCTTTACAGGTGCTGCTGAAGACTGGATTCCAGGATGGTAAGCCTTGTATGGCCCTTAGGCCTTAGCCCTTAGGCCCAGGATCAGAAGCAGAAGACACGATGAGCGTTCTGCTGCAGAGAGTGCAGAATAACGCAAAGCAAGATTCATCCATCGGGTGTGGTTTAAATAGCCTTCTGTAGTGCTTAGGTGTCTCCTTCCACAGCCACGCCTAGGTAATAAAAGAGTTCCTGCTTTCCAGAAGAGTTCCAGTGTTCTGAACCTAGGGAGTGGCTCCTGCCCCACCCAACAGGAAAAGTAGTCCCAAACAGAAGAGGATCAGGGGTTCAACTGGCAGGTAAGTAAGCAGCATGGTCTGCTGCAGGTAAGTCCACCCAAGCATTATGAGCCCGGCGCTTCCAGCGCTGGGACTAGGCATCTTTATGAGCCTGGTGCCACTGGCGCCAGGACAGGGTCCAAAAGGTCCCAATTGGGACTAGCTGGCACTCGGAACCGGGGTTATGGGTCTGCTTCCAAGGGAGTCGGGCAAGTCCTGATCTTTTGGAAGCAGAGATCATGACACCTAGTACGGCTTGAGCCACCCCTTCTTTCTGCATCGGGATCCCTGTTTTGGTAAGGGGTCTTAGGGTGAGGACCCCTGTCAAGACCCCCATATCCCCCTCCTCAGGCTGCTCTACCTAGGGCTGAGGAAGTCCCAAATACTCTGCCAAACCTGCAAGGTGTTCATGGAAGGCCCCGGCTGAAGTGTCGGTGTCCACCAGGGTGCTCGGGTCCAGAGCTGGTGGAGGAGTGCTGGGCGCTGTGGGCCGTCGTGTGGAGAACGTAGCCGGTGGCTGCTGCGGAGGCTGGTATGGAATTGCCTGTACTGTGGAAGGCAGGGAAGCCGGAATCGGAGGAGCCAGCTGGGGCAGCAATGGCTGCGTGGGGCCTGTGGCACCGGAGCCATATGACAAATGACTATGGGTGCCGGTGGGGTGAACTGTGGGAGCATGTCCCTGATGGCATCCCAGAGGGTGGCCCACATCTGGGGAGTTTGCATTAGCCATAGGAACCTTTCGAAGAACCGGTCTTCAGAGGCTGTAGCGGTGGCACGTGATACTGGCCAAGAGCAACTTGGGCTGGGGAACACACTGCCTGAGGTGCAGGGGAAACCTGCCCTGCGCTGCTGATGGATAAACTGCAGGCCACGCACCTGGTTGACACCAGTCCCACCTTGTGACTCTTTCCTCCAAACGCTCCGCAAGAGGGGGTAATGGACGAGCGGCTATCTTGTCTGGCGCAGCGGCCATTTTGTCGAGCTGCGTGCCACGTACCGAAGTCGTGGTACCTAGATCGCTGGAACCAGCACCGTCCAAGACGCTTGGGACACAAGACCTATCCTGCACCTCAGGCTGTAACCTAGAAGGCGTATTGCCCTCGGCAGAGCTGCTGGTAGTGCTGTGTGAAAGCGCCCCCTCGGACATGATGCCGGTACTAGGGCGTTGCCCCTCGAGTGCAACTCCGGTAAAACAACCTTGCGGTCCCTCAGCACTGAACCCAGAAGGATCCTCGGCTGTGAGGACGGTAGCTGGACTAGCCCGATCGGGCGGTTCCTTGGGAAGGAGTTGGCTATACGGGGTGCGATGGTGAATAGAGGCCTTTCCTTCAGCCTCAAGTGATGTTTGAAGAAGTCCTTCAGGTCCTCCGCAGGTGACTTCTGGAAGAGCACCCTCCACCTAGCTAACCTGTTCTTCAGTGCCCGTGGAGTCAGTGCGTCGCACGCCGAACAACTTTCCCAGCCGTGGTCGGGGCCAAGGCAGCAGAGGCAAAGGTCATGGGGGTCAGATGTAGGAAAGAGCCCTTGCAGGCTGGACACCGGCTGAAGCCTGCTGAAGTCGACATGCGCCGGGGAGGAGTGTGGCGTCGGAGGACCAAGTACTTAATTAAAAAGACAAAGACAAAGATGGAAGAATATCCGGGGAAGAGCGCATGGTATTACATGGCCAAAGCCAAACCCTGGGAACATTGGTGAATTCGGCCCATTCCCATCGACATGGAAAAGGGGACTGAGGAGTGGCTTCGATGGGCGGAGTCATGTAAGCGCATACTCCCTGGGCCGCTCCCCTGCACGCCTCTAAATTTAAAAAGGGAAGATTTGTTTCTGGTGAAAAAGGTTCTGTCTCGCGTCCCCCGCGAAGGACGCCCATACAGTTTGGAGGAAAGGGGACGGGATTTAAGAGTACTATGGGATACATTACTCAATGTAATCGTATTTCTGATGCTTGTATCTGCTTAGATTCACATACTATGCATAAAGCGACATCTAGTGGAAGCTGCAGAGTATTACAGTTGTTTTCAAAACTCAAAAAGGGAGGTCGACAGTGCGTGCCAGTAATACTATCGCTAGTGTGACGTCCACTGTACCCATAGGCCTTCACGCATCACGGTCTCTCAGACTGTTTTGTTCTGACATGAGGTTGCATTAAGTGTAGCGCGAGTACAGGTGTATCCAAGCAGATAGATTACAGAAAGCTCATATAACATCTATGCACCTTCTCTCAGGGAACGAAGGGTGGGTACATGTGAATCTAAGCAGATACAAGCATCAGAAATACGATTACGGTGAGAAATTATCCTTTCTGAGGCTTGTGGAATCTGCTTAGATCACATGCTATGTATAGATTAGCTAGCAGTATTAGGAAAAGGTGGTGGGTTGTGAGAAGGAGCACCAGGAAATAGATGTTTTAGAATAGCCTGTCCCACCTGTGTATCTGCTTTGGAATGTGCGTCAATGCAGTAGTTCTGAGTGAAGGTATGTACTGAGCTCCATGTAGCTGCTTTGCAAAGGCTGTCTTAGGGGACAGAGTAGTTCCTGTGCTCCTTGTGGAGTGAGCTCTTGGTGTGAAAGGCAATGTTTTATTAGATAATGAATAGCATAATTGTATAAATTTGACTATCCATCTGGAGATGGGATTCCTAGAAATGCGGTCTCCTTCTCTGCCTGTTGCTATGGTGACAAACAGTTGATCAGTTTTTCTGAGCAGCCTAGTTTTGTCTACGTAGTAGAGGACCACCCTCCTCACATCTAGTGTGTGGAGTTTAGCCTTAGCTGAGCTAGTTAGATTCTGAAAGAAAGCCGGAAGCTCAATGGATTGGTTCACATGGAATTTAGAAATGAATTTAGGTGAGAACCTAGGATGGGTACATAAAACCAATTTATCTTTATGGATAATAAAGAAAGGGTCCTGCACTGACAATGCTTGTAACTCACTAACTCTTCTTATGGAATAATAGCCACTAAGAAGGCAGTTTTGTAAGTCAGGTGTTTAAGACTTGACTGATGCATAGGCTCTAAAGGGGGTCCCAGGAACTTTGCTAGTACTACATTGAGATCCCAACCTGGCGAGGGGTTTGAAATTGGAGGGTGGAGTCTCTTAACTCCCTCCATGAATGCCTTAATGACCGGCACTTTCCACCACGATACTTTACTCAGAGGTGGTATTCGCTGATAAAGCTGCCAGGTGGACCTTTATAGAGTTGAATACTAACCCCAAATCTAACAAGTGGAGCATATAATTTAGAATCTGTGAAGGAGTACATTCTATGGGGTTTATTTGTTTTGACTGGCACCAAATTACAGATCTTCTCCACTTGTCGAAATAACAGTGCCTAGTGTTTGGGTTTTCGTGCCTCCTTGAGCATATCCAAACACTGCTGTGGTAGAATAAGGTGTCCGAACTCTGACTTCAGGAGCATGCTGCCAAGTTCATTGAGTGTGGTAGAGGGTGCACTGTTGTTCCCCTGTGTTGGGTTAACAGGTTGGTTAGGTATGGGAGGTTGATGGGATCGCACATCGCCAGTTTGCGCAGATGTGGATACCATGACTGCCTCACCCACATAGCAACAGCTAGTCATATGTTCTCTGTGCATCTTGTTCACTATCCTGCTCATTAATGGAGTCGGGGGGGGAAAAGCATAAGCAAATTTCCCTGACCAGTTCATCCATAGGGCGTTCCCCTTGTAGTCTGGCTGGGGGAACCTGGACACGAAGTCTGGGCATTGCTGGTTTTCTCCTGTGGCGAACAAGTCTATTGTGGGGTAACCCCATTGAGAGAAGATGTGGTCTACGACGCCAGAGTCTAGTTGCCACTCGTGTTCCTCTGGTAGGGGATCTCTGCTCAGATTGTCTGCTAGAGTGTTGAGTACCCCTGGAATGTGTTCTGAGGATAGGGATATTCCTTGTCCCCATTTCCATATTTTCTGTGCCAACTTGGAGAATGTGTGCCCCCTGTTTGTTGATGTAGAATTGTGTTGTCCGTGAGAAGCTGAACCGACTGGTTTGTCAGTTGCACTTCGAATGCTTGAAGTGCCTTGAGTACTGCTAGTAGTTCCAACAGGTTGATATGGTTCTGTGCGGTGACCTGGGTCCACAGACCATGTGCTGTGTGGTGAAGGTAATGAGGCCCCACCCAGAGAGTGACGCGTCTGTTGTGACAATCACTTGCGCTTCCGGATCGTGGAAGGGTTTTACAGTTAACAGATTTTCTCTTGACCACCAGCGTAGGCTTGGTCGCATGCGCAGACATGCGTGTGGGACTAGATATATGCACAGTGCCATCATGACTAGCAAACACATAGCTTTGTGTACGCTTATCTGGAGACCGGCTTGATACTGGGGTATTTGCCGAAGCATGTTCTGCACTCTTTCCATGGATGGGAAAGCTAGGCCTGTTCTTGTATCTAATACAGCTCCTAGGAACTGTTTTGATGTGTTTGGTACAAGACTCAATTTTTTCTCTTTTATCGATAAGCCCAATTGGAACAGATGATCCATGGTTCTTTGCATGTTTAGTTTGCAAAGATGGGGAGTCTCTCCTGTGATCAGCCAGTCGTCCAGGTAGGGGTACACTGGGATTGCCTCCCTGCGCAAGTGCGCCGCCGCCCCCACCGCCAGTACCTTGGTGAATAGCCTTGGAGCTGATGCTATTCCAAAGGGTGACTTTGACAAAACAGAAAGGTGATGGCTGGAAGGTTTTGAATTAATCATAACCACGGGCAAAGCTCTGGGCAACCCTCCAAACCATCGTTTTTCAGCCTGCCAAGCCATTACAGAAGGGGAAAAAGCATATGCAAATCAGGCTTGGTCCTACCCCAAAAGGAGCAGTCCAGCCGAACTGGTAAGTCACATCCCTTCTGCACCAGACCACAAGCATCCCCAGACATGTTGCAGCCTTGTTGGGCGTCATCAGTGAGGAGTAGCTTGGGTCTCTAGGCTCGGCAGACTCGGGACCCACGTCTCGGCATACCCGTCCCACTCGGGGTGACTTTGACAAAACAGAAAGGTGATGGCTGGAAGGTTTTCAATTAATCAAAGGGTAGCACCTTGAATTGGTAGTGCTGGTCTGCTACGTTTAACCATCAAAGAAAGCTGAGAACTCATGAAGCATGAGTCCTCCCGTCCCCTGCACACCTATTAGTACTGGCAATAGTGACAGTCAATATTGGTTAGGTATTTAGATACATTCAATATCTGAAATTAAACAATCTTAATTATATCATTTCAGAGAAAACTCAAAATATTTCATATCCAGTGTATTCATCTCATACATATATATTCTGTTGAACGAAGTTTGCAGAAATTCCACAGTTCAATCTAGTTAATTTAAAAATCAAAAATCAATATTCAACAGACTAAAAGAAATTACAGAATAAAAATACAGAGTAATAAAGAATCAAGAAAGCTCAACGCGTTTCGAGAGTATGTGTCTCTCTTCTTCAGGAGCAATGTGCTTCAGAATATTCAAATAGGTGGAGATAAACTTTTCAAACCTATGACATCTCTAACGTCTGTTCACCATATGGAATGATGCCTACTCAATTGGAGTGTTAGTTAAGTCAATAATGACCTGAAATTAATGTAAAAAACATCATGATATTTGGACATTCTAGTCATATGGAATAGTTGTGTTTTCTCGGTCTAGGTACTTAGCTCAACTCATTTACCTCTGGCGTTATGGGGTGATTGCTACTTTGAACCGCAAGAGTTTTCTGTGCACTGGGAGCATTGAAATATGAAAATAGGCATCTTTCATATCCAATATTGCCATGTAACACTCCCACCACCACCACCCCCCGCCCCGTTTTAGCAGGGGAATTATTTCTTGTCACGTTGTCATGCAGAACTTTTGTGGCTTTACATAAGTGTTTGCAGGGCGCAAGTCTACTACTGGGCGCATGGTTAAGATTATTTTTGACACAAGGAAGTATGTTGAATAAATACCCTTGTTTACCTCTTTGAATCTCGATGGCGTCCTTGAGGAGCAGTGCGTGGACCTCTTCTATCAAGATGAGTTGTTCTTCTCTTGATGTTTTCCTTTGGCGCGGAGGGAGGTTTGACGGCGTTCCTAGGAGCTCCATGCAACAACCTCCCGCTACTGTTGATAACGCCCACTTGTCCGTGGTTATTCCCTCCCAGGTTTGGGTGAAGTTTGAAATCCGTCCAACTACTGGGGAGGCATGGGAAGGGACCAGTAGTGGGTTGTCATTGTTTGGGAGGTGTCCCCCCCCCAACTCTGGAAGTGAAAGATTTCACCCTGCTGCTGGACCTGCTCTGGCCTCTTGGAAAGCCTTGGGACGCTTGACCCTAGTTGGTGTTCCATGATGCATTCAGCCAGAGCCTCTTTGGGGGTTTTGTCCGCAAAAACAATGAAAATTGATTCTGCCTCTTTGCCCAGTTTGTTTATTGGTAAGTTGGTCAAAAGATTTGAGTGTATCACACTCCTCTTTGGCCAACTTCAGAGCATCTTCCACTGCTTTACCGAATAAGGCATTTGGTTCCACTGGCATGTTGAGCAACGTTGCCTGTCTCTCCAGCTTAAAAATGGATTGGCGAAGCCACGCATAATGCTTGAGAATGGTTCCTTCTGCAATTATGCGTCCGGCATGGACTGCAGCGGCAAGGTTGTTTTACAACAGACTGCTGGAAGTAGCTTTGCCTTCAGCTGCTACAAGGGCAAGTTTAGTCTTGAGAGGCTCTGGAGCAGAGTCAACAAGGGCCGTTATCTCGTCCCATTTATTGCAGTGATAGCTAGCCAACAGTGTGGAATTGTTGGCGATCCTAGCTTGGAATGTTGCCGAAGTTGCCACCTTTCTACCCATGGTGTAGATCTTCTTGCCCTCCTTGTCTGGGGGAGCTTTCCGAAGAGGCCAAAGGTGTACAGCCCTCTTCCGGGTAGTTGTGACTAGTGAGTCTGGCCTAAGCTGTCCTCTGATATATAAGGGATCAGATGGTGCTGGGCGGAATAGTTTCTGTTCGAGGATCGACAGCCCTGGTTTGATTGGGTTTTTCAAACGAGGGTTGGATCCTCCTTTTTTAAAATGGGTATAAACGGGGTGGCAGCTTTTTTTGTCTCCCAGGATATCCTCGACAAAATCCTTGTCCTGAGTTTTCTGAGTCTCAATCGCGAAATGCTCAGCTGCTTTCATTAAGAGGTCATTAAATACAGGCCGATTATCCACTGAGGAATTAGGTACGGGGGAGTCTTGTGGAAATGGAGTCTATAGTATAGACCTCTGACCCATTGTCATTATCCTCCTCATAATATTGATCCTCCTCCTGAACCCCTTCTGTGTCAGAGTGCATGTCATAAAGGTCTGCAGTGCGAGACCTCTTCGCTGGAGGCTGGGATAAAGATTGGGGCTGAGTAGTGGAAGACCGGGGCTGAGGGCTAGAGGCCTGCTCAGTTGGAGGTGTATTTTGTAAACTTTCTAAGGCATTAGGGTTCTTTTCAAAGAAATCTGCAAAGAAAAAAATTCTAGGCATAACTGTCTTCTGCTGACCATTTGGTTGAGCTGGGGATGACCCCAGGCTAAGGTACAGCAGCTGTGTGGGGTGTAGGTAGGTCTTTATTATGTGGGGCCTCACTTAATGGACCTTCCCCCTCTTGTGGGGACATCGTCCCCCTCCTCTTGTGCGGCAGTTACGGTGTCCTCCACCCTTTGAGACCTTTCCTTTTGGGTCTTGTTTTTCTAAGACTTGTGTCTATGATTTGGGTTCTTGGAGGAAGATTTTTTGGAATTAGAAACTCTAATAAGGGTTTCTGGGACATGTTTCTTTATCGGGTGTGATAACCCTGAATCTTTAGACTTCCCTACCGGTTTTGACGAAACGCGTCGAGTTTCGACACTGGGAAGGATCTCTGCCACGTCCGCTGCCTTTCGATTGAAGAAGTTGTATGGGCGGCCTCTTGTTTTATGCCGCCTGTCATGAGGCGACCGTGACATGGAGAGCACAGAGGACAGGGAATCCACCTATCTGCCCCTAGACCCCAAATTTCTGCGTTTGTCTGGCCGAGCCGACACATTGCTGTGGGTTGCGTGATTAGTGTGGGAAGATGTAGTGCTCTTGTTGCCAGGTGTAGTCCCCACAAAAAGAGCCGCCGGTCTGTCTCCCGGGGTTGGGGACTTGCACTTGGGAACGACGCTGTTCCCCGTCACCCTCGCCATCCGAAAAGGCGGTGTTGCTGCCATCACTGGAGGCTCCCTCCAGATCCATGGCGTCCTTGGCCTGCATGGCGTGATGGGCCAAGCATTTCGTTCTGTGTTCTTTAAGGGTCTTCGGCCGAAAGAGCTTACAAGCTCGCCAGTGCCCTTCGTCGTGGTCACGATTTAAAGACAGGTTACAAACTCCGTTTATCGATTCACAGAAACATTCGATTACAGGATGGGCAGAATTTGAAAGGTGTCTTATCCATATCTGGGGAAGGCAGCCGGGTGATAAAGGTAAGGGGTGGGAAAATACATTGTATAATGACCTCCCCCCAATCTCCCTACTGTAAGGGCCTATGCCAGTTGGGACTTCCAAGGCTGAAAGGGATCCGTCGAAAGTTGACTTTGTCCGACGGTTGTCCTGTCCTTTGTCTTGATTCTTCACCGTGTCAAGAGCACGGCGCCGGACGAAAAAGGACAGAAAGAGTAACTATATTTTAATCTTTGCATAAGCAAATGGCGTTAGCTGAAATAGAACTCTGCATAATGCGACCGCTCACAATGGTGGAAAAAAAAAATCTGAGGGACCTCGACGAGTGAAGAACCAGGAGTACAGTGGACGTCACACTAGGCATAGTATTACTAGCATGCCCCGTCAACGTCCCTTTTCGAGTTTCGAAAACAACAACTGTAATACTCTGCAGCTTCCACTAGATGTCGGCCTATGCATAGCATCTGATCTAAGCAGATTTCACAAGCCTCAGAAATACTTCTGCATTGTGTGCTGTGTATTTTGTGTATGTGATATAACCAACTGCTTGAGTACCAGCCATGTTAAAGTTCGCTTATATAGTACTAAAGACAGACAAGCACATCATAAAAAGGGAATTTAGGACTACTATAAGCTTAGCACAAGAAACAAATTAATTCCATAAAAAAATTTGTGTTTCTTAAAACTCAAGTGCAGCGCAACATGAAGTGATTTTAGAAAAGCATTCCACACTACGGCGCCATGAACTGAGGCTTTTTCCACCTACAAATTTTAAATTTAAGCTGGGGGAAGCAGCCAGCAAACACAGCCTGCTGGTTTATAAAAGTCAATTTGAGAGGCGATGTTATGTAGACATTTGTACACCAAGGTGGTCAACTGCAAACGATCGAGAGCTGGGGTGATGTGAGCACTACCGAGAACATTGGTAGCATCCAGGCTACAAAGTTCTGCACTACTTTGAGTTGGTGATCAAAAATTAAGGTGCTACCATGTATTCTGTATTGGCATAGTCCAATTTGGCGTGCACAATTTCACTGCTAATAAGGTCAAGATGTTAGTTTGAGGGATGGGGGTGAATTTGTCTTGCGATTTTAGTGAGGACAGGGTTTTCATCAACAGGTATATAGATACTTGTCTCACAGAGGTCTAACACGATGATCAAAGGTTGCCATGGATGAAAATCTAAAGGTTTGAAGGTTTCCCAGGTTGGTCACAAATCCTACATGTTCTATATATGATATGATATTTTTATTTGTATCACGATCATACCCAAGTGTTTCAGAGCGCGACTAGGCAAGGGAGTGGAACAGGGGAGAAACACCACACAAAAACAATGATCTCACTAATCCCAGTGACAGTGAGGACGTGCAAGTGCATGGAAAAGGGAAAAGTGCATGAAAGGGGGAGAGTGGAAAGTGCAGAGGAGAGTAGTTAATAATAAATATAAATAAATAGAAAAATAGAGGCAATACACAGTGGTAGTGCAGCCAACAAGTGACAAGTGCTATGTTTAAGGCAGCAGACTGGGTAAGTGCAGAAAAATAAGAAAAGTGTGGGGGGCTGTATGGGTACAGATATAGTCCCCAGTGGAAGGAGTGGCCAGGAGGCAGTGCACGAGGGTGGCGAGGTGAGCAGGTAGCAGGGCCCAGGGGACAGAGGGTGGCCAGGTGCACAGTGCCAAGAGAGCAGATCAGCAGGGGAGAGGGGGAGCGAAGGCAGAAGCAAAGAGGAAGGTCCTGAGGTTCCTCCAGAACCAGAGATGGTTCTCCTCAAGTTTTAGATTGGCAGGGAGACTGTTCCAGAGGGAGGCCCCAGCCGAAGATAGAGATCTATTCCCAGCTTGTTTCTTTGAAAAACGATTGACCCGGAGGGAGTTAGAGGTAGAGGAGCGAAGAGCTCGAGAGGGGAGGTATTTGCGGAGGGATAGCTGAAGGTATTTTGGACCCAGTCCCCAGAACGCCTTGTGAACAATGCAGAGGGTTTTGAATTGAATCCTTGCATCCACTGGGAGGGAATGGAGAAATTTCAGAGCTGGAGAGATACAATCCCAGGGCTTGAGGCCAAGGACAAGTCTTGCAGTCCTGTTCTGGATAAGTTGCGGAGGGTGTAGAGTAGAGGCAGGTAGATTTAAAAAGAGGCTGTTACAATAGTCCAACCTAGAGAGAACCAGAGCTTGGGAGACAGTGAGCTTCTGAGGGAAGGAGAGGAAGGCAGAGTACCTCTGAGGAGGTGCAGTAGGAAGTTTGACTTTTTAGAGACCTCAGATATGGACGGAGAAGAAAAGTGTGGAGTCAAAGATGACCCCGAGGTTCTTAGCCTTGCAGGTAGGGGTAGGAGGGCAGCCAAGGGAGGCCGGCCAGAGTGTGAAGGAGAAGGAGAAGGATGGAGATGGTGTGCCGATGAGGAGGATCTCAGTCTACAGGAGGGTCTACTTTGGAGTTTAAGATGTGCTAAAAATTGAATGAATATCGGCAGCTTTGGCATCATAGTCATCATGAATTTGTGAAAGCCAGTCCATCGAAATGGGTTAATTTAGTAGTGGCACTTTACAAGCTTATATCTCAATAGTTTGACTTTTTTTTTTTTTTTAAGTTTCCAGATACCTCAATCTCACTAGAAAAAAAATATTTCTTAGCTGGCACAATTTCCATTTTATAGTCCTCCCAAGAATAAAGCCTGGCTGCTCTGCCCCTTACCCATTGAGTGTGTCTTGGTTAAACATGGTAGCCACCCTGTTCTTCCACTCTGGGTACGTCTCTGCACACCCCTTACGAAACAGCAGTAGAAAAACCTCAATAACACCTCTTGTTGATGTACTTTTACAGTGACCCCTCTTTTATAGTAGACTACAGACTGTCATTACAGACCTTTAGCAGTGTGCTATGTGCCGAATTAGCATGCATATAACTAGTACATTTCATTTAGGGTGAAACTATACACCCGACACAACTGAAGATAAACGGGCTACTGGACAGACTGGAGCTGCGTGGATAAGCATACTGTACAAAAATGAGTTTGCCTATTACTTTTGACCCCTTACTAAATGTTTGACACCTTACGCAATGTTAGGAAAGACTTTCTAATAAAACTCATCAAAAAATACGGCCTCACATGCTACAACTATGCACAAGACACAGATTGTCTACAAAATACAAGACACAGGAAGAAAAAACGCTGAACATCTGCCTACAAGAGCTCTACAGCAGGATGAACAAAAACAGCCTCAACCAAACCCAGGCAAAACTGAAATAATGATCAAAGCTAAAAGCGAGGAAAACGACCACTACATCCCATGGCCAACGGAACTGGGTACAGCATCGACTTCATCAACGATAGGAAAAAAACATGGGATTCTTGATGTACAACGAACTAACACTTGAACCACAAATAAACGCCATAATCAAGAAATGTTTCTTCCTGCTACATGCAGTAAAAAGGAGCCTACCATTCCTCTCTTTCACCCACAAAACTCACGACCATTGCACTAGTGTCCAGAGAAGACTATGCCAACAGCCTATATGTAGGAATGCCAGAACAACTGTTAAAAAACTTCAGCACTTCCAGAACGCTGTGGCAAGACCCTTGCTCAGACTACCACAAAGAGAACACATTACCCCAGCACTGAAAATGCTACACCGGCTGCCAATAAAAGAGAATACAGTTCAAAACGATGTGCATAACGCACAGAGTAGTCCACAGCCAAGTAGCAGAGTTCCTAAAGAAAAAAATAACAGTCTACCATCTGACAAGATCACTCCGATCAAGAAACATTTGCCTAGTACCAAAACCTTACAACTAAAGAAAACTCAGAGGATCATCCTTCACCCACCTGGCAACTTTAACCTGGAATAACCTTCCAAAAAACATACGCAACACAAGGGGTCATTTGGAGTTCAGAAAACTACTCAAAACTTGGCTCTTCGCTCCAGATTCAGGAGGAATCAACTAGGACGATAGGACCGCAACAAAATTGTGAATACCCATGTAGGAAACCATAATCCCTAACCTGCCCCTCCATTATAAAAGCTGGGGTGGGTGTGCACCGCCCACCCAGGCCCACAAGCCGCCAATCCTAAAGGGTACTTGCATAGGTGGGGACAACCGAACAGGATGGACAATAAAGGAAAACTACAACTGCCACAGGGCAGGGGAAGTAGCGGAAATGAGCTTGATGCACAAGCTAGTGGGGCCACACAAAATAGGGCTCCCACTACGCAACAAGTCTGCCAAGCAGGCGGTCAAATTAGAGCACCAAACACACAGGTTAACCATAGAGGTTGGGTGCAGAAATGCAAAGACAAAGTGTTAAGAAATCGACACACTTGAAAACCATTATAACCGTACCTTAGAATTTCAACTTTCCACATACTCAACTTACAGAAACTCACAACCACCTCTCTGCGCAGTAATTCGCACGCACTTCACCACATTGCAATAACAGACTAATAACCCGACACAACAGCACATGGGAATTCTGGCACCGACCGAAAACTGCACTTGAGCTCAGCGAACGATGCAAACCAAACATGAAGGGGCCAACAGGACATCACAACTCTCACTTTCCCATTCCCACTACACCCTACTAACCCCTCCTCTCTACACCCTCCTTTTCAGATCCACCAGAGCAAATGGGGACGACTGCAGTGATGCGCGGTACAAATACCTTTAACATTAATATAACCAGGCGACTGGACAGAGACTGGGCCTGGAGCGGCGTGTATAAGGATACTATTCAAAAATGAGTTTGTCCATCACCTTTGGCCCCTTACTAAATGTTAGGAAAGATTTTTTGCTGCTTTCCTCCCATTGACCTCTAGGGGGTACCCTTTGTGCTAATTTTTGAACCCTGTCTTGACATTTTAGAGGCAAGTAAAGCTTTACTTCCCTGGTCTTTCTGCTCATTCTCAAGGTTTTTGCTCGTCCTATGGCCATATTATTCCTTGGCATTCTTCTGGCTCTCTCGGGTCTGGAAATGCTATATATACGGGAAGTCCTTTCTGCTGCTTTCCCAGATAAAGAGGAGGCGCGTGAGCCCGGATGTGGGTGGCTGGGACTATCCAATCCCAGTACACATACTGGTGTCTGAATGTCTGTTGCTGGGCAGATGTTGTGGCAAGTGATTAATGATTGACTAGCCACTGTCAGTTTTAATGGTGCAGATCCTTACTGTTGGTGGACCCGAGCAAGCTTCCAGTCCAGATCTTAGATAAAAGGAAGACTCCTGCAGCCATTCTGGAGATCGGTGGCAACAAGTCATCTACAAAGAAGAGCAGCCTGCTGATGACCCGAAGACGGCCCCCGAAGCTAACCAGCACCAACTCTGGTGAAATGCTGGTGAAGCCTTGCTCCTATGGCAGATCTCACATAGACCCTTGCTTCAACTCCTGGACCGGTGGGAACCAATGCTCGAGCTTCTGAGCCTTCGAATATGTCCCTGGGACCAACTGGAGGACTGACTAGCTCTGATCTAAGCTACCACACTGCAGCCATCGCTGTTCTGAGTTCATACTTGAAACTTGGAGGATCTTCATCTTATACTACAAGACTCTTCCTCTTGTATTTTCAGCTGTCTTGCATCAACGGAAGCCATGTAGGACCTGCTCCTTTGTTCATCCATTAAAGACCACCTTTTGGTGCCTGATCATGAGAACTCCCATTGCAATCAGTCTTATTCGCATCCTAAGTTTCCTGAGGTCACTTGCTCTGCAGAAGTTTACATTGTTTTATGGTGTTCAGCTGGAAGGGGCCTGGAACCGATACCCAACCACTGTGACCAACAAACTAAATGCTGAATCGAAAATTGACCGCCACACCCGCATTCCCACCTCAAATGCACCAAGCAAAGAGAACCGTGTACCCACCAGATTACAGTGGTCTCTGGATAATGCAGAGTCAGTGGGGCAAGTTAAAAAGTGTTCCTTTGCCTGCTGTTCTTTATAGGGTTACATAAAGTCCTGTCCTTAAATAACTTTCCTAAATTTGGTCAGTGGAGGTCTGGTCAAGGATGCATTCCTAGGCCTATCCTAGTGTCTAGGATTGAGTGAGTTTACTTACCTTTTTTTTTAACTTTTGTAGCATTACTACCAACATTGTCTAATCTCGTAGTAAATTTATCTGAAAAGTATAACTTCGAAACGGAGGACTTTAGGGCACCAAGCCCCAAACCATCTTAGGGCTGCACTGAATAAGTGTTAGGGAAACTGTTCTGTGGTTATTCTAAAGTGCTTTTACTGAATTCCATGCATCCACGTACTTACCTATATTGCACTGGTTAATGAAACAAATGCTTTCTTTCTTCTCCTAAGGTTGAATGTAGATATCTGTTTGACAATGTTTGACTGGACGATTTACTTGCTAGGTGTGTATTTTAAAGGACGTCCTGAAACCAAGTCTTGACACTCTGCTACCTTAACTTGATTGGGTTTGGCTAGATCTCAGTGTCTTCCCGGTTCACCATGATAGGTTGGAGTCCCAAAATCCACTATCAAGGTGGATTCTGGAAATCCATCTGAACACTAAATTAGAAATGAATAAAAAGACCAAGAACACAGGGAGGTGAAACCAGAACATGACCCCCTAAACCTATCTGTCTGCAGATGACACAGATTGCAAAGTTCTTTGATGTTGTATGGAACAACCCAATAAGCTGATCCTGTAGAGCAGGCTTGTCCAACCTTTTTGAATGTGGGGCAGAAGCATTAACTTTTTGTCACCAAGTGGGCCGACGAGCCAAAAGTCAACAACCTCACCCAAAGCAGTATATTAAAAAGCAATATTGTGTGACCTTTGACACAATAGCATCACAGGCAGTGATGCACCATGCAGTCCCAAAGATAGCTTTTTGTGTCAGGGGAAGTGAGTATCTGAGGGAGCCCCTCCATCAAAAGATCCGAGGTCAGTTGCGTGTGATTTCTTTCAGTGTGTATTTGTTAATATTTTCCTGAAATAGTGGGGGCAACCGAGTGTAGCGAGGCGAAGCAGCTATGGATCTAGGGAGGGTTTACAGGGTTTCCCCTCCAAGAATTTCTTTTCAAATATGGGGTTGAAATGGTGCATTTTACAGCAGAAAAACTGACCAAAAAGCCATATGTTTATAATCAGTTGTAAAGGGGAACATGAAAATTCCATGTCACCAACAGCAGACAACATTTAACAACACAACACATGTTAATGATCTATGTGTCCACCGTGTAAGACAGCACTGTCACTGATATAACACATTGTCATTCTGGTTGTGCCCAAAATATGCCTCTGTAGCAACATGTCTATCCTGGCTGTTCCCAATTTAGGCCAACATTGTCCTTTACAAATTATGATTGATGCTGCCTGAGCATGTGCAGTGTGCTCAATACATATGTCAGCTTACCTCTGTAATACACATTAATGACTTCTGTGTTAATGATTGATCCTGCCTGTGCAGTGTGCCCAATACATATGGCAGTGTATCTTTGTAATACACATTGATTACTTTAATGATTGATGCTGCCTGTGCAGTGTGCCCAATACATATGGCAGCCTATCTCTCTAATACACATTAATTACTTATGTGTTAATGATTGATGCGAATCTAAGTGATCCGGCCGCGGCTGAATTTACCGCCCCTGTTCAAACATTAAGGCAGCCCACTCTGCTTTTGAGCCTCCGAGATATTGCTGGCCAGATACTTGTGTTTCGGTGCATCTGGCCAGCAGTATCTCAGAGGCTCAAAAGCACTGCAGGCTGCAAACATATGTCGGAAAATATGTCAGGCAGTACTTCCCACTGCTGGAGGCAAGGAGAACTAGGCCTCGATGTGCACAGCACGTAGCACTGTGAACCTGGGCTGGGCTGAGCTACTGGCTCATGCAGGCTGTGCACTGGGCTCGGCAACGCAGATGTGTGAATGTGGCATGTGTGCCCGTCAATGCACCCACACACATTACGTGATTATGATTTCCATTGGCTGAGAAACAGCTAATGGAAATACGTTTTTCATGCAAGGCAGTTATTTATTTTATTTATTTCCACTACTACAACGTGCCTTGTATGGTAACAGTATTTCCATTAGCTGCTTCTCAGCCAATGGAAATCGTAATGCGTGTGGACTACAATTCCTACCCTGAAACTGTAGCCACAGCACTCGCTGCATATAAAATAAATACAAAACGTACAAAAGTAACCCTAATGCTTTGTCTGTGCTCTTAGGCTTCGAGGGCCACATAAAATGGCTTAGAGGGCCGCATTGCGGCCCTCGGGCCACATGTTGGACAACCCTGCTGTAGAGCATCATAGCTTCATTATGAGAATAATTGAATTTCTTTGTTGTCAAAAACCATAGTACAATTCCAATTCAGATGAAGCAAAGTAAAATGTGCAATGTTTACTTAAGACTTGAATGGCCAATGGCAGGGTTAATCCAGAAACCAGAAAAAACAGGGTTGTTTAGCATCAAACTTACTAGCAGAGGTTGGGGTCTTGTCATCAGAATGCCCTTCAAGACAACAAACAATGAACCCAAACAACATTCTTATGGAAAAGTAAATATTGCACTGACCAGAATAATGAAATCCTAATGCCAGAAAATGTTTTTCAAAATGGTGTAATCAGATTATCGCACCAAGCTAGGCATACTATGGCATCTAAAAAACATTGACCAAAAGAATTTATCAAAAAAATAAAATAAATAAGTGCAGTGCAGTGCATTGGTCTGGAGCAAGCCAGACTTCAACCAGCAACTTTGGTGACACTTGAGGGAGAGAGCCTTGCGCCCAGCTTTGCTTGCCAGAGGATGTGCTCTTTTGAAGGTGGCTGCTAATTAGATGGCTGCCCGGTAAGCAGCTTGTTTAGGCAGCTTCAGATCCTGGATTAGTGCAGTTAAGACAGCGCCATGGGTTGAGAGCTGCAGGTCACAGGATTAAATACTGCAGAGGCCAACTCGGCTTTTTATCCTTTCACGGTCAATAAATGAGACATACTTGTGTTGGGTACTAATAATGCAATAAAAATTTTCAATGGCCAAGTGCTTTGGCAAATTATGTTACTCACCGTAGTGACTAACATACTTGTAGTCCATAGTGCCCTTTCTTCCATTTTGTATGGGCATCCCTCACTAGGGACGGGAAATGGAACCTTTTTCACCAAATTTTGTTTCTTCCCCTTTAAATTTAGATGAGCGCCCTGACAGCATGCGCTCTCCTGACTCCGCCCTCTGTACGCTTTGACACGTTGACAATATTACAATTGCCAAATGACAGGTTTATTACGGGGGAGGATGATGGGACGTATGGAGGAAAGGGGACTATGGACTAGGAGTAAGTTAGTCACTACAGTGTGTAAATTTTAAATTACTCACCGTAGTGACTAACATACTCTTAGTCAGTCCCCTTTCCTCCATACTGCATGGGCGTCCCTTCCTTGCGACGGGGAATGGAACCTTTTTCACCAGAAAAAAACACCTTCCCCCTTTAAATTTAGAGGCGCGTGGGGTGCGGCCCTGGGGGCATGTGCTACCCTGACTCCGCCCACCGGCGCCAAACCTCCGTCCCCATTGACGAGTCAACAATATGTAACATTGCCTAATGACCAGTATTATTAGGGGGAGGATGTGTGGAGGAAAGGGGACTAGTCACGACGGTGACTAACTTCTAATTACTCTTAATGTCACGTTCCTTTTCCTCCATACTGCATGGGCGATTACAACTGAATGTAGCCCCAGGGTGGAGAGGAGAGCTCCTTAAGAAAACAGATTCCTTAGAACAGTCTGTCCGAAAGCCGCATCTGATCTAGAGCCGGTGTCCAAACAGTAATGCTTGCATAAGGCTGAAGGGGTGGCCCAGGTGGCCGCTCTGCTGATGATCTGCCACGGAACCTGCCGTTGGAATGCAATGGCCATGGCCTTCGCCCTGACTGCATGGGCATGCATGTTAGCAGGAAGTGCTTGTGCTGCCCCTCGTAAGCCTCCTTGATGGCTGAAACCATCAATCGTACAATAGATGCCTCGGATGCTTGATACCCAAGCCTTGAACCCCCAGAAAGTGACAATGTGTCCGACTTGCGGAAGCCCTAGGTCCTGTATAGATAGAATTTCAGAGCACATCTGACATCCAGACAGTGCCAAACACTCTGATGCTCATCCTTCTGGTTGGCAAAAAAATGTAGGTAAGACTATTTCCTCGTTTAGATGGAAAGCGGAGGGTACCTTAGGTAGGAACATGGGGTGTGTCCGCAGGACCACCTTATCCTTGTGAAAGGTAGTATAGGGCTCTGAGGCCACCAGAGCCTGTATCTCGCCGACTCTTCGAGCAGAGGTGAGCCCCACCAACAGAGCTGTCTTAATGGTGACCGGCCTGATGTCCGCGGACGCCATTGGCTGGAACGACTTGTGCGCCAAGGTGCCCAACACTACATAGAGGTCCCACACTGGATGTGGTCTTTTGATGGGCGGTTGGAGAGTCTGGCGAGGCCTGTCAAATGTCTCTTGACTATTGGGTTGGAGGAGAAGACCTCCGAACTTCTGTAGGCCCCTATGGCTGCAAAATATATGCGGCATGCGTCCACTTAAACACCTGAGTGAGCGAGGTGCGCAGAGGAGAGCACACCGTCCAACATGCATGTAAGGGGGTTGATCTCCTTGGAGTTCGCCCAGTGACAGAACCAAATCCATTTACTCTTGTACTGGGTCCTAGTAGCCTTGCTCCTGGGACTCTGAATGATCTCTAGATTAGCCTCCGATAGGCTAAGGTGCTTCAGCATGACCTGCTCTAGAACCACGCTGCTAGGTCTAATTTCTGTGGCACCTCCCCTTCCCTCTTGCGCCAGCAGAGGAGCTGGACCCAAGCGAAGGCGAATGGGTGGCCTGTCCGATAGGCTGAGAAGCTCAGAGAACCACAGTCTCGCTGGCCATCGAGGGCTATCAGAATGATGTTGAGGTGGCAAGAGACCTTTATCTTGCAAATTACCCTGTGGACCAGAGGGGTGGATAGAAAGGCGTATGCTGTCATGCCGTTCCACTGTATCCAGAGAGCCGGGACCCTTTCCCTGCCAGGACACAAACTGATGCCACTTCTTGTTCTTCCAGGAGGTGAAACGATCCATCTGAGGATGCCCCCATCTGCTGAAGATCTCCAGCAGCACCTGGTCGTTCAGTTGCCACTCTTAATTGTCAACCCCAGTCTGCTGAGCCTGTCCGCTTCCAGGTTGGACTTCCCCGGAAGGTGGATGGCCCTCAGGTAGATTTTGTCCAGGGCCCATTCCCACCTGCTGATCGCTAGGCTGCATAGTGGAGACCATCTGGTCCCACCCTGCTTGTACATATAGTACATACTGATGGAGTTGTCGGTCTGGATGAGGACCACCTTGCCCCCAACGAGCGGTAGGAAAGCTTTGAACGATAGCCAGGCGGCCTTCAAGACGGCCTTCAGGACCAGCCAGTTGACATAGGACTCCTGCTCCTGCCGGGTGCAGACCCCTATGGACACTATGGCTAGTACTCCCCCCAGCCTACGAGCAAGGAGTTGGTCGTAATCGTGACCTGCGGAGCCAGCTGCTGGAAGGGCTTGCTCGTCCGTAGGTTGCCGTCCCTGGACCACCATGTGAGGTCTGAGTTGAGAGAAGAAGGAACGCTGACCAGCTCCGCTTGGGAGCCGCGCTCCTAATTGCAAGATGCTGCGAAGTGCAGCTGTAATCTCCTCATCCTGAGTCTCTTGTGGGATATGGCCAGTAGGACCACTGCCATGAGACCTAACAGATGCTGGTACCACCAGGCCGAAGTCACTTGTCAGGTGACGAAGTGAGTAGTGGCCCTCTTGATTGCTGTGATCTTGTCCTCTGAGGGGGAACTCTCTCGGGGCTCGTACCCATATGAGGCCCGGACAAGTCAGTCTCTGCGTAGGCTGCAGCTGAAACTTCCTGAGGTTGAGCAAAAATCCCAGGTCGTGGCGTGTGCTTATAAGGGCAGAGGAAGTGTGGTGCACCGCCTCCGGGGGTTGGGCCCTGATAAGCCAGTCCAGGTACGGGTAGAGATGGCGGCCCTGGGCCCTGAGGAAGGCTGCTACTGCATTCATGAGTCTGGTAAAAAAGTGTATGGTGAAAATCCTGGAATAGAAACTCAATCCTCGCTGGGAGGCTGGGACTTCCACTGCCTGGCTCTCGACAAGCAACTGAATCTCTGCCAACAGTTGCTGTCCTTGGAGGTGAGGAGAGAAAGGGATCAGTAGGTGGTACACCGTGGATACGACAGAGAGGATCAAGGGGTCCGCGAAATACTGACGCCAGAACTTTGTGTGAAGGGCAAGCGCCCCCCCCGCCCTCCAATTGGTGACACGAGGACCCGTATGGCGCGTCATGCCTTCTTTCCCTCTGAAGCTGCTAAGGAGGAGGGGGACTGGACAAAGCCCTTACTCCCCCGGCCCCCTTTTGCTGTTTTCGCTGGTGTTGACTCAGGGAACGGTCAGGCTGCCTGGACCTCCGCTCTTGGAAGCCGCGGTACCTTCCAAATGTCTGCCCCTTGTCGGAGCGTTGATGGAGCGTTAATGTGACTGCGTGCACGTCTTGGGCCTGGCCTTCGTAAGGATAAAGGACGTTGCAGTTTGCAAACTGTTTTTCTTTTTATCTAGCTCCTGTCTGTCGGTGGTGGAGTGAAAGAGGTCGCCACACTCTAACGGAAGGTCCAATATGTGTTCCTGGATGTCCGGATTGAATTTAGTAGCCCGGAGCCAGACCGTCATCCTCATGTCTGGGCGATGCATATGACCCAGACAGAGGTGTCGATGCAAGCCACGGTGGACTCCATGATGTCTTGCGTCACCATTTTAGCATCTGCCAGTCCCGCCTTGAAACGTGACTGGTTCTGCACCGGAGGTTCTGGGAGGAAGTCGGCTATTTCCCACCAAAGCTTCTGGTTAACAGCTGCCAGCATGGCATCCGCGTTGGCCTGACGAAGATGCAGCGAAGCGTTGGAATAAAGCTTCTTTCCGTACCCCTCCAAGATCTTCTCCTGCTTGCCTAGCAGTGCCGAGGACGAGGTGGCCGAGGACGACTGAGGCTTTGAGTAGAGTGACACCACAGCAATCACTGAAGAGTGTGGTTGAGGGTGGGCCAACAAAAAGAGTGTATCCCCCTCCATTTGCCTATACTTGGCGTCCAGGCGTCGATTGACAGGCTGGACCGAGTGGGGGGTTGAGCCACCCCTTTTCATCCAAGGCAACAAAGTCCTTTTGCATCGGGATCACTGTCCTGGCCGAGAAGCAAGGACCTCTGCAAGCACCCCTGTCTCTGGTTGCTCGACTTCGGGCTGAGGAAGGCCCAGGTACTCAGCCAGCCCTGCAAGTCATTCGTGGAAGGCCTTGGTCGATGGTGTGTCGGGGTCTTCATCCTCGCCTGTGTCCACCTGGGCATCCGGCTGGTCCAGCGCGGGCGGAGGGGTGCTGGGTGCCCAGGGCTGGGGCGTGGAGACCAGAGCCGTAGGCTCGTACGGAACCGCCTGAACTGTGGGAGGCAGGGGAGCCGGCGCGGGCAGCTGAACAGGGGCCTGCAGCGCTAGAGCCATAGGAGGAAAGACTATGGGCACGGGCGGTGGGGTCAGAGGGAGCATGTCCCTGATGTCATCCGTGAGGATGGCCCCCAATTGAGGAGATCTCCTTCGGGTGAGTAACTTTTCAAAGAACCTGTACTCACAGGCCATTGGGGTGGCAGGTGATATTGACGGGATTGCGGGCAGCTGCAGGGGCCGGTATGCATTTGGTCTAGTTGGATGCAGAGGGAACCTGCCCTGCACTGCAGATGGATAAGCTTTAGGCCACATACCTGGTTGACCCCCAGTCCCACCTTGTAACTCGTTCAGCCACCTGCACCGTTCCTTAGGGAGGTATCGGAAGAGCGGCCATCTTGTCGAGCTACATGTCACGTGGCAAAGTCGTGGTGCTTGGCTCACCGGCCCCAGCCTTCTCCAGGACTCTAGACCGTTGTCAGGTTTTCACATTCTGTACCTCACATTAGCAAGGTTCCTAGGAGAATAGGATATTGCAAACACTATTTCAGGTGGTTAAAATATTATATAAATTCTGTTTAGAAACTAGAACATTTTCTGTTTTAGTTAAGTTCAATTTTTCTTGTTCCTTAACTAACTTTCATTAGAAAGATGACATGTCCCCAAGCCAAGATGGAGGAACACTATCCCAATATTGATTGTTTTAGTTTGCAGCAGGCAGTATTGTGATGTCACTTAGAATGTTCCTTACAAATCTAAACTGCCTTTCATTAAAGTATTCATCAGAGTAGGTCGTATAGTGTACTTTCACTAGGTGTAGAATCTTTTGTTTTAGTTCAATTTCTACCTTCGTAATCTCAGTCAAGAAAGAAGTTTCTGAAATCTACTATCAGAATATTCCAGTTGAACCAGTTGTTTGAACAGAGGAACCAATTGAAGAACAAGGACTACGCTAAGTGCAATTCCGTTGTTTAATGTAGAAAGCTATTAGATGTTGCTCAAAAGACATTTTAACTTAAGACTTTACAAGTTCATTCATGGTACTTTTTAAGTCAAGTAATTTTATTATATTTGGTCAAACAAGAGTAGTTGAAGATTCAAGAAAAAGAATTACATTTTCAATTTAGATTTTTAAAACCAACTAATACTAACTAGGCGTGCGGATCGTTTTTCGCTGCGTGTCTAATCTCTACTAACCTTATTTAACCTTTCTAACGTTTAGTAATTTTGTTTTGAGCATTCGTACGGAGCCGGAGCGTTTGATTGAATCCTATGCACGCGGTTAGAGAAAAGGACCCTACGACGTCGCGCGTGCGTCGCGGCCATTTTGAGATGAATAATTTTTTCTCTGTGTTGCGCTTCGTAACGGACTCAAAGAAATAAAGACTTTCGTTTGGACAAATCGCTTCGGATTCAAGGCTAGTCAGTCATTTTATGAACAAGAGTTTTTTTGAACTAAAGCCTTTTTCGAAGGAGAATTTTTTAAAGAAAATACACTTTGTAATATTTTCGAAAATCCAGTACTGGCCAGCGGAATATTAGAATTTCTTCAGGAAGTTATCCAAGGTATTTACATTTAATAAATATATTATTTAGTAAAATACACTAAAGGAAATATTCAAAGGCTGAGTAACAACTACATAAATGGGCATCACTATTTTTTTTAGAGAGTGATAAGCTGTATGTAGAAAGAAAAGAGAGAAAAAACTTCATATACCGCATCAAAAGCAGCAACATTTCTTACGGAAGCAGCCTAAGGGCAATTCAAGTTTAGGCAACAGGTAATTAGAGACATATTATAGTAATATAGAATAGTCAAAACATAAGTTTAAATATATTTTACTTAAGGCTGTGTTTTCTTTTAGGAACACCACTGATCCAAAAAACCCTTCCAGCGAAGACAGTCTGAAGTACCTGCAGTGGGAGTTCTTGCCTTTGTTTTGTTATCCATTCCCCTTTCCCCTTGGGTTTGCCTGGCCAATAGTTTTATAGTATCAGGATTGTTAGGCAGGCTGGCTTTGGGGGCTAGGTCGGCCAGCTTCACTCCTGCAGGATCCAATTACTTCAGTACCTGACAACAGTGGAGCATGAGACCTGCCCTGCACCTCTGGCCTAGGCCTGGTAGGCGTGTTGCCCTCGACTTAGTCGCCGGTAGTGCTGCGTGTAGGCACACCCTCAGCCATGATGCCAGTACAAGGGGGTAGCCCCTCGGGTGTACACCCGGTAAAAGAGCCTTCGTGTCCCTCAGCACCGTCTTCGGGAGAGACTACGGACCCCTCAGCCTAGCTGCAGGTAGCCGAATTATCCTCGGTGCTCGTGCTGGTATGAGAACCTGAGAGGTTCCTCCCACTCAGGCATTTCCTTGAAAAGGTGTCGCTCTTGCGGGGTGTGCTGGAAAAGAGCGGCCCTACCTTGTGCCTTGATAGATGCTTGATGAAGTCCTCTAGGTCCTCTGGAGGCGACCTCTCAAAGAGCTCCCTCCACCTAGCCAGTCTATTCTTCAGGGCATGCGAGGAGAGTGCGTCACACGATGTACAACCTTCCCATGGTCAGGGCCAAGACAGCAGAGGCAAAGAGCATGGGTATTTGATGTAGGGAAGAGACCCTCGCAGACTGGACACCTGCTCAAGTCGACATGCGCCGGGCAGGAGTGTGGCGCCAGAGGACAGAGTACCTGATTGACAAAAGAAGACAAAAAGACAGAAGTATCCGGGGAAGAGCGCGTGGTATTACACAGCCGAAGCCAAACCCAGGAGCGCGGGTGAAATCAGCCTGTTCTCGTTGATGGGGGAAAGGGGACTGAAGTGTGGCGCCGGTGGGCATAGTGAGGGTAGCGCATGCTCCCAGAGCCGCATCCCGGCTAGCCTCTAAATTTAAAGGGGAAGAATGTTTTTTCTGGTCAAAAAGGTTCTGTCTCCTGTCCCTAGGAAGGGCACCCATGCAGTATGGAGGAAAGGTGACGGGACTTAAGAGTACTTATAATTACTCCTATGTCCGTCCCCTTTCCTCCATACTGTATGGGCGATTAGAACTGAATGCAGCCCCAGGGAGGAGAGTTGCTGCCTGGCCAAATGCTGCGTCAGACCTGGCGCTGGCATCCAAGTAGTAGTGCATCCAGAAGGCAGAGGGTGTAGCCCATGTAGCCGCCTTGCTGATCGTCTGCCATGGGACGTGTCTTTGGAAAGCTGTGGTCTTGGCTCTGATGGCATGGGCGCGCGTGTTTGCTGGCAGAGGCTTGTGCTGCTCCTCATACGCCTCCTTGATGGCCATAACCATCCACCTTGCTATGGAAGCCTTGGATGCTTGACAGTCTGGTTTTGATCCTCCAAATGTGATTAACAAGGTGTCTGATTTAAGGAAGCTCTTAGTCCTGTCCAGTTAGAATCTTAGAGTACGCCTGGCATCCAGACAGTGCAATACCTTCTGACCCTCATCCTTAGGGTCTGCAAAGGATGTTGGGAGTACCATCTCCTCGTTCAGGTGAAAGGAGGAAACAGCCTTAGGAAGAAAGGCCGGGGGTGTTCTAAGCATCACTTTGTCACAGTGAAATTTTGTATAGGGCTTTGAAGCCACCAGGGCCTGAATTTCACCGATACAGCGGGCCGATGCATGGCCCACCCGTAGGGCCGTCGTAAAAGTAACTGGCCTGTTGTCCGCGGACTCCATGGGCTCTAAGGGTTTGTGCGCCAGGGCGCCCAGCACGTTAGGGTCCCAGACCGGATATGGACGTTTGACAGGCAGATATAACCTGGTTAGACCAGCCAGGTGTCTCTTAACCACTGGATTGGAGGAACAAATATGGTCACTGGAGTTCTTGTAGGCCACTTTGGCTGCCAGATACGTATGGCAGGTTTCTACCTGCACACCTGAATGAGCTAGATGCGCTGAGAAAAACAGATCATCCAACAAGCATGTTAATGGATCAATCTTCTTTGTTTCTGCCAAGTGACAAAACCCGGGTCCACTTGCTCCTGTACAGACTCATGTGGAGTCACTTCTAGCCCCTTGTATGATAGCCAGGTTGTCCCATGACAGGTGCAGATGCTTCAGGGCAACCTTTTCAGGAATCAAGCTGCAAGGGTTAACTTCTGCGGAGCAAGGTGAACCACTGTGCCCCCTGCTGGGCAAGTAAGTGGGCTGGGCCCATCGGGAGTTGTACCAGGGGCTGATCCGACAGACGGAGAAGCTCCTAAAACCGGGATCTTGCGGGCCCACCATGGAGCTATCAAGTTGAGCCAAAGGCTCCGAGACTCCCTGACCCTGTAGATGACCTTGTGAACCAGGGGAGTGGAGGGAAAGGCGTATGCGTTCATGTTGTTCCACGGGATCTGCAATGCGTTGCCGAATGAGCCCCTGCCCTGCCCCAGCCACGAGGCGAACTGGGGGCATCTCCTGTTGGCACTGGTGTGCGAAAAGGTCCACCATGAGGGTGGCCCCACCCCATGAAGATCCCTTGGAGGACTTGTTTGTTCAACTGCCACTTGTAGTTGTCCATCCTCAGCCTGCTAAGCTTGTCAGCCTCCAGGTTGGATTCCACAGGAAGGTGGACCGCTGATAAATGTTAGGCAGTGCCCACTTCCAGATGTCGATTGAAAAACTGCAGAGAGGCAGGACCTGGTACCGCCCTGCTTGTTGGCGTAATACATGCAGGTGGAGCTGTCTGTTTGGGTGCAGACAGATTTGATGCTGATCATTGGCAGAAAGGCTTTGAGAGCAAGCCAGAGGGCCCCATCATATTGAGTCAGTTGATGGGTTCCAGCTGTTCCTGATACCATAGTCCATGGACGCTGTGGTTGTCCAGGGTAGCCCCATCCCTCTAAGGATGAGTCTGTGGTAATGGTGATCTGTGGTAACGGCTGCCAGAATGGCCTGCCTACTAGTAGGTTGGTGTCTGTACCAGACCAGACTAGTTCCTGGTGGAGATGCTGCGGTATGCTGACTGTCTCAGCCCGAGAGCCCTTCTCCTGATTCCAGGAAGCTGAACAATGAAGCTACAGCCTCTTCATCCTGAGCCTTGTATGCAGCACAGCCAGGAGGCATGCCAACATTATTCGGAGCAGGTGTTGGTACCACCAGGCTGAAGAAACTGCCCCGTGGCCCCTCTTGATTGCTGTGATCATGTCCAGTGAGAGGAAGATCCTCTCGGTCCTCGTATCACATAAAGAACAAGTTACTTACCTGTAACTGTTGTTCTCCAGCATGGGTCTGGCATGGATTCACATGCTCATGAATATTCCCCGTCGTCAGGCTGGGAATCCTCGGTAAAGAAAAAGTCAGTATCAGTTTTGTTTCTGATCTCTCTTTCTTAGTAGTAACCAATCACTGATCTCTGGGTCATACTGCCCCCAGCCAATGACTGCCCTCTTCCTAAGCCCCTACCCTGGCAGCCACCCTCAGATTTGGTAGCACGTAAAGTGGCAGTATGACCAAGTGAAGAGCCGCAGAGGGGAAGGAGGGAGGGTTCGCATGTGAATCCATGCCAGACCCATGCTGGAGAACAGTTACAGGTAAGTAACTTGTTCCTTCTCCAGCATGGGGTCTGGCATGGATTCACATGCTCATTAATATAAGAATACATAGCAGCATACACATGCACAACCACGGGAGATGGCAACAGGCTCAACATTAAGCAATACAACAACTCAACATTAAGCATCTCTTACCTCCTCACCAGGCTCACCTTAAGCGAATAGGTTGCGCAGCACTGCTTAGCCGACCCTGGACTCCTCCCTGGAGTCCCGATCGACGCAGTAGAATCTTGTGAAGGTGTGAGTCGACCTCCACGTAGCAGCCCTGCAGATGTCCAGCAGGGGCACACCAGACAGGAACGCCGTGGTAGCAGCGATCGCTCTGGTCGAATGGGCTCTCGTACGGCCAGGCAGCGGTCGGTTTGCCAAACCGGTGTCAGTGCATGATGCAGCCGGAGAGCCATCTGGAAATGGAAGCCTTCGAGAGAGCCCTCCCTTGATTCACAGGTCCAAAGTTCACAAACAGCTGTGATGTCTTCCAAAAACTCTTTGTGCGGTCCACGTAGAACTTCATCACTCTAGCTACGTCCAGCGAGTGCAGAGTCCTCTCGGCCTGCGACGAAGGGAAGAAAACTGGTAATACCAAAGGCTCGTTGAGGTGGAAGTCCGACGGCACCTTGGGCATAAAGGAGGGGTGCATCCTCAGCACCACCCTCGTGTCGTGAAAAGTCAAGTATGGAGGCTTGCAAGATAGGGCCTGGATTTCTCCCAATCGTTGTGCGGAGGTGATGGCCACGAGAAATGCTGTCTTCCACGACAGGAACTTCAACAGCGCCGAATGCATAGGCTCGATTGGGACCCCCATGAGCCTGGTCAGCACCACGTTGAGCTCCCACGCCGGGGCAGGGGCCTTCACCAGCGGGAACGATCGGAATAGTCCCTTCATAAATTCCTTCACCAGGCGATGAGACCACAAGGACGCCCGTTCTGTAGTTCTGGTGTATCGGGAGATGGCAGCCAGATGTATCTTGATGGAGGCGTGAGCCAGTCCAGCTTTGACCAGCGACAGTAGGTACGGCAATACTTGAGGGGCCGTAATCCGCAGAGGGTTAATCTTCTGCGCACGGCACCAGACAGAGAACCTCTTCCACTTATGTCCATAGCACTTCAGAGTTGAGGATGCCCTGGCTTTTGCAAGAACCTCTCTGCAGTCAGCCGGGATATCGTAATCTCCAAACTCTAGCGCTGCAGGAGCCAAGCCTGCAAGTTCAGCGACTCCGGGTCTTGATGAACAATGGCGCCTCGTTCCCTGGAGAGAAGATCCGTGTCCGTCGCCAGCTTGATAGGTGGGGACGTTGACAAGTCCAGAAGGTCCGGGAACCAGATCTGTCTCGGCCACGCCGATGCGACGAGGATCATCCTGCACCTGGACCTCTTGAGCTGGTTGATGAGACGGAGCAGCAACGGCAACGGAGGGAACGCGTACAGGAACAGGCCGTCCCAAGGGAACGAGAAAGCATCGCCCATGCTCCTCGGCTGTGTGAACCTGCTGGCGAACCTCTGGCACTTTGAGTTTGTCGCCGTCGTGAACAGGTCGATCTGGGGTTTTCCCCATCGTTGAAAGAGCCGATCCACCTGGTCCTGGCATAGTTCCCACTCGTGGCACGAGCGCAGCTCCCTGCTGAGTGAGTCGGCAATGGTGTTTTTTATTCCTGCCAAGTGGAAGGGAACCAGAAACATCCCCTGGGCGACGGCCCAGTGCCACAGATCCTGGGCCCCCTTGGATAGGGCTGGGGATCTGGTGCCTCCCTGCTTCCGGATGTAGAACATCGTGGTGGTGTTGTCGGTGAAGATCCTCACCACTTTGTCCTTGAGGGACGGAAGGAACGATTTGAGCGCCCAGAACACGGCTCGTAGCTCCAGGATGTTGATGTGGAGAGACCTCTGCTCCGGGAGCCAGAGGCCTCTTGCGTGGAGATCTCCGGTGTGGGCCCCCCCATCCCTCCAGGGAGGCTTCTGTCGTCACCGTCTCCTGAAACGCTGGGGTCTGAAAGTCCGTGCCTGCCGTGAGGTGTGCACGGGGACCCCACCATAGAATCGCCCGACGGAAGTCCTCGTCGAGCGGGATCCTTTCTTCGAAGCTGCCCGCCGCTTGAATCCAGCGGGCGTCGAGGAACTCTTGTAGTGGACGCATCCGAAGTCTGCAAAGGGGCACAAGGAATATGCATGAGGACATCATCACGAGGAGGGACTTGATGGACCTCACCCTGGCCACATCCGTGGCCAACAGGCGCTGCACCTTGCCCAAAATGGCCTTCGTCCTTTCCTTCGACGGAGATGCCAATCGCTCCACTGTATCGAGCTTCGCTCCCAGAAACAGTGCTACCTGCGACGGAACCAGGTGGGATTTGGGGTAGTTGATGGCGAATCCCAGTTCCGTGAGCAGGCAGACGGTCCTCGCTGTGTGTTCGACGGCGAGTTCTCTTGACCTTGCACGGATTAGCCAATCGTCCAGGTAGGGGTAGATGTGGATCCCCTGCAGGTGCAGCCGCGCTGACACTGGTGCGAGGCACTTGGTGAACACCCTGGGTGCCGACTTTAATCCGAACGGAAGGGCTCTGAATTGGTAGTGACGCCCCTGGACTACGAATCTGAGGAACTTTGTGTCCTTTTAGAATGGGGATGTGGAAGTAAGCATCCTCCAGGTCCAACAACGATAGGAAGTCGCCCTCCTCCAGCTGTCCCAGCACGTGCTGGAGGGTGACCATCCTGAATTTCTGTGCCTTGATGTACTTGTTTAACCGACGCAGGTCCAGGATGGGGCGCCAACCGCCTGTCTTCTTTCTGACGAGGAAGTACCTTGAGTATACTCCGGAGCCCCGGAGCCTCTTGGGGACGAGCTCGATGTAACTCTTGAGCATCGCCCTTACCTCCAACAGCAGTTGAGGGACGTGATTCTCCTTCCTGACCATGGGAGGAATGCGAGGACACTTCTTTTGAAATTCTAGCGAGTGTCCGCGGGACAGGGTGTCCAGCACCCAACGGTCGGTGGAGATGGACTCCCACACGCTGACTAACTTTGTCAGCCGGCCTCCCACCGGGGTGCTTCGGTGGGGGCCCGACGCTACGGCCGGTTCAGTCCTGCTTGGAAGAGGCCTTGCCGCCTTGGCTTCCTTGACGGCGGCGAGACCCTCCTTGCTTGCCGCGACCTCTGTAGGCCTCCTGGGACGAGGAACGGGCCGCCTGGCGGTACGTAGAAGAGCCACCACTGGATCCCTTGGAGGCTCCCTGTCTGCCTCCGGAGCTCCGAAAGGGCCGCCGTTGCTGAAGGACTCATAGGGATCGGGCTGTCTCTGTGTCGGTCTTGATGGCCTGGAGGGACTCATCCACCATCTTCCCAAACAGGTTGTTGCCGTCGAACGGCATATCCAACACTCTGGTCTGGACTTCCCGGCCGAAGGTCCGTAGCCCTGATCCATCCTTGTCGTCAAAAGCAAACCCCGTTGCCCAGCTGGCGAAATCAGGTATCGGCAATGTCCGTTGCCACCGTTATGGCGTGATCCGACGCCACCTCACCTTCCTGCAGAATCTGTATGGCCTCCGCCCTCTTGTCGTCCGGTAGGAAGTCTAGCAGGGGAGGCATCTTGAACCAGAGCTCCCTGTCGTAACGGGCCACAATCGCTAAGGAATTGGCCGCCTTAATCGTCGTTGGTCCCGACGAGATGACTAGTCGTCCCATGGAGGCCAACTTCTTGCCCTCGCTGTCCGGTGGGGAAGTGAAAGTTGAAGCCGCCGCATCCACCGCTTTCTTCTTGCCCGCTGCCGAGATGACCGAATCTGGCGTAGGCTGGGCCCTGAGGCACAAGGGGGCGGCGTCGGTCACCCGGTACTTCTTCTCGTACCGGTCCCTTTTGGCGGGTGTCGTGGAAGGGTTCTTCAGGATAGCCAGCCCTTCGTCCCAGATGTCATTGAGCAACGGTACCGCGAGGACCGTCTTTCTCTTGGCCTCCCGTCGTTGGTAAAGAAAGCCTTCCTTTTTCTGTTCCTCAGGGCAGATCTGGAAGAGTTCGGATGCCCTGGCTATCATGGTGTGGAAAGAGCCAATTTCGTCGGGCAGAGAGGCCTCGCCACCGTCATCCGTCCCCGTCGCTGTATCCGTCGCCGTATCATCCCGAGGGTCCAGCGAGGGGGATGAGGGGTCCACAGGCCTTGTGGGCACGAAGGGCGGTGCGGGGTGGACTCTCCGCTCGTTTGGAGGGCTTCCCAACGGTCCAGGTTCTGGATCCTCTGTCGGGGTCAGTGGTAACCTCGTCCTTATCTCAGTACATAAGGATTGGATCGCCAACAAAATGGCTGCCGAGCTATCCTGGGGCTCGGGCAATGGCTGCGACGGGTGGGATGGCTGCTCCACTGGGCCCTCGTCGCCGCCGCCATCGTCGCTACCTTCGATCACATCAGCAGGATCCTTCCCCTGGGATCGAACCTTCTCAAACCTCTCGTTGAGGCCTTTCACGGTTTCCACCAGATCCTCCTCAGAGGCTGAATCTGAATCCGTAATGGCCACCGCCCCCCCCTCTTTTTCCACCGGGGTCTTCAAGGGGGTCTTAACGATGGGCTGGAAAGAGGATTCCCTCTGCAGTGGCAGGGAAACTCTGGGCCCCGAGGCCGCCTCCACTGTCGTAGTCTGCTAAAGGAGAGGGTGAATGCTGAGTGCGAAACTAGCGGTTCACGGGGAAACCAGGTAAGGAAGAACAGAACGTACCAGGGACTGAGAGGATCCCAAAGAGAGCGAGGTAGGCAGGACCGAAGCGGGTGACCGATGGGTTGCGGGAAAGCAACAGCACTGCAGAGTGTGGGGAAATGAACAACAAGGTTAAACGGTATAAGCCTAGGAGTTAATCCAAAGTGAGGTAGTAAGAAGCTATAAAGATAGCAAACTCACTGAGCACAGTCACAGAGAAAGAGTAGCAACGCAACGCTGCTCTGGCTGGAATTCCTGAAGTAGCCTGTCTGAAGCTGGGGGCAGAGCTAAGACTGTAGGTTCCTGGCGGATACCTGCAATGCTGTCTACTGATAGCAGAGCCATCTTGGGAAGAATACAATGTAGCACAGTCAAGCGCCTCCAGCGGTGACACACAGACCACCTGCACGGATGAGATTTCACACTTTGAGATTGATAGAAACTCCCAGATCGTATAGCGTGTGCATGAGAGCGGAGGCAGTGTGTTGCACTGCATCCGGGGACCTCGGCCTGACTAGCCAGTCGTCGAGGTATGGATAAATGTGGTGGCCTTGCTCCCTGAGTAGCGCTGCCAACAAGTTAATTAGCCTTGTAAAGACCACCAGTTCACAAACCTTGTCCGCCAAGTGTGTACATGAAGGGCAATCCTGACCCCCACCGAAGACTCGTGGATCCGATTGGACCTGTCAAAACCTCTTTCCCTCCGAGGCTGGTGCTGAGGAGGGGGACTGGAAAAATCCCTGGTTAGCAGCCTGATGCTGCTTGCATCTGTGCTGGCTTGGAGACCAGTTAGGTTGTCTCGACCGCCACTCCTGGAAGCCCCTGAAGCCTCCAAAGGCCTGACCCTTGTCCGATAGCTGGTGAGCCTGGCTGTAGGTCTTGGGTGTGGATTTTGTTAAAATAGACAAAGATTTAGCTGTCTGGCCGCTATTCTTTTTCTTGTCTAGTTCCACTTGACAAACGACGAGGAACAAGTCACCCCCTTAAACGGCAGGCCTAGGATATTTCAATTATATCCTGGGCCACAATTTTGGCCTCTGCTAAACCTGCCTTGAACGTGCCTGGCTGTGGGCAGGAAGCTCTGGAAGGAATTCTGCAATCTTCTGCCACAACTTTTGATTAACAGCAGCCAACATGGCATCAGTGTTGGCCTGACGCCGTTGGAGCGTGGCATTTAAGTAGATCTTTAGCCAAACTACTCCAACAGCTGTTCTTCGTTCCCCAGGAATTAAAAAGTGGATACAGCTGAGGAAGACTGCGGGTTAGAATATAGCGACGCCACTGTTATAATAGATGAATGTAGCTGGGGATGCACCGACAATAGGAGGGAATCTTCCTCCGTCTGTCTGCATTTGACGTCTAGGCGCATGTTGGTAGTCTGAGTGGAGTGTGGCCTGACCGAGCCCTTTTTGGGTAAGGGATCAACGTCCTTCTGAAGCGGCGGGGTCTGGAATTGGCTCTCCGTTTACAATGATGCATAGAACTTCCTAAACACTCACATATTTTTATTTTATATACCCCCCCCCTCACCCTCCACTCTCTGAATAAAGGAATTATCAATCAGGCCCCTCAATCTGTTGGCAAGCAGTCTACCACTTTTATCACCCTGTTCCCAGTATTTGTCTCATAAAGAATGTGCCTTGTTCTTTTTACATACATCTCGATTTATCAGCATTGTAGAGACACATACCTTTTGATATGCTTCCTCTATTATGGATTCTACTATACAGCAGCAGATTTATTAATAACTACTGCTTTTGTGTCAAACTTTAGTATCCTCTAATCCCATTCACGTTTTTGTGCTACCACAGATTCATGGTCCACCTATTTGGACTTGCATACTACACCACATGTTCAATGCTGCAAACGACTGCCTTTTTAACTTCTTGTTCCCGCTTACCCATCCTCTTATCTTCCTCTTGCTTCTTCCTTTTTCTTCCAGCAAACTAAGGTCTATATTCACCAAGGGGTGTGGGGGTGGAGGGTGCACAACACCCCACTACAGCCAAGCTCAGGTTCACTGAAACATCTATGTGATGATTGGGTGCAGTGTTATAGCTCAGTACTCACCCCTTGATCATCTTCATCTGAATTATCAAAGAGGTTATCTAAATCATGCAGCGATGGTGCCAAGTCTGCCACAAGCATTAGGCTCCCGGTACCGACTCGGCCTGCAGCACCATCCTGCCGGGTATCTATATAGTAAAAAGATCAAAACAAAAAGATGTCAGAAAAAAAGCACTGGGTATGAGCACTAAGTAGTGCCTTAGACATTCAAATCCATACAGGTTTTGGGAAAAGGCAATCGATATCAACTTAACTACAAAGATGTTTAAGTTAATCATAACTAAATTCAGGAAGAAAACCATACATGGACTAAATTGAAAACTAATGTCTAATTGGCAGGTTGTCTTGTTGGTTCTCAGGTCGACTCAGAGTGGGGCAAGCCAAGTATTTAAAGCAGCATTTTACAAGGTCACCCAGAGCGGTGTTGACGTCAGTTGTCTTTTATGCAGCGCTGGCAAACTGGGGCAATGAGAGAGAGACTCCAGAATAGTCTGGTATGCTGGGTGTTGAGTCAACTGTGCACAGAGGTCAATACCAATTAAACACTGCTTCAAGAACTGTGGCTTATTGGCATTTCAACCTAACTGTGTTGCATGGAAGAAATGCATCACATCAAACAATACTGCAATTAGGCTGCCTTTCTTCTATACATGTACAATGAACATGATGGGTAGGGGTTCCTATAAAGCCAAGCTGTTTTCCATGCTTTGTTTTACAACTGCATGTTTTGGCATCCACTTAGACACAAACAATTCCTCTATATCCTCCTATTTTCCATTGCTGCAATGAAAACCTTCCATCTGTTTGGGGTCAGTGCCTGTGCTTGTTGGAACCGGTTGGAGTTGAGATTTTCTGTTCAAAATTAAAATTCCTGAAATAGCACAAAATTAGGGTGTATGGGATCCAAGAACTAATGCAGGTTAGGGGATAATGTTTTTTCCGAGTAATGACACTCGGACTTGGACATTCCTACATTATTTTTGTTTTGCAGGGTATTCTATGGATAGTTACACTAACTGTATACTGTGCACAACAGTGTTGATTCTCCTACCAACCCTTCTTTCAAACACACTCCGCTCTCAAGGTTCTGTCCATGACCCAGAATCTACTGGGATCTGCGTAACCTCCTGTTATACAGGAGGACATCAAGTCCATTAGAAGTTGGCTGGTAGTACAACTGCAGAGTATAGACATACTACCTAGCTAATGCATACCAAGATATACATGGGGAATCGCAAGGATATTAGATCCCAATAATGGTCATCCTTACTCCCTTTAGCCATAATTACATTAGAATTAAAAACTAACCAGATTGAAAGCAGCTATGCCAACACAAAGAGCTGTCAATTTAAGGGATTACAAATGACTTTACACATGACCAGCTTCCAATAATGAAATTGTGACGCTGTGCGTAGAAACAAAACCAGAGTGACGATGGGAGAGAAGGACAAAATTCAGTGGCGTTTTAGAAAAAGGATGCTCTTATCCTACTAGCCAATGTAACAAGTCACCTGTGCTTGCAAACTTGCCTGGTTGAGGAGTGGGGCTAAAAATTGACATGGCATCCTTTCCTTCAAGCCCTGGTGAAGAACACTGAGACAGTGAGACATCATTGGGAACAAATCCATCCTCTGACTGCAAATAAATGTCAAAAGAACACAATAGTTAGCACAAATAAGACAGTAAGATCTACTAGGAGTTTTTTTTATGTATTCTTTAAAAGATAGTGCCCTCCTGATTCATCAGTACTAAGAAAATTATTCACACTGTTGGTAATTACCAAAGTAAGATCTTCGCAACACAGACATCTGCAGAAATAGAACGCAAAATAAAAGCAAGCTTTGTTACTGTAGTAAAAAAAATAGGGTGTTTGCTTGCTTGTTGATTTTCAGCACTGATGTACTGCAATGACTTACAAGTCCAACCTGGCGATTTTTTAAATTAATCTTTAGTGTAGGTAACTTTCAAAAGGATATCACAATATATCTTACATAAGGAACATTTTATGTTAGGCTATATTTGTAAGGAGCCGTGTAAACGTCCCATGCCTGGCTATAGGGACCACTGCAACTGTAGCAAAGGGTGCCGGATATCGCCCTCAGCCAATGAACGTTGGGCCGGTACTAGGATTGGGAGGTTATACTGGTCACATGCTGGAGGCACAGAAGCCCTAGTGTCATCACAGTTTGAAACAAAAAAGGCTCGGGTGGTGAGATAGAAATCCATCCAAGATGGTACGCAGACCAGTTTTTACACTGGTTACAACCCCCCCAGCCTAGGGAGAGCAATATAAAACCCTGGTACAACAGCCAGAAATAGTGGGTTGGAGGAGCAGTAGGATTGAGTTTGTCTGGTGCTGGAAAGGCTTGAAAGAAGCAGAGGCTCAAATGATGGAGAAAGTTGGAGAGGTGGCACAAGTGGAATGCAGAAGGAGTTCATGAAAGCCAAGAGGGAGAAGGAGGTGGTGGTAACAAAAGAGGAGGTACCTAGACGTGCAAACATCAGGAGTGTACCTGAAGGAGAAGATGGAGAGTTAAAGTCAAGAGGTGTGGTGAGATACTGGAGAGAGCAACATGAGGTGGAGGTGGTTTGGAGGCAGTAGGAAGAAACATTGAGGGGAGAAGTGGATACCCCAGACGTGGTAATGTCCAGAGGTGCAGGAGGGTTAGAGGTGATAACAGTGGGTAGAGGAGGCGGAGCAGATCTGGTGATGACAGCCAGTGAAGAGGCAGCCCAGGTAATATCAACAGGTGAATGGAGGACTAAAGAGAGGAGAAGCAAGGTTTTAGTTTTTATATAGCGCAAACTAGACAAACAAGTAGAGTGCTGTACACAAATCACTAAAAACATGAATTTCTCCAATAAACAATTATATCAATAAGAATAAAATATATTTTCTACACTAACAATACAATTAATCATCCTCATTGATAAAACAGTCATAGAAACTACATGCAATATGCAGTGATTAAAAATTCTAATAAGCTAAAGTACTGGTCTATTCAATTAAACACTTGTTCCAGAAATGCGTTTTCACTAATTTGTGAAATTTCAAGTAATCTGATGGCAATCTTGGTTCCTTCTGAAGTTTGTGCCAGTGCTTTGAGGATGTAACAGAAAATTATCAATTCAGGGCGCTTGTCCTTTTAAATTTGGGCACTTCCAACCTTCACTCTTCACGGCTCCTCAACCCTCTCTCCTCCAGAGATGTTCAGCTTTTCTGCCAGACAGGTGGAAGTCAAAGAATAAAGTGCTCTGTTTGGAATAGAGAGCAAGCACGTTGTGCTGCAAAGGGGAGATGGAAGAACGCACAGAGAAGTCTCTTACATAGCCAGAGAAAGAAGGTTCTAATGGGTCTGGTCTGGTCAGCTCAGCCCCAGGCATGACCATATAGTGGGAGGAACAGTCAGACAGGGTCAGGGAGATTATAGTAATAACATACAGGGTTGGAAGAAACAGGAGAAAGATTAGGCAAGGCAGAATCCAATGGACAACTCCTCCAGCTCTCCCAGCCAGCTACTCCCATTGACCAGTCTTGCTAAGATTCTGTGCCCGAGTAAGTCTTGGACTAAGGGACTCCAGAAAGCCTGCATCTAGATAAAGTACAGGAGAAGGGTGTGTGGCCCCAAAAGCCTGCAACGCTATGAAGGGGTGACATGCTCTTCCTTGGAATTAAACGCACTGAAACTGACATTCAAGAGAGCAGCAAGGCCCACAGTGCAAAGGAACACCTGGGAGGGCGCTTTGGGTCTACCAGGAATGGATAAACCCAATAAAACCAAGGAGAAAAAGCATCTGACAATTGTGTTTTGTTTGGCAACAACCCGTTCACATTTAAGTTCAACCTTCTTTCAAAAATACTCCCCTTGTAAAGGATAATTAATTTTAACGTATGGTTTTGGCGCTCTTTGTCGCAAGGCAACCGTAGGACAAGTTAAACATTGCATGGGTTCTTGACAGACTACTGTTTGGTTGAGTGAGTGGTATTCTGTCCAAGGCAGGATACCCTTGAAGAAGTACTCAATGTAAATTCCCCATGAGTCCTTGAAAGTGTGGCTGGTGGCTCAGAATGGTCATGTTCGAGAAAGCCAGCAACATATCAGCAGGGGTATGAAACAGTGAATTATTCCAGCTAGATTTTTGAAATCTAACCGCTCTTGGAGTTATTTGGAAAATCCTATGGGTGTACATATTTTCTTATAGCCTAGCATTGTTGGTGATGCAAAATATAAATAAACTAATTATAGAGGTCCAATGTTGAAATCACAGCAGTGAAGAGCCTCCCACCCACACAACAGGAGGCGGGCAGGTTGCATGGGAATCTATGAAACACTTGAGAAGAAAAGTTTCCCAACCTAATGGTAATGGTTCTGACTGATGCAATGCTATCTTTGTAATGTCCAGAATCAAGCACTTTGAGAGTTTAAAAGGTAAGTGGAAAGTTTTTAAGGCTGGTCTCCTACATCCCTGGTGGGGATTGATGGCTAGAACGCTACTGATCAGGACCAGGCAAGGGAAGGTTAGGGAGTACTTTACACCCATGCAATCCCAGTGACAAGTGGGGGAGGACGGGTGCAACAAAAGAGGTATACAGGCTCACACCCCAAACTCAAATTTCCTAAGGGACCATCCCTTGGGAACGCTGAATAACTGGAGTCACTTTTACCATCGCTCCGGCTTGAAAAGAGGTCCAGGGTCTACAGGAGTAGTTGTTGACGTCTGTGACAGGATTGGCTCTAGATGGACAGCAGTTCCATGCTCCAAGGGGACGGACGGTGGAGGGTGGCCCTGCGATTTCTGAACACCCGCCACAGCAGGATCCACGACCAGAGGGAGACCCCCCCCCCCACAGGACATGGCAGAAATGGGCAGCAGCAAAGCTCACCTCCAACGAGGTGGTGGCTGCGAGTGTCCGCTCTAGGTCCAAGACCGTGACTCCTGGACTACCTGCAGAGGAACAGTATTGGAAATAATGCAGAGTCCTAGACAGTTTAGTTGAACAACTTTGTTTTCAGAGTTTTTCTGAAGGTAGAGAGGGATTGTTCGCTTCTCAGACTCGACGATAGCTAGTTCCATGCTTTGGGGGCTAGAAAGTCAAAGCTGGTTCGGCCAGCTTTCACTCTGTTAAATGCTGGGACAGAGAGTTGGGTGTGAGTATTTGTTTCGTTTTGGCCTGTGTGTTGGCGCCTGGTGTATTCTTTCTACTAAGTGCGGTTTGGGTGAGGCACCTGTCTGGGATTGTGAGGGCTTTAAATGTTATACGTTCTTTGTCTAGAAAGCAGTGGGCGTCCCTTCTTGCCTGGGTGATGTGCCCTCTCCTGGTAATGCCGAGTGCCGCTCTGAGGGAATTGTTTTGTGCTATTTGCAGTCGATTGATGTTATATGTGGACGTGCCCAGGAGTGAGATATTGCAATAGTCTAGTTTTGCGCCTATAGTGGCTCTGGCGATTATGTGGTGGTTATTTTGTGGTAGGTAGGGTTTTACAGCATTTATGATTTTTGAAGTGAGAGCTGCTGCTGATGGATGAGATGGCATTGACTTGTCTGTCCATAGATAATGTGGAATCTAAGTAGACGCCTAAGGTTTTCACTGAGGCGGACGTTGTAATGATTGTCTTCGCTGATGGAGCTATATGTGTTGTCAAGTCGTTTTAAGGCTTCTTTAGGGCCTTCTAGTAGTAATTCCGTTTTTTTTCCATTTAGACATAAGCCCTTTGCCACCATCCAAGCCTGGATGTGGGCGTATGTGTCTTGTAGGGTCTTGGTCGTAGTTGCCTGTTAGGGGAATGAGAATTTGTGTCATCGGCATAGTTGGTGAAGGCTATGCTGAATTCTTCTAGGTCGCTGAATAGTGGGAGAGTGAATAGATTGTAGAGCGTGGGGGAAGCGCATGAACCTTGTGGGACTCCACACTCGATGGGTGATGGAGTGGCAGATGCTTGGTCTGAGAAGACTCTCATAGCTTGACCATCAAGGAAGGAGGTGATCCATGCAGTGTCTTCTTTAGAGAAGTGAGCTGTATCAGTAAGAGGTTTGCAGAGGATCTTGTGGTAAACCAGATCGAAGGCTGCCGAGAGGTCCAAGAGTAGGAGGAGTGAGGTTTTGCCTTTGTCCATGGCTTCGAGTAGTCGGTTCTTGAGGTTGAGTAAGGCTGACTCTGTGCCATGGCAGGGAGGGAAGCCCGATTGTCTTTTTCCCCAAGATGTTGTGCGTTTCTAGGTAAGCTTGAATCTGCAGATATGCAGCTTTTTCTCGAATTTTCAGCAGGAATGGCACTGTGGTAATGGGGTGGTAGTTTGGGGATTCTGGGTCGAGGGAGGTTTTTTGTTTCTTTTTTAGTAAGGGCTGCACCCAGGCTTCCTAGAGGGTGGTTGACACGGTCCTGGTGGCGAAGAATGCATTGATGAAGGAGGTGATAAAAGGAGAAAGTGCTGTGGCGCAGACTTAGACTGTCTTGCTTCATGGTGCCTTCACAATAAGCACCCCAAAAAATAAATAGGAAGGCCCATATACATGAAGGTGAGCAGCTACAGCAAGAGGGATGATCTTCGGCCACAAGTCGGCGAACTACAGTGTCCCAAGAGTTGACTCTTGACAGCTACCGCTGTACTGTATAGGGCTTGTCCAAAATTGGACAGACACATGGATTGTGCTGACACTCTACAAACTGCTTCTGGCAGCAGGCTTCTTGTGCAGGGACCCGGACTGATTGGTCCCATCAGTCCAAGGTTGAATCACCTACGAGGGTCTTCCTGGATCATTGCAAGAGGTGCATTTTTATGGGTCTTCAGCACAATGCTTCTCTTCCTCTGGGTCTTGGCTCCAATCGGCCATCTGATTAACTACTGCAGGAAGCCCTCTGATCTCAAATTAAGACTGGGGACTGCCCCAGCACACCAATGGCAAACATCTTGGCTGGCATGTGCATAATCTATCTGTGGGAGAATGGTTACCCCCTCCCTTAGTCTAGGAATGCACTAATGAGCCGTCACTGTTTAATTACACCGCTGTTTGCCGCTTCTTGCGCACACAGCTAAAGAGAATGAATACCAAATTATGTAATGCCACTTATTTATTGAGAAAATTGTTATTCAGCATACAAAATTAAAAGCAGCTGAAGTCAGCTAAACAAAAGGCACATTTACAGTAAATAAATCACAAAATAGGTTTTACAAGACAAGAACACTTTGGCAAATTAAATGTGACAGGAATAGTAAACAGTGACTTTGCACAATACTTTGACACATAGCAAAGCGCTGAAATAGGAAAAACAAAAAGTCTGTACTGCAGTTTGTATTTTGCATTGATTTTTTCAACTCCACAGAAGTTTGTCGTTTTGCGAGTCTAAATTGCTTTACTAATTATTCAATGTCTTTTTTGTTTGTGGGAACATCAAAAAACCGTAATGTTAGGTTTTTCCCTCAGGTCGACACGTGTTTCGGCTCTTTATTTGTGGGCCTCCTCATACAAAGACTGCCTGAGAAACAAAAATCCACAAGGCCATCCTGACCAGCAGAGACAAAAATGCATGACGCTACGAGTATAACCTCAAACCTTTGTCTAATGCCACCTTGATGGCCTGAATCCTATAGAGTGGTGGGCAAGACCCTCCGTCTTTCCTCCTCCTATCAACTGCAGAAACCTAACGAGGAAACCAGGCCTCCAGATAAGTTGCATACCAGGCCTTTTTACGCATGAAAATCTTGTAAATACAACAACTTTATTATTTTCCTGTGTACATTTACACACAAGTTTAGAGAAGAGGGCAGTGCAAAGGTCAGGTTACTTGACACAAACCAGAAGGCTTCTTTTGATTTTTATCTACATGGATGTAATTGCAAGCCACCTCTGAAACTGAATTGTGGTTTCTGGCGAGCATTGGCACCCAGTGTTGCCCTTCTGCCCGATGCCAACTACTTCAAATACAAGGGTATCGTAAAGGTGATGGCTTTCCTACCATCTGATTTGTGGCATACAGAAGTGGAGGTATTCCCCTACCTAACAATTGTGTGGAGAAATCGTGCAGTTGGTCGAGGGTGCATTTCATGCTTGGTCAGACCATGCCACTGCTGCACGTTCTGGGGTTTTCAGTAATTCTCAGGATTTCAAATCGTTTCCTCCAGTGCTCCAGTTAAGATTTTGAGGTGGGAGTATTTTACTCCCTATTTTTAAACTGAGAGAGTAAATTTGATTTTAACACAATAAAAATAACTTTTCTCCTTTGCAAGAGTAAACTGTATGCGACATCCAGCCGACGTGTGCAAAAACTGTATGGAAATCATTACTAACTGGTAGCTTTCGGCCTTGTAATGAAATACACCTTTCATTATTTCTCTGTCTGGCCATTTGATCTCTTCTGTATGTTTTTAAATGTTGAAAACAGAAAAAACTAGCCAATTACATAGTAAAGCAAGCATGAATGGGTTTGATAGCAGAATTGTCTTTTGATGTTTAATGAAAGTCCTCTTGGAGCTATTACAACCTAATGGTATGCCAGTGTTATGATACAACAGTGCATAGAGGCTAGGACTCCATGCTAAATTCTATATCTAATCTCATGGTCAAATGGTTATTCAAATATGGTTTTTGGCAAAGCGGTGTACATAGAACATATTTATCACAATTATCACCAAACCAATGTCTGTACTCCTTTATCGACCTTGAAAGGATGAAAAGCTGAGTTGGTCTTGCTGGGATTCGAAACTGCAACCTACAGATCACGCACAGATTGCAGCAACAAGTGCTCAACCGGCTGAGCTACCTTATTGGCCAAAATCCTTCAGAGGTCGGTTAACTGAGTATCGACTGAGGTATAATAATCACAGTGCCTAGATGTTGGACGAACCATGTATGAAGGGCTACATAAAGTTAAATACCTATCTGGATTATCACAGGGACCGGTTTTGCCGAGTTTCTATTTCAATTACAAATGTAACTTTCATTTTGTTTTTGAACAGTCAGGTTTTGGATGTTTTAATTGTAGTCTTGACGATGAGAGAGGCTAGAACACCTGTGATTGGTGTAATGACAATCACTCACCCTTCAACAAATACTCTGCTGCCACTGATCGATCATAGTAATGTACCCCATTGACTGCAAGGTTGAATGAATGTAAACTATACCATGCAGTCTCATCATTTTACACACTGTTTATAATTGAAGTGTAAATTCAATTATAAGTGTAAAAATCATCTGCCTCTGCATGATTATGTACACAACAGGGGAACTCTGAAAAATACAACTGTGCAATACTGGTTTGCTTTCACTGGAAGAAAAAAAAAGCATAATGTTAGAAAATATTAATTCTCAATTGCAACTTAGTTTTCCATCTTATTTTTAAAATCCTAACCTAGGAAAATAAATACGCACAGGGCTTCTGTTTGCTCCATGAGTAGCAACACAGCAGAAGCTGAATGGAAATAAACCATTCCTTGAATCACAGTGTGCAGTATCTTTTATTGAAAGGCTTCAGAGAAATACATTCGCAGGCACTTCATGTGCGCCAGTAGAAGAGGCATGTGAACACATGCATTCTAGCGGTCCAAGGACACCATCCAGTCAGCCTGGCTGAAAGAGCCTTAAATGCTTGGACGGCGACAACATTCTTGAATAGGTCCTTTCCGATGCATGGATTAGACAACTCATCTAAAATGGGGAAAACGTGAGAGATGGGCACTAGCAACTAAATGGACTCGCGCAGCACTGGTAATCTATTTGGTGGTTAGCATTGTACCCAAATAGAACTGAATGGGATGAACCGAACCTGCTGCAAAAACACAGGAGGTGGTGTAGCCCACACCTGGTGAGACGACTAGAGGAGGTTGCATCTGCTTATCTTGCGCTGGTTGCTTGAATCAGTCATCAGAAGATAGGCCCCAACAGACCAGGCCTTATATATACACCTTGCTGGTGCCCCTAACCGTTTGAGGCAGCCCAATCCATACCAGCATGAGGCACGCTGTGCACATTCTTGCACTCTCATCTAGGATTAATTTGCAGTGAGCACTATACCCAGATAAACTCGGAACCCCTGCAAATCTCTTTGCTTGGAGAAAGACTTGTGAGGGTTGAAACACGTGTAGGCTAAAATCACTCAATTAAATTCATATTCACAGTTTATAAACCGAAATCTTGTGATCATTGATTCAGGCAACCAGCGCAGGATATACATATGCAACCTCCACTAGTCATTTCAAATAGGCCTCACCTTCAATAATGTAATACTGCTGTGCGTCTACTGCACGGCATGTGCACTTACTATAGTAGCCGAGGTTGAGGTGCTAATGTACACAGACCTGCAGATAAAAGGCATATCGGGGAACCTTACAAAGTAAAATCTTATGACTATGCCACATTTCATTTTTTACTTCACGTACCATTTACGCAGGCAGGCCAGAGCACTGGTTTGAGAAATCCCTGCATTTCTTCCAGTAGATGGCGCTACAGCATTTCTTTAGCACATGCCATCCTTGTATGAAGACTGCGATGCCATCAAATTGACTAATCCGCAACATGCAGGGAAGGAAATAGGGCTTTGAACCAGACTTGCTAAATGTGAGCCGAACGTATATCTATTTATATCTGCACAATACAATTCGTCTCACACGCATTTACAGCCGACTTCACAGTGCTGTAAGCCTTGACAGTGGCAGGGCAACAGTCAGACACACTGGGAAGTCCTCACAAATGGAATCTCTAAACCAATCCAGGCCATGCAGATGCAAGAAAATCATTAACGGGCGTATAAGGGGTTGTCGATTTCTTTGCCAGGATTGGTCCAAGATTGTGCTCTTTTGCTATAGCTGAGCAGATAGGAATAACGATTTGCTGCTACCCTGACTTCAGATACCCATCGCCTCACTAAGTGTGCAGCTAGCCATCTGGGCATATGCATACCTGGCATACAATGCTCTGCAGCAACAGGGTCTTGTGGATTCAGCCACTCTGATGATTTCTCCATGAGCTCTAGCAGAGATCAAAACAGTACCTCCTTGCTGCAGTAAGAACCGATCTAAAAGTAAAATTGTTTACACAGCTATCATTTGACTACTGATATCAAATGCTTTGTGGCAACTAGTAGAACACCTTTTCGGCTCAGTGCAAAAAAACAGAATGATTACCGTAAAACATGTGCTTTACACTCTAAAATGAAAGTTGAGGCACCAGTGTAGCGTCCATGCCACCTGACCAAACGTGTCCCTCGAAACATGTTCAACTATCCTGTGGCACAAACTGCAGCTCTAAGCTGTGGGCTGGCTTTTCTTGTGAAAGCACCACCTTTGACGTGTGGTACAGGTAAAATAAGTCAACGCTGAGCTCAGACAGTCACAGAGTCTGAGAAAGTACAGGAATTCCCGTTTGCCACACCTTTAGCGCTGGGCAGCACACACCAAGACTTGGTTTTCCCAATGATCGTGCGGTGTGGGTGTGTCACCGGGCTGCAGTGGCCGCTTTTAGTCTCAGAAAAAGGGAGTATCAATGTACAGCTAACTGCACACAAATTATCCATCAGACGCAATTTCTCTTAAGAAGCTAGGCAGTAATGGTTAGATCTTCATTCAAAGACAAAGCACTGACTTGTTCATACATTTACAATGTGTGTTGCCATATTAAGTGTGCTCATAACGTATTGAATATTGATTAATGCTTCCCATCCAGCATCAATGTGAACCGTCATGGAAAATGGATATTTGTCCAAGTGCAGGTAGCGAGTGCTGGGGGATACTGTAAGGGACTGCAGGACTTCACTTCAAGGATGTGAGCACTGCAAGCACCGATGTGGAAAATGGTGGCGAGCAGAGCTTATAGCGTTAAATATGAAGAGTCCCCAGTAATTTTAATACTAGTCATACTTGCACTTTCTTTAGAAAGCGACGTATTTCGATGGAACTCAACTCCTCTTTAGAATTAGAATGAGGGTCCGTTTAGAGAGAAAGCACGGGAAAAAAAGGAATGTGGCACTAGAACAGGAGAAGGCTGGCAAGGGGCTGTGAAAAAGGACTGTAAAGTGGGGAACTTTGAAACTTGACAAAGCAGATGGTCACACTGAAGAATCAAGAGGCACAGAAAAGAGGATGGGGAGCATTTGAGGCAGAGAGGAGGGCTGGCAGGGCCCTGTAATAGATGAAAGGGTGACACTGCGATGAGAAGGCTGAAGGAGTAACTTTCAGAAGGGTTAAGAAGTGACGCAATTTGAGCATTTTTCCCAGTCTCTCAGTTGTAATGCAGGAACACGGTCAATAATATATGTCCAACTTTGAGCTTCATGTTCAAGTGAACTGGACTCAACCCTACAGATAGCGTATCAGCCACTTGTACTCCCTAAAAATAAAAAATGGGAAGTAAAAACACTGCCAACAAAAAATAAAAAGCAGACACATAGAACCTACGCCCCCAGTTTTTACTCGCGTAGCTCCATGGATATGTTTGGACCAGCAGTGCACGTTCTACCAGAGGAACAAACTACTATTCGAACTGCCTGATCGGAAGAAGTAAACATGAATCTTTAAACATGCATGAATAACTAGGCGCAAAGAAATAAATATTGCAAAAACATATCGGTTTTCCAGTTAAAATATTTGTACACGCTTAGAAAAAAATACTTCCGTTAGGAATTGTACTTCCATTTCTACTCCCTAAAAAATCATTTTACTTTCAACTTTAAAAAACTGGAAGTAAAAAGCTCCTACTTCCGAACGTTATCTGGGACACTGAATGTACCCGACCAGATGAGACATGCCCCCCCCAATGTTCCATGTATCTTTACAGCCAATTTTGAAATTGTAAACTGATGTTCTAGATTACAAATGGAGTACTAATATTAAGGAACTTTTCAGTGGATATCAACTTATGGGCCTCGCGACCAGATTTACTTGTGAATGTTGCTATTGGAACTAGGTGTCGCATTTGTGTGGGAGTCTATGGAGACATTGAGTTCCTCTACTCCGTTGAAAAAACCGTTTGATTTCTCACACACCTTTTACTGCGCCACAGTGGGTTGATTGGTACTGTGATTACATTGTGTTTCCATTTGAAAAAAATGGTTATCCGGGTTGGTGGTTTAACATAAAGTTCTTTATTTTGAAAACTAAAATGGCCCTTTGTGATAACACGTGTTTCGACGCTGCCGTGTCTTTTTCAAATGAGGGAAAATCCATGCATTGATTAAACAAAATGTGAAAAGGATGATGTGCCATAAAAGTACACATACAATTGGTGTACATATTAAAGGAAACGAAAAGGAGAAAAAACGAAGAGAAAATCATCCCAAAAACATTATTCATGACATAAGTGCAAAAGCATATTTAACACAGATTGAGGAGGGGGGAGGTTCAGCAGGGATTGTTGCTGGAAGAAGCCAAATTCGATTTCTAGTCTGTGGCTGTTAAGAAATGAGATGAATGTGCCCGTTTCGTTATATAGTGTAAATCAGGTTTAGGGGAGGTTCAGGAAGAATTGTACATAAAGAAAAAAAGAGAAAAGGGTAGGGGGGTGGAAAAATAAGTTTAGTTTCACATTATGAAAAAACCTCTTACATTAATAACATTTTCGATGTTCAGTGTTATTATGCTTGTGTTAGCCATAATCTAGTAACTGCCTTGACAGTTGTGAGTCAGCTACAGGCGTGGGTTGGCATAAAATGGGTCAAAGCATGATGATATAAAGTTTAGTTAGCAGTGATTTGTTCGGGACTAGTTTCTGATCCCCCTAAATACAAGTCGGTAGCTTGCAGTAAGGTAACAATCTTAGCGTGTTGCTGCTGGTTAACATTAAGTTTGTACTGATTGAGTGTCATGGGGTTAAATACCCTGCCCGTATAAAAATGATGATGGTTAGGCTTACCCTTAATCTTGCTGCATATTGCACCGTAGTTACTGCCTGAATCTATGTTTAAAATGGTGGTAGAGAGTTAAAATAACAAAAACTACAATATTTATTCATAAGCAGGGGTTGCAAAATCGATCTGCCCACTCACACTGCTGAGGTTATTTGCTGAAGGGAGAGTACCATTTCCATGGTACTTGACCTTGCTGGAGGGTATGGGAATGTTCGAAACCAATTTGACATTCAACGCAAACCAGTTTTTTTTGTAGTAAATGGCAAATACAAGTTTACCAGTGCATGGCTTTTGGGTTGCAGAACTGCACCACATATGAAGTGTGCTTATGGTGACGTGCACCATTTAACAAAGCATTGAGAAATATTTTGTCACCCGCCACCTTGGGGCGAGTGCATTTCTCTTTGGGTGGGAGTATGTAAACTAAAGAACTCGACCCTGCAGGTCTAGTGTGATTTAAAAAAATGTGCAAGGCCTGATAAAATGTCTTGCTCACCTACCCTTGTTAGGAGGAGTAGTTCATTAGGGCTCTTGAAAAGTTAAAACTATTATTCTGAATGCAGAAGTAGGAACTTTGTGGCCACCCTTGATAGAGGTTCTTCCAGAAAGCAGAACTTTAAAAAAATAAATAAACTTCTCAGCTTCATGTCAAAAACTGCATAGTTTGCTGTTAATGCTGGGAAATATGGAATTGTGTTTTGCTAAAAAGAATTGTTGACTCAATTTTAATGCAAATAAAAATTAAACATTTTATAGGAAAATCATACGGAAGATAAAGGCAACCAGGAGGACATACAAATCATACATAATGAGAAGTTACAAAATAAATCAAATATAACAAACATAAGGGATAAAAACAAGGGAAGGCATTTTTTGTTAGACAGGAGTAACTTTAGGTTAGGCATGTTAAATATCTTATGGTTCTTAAATGATCCTAGAATATCATTCAAATAACCTTCATTCCATGCTGGCATTGTGATCAATACTGATTTGCTTTTATTAGGATGATTCAAGATCCAACATAACGTCACTCTTGAGAGGCAACATTTACTACAACTTCCATGAGATGAAAAAAAACGAGAGATCCCACCCTCTCGCCAAATGTGTGCAACCAGTGTATTCTATCACGGGTCTAAATACCTTGAGGATCGACTCTATTTTACTTGACTCTGCAGATTTCCTGTTCATGGGCCTGGTCCAACATCTTCCACCATATAACCCGATAGAAACACCTAAAAGGAACAATTACACCTAAACGATTTGCAGAGCAAGCCTCACACATTAAAGGCTTCAATGCTCTCCTTGGCCTGACTTTATTGTAGTTAGTTCGCTAAAGGAACTGTATTAGAGTGTAATTGAACCCGTCTGGAGGAAATATGTCAAATGCCACAATATAAACAGCTCTTTTAGACGGCAAACGTACATTAATTGCAATGATGCTGCTAGACCTATCTACAATACAGCCTATGCAGTTCTCAAAATCATATGGCAAAACCTTTAGCAACTTTGTTCACACGACACCAGCTTGCAGATGACCATTCTGGAGATCAGCACAGGAACTGCTGTTCAATTTTTATTTTATGTTCAAAAATTATTAAATTACACCCTGTTGTAGTCTCATGGTATTTTGGCATTTCCCTTTGGGACCGATTTCTAACTGCATGCCCATTTGATGCATTCAGTAATATAATCTGTCTTTTGGCGTTTCTCTTATGCTGTACGTTGATCGCACTAATGCCAATTTAGTTAGTTCTGAATTAGGATCTTTCTCATACAGTTTAATTCAACTTAATTTTCTAGATTCCCATTCCCTAGATTACATTGACACCTAGTGCCAATTTTAAGATGGTTTTACTTTACATTTATTGCTAAAACATGTTTCGTTTAGAACGTACCTCCTTTGTGGTTTTCTGTTTGGCGTTCTGTCTGACAGCTTTTTTAACCATATGGCCTTGTATTCTGTACATTATTTAATCCCATTCGAGAGCTGCACTAACTATATACACATTCAAATGCCACCTAAATAATCTCACGTTTATATGGGCTTCTGAACAATTTTATGCCCAAACCTCTCTGCATGAAGATATATATATGCATCTTAATATTTCGATTGTTAATAGTCTAGTCCCTGCACACACAACTAGGATCTCTGGGTAAAAACCATGATTATTTCCTTATGGGTTTCTTGGAGAACATGCTATTTATTACTTAAGGTTCTCGACTGTGTAAAAAGATGGCAAGTCATCTGGAATGGGGCCACAATTCCCCTTCTCAGAATGTGATAAAGGATAGCTGCTAGAGGAAAAGTGTTTTTGGAATCACAACCCATGTCAGGACGTAGCCTGCATGAAGGACGTAGCCTGCATGAAGACACGTCTAACTCTGAAGCCTCTCTGGTGGTGCAGTGACACCAAGTGACCATTTCAAAAAGGGAACTGTTCCGTGCCCATCCAATTGCTCCTCTACATTTAGGCATTGGTTCACCCCAGGAGTCATTCATATTACTGTTGGCACAGAGTCTTTTTTTAGAACACTTACCAGTTATTTTTGACAGCAGCAGCTCTGTACCACATTGCTGTCAAACATTCCTTTTCAGCTACAGCTGCTTTGAAATCTTGCAACCAGAGCATCCAATTCCATTTGCTACTACAGAAGCATTTCTTCACTACTTTCCATCGCCAATTGAATTCACTCTCCAGAAACTCTGCTACTGTTTTCAGAGCCCCATATTCCCTCTACCCCATGCGTCTATTGTGGTATTGTGAGGATTCCAATGAGGATTCCAATGACACTCACCTTGAATACTTATTGGTTCCCAATTTAGTGTGTTCCCCTGTAGTGCACTAAAAGTATCCATGCAGGGTACCTTGCGCATTTTACAGCTCTAGCTAATATCTGCCAAAACAGTCTCAAGGTAAGCTCATCCTCGGGAAATAGGTGATGAAGCGCCTGTGCTAGGATATCGCCAATGCCATCCCTTCTACTTGAATTTTTCATAGGCAACCAAAGATGATATTCATGAAGCTCCAGAAATGCTAAGTAGTTAAAATAGCATTGGTAGACAAATGCCAATTCTCAGAGAATAGAAGTAGTTCAGAGTCCACTCACTATGCTCCTTGGAGTCTACTTAAAACCTGCTTGATGCCTTTTCTAAATATACGGTCCCCAGATGGGGTTTTGAAATTGAGAAGTCACTAATGCCTTGGTACGATTTCAGAAGCAGGTACAAATCAATGGTTGCTGGATCAATATCTGAGGCTATGATTGGGGTCACTCAAGAACCTGACAGACTCACGAGACTTAACAAAAGAATCGTTTTGATCCGAATGGCATGGTCGGTCGCCCAGAAGCAGGACTGTAGTTGGCCTGTTTCCTGATCCTGGTACTGTGTACCCCCTCAAAATTCACTCTACCAATAAAGTCTTATTTAGTGTGAATCTTACCCCCTTGGTACCCTTGGCGATGTTGGAGCTGAAGTGGCACCAGGCTTGTGGAACTATGAACAGAGAACTGCTTACTGTTCCCTCTGTTCTACTTTTTAGTTTTACTATTCTGAATACGCGCTATCAGAGGGAGATTAACATTTTCTTCCCGTCTTTTTTACTTGTTCTGTTTTCATTGAACTAATGTAGTGGTAATTTAGAAATGTCCTTGTTAGGATGTGCTTTGATGGTCTGATGGCCTGATGGCCAAATAAAGTAACTTGACTGACTGAAAAGAATAGTGATTGCAAGATTCTGGCTGTTATTTTCACTCAAACGTGTGTCAAACCAAATTGTATTTGGTAAATGGCGAGTTATCACTTCTAACAGGCTTTTGAGCTCCATTTTAGCACAGGCAGATGGATTTAATCAGAATTGAACTGCATTGGCATTGAATGCATGCCCGTCAGCATCAGACTAGCACACACGCTCATACATTTCAGAAAAGACCTACCTTTTCAAGGAATATCTCCTCCAACACCTAGGCCAACACCTTGGCCCTTGCACCACCCGACTCGCTAGACACCACCCACCACTGCCCCCCCTGGCCACTCGGGACAGCTGTAACCCCTCTTCTATGCCCTTCTGTACCCTTCCCCCCGATGTATATCTGTTCTGTTACAACTGAAAAGCACTCAGTTATGCATCTGTATTGTAGTATCCCTCTTTAAAGCACTCTGTTGCTTCTCAAAACTAGGTCCATGCTCAATAAATACAATAATAATAATAATGATGCTTGAAATGCAGATAAGCTTGTGGGTTTCCTTGATAAAGTCTCGAACTGGAACAGTCTTGGGGAAAACTTGATCCCTCATTGTTAGTTAGCTATACAGGAACCCTGAAGCATCCATTTCCAATAAAGAAACATGCGCCCAATATTTCTCTCATCAGAGACGTACCAGGTAGGGGGCCCTCTGTCTCCACTTCAAATAGGGTACCAATGCTAATATGGTGTTAATATGTGCTAATTAGACAATGACGAGGTTAAAGATATTGAAATTGAATGCCACGTAATGGGGTTTACACATAATGTGATGGAGTCACTTATAAAGAGAGCAGGGAGGAGCCTAGAAGGCTCTCGGGGCCAGGAAAGCCACATGCTCTGATGTGACCCTTCCTTGATGGTGGTCTGGGTTAATCCAGTCTCGTCTCTCAGTACTTGCAGCAAAACCATTCCAGCAGGAAAGCCAGCCCATCAATACTAGTGATGAGATGTTTTACGCAGGAGAAGTGAAAGGGGGCCCCCCCCATAATGGTGTATCGGGTTGCAGTGGTCCCTGCAGGCAGACGACAACCCAACACAAGGAGGGTTTAGAACTGATCTAGCTACCCATATATCTGCCAGAGACACTGTATAAAAAAAAATAGAAAATACTAAGGTCTTCAACGATGTAGAAAAAACAATAGAATATTCTTGAGGAAGTTGGGGAATGGGAAGAGGTTTGATTTCTGGACTTCAAAGTATTTAGCAACGGTTTTATACTTGAGCAAGATTGGCTATGGTTGGAGTCTCTGAAGTACTAAATCCCCTATACATTATCTGATCTTGAGAAAGTGTCACGGATGGTTCAAAGAATATTCCAACACTCTGAGACAGGTCAAGGGGGTTTTTATTACAATTGTAATGGGTTTTATGGCGATCCACACTCGTATAGTAAAGCACCTTCTCCTTAACCGCTGGCTAGTATTTATGGATTATTAACCACCACTGTCTTGGTTCTAACTTGTTCTGCAAGCGACAGCCTGAAGGCAGAATGCCATATTTATCCAAATTCACAAAGAAACATGGGTGTAATTCTAGGGGGGACAGGAGTGTTTGTCTTCCCCCTCCCCAATGACCCTAACTCTATCCAGTGGTTTGTAATCTAAATGGGTATACGATTGTGCCTTACAGACACTCTACCCAACTTGGTGATCTTTCTATCATCTCTCCCTGCTTGTTCCCTTCCTCCAACTACTCTCCTCAAACTTCACCCTTCTCTACTTCCCTCGTTGTCATCTGTCCCTCCGATGTCTCTCGTTTTTTCCGAGCCTTGCATCCACTCTTATGTTCTTACTTCCTCTACAAACCTGCTACTCCCTCAACACTATCACTCCTCCCCACCTCTTCCTCAGACACCCCTCCTTTCACTCATGCATGCACATCAAAATCGTTCCATACACTCTCCTAGCCACTCATTACACTGTTCTTCACACTCAACACGCAGAACCACTTGCACTTAGTAACCAATACCTTACCTGCTCCAGAAATCGCCTAAAAACACTGCTTCTCCTTTCTTCCTCTTGTGGGTCTCTTGGTCTGCCACCTCCTCCCCTAACCTCACTCAAGCAACCCACACCCTACTGCTTCCTGCTGTCCTCTTTATGCTCCCCTCCTTCTGCCATTGGACCACTTACCTTGAACCATCTGGCCCGGGTTTTCCACCTGGAGGGGTTACAAACAGCAAAGATCTTAATTAGTGGGCTAAACCCCACCCCTTTTCTGTGTGCGGGCCTGCTGAGGAATACTCAGAATATCTTGATTAGATTTAGGATACTGAGAATGGAAATTATTGTGCCGGTTAATAGCAACGGAAATATACGAAAATGTTGCCAAAATAACTGCGACCAGGCAGTTACCGCGACTTTCACCCTACACAGTTTTCCAACTCCCATTACTGTGCCCAAGCGAAGCGGGGCTGTACCCCGCTCTCCTTGGTCGCAGAAACTGGGGTTGTCCCCCACTTATCATTATGGTAACATGAGAATAAGAACAAAAAATAAAAAGGACCCAGCAGCGTCAGCACCACCCCACATAAGTGGGAGGAACTGACACTGCAGGGGTACAAGAGTCAGCAGCACACAGAGAAGAGTGCCGCAGTAAAGGTAAGTGGGTGGGGGTGCGAGTTGGAGGATTGTGGGCCAGGGCATGCGGGCAAAAGTTATTTATCTGATCACTGTGCTGCGCCGTAGTTGGAGTCGACATTTTTGTCAGCGGAATTACGGGCGGTGCAGTGATCACATAGATCCATAGCAACCATATTTGGTACACACAAATTAATTTAAGTTCTAACTAGGGCGGATGCGATCCACTAAAGTTGTATTTCCTTTGATTCTGCAGTAGGAAATTGCCATCTTCAAGTTGGAGACATTCCAAGATGCAAAACTATATGCAGCTACTCATGCAAGTTCTTGTACATCAATGCCATCAAAAATATATTTCCTTTGGTCTCTTCTTCGGCTTGATTCACACAAAATCCAGCTGGTGGCTTTTATACGACAATGGAGGTTCTTAAATTGTACTCTCAAAGTGGCATTGTGCAAGAACAAAGGGAGGCTGACCGTGCGTTTATATTTGGACCCATGATAGGGCAACTAATTTGGTTAAAATTGCACACCACCTCAATGTCAGCGAACATAACCTTATTCACTCATTTAATTCTACATAAAACCAACTACTTTGGTCCGGATGTAAAAGGGCTCTGGCTGGACCTTTGGTTTTTCCCCTGGGATTTTACCGTATATGTTGCTTTCATGACATTTTATTGAATTCTGGAACAAACGCATGAGGTAACATGCACTCAATAATTGGAATCGTACTTCCTTTCTTCCCAAGATCATCATCCTAGGTGAGTCATTATTGGTGGTGTATTTATTTGGGAATGGCACTGGGCCGGCAGCAACTTGTGGCAGCAGACTATTGCACATACTGACTGCCATCGATTTTGAATACATTCTTGATAACTTTCTCTTTGTTGAGTCATCCTTATTAAAAGAAAAGGTGTATTGTTAACATGTAAGAACAAAGCTGTAAAATGATTGCAAAAGTGTCTAAAACTAAGGGCCCCATTAAAATAGTGACATCATACTAATATTACTTCTTATAGAACCTAAGATTGAGTTGCCAAAACCCTCATGGATGAATAAATTAAACAGCAGTGGGGTCTATTTGCTTCCTCGAATGTCTTCTAGTCTAAATTGACCAAACCCCAGCACAACTCTTACCCACTGCTCATGGGTGCATTGCACTGGACATATTCTGAGGGATCGTATGCTGGTCACATGAAAACATCTCAACTTGAACAGGCAGAGTACCACAAGCTCGATCCAAAAACCCTTATAAGTGGTTGAAAACCTTGTGAACCCCCAACCACCTAAAGCATGCCACATACCTCCCCACATAATGCTTCTAACATTTCCTGCCTCCTCACATTCACGTAAGTCCTCTCCCCTTTTCTGCTCGAGATGGTTTCTGAAAATGCTTATGTTGGAAGTAGTGGTACCCGAGCCTTGCCTGTGTGTATGTCAACATAGAAAATGCCTCCAATTATTTCTCCTATTTAAAGCCTCATGGTACTTGCAGTATCGCTCCTACTCAGTATGTCACCCATCTCTTTTGGCTACTGAATAACTAACGATCAGGCCCTTTTCAGTTTGATTATGATAAATGAATTAATCATTTTAACTAAGAACTGATGTTTAAGTTCTCACTTTAGTTCTTTAGCAATGACAATTTGTGATTTCTTCTTGTAAGAACATCTTCTTTGCTAGTCCATGACATGTAGCTAACTTAATCTAAATGTGCAAATGCGCTATGCTTCTGATTTTATGAGATTCTAACCTGATTAACTCTACGATGTGTAAATTATCAGATCATCTTGTACTCTGATGGATGTTCACAATATGAGTTTTATCAGCCCTTTCAACTTAAAAAAATGTGACCTTTGAAGGGGGGAAAAAATCTTCAACTGCATATTTTAACGGGTCTGTAGAATAATCAATAGATTGGTTGTTAGGTTACTTTCTCATCCTGCACACAATTTTTGGTCTTTATATAGTCAACTAAAACCTTCTTTTTGTCCAAGTCAAACTGACAATCCTGTGCTCCGACAATACTTTTTTCCTTCCTTGCATCCTGAGTAAAAGGTGGCATGCATTGCATTTAAAACGTGCTCTGTTTATGGGTTGGCAGTCCAGGCCAGGTTCACAACATAAAAGTGCCACCTGCCCACATAAAATGATAAATCATATTCATTGAAAGTTATGACATATGGGTTAGACAAGGCGAAACAATGGTAAATGTTCATGCAATCGTCTTTGTATTGCTAGGCTACCCAAAGTGGTGAATGAGGAAGCAGGGACCAGAAACAGAGTATGTCCCATGTATGCTCCCTTATGCTGTGAAGAGGTACCGTTACCATTTTCTGTGGATCTTTATCAACTCCCAGTCTGTATTTCTTGTTGTCTGTGAAGATGTACTTAATGCCATCTTCATCAAAGGTGTAAGGATCACTGGCGTCTTCAAGGCACACTCCAGATTGCTGCAGCATCTTCAAGGTGTTTACATCACTCTGGGTCTCTACCGGGAACAGACGTTTCTCTTCTAACACTTTGAACCGTTTGTTAGGTTGGGCAAGAAGTCTAAAGAAACAAAGTAACAGATGTTCATTCCAAAACGTATGTTGATCAAGAACAGTCTTAATATAAGAACAAAAAAGTGCACAATGCAAAGTTTAGAAGTGCTTGCTATTGTTCCCCAACTGTTTGCCCCTCATTTTCTCTCGAAAAGCAACATTCTTTTCCTGCTAACTGAATAAAAAGGACATGACTGGAAAGTTTAAAGGGACAAAGAATACTTGCAGAGGTTCCCTCCATATCTGGGCAAACTATAAAATAAATGTGCTAAATCGCACTGTATTTTTTCTTCTCATTTTGGTATGGGGGAGGGCGGATCCCAACATGCCAGGAAGTGAGGATGTGCAATGTATCCAATGCGAAAAGTGGCGCGGAAAAGTGTTAGTGGCTGAGAACCCCTACAATAATTGTCATAGGCACAACACCTGTAATGAAAAAACTAAGGCAAACTGTTCAAAAGAAAGCCCATAAAATAATAAACCAAATATATCAATTAGTAAAATCATATGTAAAGGTAGAAGTCAAAAGCAAAAGTGGAAAATCTTAACTAGATTAAGAATTGCTATCAAATGAAGTGGTTACTAAAGAGCTGCAGGGTTTTGTTAAACTAAATGTTTTGTAACACTTGTAACGTCATATTTGCCTGTTTATTGACATTTATGAAATGAGAAAAGCCATAACGGAATCCTGCAAACTTGTCAACCTGATTCTCAGCAATAACAAAATAACTAAATTGAAGAATGGTTCTTTTATTGGATTCAGCCTTCTAGAAAGACCAAGTAACTTGTGGTATTCTTTACTTGAAATTAGTTTACAACATGGAGGGGGGCACAAGGCATGCAATGATGCAGATTTACAAAATCAAGTAGGGCATGCCCGTTTCACCCTCTTGAATTGATAAACGCTGTGCTCGCAAAATGATGCATAGTTTCGGGGTGAAAATTGTGATCAACATTTTTCCACTCCCATGCAGTCATCTAAATGAAAATCGACATGGTTATGAGATAGTGAGATTATGGTGATGCACAGCTATGGATTTGTTTAACTAGAACTGTAAAGAGGATTTCACGATTGACTACAATTGTTTGCCAATCCGTAATCCATATTGCTGGAGTGAGTCCCTTCTTGAGTCTTTGGTGGGTCCGAAATGCACACTTGTTCAAGTCCATGCTCTGTTTTCCCTTATTTTCCCTAGTCTAACACAAACCCCTTCTTTGAGCTTATTCCAGTGGTTTAAACCTGTGTGTGTGGTTGGTTACTTGGAGTATTGTAAATACTCCTGGGAAATTGAAGGTTATTGAATGATAATTTATATTTTCTCTTGGTTTCCCTCTTCGCCATCTGCTTGTAAACACAATTGTTTGACCTGTTGTCATAATAGCAATGATAAAGGGGTTGAAGAAGGGGGTGTATTCATCCCGGTCTTTCTAACCGCAGTGACTAAAGTTCTGCCATTTGCAGTTCTGTCCAAAATAGTATAAAACCTGGTTCGCTACATTTCCTGACACGTGCAGTACTGAGATATGGGATACATCTGAGCATACAAAAAGGCAACACTTAAACCAAAAAAGAAATAGGAGAGGAACACAAAAGCCATCTACACCTAGAAAGAACTGTTCAACATCGTAAACAAGATGAGAAATCCCCCTGTATGCAATAACACACCAGTACCTTCTCAACAGTTATGCAATGATCTTGCAGATCATTTTAAGAATAAAACCACCAACATAAACTGGATCATACTAAGCAGACCAATCAACAAGATCATGCTCCATCCCATACCTATGCCGGGACCACAGAACAGGCTGAAAGCTTTGTCCAAATGTCGAGACAAACTTCTCAATCTGGTGATAAAAGCAGCAAGGTAGGCTCCCCAATAGATCCCTGCCCACCAGACATCTATAAGTCAATTATTACACATGGCACACAATCGGAATGCTAGTTAAACCTTTTCAAACTCTCAACAGGGAGAGTACTGCAAGCATTAAAATCTGTGTACATCAAACCACTACTCAACAACACATTGGGCGATGTGTAAGATCTCTCAAACTACAGACCAATCTCAAACATTGCCTATCCAACAAAACTATTAGAGACCTATGTCTACGTACAACCACTGGAACATGTGGAAAATCGCAAACTACTGGACCAGGCACAAGTTGGATTCAGACCCCATGAGAGGGACGGAGATAGCACTACTCTTTATATAGGACAACCTAAAGACCAACGCAGACTCCACACAAACTGGGCACTGATACTACTCGACCTCTCTGCAGCATTCGACACAGCCAGCCAGGATTTCCTGACCCGGCAAGGCAGGATTAAAGCCAAACTACAATATGGCCAAACAACAAGTGAAGATCTTTTTGCAGGACCATTTTAGGGCACTAGCCACGTTTAATAGGCATACGCCGTAAACTCTAATGTGCACACTAGAAACACAAAAATTGTAAAAATATAATTGCTACCACCAGATTGACTTTAGGCACTAGGGGGATTCGGAAACTCTGAAGACATAGTTCACCTGTTTTCAATGAAAATTAAGTAGAAGGCCCAATTTGCCCCATCACTTAAGGGAATAACCGACCTAAATAAACTAAAGCTGCTTGTCTGTTGTCCAAGTCCAAAAGAAAATAGGTCATCCGCCCAAATTACCCTCTCTGGGCCAACCACTAATATTAACTAACTTAAATAGACCAAGGAAAGGACTTCTCTTTGCCTGGTCTCTACTCCAGTTCATTCAATATCTTCTTGAATTATACGTCCTCTTGGTAAAACAAATAGTCTCTGCGATCAACTCTTGTAGTTCCTTTCTTTCTGGTACTTTCTGTTGTCCACTTTTTAGACTGTCCTCCAAGGTAACCTTTTCTAACACTCTGGTTATTTGTAGTTTCTTCCGAGGCCTTACCCCCGGGAGTACTTGTTTAAGGTTTTCATCTGCCCCTTTCTAAGCTTCTGTTATCATCAGTTACACTCAGACTTGCAATGTCTCTGGTCTGCCTGGGTGTATCCCAGCCGTATTGTTTCAGCGCCCCTCTCCACTGGGTTGAATATCCCTTTGCATTTCTGTTTATACCATATTTGAGGGGACTCAGCCCTCTCTTCTAGGCCTTTTTGTTCTCACTTGGCTTTGTTGTGTATTAGATAGCTCGTCCTTTGTACTGGGACGAGGCGACTGCTTCATGTAAAAACTTTTTCCTCTCGGTCACTCGTTATTGGTCTCCAACTCATGATATAACTTTAGCCCTGCTTTCTTGTTCGCGAGACTGGGATGAGTTTTCTGTGAGTGATAGTAATATCCTGCGGTCCACCCGCTACGCCCAGTCCCCCAAGTACCTCTTATTTGGTTAGGGGCTGGTTGTTGGGCACAGCTCTCCCTCTGGACTGTTCTCTCACGCTCTCGCTCCCTCTCTGCTTCTCGCCTTCACATTCCAGGGTCAGGGTCGGACTTGTGCTTCGCAATGGGGCTGCTTGTTGGAAGCATGCATCGCTTTCTTCACAGGTGGTATCAGCATTGTTCCAGCTTGTGGTCACGCCACCACCGAGTTTCTATCGCAAGCAAGACTCTCTGTACCTGCCAAATCTCTAGTGTCTCGTCCTCGTGTTCTCTCGCTCTCCATAGGTTGTGGGTTTCACAACTAGCTTGAGCTCCACCTCCAGCTGGTGTAATATCAGGGGGCTTCGTGTGCGCATCAGGTTCCTCTCTCCTTAGCCGCCTCTCAGTTAAAATGACAAGTTACTCACTATAGTGACTAACTTACTCCTAGTCCATAGTCCCCTTTCCTCCATACTGGATGGGTGTCCCTCGCTAGGTAAACCGGAACGCAACCGATTTCACGTATTCCCTTTTCCTCTATACTGCATGGGTGTCCCTTCCAAGGTACGGGAGACAGAAGCTTTTTCACCAGAAAAAACATCTTCCCCTTAAATTTAGAGGCATGCGAGGGTGCGGCCCTGGGAGCATGCATTGCTCTGACCCCGCCCTCCGGCGCCACACCTCAGTCCCCATAGACGCATCGACAATGGATTAACATTGCCTCATGACACCAGTTTCATTAGGGGGCGGGGGGAATGGTGGGACGTATGGAGGAAAGGGGACTAGTCACTATGGTAAGCAACTTAGAATTACTCTTATGTCCCGACCCCTTTCCTCCATACTGCATGGGCGATTACAACTGAATGTAGCCCCAGGGTGGAGAGGAGATCCTCCTTAAGCAAACAGGTTCCTGAGAACCGCCTGTCCGAAAGCCGCATCAGATCTAGAGCCGGCATCCAAACAGTAATGCTTGCAGGAAGCCGAGGGAGTGGCCCAAGTGGCCGCCCTGCTTATGACTTGCCAAGGGACATGGCACTGGAATGCGATGGCCGTTGCCTTGGCCCAGACTGTGGGCATGCATGTTAGGCGGAAGCGGCTTGTGCTGGCCCTCGTACGCTTCTTGGATGGCCGAGAACATTCAGCAGGATATGGAGGCCTTGGAAGCCTGATAGCCTGGACTTGAGGCTCTGAAAGTGACAAACTGAGTCCGATTTGCAGAAGCCATTGGTTCTGTAAAGTAGAATTTCAGGCCACGCCCGACATCCAGGCAGTGCAGCACTCTGTGCTTCATCCTTAGGATCAGCAAAGAACATAGGAAGGACTATTTCCTCGTTCAAGTGGAAAGAAGATGGCACCTTGGGCAGAAATGTTGGGTGTGTCCGCAGGACTACTTTGTCCCTGTGAAAGGTAGTATATATCTGAGACGACCAGCACCTGGATTTCAATGACTGTGCGAGCCGAGACGAGGCCGACTAGTAAGGCCGTCTTGATGGTGACCAGCCTGATGTCCACAGACGCCATTGGCTCAAACGGTTTGTGCGCCAGGTCGCCCTATACTAGGTACAGGTCCAACACGGGGTGCTGCCTCTTGATGGGTGGGTAAAGCCTTGTGAGCCCCGTGAAATGTTTCTTGATAATGGGATTGGAGGAGGAGAAGAGCCCCCGCATCTGAGTACCTGTAAGCCCAAATTGCTGCGAGGTAAGTGTGGCAGATGTCCACCTGCACACCAAAGTGGGCAAGGTGCGCCGAGAAGAGCACCTCTTCTAAAGTACATGCCAGGGGGTCAATTTCCTTGCAGTCTGCCCAGTGGCAGAACCTGGTCCATTTACTTTTATACTGGGCCCTGGTAGCCTTGCTCCTTGCGACCTGTATGATTTCCAGATTAGCCTGGAAAAGGTTGAGGTGCTGTAGCGTTACCTGCTCAGGAACCACGCTGTGAGTGTTATTCCTAAAACAAATCTTCATAATATACCATTGGCCTACCCCTAGATTTGTTATTCCCAAATGTGAAAGGTAGCATATATAGTTCTGAGGCAACCAGCGCCTGGATTTCGCTGACCATGCGAGGTGAGGCCCGAATTGTAAGGCCGCCTTGATGGTGACCAGCCTGATGTCCGCAGACACAATTGGCTCAAACGGTTTGTGCGCCAGGGCACCCAATACTATGTTCAGGTCCCACCCGGGTTGCGGCCTCTTGATGGGCAGGTAGAGCCTTGCGAGCCCGGTCAAATGTTTCTTGATGATAGGATTGGTGGAGAAGATCCCCCTCCTCCAAGTTCCTGTAAGCCCCGATAGCTGCGAGGTAAGTGCGGCAGGTGTCCACCTGCACGCCAGAGTGGGCGAGGTGCGCCGAGAAGAACACCACATCTTCCAAAGTACATGCCAGGGGGTCAGTTTCCGTGGAGTCTGGCCAGTGGCAGACCTGGTCCATTTACTTTTATACTGGTCCCTGGTAGCCTTGCTCCTTGCGCCCTGTATGATATCCAGATTAGCCTGGGTGAGGCTGAGGTGCTGTAGCGTTACCTGCTCAGGAACCACGCTGTGAGGGCTAGTTTCTGTGGCACAGGGTGGATGACCCTGCCCCCCTGCTGCACCAGAAGATGTGCTGGACCAGTCGTGAGGTGAATCAGGGGCATCTCCGAGAGGCTGAGCAGCTCAGCGAACCATTGCCTGGCCGGCCACCATGGAGCTATTAGAATTATTTTGAGCTGGCGAGACTCCTTGATCTTGCAAATCACTCTGTGAATCAGCGGAGTGGGCGGTAAGGCATATGCGGTCATGCCGTTCCACTGGATCCAAAATGCGTCGCCCAGGGAGCCGGGGCCCTGTCCTTGCCAGGAGGCAAACTTGGGGCACTTCTTGTTGTGCCAGGTGGCAAAGATATCCACCTCGTTGTGACCCCATCTGTTGAAGATCTCCTGAATAACGAGGTCGTTTAGCTGCCACTCGTAATTGTCTGCTCCCAACCTGCTGAGCCTGTCCGCCTCCAGGTTGGAAGGCCCAGGGAGGTGGACTGCTGTGAGGTAGATGTTTTCCAGGGCCCACTCCCACATGTTGATTGCCAGTCTGCACAGTGGAGGGGATCTGATGCCTCCCTGCTTGTTGACATAGTACATGCTGGCCGAGTTATCCGTCTGGATGAGCACAACCTTGCCCCTGAGAAGTGGAAGGAATGCTTTGAGCACTAGCCAGATGGCGTTCAGCTCCAACCAATTGATGTGGTATTCCTGCTCCTGTTGATTCCAGGTGCCGTGGACCGAGAGATCCTTCAGGGTGGCTCCCCAGCCCTCGAGCGAGGAGTCTGTGGTGATGGTGATTGCGGGGTGGGAGGCCGCAAGGGCTTGCCAGCCCGTAGGCTGCAGTCCCTGGACCATACATATTGAGAATGCTTGTGCAGCGTCCGCTGATGCCCGTTGTACTCCCTGTTTTAGGTACTTGTTAATAAAACAGCTAAAGATTTGCCAACTTCCTGAGTCAGTCTGATTAATGGTGTCAGAGTAAATCTGCATCCCCATCCATCCCAGATAGAACTACCTAGCTTAAAAGGGACTACAGGTTCAATACTATACAAAATCCCCCACTACAAATATAGTAGAGTAGATCAGTCACACACAATATATAGTAGCTTTTATTCTTGTTTTTAAGAAAGGGGAGTGTAGTAAAGGGGAAAAGGGTGCACAACAAGGTTGCCCTATTTTTCAGGATGGGCATGCTGAACAAGGGGGGGGGGCTACAAAATATGGCCTGCTGAGCTAGACTTGGAACACTGCAGATAACAGTAATAACACCAAGTATTGAAGGCTTAACTCCTTTTTATCCACTACTCTTCCTAGGACAGATCTGTTTCCTCTGTCCTCAACCTAATTCCTGGTCCTTCCTGGCCCTAATCCTAGGGGGAAGGTAGGGTGAGAAACTCCTAAATGAGGCAAGTGAAACATTAACACAAAAGGGAACTTCTCGGGTATACATGTTAGGATAGAGGAATAAATCAAAGTGAAAGGCGGCTAATCTGTGAGAACCCAATGTCCTTATTTTAACTCCTCTTCTAATTCACCCAATTCTGGAGCCTCTTCTCCCAGGAATTCATCCTTGAATATACCCAGTCTCACAGAGTTGCAAGTGTCCCAGCAGACCTTTGCTTGGCATTGGTAGAGGACCCAACAATGTGCTGTACCCTAAGCGCCCCAGGTGTCACCATGCAGTGTACTCGTACTGAGGCAAGGACTTTAGTGTTCACCTTTTGCCCGAGGGGAGCGAGCACGTGCGAGCAAGAGCGAGCAGAGCCAAAGAGCGAATATTCCCCGTCAGACAGACTACTCAGTAATATTAAGGCAGTTTGGTCTAAAAACTACTTGTCGCTTCTATAGCCTTTTGCAATCACTTTGGGTCATACTTCCCCAGCCAATGACATTCGTCCTAAGCTCCACGCCTGGTAGCCATCTTCCGATTTGGTAGCGCAAGAGGAGCTATCGAGGGGAAGGAGGCAGGGGTTTACATTTCCATGCTGGAGAACAGGAGTTACAGGTAAGTAACTCGTTCCTTCTCCAGCATGGGGTCTTACATGGATTCACATGCTCATGAATACAATTACACAGCAGTACACATACACAACCACGGGAGGTTGCAAGGTTTCACAGAAACAATACAATTACCCTTGAAACAGACTCACCTCATGCGAACAGGTTGCAAAGCACTGCTTGGCTGACCAGGGACTCCAAGGAATCCCTGTCAGCACAGTAGAATCTTGTGAAGGTGTATGTAGAACTCTGCATAGCAGCCCTGCAGATGTCAAGCAGAACACCAAAAGAGAGACACACTGTAGTTGCTGCAATGGGCTCTCAGACAGTCTGATAGCTGTCTGTTGGCCAGACATTGGCAATGCATGATACAGCCAGAGAGCCACCTGGAGATTAAAGCCTTAGACAGGACTGACCCATACATCCGAAAGCAACAAAAGTCTGAGAAGTCTTTTGAAACAATGTGGTGCATGCCACATAGCACTTCAAGGCATGCAATACATCCAGTTAATGCAATGCTCTCTCTGCCGGTGAGGATGGCTTGGCAAAGAAAACCAGCGAGACCAAAGGTTTGTTGTTCAAGTGAAAGTCTGATGGAACTTTAGACATAAAGGATGGATGAGTCTACAAGACCACCTTGAAAGGATGGAACGACATATGGAGGTTTACATGAGAGCTTGAATTTCCCCCAACACGTCTGGGTTGAGGTGATGGCCACTAGGAAGGGTGTCTTCCAAGATAGAAACTTTGAAGATGCTCAATGCATTGGATCAAAAGGTGGAGCCATTAGATTTGACAAAACTACATTGAGCTCTGGAGCTTTCACCGGAGGGAACGTCCTGTAGAGGGCCTTGAGGAACTCTTTCACGAGTAGGATACCACAGTGAGAGCTTGCCAGGAGCCAGAGTGCAGCGGGACATAGGGCCAAATGCACTTTGATAGAAGCATGGGCTAGCCCAGACTTAGCAAGCAGGAGCAGTTAAGGCAGAAGCTGCGGGGCTGTGACTCGTAGTGGAGAGATCCTCTCTGAGCGGCACCACACAGTAAAGCATTTCCACTTGTGCTTATAGCAGGAAAGCGTTGATTTAGCTCTGGCCGTAGCTACAATGTTGTTGCATCCCAGAGGTATCAAGTAATGTCCGAAGTCTAGGGCTCCAAGAGCCAGGCGTGGGGTCGTGGTGCAGGATTGATCCCCCTTTGTTGGACAGGAGGTCTAGACAAGGAGGTAGATTGACAGCTGGAGCCACTGACGGATGGAGAAGATCTGTGTATCAGATCTGACTGGGCCCCACCAGTGCAATGAGGATCATCTTGCAGCGGAATCCTAGAGTGTATTGATCACAAGTAGCAGTAGGGGGATTGGCGGCAATGCGTGCATGAACAGGCCCTCCCAAGTGAATGAAAAGGTGTCTCCTAGACCGTTGGCCTGAGGATACCTGCTGGCAAACCTCTGGCATTTGGAGTTGGCCAGCATGGCAAGCAGGTCGATCAGAGGGTGACCCAACTTGCTGAAGAGAAGAGATACCTGGGGTCTGTTGGAGTTGCCACTCGTGGAAAGACCATAGCTCCCTGCTGAGCGAGTCTTCACAACACCATTGAACACCTGCCAGGTGAAACAGAACGAGTAACATCTGCTGAGCTATGGCCATGTGCCACAGGATCTGTGCCTCCCGTGAGAGCGAGACCCACCCTGCTACCTGATGTAATTCATCATGGTTGTGTTGTCTGTGAAAACACCGACCACCATCCCCTGGAGCTGAGGCTTGAAGGACTTCAGGGCCCAGAAGACTTTCCACAACTCTAGGACGTTCATATGCAAATCCTTCTGCTCTGTAAGCGACTGATCTCTTGCGTACAGCTGGCCTGTGTGGGCACCCCAACCTTCCAGAGAGGCGTTCTTGAACGTCGCCTGATGAGCAGGGGCCTAAATAGGAGCTCCCTACAACAGATGATGGTGAATGGACCATCAATGTAGGGCTTTACGGAAAGCCAGTTTGAGGTTGATCTTGTCGTTCCATGAGCCCATGATTAGTTTTCATCGGGCATCCAGAAACTCCTGAAAGGGTCTCATCTGCAGTCTGCAAAAAGGCACCAGATGGATACATGAGGACATAATCCCCAGCAGGGACTTGAACGATCGAACTGCTTCAATGTGAGCTGCCAAGAATCATTAAACCTTCCCTAGGATGGCTTTTATTGTGTCTTCTGAAGTAGTTAGACACAACAGTGTGTTGACGCGGGCCCCAGGAATAGTGTGTTCTGAAATGGCACTATGCAGCATTTCAGATATTTTATCGAGAATCCCAAAGAAATTAGGGCCTGGATGGACTCTGCAATGTGCTGGACTGCTAGCGCATTAGAGCGGGATTGGGTCAGCCAATCGTCCATGTAGGTATAGATGTAGATTGCCCTGCGCGGAAGGTGTCCAGCCACCAGGCCCAAGCACTTGGTGAACATTCTTTGGGGCAGATTCTAGGCAGACTGGCAGGGCTTTGAGCTGGTATAGTTTTCCCTGAATGACAAAACACAGGAACTTCTGCTGCTTTGAATGGGGATGTGGAAGTAAGCACTCTCCAAGTTGAGGGTCGCCAGGGAATCTCTTTTTCCAGCAGGATGAGCACATGCTGCAATGTGCCATCCTGAACTTTGGAGACTTGAGGACTTTGTTAAGCATCTTATGTCTAAAATGGATCTCCATCCTCCAGACTTTTTCCAGACAAGAAAGTATCTGGAGTACACTCTGCAGCCCCAGAGGTGCAGAGGATCGAGTTCTATTGCCCCTTTAACATGTCTTGAGCCTCCTTCCAGTATCTGTGGTAGGTGCTGGTCTTGTCTGGAGATGGGAGGAATGCAAGAGCAGTTGTCTTGGAATTCGAGGTGTGCCCCTGTTGGATGATATTGAGCACCCATTTGTCTTTTGAGATTTTGCACCACTCGTTGGCAAACTGCGAAAACCGGCTTCCCACTGGGGTGCTGAAGTGAGGGCACGGGCCCTGAACAGGGTCTGACTTGCGTTGGCATCTGCGTTCTAGCAGCTGGAGGACAACGCCACTGGTATCCTCATCTGTAGGCTATGGAGCGTCCCCTATAAGCCTCCTGGGTGGTGGAATGGGAGTGTTGAAGATAGGGTGAAGTTTACCGTTTAGATGACCGAGACCTTCCCCATGGAGGATTGAAAGGACTGCCTCTGCTGGAGACTGCCCAACGAACGCGATGTCGGTGTAATTCTCGATGGACTGGAGGGTCTCTTCGGCAGCTTTCCTGTAGAGATTCTCACAATTGAATGGCATGTCCACCACTTTCATCTGCACATCAGGGCAGAAGCTGTTGGCCACAAGCCAAAACTGGCGGCGGAGGGCTAATCCATTACCCATTAACCAGAAATCCGAATCTGCGATGTCCAGGGTGATGGTGATAGCATGGTTGGAGGCAACTTCGCCGTCGTGAAGCAAAACTAGGGCTTCTGTCTTCTTGACGTCAGGGAGAAAGTCAAGTATGTGTTCCAACTTATACAAAAGCTCTCTACCATACCTCGAGAAAATGGCCTTTGTGTTGGTATTCATTTGATATGATAGGTTATTTATATGGTGGCTTTCATCGATGATGCTGCAGTTGTGAGAATGGGTCTCCCAGTCGCATCCAGCTTCTTACAATAGAAAAGAAGAGACCAGAGTCCGATGATGGGTATAATCTAAGGCACTTCTGGGACCCGTCAGGGACCCAGTACTTTTTTACTAAGTAGTCCTATTTTGCAGGGGCATGCTCAGGGTCTTTGTAACCAGCAGACCATCTTCCCAAACGCCATCTGGAAGGGAATCTGAAATCGCATTCTTCCTGGATGACTCTTGCCGTTCAAAAAGGAAGCCTTCCTACTTTTCTTACGGAATGAGGTTGAATAGCTTTGCAGCACATGAGATCATGGTATGAAACAAACTGATTTCATCTGGCAGACAGTCCCTGGAGGGTATCTCGACATCAGGTTTCCCATCAGCAGGAACACAGTCAAACTCAGTCCACTGTGTACCTTGGGTCATGACGGTATCAGTGTCTGGCATAGCTGCCTCTTCCACCACAAGAGGAGTTGCAACTGGCAATTGTCAAGGGGCAATCGGGGCTGGATGAGACTGTCAGCCAGGCACGGGAAGGCCTTGGAGGAGTCCCTGCTGGAGCAGATATGGGTGCATCTGAAAGACATGGCTGGATTTCTGGCACCAACAACAGGTGGAGAGTGGTTATAAAGGCCATGACAGACCTCTAGGTGATGCAAGAGCCCACACCGGGTCATGAGGCCAAAGGCTAGTCAGCTGAGATGGCTGAGCACCTGTCAAGGCACTGGCAGAACGGGATCAGGTACACCATGATCACCTTGGTCATAGTAGAAGCCCTCCAGTAGGTCCTCTTTAGAAGCACTGGGAGCCTGAGACCGGGGATGACACCCTGGGAGGATTCAACAGAGCCAGTGTGAAGAGTGGTGTGGCCTTGGTGGGTCTTCAGAGGAATGCGAGAGCCAGAGACATCTCTCTCTCACTCTGTCCAAACTAGTGCCCCAAGAAAATGAGGCAATCACTGGGGCCTGTGGCGCAGGTAATGGTGCTGCCACTGATGGGGTCGCTGTAGCAGATGGAGGCCCAAGATGCAGGACCACTCTGGGAGTGGTAGAAGTCGTGGCAATGGTGACTGGGGTGGACAAGCCAGTCGACTAGGCAGCAGTCTTTGTGGACAAAGTATTTGATGAGATCGAAATTGGCAATGTAAGGCTAGTCTTCGTGGACAAAGTAGTTGTCGGGCTAGTCCTCGACAGGATAACAGCCTTGCTGGACGAGGTTGTCGGCGGTGAAGCAGCTGACTGGTCTCTAGACAGGGCCTGTGATGACGAAGCTTTGTGCTTCACAGCGGTTAACTGTTTTCTTGCAGACAGGACCTGTCTGCTCGACAGCAGACTATCCAGACAAAGGCTCTGCAGCGGTGGTGCCAGACAAAGAAGTCGGCGCCTGAGACAGCCTTTTTTTTGGCATCTTCCCCTGGGAAGTGTCCTCAAATGATCTCGACCTCTTGCCAGCAAGAGTATGCTCTTTGGACCTACTGCCCTGGAAGAGGCATGACTGCACACGAAGGCCGAGTCAGAGACCCTCCCCCCCCTTCCTCAATCCACGTCACTAACCTTCGATTGCAGTCTTGCCACATCTTGAAAGAGAAGGCCTGGCAAATGGCACATCTGTCTGCGCCATCGTCTGGATGCAAGCAGTAGATTGAGATGCTGATACTCAACCAAGATGTTTCATACCACATTTCAAGCAGGCCCCGAAGAGTCTTTTTCTTGTGGTGTCTGCCATGGGTGTGTGTAGAAAGGTCCAAGCTTGGGCATGCACCTCACACGGTCTGGAGATCAGACGATGGACTGGATTGCATCCGGAAACGGATCCCTGCTGCCGGTAGTCACATCTGAAGAATGAAAACTGTTGAGACGATTCCTCACAACAATAATAAAAACTATCAATATTTTGAGGAGAATAACATGCATTCTCCCAACATGGAAAAGTGCAGTAAAAGACTGAAGATGGCCACCAGAGGTGGCGCTTAGGAGTAACTAATGTCACTGACTGGGGCAGTATGACCCCAAAGTACCAGCAATATGCTATACAAGTGACAAGCCGTTTTTAGCTTCAAAGCGAAACTGCTTAAATATTAAAGAGGATTTCCAGGTCGACAACCGGGAATATTCATGAGCATGTGAATCCATTTAAGACCCCATGCTGGAGAAATGCTTCTTCTTGATCTCTGCAACAGGTATGTCAGCCATACCTACACAATATGTGGCAGTTGATGCACCCAAAGTCTAGCAACAAAGCAATGAGCAAGCAACTTAAGAAATGTAAACTTCAATGTCAAGGTTAAATTAATTCCATTTGTTAATATCCATTTCAATGTGTCAAAATGGTAACAGTTTGTTTATTCATTTATAAAGCGCACCGAGCCCATAGGCATCTGGGTGCATACAAGTTTAAAGCAATACATAATTTGCAAGTTACATATTGTGAAGAGAGATACAGACACAGAGAGAGATAGACAGATATAGAGATATGTATATATAGATAGAGATATATTTATAGATAGAGATATATTTATAGATAGAGATATATTTATAGAGAGATATATAGATATATATATATATGATACATTACTCACCGTAATCGTATTTCTGATGCTTGTATCTGCTTAGATTCACATGCTGTGCACAGCACGACATCTAGTGGAAGCTGCGGAGTATTACAGTTTGTTTTTTCGAAACTCAAAAATGGGCGTCAACACAGGGCGTGCCAGTAATACTATCCCTAGTGTGACGTCCACTGTACCCATGATCCCTCACGTGTGTAGGACCGTCAGATTGTATTTTTTCTGACATGAGGTAGCATGAGGAGAAGCGTGAGTACAGATAATCCAAGCAGATAGAAAGAAAGGTAAGACTGCAAGCATCCATGCGCCTTCTCTCAGCGGGGAGGAAGGGTGGGTCGCATGTGAATCTAAGCAGATACAAGCATCAGAAATACGATTACGGTGAGTAATGTATCTCTTCTGAGGCTTGTTGAATCTGCTTAGATCACAAGCTGTACATAAATTAGTGAGCAGTACCTGAAGAAGGAGGTGGGATGTGAGAAGGGTCATGAGCAAATAAATGTCTTAGAACCGCTTGTCCCACTTGGGTATCTGTCTTGGAATGGGTGTCAATGCAGTAATGCTGAGTAAAAGTGTGAATAGAGCTCCAAGTAGCTGCTTTGCAAATGGTGTCAAGGAGTACATTTACAATGAAAGCCAGAGTGGCCCCAATGCCTCTTGTAGAGTGGGCTCTTGGCATGAAAGGCAGAGTTTTTTCAGAAAGGGAGTAACACAGCTGGATACAGTTAATAATCCACTTAGAGATGGCACCTTTAAAGACGCAATCCCCCTCTCTGCCTGTAGCTACGGAGACAAACAGTTGGTCTGTTTTCCTTAGCGGTCTGGTCTTGTTTACATAGTAGAGGACCGCCCTACGCACAACTAGGGTGTGTAGTTTCACCTCAGCTGAGCTCTGTGGGTCTTGGAAGAAAGCCGGAAGCTCGATGGACTGGTTCGCGTGGAATTTAGAAATAAACTTAGGTGAGAACCTAGGCTGAGTGCGTAAAACCAGTTTATCTTTATGAACTGTAAAGAAAGGATCTTGCACTGACAGAGCCCGAATTTCACTGACCCTTCTTATAGATATAATAGCTTCTAAGAAGGCCGTTTTATAAGTCAGGTGTTTGAGACTGCTTTTATGCATGGGCTCGAAAGGGGGGCCCCATGAGCTTAGATAGCACCACATTAAGGTCCCATCCTGGTGGTGGGTTTGAAATAGGAGGGTGAAGTCTCTTTACTCCTTCCATGAAGGCTTTAACTACTGGTACTTTCCACCACAACACCTTGTTATGGGAGGTGGTTATGCTGACAGAGCTGCCAGGTGTACCTTTAGTGAGTTAAAAACCAGTCCTGCATCCAGCAGGTGGAGCATGTATGTGACAATAGTTGAAGGAGTGCAATCAACCGGGTTGATTTGCTTATTTTGGGACCAGATAACAAATCTTTTCCATTTGTCAAAGTAGCAGTGCCTCGTGTTTGGCTTCTTAGATTCTTTTAGGATGTCCATACATCTCTGTGGTAAATTGAGATCTCCAAACTATGCCCTCAGGAGCCGTGCTGCCAGGTTCAATGAGTTGGGTTGAGGATGCACCTTGTGCCCTTGGTGCTGGGACAGTAGGTTGTACGAGCCTGGGAGCCTGATGGGTTTGCACACTGCTAGTCTGCGTAGGTGTAGGCACCACGGTTGTCTGGCCCACATGGGAGCAACTTGGACGAGAGTCATCGATTCTCTGTTCATCTTGTTGACCACCTTCCTGATGAGGGGAGGTGGTGGAAAAGCATACGCAAACATCCCTGACCAGTTCATCCACAGGGCGTTTACCTGGGAGTCTGGATGGGGGAACCTGGATGCAAATCATGGGCATTGTCTGTTTTTGCTTGTGTCGAATAGGTATATAGTGGGGGAACCCCACTGAGAGAAGATATCTTCTACGATTTCTCTGTGTAGACACCATTTGTGTTCCTCTGGAAGGGAGTCTCTGTTCAAAGCATCCGCCAGAGAATTGAGGTCCCCTGGAACATGTTCCGTCTGAGTGCCCATATCCAAATTTTCTGTGCAAGCTTGGACAGATTTGGCGAACGAGTCCCCCCCTTGCTTGTTCAGGTAGAACATGGCTGTAGTGCTGTCTGTCCGGATCGCACCGACAGATTCTGCAGGTAGGGCTCGAACGCTTGAAGCGCTCTGAATACCGCCAGAAGCTCTAGTAGGTTGATATGATTCCTGGCCACTGAGTGAGACCAGAGACCCTGAGCTGTGTAGTGGAGATAGTGAGCTTTGCACCCTGTCAGGCATGCATCGGTTGTGACTACCGCCTGTATCTCGGGATCGTAAAAGGGTTTCCCCTTGGACAGATTTTCTCTTGTCCACCAGTGAAGGCTTTGTACAAGTGTTGGCGAAACGACCACTAGATCGTCCCACTGACCACTTGCCTGAGACCACTGTTTCGCCAACCATTCCTGCATGGGACGCATGCGCAGGTGCGCGTGGGGGACCAGGTAAATACATGACGCCATCATGCCCAGCAAACGCATTGCTTTGCGTACAGTTATCTGGCGACCGGCCTGATAATGCGGAATTTGCAGCAGTATATTCCAAATTCTTTCCTCAGATGGAAAGGTCAACCCCTCTTGGGTGTCTAGGATAGCTCCTAGGAATTGTTTGGAGGTGCTTAGCACCAGACTTGACTTCTCGTTTATTGAGAAACCCAATTCAAAGAGGAGGTTGATCGTCCTTTGAATGTTTGTTCTGCAAATTACTGGGGTCTCCCCCGTGATGAGCCAGTCGTCCAGGTAAGGGTACACCGGGATTGCCTCCCTGCGTAGGTGTGCTGCCGCCACCGCCAGTACCTTGGTGAATACCCTTGGAGCCAAAGCTATCCCGAAGGGCAGTACCTTGAACTGGTAGTGCCGACTGTCCACCTTGAAGCGCAAGTACTTTCTGCACGCTGGGAACATGGAGATATGAAAATAGGCATCTTTCATGTCCAATGTTGCCATGTAATCCCCTTTTTTAGGAGGGGGATTACCTCTTGTAGAGTAGTCATGCAAAAGTTTTGGGGCTTGACATACATTGCAGGCCGTAAGTCCAATACTGGGCGCATTGTCAAATCTTTTTTTGGCACAAGGAAGTTAGTTGAATAAATACCCCTGTTTACCTGGTGTCCCGGGAAGAGTTCTATCGCACCCTTTGCTAGCAGATTGACAATCTCCTCGAGGAGGATCTTCTGGTGGTCCAAAGAATGTATTTTTTGTCGTAGAGGATGGTTCTGGGGACGCTCTAACAGTTCTATGCAGTACCCTGCGGATACTGTGGACAGCACCCATCTGTCTGATGTGATCCCTTCCCAAGCTTAGGTGAAGTTGGAAATGCGTCCCCCTACTGGGGTTGCGTGAGAAGGGACCCTGAACGGAGCGTCACTGTTTTGGTGGAGGCGTGCCGCCGCCTCTACTGGGGCTGCCTCTACCTTTACCATGTCCTCTTTTATTACCCCTGCCATAACCCTGGGTAGACTGCTGGTTGTTATTGTTCCATGGTATACCCTGCCCTTGAGAATAGTTCGATCCTCTCTGGGAATTTTGTCCGCGTGGGCGACGAAAATTGCCATTCCCTCTTTGATTAGGGGGTTTATTGGTTAATTGGCCTAGGGATTGGAGTGTCTCATACTCATCCTTGGCATTTTTCAGCGCGTCCTCGACCGCCTTACCAAACAGATCCGGCTCCACCGGTTTATCTAACAATGATGCTTGGTTTTCAGCCTTGAATCCAGACTGCCGTAACCAAGCGTGTCTCTTGATAACAGTCCCTTCTGCTATCAATCTGCCAGCGTTATCCGCGGCATCAAAGGTTGCTTTTAAAATGCAACCAGACATCCGGCTCTTCCCTCCGCGGAAACTTGTGCCAATTGGCTCTTTAAGGGTTCTGGGGCGGAGTCTATGAGTGCTGCAACTTCTTCCCACTGGTGGCAGTTGTAACTGGCCAACAGGGTGGTGGAGTTGGCAATCCTTGCCTGGTAGGCGGAAGTGGAGGCTACCTTCTTGCCCAACCCATATAGTTTCTTGCTCTCCTTGTCGGGAGGAGCTTCTGACAATGACAAGGGTGTTCCTGCCCTCTTACGGGTGTTTGTAACTACCAGGGAGTCCGGCTTCAGATGCCCCCTTATGTATAGTGGGTCTGATTGAGCTGCCTTGAAAAGTTTCTCAATATTTGGGTTCACTGCCCTGGTAAGGTTGGGATTTACGAGTGAAGGGTCTATTCTTCTCTGACTAGACTTAAGGATAGGGATGGCCTGCGCAACAGGTCTCCTTTCTCCTACTAACTCCTCCGCGAAGTCCCTCTCTTCCTGAGCACCCTGGGTGTCAATGTGGAAGTGTTCTGCCGCTCGGGACAGAACTTAATTCAGGAGAGGTTGATTGTCGACAGGGGAGTCGGTAATCGGAGGGGGGGGTTCTTTCTCTACCGGGGAATCTACTCTGTAGGTCTCAGGGTCTCCCTCTTCCTCTTCTTGGTCCTCATCATCCCCATAGTAGCCCGTACCAGTTTGCTCTTCCAACATACCCAAATCTGGATTGTCACAAAAGGATGTATTCCCTTGATATTAAGAGTAGGGCTGTATATAGAAGCGGTCCGAAGACCGTGGTGGGGCTTCAAACTGGGACTTCTTACTTGGAGGTATTGGATCCTTACAGCCTGAGGGTGCTGACCCATCGGGAGTATAGGAGAGAAAGTGTTCAGGGTTTTTTGCGTAAAAATCTGCCAAAGATGACATCCTTGACATAACCCTGTCTATGTCATCACTAGACCATTCTCTCGAACTGGGAATGACCCTTTCTGGGACTTTCTCCACCTTATCCTGACTAGACTTACTGGTTTTAGCAGGGGTCCTTGGGATAACAGAAGACTGGGACTTGTCTGTCTGTTTATGTGGAGTGGAAAGTTTTAGAGGTGTGTAAGGAGGCTGAGACTGCTTCCTTTGTTGTTTTCCCCCCTCCCAGTGGGCGGAAGAGTGTTTTCCCTGCCTTTTCGCCTCTTCGGAGCCTTCCGACGCCTGGCGTCGAGATTCGGGGGTAGTGTCCCCATCTTTAGAACTTGGAGGTAGGGACTCGGGAGCAGTCGTTATGCGGTCTGCGGGCGCAGACTCCTGGAGTGTGTCTGGGGATGGAAGTCGGCTTTGTCTTCCGACGATCGAACTTCCATTACCTTGGGGAGAGAGGCACTCTTGGCAACAGTGGATGATTGCCTGGAGTCATGCGGCGATCTAGAAGGGTCATGAGCAAATAAATGTCTTAGAACCGCTTGTCCCACTTGGGTATCTGTCTTGGAATGGGTGTCAATGCAGTACTGCTGAGTAAAAGTGTGAATAGAGCTCCAAGTAGCTGCTTTGCAAATGGTGTCAAGGGGAACATTTGCAATGAAAGCCAGAGTGGCCCCAATGCCTCTTGTCGAGTGGGCTCTGGGTGTAAAAGGCAAAGTTTTGTCAGAAAGAGATTAACACAACAGGATACAGTTGACAATCCACTTGGAGATGGCACCCTTAGAGACGTGATCTCCCTCTTTGCCTGTGGCTACGGAGACAAACAGTCTGTTTTCCTAAGCGGTCTGGTCTTGTCTACGTAGTAAAGGACCGCCCTACGCACATCTAGGGTGTGTAGTTTAACCTCAGCCGAGCTTTGTGGGTTTTGGAAGAAAGCCGGAAGCTCGATGGACTGGTTTACATGGAATTTAGAAATAAACTTAGGTGAGAACCTAGGGTGTGTCCGTAAAACCAGCTTATCCTTATGAATAGTAAAGAAAGGATCCTGCACAGACAGAGCCTGAATTTCACTGACCCTTCTTATGGTTGTAATGGCTACTAAGAAGGCAGTCTTATAGGTCAGGTGTTTGAGACTTGTCTTATGCATGGGCTCGAATGGGGGGCCCATGAGTTTAGATAGCACCACGAACGAGTCCCTCATTGCTTGTTCAGGTAGAACATGGCTGTCGTGCTGTCCGTCCGGATCTGCACCGACAGGTTCAGTAGGTGGGGCTCGAACACTTGAAGTGCTCTGAAAACTGCCAGAAGCTCTAGCAGGTTGATGTGATTCTTGGCGCGCGTGGGGGACCAGGTAAATACATGACACCATCATGCCCAGCAAACGCATTGCTTTGCGTACCCCTCGAGTATTTAGAACAGCTCCTAGGAACTGCTTGGAGGTGCTGGGCACCAGACTTTATTTTTTCTCGTTTATGGAGAAGCCCAATTCGAAGAGGAGGTCGATAGTTCTTTGAATGTTTGTCTGCTGGGTCAGATGGTATGTTTGCTAAGTTAGTTATAGAATGGATCAGAGATAGGAAGTTGGATAGTGTTATATTATTTTTGTTTCTTGTCAAGGCAGCAGGAGCCATACACTTTGGTAAATTATTGACTGGAATGTCTTGAATGGTGAAAGAGATCAGGTGGTGATCTGTCCAGACGCAAGGTTATGTGGATGTTATACTGCATATACAGTTAATGTCTGCTATCCAATCCAGCATCTGACCTTTTATGTGAGTAGGTCCATTATTCCTATTGGTAAAGACTGCCCCCAGGATGATATTAGCCAGGATACTGGCATCAGTATCGTTGGGATCATTCAGGCCCAGGTTAAAGTCTCCAAGTATGATGGTTTGGGACCCTGGTTTGGTATTGGTGTTTAGAAGAGTGGCTGTGTCTTCTTCAAAGTGCCCCAAGAGACCTGGAGGTCTGTACAAGAGGTGCATGGTAATGGTACGAGTGGACGATACAGGAAGTTTGACAGAGTAATTCAGCTGAAAGCAAGGGTAAGGATTCAGTTATTCTCATGTTTAGATTTGATTTACAGATGAAGGCTAGGCCGCCCACTTTGGAAGTTTCTCTATCTTGTCTAATGATGGATACATTTTCTGGGCCAGCTAAGGACAAGTCAGGGCCTGCTGCTTTATGAAGCCATGTCTCTGAGATGGCAAGGAAGTCAAGCTGGTTCATGTTGATGATATCCGCTATTTCAGTAGTGTGTGCTATGATAGACCTAGCGTTGGTGAAGGCTTCACTGATTGTATGTGGTACCATGAGCCTAGATTTGGTTGAATTAGTGTTGATAGGGTCAGAAAGGTTAGTTGTCTGGGTCACTTTGGGTATATGATTAGTGGTACTCAGTTTAGGTAGTGGAAGGAACAAGTTACTTACCTGTAACTGTTGTTCTCCAGCATGAGTCTGGCATGGATTCACATGATCATGAATATTCCCCATCGTCAGGCCGGGAATCCTTGGTATAGAAAAAATCAGTATCAGTTTTGTTTCTGATCTGTCTTCCTCAGTAGTAACCAATCACTGGTCTCTTGGTCATACTGCCCCCAGCCAATGACTGCCCTCTCCCTAAGCCCTGCCTCTGGCAGCCATCTTCAGATTTGGTAGCACGCAAAGTGGCAGTATAACCAAGTGAAGAGCCGCAGAGGGGTAGGAGGGAGGGTTCGTATGTGAATCCATGCCAAACCCATGCTGGAGAACAACAGTTACAGGTAAGTAACTTGTTCCTTCTCCAGCATGGGGTCTGGCATGGAATCACATGCTCATGAATACAAGAATACATAGCAGTACACACATGCACAACCAACGGGAGGAGGCAAAGGCTCAACAGTAAGCATTACATCAAAAACTCAACATTAAGCAATTCTTACCTCCTCACCTTAGGCGAACAGGTTGCGCAGCACTGCTTGGCCGACTCTGGACTCCTCCCTGGAATCCCGGTCGACGCAGTAGAATCTCGTGAAGGTGTGCGTCGACCTCCACGTATCAGCCCTGCAGATGTCCAGCAGGGGCACACCAGACAAGAACGCCGTGGTAGCAGCGATAGCTCTGGTCGAATGGGCTCTCGGACGGCCAGGCAACGGCCGGTTTGCCGACCGATGACAGTGCATGATGCAGCCGGAGAGCCATCTGGAAATGGAAGCCTTCGAGAGAGCCTTCCCCTGGTTCACAGGTTCAAAGTTCACAAATAGCTGTGATGTCTTCCGAAAAATCTTCGTGCGGTCCACGTAGAACTTCAGCGCTCTAGCCACATCGAGCGAATGCAAAGTCCTCTCGGCCGGTGACTAAGGCGACGGGAAGAAAACAGGTAACACCAAGGGCTCGTTGAGGTGGAAGTCTGACGGCACCTTGGGCAGAAAGGAGGGGTGCGTCATCAGCACCACCCTCGTGTCGTGAAAAGTCAAGTATGGAGGCTTGCAGGATAGGGCCTGGATCTCTCCCACTCGTAGTGCGGAGGTGATGGCCACAAGAAACGCAGTCTTCCACGTCAGGAACTTCAATGGTGCTGAATACAGGGGCTCGAATGGCGCCCCCATGAGCCTGGTCAGCACCACGTTGAGCTCCCACGCTGCGGCAGGGGTCTTCACCAGCGGGAACGATCGGAACAGTCCCTTCATAAATTCCTTCACCAGGCGATGGGACCACAAGGACGCCCGTCCTGTGGTTCTGGTGTGTCGGGATATCGCAGCCAGATGTATCTTGATGGAGGCATGGGCCAGTCCAGCCTTGGCCAGCGACAGTAGGAACGGCAGCACTTGAGGGGCCGTAATCCGTAGAGGGTTAATCTGTGCACGGCACCAAACAGAGAACCTCTTCCACTTATGTCCGTAGCACTTCAGAGTTGAGGACGCCCTGGCCTTTGCAAGGACCTCTCTGCAGTCAGCCGGGATATCGTGCCCTCCAAACTCTAGTGCTGCAGGAGCCAGGCCTGCAAGTTCAGTGACTCCGGGTCGTGATGAAGTATGGTGCCTCCTCCTCTGGAGAGAAGATCCGCGTCCGTCGGCAGCTTGACTGGTGGGGACGCTGACAAATCCAGAAGGTCCAGGAACCAGATCTGCCTCGGCCACGCCGGTGCGATAAGGATAATCCTGCACCGGGACCTCTTGAGCTAGTTGACGAGTTGGAACAGCAACGGAGGGAACGCATATAGGAACAGGACGTCCCAGGGGAACAAGAAGGCATCGCCCATGCTCCTCGGCTGGGGGAACCTGCTGGCGAACCTCTGGCACTTGGAGTTCGTCGCCGTCACGAACAGGTCAATCTGCGGTTTTCCATATCGTCGGAAGAGTCGATCCACTTGATCCTGACATAGTTCCCACTCGTGGCACGAGCGCAGCTCCCTGCTGAGTGAGTCAGCGATGGTGTTCTTTATCCCTGCCAGATGAAAAGGCACTGGAAACATCCCTTGGGCGACGGCCCAATGCCACAGATCCTGGGCTTCCTTGGAGAGGGCTGGGGATCTGGTTCCTCCCTGCTTCCGGATGTAGAACATTGTGGTGGTGTTGTCGGTGAAGATTCTCACCACCTTGCCCTTGAGGGACGGGAGAAAGGACCCGAGGGCCCAGAACACTGCACAGAGTTCCCGGATGTTGATGTGAAGCGGTTTCTCCTGCGGGAGCCAAAGGCCTCTCGTGAATTTCTCTGGTGTGCGCTCCCCACCATTCCAGGGAGGCATCTGTCGTCACCTTTATCTGGTGGGATGGGGTCTGAAAGTCTGTGCCCGCCGTCAGAGGAATGTGGGTGCCCCACCACCGGATCGCTCGTCAGAAGGGCTCGTTGAGTAGGATCCTGTCCTCAAAGCTGCCCGTCGCTTGGATCCAGCAGGCGTCGAGGAACTCTTGCAGAGGGCGTATCCGAAGCGTGCAAAGGTGCACAAGATATATGCAGGACGACATCATCCCGAGAAGGGACTTGATGGACCTCACCCTGGCCACGTACGTGGCCAGCAGATGCTGCACCTTCCCCAGGATGGCCTTCGGCCTTTCCTCCGACGCCGAGGCCAGACGCGCCACTGTGTCGAGCTTGGCTCCCAGAAACAGTGCGACTTGCAACGGGACCAGGTGGGATTTGGGAAAGTTGATGGAGTCCCAGGTCCGTGAGCAGCTGACGGTCTTCGCTGTGTGATCTACGGCAAGCTCCCTTGTCCTTGCTCGGATGAGCCAGTCGTCCAGGTAGGGGTAGACGTGGATCCCCTGCAGGCGCAGCCACGCCGCCACCGGTGCGAGGCACTTGGTGAACACCCTGGGTGCGACTTCAATCCGAACGGGAGGGCCTTGAACTGGTAGTGCCGTCCTTGGACCACGAACCTGAGGAACGTTCGGTGTCCTTTCGAATGGGGATGTGGAAGTACGGATCCTCCAAATCCAACGACGACAGGAAATTGCCCTCCTCCAGCTGTCTCAGCACTTGCTGGAGGGTGACCATCTGGAACTTCTGTGCCTTGATGTACTTGTTCAGTAATCGCAGGTCCAGGATGGGGCGCCATCCTCCTGTCTTTTTCACGAGGAAGTACCTTGAGTATACTCTGGAGCCCCGGAGCCTCATCGGGACAAGCTCGATGGCACCTTTTTTGAGCATCGCCCTTACCTCCAAAAGCAGTTGAGGGACGTGATTTTCTTTCCTGGCCACGGGTGGAATGCAGGGGCACTTTTTTTAGAAATTCGAGGGCGTGCCCCTGGGCCTGGGTGTCCAGCACCCAACGGTCTGTGGAGATGGACTCCCACACGCTGACTAACTTCGCCAGCCAGCCTCCCACCGGGGTGCTTCGGTGGGGGCCCAACACCGCTGTCGGTTCAATCTTGCTTGGAGGACGCCTTGCCGCCTTGGCCTCCCTGGCGACGACGGCGGGTCCACCCGACTTGCCTCGTCCTCTATAGGCTTCCTGAGATGAGGAGCAGGCCGCTTGGCGGTAAGTAAGGAGCCACCGCCGAATCCCTTGGAGGCACCCTGCTTGCCTCCGGTGCTCCAAAAGGCCGGCCTTCGGTGCCGGAGAACGCCTAGGGCCTTAGCTGTCTCCGTGTCCCCCTTTATGGCTTGGAGGGACTCATCCACTGTTTTCCCAAACAGATTGTTCCTGTCAAACGGCATGTCCAAAACATTGGCTTGTACGTCCTGGCGGAAATCGGTCGCCTAAGGCAAACGCTGTTGCCTAGCTGGCGGAAACTGGTGTCGGCAATGTCCGTTGCCACCATAATGGCGTGATCCGACGCCACTTCGCCTTCTTGCAAGATCTCCAGGGCCTCGGCCCTCTTGTCATCCGGTAGGAAGTCCAACAGGGGGGCGATCTTGTACCATAACTCCCTGTCATAGCGGACCACGATCGCGAGGGTGTTGGCCGCCTTAATCGTTGTTGCCGCCGATGAGATAACTTGTCGTCCCATTGCGTCCAGCTTCTTTCCTTCGCCATCTGGCGGGGAAGTTTACGTCGCTGAGGCCGATGCCCCCCAGACCCATGCCCCACCCCCCGCCGCCGCTTTCTTCTTGGCCGTCGCTGAGACAACCGAGTAAGGGGTCGGTTGTGCCCTAAGGCATAAAGGGGCCGCGTCGGGGACCCAGTACTTCTTCTCGTACTGATCCCTCTTGGCAGGTGTCGTAGACCGGTTCTTGAGAAGGGTCAGGGCCTGGTTCTGGCTCCTCTATCGCGTCTGGTTCCGGATCCTCCGTCGGTGGTAAGGGCAATCGAGTCCTTATCTCCAAACATAAGGATTGTATCGCCAACAAAATGGCTGCCGAGTTATCGTGCGGCTCCGGAAGCGACGGGAGACGAGGACGCTCGCCGGTGCCGCCGTCACTCTCGTTGTCACCTTCGTCGGTTTCCCTCCCGTGGGGACGGGCCTCTTCGACACCCTCGTCGAGGCCCTCCAAGACTTCTACCAGCTCCTCCTCGGATGCTGTGTCCGTGTCCACAATTGTGCCACCAGCCCCCCCCTCTTTTTCCGCCGGGGTCTTTTCGATGAGTCTGAAAGAGGCTTCCCTCCACGGAGGCAGGGAGACTCTGGGCCCCGAGGTCGCCTCCACTGGTGTAGTCTCCACAGGCTGCGCCAGGGCCACCACGACTTCCTCAATAGGGGCCTTGGCCGGGTGAATCAAGGCCTTCGCCACCTTATGTGGGACTGCGGCCTTCACCTTGGGGGGAGGGTCACCGCCTCGCTCCCCCTCGGCCGGATCCTTCGAGGTCGACCGGGGCCTCTCCAGAGGCTTTGCGGGTTCTCGGCCTTCCTCTTCACTGAGCCAGAGCGTTGGCTCGTGGTTGATGGCGCTGGAGAGGGTGCGTCCTGCCTGGCAGCCGAGGAGCCCGACCGTTCGGCGCCCGCGGACTCGCGGTGCTTTGCCTTCTGTTGGACCCCCATCGCCGGGGCGCCCTCACAGGACTTAGAAGACCACTCGGACGACTTCTTCTCACCTGACAGGCTCTTTCCTTCCAGCCAGTTGGAGAGACGAAGGTGTTGGTCCCTGATGGTCCGTTCCGACATGTTCCCGCAAAACGCACAGTCCTTCTCCACGTGCGTTTTGTCCCCATGAAGGCAGTAGAGACATTTCGAGTGCTCGTCCTCCTTGAACACATTCTGCAGCTGGCATCCAGGGCAAACCCTGAACAGCTTTCTGGGCATCGAGCTTCCTTTCTCCTGGGCCATGTTCGGGTAGGCCACAGGAACTTCTGGACTTCTCCAAGAAGCGTAACTCTCCGAAATATTCACCCTTGAGGGACGTATAAAAATCCGACACGGATCCCCGTTACTCGGATGTACAGACGGTGGAGCTTGAGGCTCTATTTGACCGAAAAATGAGAAATTCTCCTTGAAAAAGAGCGAAAATGCAGCAAAAGCTTGAGAGCTAAACACGAGGACTCCCAACACTTGAGCGTGCGGTAAAAATCTGAAGATGGCTGCCAGAGGCGGGGCTTAGGGACAGGGCAGTCATTGGCTGGAGGCAGTATGACCCAGAGACCAGTGATTGGTTACTACTGAGAAAGACCGATCAGAAACGAAACCAATACCGATTTTTTCTTTACCAAGGATTCCTGGCCTGATGACGGGGAATATTCATGAGCATGTGAATCCATGCCAGAACCCATGCTGGAGAAGAATGGAACTACTAGAGATAGGACGGGAGGTCAGTCTAGATCCTAGTCTGTCATTTCTCAATTTGGTAGGGTTTAGGTTTGATGGCAAAGCGCTGGATCCATTGGACAGGCATTAAAGGCTTGGAAGTATGAGGATGAGCTACACTGAAGCATCTTTCTTTAGGTGCAGACGATAATGTTGGCAGGAAGTAGGTAGGCAAGATTTTTGTGGAAACAAACCTTTACACTGGGAGTGTGCACACCTTGTATCTATGGGGTATGAGATACAGCGTAAACGAGAAAGGGTGAAGCCGTGTGGTAAGTTAGGTGATCTTCCACCATCACCTAGAACATACACATAACTTGGAAAGTACTGACCTCACTGACTGCGCACAAAGCACTTTGTTAAAAAAAAAAACAAGGGGTTGAAAGAAATGTAAGGAGATCGTAGGTAAAGAACACAATACAGTTTAATCTTTTCTTTATCATTAAACATGCAAGAAATTGGATACACATTTTTGGTTTTCATACCACATATGATTCAAAAGGGATTAATTCCTATTCCACCTGTATACACATACTGCGTGTGATTTGCTGCCTCATGTTGAGGCTTAAATAGCATATATGGTTCAAACATAAGTCAAAGCAGTATAGCTCCTCCCAGTATTAATTCATACTTTATGTAATTCAACAAAACCACGTTAAAAAAAGAGCACGCCAATTTAACAGTGACAAGCCTACACGTATTTCGACGTTACAAGGTCATCCTCAGGGCGTACAATTGTTCACAAAAAGCACTTGCAATTATATGTGTGTTACTTTGAGTGAAAACCTGTATCACAACAAAAAGGTAGGAGAGGGAGAAGGGGAGAAACACCAACAAGAGGGCGAGAGAAAACAGCAAAAACAATGTCAAAATGGGTCAAGTTGTTGAAGTGAAAAATGCAATATAAAAAATCACTCAATTGTTAAGTGCCCTCAATTATCAGACATACACTTGACAAAAAAAGTAAACTGTAAAGGATGAGTCAGTTATTTGGACAAAATTATTAGCATCTAATATTGCTACATTTTTGCACTCAAAGCACAACAAACACTTGGATTCTGCAAGGGTAAAGGAACCATAGTTACCTCTAAATTGGTACTTGGAAGGGATGGTATTGTTAATTGTAGTACGTGATATGGTTAAGACACCCACTGGGAATAATCCTTATTACTCTGTAGGATCTAGCCTGTCGCTTTTCAGCTGGAACGGAGAAAAACAAATAAAATTGGGATGAGTGTTTGATTAGACCATTTTGTAATCTCATAAAAAGATATGGTTATTTAAAGTTTCGTTACTGTCAACTCTTGTGATATGATCATATTTAATTACCTCTGGTGGGGTGATCAATTCCATATGGAAAACTTGGAGCCAAGGTCATTAGTATACCACATGTAGTGCGGGTTTCCTCATATGTTTTTACCGAAATCTGTGGTATGGAGATAAAGTCGACATGATCCCGGTTTTAGAGTTATTCCTAATGCCTTCTTTTATTAGCACTTTGTATGGAACCACAATGAAAAGGGAGCTTACCAGCATAGTTCAGTTATGCGCACAATGTTGGACGCTGTCGGGCACCTCAAAAACTAACAGACATAGTCGGAATCACGCCGTAATCTGTTGTATAAAGAGTGAGATAAAGAAAGTCTCGGTCTTACACAAATGAACAGTTGCCTGCACTATGTGTGGGTGTGGTTTAAACTCACTTATTCAAATTTGATTTCGCTATGCAAGTACATATTTCTAGACGTGCTGCGCTAAATCTTCTAATGCAGAAGAAAAGACATGTGAGAGGTGGTGACAGAGAGTTGAGGCTACGTCAACAAGAAGCTCGAATGATCTGCAAATTACGTTGCCTCTCTCTGGGTCTGAACCAGGAACATGAGTTCAATGTATTTCTATAACTATTTCTATCTATGCTTAGTATGTCTCAACAATTGAATGCCTCCTATCTAACAAAGCCTACTATCTTGAGACTGCAGGTCATGAACCATGAAGCCAGTAATTAAACTTGAATTTAAAATTGATGAAAAATGTATGCAACAACCATATCATAGGAGACATATTAAAACGTCTCAACGAATCCCATTGGCATGTATTTAGCCTTTCTGGTGACACCAATACCTAGCATCCGATTTTTTATACAAAAGCCACAGAGGATCACAAGTTTCACCCAGAGACAACACTCTTGTTTTCCAGTCAAGGTAATACTCGGGTAAAATATCTTTCTTGCTACATTTATCTAAACACTTGCGTATATTTTCTTATACACAATTGAATCCAGCCAAACCAAGAGGTTACTAGCCTAAACATATAGATCACCATGGTAACCCAAATCACGTTATGCGTGATCAGACCAGGTTCAAGTTTTACAATCATAATAAATTCAATAGACGGTCGTACAATACAATACCAGTTATACAAGAGCAGTAATACACCACTATCACTATTGATTTAGGAATAATAATAATATACTTCTTTTTAAACTCGGATTAGCTTGTAAGGAATGCCTTCCGGCAACGTTATAAGTAGCATAACTCGGAACACGTGACGCATCACATGTCCCGCAGTTAACTCCTGCGTCATAGTAACCGGGTTTCCTAGCCGATGTTTTTGGACGCGCGCAACGGCACTCGCTCCTCGGCATGCTAATGTCACCATTTTTCAATAGATGCTCATATCAGCCTATACGAGGTAAACAAGAACAGGCACATAGCATACACTTTCACTCAGGAATAAGAACACTTCCTTTCAATCTGGATCAATTTGTCCGGAATGCCTTCTGGCAATACTCCCAATCGCATAGCAACACGGAACACGTTATGTATCGCGTGTCAACTACAGTTGACATAGCAACCGGCGTTCCGAGCCGATGCTCGTACAAGGTGCCCGACGGCATTCGCCATTGTGCAATTCACTACACCATGCTGGTAAGCCCATTCATTTCTTCTGCATTAGAGGATTTAGCGCAGCACTTCTAGAAATATGTACTTACATAGCGAAATCAAATTTGAATACGAATGAGTTTAAACCACACCCCCACACAGTGCAGGCAACTATTCATTTGTGTAAGACTGAGACTTTCTTTATCTCACTCTTTATACAACAGATTACGGCGTGATTCCAACTATAATGTCGGTTACATTTTGAGGTGCTGATGGCGTCCAACATTGTGCGCATAACTGAACTATGCTGGTAAGCTCCCTTTTCATTGTGGTTCCATACAAAGGGCTAATAAAAGAAGGCATTAGGAATAAGTCTAAAACCGGGATCATGTCGACTTTATCTCCTTACCACAGATTTCGGTAAAACCAAATATGAGGAAACCCACACTACATGCGGTCTACTAATGACCTTGGCTCCAATTTTTCTATATGGAATTGATTGATCACACCACCAGAGGTAATTACATATGATCATATCACAAGATCAGACAGTAATTAAACTTTAAATAACCATATTTTTTTATGAGATTACAAAATGGTCTAATCAAACACTCATCATCCCAATTTTATTTGTTTTTCTCCATTCCAGCTGAAAAGCGACAAGCTAGATCCCACATAGTAATAAGGATTATTCCCAGTGGGTGTCTTAACCATATTGCGCACTACAATTAACAATACCATACCTTCCAAGTACCAATTTAGAGGTAATTATGGTTCCTTTACCCTTGCAGAATCCAAGAGTTTGCTGTGCTCCGAGTGCAAAAATTTAGCAATATTAGATGCGAATAATTTTGTCCAAATAACTGACTCATCCTTTACAGTTTACTTTTTTTGTCAAGTGTATGTCTGATAATTGAGGGCACGTTCCAATTGAGTGATTTTTATATTGCATTTTTCACTTTAATGACTTGACCCATTTTGACATTGTTTTTGCTGTTTTCTCTCCCCCTCTTGTTGGTGTGTCTCCCCTTATCCCCCTCCTACCTTTTGTTCTGATCCAGGTTTTGACTCAATGTAGCACATATAATTACAAGTGCTTTTTGTGAACAATTGTACGCTCTGAGGATGACCTTGTAAGGTCGAAATACGTGTTGGCGTGTCACTGTTAAATTGGCGTGCTCTTTTTTAATGTGGTTTTGTTGAATTACATAAAGTATGAATTAATACTGGGAGGAGCTATACTGCTTTGACTTATGTTTGAACCATAGGTGCTATTCAAGCCTCAAAATGAGGCAGCAAATCACACTCAGTATGTGTATACAGGTGGAATAGGAATGAATCCCTTTTGAATCATATATGGTTCGAAAACCATAAATGTGTATCCAATTTCTTGCATGTTTAATGATAAAGAAAAGATTAAACTGTATTGTGTTCTTTTCCTATGATCTCCTTACATTTCTTTCAACCCCTTGGTTTTATTTTTTTTAACAAAGTGGTTTGTGCGCAGTCAGTGAGGTCATTACTTTCCAAGTTATAGGAAGTAGGTAGGCCTAATTACATGAGATGGGCATAGAGGTTTGCTCAGTGACAGATGCCTAGCAGCCACATTGGCCAGAGAAGTGATAGTCTGCTGCATAGGGGATGGTCAGGCAGGCATAAATAGATTTGGCGCTGTCGTGGTACAGGTGCATAGGATACAATTAAGCCAAAGGAAGCTGCCAATTTTAAAGCATGAAACATGGCTACGTTGTGTAGTGTGCTAGCAAGTTTAGACCGGTTATTAGGCCTGCACAGCATTGAAGTCATCAGCACATAAGTACAGTGCAAATACATAATAAAACCTTGCGCGCCTCGGGCTATAATACTACTAAATGCCCTTAGGACAATAGTACAGTTCAGTAGTACAGTGCAGTCATGGCTGAGGTGTTACCCATTAACTCAAAGAGTATCGTGCTAGCGATAGGTTTAACACTTGTAAAGGCAGTAGTGCAGTATATCTCAGGTAGGCGAGCACAATGAAATTACGGTTTGAGAAGGTTACACAAGGTAGGCATCTTTCCCAAAGATGTACGTGTTAGTGTCGCCCAGGAATAGCGTTTATCTGTGCAAGCAGGTTATAGCACCTGCATATTAGTTATAGGCAAAAATAGGTAAGAGCAGTTTGCACAATTACATGGTACAAGTGGCATGGAGCGAGCGGCTATAGGCTACAACTGTTACTTTGTCCCAATACATGTAAATTGGTCTAAAGTGGAGTCAGGAGTTTGTACATGCTCTATGGCACACTATGAGCACAGTTCGGTACAGTGATACTTGAATGCAGTTAATAACAGTAGGTACAGTATGGCGTGAGTCATGTAGGTGTACAGGAACAGATTCGCGGTCAGTAGCTGCAGTGAGGGCAGATGACAGTTTGAGGCGGCAGCGAACAACTTGAGTTTGATTATGGGTAGTTTGTTCATCAACATCTTATATTGACAACTTACATCAACAGCTTATATACAGTACCAAAACTCAAGTAGGTGTTCAGGATGGTCCCACTCAAACCAAAACAAACATTCTTGGCCATGGTTAGAGAGACTATTCCTACATGTATCTGAGTCAATATGCGATAGACAATCAAAACATGCAAATATAGACTTATGGTTAACGGAACTATGCTATATTTTAACACAATTATCACAACTTTACTTGGTTCCTAAATGGGCCTGAATTGAG